>NC_136059.1:1790315229-1795115229 GCF_964261635.1 Lissotriton helveticus
CCCACCAACTCCTTTGTAAAGTACCAGGGCCACGTCCGGTGGCGTCACGGTGCTTGTGTTTCCACATACAGTGGAAGTTCGAGAAATCATTTTTATCTGGAAATGGCCGAAAAAAGACATCGTCTAATGACAGGCGTGTCCCGAACCACAATCGGGGGAATTGTTGGGGAGGCGAGGGCTGGCGACTCAGGGAATGGGGGCCGCTCGGTTTGCATTGATTCGGTCATCCAGCCGCCACACACACAATTCCGCCGGCTTGCTGTGTGGAACAACAGGGTCTTTGTCGCTTCTGAAAGGGCTGGAAGGACTTTCTTTCATCAATAAGCGCTGCCATCCCTTTTGTCCGAAGAGACACCCCCTTCAGAGGGATATTAAATAAAACACACACACCCAAAAAAGCGAGCTGGCGACCGAGTGGCTTCTGAAATGCCCGTAACGAATGGAAGCTCACGCCCGGGAAGGAGCCCGCCCTGGCTGAAAGCATTCCTAAAGGGTCGCCGCTTTATCCCGGTGCTGCCGGACTGCGAGCTTGCAGAAAGGGCCTCAAAAACTATGATTTGTTTTAAACATCACCTGCTAGGTACATGCAGGGCCGTTTCTGCCATTAGGCAGGACTAGGCGGCCGCCTAGGGGCGGCGCAAAGGGCTAGGGCGGCAAAAGCAGAGTTCGTACTGTACGTAAGAAAATCTAAACAAACATGTTCAGACTACGAAAAGGCCATCACGTCACATTCGGCGCAGTGCACCACGGGCAGGGGCCCTATGGTGCGCGCCCGCCACTGCCCAAACCTCCACACTCTTAGGAATGTCGTCCAGTGGCAAGGTGTTGTGTAAAGTGAGTGAGGTGCCATTTCTTATACCTGCGCGCGCCCAAAAGGACTCCCACCTACTCTGCACAGCACCACAACTAACTTGCCTCTTCGTCATGCCTGCTCTCTGGCTGCACTTTTAAAAAAGCACGGCAGGAGGCGCGATGACAACAAACCTGAGGTGCTTCATCGTGTCCTGGCCGGTGGTGACGCGCTATAATCATCACTGGGGTAAGTGCGGGAGAAAGTTTAGCGAAGATTGTATTGACTTCTCGCCTCAGCTGTCTGCGAGCGTGCTTTGTCCAAATGATAGAAAGCACAGAACATGCTTCGTTAAGTAATCATTTTTTGGATTGAGGACAAAATTACGTAAGGGAGTGTGTTCATGCTTATATAAGCGAGCTTGGAAACATAAAATCATATCACAGCCAGCAGCGGCTATTTTTTCTGTCATGTCCCGGTTTGTAGCAATAATCTGTTTTTTTTGTGTGTCAAACGCTGCTTGCTTAATTCCCTTTTTTTTGTTCCGGTTCGACTATTGAGGTGAAATCCGAGAGGATATTCCACGTGGGCCAGATTTTCAAAAACATTATTACCATACACAAGTTAATCATATCACACTTGAATACATTTATAAATGTTTGTATTTTTGGTTTCAAAACATCCGCAGTAAATATGTGCTTAATTTTTACCCCAGTTCAGGCATGTTTTCCAGATTCAATTTGTTTATTGTGAGCGTTACAACAGTAATATACAAATGGTACTTGCAGAAATTAATTTTTCTTTTGTCTTAAGTTTTCTTTTTCCAGTAAAATGTTTTTCTTTATTGTGATCTTTCATTTCTACTGCTTCATTGGTGATGTGTGTGCTTCGTGGCACGCTGCCCAAAACACTTAAGGGGTGCACTTTTATCTCAGCCATACGGTAAGGGCGTTGGGATCACTCTCTCCTGCTTTGTCTGCAACAGGAGGTAAAGGTAGTTTTTAAGACGTTCAGAGCAGAGCTCTGAGCTGATGAGATTATTCTAATAAATAGACTTGTGGCCAGGTATGGAGTCGTAGCTGCAGGGCGTTTGAAACATGTCAAGTTTAATGGTCTATGCTCTGGACTAGTGTGCATCCTGTGTTTTAGTGCACAAGTAATAGCAATTTGTCAAATATATTTTCCCAATACTAAAAGTAATTGAGGTAACGTGGAGGAAAGAATTTCTGTTGTAGAGTAAGTTATGTGTGTCACCCGATGGTCCCACATTAGAGACAGCCCAATGCTCCAGGTTCAAGTCCCAATGTTCTGTTTCACTAGCACCCAGGAGTTGTCAGTGCTACAAAATTCAGGTTGCTGATTCCCTTCTCCCTTGGTGGTAAAGTGAGAAACCCTCTACCTTTTGCCAGACACACTACAGTGTCTGTCTAGCACGTATATGCAAAGGGGTAACGGTGGCTCCTTGGTGCATTGGAGCGCAGTGACCTACTACTATTTGGCGAGGGTACCTTCTGAGAATACGAACGCACTGTATTTCAAAATGATTTTTCCAGATGTGTCAGCATTGTTCTCCATTGTCATAAATGTCTATAAAGCAAATATTTCCATTTTTGGGAAGTTCTGTGCCCTCGAGGTCTTGCAGTCCTTGTTTATACAGGTCTAGAAGGACTAACCACAAGGACAGGATCCAATGGTCATTTTTGGTGGTGAACTAAACATCGGGGATGTAAAGCACATTTTTAAATCTTAGGAATCAGGATAAAGAGGGGACTTGGAATTCTCTTCCGTCAAGATGAAAGTTCTATCCTGATAAGCGTGGAAAGAATGGAACTCACGCTTCCCTTATAGATTTAAAAGAATGCTGATTGAGAGATCATTTCCTATGCCAGGTCTAGCAAAGCAGGTAGTGAACAGCGTTCTTCTATAGTAATGCACATTTACTAATGGAGTATGTGAGTGTGAGGCATGCATCCCAAACATGTCAACACCATTCAGAGAACAATGTTTTTCTGCACTCTTTAATATTTCCCTTTACAAAAATGAAAGAAAATAGTAAATGGGATGCACTCAGTTACACTTGTCATAAATGAACAACTTAATTTTTTGTGTAACTTGTTAGTCAAGTTTACTCTACAATACTGAGGTCTGCCTGTATGTTCCTTCTATGTTCTGCTAATATTCAGGAACAAATTCACCCTTATTCAAACCATCCCAAATGGAGGTGGGGGGCCATTAAGAAGAAAGCATTTTATTGGATGCATATCATTTTTTAACCAAAATTATATAATTTTTGTCAAAACATTTCCAGCTCCATGTTATGCATAGCTAAATGAATGCCCACTGCTGCATCCTTCCATGGTAAACCATTTGGAGGTATACCAGTAAGGTACAAGAGCCTGCTATTTCGAATCATAAGCTTTGTGACTTGAGCAGCTCAAGATGTATGTCAGTGTAATCATGAACTGGGCAGTATAGCTGGTTCACTGTAGTAATGTGGCACCTGCTGTTTATCTTGCTGTTATATGCTTTCTGGGCAAAACACAACCATTTTGTCACTCCCAAACTTTCCAAGTTCTTTTATATCTAATGTATTAATTCTCCTAGCCTGGATGACGGGCGGAGAGTGATTGTAGTAAAAGGGAGGGGGCGGCATTTTTCAATTCTCGCCTAGGGTGGCAAAACACCTAGAAACGGCCCTGGGTACATGGCTCTGAACTATGTCGTTTGTTGTTATTGCCGAGAGGACAATAAAACACCCTAGTGGGCGAGCAAAGGGAATACATATTTGAGGAGCACCTGGTGTCCCTGAGATTGCGCAGTCCCCAGTGAGCCTCTATTGTTACCGACCTTATCCCTTTTACAAACGATAGACGTCCAGAGAGAGCGTCTTTCCTACTCAGATCAACTCGAAAGATTACTGGACGAGGGGGCCGGATGGGGCAACGGCCCCCCGTCAACAGATATTTTCTTAATCTTTGCAGCTTTTCAGTCTGGGAGGATTTTCCAAGTTGGGTGGTTCCGAAAGGTACACTTGCAAGAGGCCAAATGGGAAATGGTCACGTAGAAAAATTGATTGCTTCAGTGAAGTAACCCATGTTACCACCCTTAAAGTCCTGTGTAACTCCCTCCTAAAAACATGCACTTAAAATCTGGTCCCTACTGGACTCAGAGAAACCGGACCTCTGCTTTTTCACTGAAACATGGCTTCATGGGTCCTCACAACCCAACTTAGCTATAGCACTACCTCACGATTATCAGCTGATTAGACATGATAGGAAAGACAGGAAAGGAGGAGGCATAGCCATTGCTTTCAAATCAAACACCAAAATACACACCATAGAGGCAATCCAGGCTGAGTGGGGCGAAATCTGTATCTTCACAATAGAGAGCTCAAGATATGAAACATGGAAAGGCGCGCTTCTATACAGACCCCCCCCCCCTGGAAATAAAAGCCATTTCTCAAACAATTTAATTGAAACCATTGCACCACACGTCCTGACGGCAGATAATTTCATGGTTTTAGGAGATTTGAATTATCACGCTGAGCTCGAAACAGAGCCCCACACACTAGACCTTATCACCAACCAGAACTTACTGGGCTTAAAACAACTGATGATAGGCCCCAGCCATACCTCCGGTCACTCATTAGATTTGCTATTTACCAACTCACATTATATAAAGGTCAACCCATCCTATGGTCCGACCACCACTTAATAAGTTTTCATATGGGCCAATTAACAAATCCAACGAAAGAACAGAAGCTAAGTAGGTCTCGGAACAAGATTAACCTTGAATCATTCTCCACAACCTTTGGCTCCCTTTCCCCCTCTGAAATGACCAATGTAAACCAGGCAGCTATAAACTTTGGGTCAGCCATTATCACATCCTTAGATATCATTGCCCTGAAGAAGAAAACTAACTGCCCGAAAAACTGTCCCCCTGGTTCACTCCGGACATAAAAAGCGTTAAACTCACCGCCAGGAAGGCAGAACGCAAATGAAAACTCACTAAAAGCACAACTGATAGGCATCACTATAAAACCCTACACCACCGCTACATGGAGAACATAGCCATGGCTAAAAAATCGTACCTAGGAGACAGTAAGGAACAATACAAGATCGTGAAGGAATTCACTAACCACCCGCATACCGACACATACTGCCTCGCAGTGGGTGGATTCCCTCTCAGCTTTCTTTGTAAACAAGATAAATGATATACACAAACTCTTCCGCCAAGTTATAAATACCCCACATAGAGTGACTGCAACCCTCCCTCGGAGCACCTACTCTTTAAAAAAATTTAGGAAACTAACAGAGGAAGACACTTCCTGCATACTAAGTAGGATGAAATCCTACTCGCCAACTGATCCCGCGTCCACCCAGATCTTATCCAAAATTGGTCCAGCGCTCATTCCCAACTTAACCTATATCTTGAATCTTTCACTTTCTCAATGTACTGTACCCTCACACTGGAAGAAAGCCATTGTCAGACCTATTTTGAAAAAGCCAACAGCTGACCCCAAACAACTTGCCAATTACAGGCCAATCTCTCTCCTACCTCTGTTTGGCAAAGTAATGGAAGCGGCAGTTAACCACCAACTGTCCATATACTAAGAAAGTAATAACCTGCCAGACTCATCTCAATCAGGCTTCCGGTCTTATCATAGTAAAGAGACGGCTCTGGTCGAAATCATCAATAACATCAGGCTCTCTCTTGATGCCAAAGAGTCCGCCATCCTCATCCTACTCGACTTGTCGGCTGCCTTCAAGACCATCTCTCAGGGTATCCTTTTGGAGCGACTATGGAAATTTGGTGTTGAGGGCTCAGTCCTTCAATGGCTCAAGAGCTATCTGACGGAACGGTCTTCTAAGGTGCAAATAGGGGGTTTCTGTTCCAAAAGCCAACCCATTGACAAGGGAGTTCCACAGGGATCCATTTTGAGTACCACACTCTTTAACATGTACGTGTCGCCTCTGGAAAAAATAATCGGAGCCTATGGCTTTGATACAGTTTTCTACGCCAATGACACGCAATTGTTGATCACTTTCGATCCAGATACCACTGACACACAACGTAGATTTAAACTGTGCATGTCAAAGGTTAACAAATGGATGTCAACTAATCACCTACTACTTAACGCGAGCAAGTCAGAAATCATGCTCTGTGGAGATGCGCAACATATATGGACCACCGACTGGTGGCCTCCCTCCCTAGGGCCGTGCCCACCGCCTGAAACAGCAGTCCGAAATTTGGGAGTTATTATGGACAATAAACTTTCCATGGCTGACCACATCAACTCCGTGATCCACACTAGCTATGGCTTAATGTGCTCCCTTAGAAAAATCTTTAAATGGATTCCCCTCTGCTCCCGTATGCCCCTTGTGCAGGGACTAATCATCAACCTCTTGGACTACGGCAATGCACTGTTCGCATCCATAAATGAAAAACTCCTGTCTAAACTTCAGGTGCTGCAGAACACTGCGGTGAGACTGGACTTGAATCTCCCCCCCCGCTCACCATCGGCTCCCAGCCTGAAGACCCTCCACTGGCTACCTATAAGAATGAGGGTCGCCTTTAAACTATGTTGCTTGGTACACAATACCGTGAACAACAAGGGACCTGCCTATTTAGCAAAGAAACTGCCTAAACACAGCCAATGCGTACCCTCCGCTCATCTAGCAAGCATCTCTCAACAATCCCCAAGGTTCACACCGTAAAAAACGGTGACAGGTCCTTTTCCAAAACTGCACCAGAGCTATGGAACTTACTGCCGCTACGGCTATGCATGGAAGCTGACCACATAAAATTCCGTAAAGCTCTTAAAACATGGTTATTTTAATTTCTGGTTTTGCCCCTTCCTAGTTTCTTTGTTTGGCCAAGCTCTATGAGACCTAATGGTGATATATGCACTCAATAAATATCTACTACTACTACTACTACTACTACTACTACTGTGCCGCAATGGTGTTCCTTCCCTTACCATTGCGAAGTGCGGCTGTCAGAAGAGGTGTGGTGCAGCGTCCAGGGTGTCTGACTCCGGACCACAGGCTTCACAGTTTGATCCCAAGTGCCGCAGCAGGTTAGCCCAGCACCATGTGACTCTGGGCAATAGCTTGCTTAATCTTCCAAACGGCACCCAGCGCCGGGAGACCTCTCCGGAAGTAGCTGTGCGCTTTACATATGTTGGTTTATTTCATTTTTATTTCAGAAGGGAGGCGGCTGTCATGGATGTAGACCTGTGGAGCAACCTCTAACCTCTGTGTGACACAAGACACCACAGATAGATCAGAAGCAAATTATCCCTTGGCGTAAATAGGTAACAACATTGGTCATTGTTAGAAATGGGATCTCTAGGTGCCAGTAGTTTGGGCCCTGTCCAATGAGGGACCCTCTCTCTGGTCAGGATAATGGAGTCACACAGCTAAGATTATCCCCTTCTCACCCCCTTGGTAGCTTGACACAAGCAGTCAGGCTTTTTTTTAGAGGCATTGCGTAGAGAATTTGTATACACACACACACACGCACACACAGTAACGCACTAAAATTCAACAAAAGAAGTCCACACCAGTTTAGAGAAATAGCCAATATTTATCTGAATAAAACAAGACCAAAACAACAAAGATCCAACATACACAAGCCAAGATATTGCTTTTAAACTATTATGCAATTTTAGTTCAATGAAATCAATGGATGCACTTCTTTAGGACAAAGTACGTTAGACGCATCAAAAATCAAAGACGAGGCAAGGCGCAGGGGAGGTGAGGCACCGGAAAAGCAAATGATCCGATGGTTCCTTACTATACAGGGGAGGTGATGAGTCGGTTCCTTACTGCTACAGGGCAGGTGAGGCGTCAGTTCCTTACTGTTAGGCAGGGGAAGTAATGCATCAGTTCCTTACTGGCAGGGGAGGTGATATGTAGGTTTCTGGACATGCGGCCTCAGTTCTTTACTGTGGTGAAGTGTTGATGAAGAATTTGCACCCATGGATAATGTGTCAAAAATACAGATGCACTGTGTCGATTCGTCAGTGGCGAAGCAGGTGCTGCGTTGATTTCTCAGCGGCGTAGCAGGTGTTTTGTTGATTCCTCAGCAGCAAAGCCCTCCATCAGAGTTGGAGTGGGTGTCACAGACGTCAGTGATGCAGTACTTGAGACTCATGCAGCTGCGATTCTCTTGACCTGCTGCAACGGTAAGCTGGGGCCTGCGGTGAAAGCCGTGGCTGATGCATAAAGTGGGAACCATGCTTCGGGGCAGGCAGCAACGATGCATCGATCTTTAAAGCAAGGCATCAATTTGGAAATATGCTGTGAGTCAATGCATGAATGTTCTCCTTAAAATCACCTGAGTTTACTTCCAAGAGCACAGGAACTGAATTTGGCATCACTTGGTAAGTCACGACTCTCAACAGAAGATCCCAGGCACTGGCAGGAGAAGTCTTTGATGGCCCTGAGACTTCTTAAGAGGAGACACTCTCAACTCAAGTCCTTGGGGGACCTTGACAGCGGGATACAGAAAGCAAAGTCCAGTCCTTTCACTCCCAGGACAGAAGCAGCAGGTCAACACAGCAAAGCAAACAGCAACATGTCCGTCCTTCGTGACAGCTTATCCAACTCTTTTTCCTGGCAGAATGTCCTCAACCTAGAAGTGTTTTGAGTATATGGCATCCGATGTCCTGTACTTATACACACTTCAGCCTTTGAAGTAGGCAAACTTCAATGGGAAGGTTTTGTAGTCCACAAAACCTTGCCTTTCCCTGCCCTGGCTCCAGACACACTATAGCGGGGTAGAGACTGCTTTGTGTGAGGACAGGCACAGCCTTATTCAGGTGTCAGTGGCAGCTCTTCCCACCAGTCTAGCTCAGGAAGGCCCATCAGCCTGTTGATGGGCCATTAGGATATACAGGGCACCCCTCAGCTTCCTTTATATGACTGTCTAGATTGGATGGATAAACAGCCCAACTGTCATCCTGACCCAGATGTGTAGTCATCAGACAGGCAGAGGCATAGAATGATTAAGCAAGAAAATGCCAACTGTCTAAAAGTGAAAATTTCAGACAAGCAATTTGAAAAACTACTTTTTAAATTGTGAATCATGAGACCCCAAACTCCAAGTCTCTATCTATTCCCAATTGGAAGATACACTTGTAAGATGTTACAAGGCAGCTCCAATGCTAACCCATTAGAGAGATAGACCTTGCTGTAGTAAAAAACGAAATTGGAAGTATTACACTACCAAGACATGTAAAACACAACACTACATGCCTTACCTGTTAAATACACCGTGCCCCGCCCATGGGGCAACTTTGGGCCTATCTTAGACCTTCTTGCATTCTCATAAAACAAGCTGCTTAACATTCCTTCAAGACTAAGCCTGAAGGCTGCTCTCCACAGCTACCACTTGGATAGCTTTCTAAGGTTACCTTTGACCTCTTAAATCACCATACGGGTTGTTTGGACTGGTGCAAGGTGCCCACTTTGATTAGTGGACATCATATACCAGGCCAACTTCTCACATTGGTGTGCAGCGGTTGGGATTCAAGCCTGCATTGTTTTACCAGATACATCTTTGTATTGATTAACTGAAAACCACTAAGTACTAGGTACATATAATGCTAGCTTAGAATAAGTAAGTTCTACTGAACTTAGGGTTGGGTAAGTCAAGGGTTTAGCACACCTTTTCTCCAACCTCAGAGAGTTTTGTTCACAATAGGTTAGGTAGGTACAACACCTCACCACACTTAGCATGTCTACTAAAGGAGATGTCAGTGGCTCGCTGTCCTCTAGACTTGTAAATAAAGGGACCCCCTCTAGAGGCATGTGAGATCGGGGAGAAAGAGGGGAAAACAAAACAACTGAAGCAGAAACAGCTCCCCTAAGACCTATATTGCTTTACCAAGGATTCAATCTCGTATGGGTTGAAATACAATTCTAACTTGGCATTATTTTAACATTCAAGTAAACATGTACATCTTTTATTTTTTTTAAATCATTTCATTTTTGATTCTTGTTAGTTTTTATCTATTATTTATCAGTACATATTGCTCTATATTTTTTTCATTTATGTTCACTAGAAAAACACATTAAAAAAATGATAATACAACTGTGACAACCCCCAACAGATAAATCAAGCAAAAGTCAGACACATACATTCCTCACACTCACTCCTAGTCATACAAGACACTTATACACTTTTGGGTAAAAGGAACACAAAGATGTAAAACGTTTTGAAATGGACAGATTCGATGACAAAAGCCAAAAAGTCTGGGCACACATGGCGCAGGTCTGGGCGCACGTGGTCTACGCGCGTTTAGGTGGGATAACACAACCGTGAACCACCTTCATGAGGACCTCGCCCAAATAGAATACAGTGTCACTAGAACTATTCAAAGTGTGGGTAATAGTTGAGATTGGGTAAAGTACCCGTTATCCAGTATACCAGATTTCAAAAATATAAACAGCGGAGTCTCTATCGCCTGCGGCTGACCGTCCCCTACTAGTGCAGGGTGGAAATTGCCTCTAAATAAATTATACAATATATTGTAGCTCGTCGACACCGATGTATAAAATTTGCTATATATGTGTGTACTGATTTGTTAGTTCTTATTCAAGCAAACCTTGAATTAGCCACACTCTGAGCCGTTATAATGGGGGATCCTTGAAGTATTTTCTGATGTGCCTAATGGGCTAGGATCTTCGCAAACGTACCCGCTCCCTCGGGAACGTCTTCTACATGGCTCCGCATACATCTCAAAACCGCTGCCTTCTAGATACATTGAACTTTCATTCCAAGAATTGAAAACCCTATCGGCCACATGCATCATTGTTACATTTTGCAATTTCATAATTGCGAAGATTAAGGAATCGCAATTAAGAAATCGCAAAATGCTATGCATTAAGAAATCGCAATTTTTTTGCGATTTCTTAATTTCCCTTAATTGCGATTCACAATTTGCGAATCACAATTAAGGAATCCCTTCCCATTGATTCCTATGGGCCTAGAGGCCCATAGGAATCAATGGGAAGCCATTCTCATTTTACGATTCACAATTATGGAATTGCAAAATGAGAATGCTATTTCAAGGGTGCGAGGGGGGTCCAAAGGACCCCCCCCTGCACCCCTGAAATTTAACTTTAAGAACATTTTTCACACAAACATGCCCCAAGGGCACATGTGTGTGTAAAATGAAACTTTCAAAAATGCACTTTTGTGCATTTTTTAAAGTTTTCGCAAATTACCATGAAGTTCAACTTCATGGTAATTTACCTCTTCCTATTTGCAAATTCGCAAAAATTTTTTTTCATACATTGCATTTAAGAAATCACAAATTGCGATTTCTTAAATGCAATCACAATTTAAGAAATCGCAACATAATTGCGATTCCTTAAATTGCGAAAAAATAATGCATCCCAAAAAATGAAATTGCATTCGCAAACGGCCGAATTTTGCGATTTGCACCGTTTGCGAATGCAATTTACCTTGATGCATGTGCCCCTTAGTGCCTCTAGAAAGCGGAAGACAGGGAGAAGTGCCAACACTCAATGTCTAATTGAGATGTTACTGTAAGATGACCTTAGGAAGACACCTGGGTCAGATGAACAGGACAGAGTGGGTGGGACAGGGAATGGAGACAGGTCAGGAGGTGACACTTGTTATGACCTAAATTCAAACCCTGGTCAGGAGGACCAAGATGGGTCCAACCTGGACAGCTCAGATCTCCCAGGAGTCAGTGGAGAAGGCCAAGAAGGCCCCCTCTTCACCTCTCCTGGAAGAGTGCAGAGTTTACCAAGGAGATTTAGATCTCCTTCTGCAGAGTAGAATCACTCAGGACAGTCTGTAGGGACCTCTGTATCTAGCAAGAGGGACCACGCTTCTGATAGGGAATACCAATGTCTTGAACTTAAGAAAGCTAAGCTTAGGCTCAGGCACGAGCAATTAGCCCTTGATTAAGAGTCCCTAGAAGTCCAGAGAGCAAGAAAAATGTGGGACTAGAGTCCCATGGTGGCAGCAACAGTGTCCCTAGAGTTAAAAAAAACATTCATTTGACCATAGGTACCTGAGTAAGATTGTCCCTCCCTAGCATGTTGGGGATGACATCCATAAATGGATAACTGCTTTAGAGAGGGCCTGTAAATTTCAGAGGGTTCCTCAAGAGCAGTGGGCAGCTATATTGTGGCTCTCCTTTGCTGATAAAGGTAGATATAACCTCCTCACTGTTAGAGAAGAGGATGCTGACAACTATTCAATCTCTAAGAGTGCTCTCATTGATTGGGTTTGACTTAACCACTGAACAGTACAGGATTAAGTTCAGAGACACCCAAAAGACACAGAATCAGGATTGGGTAGACTTTGTGGATAGTGCCATTAAGGCTCTGGAAGGCTGGTTGCTTGGCAGCAAAGTGAGTGATTTTAAATGGTTTTATAATTTAACTATGAGGGAGCAAATCCTTAACCTCATCGCTGCGGCGTGAATTCCGCCATAGTGCTGAGATTCCAATTGCGGGCGTGGTCATGACAGCTCCCGGCCGTCATCAGCACACGCCCACCATGACTCATGACAGCCGGAAGCCGTCATGAGCATCGAAGAGGTTAATATTTGCCAAAATCAGTTGTTGCATCAGTACCTGGTTGACTCTGATCTGACTTCTCCCCAAGAATTGGGAAAGGAGGCAGATAAGTGGGTCAGAACCAGGGTTAAGCAGAAAAACCAGAACCATGGTGGTGACCAGAAGAAGCAAGATGCTAAAACTTCAGATAAGGGTGGGGACAAGGGTAAAGATGACAAGTCTTCATCATGGCCCCGAAAACCTGCTTCTGGGGTGTAGTCACAATCCAACAAAGGTAAAGGCAAAAAGAAACCTTGGCGTTATCTCTGTAAACAGAACACACATTGGACAAAGGATGCTGATTGTCCAAAAGCCAGTGAAAATACTCCTACCACCCCTGCTCCCAAGGCAACTGCAGCCCCTAGCACAAGTACAGGTGGTGGTACAAGGAACAAGGCATTAGTAGGGTTAACCTTGGGCTCTGAGATGTGTTCTGGCCTAGTCAGAACTCCAGCCCAGGCTGTGCTAGTCTGTGATGGTGGCATGGACCGTGCCACCTTATTTGTCAGTCCCAGTAACCTGGGCAAGTACAGACAACAGCCTTTGATCAATGGTAAGGAGGCCATGGCATACAGGGACACAGGTGCAAGTGTCACTATGGTGACCGAGAATCTAGTGGGCCCTAACCAAATAATACTTGGAGAAATGGACCAAGTAGCCAATGCTAACAATGCCAGGACTGATCATTCCTTGGCAGATGTTAATTTCAGCTGAGGAGGGGTAACTGGCCCTAAGAAAGTTGCGGTTAGCTCAGACCTTCCAGTGGAGTGTTTGTTGGGCAATGAATTGGAAACTTCAGCTTGTGCTGAGGTAGAGTTAAGGACTAATGTAGCAATGCTGGGCATTACTTCAGATGTGTTTGCTGTGACTAGGTCACAGGCCAAACTGGCTAACACTGAACAGGCCTTGGATCCTGGTACAATGGACTAAGGGCCTTCCAAGAGAAGGAGCAGGAGGGGTAAGGCTGTGTCTTCTCTCCAGACTCAGGGTGATGATCAATTCTTGAGGGAGATGATCTCAGTCCCTGTGTCCCTCAGTCCCTGTCCACTGTCTCAGATGAACTGGAACCTGATCTCTCTTGAACCCCTCAGACAGTAAGCTGCTTCTGAGGCTGCTGGGAGTGTCAGTGGGTATCACAATATCTATTGGGATGAGGGGCTCCTATACTCTGAGGGTAGAGACCCCAAGCCTGGTGCCACCAGGAGGTTGGTTCTACCTCTGAAGTTTAGAGGCTTCCTACTCACCCTAGCAGATGACATTCCCTTGGCAGGATACCTAGGCTAAAGTAAGACTTGAGACAGGCTTGTCCCTCACTTTCACTGGCCTCACACGTTAGAAGACACAAAGGAGTTTTATCACTCCTGTACCACCTGTCAAAACAGTGGTAACTCAGGAGGTACCACAAAGGCCCTCCTCATACCACTACCTGTGGTGGGGGTTCCCTTTAAGAGGGTTGAGATTTACATAATTGATCCCATGAACCCTCCAACTGCATCTGGGCATAGTTATATTCTAATGGTGGTGAACCATGCCACTATGTATCCAGAGGCTATACCCCTTGGAACCACCACAGTTCCTGTGGTGGCCAGAGCCCTCCTGGGAATTTTTTCTAGAGTTGGTTTCCCTAAGGAGGTCTTAACTGACAGAGGTACAAACTTCATGACTAGTTATATCATTGCAATATGGAAGGACTGTGGAGTTAATTACAAGTTCACCACACCCTATCACCAACAACGCAATGGGTTGGATGAGAGGTTCAACAAATCCCTAAAGGGCATGATCATGGACCTCCCAGAAAAGCGTAGGCGAAAATGGGATGTCCTGTTGCCCTGCCTTCTCTTTGCCTACAGAGAGGTCCCACAAAAGGGGATTGGCTACAGCACTTTTGAACTTTTGTTTGAGAATCCAGTTAGGGGTCCCTTGTGCTTGGTGAAGGAGGGCTGGGAGTTACCTCTCTCAAACATCCCAAACAAGACATAGTGGACTATGTACTTGGTCTCAACTCCAGAATGGCTGAGTACTTGAAGAAGGCAAGTAAAAACCTTGAGGCAAGTTAAGAATTACAAAAAGCTTGGCATGACCAAAAGGCTGTACTGACTGTTTATCAACCAGGACAGAAGGTGTGGGTGTTGGAACCTGTGGCCCCAGTAGCTCTCCAAGATAAATGGAGTGGACCCCAAACCATTCTTGAGCAGAATGGAGAAGTCACTTACTTGGTGGACCTTGGTACTCCCAGGAGCCCCCACAGGATGCTCCATGTGAGTAGGCTCATGCAATACATTGACAGGGCTGACATGGGCTTGTTCATGGCAACTGATGAGGGACAGGAGGAAGAGAGGGATCCACCCCCTGACCTCCTCTCACAGAACCCTGATGACGGGTCAGTTGATGGTATAGCTTTGGCAAGCAGCCTCACTGACCAGCAACACATTGATTGTAGGGAGGTCCTCAATCAATTCAGACACATGTTCTCTCTGACTCCTAGTCAGACCATCTGGTCCCTCTGAAGTGGACACAGGTGAAAGTCTACCTCTTAAAAATAAGATTTACAGGTAGCCTGACCATGTCAGAGATTGCATCAGGACTGAGTTCTAAAAGATGCTAGAGTTGGGAGAAATTGAGCCCTCAGATAGCCCTTGGGCTAGTCCAGTGGTCGTGGTGCCAATTCCTAGGGCGGATGAGCTTATTGATACTTTGGCCTCAGCCAAGTTTTTGAGCACATTTGACCACACTGCTACCCAGACTCAGGTCAGAGCTTTCCTGGGCCTGACTGAGTATTACAGGAGATTTGTTAAAGGATACGGATCTAAAGTGACTCCCTTGAATGATCTCACATCAAAGAGACAGTGGACAGTTAGCTGATAGAAGACATTTGATGATCTCAAGCAGGCCATGTGCACTGCTCCCATTCTGCAAAGTCCAGACTATTCCAAGCAATCTATTGTCCAAACAGATGCATCTGAGTTGGGGTAGGGGCTGTGTTGTCACAACTTTATGCAGAGGGGCAGGATCAACCAATAGCTTTTATCAGCTGAAGGTTGAGCTCCCAGAGAGAAATGTTGGTCAGCTATAGCGAGGGAAGCCTTTGCTGTGGTCTCGGTCCTGAAGAAGCTGCAGCCAGACCTGTTTGGCACTCACGTCATTGTTCAGGCAGACCATAAGCCCATCCTATGGCTAAAACAGATGAGGGGTGAAAACCCCAAACTTTTGAGGTGGTCCATTTCCCTACAGGGGATGGATTATACAGTGGAACATAGACCTGGGAGTAACTATGCCAATGCAGATGGACTCTCCAGGTATTTCCACTTAGAAAATGAAGACTGAACTGGGAAAGGTTAGTCTAATCTCCTTTCATTTTGAGTTGGGGGTTGTGTAGGAAAGTAGGATCTGCTCTTTATGGTAACCCCCACTTTTTGCTTCATGTTACACTGTTTTTGACTAGTCTGGCTGGGATCTTCATAATCAGATCCCCAGTCTATCTGCTTTCTCCCTAAAAATGTTATGTCATGTACTGAGGTACACTCCAGATTGGATACTGGGGTACCCTTATCAATCCCTAGTATATGGTACCCATGTACTCAGGGCATAGGTGCCCCAGAGGCATCCAATGGGCTGAAGCATGTATTATGTACATTTGGTGCTTTACTTAAAGATGGCGCTGATCTTGGGAATTCTTGCTAGGACCAAGAAAACTGCGTCAAAACATTTTATATATGCCGGTATATATGCTGCTTATAATGAAATGTGGGCGATTACGCAAGCAGAGACTGCAAAAAGAATACGAGAAATTGATTGCATTAATTTAGAGAAATCTCTCTCTGTAGTTGACAATGGGGTAATGACTCTGTCGTCCAGGAAATATTCATTGGACAGCATAGTGTCTTCTGCCATAGACATCATGGAGCAGGACTTGGTCATGTTGCAACATGGTCAGTCGCAATTACGTTCTATCATGCTATTAAGCTGGAAGTTGCAAAACCTTTGTATAGGCGATGAGCCTTGGCGTTTAATCAATTCTACGTCACTGTTTTCAGAATACACTCTCACTGATAAACAGATCAAATTGGCACAAAGGGGAGCAGACTATACAGTGCTGAGTCCAGTTCAAACCAGTCCTGGGAGCTATTGGCTTCTGCTCTGGCGTGAAACTGGACAAAGGACATGGGAGTAACCTCCCCACTGTCCTGACCCCACCCTGGGAGGGTCCCTGAATCTGTCTAACCCTCTCTCCCGTGGGTATAAAAGGGCTTACCTGGCTGTAGGTCCCTAGATTCGACGTGGACACGATTCTGAACCAGAATCCACTGAATTTCAGACACTCCGACTTTGTTGGACTTAATTTGGGCCCAACTTCATCTCCCACTCCGTCCAAAGCATTGGCTGTGCCCATGCACCATACAGGCTCCATTCAGGACCTGTGGAGCATCAAGGACAACCAAAGACATCTCCCTTGGAGAGAAGGAGTCACTTCTCTGCAGTCGCAGGCACCGTAACGCAACTGACTGGTCTGTTGATCCTGAGCTCCTGCAGACTCTGAAGGCTCCAGCAACACAGGAGGTAGATTCCATGTCCCTCGAGGTCTGAGCTGCCCTCTCACCAAGATTGAGGTCAGAATCCCTCCTGGGGCTGCAATACCTGTACCCCTGTGTACTGCATTGTTTTGCAAGTGAATATTCTGGTAGGCGTTCCCGAAACAAGTGCACTAGACTCCGAGTAGCCCAACCTCTGGCACCATTTCCACAAAGAACTTTGACCTCCTTGCACTGCATGCTCCGTGGGATGTTGCTTTGTAATTCTGCTCGAGGTCCCCTTGTGACTCCTGTGGGTCCTCTTGAGGGTTAACACTGCTTTTCTTGAGCTCCCCTGTTTGCTCCAGGCTTGCCCTGACTACCCTGTGTTTGATGAGTCTACTGGACCTTGCTGGTCCGAATCGTAACTTTACTTGACCATTTTCGTAGGTTGCCACTGCCAAGGCTTGTTGGAGCTCCAGCCAGACACTGACCCCTCAGAACTCGACATCCTTCATGGGACAGCTTGTATCCATCTCCTGGTCATCCTCGATGTCTCCTGGTCCCGCTTGCGGCGGAGTCAAGAACCTCCTCTTCGCACCTGAAGCACCCGACATTGGTGGGTATCCGTCTACTGAGCCCCAGGTCACTCCTAGGTGACCCAGACTCTGTCCCCTCTGCTTTCAGGTACTCTTCATCAAGAATCCACCTTTGGATTCTAACTGACACTTTTCTGCTTCCCAGCAGTGCCTCTTCCTTGAAGTCCTCAATTGAGATTGACTGCGGTTTCCGACACCACTTAAGCCCTATGCACTTGGCTTCCCTGGGATAGGTAACTCTGGTACTACAGTATCCACGGGTGGGTGGATACTATAGTATCTTCAACTCTTCAACCTCCTATGATCCAAAGGGCTTTCTCATAATCCACTGGGAAGAGTTCTTAAACTTTAAAACTGCAACCGCAACTCTCCCATAGAATTGTATGGCACCCGCGGTCGTGTTTCCACACTGCACCCGTCCTCTGTGGGGTCCCGACTTACTCACCTTGGGTGGTTCTTTGGGGTCCTATCATTTCTACATCATCTAGACATTGTCTTGACTCGAGTCGTGGTTCTTATACCACTATTTTAGTATATGGTTTGGTCTCCCCCTGGAGCCCACTCTGTATTAGTGCTACTTACGATTGTTTCGGTGCTACAGTATTGTGTGCTTTGTGTCTATCTGCATGTAGCAGATACTGTGAAGTATTTAGAGTGTGTTATATTAATAAATACATATTTGTATAACTACTGTGTGGTTCTCCTTTCATTTAACCAATACAATAAGGTTGCATTCTGGTAAAACAAGCTGCTTAACATTCCTTCAAGGCTAAGCCTGAAGGCTGCTCTCCATAGCTACCACTTGGCTAGCTTTCTAAGGTTATTTCTGACCTTTTAAATCACCATAAGGGTTGTTTGGACTGATGCAAGGTGCCCGCTTTAATTAGTGGCAAAATACACAAGATGATGGACAGAATGTTGCACAATGCCAAAACATTCACCCCCAGCCACAGATCTGGGTTTAATCCATCATTATTTTGCTCACCAAGCCACCCCAGTTCAGACATGGCCATATGCAAATCAGTCTTGACCCTGTGCCTCATGGGAATAGTCCAGCCCGAACTGCCAAGCCATGTCTTCCCTGGACCGGAATCAAGCATCCTAGGACCGGTTTCTGGCTATCAGCCGTCTTCAGCCAGGATAGCTTGACTCCAGTGGCTTAGTGAGCACGGGACCCACGTCTGGGCATACCCTTCCCACATAGGGTGAACAGCAAAATACACAAGATGATGGACGGAATGTTGCACAATGGCAAAACATTCACCCCCAGTCACAGATCTGGGTTTAATCCATCATTATTTTGCTCACCAAGCCACACCAGTTCAGACATGGCCATATGCAAATCAGTCTTGTCCCTGTGCCTCATGGGAACAGTCCAGCCCGAACTGCCAAGCCATGTCTTCCCTGGACCGGAATCAAGCATCCTAAGACCGGTTTCTGGCTATCAGCCGTCTTCAGCCAGGATAGCTTGACTCCAGTGGCTTAGTGAGCACGGGACCCACGTCTGGGCATACCCTTCCCACATAGGGTGAACAGCAAAATACACAAGATGATGGACCACTTTGTTCATCATAAGTTGGCACGGTATGCTCAGACATGAGTCCCTTGCTCACTTTGCCACTGGATTCAAGCAAGCCGGGCTGAAGACGGCTGAAATGCCAGAAACCGGTCCTCGGAAGCTTGTTTCCGGTCCAGGGAAGGCATGGCTTGGCAGTTCGGGCTGGACTGTTCCCATGAGGCACAGGGTCAGACTGATTTGCATATGGCCATGTCTGAACTGGGGTGGCAGAGTGGGCTAAAGAACAGTGATGGATTAAACCCAGATCTGTTGATTGGGTGTGAGTGTTTGATTGGTTCAGATGCTCCGTCCATCACCACCCCCTTTTGTACCACTTTAATTAGTGGGCATCATATACCAGGCCAACTTCTCACAACAGATCTATGGTTGTAGACGCAGAGGAGCAATCATGTTGCTGAAACACACACAAGGTCACTGGAGACATTTCCTTGTGGTCCTTTACACAGCTGTAGTGTAGAATATGCACTAGATATTTTCCCAACAAGGTAGCACTTACTAGTAGAAAGCACTCCAGTTAGGTGGACATTTTGTGCAATACTGTGGACTCTTGTTAGATAAAGGGGCAGGTGAGGTTCCGTTCTGGCCCAGTTGCTCACATAGCTGCTGACACACCTGCACAGACACCCACTCACACACCCATCCAGCCACTCTCACATCCATTCACAGACTCAAACTTTACTCCCACACCCATTCAGTCACTTCTATACCCAGTTACACACCCATAAAACCACTTACATACCCACTTACAGACCCATACAGCCACTCACACACCCTATCGGAAACCCACATTACCATTCACACATCCACTCCCAGACCCTTACAGCCACACATACACCCACTCACATATCTACAAAATTGCTCACACACCCATACAGCCACTCACACATCCACTTACAGAATTATACAGTCACTCACATATCCATTTAATCTATCATACACACACATTCACGGTCCCATATGGCCACTCACTCCTCCATCCACCCACTCACTGACTCACTAATACACTCACACACTCACACCCTTAAAACTACTCACACACCCACTCATACAACCATATAGACACTCACACACCCACTAACAGACCAATATAGCAACTCACACACCCAGTCACTGACCCATCTAGCTACTCATACACCCACTCACAGACCCATAAAACCACTCACACACACACTCACAGTTAGGAAATACAATTAAAAAAAACATTTGGCATTCACTAAACAAAACAAAAGTTACAGGGACATTATAGTTAGAAAATAGAACTTAAAACAACTTGGAAATTCACTGAAAAACCAAAGGTTACAAGGACGTTATAGTTCGGCTCAGATTTCACTTGCACAAAACCACTTGAAATTTAGGAGCTAACTATAACTTACGATCCTCAACACACTGCTTATGACCTCGCATTTTACATCACTCAAAGTTTATGAGTGTTAAACATATATAGTAAGGTACTACAAAAGGTAAATTAGTATACATTGTGTACCACTAATGAGTGATACTATTTCTAACTTATATTATGTGTTGACTGTGTATCCGTGTGTAAGTGGGTGTCTGAGTAGCTATATGGGTGTGTGAGTGGCTGCACAGGTGAATGACAGGGTGTGTGAGTGGCTGCACGGGTGAATGAGTGGGTGTGAGTAGCTGTATGGGTGAAAAAGTGGGTGTGTGAGTAGCTGTATTTGTGAGTGAGAGACTGTATTTTGTATATATAACTATAACGGGGGAATTTCAATGGTTTTATATGAGTGAAATGTCCAGCTAACTATAACATGTCTAAACCTATGGTTTTTTAGTGAATTTCTAAGGATTTTGAAATGCTAATTCCTAACTATAAGGTGTGTGAAACCTATGGTTTTTTCAGTGAATATATATATATATATATATGTATATATATATATATATATATATATATATATATATATGTATATATATATATATATGTATATTCACTGAAAAAAACATGGGTTTCAAGCAGGTTATAGTTAGGAATTATCATTTAAAAACCTTAGAAATTTACTGAAAAAACTTTAGGTTTCAGGGGTGTTATAGTTAGCTGGACATTTCACTCATACAAAACCATTGAAATTCCTCCGTTATAGTTAGTTGTACTAACTGTAACCCTCGCGCCCACAATCCTCTGGTGATGATGTCACATATTACATCATTCATGACATTGTCAGTGACATCACTGATGACATCTCAAATGACATCACTGATGACATCACTGATGACATCATCCGGTGAATGTGGTTTGGTTTGTTATTTAAATATGTATTATATATATATATATGTATATATATATATATATATATATTCACTGAAAAAACCATAGGTTATAGACCATATATAGTTAGGAATTAGCATTTACAAAACCTTGAAAATTCACTGAAAAAACCATAGGTTATAGACCATATATAGTTAGGAATTAGCATTTAAAAAACCTTATTTTACTCACACAAAACCATTGAAATTCCATATATAGTTAGTTGCACTAACTATATATCGCGCACCCGCAATCCACTGCTGATCATGTCACATATTACATCATTCATGACATGGTCAGTGACATCACTGATGACATCACTGATGACATCTCAAATGACATCACTGATGACATCACTGATGACATCATCCAGTGACTGTGTGTTTCTGTAAAGTTTAAATATGTTTTAGATATTGAAGAATGAGTAGATGTATAACTGTCTGGACGAAGGATTTAGTAGGTGCATGACTGAATGTACGAGTGAGTGATTAAATGTGTCTCACTGAGTGCATGGGTTAGTGACTAAACTGTCTTAATTTGTGCATCATTATGTCTGTTGTTCTGTAAACTACTGCATGTGTTGATCAGTAGCTATATGATTAACTATATGGGTTATTGATTGATTGTCCAAGTATTTGTATGGGAGACTGAGTGTGTGTGTGGCTGGCTGGGAGGTGTGTGACTCTGTGCAGATCAATGTGTACTTGTATCAATGATTGTATAAGAAAGTAAGTATGTGTTACTATATGTTTGAAAATGTAAGGTGCTCTATGTTTAACTGTATAGACAAGAAAATGGAAGTGTGATTGATTCTTTACAGGACTGACTAGGTGTGTGAGTAACTCCATGGATGAGTGGCAGAGTGTGAGTGTCTGTATAGGTGTATGAGTGCATATGATAGTGTTGTAAAGATGAGTGATTGTATGTATGAATGATTGTATGGGTGAATGAGTGAATGTGTGTGTAGACGTAGGAATCAGTGAGTACGTATGTAGTAACTAGTATTGGTGTGTCAATGGTTTCAAAAATTATACTCTGTATTTAACACTGGGTGAAACAGAGGTTATATTAAAATGTGAGGAGATGCATTGTATTGTCACATGAATGATATCATCAGTGATGTGGTCATTGATGTCAAATGAGATGTCATCAGTGATGTCATCAGTGATGTCATTTGAGATGTCATCAGTGATGTCATCAGTGATGTCACTGACCATGTCATGAATGATGTAATATGTGACATGATCAGCAGTGGATTGCGGGTGCGCGATATATAGTTAGTGCAACTAACTATATATGGAATTTCAATGGTTTTGTGTGAGTAAAATAAGGTTTTTTAAATGCTAATTCCTAACTATATATGGTCTATAACCTATGGTTTTTTCAGTGAATTTTCAAGGTTTTGTAAATGCTAATTCCTAACTATATATGGTCTATAACCTATGGTTTTTTCAGTGAATTTCAATGTTTTTTTTAATAGCAAATATCATAAGCTGTCGAATGTCAAGTACGTGGTAAGTGAAAACATTTTCGTGTTTATGCACACTGATCTGCTTTGAATGGTGCCCCCCCCCCCCTCATTTCTATTAGGAGTACTCTCTCTTTGCAGATAGTGAAAGGTAGTTAACGCAGGCCTTTGCCCCCGTTGTAATCCGTCGTGCCTGCTTCTCTCTCCATTTGATTGATTGTTATCCAAGTATTTACTGTTTTAGAATTAGTTCTCTTTGGTTCATTCTCTATTTACAAACAAACACAGAGTCGCAATACTCTGTTTAGTCTTTGCAGATAACGAAAAATCGTGTAAAAAAAAAGAAAAGGAATCGAGCAAAATCAGTAGGCCACTAATGGGATCTCTTTTTGACCTCGCTAAAATAGAAACATTAGGAACAACCCCTCATGACAAATACAAAACTAGTGAGATGAACTGAACTCCACACAATGATGGCTGCAAAACAGCTCGGCTCCGCCACCCACCCCACCCAAAATAACGATAAAGAGCGGCTGCCATGATTGGTTGCGGAATGGCCACAACGGAGCTACGAAATGGTGCTGCTCTCATGCTAACCCCAGCTTCGGTCTAAAACATCCAGAAACACTGTAGACTACCAATTCGATCAGTTCCGGTAGCGCCCCAATGTAACCCGGTAGAGAAGAACTAGCCCTCCCCTCTTTGACTGATGGTTCTTGTTGCCTGTCCCTTCTGTTGTCATTTAACAGAACTATTTAGCCTGCTGAAAGGGGTTGTGTTTCGACCGCTGGTTGGTGGAGACATTTTGACTATATTCTGGACCTGCGTTGTCGCGTAATGCGTTATATGACGCGCCGCGTTAGCGCATCCGGAAGTCATCCGGGGCGCGCAGCGCGTAACGTAAGCATAACAAGTCATGTGACTTGTTAATAAAACTTTTCATTGGTTCATTTTACTTTTCTTATTCTAATGATAAAAGCCTTGGTCATATCACCTAAAAATTACGCTTTTAATTACTTCCGAACATTATTTTCTCTTAAATATATGTTATAATGTTCCAGGCTAATGTACTTTCCCGGAAATTTTACAACTGTCCTGCAAGTAAAATATATTCTTTTTTCGAGAAAAAGAGCGTTTCTTCGTCCCATGACGGAGCCGTTGAGCAAAAGAGGGTCGACCTGCTGTCTTAGTCGCCGATACGCCTGAATATGAGATTCTTATCGATCACTTTATGTTGCAGGAATAGAAAACACAACAGCCCTTGACCATTTATCTTTACTGCGTTCCTTCGTATTATACCTTTTACCCTTCATGTAATTGGTCTGCTTTATTTCACTTGCCTTTTAATGATTCTAAAACAGTGACTATTATTAAAAACTTTACCAATGTATACACTACTACCATGTTTTCTTTTAAAAACCTTTATTGTGAAAATTTCATTATACAAATACGAGCCTATAACCACGTGGGCCTGCCACGGAGCAAACTGTAATCGTATATGATGAATAGACATTTACACTGTAGAGGAACGTAACGGGCGGGCCATTAGGTTGCAAAAACTAAGGTGTCTAACAGTTACGGAATCGGTGGACGTACATTTTATAATTAAAATACGACAGGGCCAGTTACAATAAAATTATCTAGATATACATTTGCGGGCAAGTACCATGGGTGACGTTAATTCGAATTTTCAACAGTACAGTAATCAATAACACATCAGAACTTAATATCAATAGGGATGTCGAAATATTCAATCAATTCTCGTCCCCGCCCGCCATGTGCTTCAAAACTGCATACGTATCTCGTGATTTCAAGGTTCTGCAACCAGTACACAACAAGGAGTTACGAGTCCCATTTATTCCGGCGCCATTTTGGGCGAGGACGGGCAGGTCCAGGATATAGTCAAAATGTCTCTACCAACCATCGACTATGATGATGTTCATATGCTGTATTTATTAGAGTAACACTCATCTGCCCACATGAAATTAATTTACCACAATCTAAACATGTCATTTTAATCTTTCCAAAGTTCTTCTAAATATTTGGGACCGTTTCCCTTGCCTCTGAAGCTCTCAGTGCCACTTCTTTGATGAATGTACTAGCAGGTCAGGGGTTCTCCTCCAAATCTCTCTTTTATGCAGCACTATAATTAATTGGTGCCACCTCTCCATATGACGATGCATGGTATAGTTACCACAACTATATTTTTTTTCGGTTCCTCTGGAGAGTTCATCGTGGCAGATGAAGCGTGTAACATACCGGGCATTTACCTTTTTTGCATGTACAGGAAAGGAAAAAAAAATCGAGCGTCCGAGTTCTAAGGTGTCCCAGGGCCATTTTAGTGGACCAGGCCCAAATCCAAAGAACAGCCATCTCACAGGCTAATGGGGCGACCCACGCCGAGTTTCAGCATTGTAGGATGACCACACAAGTACAGCAACTTGCTAGACATCACCTCGGTGCCATCCGGATCTCGGCGCCCCACTGCAGATGAAGTGCCTCTCAACTATGAAACCACCACGGTGACATCCGGATCTTGGCGCGTTGTGCTGCCTTCGGCCTATTCGCACATCGGTCCGCTACTGACGCCATCTCACAGGCTAATGGGGTGACCCACGCCGAGTTTCAGCATTGTAGGAGGACCACACCAACTTGCTAGACATCACCTCGGTGCCATCCGAATCTTGGCATCTCAACGCCTAGTGGTATCTTCCATACAGAAAATATTGTTACGCTGCCTTTGGCCCCATTCGCACATCAGTCCGCAACTTAGACATCACCTCGATGCCATCCGGATCTTGGCATCTCAGCGCCTTGTGGTGTCAGTCAGAAAATATTGTTGCGCTGCCTTTGGCCCCATTCGCACATCAGTCCGCTACTGACACCATCTCACAGGCCAATAGGGCGCCCCACGCCGACTTTTACCATTGTACGATGGCCACACCAGTGGCACAACTTGCTAGACATCACCTCGGTGCCATCCGAATCTTGGCAGCTCAACGCCTAGTGGTATCTTCCATACAGAAAATCTTGTTACGCTACCTTTGGCCCCATTCGCACATCGGTCCGCAACTTAGACATCACCTCGGTGCCATCCGGATCTTGGCATCTCAGCGCCTTGTGGTGTATTCTCTTCAGAAAATATTGTTGAGCTGCCTTTGGCCCCATTCGCACATCGGTCCGCAACTTACACATCACCTCGGTGCCATCCGGATCTTGGCATCTCAGCGCCTTGTGGTGTCTTCAAATCAGAAAATATTGTTGCGCTGCCTTTGGCCCCATTCGCACATCGGTCCGCTACTGACGCCATCTCACAGGCCAACGGGGCGCCCCACGCCGACTTTCAGCATTGTAGGATGGCCACACCAGTGCGGCAACTTACTAGACACCACCTCGGTGCCATCCGGATCTTGGCGCGTTGTGCTGCCTTCGGCCTATTCGCACATCGGTCCGCTACTGACGCAAACTCACAGGCCAACGGGGCGCCCCACGCCGACTTTCAGCATTGTAGGATGGCCACACCAGTGCGGCAACTTACTAGACACCACCTCGGTGCCATCCGGATCTTGGCGCGTTGTGCTGCCTTCGGCCTATTCGCACATCGGTCCGCTACTGACGCAAACTCACAGGCCAACGGGGCGCCCCACGCCGACTTTCAGCATTGTTGGATGGCCACACCAGTGCGGCAACTTACTAGACACCACCTCGGTGCCATCCGGATCTTGGCGCGTTGTGCTGCCTTCGGCCTATTCGCACATCGGTCCGCTACTGACGCAAACTCACAGGCCAACGGGGCGCCCCACGCCGACTTTCAGCATTGTTGGATAGCCACACCAGTGCGGCAACTTACTAGACACCACCTCGGTGCCATCCGGATCTTGGCGCGTTGTGCTGCCTTCGGCCTATTCGCACATCGGTCCGCTACTGACGCAAACTCACAGGCCAACGGGGCGCCCCACGCCGACTTTCAGCATTGTAGGATGGCCACACCAGTGCTGCAACTTGCTGGACACCACCTCGGTGCCATCCGGATCTTGGCGCGTTGTGTTGCCTTCGGCCTATTCGCACATCGGTCCGCTACTGACGCCGCCTCACGTGCCAACGTATTTTCTCCGCATTTTACACCCTATGCCGCATAACAGGTCATGTGACTTGTTTATAAAACTTTTCATTGGTTCATTTTACTTTTGGTTTCCTAATGATGGAAGGCATGATCATGTGACCTAAAAACAACACTTTTCATAGGATGAAAACTTTTTTTTTTTCCCAAACGATGAAAGCCCCACCTTGTTTCTGGATGTTTCAGACTGAAGCTGGCGTCAGCATGAAAGCACCACCATCTCGTAGCTCAGTCGTGGTCATTCCGCGAGCAATCATGGCAGCCGCTCCCCACCAGAAGCCTGCAGGAGTCGGAGCCCCCAAAACTTTTGATGAATTCTCAAGGCGGAGGGGACGCTTTCGAGAATGGGGTCCAAGACCTAGCAGACAAGCGTCCGATTTCCAAGGTGTCCCAGGGCCATTTCAGTGGACCAGGCCCAAAAAGGAAACAGCCTGCCGCCATTTTGAGAGTCCTGTGACAGCCGCCTATCGCTGCACCGCAAGAGTGGGCGCAACTCAGCTGAATTGCGGCTTTTGACACAGTGGACCAAAAACGGACGGAATGGCAACTGAAACGGTAAAGGGGCGCCCCACTACAACAGATGACACTCCACCTGGAGAGGCCCGTTCACGCCGCCTCCCCCGGGGCGCTCCACGCCGTTATTCGGAGCAGCATTGTAGGATACCAAAACCAGTGCGGCAACTTACTGGACATCACCTTGGTGCCATCGTTCTGCTGCCTTGGAACTATTCGCGCAACAGTTTGCTACTGATGACCCACCCCCCGCGACGCCCCATGCCGTTATTTGCTGGGTGGCAACTTACTAGACATCACTTTCGTGTCATCTAGATTTCGGCGCATTCTGCTGCCTTGGAACTATTCGCACAACAGTTTGCTACTGATGACCCACCCCCCGCAACGCCCCACGCCGGAAATCTGGACGTTGTGCTGCGTTGGGACTATTCGCACAGCCGACCGCTACTTCGTTGTTTTTCCCTAAAAATGTTTATATGTTATTACTATTTTTGTTTTCTTGTATATATTTATAAATTATTAAAGTTTTATAATCTTACTACTTTGTCGGAGTGCTATATATTTTAATGTGACACATAATTGTAAAAACTTTGATGTACAAACAGTCATCCCTGGAATCTTCCGCTTCAGGCTCGGTCCCCTCCCCAATCACAATACAGGATGGTTTTCAGATAATAGCAACGCTTCTGCTGTGACGGATCTCATCGAGTGTGGGCCTTGATCTACTATAACTCCTTTGAAGAGGGGTGATTCTTTACAGCTGTGGCCATAAACTACATCTGCAGGGCTAGCTGATACCCTAGGACCAGCCTGGACAATCGGACACAGAGGAAAAGGAGTGTCAGAGGGTGCGGTAGTGAATAGGGCGAAAGGGAGGTGTCGGGCGGGCACAGGGTGTGATTCTCAGGGAACAGCAGCGCAGATGGGGGAGGTTTATTACCCATGCATAAGACAGAGAGCGGGGGTGACCACTGCCTGGGGGAGATGCTTGCGAGGGTGGGGAGCCATGCTAAGGATCGACAGCGTGCACAGAGTGGGTCTGGTCAAGGCATCTAAAATGGCTGCCGTGCACGACAAAAGTGTGGCATTTGAAAAAAGACAAGATGGCGCAGACAATGTTTTTCAACACTTCCTGATTTCCTTCGAATCGAACGTTAACAGACGTTGGGGCATATTACCAAAGTTAAGCGATATTTATCCCTAACGATGCTTAGCAACGATTTTTTTACCGTCAGAAATTATCGCAGATAAACCTTGCTATTATCAAGGTTTATCGGAAATACGATAAAAAACGACCGCAATGCATTAATATCGCTGAAAACTCAGCGATATTCATGCATTACCGAGCTAATGCTCTTAGCCATGTTATCCACCTCCCATTGGATAACATGGCTAAGAACTGCTCAGGGCAGGTGGTAGCTTTTGGAGATATTCGCCCTTATCTCGAATATTTCCAAAAGTTGATAATAGGAGATAGCGATGTTAGCGACTGTTTCCAGTCGCTAACATCTTGGCATGCCCACTTTGCATGTCATTAGTGATAAATATCACTCACATGCAAAGTGGGGCCCAAGATGGTCGCTATCTTCTACTAGCCGTCGCTAACTGGTGTTAGCAACAGCTAGGTAATACACATATAATTTTATCTCCGCGAAGCGGAGCGCTGTTACAGATATATATCTTGTTTCTGAACGTTAATTTCTCAAAATGCACTGAAGCACATATATTGAGACCTAGCAAAGGCACATCGGGCTACCAGTCCCTACAATTTTGCCAAGTTTCGTGCAAATCCATTCAGCTGTTCGATCCTACCGAGAGACAAGATGGCGGCCGCTACGGACTGTTTGGAATGTTTACAGACACCGGAGAGCCAATCAGCTTCGCTTCGCAAAGCTCCGTAACGCGAAAAGTACGCGAAGCGGTGCGCTGTTACAGATATATACCTTTTTTTGAACGTTAATTTCTCAAAATCCACTGGAGCACATATATTGAGATCTAGCAAAGGCACATCGGGCTACCAGTCCCTACAATTTTGCCAAGTTTCGTGCAAATCCATTCAGCTGTTCGATTATTATTATTTTTATTTTTTTTTGCCCCGCGGGGCCCTTTTAAAACCTCCACATCAAACCTAGGGGGTGAGCGACAATGTACTATGCCCCCTTATGGTCATTTGCCCCTTCGCTTTGGCCTCCTCCTGTCTCTCGATCCTACCGAGAGACAAGATGGCGGCCGCTACGGACTGTTTGGAATGTTGACAGACGCCGGAGAACCAATCAGCTTCGCTTCACAAAGCTCCGTTGCGCGAAAAGTACGCGTAGCGGAGCGCTGCCCAGTCCGCTGTTACAGATATATATCTTTTTTTGAACATTAATTTCTCAAAATCCACTGAAGCACATATATTGAGACCTACAAAAGGCACATCGGGCTACCAGTCCCTACAATTTTGCCAAGTTTCGTGCAAATCCATTCAGCCGTTCGGGCTAAAAGTGAGGCCAACCGCCCTATGGAAATTAACATGGGAAAAACGCGTTTTGGGACCCCCCTTTTTTCTCGGCCCCCCCTTGACGAACCCCCCCAAAATTTTCAGGGGCTGCTCAGAAACAAAATGTGCCATTTTCCTGAAAATTTCAGCCAATTCCGTCCACAAACGCCAAAGTTATTAGACATAGAATTTTCAAAAAACCCATAGAGAAAAAATCCTAACTATATATACCTACTGGCGACCGCCAGTAGGTAATATATATATATATATATATATATATATATATATATATATATATATATATCAATCTGCATTTAGAAATCAGGGGATATATACCTATCTTGATGGAGGATTTAGTAGCAGTGTGATTGACTGTTTACTTGACTAATTTATAGTGTCTCACTAAATATATCGGATAGTGACTAAACTGTGTGAATATCTGTATTACTTTGTCAGTTGCTGTGTAAACTGCTGGACCAGGTGGTTACTAGCTACGTGAAAGTCTATATTAGTTATTGATTATTTAACTGATTATTTGTATGGGAGAGTGAATGTGTGTGTGGTTCGGTGGCGGATCTGTGACTGACCAAAGATATATGAATAGTTAATTCAGTACGTATATGAGGTTAAGGCTACATGTTATAATAGTTGTTTGGGTGAGTGAATATCTTTATGGGTGTGGTGATGAGCAAAAATATTTCTCAATGGTACATGTCCAACAAAGTAGAAAAAATAAAAGGCAGTGTATGTGACAGTTCATGTATATAAATAAGTTTACATATACCTCACTGATTGCATGAGTGACTGTATAGATAAATGTATAGTAGTAATAGTGATTTCATAGCACACTAAGTATGAGTTACTATCTATATGAATAAATGAAGTGCTATTTGTATAAGTGTGTATCTGAGTAAATGTAAATAGGATACATTGTTTGCAAAACTGAGTAGGATGACTGCATAACTGAATAGGATGCGTGCTGGTGTGTAATGTCAATATACGTGTATAAGTATATTTGATAGTGTTCTATTGATCATTGACAAAATGTATGAGTGAATCTATAGGTAATTGATTAAATGTGTGTGTAGATCTAGGAATCACTGAGTGGGTTGTAGATACCTGTATTGCTGTGTCAATAGATTCAAATATGGTACTCTGTATTTTACAGTGAGTGATAAAAGGTTATACTAGTGTATGATGAGGTGTATCTGATTGTCACGTGGATGATGTCATCAGTGACGTCATTTGAGATATCATCAGTGATGTCACTGACCATGTCATGAATGCTGTAATATATGACATCATCACCAGTGGATTGCGGGCGTGAGAGTTACAGTTAGTACAACTAACTATAACAGAGGAATTTCAATGGTTTTGTATAAGTGAAATGTCCAGCTAACTGTAACACCCCTGAAACCTATGTTTTTTTCAGTGAATTTACATGTTTTTTTAAATGATAATTCCTAACTATAACCTGCTTGAAACCTATGTTTTTTTCAGTGAATTTCAAAGGTTTTTTAAATGATAATTCCTAACTATAGCCTGCCTGAAACCTATAGTTTTTTCATTGAATATCAAAGGTTTTTAAATTGACAATTCCTAATTAATATGATGACCACTTCCCCATATTTTCAACAAGAAACCAAATCTGCAATGCTACCTAAAAAAACAAGCAATAGTTTCACTTACCACTAACAAATTAACATCAACATTTAACTAGTGTAAGGACGTCGACTATGTACTGTGTGAATTACATCCAACTCATACCCATATACACCCCTCCTCCTCTACTACCTCAGAGGCAGCGTAAAACAGGACAATGGACCTTCCCAAGATAATATATCCCCTCAACAGCACACTAGCTCAATGTTCAGAGATGTGGTTACCAATTATGTATAAGGTAAGGAACTTGCACATCAACAATAATTTACACAATGCTAAGACTACAGGTGAAATGCTTGATGGAGGATATCTTGATGGAGGATTTAGTAGCAGTGTGATTGACTGTTTACTTGACTAATTTATAGTGTCTCACTAAATATATTGGATAGTGACTAAACTGTGTGAATATATGTATTACTTTGCCAGTTGTTGTGTAAACTGCTGCACTAGTTGGTTAATTGCTACCTGAAAGTCTATATTAGTTATTGATTAGTTAACTGATTATTTGTATGGGAGAGTGAATGTGTGTATGGTTCGGTGGGGGATCTGTGACTGCCCAAAGATATGTGAATGGTTAATTCAGTACGTATATGAGGTTAAGACTACATGTTATAATAGTTGTTTGGGTGAGTGAATATCTTTATGGGTGTGGTGATGAGCAAAAATATTTCTCAAAGGTACATGTCCAACAAAGTAGAAAAAATAAAAGGCAGTGTATGTGACAGTTCTTATAAATAAATAAGTATACATAAAATTCACTGATTGCATGAGTGACTGTATAGATAAATGTATACTAGTAATAGTGATTTCATAGCACACTAAGTATGAGTTACTATCTATATGAATAAATCAAGTGCTATTTGTATAAGTGTGTATCTGAGTGAATGTAAATAGGATACATTGTTTGCAAAACTGAGTAGGATGACTGCATAACTGAATAGGATGTGGGCTGGTGTGTATTGTCTATACAAGTGTATAAGTATATTTGATAGTGCTCTATTGATCATTGACAAAATGTATAAGTGAATCTACAGGTAATTGATTAGATGTGTGTGTATATCTAGGAATCACTGAGTGGGTTATAGATACTTGTATTGCTGTGTCAATGGATTCAAATATGGTACTTTGTATTTTACAGTGAGTGATGAAAGGTTATACTCGTGTATGATGAGGGTTATCTGATTGTCACGTGGATGATGTAATCAGTGACGTCATTTGAGATATCATCAGTGATGTCATCAGTGATGTCACTGACCATGTCATGAATGATGTAATATGTGACATCATCACCAGTGGATTGCGGGCTTGAGAGTTACAGTTAGTACAACTAACTATAACGGAGGATTTTCAATGGTTTTGTATAAGTGAAATGTCCAGCTAACTGTAACACCCCTGATACTTATGTTTTTTTCAGTGAATTTATAAGGTTTTTTAAATTATAATTCCTAACTATAACCTGCTTGAAACCTACGTTTTTTTCACTGAATTTCAAAGGTTTTTTAAATGATAATTCCTAACTATAACCTGCCTGAAACCTATGGCTTTTTTCATTGAATTTCAAAGGTTTTTAAAATGACAATTCCTAATTATTAAGTTGACCACTTCCCCATATTTTCAACAAGAAACCAAATCTGCAATGCTACCTAAAAAAACAAGCAATAGATTCACTTACCACTAACAAATTAACATCAACATTTAACTAGTGTAAGGACGTCGACTATGTACTGTGTGAATTACATCCAACTCATACCCATATTCACCCCTCCTCCTCTACTACCTCAGAGGCAGAGCAAAACAGGACAATGGACCTTCCCAAGATAATATATCCTCTCAACAGCACACTAGCTCAATGTTCAGAGATGTGGTAACCAATTGTGTATAAGGTAAGGAACTCGCACATCAACAATAATTTACCAATGCCAAGTCTACCAGTGGAATGCTATACACAACTCACTATAGAAACTAAAAACTTTTCCATGTGTTGGTATACCATTGATACATGTGTACTGCATAGTGGACGCAACCATATTATCTCAGACTCTAGGGAATATCTCGGTCATGTTGCTGTGTTGTCTCCCCCCTTGAAGCAGAAGTGGAGTGGGTTGATCCGATGTACGCAACTCCAGCGTAAGAGTATAAATAATTAGCCTACGCCTTGGGCGTGGTTCACTTCTGAAAAGAGAAAAGACTCTGCCACAGCGAAGGTCCTCACCCTGCCACATGGCTGCCACCATGACCACGTGCTTCCTCGATACAGGCCGATTGCGAACTCAGCACAACAGCACCACAGACTTATGTCTCTATCGACTACTGCCTTTGATCTACACTGCGGACAGCCCGGTTCACAACTTGAATTCAGCTTTGGATCTACACTACGTACAGCATTAAAATTATCCTTCATTTATTTAAGGCAGAGACAATTCTACTCTGTGTTCTCAGACTTTCTTAAAATAAGTGAATAAAATTCTTCGTCGGTATCTGTGGTGACTCCTGCCTTCGATCTACAGTGCGGTCAGATTTATTTAAAGCAAAGACCATTGTACTATGTCCTCAGATTTTGTTAAAGTATGAACAGTAGGAAATTCGGCCTTAATTTATTTAATGCAGAGACAATTCTACTATATGTCTTCAGATTTTATTTAAATAAGTGACAAAAAGCATTCCTCCATGTCTGTGTCAACTACTGCCTTTGATCTACACTGCGGACAGCAGGGTTCACAACTTCAATTCAGCTTTCCTTCTACACTACGGACAGCATTCAAGTTAACCTTCATTTAGGTAAGGCAGGAGCAATTTTGTTAAATGATGCAACAAAAACATTCCTTAATATCTGTACTGAGTACTGATTTCAAATGTACACTGTGATCAACAGAGTTTACTACTTGATACCAGTTCATCAGTTCCGTATGCAACAGTCAATGTATGGAGTACATTACAGATAATGCAGTGCAGCTTAAGATCTACACTGCGAACAGCAGAGTTCACAACTTCAATTCAGCTTTCCATCTACACTACGGACAGCATTCAAGTTATCCTTGATTTATGAAAGGCAGAGACAATTTTGTTAAAGGATGCCACAAAAACATTGCTCAATAGCTATACTAACTTATGCCATCAAATGTACACTGCGATCAACAGACTTTACCACTTGATACCTGTGGCGCATCAGCACTACATACAACATTAAATTCATTCTCGATTTATTTAAGGCAGAGAAAATTGTACTGTGTCCTCAGATTTTGTTAACTGTGACAAAAAAGCATTCATCGATGTTTGTGTCGAGTACTGCCTTCGATCTATACTGTGGATAGCAGGGTTCACAACTAGAATTCAACTTTGCAGCTACACTACGGACAGTAGGGAATTGACCCTTGATTTATTTAATGCAGAGACAATTATACTGTATGTGTTCAGCTTTTGTTAAAATCAGAGACAAAAATCATTTGTCCGTATCGGTGCTCAGTACTGCCTTCGATCTACAGTGCGGACAGCAGGGTTCACAACTTTAATTCAGCTTTGAATCTATACTACGGACAGCATGAAATTTAGCCTTGATTTATTTAAGGTAGAGATAATTGTTCTTTATGTCCTCAGAAGGATATGACAAAAAGAATTTCTTTATGTTTGTGATGACTACTGCTTTCGATCTACATTGTGAGGGCTCATGATTCAGGTGGAATGGTGATTGCACATGACGCATTCCAGTAGGCAAGAGACATTATACCAGTGCGACCTGCCCGAACCACGAATCATCGCAGGGTGCGCACACGCTGAGTTCTTAATGGCCCACTAACTCACTGCATCACAAGTCATCTCCCCGTGGCCTTATTAAGACAGAATTCACTAGGCAAAAAACATTGCTCCCAGTTTGGCTGGCCCACACCACGCATCATCGCTGGCTGCGTAGACGCTGAGAGTCAAGTCAATGCCACATGGCTATGGGCCCTTCTTGATGACTGCCTCCGGTCTATACTGCGAACAGTAGGGCTCACAATTCAAGATTAGTACCTATGCAAATTGTATAAGAGACTATAAACGGTTTAGGAAACCATATGCTCCTAATCTGCAACATCACCACTAGACGTCCCCATTTTGAGAAAGTTAGAATGCACTGCGTGAAGTGAAATTGTTTAGTTTGTTATTGGGAGCACTCAGTAGACCTAGTTTGTAGAACAATGGATAACCATCAATGGTAGGTTTTTTTTCCCCCTCAAAGTACATGCAATCCAGTATGTAACATTCAATGCTTTGAGTGCAACCCGTTCAGACCACGCATCATCGCAGGGTGAGTACACGCTAAACACCAGACGCACCACTAACTCAGTACACCATAAATAATCACCCCGAGGCATTATTAAGGGAAAATTCAGTAGTAAAAACAACATTACCCCCAGTGCGGCCTGTCCGGACCACGCATCATCGCAGGTTACGTACACGCTCAGTCCCAAAGGTACTACTAATTCAGTGCACCATAATTAATCGCCACGTGGCCGTATTCAGGCAGAATTCAACTGTCTCTTCATTCATTATTTGTAGAGTGCAGTACCAAACTACATAAAACGCCTGTCAAACCCTATACAATATCCCTTTAGTAGCCTTCCTTCTAAAACTTCTTTTATATCAATTCTAGGTTTAGTTAAAAAACAAAATTCAACACTGCAAGTGCAAAGGCACACTTAATGGCAGTCTACACTGCGGACAGCACAAGTCACAACTTGAACTATAATGTCCCTGAAACATACACATTTCGACAATGTATTCCATACATGTTTTATCTTTTATTTCAATCGTGATTACAGATTATGCAGTCCAGTAGGCAACACGCTGACTACCAGATGTACTACTAACTCAGTGCACCATAAATAATCACCACGTGGCCCTATTAAGGCAAAATTCAGTGGCCAAAAGACATTCTTAGCAGTGCGGTCAGCCTGAACCACACATCATCGCAGGTTCCACACAAACCGACCCTACCTTAGTGCACCACAACTCATGAAACCTTTACGATAGAATCTTCTCTGTATTATTTCACATGTAGTGCTCCTACCTTTGTACAGCAGAAGTCATAAACCATTTACGATTGAATATCTATGTATGATATCATGATTACTATTCTACTTGTTACCAACAGCAACGTAATAAAATGGAGTCGAGCAGACGTGCCCATACACACTTCAACTATCTATTTGTGTCTGTGTATTTATTATGTTTTTAAAATGCTGCTCCTACGCCCTACCACATTATATTGTGATATAAATAGCGTATACAACCATGTTACCTCTGACAGTAAGTGTGGGCTATGCCTCCTTTTTTTTTTTAGCATATTTATATAGCGCAAAATCAACCCAACCCAAAACTATATCAGCAATTTACATGAGCACCGTATTTACAGTACATTTTCAGGCACGCGTAGATTACGTCATTATTCCACAATAACAGGATGTGGACACAATTCCGAGCCTCGAACACTGATTTCCAGCACCAAGTTCAACAGTATATCTGAATGACCACATACGTATATATATATTATCTGCCTTTCATGTGCCAAAAACTGCAACTTAAACCTTTCAATGCCCTGTATTACTACAGCTACAACACTCCACTGAACGTACAACAAACATTCATAATCGCAGAAATGCATCATGTCCACCATCTTTTATGAATGCAACTATGAATGAATATAGAGTCAGTGATACCCCGTACCTTCCATGTTGGCCATGTTGTGGAACTTTATACTTATAATGACACATTTGCGTTTAAGACCCGGGTGACGGCAGCACTACAAGACGGACACCCGAATCACTTGATTTCTCATATAGCTCACGATGGAACCACGCCCATAGCTCTGGAATCATGGTTCAGAGCCTCGTGCAGCACTGGCATATGTCAGGCCAGCCCACTCCGCTTACGCTTCCAGGAAAAAACAAAAACGCAACATTGCCCAGATTTCCATTGTACTGATTTCTTAGTTCCAGGTCTAGTTGTCAGAACGCACACACACACTCCCTCATACCTGGTATACACCCACACCACAACCATCCAGCACAAGCGTAACTACACACATGACCCTACCAATAAAAAAGACGGGGCGCACCTGCTCTACGCCATTTTAGAGTTGCTCCCATCACAAGCGCTGTGATGGCCCGTCCTAGTGGTTCGGACACCTCATGTAGGCCCAAACCACCGAGTAGGGGCGACCACCACTACGTGCATGGCCTCTTTGGTCACTGAGTTAGTGGTACCGCAAGGACTGAGCGGGTGAGGAACCTGCGATGAAGATAGGTGCAGGTGTATGTCCTTTCCCATAACGATATCAAGACTTGGCACCATATGTCAGACTTCTTGGTGGCAGAGCGGTCTGCATGATGTAGAAGGTGTCCTGTCCACGAAAAGGTGAGCAATGAGGCCTGGGTGCGCATCGGAAGGAGTTGATGGGGTGCAGCAGACTGGATACAAAAAGGCGACGCAACCATTTAGGCATACGCAGTCCTATATACTGTATCTTATTACATTTATATTTTTTTTCCATAAGCAGGAACGTTTTTACAATCATCAAATGTCCGACACTCGTGATGATCGAAACAACGTGTATCACTTCGCACCACTTGCTTTCGCAACCGGATAAAAACGTTACTACTACAGTAATTTTTCAAAAATCGAAGCCTATTAAACAAGTTGGAACTGTACAAATAGTTGTTTTTAAATGCGGGAGGGAAAGTGTGTGAAAGGGCGATGTAATTCTAGTCCACATTAAGATAGGAACAATTTCCAATCATAACATCTTTCTTTTACTATCTTTTAGATGTAGAGCTTCAGGGTGCATTATGTCCCGGCATGTGGTGAAAAACACACCGGTGACAGAAAGGTGAGCTACGAATATTCTTTTCAGTCAGTCTCTCACTTCCTCTCTCCTTTGATAAAGAAATGACACACAATGTTAACTTCCTTTTTATCTTACCGGTTATGTTTCACAAATTGGCGTCCCCCCAAACACCTCCAAAGCTCAACGTTCTTGCATTCTGCATTGATGCGTGGCCATCGTAACGTCTGAGAAGGCTGTTTCGACAAGTGGTGCATCCTCTTTGAATCACGCCAATGACACAAGGTGAGCAAAGAAGCTTGTTGTCAGGACCCCAACATCAGGTCTCACTCTATGCGGCACAGAATTGATTCAATCTGACCAACATCTTTCAGTCGGAGTTTCATGGACCGAGAGGGTCCGACATTGGAGAGACAAGATGGCCGCCGCGGCGGCCACAATGGACTGAAGTAGGTGTTCTAGTCATTATGCCACAGCTGCACAGAATCTAGGAGCAGCGCGAGCGCGTCTGAAAATACGCACTTCACCAGAGCAGTTAGCCGGTATAGTTGTGCCGAGCTGAGCTCTTGCATTCCTTGCCCCTAGTTATAAAACTGTTGGAGTACTCCACTCTTTCTTGTTATAAGAGTTTAGAGGAATCTATTTGACGCGACGTGGCGCATCTAATCAAGCCCAAGTCGCGGAACATATTTCCTGTCAGAGTCCGCCTTTCTGAGGAGAGCGTAGGCGGAGCATCGTCTAGTCAGCGTGGAGTGAGAAGGAGAACAACATTGACAAGTTCAAGAAGTAAAAGCCAAGCTAAGTGACATTACTAAGAATAAGGCAGTCGACTGTGTAGTTGTTCCGAGGCCATCTTACCTAGACCTTGAGGAGAGCGCAGTTGTTAAAAATTCTGTAAATACAAGAGAGAGAGAGAGAGAAGGTTTTAAGGTTAATCAGAGAAGCAAGATTGAGAATTTAATAGTTTTTCTAAGGACAGTGCAAATACTCACCCGAAGCTGAAGCCAAGTAGTCTATGCACAGAAACCTGAAGAGACATAAAAGAATAAGAAGATTAATACAGAAGGAGGAGCAGTTACTACAATAAAAGTTAAAACAGAACCCCCATTTAAAGAATACTCGTCTAGCTAGTGAAGTAAGTGCACTTACCAAGATAGATAATATAATAAGATTTGGCCAGGGGGGGCGTGGCTTGAGCGCCGAGGGAGATGGCGGCGTGAGCCCGGAGCTCCGTGCCTCCTTCCCCGCAATACTCCTGAAAACGGGGCCAGAGGACCCGCAAGTGCCCCGGAGCCGGTGGCAGACCTGAAGGAGACTGGCCGGGCGCGACCTGAGCTGCTGGCGGCGCTGCAGCGCCGAGATCGACCGCCGGTCGCGGCGGCCGCCTGAGTGAGGGGAGAGACGGAGGCGGGCAAGATGGCGGCCGCGACGGAGCCTTAACTGACCGCGGGCGGAGCAGCGGTCCACACACCCGGAGCACACGGTGGGGGCGCGGCCGCTGTCTGAAACGATCCCAACGGCGATACCCCCCACAGTGGGAGGGGCTCCCTGACCCTCGGCTGCGGTGCGCGGCGACCGCGATCGCTAGGACACAGGGCCGCCAGGTACGACACTGCTGGCGGAGCTCCCAGGCGGCCTCATTAGCCTGGAGAGCGGAGCGACGTCCTCCGACCCAGCCCTGGGCATTGCACTTGATGGCGGGTGAGCGGGGGCAGCCCTGAGAGGTGGACCACGTGGAACGGGAACCACTGCCGAACGGCCCGGGGCCCCCCCCCCCGCCCCCCCACCTCCTTTTTTTCGTTGCCCCCTCGCCACGACTGAGCGAATGGTGGTTAGAGACAGCGCCAAACTTCCGACAGCGCGCCACACTTGAGCCGCTGGCCCAGGGGAGGGGAGACGGTATACTATAGTCCCCCAGGGGGCGGACTGCACGGCAGGCGCTGCTTCTGGAGTGCGGCAACGGAGCAGTGAGATCCCGTGGTGCACAGGAGCCGGCCACGTGACTGAGGCCCGAGGGGAGAAAGAACGAGCATCCACTGCCCCCGGGGGCCGAGAACCACGACAGGCGCCACTGCTGGGGTGCGACATCTGTGACAGCGCGACTCCATAGCGTACAGAGACGGGCCGTGAGACCGGGCCCGGGGGGGTCTCAGCCAACCAGGCAGGCCGAGCAGGGCGAAGTCAGCCACAATGGGGAAGCCGAGGACGAAGGCGGAGGAGGCTGAGCAGTCTGCTGCGGCGGAGGGGGGCCCCACCGGGCAGACAGACCTGCAGCGTTTACAGGACCGGATACTGGAAGCCATAACGGCCACTCGAGACGCGCTCCACAACGATATTGCGCAAGTGGCGTCTGGACTGGGCTTGCTCCGGGCGGACCACGACAAATTGAAAGACAGGGTCAAGGACGCTGAAACGGTGATCAAGGACCTGGCGCCGGCTCACAAGGTGCTGGAAGGGAAGCTAACGGAAGCCCTGGACCGCATACGCACCCTGGAAAGGCGGGCGGAGGACACGGAAAATAGAAGCCGGCGCAGCAATGTGCGGATCGTGGGCGTACCAGAGACGGAGGGGGCGAGGGACATGGTTGCCTACATGGAGGAATGGATGAAAACAGTGGTGGCGCCGGAGGGGCTCTCCTCCTTCTTCACACTGGAGCGTGCACATAGGGTCCCATCGGGGCCTCCCAAGCCCGGGCTCCCACCCAGGCCGATCATAGCCAAGTTGCTCCATCACAAGGATAGGGACTTGCTCCTGCGGAGGGCTCGGGAGGCTGGCCCCTTCCAGATTGCGAACAGCAAGGTCACGCTTTTCCCGGATTTCACCTTCGAGACACAGAAGCAGCGGGCCTCCTTCCTTACAATCAAAAAAGAGTTGCGGAATGAGGGGATTGCCTACTCGTTGCTTTTCCCAGCTAGGCTCCGAGTGGTGGTGGACGACAAGGCGAGCTTTTTTAACACATCAGCAGAGGCCTGGGACTGGTGGGAGACCTACAAGGCTGGGACGGATGGCGCCAGAGCACGGGAGGAGCGGGAGAAGGAGCGGGGGCGCTCGCCACAGCGGCCGCGGAGGTCGAGGAGGCTGAGGAAACGAGGGCAGGGGAAGATGGGACCGACGGCCTCCCAGACTGAGGCAGAACGGCAGGCCGCACTACTGGAAGTGGGAAAGCTGAGTCAGGCGGAGGGCCCCGGTTCTGGGGGGGCCATGGACTCGGACGCTCTTGTGTCGGCCTCCGGATCAGAATCGGACCTTTCTGAGATTCATCGGACTGGGGGGCCGCTGGTGACGCCGCAGACGGCGGACGAGATCCTGAGTGTCTGAACTGCTGGCGGAAGACTCTGGGTAATGTTTGGGAAGCTGGGAGGGGGACCCGTGCCTCAGAATATAGCGGGCTCCGGGGCACACCGGGGCACTCGTAGCAGGGAGGTCATGGGGAATTGGGGAGGGTGCGAGGAGCTAGGCGGCGCAGCCCCCCTCTGGACGAGGCCGCACTCCGTAAGCCCTTAAGGCACCCACGGCTACGGCTGTGTAGTTACGACCTGGGTCGCTCAGGTGTGGGAGTTTGGATGGGGACTGATATCTTGGTATTGGGGCCTATTCTGGGGGAGGGGGTGGGCTCCACAGTTGGGGATTGTTTACCCTTTTTGAAGTTTTTGACCCTGGGTACACCACGGGTAGGACTGTTGGGATGTTTTGTTTTGTTAAGGGGGGGCATCACCACCATTGAAGGGCGGGAACTGGAGGAAATGTGTCGATCAGATCGCTGGGACAATGGCTAATGTGAATAACTTGAACTGTATTACCTGGAATGTGCGGGGCCTACACACTATGCAGCGCAGACACAAGGTACATGCCTATTTAGTGCGGAGGGGAGTGCACCATGCCATGCTGCAGGAGACGCATCTTACACGGCAGGAGGGGGCGGCGCTGCAGAAAAGGTGGCGGGGACAGGTTTTTCATACCAGCTACTCGGCATATGCTAGGGGGGTCCTTATCTGGATTAGAGCAGGTACACCTTTCCAGCTCACGCGCCAATGGGTAGACCAGGAAGGGAGGTATGTGGTGGCGGAGGGGAAGTTGGAAGGTAGAGATGTGGTCTTAGCTAGCGTTTATGCCCCGAATTCAGACCAGCTGGCTTTCCTCACGACACTGTCGGGAACACTGGCTCACTCCCTGGCGGGTCCGGTCCTGATGGGGGGTGACTTCAACTCCGTTACGGACCCTTTGTTGGATAGGTCCCACCCCCCCCTGCACGATTCCCCAGTACACAGACTATCTAGAGGTAGGAGGGAGTGGCAGGAGAGTTGGGAACTGACGGATGTCTGGAGAGGGCAACACCCGGCTGACCGGGATTACTAATTTTTCTCCGGGCTGCACGACTTGCATGTCCGTTTGGACGCAATACTCTGCTCCCGGGAGGTGCTGCCATGCGTCGCGGGATCGGAGTACCTGTCGAGAACGATCTCTGACCATAATCCACTCCTGATCCGGCTGGCTTGGATGGCGGGGAAACCCAGGATCCCGATCTGGAAACTACGGCCTGAGACCTTAGAAGACCCCATATTCGAGGCGGCCCTGGCGGAGGGGGTGGCCTCATATTTTGCGGAAAATGAAGGGACGGCGTCCTCCAGGGCGATGGAATGGGACGCCTTTAAGGTAGTGGTGAGGGGTGTCTGCATCAAAGACTATGTAGGTGTGCGAAGAGTATTGCTGGGCGATCTGGCTAAGGCGGATACTAGGCTGAGAGAAGCGGAAAGAGGGCGGCCCGGACACCCTGAACTCCAGGAGACACTCTGCGCGGCTAGGGAGGCGGTAGCGGTTGAGGTGGAGAGGCTTCGAGCCTTTGACTTCAAGAAGTATGTGCTGCGCTCCCATGTGGACGGTGACAAGGCGGGCACCCTCCTGGCGTGGCTTTTGAACCCCACTAGACGGTACACTCCCATACTGCAACTGAGGGATACGTCGGGTGTAGCACAGCACACTCAGTTGGGCATAGTTGACGGCTTCCGGGAGTATTACGAGGGCCTATATAAGAGTGCCCCAGGAGACCGGCCGGGCCTGGCAGAACCCTTCTTGACGGGTCTACCTCTGCGACGGCTAGAGGCGGAGCAGGCGAAAGACCTGGGCTCGGACATTGAGTTGGGGGAGATCAGGTCGGCGGTGCGACGCATGGCGCGAAACAAGTCGCCGGGGATCGACGGGCTCCCCATAGAATTCTATGGCAAGTATCTAGATATCCTGGCCCCGCGACTGTTGACCGTCTATAAAGAGGCCAAGGCAGCGGGCCAACTACCGCAATCAATGCGGGAGGCATTGGTGGTCCCACTGCTGAAGCCCGGCAGAGAGAGTGGTGACCCGGCGTCCTATCGGCCACTCTCAATGCTCACCGCAGACTATAAGATCCTGAGCTCTGTACTGGCCGCGAGGCTCCTGCCACACATGACGGACCTCGTGCACGAGGACCAGAATGGTTTTATACCAACACGCAACACCACAATCAACATTAGAAGGCTTGTCCGCCTCATCGACGGGTTGGACAGCGGAGTTGGGACGGAACTGGTCCTATCGGTTGACATCGAAAAAGCCTTCGACAGTCTGGAATGGGACTACCTCTATGCTGTAATGGAACGGTTCGGGCTGGGGACTGGCTATATTCATTGGACGAAGGTCCTTTATGCGGAGGCGATAGCGAGAGTAAGGGTGGGATCGACGGTGTCACTCCGATACCCCGTTGAACGAGGCACTCGACAGGGTTGCTCTCTCTCGCCGTTGCTATTTGCACTGGCTATAGAACCGTTGGCGGCTCAGGCCCGAACTGGGCGGCACTTCCGTGGAGTGCAGGCCCGAGACGGGCAACATTTCATCTCGCTATATGCCGATGATCTACTACTGTTCCTCCATGACGGCGTTGAGGACTTGCAGGGAGCGGAGGCGCTGTTGGAGAGCTTCGGACGGATGTCGGGCCTGAAAGTTAACTGGCCCAAGACGAGCTTGTTCCCGCTGCAGGAGGGCGCTGCCCAGCCGCACCACCGATCAGAAGTGGCTTGGGAGCCTGCCTGTATTAAATACCTGGGGGTCCAAATTTACCATAAGGCGGAAGACTTGCTTGAGGGCAACCTGGGGCGATGCGTGCGTGGATTAAGGGGCTGCATGACCTTCTGGGCCACATTGCCGCTATCGGTGGCTGGCCGGATCTCCTTGCTGAAGATGGTTGCACTGCCTAGATTATTATATTATTTCCGGACGCTCCCGATTTGGCTACCTGGCTCCTTCTTTAGACTACTTAAATCTCTGATCACGACATTCATTTGGGGAGCGGGACGGTGTAGAGTGGCGCTGGCCACGCTCTCTCGCCCGAAAGATGAGGGGGGGTTAGCGGTCCCGGACTTCGAGCTTTATTACCTAGCGGCCCAACTGCAGGTCCTCACGCAGGAGGTTGCAAGGGTGTTTCGGGGTCCGGAGGATGGCATCTTGCGGGGAACGCCCAGGCACGTCCTGGCTTATATTACTCTCCAACAGCGGCTGGACAATAGGGATTTATCGCTGGAGCAGCGCACGTTCCGCCACTGCTGGGACCGGGCACACAGGAGAGCCGGAATTCGGCGCCCGTACGCTCCGGAGATCCCTCTGGGCATGTTAACAGCCCTACCGCATGGCGGGGACTGGTCACATCTGCAAGGGTGGGAAGAAGCGGGTGTGCAGGTGGTGGGGGACCTGTACGAAAATGGCGCGATGATCCCGTTTCAGGAGTTAATGGAGCGCTTTGACATCCCGAGAGGGGGATTTCTGCTTCACGCGGCGGTAACCAGGGCAATGCAGGCTCACTGGGGCACGGGGCTTGAGGAGCCCGAGACGGCAGCAGCGTGTCAGTACACTATGATGGCGGCGGGAACACTTAAGGCGGTTACATGCCTTTACAATCGAATGATAACAGAGAACATTCCTCCCCTTGCATCTCTGAAAGCCAAGTGGGAGGCGGACCTGGGTAAGGACATTCCAGACACGACATGGGCACAACTGGTCCGAAGGGCCCGCAACAGCACAAGAAACGCTAGATTCCAACTAATCCACTACTACATATTACATAGGGCATACATGACTCCGGGACGGATCAGGCATATATTTCGGGGCGGAAACAGCGTCCTGTCCCCGATGCCTGGCTGAGGGGGCCGAATTAGTGCACATGCTGTGGGCGTGTCCGGCCCTGCGGGAATATTGGCAGGAAATAGGGGTGGTGCTGAATGAGGTGACTGACAGGGCCGTAGACTATGGCCCAGCTGAATGCATCCTGCACTGGTTTCCCCATACCCCCAAAAATAAACTCACGAGCAAGTTCATTGATATGGGTCTGATGGTGGCTAAGAGGGAGATCACTAGGAACTGGAAGGCGAGGTTGGGGCCAACCCTGCGGAGGTGGCGGCGGGAATTCTTGAAGTGGGCGGCGGCTGACAGCTCCTATAGATACCAGATTGCGCGTAGGTCCCCTAGCCAGACAGCAGCAGATACGGCGACCGCTTGGGAAGTAATGGTGCAGGCACTCCGGGACAGCGAGGCAGATGAGGAGGAAGAGGCCCCCGTAGCAGGAGGGGAGGCAGAGACTAGCTGAGTCCCCGGAAGCGTCAGATACACAGGAGGACAGGCACTGGTACTCCAGGAACGAACGCTATAAGCGCCTTGGATGGGTGGTGGTGACGGGGGTGGGATGGGGGGGAGTTCTAGGTTTTTGCGCGGGGGTGGGAGTTGGGGACAAGCGCATAAGTTGAGTGGGACTGTAAAAGTAGTCATGCACACGGTCAGGACACCGATTACTCCTTTGATCTGCAAGTTGGGCATGTGAGCACAGAGATATCAACGCCGCCCGACCCCCGGGTTGTGGGCATAACGGCTGTGTACTGACCGCCGATTCGTATTGTATATCTGCTCATTTTATGAAACTACTTGCGCATGTATGGGCCTGCACAGGCGTGACTGCAATAAAAATTATTTACAAAAAAAAAAAATAATAAGATTTGGCCAGTTGAGTAGATGATAAAAGAAACTAACAATATTAATTTCTTGATATAGTGACAACTAATTAGAAGAGTGCAGAATATTCCTAGATAGAAAAGAAGAGAAGCAAGAGTCCAGAAGCATATGGATGGGTGAGATATTTAGTAGCACAAGTATAGAACAGGTTAGGAAGGTCCGGATTGTAATGGTGTGTTATTTCCTAGGTTCCAGTAAAAGCAGACAGCGACAACAGAAGCAGCCTGAAGGAACCTCTCTGGACCAGTCTCTTCTCTGTTTATTATTTTATCCAATTCCCACGTCCCCGGAGGTGATGATAGGAGGTTCTGAATAAGACCTTCTGGCATTGTCTTAGGGGATTTGGGTACTAGCATCTCTGTTCCTGTGCAAGAACTGGTAAGCCCATAAGGTATTAAGCTTGGAGTTTTGACAGAGTGAAGTGCCCAAGTTGCCTTGGCACCCGAGCAGAGATGACAGAAGGAATTGACGTTCAATCCTTAGGAACAATTCTAGATGCCATACACAAGGAACTGGGAGCCGTTAGGGGGGAAAATCAACACCAGGAAATAGTTAGTGCCAGAAAAGAAACTGCTGACTTGGCATTAAGATTGCACCAATCTAGCAGTTTGGAGAGAGAAGCTATGAATCCAGTGTTAGAGGCTACTAACAGGTCAACCACACAAGTCATACACTCTCTATCCCCGGTCATACCATTGGCGGCTCCAGAAAGGTTTAGTGGGGACCCGCAGAAACCGCAAATATTCCTCTCACAATGCTCTTTGCACTTTATGTGCCGCCCTTCAATATTCCCTGACGCGCAGTCAAAGGTGGCTTTCATACTCTCATATCTGAGTGGAGATGCAGCCGCATGGTCCATGCCCATAGTCTCACGAGATGATCCCCTGTTAAGGGGCTTTGATGATTTTAAACAAGAATTCCTTCGGATATTCGACCGTCGGAGAATATCTCAAGTGGTGGATAATGAATTGCTTGACTTGCGGCAGGGAAATCGTGACCTAATCGCATACCAAGTTGGTGGTGGAGACCGATTGGCCTGAAAGTAAGAGAGCTGCGGTTTTCTATCGCGGTCTGAGAGACGAGTTAAAGGACACATTAGCCCAAATTCCAAATCGACCTACCGATATTTCAGCACTCATAGACTTGGTTCTGGAGATAGACTTCCGCCAGGGAGAGAGAAGAGGAGAAAAGAAGAAAGATTTTTGAGCGATAACTCCAAGATTTGACAGAGCCCGATCAGAAGGCGCAAGAGCTACGGAGGCGCAACAAGGTGCTGAACCAATGCAAATTGGAGCCATAAGGGGTCCATTAACAAAGGAAGAGAAAGACAAGAGAAGAACTAATAACTTATGCATGTACTGTGGATCCGGGGGGCATTTCATTCGAAATTGCCCAAAGAAACCAAAAGGAACCTTCAAGCCGAAGGAAAACTAACAGCAACACCTGTGGGAGGAGTTGACCAGGTGGGTGCGATTACAGAGATAACTCCAAATGAACATCAAGTGGCGAATACGCTGCAGTCTGCGGCTCTACATTTAAATCTATCTATGAAGGTTAAATTCAGACAAACCACTCTGACTGAAGTATCCGTTATGATAGATTCGGGAGCCACGGGGAACTTCTGTGATTTACGGTTTGCAGCTAAGGTGGGCATTCAGGCAATCAGGAAAATAAAGAGCGAATCCGTTCGAGCGGTGGACGGAACTAATCTTTCGTCAGGCCCCATTGTGAGCGACACTGAACCAATCCAATTGATTTCCAATGATGGGCATCTGGAACAGATCCAATTCAATCTAATTGATGCCCCTCAGTTTCAACTGATCCTTGGACTCCCGTGGCTTACTGAGCATAATCCCACGATTAACTGGAGCTCCAGAACCGTGGTAATGGACTCGAGTTACTGCCATGAAAATTGTTTTGATTCAGAATTTGCACGTGTGGAGAGTAATCCAGCTCTGACCTTGTGTTCCGTGGGACATACCATGTGTGTAATAAATATGCATGAGATTCCAGAGGAGTACAAAGAGTTCGAGGACGTATTTAATGAAGTGGAAGCCGAGCATCTACCTCCACATCGGGTCTATGACTGCAAGATAGATTTGGAGCCGGGTCGAACTTGCTATGCAGTCGTGTTTACGCCTTGACAGAGAAGGAACACCAACATTTGAAATAGTATCTGGATAAATATATAGCCAATGGTTTCATCCGACCGTCGCAGTCACCAGTCTCATCTCCCTTGTTTTTCGTGCCGAAGAAGCAGAGAGAATTAAGGACGTGTATCGACTATAGAGCAATCAACAAGATAACTAAGAAAAATAGGTACCCCCTACCATTGATTTCGGTACTCTTGGATCAAGTTAAAGGAGCCAAAATCTACATGAAGCTAGATCTAAGAGGCGCCTACCATCTAGTGTGAATGCGTGAAGGAGACGAGTGGAAGACGGCCTTTCGGACTAGATTCGGGCTTTTTGAATACCAGGTGATGCCGTATGGATTGTGCAATGCCCCAGCTGCCTTCCAGCATTTTATCAATGATATCCTGAAGCAGTTTATTGATCAGTGTGCCATAGTGTGCATTGACAATATCTTAATTTATTCCTCTGATGTGACAAGACACCAGAGCAGGTGAAGGGAGTTTTGAGAAGGCTGCAAGAGAATAAGTTGTTTGTAAAGCTGGAAAAATGAGCTTTTGATGTTTCGCAGGTAGAATTCTTGGGATTCGTTCTTTCACCTTCCGGCATTCTGATGGATCCACGAAAGGTAGAGGCGGTGACAAACTGGGAATCTCCGACAAGTGTAAAAGAAGTTCAACGTTTCATCGGATTCGCTAACTTTTACCGGAGGTTTATTAGTGAATTTTCTAGAAAGATCCTCCCTCTCACCAAGTTGCTGAAAAAAGGAATCAAATTCGAATGGTCGAAGGAATCGGAGGAGGCCTTTCAATCTTTGAAGAAGGATTTCACCACGGCACCAGTGCTGTTGCATGCTGACCCGTCAGAACCTTTCTACGTTGAGACCGACGCGTCAGATCAAGCTGTGGGAGGAGTTCTGTCTCAACGACACAAAACCACTGGCCAACTACACCCCGTAGCTTATCGATCCAGGAAACGGACTCAGGCGGAGGTAAATTATACAATCACTGAAAAAGAGCTATTGGCTATTAAGGTTGCCTTTAAGGAGTGGCGGCACTATTTGATGGGAGCCCAGCATCAGGTGACGGTCCGCTAGAACTCTTACACCTAGGCAACTTAGATGGTCCTTGTATTTTGCAGACTATGATTTTATAATTACCTTCCGACCTGGAGCTCAAAATGGAAAGGCAGACGCACTATCAAGACTTGGCACTGAGTCTCAGAGAACAGTTACCGACATTCAACCCATCATTCCCAGTGCAAAGATTATTGGAGCCACAATCTCAATCAATTTGCAAAAGACAATCGCTGAAAACATGAGTCCAGAAGCCATGCAGGAGTGGGTTAAAGAAGACCCAAACAGAAAAATCATTCAACAGATGCCTTATCATCGAGACGCCTTGTATGTCCCGACTGCAGAACTCCAGCAACAAGTGATGCGCGAATGCCATGATGACAGACTAGCTGGTCACAAGGGAGAAAACAAAACAGAGGAGTTAATTAAGAGACATTATTGGTGGCCTCAGATGACTTCAGATATTGAGAGATATGTTAAGTCCTGTGAAATCTGCGCGCAGGGAAAGTCTGAACGGCAGGCTCCAAAAGGTTTGTTACAACCCTTACCCACGCCCCCATATCCCTGGCACACCGTTACACTGGATCTCATTACAGATCTGCCCTCAAGTCAGGGTTTTGATACAATTCTAGTGGTGGTGGATGCATTTTCTAAGATGGCCCACTTTACAGCTTTAAAAGGGATTCCTTCCGCCAAACAGTTAGTGAGTCATTTTAGTTCCCAGATAGTCAGGATACATGGAATTCCTAAAATAGTCATCTCAGACAGAGGTCCGCAGTTTGTGTCCCACTTTTGGAAGGCCTTTATGGAAGGGTTAGGAACAGAAGTTAGGTTCTCCACTAGTTATCATCTGGAAACTGATGGGCAAACTGAGAGGGTGAACCAAGAGCTAGAACAATACCTACGTCTGTTCCTTTTGAAAGAGGAAGGAAATTGGTCGGATTATTTGTGGTCCGCAGAATTCACCCACAATAATGCAAAGAGCAGTTTGACTGGTTTCTCCCCCTTTTTCTTAAATTATGGCAGGCATCCAAATGCGACTGTTCGACAAACGGAAATAGCAGTTCCTGCAGTTAAGGAGGTCGTTTCACACTTGTACCAGGTTCAACAGAAGGCGGTAGACAATTTAAAGATAGCCAAGGAAAGGTATAAGAGCTATCGGAAGAGACGAGAAGGGCCTCCCTTAGCACATGGAGATAAGGTCTGGCTGAGCACAAAGAATTTGAGACTGAAGGGAAATCGGACGTTTCAGCCTCGATTTATTGGCCCATACCCAATTGAGGAACAAGTCAATCAGGTTACCTACCGGTTAAAATTACCTTCCAAGTTAAAGATTCATCCAGTCTTCCATGTGTCTTTGCTGAAGAAGGTGTCCACAGATCTGAGAACGCAATCACCCCCAAAACCAATTCAGTTAGACACAGGAACTGAGTTCGAGGTAAAAGAAATTTTGGACTCTAAGAAATCCAGAGGAAAGTTGTACTACTTAATAGACTGGAAGGGTTATGGTCCAGAAGAACGTTCTTGGGAACTGGAAGAAGATGTTCATGCTCCCAGGTTCATTCAGTCTTTTCACCAACGTTTCCCCACCAAACCCGGAAGGGGAGAACCTGCCTTGTTGGGAGGTACTGTCAGGACCCCAACATCAGGTCTCACTCTATGCGGCACAGAATTGATTCTATCTGACCAACATCTTTCAGTCGGAGTTTCATGGACCAAGAGGGTCCGACATTGGAAAGACAAGATGGCCACCGAGGCAGCCACAATGGACTGAAGTAGGTGTTCTAGTCATTATGCCGCAGCTGCACAGAATCTAGGAGCAGCGCGAGCGCGTCTGAAAATACGCACTTCACCAGAGCAGTTAGCCGGTATAGTTGTGCCGAGCTGAGCTCTTGCATTCCTTGCCCCTAGTTATAAAACTGTTGGAGTACTCCACTCTTTCTTGTTATAAGAGTTTAGAGGAATCTATTTGACGCGACTTGGCGCATCTAATCAAGCGCAAGTCGCGGAACATATTTCCTGTCAGAGTCCGCCTTTCTGAGGAGAGCGTAGGCGGAGCATCGTCTAGTCAGCGTGGATTGAGAAGGAGAACCACATTGACAAGTTCAAGAAGTAAAAGCCAAGCTAAGTGACATTACTAAGAATAAGGCAGTCGACTGTGTAGTTGTTCCGAGGCCATCATACCTAGACCTTGAGGAGAGCGCAGTTGTTAAAAATTCTGTAAATACAAGAGAGAGAGAGAGAGAGAAGGTTTTAAGGTTAATCAGAGAAGCAAGATTGAGAATTTAATAGTTTTTCTAAGGACAGTGGAAATACTCACCCGAAGCTGAAGCCAAGTAGTCTATGCACAGAAACCTGAAGAGACATAAAAGAATAAGAAGATTAAGACAGAAGGAGGAGCAGTTACTACAATAAAAGTTAAAACAGAACCCCCATTTAAAGAATACTCGTCTAGCTAGTGAAGTAAGTGCACTTACCAAGATAGATAATATAATAAGATTTGGCCAGTTGAGTAGATAATAAAAGAAAGTAACAATATTCATTTCTTGATATAGTGACAACTAATTAGAAGAGTACAGAATCTTCCTGGATAGAAAAGAAGAGAAGCAAGAGTCCAGAAGCATATGGGTGGGTGAGATATTTAGTAGCACAAGTATAGAACAGGTTAGGAAGGTCCGGATTGTAATGGTGCGTTATTTCCTAGGTTCCAGTAAAAGCAGACAGCGACAACCGAAGCAGCCTGAAGGAACCTCTCTGGACCAGTCTCTTCTCTGTTTATTATTTTATCCAATTCCCCCGTTCCCCCAAGGTGATGATAGGAGGTTCTGAATAAGACCTGCTGGCATTGTCTTAGGGGATTTGGGTACTAGCATCTCTGTTCCTGTGCAAGAACTGGTAAGCCCATAAGGTATTAAGCTTGGAGTTCTGACACTTGTTTCCAAAACAATGAAAAGTCATCTGTGGACGGAGAGAGTGGGCAGTGTGCAGCAGCTTCACTATGTAGGAATGTACAATTACCTCCGAGCAGTGAGAATAGATAGGTTACAACATTCTGAGGGGCAGATTTACAAGCCCCTTGCACCACTTTTGTGTCACTTTTACCATGGGAAAGGTGGCGCAAGGAGCTTGTAAATCTGCCCCTGAGTGCGCAAAAAAAAGCACTCACCTCTGGACTCTGGGAGTCAATGGGGTGCAACAGTCTGGGTACGCAGTATTGAGAACTCACCACTATGCAGTGGGAGTGCATGGGATATAGTACTTTGGAAGAAAAACAGCGCAGAGACACCTCCTTACAGTGGAAGTTGATGAAATACAGTATCCTGTCTTTACAAAGACATAAAGTAAAAATATACTTGTGTAGTTGTATATACTCTACTATTACTAACTCTATACTATCTTTCAGATTACTAAACCAGAGGGTACACTATGAACCAGCACGTGCTTGGACACACAACGGAGGCAAAAAGGTGAGCTATGAAGATTTTCTCCAGTATTAACTGCTCATCTATAACTTTCTCTCTCTCACAGTTTTAATGTTGTTTTTGCTCCCTTACTTTCTCTCACACTCTCTCACATCGTTTCTTTTTCTCTTTTAAAGTAATGGATGCTGCTGTCCACTCTGCCAATACAAAAAAATCAAGGCTGAATGTAATACAGTCTGCAGTGTACAACCAAAGCTAAGTTCAAGTTGTGAACTCTGTTCGCCACAGTGTTTACAGAAGGTAAGCAGAGCGGCCTAGATACACAATACCTCCGATTAAATGTGTTAGAAATAAAGGGGCTTATTTACAAGCCCCTTGCTCCACTTTTGCATCACTTTTAGCATGGGAAAAGTAACGCAAAAGTGGCGCAAGGGGCTTGTAAACGAGCCCCAAAGAATATTGTCCTGCATAATGACTTGATCTCTCACCTAATTCTATCTCATCTCTGAATCATTTTAAAGACCTGTTTGTCCATACTGTAACTCTGACGCAGAAGGCACTCCCGTACAGACACCTCTTGAACGTGGGCCTATAAGAGAGGTGGAATGTATAAGGCACACTGCAGACATGTAAATTAACAAATATTGGCAAGTATAACCTTAACTTGTAATCTTTGACCTCCTTCAGTCACATCAATCTAATTTTAAACATTTATTTTCAATTTTGTTTTGCAGATTACCTACCCTACTTCTATTGGAGTCCATATCACATTTTGTTTATTATATTGTTTTGTTAAAGTTATGTTTCTAGTTATTTATTATATTATCTTAAAGTTATGTCTCTAGTTATTTATTGTTGTTTTAAGAAAAGTTAATTTAAAAAAAGTATATACGTCTTCTTTTTCTGACAACATTTCACTATTGTTTAGTGTGATAATCATATAGTTAGAAAACATTTAAAAATAGAAAAGATATTTATAACTAGAAGTATAGTACTGAGGCTAACTCTTTACCAGCTCTTTACCAGAGTCTATAGCTACAGCTAACGGTTCCTATGGAAAAATTGTAAAACTCCAGCACAGTAACTGTTTCCATTAGCAACATTGTGTGGTGAACTTCTAACCTCTGTGCTCACTTAAGTGTTCGATGAACTGTTACTATGGTAACAGGCAGTAAGCAGTTTGGTTGTAGGGTTGAAAGGTACTGACTGTACAGAAACCGTTATATTTACCCAGGATCCTCTACATGACAGAAAGGAAAGCAAAGTAAGACAGAACACTGTGTAGCACATTTGCAAGCCCCTTGCGCCACTTTCACGTCACTTTTCCTATCTTAAAAGTGATGCAATAGTAACGCAAGGAACTTGTAAATCTCCCTGATGCTCATTACGAGCAAAAGAAGTACACAACTCTTTCAATTCATTATCGATCACAATTAAACAGTGTTGCTTCACGATTCACAATACTTCGTGGCTATTTAAATGGGAGACAGGATTGTCGACATTACAAAACTTAGAGACATATTTACAAAGACGTTTTAAAAATTGTCGCCGCTTTAACGACAGCAAACAACAACAAACATTGCTGTTTGCTATGCAAGAGTGAGAGTCACCCCCCGGGGCTGTAAAATAAATGGTTGGGGGGGCTCCAAGGCCCCCCCTGCAAAATTAGAGGTGGGGGCCTAAACGACCCCCCCAAGCCCCGGGGACCAGGGCTTTCTGTATTGTGGGAGGGGGCTGCGTGGCCCTCGAGGGCCCTTGGTACCGCCACCCCCCAGGGCCAGCTCCTGCAGTGTCCCGGGGTGCCTACCACCGGACACTGATGTTTGCTATGAGAGGGTGGGAGTCTTGCGGTTCCGGCCCTCCCATTGCAAACTTGGGGGCAGATTTACAAGCCACTTGTGCCACTTTTGCATCATTTGTAACATGGGAAAAATTACGCAAAGTGGCGCAAGGGGCTCGTAAATCTGCCCCTTGGTTTGGATTTTGAAAGAGAAAGCAGGGAAATCTGTTCTCTCTTTCAAAATCCAAACCAGATTGCTTTTCCACATGCATGTTAGCAGCTCCCCATGTGGAAAAGCAATGCCGGCACCCGAAGGACGCGGGGAGCCGGCGGGACCGTGGGGACATTGGGGCTCCCCCTACAGTTCCCAACATTTTTTATAAGCCCCAGGGGATAGGGTCCCCGAGAAAATTAGAAATTACTTATAGGGGCTATTTTTTCCGGTAAAATTAGAAGTTGCGCACCCAGCGCGGTGCTCAGTGTGGCCCCCTGGTGTGCACGCGTTGGATGCACGACTCATAATCTGTAGGGTGCGCGACTCCAGCGTGTTTGGTACATAACTTCTACGCGTTTAGAAGCCGGCATTGCTTTTCCACATGCGGAGCTGCTAACATGCAGCTCCCCATGTGGAAAAGAAATCTGGTTTGGATTTTGAAAGAGAGAACAGATTTCCCTGCTCTCTCTTTCAAAATCCAAACCAACTTTGCTATGGGAGGGCGGGAGCCACGAGACTCCTGCTCTCTCATAGCAAACAGCAGTGTCCTGGGGGTAAAAATGTAAATGTAAATTGATACTTGTATAGCGCACTACTCACCCGCAAGGGTCTCAAGGCGCTTGTACGAATACCGCTGTGGAACCCCTCCTGGCTCTCCCTGTGAGATGCCCCTCCTGGGCACCCCCAAGGTGAAGCCAGGCATCCTTAGCGTTGTGGGGGCCGTTGTGGAGATTAAGCAAGCTATTGCCCAGAGTTGCAGCGTGGGACCCCATGGTTAGAATAGGCACTGAGGCGAGAATTATCAGGTCCGTGGAATTAGCACCTCGGGAAACTGCAGGTGCCAGCCCTGGGGGGTGCCAGTCCCCAGGGCCCTAGAGGGCTCCAGGAGGGGGGCCACATAGCCCTCTCCAACAATACAGAAAGCCCCGGGGGGGGGTGGTCCCCGGGGCTTAGGGGGGGTCGTTGAGGCCCCCTCACCACTAATTTTGCAGGGGGGCCTTAGAGCCCCCCCCAACCATTTATTTTATAGCCCCGGGAGGTGGTGGTCCCCAGGGCTAGGGGGCCCCTCTGGGCCCCCCATACATTTTTAAAATATGCCCCTCAGATTTGGTCCCCCGGGAGCTAATTATAAAAGAAGCCCCGTTATATATATATATATATTTTTTTTACAGCAGAATCCGCGTACCCTGCGTGCACCTGCCGGGTTTTTAAAACATTTTTTTTAGCCCTATGGTTCCCCTTTAGAGGTCTAGAGGATCAGGATATTTCTACCCCGCCGCCTTTATACGTTTTGCACACTTGTTCCACTGACTTCTTCAGCCTCGCTTCTACGGAGGCACAAAATGGCTGCCAACAGTTCCTGGTTTCGAATGTTGACAACCACTAGACAGCCAATTAGCATTCAGCGCATGATCAGAAGGGTGCGCTTATGGTGCGCTCATGGTGCGGCCATAGATATATAAATGATTTTAACTGTCATCTTCTCAGGAACTACTGAACAGATTGACACCATTTTAGCAAAAGGCACGAGTCTGAACTGAGGACTACCTCTTTGCCAAATTTGGTGTAAATCCGTTCAGGAGTTCGGGCTGTAGCTACGTCAAAAGGTCCTATGGAAAATTGCATGGGGAAAACACGTTTTGGGACCCCCTTTTTTTCTCGGCCCTCGCTACACGAATCACCCCAAACCTTTCAGGATAGGAGCAGACCAGAGTTGATAATTAGTTCGGAAAATTTCGCAAAGATTCATCAACCGGCGCCAAAGTTATTCCAAATAAAGTGTTGCAGATTTTCTATGGAAAATAGGTCCTAACTATAACTAACTTCTGGCGACCACCAGTAGGTAATATATATATATATATTATTTTTTTTCACTGAACAAAACCATAGGTTTCAGGGACATTACAGTTAGAAATTAGCATTTAAAAAACCTTAGAAATTCACTGCAAAAAAACATAGGTTTCAGGGGCGTTATAGTTAGAAATTAGCATTTTAAAAACCTTATAAATGTACTGAAAAAATCACAGGTTTCAGGGACGTTATAGTTAGTTGGACATTTTGCTTGTACAAAACCAGAGAAAGCTGGCCTTATAGTTAGTTCAGCTAACTATAGCTTGCGCCCCAGCAATGCATTGCCGATGACGTCACATATTACATAATTCATGACATGGTCAGTGACATCACTGATGACATATCAAATGACATAATTGATGACAAAATCCAGTGACTGTGTGTTTCTATAAAGTGTAAATATATTTACATATATGCCACGGAGTATTGAAGAATGAGTGGGTGTATAAGTGTCTGGATGGATGATTTAGTAGGTGCGTGACTGACTGTATAAGTGAGTGACTAAATGTGTCTTACTGAATGCATGGGTTAGTGACTGATACAGACATTCACACAGTTTAGTTTGTCAGTTGGTGTGTAAACGGTTGCATTGGTTGGTGAGTAGCTAAATGAGGATCTATATGGGTTATTGATTGGTTGTCTGAGTATCTGTATGGGTGCCTGAGTGTCTGTGTGGGTGGGTGGGGGTGTGACTCTGTGCATAGATGTGTGAGTGGATGATTCACTGGGTGTATCAGTGGGTGAGTGTGTGAATGGGTGTGTTGGTGAGTAAATGGATGCCTCAGTGATACATAGGTGAGTTACTGCATATGTGAAAGGGAGTATATGTGAGTGTTGGAGTGTATAAATGACTATATGTGAGAGTGAGTGATTGTGAGAGTGGCTGTATGGATCAGTGTGTGCTTGTATTAGTTATTGTATAAGAGTGTAAGTATGTGTTAGTATATGTTTGAATAAGTGAGGTGGTGTGTGTTTAACTGTATAGGTGAGTAAATGGGAGTGTGATGTGTGATTGATTCTTTGCATGACTGACTAGGTGTGTGAGTAACTCTATGGATGAGTGGTGGTGTGTGAGTATCTGTATAGATATGTGAGTGCATATGATAATGCCGTATTGATGGTTGACTGCATGTATGAGTGATTGTATGGGTGAATGAGTGGGCGTGTGTGTAGACCTAGGAATAAGTGAGTGGGCATGGAATAACTGGCATTTGTATGTTTATGGTTTCAAAAAGGGTAGTCTGTATTTTAGAGAGGATGTATCAAAGGTTGTATTAGGGTATGAGGAGGTGCATCAGATTATCACGTGGATGATGTCATTAGTGATGACACTGACCATGTCATGAATGATGTAATATGTGACGTCATCAACAGTGCATTGCTGGGGCGCGAGTTATAGTTAGCTGAACTAACTATAACAGCCTAATTTTTTGGGTTTTGCACGAGTGAAATATCCAACTAACTATAACATCCCTGAAACCTGTGTTTTTTTCAATGAATTTCTAAGGTTTTTTTGAAACGCTAATTTCTCACTATAACATCCCTGAAACCTATGTTTTTTTTCAGTGACTTTCAAAGGTTTTTTTTATGGTAATTTCTAACTATAACGTCCCTGAAACCTATGGTTTTTTAGTGAATTTCAAAGGTTTTTTACATGCTAATTTCTCACTATGCCTACAAAGGTAGGACATGTGAAGAAAGAGGAAATAAAAGCGCAGAAAGACGCAAGACAAATGTAGAAAGAGGTAATAGAAGTCCAGAAAGATGAAGAAAAGTGCAGGAAGAAGCAAGAGATGTGCAGAAAGAACCAACAGAGGAGCAGAAAGTCCTGGCGGGTACTGGTGGTAACTGACTCTGACTAACCAGGTCTAGAGCCAGTGCTATGCTAAAAGACACTTAGAATACAGTAAAAGCACCTACATACACTAGGGAACACAATGCATTGGGGTAACCCTGTGATTAGCATGACCTCCTCTGTATTTGCCATGAGTTAGTGCCTTGGTTATTACATGAGTACATGAGTACATGGGTACTGACTGGATGATTAGAGTTCTGTAAGGAGAGTGCATGGTGAATTTATAAGTGCTTGGGTTGTGGCGGAGTGATTGGATAAGTACAAGGTGCTGGCTGGGTGATAGAAGGAATGCGTGGATAGTGACAAGGAGATGGCTGGACTGCATCAATAGTGCTCAGGGGATTGTAGCAGTGCATGTGTTAGTACCTGGGTCATTGCATGAGTACATGGGTAGTACATGGGAAGTGACTGGATGATTAGAGCGCTGCAAGGACAGTGCATGGTGATTTTATACCTGCTTGGGTTTTGGCAGAGTGATTGGATATACGTGCATGATGCTGGATGTGTGATTGGAGGAGTGCATGGGTAGTGACAGAGGGATTTCTGGAGTGCATGGGCACTACCTGGGTGATTGGGGGAGTGAAATAGTATTGTGTAGGTGGTTAGATGTCTGCATGGGAAATGCTCAGGGGAATGTAGCACTGCATGTGTTATTGCCTGGGCCATTTTGTAAGTACATGGTGCTGGCTGGGTGATTGGAGGAGTGCATGGGTAGTAACAGGGTGATAGCGGGACTGTATGGGTAGTGCTCAGGGGATTGTAGCAGTGCATGAGTTAGTGTCTGGGTCATTGCATGAGTGCATGGGTAGTAACAGGATGATTAGAGTGCTGCAAAGAGAGTGTATGGTGAATGTATAAGTGCATGTGTTAGTGCCTGGGTTATTGCATAAGTACATGGGTACTGACTGGGTGATTAGAGTACTGCAAAGAGAGTGCATGGTGAATTCATGAGTGCTTGGGTTTTGGCGGAGTGATTGGATGAGTACATGGTGCTGGCTGGGTGATTGGAGGAGTGCATACGCATTGAGAGGGAGATGGCTGGACTGCATGGGTAGTGCTCAGGGGATTGTAGCAGTGCATGTGTTAGTGCCTGGGTCATTGCATAAGTACATGGGTACTGACTGGATGATTAGAGTAATGCAAGGAGAGGGCATGGTGAATTTATAAGTGCTTGGGTTTTGACAGAGGGATTGGATAAGTACATGGAACTGGCTGGGTGACTGGAGGAGTGCATGGGTAGTGACAGAGGGATTTCTGGAGTGCATGGGCACTACCTGGGTGATTGGAGGAGTGAAATAGTAGTGTGTAGGTGGTTAGATGTCTGCATGGGAAATGCTCAGGGGAATGTAGCACTGCATGTGTTATTGCCTGGGCCATTTTGTAAGTACATGGTGCTGGCTGGGTGATTAGAGTACTGCAAAGAGAGTGCATGGTGAATTCATGAGTGCTTGGGTTTTGGCGGAGTGATTGGATGAGTACATGGTGCTGGCTGGGTGATTGGAGGAGTGCATACGCATTGAGAGGGAGATGGCTGGACTGCATGGGTAGTGCTCAGGGGATTGTAGCAGTGCATGTGTTTGTGCTTGGGTCATTGCATAAGTACATGGGTACTGACTGGATGATTAGAGTAATGCAAGGAGAGGGCATGGTGAATTTATAAGTGCTTGGGTTTTGACAGAGGGATTGGATAAGTACATGGAACTGACTGGGTGACTGGAGGAGTGCATGGGTAGAGACAAGTAGATGGCTGGACTGCATCAGTAGTGCTCAGTGGATTGTAGCAGTGCATGTGTTAGTGTCTGGGCCATTACATAAGTACACGGGTACTAACTGGTTGATTAGAGTACTGCAAGGAGAGTGCATGGTGAATTTATAAGTGCTTGGGTTTTGGAGGAGTGATTGGATAAGTTCATGGTGCTGGCTGGGTGATTGGAGGAGTGCATGGGTAGTGACAAGGAGATGCCTGGACTGCATCAGTAGTGCTCAGGGGAATGTAGCAGTGCATGTGATAGTGCCTGGATCATTGCATGAGTAAATTGGTAGTGACTGGATGATTAGAGTACTGCAAAGAGAGTGCATGGTGAATTTATAAGTGCTTGGGTTTTGGCGGAGTGATTAGATAAGGATATGGAACTGCCCCTGTGATTGTAGGAGTGCATGGGTAGTGACAAGGAGATGGCTGGTCTGCATCAGTAGTGCTCAGGGGATTGCAGCAGTGCATGTGTTAGTGCCTGGGTTATTGCATAAGTACATGGGTACTGACTGGGTGATTAGAGTACTGCAAAGAGAGTGCATGGTGAATTTATAAGTGCTTGGGTTTTGGCAGAGTGATTAGATAGGTACATGAAACAGGATGGGTGATTGGAGGAGTGCATGTGTAGTGACAAGAAGATGGCTGGACTGCATCAGTAGTGCTCAGGGATTTGTAGCAGTGCATGTGTTAATGCCTGGGTCATTAAATGAGTACATGGGTAGTGACTGGATGATTAGAGTACTGCAAGGCGAGTGCATGGTGAATTTATAAGTGCTTTGGTTTTGGCGGAGTGATTGGATAAATACATGGAACTGCCCTGGTGATTGGAGGAGTGCATGCGTAATGACAAGGAGATGGCTGGTCTGCATCAGTAGTGCTCAGGGGATTGTAGCAGTGCATGTGTGAGGGCCTGGGTCATTGCATGAGTACATGGGTAGTGACTGGATGATTAGAGCACTGCAAGGAGAGTGCATGGTGAATGTATAAGTGCTTGGGTTTTGGCGGAGTGATTGGATAAGTACGTGGAACTGGCAGAGTGATTGGTGGAGTGCATGCGTAATGACAAGGAGATGGCTGGTCTGCATCAGTAGTGCTCAGGGGATTGTAGCAGTGCATGTGTTAGTTCCTGGGTCATTGCAAGAGTACATGGGTAGTGACTGGATGATTAGAGTACTGCAAGGAGAGTGCATGGTGAATTTATAAGTGCTTGGGTTTTGGCGGACTGATTGGATAAATACATGAAACTGCCCTGGTGATTGGAGAAGTGCATGGGTAGTGACAAGGAGATGGCTTGTCTGCATCAGTAGTGCTCAGGGGATTGTAGCAGTGCAAGTGTTAGTGCCTGGGTCATTGCATAAGTACATGGATACTGACTGGATGATTAGAGTACTGAAGGAGAGTGCATGGAGAATTTATAGGTGCTTGAGTTTTGGCAGAGTGATTGGATAAGTACATGGAATTGGCTGGGTCATTGTAGGAGTGCATGAGTAGTGACACGGAGATGACTGGTCTGAATCAGTAGTGCACAGGGGATTGTAGCAGTGCATGTGTGAGTGCCTGGGTCATTGCGTGAGTACATGGGCAGTGACTGGATGATTAGAGTACTGTAAGGAGAGTGCATGGAGAATTTATAGGTGCTTGGGTTTTGGCAGATTGATTGGATAAGTACATGGACCTGACTGGGTGATTTGAGAAGTGCATGTGTAGTGACAAGGAGATGGCTGGACTGCAACAGCAGTGCTCAGGGGATTGTAGCACTGCATGTATTAGTGCCTTGGTCATTGCAAGAGTACATGGGTAGTGACTGGATGATTAGAGTACTGAAGGAGAGTGCATGGAGAATTTATAGGTGCTTGAGTTTTGGCAGAGTGATTGGATGAGTACGTGGAATTGGCTGGGTCATTGCAGGAGTGCATGAGTAGTGACAAGGAGATGGCTTGTCTGCATCAGTAGTGCTCAGGGGATTGTAGCAGTGCACGTGTTAGTGCCTGGGTCATTGCATAAGTACATGGGTACTGACTGGATGATAAGAGTACTACAAGGAGAGTGCATGGTGAATTTATAAGTGCTTGGGTTTTGGCAGATTGATTGGATAAGTACATGGACCTGACTGGGTGATTTGAGGAGTGCATGTGTAGTGACAAGGAGATGGCTGGTCTGCTTCAGTAGTGCTTAGGGGATTGTAGCAGTGCATGTCGTAGTGCTAGTGCCAGGGTTATTGCATAAATACATGGGTACTGACTGGATTATTAGAATACTGCAAAGAGAGTGCATGGTGAATTTATAAGTGCTTGGGTTTTGGTGGAGTGATTGAATAAGTACATGGAACTGGCTGGGGGATTGGAGGAGTGCATGGGTAGTGATGAGGAGATGGCTGGTCTGCATCAGTAGTGCTCAGGTGATTGTAGCAGTGCACGAGTGAGTGCCTGGGTCATTGCATGATACATGGGTAGTGACTGGATGATTAAAGGGTAACAATATGAACGTGCAGGGGCAACCACAAGAGAGGTCTATACATTGCACTGAGTAGTGAAGGTGTGAGACCCATCCTGGTTGCCATAAAATTGTAGTAATCAAGTCCACGCAGGTAGATGAGGTTCAAGACGTTTTATTCAAGTTGGTTACAAGATCAATAATACAACCCCACCAGGAGCAGCCAGCAAGGCGCTCAACCCTTCTCCAACTGTGGTTTTCATTCACCAGCATTCCATGTTACATCATTCTTACAGGATTCCACTGGTGGAGAGATGGATGATACAAACTACAACATAGCTAGGATATAACATATAGTTACCCGAGTTAACTATAACTCGTGCCCCCACAATGCACTGTTTATGACCTCACATATTACATCACTTATTATATGGTCAGTGACATCATCAGTGATGGCATCATCCAATGAAGGTGAGTGTTTTGAAAATGTTTATGAGTGTTAAATATATATACCTAGGTGTATTTGTGATTCAGTGGGTGTATGAGTGACTGTTTGGATGACTGAGTGGATGCGTGACTGACTGTATAAGTGAGTGATTAGGTGTTTCAGTTAATGAATGGATGAATGACTGGGTGTGTGAATGTATCAGTCTGTCAGTTGATGTCTAGGTGGGTGTATGAGTGTTTGATTGGGTACATGAATGGCTATCTGGGTGATTGATTGCTTGACTATCGCTATAGTCTGGGTGTCTGTGTGGGTGAAGAGGTGTGTGACTGCCTGTATGGATGAGTGAGTGGGTGGGTGAGTCAGTGCCTGTATGGGTTAGTGAGTGCACATGTGAGATGCTGGATGGTAGAGTGAGTGTATGTATGGCTGTGTCTATGATTGAGTGTTTGTGTCTGTATGGGTCAGTAACTGTGTATGTGAAAGGCAGTATAGGTGAGTGACTGGGTATATGAGTGATTGTATGCATGAGTGAGTGAATGTGAGAGTGGTTATTTGGATGAGTGTATGCTCCTGTCAGTGACTGTATAGGTGAATGAGTATGTGTTACTATTTTTTTATTGGGTTATATTGCATACTATTACAAACAAATGAGCAAGAGAGCAAAAGAAAGAAAAAAGAAAAAAAACAATATAACATACATTGACAGTGACCACAGTATACATTCATGATGATAGCATTATGTGACTAAGTACATGGGCAAGACACAGTGGAAATGCCCAGTTCATGGCCCAAAATGGCCGGCTTCTGGTGCATTTTACAGGTGTAGAACCATCAGCTTGTCACACCTGAGTGCTAGAGGGAGGGGTAACTGGCATGCCAGAGCCCTAATAGCATTGTAGATAATCAGTGGCCAACACATACTTAACCCACCTATCAGGAAGCTTACCACTAGACAATACCAAGCCCAGTGAGCTTATTTGAGCGCAAACAATCAACTTAGTGGAGTAATCTTACTCCGGCATATTCGACTCCTTCCCTGCTAAAACTCTGATATAACCCCTAGAAACTTTTGGGGCGGTTCTGAGGCGGGAATCATTCACTATATAGTTCAGTTTGTGTGTTGCAATAGAGCATGTCATTCAACCATTCTGTTAGAGTAGGCATTGGCCCACAGGACCAACGCATGGCTATTCTATGCTTTGAAATCAACATCCCCATGTCTATCAAATGGTGGGCGTCCTTCTTCATCTGTTTTGAAAAACTCAAAAACGCCAATAGGGGGTCCGGGGATAATGGTGTCTCTGTGAGTAGCCCGAGCCCTGGGGTGGACACACGAACACGGGACACCCAACGCCCCAAGGAAACGCCCATAGTACATGAGGTGGTGCTCACCCCCAGGTATCACATGAAAGGCCATTATGACATGCTAAACAGATCCAACATCTTCCGACTTTTTTGACACATCGCGTCCTTGTCTCAGATTACATCGGAAAACCTGGAGTGGGTAAAGTTCAAAAGGAAACTTGGAGATAGTCACGGCGACTCAACTCTACTGGGATTTAGTGAACAAAATCTCCAACGGGCAGTTCTTGGTGAAGTCTAACAACTAGCTAAACGCAAAATAACTCAACCAACCAACCAACCGAAATACCCACTCTTCCTCATGCCACAGAATGAGGGGCAGGGGGAGCATCAATTCTGAAAGGGACAAACCACCACAGAAAGTGGGGGAAAAATACTATAGAATGCCCAAGTATACCAATAAACATTTTCATCTCTCATAGAGATAATCCGCAGAGAGTGCTAATGGGCCGAACTATGCAGGCTACAAAGGAGGATCACTGGCAATAGCATTCCTAGCCATAGACAAATCTTTGGCTGCGTGGGAAGGAAAATGGTGGGGCGAGAAGATCAACATCAACCACCAAACACTGACCTCCACCAAGAATTAACCCTTATTTCATGGAACATTGCAGGGCTAAGTAAAAGCGCAGGGAACAAGGAAATACAGGATTACCTTGCAAAAGGGGCCATCATATGCTTGCAAGAAACTTGGGCGATGACATCAACAATCATTGCCGGCTTCCACGAACATCGGATAACTGTAACAACAAAAAATCTTTGGATGGCCATCAGGGGGTCTCTCGATCTTTATAAGTCATGCCCGCAAACTCAAAATCACAAAAATAAGAGTAAATTCTCCAGACCTGCAAGTCGTGACAATTGACGGGCTCAGGGAGAGTCGTCAGCTGCTTTGACTGCTGTTAATCAACTGTTATATCAATCCGGCACTGACACAAGTTAGTATGGAATTCCTCATCACCACACTGGAAGAAGTATTAACCAAATATGAGCATCACAATGTGATCATCGCCAGTGATTTCAATTCAAGAGGACTGGAAAGGGCCTCAGGCATGCTAAGCAAAGGTCACATGGCTAGCCCATTGCCCTCGCTTCTTAAAAGCTTTAAACTGCACTTGACTCATCAAATGAAGAAATTGCGCTCACCCACATGGTGCCCTAAACCGACCTTTAAGTATATATCCACTATTGACTATATTCTAACAAATGAAAAGTTAGCCAATAAGTTGAGTGACTTCACAGTCGACGACAGAGGGGAAAGTGACCACAGGCCTCTATGCATTACCTTCCACTTGAGAATGGAATCTGCAGACCTCCAGAAAGTAGTGGGTGAACTCACAGGAGACAATCGCTTCCGAGCACTTAAAAGAATAAATTGGACAACTAGGCTCGGAACTAAATTACAGGAGTGGGCACCAACATGGAAAGCATGCTTGTTGAGGGAGGCCCACCCGATGGTGATAGGATACTGGGAAGCCTTGACGGATGATTTATGACAGAAACTGGGGGGAAACCATTGCAAAAATTGCTTTCCAAAAAGGCATCATCTCCCAAGAAGCCACGGGTACAGAAGTGCATGAGTCAATGTAAATGCATCCTCATGAAGGCACCTTTCGGTAAAAAAGAAAAGAGGAACATCGCCAGGAGTGGTCCCCATAGCCGTACTGAGAACAGTTTACAGGAAAAAAGTAGGCGAGTACAAGAGAAATTATATGAACAGAAATGGCTCACAGAAGTCCCCTTAATTAAGGAAAAGAACAACGCCAAACTATGGAGATATTTCAACCGTATGAACTCCCAAACTACGAGAAATTAGAACAATATCGCAAGCATATGTAAAGGGATTATACTCTAGAGACTTACCAGTTGCAAAGTATTTCCTTTCCAAGAAGACCCCGGAAATAAGGCATGATATGGAACTCCACTCTAAGAGCAAACTGGAAGCAGGACTAAAGACGATCGAGGGCAATGGAATCTCAGAACGAGAGATAACAAGGATGATCAGGACAATGAGAAACAATGGGGCTCCATGATCCAACGGCATTCCAGGCCTGGCATTTAAATCAGCTCAAACATTCTTTGCCTCAGTTCTTACCCCTCTATACAAACACGCTTATTCAATGGCAATAATACCGCAATCATGGAAAGTATCAGTTCTTTTTCCCATCCATAAAAAAGGCGATCACTCTAATCCTGCCAACTATAGGCTAGTGGCCCTGCTTGATGTAGAAGCCAAAGCCCATGCGAAATTACTACTGAAAGAGTTGGAGGATTGGGCAAACAATAACATAATTTTCCCATTTCATCTGCCACTTTCAGGGCAAACAGCTCAACAATGGGCAACATCATGGCCCTGGCCTACCTCTCTGAACAAGCAGTCAAAGACAGGGACTCGCTGCTGTTCTGCTGTTTCATAGATTACAGCACAGCCTTTGACAGAGTTGATAGAGGCAGACTTTGGGGAAAACTGAACACCTGGGGATCCCACCAAAGCTATTGAAAGCAATCATAGCACTCTATGAGGGGACCTGGTTCAAGGTCAAAATAAGCCCCACAGCCTTATCATCAAGAAACGAAACCAACAATGGCCTGAAGCAGGGTTTCCTCCTGTCCCCATTATTATTCAATCTCAATACTGCAGATATGGGGAGTGCCCTGAAAGAAGCCAGTCTAGTGCCCCTGAGATTGGGCACAGTGAGACTGGCAATCCTCTAGTACGCTGATGATAGAGTACTGATGGATCACACCAGGGTGGGCCTCCAAAGAGCTTTAACAGAGCTGGGAAAGTACAACAAGGAAAACTGCTTGACAGTCAACCAGAGAAAACCAAAGATAATGGTATTTGGTAAATATCCCCACAAAAAGCAAGCTACTTGGAAACTGGGAGACCATCAAATAGGGACAACTGCAACCTATAACTACCTTGGGGTTTGGACATCTGAGAGGGCTACTCCTGCAATACACACAAGACATCTTATTGCCAAAGCCAGCTGCGCAATCCTGACACTGAGATGCTTAAGCCAAGGCCTATCAAGCCCAACAGCAGGTCCTATGCTGATGGTCCTCAGGGCAAAAATAATACCGGCCATTAACTAAAGCCACCTTGCTTTACTGGGAGCTTTAGACAAATTTATAGCAGCTGCTCAGGGCAAAGCCTACAAGACAGTGCTGCAAACACCCAGGTACGCAAGGAACACCAGACTACAATTGGAATTAGGGCTTTGCAGACCAGAACTGGCAATTCAGGGGGACTTATTTAAGTATTACATCAGGGTCCTCAAGGCCTCGAACAACACCCTTAAATAACACTTGGAAATGATCTTCAGGGAAGTGGACTCTCCTTGGCACATCAAGCTGGGTAAAGCACTAGGGACCCTGAATATCGAAGCAGATAGTTTATCTCTACCTGACATTCCGCAAAAGGCCTGGTCAAATGCCATGAAGCGGCAAGTCCACTCCATCTCGTATGAAAAGGATCGAGCTGCACTCCGCTACAATACCATCATGATGGCACTGGATGACTCCTATATTCTGGGGAAAGCCCAACAGTACCTACGGGAAGCACTAGGAATCCAAGCTCACAGGAGAATTCTTTTTATGAGGCTCACAGCCCTTAAAATTTGGACTTTAATCCAGCATGGGCGCGAAAATACGGTGCAGTCTCTTGTCGGCTGTGCAACTATCAATGGGAATCCTGGCTTCCACCTGTTATGCTGCTGCTCAAAATTGGTCAGCGAACAACTAAGGTTGCTTTGCCCCATTTTAAGGGCCCATGGCATAAGGTCAAGCAAGGATGCGCCAGACTAGTGTCTCTCAGAAACAAAAAATTAGACAGGCTTTAGAATTGCCTCCATAAATGCATTACCATATAGAACGGCTGTACGAACTCACACGCTTTCAGAATTTTAGAGATTGTTTAATGGACTACAAGGAACTGGCAATCACATTCTCAAAGGGCAAAGAAAAAACAGACAGTCACTTTTAATAGGTTTTATTGTAATACTTGTGCAACATGAAACCAACCCCTTGCTCAACGGCAAAAAGGGATCTCGCAACAAAAGAAACAAAAGATTAACTGTTGGAAATAGGGGCCCAGGCAGATGGATGGCTCGAGGGAGGGGAGAGACAAGGAGGGTGGGTGTTGGTTTTAGTTGGTTTTACTGTAAAGATTTTAAATAATTGAACAGTCAATAAAAATTACTTACTTTCTTACTTACGAGTAGTTCTATGGGTGACTCACTCAGTGTGTGAGTGCCTGTATGGGTATATGAGTGGATATGTCAATGGCTGTATTGGTGACTGATCAGGTGTATCAGTGGCAGTATGGGTGAGCAAGTAAATACGTGTGTAGATCTATGAATTAGTGAGTGGCTGTGTAAGCACTGGTATGGCTCTGTCAATGGGTTAGTGAATGGTTTTGTGGGAGAGCCAGTGGGTGTACAAAGGATTCTATAGGGGTGTGAGTGAGTGTCTCAGAGATGATGTGGATAATGTCATCACTAATGTCATTTGAGATGTACCTAAGCAGTGCATTGCGAGGGCGTGCATGATAGTTTACTCAGGTAAATATAATGGCTGAATTTCTCTGGTTTTGTATGAGTAAAACTGACCATAACTATAACGTCCCTGTAACCTTTGTTTTTTTTAGTGAAGTTATAAGGTTTTTCTAAATGCTAATTGCTAACTTTAACATCCCTGTAACCTTTGTTTTTTTAATGAATTTCGACGGTTTTTTAACTAGCAGTCGTGTTTCTAGAGTGGTGGAGATAGGGGACTGGGCCTCTGACCAGCTCTCAGGAATTCTACTGCGTAGGGTTTCAGGAAGTACCAGGAGGGCTTCTTGCCCCCAAGGTCCCACTGTAGCCGAGGGGACTTTATCCCTCAACTAGTAGCGCAGAGTAGTGGAGAAAGGGGGTGTGGCCTCTGACAACTTCTCAGCAATCCTGCTGTGTGGGACTTACTGGAGGTAACAGGAGAGGTAGCTAGCCCCCAAGGAAGTCATTGGGGGCCAACTACCCCTCCTATTATGTCCAGTAAGTCCCATACGGCAGGATTAGTGAGTTCTGATGGCAGGCCATGCCCCCTTTCTCCATCACTCTGCAAATGTTCCTCCTGGCGCACTCTTGGTTGAGGGATGAAGTACCCTTTGCTACTGAGGATCCTTAGGGGCCAACTAGTCTACCTATTACCTCCAGTAAGCCTCACACAGTGGGATTCCTCATGGCGGTAGAAGGCCATGCCCCTTTCTCCACCACTCTGCAAATGCACCTCCTGGTGCACTACTATTTGGGGGATGAAGTCACCTTGGCTCTTGAGGGTCCCTGAGGGCCAACTAGCCCTCCTGTTACCTCCAGTAAGCCCCATACAGCTAGATTGCTGAGAGATGGTCAGAGGCCATGCCCCCTTTGTCCACCACTCTGTAAATGCGCCTCCTGGCGCACTGCTGCATGGGGGCGAAGTCCACTTTAGTGCTTAGAATCTTTGCGCTACCCTGGGGACTGCCACTTCCCCGGGGCTAATTGCATAATAAAAAGTCCAGCCCTAGCCCAAGCAGCCCCGAGGTCAGCCACCTCCCCAGGGCTAATACATTAAAAAGTAGGGGTCATGTGTCCCCTGCTGCCCCGGGGACCACCACCTCCCCTGGGCTAAATTACAACATGTGTGTGGGGCTACCCGGGGCTTTAGAGAAGATGAGAGGGGGCAGCCCTCCATGGCTCTGGGGACTGCCACGCCCCAGGGCAGGCTCCAGCAATGTCCCTGGGGAAGTGGCAGTCCCCAGGGTAGCGGGAGTCTGTGTGACCCCCCCTATTATTAATTCAAATTGCCCTAGGGACGTGACCCACCCAGGGGCTTACTTAAACAAAGCACGGAAAACTACCTTTCATTTTTTTTTTTTTATTTCAGCGGATTCACAAATTTACCACGACTCCTGCAAAAAAAAAAATGTTTTTGGGGCCCTGGGGGAACCTTCCCAATCTCGTGCCTGAGACCTCATTGGCTGCCAACACTTCAAATCAGGGAGTGTTGGTAGCAATCTTGTGTCTCGGTTCAAGCGAGTCACAAAACAAAACGTGAAAGAAAAGAAAAAGGGGTAGGGTTGACAAATCTCTTTCTAAATATTATCACTGTCAAAAAGTGCTTTTCCATGTAATGTTCTTTTGATGGGAAGAGGAGATTTCTGAGGTGGGAGTATCAGGCAAGTGACACTTCTCGGGTTCCCTCTGTGCGAGCCTTCAGGGAGAATCCCTCTTCATTACTACCTCTACCTGACCCCAGACTCTGCAACACACTCCCTTACAGGCTTGATTATCCACTTTTCTACCACCCCTCTCCAGTGCACCTCATCTCACAGCTGACCTTGGGCCAAACCCCATATCAGGCACCATCGGGCTCCATTTCATTTTTCCCAATAAAAACATTAGTAAAATCACCTTCAAACTTAAAACATTGACTATAGCAGTAACTATAATTAGCATGCACTTTAAAGTATGTTCCACAGTAGTCCTTATGACCCGACTGCTAATTAAATAAACAAAAACAGAAAGGCGCCGCACCAATAACCTCTTTCTCTGTAAATACCTTTACTACCACCTTCCACCAGTGCCCCTCCTCCCTCCATGGCCCCCTATTGACCCCCTCCTCGGATTCCCTCACTACGACCCTCCACCAGTGCCCCTCATCTCTCTGTAGCCGCTCCCCCTCATAACCTCCTCCTCAGACTCCCTCACTACCACCCTCTACCAGTGCCCCTCATCTCTCTGTAGCCGCTCCCCCTCATGACCACCTCCTCAGACTCCCTCACTACCACCCTCCACCAGTGCCCCTCATCTCTCTTTAGCCCCTCCCCTCATGACCTCCTCCTCAGACTCCCTCACTACCACCCTCCAGCAGTGCCCCTCATCTCTCTGTAGCCCCACCCCCTCATGACCTCCTCCTCAGAATCCCTCACTACCACCCTCCACAAGTGCCCCTTATCTCTCCCTGGCTCCCCCTCTACCCCATGATGTTGAAAATTAGTACGTTTTGGTGAACATTATCTGCGCCATCTTGCCTCTTCCCCTGATGCCACACTTTTGTCGTGCGCGCCCGCCATTTTCTAAGATGCCCCGATCAGAACGAACCCTTTTGCATGCCGCTGGCCCCTGGCATAGCCCTTCGCCTTCACTAAACCTGCACGCTGACCACCCCCTGCTTGCACCTGCCTTGAGTCACAAACCCCTCTTCGACGCTGCTCTGCCCCAGGCCCTCATCCTGTTCCCAGCGCGACACCTCCCTGCTTCCCTTTCATGATCTCCGGCCCTTAGATGCAAACCCCCTTCTTCCCCGTGTGCCCGTTTTGTCTTCCCCGTTCCCAGGCCGACACCCAGCTCTGCCGATACCATTCCTTGCCCCTCCCCGTACAATAGAAAGCTTCCCCCATCAAAGGATCCCCGGGTTGATCAAAGCCCCCACTCCATGAGATCCGATCAAACCCCCCACATTCCGTGAATCGGCGGAATATCCAGCTGCGTGACACTCATCACATGTTATGACTAGGGTGGGGACTTCAACTGTAAATGTGTGTGGGAACGGGCTCAAAGGGGAGTTCCGGGAATGTCTTTCCGTATATCAAAGCTTTGTCATATGTATGTAAACTGTAATAAAAACCACAAACACTGTATATAAGGGGCCAGGCCTCAAACGTAAGTTAGAGCACCTCAGAACGATACCTTCTGTCCGTTTCGTTGTGTTCTCCTCCGGAGAGAATAAAAACCTTGTTTCCTGCTTTCCAGTCTCCAGCGCCTGCCTCTTCATTGATTAAATAACTAGAGGGTCACAGAGGCAATACCGCCGGGCAAATATCGATTGTCCCCGACCCGACTCAGGTTTTAACAATTGGCGCCCAACGTGGGGCCCATCAGCGACTCGTGGATCCAGTGGGAGAGGTCCCGACGACAGAGTGAACGACTGCAACGATCGGGAGAGCTCTTGCCCAATAGACCCTCGTCTGGCAGCCGATCATCCGAACTTCACTAGTTCCGAACAGACCTCTCTCGAGTGATCTACGGTCCTGACTGGGGACCATCAGGAGTGCCGTGAGAAATACGAGAAAAAGAGGACGATCGGGCGCTGGATTCGGAAGACAAGAAACTGTCCACATGGTCCGGGTAAGGTCGTGTAATCACGACAAGTCGCGAAATAATTGCTTGATTGTTTGATTGTTTAAAAACACTAGTATTGCTCTTTATTTATTTGGAGATTCACTGTCTACAAACGGAGAAACAACGGGCTCTCTCTTTGCAAGTAGTGGAGGATAGGTAGGGCAGCAGCCGTGCTTATTTTTTTCTCCCCCACTCAATAACTACTTGAAACTGAACTGTTGTTCGCAAAACTATTGTTTCCTGGAGATTCCCTGTCTGCAAACAGGGAAGAGACCACCCTTTTTGCAGATAGTGAAAAGGGTAGGTAACGCAGATCTTTGCGGACCTACTCATTCTCCCCATTGTTATTTATTGGTCTTTTTGTTATTTTTGATCCATGAGGTATTCACTGCCTGCAAACAACGGTGAATAGAAATATTCTGTCCAGTCTTTGCACCTAGTGATAAGATAGGCAGTGCTGACTTTTTAGTCCCTCGTTACGAGCCGTCATGTCTGTCTTCTCCCCACTGATTAATAGCCTGTTTAGCCCGGACCGTGTATTAGAGGTGGACCATATAGCTCCACTAGAAGGCACCCCTAATAAGGACATGTTCATAAACTATGGATTAGTCACCATAGCCTATAATAAATTGTGGCACAGGTATACCGAAGAGAGTCAAGACAAACAGTGGCCACTGGCAGGATCCTTTGACCTCGATAAAATAGAAACGTTAGAAATAGCCCTTCGAAATAATAAGACAACGCCAATTATGCTCGACAGTCTCGGTATGTGGCGCAGAGAGGCTATGCAACGACAGAGAAAAGACGAGGACAAACCAAGTAGAGAAATATACCGACAGGACAACCCCAGGACACCGCTACCCACAACTTATCCCCCGACACTATGCAAAAGACGACCAGACTTAGGGCCAGACCAATGCGCTTTTTGTAGGTATGTCGGACACTGGAAAGCCCAATGCCCGACTCTACTGAGCGTGAGTAAAGGCAAAGGGCCGACAGGAACGACAGACCGGCAGTACGAGAAAAAGCACGAGACAAAGAAGAACCCGACTTACATAGACAGACCAGACAGAACCACCACGTTCGATTATGCCCGATGGCACAGATTTCGCCAGGACAATTTCAGCGGCATGCTCAAGTTCTCCTAGGTCGGGCAACGTCAAGACGGGAACCCAGCCTCGCTTTAAAATTCACAGACGGAAAGAGATAATCATGACCAATAACTGTTTTATATTCGTCTTGGGTCTTTGCATGTCGTACTTGTACTGTCCCCCGTCTGAGTTTGTGTGTATGTAATGTACAAAATCTGCGTCATCCCTCTACACGTGTTTCCGTGTTACTCAACCTCTGTTAGCAGAAACTTAGCATAAAAGCAACCTGGAAAGAAAGAAATGGTAAAACAAAATCCGTAGACCATTAATGAACTTGAACTTTTAATTTAGCACAACAAACAAGGAATAATAACGGTAAACTGTAGAAAATAAAAGTCAAACAGAACATTCGCCCCCCCCCCCATTCTGGAACCTTCCAAAGTAGGGCAGGGTTACGGCTACGCCCAACCAACGACAACCCATATAAGGCGGGCCCGGCCGCCAACTCTTGGTCAGGAAATCTTAACGTATGGGGGAGCCGGAGGAGAGGCAGGAGCCAGCAGCCGGGGCAGTTGTAGGTAGTCCCGCCACATGTCTCTTCAGCCAGCCGCAACGGGCCTGGATAGACTTAAGTAGTCCCGCCACATGTCCAGAGAAGAACGAGGCACCTCTTCCTTTTCTCTTCCGTAACAGCCGCAGCAGCTCTGGACGGCGGGATGTCCTGCACGTACCTCCACAACAATTTGTCCAAGTTGGGCTGGGAGGGAGAGGCGACGCGGACGAGCCTCTCCCACCTCCACCGATAGGAGGTCTCCCAGCCCCCGGCCCGACGCCGAACACCCCCAGTCAGGCGATGGTGCCAATACTTCCACAGCACCGAACACACCATGGTGGCGCCCCAGTACTTGCGCAGCACCGAACGTACAATGGTGGCCATATTTTCGGAACACCGAACCTGCAATGACTGCACTGATACTCGTGCCGCGCCGAATGCGCGCCACAGGTGGCCATACTCCCACAGCACTGAGCACAGGACTTGGGGAACACCGGATGTGGAGAGACCTTCATGCGGGGCGATGAAAAAGAACAGCATGGAGTGCACCGGGAGAAGGAGACGGCGCGAACGAGTCTCCCTCGCCCCCCCCCCAGGTGGGGGCATCACAGCTGCACCCCAGCTGAACGTCCCGCTTTCACACAACAGGGACCTCTTCCGTTCACTCCGAAGGATCTCTCCCACTCTTGCAAACTCGACGAGAGTGGCCCCTGTAGGGCCTCAAAATGGCGTCTGGGTCCGCTGGAAGGCGGGCCCCGGCCACTAGAGTAACTTTGACCAGCAATATAACTCGAACATTTGCCCCCTGGAGCACGAGCCCTCCATCTCCGACAGCATCTCCGCAGCCTTGAAGATCCTACAAAGATCCCCGGCGGAACCTTCGGCCTTTGCAGGTTTCCGGTAAGGGACGGCTGCCTTGATCGCCAACGAAACAAACACGACATTGCCACTCCTTCTGTTAGCATGAATTCTAGAACTGCCGAAAAGGACTCTGGTCCAAACTGCCAGTAATGGGAAACATTTCCCCCTGATGCTGCTTCCGGACTGAGCCGGCCCCGCCCAAAATGGCGCTGGTATCAATCGGAACTTACGAACACCTCGTGGCGTTCCTTCGCACTAATATAAACCTGATGTTCTGAGATTTTATATGATCCTTTGTACACTTGGCTAGAAAAGACAAGGAGAACTCACTCTACGAACAGTATGAAAGGATCCCCGTTACAAATGTTGATTACAAATGTACAATGTATTATATTTTTATAACTGATGTAAACCTCATTTACGACGCACACGTACGGTATGCATATAAGAAATCTGATTACCACTATTATGATTATGCTTCTAAATTATGAAAATAAATGCCCCCCGAACCCCCAGCCAATTAAGAGACGTTTTAGTTCCTTACAAATGAATGAGTAAAACTTTCCGATGTTTTTATTGCTGCAAACGACACCCCCCACTGTACGCACTTTAGCCATTGCCACGACCGGCCAAATACGACCGCACCCTCATAATCCAAATGCTGAAATGATTTTGCAAAATAAAGTTTTTGAAACTATGAACGGGTATTGCATGCTTTATTTTAAAAATGTGGGATCGGTGGGAAAGTTCTTTTCTGTGCACCCTACTCTGCTCTCTCTTTAAGGTTAAAAGAAGATGGTTGCCCAGCCCTGGAGGACGGATCGGATCGACAACACGACACTCCGCCTTCAAAGTACGCGACTGACCCATGAACTCTCGCGCAGAGGAAGACCTTGACTTCCAAGGATGGGTAAAACGAACGGTGTAAATGAGGGAATGTAAAAGAAGGGTGAAATAAAATGATGTAAATATTATAAAGTACGACGTTCAAAGGTACTAGGGAACAGAGCTGACCCAAGAACCGAAGAACCTTAGAATGTCACAGCGTTGAAGGAGGTTTAAGGATCCCGATAGTGAGATACATCTTTCGACTAGATACCTCGCACTAGGCACCTCTGGTTTTCTTTTTACGTTTCCCCGCACACGACCTATATGGACACACTGCCCCCCCCCCCCCCCCGACTCCAGAAACCATATCCCCGGGGACCCTGCCCCGAGGAGAAAAGACGAGTAAGAGGTAAGTAAAGAACTTATGAATCCATGTATTTGAATATGCGCGAATGCTGTCTCCCCCACCCCCTCTTTCCCTCCCTCTGCAGGTTACATCAGAGATTACAGCCGAGGCGTGGCGAAGATCTGAAGCCTTGCCATGTCTAATACACGAAGCAGACTAGCGCCGCAAGGTGGTGTCTAAGCACGCCTGCAAACTACTCACGTATCGAACAAACCCGAAAAATTAGCACAACCTGATAAAAAAGTGATCACCCTTAAACCAGACCGGACGAATGAACCCATGTCACGTATGATGCGAAACTATGAGGGAATGTGTGTGTGTGACTGAGGCGTCGACCCAACTGGTCGAAGGACCAAGAATGCGAGAAAGTGCGACAAAATGGTACCTCCTTTCTTCTTTCCTTTTTCTCAAGGCACGTCCCCTTTACCCTGTCTAATGCTCAAACTGCATGATTACAAGATTCTAACGCAGACCCGTGAATGCCCTTTACTGTGTAATGCACTAAATAGCCTTTCTTGAATACACTGCCACCCTCTCTGTTGCACGTGTACTATTTAGCCTGCCGTTGCACTCTCTCTCTCTCTCTCTCTCTCTCTCTCTCTCTCTCTCTCTCTCTCTCTCTCTCTCTCTCTCTCTCTCTCTCTCTCTCTCTCTCCCTCTATTTTTGCACTCCCACTCTTCCGAGTGATTAGCCCCGAAATTGGCAGACTGCCACCCCTAGCACACCACCTAATTGGCTTCAAATACCGTCAGTATTTGCACAAAAACTTGTCTTTAATACAATCACCCTGAGGCCGCGTCATTACCTCTCCTTTTCCGCTAGAAGTCAATGAACCGAGGTTGGGCCGCAAGGGAAAGGACAGGTAAGACGACAGAGGTTCCCTAATCTGGCCCGAAATAAGGGAACTACATGTCAACGGCTCCTATGGTATAAAATAAAGACCTCAGAATACGCGACCCTCCCCGCCCCGAATTGTCACAATACCCAAACCGGAAAAATGATCACCCCTGTTACCTCCCCTGTATCAGCCGCCCAAAAACTGGAATTATGAAACTACCCCTCATTTCCGGTTGTGAGAGATGGGTCGATTTATGCCCTTACCACAAGTTTCCTATGTCCCTGGTTGTTTCCCATAAAACCCCTGTCCTCCCTAATTAAGTAATCGGGCTGTAAAAGGTTACGTAGGATCCAGAATGATGTTTTACAAGGTTAACAGACTAGTCCAAGGTAAAGAAATCATCGAAATGAACCCCGTGGTAGTTGAAAAGCAGGATGCATCGATAGAAAGGAAATGTTTAGCCATGTTCGTCTCTCAGCAAAATACCTGTGTAATACCATGTTGACGACTCACAGTACCCTTTGTAAATGTAAAACTCTAGAGAACGGCATATCTTTGCCAGGTTCGTCTCACGAAGGTGGGTCACTATCAGATGAACTGTCGTGACTGTAATAAATAATTGTAAAGGAAAGTCATAGTAAATCCAACAGGCCCGTCACCGGTCATTCATATGCCAGTTGTGAACACTAATATAACGGGCATTTTCATTCTTTGCCTGGAGCTGGGAGAGAAATAGACTTTTTGATTATCTTCATCTGCAAATTCTCTAAAGACTGTCTTTTCAAACTTGTTTAAGGGTACTGCTGTTGGAGGAGAGAAGGACCGGATGTGGGAGCACGAGGCCTGACTGCAGACTAAGGAACACCTGCGACATTAGCCAAGGCGAGACCACGACAGAAAAGAGCTGCAGGACGAGGCACTGTTTTCGACAACATGAGAAGAACGGGTCGACCTGATGCCCCTGCTCGATGTCCAGTGTCTGTCGACAAGTCCCCGCTCTCTGAATTCGGTCACACGCCCGCCTATTTGAAGTCTCTCGTTCCCCTAGTTTGTTCCTAATTTGGCCTTGCTCCATCCCCCTTTTCCTCTGACCTACCCTATGGACTGTTTTGTACGCTCTTCTTCCATCTGAACTTTCTGACAATCACCTCAAAGGACACAGGGCGAAAAGGACCTTTCCGACCAGAAACGCGAGGAAAGGGTCGTGCCCTGCAACGCAGAACTTAGAACAGAGCTGGACTTGTAGCTCCACCGCCGGTGCTCAACAGCGCCAACGAAAGGCAACAAAGAATGATGAGAACTCGTTAATCTTCGAACATTTGACATCCCCAATCGCCGTTCCTGCTAGACCTCATTTCTCTCCCAGCCGCCATTGTATTGATCATGCTCCAATCCGAACCTGATATATATGTAATAACCTGCCAGTATGAAATATCCTTGCTGCTCTCGCTACAGAATCGTTTTTGTATTACATTCCTATGACTTTCCTGCTAAACAAATTGATCAAAGTTTATCAAATAGGCTCACCTCCTAAAAACTAGAAATGTTAAAATGTATTGTTTACACTCTTTTCATCTAGGGTTCCTACCGTTTTCTTTCTCATGCCCACCACAATAGAACCGAGTAGAAAATGAGCCAGCAAGATGTCTTGAATATGTTAAAGGGAGGACTGTTGAAAATTAGTACGTTTTGGTGAACATTATCTGCGCCATCTTGCCTCTTCCCCTGATGCCACACTTTTGTCGTGCGCGCCCGCCATTTTCTAAGATGCCCCGATCAGAACGAACCCTTTTGCATGCCGCTGGCCCCTGGCATAGCCCTTCGCCTTCACTAAACCTGCACGCTGACCACCCCCTGCTTGCACCTGCCTTGAGTCACAAACCCCTCTTCGACGCTGCTCTGCCCCAGGCCCTCATCCTGTTCCCAGCGCGACACCTCCCTGCTTCCCTTTCATGATCTCCGGCCCTTAGATGCAAACCCCCTTCTTCCCCGTGTGCCCGTTTTGTCTTCCCCGTTCCCAGGCCGACACCCAGCTCTGCCGATACCATTCCTTGCCCCTCCCCGTACAATAGAAAGCTTCCCCCATCAAAGGATCCCCGGGTTGATCAAAGCCCCCACTCCATGAGATCCGATCAAACCCCCCACATTCCGTGAATCGGCGGAATATCCAGCTGCGTGACACTCATCACATGTTATGACTAGGGTGGGGACTTCAACTGTAAATGTGTGTGGGAACGGGCTCAAAGGGGAGTTCCGGGAATGTCTTTCCGTATATCAAAGCTTTGTCATATGTATGTAAACTGTAATAAAAACCACAAACACTGTATATAAGGGGCCAGGCCTCAAACGTAAGTTAGAGCACCTCAGAACGATACCTTTTGTCCGTTTCGTTGTGTTCTCCTCCGGAGAGAATAAAAACCTTGTTTCCTGCTTTCCAGTCTCCAGCGCCTGCCTCTTCATTGATTAAATAACTAGAGGGTCACAGAGGCAATACCGCCGGGCAAATATCGATTGTCCCCGACCCGACTCAGGTTTTAACAATGACCTCTTCCCCGGATACCCTCACTGTCACCCTCCAACAGTGCCCCTCATCGCTCCATAACCCCTCCCACTACCTCCTCCTTGGATTCCTTCACTGCCACCCTCCAACAGTGCCCCTCATCGCTCCATAGGCCCTCCACCCCATGACCTCTTCCTCGGATTCCCTCACTGCCACCTTCCACCAGTGCCCCTCATCGCTCTGTAGCCCCTCCCACTACCTCCTTCCCGGATTCCCTCACTGCCACCCTCCAACAGTGCCCCTCATCTACCCATAGCCCCTCCCGCTCATGACCTCCTCCTCAAGTTCCCTCACTGCTACCCTGCACCAGTGCCCCTCAACTCTCCGTAGCCCCTCCCCCTCATGACCTCCTCCTCAGACTCCCTCACTGCCCCTCATCTCTCCCTAGCTCGCCCCTCCACCCCATGACCTCTTCGTCAGATTCCCTCACTGCCACCCTCCAACAGTGCCCCTCATCACTCCATAGCCCCTCCCACTAACTCCTCCTCGGATTCCCTCACTGCCACCCTCATCTCTCCTTAGCCCCTCTATCATATGCATTTCCTTTGTTGTATAGCACTACTCATATCAGTGTAGTGTGTGTCAGTACTTTACACCACGCACACATTATACAGAGTTGTACATCAAGGTCACATCAACAGAAGAGATTAAGACCATGAACCATGCTCTATCAAGAACCCTCCAATGGCTAACCAAGAATCACCTGAAACTAAACCCACAGAAAACCGAATTCCTACTGATTACACCACATAAAAACAAACTAAATTCAACAGAATGGACCAACATTATCACTGCTCTAAACTGTACTCCAATGATTGTAGATTCCACCAAATCACTTGGATTTACCCTAGATAAAAACCTGAACATGTTAGCACATATTAATACAAAGGCAAAAAATGCCAGGTTCCACTTGAGCTATTTGCGAAAACTTAAACCTTTCCTGAAGAAAACAGATCTTAAAACCGCTGTTCAAGTGCTGGTCATAGCAAGGATCGAATACGGGTGCACTACCCTAGCTGGACTCCCTAAGATCTCAACTGCCCCATTGAAAGTTTGTCTTAATGCAGCCACAAGGCTGATAGCGGGATCCCAAAAATTCGACCACATCTCCCCTCACCTGAAATTCTAAACTGGCTGCCTTTCGAAGCAAGAATTCAATTCAAATTGGCATGCATCACTCATAATGCAATACACCACAAAACTCCAGGTTATCTGGCCTAGAAACTCACGCCATCCGGAGGTAACCGACCTTCTAGGAGCAAATCAGACTTTCTTTTGAAAGCGGCTCGCTTCTGCAAGATAAAGACTTATTACCGAGCATTATCAGGAGCAGCACCGGGAATTTGGAATACGCTCCCACCAAACATCAGAAGAATTACATCCATTGGAACCTTCAAAAAGGAAGCAAAATCGTACTATATGAGCAAATTTCTTCCATAAAGACTATATTGGAGGCCTGCTATCTATAAACTGCCCAGTTTTATTACTGAATGTATATATGTTAAACTGAAGTGTAAAACATTATGACGGATGAAACACTATTTTAAAGAGCTCTGCTACCCCACACTGGGTCATGCTCAAAGGTGATCCTGTATTTTAACTGTGCCATGGCAATTGTATTATTGAATGTATATATGTTTATATGCCAAACTGAAGTGTGAAACATTAATGACTGATGAAACGCTACTGTAAAGCGCTCTGATACCCTACACTGGGTCATGTTCGCTCTATAGAAAACACTAAATAAAGAAAGAAAGAAAGAAAGAAATATAAGTATGTAAATCAGTCAACAGGGAATGTCACATAGGTCAATGAGGATTACAAGGTGTATGAATCACATGTCATCCATACTGGTGGGCAGGATATTTTAAGAGGGTTTGGTCTGGAGAAGCACAAACTCAGGATTTAAACAGTATTCCATGGGGGTCAGCTTTACTGATAAAAATGTATTACATCCCAAACAGTCATTTTTACCATATTAGAATAATGAAAGACTGTGGAAGTTCTAACTATATCACAAAACAAAAAAAACGAAGTTCTAACTATACCATTCATGTTTGTATGCAGCTCTTTGGTGACAGTTTATTGGTCACTGTCCTATGTTAGGATTGTAACTTCTGAACTGCAAGTAACACAAGGATCTCTGTGACAAAGGCAGTAACCCACTGAGCTTCCACATAAAATACAGTTCATCTACATTTAAAAACTACTAACAGACAAATGATTGCTCTCCAGCAGGATCATTAATCACCAGTGTTATCTGGGCATTTTGTATTGTCTTATTGTTGTCCTGCATCAGCCATGATGATAAATACTGTTTAAATGAAGCACACACGAAGTATGTATCCTGCTGGGCCGGTGCAGATTTTAAAAAGAAAAAACAAATAGTAACACATCCTCTTACCTACTACTCCATTAGGCAAACTTTGTGTCACAGCCTGATGTGATAAGCAGCTGCAGGGGTCAGTAACGGTGAATAGGAATAAACAAACGCTGCATAGAAAAAGAAATATCCACGCAGCAGAACAGTAGGCAAAGGTTACCTTTGTCATAGAAAGGATTTGTCACCTTCCGCCATGTGGAGAGGAAGGGGTGAAAAAATAAACAAAGCCTTGTTAACATGTAAATGGTATTTTAAAGACCTGTGAAGTATTCCGGTCAAGCTGCGATAATCTCTAAAACTGTCTGTGTGTGTGTGTGTCTGCGCCCGGGAAGCTGTCTCAGCCCGGGCGCACACACACACACAGACAACCCTTTGAGCCAAATGCCGTTGAGCGCCTGCCTTCAAGCCCTCTGTTTGGGTGGGCCAGGCTCATGTTTGGGTGGGCCTGGCCCACACGGTCCACCCGCTAGAACCGGGCCTGCTTTCCACGGAGAAAAACGTGGATGTTTTCCCTCCTAAAATTATGTATGCTAGCAATTGTTCCATGTAGAGATCCATACCCCAATCCCTCCACCTTCTCTGGTAATCCCACCGGACGGATGTTGTTGTTGTCAATCCGAGTCCCAAGAAAAATGCAACAAAAACACAATGGGACTGGGTAGGAATACCCTGACATCCTAGGCCTGGAGGTACGGTCCCACAGTGAACCTACCTGGGGCCAAAAATGTTTTTTTAAAAATTTTGTTGTGAATTCACTGGCAATCTAATGCAAAATGAAAAATGTAAAAAACAAGTGTGGTCTCCCACACTTGTTTTTTTTTGTGTTTTTTTTTAAAGACCTTTATTGGCTACATATACAAAAAAACACAGCATAAGGCCTTCAACCCCGGGGGCCGGCTGCGTCATTTGTAGTTTCCATTTGGTTTTGTCCTGTTTTACACAGCCATTTAGCCGACAACCCTGGGGTCTGGCGGCGGAACAACTAAGTATGGCATATTTCACAATCAGCTTCGTGTTTTGCAACGTTTCAGGTCTATCGTTTTTTTTTTCATTTTTTATTTTTGTTTTTTCTGTTTTTGTAACCGAACTTGTAACTGGGTTCAAGATAACATCACATATCCCGGCAACCACCATGTCCGTGTCGTCACACTGTTGTGATCTATATACATATTATGATGCAGCTACGAGTAACGTCATATTTGCGATGTATCTCTGACCTCTCTCCTCAATCGCACACCCTCCTGCCCCCTATCTAGTCCCCTTCCTCCTCTCCATCTGAACTTATACCGTCCTCTTCCGGTAGCGGGTCACACAACTCCCCTCTGTATATGTTCCATGCAGACCATACTTTGTTCCATTTACAGGTACATGCCCTAAGCACATATACCGCCCGTTCCGTGAACATCAGCAGGTCCATGTTCCTGCTCCACTGCGATACTGTGGGCAGGTCTGACGCACCCCACTTCTGCACAATGTCTCTTTTTGCTACCATAATGGCCAGTGTGCCCCATATGTGTCCATATCTAGATAAGTCGGTCGGTTCCCAAATATTCAGTAGACACTTACGCGGCTCAGGTACCAAGGAAACTTGAAGTGTTTGTGAGATAGTACGCATCACCTGTCGCCAATATTCAACTATGAGTGGGCAGTCCCAAAGTGTATGGAATAGTGTACCTTCCTCCCCACAGCCACAAAGGCAGAACGGGTGTGGTGCTCGGTGTATTTTAGGGAGCATATGTCTAGTATAATATATGCGGTGGAGGATTTTAAGTTGTACTAACCTAAATTTAGCCGAGATTCCCACCTCCTTCGGGGACGCTAATGCCTCATTCCATTCAGTGTCGTCCATATCGCCAACTTCTCCCACCCACCTCTCCCGCAGTTTCAGTGTGGGGTCTGTTAGGTTATTCATCAATTTCCGGTATGTAAGGGAAGTCGCACCATGTGGTATGTAGTCAGTGAGTAGTCTGTCCTCCAATGGCGAGGACTCCGGGACCTCGGTGTCTGCCGGTATTGCCTGTAGTAATGCGTGTCTAATCTGTATGTATCTGTAGGTTTCGTTTGGACCCAGTTCATATTGTTGCTGGAGTTGGCGGAATGGGATTACAGTGCCTTTATCCCACATATCCCCTACCGTGGATATCCCTTGCTTTGTCGCAAAGGCCCTAATGCCTTCGTGTCCCAGAGCGGTGTGAGTTTAGTGATCTTTCCCTTCCATCCCAACTTAGCCTGTGCCGTGTGCCACAAAATTGTTGTGTGTCTCGTGGGTCCTATTAATTTCGTTGCCTGGTGTCTGTTGTAGAGTGCTTACAGCATGCAGTCGGTACCCAGCTGCGCCCTATCAGTTCTATAGGCCGGGTCGTCCCTCGGTGCGTGTATCCATTGGTTCACTATTTTGAGTTGCACAGCCCAGTAGTACAGCTGTATATTCGGCAAAGCAATCCCCCCTCATACCAACTTCTGGTCAGTTTGATATGAGCAATGCACGCTGGGCGATTACTCCATAATAAGTTAGAAACCAACGCTGTGAGCTTTGTATATGGAAAAATTTACTTTCAATAAAATATTTTGAAATAAAAAAAAAAGAAACCAACGCTGTGACTTGTCGGAAGTATCGCGGCGCGACTAGGTATGGGGTATTTTCTAGGACGTAGAGGAATCTCGGGAGTGCCATCATTTTATAGAGGGCAGCACGCCCGAGAAGGGTCAGTGGCAGGGACGCCCAATGCCTCACATCTGTACGGAGACGCTCCAAGGGAGGTTTCAGGTTTTTTTCGAAAAATTACGAAGCATTGTCAGTGACATGGATACCAAGATACCTAAAGGGACCTGAAGTGATTACAAGCGGGCAATCTGTTGCGAGCAAGGGTTGTGGCCCCTTCAAGACGTAAATCACTGATTTTGACCAATTTAAGGTATAGCCTGACGTCTGCCCGTGCGTGTCACAAAGCGTCAGAAGTGCTGGGATGCCCCTGTCGGGATCCGTTAAGTAGATCAGCATATCGTCCACGTAGAGTGATACACGGTCCTCCCATCCCTCCCTCCAACTAATCCCTCTTAACAAAGGCGTTGTCCTAATCAGTGTCGCCAATGGCTCCAAGACCAGGGCAAAGAGTAAGGGGGACAGGGGGCAGCCCTGACGGGTTCCTCTTGCCAACGGGAATGTGTGCGAGATATGTCCATTGGCGGTGACCTGAGCGACCGGGTCGGTATATAAGAGCCGTATCCAAGCAATGTATTTCGGGCCAAAGCCATACGGGACAGGACTGCAAACAAGTATTCCCATTCCACCAGGTCGAATGCCATTTTGGCATCCAAAGAGGATTACCGCTGCCTCCGATAAGGAAGGGGCTCGTGCCATTATCCCGTGCACCCGCCTAAGGTTAAGGGCTGTGCTTCTATGGGGCATAAATCCCGATTGGTCCGGGTGGATCAACAGCGGAAGGTGGTTCATTAGTCGATTAGCCAGTAGTTTGGCGAGTATTTTTGCCTCCGCATTAAGAAGGGATATCGGGAGGTAAGACGAGCAATCTGTTGGCGGTGTACCGGGTTTTTGTATGGCTACGATTCAATCAATCAATCAATCAATCAATCATAACACTTGTATAGCGCACTACTCACCCGGAAGGGTCTCAAGGCGCTTGGGGGAAGGGGTCCGCTACTGCTCGAATAGCCAGGTCTTGAGTTGTCTTCTGAAGGCGAGATGGTCTTTGGTCAGCCGAAGGTGGATGGGGAGGGAGTTCCATGTCTTGGCCGCCAGGTAGGAGAAGGATCTGCCTCCGGCGGTGGCTCTTCGGATGCGTGGTACGGCGGCGAGGGCAAGGCTAGTAGATCGTAGCTGGTGGGTGGGTGTGTAGAAGGTCAGGCGGTCGTTGAGGTACTTGGGGCCCAGGTCGTGGAGAGACTTGTGTGCGTGGGTGAGGAGCCTGAACGTGATCCTCTTGTTGACGGGGAGCCAGTGCAGGTCCCTCAGGTGGCCGGAGATGTGGCTGCGTCGGGGGATGTCCAGGATGAGTCGGGCGGAGGCGTTCTGGATGCGTTGGAGTCTTTTCTGTAGCTTGGCTGTGGTTCCGGCATAGAGGGTGTTTCCGTAGTCCAGTCGGCTGGTGACGAGTGCCTGGGTGATCGTCTTCCTGGTTTCGGTCGGGATCCATCGGAAGATCTTGCGAAGCATGCGAAGGGTGTGAAAGCATGATGAGGAGACGGCATTGACTTGTCTGGTCATCGAGAGGGAGGAGTCCAGGATGAAGCCCAGGTTGCGTGCGTGGTCTGTTGGCTTGGGAGCGGTGCCCAGGGCGGGGGGGGCCACCAGGAGTCGTCCCAGGCGGAGGGCGATGGTCCCAGGATGAGGACTTCCGTCTTGTCTGAGTTCAGGTTCAGGCGGCTGTTCTTCATCCACTTGGCGACGTCTTTCATCCCTTCGTGTAGGCTGGTTCTGGCGGTGTCGGGGTCTCTGGTGAGGGAGAGGATCAGCTGGGTGTCGTCGGCGTAGGAGATGATGTTGAGGTTGTGTTGGCGTGCGATGGCTGCAAGTGGTCTCATGTAGACGTTGAAGAGGGTGGCGCTGAGTGATGATCCTTGCGGTACGCCGCAGATGACTTCGGTGGCCTCGGATCTAAACGGGGGAGGCGGACTCTCTGTGTTCTTCCGGCGAGGAACGAGATGATCCACTCCAGTGCCTTCTCTTGGATGCCGATGTTGCTGAGGCTTTGAACTAGGGTGCGGTGGCAGACAGTGTCGAACGCTGCAGAGAGGTCCAGGAGGATGAGTGCCACTGTTTCCCCGTTGTCGAGCAGAGCTCGGATGTCATCGGTGGCTGCGATGAGGGCGGTCTCGGTGCTGTGGTTGGCTCTGAAACCGGACTGCGAAGGGTCGAGGGATCCGTTCGTCTCGAGGAAGGCGGCAAGCTGTCTGTTGACGATCTTCTCGATGACTTTGGCAGGAAAAGGGAGGAGCGAGATGGGGCGGAAGTTCTTGAGGTCGGTGGGGTCCGCTGTTGGTTTCTTCAGTAGGGTGCTGAGCTCGGCATGCTTCCAGCTCTCCGGGAAGATGGCGGTGTTGAAGGAGGTGTTGATGATGTTCCGGAGTTGGGGTGCGATGGTGGAGTTGGCCTTGTTGAAGACGTGGTGGGGGCAGGGGTCTGTTGGAGATCCGGAGTGGATGGTGTTCATCGTGCGGACTGTGTCTTCGGTGGTCACCGTGGTCCAGGTGCGGAGGCTGGTGGCGGGGGGCATTGGTTCGACGGTTGGGTGCGTGGATGGTGCGCCGAAGCTGTTGTGGATGTCGGCGATCTTGCGGTGGAAGAACGAGGCGAGAGAGTCGCAGAGATCTTGTGAAGGAGTGATGTCGTTGTTGCCGGTGCTGGGGTTGGAGAACTCCTTGACGATGCTGAAGAGTTCCTTGCTGTTGTGGGCGTTGTTGTCCAGTCGTTCCTTCAGTGATTTCTTCTTGGTGGTGCGGATAAGCTGGTGGTGCTTGCGGGTGGCGTGCTTGAGGGCGGTCATGTTGTCAGTGGTCTTGTCGAGGATCCAGGCTTTCTCGAGGGTGCGGCAGGTCTTCTTGGAGTCCTTGAGTTCGTCGGTGAACCAGGAGGCCTTCTTGCTTCTGGGTCTGCTGGGAGGGTTCTTCAGTGGTGCGAGGTCGTAGGCGCAGGCGGTCAGCCACTGCGTGAAGTTGCGGGCTGCTTCGTTGGGGTCCGTTGTGTTGGCGGGTGGGTTCTGGCTGAGGGAAGTGGTGAGCTGGTCGGCGGTGATCTTGCTCCAGCTCCTGTGAGGAACCTGTTGCGGGTGGTGGTGGGTCGTGGTTCTTCTGAAGCTGAAGTGGACGCAGCTGTGGTCGGTCCAGTGGAGTCCGGTGGAGTGGCTGAAGGTGATGTGCTTGCTGGATGAGAAGACGGGATCAAGCGTGTGGCCTGCGTAGTGGGTGGGGGTGTTGACCAGTTGCTTGAGTCTGAGGTTGGCGAGGTTGTCCAGCAGGGCGGCGGTGTTGCGGTCCTTGTTGTTCTCCAGGTGGAAGTTGAGGTCCCCTAGGAGGATGTAGTCAGCGGAGGGGAGGGCGTGCGGGCTGATGAAGTCCGTGATGTCTTCGCTGAATTGTGTGCGTGGTCCCGGGGGTCTGTAGACGAGGGTGCCTCTGAGGGTCGTCTTTGGGTCGGTGTGTATCTGGAAGTGGAGGTGCTCGGCGGCGGCGAAGGTGTCGTCGGAGTCGGTCGTGATGCGGATGGTGTTCTTGTGGACGATGGCGATGCCTCCTCCGGTCCGGTTGACGCGGTCCCTCCTGATGATCTTGTACCCGTCCGGGATGGCGATGGCAATGTCGGGGGCTGAGGAGATGTTCATCCAGGTTTCCGTGAAGAAGGCGATGTCTGGTGATGTTGTGTCGAGAAGGTTCCAGAGTTCCACGGCGTGTCTGTGGACGGAGCGGGTGTTGAACAGGATGCACTTGAGGTGGTTGCTGCTGGTGCTTGGCTTGGCGGGTGCGGTGCAGGTTCGGAGGCAGTTGAACTTGCAGGTCTTGCAGGTGAAGGGTCCGTGGGTGCATTTCGGGGTGGCCCGGCAGCAGGCGGGGTTCCGGCCAGCATTGAGTGCGTTGAGAGCGGCGGCGTTGTAGGTCTGTTGGGTCGTCTTGCATCGGCGGGGGCCAGGGGTCCTGGTGCTGGGCGCGGTCCAGGCGCGGACAGGCACAGACGGGCTTGCCTTTGGCGCACAATCGGCGCGCCCGCTGCGCGTGACCGCTGCGCGTCCGTGCGGTCACCATTTAAGGACAAGTGGGAGGGAGGAGCAGCTGGGAGGCGGGAGCGGGGAGGAGATGAAAAAGGGGGCGTGGCCGCGAGGATGGCGGCGGGAAACGGAGAGCGGGGCAGGCGGCAGAACGGGCACAGGCACAACTACATCAATTACAAACAGGAATAAGCACAAATATTACAAGTTTTAACACAGATTTCTAAGAGACACCGCTGGGGGACAGTGCAGTGAGGCGGCAGCTAGGGAGGCAGGCAGAACGTCACAACGAGGATGCGAGCAGCAGCTAGGGCACACGAGGGGGCACACACACAGCTGGCGGCCATGCGGCGCGGGGGTGTCCTGAGAACAGGTCACACTCACCTGCGCCGTGCGGTCGCCATTTAAGGACAAATGGGAGGGAGGAGCAGCTGGGAGGCGGGAGCGGGGAGGAGACGAAAAAAGGGGGCGTGGCCGCGAGGACGGCGGCGGGAAACGGAGAGCGGGGCAGGCGGCAGAACGGGCACAGGCACAACTACATCAATTACAAACAGGAATAAGCACAAATATTACAAGTTTTAACACAGATTTCTAAGAGACACAGCTGGGGGACAGTGCAGTGAGGCGGCAGCTAGGGAGGCAGGCAGAACGTCACAACGAGGATGCGAGCAGCAGCTAGGGCACACGAGGGGGCACACACACAGCTGGCGGCCGTGCGGCGCGGGGGTGTCCTGAGAACAGGTCACACTCACCTGCGCCGTGCGGTCGCCATTTAAGGACAAGTGGGAGGGAGGAGCAGCTGGGAGGCGGGAGCGGGGAGGAGACGAAAAAGGGGGCGTGGCCGTGACGACGGCAGCGGGAAACGGAGAGCGAGGCAGGCGGCAGAACGGGAACAGGCACAACTACATCAATTACAAACAGGAATAAGCACAAATATTACAAGTTTTAACACAGATTTCTAAGAGACACAGCTGGGGGACAGTGCAGTGAGGCGGCAGCTAGGGAGGCAGGCAGAACGTCACAACGAGGATGCGAGCAGCAGCTAGGGCACACGAGGGGGCACACACACAGCTGGCGGCCGTGCGGCGCGGAGGTGTCCTCAGAACAGGTCATTGTTGCGGTACGTTGGTCCAACGGGAGTTCCGCTGTTGCCAAGCTTTCCGTGTACATTGCCTGCAGTGGTTTAGCCAGTTTGTCTGACATTAGCTTGTACCATTCGATGGGAATCCCGTTGGGGCCCAGAGCTTTCCCTGATTGTATTGTGTGGATCGCTTGCTGTATTTCTTCCACCGGCAACACACTTGTTTTTTTTTTAATGCTCCTTGGTGGGCCACATCTCGGGTGGCGGGGGTACAATATATATATTTGGGAGGGTCGCACGTAATTTTGGACCAACCTTTAAAAAAATGTGGGAAGTTTTAAGTTTCATAGGAGTTCGAGTTCAGCCCTGGGTCCCACATTCACTAAGGCTCTGCCTTTTAAAAAATTAGGAAAGGGCATGCTGCCCCCCCCTCCCATGCCGATTTCAGCCCAGACCACCCATCTCCCAGAGCCCGGCTGAAATTAGAAAGGAGAGAGGGGTTGCTCTCCCCCCTCTCCCTGAGTCATTCATTTCCAGAGTGACCCCATCTCTCTGGACTGGCTCTTATGCTATTTCTCTGGGTGCCTACACCCATAACATATATAGCATAGCAGCTTCCTTGCCCACACTGGCACGGGCAGGGAAACCTCTGATTGCTCTAGTATGGCTGGAGCAATTTCAAAACTCCTGCCAAGGGGGAGCAAACACAAGGGTGCATATTTAGGAACCCCTTGCATCACCTTAGCATCACTTTGCGGGGCAAACAACAAAATCATTTTTATGAGGCCACGCAAAGCCACTTTGCATGGCTTTGAATGACCTCATAGATATGGAGAAAGGCAAGGCAGCACAAATCCCTACATGTCTTACTGTGTGCTTGGGAGGCGTTCCATGGGCATTTCAGTGGGTGTTCCATGCTACTCCCATGGACTTTGACGCTTCCCCAGATTTACAAGACCGTGTAAACCTGGGGATTTGCTAAAACCTTATAAAATAAAAATTACTTTTCTTCTCCTCGTTTTTTTGTCCTCTTTCTATTTGTGCTGCATTCTGCACGTACTAGGCTGCCAAAATGGCACCAGTCAGGGGGAAAGGACAGTAATGGACTGTATTGGATAAATATGGTACATTGCTGCCCTTTCCCTGAGAAGCAGAGCTACCCTCTGCCACAATTCCCAGCTGGTGGGAGCATGAAAAATACTCTCGCCCACTGGGAGAAGACTTTTCATCTGTTTTCCTGCCTGCACTGAAGTGGGCAGGAAAACAGATGACAAAATTGCTCCCACCCGCAGGGAGCAGCATTTTTAGTTGCTCCCTGCAGGTGGGATCGACTCCAGCTCCTGCTGGAGGCAGGGAGCTGGCTGGGGCTGTGGGGATTTGCCCATGGCCCCCAACCGTAGTGTGGTGGGTGCCATGAGTGGGCACTAGGGATCACACCCTTTGTTGGCTAGGCCCCGGGGATGGGGTCCCCGGGGCCGGAATCGGCTATGGGATGGTGGCCACGTGGCTCCCCTCACCCTTTAGATATTTTCTGGGCCCCAGGGAATGGGGTCCACATGCTGAAATGGGCCTGGGAGGGGGGCCCTGTGCTGCATCCCAATTTTTTAAAAGCTGGTCCCAGGGGGATTTGGTCCCCCGGGACAAATTGGCCCAGGGAGGGTGGTTGTGTGCCCCTCTTTGCCTTGTAAGCTAAGGCAGGCCTCGGGGATGGGGTCCCCGTTGCCCAAATTGGCCAAGGGAGGGGAGTTGAGTAACCCTCCCTGACCCTGAAGTCAGGGGCAAAGAGGTGCCCGGGTCGTGTGCGGAGTAGGGGTTGGTTGCATGTGCATATATATATATATATATATATATATATATATATATATATATATATCCACTCCATTTTCTCCTTAGTGCCTCTATGCACAAACAGGATCACAGACTCAAACTTTCGCTAATGCCAGAATTAATTTTTATTTAATTCAAAGTGCTGGAACAGTGCATGCCTCATGACGCGTTTCGGACACGGGGCTGTGTCTTTGCTCACTTGATATATATATATATATTCACTGAAAAAACCATAGGTTTCACACCAGTTATAGTTAGCTGGAAGTTTTACTCACATAAAACCATTGAAATTCCCACGTTATAGTTAGTTGGACTCACTATAACTTGCGCGTGCAATGCACTGCTGATGACGTCACATATTACATCACTCATGACATGGTCAGTGACATCACTCATGACATCACTGATGACACCATCCAGTGAATGTGTGTCTTTCTGAAACATAAATATTAGTGAGTAATGTTTAAATATTTAAATATATGTATTAGTGTTTCACTTTGTGTATAAGTGGCTGCATGGGTTGGTGAGTAGGTACATGTGTATGTATATGGGTTATTAGATGTTTTTCTTAGTATCAGTATGAGTGTTTCTATGGTTTGGTGGGGGTATTACTTAGCACATAGATGCATGAATGACTGACTCTCTCTTTGTATGTGTTTTGAAGACAGCATATGTGCAGGACTGTATGGGTGGATGAGTGTGTATATGTGTGTGTTAGTGAGTGAATGACTGTCTCACTAGTGTTTTTATCAGTAACTACATATGTTTTAATCTAGTATATGTGAATATTGATGTATATAAGTGAGTATATGTGAGAGTGAGGGATGGTAAGAGTTCTTGTTTAAATTAGTATGTGTTTCTATAAGTGATTGTTTAAAAGAGTAAGTATGTGTAAGTTTCCTTAGAAGTAAAGTGGTAGTGTGTGTATAGCTGTATATGCAAATAAATGGATGTTCAATAGTTTATTTGCATGTGTGAGTATGTGTGTGAGTAACTTATGGATAACTGTCGGTGTGTAACAGGATGTATAGGTGTATCACTACATATGATGAGTGAGTATATGTATGAGTGACTATATAGAACTGTTTGTCAATGAGTGGATGTGTATATAGATGGTGGAATTACTGAATTGGTTGTTGTAACTGATATGGGTATCTCCATTTTTTGGAAAATTTTAGTTTCTTTTTTTGAATATGTGTTTCAAGGGTTACATTATAGTGAAAGGAGGTCTGTCACTCTGTCACAAGGATGGTGTCATCAGTGATGTCATGAGTGATGTCACTGACCATGTCATGAGTGATGTAATATGTGACGTCATCAGCAGTGCATTGCACGCGCAAGTTATAGTGAGTCCAACTAACTATAACGTGGGAATTTCAATGGTTTTATGCGAGTAAAACTTCCAGCTAACTATAACTGGTGTGAAACCTATGGTTTTTTCAGTGAATTTAATAGGTTTTTTAAATGCTAATTCCTAAATATAACTGGTGTGAAACCTATGGTTTTTTCAGTGAATTTCAAAGGTTTTTTAATAGCAAATCTCTATAGGTATGAAAAGTGATATTGAATTGAATTTTATATTGTATAATTATGTAATAGTTTAAAAAAAAAATGTTTTTTCCCGGAGCGCTCCCGGGGCACGTACCGGTGCGCTCACCGGTAAGCGTAGAGTTACGGCGCGCCCCGGGGCGCGTACCGGTGAGCGTCCCGTTAGCGCTATTGCCGCGAACGAAAACAACATCGTAACGTATCGCGTAGCCGCATCTGCGTGATATGCACGGCGTAAGCACACCCGGAAGCACCCACGCGCATACGAACGTGCTACGTAAGCGCGTCGGGTCATGTGACCTGAAAATAACACTTTTCATTGGTTGCTAACATTTTTTTTATAAAGAATGAAATCCCCACCCATTTCCTTCACTTCTTCTTTCACTTTTGTGACTGAAAGACCTATCTGTTTTGCGGTCGGTTCTTTGTTGGATATCTTGGATTATCATGGCTGCCAGACCATCCAGTAGTGAAGATGACTCCAATGAGGGGCGCTAGAGGGCGCATGAGCGGAATGGCTGCTTGAGTGAGTAGCTCCCGCGCCTTGGTGCAATATCCTTTAGTTATCCTCTACTTCAGGGTGAAGACTCGCCAACAACTTCCATCGCTGTCTGCAGGCGGGTGTTTCCTACACTCGTTCTAAATTTGGAGCCGGTACGAGCCCCGGGACCGGAGTTATCGCGCTGTCAACAATTGCCGACGTCTGCACTGGAGCCGGCGGAGGGGGGACGCCGGGGCGGCGAACTACGACAGGCCGCGGTCCGCCACGAGGGGCTAGGCCGCACCTCTAAGCGGACGCTTGGAACCGCGGAACCGTCCTAAACTGGAGGTGAGCTGCGATCGCCCCTCTGCTTTGCCCGGATCCCAGCTGGCATTCATAGCCAGAGCATAGACCAGTGGAGTGCCTTCCCGCTTCGCCCGGCGAGGAGACGGCTACTGGGACGCACAAGTTCTACCTGCAGCGGCGGCCGCCATTCTGCAATGCTCGCTGGGATGAGGAGCGCCTGCAGTGCCCTAGATGTCCGGAGCGCCCTATATACTAGCTGACCTGAGCGGAGAGGGCTGCGGCACACGCAGACACTGTGAGTTGCACGAGTCCCGCACGCAGCGCGGAGTGAGTTACTGGCCACTGGCGCCCCTGCTGTGTTAACCCTCACCAGATAGGGCCGACTCCTGAACTCTCGCTGTCACACATTACCTGCCGCTGACGAGGGGTGTGTGTGTGCTCTGCGCCCTGCCTGGTGGTGACGGCCACGACCTCGGTGCTCTCCTCCCTACACTGATTTTTGGCGCTCTTTCCACCAGCGGCCGGGCCACAACACTACACTCGGACTTTGCTGGAGCTGCTAGGCGACATTGGCCTGCTCATCGCCCCCCCTCTGGAGCCACTATTCCACCTGCGCTAATATACCTGGCATTGTGAGGAGTGACTCAGGCTTGCACCTTCCTCTTTCTTACACCATACCGTCCTTCCCAGCGGCTGTCGTGCTGCGGGCTGCCAGGGTTGACTGGGACTCCACACTGCCTGGCAGCCTGCTTAAGGCCTCCAAACGCCGCATATCTGCGGACTGTACCCTACTACAATCATGGGGCGCCTCGATGGTCGTCAGGAGAAGCTGAGCTTTGATGGCGCCAAAAAAGGCGCGAAATCGGTGCCTGATGGCCCTGGACCCAGTGGGACGCCTCCGACGGCCTCAACACCCCCTACAGCGGACCTTGATCTTCATGCCCTGTTCCAGGAAATGAGGCAGGGGTTTGCAACAGTGGTTGAAAAAGTTGACGGTGTCACTTCACGACTGGACGCGCTGGTCCAAAAGGTGGATCGCCATGAGGAGAGACTGACGGCTGCGAAACAACGAGTCTCTGCTACCGAAGATACCGCCGCGACTCATACGACGCAGCTAGCTCGGATGGATAATCTGCTCCGAATCATAGCGGCCAAAAATGAGGATTTGGAGGCCCCTAGCCGCCGCAACAATATACGCGTCACGAATGTGCCGGAATCTACAGACACGGGCAGGATGGAGCTGTATATCGAGAGGCTGCTCAAGGGCTCGATTGGAGATGATGCCTTTTCTCCCCAATTCATTGTGGAACGGGCGCACCGTTCCCTTGCGCCGATGCCCAAACCTGGATTACCTCCTCGGCCCATCATTGCCAAGCTGTTAAATTATCGTGATCGGGATGCAGCGCTGAGAGAGGCCCGCACTCAACGTAACTTGCAGTATAACGGAGTCACCTTCTCCATATATCCGGATTTCACGCCGATGGTGCAGGAGGAACGCCGCAAATTCCTACCCGTGAAGAAAAAGTTGTGAGAAGCACAAGTGGACTACGCTCTTTTATATCCGGCGAAGCTGCGGATCACTCATCAAGAACAGCAACGGTTTTTCACAAACCCGCAAAAGGTGGAAGACTTCCTGAAAACACTCCGAAGGGCGCGGCAAGAGGGGCAGGATGCTGCGGCAGATATGAACCGCGACGAGTTGCCACCAGAGCCGGCCGAATGACATTTGCCTCTGCGGATTGCGCTAGCTGATTATCCAGCATTGATTGGACATTGGTCATCATCTAGAACGAGATGCCTGCACTGAATACGAACATTGGATTTGCATGGCGTCGACACACCTGTGATAATGTAACCCAAGGCCCACTCTCTTGGCCCTAGGCTCCACCGAGGGTGGTACAGACTGGAGCTATGGGCCGGGGAGTGGCTGTGCAAACTCTATGTCTTACCCCCGCAGGGTGCTCCCCCTAAGGCTGTTATTGACTGTTTTGTTATTTCGTGGGTTGGGATTGGCAGGGTGGGGGGGAGGGTGTGGGGCGGGACTCAAGGGCTACTGGCATGATTGGGATGGTGGGGTGGGAGGGGGGGTGGGTTGTTACACGTTGAGGCTATACTTGCTTGAAATATGTTGGCGGACTCTAAGATGGTGTGCGTGGTCCTGGCGGTGGGGCACTGCAGGCCCAAACTCATTACCTTGGCTGATATTACTGTTTCTGCTGTGGACCGATCTATGACTACACCAGTTGATAATATACATTTGACTTGCTTATCCTGGAATGTTCGGGGGTTGAATGATGCTAGGAAATGTCGCAATGTCATTGCCTATCTTGATAGACACCACGCTCATGTGGTTATGTTACAGGAAACCCATTTACCACCTCGAGATAGGATTACCTTTGCAAGTAAATGGGCTGGGGTTTATATTTTCCTCTTATTCCACGTATGCGAGGGGAGTAGCTATTCTTGTGGCCAGAGCTGTACCGTTTCATAGATATGGGGAATTTGCTGATAAAGAGGGGCGATATGCACTGTTGTGGGGCAGACTAGGCCGAGACACTTATACATTTGTTGTGGTTTATGCGCCGAATGTAGATACACCCACATTTTTCACCACTTTATGGGGCAAAATATTGGCTGCGGGCTCCCGACATGTCATCTGGGGTGGTGATTTCAATTTGGCACTGGTGCCTCGCTTAGATAGAGCTGATGGAGTGTGCTCCTATAAACCTCGGGCTCGCGAGGCGCTGGAGGGAGTACTCACAGAGGGGGAACTTTTGGATGCTTGGAGACACTTACACCCGCTGAGGAGGGAGGGCACTCACTTCACTTTGCACACGGGAACATGGGCACGATTGGATTATTTTTTAATCACTAAGGGGATTGCCGCGGAGCTGGTGGGGGTGTTTCACCTACCTAGGACGTACTCTGATCACAGCCCCGTTGTACTCCACCTTCGTATCCCTGGGTGGGAAAACCTACGACCACATTGGAGACTTCACCCAAACATCTTGCTAGACACTCTGTTTCGTACTGAATTGGGGGAGGAGATAGCTGCTTTTTTCCCCAGAAATAAGGGATCAGTTGACTCTATTGAACACATTTGGGAGGCATTTAAGGTGACCGTCAGGGGATATTGTATATCCAAGAGCTGTGGGGTCTTGCGAGATATACTTCGCACTATTGGCGCACTGGCGAAAGAAATGGGCACTCTGGAACACCGCATGGTTGTTGAACCTAGCCCCGCACTACATGCTACCTTTAGAGAAACACTGTCAAAATTTGAGGAGGAGGCTGCTAGGGAATCTAAGTTCCGTGGTAAACACTGGCAGGCCCGAAAATATTGTGAGGGTGATAGGCCTGGGAGGGCACTAGCTGCACTCACTCAGCCACCACGGGATTGCAATATTATATTCGAACTTACGGATGCACATGGCTCCACTGTCAGGCACTCGGATGAAATTCTCAGCTCTTTCACGACACACTATCTTGCACTATACACTACCACTGCGGAGTCTACAACATCTTATGCTGATTACCTGAAGGATGTAGCTCTGTGTTGGCTTAGCGATGGGGAAAGGGCTTTTTTAGCTGCACCCTTTGAGCTGGATGAGATCCGCGACGCCATCATGTCTCTTCAGAATGGTAAGGCCCCGGGCCTAGATGGCATTCCTGCCGAATTTTATAAAACATACATTGATATCATGGCCCCTGTCCTGCGCGAAGTTTACTCAGAATCCCTCGATGAAGGCGTGCTGCCCTGCTCTATGCGCGAGGTTGTTATCACCTCCCTACTGAAACCCGATAAAGATCCCGGCTCCTGTAATTCCTATCGCCCTCTTTCCCTCTTAAACTGCGATGTGAAGATACACGCTAAAGTTCTGGCTACTCGGCTATCGCTATTAATGACTAGAATTGTGCTGCCTGATTAATCTGGATTCGTGGCCGGCCGTTCTACGTCGCACAACTTGCCCACCCTGTTCTCCCTCCTGCGCACTGTGCACCCGGACACGCCTGTCGCAGCCATATTTCTTGATGCGTGTAAAGCCTTTGACTCAGTCGAATGGCCCTAGCTATTTTCTGTCTTGGCAAGCATGGGGTTCCCGCCCTTGTTTATAGCCTGGGTTCGCCTGCTCTATACTCGACCTACGGCGAGGGTGCTAATCAATGGTCATCTGTCACAACCTATCGATATTACCAGAGGCACGCGCCAGGGGTGTCCACTATCGCCCTTATTGTTTGCCAGAGCTGTGAGCCGCTGGCTTGCCGCCTACGTCAGCTTCATCGAGATGGGGCGGTTCAATGCTTACAACGCCAAATTGATGTGTCCCTATACGCTGACGACATCACCCTGTATGTTAAGCACCCTGAGGTGCGCCTTAACCCTTTACTCAGGGAGTTCATTATGTTTGGTGGGATGTCTGGTGTACACATCAATTGGTCCAAGTCCCAAATTTTCCCTTTAACAGAGGCGGTGGGTGACTTTCCCCTTGATTATCCATTGGAGTGGTGCCGGACGGACCTCCGCTACCTTGGGATACGTATTTCCCGGGATCGGGAGGAAACTGCGAGCCAATTATGGCGTGGCTATCACAAAACTGACTGCTTCCATGGATCGCTGGCTCACCCTACCGCTTTCCATGGCTGGCAGGGCGTCCCTAATTAAAATGGTCATCCTGCCCCGATTCCTTTATCTTTTTATCAATATACCATATTTCCCCGGCACTTTCTTCTTTAAGACGCTAAAGGCCGAGCTCCGCAGGCTCTTTTGGGGAGGCAAGAATCCACGGCTTCAATGGTCCACGCTTACCTTACCTTACGACAAAGGAGGATTCGATGTACCGGAGTTTGAGGAGTATTACCAGTGTGCTCAGGCACATTTTGCCTACCACTGGATGGCTCCTACGCCTTACATGCCACATATTGCGGTCGAGGACTGGATAGTACACCCCCTCCCACTCTCGGGATTGCTCCACTGCCCGGAGTCCTCCATAACCACGCCGAACACATCTGTTTCATGCACAATGGACGCATGGCGTCGTATAGCCAAGAGCTTACTGTGCCAACTACCCTATTCGCCGAAGCTGCCTCTCACCTATCATCCAGAGCTCACCTTATTACGGGAGCAGGGATTCCGCACCCTATGCACTAAATTACATGTTTCCTGCTGGGGCGACTTGTTTGTTAATGGCCAATTTAAAACGGCGGACCTTTTCTTCCAGTCGCACGGCCGCACCCCTCTGGACCTTTTTTATTACGTCCGACTGCGTGCGGGGATGCGGGACATACTCCCCAACTTCCCTGACGAACCCGAGATATTGCCTCCACTTCACTTCCTGTTAAGCTCCCGGGACGGGACACATTTGGTATCTGGACTTTACCGGCAGCTCAGGGGCGCTGTGCCGATACCGGACTCTAGGGCTCGGGCGAGATGGGCCGCTGAGTTGGCTACTGACATCACGGATGACCAGTGGACGTACTGCTGTGCGCTCACATCCCGCTTGTCTGCCAGTAGCAAATTCAAAATTATACATTATAAATTCCTGCAGCGGCTGTACTATACACCGGTTCACAAACTTAGATTTGGCTTGGCGGAGGATGATCGCTGCGTGCGCTGCCATGCCGCCCATGAGGATATTCTGCATCTGGCTTGGGAATGCCCGCAGGTGGCCCTTTATTGGTGACAAGTGAAGGATGCCCTCGCGGAAATGACGAGCACAGCGGTGCCTGTTGACCCCCTGGTGACGATCCTCGGATATACTCGCCAGATTCCTAGCTCTAGCCGGAAATTTGTTGATACTGCGCTTCTTTTGGCCAAGCGACGTGTGGCTTGTTGGTGGGGCCGTGGCAGGGCACGCAAATTCAAGGATTGGCTGGCGGACTTGACCTATTGTCAAGACCAACATAATACATTTGCTGACCTGTTGCCTACATCCTGTAAGCCTAGAGACATATGGGGTCCCCTGGTGTACTACATGCTCCAACGATCGGTCGGGGAGGATACGCCTGAGGAGAGCCCTGTCCCTCTTTGATGCTATATCGTCCGGCCCTGGAGTAGGCCTTCTTCTGGCTACAGCATCCACATATCACTGTGATCAGCGTGAGGCGTGTTTTGCCTCCTATGATTGGGCTGGAATGGTTCGCTGTCCGTACCGACCCCCCCATACCCACCATTGCAGCTCCCCCTCTCCTGGCGGCGACTGACCCCCCCCCCCCTGAGTAGGGCTATCGCCCCCTCCACCGCTCTTTCCATATCCCAGGACTCATCCCCCCTTCCTCACGCTGAGCATACGCGTCACAGCACATGTCATTGCCCTCGGCCTTGCGGGCAGACTGTTAGAAGCGTGGAGCTATGACTGCCGAGCGCTGCGCTGCACTACCTATCTGGACTGCCTTACTGATTTGACATCTTTTCTTTTTTCAAGGGAGAACGAAATGCCTCTTAGTTTCTTCCATGTTGGGAAGTTTTCCTTTTCCTTTTTCTAACTGTTCCAATACTGAATGTTGACGGAGATAACATTGTTCTGCTGCTGCTCATCCTTCAGGGGCCCTACAACACCAGCTGTACTACTGCCATCGCTCACGTATGTCCTATGCCGCCGGGCCCCAGGGATGCCGGCTACTAGGCTGTGTCATGTTTCCCATACTACGCTGCCAGCCTCCGGGTTGTGGGCACGAAAAGCTGTGTACTATGCCTTGTACTATGCAATAAAGCAGTGTTGAACTCAAAAAAAAAAAAAAAAAAGATGACTCCAATGAATTCATCGATGAAGAGCCTCCTCAGCCAAAATACAAAGAACATTTCATCTGGAATTTTTTTTCCATACCTGATCACCAGAAGAAGGTAAATGCTCCAAAAGTGGAGTGCAGGATCTGTCACACAGTCCTGTCACGGGGTGACCCCACTAAAAAATATTCTTTTGGGAACTCCACAATGATTCGCCATGTGGAGAGAAGGCACCCCCATAATTTTGCCCGGGAAAGTGTCAGGGCTCTGGCACAAAAGGTTCCCAGTGATGGGGCCTCTACATAAACCGGAGGACGAACACCATCGGTGAGGGGGAGATCACAAGAGCAGGTTCCGAACATTCAGCCTGCATTTAACAAAGGCGCCCTTAAATGCAGATACTGTGATCAGCTACTTTCCTGTGGGGAGCAAAGTGTTCTGCTCATGGTTCGAGCATTGGAGAACCATCACTGCCGTTACCAGCCCTAATTCTTTTTTTTTTTTTTTTTGCTCCTGTTGAGCAGTTTCCATTCCCTGTTTTTGTTGTGGTTCTAAAAAAAGAAAAAAGAAGAAAAAAAAAGTTCTTTTCAGAACTACCTCCAATTCTCATCAAAGAGCTATATTCTTAAAAAAATGAAAAAGAGTAAGTGAAGTGGAGTGCATTGATAAATGAAAGGAAAATGAGTAAGAAAGAACAGAAAAGTATGAGAGGAGAAAGGAAGTGAAGTAGGGGGACTGAAAGAAGGTGAGTGTTGGGAACGAAAGTAAGGAGAAGGAGAGTGAACATGGGGAATGTGGTTATTCAAACAAAATGTAGAAAAGGAACGGGGGTGTGGAAGGGTAAGAAAAGATGCATTGCTGGAGTTGCATCATTTTTGTGACACTCTCCAGCAATGCATCACTTTTGCGCTTACAAATACGTCTGAAATACTGACGTATCTAAAAGTACTTGTGACATAATACGTCATATATTTAATATGACGCATGAGTAGAATACTGAAGGCCTCATTTTGAGGCCATGCGTCACTTTTACGGCACCGGTGCGTCACTTTTTGTGACGCACCAGTGCTGTTAAAAATGCACCTTATTCAGTCATATTTACAAAGTGACGCATCTAGGTAGATGCGTCACTTTAAAAACCCCTGCGCCACATTATACCTACCTCAGGTGTAATGTATGCAAAAGGGACGTATTAACGCAAGAAAGGGTCGTACAGGTGACGCAGTAAAATCTATGAGATATCACTACGTCTCTTTTATGACGCTGTTGCGTCCAAATCTTGCGCCTGTTTCACAGCAGGCGTAAGACTGATGCAGGCCCTTTCACATGGGGCCTGGCCCCATGTGAAAGGATGCATTGCTGGAGTTGCATCATTTTTGTGACACTCTCCAGCAATGCATCACTTTTGCGCTTACAGATACGTCTGAAATACTGACGTATATAAAAGTACTTGCGACATAATACGTTATATATTCAATATGACGCATGAGTAGAAGACTGAAGGCCTCATTTATGAGGCCATGCGTCACTTTTACGCCACCGGTGCGTCACTTTTTGTGACGCACCAGTGCTGTTAAAAATGCACCTTATTGAGTCATATTTACAAAGTGACGCATCTAGGTAGATGCGTCACTTTGTAAACCCCTGCGCCACATTATACCTACGTCAGGTGTAATGTATGCAAAAGGAGTGTATTGACGCAAGAAAGGGTCGTAGAGGTGACACAGTGAATGAACGGGGTTTTCCCCATGCTACGCTCCCCGGTACGCTCCCCGGTGCGCGTACCAGGCGCTCCCCCGCGAAAATCGAATTATTATTTTTTATTCATTTTTTGCCCCGCGGAGCCTTTTATGGCCACCACATCAAACCTAGGGGGTCAGGGGGGCTCTACCCTGCCCCCTTTTGGTCATTTGCCCCTTTGTTTTTTGCCACCTCTTGTGTCTCGATCCTACCGAGACACAAGATGGCGGCTGCTCCGGACTGTTTGAAATGTTTACAGACACCCGCGAGCCAATCAGCTTTCCGCTCGCGTGGCGCGCTGGTACGCCTATAGATATATATATTTTTTTTAACCTAAATTACTCAAAATCCACTGGAGCACATATCTTGAGACATAGCAAAGGCACATCGGGCTACCAGTCCCTACAATTTTGCCAAGTTTGGTGGAAATCCATTCAGCCGTTCGAGCTAAAAGTGAGTTTGACCGCCCTATGGAAATTAACATGGGGAAAACACGTTTTGGGACCCCCCTTTTATCTCGGCCCCCGATTGACGAATCCCCCCCAAACTTGCAGGGAAGGAGCGGAGAGCCGCGAGGCAAAGTTGAGGAAAAATTCAGGCAGATTCCTCAATCGGCGCCAAAGTTATTCCCAATAGAATGTTGCGATTTCCCTATGGAAAACAATCCTAACTATAACTACCTACTGGCAACCGCCAGTAGGTAATATATATATATATATATATATATCATATATATATATATATATATATAAAGGCGCTTCACTTACCTGATATATACTTACACTTTTGTTGCATCATCAGCTATCCAGCCTGGTGTACAGCCCTGAAGGAACACACACACACCTTTGTTGTTTTATTATGGACACGTATACAATTTCCCCTTCCTGCCCTCGATCTGAATACAGTCAGACTCATGCATCACTACACTCACTCAGTATAGTGTGGGGCTGGCATGAATACTTTTTCCAGGGCTGCTATTAGCACTCAGTCCACTACTGAAAGCAGAAGGCCCAGACTATTCTTTGGCAGCCCACGGTGGGGTAAGTCCTTGAATTAGGAGGCTGAATGGGGCCTGGGCTACTGGCAGAGTGAACTAGGCACACTTTGTTGGCAGAGCGGCTGTCAACTCTAATTGTAGGCCTCAGTAGGCACGCGGCACATGGAGTAGTTTAGAAAAGGGAGGAGAACAATGAGCAGGCTTTACAGGCGCGCATACGTTTCAGTTATGAAAAAAGGCAGTGTCTAAATGCAACCACCTTATTTTTTAATTGGGATTTTGTGCCAATGTACTATATTTCTCGCAGTGTCACGTGGCTTTGATAATAGGCTGCCAGCATGAATGTTATCACGGATGAGTAGGTAAAGTTTTGGCGCCAAGTACACATGATTTCATATGCTTTCGTATGAAGTTTTTTTAGCAGGCACTTAGGAATTTTTGTTTGTAGTATAACTTTTTCTTGTAAAAATCGTGTTATTCACAATCATAACAAGAAACACAAATAGAGCTCCAAGCCCCAAAATAACCGAATATACACCATCAATTTACATTTCGGTCACAAGCATAACATTCTAGTAATTTCCCGTTTCATATTAGGTGTTAAAGGCGAACTTTGTCAGCATTGATTTTTACCGGTTTTAATATTATATATTTTTTGGCTTTTATCGAAAAAAATTACATTCCAATATGCCCCCCCCTCATGTAGTTCAGCAGGTGAGACTTGCAAAATTTGACCAAATGAAAAGGGCAAATAAATACGAGGACTTGTAGATTTTGGGAAGGGCATCACCAGAATACAGATAGTATGCCTCATTTTTGCAAAGAAACGTATATTTGGTGATACGTATTGTATGCAATAAATATCGATCCTGAAGAAAACTTTAGTAATCAGGGGGCCTATTAGCAATAACCTGCGATAATTGACGCAAACCTCGCTTAGCGTGAATTTTCTTATCGCCTCCTATCGCTGGATTATCGCAGAGATAATGCAGTATTACCAACGTTTATCTCCAATGCGATATAAAATCCAGCCATAGCGGCGAAACCCATGTTTAAAGTGAGATTTCCAGTGATAAAAATCCTATCGCTAAGGAAAATCTCGCTAATAGGCAGGTGGGGACTTAGCCGTAGAATCCACCTCCCATTGACTAATTGACTAATATGGCTAAGTCAGGTTTTTATCAGGTGTAAAATCCTGGCGCTAATCGCGGTTAGTGCACGTTTTTTTATCGCGTCACTGGTATTGCTAATAGGCGATAGCTGTGTTAACGACTGCTTTCAGTCGCTAACAGGTTGGGTATGCCCACTTTGCATGTCATTAGCGATAAATATCGCTGACAAGCAAAGCGGGTCCCAAACCAGTCGCTATCACCTAAAAGCTGACGCTAACTGCTGTTAGCGACAGCTTGCTCATAGGGCGATAAAAATATTGCTGCTTTAGCGGGAAAAAGTCCTGCTAAAGCGGCAATATTGCCCTTGCTAATATGCCCCCAGGTGAGATGGATTGGTGTCACTACAACGCGGTTTTTTACAACGCATTCCGTTACATCGGAATTTTTACAACGCAGGATCCATTACATCGGATGCCATTACAACGCATGGCATTACATAGCAGATGCTATTACAACGCATGGCATTACATCGTAAGTATAGGTAAGTATATCTTTTTTTAAAAAAATGTAATTAAGTTAATTTAATTAATTTAATGTAATTAATTTAATTAAAATACATTTTAAAATAGTAATTAATTTATTTAATAAATTTAAATCTATTTATTTAATTTAATTTTAATAAAAATTGTAATTAATTTTAATTAATTAATATAATGAAATTAATTTAATTTAAATATTTTTAAACATTATAATTAAAATAAATAAATTAAAATATTTTATTTAATTTAATTAATTTTTTTTTTTTTTTTTTTTTTTTTTGTAAAATTTTTTATTTTGCAAAACACAGAGATAAAACAGTAAACAAAAGTTACCGCATCGGGTGCATAGATGGTCCCATACAGTGGGAAAGCAATAATGCAAGACGAGGCAATAATGCAGTGCACGAGAAGCGAGTAGATGCCAGGCTCCAACATCCGCAGAAAAGATGTAGTCTCGAATGTAACCCCAGTTGGGGAATACGTCTAGTCCAGCCGGTAGAAGTTCAGAGTCACAAAGCCATCAAACTAAGCCTCGTCCCAGCGGCACATATGCCCCAATAGCGGAACACAAACTTAACTTCCCCCACCCCAACCCCCCCCCCTCCCGTGACGGCGCCTCATCCATTCCTCACTCATCCATCACACACACTTAGAACTGAAACAGATGTAGGGTCCTCAGCGATGCCGGGCAAACTGCCGAGGGTAAACCAGTAGAGAGAAAGGACACCAGGGGGCCCCATGTGTGCTTAAAGTTTTTGTAGTTGCCTAGGAAGATGTCCGCCATTCTCTCAAGACTCAGAAGCCTCCACAGCCTAGCGTGCCAAAGTGAGATCGCCGGTGCCTCTTTCCGCTTCCATGCGGCCGCCAGCGTGAGCTTGGCAGCGCCGAGGCAGAGCCATAGAATCTTCTTGTCCGCGCGCGTCTGGTGCTCAAGGCCAGGATCTCGCAGGCCCAGGACCACGGATGCCAAAGAGTTATCAATGGGATACTGCAAAATATCTTTAATATGGGATAGAATCTCGTCCCAGAAGGGTTTGATGACCGGGCAATCCCACCAGATGTGGCGGAAGTCCCCCAGCAGGCCACAGCCCCTCCAACATCTATCCGAAACTACCGGGTAAATACGGTGAAGTCGGGCGGGGACCATGTACCATTGTGTGAGAGTCTTCAAATGAGCCTCCCTCAGTAGAATTGAGTGGTTAAATTGCGTCATGTCCCTCCACAACGCCGACCATTCTCCATCGGCGATGTCCCTCCCCACCATCTCCTCCCACTGTTCCATGTAGCGCGGTCTAGGAGAAAGGGCAGAACGAAGCAACAGTTGGTATAGAAAGGAGATGGCCCCCTTCATGGCAGATGTTTTCAGCAGAAAGACCTCAAATTCGGAGAGAGGCCTCGTGGCAGCCTCCCGAACTCCTGGTGACGTGGCCCAGTGGAGCAGTTGCATATGCCTGTATTTTTCAGTTGGCTGCACATGGTAGTCCCGCATGCAATTCTCAAAAGTCAGGGGATCAGAGCCATGGAACAGATGGAGCAATGCGCGGCATCCTCCCTCCCTCCAAGTATCAAAGGGACCCTCGGCGAGTGCCGGCTGGAACGCCGGATTGAAATGCAATGGAGTGAATGGAGACGGGAAGGTCGTCCATCGCTCATCCCCCGCCAGGGTGTCCCACACTTTCAGTGTAGTCCCTGTGGGCGTACTAATGTACGCGTTCAACGGTCGATCACGCTTGGGCTTCCAGGCCAAATCCCATATGGACCGGCCAGTCACGCTCCGGTCCATATGCAACCAATGTTTGTCGGAAAATTGCTGTGACCATTCCACCATGACTCTTAGTTGGGCAGCTTTATAATAGAGGTGTAGGTCCGGGAGGCCGACCCCTCCGTCAGCCCGCAACCGTCGCAAGAGTGCAAACGAAAGCCGCGCCCGACCTCCCTGCCAGACAAATTTTAAGATCAATGTTCTGAGCTGTCCAAAAAATGAAGTGCTCAGTGGAATCGGTAGGGCCTGAAAGAGATACAAGTATTTAGGGAGAAGGACCATTTTAATGGCATGCACCCTACCCAACCATGACAGGAATTTGGGCTTCCACTTCTCCAGTTCGGCCCGCGTCTTAGCCACCAAGGGCGGGAAGTTGGCTGCAAATAAGCCACCCACCGTGGGAGTGAGGTGGACTCCTAAGTAAAGTATCGAGCCCGAAGCCCAGGGTAGCGGCGTCGAAGTGCCTACCCGAGCAACGTCGGCTTGTGATAAGGTTAAATTCAGGACATAAGACTTGCCGTAGTTTACCTTGAAGCCAGCCACTCCCTCGAATTCCAGCAAAAGATCCCGCACGCATGGGAGAGAGTTAGCGGGGTCAGCCACTGATAGCAGAACATCATCCGCAAAGAGAGAGATTTTGTGCTGCTCCCCTGTGAATGGGATGCCCTTCACCCCCTCATGCTCCCGGACCGCCATCGCCAAGGGTTCAATGCTAAGCGCAAACAATAAGGGAGAGAGGGGGCATCCTTGTCTGGTACCTCGCGAGTGCTGGAAGAAGGCCGATAGGTGGCCGTTCACCGCCACCCTCGAGCGCGGGCTACAGAAATTAGCCCTCACCATGGTGATGAACCGGTCGGAGAACCCAAACGCCTGCAACGTGTGAAATAGAAAGCTCCAGTCCACGCGGTCGAAGGCCTTCTCCGCATCTAGGCCTACCAATACCGCCGGAATGTGGAACCTATTCGCCTTCTCAATGAGATGAATCACCCTGCGCGTATTGTCGTGCGTTTGGCGGCCTTTGATAAAACCGGATTGATCCGGATGAACAATCGCCGGTAACAAGTCCTGGAGGCGGCTCGCTAGTATCGCCGAATACAGCTTCGCGTCAATATTAAGCAAGGCTATGGGGCGGAAGGAGGGACAGAGCTCAGGATCCTTCCCCGGCTTCGGCAGGACCGTAATCACCGCTTCCGCCAGAGTCCCGGTATTCACTCCGGACGTAGCCATGTCATTAAAGAGGGCAACTAGAAAGTCGCACACCTCAGTTGCGTAGGTTTTATAGAAGACAGCAGTGTACCCATCCGGGCCGGGGGCTTTATGTAATTTCAAGTTTTTAATGGCGGAGAGGACTTCCTCCCTCGAGATCGGAGCCTCTAACAGATCGTTCCACGCCTTGGAGACCTGTGGGAGCGGTAAGCGCTGCAGGAACTCCCGCTGCGCCGTCGCATCCAACTCCTCGCCCGTATACAAATCGGCATAAAAGCGGCCAAATATGTCCGCCTTCGCCCCGTCTCGATGATGGAGAACTCCTGCGGGGTCTCTGATCCCTCCTATGTATTCACGTTCCCTCTTGTCCCGCAATTGCCGGGCCAAGTGTCTGCCAATCTTATTGCCACTAGAGTATGAATGTCGCCCCAATCGCAAGAGAGTAAGCTCGGCTCTATTTGCATAGTGTGCCTTCAATTTGCCCCTAACCGCCGTAAGCGGACGCAGGGTCACCCTCGAGGGATTGAGCTTATGAGCCCTCTCGAGTTCAAGCACCTCGGCTTCCAGTGCGTCCCGCTCCTTTCTACGCAGGGTGTTAAGTTGCGAGTTGAGGCCCAAGCACGTCCCTCTGATCGTCGCCTTAAAGGCGTCCCATGTAGTCGTCAGAGAAGTATCCGACGGTGGATTGCACTCGAAAAATTCACGGATGGCCAGGCGTAAGGCTTGATTGGAAACCTCATCCCTGACCACTGACGCCGGGAAGTACCACTTCCGGCTCGCGGTGTCGGGTGGCGCCCAACGGAGAGTGAGCACCAAGAGACTGTGGTCCGATACCGAAATCGGAAGAATGGCGGCATCTAAAATGTTCCCTCTGAGGGACTGGCTAAGAAAAATGTGATCCAAGCGAGAGTAGGAGTGGTGCACATGTGAAAAGAATGTGTAGTCTTTCATGGCAGGGTGGAAAATTCGCCATCCGTCTACTAGACCCAACTCCCCCACCCCTTGCTGCGTGGAATCCGAAAAGACCCCTGTGTCCGCCCTGCGCCCCCCCGAGCTGTCCAAGTCCCTGTCCCACACCAAGTTAAAATCTCCCAACAGGAGCAAGAGCCCCTCCGCAAAGTCCCCAATCTTCTCCAGCAATTCTTGCAAATACTTGTTCTGACCCGCATTGGGCAAATATACTACCACAAACGTACACAACCTGCCCTGAATGTGCCCCTTAACCATCAGCCATCGACCCTCCTTGTCATGTCGGACCTCCACCGGCTGAAAATGCAACGTAGCCCTGAACAGAAGCGCCACCCCCCGATGCTTCGTAACAGCAGAGGACCTGTAAACAATGGGGTATGCCCTATGGCGAAGCCTCGCCTCATCCTTTCGTGCCAAGTGGGTTTCTTGCAATCCAACCACATCAAGTTGATGATCCATCACATACTTCAGTACTCTCTGCCGCTTCTGTGGCGAATTCAAGCCCTTAACATTCCACGTCCCTACACTAAGTGGCATAGCGGAAAGAAAACCCAAAAATCGCTCTCAGCATGCCAAGTGCCACCCACCCCGCATTCAGCCCCGCCATCAGACAGCAGACAACCAGTAGCTTCCAAAACGCACGTGGCACTAAGGCGCCAGCAGTAAAGTACGTACTCAGCAGCAGACACACAACAAACATCCCCTTCGGCCCTCCGTCACGGGTCCCTCCCCACCGTCCCCAACAACCCCCATCCCCACCCCACCCCAGTAGATAAGCAATCCAAGCATAGCACAAGTCACAGCGCCCCCCCAACCCCGAACCCCCAAACTCCCCAACACCCAACCCTACCCGTAGAATAAGAAACAACAAACAAAAGAAGTGGAAATCATAAAGGATAAAGAGAATACTCATCAGGTCCAGTAGTCCAAAGTTCGTGAGGGGCCTTCCTAACTGGAAGTGGAGCAGGGGTGCCAGTTGGTCAACCCCCGCGGCCATGGTCTGAGGTGTCTTCCCAAAAAGTACATCCATACCCAGACCAAGGCAACGAAGCCCCCCCAGCGCCGATCCTGGTCAGATCAAATCCGTGGTGGTCATGCCGCTCCAGAGCTTCTTTGCGTATCCGCCAGAGTGGCTGAGGCCACCGAAGCCACTGCTTCAGCCCTTTCCTGCAAACCAGAGGCACGATCCGGCCGCCGCCGGTCTGGGGAAGCCCCAACCCTATGCCATGAGGACGAGCGGTGGCGTCTCCTAGATGGCGAAGCATTCGCCTCCTGTGAAGAAGGGACATCCTGTAGACCCAAGAGGTCCTTTGCTGCTTGAAGAGAATTAATCTGTGCCAGCCGATTCTGCCATCGGAAGATGATCCTGAAGGGGTGGCCCCATGAGTAGGAGATGTTACGTTCTCTCAAGAAGGTAGTCACCGGGCGAAACTCCCTTCTCTTCCGCAGCGTGGAGGCTGCCAAGTCCTGGAACAGCTGAGGGGCATGGCCCCTGAATTGCAGTGACGTGATGGCCCTGGCCTTGCGAAGAATGCGTTCTTTGATTTGGAAATCATGAACACAGACGAGGATGTCAGGAGGGGGACCCCTTCCTCGCCTAGGCAGACCCACTCTGTGTACTCTATCCATCTCGATGTCCCTCACCTCCTCCTCGTCCAAGATCTGTAAAAACAAGTCCCGGACGTAACCACGCAGGTCTCCCGCCTCACCATCCCACGGCACCGCCCGAATGCGGATGTTGTTCCTCCTGGAACGGTTTTCCAGGTCCTCCGTGTGCAACTGGAGGTCCAGATTCTGTTCGGTGAGGCGGATGATATCTTGTTGCAGCAAGTGCACATCGTTAGCCATGCTCAAATCATGGTCTTCCAGGGTCGCCACTCTCTCGCCAATGCCGTCCACGTCTCTGCGCACTTCCCTCAGGTCAGAGGCCAACTGAGCCTTGAGCTCAGAAATATCCTCCTTAATGGATGCAAATAGTTCAGACATGAAGGCCTTAGTAGCAGGCGCCTCGTCATCCGACACCTTCTGCGAGCCACTGGCCCCCGGGGACGCCGGCTGCTGAGAGGACTTGGAAGCTCCATCCTTACCCTGTCGACCCCCCTTGCGTGACACGGTGGACATCTTGGCTGGTGACACGCAGACCGGGGGAACAGACCCCCCCAGTCAGACAGGAAACAGGCGCTATGGGAGCTCGCGGAGCCCGAGGATCGCAACGCTTCTTACCAGGCAGCTCAAATGGAACCCCCTCACTATCCAGGGATCACCGGAAGGCAGATCTGAAGCAGGCGAGCCATATGCTGGGGGTCAGGGGTCCCTACCACCAACCAGGTGCGAGCAGGAGGCAGGGCTCTTCAGGGCAAGGCAGTCACAGTCCACTCCAAGGGTAGCGCTGTCCACGCCGTGGCCTCCGGGAAGGAACTGAACTGGAACTGCGTCAGATGCAGATGAGATGCGGACCCAGGGGGCAAGGGTGCAGCAGTCCGGCCCCAGCAATCCGGTCCCCTAACGGGGTCTGTAATCCAAACGGGTCTGCACTGCTCACTCGAGGCCGTGGATCACGACGCAGGTCGCCTTGGCACCACGTGGCAACTGCAATCGTCCAGCCAGCCCCCGCCTATAAGCCAAAGCAGTGTCGCAGCAGTTGTAGAGAGCTCCAGGTCCCGCTGCCCCAGGTATCACGGCCGCTCACGCCCCCTCCTGGAGAGGCACTCACCCTGCCGACAGCCCTCGCTCGGGTCGGCACCGCAGCCGGGCCCTTACTTCGACCCTGCACCGCCTGTTCACATCAGCACTGGGCCCCGCGTGATACCACGCTCCTCCAGTGGCCCTGGTCTGCGCAGCCCGCCGGTAGTCTGCCGGTTCTGGACGCTCCGTGGCGTGCTCACCGCACCTCTACTGTCCGGCCGCCGGAGTCACCTCCACCTTCTTGCTGTCCCCGCCGTCCTCCGCAACAGGGCTCTGAAGCCCAGGCTCGTGTCCCTGCCGGCAGGACCCCTGCCCCCACCTCCGGCAGGCGCTGAATAAACACAGGCGGCACTTCCCCAAGTGCCGCGAGCGCAGCAAGTCACCACGTCGGCTCCCCGACTACGCGAGGCCGGTGCTTCACAGGCCCCAGAGGCGAGGTATCCCTGCGGACGTTCAAGGGTCACTCCGCTCCTCAGACGGCACCGCTGCACTCCGCTGCGTTGGGGGCCCTTCCGCCACCCCTCTGGACCCGGGCAGCTACACCAGGACCGCGCTGTTAGTAGCTTTTTCGGATCGGCGCCGGAGAGACCTGAAGAAGCGTCCTACTCCGACGCCATCTTGGCCACGCCCCCTAATTTAATTAATTTAATTAAAAAATGTAATTAATATAATATAATTAATTTAATTTAATAAATATATTTTAATTAATTTATAAATGGTAAATATAATTTAATTAGCCCTAAGCACAAACCCAACCCTGAACCCTAAAACACCCCTGTACCCCAAAACCCAAACCCTACCCTGAAACCTAAAAACACCCCTGTACCCCAAAACCCAAACCCTACCCTGAAACCTAAAAACACCCCTGTACCCCAAAACCCAAACCCTACCCTGAAGCCTAAAAACACCCATGTACCCCAAAACCCAAACCCTACCCTGAAACCTAAAAACACCCCTGTACCCCAAAACCCAAACCCTACCCTGAAACCTAAAAACACCCCTGTACCCCAAAACCCAAACCCTACCCTGAAACCTAAAAACACCCCTGTACCCCAAAACCCAAACCCTACCCTGAAACCTAAAAACACCCCTGTATCCCAAAACCCAAACCCTACCCTGAAACCTAAAAACACCCCTGTACCCCAAAACCCAAACCCTACCCTGAAACCTAAAAACACCCCTGTACCCCAAAACCCTACCCTGAAACCTAAAAACACCCCTGTATCCCAAAACCCAAACCCTACCCTGAAACCTAAAAACACCCCTGTACCCCAAAACCCAAACCCTACCCTGAAACCTAAAAACACCCCTGTACCCCAAAACCCAAACCCTACCCTGAAACCTAAAAACACCCCTGTATCCCAAAACCCAAACCCTACCCTGAAACCTAAAAACACCCCTGTACCCCAAAACCCAAACCCTACCCTGAAACCTAAAAACACCCCTGTACCCCAAAACCCAAACCCTACCCTGAAACCTAAAAACACCCCTGTTCCCCTAAAACCCAAACCCTACCCTGAAACCTAAAAACACCCCTGTATCCCAAAACCCAAACCCTACCCTGAAACCTAAAAACACCCCTGTACACCTGTACTTATTTTAAAAATTACTTTAATTAATATAATAAATAATAAATTAATAATATTAAAAAACATAAATAAATATATTTAATTATAATTAATATTAATAAAATTAAAAAAAATTAAATACTTACCTATACTTACGATGTAATGCCATGCGTTGTAATAGCATCTGCTATGTAATGCCATGCGTTGTAATGGCATCCGATGTAATGGATCCTGCGTTGTAAAAGTTCCGTTGTAAAAGCCTCCCGTTGTAAAAGTTGCGATGTAACGGTGCATCACCGGTGAGATAAATGTAACACCTGCACCATGGCGTGGTTAATGTACTAGAATAATATGAGGACCCAGTTCAAGGTGGGAGAAGGTAGGCAGACCCAAAGAATGGTATTGCAGCAAAACACCACAAAACACCTTTTTTGGTGTGGTCTGAACAGAAGATAGCTATACCACCTAAATCTCTGGAGGATAGTTGTTCAATCGAATGATTGGTAAGAGGCTGTGATCGTTCTGATGCTGAAGCCTCTCTTGCCAGATCCAGAGGTCAGCAGGGCAGTCCTTCTTCAATCATTACTCCAGTTCCATAGTAATGTGAGGTTCTGTATGCCAGGGGTTCCATATTTATGCCCAAAGAGTGCCCTGGGGTATGAAATGGTCACTAGCCAATGGGCTACCGGATGCCTCTCTCACTGTGACGACATCCAGTTACCTGTGGAATCTGGCAATCCCAGAGTGTAGTATTCTGCACACTCTCAAGATGTCTGCACCCTTTCTTGGATGTTAGGAACTTGGTTGCCCACCATAGAGGTGTGACTACCTGTGGGCTACACACCCACGGAAAATCTGGTTTGGGCACTGGTCTCCCCTCTCTGTTCCTGCCACCAGCTTGTCTACCTGAACAAAGGAGCAGCCCTTCAAGAGAGTTATCACCATTTGCTCACCAGCGACGCTTCGGAAGCTCCCCTTCTGGGACAACACCCTGAGTGGCTTCCTGCAAGCAGGAGGTTGCAGGTTTCTATTGTTCCTGAGCCTGCGATTCGTTCACATGACTCCACAGGATGGCAGAAGGCTGTCAAGTGGCCAGCAACTGGTCGAGGCCCTGGACACACCAGGCTACAGAGCGGCAACTTGCCTTTTCTTAAAGGTGACATTGAATTCAATTTCAGCATCAAATTGGGGTTAATGCCACAATTAATTTGATACCTTGAAGTACTCATTTTAGTAGTCCCACTCAGGAGTTAGCCAGACTGAGAGGTCAGACAGTAATGCTGTGTTTGCCAATAGGGCTACTAACTTTTCCATGGCAAAAATGACAATTGGAAATATTTGCTATTAGGACATCTTGAAAGTATATGGCCTACTTAATATTATGGCCTTAGGACTGCAAGGGCCTTTCTTACTTCCTTAGTGAACTTACATATATTGTTATGGGAGGAAGTCTTTGCCATTGGTTTAAATGGCAAAGTCGAATTAGCCGTTTTTAAACTGCTCTTCCAGGTTGCAGTGGGAGCCATTTTGTACGTTGTCACACACAGGCACAACCAGTGATGTAGCCCAGGGAGAACTCTCTGTCTTACATGCCCTGGGTGCCCTTGGTACCATATACTAGGGATTTATCAGTAAGTCAGCGTATGCCAATTGGGGCTAGTCAATTCAACATACATTTTGCAATGGTTTAGAACACTGGCACTGAGGTCTGCTTAGAAGACCTGAGTGCACTCTCGGAGTTGAAAAACCACCATTCACATGTATCACCCTCTCAGAGTGTCTGGGGGTTCCTAAGTCTACCATATATGTGACTTTGCCCTTCTTTTCCAAGACACAGTAAGGCCCAGTCCATTTGTCTTGGAGGGCCCTGGGGGCCACAGGCTCTTAGACCCACACCAGTTGTCCAGGTTAGTACTGAACCATGGAGAACTTCTGGTCATACCAGTCCTTGGAAAGCTCCTGGCTGTCCTTCAAGTTTCTGTTTGCTTTCTTCATGTACTCAGCGATTTTGGAGCAAAGGCCTAGCCCATAATCCAAGCTATTTTGTTTGGGTTCTTTTGGAGGTCTCTCCCACCCTTCTCTCACCAAACTAAGTGACTTCTTACTTGGTGTTCAAACAGTAGTTCAAATGGACTGAAACCTTCTCTTTTCTCAGGAACCTCCTTGTATGCTAACAGTAGGCATGGTAGGATAACATCCCATCTCCTGCTGAGTTTCTCAGGTAAACCCATAATCATGTCCTTCACTGTATTATGGAATCTCTCCACAAGAACATTTTCATGGGGATGGTAAGGGATAGTGAACTTATGAGTCACTCCACACTCATTCCACATGGCTTTCAGATACGCACACATGAAATGGGGGCCCTATCTGAAATGATCTCCTTAGGGAACCCAACCCTGAGGAAAATGCAAAACTAGGGATCTAGCTTCCGCTGGAGCAGTAACTGTCCTAAGGGGAATAGCTTCAGGGTATCTGGTGACATGGTCCACTACCACCAAGATAAACCTGCTGCTAGATGCAGTATGTGGGTCTAGGTGTCCAACAATATCAATCTCCACCCTCTCAAAGAAGTGCCCACCAGATAGGTGTAAGGGGAGCATTTGACTTGCCACCTGTCATTCCAGTGGCTTGACATGTGACATTGGCGCTACAAAACTCCTTTAGCATTTCTGATATCTGAGGCCAGTGGAAGTGATTGACCAGCCTTTCCCAGGTCATGGTCTGCCTCAGAATACCAGCTGGGGGATGTCATGGGTGAGGTTACGTTGTTGAAGTTAGACGGACTAGCAGCATCAATCCAAAACTTTGGGGGTGATCATGCAAAAAGAGGCATTTTCTTACAGGGACATGGTGGTGTTAAAGTGGACCATTTTGTAGGTCAGGGAGGCCATTTTGCAAATGCAGTGAGCTGCAATTGAGAGCCAATGCAGAGGGAACAAAACTGGCAAATGTATCGAAATAGTACATGTCTGAGATTTCTAAGGCTGCTGTTGATCAGCTGCAGCCTGTCCTTATGGGCGGAGGGGCCACGCCCCCCACCTTTCTCCCGCCAAGAAGAGTGTCTGCTAGGCTGAGCAAAGGTCAGCCTGACAGACATGCTTCTTGTTCGGGTCAGGCACCCAGGAGCTAAACATTGGCTAAATGCAGAGGCTCCTGGCTGCCTGAGCTGAACTTTGCCGGGCTGAAGATGTCACAGATCCTGTAGCATGTCGTCTTCAGCCTGGCAAAGCACCTCAAGCCCTCCCCCTTGTGACGAGGGGGAGCGTCATTGTCATTGATAGCGTTGGACCTAGCCACTTCAGTTTTAATTCCTGAAGTGCCCATGGCCGAGTGTCTATCACTGACACCTCGTCACAAAGTGGGGTTCGGGTCAGCAACTCTCACTGACCCTTTTGTACTCTGTGATGAGGTAGGGACTGCAGGTCAGCCAATGAGAGAAGCCAGACGTCCCCACCCTCTGGGACCTCCGAGGCTTCCCAACTCGAGAACTGCAGCAGGTAAGTGTAATGTTTTTGTAATGTTTGGTGCATGTGTGTGTATTAATATTTGGGAGTGAGTGTTGTGAATGGGTGTGTGTGCATGTGTGAATGTATGTGTGTGTGCATGTGTGTATTCATGGGTGTGAGAGAGTGAGTCTGTGTGCATGTGTGTGTCGCCCACCCGCCACCCTCCGTGCTAAAGTTACCAACTGCCACTGTGTGTGAAGCACTGGCTTAAGAGGGACAAGGTAACTCTTTGGCAACTCTATGAGGAAGGCATTGCTATCGTCCAATGCAGATAATTATAGAGTCAGAAAAATAGTGCAAAGGTCCTGATTGGGGAGGTACGTTTTATGCTCATCAGAGTAAAAGCTGTAACACATGCCCCTGGTATGGTACTAGGTAATCATGGCCTAAATATCATCCCAAAAAATATTGTGCCCTAAATATTCTGTACAAAATATAGCCTATTGAAGTCAATAGTAGAAAATGTATACCCAACACAGTAATATTTTTGTACACAATATTTAATCCTCAAGATTTATGTGTGATGATATTTTTGTTATCAATAGTCTGATGTACAACCAGTCTCTGCAGCCATTGTGGCACAACGGCTCCTTCTCTTCATTGGCCCTGCAATTACCCCAAGGTCTATAAATATCTGTACCCTCACTACATTCTGCAGAGATGGGAGGGGGGGGGGGCGATCATTTCATATTATGCCACCACTCTGTGTTTGTACTTGAAACTGAGGTCCTTTCACAATGCTTTTAGTGTATCAAATGAGAAAGTATTCATCCAGTCTAGGCGCTTCTGCAACAGGTATTGGTAAAGCCTATAGGTTTCGCCATTAGAATGTGAGTGCCAACCTATTGGCTTTGACAATGCTTGTTTGTAAAGCATGGTTTAAAAAAAAGTAAAAGATAAAAACAAATTCAAGATACTGGAGGACTAGCAAATACGTATCTAAAGGTATTTCAGAGCTGCATATCGAATTCAATGTTTTCAATCTTTACAAAAAACCTAGATTATTTTTATAATACTTTCAGCAAGGGAACTCTGAACAGAATTGAAAAATAATTTGAAGAATTAAACAGTAGCGGCTGCCGCAATACTGATGTGGGAGGGCAGAGTAATAATAAAACATTTTAAACATACCTTAGTAGGCAGCCGCCTCTGTCCTCTTCTACGGCTCTCCTCGAGTCCCAGCATGTACTGGAGCACAGGCTCCTCACCCAATCCGGGTGCTGCTCTCATGCTATGAGAACAGCACCAGGATTGGTCTGAGCAGCGTTGTTTACCACTCAGACAGTGCTTAGGTGCCTCACCCGTTTCTCCAACCCAGCTGTGCAACACAGCTGAGTTGGAGAAACCTAAGTTCACATGTCTGTTTGGCCAGCCTAAGACGGCCGACCAAATAGACATGCACACTTACAGTGCGCCTGCCATACCTCCCTGCTAATCCTGGCCCTCCCCTCCCTACACAGCTTGCATCCGCTCAGTCAGTCAGCGGTCTCGCTAGACTGCTGGCTGGCTGACCAGTGGGGCGACACTCCTCTGCCATTACAAAGGAGCCGCCCCTGATAAGGAAGTGTCAGTATGTAAAAGAAAATGCTTATCAAGGCATAATTTACTTCCCACAGAACTCAGAGTTTGCGGCTTTGCTGCCGTTTTTGGCCGCAAAGCGGCGATAATTTAATCGCCCTATTAGCAAGCTGTCGCTAACATTAGTTAGCGACAGCTTTTAGGTGATAGCGAGCGGTTTGGGGCCCGCTTTGCATGTCAGCAATATTTATCACTAATGACATGCAAAGTGGGCGTACCCAACCAGTTAGCGACAAAAAGCAGTTGCTAAGGTCGCTATCGCCTATTAGCAAGGCAGGCGTAGCGATAAAATAATTTGCGCTATGCGTGAATGTCGCTAAAAACTAATGCCTGCTCAGACCAGTTCTTAGCCATTATATCCAATGGGAGGTGGATATTCTGGCTAAGACCCTATTGGCAATGATGCGTGAATATCGCTGGTTTTCGAGCGATATTCACGCATTTCGCCGCTATCGTCGGTTATTTTATCGCATTGGAGATAAACGTTGCTAATAGCACGTTATCTCTGCGATAAAATCCGGCGATGTTTGGCGATAAAAAAATGTTGCTAAGCTTCTTTAGTGATAAATATCGCTAGTTGTTGATAATAAACCCCTTGGTTCTCTGCAGTAGTCCAGAGAGTAGGTGTATGGAAATCTAGTAGAAGAAACATTTCCTTCTCATCAAGTCATGCTTAAGCACACCTTTCTGCCTCAAACTCCAGCTGAGTGAGTGCAGCCTCCAGCCCTTGCCCAGACAACACAAAAGCTTTTGTCTGGCAAGGCCTTTGCCTTCGTACAGTTGCTGGATTACTGGCGATAAAAAACACAAACAATCCTTAAAATCTGTTCTTAGTCATGCCCCGGTTAAAATATAAATGTTGTAGAGCTTTTACAGATGATCTTGAAGGGTTAGGGATCAACACTGAGGGGAGGGGGGGGCAGGTATTTAGGGGAGGTATAACACGTGAGAGAAAGCTAGAAAAACATGTTTTCAGCAGTGCTGGAAAAAAAGAAACAAGCATTTACAATGCAATGGTTTCGCCTTTTGAAAAGTTTGAGCTATTGGCATTGTAAATTACAAAATTTGTATTTATGTGTTGGTTTTGAAAACAGATAAATAAATGGCATTGTCATTTACAATGCCAATAGTTTAATCTCTGGCAAATGCCACACAAAAACACACAGACCGACACACACACACAGACCCACACACCAACAGAGCCCCACCCACACACACACACACACACACACACAGAGACACACACACACACACACAGAGAGCCACACACACAGACCCACACACACACAGACCCACACACACAAAGCCACACCCAGAGCCACACACACACACCCAGAGCCACACACACACCCTATGCCTGGAAATAAGGATAGCATACTGGGTGGCAGCAGCCGGGTTTGCTTTGAAGTGGTAAACCGGCGCCCAGGGCACATCTTGTTTTCTTCGGAGGTTCTCACTTCCTAAGCCAGGGGTTGGTAGCGCTTCTGTGACCCCTTATGGTGGCGTGTGAAGGGGGTGTAGCCTATGTACAACAGAGTACACAGTCAGTGAGGGCGGTACACTGGCATGCAGTTGCTTGGGTCAGTTGGTGATATGGAACTTATATTACGATTTCACAGGAACTATTCTGGTCCCAACCAAGCACTGAACCAGAGCACATCAAACAGGACATGAGGCAATCTCAGATGCTTGAATTAGTATAGGGGGATAGGCCACTCAACAGAACGGGAAGCGTCATAGCGAGGTGGGTCCGCTAGAATGCTGTGGCCACAACAAAAAACCTTTAAATTATCTACAGGCTCAGAGGAGGCCTATTGAAGGAGTGTCAAACTAAATACTGGAACAGAAAATAAAATTATTTCTTTATCCAGCGAAACCAATGAGAGATTTAAGTTGTTCACATGGCTAGATGCAGAAATTTAATAAGAAGCCTAAGAGGCAGCAATGGAGTAACCAATGAGCTTCCGGGAAGCCAATGATTGAACACAATGGCGGTGGGGCACGTCAATGTGTTGCATAAGACGCATGCAGATCGCAAGGGGTGGAAATAAACGCGGTGCTACATTACACCCCCACAACAGCCAGGAAATTATTACACTCCTATGCGAAGTGTGTATATTATTGCCGTCCGAGCAATCATTAACTTTTCTTAAGGTCACATTTCAAGGTATCGAAACCCAACCCCCTATAGAATTCCTAAATTCAACCAAACTGCCGAGTCACATACATTAATACTAGGTTAATTTCGTACCCTACCTCGTATCTGGGGTAAATGTGTGATGAAGGGATTAGGTGCATGTTAAAATGTTTACAAATAGAGGTGTGCCTGGTCGAGATTTGTAAAGCCTCTGTTGTAGGTGCACGCTTTGGAAAATCCTTTTGCAGGCCATGTTTGTATCCCCCACAGACATGTCTACAGACAGCCGTCCACACTCCGAAGGTTCCCCTGCTGTCTGCAGACACCATACCCCTAAATAGCAGCCATTAGAAACTGCCTCACAGGTTAAACAGCCCCAGCCCCGTTTGGACCAGACAACCGCCCGCCCGCCTCCTTTTGGAAAGTTTCCACAGACACTGATCTCCTGTAAGCTAGCCTAGTGACAGCCCCTACCACCACGGGACTATTTCTACACACAAACAAGATTGCCCTCCCATACAAGGTTGTAGACATGTGCTTTTCTGTACATACCACCCTTGCCTGAAGGTTCGTTTAGAATGCCCGCCTTAAGATGAAATTGCAGGACGTGCTCCACCAAAGAACCATTCACACAGCATCATCCGCTGTAAACCAGTGCAAAGACCACTCTCTCCTACATACTAGTCCACAGACCACCAATTCCCTGGAGAGACGCCCAAAGAGCACCCTCCCCTACGTACCAGTTTACATAATCCTCTCCTACAAGACCATTTTATCTTACAGACCGGTCTACAAACCAATTTACAGGCACCTGCCCCTATTGACAAGCAGACACTTCTGCTTCACAGACTCGCCTGCCTACAGTCCTCTTCTACAGGTCAAGTTACAAACTGCCCTTCTGTAAAAAATACACAGAAACCACACCTCTCCTGGTTGGGTTTGTCTATAGATAGTCCTGCCTTACAGATTTGTCCACAGGTCACCTATCCCCACAGATCTGTTGACTGACGGCCCTCCTCCGCAGACCAGTCTACAAGCAGCCTCCATCTGCGCCTTTTGTTTCCCTCAAACCCTCGATATCTGAACAGCTGATGAAGCTCATTAAATCATTAATTGCGCCCGATGCCTACTCTCGCTCTCCCCTGCAGCTGTCACTCTCCCCTCTCCAGCTATGCATCGCCCGGCCGTCTTGCCAGATACGCCTTCACGGAACCTTGCATAGTAGTGATGTCGCTCAAGCCTCCTGCCCTCATCTCCCACTCCGCCTCACCTCCGACGCTACCAACATCTGCGCGTCCATTTCACTCACCTCTCCACCCCCCTCAACAACTGTTCTCAGCCATCGGTCACCTTTAGCTGGTGCCCCTCCCTCTCCCGTCCTCAACTGACCCACTCCCCGCCCCCATCCTCCCTCCCAGACCCTGATAGGAAACAGACCTCGCCAGCTCGGCACAGTAACAGCCAAGTGGGAGGCTGCGAGTCTGCGCCCGGGGTTGGGACTGCCCCACTGAGCCAACCCCGAGTACATTGTAGATAACATCAGAGGAGAGGGGCATCTCGGACTATTGTGTTAATTAAAGGGAAAAACGGTGCACACAAAAATAGCTACCGACATACACAACCGAACGCACGGCACGGCTTGTTCATCGTGGACTGAGCGGGCACGCCGCGTCTTCCACCGGAGGACGCCGTACTACACTGGACAGTGTGTTGAGGGGGCTGCGTGGGGTCCACGACGCCCCCACTTCTTCCTCACGGTATCACTGGCTTTGTTTCCCCTTACAAATATAGCCTCAGCTCGAATCCGCCAGTTTCCGACAATGCATCCCCCTCTCCCCTCCATTAATGGTTCCTGCCTTGCGAGAGCTCCGCCCCACCAGGGCACCCCTTCTCTGGGGGTCATCAGCTGCGGGCACATACGAGTAAACAAGCAGGCGACCCACAGACCCAGGCTGATCAGTGAGGATGGGAACTAGGAAGGCGAGAACACGGCATGGCTATATCCAACACGAAACATTGACACTGACGAGATATCCGCAAAAGAGCAGGGCCTCTCTCACTTCAAGTGAAATTCGCACAGCAACGGGCACACGGACAGCGGGAGGGGGGACGGGCACACGGACAGCGGGAGGGGGGACGGGCACACGGACTGCGGGAGGGGGGACGGGCACATGGACAGCGGGAGGGGGGACGGAGGAAGGCAGGACAGCAGCAAGCACTCACCAGAGGTCGGGGCAAATGAGAAAATAAAAGGCGGCCAAAAAAAAAAGTCAACGCCAGGGGGGACGGGCACATGGACAGCGGGAGGTGGGACGGGCACACGGACAGCGGGAGGGGGGACGGAGGAAGGCAGGACAGTAGCAAGCACTCACCAGAGGTCGGGGCAAATGACAAAATAAAAGGCAGCCAAAAAAAAAAGTAAACGCCCACCGCCACAATGACGTGCTAAAAGGGGCAGGATGAGAAAAAATCGCCGGAAAGCCCACGAGTCGCCTCGGTGAATGACGGACAGATCTCTCTTCCAATGGCTAGCCTCCATTTATTGGAGCTAGCCAATGGAAGAGAGAGGCGGAACTAAGGCCACACTGTTTCTAACATAAGATTTTGCGTGCGCGAAACGCTGCTGCGCAGCTTTCAACAGGCAAAACCTAAAAAGTAGTTCCCTAAATGTGGGCAATGGAAGAATACAATACATCCAATCAAAAGGATGGTATAGAGGCTATGCTTCAAGGGAGGGAAAACGAGGGACTTATTTATGACCCTTCTGGCGCAGACTGTGTGTGGGTAAGGGACACCTTCCTGCAAATAAACAATCCTGAGAGGCTTTTTCCTTTTTCTATGTGTGCTAATGCAGCTGACATAAAAAGAGGAAAAATTGAGGAGAAAAAAATATTTCTCCTCCTTACGCCTCACCTGGGAGGCGTATCTTTTGGCGCATTCCCAGGTTTACAAGCTTTGGTAAATCAATGCAACACAGCAGTTTCCACTGAGTTGCGTTACTACATATTTTGTCAGTCATTCAAAGACTTCAATAATATGACTTTAGGTTTGTGTCACTCTTACACCACCTTGGCCCTTAGTAAAAGACAACAGAGCAACTTTGAAACATTCTGATACTGGCCACATGTAACAAGTGTTGTTAATCATGTCCTGACTGGGAAGAGGGTGTCAAACAGGGGCCTCCAAATAACTGCCAACCTCTCCTTCAAGTCTGGGAAAACAATAGGTGAATTCTTTAATAGTGGCAGGTTTGCCAATAGCTTGTTGATAATCATGCATTTAAGTGTGCTTTTAAAGAGATGCCTAAACATAACTTCTGTATTTGAAATGTTAAATATGTTTGGGGCGGTCAAGTGGCCCTACTGCTGGTGTAACTCCATCAGCCAATCCTTGTATTTTAGCCAGACATTACATTCTGGGGCTTGTAGTTTTGATTTTTAGGTTGTTAGTAAAGTTTCAAAAATCCAAGCGTGCAAAGTCCTTTTAGCTAAAAAGACAAGACTGGCTGAAAGAGTCATATCTAATCTAGAGATCAACATGAAATATTATGCACATATACAATAATGTGACGTAATATAAGACAAAAAATGAGCATCGAATTTTGTCAAAATGTATTTTATGCCCCCTAAAGTCCTTTACAAATTTTCGCTTCTTTGCTGATCATATATTGTCAATTTCACATTTGGGATGTATTGTAAGAAAGAAGTAAGACTTCTAGACATTTATTTTAATACGTCCCTCTAGCTGTGAACTTACTTGTTTAACTCTTCAAATTGCTTTTTATATCTTGTTTATATTTGTTAGATAGTGTGCACTGAAACCCCTCTAAATGCTTTCAGTTGCTTGAAGTACTTAAATATGCTTGTTATTTTGGGTAGTCCTGACAAAATTAGTTTACACGAGAGTGGAGCACATGCTAAAAATCTTTCAGATGATTATCCTCGGTGGTTGTTTTCAGACTTAGGGTCTGGTTACAATTCGATAAACTCATACATTGAGGAGTTCAGAATTAATCAGGTGCAATAATCATCACCTATTCTACATTTTTGGGGAATAACATTGATTTTGGAGCTTATCACACCAATGTCTTTTTATCCCAATAAATACTGGGTGCCTCATTTATGAGGCCTTGCGTCAGTTTTGCACTTCCGATGCGTCACTTTTTGTGACGCATCTGCGGCGTAAAACATGCCTCATATTGAGCTCCATTTACAAAGGGACACATCTAAGCAGATGCGTCACTTTGTAAACCCCTGTGCTACATTGTACCTGCGTCAGGTATAATGTATGCAGGGGGGGCATTCCCCCGCAAAAAGCCTGTTAGAAGTGACGCAGTGAAATCTATGAGATTTCACTGAGTCACTTCTAGGACGCCGTTGCGTCAAAATCTTGCGCCTGCCTCACAGCAGGCGTAAGACTGACGCAGGCCCTTTCACATGCGGCTTGCCCCATGTGAAAGGACGCATTGCTGGAGGTGCGTCACTTTTGTGACACACTCCAGCAATGCGTCACTTTTGCGCTTACAGATACGTCAGAAATACTGACGTATCTGTATCTCCTTGCGACATGATGCGTCATACATTAAATATGACGCATCAGGTATGTCGCAAGGAGTGCGCACTGAGAAGTGACGCATTGCTGCTTTCACGCAGCGATGTGTCATTTCTCATAAATGAGGCCCTGGATTTTTATTCTCTGGTAATTACCAGCTGTGATACATATTGCACTACTTATAACTGTGAACAGGTGTGTGCGCAAGGAGCGTAATGGGCCACTTGTAATCAGGACCTTAGAGTATATTTTTTGACACATGGGACGTGCTTTCTTGGGAAACCTCACACCGGCACCCACGCTCAATTTAAAAACTTTAAAAAACTGTGTGAGAGAGTTCAAAAAATATATACTGCCGAAGCAAAAAGGTCTAGCATTATATTGTAAACCAGACCTGCTGGCTTTGCCAGTCTTTCAGGCTGAGCAGTGCTCAAAGCAGCTGCAAGGCCAAGGCAGGGTGGCATACATTGGTTCAATTGGGTGTGGATGGGGTCTACAAAGGGGCGTTTTGACAATCTCAATAGATTACAAGACTTCCCCTCAAAGAAATGTGAGGAAAATCTGTGATTTTAAACAAAGTTTAATGTTTGCAGGGCATTCTGCATAAGAAAAGGTGGTGCGATCCCTAGACTTCCCCTGGTGTCTGGTTTTCCAAAGTGTCTGAGGATCTTGGGTTACCCTGTGTATTGGCCAACCTCAGGATGAAACACAAGAACTTCCCCATGCCTGAATTACAAAGCGAACTGACAAGGGAAACTATACTGCAACCAGGTTGGTTAGGGTTAGGTATGGAGAGACTGACTGACATTCAATGTAGTGTCCTCCCCAGCCTGGAAGCATGCAAATGATTAAGCCGCACACAGAACTCTGGATTGAACACCATTATTCATCAGCATACAATCATACTGTGCTCTCTGATTAACTCATAATCGTTAATAACACCTTAACAACTACCAGTAAGCTATGTAATTCCTCTATTAAGTCTGCCCAGAACCACAAGGGTCCTAGCACGTATTGTCTCACGACACTACACCCCTCCTTTGTTAAATAAAAATGACAAACAACAGTTACAGTATATTTCTTTGATGAGTCATTGAGGGGCTTGCACTAGTTGGCCAGATCAAGTAGTATGAAGTGGTTGAGATTCACTCTGTTCATGCACCGATGGTACAGGTTCTGAAGTTTGAGCTGGACTCCCAGGTAGGATGGCCTCATTTATAGTTGCAGGAGCTGACAAACTAAGAGGTAGGCGCTTAAGATGGGATGAGTCCCATGTGAAGGACTGTCCAGGGCGATGTGCAGTCACCATGTGTCCTTTGCAGGTCGCAATTCTCACAGGATCGACAGCAAACAGAGAGTTTGTTTTCCACTTTCGCTTCTGCTTGACCAGAACTAAGTCACCTTCATTGAAGACTGTCTCTTGGGCTCTCTGATGCCGATCGGCATAAGTCCTCATTTTGCACTTTCAAGAAGTGTTGGTAACACAAACTTTGCTCAGCACTCAAGGATTCGTCTACTGTCCATTGTGGCAATTTGGCTCTGATGGCTCTCCCACATAACAAGGTGGCTGGACTTTCATCCATTGTGGAGTGAGGAGTTGACCGATAAGCAAAGAGGGCTTGACACAGTGCTTGCTTTAATTTAATGCCCTAGATTGATGCTCGCTGAATTACTCTTTTGAGTGTACACATAAATCGATCCACAACACCATTTGCTTGAGGCCACACAGATGTACTCTTTTGATGCTTGATATTTATTCTGACTAGGAACTCTCTGAATTCCTTGCTGTTGAATGGGGGACCATTGTCAGATTGAGAATGGTAGGGATAACCCATGCTGCAAAGATGTTGTCCAACTGCTCAATGACCTTGTCATGGGTTGTTGATAACTCCTCTACCAAAGGGAAACATGAATACTCATCAATGACTACCATGAGATGATGTCTGTTTCTGAGGGGCCCAAAGTAATCAATTGCAATCCTTTCCCAAGCCTTTGTAGGAGGTCAGACATAGTCAGTGGATGTTGGATCACTTTGGGGAAAGGTAGTTGCAAAGATGACACTCTTTTAGTTCCCTCTCAACTCATTTGCCTTAGCGTGGGAGGCACACTTGGTCTCTTGGCACTTTTATGGTAGCTACAATGCCACAATGTCCTTCATGGGCTAGTTCAGTGACCTGTTGTCTTCAGCTCTCAGGTGTTACAATTCTTGAGCCTCTCAATACAACAACTCCCTTGGTCACAGAAAGTTCATCCTGTACATTTTTTAATTTTTTCGAACTTCGATATTGTCAGCAAAAGGTTGAACACTCCTTTTCCAGATTGAGTTAGAATGATGTCTTTGATGATAAGCATGTTCTTGTCAGCATTAGTGGCCTCATTAATCTGTTTAATTGATATGGCCACTGGAGTACTGCACTTCACGATGAAGTTGATGTACTCCTCAGCTGTTTTGGATGTCGAACTGTGCTGATGTAGCGGAATTCGTGAACAATAGTCAGCAGGGTTCTGGTCTTTACCCAGCATGTGTACATTGAAATAATCACACTCTCGCAGTATCAAACCCCACCTCTCAATGCAAGAGGGCATCTTGCCTATCAGATTTCCAAAGATGTTGAGTAGTGTTTGGTGTTCTGTTATGATAGTGAAGCGCTTTCCATACGGAAACACAAGAACAAATTTTCAGGCCCACACTACTATAAATACGCCACACACTGAGCTGTGGATCGTACCTCTTTATTAATCAGTATACAATCACACTCTGCTCTCTGATTACATCATAACCATTAATAACCACACCTTGACACCTCCCAGCAAGCTACATACTTCCTCTATTAAGTCTGCTCAGAACCACAAGAATGCTAGCACACATAGTCTCACAACATTACATCCACTGACAGCCACTGGTTACTGTCCAGGTGCCAAGAACAGAATATTTAAGCAGGTGGTCCAGCCCTTTCCCCTTGACTTGTAACAAGCTTAAACTCCGCTGTGAGGCTCTGCTGCTCACCTGTTACCAAGTAGCTTGCCCGGTCCAAGGAGTACAGTGATGCAGACATTGCACCTAGAAATACTCTATCTCCACTAGAGACCCGATGATGACTTCTTCTAGAACAAACATCTACAAGTGCAGATGAGCTGAGTGGTGGTGTTGTCTAGCATAAACTCCTTTATTGTGTTTGCCCCCCTTTGACCAGTTATTAAGTGCAGAGGACCAGCACCTGGTTTGCATGCACGCTAGCTGTATAGAGAAGATCTTTGGATAAGCATTAACCCGTTGACCGCAGCTGGAATTCCGCCACGGTGCGGGTGATTTATGACTGGGCGTGGTCACGACGGCCCCCGGCCGTCCTCCGCACACGCCCACCATGACGTCGGACGGCCGGGGGCCTTCCGACGCACGGAAAGGGTTAATTGTCACTCTGTGTGACCTTGTGAACTCACACCTCATTTGATCCAGTGAGTCAGACCTGTCTATCCTCCATCACGACAGTGAGCCCCCTTGAGTGTTGAGCCACTGACCAGGAGTCACTAGGACCCTTCAGTCATGAATTATTCACATTTCAAGGGACTGACAACGCTTAAGTCTGTACCAGGGGGAAGCAGTTCTTGATCTCTTTATTTATACCTCAGACTTCCAGGATCCTTTATCTTGCTTTTCGGTGTTACTGGGTCACTACTGTATAACGTGCCAATGTATTTCTTGTGTTCTAGCAGTTTCCGGATTCGTCATCTCTTGGATCATGGACAGCAAATGATTTTAATCCACTCACAAGGGATTTCGAATTTTTCAGGAAGATTGCAATCTTCCATTTGTTTTAAATGCTGCGCATGGTTGGGTAGTGTACTTGGCTTCAAACATTGTACAACTGGATGCAACCAGATAACTGTTTTCACAATGAGTACATTGTGTTACATTTTCATTTCTTTCAAGAGTACTAGAGTTCGCAACCATTTAGGGCTCTTCGATAGTTTCTAGTTTGTGTAACTGGGTGCCATGATTTACCATTAAATTTTCCCTGATTTACATTTTCAAGTGTCTTCGATTTGTGTGTGCTTTTCACAAGTTGCTCCTATTTTTCAGGTACTCTGGTTAAACATTCACATCTCTAATACAACTATAGCTGGGTTGTACTGTATTCAGACTCAACCTTACACCACTTCTTTTGAGTTAAGCTTTGACTGCTCATCCACTGCTACTCGTAAACTCAAGCAGGATTGGGGATTGGGAAGCCAGCTTTCCTTACCAGAAGCCAGCAATATCACCTTATCTGTCCCACGACTTAAAAGACATGAGTGTGGGCAGGGAGGATACCGTCTATGAACCTTTGGGAATAATCCATGCACTCAACCTCAGCTAAAACCCTTGCTTTAAGACAGGGACTTTCTATTAATGGGGGGAAAACGGATAATGTGGTTGGTGCCTGTATTAATTACCAGTATCCTTTTAATGTCAAGTGTACTTTTAGCTAACCTTTATATTGCGTTTATGACATTGTAATTGTTATGTATTGCTATCCTATGTAGTACATCGTTTTTGCTATAAAAAACTGAATTGAATTAAACATTTTCTGGAGTCTCTTACTAGCACCCAATAGTCATGGTTTATGGGCTCTGTGCAGTGGCTCGGCTGCTCTTATGGGTAGTAACTCAATAAAACTCCTTCATGTTTTCACAATATTTGCCCAGTGTCAGCCCAGGGACATGGCACCCTTACTGCAGACATTTGCCACTCCCTGTGGCTTTGTTCCTGTCCCGTGCCCTCTGCAGCGGTGGGCTCGAGTTTAGTCTACACGTAGATGGGGCAGTTTTCCTGACGGACAAAGGGGGCTTTCTTTATCCACTAATATCTCTTCAAAGCCTGTTACGTCGCTCCACGGCCGGCCTTTGAATACTTAAGTGGGCAGCACTTTCTCTTTCATTTGGCTTCCCCTGGACGGGGCAGAGAAATTAATCGGTTTAGTCGCACATAAGCGAATCCTGCGGCCTCACAAATCCCGCCTTTAGTTACGGTTTGTCAGGTGTGTGCTGGCGCAGGAAGAAAGAGGGCCGAGGCCGGCCTCTTGCTTCTGGTTTCTCTGAGAACCACCGCCTCGGGCTGGGCTAAGAGACCAAAGCCGGGCCTGAGCGGAGGGTGCAATAATTGTATTAATAGAAGTAATAACAGCATTGATAGCTGTGTGTGTGTGTTCCGCCGCGGGGCACACACACAGCGCGCGGCGCTGGGATTCTCTCCGGCTGCGGATCTTGTTTCCTGTGACAGGTGGTGTCTTTAACGGCGGCAGTACCCCTCAGAATAGGAGAACTGTCTCGCGAGGCGCACGCGGGCAGACAGCACAGCCCCAGAAGTTACAGTCACCAGCGACATGATGAAGCCGGGGTCCTTCTAGAACTGTGATCTTTCTGCCAGTAAGAGTTGGAGCCCAAGTCTGGCATGTGACACGTGTCACTCTGTCATGTGGCATATGCCACATCTGATGTGACATATGCCATAGATTTTCTACTTGGTCTTTCATTATTATCAGTTGAGCATTTCCAAAGGACTATGTTTCACTCTGCTAAAATAAATAAATTGTTTAAAAAAATAAAAATAATATTAAAAAATATATTCCCGAGGTGGGGTTCGAACCCTGGTCAAAACTCACTCAAAGCCCCTCTGAACTAACAGCGAGCCATCTATTCTGCTGAAATTACCCCCAGCCAAAGGCATATATGTCATAGAATAATGATGTCGGTCCTTCCTCTATTTCTATTGTCTTTGGACTTTAGATACCAGAAATCTTCTCTCGATTTACATTCTTTAAATACAAATAGCCCTTCCTTTCATACACTCTGCCACTAGCCCCATGCATTTATTATTGTTACACAATCATCCCCACATTCTCATTCCACTAAATAAGTGATTTCTTTCATAGCAAACCTGTCCCCCCTATCCACATGCCACCCAGCATGCCATCAATGCCTCACATGCACTATGACTAAGGAGGCCATAGTTCTCCCAGATACTGCTAGGGGGTGATTTACAAAGGCACAGCTTTCATTTGTGGAATTTAGAAATAAAATTAAAAAAAACAAAAAAAAAACGATTTCCCCCAGCTGGGGTTCGAACCCTGGTCAAAACTCTCTCAAAGCCCCTGTGAACTAACAGTGAGCCATCTACTGTGCTGAAATTTCCCAAACAAAGGCATATATGTCATAGAATAATGATGTCGGTCCTTCCTCTATTTCCATGGTGTTTTCGGACTATTGCTGGTACAAACACTCGTTCTATTCATATGCTTTAAATACAAATATCCCTTCCTATTTTACAGTCTGCCACTAGCCCCATGCATTTCCAATTCTTACACAATCATCCACAAATTCTCATTCCACTTAATAAGTCATTTCTTTCATAGCAAACCTGTCCCCCTCTTACACATGCCACACAGCATGCCAACAATGCCTGACATGCACTATGACTAAGAAGGCCATAGTTCTCCCAGACACTGCTAGGGGGTGATTTACAAAGATACAAAAGGATGTCGTCAGCTTAGAGCGAAATGCGATCCTCAAACTCCGGGGTCCAGCTGATACCCCTCATCGAGGGCTGCCAACGCAGCCAGGCAGCGAGCGGTTCCAAGGCCAGAGCAAAGAGGAGAGGGGACAACGGGCATCCCTGTCGCGTGCCTCTCCCCAGTACAAAGGGGCCAGAGACTTTGCCATTCACCACTACCTGGGCCAGCGGCTCCTCGTATAACAGTTTTACCCATCTTATAAATCCCGGGCCGAAACTAAACTTTGCGAGCGCGGCCCAAAGGTATGGCCACTCCACCGTATCGAAGGCCATCGTTGCATCCAGGGATGCCAAGATGGCCGGCTCACGTATGGACGCCACTCTCGCGAGGACTCCATGGAGACGCCGCATGTTGAGTGTGGTATTGCGATGTGGAATAAAGCCGGACTCATCAGGATGGACTAAATCACCAATGACTGTTATCAGGCGATTCGCCAGAACCTTAGCCAGAATCTTAGGCTCGGCGTCCAAAAGTGAAATGGGCCTATAGGATGTACAATGTTCTCGCGGCTTTCCCTCTTTGTGGATAACTACAATGGTTGCGAGCCTTTGATCACGGGGGAGGAGGCCCGCATCACGCGATTCAAGAAACATAGCCCGGCGATATGGCGCTATCTTGTCGGGTCTTAGTTTGTAAAGTTCAATGGGGAGGCCGTTTGGTCCCATCGCTTTGACTGAACGCACTGAACGGATCGCCAGCGCAATCTCATCAGCAGTCAGTACAGCATCCATCAATTCCCTGTCTTCGTCAGCTAGGCGGGGTAAAGCTATGTCTCGCAACAACAAGTGCCAGTCCTCTTCAGGTCTGTCCGATATGGGAGAATAAACCCCCTGATAATATTCTGCGAAGCGTTCCACTATTTCCACTGGGTCAGTAACTCTCATACCACTCTGACTTTCAATCACCGGAACCACCCGACTCGCTCTCTCCTTCTTGTCCAGCCATGCAATCAATTTACCTGCCTTATCCCCAACATCATACAAACACCCCTGCTGCTCTCTACTCATGGATCTGGCAGTGTCAGTGACCAGTGCTTTATAATCACTCTGAGACTAAGAGCATGAAATTTCTCCTGAGTAACATCATGTTCCAAATCTTCTTCCAACTCGTCTATTTCGGATTCAAGTCGGATTACTTCTTCATGTTTACTCCTCTTGGCACAGGAAATCAACGACAAAGCCTGCCCACGGATAACTGTTTTGAAAGCCTCCCAAAGTGAAACAGCAGAAGACACTGACCCCAAGTTTTCAAGTAAATAGTGCTCTATAGACTTAACCAATTCTGCACGGGTCCTAGGGTTGCGGAGGTACCATGGGTTTATGGGAGCTATCCTCCCTTCTGCACCAACACCAGTATCCAACACCATGAGTAGCGGGTAGTGATCTGAAATGCCACGAGGCAGATGTCTAACCTCCTTAACCATCATGGCCTGCGCCGCTGGCATCAGTACATAATCAAGCCTAGAGAGGCTGCCATGTGCCCCGGAGTGGAAGGTGTATTGTTCTGCCCAAGGTGTAGCAAGCGCCAACAATCTACTAATCCCAAAGTGTCCATAAGCCTACTCAGCCAAGCCTTTGATCCTGGCAGGTCCCTAGGTGGATAACGATCTTCCCTCCCACAAACAACCAAATTAAAGTCACCACCCACTATCAGGAATCCTTCAGGGAGATTCAGAATTACTTTACCGATATCTTCAAATGTGGACGATTGCAGACCAGGTGGGACATAAACAGACATTATAAGTATGGTATTGCCCTCCCATCTGCCCACTATTACTGCATAAAGTCCCCTGTCATCATAAATCACCTCGTCAATTTCCAAGGGGAGGGAGGCTCTGATCATTACCCCCACCCCCGAGACCCGGAGGTGAAGCCCGAATGAGCGACAAGACGATAACCTCGTCTGTTCATGGCTGAGCAGGAATTTTCTATAAGGTGTGTCTCTTGTAGCAGGACCACATCTGGTGACATTCTCTTGAGTAGTTGGAGAACCACCCCTCTTTTAATTCTGTCCCCGAGACCATTGACGTTCCATGACATTAGTCTCAACCCCCTATCCCCCATCCCAATAGTGACCACCACCCCATCCCAGAGAAAGACGCATCACCAGCGGACAATAAGCAAACGATACGGCACCTTGTGTAAAACCAAATCAAACCCCAACACCCAACCCCCGCCCCCCAACCAGAAAACCAAGCATCTACCCCCCTCCCTGCACCCCTGCGTCTGACCCATCAGCCACCCCAACTTGCAGTGTGCCTGTCGCCCCATTCACTAACTAGTCTACAAAAAGAAACCCCAGAGGAGGACGAGTCCCTGTCCCTCCCGCCACCTCGTAGTAGCAGCAAAACACATTTATACATACGATATGCGACCCCCAGCAGTACACTATGCAATAGTTCAGGGAACCTAGTCAATATTCCTTATTCTTGCGCCGATCCGCCGTCTTCCGTACCCCCAGAGCGGTCGGCCGGATCTCTTCTCATGGGCAGAGTGTCAAGCCAGTCACTAACCACATCTGGGCGGTCAAAGAAAAAGGCCTTGTCCTCATATTCGACCCGCAACCGTGCAGGGAAGAGCATAGCGTACTTCAAATCCATGTCTCGCATTGGCCTTTTTACTCCTTGAAAGCCCAATCGTTGTTTTTGGACAGATTGAGTGACATCAGGGTAGAAGCTCACTGTAGTATTCTCAAACTTGACGGGTCCACCCACTCTCGAGGCCTGCAAAATAGCGTCTCTATCGCGGAAGTTGAAAATCCTAGCGATAATAGGACTTGGTGGGGCACCCGGCTTCGGCCTCCCGCCCGGCACTCTGTGCGCCCGTTCCACCGCGAAGAATTTACTCAAGCCTTTGGGGGCGAGATGATTGAGGAGCAGATCTTCCACAAAAAGATCCGTTGCGGTTTCTTCCGATTTTTCAGGAATACCAATAATGCGTATGTTATTCCGCCTTGCACGACTTTCGGAATCCTCCAATCGGCGGGCGAACTGTTCGTTGGCAGTTTGCAAATTACGGACCTCCTTTTTTCAAGTCAGAAACGTCGGTAGTGAGACTGGCTGTCTTCAAATCTAGGGATTTGACCTTCTCGTTCGTTTTGTAGAGGTCCGCCCTGATTAAGGTGACATCCACAGCCACGGTATCCAACTTTAAAGCCAGAGCCTCGTATTGTTGTCCGATTGAAGTTTTCATGCCAGCAATGGCGCCCATGACGACTTGGAGGGTCAATTCCTCTGGGTCTTCAAAAGTCACATTCGCCCCTCCAGTAGTTTTAGGGATGGTACCGGGTGATCCCCTCGGCTGGGTGAATCGTTCGATACTATCCGCCTGCGTCAGACTGCCCCTACCGGTGAACTTGGTCTTCCGCCGGTCTCCGTCTTGCTTGCCCGCCATATTGGGTTCTGTGCCCCGGAGGGCCCTGTGCAACCTGTTGTCAATATCCGCACTTCATAGCCCACTAGAATTCGAATGTTCAGGTTGAGAAAGGGTTTCTCCCGGTCCGCACCAAGTACTTGCGGTAGATACACTGCAGAGTAAAGCGCCCGGCGCAGGCCGATAATCAATGTGTCGATAACACCCTCGCTCACCAGTGAGGTCTCAAAAACGAAACCGAAAGTTGACCAGGGGCATCTATCCCACTGCAGCTAGCCGTTGTTGTTCAACTACTGCCTGGGTATTGGTGCCACTTGAGCTCCATGCCCTTCCACCCCTGTGGGCCAGAAAGTTGCAATCGGTGTAATTCAGGTTCCCAATGTCCAAATCGATTTTGGGAAGCAGCTGGTGCCTCTGCCGGGTCTGCACTTCAATGTTCCATCCGAATAATCCGTATTCGTTTCAGTATATATGTAGGAGGCAGCGAGGGTCTCGGGAGCTCTTAGCTCAGGCCGCCATCTCGGATGCTCGCGAAGCTTTTCCCCATGTACCAATCTTAACTGAAGACATTAACCCTCCAACGCATCAGGTGAAATTGTGTACATGGCAGCCCAACAGCTGTGTTAATTAAACACAGCTCATCATTACATACCCCTCTTTGCTCGCTGACTCGCAGCATGGTACACTGTATGAATCTACTCTTAACAGTTGTCGTCTCACAAAAAGATATATGCTTTAATAATTCCAAAAATCCGATAATGTAACCAGCAATCCTCCAAACTCCCAATCTGAGATAACAGTCAAAACAATCCTGGGTGGTGCGCTGCAAACTGCTATACTTTAGAGTACAGTCCTCGTTTCTAGCGTCTCAGGTGCTCCCCATGCGCAGGCAACATACAATATAGTTGGGGCAAACTTCATATGTTAACTCAGGAATATTTCACAAATCAGCAATAAAATATACGTTTCAGTCGTACCGGTTCCCTCATGTATTTCAGTGTTCAACACAGTATTGAGCAAATACTGTGGATTAGTAACAGCGTGCATCCCAGGTGTCTACGCGTCTAGCAACAGCATTCCCCCACACATACACCCCAATACCTCAATTCATAGTCCATACAAATACAGGAGCTTTCAGCGTTTATGCAATCAAGTACGCCGTCTGCTGGTTGACATCCACTTTTCCTACTGAATCCTGCGAATTCTGTAGGCCATATATCTGTTCGTCATCACTCGACATGTCTCATTGGCTGGATTTAGATGCATTCTCTTCATCGGGGAACCCCTGATCTCTGCAACTGCCTGCATGGTGTCTTGCTGTCCGCTCAGGATCAGCTCCGAGCGTGGACCCACAAGTGGCAAAGGCGGTGTCCTTATTCTCGTATACCGTTGCTCTCTCCGCCAGTTGCGAAAAGGGCCTTTCAGTTTCGGTAGCCTTGTTGTTGTGGCCATGTCCCGAGGCCCCACATTGGTGAAGGTTTCCAGCCAGTCCTCCGCCTGATGCTGATAAGGCTGGCCCGCTATTAGCACGTATTCTCAGAGATTACCCCCCACATCCCCCGATCCATGAGATAACCACTAGCGCTGGGGATACCGTGAATACACAATGGGATATAAATGCAGAATTTTGTGAATATTGCCAAGACTTGTACCAGGTCCCCCCCCCCATTGGGGGAAGACCCCTTGATGCCATTTTGAACAGGCGCACAGTTCCCACAATTTGAAAAAACAGCGCAGGACGCTCTATCTGGCACTATCACAAGGTCCGAAATCAAGGCAGCCATCAGGAGCCTCCCTCAAAACAAAGACCCATGTCTGGACGGCCTCCCGTCCGAATTCAATGCCACGTTTGCGGATACTCTGGTGCCACAACTAGAGAAACTGTGTAATGCTGCGCTGTTCTCGGGGTCATTGCCACCCACCATGAGACAGGCACTCTTAATGTCTCTCTCCAAACCAGCACGCCAGGCAATGTATCCTTCAGAGTTCCCCCCAACTATCTCTAATCACTACAGACTACAATCTATTCAGTAAAGTACTGGCTGGCTGCCTACTTCCATATTTACACAACCTAATCCAACCAGATCAATGTGGGTTTGTACCAGTGCAGTGCACTTCACTTAACATCAGCAGGTTTTACCATGTTATGACTGCAACCCCCAAGGAGAGAGCCCACGCAGGTTGTATCACCTTGGATCTGAGACAGGCATTCGATATGCTCATATTGGACTACATATTCCCAGCACTTGAACTATTTGGCATCCCGCCGGGTTTTTTAATGTGGGTCAGGCTCCTGTACAAGGACCCCACGGCAAGGGCCCGTACAGGGCGACATATCTCGGAGGAGTACCCGGTTTGAAAAGGCACACGGCAGGGTTGCCCACCGTCTCCTCTGTTGTTTGTGCTGGCCCTGGAGCCTTAGCCCTTAGGGTACGGTTATCGGCTGTACAACCGGCCATACGTATCGGCCAAACAACACACATTATCTCCGCATACACGGATGACATCATTCTGTATGCTTAAGACCTCACCTCTCTATCACTGGCCACAGGCATTTTTTATGCTTTTGCGTTGCTTTCGGGCATCAGAATTAATGTCAGTATGTATTATGCCTTTTTTCCCGGCAAGGGGATTGCCCAGAGACGGTTCAGTTTGGCCCTCATTCTTTAAAAGTTGCAGCACATACTTTAAAATATCTGGGTATACAGATTTATCGCTCAACACCAAACCTCATTGACGTTAACCTAGGTAAGGCTATGCGCTCGCTACACTCACATGTAACCTTCTGGTCCTCCCTACTGCTATCATAGATGGGCCGAGTGGCAATTTCGAAAATGGTAGCCCTCCCCTTGCTACTGTATTTCTTAACCAATTTGCCGGTTGTGATCCCGACCCTGCTGCTTAACTATGAACATCACTCTTTCCGTTTTGATTTGGGGAAGTGGCCACCGCAGAGTAGGACTGAATAAGCTGCAACTGGACACTGATAAAGGGGACTAGGTTACAGTGGCTCTCAGATTGGCTGTCAGGGCGTAACTTATATTACATTAAATTATTCACATGCCGATGTGGATCGCGGACGGGTTCATACTCTGATCCTACCAGAGGCTAAGATTCCGACCGATGCTCGCTGCTTTTACGCACAGCTCTCATTTATTAGAAATAATCCACACACTACACATGTGGCTGCCGCCCTTACTCTTACACCATACCACTACTTGGGATCCTGACCCCAAATGGCCTCCTCACTAAACTGAGACTGCTCCCCTGGGTGGAAGGCGGTTTAGCTAGAGTGGGAGACCTATTTCACAACAGCACATTTATGGAACATGACAATTTTGTCTGGAGCAAAGGAGTCACGGATGCATTAGATTTACTACATGCCACACTTCTGCAATATGTAAAGAAACATTGGTCCCCCCACAGGGAGAAACCTCCCCACCATGAAATGGTCTTCATAACCTACCTGATAGTGAATGGCCGACACCTCACCAACTGGCTTTACAGAGGCATTACTAACCAAACTAGAATTTCACAGAATGTTTTAAGCAACAAATGCAACGAAGACTTGGGTACAGACATGATGTATGGGGACTGGAGCAGGTCCTTGGCATACCGTTTGAGAATCCCACGGAATGCAAAATTCAACTTCATTCAATACATGTTTTTGCAGAGGGCATATCTCCCTGACTGCAGCATATCTTCCCAGCCACACAGCACTGCTGTCCTAGATTTAAAATATAAGATGCTAACCTGCTATGTATGTTATGTCAATGCACCGTGATTATGTCTTACTGGTTAGAATTGTTATCACTGATATCAGCTACGGTTGGTGTCCCCATTCCGCGTACTCATGCAGTATTCCTTTTGGGATTGATGCGGCTCCATAAGGCGCAGAAAGAACAACTTCGCTTTATAGACTTGCCTCTACTCCTGACTAAGCAATCCATTACGATGAGGTGGAGGTCGGCTGGTCCCCCACAGCTTCATGGCTGGCATGGGGTAGTGGTGTAATGAAGCTGGTCGGAGAGTGCTGCTATCCGCCTGGAGGAAGACCTGGGTTTGTGAACAAAAAATATCTCTTTAGACTGTGTCAGTATCCTGGAGTCGTTGAAGGCTCTGGCCCCGCTGCCATTGCATGTAGCTCGAAATTAGCATCTGTCTTATTATATACAGCATCGCCGTATGATCCCCTCCCCACTCGCCACCCCGCTCCCGCCTCCCAGCTGCTCCTCCCTCGCTCCGCCCCCCGCCACTATCTACTTATGACAGATGCATTTACGCGCAGCGGGCGCGCCCTAAGCGCGCCGAAGGCGCGCCAAAGGTAAGCCCGTCTACGTCCATCCGCGCCTTGACCGCGCCTAGCGCAAGACCCCCTGGCCCCCGCAAAAACCACTCCACCCGCCTAACGTACGATGTCGCAACCCTCTCTGCACTTAACACCGGCCAACTCCCCGACTGCCACCAAGCCGCCCCAGGACGCACCCATGGACCCTTCACCTGCCAATCCTGCAAGTTCTGCTGCATCAGGACCCACACTGCAACCACTACCGCCAAACAGAGCCCAAACAACAACCACCTAAAGTGGATCCTGCTCAACACGCGCTCGGTCCCCAAACACGCCATTGAACTATGGAACCTACTCAACACCACATCACCAGACGTCGCCTTTCTTACAGAAACCTGGATGAATGCCTCATCAGCGCCCGACATCGCCGTAGCCATCCCGGACGGATACAAGATCATCCGAAAGGACCGCATCAACCAAACAGGAGGAGGCATCGCCATCGTCCACAAGAACACCATCCGCATCACGACCAGCTCCGACGACACCCTCACAGCTGCCGAACACCTTCACTTCCAGATACACACCGACCCCAAGACCACACTTAGAGGCACCCTCATCTACAGACCACCAGGACCCCGCACACAATTCAGCAAAGACATCACCGACTTTATCAGCCCACACGCCCTCCCCTCCGAGGACTACATTCTCCTAGGGGACCTCAACTTCCACCTGTAGAAGAACAACAACAGCAACACCACCACCCTTCTGGACAACCTCGCTAATCTCGGACTCAAACAACTAGTAAACACCCCCACCCACCACGCCGGACACACGCTGGACCCAATCGTCTCCTGCAGCAAGCACGTTTCCTTCAACCACGCGACAGGACTCCACTGGACAGACCACAGCTGCGTCCACTTCAACTTTAGAAAGACCACGACTCACCACCACCCACAACAAGTCCCCCGCAGAAACTGGAACATAATTACCACCGACCAACTCACCACATCGCTAAACCAAAACCCTCCCGCCAAATCATCGGACCCAAATCAAGCAGCCGTCAATCTCGCACAATGGATCACCCACTGCGCTGACGAATTAGCACCCCTGAAAAACCATCACAACAACAAAGGTAGCAAAAAAGCCTCCTGGTTCAATGACGACCTCAAGAACTCCAAAAAGAACTGCTGCACCCTCGAGAAAACGTGGCGAAAAACCCCAACCACAGACAACATGACCGCCCTCAATGACGCCACCCGCAAAGACCACCAGCTGATCCGATCCTCCAAGAAATCAGCATTCAAGGATCGAATCGACAACAACGCCCACAACAGCAAGGAACTCTTCAGCATCGTCAAAGAGTTTACTAATCCCAGCGCCGTCTCCAACGACATCACTCCCTCTCAAGACCTCTGCGACTCACAAGCATCATCCTTCCACAGCAAAATCGCTGACATACATAACATCTTCGGCGACCAGTCCACCCCCCTTACTACCGAACTGAAGCCCCCCACCACCACCCTTTGCACCTGGAACTCGGCGGCTGACACAGTCTCAGGGAACAACGGGGGCCAGAAGTTCGCCGGGAGAACACGAGGAACCCGGTCCGAGGAGCAGTACAGTACCTCAGTCTTGGTACTGTTAAACTGCAACGAGTTAGAACTGAGCCAGTCAGCTGTGGCTGACATGCATCGATGGAAAGTCTCCAGTGGGACCGCGTTCTTCCCTTCCAGCGAAAAGACCAACTGGGTATCAATCGCATAATTAAATGCAGAGATACCAAATGATTTAATTAGTTGGACCAGAGGGCGGAGGTAAAGGTTAAAGAGTATAGGGCTGATGGCCGAGCCCTGTGGCACCCCCTGCCCCACTCTCCGCACCTCCAAGCTGAAAGGTGGTAACGCCACCACCTGCTGCCGGTTGTCCAAGTAAGAGACCAACCAGTCCCTTGCACTTGCCGTGACCCCACACTCCTCTAGCCTCCTGATAAGGGTAGGATGGCTGACCGTGTCGAACGCGGACGACATGTCGAGCAGCACCAAAAAGGCTGCCCAACCACTGTCGACCCGCGACTGCAAGTTGTCAAGCACGGTCACCAGCGCGGATTCCGTCCCATGTGCTGGGCGAAAGCCAAACTGTGCCTCATCAAACCAGATGTTTTCTTCCAGGAAGCCAGACAAGGAGCGGGTCACTAACTTCTCCATGATCTTAATGGGGAAGGGAAGCAAGGAAATGGGTCGGTAATTACACAAGCAGGCGGGGTCCAAGGTGGATTTCTTAAGGAGAGGTGATACCACTGCCAGTTTCCAGCACTCCGGGACCGTTGCAGTATCAAACGACTGGAGACAGATGGAGTACAAGGGCTGGAAAAGTTCGTCCTGAAACGCCTTCCAAAATTTAGGAGGGAGTGGATCATGCGGGGAGCCAGATGACACCGTCTGTGCCAGACTACAGAACTCCTCAAAGGAGGGGATGGGAAAGCAGCTCAGCTGGGGTCGACTGGACACAACGTCCGGAGCTCCCAAGCTGAGAGCAAGACCCCTCAGCTGGGGTCGACTGGACGAGTCCTCCGGAGCTCCCAAACTGAGGGCAGGGCCACTCAGCCGGGGTCGACTGGGCGGTATGTCCGGAGCTCCCAAACTGAGGGCAGGGCCACCCGGCTGGGGTCGACTGGGAAGCAAGTCCGGAGCTCCCAAACTGAGAGCAGGACCACACAGCTGGGGTCGACTGGGCGAGCCGTCCGGAGCTCCCGAACCGGGTGAGGAAGGTACTGGGCTCTGTAAACCTTCCAAGATCTTAACGATCTTCTCCTCGAAGGCACAGGCCAGAGAGTCGCACAAGACCTGCGACGCAGGAACATTATTGACCGCGCATGAAGGATGAGTCAGGTCCCTAACGATTTTAAACAGTGCCTGCGACTTGTTGGAAGCCTGATTCAAGGCGGCTTCCAGATAGGACGCCTTAGCCACCTTAATCTGTGTCTTATATTCCTGCAGGGACTGCCTAAAGATAGCCTTCGCCGAGCCAGAATCCTGCTTCCTCCACGCCCTTTCGGCGCATTTGCAGCTAAGGTTTAACTGCCGCAGGGCGTCCGTATACCAGGGGCTCGCACGATTCAGCCTGCCCCTTGACCTACGGAGTGGCGCTACCTTGTCCAAAGAGTTCGAGATGGACTGACACAAGGTGGTATAGCTCTCTTCCACCGAGTCACTCAAACTGAAGTTGCCCGGTAGTAGTCTGGGCAGAGGCGAGGCTTTTAGGAGTCGAGACCAAGGTCTGCCCAACTTAGCCTGTCTAGATCCAGCCTCCACCGAGGAGTGATCCCCCAAATAGAGGGAGAAAGCAACCAGCGAGTGATCCGTCCAGTATTGACACAAGATGTCACCCACAGACACAAGTTGGGTGTCTGCGAAAACTAGGTCCAGAACGTGGCCCTTCCGATGTGTGGCTGACCGGACCAGCTGTTGCAGCTGGATGTCATTGCAGGCTTGGCACAGAGTGGAAAGCGCACTGTCCAGCGGGCCACCCGACCACAGGTTAAAATCCCCTAAGACCACTAGCTTAGAGTGGGTGTTAGAGAGGTCGTAAATCAGGTCAATGAAGTCAGGGAGGGAAGGTACATTGCCAGGAGGACGGTAGCACAAAACACCCGAGCAAAAAGTCTTCTCGTGATTTTTAAGAGAAAACCCCATCAATTCAAAGCCCGACACCTCTCTAATCTTAAGCTGGGAGAGAGCTAGCGTGTCTCTATAAATTAATCCAATCCCACCACCCCGGTTCTTCACACGAGGGGTATGGTTGATTTTAAACCCTGGAGGGTAGGCAAAAAACCCAGTTCAACCTCACAGTCCTCCCGCGTCCAGGTTTCCGTTAGAACCAGAACATCGAGCCCCGCGGACTCGATGAGGAAGGCGATCTCCGTGTGGTGCTTACAAAGGGACCAGACATTAAGCAGCCCACAGGAGAGGTGACAAGACATCTGAGAGGTGAATCTACATCTGAGATTACTTTTTATGCATGTATGCTGTCATTGAGCATGGGGCTGTGAAAAAATGCCTTGAAATTTAAGAGGGATAAAACACATCTTCTGACTTAGAACCTTTGTCAATAACTGAAAATAGTAATTGATGCGCTTCTAATTTGAAATGGGCTTGTACACTGGCACTTAATCTGATATAGCACTGTCTTTCTTCATTAAATTTTAGTTGACTTTCTAAAAGCAAGTAAATTTAAATTTAGTGTCCTGTTTTTTCTTTTTGGGTTGCAAACCTGGGTATGAAACATAGTGCTACCATTCTTTCTCGGGTAAAGTAATGCAATGCACTATATTTTTGGCTTCTTTCTTAAATGTTTGGCCCTGTTTGCAACATGTTCAGAAAAGGGCAGTTAAGATTCCACTTGCTGTAAATTGACACAACACAGTCACCCAGACATAGTCCACAGTTTACACTGTCTAGCATTAACTAAGATAAAATCCAAACCGATCTTTAATATCTGCTGATGCCCTGTTACTGGATGTTCCTCAAATTAAGTTTGCGCGTAAGGGAAGGAGATCATTAGCTTTTCACAACCAACGAGGTATGTAAGACCATTGCACCTGCAGGTTGAGCACAATAACCTACAAATACTTAAGTTTCCGAAAACTGGTATGTTCAAAAAAGTAGTTGTGTCTATAGTCCAAGGCATTCTTTATTGTATATATTTTGTACAAAAAAGTTTTTCTCTACTAAAAAGGCACAAGCATCTTTCTGAAAAATGTCAAAGTAAAGATTATATACTTTCATTTGTATTGACAGGTAATTAGTACTAAATTGATGCAAAGAGGTTACATTGATATGTAATATTTTGCAAATATTTATTTAAACCAATTTTTATAAGGTTAACTTACCTGTTCCCACCCTAAAACCCAGGGATACTAATTTGCATTAGCTATACAGCAAATGCCAAGCCACTCCTTTGACTTTAAAAAGTGTGAAAACTTCTCACAGTGCAGTAAAAACGGACTTTCATGACCTTTTGTGATTAATATAATATAGAATAGAATAGAAGCCATTTATAAAGCGCCTGGTTACTCAGGAACAGAGTGTCCCCGCGCTGAAAACCGCAAAGAAGCTAAGAGGAATGAACACAGGAAAAACAGACAAGACAAGGGGGAATGGGAAAATTAGATGCGGGGAAAGAGGAAGGTTTTTAATTTTCCTCGAAATCTCATTTCAGAGGGTTCCATCCGCATCTCAAGAGGGAGTTCATTCCAGCCCTTGGCAGCCAAGTATCTGAAAGAGGAGCCGCCCATCTTCGCTCTAGCTATCTTAGGGATGTTGAACACCATCGTACCAGCAGATCTAAGGTTCCTGGTAGGGCGATGTATAGTGAGTAAACCCTGCAGATATCCTGGGCCGGTGCCGTGGGCTATGCGGTTGGCAAAGCATAGGGCCTTGAATTTAATTCGCTCCTTGATAGGGAGCCAATGGAGTCTGGACAAGGCCAGTCTCCCTGAGGCTCTTCGAGGAAGCTTGAGCACAAGGCGCGCTGCGGCATTTTGAGCGGACTGGAGTTGGTAAGTGCCCTTTTTGCTCAACCCCAGTAGCAAGGCGTTCCCATTAATTAATGACATTTTTGTTGGTATTATGTTTACAATGGCATAATAAAGTTTAATACAGCTTAAATAAAGGCTTCCCAAAAGTAATTATTGGATAATGGAAGCTTTAAATGCCACATTGTTAGTAATCATGCTATATTTGTGGCCATTTCTATCATATTTATGACTATTCTTGGAATAATAATGTCTATGACTGACATGTTGTGAAGGATCTTATCATTATGATGGACATCCATTGAAAAGTTGTGTACCTGACAAAACAGTGGGCTTCCTTGAATAAAGTAGTCATCTTGAGCATTATTGAATAAAAATCTGGCATGTGAAAAACTAAACCTGGTCAGGCCAAGCAGAAAGTTTTAATGAGATTAGTTCGCATTATGAGAATCACAAGCGGGCAAATAGGGGTTATACTTGAAAAATGTTTTTGAATTAAAAATGTAGTTTACTTTTATGCCAAAACATTATTTAATTTGAGTGTGTTTAACCGTTATAAGATGTTCATATTAAAAAAGAAATATAATGCATTGTTATTGAAAGGGATGAAACTATGAGTTGGTGTTTAGCCATCTTCTGTGATCAAATGGCCAAAATGAATATTTGGGCATGTGGTGCATGAAAATGTGGTTATACACTTATGAGGGTATTGGGAAAGTTTCCAAAAACATAAATGGACACAAATTAGTAAACCCTTCTCTTTACAAGACATACCTTAGAATTTGTGATTATTATGAAAACTGCCAATAATTCATTACATGTCACCTAAATAACATTTCATCTAAAACATATATCATTGCATAAAATAATATAAATTAAAATGTGCTATTTAACAGTGTATGCACATTAACCTGAAAGTATGTAGGGTTCGACTATTTAGCCAAAGATGGTAAAACATTGAAAATTAAAATAACCAGGCATTTTCCATTCACAAACTCAATAGGCAAACGGATATCCTTGTATGTTTAAATTGGGTTTAATCAGACAACTTGTAACATGTTCAAAACTTTAGGTAGGAAGGGTAATACTAAATATAGAAATGATGAAAGACAACAAAAGATAAGCAATATTTAAAATCTGAAATAGTTGTACATTTAAATGTGTCTTTTCGTATAACATGAAATAAAAATGTTTGCAAGAAAAGAATAAAAATTAAGAAGCTTATCTTATTAGAAAAAGCTAATTTACAACATTTATTTTGCATCAAAGTTTTGAAAAGAGAAAATAAGTGTACACACTTAACACCTGCTAATTAATACATCTTAAAAATGTATAGTACTAAAAAATAAAATAACATCGGAATGTAATTATTGTATTGAATGTTTATATGGTATGATTACTTTCCATGTAAGCTTTAAAGCTAAAAGTATGTTGCTTTAAAAGTCAATTTTTTCTCTTAGCAGATGACAATCAAAATTCTACAAAAACATGAAGATTTAAATAGATATGAAGCAGAACTTGTACTGATGAGAGGGGAGTTCCTAGACTCCAATGAGGATGAAGTAGATGATGTTGAGACATTGAAAAAATTGAAAATGGGCGCACTGAAATAAATTTTTTGAATGATTGTCTTGTTTATTAAATTGAAAATTTTAATTGTATGTTTTTGTCAAATGGAGTAAAGTATTACATGTAACTTTAATAAAACATTTTTTTTAAATATTTATTTACTAAAATACAATATGTATAACTGTTTACTGAGGTTCAATTATAAATAAAAGCTTAAAAAGTTGAGTTTTTTTTAGTAATGAGATAAAAATACTATGAAGATATTGTCTGTGATGCCTATTGTGATTATGCTTCATTTCAAAATAGAATATTTATAAACAATTGAAACAAAGAACTTGTAATCATAAACAATAAGAATTGTGTTGTACAACATTTTTGATTTGATGAACATAGAAATTAAAATGAATACCAGATTGTGCAATGTTATCATTAGGATTCTACATCAACTACAATTTCATGTTATTACTAATTGAAAATGCTATTAATCTAGAATGCACTGAATTGCTGTGTATATTTGTTCAAAAAAGCTGGCAAATAAACCTAATGTCTGTCAAAATTAAAAAGAACAACAAATGTAGTGGACTTTATGGAAATAAACAGTTCAGTGTAAAAAAAGAACCTGTGATTTATCTTCAGGAGTTTTACATCTTTTGCTTTACATATACCCAAAGTCTTACCATATCGGTTACTGTTGGGTGTACTACTCTATACGTTAAACATGCCTCACAGTTAAGATGAGCCTGTGCTCCTATTTTCAATATGATGAAATTGATTGATTTTATTTTGGCATATTTAACCTTACTTCTAAGCCCCTAGTGTTGTGCACAAATTGTACACAAGGCCTTCAATGTCACTGTTGGACTGCAGCACCGTGTGTCCCATCCACTAACCTTATGGGTTAAAAAAGAAAATGTGTGACTACCTGTAGAAAAGTGCATTAGAAAATATTATGGCTGGGGAGCCTTACCAAATCATGTTATATTTATATCCCAAAGATGGTCCTTGAATTCACAGTAATACTTATTTTTCTCGGTCCTATGAAGTGAGTGGCTAGAAGAAATAAGGCTTAACTAGAGGAACATCTAATTAACACAATTTCCAAGAAATCCAGCATCAATCTATATACAGTAAGGTTAATATTATCTTAATGTAGCGACCAAAAATAACAGAATAGCATATTTATAATAAGAGTTATAGATTTTTAAAGGAATAAAAAATCAGTGCTGAAAAAGAAATTGACAAAATAGCATTGAAGTCAATTGCAAAATCCACTAGTGACAATAGGTCACTTGCAGGTCGAGACTGCAGCGGCTCCTCCAGCAGAGTGAAACAGAGTGACCACACTGCTGTTTGAGCAGCGCAAAAAATAAATAAGTAAAAAATCAATGTTATTATCAGATATTTTTCAGTGTGAACTCAGAGCCAGGTTAGGGTGGTGCGGGGCTGGGCTATATGAGCCAGTGGGAGGAGGAAATATGTATAACATTACTGTACATGTCAGTTTAGCCTGCCAGCCAGGTGAAGAACTGTCCTAGGCTTCCATGCACTGCCTGAGCAGCCAAACAGGGCGCTCAGACTAATCTCGAAACTGCTGTATTGCTGGTGACAGAAGAGTTGTGATTGGCTTAGGGGAGTGTGTGAGCCTGTGTGCTTCTGTTCCATGAAGCCAAGAAGACAAGACGAGAAGAGGTTGGAGTGTAACTGCACTGTAAAAATCTGTCTAAAGTACATTGCATATCCCAGCAGTGTCTACGGGAAAGTGCAGGCCTTCTAGAGGAATAACAGCTTGGATCAGATTAAATCTGGGCTGCTCATCCCTCCTACATGAGACCAGAAGTCCCGACATTATGTGGCTTAAAATAAAAGGTCCGCAGGGTGGTGATGTATTGTAGCTCTTTAAAGTCTATATAAGAGGGAAAGCAAATGGCAATTACTCGACCATCGAAAGACAGCTAGAAAATCAAATAAACAAGTGCCCCTAGTTTGATAAAATCATTGCGGCCGGTGACTTTAACTGCACATTCGAGCCACTAAGCAGTGAAGATCTCCTAGGGATAATTGAAGAGGATAGCAAATGGTCAGTGCCCCCCCCCTAGTCTTACCACCGGTTAAAAGATGGTCTGAGATTGTAATACAAGTTAATACTATAATACTAGAATATGGCATAAGAGACACAAATGGCAGTACCCTATCCAACATCAGGGGGAAAAATACTTACAATAAACTTGCTTGCCCTTCCAGCATTGATTATATCTTGGTCGACTTACGCCTCTGGCCCGATGTCATGAACATGGAAGTGGGCCTAACTATTGACAGTAACCACAACAATCTAATATTAAAATGAAAAAATCAATGGGCCCCTCCCAACAAAAATTCTAATACCATTGGGAATTACCTCGTATCCACAAAGGAGTTAATTCTATCTAATTGTGGTAGGCGTCTAAGATGGCCCAAGGTCGCAGGAGAGGACAAAAAACAAAAGAACATCTCCTCAATATTAGTGTCAAAAACAGCCGAACTCAAGGCAGCTTGAGATAATGTCCGGGGGGGGGGGAAGATCCACATAATACGCCACGAGACAATTGCTCAAATTGGTGCACACTTCCTTGAAAGATGACGCAGTGGCCCCACTAGGAGCCGAACAAAAAGCTCCAATTCATGGTGCACTGAGTCTTGCAGGGAGAAAAGGCGCAAGTACTAATATCTGCGGAAAAGGTAAAAAAACACACAATAGTAAAAATAGCGAGGATGGAGTACAACATATCACTAAAGCAAGCAAAACGTGATTGGGAAGAGGTACATTAGGAGGACATGAAAGTTTACTGTCCCAAGAGGGATTACGCCTACTTTTGGCCTCTAATCAAGATGAGAAATAGGAGGGACAACATCCCAATCACGAACCATATTGGTGATGAGGCCTGGTGGGATGACTTTTCCCAACTGCACACGGATGACCTAGAGGCCCTACCTACCTCTCAGTTGAAGAGAATTCAGGTTCCGCTTACAATTGAAGATACCAATCTCTTCCAAATGAAAGAGATTGAGAATGCAATTAACTGTACTATTCCTGCAAAGGCGGCAGCCCCAGATGGTATACTGGGAGACTTGCTCTAATTAGAACTACAGAAGTGGGCCCAATATATCCTGCTTTTAATCAACAATATAATGAAAGGAGCAGAAGTCGCTATATCTAGGAAAGGAGCAGAGGTCATAACTATATATAAAAAATGAGACGGCCAGGACACTAACAAATACAGGGCTATCACCCTAATAGATACCATGCAGAAAGTGGTTGGCAGAGCCCTTGTAAATAGGATTCAAAATTGGATGGAGGAGGAAGATAATCTTTCCACCTATCAAACAGGTTTTAGTAAAGGTGCCAGTACAGGAGTGTTTACATTACTTATTTTATATTGGAAAGTAGTCATAATTGTCATGGGAAGTCTTTACTTGCGTTCATTGAGCTTAAAACCAATTATGATTTAGTGCCGCGAGAGAAGCTATGGTCAGTGCTCCAGGAAATGGGCTTACCCTCATACCTTTTAAATATTTTAATATGCCTCCATGATGAAACCTATGCCCGAGTTAGATGGGGGCTCATGGGCAAAGTAAAGACAAGATACAGTTCAACAGGGGGTTTGCCAGGGCTGTGTGATGGCTCCTACCCTCTTTTCACTTTATGTAAATGGAGTGGTTAGTTTTTTGAGCCAATTTCAAAAAAAAAATTGCTCCAATTTTTGAAGAAGAAAAAAAAAAATACCCTACTGTTGGCCGACGACACTATTTTAATATCGAAAACCCCAATGGGCCTCCGGGAACTCCTCACCCGCTTTCAATTTTTTCTGTACACAAAGGGGCCTAATGATAAACATCACAAAGACTAAGTTTATGGCTTTCAATCTGGGCAAACATTTTAATAACACTCTCACTAACAATGGTTTACCCCTTAGAGAGAGTCCATTCCTTTGATTATCTGGTTATTAGGTTATCGCATAAAATGCAATGGGGGACTCACATGAACAAAATGTTACTGAACCATAAGCGGGTGGTGGATGCCATTGGTAGGGACAAAAGGTTAACGTCAATTAGACTGGTAGCTCCTTCACTAGTAGTCTATAAAGGTAAAGCTGTGAGGTCAAGAATTTATGGCGCTGAACTATGGGGCTTCGAAAAAACTAATGAGATTGGACGATCAAAGAGTAAATTCTTTAGAGATCTGGTATCCGTCCCTACCAATACACCACTCAAGCCCATAGTCTCTGACATGGGCAGACACACTTTTAGCGAGGTGGATATACTTTGCCCTATTCTATACTGGATAAGACTAAGACGCACCCCAGAACTCCATAGCTATGCGACGGTCCTTTCTGAGCTAATTACCCTTGATAACAACAAAGGTGTTAAGTGGCTTAAAGATCTAAAGGAATTACTGACCAAGCTGGGCTTAGCCAAAGCTTGGGCCAAGCAGGTCACTCCGACTAAGAGAGAGTTAAAAAAGAATTACTGGAACTGGGTAAATCACCAGGTCTTACATAAACCAATGCTTGTCTGACTATTTGAAGAGTTCATCCAGCATAAATCAGTTTGATCCCTGGAACCTTATCTAGATTTTATAAGGAAACACAGAGACAGGGCACTATATATGCAGTTTACATTAGGGTCAGTAAGGCTAAATACCAAACTGGCAAAATGGGACCCAACAACCTCCAACCTATATAACTGCCCCTGCTGTGATGCACAACAAGAAACTGTAGACCATGTAGTCTTTGCTTGCCCAGCCTACAAGCAAGCAAGGGCCAAATGGATCAAGCCTATATGTATTATATTTGGGCACTAGAAAACTCCTTGATGCTCTACGAATCATGAGAAGTGACTCAAGTAGGTCCTCGCTACTATGTGGTGTTACAAAGTACCTGGGGTGTGCGTGGATTATCCGTATAAGGGCACAATTAAGGAGTAATGTGCAAATAAATACCATCTAATCTGTGGATCTGAGAGATAATTTACACATAGGAATTATTTGCAAAGTACTGAAGATTAACTGTTTTGTATGGGACATGTGTTTTAGCTAATCTGTAATTTTAAACCTAATGAGCAAATGCCAATTAAGATATTAAGCATAGATTTAAAGTGGACGGTATAGCCAGGTCTTTAAAACTTGTTTTTACTATATGAAATATTAATTTTATATACTTTTATGTGACTGTGAAATGCTTTTATGATAATTGCTATCGAATAAAGCTTATTCAAAATGAATGGGGAGCATGGAAGAGTTCCTGACTAAGTGGCTCACCGGCTGGCAACTCCCATAGTTGTTGTCCTATTATTTTGTTGTAGAAAGGGCACACAGGGCCATGATGCAGAAGTTGCCCCGGGAAGCCAGACCAAGTCCTTTCATTGCAAAGATTTTGAATAAGCACAACAGAGACATGATTTGAAAGCAATCCAGACAAAGAACACCTGATGTTCAAAAACACTTGCATCCTCAAATGTCATGAGTACACAAGACTAGTCCAGCAGAAGCAACAGTAATTTATGGCAGACAAGGCCCAACTAGGTGAGCATAAACTTCCCTATGCATTGCTGTATCTAGCCAAGCTGAGGGTGGTGTACCAATCCCGTATGCTATTCTTTGAGGCACCAGAAGTATACGTACACATGACAGGATTGCCCCGTACTTTGGAGTACAATGGCATTTTAAACAAGCATTTGCAATTCAATAGGTCTGGCATTTACGCAAGTTTAAGCAATTGACATTGCAAATAAATGACTTTTATTTATGTTTTCTTTTTTAAAACATAAATAAAATGCATTGTCATTTACAATGCCACTAGCTTAAACTCGTGTAAATGTGAGACCTATTGCATTGCAAATGCTTTGACTGGTATGGCTCCCGCGGTTCCCCGCTGTGTGCCAAGCATACGTTGTATAAATTGATGTGAATGCTGTAAGTGCTGGACTGGCTCACTCTGGAAGAGAACTGGGCCTTGTCGTGATAAATGAGGCTATTTAGACTGGAGGAGAGCGGTCCACGGGACACCCGAGGGGGCGCTGACCTCACTAATGAAGGCCGCCTGCGTGTACGTGTGTCGGCTCAAGGTGTCAGCTCAACACAGCTGGACGCTCTGAGGCAAAAAAGCTGATAAGTCAACAAAAGAGTGATTTCGAAACAAAGGCAGCTCTGAAAATGCGTTTTCATTTTGGAGGCGGCCTGACAGGAGTCATTAATGAACTTGGTGCGTGCAGGAATCGCTTAGGAGCAACTGCTAGAAAGAGCAGGGGGATTTTCCGCTCTGCAACGAAAATGCAATTGCATCTGCCCAATGATCCTGTAGACAACTAGTAAGGGCCAGTCTCCAACGCCGTCCTCTCCAAGCTGCCTCGTCAAACCCGCAGCTCTCACCTAATTAATGCAGCACTTGGACCCAGTGTCTCGCCACTATGCTTTTCCTTGGCTTGTCGTAGGTCTCTATTGCATAGCTCGTCTTCAGGGCCGGACGTCGAGCTGTAACTCATAATCGGGTATCGGCTTGGTAGGCTTCTTCCTCAGCTGCTCATCAAGGGCTATGCTACGTACCCTCTTCTACTACGTGTGCTTTCCCTGGTTCCGGAAAGGACTCCGCACTGTAGTCTCAGCGTTGAGCTCCACGACTCAAAACTAAGGGAAAGTGAAAGAGCAGCGCACGCTGGAGGCAAGCCGTGACCGTGCACATCGGCGTGGCCTGCAGCTCGTGCCCAGTGGCGAGGCGTAGAACTCGGTGAAGAAGGAGAGATCGGTTGTCGCTGTCCAAGATGACCAGTGGGTCTTTTTGTGAGTACATGCTGGCCCAGCCGAGGACCCAGAGGAGCCACAGCACACGCATCATTCTACCAGTAACAGCGCTGCAGGGACGGAAGAAGACCAGCCATAGAGAAGGAGGAGGGAGGGAAAGAAAAAGCACGCAATGTTTGTTGGTGACGGAGAGGGGGGGTGGGTGGGGGTGGAGGGTGTGTGTGAGTGGAGGGTGTGTGTGAGTGTGTGAGTATGTGTGTGTGTGCGTGTGTGTGTATGGGCACGCAAATTCTACCATCAATAAGGGTCATTTGGACTGGTGCTAGGTGCCCACTAGAATAGTGGACAGCATATGCCAGGCCAACGTATCACAGCAGCTACAGGAGTGCTGTGTGTTTTCTGCTTGGAGCAGCTGTAGCAGCACTGTGCTCTAACAATGGCTGTGAGGGCACTGTCCTTTACGGGATGGGGCAGCTGTGAGGGTGCCATTCCTCCCATTCCGTGAAGTAACAGTAGATGCTATAGCACCCAGGATAATGTGCTGCATGGCCAAATAATTATAAGGTCCCAAAGGCACGACATATTGGCTATGCCAATGCTTTTTCACAGAGTGTTGGCGTGACGGGCAACACACAAAGATAAGAACAGAAAGAAGCATTTGACAAAGCCAACACAAGTGGTTTGCCTGTGATACCTAAGGTAACAATACCATTATTTCATGCATTGCAAGTTATGAAGTAGAAGATGGCAGTCACTTCACATTTGATATAATGGTTTTCAACAGCAAAATGTAAAAAAATGAATATGCAGTGACCCTGATAGTGTGGAGCTCTTTTGTAGGCCTGAGCACGAAATTCCACTTCGCTCTTTGATTTTGCTGAGTTTTTCCCACTCCACGCTCCGCGTAGCACGCGGAGTTCTGAAAAACTCCGCAGAGCAGAGTTTTTACTTACTTGCGCTCACCAACAATAAATTTGCAAGCGGGGAGAATTTTACCCCAGACCACCTCCCGGCGATATCTTTCAATGCCGGCAGTGTGGATGGTCGCTACCGCTTGCGTTGAGAAACCTTCCATTCGCACTGAGGAAGCTGCTGCCCTAGTAGAACATCAACTCGAGCAGCAGAAAGAAGCTGCACCCTCTTGCGCTGTGCGTGCACCTTTTGCACTGATTTTATAGCACGGGTCAAACACCAAGTTCTAAAAATCAGTGCGAATGGTGCAACGTAACGCACTCTGCTGCTTGCGGAAGTCCGCGCAGCACAGCAGAGTTTTTCAGTCATGCGGAACTCCACGAACTCCGCCCAGGCCTACTCATTAGCAGTTGCTAACAGACAGCTGCAGCTGTCTATAGCCAAACACTATGAATAGTGCACTGCTTGACCTGCTGCTTTTGCTCAGTTGGTGGCTCTGGGGACTCATACATTTAACTGCAGAGATCTGTGTTTGACTTTAGGGTCACGGGTTCAAAGGCTGGTAAGTTGACTCAGCCTTTCATCTTTCTGTGGTTAATAAAAGGAGCACTATTGAGTTAGAGAACAATGAACATCTGTTTTTCAGTACCAATGTACTTTTCAAGGTGAAAATGTGCTTTACAATTCCTACTGCTACAACTGGGGAAAGTAGGGAATGTGACCTGAGCTCACCATGCAAATCACCAGTCCCCCCAGCAATACTGTAATAAGAGAGGAGTATTTTGAAAGATACATGGTTATTATGAAAGATGTGCTGGAGACTCACCCACAGTAACCTGAGTCCTACTTCATGTTAGCATTATATTTAAATGTACAGATTGTGTCCACCTTAGAAGAGTGAGAGGCTGGGTAGCTCCTATGTGAATTCAAAAGTGCAATCTGCAGTTTATTTACATTATTCTGCAGTAAATTGAGCCTTTGAGTAACCGTAACTGGACTGGGATGTGTAACCTGGAGATCACAAGCAGACCTGTGCAGCTGGCTCAGTCACCTTTAACTATACTTTAGGGATTAGAGCCTGCAGCTTGTAGGTTGCAGTGTATTATGTAGTAGGCACAGTAACAAGTTCAACAACCGTAATGTAATGGGGACATGAACTCACAGGAAGAGTAAACTTGACTCTGTGCATCAAGCAAATCAAGCCCTTATGTGTCTGATTACGTGCCAGGCATGAATGTGGCATCTCCAGCAGGGAACTGGCCTAGTTAGTGAGATTCAGGGGGGGCTCAAATTTCCCAATTAAAAAAGCAGTCAGCTGCAGGGTGGACAGGTAAGATGATCAAGGCTTGTCGTGGGCTTTGCCCATGAGAAACAGCATCAGTACTGATTTGCTTTAACGCCTTAACCGCAGCGTTTTTTCGGCTGCGGTGCGGGCGTTCTAATTGCTGGACGGGGCTCCGTCGGCCGGTAGGCAGCACCAGCGAGGTAGTGGCCGACGGGAGCACAAAAGGGGTTAAGTGGGCCTCTGTCTACAGTGTAACATTGGGCACAAAACGATGGGTTGGAATGCTTCCCCAAGCATTTGACACTCGTTATACTATTTGCAATTATTCATCCCATCACCTTTCGGTTGTTCGATTGTCAGTGATATACCTTAAAATCTCAGACTGGAGCATCATTCATAAGTCTACTACTGCCAAGCTATGTGAATTAAAAAAAGTAGTATATTTGCACCCATTCAAGGTGTACTTCTATAGGGATAGATTTCATATTTTGGTAAAGCAGTCACTATATATATATTTAAGATTGCAATCAAAAAAATTAACAAGTTAAAACCTCTTTGTGAAATGAGAGTGATGAGAAAAAAAGGACACAGATATAGCACACTGGACTCAGAGCCCTTTGGCCCAACTACCAAACGAAGAATGCATTTGAGGGGTGTTATACCCTAAAGACGCCTGTAGTAGCTACGCCCCTACCCATCCCACCTCGACCTGGTTGTTCTCCCTGGGAACTCATGACTACGGTCATGTACACCATAAAGGCCTTGAGTCCCTTCCCTGGGATCGCCTATTTTACATGTATGACCGCTTCATGCGCTCTTCTTCTTCTCTGCTACAAGAAGCCTTGATGGTAGACTTGTCAAATTGCTGCATGTTCGGAGCCCCATGTTTCTAGTCCTTGCATTTTGCAAATAATGTTATTAACTGAATGGCAACCCCATGTAATAGGCCTGATTCTGAAATAGAGGAGAACTTGAGGGCCTATTATGTGGGTGGACAGAGCCAGAACTGAGACATGTGTCTGGCTTGGCCCCAAGAGTCTGTACGAATACGGAGCCATGAAAAATGTTGCTACTTATATTGTGCAACAAACATAAAATAAAAATACGATGCAATCGCTTCAAAATTCAAAAGATGTATTTCTTACAAAAAATATATATATTTTGTATTGAATTTTTTAAACCATAACCAAATGCAATCCACTTGCTTTGTGCCTACAGAGCATATTACGAGGTTCTTGTCTCTCATTATATAGTAAAGTATTGATCTTTGTCGCTGATACATTAGCAAAAACGCTGCATCATTTCCACCACAGTGCATAGAAGCATAGCAAAACATAATTTTTTTTTTTAAGTGAAAAAGTTTTTATTGTTTCATTTAATTAAAACCACAACAATACATCTTATAAAATCGGCTGCAAAACATACATACATATTATCCTTATACATCCATTACTCACTGACATTTGAGATCGATTCTGCCTGTGGGGGTTCATATATGTTTCCTCTGAATGCATTCCATGTACCCCCTATCCTAGACCACTTGTTGGGGCATGCTCTGTGCATATAGACCGCTCTTTCCGCCCAAAAAAATTATTTCTTAAACATGCAGAAGCCTTTTAATTTTGTACATCAGATGATGTCAATGCATATAAACAAGTTTATTAAAACTGATAGTTTTTTTAGAAATATTCATTGCTCAACCCGACAATGTCATTAGTGAACTAAGCAGCAAGTGAGTAGTCAAGTTCAAATTCAAGTTCAAGTTCAGAAATCTTTATTCGATGATTAAAAAACATCATAAAAGCACATATATAAAGTTAAAAAATACAATTAAGTACAATATCTGAACTCAATCTAAAATTCGCTGATACAGATAAAAGGTAGAAACGAATTTTATCTTAAACATTGATTAACTCAGTCCTCTAGTGTTTCTCAGCCTTACTGAGACCTTAATGAAATTCATAATACAGCATAAAGTGCGCATATCGTTTGCTCTTTGTAGAAAGAGCAGGGCAGCTTCAGCATGACAGAATTTCGCCTGTTTTCAGATATCTACCAAAAATTTCAGTCTAGGCGTCCTATAAAAAAGACATAAAAGTACAAAATGAAGGGTGTCCTGCGGAGACCGATTGTCGCAGCCGGAGGCACGCTTCTGCTCAATTGTTAAAGTGTGGCAGGGTATGCTCAGACGTGAGTACTTTGCTCACTTTGCCACTGGATTCAAGCAAGCCGGGCTGATGAAGGCTGAAATTGCCAGAAACTGGTCCTCGGTAGCTTGTTTCAGGTCCAGGGAAGGCATTGGCTTGGCAGTTCGGGCTGGACTGTTACCATGAGGCACAGGGTCAGACTGATTTGCATATGGCCATGTCTGAACTGGGGTGGCAGAGTGGGCGAAAGAACGGTGATGGATTAAACCCAGATCTTTTGACTGGGTGTGAGTGTTTGATTGGTTCAGATGCTCCGTCCATTACCACCCCCTTTTGTACCGCTTTTGGCCACCATAAGTGTGGCAGGGTATGCTCAGACGTGAGTCCCTTGCTCACTTTACCACTGGATTCAAGCAAGCCGGGCTGAAGACGGCTGGAATGCCAGAAACCGGTCCTCGGAAGTTTGTTTCCGGTCCAGGGAAGGCATTGGCTTGGCAGTTCGGGCTGGACTGTTCCCATGAGGCACAGGGTCAGACTGATTTGCATATGGCCATGTCTGAACTGGGGTGGGAGAGTGGGCTAAAGAATGGTGATGGATTAAACCCAGATCAGTTGACTGGGGGTGAGTGTTTGATTCGCTCAAACGCTCCGTCCATCATCCCCTTTAGTATCGCAATTGTTAAAGTAGTCATTTAAATGCTAAACGTGTCCTAGATTCTTATTATAGAAGGCACAACATTATAGATTATTAAATCAAGCATAAGAGGTGGTTTTACAGCGCACAACTTGAAGTAGTTAGAATTGTGCCTATGTAGGATAATAAAGAAAAAAGATGGCTCCAAAATAAAAGATTTGTTTAGGATCACACAATTTGAAGAAGCATGGAAGCAGGTATTGATTTAAGTTTATCTGGTTTCACATTTTGAAATTCAGTCTCCAGTTGCATATCTCTGGCGCCAATTCACATAAAAGGTTAATCTTTTGTCTTTTATTCTCGGGTCAAAACCAGAAAAACACATAGATAGCAGACCCGACACAGGGCCCTGAGCCCAAATGCCAAGTAATTAATGCATTAATTTGGGAGGGTGTCACACCCCCAAACAACCCCCTTGAAGCTATGCCCTGATCTCCAGGCAGCAACTTCAGAACACTTTCTGGACCTGAGGACGAACTGAAGAGGACTGGACCTGCTGTCTTTGACCTGAGAGGAGCCATGAAGGACTGGACTGCTCTTCTTGTACTCAGGAGAAAGAAGTAGTGGGTGCATAATCCCACTCTATGTTCATGGGATGGGGGAGTGCAACCTAGAATACACCCTCACACACTTTCACTCACTCATTCTTTTACGTCTAGTTACTGGTGAACGTGGGAGTGATGAGTAGGGGTGTGGAGAAAATCTGATGACGGAGCTTGTACGTGTGTCCACTAATTTCATCATATATATGGTTTTATTTGCTATTTATGGCATTGGGCATTGCTTTAAATGGACAAGTACTCTGTCCGGTACTGAGTACCTGCACTTCTTCCATTTGAAAGGGTGAGTATGTGCACTTCTCCGCAGTGCTGCCAGTGCACTTCTCAGGAGCAAGCAGAATAACAGATACTGTAAATAGCGAGCACCTTCACTTCTATAGTTCCATTTAATGCACTGGCGTAGAAGCATATTCGAGTATATTGGTCAGAATTACTGAGAGATGAAAATGGCCCTTAAAATGACTGCACAAAATAGGTTTATCAAAGTATAAATAACGCACGTCCTGATACAGCGCTCTCTGTGCATGTGGGGCCCCTGCTCTATTGCCGGTGAGTCTCACAGACGTGGGAGGTAAGAAGTGTTCTTATGGGTCCTTCTGGTTCTGCTGTTAATTCCTTCTCTGCTGTTCAGTGAGTGGGTTTTAATGGAGCGGTCCCTTTAAAAGTCTACTTGAAAGCCCTATGCTGCTCTGGTGGCAGCTCTGAGCACTGAGAATTAAAATATGAGAAAGATGCAATAACATACAACATGGCTTGTTGGTCTAGGGCTATGATTCTTGCTTAGGGTGCGAGAGGTCCTGGGTTCAAAGCCCGGACAAGCCCCACTTTCTTTCTTATTTTTCTCATATTCAAATTTTTTAATTTTTATTTAATGCGTTTTAAATAAGGAAAAAGTTTTTTTTTATCTTTCTGATGTGTTTTTCAGTGCCCCTATTTTAAAACAAAAATATTAAAATCAAAAGATGGCTCGTCCGAGATTTGAACCCGGGACCTCTCGCACTCAAAGCAAGAATCATACCCCTAGACCAACATGCCACTGAGAAGTTCATTTAACAATAGGGTTTACATGTGGGTACACGTAGAGCTCGTGCTCTATATTTTCGCAGCAGTTCTGCACATTGCACTGGAAGTGGCAAAAATTAGACCTTGTTGAGGGAAGATGGTGCACACACAGTGACTTCTTTTAGAAAATGTTCACGTCCTTTTATTTCAAACGATTTACAACAAGAAGATATTAATTTAAAAAAAAAATGGATTACACTCATTTCCCTTGCACGAGGTTGTTTCAAATTTGTGAATAGAATATAGTAAGTTTGTTACATTTATAAGATGCAAAACAGAGGTATCTGATAATGAGCAGAGATGTCAACGAGCGGAAGTCCGAGTGGGATCCGGCTGCACACAGACTGCACTTCCGATTATCACTGGTTGAAACCGGTGCACCGTGACAGACAGACAGGAGGTGGCACTACGGAGACAACATTGAATATCGAAAAGGAGAGCAATTAGCGAATTCCAACCTTAAAGAGCTTGCAAAGATTATTTATACTAGGAGCGTTGGCCTTTAAGAACAAAAATAGAATTCATAGATTTAAAAAAAAGTAAAATAAACATACAGCCCGAACAGGGACTTGAACCCTGGACCCTCAGATCAAAAGCCTGATGCTCTACCAACTGAGCTATCCGGGATCATTGGAAAATGTGCAGGCTTATGTTTATATATGGAATACAAAATGGCGTCCCCACACTGCTGTTTTCATTGTTTCATAGTTTTCCTCTGTTTCCTGAGCCCTTCAGTATCAATCCAGACAGGATCCATCAGAGAGTTTAACACTCTGAGTGTCTCCCCCGCACTGTGCTCACCACGCATTCTGCCTGCAGAATGAAGGAGCTGTTTGCATGTCATCACATTCACATAACATTAGTGGAAGAGCTCGAGTGCTCCTATGTGCGACTGCTTGTGAGTAGAGTGTGCACATGCATAAGTGTGACTGCTCGTGAGTGGAGTGTGCATGTGTGCGACTGCTCGTGAGTGGAGTTTGCGCTTGAATTTGTGTAACTGCTTGTGAGTGGAGTGTGTGCGACTGCTCGTGAGTCGAGTGTGCATGTGTGTGACTGCTATTGAGTGGAGTTTTGCTTGCATGTGTGTGACTGCTTGTTGGAAATGGCCCTTTTTGCAGGGTTATCCCCAAATATTTTGATTTTTCCTCCTATTATTTCCTGACCTGTGTGCATTGGTTTTAGGACTATGGGCACTTAACCACTCCAAATCAGTGCTAAAGTGCATATGCTCTCTGTGTAAACTGTGTTATGGATTGTTTTTTTCATGATTGGCTATTTGATTCATGTCTCAGTCCCTAGTAAAGTGCACTGCGAGTGCCAGGGCATATAAATCAAATGCTGTTGGTGGGCTGCAGCACTGGATTGTGCCACCCACGCAAACAGCCTGTAAAGTGTAACTCTGGCCTGCCATTGCGTAGCCTGTCCACAGCCTAGGGCTGCCATGTCGAATTGGCAAGTGCACACACTTGCAAGTCCCTAAACCTTCCCTTTTCTACATGTAAGTCGACCCTGAGGTAGGTCCAATGTACCCCCATGGGCAGGTTGCACTGTATGTGAAAGGTAGGACATGCGCTGGTGTGTGTGGCATGTCCTGATAGTGAATTTAATTTATTTTTATTTATTTTAAAAGTTTTATAGAGCGCGAACAAGATCCTTACGGATATCAGAACTCTTTACATACAGAATGGGATAAAAAGGCAAGGAGTAATAATTAAAGAAAACATTTTGTGCAAAGATGAGCAAATGGTTACAAAAAAAGAAACAAGGTAAGGTAGCAATGGTGCATAGGTGGTCAATATACCTAGTCATAGGAGGAAGAGTACTGAGTTACGAGATTACATTAGTCAAAGTTCAGGTAAATGTAGCTAATAGGAGAGATTTTACTTCTTTTTTGAAGGATGCCGAGGATGAGATAAGTCTGATTTCTGGAGGGAGGGCATTGCAGATCCTGGGTGCCATCCCTGAGAAGGAGCGTTTATAGGTTTTTTTCTTGTGAAATATCTGAGGTTTCAAAAGAAGATTGTCTGCACTTCTTGTCACTCTTGAGCCACTCGAGATTGTCAGTTTCTGAGCGAGGTAGCTGGGGGAGTTGTGGTGTATAGCCTTGTGGGTCATGCAGGCGATTTTCAGATGTATTCTAGCTTCGTAAGGCAGCCAGTTGAAAGATTTTAGATCAGGAGAAATGTGTGAAAGTTTTTTTGAGCCCGTGATTAGTCTGGCTGCAGCATTAATAGAGGCTTTTAATGGTGCGGTTGTCGATATGGGGAGACCACAGAGGGCAACACTTCCATAATCCACTGGAGGGATGACTAGGGCTTGGACTGCAGTTCTGAAGTCATTGAGAGGAAGGAAAGTGTTCAATTTCCGCAATGTGTTGATTTGGAAATTAGCTCCCTTCGTTGCATTGCTGATGTGATGATGCATATTGAGATTGCAGTCAAGGGTTATGCCTAAAGATTTCGCTGAGTCCACAATAGTAGGTTGAACGTTGAGTGCAATGAGATGGTTAAGCCAGGACTGAGTGAGGGGGACTTTGGTGGGAGGCACTATTAGGAGGAATTCCGTTTTTTGAGCGTTAAGTTTGAGGTGATTCTCTGCCAGCAAAGTCTGTATGTTCCTAAGCGTTGTGTTGAGTATTTTGATGTCATCAAGGGTGTGTATTTTAAGGTAGATCTGGGTATTGTCTGCGTACATGTGAAATTGAACATTAGATGCTTGAAGTAGTGCGGTAAGTGGTTCCATGAGTAGATTGAACAGAGTAGGGGAGAGGGAGGATCCTTGAGGGACACCAAGTGTTACAGGAACTGGTGTGGACATAGTATTGTTAATCTTGAATTTCGCTGGGGACGTACTGAGGTAGTGCTTGATCCTTGTGTGCGCCACCCCATTGCTACAGCCTGGTCCTGCTGGATGGGAGATCGGGAGCGGAATGGCAGTGACCTGAAGAGCGACCAGGAGGCGCGCTACTGAGCGGAGGTACCAGTATACGATCCTTGGTGCTCCCCTGCGGTGGTCGCTGAGTGCCTGGTCTGCTGGCTCTGCGTAAGGACAGGATGTCGAAATCCACTCAGCCTAATAGTATCACACAGTATACAACCCAGCGTCTGCCGTCGCATTGGATTACGCGGTAGACAGGTCTAGAGGAGTGCGCGGATGTGCCGGCGGAGCCTTCCCGGGCGGAGTTGCTGAAGGCCATACAGGGCTCCCATTCTGCGCTGGAGCGGCAGATAGAGACTGTATCGCTTGATGTCAACCTCCTGCGAACGGATCTTCACAAAGTGGTGGATAAGGTATCGGATGCGGAGGGTAACATTACCAAGTTACAAGGGCAGGTGGCTTCCCTCCAGAAGACAGTCACGCAACTCAACTCTACGACGCACACATTGGAATGAAGAGCTGAGGACGCGGAGGGTAGGGCGCGCCGCAGCAACATTAGAGTCCTGGGTGTGCCGGAGCGATTGGAGGCGGGGAATGCCGAGCGCTTCCTGGAGGACTGGATTCGGACTCAACTGTGCCCGCATGGGCTATCAAATGTATTTGTCATCGAACGGGCGCATAGGGCCATGGTCCCCCCCCGCGCCCGGGGGAGCCCCCGAGGGCATTGATTGCGAAGATCCTGAACTCTAAAGTCCGGGATTGCATTCTGAAGGCGGCGAGGGAGACGGAGTCTCTCACCATTGAGAACACCGCATATGCATCTATCCTGATTACACCCAACAGGTGCAAGAGCAACAGAAGTCCTACCTGGGAGTCAAGCAGAAGCTCCGGGAGATGAAGCTACAATATATGCTGTTATATCCGGCCAAGGTCAAGGTGATATCTCAGGGCCGGGCGCATTTCTTCGAATAGCCCGCTGAGGTGTGGGAGTGGCAGGAGATACAGGGGTGACGACATGCCCCCGGGAGAGCGAGGGGGGCCCCGTGACACCTGGGGGAACCATCCCCAGAGACGACGATGCGGAAGGCGGAGATGTTGGGACCTTCCTTGGCGAGGGATGGTCCAGAGTCCTCGGGCGCATCCGCCCCTGGGGACGTGTTGGTTCCAGATACCCTGCAGGACATTGTGCCAGGTACAGACTCTACGGCTCCGGTGACCCCAGAGACTGGAATGTCTGAACTGCTGCCGGGGACGGCTCTGTCATAAGGTACTGTTGGAGTGAAGAGTGTTGTGCTCTGCTTTGGGGGCTTTAGTGCTGGGCCTTGAGTTTGTATGAGGTACCTGGGAGCCGTGCTGTTCGAGCTTGAATGACGGAGTGGAGCGTAGGACCTGTATCCCGGTGGAACGACCTTATGTGGCGGTGTCTGTCTTTATTTTGGCTGGGGAGGGCCCTGCTTCGGGACTGATGCCGGCGGCCAAGCCCAGGTTCATTCCTGTACGTCTGGGTCCCATGGGGAGCTAGAAGGGGGGGTGGGTGGTGTTTGGTTGGCTGTGTGTGTGTGTGTTGGATGGGTGGCTGTGTACGTCCTGGCACCAGCAGGGGGAGGGCAGGATAGCGTGTTTTGGTGTTGCTGGGTGGGGGTGGGGGTAGATGTTATGGGGGGGGTTGTGGGGTTGGGGGTGTTTGGGGGGTTGGTGGGGTTGGGAGGGGAAGTTGTTGCTGGCATCGAGAGTACTGTGTTTCTGGTTTTTGAATGGCTGATCAGATGGGCTAGGTCCCCCGGCCTGGATGGTGGTTGGGCCCGTGGGTGGCGGAACACGCTGTTTGTAATATATGGCCAGGTTGGGCGTGATCTCCTGTCATGGGGTTTAAATTCTTAACTTGGAACGTGCGTGGATTGGGCACTTGCACTAAAAGATACAGGGTCCTTTCATTCCTCCGACGCCATGGCGTCTCCATTGCGTGCCTCCAGGAGACCCACTTGAACGAAGAGGGTGCCCAGAAGCTGTCCAAAAAATGGCGGGCCAGATGTTTCATTCCTCCTATTCTACCTATGCCAGGGGGGTCCTAATCTGGGTGGCACCTGGGGTTCCCTGTGCCGTTCAGTATGTTGAGGCAGATGTCGAAGGCAGGTACTTGCTGCTGCGAATCAAGCTGGATGGTAGGGATTTCCTGCTCTTAAATTCCTATGCACCTAACGTTGATGATCCGGGTTTCTTTTCCCATCTCCAGGACCTTATTGTCTCGGACTTGGACACCCCCTTCGTTTGGTTTGGGGATTTTAATTGTGTGTTGGACCCGGATCTAGATCGGCATCCTCCTCGCTCTGGCACGAAACCACGTATGACGGCACGCCTAGGGGAAGTGATGCATAATTTGGGAGCTGTGGATGTGTGGCGTACAGCCATCCCACTCAGAGGCTCTTTACTTGTTACACCCCGACGCACGACACACATAGTAGACTGGACCGCGTCCTTGCGGCCAATACGCCCGCGTCTCTCTCCTTAATAGCATATAAATAGAATGAGTGTTTGTACCAGCTAAAGTCCAAACACCATGGAAATACAGGAGGGACCAACATCATTTTTCCATGTGTAATACTTCTGTGGCTGGAGGCAAATTCCAGCAGAATAGATGGCTCACTGTCAGTTCACAGGGGCTTTGAGTGAGTTTTGACCAGGGTTCAAACCCCAGCTGGGGAAAATCGTTTTTTTTTTTTTTTTTATTTTATTTCTAAATTCCACAAATGAAAGCTGTGCCTTTGTAAATCACCCCCTAGCAGTATCTGGGACAACTATGGCCTCCTTAGTCATAGTGCATGTGAGGCATTGATGGCATGCTGGGTGGCATGTGGATAGGGGGGACAGGTTTGCTATGAAAGAAATCACTTATTTAGTGGAATGAGAATGTGGGGATGATTGTGTAACAATAATAAATGCATGGGGCTAGTGGCAGACTGTATGAAAGGAAGGGCTATTTGTATTTAAAGAATGTAAATCGAGAGAAGATTTCTGGTATCTAAAGTCCAAAGACAATAGAAACAGAGGAAGGACCGACATCATTATTCTATGACACAAATGCCTTTGGCTGGGGAAATTTCAGCAGAATAGATGGCTCACTGTTAGTTCACAGGGGCTTTGAGTGAGTTTTGACCAGGGTTCAAACCCCAGCTGGGGAAAATCATTTTTTTTTTTTTTTTTAATTTTATTTCTAAATACCACAAATGAAAGCTGTGCCTTTGTAAACCACCCCCTAGCAGTATCTGGGACAACTATGGCCTCCTTAGTCATAGTGCATGTGAGGCATTGATGGCATGCTGGGTGGCATGTGGATAGGTGGGACAGGTTTGCTATGAAAGAAATCACTTATTTAGTGGAATGAGAATGTGGGGATGATTGTGTAACAATAATAAATGCATGGGGCTAGTGGCAGACTGTATGAAAAGAAGGGCTATTTGTATTTAAAGAATGTAAATCGAGAGAAGATTTCTGGTATCTAAAGTCCAAAGAAAATAGAAACAGATGAAGGACCGACATCATTATTCTATGACATAAATGCCTTTGGCTGGGGAAATTTCAGCAGAATAGATGGCTCACTGTTAGTTCACAGGGGCTTTGAGTGAGTTTTGACCAGGGTTCAAACCCCAGCTGGGGAAAATCGTTTTTTTTTTTTTTTTTTTTTTATTTCTAAATACCACAAATGAAAGCTGTGCCTTTGTAAATCACCCCCTAGCAGTATCTGGGAAAACTATGGCCTCCTTAGTCATAGCGCATGTGAGGCATTGATGGCATGCTGGGTGGCATGTGGATAGGGGGGACAGGTTTGCTATGAAAGAAATCACTTATTTAGTGGAATGAGAATGTGGGGATGATTGTGTAACAATAATAAATGCATGGGGCTAGTGGCAGACTGTATGAAAGGAAGGGATATTTGTATTTAAAGAATGTAAATCGAGAGAAGATTTCTGGTATCTAAAGTCCAAAGACAATAGAAACAGAGGAAGGACCAACATCATTATTCTATGACATACATGCTTTTGGCTGGGGATATTTCAGCAGAATAGATGGCTCACTGTTAGTTCACAGGGGCTTTGAGAGAGTTTCGACCAGGGTTCAAACCCCAGCTGGGGAAAATTGTTTTTTTTTTTTTTTTTTTAAATATTTTATTTCTAAATTCCACAAATGAAAGCTGTGCCTTTGTAAATCACCCCCTAGCAGTATCTGGGACAACTATGGCCTCCTTAGTCATAGTGCATGTGAGGCATTGATGGCATGCTGGGTGGCATGTGGATAGGGGGGACAGGTTTGCTATGAAAGAAATCACTTATTTAGTGGAATGAGAATGTGGGGATGATTGTGTAACAATAATAAATGCATGGGGCTAGTGGCAGACTGTATGAAAGGAAGGGCTATTTGTATTTAAAGAATGTAAATCGAGAGAAGATTTCTGGTATCTAAAGTCCAAAGACAATAGAAATAGAGGAAGGACCGACATCATACTTCTATGACATATATGCCTTTGGCTGGGGTAATTTCAGCAGAATAGATGGCTTACTGTTAGTTCAGAGGGGCTTTGAGTGAGTTTTGACCAGGGTTCGAACCCCACCTCGGGAAAATATGTTTTAATATTATTTTTATTTTTTTAAACAATTTATTTATTTTAGCAGAGTGAAACATAGTCCTTTGGAAATGCTCAACTGATAATAATGAAAGACCAAGTAGAAAATCTATCGCATATGTCACATCAGATGTGGCATATGCCACATGACAGAGTGACACGTGTCACATGCCAGACTTGGGCTCCAACCCCTTCTCCTTTCTGCTTCTCTCCGCCATGTTTTTTTTTTTTTTTAATCACACTGAGCCGAGGCAGTACAGGTGAGGTAATGCAGCACTCTAACCGCGCAGTACTAGGCAGCGCCAAATTACAAGATAAGGCCATACATAAATTATATATATTTTTTAATAAGTTGACAGAAGCTCTCCAACGGCAACATGCTGTTTTGCCTGAAGCATAGAAAATCCTTGCAACATTCCAGAGTACTTTATTGGGAGCTAAAAGTAGCCCTGGAGAATGTTTTAGGACCAGTCTTTATTTTACAGAGTGAGACAGCTTGAATCTTTTCAGGAGGGGATGGGTGGATCATTCTCTAAGACGTTTTTAACTGGAATGAACAAAATAATTTACAACGCAGTTTTGATGAAAAATACCGAACACATTTATAAGCATTTGGCACAGTATGCTATGTTAGGTTGGCTGCATGTAAGGTGCTTACCGAGGAGCATTACTTCTATTCAGTGGCGTATCACAAATGTGTCACCAAGAAAATGGTGCAACAATTCTGCAGGGCTGCTTCAGAAGAAATATATTTAATGCTATGTTATATATGGTTTGGAACAGGGTACAAGTCCTAAAAAAAGAATTGGGGGACGCTGACGTCACGATGGGAAGTGACGTTACGAAAGGTGGCTTGCACCATCAGACTCATTGCCTCCCCTCGCTCACCCCTTAGATGCGATTGCATCAGAGAAGCCAGCGCTTGAGCAGCGTTCTGAATGGGCTCCAATATCGCCCAAGAGAGGCCAAAGAGTGAATGTTTGGCTCCATTTGCTCCAGTTATCGAGCTAACGGTAAAATAAGTTGCGGGACGCCGTCCACCCGCGTGGTACCCCAACTCGAGCCCTGTTTTGGAATATGCCAACTGGTGATCACTTCATCATAGTGCTTCGGCCAATATGCGACAATAAACAAGACTCCAGATAGAGTAAAGGCTGCTTTATTAGGCTGTTGAACTTCTTTAAATATTACATACTATGAAATCCCCACCTAGTAATACATTGAACAAGGTATCCCCCACCACCCTTAAACTTCCCCCGGACATGCAAAGAACCTCCTCAATCAAAACAATGTGAACATTCTATACCACTTTTTTCTCACATTCTGCCTGACCCCAGCTCGCTCCTCTGTGCTCCCTGTGCCAAAGTCCCCCCCCACCCCCAGTAAGGACCCAACCCTCCTAGATCATTGCCTGAGCCCTGTGACTGTCTGTCACCAGTCCTAGTCTGCATCAAAAGAAGTCCAAATCACTCCCCTAAAGCCCTTAACACCACTCCCAACAAAGCGACTACAACCATTAATTCACAAAAAAGTTAAGAGAACCCCCCACAACAAACCATTCCAATCATCTAAAAGAGGGAGGGGGCCAGAATTACTCGTGCTTACCGGACCACAGCATCACTTAGCCTAAGACTACACCAGCATGAGTCCCTAACAACCATCAAAACCCTGCCCACAATATAGAAAATGGCCAGTCCACTGTCCCTAATGGTTCTGGATTGTCCCATTGGTCAAAGCACCCCAGGGAGGGCAGGAGTATAGGGTTTGCAAAATATTGGGGTGCCCGATCCCCATGGAGCCTCGGCCAATATGGGACAATAAACAGGACAATAATAGATTATTGGGTAGATGCACAGCTGTGGTTATGGCAGTGTTTGTTTGAGGCTAAGTATTTTTGGTGGTGCTCCTAGAGGTGACGACGAGGGTCCAACGTCGTCTCGTGAAATACATAGATGTGAGGTCGGACAGTGTCCAATCTCATCCCTTTAAGGCACACACTTGCTTGTCTTTCCCATAGAGGAAAAAAATTCTTCGACACACTTCAGTATAAGTTGAATATGTAGTTCATTTAATGCGCTTATTTATCTTTCATTTTTTCAAACTTAGTAACATTTTCCATATGGATAACACTCCAATGTATTTCAGGCAATGTCATTGTATGATATCCAATGCATTTCGGGCATTTCTCTCATGCCCTTCATCAGGGAATCAACACTAAAAAATGAAATGTAATACTGTTTTATCATTTAGAAAAGTAAAAAGAAAAACATGATCATGCATAAACATCAAATGTAACATGGTCTGTATATATCATATACATAATCTTGCAGGTATCATGGCACGATTCTATGGCTAATAGTTGTGTTTCATTTACACATAAGGTGTACATTGATATGGGTAGTTTTAAGTTATTGGCAAAGGTATACGAACGGGCTGAACTAGAAGAGTTAAAAAACAGCAGTTCACTTACAAGCCTTTCCTTTGACGGTTACGGTGATATCTGTGGGGAAATGTGAAAATGCGCGGTTAGCCTTATGTGTAAATGAAACACAACTATTAGCCATAGAATCGTGCCATGATACCTGCAAGATTATGTATATGACATATACAGACCATGTTACATTTGATGTTTATGCATGATCATGTTTTTCTTTTTACTTTTCTAAATGATAAAACAGTATTACATTTCATTTTTTAGTGTCGATTCCCTGATGAAGGGCATGAGAGAAATGCCCGAAATGCATTGGATATCATACAATGACATTGCCTGAAATACATTGGAGTATTATCCATATGGAAAATGTTACTAAGTTTGAAAAAATGAAAGATAAATAAGCGCATTAAATGAACTACATATTCAACTTATACTGAAGTGTGTCGAAGAATTTATTTCCTCTATGGGAAAGACAAGCAAGTGTGTGCCTTAAAGGGATGAGATTGGACACTGTCCGACCTCACATCTATGTACAATAAACAGGACACCAGACAGAGTAAAAGGCTGCTTTATTGGGACAGTTAAGCAGATGAACCTCTATAAGCATTACATAATATGCAATCCCCACCTCACTAATATAGTGAACAACCTATCCCCCAGTACTCTTAAACTTCTCTCCCAACATGTAAATAACGCCCCCAACCAAAACAATTCAAACATTCTGTACCACCCCTTTCTTCGCACTCACCATCCTTCTAACCTGACACCCAACTTGCTCCTATGCGCTTCCTATGCCAAAGTCCCCCCCAGCAAGTCCCCAACCCTTCAGGATCACTGCCTGAGCACTGTGGTCAACCACCTAGGAAAACCCTCCCCAAGTGTTTTCCTGCCCCCCAACCCCTACATTGCACATTTGTCTGGCTGTCGCCATAACAACTGATTGACCAACTCCCTTTTTGTCACTCAATGTTCTTCTCTTTTTTCTGTCTAGGCCTATCGCTCAAACAGCCATGTAGGCATTCAACACCATCATTTAACAGATACATTCTTAGCTAAAGACTTTCTTCAACTCCAAAAGATAACATTTGTTCCCTGAAAAAGGCAAATGAACACCATCCTATCCAAACAACTGAAACTCTTACTCTGATATGCTGTGCTGAATTACTCCAAAACATTTTCCTGCGCAAAAACTGCATTTCTCTATTAACTTTCCTTCTGGTTGGTTCAACTGACATGCTTCACCGCACCCCTCCAAACTCTTCTGGGAGCAAATTCGGTCTAAAATAGGCACGTGCTTGACCAAAAACCCCAAAAATTGTGAATAGATCATTCTTCATAGCCTTAATAAGACCTAAGCCAGACATTTGAGCTAAGTAATCACTCCCAAAATGTATTACAAGCACATCTGGACATAGCCTACTGTGCACTAACTCTACTAACCATGGCAATAACTGTCACTACTTCATCTCCCCTTTATCCCAACATTGAACCAAAAATACAGAAGAACAAAATCCTAAGTTCTTTAGAAAAAGCGTTTTTTCTGCTTGTTTTTCTGCCTATCTTATGTAAGAGTGGACGATGATCCATATTGAGAAGACAGCAAAGCAAGGGCCTGCTACACAGCCTGAAATAAACAACAACATATTACATACTAAGCGTGGAACTTCTCCACGTGTCTAATGTAACATAAACAACAATCTGAGGCCCATCTTCCCAACTACATTTTGTCTCTCAGAGAAAATCTGTTGGCTTTCGTCGCTGCCCCAATCCTGAAGGAATGAATTCCAAAATGCTTAACATTCTTTCCACTCTTGTCCAACACCTTCCTCATATTAGCTAGTAACTGGGTTACTGGTAGTTTAGACCCATCCCGTGACAAATAAACCTTCATCTTGTACACCACCTGCTTGCCTGAAATACTGCCACACCTCAACTGGATACATTAAACCTCCTATATGATTCAATGTCACTTAAACTGGCCAGATTTTGATTTTCTAAGCCACAACCAAAGATTTTGGCCCTCACAACTCACTTCTTCTGACAGAAGACCTGGAGTTGTCTTGATTCCTAACAATTCTGAAAACCTAAAAGCACTAACATACAAAAACTGACCAGTAATACCTCACAATTAGACCAACAGATTGCAGATAGTCCTTTCAACAATAAAACCAGGTACTGCATCAATACAGGGTCCCTTGTACTTCCTACCCTGCCTTTTTATTTTGCCAAACCTTGTAAAAACCTTCTACTAACTTCACCTGATGAGGGATCATTATCCCAACGACACTTCCCATACAAGGTAATTCCTGATAATTTACCTGCAATGCATTAAAGCTGAATCACCCTTTTTAATGTTTTGTAAAATGAACCTCACTATGTCATCCCTTACATTCCGAAACTGCTGATGTCCTTGTGGCCTAAAGCATGCTCCACTCCTAATAAACTCTGTACATGCCTACGAATATGCTGATCTAGTGGTTGCTGCTAGTGACTTCTCCATCAATGTGGCCACTCTTAATTGCCCAGTTCCCAAACTGTTTCTGTTACCTCCGTTTTCAGAAAATCTGCTCGGGTGCCAACCCACAGAGTCTCTACCACTGTGAACGAGGCAGAGCATCCGCTATGTTATTGTTCACATCTGTCACATGCCAAATTCTGAATACAATATTAAGCATGAGACAGCTTAGCATAAACCTCAGTAATAACTTCAGCACTTCTTGTCCTTCGCTCCTTGCCCATTTACTGAAGGCACCACACCAGTATTATCCACATTGAAAGTAATAATAGTCTTGTTAGCCAGTTCTGGACCCCATAGTGACAGAGCTACCAATTAGGGAAAAAACGCAAAAAGGCAATGAATCTCCCTTCATCTGTCCACACCTGTGGCCATCTTTCTGAGCACCACCTGCCTTTCCAAAGGATACGAAAACCATCTGCACCAGCCGAATCTGAAAATACTCAATACTCAATGTAAAATCTCCATCCAAAGACCACATTGTCACTCCATTGAGGTTGTATTTGAACATCAAATGCACTTCAAGATCAGATCGTATTGCTGCAGATATGCGGATTCTATGTTGGGGCAACTCTGCTTCAGACATAGAAAAATGTAGGTGTCTACAAAATGTTCTACCCTCTTCACTACTCTGCAAGCAAAATTCAGATGTCCTAGCAAAAGCTAAACTTTCATCAATGTAAGTTTTTTAGCTGAAATTGCTTCTTGCAGAAGGTTGATCAATTCATCAATCTTAGTTTGTGGAGGCCTGGGCTCCATAGAATTTGTGTCCACTTCTACAACTAGAAAAATTACCTTCAGTAAAGCCATGCCCAATTCAAGGGTCAACTCTTCAAATTCAGGCAGTGCCATTGCACAATCATTAGAACCTGGCTTAACTAGGAAAAGTAATCTACATAATGTGCAACTGACTCATAATCACATTTTGCAGTGAAACACCATAGCAGGAAAGTACTAAAGGTTTCAAATAACTCGCAGGAAATAGCACACCCATGGGTAAAACTTTATCAACAAATATGTGGCAGTGAAACTGAATACCAAGCAAGGCGAAGTCAAAAGGATGCACAGGAAGCAGCCTGAAATCTGACTTGATGTCACACTTAGCCATCTCAGTTCCCACTCCGCAGGTTCTAATCAAGTCAATGGTAATGTCAACTCTAGCAAAAGTAATTGTGGTATTGTTGGAAGTGGAGGTCCCTATCGCTTACCGCCGCCACCCAACGCTGGAGGCGTACGTCCCCGACCCCTCGCTTCAACATTAGGCTAAGTAAGGACACTGTCTGAGATAGCCCAGCTCACCCCCTTAGTAGCTTGTCACGAGCAGCCAGGCTTATCTCCAAGGCACGAGTGTTCAGTATGTGCAACCACGCTCACAGTAACCCCCTGATGTCATCACAAATAGACTCCACACGAGTATGGATAAAAGGAGTATAATCTTTATATAAGCAATTATACGATATGACCACATGACGCAATATCAACATATAAGAATGGGTAGTATTCTTTCCGGTGCATTGGTAGGTTCTTATCCACACCACAAAACTAACCAACAGTTAAGCTCACTCCTGACTGTTTCCCAAAAGGTTACGTCGTATTGCTAGAATCACACATGTTGCAAAAGGAAACAATGCTGCAATGCATAACGATATTCTCTTATACTGTGCAACAGAGAAACAATGCCATACGTAGCGCCACAGTCATGTACTTTGCAATTGAAGAAATAATGCAATGTGTATCACCACCAGCATGCCCTGTACCAGGAAGAAACAAAGGTATGCGTCACGCTGCAATCTTGTACCGTACAGTGAAGGAATAATACACTGTGCTACTTTACACTCAGATACTGTGTACTGAAGAAATAATGCAATGCGCCATGTTACACTTAGGTAATATGCAAGGGAGAAATAACGCAGTGCATAACGCATCAAGCATAAAGTTCGCCAGGCACAAATGAGGTTAGGCGTCATACGACAGTTCGATAGTTCGTTAGCAGCAATAATGCAAAGTGTAATACAACAGTTTTACGTGCTCCGTTAACAGTGCCCCTGTTATGGATCAAATGATGACACAAAAAGTACTGCTCCCACTCCGGCCCCAGGACTGCCCCGTCTCGGGTCAGCATGGGCCAGGATCGAAGCCAAAGCAACGGCTCACGCAGGTGACTGAAGCGGGGGGCGAGAGAGTGTCCATCCGGGCCCATACCCCACCCTAGGTGTTGATCCGCGTTACCTGGGGGGTGCGATCCCACTCTCCTCCCCAACGTCAGTGACTTGGGCCTTGATCCAGAACTCCGTCAAGCGCTGTGGCGCACTCAGGCCAGCGGCTCAGTTCTTCTGTGGCTGCTGGTCCGGGCCGCTGCTGATTGACTCCGAGGGCCCCAAGGACGTGGCCCTCAGTCTGGCGGTCTCAGTCCACACCGAGACCCGCCCTCAGCACTGTGGAGACTTTACTTCACTTCGGTGCACACCCTCACCAGGTACTCCTCGCAAGCACCTCTGGTTGCACATTGACTCACACACCGCGCGTCCGAGACTCGCCTCTTCTCTGGTGCTCATGACGATCCAGTGCTCCTCACCAACGCTCCGCTTGCACCTCAACACGCACCCTGGGCGTTTGAGACTCTCCTCTTCTCCCGGTGCACACAATGTCCAGGCGCTCTTCCCTAACACCCTGGCTGCACCACAACATGGACACCTGCACTTCAGAGACTCACGTCTTCTTTTGGTGCAGACGAGGCCCCAGCACTCTTCACCAACACCCGGTCTGCACCACAACACGCACCCAGCATGTCCGAGACTCACTTCCTCCGTTGATGCACATGATGACCAGGCGCTCCTCACCAACGCCCTGGCTGCACCACGACACGCACACTGCACGTCAGAGTCTCACTTATTCCTTTGGTGCACACGATGCCCAGGTGCTCTTCACCAACAACCGAGCTGCACCACGACACGCCCCCATCGCGTCAGAGCTTCCCTTGAAACTCCCGGTGCCCAAGATCACAGGGCACAACTTGCGAAGGTCTCAGGCTAGACAGAGCACACGCACCCACGGCGTATCTGAGAGTCTTCTCTGGAAACTTTTATATTCCTGTATTTCCAAACAGGGAGCCAGCTCACCTCAGGCGCTTGGGGTTACAGGACACAGCTCAAAGCACAGTCTGCTCCAAGCTCGGGGACCCAGCGCTCCCAAGCACAGTTCCAACAGCCTCTTCCATAGTTAGAACAGCAAATTGTAGACCAGCCCCAGATCATGAAGCAAGGATTGGTCTATCCACAGCAGTCTCTTCAGTTGCTCCTTCTTTAGCAGAGGTTCCGCTTGACCACAGAATGGGTCCAAGCCTTTTCAGTCTCAGTCCATTTCTGTTTCATTCCAACGTTCAGTGGGTTCAGCTCTCATAGTTATACCCCTTAATGTCTTTAAAGTTAGTATGTGCTCAGGGGTCTCTGACCCCTCCCTAAATCAGTTCTGGGTGACCCCTCCCAGTGTCACCTTTCTCCCTTTGATACTGGGGGTTTGGATCCTTGATCACTCAGCAGGAGATGGTCAATTGGTTTATAGCACCAGCCCAGGCCTTTTCACCTCTTGGGCTTCTCCTCACCTCTACTCTCCAGATGCAGGGCAGCCTGGTGCCATCTCAATCCCTCCCTGGGTCAAGACCTTTCCCAGCTCCTCTCACCTTTCCAGACAGACAATCCACATTTCAGAAACACACAGAAATGCTCAGAGCACAAACTCAACCACTTTCTAAAAGAGTGGTTTATGAATACACAGTGCCAAACCCACCTTCACAGAAAGATACATTATGACACTGTGAGTACACACATACCAAACTTCACCTCTCCATTATAAATTGACAGGAAACTAGGCTAACAAGCACAACACCCAGCCTCCCTAATTCTGTCCTATGGGCAAAATGGCCTTTCAGCAGTGAAAAACGAAATGGAGAGTTTTTCACTTCCAGAACACAACACACACCTCAGCTTATGTTCTGCCTTTTACTTACACTGCACCCTGCCCAGGAGTTACCTGGTACCTACCATAGGGGTGCCCCATGTGTATGTAAAAGGGAAAGTCAGGCCTGACAAGTGGTTGCACTTGTCAGGACTGCATGGTAACTTAGCATTCTGCGCGCAGGACCTACACTGACGGCCTCCGTTCCCTTCTCTGCACGCCCTTGCATTACTAGCCCTTGCACACACATTGCACATCACTAGGAACTTTTACTAGTAAGGCAAACATACCAATCATGGCCAATCAATCACCATTACATTTTACACATGGAACTCCTGTACTTTGCCACAGATCAGCAGTCAGAAAGTACCTAAAGCATCTAAATTGGCATCTCTAGGTCAGGTAATCGGTCTAGGGGAAAGCAAAAAGTTTAGGGAACTTTAACCAAAAAGGCCAAGTCCTACAGGTGAGGTTCTGTGAATTGTGAACCCGTGGGTTCCATTTTGTGTATGGCAGCCATTTTGTGGTTGCCCTCACATAGGCCGACGACTGTGGCTGAACTAGTCTTTTAAGGACATGTACACCTTAGCTCGAGTTCGTGCTGACTCCTGTTTGACCTGAGTGAACAGACCCTGTTGCCTGAAGCTGACCTTGTAAACCAGTTCCTGCCCTTTAGCTGATCAAGATTAAGGATTAGAGCACAGGACATCATAAAGTTTTACTGCACACAAACATGCCTTATCCTACTTCTATCTGTTTCTGTTCCTTCTTTTATGGTCTGTTTATGATATGTGTTGTGGTCCTTTTATTATGGGTTTGTCCGGCTTGTGTAAGAAGGAATGTTAGGCATTTTTCATGCTTGCAAAAGCTAGGACTGCCCCTTACTTGTATGCTGAAGTTTGTAACCCTAAGCATATAAAAGGCCTCTGTTTTCTGTACTCTTCAGACTACCTCATTCAGTTGCTACGGCTTCTGTGTGACGCGGCCTCACTTATTAAATTTAATAAAGATGTCTTTTCATATTTTCAGCTTCTGTGCCAAGTTCTTTTTTTTATTAGTAAGTATTCCCTGAGAATGAAGATTACATTTCTTCAAATGGCGCGGCCAACGTGGGCTTCATCAGAGAAGTGACTTTCTGTGGGAGTGATCTTGTCAGAAGACTGAAATCTACTGAGGAGGACAGGACGGGACTCTACTACTCTGTGCACAGGAATTCTGGAGATTCTCTGTTTCTGCAGCCCAGTATATTTCTGCTCTTCCTGATTTTGATCCTCCACATGATGTCACTCCTGACTGAGAACCTTTTTGGCGTGAGTATTCTAAAAAAGACCGTTAGGTCATGTAGAACTTGACAGTTAGAATTTGGATAACCTTTTGATTAGTAAGAATAAGAAGTACAAGTGGGTCGCTCCCACGACTTTGTTTGGTTTCTTGGTTTTGATTTGGTTATTGCAATTACCAAAACCGAGGGGTTGGTTTCTTAGTTTTGATTTGGTTATTGCAATTACCAAAGCCGAGGGTCTCGTATATTTGCGAGTATATCGTTTTTGATAACCCCTTGAAGTTTGAAGCTAGATTAGTGAGCTATAAGATGCCTGGTCTTAGCAAATTTAGGACTGTAACTTTGGAACTTTGCAATTTGTGTTGGCCAACTTTGGGTTTGTATAGGTTTGTATATGCGAATTGCAATTTGTGTAGAACAGGTAATGAGAAGAATTTTCTCTATTTGGTTTAGTTGAACGGTGCACGTACGAAAAGTACATTAAGCACTACATTGATTATAATATTGTATATTTTGCAATATTTTTGGCATGCCTGTTTAAAAGCTCACATAAGAAGAATGTGTGGCTTTATTTGGAAGGTACCATAGTGTGATGTGAAATTAATTAGCCGGCTTCCCTAGAGGGAATATCTAAATAGGTTTAGATTTACAAACATATTTCTTCCTTGGTGATTTTGTATCCCCAGGGAATTAAAATATGACATAATACATATAAGGATCCTTTGTTCTGGGCAATGTTATGAAGGAAGATATGCAGAGCGATTATTTGGTGTTCTGCTAGCCAAAGCTAGTGAATTGAGTGTATTTTCGCTTCTTGGACATACATCAGTCTGTTGGGCTGTTTTTGCAGTCTTTTGAAACACAATTGAGAAGCGTTTCTTGTAAATATGACTTACAACTAGTATTTACAAATGGTTTTGTTTAAGTACAGTCTGTGGGATGTCCTTTGTTTTTGTTCTGAGTATTGGTTTGTAGGTTAAATGTGTGTTTAAATGTCTATGTGGTTTTCCCATTAGTGCAATTTCTGTAAGTGAATAGCGTTGGCGCTATTTATGAAATGCATGGCTAAAGCACGCCGTATTGTGTGTCCTGAGTGTTTCACCCCTTTCTGTTTATGTCTGAAATAAGGGATGCAGCTTGCTTTTATATGTGGTATTATCAAAAATGATTGGGTTTATTAAAAATAATTATTAAATTATGAAAAATAATTATTAAAAATAAGTGCTACAAAATTCGTTTTTTACTATTCATGAAGCTTAATACTCATACAATGACCCCTAGCATTAAAATGTAATTTGAGTTGTGTTGCACTGCATAATGAGGACATTAGCATATGACATCTCACTTAGCGCAGGCGTAAAAAACTAATTTTTCTAAGGATTTACATGAGATATGTCTAATGTCTAATATCTGTAATGTGTAAAGAACATTCTGAGGATGATTAATATGTAACACACTTATAGGATATTTATTTTTAATTGCCCCAAATATCAAAGTCGAATTTGGGTATTTTTGCCATTTAAAATAGCTTTAAAGTGCCTTAGGCTTGAGTAAATGCATACATTTAGGTATAAAACACAAATTTGCAGGTTGTTCCCATTTGGGGTTGCGTTTAATGGCTCAGTGAGCCAATGTGCCTGGTGCAGAGGTTAGAGTTTAATGTCAGGGTTGAAGGTTTTTAACTTTGGCTGGACCTAACTGAGACCTTCATCTATTTAAGGTTGATGAAATGAGTACCATTGCAAACAAGCAATTGTTCTAAAAACTGGTATGTGTGTTATTATGTTCTGCGAATTATTCACAGTAAATGTTTTAATAATATAAGTATAGAAATAAATGATAGCCCCTAACAGGAGTAATATATATAACGTGTTTTAAATAGAGTGAATTATTGCAGGTTAGGAGGAATCCGGAAGGCCTTTTGTCTTTGACAAACTTCTTAGTGAGCAGAAGCTGGGGGCTAGGACAGCTGCAGAGGCTGGCTCGAGTCGCGCTGAGGTGTTATCCTTAGTTTCCCTGTAAACAATGGAAGGAGGCTGTCATGTTGACATTTGTGACCTTTTAAATTAGGGCCTTGTCTCTGTGAAATGCAGAATGACCTTGCTAAACAGGCCTCTAAAAAGAAGGGTTTCTGGTTTCTCCACAAAATCAAAGAACTTAATTCCAAAGGGAAAATATGAAAAAGGTTTCTTTGAAAGTCCCAACACATGCTAAATGCTCTGCGGAAATGATATATTTGTATCTCTGCCTCTAAAAAATGATGTCTGCTAGTTGCTTTTATTTGACTGAAAATGAAGCATTGCATTAAGTCTTAGACAGAAAATAAGACGAAGTTTTTTTTTTTTTTTTTATTTTTTTTTTAAATATCTTTATTCGATTTTTCCCCCCCCACATTTTTTCTATTACAACCATAATCTTTTGAATGTTACATAGAGTTTTTCCACCCCTGTACAGATTTGTTTTTTAGACGGTTATACATATACAGAAAATAGAAGCAAAATAAATAAAATGCATCATGTAATACATGCTTATCGCCTGTGCAAATTTCACAAATAAAACAAGATAAGCAAAGAAAACATATTTTTTACCTCTTCCCACTCTTCCATTGATCAATAGGAAACCATATCCTACCCCCCAGGGCTCTTGCCTTTTTGCCTTTCCTGTCGTATATAGCCCTCTCTAGATTATAAGTAGAAAGTAACCTTGCCAACCAGATTTGGAACGACGGTGCTGACTTCTCTTTCCAAGCTTTAGCTACAATTATCCTAAATACTGCTGTCGCAATAAATAGAAATTCTGAATATATAATATTTTCTCCTACACTTATACCCAACATTATCAATTCATCAGTAAGTTTGGTTTTAATTCCTAATGACTTTTCCAAAAACTCCTCTATTGCCAGTTTTAAGGTGTATAATTGCGGGCATTGTGCAAACATGTGTGTGATGTTGGCCCCAGTTGCATTGCAACGCGGACATGTTATTCCCGTGGTTCCCCCCCATTGGGCGATTCTAGCAGGTGTATGATATAGTGAATAGATTGTTTTATAATGTTGAGTTTGTAGTGTAGCTGAGCCTAGAATGGAGCGGCCAAGGTCTAATGAGGTTTGCAGATCTTCCGGACGGGCTCTCACTTGTTCGCCCCATTTGTTACTATATCTCTCTCTGTCGTCTGTTTTAAGGATCTGCAGCTCCGCATACAGCTGCCTAATTTTACACTTTAAGCTGCTTCCCATAAATTCCATTATCCTACAGCTTGTCATCCCTCCTGTACCCCCTAGTTTTGTGTGAAAGAAGCTCCGCACTTGTAAGTATTTAAAAAAGCTGTTCCCTGCTATTTTATATTTATACTGTATATCTTGAAACATTAGGAACCCTCCTCCTATGTCCATTAAGTCTCCCAGTTTCTTAATCCCTTTTTCGTCCCACTCTTTCATGACTGTGCCCCTGAAAATTTCTGATGGGAGATCCTGATTCAAATACAGCCTGAGATATCTGTTATATCTCCCAAGCCCCAATTTTTTCTTTACTGCTCTCCAGACTTTGTAGATTGCGCTCAGGGTCTTAAATCTTGTGTGTTTGAAGTAGGCATAGTCTACAGTTGTTACTAAGGCATTCTCTGCCGCCTTTCCCAAAAGTGCTTCATAAACATTGCCTGAGTGTGCTCTCTCCTCTTGTTGTACACTTCCACCTAGTAAACCTTTAGAATATTGGAGTGCTGACGCCCAGTAGTAGAATTTAAAATCGGGTGCACCCCAACCTCCCCTCTGTCGTGGTAGTGTCAAAAAGCGGTATGCCCTACGTGTCTTCCCCTGTGCCCAAATTAGTTTATTTATTGTTGATTCTATTCTGTTAAACCATATCGCTTCAAAGTATAGTGGAATTGCTCTGAACAAATATAAAAATTTAGGAAAGGTCACCATTTTGATATAATTAATTCGGCCCATGAGAGTCAAGTGTAGATTATTAACCCTCTCCATGTTACTTTTAACCTTTACCAGCAGGGGTTCCATATTTATCTCCACTAATTTCTCTAGCTCCGCAGTCACCCTAACCCCCAAATACCTTGCCTCCGGAGTTACTCTTGTGTCTGTAAATGCAGTGAATCTGTTCTGCACCACTTGTGTCTTTCCCCTATTTATTAGGTACCCGGAAACCTTGCCAAACTTCTTCGCCTCCTGTTCTATTTTTTTCAGTGATTCCTCTGGTGTTGGTGTTATGACAGCTACGTCATCTGCATATGCGAATAATTTATATTCTTTCCCATGCAGTGTAACTGGAGTAATCCCCATATTTTGCGTAAGTCTTCTTAAAAAGGGGTCCAAGTATATCGCAAACAGTAGGGGTGAGGCTGGGCATCCCTGCCTAGTCCCCCGTCTGATCTGTACCGTATTGGAATAGGATCTATTAATACGTATCCGAGCACTAGGATGTTTGTAAAGTGCCTGGATTGCTGTTATGTATCCTCCGCCTATACCAGCCCACTCCAAAGCCTTCCATAGGTATGCCCAGGAGACCCTGTCAAAAGCCTTCTCGGCATCCAAAAATATAGCCGCGACAGGGTCTCCTGAGGCCTCTGCAGCGTCTAAAATAGTAATTAGCTGCCTAGTGTGTTGGGTAGTTCCTTTCCCCGGTATGAAGCCATGTTGTGTTGAAGAAACCACTCCTTCTATTACCTTGCTCAATCTATTAGCCAGAGCTTTGGAAAATATTTTTGCATCAGCGTTCAGCAATGTTATTGGCCTATAGGAGCCTGGTTCGGTAGGGGGTTTGTCTTTCTTCAGGATCACTATTATGTCCGCGCCCGCCCATGACTGAGGGACTATTCTGCCCCCCTGTGCCAAGCAACAGATTACCCAAATATCCTTAGCCAACACCTCCCAAAATGTTTTATAAAATTCTACAGGAATTTGATCTTGACCGGATGCTTTCCCGGATGGTAAGCTGAATATCGCCTCTTTTATCTCCTGGACTGTTAATTGTGCGTCTAGCTTGTCCCTTTCTTCGATACTCAACCCCTCCTGTGAGCCTTGCCTAAGATATTCCCAGCTTTCTGCCTCTATGTTGTCGTTAGTAGTGTCTTGCTCATATAACACCTCATAAAACCTTCTGAATACCTCCTGAATCTCCCCCCCTTTATTGACAATTGCCCCTGTAGAATCCTTAATTTCTTTTATCTCCCCTGCTGCTAACGTTTGCCTAGTTCTAACTGCGAGCAAGTGGCCGACCCTCTCATTGAATTCGTAACATTTCTCTTTTTTTGCTAAGTAGTTCCTTGCTGTTTTCTGTGCCAGGGACGCCCCCGTTTCTGCCTTCTGTACTTCCATGGCCACCAAGATCTGATCAATGGGATCTTTCCTGCCTATTGCATCCACTAATGCTCTTTCCAGACCCATCAGAGTTCTGATCTCCTCTTCCACCTTCTCTTTTTCCTGCTTGCGTCTTACCAGAGTATAGCTTAGTGTCTCTCCCCTCACCCCTGCTTTAAAGCTATCCCACACCATATCTGCTGAGGCTGAATATCTATTCATGTCCCAAAATTGCGTTATCCATTCTTGCATTCTAGTAATATATTCCTCCTCCTTCAACAACCCTCTCTCAAACGTCCATGTTGAATTTACCCTTTCTGTTTTTTGGAGCACTGCTAAGCTTAGAACCAGCGGATTGTGGTCTGACACTATTCTGGGGAAATGTTCTATCTTAACTCTACCAACAAGTGAGCTAGAGATAAAAAAATAATCCAGCCTGGCTATTGTTTGATGAGGAGCTGAATAAAAAGTGCTACCTGTGCCTACAGGATTGAGTTCCGCCCATACGTCCACCAATGCATTATGATGAGCCAGATTTTGTACAGCTTTGAGCACCTTCTTTTTCCTCCCTTGATATCTGCCCCCCTTCACATTTATTAGGCCATTCAAGCCATTAATATTAAAATCCCCGCAGCAAATCACAGGCTCTGGCCACACTGCTAATTCATTGTCAATAAATTCAAATAGTTCAGGCTCGTCCTCGTTTGGTCCATACAGAGAGGCCAGTGTGCATCTTCCTGCGGCGGTCTCTATATCTAACAATAACCATCTCCCATCATGATCTCCCTTTTTCTTTATGATTTTTGCGATACCTTTTCTAGCCAAGACTGCCACTCCCTTGTTTCTCCCCTCTTGTCCCGTATAAGCCAGAACCTCAAATCCCATTTGATCCAAAATAAATTTATCCTTAACTGCCACATGTGTTTCCTGTAAGCATGTTATATCAATTCTCCAATATCGCAGCAATGCGGAGAGCTTCTGTCTTTTCTCCTTATTATTTAAACCACAGACATTGATCGTCATTATCCTAAGTGCCATACATTAGATTTTGCTTTTACCGACACCTCTGCAGCTAGCTTAAATTTAGCAAAACAATTTCTTGCTGTTTCCTTATGAACTTTACAAATCTGCACCGTGTTATACCACCAACCTTCACGAAAAAAACGAAAAAAGTAACTGCCCCTATTGTTGCCCATTTCTTAGAAAAGGGCCATAAAGAATCTGAATTCGGTTGGTTTGTAATAGAGAAAATCAAAATAGGGAAGAGAGGTGGCAATATGGTTACAAGGAGAAAAGAAAGAGAGCAGTGGTACATTTCCTACCTCGACACAGTCAAGAGAGGCTTGAATTCGAGAGAAGAGTGGGACCGTATTATTGGAGCCATATAGAATATGCATATGCCCCTTATCTTTTAACATAGGGTATTTCTGGCTGTATTTAAATGCATCGCTTTAATTACTTGGCATTTAGCTCTATGGATACCGAATACCAGCAACCATGAACATAGAACTAGGTTATACTTTCTGCTTGCCACTAGTTGATAACAGAACTCCGAAAACACACACGCTGTAAATATCTGACTATCCGTTGGCCCTAGCTCTAAAATAAGTGCTCTAAAATAGGTGCCCTGACCAATATTTCTGGAATGAACAACAAGCCTTTTTGTGTAGGATGAATTTTCCTAGGTGGAGTCTAAGCAGCATTCGCCGCTTTCCTGAGGGTCGATCTAATGTAGTATTCAACAAATACATCTTTTTAGTACATCATGATTTTATTTTAATCCTCTAATTTCCACGCACCGTCCTATCGATCATATCGAATTCCCATGAATTATAGATTAAACATGTCTCTACCACCGACTTGTTTAGTATATCGGGTAGTCTGTTTACTCGGTCTATTACTTCCGGGATCGTCATCAATTGAGTCCCGCGCTTTGCCGATATTTAAAAACAACCCGCCTCTCAGCAAGTTGGCTAGCCGGGATTGCGAGCGGAGTCACACGCGGGACGCAGTAACATTATACAAAGAAGGTGAGTGAGCCGTACCATAAGGAAGGGGCTGCGCCACTATGAGAAAGGGAGATATATATTTTTTTGACGAAATCATTTTGGTTTGTCACCTTATGCAGGGCCGCCAGAGAGGGAACCCTCACGGGTAACGTTTATTGGACGAGTACCTGGGATTAAACTCTAACCCCTCTGTGTATGGCTTAGATCTCGCGTATACGATTTTACACAAAGTAAAGGTCGGAATTTGACACTGTACCTACCGCGTGCTCACAAGGCAGCTTTGCTAACTATGTGTGAGTATCTTGAATAAACATGTGTATTTTTATAACCGCCGTCATAGTGGTAACGGACTTGTAATGGCATATCGTTATTTTCAGCCTCCAGATATCAAGCTGGAAACATTGTCGATACCCCATGGGAATTATATTAATGGTTTCCTTGAACTTTTAAAGTAAGTGGAAATTTAACAAAAAGCTCTTGTTTGTAAGGCATGACTACATGGGCTGTTTTACGTATGTCAGCGTTTGGTGAATCAAATTAGTAAACATAAAACGACGTTATATGTATCTACATATAGGAGCCTATAATAGTTGCTCTTATGCACTAGTACGCCAAACAGTGTAGATAGGCGCCCTTTTGAAAAAACTATATACATAAGTAGGCGGATAAGAGATAGCTTATGTTGTTTATATACACCTATATAGGGGTGTTTCTTGAATAATAGCTGCTGTATTCTGACAGAGCTGACAAATTGAGAAGACAGTTAGCAATGGTTAACAAATGTGAATAACTGTCTTTGAATCAGCTAAATAGGATGTTCATCCCTCCTATAACCAGGTACTTCGAACATAAATTGAGGATTATTCGCTGGACGAAAACCTCAACTTAGTGATAAGGAGGCGGGAACCCCTTACAATACATTGTTTTATCTTTCATCATTTTGAGGTAGGTGGTGCATTACTGTTCGCTGTTTCTGTTGCCACCTCTTTTCTTAGCTAAATCTGGTGTCTCTAAACAACAGAAAATTATCTGAGTCTGGTTCCTAACCTTGTCATTGACAGTGGGGTGCTTTGAATAATGTACAAAATTAATGTATATTTACAATGAATTAATTCTTGTAACGTAATTGATATATACGACTAGACACTATACTTTGATGTCAAACACCGTTTTTTGATCATATAAGGTTGCTATCCCCAATCATGTTATTTGACAGATGGGTCTTCAGAAATGTTGTGTATGATATATGTAAATCTATAATGAACTAATTTTGAGCATACAATGAATTTATGCAATGGAGCAACATATCTTGGTACCGATTACTTTTTCTGTGATTACATTATGTTTTTGTAAAAATGTAGGTTTATGTGACTATGTTATGTGTCTCTCCGTGTAATGGAAGCAATGTGTACATGTGTTCTTCTAATAAGCTGGTAACATTACGTTTTTTAAGGATTTCTATAGGCCACAAAATTCTGCAATTTCAATGAGATCTACTTTACCCATTTATTATATATTAAATTGATCTTATTTAATTTCCAGAATCTGTGTGGGAAACATTATCCATTAACTGTCCTGATGAAGGCGGATCTGATTGATTGTACCGCCGAAACGCGTCGACGCCCTAGGAGTTAATCAGGGACTATAAATTAAGGAGAACTTCAATATTACTGTTTTGTACTTGAGTTTAATCCTTTCTCCCTGCGTACTCCTTTTTATTTGAACGTTGTTTTTATTGTTTACTGTACCGTCCTGTATATGTTTCCCAATCGTTAGTTTTTAACTGATGTAATGTTTACTTAATAAATTGTTTTATACCTTATCTTTTGCTAGAGTGTTTTCACATATACTGTAATTTTTCACGTGTCTACATTGCTTCTTTGTGCCATGTGAGGTGTTAATAGTTGAATGTATGTTTTGTGGATACCTATGTACTTTTGCAAATTTACCCAAAGGGAATTTCTTTTTTGACTTGCGTTATACCACCAACCTTCACCAGTGTCATTCTCCCTACCCCACCCCCCCCCCTTAACCCCCCTCCACCCCGACTGCTGCCCCCCCCCTGTGACAGGCAAATAGGTCACTCCTGACCTATGCGTGTCCGCTGAGCGATGTAGCGTCGCGGCCCCTCTCCTCCCCTCTTACCTACTGCTGTTCTTAGCTGTCAGGCTTATAGATTTACCCAGCACTTATACATCCATTGCATGTATTTTATGTGCCTAATGCCCCCTAATGCCCCCTTTCTTCCCTGTCTATTTCCTTCTGGCTCCCCCTTGCTCTTTTAACTCTGTCAGGAATTCCCCTGCTTTTATTTCCGAAAAAAACATTCTTGTGCGGCCTCCAGAGATAACCTTTAACTTTGCTGGGAACATTAGATAGGCCTCCGCCCCTTGCGTCTGAAATGCTGTAATCAATTGCCTGAGCCGCCAACGCCTCTCCACTGTTACATGGCAGAAGTCAGGTCTAGCAAAAAATGTTATTCCTTCGACTGTTTTTTTAGAGTCAGGCCTGGCTTTTTCCATTAGTTCTTGCCTTGCCAGGAAGTTACCAAAAAATACTAGCATGGCCCTTGGGAGAGCCCCTGAACCCTCTTTATGATTTTTCCTTGCGAAGATCGGGAATCTATGAGCTCTCTGCACTTCTTGTTCCCAGTTCCATGGTACCTCCGGAAAGGCCCCCTTTAATAACTTGATAACAAAGCCTCTAGGGTCTTGCCCCTCCTTCCCTTCCTCTATTCCAAGGAGTCTGGCGTTGTTGCGCCTCTGGCGGTTCTCCAAATCCTCCACCTTCCACTGTAAGTCCTCCACCATTTTAGTCTGTTCCTCTCTGGAAGTCTGCCAGTCAGTTACCTCATCCTCCAATCTTCCAGTCCTTTCTTCAACCCCTATAACCCTCTCCTCCACTTCCTCAAACTTTTTATTTATTTTCCTGATTGACGCTTGAATTTTTTTAGTATCGTGCCTGGCCCTCCGACTTTCCGCCCTAGCCTCCATTTGCATCTGTTTTAGAGTGGTGAACATTATGTCCAGTTTCCCGCCATCATTTTGAATTTCTTGTACATCCTCCTTATAGATATTGGAGGTAGCGGAATAATCCCAAACAAGTTTCCTCTGAGTGCCTTTATGTGAGCTCAGGGGAGATCCTGTCCTTCTGGATGCCATTTTGCGCCTTTTTTGCGTGTCTCTCCCCCTGGAGCTATCACTACCCCCAGAACTCGAGCATGATCCTGCAGAACCCCTCTCTTCTTCACTGCTTGCCAGCGTTGATTCAGACTCCTCAGACTCCTCAGGGACTGAAAAGAACGCAGTGTCCTCACCCAGCACTGCGTTATCTCTCTTTTGGGCATGTGCCTGCTCCTCTCGTATTTCTGCCTCCACTTCTATGAGGGCCTCAAGCATTTGCCCTGTGTTCGTCATCCCTGCCCCTTGATCAGCCTCTCTCACCTCCTTTAGCGCGTCCCGGTCATCCTGCCTCTCCTGCGCCTGATTTTGCCCAGCGCTGTCTGCCTCAGTCGCTGCAGGACGTTCCGCGGGAAGCATGGGCTCTGCAATTGCTGGTTGCTTGGCAACGCCACCGCTTGCGTCCTCGAGGACGCTCAGACCAACTCCGGCAGGCGGCGTGAATGCAGTGCTTAGCGAGGTTGCCATGGCAGCTCCCGACGCCTCTGTGGGAGCCTTGGCGCTGAAGACCTCTGATACTGACGGCTGCCGGTACACGGTATCGTGTTTCTTCTTTTCGGCTGTATCCCGCGTTGCCGGTATGTTGCTGACAGCTCGTGGGTCTTTGCTTTGACCGACCGCCTTGTCTTTTTCGCTAGCTTTTTCTATTTTGCGCATTTGCGCTTTCGTTAGCGCAGAGACTGTGGGGGTCGCTCTTCTGTTAGTAAATGGCATTTTGGTTTTCGGGATAGTACCCGTTCTTCCTGCTTCTTGCTTCTGAAGTGCCTCTTTGCTTGCCCCACCGACTATGGATGGCTGTTGCTGCTGTTTGTGTTTGCCGCGGGTCGCCATTTCCGCCATCTCTGCCACAGACATTTTGAGGAATTTGATATATATTATCTTTGCCTTCTCCACAATTCGTGTAAGGCCAACAGCTCCGCCGTGAAGTAATCTCACATAGAAGTCTCCTGCTTGTTGAATCCAGGTTACAGGTTGCATACTGCTCTCATTCTGCTTGCTTGCTTTCGCAACTCCATTCAAGCCTGAATTTTGTGCTTAGGTCGGAGAGGGGTCTGAGTGCGACTTACTCCTACAGCGCCTCAGCGGCCATCTTGCCACCCATCTGCCACAAGACGAAGCTTTTTATTGAAATTTTGAAGGCTACATGCCTAAGTGAGAACGATTTTCCAATTAAGAATTTTTTTTTACAGTGGAAATTGTGGCCCAAAGATAACATGGAGTGTCAGTGAAAGAATTTTACTTTTGGAAAGTTAAAATGGCTTAATGTTGCAAGATGACTGACAAGATGGTAACAGTTAAGTAATGGAAATGTATTTTTGTGTCTGTTCGTGTGTATTATGTTTTGTCTTCTGATTAAAAGTTATAATTGATGTCTGTTTGTTATGAGAAATGTCTCTCTTTTGTGTGTTGTATATTTATTTTTGCTTCTGCCCACAGATCATTCATGAATTGTTCTGGGTGATTTTAAGGCTGACAAGACACGTGAGTTTGGTTGGTTAAAAAGGGGGTGTGTTTTTGCGTAGCCTTTGGGAAGAAATGTTCATGTGTTTTTTTTAATGTTTGTGTATTTGGTCCTATCATGAATTGTTCCTGTGGGTTCTGTGTGTCAGAAGAGACATAGTGGGTTGTATTTGACAGCCAAATGTCCACTAAATGGTGATTTGCTGTCAAAAGGAGGGTGAGGATTTTAAACCTGACAAATTAAGCAAGCCCAAATATTGAGTTTTGGGCTGCAGGTTCACAGTGCATAAAGTAAAGGACTTGAAGTGTGTGCGTCGCCGCTCATTTACATATGCTATTGTCTTGTCTATGTTTTTTGTGCTTGATATACAGCAAGTATATCTGATGGCTTGACATGTGCGTTTTGCGTTTATGTTGTTGCTTTTGATACTATTACAAGTTTACCTGTTTTGTGAAGGGATATACATGACAATGTGTATCCTGCAAACAGTTGGGTAGATTTGCTTTGACACTAAATTTCACAGAAAGACAGACAACACTTCATCAGTGTATGTCAAATTTGGTTTTAATGGTATTTGAAGGAAAATAAAAAAAGAGATATACAGAATCAAAGTGTGTCACATGCTGTTAGTCACGTACTGCCCCTCCCCTTAAGGAACAGGCAGCCCTACATTTATGTATCCTGATTGGACGTAAGGATAAAATTATAGATCTGTGACTCTTGTACATGGTGACCTAATTTCTATATTACATTAGTCAGTTTTGTTTGGTTTCCTAAGTCGTGTATGGCTTTGTACCATAAAGGAAACAAGGTTTCATTTTTCCCTGAAGAAAGGAATTGGAACATTAGCTGAGATTACCGTATATGGTTTAGCGGCCAGCGGTAGAGCTAACATTTCTGAACTATTTTTGATTTTTGTTCACTCAAGTAATTTCTTGTTCTTCCTATAGATTTTTCTTTTTCTCCCCTGACCAATGTCACATCGTGCCTAGCGTTTGGGGATTTTAACTGTGACCTAGTCCCATTTCTCTTTTCCATATTCCTTTCACTAGTCAGCCTTTATTATTGTAGGTGTATTGTTCAGGTTCACACTTCCAGATTGCAGTAATGTACTAGGAACCCCCTATATTATGTATAATTCCCTTTTGTATGACCAGACTGGTTTTTAAGAATTTTCTTTAGGCCTACCTCGATGTTTTCCAGTCTGACCGTCATGGTAATGATGGACTGGTTAACTGACTCAATGCTATTATAAGACAAGTTTCCACATTTTGATCATTAGCCTGTGTATTGCATAAGTGCACTTGATGCACAGTTATTAAAAGGGAGGTATCTACATGTCCCTGATAATCTGTATTATGCGATTTCTCTTTTGAAATGTTTTAGATAAGGAATTTAGGAACACCTATATGTAATTATTGAGAGAAAAAATTTGTTTACCCCATTAGATGATGCCGCTATGTGTGAAGACATCCATTTAGATAGAATTCTCATGTAGTTATCTACCCTTAGATGGTAGAGGATATGCTCTCACATGGAAACCCAATTGAAGAAATTAGAGGCACTGTTTTGCTTATTGCCTTTGTCTTTGTATTCTATGAGAATGACAGTGTGTTCTAGACCAGAATTGTCTCATGGCGTATGGCCACTCCCTCGCAGATTGCAGGCCAACTGCTTACAATCCTCTTGTTAAAAACAAACTGTTTTTGTACTAAATTGAAGGAAAATAACAAATGTGTCCCATTTCCTACGTCACTAGGTTCTGCAGGATTAAGTCATAATAACCTGCGGACCTTTGATGAAAAGCTAATTCCCATCAGTGACAGTCTCAGCACCCAGAAAAGCAGCAAGGCTGGACAGTGATCGCCAGAGCACCATCCATGGTATCTCCAAAGAATCATACTTGCTCCATCAGACGGCATTGGACATCACAGAACCAGTTTCAGTGCAAAAGAGCGAAAGAGAAGGATTCCAGTTATTTTTGATGTTTTAGTTTTTTCCTGTCATGTGCTGGTAACCTCTGACAGTAGGCAGTCCATTGAGCCCCTTGGCCTGAGTTTTGGCCACACACCCCTTTTCTTTGCTCCAACGGAAAGGCAGTGCACCGGAGGATCCAAGACCGGCAAAAGGCACTACATTGTGGTACCTATGATTAAATGAAAGAGCAGCCCGAGCATCCTCTGACACTGAAAAGAGAGTGTTGGAGTCTGAAAGTGTTGCTGAGTATGAAAGCCTGTTGCTCTTTCCTGATTAATAGTACTTGGGTCTGCATGAGATGATCTGTGCCCATGATCAATGGAGAGCACACTATCTGTAGTGCCTGCTGCAGAGGAGAGATATTGGTGCACTGCCTTGAGACATTGAGACTTTCAAATAAGCTGCGAGTATTTGCCAGGAGGGCACTCCAACGGATACTGAGAAGGACCATTTTCATGAAAGGCCTGAATGAAGAGGCCCATGCGGAAGAAAACAACAAAAGAGGATTTGATGAACAATAGAAGAGGCTTGGACGGACTCTGGGTATTTCCCGTGCGATTGCATAAAATGGGTGTTAGGAGACTGATTCTGGTTATTTTGCTGGCATTATTTTTAAGTAGTATTCTGTTTAATAAAAGCAGAATAAGTCCATTCTCTGTGAAAGAGTATCCCTTTTCACCTCAGAGCATTGATGAGGATCACCACTGTTTGACCTGCACATATAATAAGTTACTGAAATGCATAGGAGCCATAAAAAAAAAAATGTTACTAGATATTTTTAGGATTTGCTTTCTGCTTAGAGTTGTGAAAAATGATAATTTTGTTTGTGGTCTGAGGTTCTGTGAATTCTGAACCCGTGGGTTCCATTTTGTGTATGGCAGCCATTTTGTGGTTGCCCTCACATAGGTCGACGACTGTGGCTGAACTAGTCTTTTAAGGACATGTACACCTTAGCTCGAGTTCGTGCTGACTCCTGTTTGACCTGAGTGAACTGACCCTGTTGCCTGAAGCTGACCTTGTTAAACCAGTTCCTGCCCTTTAGCTGATTAAAATTAAGGATCAGAGCACAGGACATCATAAAGTTTTACTGCACACAAACATGCCTTATCCTACTTCTATCTGTTTCTGTTCCTTCTTTTATGGTCTGTTTATGATATGGGTTGTGGTCCTTTTATTATGGGTTTGTCCGGCTTGTGTAAGAAGGAATGTTAGGCATTTTGCATGCTTGCTAAAGCTAGGACTGTCCCTTACTTGTATGCTGAAGTTTGTAACCCTAAGCATATAAAAGGCCTCTGTTTTCTGTACTCTTCAGACTACCTCATTCAGTTGCTATGGCTTCTGTGTGACGTGGCCTCACTTATTAAATTTAATAAAGATGTCTTTTCATATTTTCAGCTTCTGTGCCAAGTTCTTATTTTTTATTAGTAAGTATTCCCTGAGAATGAAGATTACATTTCTTCACAGGTATCATCTTTGGCAATGTAATCATTAACTGAACATCCTTGAAGCCAATACAAATGGTGGATCATTAAAACTCACATGCTGTCTTTTATCGGTATTACACCTAAGGGGGACACCACCAGATCCTCCAAGGGCCCATAATCAAAAGGGCCTGGCATTCTCCCTCCAGACACCTCCTTAGCTAGTTTTTACTTCACAATTGCGGGTATGTCCTAGCTCACTTAAGATTGTCTGAAAAATGTCGCCCTCTTGGACCTTGGTACCCTAAGCGAACACCATCTTGAAACCCCGACGCCAGTAACAAAGCACCTATCCTATCAGAATAAAATTTAAGCCGTTCACTTCCCAATAGCAATAGGTGCAAAAGCCCTTGTTTACAGGCTGCTGTTGTATGTAGGACCTGTCTCTCCCCGCTGGTACTTTATCAGGGTTGGGAAGCTCTCCAAAACACTGGAATACTGCATGCTTCCCGCCACATTTGATATTCGCATGTTTATATTTACACAGGTTTTGTCACAATAACCCCTGTTAAATCCCCAGGATGCTCCAATGTTAACACATTGTCCCCTTCCCTATGCTCCCACCACCCCAAGGGTTGGCCTCCACAGAAAGTGCCAGTATTGGACTGGCAAACCACTCACAGTGATCAAAGAAGGGAGCGGCCTAGTAGGGTACATCCATTACAACTACAACTCATTATTAACCTCACCCCAGGGTTTATCTTTTTTTTTTTTCTTTTTTTTTGTCCTCATTTGCCTTCCCTTTTTCCCGAAAAAGGGTTCAAACCAACCTCCTTGCCAATCTCCACTTCGTGATTTGGAATACCCAATGGTATGTATATATGACCCAGAGCTGAGAAGGAGTTGTTTAGCTCTATCAAGGTGTTTTTCAACCTGTAGGACCCAATCGATTTGGAGTTGACCCTAGGTCCAAGAGCATTGATGGCATAATCATTGGACCCGGGGAAAAAAAACAACAAAAAAAAACACCCCGGGTTCACTTCCAGCTAACCAAAAGATCCCAAAAGGCCAAATTACGTTCACTGGCATTTCTTTGGAGGTCCATTTTAGAAGTTTCATATAGGGATGACAACCACCGGGAATGTAAAGGGGGAGTTTTTTCTATCCACTGAATACAAATCTGTCTTCTTGCCAGTAAGATCGCATAAAAAAGGAAAGATTTCTCCTTTCCTCTGATATTATCTTCTATTCCAAAAATGACAAGTGGAAGAGTGATTGTCAAAGAAGTATGTAAAATTTAATTGAGAGTGTTCCTCACCTGTTCCCAAAAATCCGATAGATCTGAACATTCTAAGAACATATGTATGTCATTAACTTCAGCCATATTGCACTTATTACATTTTTTGTTTGGAAGAAATTTAGACAATCTTAGTGGTGTGATGTAAGCTCGGTGAATTGTGAACAGGTGATTACGTCTTAGCCATGCAGGTTTTACTGTTTTGTATAGTAAGACACAAGACTGTTGCCATTTCTCATCACATTGAGTGTCAGTCACTACTCCCCATAACTCATTTGGTAATTTAAATTCCCCATCATTTTCTTCTAGCATCTGCCAGTACCAGGTGGCTACTTCTTTACCTCCACTGGGTCGCTCAACCAGCATTTGTTCAAGTGTGTTAGTTTTCCCGATGTTAGGATCTGTATTGCTTTGAGCTCTGAGCCAGATATCTAATTGGATGTATTTAAATCTGGAAATTTCTATTCCTGCCAATTCTTGTAGTAGATTCCAGGATATTAATTCTCCGTCTATGATCAATTGGCCCCATCTAGTAATCCCTACTTGTTTTATGATTGTTGATAACCTATCCTTCAAAAATTCTGGTAAGCCCGGTGAATCCCAAATTGGAGAAAAAATGGAATAGTATGACAGGCCTATTTTTTTTCTTATATGATACCAATTTTTAGCCCATGATTGTGCCATCTTTAGCTTAATTTTTAATTTTTTTTTATAGTTGCCAAATTTAAACATAAATCCCTCAGGTGTTAGGTTTGCCGCCAATATTATTGCTTTGTACAGACTATTAGAGCTTAAATTAGATGGTGATTTCAATAACATTCTCGTATGTGACATTTGAAAAGCCCATGAATAGTAGACCAAGTCTGGAAGTGCAAGCCCCCCTTTTCCCCTTCTTCTTCTTAGTTTCTTCCATGATATTCTTATTGTTTTATAATTCCAAATAAAAGAATTGATTTCTCTTTGTGACTTTTCCAATTGTTTCAACTCAAATGCCAGTGGAATTGTATTAAAAATGAAGATAAACTTGGGGAGGATGCACATTTTGACCAGATTCACTCTGCCGGATATAGAGAGTGGAAGATGGGACCAGGATTTTAACAATTTCTTACTTTCCAAGTGTATTCTTTCTAAATTACTTGATGCTATTTTATCCACATCTTGTGTTATTCTAACTCCTAAATATCTCATAGCTGTTGAGGTTTTTACCTCCAACAAATTATTTTGAAGGTTCCAAACCATTACCTCTGTCTTACTAGAGTTTATGTCATATCCCGAGATTTGTCCAAATTCTGTCGCACATGATATTATTGCTGGGAATGCCATAACTGGGTCCGACGTACATATCAGTATATCGTCCGCATATAAAGCTACCCGCTTCTCCCATTCTCCGTAACAAAAGGATGGAATGTTAGTCTCCATCCTAAGCCTTTGAGCAAACGGTTCTACATATAGATTAAAAAGGAGTGGGGAAAGCGGGCAGCCTTGCCTTGTACCCCTAGTTATATTGAAAGCATCCGTCAGGCCCCCATTAACCATTATCCTAGCAGAAGGATTATTATAGAGTAATTTAATTGTTCTACAGAAAATTTCCCCACAGTTGAATTTTTTTAGTACATCATTCAGATATAGCCAATTGACTCTGTCAAATGCTTTGGTCGCATCTAATGTCAGAGTAGCTAGGGGTAGCAAGGTGGTATTTGCTATATCTATAGCCCCCACGAGTTCATGAATTAACTCTGCCAACTGTCTACCTTTCATAAATCCCTTTTGATCAGGGTGTATGATACTTCCGATAATACTGGCTAATCTAGTGGAGATGATATTTGTAAACATTTTATAGTCACTGTTAAGAAGTGATATTGGTCTGTATGAACCACATTCTGATAGGGGTTTCCCTGGTTTAGGAATAAGTACTATCACGGCTTCTCCCCAAGATTTAGGAGGTATATCACCATTTAATAAGATTCCATTAAAAAGAGTTGTGAGTTCTGGAACTATAAACATTTCTAAGGATCTGTATATATCTGTATATTTCTCCTGGCAGGCCATCGGGTCCTGCTGCTTTCCCCCTTTTTTGAATAACGTATTGCTTAAAGGACTTCTTCCTCCGAAGTCTCTTTTTCTAACGATAATTTTTGATTTATTGTTAGGGTTGGTAGTATAATAGAATCTAACCAGCAATCTCTTGTGTGTTGATCATTCGGTAGATCTTCTTTATAGATCACCTCAAAAAATTCATAAAATGCCCTTCCTATATCTTGATTAGTAGATCTAGTCTCTAACTCCCCTGCCACCTTGATTTCTCATATATAATTATAGGCTTTCTCACTTTTGATTTTCCACGCCAAGATTTTTCCTGAGGCTTCACCATACTCAAAATTAGAAGATTTACTCACTTCCCACCTTTTATTTACTCTTTCTTGCAGGATATTTTCTAACTGATTTTTCAAGTCAGCCAGCTTCTCTTGATCTGGAGATGATATTGTCGGGTCCAGTCTTAATTCCAAGAGTTTCATATCCTCTTCTATTTTGCTTGTTTTTTCGATATATAACCTTCACCTATAAGAGGCTCTGTTAGTAATCTGCCCCCTTAAAAAGGCCTTGAATGTTTCCCAGACTATTGTGTGGGTAGCAGAGAATTTATTAATATTGAAAAAAGATGTAGTTGCCTCTGATAGAAACTTGACCTCTTCCTGCTCTAACAAGATAGTACGATCAAAAGACCAGGAGTGATGTTTAACAATATTGTCTCTTTTTAAAGTAAATACTATCGCTGAATGGTCTGATAAGTGTGATGGAAGATACTTTATAGAAATTAAGATGTCCTTCAGATAATAGCTGAAAAAAACATAGTCAATTCTTGATTTATGTTTAAACCGACTATTTCTAAAGGATATTCCTGGCGTATTGCCCGCCTTTTCTCTCCAGAGATCTGCTAACCCTAGATGTTTCATAATAGATTTAAGAGTCTCTCTTGATCTTACCATACTAGGAACTCTCGATTTAGTTGACTTATCTAAATTAAGATCAAGTACGATATTAAAGTCTCCCATCCAAATTATTGGGTCCTGGGTAGATATCAATTGGTTCCTAACGGCATCCAAATGTGATGAATCATCTGAGTTTGGGCCGTAGTAACCCACCAATGTTCTGTTCTGACCCTCAAATGTAACTTTGACAATCAGCCATCTCCCTGTTTTATCTTCTTTGTATTCTAGAATTTGCGCTTTTGCTGATTTTTTAAAGATGAAAATAATTCCTCTTACGTTCGCATTATGGTCGGTGGAGCAGAATTTATCTATCCATCTATGTTTCTTTAGTATAGTGTTTGCCTCAGATTTAAGAAGGTGCGTCTCCTGCAGTACAATAATCTGTGCTAGAGAATCTCTAAGATATTGTAGAATCCTCTCTCTTCTACCTTGCACTCGCAGACCATTGACATTCCAGGACATAAAAATTAAATTTGCCATAATTTATGAAGATAATGTTTGCCTATTTTTAAATTATTTTTGTTTAATTGCAATAAACGGTTGGTTTTTATAAGCTCAAATTGGGTTAACAAATGAGGATTTTTTATTTCCTTACCCCCTCTCCCTCCCTCCCCCATGGGAAACCCCCCCTTACTTATTCTGGCTCGGTGTTGAGCCTTCCACCACCCGCCAAAAACCTGTCCTTCTTCCCTCCACCACTATTCGTGAAAAACATGCCATAGCCGTGTCAACTTAAATGAGTGTGAGTGTCTATATAATTATATATATTCTGTATTTAGTCTTGATCTAATTTATCGCTTTAACCCTTGTGTTTATAGAGTTGAATGTGAGTGTGGGTATAAATGTGCTTGTATAAGATCCTTATCTAATTTTGTATTTGTAGAATGATTGTTTTTTTTTTCTTTTTTTCTTTTTTTTTTCCCCCCCTCTTCTTATTTTTTTTTTTTTTTTTTTTTTATGTTATTGTGGGTTTTCGTATACACGCTCATATTCTTCCTTAATTTGTTTTATGCATTTGGGCTTGGGCTTGGGCTTGGACATGATCTCTGATCGATTCATATAGATCATCAGCATCTTGAATGGACCGAACATTGTGCATCTTGTTGTTATACATGATCTTAAGAAAGGCCGGAAATCTCATCTGGACCGTTGCCCCAAGCGACCTGAATGTACCCATACGCTGCCCCAACTCCCACTGCCTCTCCAAAGTGGTCTTAGAAAGATCTGATCTGATTTCGTATGTAAAATCTGGACCCTTTATAGTGCCCGCTTTTAAGGCCAGATTTAAGATTTTCTCTTTGAGGGCATACGTTAGGAAATTAACCAAGACCTTCCGTGGCTTAACCCTAGCAGGATTCAAGCGAAAGGGGTCTCTGTGTATTCGCTGGATGTCTTTTTCCAAATCATCAATTGATTCTTCCAGATTCAATGTATCTTTTATTAGATGCACTATGAATTTCTTAAGGTCCTCGCCTTCTTTACCTTCCGGTATCTTGAGAAGTCGGATGTTGTTACGTCTCGAATAGGGTTTATCTTGTTTTAATCCCCCACCCTAGCCCTAAATTCCTTATCATAATGAAGCCATGCCATACCACAAAAATCCAATTTCGCTTTCTGTATTGTATCCATATACTTAAAGATGGAAACAGTTCTATCTCAAACTTTCTCACAGTAGACATTTGCATAAATTAAAAATGCTGATGTCCTCATGTCAATATTGGTTGGAACCCGTGGTCTGCGTGCAAGCTCCCAAGCCTTTTCTTTGGACCCTTCTTTAACTTGTATTTTTCTGTGTCATAACTTCTATACATCAATGAATTCCCCTCTCCAAATTTATTTTTTAGTAGTTGTGGCTAAATGAACTCCTAGCGGCATGGAAGCTTCCATTTATGGCAATTGTTTCCGAAAACCCAACCCTATGTTTTTTCTCATTCTCTGTCCCCTTTGATATGTCTTTGGTCTCCACAGTTATCTCACTGTCTGCCAACAGAATCGCCTGTGTTGCACTTTTTTGCCTCTTGTTTCCATTTTTTTCCCTACCAACCTATAACTCACCTTCAGTATCTACCCCTTTGTCCTTACATAAAATTGTTCCCCCTTTTGAGTTTGCTTGTTTACTTAATGCACATTAGCCCCAACATCCCAACATTGGCACCAATCATACTCACATGCCAATAAAACATACCTCTGGCTCTGGTGTTCACTGCTCTTTCATTGTCCCTTTGGTCTCTGCCTCTCTATACCTCACTCTCCTCAAATCAAACTATCATCAACCTGTAAGATAGAGAATTGATCTGGAAAGTTAGACCCCCCTCCTTCCCTTGCCCACCACCATTGGCACTTTAGCAAGAGGCAAGTCGCTGGCTCCACATTGAGAAATCTCACCCCCTTCCAATTCCTCCTATTCACTATCATAATCCAATCACTCATTATCCAATTCTTCATTGACAACTGGAGCACTCACTCCCGGGTGTTCCCCAACACCAACTCCCCCCCCCCCAAATGTCCTCCACTCAATACGTTAAGTTTTTGTAGCAAATTGAATGAGTTTGTCCTCCCTCATCATTGGCAGGGTTGCACAAACCTCTCCCACTCTTCGTCCCTGTGCTCCGGGGTCGCACAAGACCTTACCAGTATCAGGTAACCTAACCTGGCCTCATGTGCCAGAATTGTCCCATTATTGGAACCGAGGCAGTCCGAACCTGGCTTCACTGTGGCCCTGTTATCTGGGAAGCATGCTATCCCTGCTGCCCATTCAGCTGATACCCATACCCACTGCCCTCATTTGTTTGAACTCTGGGTATCTAAACTTACTAAAGGTACTTATCTTGGGATAGAGGTTGTGCCCCATGAATGCAGGTGGCAAATGCAAAAAGAACAATTGATGGACAGAATGCTGAACAATGTCAAACAATCACACCCAGAATAGAGATCTTGGCCTAAATCCATAGTTTTTTTGCTCACCATGCCATTCCAGTTTGGACCCAGCCAAATACCAATCGGTCTTGAACCTGCTCCACATGGGAACAGTCCAACCAGAACTGCGAAGCCCGGTTCTCCCTGGACGGAAAGCAAGCATCCTCAGGCTTAGTAACTGCCCTAAACCAGCTCACATTGTGCACAATCAAGACTATTAAGTTTGATTCATAGTTACCCTTCATACCTCAGACGTGTGCCCTCATATCCTCCTCTTTTTGTGAATGTAGTCTGCTGATAAAATCTTTTCATGCTTTCTCATTAAGTTCGCCATTTATCACTGACTGCATTGATCTCCTCTCTCCACTTAACTTGTTTATGAGAATCTTTGAATCTAGTACTCCATTTGGGTACCTCAGACTGTATCCAAATCCTGCAGAAAGATGGAAAGACTTTTGTGCAGTTCTTCTAAATTTATTTCTGTGTCTCCTCTGCTAAAGATGTAAAATTAGTCAGCGATAGAAGGTCATATTGGTTCTAAGACTACATATATTGTCCACTGAACAACATATGCAGTTACGTTTCTTTTCTAGATCAGAATATTGAAAGGCATCCTCCCTCTTATGCGCCTCATTCAGCTAACCAACTTCTGCATCTAGCTCCATGCTTCCATATGGTCACTATATGAGTTAAGGCCTTTTTGATCCTTGCTCCACTGCATTGTGAACAGCTCCCTTTTCCCGTATGGGTACTCCAAATCACCTGCAATTTAGAATATTTAAAGCTGGCCGATTCCACATTGGCAATATATAAAGCTTCAAGGAACATAGGTATGACGTTAAGCATAGTAAATCTATACTTACCTATACATACTTATCTTGATGATCTACTGGTAGTCGATACTCTAAGGTTGACTTTTTTTTTTTTAGGTCAATCTTTGTGACCTTGATAGTCTAACATAAAACATTCTGAAGTTTATGGAAACCCTGAAAACGATCCCACATAAAGCATATGTGAAACACGTCCAATTACATCAAACACTATACTGAGCTCTGGGTGCATAGAGATGAACACCACAGACCACAACTGGTAATTGGGTAGGCTATGCTCATGATAGGCTGAAACACAGATGTGCAGCTGGAATGAATGTATAATTGAACATTTTATTTTAGCAGAAGCTATGAAAATATGAAAAGGAGTCAGGAAATTGGCAAATGAAAATTGGTGCTTTTTTGACACAGACAAAATGAAAAATCCATCTAGTGATATCAAAAGGCGCACTTCCAAGCAGTTGCCTAGAAAGGATGAATTATCACCACCACAACATGGGCAATTAAGAGACCCACTGTATTTCATTGTTACTGTTCAATATTGCCACTGCGCTGGTACCACAGATCTTTAGGTCTTTCTGCCATGAATTTAGCCCATTTGTGTCCATCACCAGGCACTCCATTGAATTTAATATTTCATCTTCCATATATATATAAATAAAAATGTAAATGTTTGTTTGTTCAAAATCGTAAATCTCTGAAAGTTCTCCACCGATTACTTTGAAATTTTGACACAACGTTGGATTGGAATACGCGCGTGTTTTTATATACACAACGTTGGGTTCGAATACGCGCGTGTCTAATACACACGTGTTTTTAATCAAAAGCCCGAACAAATGTCAATGTTCGTTTGTTAATAATCTTAAATCTCCAAAAGTTCTTCACCGATTGCTTTGAAATTTTGACACAACATTGGTTTCGATTAAGCGCGTGTTTATATATACACAACGTTGGATTCGAATATGCAGGTGTCCAATACGTGCATGTTTTAATTGAAAGGCCGAACAGACTCTATCGATTTGGTTGCTGTGCAACACCTACAATGGACGCATAGAGACAATAGTCTACATATATTAGGATTGACAGTTGGTGTCAGGATGGCAGACCGGGAAGTGGGTGGAGGGAGGGAGGAGGAGTTGGTTCACTTTGCAACATTACCGCGTGTTTATATATACACAACGTTGGATTCGAAAACGAGCGTGTCCAATACGCGCGTTTTTAATCAAAAGCCAAACACATCCTATTGATTTGGTTGCTGCGCAGCAAATACAAGGGACGCATGGAGACAATAGTCTACATATATTAAGATGGACAGTTGGTGTCAGGATGACAGACCGGGAAGTGGGTGGAGGGAGGGGGGAGGAGTTGGTTCACTTTGCAACATTAAGAGAGAACGCATAGAGACAATAGTCTACATAGATTAGGATGGACAGTTGAATGTCAGGATGGAAGACCAGGAAGTGGGTGGAGGGAGGGGGGGAGGAGTTGGTTCACTGTGCAACATTAGTGCGTGTTTATATATACACAACATTGAATTCGAATACGCATGTGTACACTACGCGCGTGTTTTTAATCGAAAGGCCGAACAGACCCTATCGATTTGCTTGCTGCGCAACAACTACAAGGGACGCATACAGACAATATTCACAAAAACATATTGTATACCCACAAGTATTGTGAAATTAAACATATTAGAAACGTACGCTTACTCTTTTCTTTCTCTTCCATTTAACCAGACTGAGCCACAGTAACGCGTGGCTGGGTACAGCTAGTATTGAATAAAAAGCAATAGCTGCTACACCTACATTCTAATCTAAATGCGCCTTATGAAATTCCAGGATGCTTTAATGCCCTCTCACTTTCTCCAGTATTCTTAGCTTTGTGTGTATTACGAGAGGTACTGTTTAATTGAATAATTTGATGTTTGTTTTTACAATTGGGATGATACAACAATTTCTCCTTAAGAGAAAACTTGGCAAACTTCTATGATTACAGACAGCTGGATAGATCGCTTATAGTGTGCTAAAAGTGAATAGTCCTAAGACAGAAATTCTTATAATGAGCTCAAAAATGCTGAACAGTCTACTGGAATGTGGATGATTGCTCTGATATCCAAATGTCCTCATCCAGTGAGTCAGATTACATCTATTGGGTATATTTACTATGATTTTGCACCTTTTGTATCACAAAAGTGGCTCAAATTAACACAAAAGCTTATTTATCCAATTGTAAATTCACTTGAAAGTAGCGCAAAGCAGCACCTAGCGTTGCTTTGAGTTATATATATCGTCAAGGGTGCGTTCTGTGGGTGGGGAATAGGCATCCCCATGCAACCACCAATGTTTTTCTATGCGAAACCCAATCTGCTAAAAAAACTTGTAACAAAAAAAACGCCCTTTTAAAATAGGCGCTATCAAGGATAAGGTTTTTATTTCTCCTTTCTTTTCCGCTTTTGCGTGTGTGCTGCACTGTACAGCACACATACACAGTAGGAAAAGTTTTAAAGTTACTCCAAGCACAGTATTCTGTTGTAGATGGGTACCTTTCCAGTACAAAACCTCTACGAGACTCACGCAGACACCTTTGAACTATGGTGCCAAGGTGTGTGTGTTGCGCTTGGCAGCTGATTGTGAGCTAATGCAAGAGAGAGAGAAGGAGAGAGCCATATCTCTGAAGATATGACGGGATCCTGCTCTCTCCTTCTCATGCAATGCAGCGTAGCATTTTTTATGTTGGGGTAGACAAGGGCTGCCAGGTGCAGCCATTATATCCCATTCCCTGACCATGCACCACAATAGATCCTATTCATTCCTCAGGCCTGTGCTTGCTCTCATAACACTGTTAGCCTTTAATCTGACCATGTTATTTAGAATTTGTATGGCTGAATTTTCCATTTCAGGTTAACTAGCTGCTGTCACATGAATTTACCATGACTTGTGTGAGTATCTCCTCATATACATCTCAAGTTTCAGACAAAAAGCCTTATATCAGGACCATTTGCTCTGGAGTCAGACCTTGGCTGAAGTATTTAATTGTACTGGTATTGATACAGCTCTTTCCATGACCCTTTATGTTCACTTCTTGTATTGTACTTGTACCCATCAAATATTTGAATATTGTTTTTGTATGTTTCTTCCTGCTCTTCACTGCCTGACTACTTTAATGGCACTTCTTCCAGATCTCCCTTCACAACACTTTGCTACAGTGGAAGAGGAGACGCTTGTGTGTCTGTCACTTTTACATGTGTATGCTATTTTTACATTTTAAGATTTAATATCTTATATACCAACCTGAAAATCACTGTGATCTAAAGATTTCTGACAATAAACTCTCGACACCTAAAAACACATTTACATGAGCTTTTATTTTCGTTTCCTGTGCGTGCGACCTCCAACTTTAATGTGTAGCAAAGGTTCCAACCCAGACAAAGCGCTTTAACTTCCAGGGATACGCGCTCTCCCAGAAGAAGCACCTGCAGTAAACTCCCCGAGAAGCCTGGATGGATGGGAGATTAATACGCCTGTAATAGCGAGGCCGGGTTTTCCACATTATACCCTCTCCACAGGTAGACGCGCCTCTTCGGAGACGATGCCAATTATTTATTGCCGAAACATCTGTCGATAAATTCAGCTGCCCCGCTGCACTAAGCATATCATGGGGTCACAGGCCACGGGGGCCTAAAATCCTGGCCTCGTGCTACTGTTGGGCCATTCACTAGTGCTCTCTCCCACCCAGCAAGCCGCCATCGTCTGTAATGTTTCATCGGGACAGCGGGCATACTTTGTAAACTTTGCGCTGCCTTGTCTTCCTGAGTGCTTTGAAGTGTTATTTCATCTTCGTCAGTGATTTATGTTTCGGGGCTTTTATACGGAAGTAAACCAAGGGGCGAGGACACAGAAAGCACAAAATCCTTATTTTGTTTTAACTGTTTTCTGAATGAATACAGAAAACGCTGAGATTTCGAAAGAAGCCATAGAGTCCTACACTCATAAAAGGTCATCTAATAGCTAACGGGAAAAAAACACCGCAAGCATAGGTAACATACATTCAGATCACACAGAATCAAACTGTACCACGTAAACGTGCGTAAGGTCAGAGTTCAGCGTCCTATGTAGACCTTGTATAAGGAAGGCACTCGGGACATTTGAAACAGAAAGCTTCAGTATTTTTATTTACTCGTGTTAGTACTTAAAATGTTAGAAAAGCAGAAGCTATTTAAAAAGAATAGATTTTTCGAAGAATTACACTAATAAGGCGTGCGTCAGAGGCAGGCCAAATATCATGTGGAATTGCGGTGGTTACTTTTAGTTTTTGCAGTTTCATAGTGCTGCTTACGATGAAGATAGTTCGGCTAAAAACATCCTTAGCCAAAATTAAAGATGCAAAAACTCTTCCATTCGTTGATTTCTTTTTTTGTGTAGCAAGTTTTCTAGGCTATTTTCGTGCATGAAACAGCATTCCTGTACTCTGTTTTTGATTGGCAAAGGCTTAAAACACTGCTGCCACTACACCGCTCGTGAAAATCAGTAATTGTCAAGCCACTGTGCTCTTGGTAAAATAGACAGGAGTCTCAAAAAGTAATTGGCAAGAGCGTGTTCATGTTGTTTTTTGTAAAAGTTTAAAGATTTTAAATAAAAAGAGCATGGCGACATAAGTGCTTTCCCACAGCATAGGAAGCAAAGAGGATGGAAACTCACTACTTAGTTCCAGTCGGCGACAAGTCAAGTGTGAGTTTATTTCAAAACAACAGTCTGAGGCTGAAGAAAAGGGGTAGAAGCCCAGAAAGGGCCTAATTAATCAGTTAGGTACCGAAGAGCAGCGCCTTTGAGGCATCACAAATAAACAAGCGGGCAAATGAGACGAGCCGGTGTATAGGGCGAGGGGTCCACTCACAGGCCTGGGCGATAATAGCAGATGAAAGCTAGAGCCAAACAGAGAGGGTACTGCAAGAGGTCAGCTTTAACCATAGACCTGTGGGACATTAATTGATTTAAATTAAGAAGAAAAACTCAGGGCCAAACAAGCTTTTGTAAATTATTTCTTTTCAGGCTGATGAATAAGGGGATTGCTTCAGATTTTCGCAGGCGGTAGCCCAGCAGCCAAGGTCTCTAGCTACCCCGGCAATGTGGCAAAAGTAAGAGATAGTTAAACTATTTCACAAGCAGGGCCAGCTTTAGCGATGGTGGCGCCCAGTGCGACAATGTTTGTTGGTTCCCCCGTGACCTCCTCGACCACTTATTGCCTTACTACCACCCTTTAACAGTGCCCCTCAAGTCCCCATAACCACTCTCTCTAAGATGCATTTAGTTTTATAGTGGCATTCATACCAGTGTAGGGTGTCAGAGCACTTTGCTTCACACACACACACGCACACACATTATACAGAGACAATCAATCATACGTGTGTAAATCAGCATATAGGAAATGTTACAGTGGACTACAAGGTGTAGGAGTCACATGTCATCCCTACTGGTAGGCAGTATAGTTTAAGAGTGCTTGGTCTGGAGAATCACAAACTCAGAATATAAAACAGAACACCACCATTGGGCTTTCTCTGTAATAATGCCAAATGAGCCCTTTTCAAAACATGAATCTATGTTCTAATCTATCATTTCTGGTGTGCATGCAGTTCTTTCATGACAGTTAGTAGCTCCCTGTTCTATATCAGGTTTTAACTTATAAACTGTAAGTAAAAAAGTATGTAACTGACAAAAAAAGCAGAAATCCACTCACCTATTTATATGCACTTCTGTGATCTGCATTGGGCAAGTTCTTTGCAGCAGGCATATTAACCCTCTGCACTACATTACGATGAGTCAAAACTTCAACTACATGAAACTTCGGTCTCTCTCCATGAAGAACATTAATCACCAGCGTTACCTTGAAATTTTTTATTGTTGCTTCAAAATTGCTGGAGGCAAAGAACACTGCCGCAGGGGCTTTTAAAGCCAAAAATGACTTGCAAACATGCCGCTCCAACCCCCCCCCCCCGCACCCCTTTCCCAAAATCAGCACCCGTTGCGGTGGCACCGGTCGTACTGCCCTAAAGCCGACTCCGTTTCCAAGGTTCACAAGAGGGTAAGTGCACTGGCGTAATGAAAAATGAGGGGGCCTCCCTGCACGGTATGTAGAGGGCCCCCCTCCGAGCTCAATCAGGAGGTCTCCAGCCAGAGTGCAGTGCCGAGGGGGCTCCTTGGAGCTTGAGGCCCCCCCCACCGCGGGGGCTGCAGGGGCCTGTGTTATGCCCCTGGGTAAGTGAAAGGTGTTCTCAAGTCTAAAGTAAATAGAGCTCAAACACTTACTTACCTTTAAATACGCTTCTTTAGCTTTAGTGAGTTACACAAATGAAACTTATTTTCCACTCAGGACTCCGCTGCCTCTTTGGCTATGTTTGCATATACCCGAGACACCCTCGGGTATTTGCGCGCAATAAAAATTTCATAAACAAACATCATGCAGATTGCATATGTAAGCTAGAAACCCAACCAACTGCCTATCAAGAATAAGGAATGTGGTGGCACATGTGCAGAAATTGCCGGGAGACATGGGTAGCCAAACTTACCACTACCTGCTTCACGCAGCCAGCCAAGGATCCTTTAGAGGATATTATATTTTATTGAAGGCCACTCATTCCATCTCAGTGATCAATGCTTTAATCCAGTCAAGACTTGACTATGCCAATTCTAGATACCTGGCAGTCCCTGTAAAATCATTAATGGCCTCCAGATTGTTGAAAGTGTGTTCGCTCCACTCATTTCAAGGCTCCACAGAAAATATATCTCCACAGTGATCCAATGGCTCTATTGGCTTTCTAATGACGGTAGAATTCGGTTCAGGGCCATGACAATAGTACACAAAACTATGTTCCTTGGAATCCTAGAAATCTGGGCATCAAAATTTCATTAGCATGTGCCACAGTGGGAGCACTTTTCAAACCAGTAGCTTTAGTAGTCTCTTTGTATTGTAGTGGTCTTGGCCTACTTAATACTAGAACACAGGGCACTGTCAGCCCCACTCACTGACATCGGCATTGTCCAGTGAAGCTGATGTGGACACTGTCACGTGACATGACTCTGCAATGCTTGCTCCCCGGGCGGGTTCAAAGAAGCCTAAGTGTTTGTCGGACTGACAACCTCACATCCCTGAAGACTGTGATGTCATCAGCTCGGCAAAGACCTAGCTTCAAGGCCCAGTCTCGACCCTCTGATCAAATGGAGGTAAAGTTAGCCCCGGGCGTAATATATACAAGCCCGGTATCGCTAACCCTCCATGTCAAGCATAGAGTGGAGAGCTGATCACCTCACCCTTTCCCAACTCATTACAGGGTGTGGGTGGGGTGGGAGCCACCCTGTGACGAGTTGGGAAAGGGTGTGGCAGGTGGGAAGCCACGGAATCAAGTCTGCACTGACTCGACATTAGACTGCTTCTTGCGCGTGAGACTTCATCAATCGGAGTGGAAGTCATTTTATCTGTACTGTCGGCATCATTCGAGTCAGACTGCATGTTTTTTGGAGCTGAGGCAGGCTGAATCGGAGTCATCATTACTGAAGTGCAGGTTGCTGTCCGGAGTACTAGGACTGGACAGTAGGACCTGTGAACTCAGGACTTCAGGAGTCGTGCTGCAGTTCATCAGGTAAGGCCCAGGGGGGCATTTTTAAGTTACATAAGCATGTTTAGCATTACGGCCTAGTCGCATTGATGGATGTCGGGGTGGGGTTGGGGGGCAGACACAGTGCATTGGGAAGGTTCCGTTAACTGAATTAATTTGAGTTCTCTTGGAGCTAAATGTCAGCTATTCAGTCTCAGATAATGCGTAATGAATAATTTCTTGCACACCTCTGTTACCCTGCACATATTTAGAAAACCTCAGGGATGAGGGGCAACAAGGTCTGTAAACAGATACATGGTTACATTTAATTACGTGTACAAATGTGCAATGAACCCTAAGTTTTAATGTTTCAGCTATAATTTACTTGCGACTATTCACCATATGAGAATTGTGCATCTGCCTGCAGGAACACTATTATGTTTGGCCAGTATGTTTAGCACACAAACTATTTCTTATTCAATGTCCACCCCTCCATTCTCTTTCTTGTAGCATTCCCATGCTACTTACGTGCAGAAGCCAGGCCTCAGCACCGCACGATTGGGGGATAAAAAGAAGGACGCAACATGGGACAGAGAGAAGCAGATTTCAGGGGAACACTGCACAGACAGGTAGTCTGTGCACATTTGTGCATGCCTGCTTGTAAATTTTAGCACTCTAAAGCCAGGCCTAAGCCAGGCTCGAGAGAACCAACAGTTTAGAATTATCATTTAGCATCACGAAAACACTGCTCAGGCTGGCGTTGTAGTAGGTCTCTTATCGAACAGTTTCAGAACCGAAGAAGCGGGAAGAGTCACAACTCCATGCTGGAGCAGAACATGAGCAGCTAACTTCCCCTAAGCTATATATACAACATTTTTGATGGCTAGAAAAATGTGCTTTTATCCATATCCTATGTTCCTATATGTGATACTGTAGTTAAACCGTAACCCCTTCGCTGCGGGGCAAATTCTCCTGTGGTGTGAGAGGGGGTGGGGCTGGGTGTGGAACTGCCATACTGAGGACGGCTCCCGGCCGTCATGAGTCACAGTAGGCGTGTGCTCATGACGGCCGGGAGCCGTCCAAACTCCTTCCACTGATTAATTCTCCAGCACAGGCGGGGAATTAACTGTGCGTGGGCAGAGCAGCAATGTTCTGACAGCTCCTGGCCGTCATGAGCACATGACTACCTTGACTCATCACGGCTGGGATCTGTCATGAGCACACAAGGTATTAAGCAGGTGTGAAGTAAATTTATTTGGTGAAGGAGGTATAATTTTGTGTGAATCATCCTTCCAAGCAGGTATAAAACCATTAACACTAGATATTAACCGGTTGCACAAAAGTTCTGTGTGCTCTTTTTCTCATTTTTATTACCAATGTTTTACCAACCTCACAGCTACAGATGGGATGATTCCACCCCACAATGATGCCTGCCCTGTCCTTTGTGTTTGCAAAACTGTTGAGAAATGAGGCGTTGGCACAATTAGCTCTAAGTAAACCAAGACTACAATTCCCACAATGCATTAAGGTTGAAGGGTATGCAGACAAAATATCGAAATTTTAATATCGACATACACTAATATCGAAGTTTTAATATCGAAGGGACAAAATATAGAAGGTAAGTAATATCGATATATTTAATATCGATATCAGTAATATCGAAGTTTAAAATATCGATGTAAGTAATATCGATGTTAATAATTTCCATGTTACTAATATCGATTTTTTAAATATTTTTGTGTATATTATTATGTATTTATTATGTTTTTAATTTAATTTTATGTAATTTAATTACATTTTGTATTTTAGTACTGTAGCAGGTTGTGGGTTTATAGGGGAATAGGGTGGGAAGTAATTTAATTATGTTAAATTAATTATTAATTAGTAGGAATTATAAATTAATTTTTATTAATTGGTAATTAATTTTAATTAATTTGTAAATAATTTTAATTAATTGATTAATTGATAATTATGTTCTGTAGCGGGTTGTGGGTTTATAGGGGAATAGGGTGGGAAGTAATTTAATTATGTTAAATTAATTATTAATTAGTAGGAATTATAAATTAATATTTATTAATTGGTAATTATTTTTAATTAATTGGTAATTAATTTTAAATAATTGATTAATTGATAATTATGTTCTGTAGTGGGTTGTGGGTTTATAGGGGAATAGGGTGGGAAGTAATTTAATTATGTTAAATTAATTAGTAATTAGTAGGAATTATAAATTAATTTTTAATAATTGATAATAATGTTTAATTAATTGGTAATTAATTTTAATTACTTGATTAATTGATAATTATGTTCAGTAGTGGGTTGTGGGTTTATAGGGGAATAGGGTGGTAAGTAATTTAATTGTAATTAAGTAATGTTCTTTAATTAATTGTTTTGTTAATTATCTAATTGTTAATTAATTATTATTTGTTAATTACATTTTATTAAATGGTATTTTTATTAATTTTTTAAATTACATATATTTTGCTCATCATGTTTTTAATAATTATGTATTGGTATTTGTAAATGGTTTTTATCTATTTAATAGTTAATATTTTTATTATTTAAAATAAAACATTTATTTATAAGTATGTTATTTTTACCCCTACGCTATCCAACACTTTCCCTACTGTTGCACTCTCTGGAGTGGGAATAGTAATTTTTACCTCTACGCTATCCAACACTTTACCTACTGTTGCACCCTCTGGAGTGGGAATAGTAATTTTTACCCCTACGCTATCCAACACTTTCCCTAGTGTTACGCTCTTTGGAGTTGGGATAGTAATTTTTACCCCTACGCTATCCAACACTTTCCCTACTGTTGCACTCTCTGGAGTTGGAATAGTAATTGTTACCCCCCCTTTATTACATTATTTATTAATTTTAAATATTATAATATATTTTTAACTATGTTTATTATATTTATAAGTATTATTTTTTTAATATTACATTTTTTTAAATACAAAAAAACAATATTTTTGACATTGATATATCTTTTTCGATATTTTTGTACTTACCTTGTTAGAGATAGGATCCCGATATTATTGTCATCGATATTTTTGTTGCCATATTTTGGTACCTCGATATTTTTGTAGTCGATATTTTGTCATAGATTCGGTTGAAGGACTCTCCGTACAGTAAACATAGAGTACCTGAAACAAACTGAAATGTGTTCTTCGAAAACTGACTGCTGCTCGTCGGCATGCCTGGAAAGTCCTAGATGCAGCCTATTAAGCCATACAGAAACATAAATACCTTGAAAGGACCCTCACGCTATCACCTAGTCTAGGCTGTCCGTGCTGTGACCCCCTGTTCCGCCCCATATTTTACCTGTAGAGCCTGGATGCGGTGCATTTGTCTCTATCTCCTTAATGCTCACTATCAGAAGTGTGTGCCCATTAAGGAACAATGAATATGCCTCACCTGGGACAAATAGGAGTTCTGTGCGACTCGTAGAGATCAGATGGAACTGGTAATTTATTTAAAAAGAGGTGAATTTGAGCGTGTGAGTTCATTCGTTTGCAAGTTCTTGTTTGGTGGTGAGAGGAATAGTTTCACTTATGTTTCTCAGTGTTGTGGGTACATGTGTGCGCTGTGCGTTCTATCTGCTTACTTCACTTTGTTGAGTTCTTTTCCCACTGCTTTTGTGTTTAATGTTTGCTTAACCCTGGTCTCTCTTTTATGGTACATTGATCCTGATTGTAGTCTGTTCATACCAAGCTAAATTGTGATTAAACTTCGAATGGCTGGTAAAATCATGTTTACTGATGTGCCCCATCGCTCTGTGGAACTGGTCAGCAACATTAATGCCTCACCACTTTCAAAAGTCACCAGCCGCCACTGAATTTCGAGACGTTCAGAAGAGGCCTGAACACCTGGTTGCTTAAATTCTAGACATGCCAGCCTTGTCGCAAAACTCTGGTATGGTTGTCTGAATCCTATTCTAACAAGAAGCCCCGAGGACCAGTGCTCTACAAAATAACAAGCGCACAATAAATCTTTGTTGTGTGTACTGCACTCTTTCATCCGATCACCAAAGGCCATGAAGATCCACATTTTATTGTTTTGAAATAGTCGTTGTTGTTACATAATAATAGTGAGCTATGAAATAATTTATACTGTTTGCACTGCTCCCACAGGACACCCCAACCTCCAGAAGAACATGAGGGACTGACCAGATCAAATACATTTAATACAACAAGATTAGTCTGTTGTCAGCTATCATGTAGCTCCCAACAGCACTAACTGCACACTATCCACAGGCCACATCAGACAGGACACCCCGTGTCAGTGGCTTAGTAGGAGGTGGGGGCAGTCCGCACTGGGCAGCATGAGTTCTGGGGGCTGCGGCCTGCTCTCCTGCTCTTACCTGCGCCTGTCACGGGCCAGCAAATGCAGGAATCGCCAGCACAACACCCCGCTCATACATGTGGCCACAGGGATTGCCACAGGTGCAAATGGTCTAGCTACGCGTGTCTCTAAGTATCTCTAACAGAGCACAATAGTTGCCAATTAGCATACACATAACCGCACGTCCCACCATGGGACACCACACACTAACATCTAACATAACAAAGTGGATTGAAGTCCTATCGTGCACCAAATATGGTCAAGATTCCCTTTACATTGAACAACCACAGTATCCAACAGCACTTGTCACCAAGGATCACCACACACATATCTCCGTCACATCAGGCACACGCTCAATCACACCATCTCCATTCTCCTTTTAATATAAACATTCGACACAACCTTGAAGTGTGCATGTGGCTTTTAAGGGATGCTTCTTTGAAGAGCAAAAAAACGGCTTATGACATGTCCGGTATGAGTAAGCAGGGTGAGATTGAAAAAGTAAGATTAGCTTGCTTTAGAGGTTGCCCCTCAAACCTTCATGGAATAGTATCCACAAATGTGCCAATTGCCACAAACTATGATAGTGGAGATACGAAAAGGATGGGCTGTCTATTGTCAGTGGGTGTCTCAAGGTAAGAAATTAGGGCACTCTTTTTGGAAAGCAATCTTCAAGTGGTTTGTCCCACGTAGACACTGACATACACACGTATGAACTACCTTGATCCCACTCTCCTCTGTGGCAGTGTGCAGTTTCAGCATGAGACGTAGAGTGAATCTCCAAATTTAGCTACGATGCCTGTGCCGCACAAGATGGCTGAACATGGTGACATATCAGTGGCTACCCCTCCTCTCTCCTCAATATGCATCATACTGGTTTGAGAGGCACATTTTGAAGCACATTATGGATCTCCTAGTGTGAAAGAGACATTGCATGGACCAGGGAAATCATATTGGAAACTTCCTCCATCTAACACTCAGTCAGTCTGATAGTTGATTGCAGCACTCCCAGCTGTGAGAAAATGCCTGTAGTCATGATATAAACTATTCTTCAGTAATGAGTGTGAATAGATTTATGCAGCACGCCTGCGGTTGCCAAAACTGGAAGTTGCTTACCTATCTAGTAAGCGTGCCACATAATTATATACCAACACAAAGGCCCAAAGGGGCTCCCAGCAAAGACAACTGCTAATCTGTCAACCCACTCCTTGACAAGGGAAGTTGGTTACCGACTACAAAGAGGAGGAGGCCTCTGCAAAACTGGTTCATAATCTCCAGATTCCAAACCGACATTCAGAAAGGGTAATCTGCAATGGATCACTGGATTATGCTTGCTTGGGCTCTTAACATATGGGTGCTCAATTGAAAAGGTATGATGTGCGGCTTCTTTACTGTCTTCAGGTCAGCATTTGCTTTTGTTGTCAACACTCTTCTGTGGTGTAAGCTGTACCATTTGTTTCTCATTTAAGGTGTTTGGCTAGGCCCCTTGTCATTTGGGTCTGCCTAACTGGAATTACAAATTCCAGAAGTGAATTTTAAACTGGAAACTGCTGGAGCAGTATCCATGAGTGAACGTTCACCATGAAGGCAGTGTATGGATACAGGATACAGAGACCATAAAGTGGATGCCCACCCGGAAGTAAATGAATAGATGGAATATACAACAAGCATTGGAAATGCAATAGGTCTCGCAGTAGAAAAGTTGGAGCTATTGGTCTTGTGAATGACAAATATTTTATTTATTTGTTTGTTTTTAAAATAGCTAAATTGATAGCTTTGTCATTTACAATGCCAATAGTTATAACTTTCGCGAATGTGACACCTATAGCATTTGGAATGCAACATGTTTTGTATTTACGTGACTTAGATGGCAGCTCTGGTTGTTAGACCAAATCTCTAGAGAGTAGGAGAGTGCAGCAGGGGAGAGAAGCACAGCAATGCAATAGGTCTCGCATTAGGAAAGTTTGAGCTATTGGTATTGTAAAGAACACATTTTTTATTTATTTGCTTGCTTTGAAAATAGCGAAATTAATAGCTTTGTTATTTACAATGCCAATAGTTTTATCTTTCGCAAATGTGACACCTATTGTAACACAATATGTGTTGTAGCACTGAGTGGTGTGAGGGTGAGGGGTGTGAGGGTGAGGGGTATGAGGGTGAGGGGGTGTGAGAGTGAGGGTGAGTGGGTGTGTGAGGGTGAGGGTGAGTGAGGGGGTGTGAGGTGAGGGGGTGTGAGGGGGTGTGAGGGTGTGTGAGGGTGAGTGAGGGTGTGTGAGGGTGTGTGAGGGGGTGAGGGTGAGGGGGTGAGGGTTAGGGGGTGTGAGGGTGAGGATGTGAGGGTGACTGAGGGTGTGTGAGGGTGAGGGGATGAGGGTAAGGGTGTGTCAGGGTGGGGGTGATGGTGAGAGGGTGAGGGGTGTGAGGGTGAGGGTGTGTGAGGGTGAGGGTGTGTGAGGGTGAGGGTGTGAGGCTGAGTGAGGGTGAGAGGGTTGTGAGGGGGGTGAGGGTGAGTGAGGGTGTGGGGGGATGAGGGGGTGAGGATGAGTGAGGGTGTGAGGGTGAGGGGGTGTGAGGGTGGGTGAGGGTGGGTGAGGGTGTGAGGGTGGGTGAGGGTGAGGGTTTGTGAGGGTGAGAGGATGTGAGGGTGTGTGATGGTGAGGAAGTGTGAGTGTGAGGGTGACTGAGGGTGTGTGAGGGTGAGGGGGTGAGGGTAAGGGTATGCGAGGGTGAGTGGGTGTGTGAGGGTGTGTGAAGTGTGTGAGGGTGGGTGAGGGGTGTGAGGGTGAGTGAGAGGGTGTGAGGGTGACAGGGTGAGGGTGAGGGGTGTGAGGGTGAGGGTGTGAGGGTGACAGGGTGTGTCAGGGTGAGGGGGTGAGGGTAAGGGTGTGTGAGGGTGAGTGGGATGAGGGTGAGGGGGTGTGAGGGTGAGTGAGGGTGTGTGAGGATGAGGGGTTGAGGGGGTGAAATGGCCTTGGTACTGTGTGAAGCAACATCTAGGTCCCTTTGGCTGTATGCCTGTATGAAAAAAATAACACCTCAAATGGCTGGGCTCCGCGGTTGCAATGGACTGTGCTTACGACACAATTCAACAAGCACTGGCAAAGGCAGAAGCTAAACGGCTGAGAGAGGGGCCACATCCTGCACAACAGGGCACTGAGCTGTGAAGAGGTGCAGAATGAACTGTTGCACAGGGAAAAGGATCTTCATATAACCTCACCCTATCACAACACCCAGTCGGAAAATAATGTCAAACTCATGCAGCCTTCCTTATATTGCCATGACTATCGTACCAGCAGATAAAAAAGTCAACAGCAAATGGCTGGACCAAAAGCACACTCTCTCCGTACTCTGTGGTAAAATGGCATCTCTGATGAATAACTACAGCTGTCTGTCCGCAAGACCTAAAAACATTAAAGTGCAAAATTCTGCAACACTGATTAAGAATTCTATTTTCAGACTGCCATGTGATGCTAAAAAGAAAGAAAATGAACGTTGTTATCAGGTAATTCGAAATAAAGGGAGACATGGCCTGGCGGGCGTGAGAGAGAGAGGAGGTGCGAAAACAAACAGAAACAAGTCGGGCGGCACAACAGGGGCTGAAAAAAAAGGGGAGGCTGAAAAAATAACACGGCCTGGCGGCCGTGAGAGAGAGGGCAGGTGCTGGCGGCTGGGGAGGGGGAGGAGAAATGCGAGCAAAATAACACGGCCTGGCGGCCGTGAGAGAGAGGGGAGGTGCTGGCGGCTGGGGAGGAGGAGGAGAAATGCGAGCAAAATAACACGGCCTGGCGGCCGTGAGAGAGAGGGGGGGTGCTGCGGCTGGGGAGGAGGAGGAGAAATGCGAGCAAGGCTGTGTGCGGGGAGAGAGAGGGGAGGTGCTGGCGGCACCAAGCTGGGGAACAGATGGCGAAGACTGGCGATTTGATGCTGTGCACGCGCATTTTAACTCATTGTGCTTGCTCATTGAGCTAAAAGCGCACATGCACTGCATCAAATCGCCAGTCTAGTTAAAGTCTATTTAAGCCCCTATAGTCTCGCTCCGCTCAATGCGCATGCGCATTGACAGGCGAGACCTAAAAAGGAAGTGCAACCCAGCAGAATGAATAAAGCAAGACTATCGGAAATGTACTGCTACCAGATTTAACCTTCAATGTAGATGCGAAGGGGAAGACGAGGAGAGACAAATCTGTCAATAAAGATGCAGCTTTCCCCAATCCACCTTCCAAACGTTATGCGTGTGCAATGTGTGAATAAGGGCAAGAAGTCGGAAATTTCTGTTAATTGGCCTCTGTGATCCCAACTAATTGTCAGAAACTGCATATACTCAGACAGTATCCTTGTGACCCTTAGACAAAGGCACTAGTATATGGTATAAATAGGTCTGACTGAGATTAATACTCACTATTGCATGCATGCAAAAACACCCAATTTAGAGACGCCAATCCTGAAAAAATCGAACTGACCGCATTTAGGAGATGTGTAATCTGGCACAATAAACCGAATGAACAGAGAGGTTTTTTATAACCACATAGTCGGTCCAGGATATCTTGTCTCTGGTGCATGCTTCAGCAAAACATTAATAAATTAGATTTGCTTTCTCTCATCAAGCTGAAGTGGAGAGTTTACGTTTCACATGGTTCCCCCAATATCCTTATTCATATTAGAACTAGTCAAAAGAGTGACAATTTCCCTTGACAGCAGCAGAGATATAATAGGAGTGATAAACTCACACGACCCAAACTCTAATTCAATCACTAAAGTACACTTTTCCAAAATGGCAGAGGGAACTAGTCATGCGGACACCTTTTTTCGGATGGAACCCAAAGAAAAACAGACCATAATGGAGGAAAGTATAGGGGTAATTTAGAGTCTGATGTAGCAAGCCATAAATTAGTTCTATGTCTCATGTAGAGGTGGGCAAAGCACATAGTTTACATAGGTAGATCCTACGCTGGATCCACTGGTGCAACCCTCTAATCTGGTACTCCATCACGGCAAAACCAGTCTTGTGTTTCTTGTAGTCTGGTTCACCAAGGACCTGACCTGGCAGTTCAGGCAGGACTGTTCCAATTGGGTCCTGGTCAAGACCGATTTTAAATGACTTGGTTCAAACTGAGGTTGCATGGTGTGCAAAATAATGATAGACTGGGGTGCAGTATAGTTTAGTGCAACTCATAAAGTGGGACAGGTGTGCCCAAACGGGGGTCTGGTGTACACAGTGCTACTGGAAACAAGCTACACCCAACTGCAGAGCCCCAACCAGGGTAAAACCAGTCTTGGGTTGCTTGTGTTCTGGTTCGGGCTGTGCTGTTCCTATTGGATTTGCATATAGCTAGGTCCAAACTGAGGTTGCATGGTGTGCAATATAATGATGAACTGGGATGTAGCCTATGTAATTACCAGTGGCTGAGATTATTACAAGCATTCCACCAATCATTTTATTGTATACTACAGGGCCGTCAAATGAGAGAGATAGCTGTTCCTGGCAAAGATATCAATTAATAATACATATGTGCAGTAAGAAAGCTTACTGTGCACCAGAATTTACTTTTTTGCCAGCAACCAACCCCAGTTCATGAGGTTTGTTTCTCAAGAACCAAATACTTTCCCAGGTGGGCACAACAACAAATATTGCACTAACACAGCAAAGTTCACAATCTTCACTGGAAAGCAGCTTATATTCAGCTGAACTGCAATCTTTAGAGATCCTCACCCAGCAAACGGGCATCAAAACTTTCTGAGGGCCTTGCCCTGTACTGCAGAGCCATAAAGCCTTTTGGTGAAGTAGTTGATGGCAAACTGTGTCAAAAGCTAATGATAGATCAGTTCTCCCATTGTTGTTACTGGAGTCCTTAAGATCACCCCAATTGATATTATTACTGATTCTGTGCTTTTTCCTGAACTTCTTAATGAATTTCTTAATGAAATACACAGTTTCTTGGGGTTATTAATGTTTGTTGAGGTGCTGTTATGGTTTGAGTATTCACTGACAATTCTGAATAACTCTTTGGTTGGGTATGTGACCTCTGGCATACATTGTGTGTAGATGTCCTTCTTGTTTTTTAATGAAGATTCTGTATTCCCACTAATAGCAGTTTGAGTGTTTTCCTCCAAAGTCTTTCAATGGACAATAGAGTGTGCAAGAGGGTAGGAGATAGTTGAGAGAGGTGTGTGTGTGTGGTAGAAGGGAGTGTATGCAAGGGTGGATGGTAGACTTTTAGGGCCAGATGTACGACCATGTCATTTAGCGACTCTCAAATTGCACTCAATAGCAAGTCGCTAAGTGACATGTATAATAGTGTTTGAGACACTGTTAGCGATCAATTGGGGTCGCAAATTGCATGCCTCATGCATATTAATGAGGCACTCGCAATTTGCGATCCCATTAGGAATGGTTGGCCCTTCCAGGTATGGTAGCGTGCTGGGCTCAGCAGACCTCCATGTCTGGGACTGCTTTTAAATAAAGTAATTTTTACGTGTTGACGCCGAAACGCAGGCGTGTGCCTAGGCACTCTGCCGCCCGTGGCGGTCCCTGCCTTTTGCCACCGCGCTGAAGAGCGCTGCTGGTGAAGATTTTTGCCACCACCTCCCCCAAAACTCGTGCCGCCCGGGGCACACAGCCCCCCTTTGTTACACCTCTGCCGAAACACGTTGGGCTAGTTTTGCCATTGAACAAACTCACTCTGGAACTTATTTGAAGTCTGCAGTCTCTCTTTCTGGAAGGAGTGCATGCTGCGCATTTTACTGCGACGTGGCGATCATTGGATATATATATCAGCACAACACCTACTCCAGAAGGAAGAGAGCACGCACACGAGGGCTGCTGGATTAAAGCTTCTTTATTACATTGGGCCTCCTCCGACCCAGCAAACAGGAGAGATGTGATTCCGCTGTACCAACGGCCTTTATGAATCTGTCAAGCGCCATTTTTCATAATCCATTTATCGTGTCTCAACCATAGACATAGAAGAAATATAGCACAAGTTTAAATGTTTTACAGAATCATCACCCTTTACTTTAAAATACATTCAAACGCAATACACTTAATATACATATAGTGGAAATGCTAAAACTCTCAAAGTTGATATTAAAAGGCATAATGCACAAATTGTCCATTTTACGCATAATACATAAGCAGTCCACTAAAATATAATCATCATTTTACGCAAAAAAATGTATTGCCAATTTTTTCATTGTGTTGGAATTCCTTCTTTTTATATATCTGATTCAATACCAATAGCGCAAACCCCCTCAGGGAGCACTTTCAAATAACACATGCTGCACAAATTTCTAACACTCGGGAGACTCCATTAAAACTCATCTGTTCCCTTGATTTCATGGAACGCCTATAGACCATGGTTTTTATGCCTCATTATGAGCTGCTATGTGAAAATATTTTCGAGATTCCGAAATGAGCTAATATGAACCAGCGCAGCTTTCCAATCTGAAATAACAGTATGTACACAAATATAAGTACAAATGTGCACTTTGACATACTACGATAGTCTTGCAAATATGTTAGAATCAAGCGGGGACTACTAGTCCCATAATGCCATATTTCAATATAAAGATAATTCCTAACTTCTGGAAGGCACCAATAGTTCATTTGGCAAGTCCAACTGCCACAGATGTCGTCGCTTAATTATTTGAAACAAAGCTCAAGGAAAATCCAATGTCATGCATGATTCAATCACTTTCAAGTTGCGCAACATCAACTCTTGTCTTGGAAAACAATCACTATATGCGCTTACATAACAAATTCAAGGCAATCATGTTCTCGCTTTAGTATCAAGAAGACTCCACTTCTTAAGCAGCACAACGTGAATAAACTTGTAGGGTCGGGTCCAGAGAAATTTAGCTGTTCTAGTCATCAGTGATGTAATTTGAGATGTCATCCATGATCAGCCGCGGTCGGTAGTAGGAATTTCTGCAGGGCGGTGACGTGGGGAGGGGAAGGGGCAGGGTGGGGGGTAGTAATGTATGGATTACGGAGTTTAACAGGTAAGTAAACATATAAATAAATAAAACAAATTTTGTTGCGTGCACTGCATCGGATTTGGTGAAGCCCCTCCCCCTCCCCACGGCTGTCCGTGATGTCATGAGTGATGTCACTGTCCATGTCATGAGTGATGTAATATGTGAGGTCATAAGCAGTGCATTGCGGAGGCACGAGTTATAGTTAACTCAGGTAACTATAACGGCTGAATTTCTCTGGCTTTTTATGAGTAAAATCTGACCTTAACTATGACGTCCATGTAACCTTTGTTTTTTTTGGTGAATTTCTGAGGTTTTGTAACTAGCAGTCATGTTTGCAGCATGGTGGAGAAAGGGTGCTGGGCTTCTGATCAGCTCTCTGAAATTCTGCAGTGTAGAACTTACAGGAGGTACCAGGAGGGCTTCTTGGCCCCCAAGGTCCCTCTGGCACCAAGGGGACTGTATCCCCTAACAAGTAGTGTGCTGGGAGGCATGTTTGCAGAGTGGTGGAGAAAGGGGGCGTGGCCTCTGACATCTACTCAGCAATCCTCCTGTGTTGGACTTACTGGAGGTAACAGAAGGGTTAGATGGCCCCCAAGGACATCCTTGGGGGCCAACTAGCCCTCCTATTACCTCCAGTAAGCCCCATTCAACAGGACTGCTGAGATCTGATAGCAGGCTATGCCCCCTTTCTCCATCACTCTGCAAAGGCACCTCCTTAAGCACTACTTGTTGGGGGAGGAACTCCTCTTGGCAATTGAGTGTCCTTGGGGGGCAACTGCCCCTCCTGTTACCTCCAACATTACATTAGTCCTCTTTTGATGTGTATAAATACGCATTCTTCTATCGCATTCCTCAGATCTGCTTCTCATTCAATGCCATACTAGCATCCTCCTTCCCACATGGCGCCCATTACATTAGTCCTCTTTTTTGTTTTTGTTTTTTTGTATTGATAATAAAAGTAAACAGTGGACAGTTACAAGGGTTACATTATTCTCATCAGTCGTTCATAGGCAAGTTGATAACACACGGTGGACACATTATGAGCTCACAAAAGAAAGCATTCATCACTATCAACACTTCTCTTCCGTATCGGCCCCACAATCCCGCTACCTTCTTCTCTCTTGCCTAACCCTCTGAATCAGTATCACTTTCCAACTGGGGTGGTTCACAAATATTCCCTCTATATTCATTCCAGTGTCCCCAAATTGCCCTCCACTTTCGCGGACATTTCCTATGTAAATATACCATCCTTTCCGCAATCATTGAGGAGTCCAAATCCTTGCTCCAGTTTTTAAGCTCTGGAGACACAGCAGATCCCCAGGCCTTGTCCACATTCCGTTTAGCGTACATAATACCCAACGTTGCCCACGCTTGCAAGGGGCCACTGAGGTCATTTGGCTCCCAAATGTTCAAGAGACACCGTCTCGGCTCAGGAAGTAACGAGACATGAATCACCTGTGATATAGTACGCAGTACCTTGATCCAATAGCGAGCTATCACAGGGCATTCCCAGACAGTATGGTAGAACGTTCCCTCCTCTCCGCAGCCTCTAAGGCAATATTGGTGTGCAGCTCTGCCTATCTTATGTAGCGTGACCCTAGTGTAGTAAATTCTGTGTAGGACTTTTAATTGTATCAGTCTGAGCCGTGATGACACAGCAACCTCCCGAGGGGAGGATAGCGCAGTCTGCCGATCCGATTCGTCACGCTCCCCCAAGTCTGTCTCCCAGGCTACTTTAAGTCTATCCATAGGGTCGGGCATATTATTAAATAGCTTACGATAAACCAGTGAGGTCGCCCTATGAAGCATGTGTTCCGTAAGCAGTCTATCCTCCAGGGGAGTGGATTCGGGTAGCCTTCCCTCTGCCGGGAGTACGGATCGCAGGGCATGAGTGATTTGCAGATACCGGAAACGTTCTGTCTCCACTAGGGCGAGTTGTTCCACTAGTTGGTCAAAAGTAAGGACCTTGCCTCGTCTATATATGTCTCCAATCGTCGAGATACCTATACGGTTCCAGGCCTCAAATCCCTTACTATTACAAAGATGACCAAGGCGTCGGGACACCCAAAGGGGTGTCATCTGCGTGATCATGTTTTGACATTTGAGACGCTTTGACGCCATGTGCCAGATCTGCACCGTATGGGCCGTAGGGCCCACCAGGGCTGCTACACTCCGGGGATCGTAGAGCGCTGTCATCACTCCTCCGCCCCCAAGGTCATACCTGTCCGCTTTGTACGCAGGCTCTGTCTGCGGGGCATGGAGCCAGTGATTCACGATCTTAAGTTGCGAAGCCCAGTAATATAACTGAACATCAGGAAGCGCAATGCCTCCATCGTACCAGCTCCGTACCAACTTTAGTCGGGAAATACGTGGAGGTTTGCCCCCCCCAGAGTAAACCCGCGACCAATGCATTTATGGTCTGGAAGTATTTCGGTGGCACCAGGAACGGGGTGTTCTCTAGGATGTATAGAAACCGTGGCAGCATCATCCTTTTAAATAAAGCGGCTTTTCCGAGCAGGGTCAGTGGTAGGGTATGCCAATGCCTGTCGAAGTCGCTCCAGTGGAGGCAGGAAATTATGACTATAGAAAAGCTCCCGATTCGGTGTCACCCACACACCCAAATATTTAAATGGTCCCTCAGTAACCCTTAAGGGGCAGTCGTTCGGGAGGGCTGGTGGGGGCCCTTGGAGGACAAACAACACCGACTTGGCCCAGTTGATGGTATATCCAGAGGCCCTCCCAAAAATCTTACAAATGTCAAGGAGGACTATGAGAGAACGCCTGGGTCGAGTCAAGTAAAGAAGAACATCATCAGCATATAGTGATATGCAGTCCTCCCATGATTCAGTCCAATGAAGACCCCTAATCATGAGATCTCGTCGTATCCACGCTGCCAAGGGTTCCAGAATCAACGCAAATAACAGAGGCGACAGGGGACATCCCTGACGTGTACCACGACCCAGCCGGAAATCCCCGGAAATATGGCCATTGGCCACAACATGTGCCAGTTGATTCTTATACAAAAGTTGGACCCACGCGCAAAACTTCGGTCGAAAGCCAAGATGCCGCAGCATGCGAAGAGATACGGCCACTCGACCATATCAAAGGCCATTCGCGCGTCTAAGGACAATATCACAGCCAGTTCCGATAGAACTGGGATCTGTGCCATGGCCGCGTTAACTCGACGGAGATTCAGAGCAGTGCTCCTGTGTGGCATGAATCCGGATTGGTCCGGATGCACCAGAGTCTCCAAATGTGGGGTTAGGCGTGCAGCGATCATTTTGGCTAGTATTTTGGCTTCCGCATTTAACAGCGAAATAGGGCGATATGACGCGCAATCTTCTGGGGGCTTACTGGGTTTCGGTATGGCTATAATCGTTGCAGTTCGTTGGTCCCTGGGTAGTTCCCCACGGCCAAACTATCATTAAACATGTACAATAGATGCGGAGCTATATGATCCGAGAACGGAGCTGTGCTATTATCGTCCGAGCCCTGTCCTTTCCGTCAAGCCACGCTAGAAGCCTCCCTGCCTTATCGCCTACTTCGTATACAATATGCTGAGTGCGTGTGAGCCTTTGTCGGACCTGCACCCGCTGATACTCTGTGAATTCCTCCTGCTTAAGGCATAATTGACTCTGCGTCTCCTCCGTAGGAGCCAGATCGTGCTGGGCCTGCAGAAAAGCCAGGTCTCGCTCTAACGTTATCAGATCTTTCTGTACCGTCCGCTTATGGCCTGTTATGGAAGCTATCGCCTGACCTCTTAGCACCGTTTTATATGCTTCCCAGAGGACCCCTAGGGAGTCCACGGAAGTGACATTTTCTTGGAAATAATTTGTTGTAGTCGCTATCAAGTCCCGTCTAATTTTTGAAATCTGTAAATAGTGGGGTGAGATCTGGAAAATTCGCCTACGGGTTTTTAAGTGTGAGGTGTATATCATGCAAAGCGGAGAATGATCTGAGATACCCCTCGGTCCTATTTTCACATCCATTATGTGCGACAAACAGTCGGTAGACACAAAGAAGTGGTCAATGCGAGACAGACTATTGTGTACCCCTGAGTAAAAAGTATAGCCACGCTCCCCGGGGTGCCTGAACCCCCACCCATCCGTAGCTTCTACATAGCCTTTCAGCCTCGCCTTGTTCACTCCTGTCACATTAGTCCTCTTTTGATGTTTGTACGCTCAGAGGGGAAACTGCAAGGAAACACCCAACACAGATCGGCACTCCCGCAATATTTAAACAGTCGAGTCAGAGTGTCGCACTGTTAGGATATATGCGAGGGCACCACGTCGACCACATTAACCACCGCGGGAGGTAAGGATTAGTTTGTTAGACTGCAAACTACCATTGAGTTTCCCATTTTTGCATTCAGGCCCGTCTCAGGCAATGTGAGGCATTTTGAGTAAATAGCTTCCATAGGCCAAGTGCCGCATTCTGCAACTTGTTCTTGCCGTCACTATGAATAGCCGTATCTATGAACAGCACGTATACGGCTTGTCAGGCCGTTGTGCCAATGACTGTTAGACTTGTTTGGGCGGTTTATAGAGTAAGTTTATGAGCACTGGCAGCAGCGTGCCCTTGAAGCCACCATTAACATAGATATGGCTCAGAACTATATTGTACAGATATAAGGACACAAACTGATTATAAAAGTCTATCTGATTACAACAGGGTGCCATGATTTTATAGGCTTTGGAAGTTAATGTACTCAGGCACACTATGAGGCACCTATTGGTCCCATCATGTTAGTGTGTGCTGTCAGGACCAGCCCTTACGTTTGAGCCAGCTTTTGAACTCTGAATAAGTCATTATGCAATAACTATAGGGCCACGAAGCAATGTTTACGTACACTGTAAACTACACATTATAAAAATTAGATGAGCAGAGAATATGAGGGCATCTGGTTACATTTAAGTGCAGATGTTTAACATTAGTTTCTTCCCATCTTTCTAGTTTCCTGGTCATGCAGGCCCTTCCATGGGTTTATAGAGAGAACCGCGTAGGCGGTTGAGATACTAATATCTGTGTGATCAAAGCTTTGGAGAAATTTAATCAGAAGTGGGACACACCGTTTGAACAATTGAACAGGTTAGTATTGGTATTATCACTTCCATTGCTTAGGTGCATTATCTCTAGATAGTATTCACATAGATAATTCATTATTCATTACAGGGAATAGCTGCTCTTCTCCTTCCCCTATAATCAAGCATTATCCTGTGTGGTTAGGCACACTCCTGACATTCATCTTTTTCCCACGAGCAGGTAAAGAGTAAGACTTATGTAATGATACCATCATTAGGATGGAGCATAGGTATAGGATCTCATTATCATTATAAATGTATCTTCCTTTTTCCATTTCATAGTCCTTATACGATTATCCTACCTTACCTATGTTATCTTAAGTCAGTGGGCCCCTGATTTTCTACATTTATGTAATTATCATTAAAGGTAATCTAATCTGCATTCTCTAGTTTAGTACTTTGTTTTGTTACTAGTCATATGTTCACACCAACTAAAACTGACATATATCTTTACATTTGGAACTAAGATCGTGATCCTTCAAATCAATTGCATTCAATTAATTGCGTTCAGCTAAGTTCATCACATCTTGTCGCATTCAGTCTGTTCCATATTTCATTGGCATGTGTTTGCCTTTTTTGATTTATCAGTACATAATCTGCTGATTTGTGGCCCATCTTTTTTATCTGATCACTAGTTGAATTTACATTAGGACATTGCTAGATGGCATCCACTCAATGCACATGCAGTTTTTTCCTGGTCCATCTTCCTAGCATAGTCCAGCATGCCTCATTACTTTCTACTCTCAGGCCTCATGGATCTAGTAAAGAATTTACGTATTCACAAACTGATTGCATGTTGTGTAACATTTTCTCTTTTCACGTCATCCCTTTGCTGATGCATGAAAATTCTAAATTCTTGGGTCTATGGCCTTTAAAGCACTTTCTTGGTATTTTCAGCAGTGACACAACCCTCTTATTAATATCTTTTGCTCGTAATTTGTCTTCTTGACAACTTTGTTTTATTTATTTTTAAAACAGCAGGCATATAATATCTAGTTAACTTATGTTGTCCTATATTTTATTCAGTGAATACTGTGACGGAGTCCGACAAAGGCTTTGCCGAAACGCACCTAGTTTGTCAACAAACCGTCAGTCTCTTCACATCGTTTCGACATTTGTACTGTACATTATGAATAATCAATAACTATGTACTATTAATTGATGTGATAACCAGTATCTTTTTTATAAATGTACTATTTATCAATTAATTCAATGTATTCACCGACAAGCATAACAACATACAAACTTTTTTAGCAAAATATGAAAGAAAAAAAATAATATATATATATATATGTATATATATATATATATATATATATATATATATATATATATATATATATATATATATATATATATGTATATATATATATATACAGTTCAAACTCCTGCTACGCCTCCCTTCCGGAAATGAATTCCAGCGAAGAAAAAACAAAGGTACAGACCACTCCACAGCGCTGCGAGTAGAATTCACAGGTAGTTTATTCACCCCAAATCGCCAGCATGATGCGTTTCGGCTACGTCACAGTAGCCTTGATCACATGCCTAGCGGAACCAATACCAGTATTTATATACTATGCACATTTAAAAAGGAAGGGGCGTACCACATCTATAAAAATAGAAAAAATACTTTTGTTACAAAATATCATTCTGATACTTAATCCGAGTGTTCTTTGTTGTATAAACAATTGTTTTTTCATTTTACCCTTTCTCATCAACATGGTGAATACAATTATATATATATATATATTTTTTCTTTTTTTTTTATTACTTTAAAAAAAAAAAAAAAAAAAATATTTTTTTTTCTCATTTGCCGATACCCTACTATAAAGAAACAACCACCAACCACCACAACGCCTCCGTAACCAGCCCTCGGATATGTTAACATGGCACGGACCCAGGCGCGCAAAAGCTATTGTTGGCGGGAGAAGGGATTCTTCACACAACGGGGAGACCTAGATCTCTCCATCTAGACGTGTTAACGCCTGTTGGACCAGCCCAAACCTGGGAAGACACTTCAACCGGTCCATGGAGTAGGAAACAGGCATAATCATAGGACCCGGGAAAAAAAAAAAAAACAACCCCGGGCATTCTACCTCCATTTTACCAAAAAGTCCCAAAAAGCAAGCTTTTTCCTGCTGCAGGATCTGGCCAGGTCCACCCTAGAAACCTCGTAGAGCGATGTCAACCATCCTGAAAAAGTTGGGGGAGCTACGTCTACCCAAAACCTGCAAATCTGTCTCCTAGCCAGGAGGATTGAATAAAACAAAAAGGATCTAGCCTGCCCAATGATGCTATCATCTAATCCAAAGATAATCAGGGGAAGAGAGATATGCAATGTTGTATTAAGCATAGAAGACAGAGCCTCCAACACCTTCTCCCAAAAATAGCTGATTGCTGGGCAGTCCTTGAACATGTGAACATCCGAAGCCTCCGGCAGATTGCATTTATTACAACTCTTCCCATGTTGATATTTAGATAGTTTCTGGGGAGAAAGGTATGCACGATGTAGCGTGAAAAGGTGGTTTCTTTTCAGCCAAGCTGGTTTCACAAGCTTGTTTAGCAAAGTAAATGAAATTTGCCACTTCGAATCCCACTGATCTCCCATCTCTCTTGCCCATAATTTCTCGGGGAGATTAAAATCTCCATCTATTTCTTCTAGAATCCCCCAGTACCAACATGCAACCTCCTTGCCCCCCCCTGGTCTCGTGACCAATAAACTTTCCAGTTGACTTTCTTTCCCAAGGGGGACCCTCTTCCTAAGCGTTGCCTGAGCCCAACTAGTTAGTTGTATATACTTAAAGGTAGAAAGGTGCGGTCCGACTTTCTCCCGCAGATCTTCCCAAGAATCATGGAGCCTCCTGCCACCAACTCTCCCCAGGACAAAAAGCCGGCCTCTTTGATAGGACCCGCCAAACTGTCTTTAAGACACGCTGGAGCTCCAGGTGAGTCCCACAGAGGTGCCGCGTTGGAGAAATAGCCGAGCCCCAACCTCTTCCTAATTATAGACCAGCTCCTCACCAGTGATTGAAGAGTCTTTAATTTAACTTTTTTGAAAAATTTCTGGTCTCCAAACTTAAAAAGAAAGCCAGCTGGAGGAAGACCGGCGCCTTCTAACATAGCTCGAAACATTCTTCCCCTAGCATTATCCATTGGTGTCTTTAGAAGCATTCTAGAGTAAGATAGCTCAAATGCCCAGGCGTAATACTGAAGGTCAGGCAGCGTCAACCCCCCTTTTTCCCTCCTCCTCCTCAGCTTCTTCCACGCCAGTCGTGTGGCTCCATATCTCCAGACAAATGAATTGACATCCTGTTGACACTTCGCCAATTGTTTAGGGTCAAAAGCCATTGGGATCGAGTTAAACAAAAACGTATATATAGGCAGGATAGACATTTTAACTAAGTTAGTTCTCCCAAAGATGGATAAAGGGAGATGGTTCCAAGCCTTAAGCTTCTTCCGGCATTCATTATGTACTCGCTCCAGATTTTTAACGGCGAGCTTATTTATATTTTGAAAGATTCTGATGCCTAAATATCGCATTGAGGGTACTGTCTCAACCAGAGTAGTAGTGGTGTTCCAGGCCATAATTTCCGTTTTATCTGAGTTTATCTCATATCCGGAAATCTTGCCAAACTCTTCAGCCCTCTTGAACACTGTGGGGAGAGCCTGGTCTAGGTTGGATGTCATTATGAGGATATCGTCCGCATATAGGGCTACCCGCTTTTCCCACCCTCCGAAGGAAAACATGGCGTCTGCATGCTAAGCGGTAGCGCGCACCCTCCTTAGCGCTCTCTACCTTTCTCTCCCCCGATGAGAAATTGGTGTCGGGAGTCGTTTCAGCGGTGTCTTTTCTTCAGTAGCAGTAGCAGAGACCCACGCTCCCGTTCGACGTTTGGTCGACCTTGCATGCCTGCGAAGTCGGATGTGTCCGGGCGGAGTTTCATTTTTCCACAGCCTCCCCCTGCCGCGGCGTTGGAAGGCTGCAGCCGTGGAGCTACGGCGCGGCCGCAGGGCAGCGGCGCGAGGTCATCTCCGGGCAAGTACTGGAGGGACCGCAGCAGGGATTTTCTCAGCCGGTAAGGCCCGTGTGAAGGTGGCTGGAGGAGGCACCCTACCCTCATCTTCGTTAGCGGCTGCAGCAGTGGCTTTTTCACCGGAAGCTGCAGGGTCCTTGGATGTATCAGGGGAATCAATAGTAGTGGAGGAGACCGAAGGGGCAGACATTAAGGAGTCAGGCAAGGGGGATCACTTCACTGGTGTTTGTTTCAGAGGCAGGTAGCTGTGAGTCTGACGTGGGAGAAAGGAAAGCTAAGGGGCCTGGCGCAAATAAAAAAAGTAGCAGAGCCAACAAGGGTAAACCTAAGCGAGGTAGGGGCAGAGGGGGTAAGGGTAGTCAGTGCTCACAGATACTGAGCTGGCAGGACGAAAGTGCCCAAGAAAAGTGGAGAGAGAGCTTAGAAGGTGAAGATTCACTAAAAGAAGTTCCTCTGACATCTCAGGAGAAGGGGGGCAAAATAGCAACAAAGAAGTTGATTAAAACAGCTGCTAAGAAAAGGGCAAGCGTTACTAAACCACCCCGCATCACACCATCTCTGCGCTCTTATTTTAAGGTGTTGCCCCAGGTGCTTAGTATTCAAAACCCCCTTAGCCCTCAGCATAGTGCTAAAATAGCCCCTGAGAGTCAAATTACAAGCCCCTGCAAAACTAATTCGGGGGAAACCAGCACTATACCACTGATGGCAGAGGCAGAGGCTGCTAGGGTAGTTGAGTCAGCAAGCTTGAGCGAGGAACAAAAGAATGGTGAAGGAAATGGTGTCACTCAAGCAGACCAGGTGTGCCAGTCTCCGGTCTTGTTTCCTACCTCTAAAGAGTCTGATAAGGGGCCAGCTGCTGTCGATGCCGAGGCCACACCTGTGCAGTTTCCACTTCAAGCTCAGTCAAGGGCTCAGAGGGAGCCATTAGAGTCAGCAGAAATGGGCGGAAGTGGGGGAGGTAATGTGGCAGGTGGCACCTCAATAGAGTTATTGATTAGCTCATTAAGAGCAGACATCATGCAGGGGTTTAAGGTCTCCTCTGAGAACCAAGCTGAGATTAGGGCGGCCTGTGAGGTCTTGGAGAGCAAGGTTGACCGGCTTTTTGACAGAACAGAGTGACTTGAAGGTTCTGTGGAAGAACTTAAAGCTAATTTGGGGGTAGCCCAAGTAAAAATACAAACCCTGCGAAAGGAAGGAGATATGATGCGAGAGAGAGTTGAATCCTTAGAGAATTACTCGAGGAGAAATAACCTACGCCTTTTGAGGGTTCCTGAAGGTAAAGAGGGGACCGATATTAAGACTTTTGTGGTAAAGCTCCTGAAAGACGCCTTAAATTTGGAGGAGACATCAGAATCTTTGGTAAAAGATATCCAAAGGATTCATAGAGATCCTTTTCGCCTAAAGCCTGGTAGGGAGAAGCCAAGAAAGATTCTGGTAAACTTTTTAACCTACGCACTCAAAGAAAAGATACTAAACTTGGCATTAAAAAACAGTTCCCTTAATGGTCCGGACTTTCCCTTTCAAATTCGCTCAGATCTATCAAAGTCTACGCTGGACCGGCAGTGGGAGCTGGGACAAAGGATGGAAAAGTTCCGCGCCCTGGGCGCAACAGTGCAGATGAGGTTCCCGGCTTTCCTACGAGTTATGTTTAACAACAAAATGCATAACCTTAGATCCCCCCTCGAGGCTGATGAGATGCTCGAGTTATTGAAGGATGCTACATGGAGGGGAGCAGGGAACTCTTAGGGGGCTGATGTGGACTTTAGGGCTAATAAGTAACTCCCCCCAAAGTCAAAGTCAGTGTTGAGTTTGAGTTATGTAATATAGTTCTAAAAAAAAAAAAAAATTAAATACATTGACAAATAAATAAATAAACATGAAAAAAGGGATTAAAGAACAACAAAAATAAAAAAAAATAAAAAAAAAAAAAGAGATAGATAAATAATCTAAAGGGGATCTAAGTCTTCTTTTCTTTTCTTTTTGGGGTGTGGGGTTTGGGGTGTCGGGGATTGCAAGCTTTCGGTTTGTTGACACTAAATACTATCTAGTTGGTAGATAAGCGGGGGGAGAGGGAGGGGAGGGTGCCAGAGGGTGCTAAACTGGAGATTCATCAGTCCAGTGTAGTTAGGGGGGGGGTTTCCAGGGGGGAGAGGGTGGGTGGTGCACGGGGTGGTAGGGGGGGAAAAAACGTGAAATGTCCTCATGGAGTTGTACCCATTTTTTTCGGTTTGTCTCGCTTTAACCACCAGTCATTATTGCCAATATTCATCTCCAAGGGGGGTCCTAGGAAGGAACAGCAACAGAGAAGCAGGGTGGGTCGTAGAGGCAGTAAGGGGCGTGATAGAATGATTGTATGACTAATTTGCAGTTTTTATCCTGGAATGTCAATGGCCTGCGCACTGGGAGCAGGAGAAAAAAGATCTTTCAATATTTGAGGGACTCCCAGGCGCAGGTCATTGTCATACAGGAGTCACATCTTCTCAAAGCCGAAACGGCCGAGCTTCTTAAAAAAGAGAAATGGATTGACATCTTCTTGTGCACTGATCAATCGGCAAATATTAAGGGTGTGCTTTTTATTTTTAAAAAGCAGGCTAAAGCTCAAATTATAGAGCATTTGGAGGATAAAAGTGGTCGGTGGCTGATTGTAAGGGCTTTGTTGGATGGCCACCCATACGTTTTGGTTGGATACTATGGCCCAAATCAGGACGACCCTTCGTATTTGAATATTATTCAGGATCATCTAGTAGCTTTAAAGGACCCGGTAATTTGGGTAGGAGATTTTAACATTGTTTTGAACCCAAAATTAGATAAATCCGCAAAGTCTAGGGCCTGTGCTTCTTCCAAATCCAGACAAGACCTCTTAACAATTATGTCTCAGTTAGGCTTAGCGGATATCTGGAGGGAAAGGGCAGGGGCCAAACTGGGGGTCTCCTTCCGAAATCTTAAATATAAACATCTTTCAAGAATTGATTATGCTTTCTTCAGCTATAGCCTTAAGGATTCTCTCATAGATATTTCTTATCTCCCCTCGCACCTCTCGGACCATTCCGCTATATCATTCATACTAAATATAGGCCGCCAAAAACCGCATTTTTCATGGTCTTTTGACCGTACGTTGTTATTGGAGGAGGAGGAAGTTTTCTTCCTCAAGACAGAAACGCAATTTTTCTTAGAAGCCAACTTAGACACAGCTGTTATCTCTGTTTTGTGGGATACTTTGAAAGCCTATTGGAGGGGGTGCATTACAAGTCGATCTTCGTATAGGAAAAAGCAATATAATGAATGTATTAAAAATCTTGAGTTGGAAATGAAGGCAGTAGAAAACACTTTGGGGGATCACATGGGCACGGAAGCTGATCGAGAAAGATTAGGAGCTTTAAAATCGCAGCTGGAAGGCATCTTACAGAACAGAATAGCGAAACGGTGGGAGGCAAGTAAGAATTCTCATTTTGAGTTTGGGGAGGCGGCGGGGAAAATCCTCGCCTGGAAAACCAAGGCTAATCAATCTCGGAACTATATTAGGGAGATTAAGGTGGAGGGGGAAGTTTCCCCGCGGCTGACCCAATTAGAAATCGGCGCTGCCTTTCAGGATTTTTTTCAGCCCATTTACAAAGAGGATACTGCTGTAGACACTCTGGAGTGTGAGGCTTGGCTGAACTCAATCTCTACTCCTAAGCTCACAACTGAGCAGAGTAAGATCCTGGAGAGAGAGATCTCGGTGGAGGAGGTTAACAAGGCACTAGGGCAAGTGAGTCGGGGGAAGGCCGCAGGCCCTGATGGGCTACCAGGGGAACTTTATAGAGCCCATAGTGGAGAGATTGCGCCGGTCTTGACCTCTGTTTTTAATAGCATTTTTCTGGAAGGTTCGGACCCACCTAATTCCTGGAAAGAGGCCACTGTGGTTTTAATACCCAAACCTGGGAAGGACGTGAGGGACTGTGGGTCGTACCGTCCGATATCACTTCTTAATTGCGATTACAAAATCTTCGCTGCTATTATGGCGGACAGAGTGGGGGCGGTGGCTAAAACAATTATACACGATGACCAAAAAGGTTTCATTAAGGGTAGACAGCTATCAGACCTCACTCAAGATCTTGTGAGTGCAATTGATATAGCTACCACTTTTTCTCTCCCGCTTGCCGCCTTTACGTTGGATGCGACAAAGGCCTTTGATAGGGTCAACTGGGTCTATATGGCTGCAGTTATGAGGAAATTTAACTTACCCGCAAATTTCTGTAATATGATATCTCTTATTTATAAAGCTCCAACGGCCAGGCTTTTTGTGAACAATCTTCTGACAAAGCCTTTTAGTATCTCTAGAGGAACAAGGCAGGGCTGCCCGCTCTCCCCCCTCCTCTTCAACCTTTATATCGAGCCTTTTGCTCATGGTGAATACAATTATAATCCTTATTTGTGGTACGCCATGTATAGTGCAAATATGCAATAATCATTTCACAATTACATGTCAAAGATACAATCCGCACAAATCATACCAGAAAAAACATTTTCATTATAAGTATTGAAGGATGGAATTAATACTGGTATACAACCCCCAAGTTTTTATAAAAGTGCAAGTGCTAGAATTCATATAAAATAGTGCAAACAAACGTGCAAAGTGCAAAGAGCAATAACAGCCGTGACATCGAGGTAGATCCCTGCCCCATTTATATTAAAGAGGTCACTGGCTGAATAATCATGTGGGAAGACAATATGGTTTTGCATGTTGAACCGATTATGAGGTTTACATGTAACAATACCTTTTTTAAAAAACAGTTATACTGTCAGAACAGAATAATATGGAATGACAATCTTGAAATAGAGACAGCTATTGATCAGAGAAGGAACTTACGGCATAGTGCCCATTTTATCCGATAATTCTATATCCGAAATGCTGTCAATCAAGACGTTATACTCAATAAATCAATACATTTGTGGCAACAGTGTCAAACATTCTTAAAATCAAAGATGCCATAATTTCATGTCACAATCAATCCTAAAAGATCTCCAAAGATGATTTTTAAAGATAAAATAGCTGATAACTCAAAAACTGATTGTGCATAGGGAACCGGCAACACTGGATTTCTACATGAATGAGGGGTTATAACTAATCAAAAAACCAGAAGACTGCCACTCTTCTGTTGAACATAAATTACAAAAAACAGTGCAAGTCCTCCCCTGTATTCATTCCATTAGGAATCCTGGTATCTAAAAGCAGAATGTATTTGTTTTCCAGTTGTCTTAACAGTTTCTATCTGTTGCCACCCCTGATGTTTTTAGGTACAGCATCAATAATGAAGTATTGCAGATCGTTCAAATTTTTCTTATGGGCGAAACCAAAATGGCGCGCAACAGGATAATTATCGTCAGAATTCACAATTGCCCTTAAATGCTGGAGGATACGATTAAAAGCCTGTAGTTTGGTGCTCCCAACGTACTTGAGACCACAAGTACACTGGAGCACATAGACCACAAAATCAGTGCGGCATGTAAAATGCCCCCTGATTTGGACGGGCACAGGATCAAATGCAGAGCAATATTCCTTCGTATTTATTCCAAACTTGCATGCTCTGCAAGAGGTACATTTGTAAAACCCAGATTTATCAGACAACCAATTTTTCTTTATGATGACCTCTGGACTGGCTCTCACCAGAGCATCCCTCATTGAGGGAGCTCTTCTGAAGACTATGGTCGGTTCATCTGGTAATAATGGTGCTACACTGATATCAGTCTTTAACAAAGGCCAATGTTTTTTCAAAATCCCCCTCACCTTCCTTTCCTCACTGTTAAAGGTGGTGATTAAAACTACCTTGTCTGGGGCTACTTTGGTCAAATCATACCCAATATATATATCTATATATATATATATAGATATATATGTGTATATATATATATATATATATATATATATATATATATATATATATATATATATATATATATATATATATATATATTCCAAACAAAGCTCCTGCCACTTCCGGAACCTCAACAGCCGTGAGGAAGGCGAAGAAGGAGACTCAGACCCCGATGGCTCTTCAGGCAAGCGATTTCTTTTTATTTTTTTATAGTTTCACCAAAACCCACGTGCGACGCGTTTCGGGCTATTGAAGAGCCCTTGTTCAACAAGTTTGACGACTCCAACTTCCACACGGCGATGAAGCACTGCCACGAACTCCGCTTCAGGTTGTCAAAAGATGTTTACTGTTCACCAAGAACTGTCACAACGCGTTTCGGCTGTCTTAGCAGCCTTGATCACATCAAATATATATATATATATATATATATATGTAAGCTCCAAGTTTGCCCAAAAGCAATGAGTCGCACCCAAAACACCAGCATGAAGCACAGCTTTTTATTTTGGGAAAAATTGTCCGTCTTCACTGCCTCTGAAGAAGAAGGTCATTCCTTTGAAACGCGTAAGGCGAAGACTTGAGGGAACAGCTGTTGATTGAATCTACCGGCGTGTGGCTGTTCATACCTGAATAAAAAGCTGTGCTTCATGCTGGTGTTTTGGGTGCGACTCATTGCTTTTGGGCAAACTTGGAGCTTACATATATATATATAAACAGGATGTGAGGTAACATCCAACGTCATTGGTTACTTTAAAAATCATGAAAAATTTTAAAAAAGGTGATCGTGAGCAAGGTGCCAGCAGCACTGAAACGCGTTGATCGTTTGTTTGTTTTCAGCTGTAATATTGAATAAATCAAATTGTGGAAAGGCAGCGCGTGTGCGCCCATTACTTTCGCTGTGGCGGAGGAGTGAATGATAATTAACGGCGAGGTTCCGCCGTAGGAGTACGCACCCACATCGAGCGCTCGCAGGGCTGGGAAAGCAGGAACCGGCGTGTGAAGATATATATATATATATAAACAATATATCTTCTCCAAATAGAAGTATAGGTTTTGATGAATTTGGACAAAAAAATGATAAATAAATAACTTTTTGATATCAGCTATGGTAAAAATTGCTTGCCTCTTTTTTAAAAATTGTTAATGTACTGTATATGTTCTAGATATTTTTGCCCACACAATTTTGTAAAATACCCTACCCTGGTGTGTTTTTTTCACAACCTCCAACAAGTCCCACACAGTGGGATTGCTGATAGGTTTTTAGTGGCCATGTCCTCTATCTCCTCTACTCTGGACGCTCCACTATTTGGAGGATGAACCCTGCTTGGCTCTTTAGGGTCTTTGGCGACCACCTAGCCCTCATGTTACATCCAGTTAGCCTCACACCGCTGGATTGCTGAGAGGTGGACCCTTTCTCCTCACTCTGCAAACACGCCTCCTGGCGCACTACTGCTTGGGGGACAAAGTCCACTTTAGTCCTAAGGCCCTCAGGAGGCAGGGTGACCTCATCCCCCACCAGCAGTGCGCCGAGAGGTGCATTTGTAGAGTGATGGAGAAAGGGGCAAGGCCTGCAACCACCTCTCAGTAATCCCACTGTGGTGTTTACTGAGGTAACAGGTAGGCTAGTTGGCCCCTAAGGACCCTCAGCAGCAAAGGGGATTCATCCCCCAACAAAGAGCGCGCCAGGAGGTGTGTTTACAGAGTAGTGGAGAAAGGGGGCAGGGCCTCCGGCGAGTTGCCGGCTTTGGATTTTTTTTTCATTTTAGGAAGGGGGCTGTGTGGCCCTCATACCCTTGGCCCTTTTGGGCCCCGGGGACCTGCTCCCCAGGGCCAGAGCCATTCTTAATTTTTTAATTAAAGGAAATAGGAGGGGGCAGCGGGCCAATTTCAGCAACGGTAACCCCATGCCCAAGGGCTAGGCCTTTATTTATATATAAATATATATTTATATATTTTGTTAAAGAGTGCGGGCCGTGCGGTCCCCCTCTCCAGGCTGATTTCTGCCCGAGGACCCCATCCCACGGGGCCCGGCCATTTTAAAAACATTTCTTTTAAGGGAGTGCGGGGCTAGGCCTTTATTTATATATATATATATATATATATATATATATATATATATATATATATATATATATATATATATATTTTAAAGAGGAGGGGGCTGGGTGGGCCCCCATCTGGGATATTTTCGGCCCAGGGAACCCCATCCCTCGGGGCTAGGCCTTTATTTACATAATTCTTTTTTATAGAGGACTGGGGCCGTGCGGTCCCCCTTGCACGGCCGATTTCAGCCCTGGGGACCCCCATACCCTGTGGTCTGGCCATTCTGTTTTTTTTTTTTTAAACAGGGAGGACCGAGCCCCTCCAGGGCCATTTTCAGCCCAGGGACCCCAAACGCCGGGGCATGGCCATCTCATTGGGAACTATGGGGGAGCCTGAAGGCCCTACGATCCTGGCCGGCTCCCGCCTCCTTTTACACCCAGGGAGCTGGTGACATGCAGCTCCCTGTTTAAAAAAAGGAAAGTATGCTCCTCTTTGAGCAAAGGAGAGCAGGATGCCATTTCCACAGCAAAGTCTTTAAGCATAGGAATAGCACAGTGCTATCCAAGCCGAGCTGTTAAATGACAAAAGTCATTTACCACTCCAGGCACAGTATTACAGCTTTGAATTGGTAAAATACCATCCAAGCCAACCTGAAATGAGTAAAAGCAACCCCTGACACATCTTTCGCTATCATTACAGATCCTCAGAGAGATTTAGCTTTGTCCAAACACAAGAGAGCACCCAGTATAAGTCAAAAGAATACCCTTGCAGGCATAGAGTGATGCATAAATTATGCAAAAGAGAAGCAAAGAACTCTGGGTAGTTCCCAAGTTTAGATGGAAGGCAGCTTCTGTAGAGAGCTCCCTCAACACCAGTGACACTCTAAATTTGCTCACCTCAAATGTCGGCTTTTCTATCAAAGTTTTTAAGCTTAGGATTAGCACAGTGCTATCCACGATGAGATAGAAAGGGACAAAGTATTTTGCCATTTCTACAGCAAAGTCTTTAAGCATAGGAATAGCACAGTGCTATCCATGCCTAGGTGTTAAATGACAAAATAGGCACAGTATTATAGCTTTGGATATATATTATATATTGTTATTGTTATTTTCGGTTTCTATAGCACCAACTCACCGGCAGGTCTCAGGGCGCTCATGACCAAAGAACAAAACAGCATTTATATACATCCACAAGGCAGCACCGTCTGCGATTTAATATGAGTCCAGAGTTTCCCTAAATAAAAATGTTTTTAATAATTTCCTAAAGCACAACAGGTTACCTTCTTTCCGAAGGGCCTTGGGCAATCTGTTCCAGATTTGAGGAACCAAGGGTGAAAAGGATCTCCCGCCCTTCGTTGTCAATCTAAACCTTGGACAGACTAACAGCTGAGCGTCAGATGACCTCAAAGTTCGTTCTGGTTTATAAACCTGCAGGCGTTCCTCAATATAGGCCGGTGCTTGCCCATATATTGCCTTGTGAGCCGTACAAAGGCTTTTAAACTCAGCCCTTTGTCTAATAGGGAGCCAATGTAAATTCCGAAGCAAAGGAGAGGCGTGGGACCTCCTTGGAAGTCTGAAGATGAGTCGTGCAGCATCATTCAGAACAATCTGCAATCTATTGGTCAGGTTTTTAGGTAGACCCAAGTAGAGAGCATTCCCGTAGTTGAGCCTCGAGATGATAGTGGCCGAGACTACGGTGCGGAGCATGGATGTAGAGAGTAAGGGGGCTAGTTTGCGGAGTTGTCTAATTAGACCAGTGCAGGTTCCCACAACCGAAGAGATCTGGCTGGTCATTGATAGTTCGCTATCAATTTTAATTCCCAGGCTTTTCACCTTGTCACAAGGTGTAGGAGTGGGACCCAATTCTTGAGGCCAATATAGATCACTCCATGGCGAACTTGTGGTCGAAACTACTAACACCTCCGTCTTTTCAGGGTTAATTTTCAATAGATTTGCCGTCATCCAGCTGACTACAAATCTAAGAACATCCTGGGCATACTTCTGTGCAGAGACAGTGTTGTCTATGCTAAGTAGCAGCTGGGTGTCGTCAGCGTAATTAAAAACATGGCAACCCATGTTTACTAGGGAGTTTATCAGAGGTTGTATATAAAGATTGAATAATACAGGGGATAGTGCGGAACCCTGCGGGACTCCGCACGTCAAATTACCCACCTCCGATAGACAGTCCCCCAACTGAATTCGCTGCGTCCTCTCTGATAGGAAAGATTGAAGCCATTGAAAAGCCTTATCTCGGATACCGAACTTGGCCAACCTATCCAAAAGTAGGGTATGGCTGATGGTGTCGAACGCCGCTGAAAGATCTAAAAGTATCAGGGCACTCAATTTTTTCCTGTCAGCCATCCCTCTAAGCTCATCCAGCACCGAGAGCATCACCAACTCGGTGCTGTGGTGTGCCCGAAATCCCGTCTGACGCTCCTGGAAAAGATGGTGGGACTCCAGGAACGAGGCCAGTGACTTCAGCACATGTTGTTCTAGGACTTTGGACAAGAACGGTAGTTGGGAGATAGGTCTATAATTTTTCAAGGTGGTAGGATCGGCTCCTGGCTTCTTTATCAATGGCCTCACTCTGGCTTCCTTAAAACTAGCCGGTACTATCCCTGTTTCCAGTGATTTATTCAGGAGGGAGGAGATCTGATATTCTAGTATAGGGCGTGCCAGACAGAAGACACTAGGAGGACATGGATCTGCCGGGGAACCGGATTTGGTTTTGCTCATGAGTTGTTCAAGACTCATCAAATCTAATGGTGGGAATTGTGAGATAGTAACTTCCAAAGGAGTCTGAACATCCTGAAGTATATTGGGTCTGGATATCATGTTCTGCCTAATGTCAGAGAGGATAGTAGCTACCTTTTCCAGGAAATAATTTTGAAACATGTTACAACTAATTGTTGTTTCAGTATTTTCAGGTTTCTTGCTCCTTACTTATGAGCTCCTTGCTCATTACTTACTGGTGATCACTAGTAGATAGTTATAGTTAGGACCTAGTGTCCTTAGGAAAAGCATTTTTTGTTTTGCTAATAACTTTGGATCCGTTTGACAAATCTTCACACCATTTTCAAAACTACTTTGCCAGTCACCTCAGCTGCTGTCTGAAAAGTTTTGGAGTGCTCCATTTGGGAGAGTCATAAAAAAGGAAGGGTCCCAACATGTGTTCTCCACATGCAATTTCCCATAGGGATTTTAGACATGACTACAGCCCAAACTACTGAACAGAATTACAATATCGTTTGCAGAAAGCTAGCTCTTGGTCCAAAAAGAGTGCTTTTTGTATTGTGGTGTAAATCTGTTCAGTAGTTTTGGAGTTATTAAAGTAAAATGGTTAATGTATATCTAGAGACGCATATCCACCCTGGATCCTCTGTGGATCAGGGTGGATCAGCATATCTATGCACCAACAGCAATGCAGTGATTGGCTGGCTGCAATCTAAAAGTTGCGGCTGCCATTTTGTGCATCTGGACACTGTTCCCAGGGGATAACATTAAATGTAAAAGTGATGGAAGGGTTCAAGGTAGAGGTACCTTGACCCAATGGAACTGATGGAGGGGTCTGTGAGGGACCCCTCATGGTCAAGAAATTGTCCTAAAATATTTTTAGGATATCCTCCCAGACCAGGCAGATTTGTGTGGATCCGTGGACCAGACCCCAATTAAAAAATATATATACACACCCACACAGCCACTCACACAACCACTTACACAACCACTTACACCGTACACCCACAGAGCCACTCACACGCCCACTCACAGACCAACAAAATCACTCACACACCTACTCACAGGCCAACACAGCCATTCATGCACCCACTCACACACCCAGGTACACTCGCCCACAACCACTCACACACAAATACAGCCACTCACACAACCAGTCACAGACCCACAACACCACTCACACACCCACACAGCTAATCACACACCTACTCACACACCCACACAGCTACTCCCATACCCACTTACATACCCACACAGCCACTCACATACCCACACAGTCACTCACACAGCCACTCACACACCCACACACAGGCAGTGATACACTTAAAGAAATTTCAATAGCATATGTTTGTATTAAATGTGTTGCTGTTTTAGTATTGAATGTGGGCAATATAACCGACAAACCCCTTATTTGACCAAGGATTCACCAGAGATCTGCGGATCCATAACATAAATTTAAAAAAAGAAAGGCTTGGTGCATTGCATTTATAGAAAGCGTACATAAGTTACCTTTCCTTAATTTTACATTTTTTAGTTTTAAAATATATATTAAGAATGAATGTGTGAATAAATTGTTTTTATAAACTTTGGAAAATGTATTTTGGTGAATTGAACTTATGGGTCAAATTGTAGTACAATTTATATTTTTTTAAAACAGTGAAATTCACTAAAAATCTTCTCATGTGGTCGGGGAGCGAGAGATCCTGAGACCAGTTGCACTCTCCAGAATTCGAAAAACACACACAAAAAGCAACTTGAATTATTATACTAAGTGAGTCGACCCTTCTATTGAACCTCTTGGGTATCCAAAGATTTCGGAATAGATACCTCACTCACTTAATTGTGACATGCTTCAAAATCGGCGCCTATGCACACCCTTGTAGAATGGTGCCACCAGGGCAGACTCAACCAAAAATGAGATTGGAGTTCTTAAATAAATCAAAACTGGATAAGCAGGTATCCATGTGAAAAGTATATTATTAAAAATACCTCCCGGTATACCCCTTAATTCCTTCTTTATTCATGGGTAACCTGGGATATGATTAAAACAACAATTGGAGGTTTTTTGTTGAAGACAATTGTTCAACTTAACCCCTTAATGTCTTTGCCAACATGTTTCGGCCCTCGCACAGAGCCCGACCGTCAGGGCTTTTTTTCTACGTCCCTGCTTACTTAGGCATGGACCTCATGCACAAAGGTGAGGCCTAAAGCTCTCACCTGTCTCAGTCTTCTGTTCCTGGGAATTTCCTATGGGACAAAAGAAGGAGGTTGGGGAGGGGAGAAAAAGAGATTTTTAGGGTCAGTTGCAGAAATAGTTCCCCCATAGGATTCAAAAGCAACATTATCTATATATTTCTTTTTTGTTAATTTTTCAAAAACAATCCCATAACTGGTGGCGGTCTATGCATATTTCGTTTTTTATGACAAGGTGAGGAGATGAGGATGGGGGAAAGGGGAAGTGGGACACTTTCCTGGGTGTGTAAGTAGGACTATACTACCACAAAAATATTTCTGTGTGTGTATTGAATGGTTCATTCATTAATTTGCATTTCAGACTATTCTTTCTTTCTAGGAGACACTTATCGATTTAAGTACATGTTTCTTATGCTTTGATAAAGGCTATTATGAATTGCAACCCTGGTGGATCAAGATATCCAGTGGCAGGTGTGGCAGGTTAATAGAACCTGTAGGTAAAGGTTTGTCAAAATTATAATTCCCTTTCATAAAAATTATCGGTAAATCAAAGTTATAATTCCCTTTCTTAAAAATGATCTGAAAAATCAAGTACTTTCCATCTTGAATCAATCAACAGAAATAAATGGAAAAAGCCTTTCACTTCTGTAAAAATGTCTCTGGATTGGTGAGTTGCCAAATGATACTATTCTAAGGCCGCCGCTTTTGGAAAAAGCGTTCATTTGGTTTACTTGTAGTTCTCTTATCCCACTCATTAGTAAACAAACAGAACGCACAAACAAACAAGACAAATCTAAAACATGCATCAGGGCGGATCATTCGTTCTTCAATATCTTGTGTGTTGCAGGTGGGTTTCCGCAAAACCCTCTTTTCATGAGTGCCAACCACTCAATTTAAGACATGCAAAAGAACATACTCCGTCAAAGTACGCGCACCGTATGTATGCCTACAAGTCTCCCTGTCCACCGCCGAGTGTCAGACTGAGTTCAAGAGGCGGTATACGTATGTGCGGCTGCTCCATATGGGCGCCCCTTAGTGACGTCATGATAGTAAAGCCACACCTAGTCACTCACCCAAAGAGCAAATCATACTGCCACTTATTCACCAATACAGTTATACACCCACCGCCTCACTTATTCATACAGATACTAACATATACTTACTCTCTTATACAATCACTGACACAAACACACACTCATCCATACAGCCACTCTCACAATTACTCCCTAACACATAGTCACTTATATACTCCAACACTCACATATACTGCTTTTCACATATGCAGTTACTCATTCATATACCACTAATACATCCATTCAATCACTGACACAGCCATACACACACTAACTCACCCATACAGCCCCTCGCAGACGTACTCATGAACCCGTACACCCAGTGAATCACCCACTCACACATCCATGCAGAGAGTCACACACATCCTCACCTGCCCACACACTCAGGCACCCATACAGGTACTCATAAAAACAATCAATAACCCATATAGACACTCATGTAGCTACTCACCAACCTATGCAGCCACTTACACACCAAGTGACAGACTGATACAGACATTCACACAGATTAGTCACTCACCCATACATTCACTGAGACATGTATAATCACTCACTTATACAGTCTGTCACGCACCCACTGAATCATCCATACAGACAATCATACACCCACTCATTCTTCAATACACCTTGGCGTATATATATATATATATATATATATATATATATATATATATATATATATATATATATATATATATATATCCCAGCAAATCTCCTCTCTCTTCAAAAGAAGTGCACCAGCACAGGTCGTGTCATGTAAAAATTCGTTTATTAAATGGAACCCCACTGCATGAGGGACTCACACTTTCCCAACGTTTCTGCTCTCACAGGAGCCTTGATCACGGGACTAATCTCTGCATTTTGAATCACCCCACGTGCTCAATTTAAACACGCAGGCACATTTTCAAGCAGATTGCACAATGGGAATAATGAAAATCTGGCATGGAGAAAATAGCGCTCTTTTAAAAGTCCATGCGCCAATAGCTGAATAATGGACACAGCGCTGCATAACTTTCCTTCCACTGACAGTTTTTCCCATGTGTACATAGTTAAGGTGTGTCCCAACACTTTGTAATGTTTAAAAGTTCCAGGTACTCCTTCAAACACGACACAGCTGTCCGCCTTTGAAGAAGTGCGCACAGCGCACGAAACGCGTCGGCGTATGGACTCCCTTGATATTTAATGCTGTTTTCGGATGTGATGCTGCAGCTTTCATGATTAAAGCTAAGAACATACTTACCTGCTGAGTGGCTCTTTCCATGAGGACAACCGAGGGGTCACCTTCGTTTTGATGGATTCGTAGCGGCTAGTCCAGCCGCGGAAAGAACCCCGCTGTGTTCCACAGCCCAGGCTGGCGCCTAATCACGCTAGCTGAAGGGGCAGGCGAGGGCTAAATGGAAGGTCTACAGTGCAGCCTCCCAGAAGAGAAACGAGCACTAACCCATTGTGGAACTTTATTTGAATATGACAGCACACTAGCAAAACTTTATTGTCCACTGCACTCAATTGACCAGAAGACAGTGCGAGCTGTCCCCGCCCTACTCAGCGAGCGTCATAAAGTGTTCAGGTGCCGTGGATTGCTGTGTGTTATTTCAACAGTCCGCCTTTGAAGAAGTGCGCACAGCGCACGAAACGCGTCGGCGTATGGACTCCCTTGATATTTAATGCTGTTTTCGGATGTGATGCTGCAGCTTTCATGATTAAAGCTAAGAACATACTTACCTGCTGAGTGGCTCTTTCCATGAGGACAACCGAGGGGTCACCTTCGTTTTGATGGATTCGTAGCGGCTAGTCCAGCCGCGGAAAGAACCCCGCTGTGTTCCACAGCCCAGGCTGGCGCCTAATCACGCTAGCTGAAGGGGCAGGCGAGGGCTAAATGGAAGGTCTACAGTGCAGCCTCCCAGAAGAGAAACGAGCACTAACCCATTGTGGAACTTTATTTGAATATGACAGCACACTAGCAAAACTTTATTGTCCACTGCACTCAATTGACCAGAAGACAGTGCGAGCTGTCCCCGCCCTACTCAGCGAGCGTCATAAAGTGTTCAGGTGCCGTGGATTGCTGTGTGTTATTTCAACAGTCCGCCTTTGAAGAAGTGCGCACAGCGCACGAAACGCGTCGGCGTATGGACTCCCTTGATATTTAATGCTGTTTTCGGATGTGATGCTGCAGCTTTCATGATTAAAGCTAAGAACATACTTACCTGCTGAGTGGCTCTTTCCATGAGGACAACCGAGGGGTCACCTTCGTTTTGATGGATTCGTAGCGGCTAGTCCAGCCGCGGAAAGAACCCCGCTGTGTTCCACAGCCCAGGCTGGCGCCTAATCACGCTAGCTGAAGGGGCAGGCGAGGGCTAAATGGAAGGTCTACAGTGCAGCCTCCCAGAAGAGAAACGAGCACTAACCCATTGTGGAACTTTATTTGAATATGACAGCACACTAGCAAAACTTTATTGTCCACTGCACTCAATTGACCAGAAGACAGTGCGAGCTGTCCCCGCCCTACTCAGCGAGCGTCATAAAGTGTTCAGGTGCCGTGGATTGCTGTGTGTTATTTCAACAGTCCGCCTTTGAAGAAGTGCGCACAGCGCACGAAACGCGTCGGCGTATGGACTCCCTTGATATTTAATGCTGTTTTCGGATGTGATGCTGCAGCTTTCATGATTAAAGCTAAGAACATACTTACCTGCTGAGTGGCTCTTTCCATGAGGACAACCGAGGGGTCACCTTCGTTTTGATGGATTCGTAGCGGCTAGTCCAGCCGCGGAAAGAACCCCGCTGTGTTCCACAGCCCAGGCTGGCGCCTAATCACGCTAGCTGAAGGGGCAGGCGAGGGCTAAATGGAAGGTCTACAGTGCAGCCTCCCAGAAGAGAAACGAGCACTAACCCATTGTGGAACTTTATTTGAATATGACAGCACACTAGCAAAACTTTATTGTCCACTGCACTCAATTGACCAGAAGACAGTGCGAGCTGTCCCCGCCCTACTCAGCGAGCGTCATAAAGTGTTCAGGTGCCGTGGATTGCTGTGTGTTATTTCAACAGTCCGCCTTTGAAGAAGTGCGCACAGCGCACGAAACGCGTCGGCGTATGGACTCCCTTGATATTTAATGCTGTTTTCGGATGTGATGCTGCAGCTTTCATGATTAAAGCTAAGAACATACTTACCTGCTGAGTGGCTCTTTCCATGAGGACAACCGAGGGGTCACCTTCGTTTTGATGGATTCGTAGCGGCTAGTCCAGCCGCGGAAAGAACCCCGCTGTGTTCCACAGCCCAGGCTGGCGCCTAATCACGCTAGCTGAAGGGGCAGGCGAGGGCTAAATGGAAGGTCTACAGTGCAGCCTCCCAGAAGAGAAACGAGCACTAACCCATTGTGGAACTTTATTTGAATATGACAGCACACTAGCAAAACTTTATTGTCCACTGCACTCAATTGACCAGAAGACAGTGCGAGCTGTCCCCGCCCTACTCAGCGAGCGTCATAAAGTGTTCAGGTGCCGTGGATTGCTGTGTGTTATTTCAACAGTCCGCCTTTGAAGAAGTGCGCACAGCGCACGAAACGCGTCGGCGTATGGACTCCCTTGATATTTAATGCTGTTTTCGGATGTGATGCTGCAGCTTTCATGATTAAAGCTAAGAACATACTTACCTGCTGAGTGGCTCTTTCCATGAGGACAACCGAGGGGTCACCTTCGTTTTGATGGATATATATATATATATATATATATATATATTACACACAGCAAATTACTCTCCAACTTCCATGTGGCGAATAGAGAGACTAGAACCGCTGCAAGGTATGGCTTGATGTTACTTTATTTTCTCGAAGATATGACGCGTTTCGGACTACACTAGTCCCTGCGGTAATACATTCGTCCTTGCTCACATACATTGGAATGCAAATCGCCATGTTTTTAAATACGTTTCATTGAACACCACGTGATTAATAAACATAGCGAAAACACTAAAAGCTCTTTCAGTAGTTCACATCATGTAGTCTGCTTTCCAAATTGATCATTGTAAAGATATACTTTTGGCATAACAATGCTGATAAAATACTTCACTTATAATAAAAATGGATAAAACAAATTGTTGCTTACAAAGTGCATGATTATATGAATATTTTTCGACACATGAAAGAAATATATAAAGGAACCAGAAACCATGTAAAAAGACATCCGCTAAAGGCATAGTAAAAATAGTGCCCTCCAAAAATAAAAACAGAGAGTTAATGGGATAACTCCAAATATCCTGTAAGGACATTATCCTGAAAAGTACTTAATGTCAGTTATATTCATATATATGTGCAAATACCGCATTGTGCTTCGTAAACTATCAATATGTGCAAAACTTCATTCAGAAACTAGGACTGAGGATGAAATATCTTTCTACCTATATTACTTGATGTTTCTATTTGTGACTCCATCATATGTGTAATTAAACATTCAGAACGATTTCAATAAATCATATTTCTGCATAAATGCAGGACCTCAATCTTTACTTTTCACATTACTGAAGCAGAAGAATACTGATTCTGGACATCCAAGTAAAAGGAGAAATGTTCAAATACTGTGTGCAATAAAGTGCATGTGCTTAAAAGCAAAAGAGTTTATGTAAATAATCCCACCAACTGATTAAAACACTACAGAGTAATACCAACATTATCATTCGCCAATCGGATAAGGGTTGCAATGTGGTGCTGTGGCCCAGGAAACTCTACATGGAAGAAGCTTTGGGCCAATTGCCAGATAGAGACTGCTACAAGAGAGTCAACATGGGTGAAGTCAAACAGGCATGGAATGTGATTTATGGTAAACTAATGGCATGGCGCAGCCTTGGTCTCTTGTCTATGGATGAGTACAAGTTCCTTAGAACACTGAATCCTGTTATGCCGGTGGCATACTTCATCCCGAAGGTACATAAAAACAGCAGCAAGCCACCAGGGCGGCCCATTATATCGGCACGCAATGGCATTCTGGAGAATGTAAGTAAATATGTGGACTTCTTTCTCCAAGACTTTGTTAAACAACTGCCATCTTTCATATTGGACACTGGTGACCTTTTGCACAAATTAAGGGATGTTGTTTGGAAACCAGGCTATATGCTGATTACATTGGATGTTTCCTCCCTATACATCAATCCACCACAGGGATGGACTTAATGCAGTATTACATTTTTTGGGTAACAGGCCATCGTGTCTTAAGGACCATACTACAATGGTACTTGAAATGATTGAACTTTGTTTGTGTAACAATTTCTTCTTGTTTTCCACGCAGGTCTTTCAGCAAATGAGAGGGGTGGCTATGGGGGCCTGCTTTTCTCCCAGTTATGCCTGTCTCCATATGGGCTACTGGGAGGAGCAGGTCCTACCACCTCTCTTTACACAAATACCTGCTACCAAAGTCGTCAAATGGCTTCGCTATATTGACGACCTGCTAATAATCTGGAATGGTAGTGAGGAAGAGGCTTCGATATTTGTCAATGACCTCAACAACAATTCTCTCAATTTGGGCTTCACTAGCCAGATGAGTTGTTCCTCCATTTGTTTTTTGGATGTAGAGATTTACATTCATAACTTGGAATTGCGCACTAGACTTTTCAGAAAGCCAACTGCGGGAAATGCTGTGCTCCACACTTCCAGTCATCACCCGGCACCTCTAATACGCAGCATCCCGTATGGTGAGATGCTGCGTATTAGAAGGATCTGCAGTTCAGACTTGGATTGTAGGATGGTCCAGAATGATTGCAAAGCTAGGTTCCTCAGACAGGGTTATCGATTGGAGGTCTTAGACAGTGCCATGTGCCGAGCCAACTCTATGGGAGCTGTATCTTTAACAACTCCTCCAGCACACAAACCCCCGTAGTGCAGGACGAAACTAGGCTGATCCTGACTTATAGCAGACAACATCAGGCTATTCGGAGAATAGTGCGTAGCAATTGGTCTCTAATAGCAAGTGATCAAATCTTAGGAGAACAACTACGCACCCCTCCTAACATCACATTCAGGAAGGCGAGATCCATGCGCGACAGCCTGGTTTCAAGCAGCCCTGAGATTAGATCATCAGGTGATTGGCTAGCTGGTAGTAAGAAATTCATTAAGTGTGCCACATGCAAGGCCTGCAAGAATGGCGTTAGCAGGAGTGAATATTTGATCCCTTTTAATGACCAACCAGTGCGCCTCCAAGCTAAGTTAACTTGCAAAACAGAGTACGCGGTGTATGTGCTGGAGTGTCCTTGTGGCCTACGGTATGTAGGCAGCACTAAGTTACCTGCACACAAAAGGATACTCCAGCACCTCAGAGCCATTACCAGCGGCGACACCGCGTACCCTGTTGCGAGGCACTTTGAGAAGGTCCACAACAAGAACCCGGAGGGGTTAAAATATTTCTTAATCGACACAGTTCCTCCATTAAGGAGAGGGGGTGACCGTGAGGCACTCCTGCGTAAGTTAGAAACTAGACACATATTACTGTTCAATTGTAAGATCCCTAATGGTATGAATTCCAGTGAGGATATGTACACCTATTTATGAATATTTTCCTGCTGTGCTAACTGTATTTAAATATATCAACTGCATTAATGTCAAGCTGCTGCTCTTCGGATCAATTTATTGATTTTTATAATTCTTTTCAAACATGTTTATAATGAAATTAAGTGTGACAATTTTTAAGTATTCTTTAATCCTGGGTTTATTCTAGCGTGATTAGTGTTTTTTATATTGTGCATCAAGTATAAGTTATTTGACTTATTTTGCAATTTTGCACATTGGATGACAGCCCAGATGGGCTTCTGTGACCCCCTGCTGGTAATTTTTGTTTGGCCAACATGTAATTGAATATGCCCTGTATAGGAGGGGGATACAATTATTAAGGTATGATCTTTTTGGCAGGTCAATCTTGGCCCTCCAACCCATCATACCCGTTTGGAGTCTAGCCGCAGTGTATATTTTTATAACATTCAATGTTGGTAAAGGGTTCAGTGGGATTATTAACAGTGATTCTAAACAGTTTAAATATGTAATTTAGTTTTTACATGCTTTTACTTGTTTTTACCTGTTTTCAGATGTTTTTTACATGTTTTTACATGTTCTTACCTTCTGTCATCCCCGTGTCTTACTGTGTTATATTTATGCAGCAACTGAACTGCCCTATCATTCTGATGCGTTTCATTAGCCAATTTGCACTAATTGTATTTTACAGTTATTTTTGTGTGTTTGCATTCGCATCTTATGTTGTGCCTATGGGGGGTATGTAGCAATATGGAGGAATTGACATGAGTCTATCTTCTATGTTTATGCAAATTCACTAGCACGCTAGCACTTTAAAAGGGTCACCTCACCTGCTCAGCGCTTGTCATGTGATCAAGGCCCTTCGCGGGCTGAAACGCGTAATGGTCGGTGTGATGTTTGGGCTACAATAAACAATATTGCACCATCATTGGGTTTGTCTCGTCTTTTGCTGAACTGCTGCCAAGACGTCTTCTGCCTCATATATCTATATATATATATATATATATATATATATATATATGTTTTCTTGCACCCAAAGTCCATACAACACGCTCTCAGGACAAAACGAGGTAATCACAAAATCTCCATAGTGCTGTTTATTTCACAACGCGTTTCCCCGACAAGACGGCTTGATCACGTGAAAAACTGCTGTGAGAACATTGGCTTATATCTTTGTGTGTACATGGACATAAACAGAGGACTGATGTATTTTTTATGTCAATTCACACCAATGCAATATACGTCTAAGAAAATGCAACGTTGCATCAAATCATACACATTCGTAAGGAAAACAAGAATAATGTCTCTGTTGCACAACACAAGAAAAATTGTATTAAATTCAAGTTCAAAATTATTATAAGTGTGTCTCGAAAAACACCGAAGTTCACAAATAAGGTCAGTTCTTTATATAATGTGTGAAACTCATTACCTAAGAACCAAATTATCATAACACGGCGTATATCGTACAATTCGACCTGGTTGTCGAACATGCCGTGACCAAGTTAAATTAAATTTGAACTTGAATTTATTACTATTTTTCTTGTGTTGTGCAACAGAGACATTATTCTTGTTTTCATTACGAATGTGTATGATTTGATGCAACGTTGCATTTTCTTAGACGTATATTGCATTGGTGTGAATTGACATAAAAAATACGTCAGTCCTCTGTTTATGTCCATGTACACACAAAGTTATAAGCCAATGTTCTCACAGCAGTTTTTCACGTGATCAAGCCGTCTTGTCAGCGAAACGCGTTGTGAAATAAACAGCACTATGGAGATTTTGTGATTACCTCGTTTTGTCCTGAGAGCGTGTTGTATGGACTTTGGGTGCAAGAAAACATTAACTTTGTCGGCATTACTCCGCCGGCGTGCACGCCACCTTTCACGGGTCGTGGGGATCCAGAAGGAGTTGGTAATTTTGTGGATATATATATATATATATATATATATATATATATATATATATATGCCTGCTCCAAATCTCCTCTCCCAACCGAGAAAGAAGTAGCAGCACTCGCGGGGTATATTACAGTGTTTCCTTTATTGTTCCTTTACAGACGCGTTTCGGGTCAAGCCCTTTATCAATGTGACAACAAAGATGATGCAAAGGAACCATTTTAAGCGCAATGCGTGATTTCAAGAGGAAACTGAGAAAGGACTACCCGTTCACAGTCTACGGGCGCCATATTGGAATGTGCAAAACAAGCAAAACATTTTATACTTATTCTACAGGCAAAATTACTTTACATTTGTACATTTAAGCTTGGTAAAATCTTGCCGTGAATCGGCTAAACAAATAATGTAATGTTGCCTGATAAATGAAACATTCCTTGAGAATCTTGCCGTAGGAATGTTTCATTTATCAGGCAACATTACATTATTTTACTAATGGCAGAGCAAAGAGTCTAAACGTGTATACTTAGTATGTGATAAATTGCATTATGAAGTATGAAAGGATAATATGTATGTCATTGAGCTGCACACGTTTTTATGAATTTTTGTTCCCCAGGAAACATCGCGGATTTGATTATGTATTTGTTTAGCCGATTCACGGCAAGATTTTACCAAGCTTAAATGTACAAATGTAAAGTAATTTTGCCTGTAGAATAAGTATAACATGTTTTGCTTGTTTTGCACATTCCAATATGGCGCCCGTAGACTGTGAACGGGTAGTCCTTTCTCAGTTTTCTCTTGAAAACACGCATTGCGCTTAAAATGGTTCCTGAGCAACATCTTTGTTGTCACATTGATAAAGGGCTTGACCCGAAACGCGTCTGTAAAGGAACAATAAAGGAAACACTGTAATATACCCCGCGAGTGCTGCTACTTCTTTCTCGGTTGGGAGAGGAGATTTGGAGCAGGCATATTACACGGTGCACCAACCGTGTCTGCGGCACCCACCACCAGAGCCCCGTCGTCATTGGTGCGAACAGGAGCGAGAATTTAATTTTGACGGAGGCACCGCCCAAGCGCAAGGATAATTTTGGATATTTTTATCGAAGTTGAGGCCATCACCTGAAGTACGAGTGTGATCGCTGACGCAATCAGAGAGGATTTAACAGCGACCGGCCAACAAGAAAGCCGGGTAAGTCGTTGTTTCCATCTTACGAATCTCCTACCCGTAAGTGTGTTGTAGGACGCCAGGGCGTGGTGAGGGGTGTAATTACAGTAAACGTTTCCGCACGGAGACCGGGACCGGTACTCCAAACTAAAAGAACTCATGTTCAATAATGCAGCGCGTGAGGAGGCGGCCGCTGGCATGTTTAACAAGAAAACGGGTGGACCGACACGCATCGCTGCGGCAAGTAGCGTAAAAAATGCGGACCCACTAGCCCAGAAATATACAAAGCTTGAGAGACTGTTCGAAAGAGAAACGCGAAAATGGTGGGAAGCGACTTCTCTAGAAAATTACATCAAGGTAGAGAGGGTCCCACGTGGCCTGCGCGTGTACACTATTCCAGCATATGAAAACCCAGATCCTCAGCTCCTTGAAGAATGGCATGTACACACGGCACAATTCTGCAAAGGCAGTCTACAGTTGCTTGTAAAATTCGCATGGAGCGACAGGGAGAAGGCCTTGGATGAAATTAAATTACTTGAGGAAGAACTTGAAAATTCTCCGGACAATAACCAACACCAAGAAATGATGGCCGAGATGAAAACAAGACTGGCCAGATATGAAACCAAGATCAGACTGAGGAAAGAGGAAAAATTTGATAGGGATGAAAGGGACTATTCGATGGGGAGAGTCCTCACCTTCGCAAAGAAATTTGATGGTCCTAGAAGAGATTTATCTCGACAAAAGCAAAACCCTGGCCAGCCTCCTGAAAGAATTGAAACCTCTGAATCAGAAATTACAGGATCTGAGGAAGAAGAACTGGCAGGCCCTTCAAGGCCAACCAAGAAAACTCCTTTTCACGAGGAATTCGATGTAATCCGACATGCGTGGCTCAGGGGGGGGAAAGTAAAGCCCCCGGAACAGGACACAGAAAAACCAGGAGGGGGGGCCGGAAGAGAACGAGGAAGAGGCAGAGGCAACAATCAAACTCGTGGGAAAGCCAAGAGGGGGGGCACCCGCTGAACTCAGCCGATACCTTAACCATTGTGAATTTGAGCCCTAAACAACTAACTAAAGATGAGGAAACTATACTGAAACTAGGCCTCTTTTACTGCCCGCAAAATAATCTGGAATACACTCAAACCAGAATTGACCTCTTTAAATTTATCAGGAAACTGAAACTACACAAGTACTATAAAACCAAGCCGACGGGACATGAAACAAGGCGTCTACAAAACAAAATCTTAGAGACTGATATCATCCAGCTGGGTGATTTGGAGACACTTGAAATCCTGGAAGAGATCAGATCCGAAACCTCAGGAAGCGATTTAGATGGAAATAGTCTGACACAGAGAAGTAGAAAAGTTGGTATAGATCAAGAAGCCTCATACAGTCCTTTCAAACCTATTTCTCACTTTCTTCCACAAATGGCGCAAGATGCAATTGATACCTTCTCTGAGACCGTGCTGAAGGATTTAATAAAATTTCGTACATCAAAGAAAAACAACAAGAAAACAGCAACAAATCCATTAACTGCAGGCCAGAGAAAAGCCTTAAAAAACCTTCAGGATGATGCATCAGTAATATACAAACCATCCGATAAAGGTGGTAATGTGGTGATAATGACAAAGGACATGTACGTAGGAGAAGCCAAGAGACAGCTTTTGAATCATGAACACTATGAACTCACTACACCGAAAAAGTATCAAGAAAGTGTACAAGAGTACGACAAATTAATTCAAAAATGGCACAATAAAGATATGCTTAACACTGAAGAGTATCTTTTTTTACGATCAAGCCATCCAGTGATCCCCACTTTCTACCATCTGCCTAAGATCCACAAAGATCTTAGGGCACCTCCAGGCCGCCCAATAGTATCATCAATGGGCAGTTTAACGGAGAATCTGTCCGTTTTCATCGACCATTTTCTCTTCCAATCTGTGCTGAATCTGTCCTTGTATATTAAGGACACTAAGGATTTTATTATACAAATGCAGGACTTGGCTTGGGACTCTACTTATGTTTTGATTGTGATGGATATCACGAGTTTATATACGTGCATTGAGCATGTACAAGGCTTGAAAGCAATTGAATATTTCATGTTGAAAAGACCTTTAAAATATGCGGGACATAGTACAATGTTACTGGAACTAACGGAATTCTGTCTGCTGAATAACTTTTTTCTTTTCCAGGGAGACCTCTTTAGACAGATCTACGGGACCGCGATGGGCACCTGCTTCGCTCCCAGCTACGCAAATTTATTCGTAGGCTGGTGGGAGGAGCAGGTGGCCTGGTCCGAGGGGAACAGGGCCTGGACTGATAATGTGGTCAAATGGCACAGATATATAGATGACCTCTTGCTGGTGTGGAGGGGGTCAGAACAGAGTGCCAGAGACTACATTTCCCATCTAAACAACAATAATGTCAATCTGAAATTCACTGGGGAGGTAAGCTCAGTGGCAGTGAGCTACCTTGACCTCCGGGTAACTATTATTGACAATCAGGTAATAACATCCCTGTACCGCAAACCAACAGCTGGAAACAGCGTTCTGCATGCGGACAGCGGACATCCGGTGAACCTAAAACGAAGTATCCCCTACGGGGAGCTATTGCGTCTTAAACGCAACTGCTCACGAGAGGAAGACTTCGAAAGTGCAGCGAAGGAAAGCATAGATAGGTTCAAACAAAGAGGTTATAGTCCGGCACTCTTGAATCAAACACTGAAACGAGTGTCAGGTATTCAAAGAACTGAACTGTTAAAAGAGAAAAAAGAAAACCAAAAAGAAAGCAAATCAAATGAGGGAAAGTTCCGTTTAATAACAACCTTTTCAAATAATGCCAACAGGTTGAAAGGAATATTGCGCCGAAATTGGCACATCTTAAAGACAGATCCCATCATCGACACAGACATCCCAAGAAATCCTCTGGTAACCTTCAGGAGAACAAAATCCATCAAAGATTTACTGGTGCATAGTCACCTAGACGCCCCTACAACGAGGACAAACACTTTAGCAGAGATGAAGGGGTTTTTCCCCTGTGGCAAGTGCATGGCCTGTGCTTATAGCAAAAGGGTCTTGGGCTTTGAACTTCCAGGTGTGAAGAAGAGGAAAAACATCGGATCCTTCATCACCTGCCAGACACCCTATGTGGTGTATTGTCTAACGTGCCCCTGCAATCTAAAATACATAGGGAGCTTGATAAAAAGTGTGAAATTGAGAATCCTTGAGCACATGCGGGCTATAGCTAATAAGGACATGACATCACCTGTAGCCAAGCATTTTGCAATTAAACATCGAAGTAATAGGGATCTATTACAGTATTTTGGGGTGGACCAGGTACCAGAGCATGAAAGGGGTGGAAACCGGCTGTTGAAATTGAGGCGTCTTGAATCACGTTACATTATTGACCTGCAAACGAAAATTCCAATGGGCCTAAACAGTGGGGAAGAACTGGCCATCCACCTGGGTAAATAGACTATTTAAATGCCGAGGCCAACTAAATTAACTTAAGAGGAATCTGGTTCAACATGAGGGGTCCTCAGGTATAACCTGGCGGCTTCTAGTGATAGGAGCCGCCTAAGCCGATCTACGGCAAGATTCTCAAGGAATGTTTCATTTATCAGGCAACATTACATTATTTTACTAATGGCAGAGCAAAGAGTCTAAACGTGTATACTTAGTATGTGATAAATTGCATTATGAAGTATGAAAGGATAATATGTATGTCATTGAGCTGCACACGTTTTTATGAATTTTTGTTCCCCAGGAAACATCGCGGATTTGATTATGTATTTGTTTAGCCGATTCACGGCAAGATTTTACCAAGCTTAAATGTACAAATGTAAAGTAATTTTGCCTGTAGAATAAGTATAAAATGTTTTGCTTGTTTTGCACATTCCAATATGGCGCCCGTAGACTGTGAACGGGTAGTCCTTTCTCAGTTTCCTCTTGAAATCACGCATTGCGCTTAAAATGGTTCCTGTGCAACATCTTTGTTGTCACATTGATAAAGGGCTTGACCCGAAACGCGTCTGTAAAGGAACAATAAAGGAAACACTGTAATATACCCCGCGAGTGCTGCTACTTCTTTCTCGGTTGGGAGAGGAGATTTGGAGCAGGCATATTACACGGTGCACCAACCGTGTCTGCGGCACCCACCACCAGAGCCCCGTCGTCATTAATGCGAACAGGAGCGAGAATATATATATATATATATATATATACATATATATATATATATATATATATACACACACAGCAAATTACTCTCCAACTTCCATGTGGCGAATACAGAGACTAGAACCGCTGCAAGGTATGGCTTGATGTTACTTTATTTTCTTGAAGATATGACGCGTTTCGGACTACACTAGTCCTTGCTGTAATACATTCGTCCTTGCTCACATACATTCGAATGCAAATCGCCATGTTTTTAAATACGTTTCATTGAACACCATGTGATTAATAAACATAGCGAAAACACTAAAAGCTCTTTCAGTAGTTCACATCATGTAGTCTGTTTTCCAAATTGATCATTGTAAAGATATACTTTTGGCATAACAATGCTGATAAAATACTTCACTTATAATAAAAATGTATAAAACAAGTTGTTGCTTACAAAGTGCATGATTATATGAATATTTTTCGACACATGAAAGAAATATATAAGGGAGCCAGAAACCATGTAAAAAGACATCCGCTAAAAGCATAGTAAAAATAGTGCCCTCCAAAAATAAAAACAGACAGTTAATGGGATAACTCCAAATATCCTGTAAGGACATTATCCTGAAAAGTACTTAATGTCAGTTATATTCATATTCATGTGCAAATACCGCATTGTGTTTTGTAAACTATCATTATGTGCAAAACTTCATTCAGAAACTGGGACTGAGGATGAAATATCTTTCTACCTATATTACTTGATGTTTCTATTTGTGACTCCATCATATGTGTAATTAAACATTCAGAACGATTTCAATAAATCATATTTCTGCATAAATGCAGGACCTCAATCTTTACTTTTCACATAACTGAAGGAGAAGAATACTGATTCTGGACATCCAAGTAAAAGTAGAAATGTGCAAATACTGAGTGCAATAAAGTGCATGTGCTTAAAAGCAAAAGAGTTTATGTAAAAAATCCCAATCCTAATAAATTGCCAGTGCTATTTTTTTCTTTTCATATATTTATACAATTTCTCCGTGGTGAAAAAATTCATATTGCCCAAATAAAAACCTGGTTGGGGAAGAGTGTGATTGCTGGAATTTTATGCATAATGCATCCAATCGCCTATGTACAAAATTTGAGATAACCCAAGGTAGGACATAATGATATACAGAGTATTAAATAGAAATGGACATCATTCAAAAAGAGCGAGACATTTGCGGTCAATAAAATATAATGGTAAAAAACAGTATTCTCCATCGGATTGCTCTATAAGAAATAATGAAAATTCTCAGTGTTATTCATACCGTTGGGAGCCTTACTATCCAATTCTACAATTGTTCTAGATACCAATTGGCGTAACTTCCTTTCCCTGTCGCCCCCTCTTCTCTGTTTTGGACACTGCTTTTATGACATAGTATTGCAAACACTTAAGATCATTGTTGTGTTCACTTTTGAAATGTCGTGCAACAGGGTACATCGGGTCGTTGTTCACAATTGCACGTAAATGATGCAGGATTCTGCATTGCACCTGTAGCTTGGTGCTACCAACATATCTCAAGCCACAGGTGCATGTCAGGACGTAGACAGCAAACTCGGATCTGCAATTAAAATTACCCTTAATTGCAACCGCAGTGGGACTAACAGGAGTCATGTAGTGGGTGGTGTTATTCCCAAACTTGCAGGCCCTGCAGGAAGTGCATTTATAAAACCCTTGTCTAGAAGAGAGCCACATATCCGAAATAATAATGTCGGATGAGAAAACTCGTCCGACGTTTTCGTATGTTTTGAAAGGACGAGAGCAGACCAGACTCTTGTGCTGATAATTGTTTAATCTGAAATCACCATTCCGCCATGAGGCGTTTTGGCCGATCAACGGCCTTGATCACATGACAGCGCCTGGGGGTGTAGGTTCCCCTTTTAAAGTGATTGTGCAAGCACAGCAGCAATATACAAAACATAATTCATTGCTTTCATTAATACATGCTGTTAGTCCTGGCACCATTGGCGTGGGTCTCCCTTCCATTTTTACTGTTGCCTCATGTGTTTTTTCTGGTGTTAGATGCTTTGGGCACTGTGCCACAGTGCAAGCGCTCCCTATTGTAAATTGATGTATGAATTGGTGATTCCATAATTGGCCTATTTGGTTTACTTGTCAGACCCTAGTACAGTGCACTATGTGTGCCCAGGGCATGTAAATCCAAAGGCTGCTAGTGGGCTTGCAGCACTGGTTGTGCCACCTACAGAAGCAGCCTTGTAAAATGTGTCTACGGTCTGCCATTGCAAGCCTGTGTGCAGTCTGGTACTGCCCCGCTGACTGGGCAAGTGCACCCATTAGCCAGATCTTAAACCGTCCCATTTCTTCATATCAGACAGCCCCATGGTAGTCCCAAGGGCAGGGTGCGTTGTAAGTATAAGGTAGGACATGCCCTGGTGTGTGTGGCATGTCCTAATAGTAACATTTCATTTTTCACTATTGCAAGGCTACATGTTCTCCATAGGCCAGAATGGGCAGTTAGATTATTACATTCTTATAATCCTAACTGACTCAGAGAACATGGTGGAAATTCGAGTTTAGTATGCCTGAACTCGGAATGATAAAATACATCTTTTAGTGAAGTTGGTTTTAACATTCTGCTTTTGAAAATAGCACTTTTAGAAAGTACGTATTTTCTTGCCTAACCTTTCAAACCTGCCTCTGCTAGGTTGTGTATTCCTTGTCTGGAGTTTGTGAGTGACAAGGCTGGGGATTCCAGGAGACAGAATGAGTCAGCCCTTTGGTGAATAGAAATCTGCATCTAGATGGGAGGTGGAGTTGCACCTGAACCTTGAATAGGGCTGTGCCTGCCTTCCACAATGCTGGCTCCACCTCTTGGAGTGCGGCTGATGTCTCTGCCCTGCACATTGAAAGAAGAGAAGGAATCCTGTCAACATAGTGCTCCAGGGCTGTGCTTGCCTTCCACAATGCCAGCTCCACTTCCTGTGGGGCGTCTGATGTTTCTGCCCTGCACTGTGAAAGGAAAGAAGGAGTCTTGTAAACAGAGTGCTCCAGAACTGGTTTGGACTAGGCAAAGGCCCCTCTCCCCTCAGAGCACAAAGGGTTTTCGGGTATAAATATTGGGACCCTGATCCCAAGAAAATAGATCACTTTTGGACTACAAGAAGAAACCTTTGCTGAGGAGAGGAACCTGAAGAAACTGAGGAGAGACTATTCCTAAGGTGAAGTGCTGCTTAGGGGATTGGCCTGCAGTGGTTGCCTGATTGCCAAAGAAAGGAGAAAGGAACTTTGTGTACTTTCTTTTCAACTTGTGAAGGATCTCCAAGGGCTTGGAAAAAAGTGTGCCTCCTGCTGAAGTCTCATGGACAACAGACTTCATCCCCCAGCACCCCAGAGTTCTTTGGAAGTGCCTGCTGCTGTTTTGGGCCTTCTGAGGGACTGCGTGTCGCAAGGAGCTGGAAGCGCGACTCAACGAGGAAGAAGCATGTTGCTGCTGCTGCCGTCGCATCTCTGAACAAGGGTGTCACTGCTTGAGCTGTCGTATTGCACTGCATTGAGAGAAGCGCCTCGCAATGAAGAGTAAGCTTGTCGCCGTCGCAGCAGCTGCTGTCGCACTTCTGAACAAGGGTGTCACCACTTGAGCTGTCGTATTGCACCGCATTGAGAGAAGTGTCTCGCAACGAGGAAGAAGCGTGTCGCCGTCGCTGGGGCTGCCGTCGCATCTCTGAACAAGGGTGTCTTCACTGTCACTGTCGCATTGCACTGCATCGAGGAAAGCGCCTCGCATCCCAGGAGAAGCGTGCCACCGTCGGAGCTGCTGCCATCGTATTTCTGAACAAGGATGTCGCCGCTGTAGTTGTCGCATCGTGCGGAAGCTTCTCGCAAACATCAGATAAGAGTGTTGCAGCTGAAGCTGTTGCCGTCGCATCGCTGAACAAGGGTGTTGACGCCGCAGTTGATGCATTAAGCCTAGACTTCTCAAATCATCGGAGAAGCATGCCGCATCTGGAAAATCTTCACGTCTTTATTTCTTTGCACCCGAACTTTGCTGCATTTCCATCGCTGCAACATTACTTGTTGTGGAAGCGCAGTGCATCGTAAGGTACATCGACGCAAAGTGTCGCTCCTTAAGAACTGATCTGAATTAAGCTAAAACTACCATTTTTAAGTATAGTATTGAGGATTTCTATTGTTTAATGGTCTTGTGTTAAGTCTATATAAAGAATACTTATTTTTGATATAAACCTTGTGTGGTGTCCATTTGTAGTGTTGTCACTGGGTTACTGTATGTGGTCACAAATGCTTTACACACTGCCTCTGAGATAAGCCTGTCTGTTCATGCCAAGCTACCAAGGGGGTGAGCAGGGGTTATTTTAGGAGTGGAGCCCCTTACCCGGACTAAAGGCAAGGATCCCTATTTGTCACAAGTACCTGCCTGTGCCAACTAGAGACCCCCAAATCTAACACATGCTTAAATGCATTTATGCTGATATAGTACATATATTCATTAAATACTAGGATAAGAACATTATTAAATCAGCATGGCTAAAATCCAGATTAATATGATAAAATACAAGTATAAATACATAAAATCCATTATTACCCACGCTTGATGATGTCCTGGTAGTTGATTTCGTCCAATGCTCTACTATTTCCATATTGAAGTGACTAGTGTAAACCATACCCCCTATCCCTGAGTGCAAGTACATAAGCTATCTATATGTGCAAAATGTGCATTTATAGTGCAAAAAGATTATTTTTTTAAAATACAAAAATGTAGTTAAACGTAGAGCAGCAATGAAGTATTGGCTAATGCCTCCTTTCAATTTTGGTATAATGCCATATCAATTGCATTTGCAACTTTGTAGAGTTTAGACAGTCTGCATCACCAAAAGCCTAAGTTAGTAGATAGCTACCTGTTATACACGGTTGATTCCCACTAATGAGGATATATCGTTTTATAATAAATATCATATAAAATAATTTCAACAATATAAAATCAGATAGATAAACTAAAATGTGATCATTAAGATTCCATATTTGTAAAACTTATATAGATAAAATTAATCCAAGATTGCATTCCTACTGTGTTATGATAAGGCTACCATGTTGCTCACCTTAAAAAATAGAATATATATGTACACAAGGATAAAAGATGCAGGTATAAATGTCCTTATATAAAAATGCTGATATACAATTTCAGACAATATGGTGATTAGGATATTCTATATTTAATGTATGTATTACTGTTGCCTATGGATATCTACCAAGTTTATTTTTATTATGTTTTGGAACTCCAAAGAGGTCCACATAAAAAGATACACAATACAGAGTACTCGTTCAAATGCAAAAGACATTTACAAAATTTACCAAAATACAAGATAATCAGCACAACACAGTTAAAAGACCATCTAATAAATATCTAAAAAACTTTTTAAAAAGTTAAAAATACTAAAACAAAACATTTCATTGGGGGGATTATATAAAGCGTGTAGAAAGAAGTTGGCAGTAAGAATACTTAATTTCAAGCATATTTGTCTCAGCCACTTACGCCGAGATGATCGAAGTACAGGACATATAAAGAGAACGTGTATACAATCTTGAGTAAACAAGTTACAAAAATTACAAATTGCCGAACAACCATACCACCTAGCCATAAGATTATTTAAGGGCAGCAGATCCTGCCTCAGGAGAAGCCAAAACTGCCATATGCCGTGGGATAAGTTCCAGGCGACATAGGGTTGCATATGTTTTAATACGCAAGTATCAGTAAGAGGAGTGACTCCCTTCTTTGCGAGAATGGACTCCCTGTCCAACCTAAAACTAAGATCCCATGAGGCCTGTTTCAAAAGTGATTTTAACTGGCTGGCAGACAGGGAAAAAAGCGTACTCTCCTCCAATTGTAGAAGGGCTGCAGCCCTTCTAAAATTCTTTACAGTTAAGGAGTACTCCCTTAAGGAGCCCAGCAATTCATTCTTCATCAAGTGTCTCAAAGTCCCCACTTCCCCTCTAGCCAGACAGGCTACCCAGCGCACTAACCCTGCCAAGCCCTGCACACAACTACTACGGATGCCGAATTCAAGTCTCAGGGCTGCCACTGTACAGGCGGTGTTAGTAGAGGCTAAAGACCGTAAGATTTTTCCTTCTGCAACGTGTAAAAAACCCCATTGCCCCAGATCGACTATTTCAATTCCGTACAAGAGGGATGACGGGATTTTCGCCCGAAAGACCTCTAGCAAGTAAGAGAAATGTCTTCTCCCAGTGGCAGAGTATAATGCACTCAAGCTTCTACCCTGAGACAGGGCCTTCCGGGTGTTATTATCAATGTGGGCCTTGTCACTTAGGTTATCGGATATTATTTTCCCCAGGAAGACATAAGACTTTACCACCTCCAGCTTATGACATCCTACTGACCAACCAAAGTTCTCATATTTTGATTTTTTCCTCCCTGAAATACACATGATTTTACTTTTTTCTGCGTTTATCTTCAAGTAGTGGGATTCTGCGAAATGGTGCAGAGCGTGCAGACGATTGTTTAACCCTTTGGGTGTTAAGTCCAATATAAGGATATCGTCCGCATATAGCAAACTGGAAATTGGAGTTCCCCCAATACTGGGGCTATACCATCACAAGTAGATAAAGACATAGGGAGATCAGTAATGTACAGGGAAAAAAGCAGAGGGGCCAAAAGACAGCCCTGCTTTAGTCCGTTAATGGAAGGAATGGCTTGAGACAACCCCCTTTCCCCTCCTTGAAGGACTTGGCACCATGTGTCTGAGTGGAGAGCCTGAACCAAATATAATAGGAGAGGAGGCATGCCTAGGACAGATAACTTTCTCCACAGCAAGGGCCGATCCACTTTGTCAAACGCTGTGGAGAAATCAATAAAAGCTGCAAAGATTCTTCCCCCACGAACCCTTACATATTTATCAGAGATTATCTGAAGAGCGGAAAGGTTGTCCAGGGTGCCATGTTCCTTACGAACGCCTGTCTGTTCTAAGGGGAATATGTGACTCCTATCAACCCAATCATTAATCAAGGATAAGAGACATTTAGAGAAGACTTTACCAATTGCGTCGAGCAGGGCGATTTGGCGATAATTCTTGGGTACATTCCTATCGCCCTTCTTAAACAATGGCACCAATATGCTCCCTTTCCAAGACAAGGGGACAGTTTTACTCATGAAGCAGAACCTAAATATGGGAAAAAGAATTTTGCTCCAGGCGACTGAGTCCTGTTTCAAGACTGATACCAGGAGTTCATCAAGCCCCATTGCGCCGGAGGGGCGCAGTTCCTTTATAGCCAGTTCAATAGTTTTTTCAGAAGGGAAATCTATTGGAAAATTACTATCTGCACAGGATCCCCTATACTCGGCCACCGGCCCATTACTAGCATAGAAATTAGCAAGGTAATTGACCCATACTTGTTCAGAAATGGGGATTGGATGGGGACTGACTCTTGTTCCACAGCCCTCCCCGATTAGAGACCAGAATAATCTTGCGTGACCGTTGACTACAGCCTCTCGCAAATTGATCCATAGAGAATCCTCTTTTTCTTTTTTTATTTTAATCTTGGCCCTACGTCTCCTTCTTTTTAAGAGGACTATTTTGCGGTATCTTTCGGGGGATCTGTACAAATATTGTTCCCTCACCAGCTTATTTATTTCCTTATTTAGGAGGATAACCGATCTGGGGAGTATGGTCTTCTTTGTGGGTTGATTGGATTTTCTTGCGGCTAAAGTAACCTCCTTCATAAAATCCTCAAAATGAATTAATTCGGCCCCCTGCCAGTTATGAAGATCTTTTACTGTTTTATCCAGGATGTGCTCCAGGCCCTTCATGGCTTTTGAGTTCCAAAAGCATCTTCCTGTTTTATTACTGAAATTGACCGAGTCACCATTAAGGGACCAAGGGTCAGCATTGGGAGGGTATATAGAAAGGGTTATAGTGATCACCTTATGGTCACTGAATATAGTCTGAGAGACCGCCAGATCTCTCAGGAGGTAAAAGAAGCAATACTCAATGACTACGTAATCCAAGATCGACTCACTTTGATTGGAGTTATGTGTAAAGTTTGCCGGAATATCGGAAGGAAGCCTTCCATTTGCTATGATACCCTCTGTTTCGGACAGTTCTTCCAGGAGCAGTTTCCCTCTCTTATTTGTTCTAATTTTAAATGGAAATAGAGCTTGTGGAATCTGGAAGGATTCCTCTTTAAACTTGTTTCTAAATATGTCCAGGCTTGAGTTCGAAACTTTGCAGTTAAGATCTCCCAATAAAATTACATGGGGGGTAGGAACTGTATCCTTAATATGTTTAATAAAAACAAAGACTTGTTTTAGTACTGTATTAAAACAATCATCAGGGGGGATATAAGCATTTATTATTACCAGGGGGTTCTTCTTTGCCACATTGTCGAGACTAAACAATGTCACTGCCTGGAAAAGGTTGCTAGGATCTAAGTGGTGGGAGTAATTCCACTTTATCCGATTAGAGAGAAGGCACGCAATCCCCCCTTTTGTGTGCCCTCTCTTAGAGGGGGAAGCCCCTCCTTCCAGGACAAAATAGTCCCTCCCCACAATCATTTTGTCCACACACCACGTCTCTTGAATGCAGATCACACTAGCATTCAGAGAATAGACATACTGCAACTTTTCGGGACTGTTATTAATTCCAGCAGCGTTCCATGAGAGAATTTTTAAGCTGCAGCTAAAGATGAGAAAATAGTTTAGGGTTGTCTGTTGATTTACTTGGAAGAGCACCAGGCAACCAATTCCATTGCTGACTGTCCTCTGCTTTATTACTGTTTATGGGTAGAGAGGGAGGAGTTACATGTGTCACTAGCCGTTTAGTTTTGGATCCGGCTTGTCTCGAACCCAGAGACCTCCTTTCTGAGGAGCTGTCTCTACAGTTGGGGAAACAAGGCATTACGTCAAACCCACGACTCTGAAAGCTCTCAGCCTGCTTCAGAATAAGGTTCACAATAAGTTTGGAATAGAACTTTACCCTAATGCACGACCCAGCCTCAACTTTCAAAATTGAGACCAAATCGATGTCATTAGATTGGATTAACTTCAAACTCTCCATCTCTTTGAAGCATTTAAGAAGCAAGGTTCTTTTCAGTATTAAGTCAGGGTCAAAGAGAGGGAGGAAGTCTAACGTGAGCGTGTCTATACTTTCCTCTAAGAAGTTTACCGGGGATTTTTTAGAGCATACTGCACCTTCTACCGTGGCATAAAAAGAGGGAGCCGTTGGATTGAGGGCCGATGCTACGCTGGGAACAGGATTTATCATCTTCACTATCGGAAAGAGATTCGTAGACCTTCCCAAGCCAATATTAGGACTTCCTAAATTGGGATTCGTGCAACTGGAGATGATGTCATTCTGCTCTAAGGGGGGAGCTAGAACATCGTCTATTTGCGTATTTGAACCCTGCCTCAGATTTCCATCGTTGATTCCAGCAGAGACGGGCAGAGAATTATTTTCATCGCTCTTAATATGCGAGTCTGGAAAATCACCAAAAATTATTTGTCTCTGCCTCTTTTTTCTAAATCTGTGGATAGGTTTCCTCTTTTTTCCTCTACTCCTTTTTGGCTTTTCCATTTTTACTTTTTCCTCCTTCTCCTTAGTCTCTAGGGTAAAAATAGGGAATAGCTCTTTATCAGGTTTTAGATCAACTACTTCACCAGCTTCCTCTACAACTTCAAGATCAGAGTCCACAATACAATTATATGCAGAAGATTTAGGTGCCGGTAGTAACTCATTTCTAACGGTGACAGTCGGGCATTCTGGACTGATTTAAGGAAGGAGTCCAAGGGCTTAGTTCCTGGAGAGATATCACTACGGAACTTGGGCCCTAGCAAACCAACATGAGGATCTAAACAGGGTACCTTTTCCAGAGATTTATTTATTAGGACCTTCAGTATCTGGGTAACTGTTTCCAAGACACAGTCAGAACTTCCCACAAATGTACCTAATAACAATAGTATAGAGGACAGCAGATGTTCAAAAGCGATCAAGGACTCCGAAAGGGGTTTATCAAGTCTATCTGGACAGGGGGGGGGAATTGGATGAATACCTGATATGTTCAGCTCGGGGCTCTTTGAGATGTTGGACTGCAAGGATATATCTTCGGATTTAACGGAAGGGGTACTACTATAGAGTTGAAGGCCTGAAGGAATAGAGATGAACTGGAACTTAGTGGTCTCAAATAGTTTCAAGGATCCATCTGCTAAATACCGCCCACAAAGCTCCAGATCAATATCTAGCAGTTGGGAATCCCCATTATCTACTTCCCGTGGGTGGGAACCACCTGCTAGTTCATGTATCAAGTTGATCCCAGACTTTGGAGAAATATTATGCTGCTGCACACACTCAGCTCTAAAAGCAGGCGACTTAGCGCTAAGGGAAGCAGAAAATTGTGTTGGATTAATTCCCTCACAAACCTGTGAGTTCTCGGCTAAATTATTTTCCAAAATCGGACCCTCCAATGCCAGCCCAGGCGTCCCCACTGGGGAACAGACTACACCAATATCCTTGTTTACAGTAAATTGCTCCGAGCCAGCCCCCGTTGTCGTATTCTTATCTTTAGACTTTTCCCATAAGTGGAATAGCTGGCACTGGCCCTTTAGTTGCAGGTTTTGGACATCCTTGTTTCGAAGTGGGTTAGACTTAGTCTTTGCACAAGACCTTCCCACTAAGAGTCTCCCTGAACGAAGCTTTTTAGCTGTCATATTTAATTTTGTAACAGACAATATAAGGGTTAGGGCAAGAAAAATGATATGGAGCTTAAGTTATCTATAAAAGAGTCAATGTCTATGCCGAGAATGAGTAAACAAACAATGTAATTAAACAAACGATTAAAAAAAAAGAAAATAAAATTAAAATGAGTGGGCCCAGCCCAGCCTGCTTCAACCACTGAGGGCCTTAGAGGGCCCGCCCTTTGCCCGGGCTTAGCCCCAAGCACTGTCCCGCACGCGGTCCCGCGACGCGGGAAGCGCCGCAATGCTTTTTGCGCCTCCAGGTGCGAGAGTCGGAGATGGTGGGAGGGGAGGAGCCACCAGGAATTGTGGGACTTGTGGTCCCCCCGCTCTGCGGCCACTTGGTGGAACTGGTGGCGGCGGGGGGGGAACAACAGCCCAGGACTTGGTGCGCTAGCAGCGCGATGTAGCAGACGAAAGCCTTGGCTGCCTGAAAGCGAGAGACCAGGTCCCAACGCGCTCACTGCTTTCAGCGTGATACAGCAGAATTGACGGGCTTTGCAGCAGCAGGGAGGCTCCAGAGGAATAGGGTAGACAAGCAGCACCTAGAATATGCAACCCACTCCGCTGAAGGCGCCGCGATGCTTTTAGCGCCTCCAGGCGCGAGAGTCGGCGATAGTGGGCGGGGAGGAGCCACCAGGAATTGTGGGACTTGTGGTCCCCCCGCTCTGCGGCCACTTGATGGAACTGGTGGCGGTGGGGGGGAACAACAGCCCAAGACTTGGCGCGCTAGCAGCGCGATGTAGCAGACGAAAGTCTTGGCTGCCTGAAAGCGAGAGACCAGGTCCCAGCGCGCTCACTGCTTTTCAGCGCGATACGGCAGAATTGACGGGCTTTGCAGCAGCAGGGAGGCTCCAGAGGAATAGGGTAGACAAGCAGCACCTAGAATGTGCAACCACTCTGTCACTCGCGGCCTGACCTGTGTCTCCTGTGTCTCCTGTGGTGGTGGCTGCTCACTTCCACTCCCACTGCCACTTCTGCAGTCCCCTACTGCTGCATGATACCATACAGGGCTCCCTCCAACGCAGGAGAGCAGGGGAGCAGATATGTGTACATGTCCTCGCTGGTGTTGAGCCCACCAGGGTGTTTCGTGTCCATTTCAAGGATATACCTTGTTTCTAAATACCTTACTTTGGCCTCCCTGTTGCCCCCTCTCCTGTTGGGTGGTACTGCGTCTAAAAATAATTAAAATGTTTAAGACTGCTGTTGTGCTTGTCCTTAAAACGCCTTGCAACCGGGTAGTTTGGCCTTACAGCTGGAACATCTGCAAAATCCCTTCCTAGCTGTTAGCCAGGTGCCTGTTTCTAGATCTTCTGGACTGTTTTTAACCAAGACGTTTGCCATTGACGCTGTTCTCCTGAATGTTATTGCTGTTTTTTAGGAAGTAACCTTCCAATAACTGGGTCTCCTAATATTATTGGCCAGTTGCGTCTTATAATAGAATTAATTTGTCCTTCCTGTCTAGAATACGCTAGTATAAGTCGTGTTGGCTCATTGGCTGTTTTGTCAGTTGCTTCCTGTGGTTTTGATCTATATTGTAATAGATCCTGCTAGCTCTTGATTTAAATATTGCCGCATCAATTGTTCTTGATTTGTACCCTCGTTGAAGGAATCTGTTCTTACATTCTCTTTGTTTTTCATTGTATCCTTTTCCTGTGGTGGGTGAGAACTTGATGGGTGCAATACTGCATTACCTGCTTTTTGTTTCCTAAAAAGAGATATTGCTAGGTTGTTATTTGCTATGTACAATTTCACATCCAGAAATGTTATGCTTTCACAGCTGATGGAATAAGTAAACTTCAAATTCAAATTGTTTTTGTTGATACCTGAAATAAAATCATGTGCACTCTACTCTGAACCATTCCATACAATAAAAAGGTCATCTATAAACCTGAGCCATATTATTGCCTTTTCGGTATAGATGCGGGCAAATTGTTGCATGAGGACCAGCTCCTCCCACCATCCCATAAACAAGCAGGCATAGCTGGGGGAGAAGCTGCCCCCCATTGCCACGCCTTAGATTTGCTGATACATTTGATTTTTATTCATAAATAGATTGTTTTCGAGACAAAATAATAACATATGGATCAGCATTTGGTTATGTTTGGCAAATCTCATAGGTCTATTGGCTAAGAAATGTTCAACTGCTTTGATGCCATCCTTATTTCTTATGCATGTATAGAGAGCAGATACATGAAGTGCTATTAGTTGGTAACCAGCCTGCCATTTGATCTTATCAATTTTTCTTATAAAATCACTGGTGTCCTGCACGTATGATTTGAGGTTCGTTACATATTCTTGTAAAAATGAATCAATATAGACAGACATATTCTCCAGTGGCCCATCGCAAGCTGAAACGATGGGCTCCCAGGTGGTTTATTTACACATTTGTGAACCTTGGGGACAAAGTAGATTGAGGTGAGTTTGTACTATGGGCTAGAGGACGGGGTCCTAAGATTTACAGCGGGCCTTACAACAAAAATTAATGAGGCTGAAGTGCCTGCAGGGGTTCAAACATGACTCTAAACAATGTTGGGATGAGGTGATTTGAAGTCTAGTATCTGTGAGAAGTTATGTATATTTTACAATTCAATGTATTAATATGTTGCGTTACGGTACTTACAATGAATTTTGTTTGTTAATTGTTTCGTAAATACATTTGGTCTGAGACTGTTGTAAAAATCCAAATACCGTGAGTCTTGGGTTATTCCATGTGGATGGTGAAGTTAAGTGCCGGATTAAAGTGTGAATATGATGGCTGGTATTTAGGTAGGTAAATATTAACTTCACTAAACTAAAATCATAAAACATTCTGCATGACAATAAAATGCATATTAACAGAAAGTGCCTAGTACTAACACTTTGTCCTTCAGAGTCTCGTAATATTATAATCTGTGCACATAGGTAACAAATTAAAACATTTCAAAATAATTTCTACATAATCTAAGACCATGAGCAAGTAAAATTTAATTTTAATAAAAAAGGAAAAACAGATGATAGGAGGATAGCTTTAAACTCATGTACGATTCGGCGATATATGAAGCCAAAGGTCCTTCTTTAGGAGCTTCAGAGTCTTATTTGCTAGAAACCGAATCCCAGCATGTTACCAAATTGCTCGGAAAACAGCTATTGACCAATTTGAGTATACGGAACCTCCATGTATGTTTTACTGCTTGACAGCCTGTTTGTTATGTTCGTACATTTGATAGGATTATCAATAACAAGAGAAGCATCTCCCCTCACGAACAAGATTGCTGCTTGATGAGGTAAGATAGTATGACATGTAATTGATGAAAGGTCTGGCTCTGTCAGACCATATTTCCTACATTAAAAGTCACAGAATATTATATTGAGAACAGCAACATCCCAGGGTTTTGTCGAAATTGGTCATTGAACTGTCACTTACCACCTTTGAATTGGGCATCCTCAATGTGATTGTTTCTACTCAATAATTCTGTTCTATTCATGAATTTAATAAATCTAACAGCTGCAAACTCATCCCTCTTAGAAACAATTTATTGTTTGTGATATGCTCTGATGGCATGTTGGATAAACACTCGCAGAGCCCATATCTGCCTTCTTTCAGTAAAGAAGTGCAGTCTTCTAACGCCTGAAGAAGTCTTGTTGAGCCACTTTGGCAATAGATTGAGAGATGAGAGCTGCTCAAATCTCTGTTGTAGTAGCCTTATCTCAAAATAACTTGTGAAACTTTCTGCGAGGTGGCTTTGTTGTTGAAGGTATTTGCATGCATTGATGGTTGGTTCTACTGTCTTTAGTGTTGCCCCTCGCAGGATGTCAGGGGGTTCCCCACCTATGAGATGAGGCTGACGTCTCTTGTAAATGTAAACGATGTGGCACAGTACTTCCTTACAATTGCTTTTACAGTTTTGCCAATTGTTCTTTCTCTCTTTTGTGAGTCCAAACATTGACGCTGTCGCTTTGCCTCTTCTTCTTAATGTGTTGCGGAATTTCCTAAAGTCAAATGAACTATTTCAGGCATTTAGACAAGTCTTGGTACGTCCTTGTGGGCATACTGTAGGAAGCGAGAAACGTGCAGCACTTCCTTTCTGACCCCTCAGGGTTACTGTGAGAACGCGTGAAATCAAAACAGCCAAACACTCTGAAATGACAAGAAAGAGATGACACCGGATCTGTATGTGGGCATGACAATAGCTGTGCAGAAGAAATCGCCGAGATTCTCCCAGGAAACTGGCACACATTTTTCTTTTACGGAGACAGGAGAGCTTTCTCCATTCAGAAACCCTAAATTATGCAGCTGTCTGGCCGCCGGCCCTCCAGGACGGGATGCTTCGTTTTCATTTTCCACAATGCCATTGAAGTGCTTATTTTCCTCCTGAAGAGACACAAACAGATGCAAACTTCTGTAAACACTTTAGAAATGAATTCGGTGAGTTTGGCCTCTCAGTGGCGCTCAATGGCTGACAGAAAAATGTCTAATTAGCGCAAGTGGGAATAATAGCGCCACTTGGATTCCTTCCATCTCCTCGACGGCTAGGTCCGTGAAGAGCTCAAAGGGCCCTTTGTTCGGCAGGTCACCCTCTTTCAGGCTTTTGTGCCGCCCTCTATTTAGGGCTAAGAGAGGGGAGAGAATAGATTAGGCGATGTGCTGTGCTTAAGTATAAAGCGTGCTCTTGTAAGCCATCAGAGGAGAGGCGGCAGGCCAGTTTACAGGTGTTGAGGGGAGGCGCGGCTCAATTATAGGCCGCAGCGCGCGCTGCGAAAGGGCCAGGTGGGGAAGGCGGCGCGAGACCACAGGAATTCCATTCCAGCAGTGCCCTAGCATTGATAAGAGGAGCCCGATTTATGCGGCGTGATAATAGCCGCTCAATTGCGTTTTCTAGCAGGGAAACAGCAGGGGCCCTTGCTCCAGCTCTATTTGTCCTGGCCCTCCCTTATGCCCCACTGTCATGCTTGCGCCAGGGGGAAACCAAACAAACACTGCACCAAGCCACACAAATTCATTTGTCCACTGTAAAAAACGTGTTGTTTACTTAAAATAAAACAACCTTGTATCTGGGTGTGAACACACCAATGTGTGTGTGTATATATATATATTCACTGAAAAAACCATAGGTTATAGACCATATATAGTTAGGAATTAGCATTTACAAAACCTTGAAAATTCACTGAAAAAACCATAGGTTATAGACCATATATAGTTAGGAATTAGCATTTAAAAAACCTTATTTTACTCACACAAAACCATTGAAATTCCATATATAGTTAGTTGCACTAACTATATATCGCGCACCCGCAATCCACTGCTGATGATGTCACATATTACATCATTCATGACATGGTCAGTGACATCACTGATGACATCACTGATGACATCTCAAATGACATCACTGATGACATCACTGATGACATCACTGATGACATCACTGATGACATCTCAAATTACATCACTGATGACATCATCTAGTGTCTGTGTGTTTTTGTAAAGTTTAAATATGTTTTACATATTGAAGAATGAGTGGATGTATGGAAGACTGAGTGTGTGTGTGGCTGGCTGGGAGGTGTGTGACTCTGTGCATATCAATGTGTACTTGTATCAGTGATTGTATAAGAGAGTAAGTATGTGTTAGTATATGTGTGAAAAGTATGGTGTTCTGTGTTTAACTGTATAGATGAGGAAATCGAAGTGTGATTGATTCTTCACAGGACTGACTAGGTGTATGAGTGCATATGATAGTGTTGTAATAATGAGTGACTGTATGTATGAGTGATTGCATGGGTGAATGAGTGAATGTGTGTGTAGACGTAGGAATCAGTGAGTGCGTATGTAGTAACTGGTATTGGTGTGTCATGATGTCATCAGTGATGTCATTTGAGATGTCATCAGTGATGTCATTTGAGATGTCATCAGTGATGTCATCAGTGATGTCACTGAAGTATGGTGTTCTGTGTTTAACTGTATAGATGAGGAAATGGAAGTGTGATTGATTCTTTACAGGACTGACTAGGTGTGTGAGTAACTCCATGGATGAGTGGCAGTGTGTGAGTGTCTGCATAGGTGTATGAGTGCATATGATAGTGTTGTAAAGATGAGTGATTGTATGTATGAATGATTGTATGGGTGAATGAGTGAATGTGTGTGTAGACGTAGGAATCAGTGAGTACGTATGTAGTAACTAGTATTGGTGTGTCAATGGTTTCAAAAATTATACTCTGTATTTAACACTGGGTGAAACAGAGGTTATATTAAAATGTGAGGAGATGCATTGTATTGTCACATGAATGATATCATCAGTGATGTGGTCATTGATGTCAAATGAGATGTCATCAGTGATGTCATCAGTGATGTCATTTGAGATGTCATCAGTGATGTCATCAGTGATGTCACTGACCATGTCATGAATGATGTAATATGTGACATCATCAGCAGTGGATTGCGGGTGCGCGATATATAGTTAGTGCAACTAACTATATATGGAATTTCAATGGTTTTGTGTGAGTAAAATAAGGTTTTTTAAATGCTAATTCCTAACTATATATGGTCTATAACCTATGGTTTTTTCAGTGAATTTTCAAGGTTTTGTAAATGCTAATTCCTAACTATATATGGTCTATAACCTATGGTTTTTTCAGTGAATTTCAATGGTTTTTTAATAGCAAATATCAAAACCTTTACAATGTATTCTTCTTTAAATCGAAAAATATTTTTTACATGTTTTTAATACAATTTTTTTTTATTATTTTTATTGTTTCGCTCCCGGTACGCGAACCGGTTAGCTTCCCGTTAGCTCAATTCAGAGCCGCGACCCGGTCCGCGAACCGGTAAATGTTCCGTTTGCGCACCTCTCGCGTTAGAAAACAACATCGTGACGCGTCGCGTCAGCATGACGTTTCGCGTTCTCGCGTGATACGTCATATGACGTGCTACGTTCGCGTACCCGGAAGCGCAGCGGTACGCGAACCGGAAGCGATCCGCGGCGCGGCGCCGACCGCGTAACGTAAACACAGCAGGTCATGTGACTCGGTAATAACACTTTTCATTGGTTCATTTCACTTTTGGTTTCCTAATGATGTAATACTAGGTAATGTGATCTAAAATGAACACTTTTCATTGGTTTAGAACTTTTGCTTTTCCCAAATGATGAAAACCCCTCCTTCTTTCCTCACTCTGACTTTCATCTTGGTGAGAGAAAGACCCTTTATTTACACTTTGACATGGCTTCATTAGTAGCTTCAGCTGGTTCTAACCCACCACCTCCACCAAATCCAAATAAGAGAGGACCACCTGCTGAAGTAATTTTGCAAGAAGAGGAAGAACAGGAAGAGGAGGAAGAGGAGGAAGAGCCAAGGTTTTTGCCAGAGGAGCCCAGGAGGTACAATCGAAAAGAGAATTACATTTGGCAATTCTATAGATTTCCTGAGGGGCAAAAAAAAGTGAATGCACGCTACGTGTTTTGCCGTATATGCGGTGATAGATTGTCAAGGGGAACTGAAAAAAAATACAGTTACGGCAATCACACTATGCATCGGCATATGAGTAGGTGGCACCCAAATAATTATAGTGCTGCCCAGCTACGTGATGAGCAACAAAATCCCCTCCCAATGGCAAGAAGATCGGTTGTTCCAGAGGTGTCGGGACCAGAGGCGAGGGAGATGATCCCAAACATTCAAATGTTGTTTGGGCACGTGAAGCAAGTGTGCGTGCACTGCGGCGATTTCATCTGCTACAGGGAAAGTAGCATCATTTTGATTATGAGAGCTATTCAGAATCATGTTAATGTTTGTCCGAGACGCCCCAAAAAATAAATTCTTTTTTTTTTGTTGCTCCTGTTGAGCCCTTTACAATGGATCGTTTTTGTTTCCCCCCCCCAAAAAAAAACCAAAAAAAATATAAAAACGTTCAGAAAATACAAAAAAAGTAAAAAAATGTTCAAAAAATACTAAAAAAAATATAAAACAACAAAAACATAAAAAAAAAAGTTCTTTTCAGAACTACCTCCCCGTTATAAAAAAATTGGTAGAATATTTGGAACTCTGCCAACCTCTATTTCTCTTAGTTCGCTCCCCGGAGCGCTACCCGGTACGCGTACCGGAAGCTAACCAAAAAAAATATTTTTTCAAAAAAAGAACAGTAAGTATAAGGTAAGCAAACAGACAGTTATGTGAAAAGAAAGACAGCTCTAGGGAGTAAACAAGAGATACTGTTACCTACAATCCACTGCTGATGATGTCACATATTACATCATTCATGACATGGTCAGTAACATCATCAGCAGTGGATTGCGGGTAACAGTATCCTTAGTTTACTCCCTATAGCTGTCTTTCTTTTAACATAACTGTCTGTTTCCTTCCCTTATAGTTACTGTTCTTTTTTTTAAATTTTTTTTTTGATCAGTCAGAAACAGTGACATTAATAGAAACAGAGAGAGTGAACAAGAGTGAAGAACTATGGTCCTCCTCAGCCACCCTCAGAAAACCAAGGGGGTCAAGATACATCTACCGTGCCCCCTTCTACCCATTCTGAACATTATTTGTCCTCCATCTTGTATCTTAATTCGACCGAAACACAAAATGGTGGACTCCCGTAACGCTGCTGGTTTGCGAACCGGGCCACTTCCCGGGAAGCGGTCCAAAAAAAAAGGTGGGAAAGTAATTCACAGACACTAAGAGTAATAGAGACGGAGTGAGTGAACAAGACTGAGGAACTATGAGAACAGAGGGACTGAGAAAAAGAGTGGAAGGAGTTGAGTAAGTAGGTAATAGAGAAAGGAATGAGGAAAGTAGCAAAGGCAGGAAACTGAGGGTTAAAGAAGTGAAGCAGTGGATCTAATAGTAGGTGAATGTGATAGAAATGTAACGAAAGGAGTACAACTATTTACCTTATAATTGCCGTTAAATTACTCACTTTTTATTTTTATACTTTCAATCTGTGAAAGAGAGAACAAACATTTGAAAAATATTAAAACATGTATTTAAAAATTACAAAAGACAAGGGAAAAGATTGAAGGACAAATAGTTTTTCAACAACTTTGACACTGACAGAAGCTTCTGCTTCTCCAGGTCCCCTACACAGTCCTAAAGATATACATGTTAAACTAACAGTATCGTGATGCAGATGAAGTGAGGCCTATCTTAAAAAATGGTGCATCTTTTGCACTGCTGTTGTTTCACAAAAGTGTCGCAAGACACTAACATTTTAAATGTTTGTTTCAGGATGCCAATAAGATGTGTCCTATCCAGAGGTTTGTTTGAGGTGAGGCCTACTCAGGGTTGCAGATGAAATTTCGAGTTGTTGAAGAGAATAGAGGACATAATACATGTGAAGGTCTACCAATGAAGTGAGTCATGTCCACTGCACTCTTGAACAAAGGCCAAACCTCCTCTGTTTCCCTGGACAGACCTAAACTTGATCTGCACAATGTGATTCGTAATGATAGGAAACACAGGTGATGTAATTGAAATACGTGCAATTTATTTTGCTCATTTCTCAATCACATCACTTGCGTTTCCTTTGCTTAGGTATCTCATTGTGCAGATGTAGTCTAGCATATGAAAGAATACGCAGAAGTGCAGCACTGAATGCAACAACTTTGACACTTACAGAAGCCTCACCTTCTCCATGCCTCCTACTCAGTTCTACATATACATCATAAATGCAAACAGTACAGAATTAATTATACATGTTAAATGGTTTATTTTTGCTGTTCTCAGAATGTATCAAAATTCACTAAATACAGTGACTTGAAGGTATTCATCATGTAACAGCGGGGAAAAAAAAACACAATCAAAATGATTGTGTTTAAAAAACCCATACAACATCAGAAATCAAAATTCAGAATTCCTTAAAGTTAACTTACTTTCCATGACGTCCAAGGATGTCCTATGAACAGCTTACACTCTTTTGTGCTGTTATTACTTTCAGCCCGCCACTTTCTGAAAGAAAATCTCCATCGTTTTTAAAAACACGTTACATGCAATAAATGACTTCTTGCTCTCTACCACAATTTTCCACAAGGCCAAATCTTGTCAGAGCCATTGATAACTCTTGGATTTCTTGTAAGCCAATCCCGTCATTTGGCATTTCCGCAACTTTCAGAATTAAAATGTTGAAGATCATTTTCACAATCCTGGAATAGTAATATCTTCCCCTTCTTGCTCAGTCATGTTCTACTTTTCCTATGACACTGATACAAGCAGACTTACACTACCCCTATGACTACTACAATTATTTAATTCTCTACATCACTTTTAATCACAAAGCAATGTAAAACAGTAGACAGCATTGTAGACTTACATTCCCTCTACTCCATGTTTTGATTGGCTGCTTCAATTAGTTTATAAAAAGAAACAGTTTTTCTGAACTCATTCAAAGTGCACGTATTTCTCCATAATGTCCAGTCCTATGGTTAGAAGTTATGTCTCTGAACTACACTTATCCTCAAGGCCAAATTGTGTAGGAGCCATTAGAACTTCTTGAAATTCCACAGAGCACATCCCGAGATTCTTTCCCTAAAATTTTGGTTTTAAAAACACCAGGTAAGAGTTTTTAAGGTCATACGGCAATTTTTTTTTGAAAATTAAAACAGAATCATTGCAGAATGACCAGCCGTTTCTAGACTTTAAATAAGCTGTGTAATGTCCTGATGTTGTTGAAGGACCGTCATGATATATAATTGCTGCAGTTACAAAAGTCCTTCCTGATATTGACAACTGTGAAGCCACAAAATTTTTAATTAAAGTTGTCAATTTTGTTCCATCAGGCCTACATCGTTGGAACATTAAAATGACATACTGGCCATATGTTCGTATAAATAATGTGGACATCATTTCAGATTTACATTGGCTACACTCCATGTTGTGATCAGCTGCTTTTACTAGCTTATTAAAAGAGACTGATTTACTGTCTGGCAAAGTTAAATATATAAATCTTTCTGAGTCTACACTAGTAGTACTTGATACCATACAGTTCTCGCAGTCATGCTGCCATTGATAAGAAAGCCCAAACAGCTGATCTACATCTACACCTTCAGCATGTAATACATCAAGCATATACATTAAAAACTCCTGACAATCTTGCTGAATATTTTGAGAGAATTGTGTTTGGCCTGAACATCTGTCTAACAGATTTCGAATTTCAGACACACTTTCTATGTTTCTTCTATCAGTGGTACATTTCTCTAACACAGAATTTAACAAACTGCAAAATCTTTGATCAGAATTGACCACAATCTCTTCTTTTACATTTTTTAGAGAAAATAAAACATTTACCACTACATTAGCATAGCAGTTGACACCAGAACTGTTTTCAAACTGAAAACCAACAACATCTTCAACAGAATCCTTTTTGTTTCTGCTTGTAATTTTAGGTTCATTGACTTTTTGTCTTTTTGCTACAACCTCCCCAGTATTGTTCTCATTTCTTCGTTTCCGGCCTACCACACGTTTCTCAAACAAAGGATACTGAGGCAAATGTGGCGCATACTCTCTTCTTAACCTATTGTATTCCTTAACACAATCTAGATCCGCACAAATGTTTGTGACATCACACTCAATCAAGTACAATCCCGATAAAGTTCTAACTCGTGACAATGCCACATATGCCATACCCTCCTTGAACACAGAACTGCCAATATTCACCAATGCACTGTCTACGCTTAAACCTTGCGATTTATGAATTGTCACCGCATATGCCAAGCAAACAGGAAACTGCTTACGGCGAACATATAAGTCTTTTACAAGCAAAAATCTAGCAGAACAACGAGCAATTAGCTGTACTTCCTCAATGCCATCAAATTTAATTTTTAAAAATTCAATTCCATCTCTATTTCTGTATTTCACAAAATCAACAACATTACCCATTGATCCATTTACCAGACCTCTTTCAACATGTAAATTCCTTCTTAAAATTATACGGCAGTTCAAGCACACATTCAGAGTCTTTTCAAAACCTGCAGTTTTAGATATACTCTTCTCTAATGAATCCAATTTTGTTTTCAGATTCTCAGACAAAATAATTGTTGATCCCATATGCTCTACTCTATCAATAGCTTCCAGTTTCACAATCTCTTGCTTTTCTAAATGCAACATTTTGTTGTTAAATTTGGCACATTCTGCAAGAGTTGGCATCAAACATATTCCAGATTTCTTCTCAGTAATTTTCTGAAAAATATTCTCAGGCACAACATCTTGTTCTGGATATAAATTTGACAGTAATCGTGCATGTAAAGCTTCTTTCCCATGCTCGGTCACTTTTCCAATTCTAACATCTTGTAGAATAGTCTTGTAAACTTCATCCTTCGCCTGACGCATATTTTCATGCAGTTCAGCATAATTGAAGTTTAACCATATATTGACGTTGCCAATGCTGCCTAGGCACTTCCTGGTATCTTCATGCGTGAGCATTTTGAACACAGGTTGCCCTTTCACTGGTGTCAGCTGCAAAAGATCTCCGAAAACAATGATGTGTTTGCCACCAAATAACACATCATACTCTGTTTTGAGAACTTCTTGCATCCTCAAATGCACAAAAGCAAGCATGACATTGGAAACCATGCTTACTTCGTCAATGATAAGAAGTTTCATTTTCCTCAAGATTCTTGAAACTTCAAAACAAGCATCTCCAGATAGCTTGTGATATTGTAATTTGTTGTCATGCTCCACTGGCAGCATCAGTAAACGATGTAAAGTAATCCCTTTAATATTATGTGCTGCCAGTCCAGTTGGAGCAGTGACAACACAAGACAGCGATGACTCTGTCCTTTCCTGCAAATAGCATGAAATTGCTTTAATGAGGAAACTTTTTCCAGTTCCCGCTTCTCCACTCACGTACAGTCGGACAGGCTTCAACGACGTACATGAGCACTCTTTCTTATCATGACTTAATCCATGATCAATTTGCATGGTAACTTCGTCATATATTTTCCTCTGCTCAACGTTAAGTTGTCTTTCCAACTCTTCTAAGTTAACCGCATCCTCCTGAGCATGTGCCATGGCTCTTTCCACTTCATTCATAGCAGTGGCAGCTTCATTTTCAATAACAGGTCCTCCTAGTGGATCCTGACTCAATGAAGCAGAACTCTGACTGTCCTGAGAACTGTCTCTGGCAATCTCGGCTGCAATCGTTGCTTCCTGCTCAATTTCCGCATTCAACATTTCTACATATTTGGGAAAAGCAGGACATTCTATGGTCTCCTTGGCGGCATTGAAAGAGTCTTCGTAACAGAGGAAATCTCCAAGCAGTTCCTCTTCTGCACGCCAAGGCTTGAAAAGTTGCAAAAGTGCTAAATAGAAAAACTCCTTTTTTTCAGGAGATTCGCCACTCAATTTTCGATGGTTTACCAAGTGGCATTTTCTTTGCTTGACCAGACATCCCTCACTTCCTATTACAGCATACACTCCTTTCTCAGTATCTTCTTTGATGTTCCTCTTGAATATGTAATTTTGCAGAACCTCATACAGACAAACATTCTCGAGGTGACTGCTTCGATTTGGATAATATGTATCCAACATGTTTGTCTTCAAAATGTCGGTACTGTTTGGCTCCTTTTCCGCCAAATACTCAATTTCCTGCACAGGTTTGAGAACTCGATTACGCGTTGCAGCAAGACCAAGACTCGCCCAAACGATACTCCTGGACTTGGCATAGAGACTTGCTGAAGACAACCGGTCAGAACATTCGTACGCTCCGATTTCTCGATGCGACAACATCTTCAGACTGAAACTGTACAACTTCTTGCTGAGGCTCTTTTCATGGGAAATGTCCTCCCACATATCCTTCAATTCTGTCTTCTCTTTTTTGGTGATGTAAGACGTCACATACCGAGCCACAGCCATACAGTTATCAGCCACAAACTGTATATCCATGTTAGCATTCCACATGGACAAAATCACCGGGTTGTAGTCGTTGATGTACTTGGACTCTTCGTTCCTCTTCAAATTGTAAGTGTTTTTAGGTGATTTCTTCATGACATTGTGTCGCAGCGAAGACATCAAACTGTTTACTCTTCCTTTATAAATCACCGGTCGTGGAAAGCCGAAACGACATTTAGTGTAGAACTTGTCCTTGTTTCGGAATTTACGACGGCAGTACTTTCCACATCGATGGCTTTGGAAACGCAGAACTTTTTCTCTTAGGCTTTTCTTCTCCTTTGCATTTGGAACAGCACACGTAGAATACTGTTGGATGAAACTCATCACTGAGTCTTCTGGATCCGTTCCAAATTTAGGTGCATCCTTGATCCACAGCAACATATGTATATGAGGAGCACCTCTTGCTTGGTACTCTTTTCTCCAGAAGAAATCCAACACCTCTCCAAGAGGTGGATTCTTCTTATTCATGATGAAAGACATCATAGCTTCAAATCTATGATTGAAGTACCTACATACATTGACTGGATCCAAAGAGCACAGTTCTCCGGGTGTCTTGAATTCGATGTTATCTACGTTAGCATTTGCCTCTCGTAGAAATTCAAGTAAGTCTTCCCAGCCATACTCGGCACAGCTCAGAGTGAGGAACCATGTGGGAGTACCTAAGTTCCTCAGCATACATTTTAAATCACCATGACGACGGTACCAGTACTCATTAGTACCACGCTGACACGCCATGAGATTAATCAGGTGAGAATCCAAAATACTGTCTTGGACATTGACTTTATCCATAAAGTCACTTGCCGAGATGTTTTGCATGTGTATACCACTTTTCAAGATGTGGTTCACTGCATATGACAGTCCAGACAGATCGCTTTCAAACAGGAGATGAAACAAATAAGGAATGCATTGTCGAAACCTAGCATCTCCTGCATACAATCGCAAAGTCTGGTATTCAGAAGCAGGAATTTGATGAGGTCGCTCATCATATCTTCCTCCCTGACCTGTTGGAAAAAGCTGTGGGAAACACCGAGCTTCCAAACTTTCCTCCCAAACACTAATGGGACTCCCTTTGGCTTGTTTCATTTGAAACAACTCAATAGCATTCCCCATGACTTCCTTGGAATGCAAAGGATGAACACTATAATGTTCATATATTTCTTCACTAGTAGAGGGTTCTACTTTCTCAATTTGACCAGCACACAAATCGCTATCCTCTTCCTCACTTACTTCCTCTTCTGCAACATATACATTCTTATAGTATTTATTATTTTTTTTCAAATACAATGTTGCCTTTTTAACTTTCCTAACATCTACTAAATCTTGCCATATTTTCTTATTCTTTGTCGGAACCCCATTAACTAAGATAACCAGAGGTTCCTCTTCCACTTTTTCTACTCCAATTGTGTTAATGTTTTTCTTCAAATCTAGAGGCAAATAAACAACTCTTCCCTTTAATCCTCTCTGTAAATCTGATGGAGGCAATTTCACTGTCTTTGGCTCCATTCTTACAATAGCCTGAAAGGGATGGATACTTTGAATCAAAATAGATTCATAAGTATTTAAATCCTTCAATTCAGAAGGAATCTCAACCAATTCCAGATTATTATGAACTGCTCTAGCAGGCATCTGGTTTTGATTTAATTTGCAAGAACAATAAGTACACACACGTTGATCCAATCCCAAATCAAAACAATTTTCTACCATCAAGTATGTTGCAAAATCCTTCCATTCACTATTATTTTCCCTTTCACTTTTTGCATATAAATCCACTAACTTAGTCTGATTCTTATAATAAGTGCGTCGACAACACACACAAGTGAAATTCGGCCTCTCACTTGATTTCACCTCAAACGTCGCAATTTCCCTCTGGAAATTATCTGTACTGGAAACATGTACACTATCTTCCACAAGACCCTCTTCTTCTTGGTCAATTTCAACATTCTCCTCTTTACTTCCAAAGTAACAAAACTCAATTTCTTCACATATATTCTTCACATCTATTTCAGAACCATGCAAAAGAGCAGCGCATAATTGTTTAAGCATAATTGCTGGACTCTTAGCATAATACAACATTCTAACTAATTTCCTCACTTTGTTATGATGCACTGCTAGCATCCTGAAATGATGAAAAACACTCTGGCATACTCTCCTGGAAAGACAAGCCAGTGAATGTCCATGCAAACCTGTCACTTCTCTTACTCTGCAAGGATCTAATTCTTGCAACAACATCATTTTCTGCTTCAAACTTTTCTTATTAAATGACCGTACAAAATCACAAAGCAAATTGATGGAATCCTGTCGCACACTGCAAATACTACTACACTTCCAGGTGTACACAGGACCCTTAGCACGTCTTCCTAAAACCTCATTACCTAACACCTCTTCTGCCTCTGTTGTCACAAGTTTTTCTTTTTCAACTGGACAACCATCTTTCACTTCATAAGCACGACCACTGGTGTCAACTGCATGCATCAAATCATTATCCTGGAAATAACTCTCCTCATTAAAAAATGCCTCACAGCTTGAACTATGCATCCATTCTCCAGAAAAAACTTCACAAAAATTACTACGATTAACTATTCTCTTCCATCTACTATTTCTTTTGAAATCAAAAATTGCCTTGTTTAGCTTCCTAATTCTATTGATTATCAAAATAAATAACTTACGTTTAATTTCAAATGCCTGATCAATAACTTTCTCAACTTTTTTTTTGTCTTATAAAAAACTAGTTTATGTTGACCTTTCTTAATATTTTTTAACAAATTGCCAATTATCCTGTTCCGGAACATTCGTTTACGAATCTCCCTAAACTGTTGTTTCCTTCTACTATCATGCACAGAGTTATCTCTTGCTCTAGCAGTAACATTTTTCATTGGCCTTTCTTTTCCATTTGATTTCCTTCTCGTTTTATGGACTGAAACATTTTCTGTAGTAATATTTTTTTTATTACACATATTTCTTATAAAGTGTTTTGTGCTCTTACCCGGTGCTTTCTTCGTGACTTGACAAATCTTTTTGTTAGAGGACTGCTGCGTATTATTTTTCACCTGCTGTCTTTGACGTTTTGCAGCCTTTCTCTGTCTTTCTATTGTAGGCATGGTGAAATCTTGAAATGATCTGCAGTTGAATCTGTGGAAAAATATAATAAATAATGTTATTAACCATTATTACCAAACAGTAAATCAGCAACAGTGATAAAAAACTTAACACACTACTTGACATTTTAATTAGAAGATTTTTTAGTCGTTGGCAAAATTACAATACAGAAATACCAGAAAAGAAATGACATTTATATTTATGTTACCTATGCTATTTTATATGTGAATCTGATCTAATTTTATGAGCATATTTTAATATTTTATTGAAGACACTACACATAACCTGTTTTTGAAGGTGTCTTTATTTTTAAATTAAACGGTTTCCTTTTTACTTTTTATTAATTATAAATTTTAAAAATAAATGTTTATATTTCCATAGGCTCAAGCAGGTCAGCTTCCCATCCTATGTCATATAATTCGGACAAATCTGCATCCTCATCACGCTCTTCTTCATCCTCAGGATTTAAATCATCCAATGGATCAACATCCACTGATGTTTCAATTACAAGTTCAATGATGAGGTCAAAATCAACTGATTGCAGATTGTCGCTCATGTTGAGGTTGTCTTTATCTTTAAAGAAAGATAACAACAATGAGATGTTGCAGAGTAAGAGACAAATCTCACAGATTATAATAGTAAAATTGTTTAACAAGAGTAACATTTTGCAGCTATTATTTAGCCATGTCCAGCGATGCTGAGCAGGTGAAGCCTATGTCTAATTTTTCACTGAACAGGACTCATCTGTTCTTAACCTTGGATAAGCCTCACCAACTCTGTGTTCCCTGCACATACTTAAATGTAAAGGGGCAGATTTATGTTAAATGGCACATCCCCAGGCATGCACCAGTTAACGTGCACCACTGCTCTGCCACCCATGGTGTGCCGCATTTACAATCAGATAGGAGAAAACTGTGTCAAAACCCTGCACCTGCTTGAAGCAGGCATAGGTCTTGACGCAACATTGTGGAGATGGTGCACCCCTGAGCCTTGCTGGAGCTGCATCGCACTTGCGATACAACTCCAGCAATGCGCCACCTTAACGGCACAGATGCGTCAAGCATCTGTGCCGTTTTTGCCCCATGCTGCGCCGCATTGTAAATGCAGCACACCATGGGTGGCGGAACAGCGGCGCAAGATGACTGGCACATCCCTGGTGATGCGCCAGTCATCATAAATCTATCCCTAAGCTTCTTATCTTGTTAGAGATGAACTGCCATATGTATCATCAAAATATTTTGCATTTCCTAAATAGCGAATTTTAAGGAATAAATAGCGATTCTTTACCATTCCTAATTTGCGATGAGCAAATTGCTAATTGCAAGTTACCCATTCATTTCCATGGGCTAGGAGGCTCATAGGAATGAAGGTTTAATTTGCGATTAGCAATTTGCTCATCACAAATTAGGAATTTTTCCAAGGGTGCAGGGGTGTCTCAAGAACACCCTGCTGCACCCCTGAAAAAGAAATTTGGGGGCATATGGCACACATACATGCCCTAAGGGCATGTGTTGGCGTCATATGGGACCTTTTGTTTTTTTTAAAAAAAGCTTTTTGAAAAGAATTCACAAATTACCACCAATTTACCACAATAGTTTCCAAATCCTTAATGTAATTTTTTACATATTTTTTGTTTGATACATTGCATTTAAGTAGTCACAAAATTTGCAAATCCTTCAGTGCAATTGCAAAATAAGGAATAGCAAATTTTGCTACTCCTTATTTTGCATCAAACTTGTTTGATACATACCATTTGTCTAATTAACATTCGCAAAGGCCAAAATTCGTAGAATTTTGATCTTTGCGAATGCTAATTAGCTTGATACATATGGCCCCAAGTGAGGCCTGTCTTACGACATGGTGCATCTTTTGCATCACTGCTGCATCGGTTTCATGTGGTACGTTTTTTTTACACCATGACATATCTGCCTAAATGCATCAATTTGTAATGTTGTCGCCTCATAGCAAATCTTTTGCACCACCGCTGCATCGTAAAAGTGACGCACAGTGGCACAAAAGAGGCATACACCTATCATAAATCTGTCCCTAGCATTTTAAATGATTAATCCAGGATGACGATAAAGTGTGGCCTATCCAGAGGTTTGTTTAAGGTGAGGCCTACTCAGGATTGCAGATTAAAGTTACGCTTGATGAAGAATACAGAGGAGATAATACATGTAAAGGCCTACCAATGAAGTAAGTAATGTGCACTTTATTGCGCCAGTCATCATAAATGTATCCCTAAGCTTCTTATCTTGTTACAGATGAACCACCATATGTACCATCAAACTATTTTGCATTTCCTAAATAGCAAATTTTAAGGAATAAATAGCAATTCTTTACCATTCATAATTTGCAATGAGCAAATTGCTAATTGCAAATTAGCACCGCCGTTGCATCATAAAAGTGACGCACAGTGGCACAAAAGAGGCATACACCTATCATAAATCTGTCCCTAGCATTTTAAATGATTAATCCAGGATGACGATAAGGTGTGGCCTATCCAGAGGTTTGTTTAAGGTGAGGCCTACTCAGGATTGCAGAATAAAGTTACGCTTGATGAAGAATACAGAGGAGATAATACATGTAAAGGCCTACCAATGAAGTAAGTAATGTCCACTTTATTGCGCCAGTCATCATAAATGTATCCCTAAGCTTCTTATCTTGTTACAGATGAACCACCATATGTATCATCAAACTATTTTGCATTTCCTAAATAGCGAATTTTAAGGAATAAATAGCGATTCTTTACCATTCCTAATTTGCGATGAGCAAATTGCTAATTGCAAATTACCCATTCATTTCCATGGGCCAGGAGGCTCATAGGAATGAAGGTGCAATTTGCGATTAGCAATTTGCTCATCGCAAATTAGGAATTTTTCCAAGGGTGCAGGGGTGTCTCAAGAACACCCTGCTGCACCCCTGAAAAAGAAATTTGGGGGCATATGGCGCACATACATGCCCTAAGGGCATGTATGGGCGTCATATGGCACCTTTTGTTTTTTGGAAAAAAAGCTTTTTGAAAAGAATTCGCAAATTACCACAAACTAGAAGTTGGTGGTAGTTTCCAAATCCTTAATGTCATTTTTTACATATTTTTTGTTTGATACATTGCATTTAAAGAATCGCAAAATTTGCAAATCCTTCAGTGCAATCGCAAAATAAGGAATAGCAAATTTTGAATTAAGGACATTTTAAGTCATTTCCACATGTGCAGTGTTTTCAAATTATGATTTGAAAATCGTTTTTGGGGAAAAGGAATGGTTTGCAAATTTATGACAAGGACATAATGGTGTATGCTTCTCTATAAGGCATTTCACTGTCTCTGATGTCATTTTTCCCATATTACATTATAAGACCTTTCCCCATGGAGCACATTCCTTGTAAATATGCTCCCACCTGTGCATGGCGAATTTAGATTTTGACTGTTTGAGTCACATAGCCATGTTAAAAGTGACCCAAAAAAATTGCAAACGTTTTAAAAAAACACATTCATGTGTCTTAAGGACATTTTAAGTCATTTCCCCATGGACAATGTTTTCTAAGTGGCGCAAAAGAGGCATACACCTATCATAAATCTGTCCCTAGCATTTTAAATGATTAAATCAAGATAACAACAAGATGTGGCCTATCCAGAGGTTTGTTTAAAGTGAGGCCTACTCAGGATTGCAGATTAAAGTTACGCTTGATGAAGAATAAAGAGGAGATAATACATGTAAAGCTCTACCAATGAAGTAAGTGATTTCTACTTCATTGCGCCAGTCATCATCGATGTATGCCTAAGCTTCTTATCTTGTTAGACATCAACCGCCATATGTATCATATAACTATATTGCATTTCCAAAAAAGCGAATTTTAAGGAATAAATAGCGATTCTTTACCATTCCAAATTTGCGATGAGAAAATTGCTAATTGCAAATTACCCATTCATTTCCATGGGCTAGGAGGCTCATATAAATGAAGGTGCAATTTGCGATTAACAATGTGCTCATCACAAATTAGGAATTTTTCCAAAGCTGCAGGGGTGTCTCAATAACACCCTGCTGCACCCCTGAAAAAGAAATTTGGGGGCATATGGCGCACATAAATTTTAACAACATTCCTTTACCTCAAAAACGATTTTCAAATCATAATTTCAAAACACTACACATGGGAAAATTACTTAAAATGTCCTTAAGACACATAAAAGCGTTTTTTGATTGCCTTTCCTGCATGGTTGGGTCACCTTTAACATGGCTATGTAACACAAACATTCAAAATCTAAATTTTCCATTCACATGTGGGAGCATGTTTACAAGCAATTTGCGCCACAGAGAAAGGTCTTACACTAAAATGAGAAAAATAACATCAGGGACAGTCAATTGCCTTATAAAGAAGCATACACCATTATGTCCTTGTCATGAATTTAAAAACAATTCCTTTACCCCAAAAACGATTTTCAAATCATAATTTCAAAACACTGCACATGGGAAAATGACTTAAAATGTCATTAAGACACATGAAAGCGTTTTTTGATTGCCTTTCCTGCATGGTTGGGTCACTTTTAACATGGCTATGTAACACAAACATTCAAAATCTAAATTTTCCATGCACAGGTGTGAGCATATTTACAAGCAATTTGCGCCACATAATTCATAATTTTCTCCTTAAAGCACACTATTCTCTATCTAACTTAAAGAAATATTCTCTCACCTTAGCAAATACTTTGAGTTTGAAAACAGTCTCAGAAACACACCAATTTGTCTTCAGCAGAGCAAAAGGTATGCACTCCAGAGTCTGCAGCTATCAAAAGCACAGAAATGCTGTAATTCTTCACACATATTTCTCATGTCACCCAATCAAAACTCTTCCCTCACTTTTTTTCAAATGAAAACCCTTCCCCCCTCTGCCCTTTCTGTCTTTTCTGCATGGCAACCACCTCATTGGAAGACTTCTGGTGTTTGCAAGTTCACACAACTTTGTTGCAATTGAACTCTGAACTCTCAGTGCACCTGCATATCCAGTGCATTCTTTCATTTAATGATTTTTTATTGACCATTCAAAATACATCTTTCAAAGAACACATCCGTGCACCCTAACTTTCTGTTTTCAGCAATCAAAATCCACCAATCACTGTTACTGCTTCATGAACACAGAAACTCCACAGTTTTTTTCATTTTAAACTCTCATTTTTTCAACTGCCATTTGTTGCCACACTTCATCTGACTGCAGGAGAACCTTCTCTCACCATGTTTTCTGTCTGGATTGTTGGACATAGTTATATTCACTGGGCTCAAAGGTACGTTGAAAACAGGAAATTACCTAACCTCAATTTACAAGATGTGGAAATTAAGTGGTTTGGCCACAGAGGATTAAAATGTCACCAATTGATACCATTGGTGAAAACCTTTATGCATTTGCCCAAACCTGACCTGTTAATTGTGCACTGTGGAGGTAATGACTTGGGCACTTTGACTGGTGTAGGTCTGGAAATGCTTTTAAAGGACACCTTTGAGCAATTAATGGCACTTTTTCCTCAGACTGCCTTGGTATATTCAAATATATGCCAAAGACAGAAATGGAGGTGGTCAAACCAATTTTGTCCACAAATTGAGAAGTCGAGGAAGCATGTAAACAAATCTGTTTCAGCTTACATGAGAGACCATGGAATGGGCTCCCTGTACAACAATAACTTGCGATACTACATGCAAGATATCTACAGAGGAGATGGAGTTCACTTCTCAGATGAGGGCAACAGAGTTTTCACTCTGAATTTAAGAATGTGCATTGGTACCTACTTATAAGTACCTAAATGTACCATAAAACCAAAAGCTCTTCTCAGAGCTACCCTACATCTAATCACTCACAATTATTATTTTACTCTAACATTTTCACTAATTTTCAACAAAGTACGCTCCCCGGGGCGCTACCCGGTACGCGAACCGGGAGCTAACCTCGCGAAATTTTTTAAAAAAAAGATTTTTTTTTGCACATATGGGCCTCCTCAGCCACCCTCACAAAACCTAGGGGGTCAAGATAAGTCTACCGTGCCCCCTTCTACCCATTCTGAACATTATTTGCCCTCCATCTTGTATCTAAAATCGACCGAAACACAAAATGGTGGACTCCCGGAACGCTTAAAGTTCGCGAACCGGGGCGCTCAACGGTTCGCGTACCGGGTCGCTCCCTGGGAAGCGCACCATCAAAAAAGGTGGGAAAGTAGTTCACAGAAAAGCCACTGGAGACAATTTCACCAAATATAGATTAGCTCATACTACATACCAATCCCTACCATTTTCACAAATTTGATTGGAATTCCATTTAGTCATTTAGCCTGTAGACCTCTCTAAATACCCTGAGGTAAATTACTTCACAAAACACATCTGAAGTGTTGGAATTGACAACCAATGAAAATGTTACTTTCATTTTCTATTTTTTTTACCTGACATTTCATTGGTTATATACCTGAATATATATAAAGGAAGAGAAGAAAACACAGCCATTTTGACTACTACTTCTTGCTGTACATTTCAATAGTATTTTCACTAATTCCTTCAACTTCTTTCTAAAGGTAAGTTTTTATTTTTAAAACTGAAGTATATTGTGCACTATAAGTTAATATGGTAAACTTTTTCTGATAGATATATACTATCCCTCTGTAGTAGTTATAGATTTAGAGAGACTTCTCTGTTATAGTTAAGGATGGAGTTAGGCTTCTCTTGTATAATTATGAATTTACTTACGTTAAATCACATACACATTTTTATATTCCTACTTCCACTCTGATACTATACACTGCCCAAAGATAAATTCACTGAAAAAAAATGCCTATCTAAAATTATTCCCAACATTGCCCTATCTCTACTAATATATATTTTTTTAATTCAAATTTCAGGCAAAATGGAAGGCGAAAACCAAGTTTCTTTTGAAATGGACCTGCAAGACAGCAGCCAAGAATTGATTGATACAATTGATCAAATTGACATTGAATTTTTCGATGAAACTTGGGACAATGAACTACTGCAATGTGTACAAGCAGTAGATAACCTCCTTGCAAATGAGGACATTTTACACCCTCAGAGACTACAATGTATATTCCATGATAATTATGAAATTTCTGACAATGAAATGTTAGAAAGTTTAATAAATTATGAAACACAATCACATTAAAAAAAAATGCTTAAAAAATAAAGAAAATAAAAAATAATCAACAAAAACAACAATCAATTAACATACAGCATTTGAAAAGTTTATCATTCATTTTTCATTGCAGTACGCTGCCCAGAACGCTTCCCGGTTCGCGGACCGGGCGCTCCCCACGGAAAAAAATAATTTGTTTTTTTTGTTTTTTTTGCCCCGCGGGGCCCTTTTAAAACCTCCACATTAAACCTAGGGGGTCAGGGAGGATCTAGTATGCCCCCTTATGGTCATTTTCGCCTTTGTTTTGGCCTCCTCTTGTCTCTCAATCCTACCGAGAGACAAGATGGCGGCCGCTCCGGACTGTTTAGAATGTTGACAGACACCGGAGAGCCAATCAGCTTAGCTACGCGAAGTTCCGGTACGCTTAAGGTCCGCGGACCGGAGCGCTGCCCAGAGCGCGCTTACAGATATATATCTTTTTTTAAACGTTAATTTCTCAAAATCCACTGGAGCACATATATTGAGACCTAGAAAAGGCACATCGGGCTACCAGTCCCTACAATTTTGCCAAGTTTCGTGCAAATCCATTCAGCCGTTCGGGCTAAAAGTGAGGCCAACCGCCCTATGGAAAACTCAATGTTAAAAACAGGTTTTGGGACCCCCCTTTTTTCTCGGCCCCCCCTGGACGAACCCCCCCCAAATTTCCAGGGGCTGCTCAGAAACAAAATGTTCCATTTTCCAGAAAATTTCAGCCAATTCCGTCCAAAAACGCCAAAGTTATTAGACATAGAATTTTCAAAAATCCCATAGGGAAAAAATCCTAACTATATATACCTACTGGCGACCGCCAGTAGGTAATATATATATATATATATATATATATATACATATATATATATATACATTTGTAAATATATATATATATATATATATATATATATAAATATAAATACATATATATATATATATATATTTATATATATTACCTACTAGCGGTCGCCAGTTGGTATAGTTAGGGCCTAGTTACCATAGGAAAATGGCAACATTCTATTCCCAATAACTTTGGCGCAGATTAATGAATCTTCGCAAAATTTTCAAAACAAATTCTTTGTTGATATCAGCTCCTATGTTGAAAGGTTGGGGGTGATTCATCAAAGGGGGGCGAGAAAAAAGGGGGTCCCAAAACGTGTTTTCTTCATGTTAATTTCCATAGGAAACTTTAGACAAGGCTACAGGTCGAACGGGTGAACGGATTTACCCAAAATTTGGTAGGGAGAAGGGTCTTGGTCTAGAAAGCACGCTTTTGTTTATTTAGTGTAAATTTGTTCAGTAGTTTTTGAGAAATATCGACATTTACAGATATCGATGTTTGGGAATTCTGCCATCTGATTGGCTGAGGCGTTACGAGCACGAGCTGGCTGCTGATTGGCTGCGAGCGGTGCGAGCGGTTGCAACTAGGAAGTGTTGGCCGCCATTTTGTGATTCCGTTGGAGTGAGTAAGGGAAAAAAGGGCTAAAAAATTGGGAAAGAGAGGCGTAGGAGCGCTGTAAACTCTGTGGGGTGTTTAGGGTGTGCTATAGAGGGGATGCGAAGTGAAGTATTCACCCCTACTAGTGTGGTAGGCTACGGAAATTAAGTGAGGTATTGCCTAGAGTCTGATGCTGCTAAGGTGAGCTGGTGTGGGACTCTGGGATTAAAGCGTGAGCCCAAATTGTGTGTCTTATGCTGCGAAGTCATGTGCCATGGCCGCTGCACTGCACTTGTGGAAGTAGTGTCTGCATGTGTTTATAACTACTAGGACGAACTACTGACCCTTACTGGTCTGAAAGTCCTGGGGTACGGAAACTATGTGAGGTACTGTCTAGAGTCTCATGCTACTAAGCTGAGCTGCTGCCGGACTCGGGATGAAAGCGTGAATCCAAACTGTGCGTCATATGTTGTGAAGTCATGTGCTCTAGCTGCTGTGCCACATCTGCCCAAGTAGTGTCAGCATGTAGTTATAGGTACCTGGATGAACTTTTGTTTTGAACATTGTAGCTTGAGTATGGTGGTTAGGGGGTGTTATAGAGGGAGTGTGAAGGTACATTTGCGCGTATCAAATCAATTCGCTATTTGTGAAGTGCTAACTACTCACTCCTATGTGTCTGATAGCGCTGGGGGCGTAAGCTGAGATGCTGACGGACTCGGGGTAAGGCCGTTGTACTACTGACCCGTACAGGTCTGAAAGTGCTGGGTACGGAAATTAGGTGAGGTATTGCCTAGAGTGTCATGCTGTTAAATTGAGCTGCTGCTGGACTCGGGATGAAACCCTGAGCCTAAACTGTGTGTGCTATCCTGTAAATTCATGTGCTCTGGGTGCTGTGCCACACCTGTCCAACTTGTATATGGTGCTTAGGTGGGGTTGTATGGGGAGTGCAAAAGTAAATCAATTCGGTATTTGTAAAGTACAAACTAATCACCCTTATATGTGAGTAGAGCCGGGGATCAAAGCTAGAGGACTGTGCTGCAAAGTGAGATGGTCTGGCCACTGCGCCACAGCTGTGTGGAGAATATATTTTGGCAAGGGTCCGGGAGTTGCCGTTATCTGGCCTAAAATAGCGGGCCTAAGATGTAAGTTATAGGGTGGCTCTAAAAAGAGCCCTTGTGTTCATTAGTTGGAGCTATATATAAGTGCAGATGCACAGCTTCAAGTTATTCAGGAAAACTCGTTTTCCCTGATCTGTGCAGTGTACTCCATCACTTCTGTATATATCCGCCATATCAAAACGTATGTTGTTGTTGTAGATGGAGCCCATTTTGTGGTCTCTGAGGTATGCAGACACAGCTTTGTTGACTTTCTTCCGAGATTTTTCAATCTGAGGACAAAATTGTTTGGACCATTTCCACTTCTGTCTTTGGCATATATTGGAATATACAAAGACAGTTTGAGGCAAAAGTAACATCAGTTGTCCAAAGGTGTCCTTAAAAAGCATTTCCAAACCTACCCCAATCAATGTGCCTAGGTCGTTTCCACCACAGTGCACTATCATGAGGTCACGGTGTTGGAGATGCAAACAGGTTTTAACCAAAGGCAACAATTGGTGCCACTCCATCTCTGTCCAAACCATTTAATGACCTCATTTTGTAAACCTAGGTCTAAGTCAATATGTCTCTGTTCTGCATACCTCTTGCACCAGAAAACATAGCTATGTCCTACAATCCACACTAGCATTTTGAAGGTATGGCTGGAAGGTATGGAAAGATGTCTGTAGCTCATGCAGTTCCTTCGTAGAATGAGGGATATGTTTAAAGATGGCAAAATAGTTTCTTTTCGCATATAAAACGGATCCAGATTGGGAGATGAAAAGCTTTGTTTTTTAAAAGTAGGGTGCACCTTCGTTTTGTGGAAAAGCATCTTTGTGATTGGTTAAGAAAAAGAAGTTTGAACGTGGAGTACATATTATAGGATACAATTTGAACAAGTCAACCACACCTGCTACTTGCATTTGGAATGCAGTGTTCAAACTTAAAACAATTGTGAACTTTTAACCTGCACGTGCCGTTAAATGTTTGAGAAAATGTTGCAAAAAAATATTGTTCGGTTTAATAAAATTGATGAACTTTTAACCTTCATGTGTTGTAGAATGTTTTAGAAAGTGTGTTGATAGAATACGTTGCATTTCTGACTTCTATGTGTACTTGAACATTAATAAAATTGTTTATATGGAAAATTAGAAAGACAGTAATAAAGAGAAGTTTAGAAAGCTAAAAGAATCAAGGAACAATTCTAATTTGTTCTTTATTACTTACTGATGGTCGCCAGTAAGTAGTTCTAGAGTTAGGACAGAGTTTTTATAGGAAGAGCATTTTTTGTTTTGCTTATTACTTTGGCGTCATTTGATAAATCTTCATGAAATTTTGAAAACTATTTTTTTCTTCATATCAGCTCCTATGTTGAAAGTTTGGGGGTGATTCGTCAGGGGGGGCCGAGATAAAAGGGGGGTCCCTAAATGTGTTTTCTCCATGTTAATTTCCTTAGGAAAGTTTAGACAAGGCTAGAGGTCGAACGGGTGAACGGAATTATACCAAATTTGGCAGGGAGAAGGGTCTTGGTGTAGAAAGCACACTTTTGTTCATTTGGTGTAAATCCATTCAGTAGTTTTTGAGAAATATTGAAATTTACAGATATCGATATTTGGGAATTCTCTGATTGGCTGAGGCGTTATGAGCAGGAGCTTGCTGCTTATTGGCTGTGATGGTGTTGCAACTAGAAAGTGTTGGCCGCCATTTTGTGATTCAGTTGAAGCGGGTAAGGGTAAAAAAGGGTAAAAAAAGTAGGAAAGGAGGGTAGGAGCACTGTAAGCTTTGTGGGGGAGTGCGAAGAGAAGTAGTCACTGTTACCGGTCTGAAAGTGCTGTGTTGCTCAGAGTGATATGGTGCTGAGGTGAGATGCTGCTACACTCGGGTATGAAACCGAAAGCCTAAACCATGAGCTCATTGCAGTAAAGTGATGTGGTCTGGTCTTTGTAGCATACGTGTGCTAGTAGTGTTAGTAGGTGTTTATACCATACAGGGAATGGGAAGCGAACTACTGACCGCTACTGTGTGTTGATAGTATACCGGAAGCGGGAAGGGATGTAGTTACGCCTACCGGTGTGAAGACTTGGGCATGAAACCGAGGTGACTGCTGCAAAAGGATGGGCTCTGGGCACTGTAGTATATGTGTGCAAGTAGTGTTAGTAGGCATTCATATCATACAGGGAGTGGGAAGCGAACTACTGATCGGTACCATGCGTTTATACTATACCGGAAGTGGGAAGCAAAGTACTCACGCCGACCGGTGTGAAGACTCAGGGACCAAACCGAGCTGATTGCTGTAAAGTGATGGGCTCTGTAGGATACCAGCCGCTGTAGTATAAGTGTGTAAGTAGTGTTAGTATGCGCTTATACTATATAGGGAGTGGGAAGCGAACTACTCACCCGTACTGGTGTGAAGACTCAGGGATTAAACAGTGAGCCTAAATTGTGAGCTCATTGCTGTAAAGTGATGTGCTCTGGGCGCTGTAGCATACCTGTGGAAGTAGTGTTAGTTTGCGTTTATACAATATAGGGAGTGGGAAGCGAAATACTTACCCCTACCGGTCTCAAGATTCATGGATTAAAACATGAGCTCATTGCTATAAAGTCATGTGCTCTGTGTAGTATATCAATGTAAGTTATAGTAGAATGTTAGTATGTAATTCTACCAGAATCTAAGTATGTAATGTTAGAATGTGGGGCTGTCATGAGGGGAATCTTGTGGAGTTTGTACATGTTGCTGGAGAAGACGGTTGCCTTACTGTCTGCTCCTGTTGGTGGCTGTTTCGGGGGACTTGTTTTTCTGTAATAAATCTATTTATTGAACCCACTGCTGTCTGCCTCTTCACTACATAAATTTGGCGACGAGTGGGAGAAGGTAAAAAGAAAGCACCACTCACCAATATTTCAAAATTGCTTGCGTTGTGCTGATGACCCGTTTTCTACGTGTAGCTGTTTCTACTCATGCCAAGGTCGTCGGCTAATTGAGTTATGTAATCCGACTTCTGGTAGGATTTCTATTTTTAGATTTTGCGGTTCCTCAGCTTCTTCACTACATTCCGATGGCTGTACTACACGTGTATAAGTAGTGTTAGTATGCGTTCATACTAACAAATGCATCATGGTGCTAGGGAGGACGACATGTCAGGCGCAGCTCATACAATGTCCCAGGGTGTGCATTCGCGGGACATATGTGTTTGCTATTAGAGGGCTGGTGCATGGCTTCCACCCTGTGATAGCAAATACTTGTTTGACTACTTGAAGCGAGAGGAGGAAAACCTCGTATCGCTTTAATAGAGGGGATGCGTATGGTAAAAATGGAGAGAAAAAACAGAAACAACAAAAAAAAGCGGGTCTCACCCGTTCTTTTAAATGAGGCCCCTGGTAGGTAATGGTCCATGGCCAATCCAATTATTATATTGCGGGGTCTCTGTAGGACTGGGGATCTTAATGTCACATGTAAATTGGGCGAGGAAGGGCACAGAGACGTTTTGCAGCCTAGGGGACTGTCACCTTCCCCGGTATTGTTTACTAATTGTTCGGGCGGTTCGAGGCCAACTGAAGTCCGGGGATTGCCACACTCCGGGGCTTTATTTAAATATGCAGGGTGGGGTTCGGCAGTCCCTGAAGCCTTGGTGGTCCTAGGCAGTGCCTTATTTGTTCGGTAATCACAAGGGCAGTGGAAGCAGCGTACGAAACCTGCAAGACAAAAATGAAACATAAGTATGTGTTCTATGTGGAAGAGGTAAAGAAAGGTAGACTGAATGAAAGGACGATATTGAGAATGGAAGGGAGGGGGAGTGGGTAGAAGGGGAGGGAGAGTCAAAAGAAGAGAGGGAAGAGGAAGCAGAGCGTCGGCCTACTGCACCCAGCCCTTAGTGTTTACCCTCCTGTCACCCGTTTGTCTAGGATGATGGGGTCCGCGAGAAAGTGTGTGGTTGAGTAAGTCCTTAAAATGAAACACATGAGGCCAGAGATTAGGGGCCATATTATCAAGGAACGGTGATAACATTATCGCCGCTTTAGCGGCAGGAAACTGCCGCTAAAACGGCGATAAGGGGTCGATAATATGCCCTTGTGAATTCCCAAAGAAGCCCAAGTTCTAGTGTGAACCTGGGCTTCTATGGCAATTCACAAGGGCATATTATCAAGCTCATTATCGCCGCTTTAGCTGCAGTTTCCTGCTGCTAAAGCGGCGATAATGTTATCGCCAAACTTTGATAATATAGTCCTACATTATTGGGTACGGAAAAATCGCTTGCATGCACCTGTGCACCGAGGGTGCTGCACCCCAGCTCCTTCCCCCACACTGTGCTCAATTGTAGGTCTTGCACACTGAGGCTTCACTGCTCACCTGCCACCACTGGTGTGTCCCACGACGGGTTGGTGGAAGCTCCGAGTCCGGGATACGTTTGTACGGTAGACCAGCTGTCCGGTCGGGGACGGTGTCTTGATGCCACAATGGAAGGTGTCAGAATGCCCAGGGCATCATTGCGGGGTCAGCTCCCGCTCCTCCCATCTTGAGGCAATCAATTGAATGTCTAAAAAGGGAGAAATAATTTAATCGTGGAAACATCTGGAGGTAAATGAAGGTTTATTTCAAGCTTGATAGAAAACAGGAGTTGAGTGCATCCTTCTTTTTTGAAGTACAATCTACCAACCGTTAGTGCTAATCGTGGTTCAAAGAGGAGTTGTAGTGCTCGAGAATTCACAAGGTTAAATAATAATACGTTATACGTAGGTTTATATAGAAAGGAACAGAGCCCATGCTAGAAGCATAATGTGGCGTGTAATGCAGTGGCGGAAGCCTGTGTGCATGTACACTTAGTAACAAGCTCAGTACAGTGCCCTAAAAGCCAACGACACATGTCTGTAGGGCAGCGCTGCCCTCTGGCTCAGGCTACAGTACAGTCCAGCGGGTCCTTAAAATGAGACAGATGTGACTGAGTGAGGTCAGAGATCACATCATTACACACGGCAACATTACTTTTTCGCACGTGCGCACTCCGGGTGATGCACCCCACCCCTCCCGCAGCATCGCGCTCAACAGGTGTCTGTAGGGCAGGGCTGACTGCTGGCTCAGGCCTACAGTATGGTACAGCAGGTCCTTAAAATGAGACAGAGATGTGACTGAATGAGGTCAGAGATCACATCATTACACACAGCAACATCGCTTATTCGCAGGTGCGCACTCAGGCTGAAACATCCTACCCCTCCCACAGCACCGCGCTCAGGAGGTGTCTGTAGGGCAGCGCTGTCTGCTGGTTCAGGTCTACAGTACGGTCCAGCAGGTCCTTAAAATGAGACAGATGGGACTGATTGAGGTCAGAGATCACATCATTACGCACGGCAACATCGCTTTTGCGCATGTGCGCACTCAGGGTGATGCATGCCACCCCTCCCGCAGCATCGTGCTCAAAAGGTGTCTGTAGGGCAGCGCTGCCCGTTGGCTCAGGCCTACAGTATGGTACAGCAGGTCGTTAAAATTAGAAAGAGATGTGACTGCATTAGGTCAGATATCCGATCATTACACACAGCAACATCGCTTATTCGCACGTACACAGTCAGGCTGAAGCATCCCACCCCTCCCGCAGCACAGCGCTCAAGAGGAGTCTGTAGGGTGGCGCTGCCCGCTGGCTCAGGTCTACAGTACAGTCCAGCAGGTCTTTGAAATGAGACAGAGGTGAGACTGAATCAGGTCAGAGAGCACATCATTACGCACAGCAACATTGTTTGTTCGCACCTGCGCAGCCAAGGTGATGCACCCCACCCGTCCCGCCGCACCGTGCTCAATTGGAGGCCCTGTGCACCCAAGCCGCTCTGCTTACCTGCTGTCATTGTTGTGTAAGCAAACACTACGGGCAGCAGTGTTCAAAATTCAGGTGGAGTGATGATTGCAGGGAGGTGTACACCTCATGGATCTCTTTCGTAGATGACGGGCAGTAGGGCTCACAATTTAGAGCCCTTATTGATTGCCAGGATGGTGTACACCTCATGGATCCCTTTTTTTTATAGCGCATTGTGATATGCACGGTGGAGGCGGCCATATCACCTGAGGCAGTGTGGAAGAAGAGGGACGTGCGTCGCCGTGGTTATCCTATTTATATGTGCGCAAAGTGGGCTGGGCTTGCGTACGCCAGGCCAGCGTAGGGGGTGTGAATAAATATTCTGGGGACCTGGGCGTTGTTCAGTTCCTGTCTGGCCAGGAAGTGTACTTATGTGTGTTTCTTTTGTAGTTTTGACCTCGCAGAGTATGCAATTTACATTAGTGCAGCATGTGTCGGGAGGGCGGACACTATCGTTAATGAGATGGTGTTTGAAAAGATTGAACGGTGAACATTACATGTCAAGGTTGTGATATGCGCAGACACATGTCAATGGAGTGCGGTATTATTGAAAGTATTGCTATTGCAAATCGTACACATGTGAATGTGGTCGGATGGAGGGAGGATCAGCAGTGAGGCTACATCATACACAGTGATAACACTCATTACAGTCAAGGAATACATGTCAAATGTGAATCTGAAAGTCTCACATGTAACAAATTAGTATATTGGTAAAACCTGACAACAGAGCGTACAGCAAAAGAAATCTACACATTGCTGTTTACTGTTTGTCACATGTGATCTAGGATGTCTACTCTGCCCGTGCTCCTGATACTTCTTAGAGCCACGAATACCCAGGCTGAAAGGTAGGACAATAATGTGCACACACATACACACACCAGGGGCATGGTGTAACACATATTTGTTTTTTAATGGAACGTTTGAGATGCATGGCAATCACAAGTGGATGGCTAATGTAGAGACCATGAATATTGATCAAGATGATCGTTGCATGTTGTGTGTAGTATAAGATATGTGTACACAGCAAAAAACTTTTCAAAAAAGCTCTCTAAGCAGGAGAGGTGTCTCTCATCAAACGCTGTGAAGAGAATGAGTAAAATGGGTGGGGTCGTCCAACTGTTAGAATGGGAAATGTTATGCAGCAATTAAATGCTTTTTTTTTAAGGTCACATGACAATCCCGCATCAAGTGCGCAAGGATTTCGCGTGATTTCGACAAAATATATTTATCATAATGTAAGTTTATTACAGTTAGAAATATATAAATGTTTGAACTATTTTAGATTAGCGCTTGCTCTCATATACTGTTTAAAGTTATTTAGATATACTTTTGAGAGAAAAAAACCCAGAGGAAATGGCGTACCCGGCACGACACTATACGTCTATGACGTAACACAGGGCCTGGGAGTGTGTACTTGTTGCATACGCATCGCGAAGTGTGCGCGACCCCATACGTACATGACGTAACGCGTGGCTTGGTACTGTGTACCCGTCGGATACCAAAGTAGCAGCTGGGGTGACTTCATGCGTATATGATGTTAGGCGGGGTGCAGTGCCATGAACTCGTCGGATACGAAATACTCATCATTTACGAGTTCAGCAATATGGCAGATAGGATTTACGTGGTGATGGAGCTTAGTACGCTACCGATATGGGAGTGCAGTTTTCTCCTGAAAAAAATATATACATCATTTTTGGGGAAGATATAAAACATTACATAATTTTTCAAGTTGAAAGCAAGTATAATAGAGTTGCAAAATATTAAAAAAACATTTGCAAAAAATATAGGTTTTAGAAACATTAAAATATGAAATTAACATTTAAAAAACCTTAGAAATTCACTGAAAAAACCATAGGTTTTAGGCACGTTATAGTTTGGAATTAGCATTTAAAAAATCTTAGAAATTCACTAAAAAAACATAGGTTTCAGGGACGTTATAGTTAGTTGAACATTTGTCTTATATAAAACGATTGAAATTCCCTTGTTATAGTTATTTGAGCTAACTATAACTTGCGCATCCGCAATGCACTGCTGATGAAGTCACATATTACATCACTAATGACATGGTCAGTGACATCACTGATGACATCTCAAATGACATCACTGATGACATAACTCATGACATCATGCACGTGACAATCTGATGCACATGCTCTAATGTAAACTTCGATACACCCATTCTAAAATGCTGACTACTATTTTTGAAACCATACACAGAAGAATGCCATATACTACATAGCACTCACTATTTCCTAGGTCTACACACACATCCAGTCACTTATACTTGTAGTTACTCATCAATACAGGACTATAATATGCACTTATACATCTATACATACAGTCACACTCCGCCACTCATCCATAGAGTTACTCACACACCTAATAAGTCATGCAAAGAATCAATCACACACCCATTTAGTCATGTATACAGATATACACACCAACTTTGTTATTTTTAGACATACCACTTCACTTATTTATACAGATATTAACACATATTTACTGTCTTCTACAATCACTGCTAGAAGCAGACACTTATTTATACACCCACTCTTAAAATAACTTACTCTCATGTATAGTCATTATTATGCTCCAACTCTCACATCTACTACCTTAAAACATATGTAGTTAGTCACAGATATACCACTGAGACATGTATTCACTGACCAACACACCCATAGACACACTAACTCACCCCTACAGCCCTTTGCAGATGCACTTTTTAATCCATACAACCACTGAATCACCCATCCAGACATCTATGCACAGACTCATACACCCCCCATGCACCCAACCACACAGACACTCAGGGACCCATAGAGATACTCAGACTACAAATCAATAACCTAGATAGACACTCATGTAGCTATTTAGCAATCCATGCAGTTGCTTACACACCAATGCAGAGGCTAATACAGACTTTTACACAGTTTAATCACTAACCCATGCATTCAGTAAGACACGTTCAATCACTTACTTACACAGTCAGTCACGCACATACAAAATAATTCCTTTAGGCACTTGTAAATGCATTCATTCTTCAATACACCTTGGCATATATATATAAAACATATTTAACCTTTACAGAGACACACATTCACTGGATGATGTCATGAGTGATGTCATCAGTGATGTCATTTGAGATGTCATCAGTGATGTCATCAGTGATGTCACTGACCATGTCATGAGTGATGTAATATGTGACATCATCAGCAATGCATTGCGGGTGCGCAAGTTATAGTTAGCTCAACTAACTATAACAGGCAAATTTATCTGGTTTTATATGAGTCAAATGTTCAACTACCTATGTTTTTTTAGAGATTTTCTAAGGTTTTATTAAATGCTAATTCCTAACTATAACGTGCCTGAAACCTATGGTTTTTTCAGTGAATTTCAAAGGTTTTTAAAAAGCTAATTTCTAACTATGCCTACAGAGATTAAACATGTGAAGAAAGAAGAAAAAATGCCCAGAAAGAAAAAAAAAGAAATGCAGAAAGAAGCAACAGGAGTCAAAAAAGAGGAAGAAAAGTGCAGGAAGAAGGAAAACGTGCAGAAAGAACAAACAGAAGAGCAGAAAGAAGCCTTGTTGCAAAATCATCCTGTACCTTCAACTTTTTCAGACGGGTACTGGTGGTAACTGACTCTGACTAACTAGTCCTAAAGCCAGTCCAATTAAAAAACACTTAGAATACAGTGAAAACACCTGCATACACTAGGGAACACTATGCGTTGGGGTACACCTGTTATTAGCATGACCTCCTCTGTAAGCCCGTAATATATAATAGGGCAGGGGGATTAAAACTACAGTTTAAAATGCGCCAAAGGGTGCATTTGTACACTGGTGAAGGGAGGGGGGGCTGACCTAACATGTGCAAACAAGCCCTGTGGCCGTTTTAATTTGGTGGATAAAGTCCCCTTGAATCCTGAGTGTCCCTTGGGTACAAGTAGCCCACCAGGTATCTCCAGTTAGCGCCACAGAGCTGCGTTGCAGAGAGATGTAAAAAGGGGCACGGCCTGGACTACCTCTCTACAACGCAGCACAGTGGCGCTTACTGGAAGCACCTGGTGGGCTACTTGGCCCGCAGGGGCCCTCGAGATTGAAGGGGAATTATTTCCCCAACTTAAAACTCGCCACAGGGCGTGTTTACACACGTCACCTCAGACGCACTCCCTTCACCACTATGTAAACGCAACTTGTGGCCGTTTAAAGTTGAGAAATTAAGTCCCCTCAAATCCTGAAGGTCCCTAGGGTCAAAGTAGCCCACTAGGTACCTCCAGTAAGCGCCGTTGCAGAAAGGTGTAAAAAGGGGTACGGCCTGGATCACTTCTCTGCAACTTAGCACAATGGCGCTTATTGGAAGCACCTGGTGGGCTAGTTGGCCCGCAGGGGCTCTCAGGATTGAAGGGGAAGTATTTCCCCAACTTAAAACAAGCCACAGGGCATGTTTACACACGTCACCTCAGGCCCCGTCTCCTCCCTTCGCCCCTGTGAAACGCGCCCTGTGTCCGTTTTAAGTTGGGAGATTAAGTCCCCTTGAATCCTGAGGGTCCCTAGGGTCAAACTAGCCCACTAGGTACCTCCTGTAGGCGCCACAGAGCTGCATTGTAAAGTGGTGCAAAAAGGGGCGTGGCCTCTGAACACCTCTCTGCAACGTAGCGCCCTGGCGCATACTGGAGGTACCTGGTGGGCTAGTTGGCCCCCAGGAATCCTCAGGATTGAAGAGGAATTAATTCCTCAGCTTAAAAAGCACCACAGGGGGCGATTGCACAATGGTGAAGGAAGGGGGCGTGGCCTGAGGTGACATGTCTGCAATCACGCCCTGTGTCGCGTTTTTAGTTGGACAATTAATTCCTCCTCAATCCCGAGGGTCCCTAGGGGCCAACTAGCTCAGCAGGTACCTCCAATATGCGCCAGAGAGTTGCGTTGCAGAGAGGTGTTCAGAGGCCACGCCCCGTGTTACAACACTCAGCAACACAGCTCCGTGGCGCTTACTGGTGGTACCTGGTGGGCTAGTTGGCCCCCAGGGACCCTCAGGATTGAAGAGGACTTCATTCCAGAACTTAAAACGCACCACAGGGCGTGTTTGCACACAGATCACCTCAGGTCCCGCCCCCTCCCTTCACCACTGTGCAAACGCGCCCTGTGGGCCCCTGGGGTGCAACTAGCCCACCAGCTACCTCCATTAAGTGCCACAGAGCTGCTTTGCAGGGAGGTGTAAAAAGGGGCGTGGCCTCAGAACACCTCTCTGCAACGCAGCTCCCTGGCGCTTACAGGAGGTTCCAGGTGGGCTAGTTGGCCCCCAGGGACCCCCAGTATTCAAAGGGAATTCGTTCCCCATCTGCAAACGCGCCAGAGAGCGCGTTTGCATAGTGCTGCAGCGAGGGGGTGGGCCTCCGCGCAATGCTGTTTTTTTCCATTTTTTTTAGGAAGGGGAGCTGTGTGGCCCCCCTTCTTCTCCTATTTTTTTGGCCCTGGGGACCCCATCCCCCAGGGCCTGACCCCTTTTGTATTTTTTATTTTTAAATAATTTGGAAGGTGGCCGCGTGGCCCCCCTCCCAAGGCCTTAATCGGACCCAGGGACCCCACCCTCCGGGGCATGGCCTTTATTTATTTTTTCATCTTTAGGAGGGAGGCTGCGTTGCCCCCCCTCCTCAGGCCACTTATGGACCCCATCCCCCGGGGCCGGGCTTTTTAAAAAAAAAATTAACAATTTTTATTTTATTTTGGGGAGGGGTCAGCGTGGCTCCCCTCCCGGGCCACTTACAGCCCCGGGCTGGCCCTCTCTGTTTGGGACTGTGGGGGGGGTTCCCAATCCCCCCACGGTCCCGCCGGCTTCCTGCAGGAGCCGGCATTGCTTTTCCACATGGGGAGCTGCTAAGATGCAGCTCCCCGTGTGGAAAAGCAATTTAGTTTGAATTTTGAAAGCGAGAGCAGATTTACCTGCTCTCTTTCAAAATTCAAACCAAGTTTGATATGGCAGGGCGGGAGCTGCGAGGCTCCCGCCCTGACATAGCAAACTACAGTGTCCCGGGGGTGGGCACCCTGGGACACTGCAGGAGCCGGCCCTGGGGGGTGGCGGTCCCCAGGGCCATCAATGGATCCAGGAGGGGGGCTGCGCAGCCCTCCTCCTCACATTTTCAAACCCCCGGGGGGGTGGTGGTCCCCGGGGCTGGGGGCTCTGTCACTGACCCCCAGTCTAAATATTTAGAGCACTGGGGAGGTGGCGGCCCCCATGGCATGTGGGGGGCTTGGGCCCCCCCACACAGGGTATGTTTTAAAAAAAATAAAGCCCCGGGGTGGCGGTCCCCGAGGCTGCGGGGTGGCAGTGTGCCACCCCGCAATCTCAATTAAGTCGAGCACTGGGGATGGCGGTCCCTGGGGCTCGGGGGGCCTTGTGCCCCCCGCAATTATTCATGTTTTGCCCCAGTGGCAGTCCCCGGGCAGTGTGGGGGGTATTGGGCCCCCCCCAAACTTTATTTTGAACATGCCCCTGGGACTTGGCACCCCTGGGGCTAATTAGCATAGAAGCACATAGCGCTTCGTTTTAAAAAAAAATAATAATAATAATTTTGGGCCTTGAGGGTCCTTGTGGGACCCCCTGAGCAGGCCTAGAAGGTCAGGGTGTTTCTACCATGCCCACTTTTTGCGTTTTGCGTGGTTCTTTTTTAGGTTTCTGGTGCCTCGGTTCCACCGAGGCACAAGATGGCTGCCAACACTTCCTGGTTTGGAGAGTTGACAGCCAATTAGCATACAGCTCGTGCTCCGCAGGGTGCGCTTAGGGTATGCGGATCCTACGCTGCCATCGATATACATGTGATTTTACTTTTAATTTTATCAGGAACTACTGAACGGTTTTACACCATTAAACCAAAAAGCACGACTCTGAACCACGGGCTACCTTTTTGCCAAATTTGGTGTAATTCCGTTCAGCAGTTTGGGCTGTAGCTGCGACTAAAGGTTCCTATGGGAGATTGCATGGGGAAAACACGTTTTGGGACCCCCCTTTTTCTTGGCCCCCGCTTGACAAATCACCCCGAGGCTTTCAGGATAGGAGCGGACTGGATCGCCCCACCAGTTTTTAAATTTTGCGAAGATTCGTCAACCTGCGCCAAAGTTATTCCAAATAGAATGATGCAGATTTCCTATGGATAATAGGTCCTAACTATAACTACCTACTGGCGACCGCCAATAGGTAATACACACATATATATATACATATATATATATATATATATATATATATATATATATATATATATATATATATATATATATATATATATATATATATATATATATATGTATTTTTGTCCACCAAACGCCTAAGCTTGTAGGGGCGCATCCACAGCAAGGTCAGATCCATCTGGCTTGCTCTCCCACAGATTTCGCCATCCGGCCGTTATACCCAGGACAGAGAACTTGCAGAACTTCTCCTTGGTGATTGGATTGCGACCTGACCGGTTTCGAAGCACTCACTTCTTTTTCAAAGGTCTGTGTTCTGAATGCAGGCTCAGGAAGCTCCGTTCATTGGGTTAATAGTTAACTTCGCAAGCCCCGCCCTTTGTGGGCCACGTTATTGTAACACGTCTTGCAGTGTGGAGTTCGTAGTTCCTGAACAGAGTGTTGATTAATACCTATAGTAGGTCCTGAGTTACTGTAATAGTTAAAACATTTAATACACCCTTAGTGGGCCCAGGAGCAGCTCCCAAGTTCGTGTTGTGTCACCTTGCTGTGCCGCATACACGGCCTGGAATCGTTCCGACCTACGGCCTCCTTTAGTTGCAGGATGTTGCTACCCCCGCGGCAAGGCTGCCGCACTGTAATTTTGTCCACCAAACGCCTAAGCTTGTAGGGGCGCATCCACAGCAAGGTCGGATCCATCTGGCTTGCTCTCCCACAGATTTCGCCATCCGGCCGTTATATCCAGGACAGTGAATCCTGATCGCAATCCAATCACCAAGGAGCAGTTCTGCAAGTTCTCTGTCCTGGGTATAATGGCCGGATGGCGAAATCTGTGGGAGAGCAAGCCAGATGGATCCGACCTTGCTGTGGATGCGCCCCTACAAGCTTAGGCGTTTGGTGGACAAAAAAAAAAATATATATATATATATATATATATATATCCAACTCTTCAGGAAGCACAATGAGGAGGGCCACTGGAAGCTTTATAAAGTTCATTTTATTTCACTCGAAAACTTGCCAGCAGCCAATACATCAAACCACAGGCTTCTCAGTTTAAATACCTTGCCAGACGCGTTTCAGGAATAAAAGTCCTTTCTTCAGTGGCAGTTAATGAGGAATGAAAACATCGCGCTGATACCATTCTCATTTAAAACACCTGCCCATGTGGGCGTGTCACTCCTGGTGCCTCATGGTGTTTGTAGTTCGTGACCCCCAAGTGGGTGCGATGTTCACTCCAAAATTTGATGCAAATAATAAACTCCAAGTGGATCGAAGCACTGGGCTTGATATTCAGACTGCCCTGCTTTACAGTGATCGATGACAAACTTGGTGCAAGCCGCAGCCCTGAAATGCAGCCTGCACTGCTTCCTCCTGTAGTTTCTAGGCTCAAAGTGGAAGCCCAGACAGACCCGCAGAGTATGGTGAGCCTTTCCTCGTTAGGCGTGCAAAGCCCCATAAATCCAACTTTTCAGGAAGCACAATGAGGAGGGCCACTGGAAGCTTTATAAAGTTCATTTTATTTCACTCGAAAACTTGCCAGCAGCCAATACATCAAACCACAGGCTTCTCAGTTTAAATATCTTGCCAGACGCGTTTCAGGAATAAAAGTCCTTTCTTCAGTGGCAGTTAGTGAGGAATGAAAACATCGCGCTGTTACCATTCTCATTTAAAACACCTGCCCATGTGGGCGTGTCACTCCTGGTACCTCATGGTGTTTGTAGTTCGTGACCCCCAAGTGGGTGCGATGTTCGCTCCAAAATTTGATGCAAATAATAAACTCCAAGTGGATCGAAGCACTGGGCTTGATATTCAGACTGCCCTGCTTTACAGTGATCGATGACAAACTTGGTGCAAGCCGCAGCCCTGAAATGCAGCCTACACTGCTACGACTCTGAACCACGGGCTACCTTTTTGCCAAATTTGGTGTAATTCCGTTCAGCAGTTTGGGCTGTAGCTGCGACTAAAGGTTCCTGTGGGAGATTGCATGGGGAAAACACATTTTGGGACCCCCCTTTTTCTTGGCCCCCGCTTGACGAATCACCTCGAGACTTTCAGGATAGGAGCGGACTGGATCGCCCCACCAGTTTTTAAATTTTGCGAAGATTCGTCAACCTGCGCCAAAGTTATTCCAAATAGAATGATGCAGATTTCCTATGGATAATAGGTCCTAACTATAACTACCTACTGGCGACCGCCAATAGGTAATACACACATATATATATATAAATACATATATATATATATATATATATATATATATATATATATATATATATATATATATATATATATATATATATATGTATTTTTGTCCACCAAACGCCTAAGCTTGTAGGGGCGCATCCACAGCAAGGTCAGATCCATCTGGCTTGCTCTCCTACAGATTTCGCCATCCGGCCATTATACCCAGGACAGAGAACTTGCAGAACTGCTCCTTGGTGATTGGATTGCGACCTGACCGGTTTCGAAGCACTCGCTTCTTTTTCAAAGGTCTGTGTTCTGAATGCAGGCTTAGGAAGCTCCGTTCATTGGGTTAATAGTTAACTTCGCAGGCCCCGCCCTTTGTGGGCCGCGTTATTGTAACACGTCTTGCATTGTGGAGTTCGTAGTTCCTGAACAGAGTGTTGATTAATACCTATAGTAGGTCCTGAGTTACTGTAATAGTTAAAACATTTAATACACCCTTAGTGGGCCCAGGAGCAGCTCCCAAGTTCGTGTTGTGTCACCTTGCTGTGCCGTATACACGGCCTGGAATCGTTCCAACCTACGGCCTCCTTTAGTTGCAGGATGTTGCTACCCCCCGCGGCAAGGCTGCCGTGCTGTAATTTTGTCCACCAAACGCCTAAGCTTGTAGGGGCGCATCCACAGCAAGGTCGGATCCATCTGGCTTGCTCTCCCACAGATTTCGCCATCCGGCCGTTATACCCAGGACAGAGAATCCAGATCGCAATCCAATCACCAAGGAGCAGTTCTGCAAGTTCTCTGTCCTGGGTATAACAGCCGGATGGCGAAATCTGTGGGAGAGCAAGCCAGATGGATCCGACCTTGCTGTGGATGCGCCCCTACAAGCTTAGGCGTTTGGTGGACAAAAAAAAATATATATGGGGACAGTTGTCTCCTCCTGCATGTTCCAGCTGCGCAGGATCAGGAAGGTGGCTTATCTCCTCACTCCTGAAGCTCTCCTGCAAGTAATCATGGCCCTTGTCCTCTCCCGCTTAGATTTTTCGAATGCTATCTATCATGGTCTGCCCAAAACATCTCTCTGCAGACTACAATTCGTTCAGAATCAAGCGGCGAGATTGGCCTTTGGGATTCCGAAATGGCAATCCGCCAAATCCCTCCTTCTAAAACTGCACTGGCTCCCCGTCATCTCGAGGGCAGCCTTTAAGATCGGCTGCCTCACCTTTAAATCCTTATCTGGTTCCTGTCCTGTTTTTTTGAAATCTCTCATCAGGACCTACAGCCCCTCTCGGAACCTGAGATCCTCTCATCTGCACCTCTTACTCACTCCCCCTGTCAAACTCTGCAGATCCGGAGGCCGGAGATTTGCATTTCTGGCCCCCAAACTCTGGAATTCCTTCCCCCTCTCTCTTAAAACCTCCAATTCCCTTACCCTCTTCCGTAAATCCCTAAAAACTTGGCTCTTCCCTCAATCTGGCTAAACCCTCCCAGTCCCCCAGTTGTCTGCCAGCGCCAGGAAACCCATGGTGTCAGCGCGCTTTATAAATTCCCCTTACAATACAATACAATATATATATATATATATATATATATATATATATATATATATATATATAGAGAGAGAGAGAGAGAGAGAGAGAGAGAAACAAAAAGAGAGAGAGAGATAGACCCACACATATAGATTTAAACATTTTAAACAAAGATATATATATATTTATTTATATATATATATATATATATATATATATATATACACACACACACACACATATATATATTTATATATATACATACACACACACGCTCGGCCGGCATGGCTCGCGTTGTGGGTCACGCAGGGATGTCGCTTGGGGGGGCTTAATTTAAAAATAATTATAGAAAAAAAATTAAACTTACCTGTCCGCCGGCCAAGTCCTTCGTCTTCACTGCTCCTGCTCTCCTGCTTTCCTGCCTCTGACAGGAACGTGAAGCAGGCAGCCAGACTCCCTCCCCTGGGCCAATCACAACGCTGCAAGCAGCGTTGTGATTGGTCGGGATGCCACCCAGCCAGTGACTTGTGGAGAGGCCAGCTTCTCCATGCAGGCCGCAATGCAGCCTACATGGTGAAGGACAGAGTGCGCATGACTGGCTTGAGAAAACCCTCAATACAAATATGGTAAAAATACAATAATTAGATTCAATAGGGCAGAGAAAAAACAAACAAGAAGACAGTCACATATGTCATTGATTTGGACCAGCTTGTAGGAATAAGTAAAAACACATCATAACAATACATTTCTTCTCTATTGTGTTCCTCGTTCCTCAAACTTGGCACACCAGATGTGTCAACGTGTTTTGGTGGAATCAATAATTAACTACCACCTTCTTCAGGACATTAATACCTCTCTCTCACATAACATATCAATCTGTTTATGATTCAGTAAAAATAGGCCATCTACATGCCCAAACTTTAAAATGGATGCAAACATGCCATCAATAGATATATCAATAGATATATCACTGGTCGAAAAAAATCAATCCAAACACCTCACATAGAGGTACACTCAATAGTTCATGTAGGTATAATCGCACTTGCCGCCTTAGAGTCTCGGTGTGATTTTATTATTGAACACTTTGCGTTGGCACATTCCAGTCTCCACCTTAGATTCAATTGAGGTCCAACCTCCAGCAGAATAATGACACCCAATATAGAGGCTGGTAGGCTCTCTAATTCTGTAATGTGGGGGTCTGTACTCGTCTGCTTCCCCCCCTTGAGGCTTCTAGAGCTCTCCGTCCCTTTCTTTCTGTTTGGTAGTAAAGACTAGAGTGTGGCCGAGAAAGCTACCCTGAGGGTTCCCTAATAAAAGACTTGGTGGCTGCAAAACTCCGGTTCTATAGTGTTTTCTGGGAGGCGCTAACTGTAGTGTTTTCCGGGAGGCGCTAAGACGCGGTATTGACTCTCAATCAATGATACACAGAGTCCCCCACGGAAACCCATTTTAAGGTCTTGAAACTCACCAAGACGCATCTTAATGCTCTTTCCACAGCAGCAGCTTAAAAAGCTCTATTTAAACTACAAAGGTGTAAATATGATCAGGTCAAGAAGGTTGACCGTTTACTTGGGGCACAGCTGCGCCAATGTGAATCCCAGCTTGTTGTCTCAGACCTCCAGAACAAAACTGGAACCCTCCTCACCCAGTCCCAAGATATCGTGGGAAGGTATGCACATCTCTGCTCGGCACTTTCCCTTTGCTTGTCTTACCTCACTGCTGAGGGACGGGCTTTACTAGAGGGAGACATAACAGTGAAAGAGGAAGGAGGTCATAGCCTTGCTCTCCTCTTGCAAATCCCTGGGGGAAAATGGGTTCCCTGGAGAGTTCTACAAGATAGATAAGCCCCTCCTGACCCATCTAGTGACCTGTGGCTGCACAGAGGTCATTGGCTCGCAATCTCAAGGCCTACTCTCTAGCACTGCCACATCACAGTCATCCCCAAGGAAGGCAAAGACCTGCTTGAGTATACCTGCTATCCGCCCGATCTCCCTGATTAATACGGATCTCAAGATCTCTGCCAAAATCCTAGCCACCCTTCTGGGGAAGGTAATTCCACAACTGATGCAACCTTTGCAGGTGGGTTCTGTCCCAGGACATTCATCACGGGACCATCTTCGAACTCTTACACATCTCCTGTGGAACATCAAAGCTCAGAGGAGCGACTGGCACTTTCCCTCGATGCCGAAAAGGCATTTGATCGAGTGGAGTGACCATACCTTTTTCTGAGTCATGTCATGCATTGATCTTGGCAACAATTCTATTATTAAGGTTCGCCTCCCCTATTGCTCCCCTAATGCATTAGCCCAGTGGGGGCTTTGTGTATGGCCACTTCACGATCCACAGATGTACATGCCAAGGCTGTCCCTCTATGCATTGCTGTTCCTTCTAGAAATGGACCCGCTCTTCCCTACCATTCATCTATCCGCAGAGGTTTCAAAAATTTCCATTGGCTCCTCGGAAGTGAAAGTGATCCTCCATGCTGATGATTTCCTCCTCCTCCTCACTGCTTCAATCAATCAATCAAGGAATTTGTATAGCGCGCTACTCACCCGTAAGGGTCTCAAGGCGCTGGGGGGGTCACTACTACTCGAACAGCCAGGTCTTGAGTTGCTTCCTGAAGGCGAGGTGGTCCTGTGTCAGCCGGAGGTGGGTGGGGAGGGAGTTCCATGTCTTGGCTGCCAGGTAGGAGAAGGATCTTTCTCCGGCGGTGGCTTTGCAAATGCGTGGGACGGTCGCAAGGGCGAGGCTGGCGGAACGGAGCTGGCGGGTTGGTGTGTAGAATGCGAGTCGGTTGTTGAGGTACATGGTGCCCGCGTTGTGGAGAGCTTTGTGTGCGTGGGTGAGGAGCCAGAATGTGATTCTCTTGTTGACGGGGAGCCAGTGCAGATTCTTCAGGTGGGCAGAGATGTGGCTGTGGCGGGGGATGTCCAGGATGAGTCTTGCCGAGGCGTTATGAATGCGCTGCAGTCTTTTCTGGAGCTTGGCTGTGGTTCCAGCGTAGAGGGTGTTTCCGTAGTCTAGGCGGCTGGTGACGAGGGCCTGGGTGACCGTTTTCCTGGTTGCGGTGGGGATCCATCTGAAGACTTTCCGGAGCATGCGCAGGGTGTAGAAGCAGGACGATGAGACGGCGTTGACTTGTTTGGTCATCGTTAGGGAGGAGTCCAGGATGAAGCCCAGGTTGCGTGCGTGGTCTGTGGGTTTGGGGGCGGTGCCCAGGGCCGGTGGCCACCAGGAGTCGTCCCAGGCCGAGGGGAATGGTCCGAGGATGAGGACTTCCGTCTTGTCTGAGTTCAGCTTCAGGCGGCTGAGTTTCATCCAGTCCGCGACGTCCTTCATTCCTTCCTGGAGGTTGGCCCTGGCGGTGGCGGGGTCGTTGGTGAGGGAGAGGATCAGCTGTGTGTCTTCGGCATAGGAGATGATGTTGAGGTTGTGTTTGCGTGCGATGGCAGTGAGGGGGCTCATGTAGACGTTGAAGAGGGTGGGGCTGAGCGAGGATCCTTGTGGGACGCCGTAGATGACTTTGGTAGCCGCTGACCAGAACGGGGGGAGGTGAACTCTCTGGGTTCTGCCGGTGAGGAACGAGATGATCCATTCTAAGGCCGCGCCTTGGATTCCGGTGTCGTTGAAGCGTTGTATCAGGGTGCGGTGGCATACCGTGTCGAAGGCTGCTGAGAGATCCAGGAGGATGAGTGCTGTGGTTTCCCCGTTGTCAAGCATAGACCTGATGTCGTCGGTGGCTGCGATGAGGGCGGTCTCAGTGCTGTGGTTAGCTCGGAAACCGGACTGTGATGGGTCGAGGGATCCGTTTGTCTCGAGGAAGGCGGAGAGTTGTTGGTTGACCGTCTTCTCGATGACTTTGGCAGGAAATGGGAGGAGCGAGATGGGTCGAAAGTTCTTGAGGTCCGCGGTGGGTTTTTTCAGGAGGGCGCTGAGTTCGGCGTGCTTCCAGCTCTCTGGGAAGGTGGCTGTTGCGAAGGAACTGTTGATGACGTCGCGGAGTTGGGGTGCGATGATGGAGCCGGCTTTGTTAAAGATGTGGTGTGGGCATGGGTCGGTGGGGGAGCCGGAGTGGATGGTGCTCATAGTGCGGGCGGTGTCTTTGGTGCTGACCGGGTTCCAGGTGCAGAGGGTGGTGGTTGGGAGCGCTGGATCGGTGGTTGGGTTGTTGGTCTGTGCGCTGAAGCTGTCGTGAATGTCGGCGATCTTGCGGTGAAAGAACGAGGCGAGGGAGTCGCGGAGGTCTTGCGAGGGTGTGATGTCGCTGTTGCAGGCGCTGGGGTTGGAGAACTCTTTGACAATGCTGAAGCGTTCCTTGCTGTTGTGGGTGTTGTTGTCCAGGCGCTGTTTGTAAGTGGTTCTCTTGGTGGTACGGATCAGTTGGTGGTGCTTGTGGGTGGTGTTCTTGAGGGCTGTCATGTTCTCTGATGTCTGGTCCTGGTGCCAGGTCTTCTCCAGGGAGCGGCAGGTTTTCTTTGAGTTTATGAGGTCGTCCGTGAACCACGAGGCTTTCTTGCTGTGGGGTCTGCTGGGTGGTTTCTTCAGTGGTGCGAGTTTGTCGGCGCAGTCGGTGATCCATTGTGTGAGGTTGCGGGCAGCTTTGTTGCGGTCCGTTGTGATGTTGGGAGGGTTCTGGCTGAGGGAGGTGGTGAGCTGGTCGGCGGTGATCTTGCTCCAGCTTCTGCGGGGGGCCTGTTGCGGGTGGTGGTGGGTCGTGTTTTTCTTGAAGGAGAAGTGGACGCAGCTGTGGTCTGTCCAGTGGAGTCCGATGGAGTGGCTGAAGGAGATGTGTTTGCTGGAGGAGAAGACGGGGTCGAGCGTGTGGCCATCGAAGTTGCTTGAGTCCGAGGTTGGCGAGGTTGTCCAGCAGGGTGGTGGTGTTGCTGTCATTGTTGTTCTCCAGGTGGAAGTTGAGGTCTCCTAGGAGGATGTAGTCTGGGGAGACGAGGGCGTGCGGGCTCATGAAGTCTGTGATTGCTTCGCTGAATTGAGTGCGTGTTCCCGGGGGTCTGTAGATTAGGGTGCCTCTGAGGGTGGTCCTGGGGTCGGTTTGTATCTGGAAGTGCAGGTGTTCGGCGGCTGTGAGGGCGTCTTCCGAGTTGGTCGTGATGAGGATGGTGTTTCTGTGGACGATGGCGATGCCTCCTCCGGTTTGGTTGGTGCGGTCCTTCCGGGTGATCTTGTAGCCGTCCGGGATGGCTATGGCGATGTCGGGGGCTGAGGAGGCGTTCATCCAGGTTTCCGTGAGGAAGGCGACGTCAGGTGCTGTTGTGTCTAGGAGGTTCCAGAGTTCGACAGCGTGCCTGTGGACGGAGCGGGTGTTGAGCAGGATGCACTTGAGGTGGTTCTTGCTGGTGGTAGGCTTGGTGGGTGCTGGCGCGGGACGGATGCAGGTGAATTTGCACTCTTGGCAGCTGAAGGGTCCGTGGGTGCGTTTCGGGGTGGCCAGGTAGCAGGCAGGGTTCCGGCTGGTGTTGAGTGTGCGGAGGGTGGCGGCGTCGTAGGTTCGTCGGGTATGGTGGAGTCATCGGGATCCAGGGTTCCTGGTGCTGGGCCCGGTCCAGGAGTGGACGGGAGAAGACGGGCTTGCCTTTGGCGCGCCTTCGGCGCACCATCGGCGGCCCGCTGCGCGTACGCGTGGACTCCCCCATAGTGGCGAAGGGGAGGGAGGAGCGGCTGGGAGGCGGGTTGGCGAATGGGAGGGGAGAGGGAACCGAGCGAGAAGGGGCGGGGCCGCAGGGGAGCAGCGGCAGGGAGCGCGGTAAGGACAGCGAGCAAAGAAAATAAAAAGGCGGCAGAACGAGCACCAAAACATAGGCACAACACAGTTCGAAGCAGGCAGGGACTGGCACAATGGGGCAATCAAGTAGAGAAGAAGGATCCTCAGCCTCGAGGGCAGCGGCGATCAGGCAGAGTGAGCGAGGGAGACCGGCACACTCGGGGGGAGCAGCGCGGGGGGGTGGAGCGACCGTCTCTGGCCAAGGTCAGGTCAGGTCACCGCCTTCTGTCATATTCATCATTGACTGTTTTTCCGTCATATATGGATGCAAAATTAATTAGGTCAAGAGTGAGGCTCTGTCCTTGTCTTTGGTAACTACCAGAGTCTGCCTCCATTCCAATAACATAATATGGGTGCCCCATGGGCTGAAATATCTTGCCATTAAGATAAATAAGGGTCTCTATCGAATGGTGGAGAACAATCTCCTACTGCTTCAGAACAGGTCCAAGCAAGAATTTTTCAAATGGCAATGTCTGAATCAATCTTTATGGGGCTGTGTCCAAACTGTAAAGATGATGGTAGAACCCAAATACAACTACACCATAATCATGTTGCCTTTAAGGATCCCTCAAGTGTTCCTTTTAGGGGATAGAGGCAGATATGAATGTCTATATCTGGAGCGGTAGGCACCCCGACTGCGAGATACTAACCTTTGGGCCGATATAACGTCCGGGGTCCCGCCCCACATTTCCTCTTACTACCTGGCCTTCTATCTCTTCAAAGTGGCCCCCCACTTGGGTGACTCTGGATCAGCACCATTGTCGGTCAGCATGGAGTGCCGCCTCACTGGGTCGGCGTGCCCGACACCACCATGTCCGTTCCCCGTTGAAAACACAATTCAATACTGATGTCCATGGCAGGGCATGGAAAATGGCCCATAAGCTAATAGGCGTTGGCCCTTTCCTCCACAGTGCAGTGCCAGTGTGGCACAATGTAGCTGTTCGCATAGACGGGGCACCTTTGTACTGGACATTTTGGACGGCCTGGGGCAGATTGACCACCTCCTGGGTGAGGGAACTCTTAAACCGTTTCCATTGCTCAGGCAGGAGTTTAACCTCAGCCAGGCAGATTACTGGAAACATCGCCAGCTCTCCCACTGTCTTTAGTCTGTTCTTGGCGCTCCCCTGATGGAGCTTCTGGTTTCCTCTATCCAATGATGCCTCCGACTCCGGGCGGCTATTAGCAACTAGTCTCCAGACTGTATGCAGTGCTCATTGGGGAAGCCCATTCAAAACCCACATTGTCTGTGACACACACCAAGTGGCAGGCTGCCCTGGGTAGGAAATACACTCCGGCAGACTGGGCGAACCTACTCTGCACTCATGGTAAAGTTCTGTGGGAGTCCTGGCTTAAATTCTTGTGGGACATTTTTATAAAACACACACGGAATGCAATGCAATGCAGTACAGCAAGCCACCTTGCTGCGCTATGCTGTGTGAAAGTGAATACAAAAAGGTTGTGGGTCCAAAAACCTGGCCAGCCAGGACCTCAATAATTGCAAAAACAGAGAAAATGCGGCTGGTCAGATAGTTTACAATATCATTCAAAACCCACACAGCCAATAAGTGCTGAGTGGTCAGGCCTTTTGTTAGCTAACAAAAGGCCTGACCACTCAGCACTTATTGGCTGTGTGGGTTTTGAATGATATTGTAAACTATCTGACCAGCCGCATTTTCTCTGTTTTTGCATGCTGTGTGAAAGGGCAGAAATGCACAATACTTCCCATTATACTGCACATTCCTGTCCTTTCCTAGTGCTGGCGCACTAGGAAAGCTGCATAGTGCCAACGCAGACACTCTTGTGTCATGTTGCAGGGGTGCATGGTTTGCAGGCAGGATTGTTTTTTCTTGTGCAGGAAGGAACAGCTTCCAGCACAAAACAAAACTCAGAGGACTTTTTCTCTTTTAAGTGTGTTGCAGAATGCAGAACACTTAGATAGAGTGAGGAAACAATGAAGAGAAATAAAGATATTTCTCCTTGTTGTACCTCTGGTGGGGAGGCATACAATTCTGACCCATGTCCAGGTTGACCAATGTTGGTATGTCTGGAAATGGTATATCTAGGAACATGCTCCTGTGGTGCAGGTACATTGATGACATCCTAGTGTTTTGGAAAGGAGACATGTGAGGACTTCTGTGGGTGAATTAACACCCTCAACCCATACTTGCTCTTTACGAGCACCATTTCTGACACATGCATCCCCCTTTGGGACCTAAGATCAGTTTGACAAAGGCAGACTGCACACGACGGTTCATAAAAAACCTACAGACAGTAACAGTTTGCTACTTTATGGCAGTCACCACCCCAAAGCTGTCAGGGACAACCTGCACTTCGGGCAGTTCCTGCGACTTAGATGAAACTGCAGTACTGTCCAGGACTATGATAAGATGGCAGAACAACTAAAACAAAACCTCAGACAACGTGACTACCCCGCACACGATATTAACACAGCCAGGATACGGGCCTGCAATAATAACAGAGAAGCCCTACTTTAACAGAACCCCATGAACGACAATGACATCTTAACTTGTGTGACAACATTTACCCCAAATTCGAACAGCATCAAAAAGATAATAACAAAACATTGGGGTATCCTACAGACAGGGGGTTCTCACACTGCCAACCCCCAGATTTGCATTCAAATGCACTAGCAATCTCAAGGACTTTCTCGTTGACACTAGACCATTACATGACATCCGCACCAACCAACCTCCCCTTTGGGGCCTTCCTCCAGTTACAGGCCACTTCCCCTGTGGGTCATGCTCTGTGTGCCCCTCACTAAAACGACGAAGGAGATCCAAATCTCATCCACCTTCAAATGGGTTCAAAAGAGGCACACCAACTGTAAGACAAGCAACTGCATTTACACCATCACTTGCCCCTTTAACTTGCGTTACGTTGGCCTGACGACGAGATTAGCAAAAACTAGAATTATGGAACACCGCAGTAACATCTGTTGCCACAGACTCCAGACCAAAGTCTGTCAGCACATTGCGGAAAAAGGTGACACTCCAGATAGTCTCAGATGGACCATCATAGAGGCACACTGACATCTGCATAAGCAGGCACTCTTTAGGAAAGAACAGCGTTGCATTTTCCGTCTGTCCTGTGACAGGAACGGACTAAACGAAGATATTCCATAGAGTGAGGTCAGCAGATAATCTGACATAACCTCGCTGCCACACAGTTCCAATGACATCCTTTCTTCCACGCAACCAATCACTGAGCACTCCCTATGACAGGTAGTAGTTTAGGTCAGACACAGCACCGCACATCTGCCCACCCCTCTTCTGAGCGTCCCCTTTGATATGTGGTCATATAGGCCAGCCCAGGCCCCCCTACTAGGGTGCTCCAACCCACTCCTCTTGTTGAAGGATTTTTTGACAGACTCTTTCCTCCTCTACTTCATAGGTTCCTTCCTACATATATTCGTCAGGAGCATTCTTGGAACTGGCCAGTTTCCCACTATTTGAGAGCCCGGAGGCCACCCCTTTTAATATTTCGACTTGGCTCTCATTCTGTCACTGGGGCTACTAACTTCCCTTAGACCCCAATATTTTTTTCATGGGAGCTAGACTGCCCAAAATGGTTCTTCCACATGAATGCACACTGACACACCACTGACACACATTTAAATTGGCACCAAGTGACTAGCCCCGCAAATCACCATTCACCACACCATAAAGCATTTGGATATAGGTTTTATTTGACCTAATTAGTGACCCCCGTGCAATGCATACCGGCATACATGGCAATGCTTCTATATTCGTGGCTACCCACCTTCCGCTGTTGACCAACTTCATATGATGATTAAGCAGCCACTGGAATACGCATGCCAATATTACTATAAGCCCTTAATGTCTGTCCACCTGATCCAGCGGGCTATAGAAAATATATCATAAACTACGCTACCCAATTTCATAACCTATAAACAAAATTCTAAACTATACATGGACCCATTTATGAACCTGATATATTTTGGGCCTACTGAATCAGGTGGTCAAATAAATTTATATACACATTATTTACAAACTATAAACAATTTATACATTTGCAGAAAGAATATTGTCATTAGAATAAAACCCAACCATTTAAACGACCACCATAGGCGACATGATCTAGCTTAAGGTAACCTATACTTCTAAATTATCAAGACCAGCTTGTTTGTCAAAAGTAAGATTTTATTTTCTAAATTATGGTATATAAGTTGTAAGTTTTATAAATGAAATTTATTAGTAATAAAGCAAGCATGATGGTAAGGAAATTGAGAAAAATACAATTTAAGCAATTGAATCAGTTTAAAGAAATTATATAAAGTTTAGCATTTCTAAAACCTATTTCTCTAACTGAGCTAAATAGACAGAAATTAAAGTAAAGTTCTTTGAGGATTCTTACGTGCTCCACGCAAAGTCCAGCAGCACATCACCCTCATCGGAAAGTCAGAAAGCAGCAGCCAGCCCAACCCTAAGGGCATGACTTTTTATACCTTTCTACGCTAACTAAACTAGTAAAGGAAAGTTTTCAGAAATACTCGACGTCCCATTGGCTGAGAGTGACAAGTGACATGTCACCCGATTCTTAAAAAGTTCCACAAACTCATGTCTTACAAAGACCATTGTCTCTTCCACGTGAAGCCAGAGGCTTCCTGCTATTGCAACTTTGTAACAGGTCATCCTCGCAGCTTCCATAGCTTTTCAGAACAACTTCCGCGGATGCCAAGTTAAGGACTGACAAAAAGTTCACTTTCGACCTTGGCCATGTCCGACAGAATGATGTCAGCTCATCAGTTTTGCTTTGTGAATGCAGCTTCAATAAACGTTTTAATTCAGAATGGGCGTCTCGTGACTTTCTGCAGAAATATGGATCAGCTTTTATTTTGCGGCTCAAATAGCTAGGCCTCAAAGCAGGCAACTTATGATTTCTAGTATAAAACAAACACAAGAAAAGTATTAATGTAAGAAATAAAGTATATTCTGTATCCACCCCATGGTTTACTAAATAATTAACCCACCCGATTAATTAAAATGTTACCTAGCCATTGCAAACAAATAAAGCAGCGTTTATATTTACCAGTCTCCGTTTTTCAATGAGACCCATATGCACCTAGAATAGTAGAAATGACATCACACAGACAAGAAAAAGCAAAACAAGCACATGCTTATTTTAAGTATGCAGCAGTTAGTAATGACAAAAACGAAAACAATAAATTATTTTATTATTTTGCACGAACAAAAAGATGCAACATTTATGCACGTTTATGAGCACACATGTTAGTCCCCCCACGTGTAAAGTTTAATCTAGGTTGTATTAGCACGACATATCACAAATCATTAATAATTTTATTCATGTTATGGAAATGTGACTTTGCGAGTTTAAACAAAATTTTGTTTTCTATCTCGCTCCATCAACTCCCTCATCTGGTGATTAACAAATCACCACACCAGCACTCAAAATTTTGGTAAATTTAATTTATAAGAAATCGATTCAAATTCATTGTATTAGTAAACCTAAAAGTCTGTTTCAGCATAATCCTTGCAATTAACATGACGCTCTCTATGTAACTCTTGCAACTCAATCTCCCTTTCCTCTTCTTTTCTGAGTTTATAAATTCTCTTCTTTTCTCTCAAATGCTTCTTTCTTTTATGCAACAGACAACCTACTTTAGTCAAAATAAAAATAAATATAATTATAATCAAAGGTGCCAGAATCTTGCCAAGAATTGAACTTCCGATATTATGAAACCAGTTTTTAATTGCTTGAAACCTATTTGAAAGTTTCCCAGTAAAATCTTCTTCTTCTAAAGGAATTATTTCAGAATGCATTTGTGTAATATTCTTAATATACATTTCAATATTTTTACTTTCATCCGGTATATATGTACAGCAATGTTGGACATGTAAAATGCCACAGACTCCTCCCTCTTTTGCTAAGAGTATGTCTAAAGCAAGACGGTCTTGAATTACCATGGATCTAATTGCAATAACTTCAACATTCACTAATTGAAATCCATCAGCAGTGTCAGTTGATAATCTATCAACTATAGTGGACAATTTTCTGATTCTCCCTGCATTTAGGGTTATACCAACAAAAGGTATTACAGCTTGAAAAATATCTCCCAGAACTTCAGTAAAAGTTTCTCTTTTAGCTCTATTTACATAATTATGGATTTTAAATAATCCTTCTGAATCTCTGTCAACATGAAACACTTTAGGAAAAACAATTCCCACATAACAAGTTCCATACCAATGGTCTGGAAGGTTGTAGTAGGCTTTGTCACCACAAACAAAATAAATTCCAGGAAAGATAGGATCTTTTCCACCTTTAAATCCCCAACCTCCCATAATCTGATAAGTATCTTCACAGTTGCTTGCACCTACAAAATAATTATCAAAAAGTGTGTTATCTCTTCTAATGCAAAGCTTTCCACTAACAGGTTTGTCTATGTGAATTGCAATATTTTCAAGCATTTTGCCATTTAGTTTCTCATCCTCTTTTTGCCAGAATGATGACTTAGTCTGCTTGACTAATTCATTTCTCTTATAAATTGCTCTTCTCTCCTCAACCATATTCAGAAATTTCTTCCCTTCAGCACTTAATTTACATGTTAGATTATTCTTGTAAGCATACTCATAAGTGAGTTCATTAGTAACAAGGAAATATTCCCTCAATTGTTTAGCTTTCTTATGCTTATTTAAAGCATTATCAATCTTGACATTAGCAAAAATCTCATCATAATTTGAATAGTAATATTCTAAACGACCAGTTTGATAAAATAAACTAGTTAATACACTACATGTAACAGCATAAGTGAGAGGAAGCATATTATATGTTACTCCCTCAGAAACAGAAGCGGGTAACTTAACGCATACATAACAATCCTTTGCATCCATTACCTTTACATATTCACTCAAAAGCTTTGTGAAAGTATTACTTGAAAAATCACCTATTGATTTATCTTGATGAATGTTAGGCTGATGATCAATTACTTTAGCAGATGCACTATGTTTAGTTTGGCTAACCAGAGCTTTGCTTGTTATGTTAACTTTATGTAATTCTCTATTCATTTCTAAAGGTATGATCACAGCTAGTACCAACCAGAGCAGAACTAAAATGAGCAGACACACCAGAGTCATCTTACAGCATCTTTTAAAAACAGAGCATTTTGAAGTGCTCTCCTTAATGTAAGGCATTTTTAGGTTAGTTTTTAGCCTCAAAAATAAAATTAAAAATAAATTTTAAAATTTATATACACCCCCCTTTTAAAATATATTTTTCTTTTATAACCCTAAACAAGATTTCTTCGACCTTATGTCATACATAAGTTTTCTTCTACTAGACAGTTTTTCTTCGACCTTGTGTCAACTAACAGGATTTCTTCAGCCTTATGCCAATTTAATAAATTTATACTTCAATCATTGTCACTAATTTCTTGGATTTCGTTTTCTTCTTCACTACTATCATATATGTCTATAACAGGTGGAATTACTAAGTAAGTCCACTCAGGAGATTTGTATTTCTGGTTTGGTCTAATTATTCTCTTCCCTTTTCTTGATATCACTTCTATTTTCCTCCCAACTCCAACTTCTTTTCCAGGACTCTTTTGACTACTTATTTCTTCAACTTGTTCTATTGGCTTTTTGATTAATCTCACTCTCAACCTTCCACCAGGCCAGAAGTCTGCTTTTCTCACGTACTTTTTCTTTGGTTCAGAATTATTTGATTCTGATTTCCAAGTCCTTTTCTTTCCGTTTTCACTTCCACCTTCCACGTCACTTTCCTCAGTTTCGTAGTCTGAAATTTCAATTGACTCAGGAACTTCTCTATACGGCAATTTCACTCCTTCAGGAACTTCACTTTGTCTTCCATCACTGGTACTCGGTAATTCGTTCTCCTCCTCTTCCTCAATTACCTCTAGCTTCCCAGATTTCGGATTTTTGTTCCTTACTTCAGAACTTGTTCTCTGCCTTTCGATACTCTCCTGGTCTGAAACTTCTTTTGGTTCAGCTTCTTTGTCTTCAATATAGACAACCGAATCCTCAGTTATCTTTCCTTTTAACAGATTCTCTTCACCTTCAGAATCTATTTCAATTATTTCTAAGTCTTTTCTTGTCAGATTTCCATTCACTGGCACAGTTTCCAGATGTCGACTTTCTTGTCGATCTTCAGAATCTGGAATTACTTCACCTTCTGTTCTGTCTTCTGCTTCAGAATCAGAGTCATCTGTGGTATCACTTTCAACATCAGAATTCTCAGGAGTTGGTATTGGAATAGTATGACTTGGATGAATCCAGCGCTTCAATCCTCTGCACTTTACAGCATTAGTAGTGATCAAGATTACCTGCCTAGGTTTCTGCCATCTAGGAGATAGACAATTCCTCCTCCGATGTACTTTCGTTCTGACCCAGTCTCCAGGTCTCAGATCATGTGTCAAAACTTTGTCATTTGATTGTGCTTCAGTTCCCACCTGATTAGATACAGAAGTTACCATATCAGATAACCTTTTACAGTAATCCAAAATTGCACTGTCATTTATGCTCAACAGTTTACCTACAGGTACAAAAGCTTGCCTCATAACTCTTCCCATCAGAATTTCATGAGGACTCAAACCTGTCTTTTTATCTGGTGTACTTCTTATTGACATCAAAACAAGTGGAAGAGCATCAGTCCACTTCACTCCTGTCTCTAGACACATTTTCCCAATTCTGTTTTTGATAGTTCCATTTATTTGTTCAACTACACCTGATGCCTCTGGTCTGTATGCACAGTGTATTTTCTGCTCAATACTCATAGCTTCGCAAATTAACTTCAACAGTTTATTATCAAAATGGCTTCCTCCATCACTCTCAATAGTGACTGGAAAACCGTACCTTGGGATGATTTCTCTGAGCATTAGTTTTGCTACTGTAATTGAATCACAATGTCGTGTAGGAAAAGCCTCTACCCACCTTGAGAACAAGCATACAATTACAAGTACATATTTCAAACAGTTGTGTAAGGGCATTTCAATGAAATCTATTTGTAACCTGGTAAAGGGACCACCCTCTCGACCAATTATTCCTGTCCCCACCACTGATTTTCTGTTAGGATTCATTTGTTGGCATGACAAACACCTTTGACAAAAAGATTCTGCAATGGTTCTAAACTTGGTATTGAACCATGTTTCTTTAAACAGTCTGACCATAGAATCTCTTCCTAAATGTGCAGGACCATGATATAATCTGGCCATGTCAGAAATCATGCAATTTGGTAAAACTACTCTGCCATCTTTGTAAACCCACACTCCATCTTCATCACGTTGTCTACAATCTGATCTTAACCACTGGTCTTTTTCTTCATCATCTGCTTCGTTTTGTAAATCTCTAATCTCATTCCATGTTTCTACAACAGTTGTTAGCATTAATGAATTTGAATCAGTTTCTGTACTTCTATTCCGATTGTAAGAATAATTTTTCCTTGCGCAGTACTTTGCTGTTTCATCTGCGAAGGCATTTCCTTTGGAAATATAATCAGTTCCTCTAGTGTGTGCTGCACACTTGACTATGGCAATTTCTTTTGGCAATTGTATTGCTTCAATTAATCTTCTAATGAAAACTGCATTTTTAATTGGTGATCCTGTTGATGTCATGTATCCTCTCTGTGACCAGAGTTGTCCATAATCATGCACAACTCCGTACCCATACTGACTATCAGTAATGATGGTAACTCTTATATCTTTTGATATTTCACATGCACGAATTAAAGCAATCAATTCAGCCACTTGTGCTGAACGAACTCCTTCAAGACATGATGCTTCTTCAACATCTTCGACTGTACAAACTGAGTATGAAGCTTTCAAGACACCACCTTCGGATCTTAAGCATGAGCCATCTACAAAGTAGACAAAATCCGATTCAGGCAAAGGTCTGTCTTTGATGTCTTTTCTTGGTTTTGTGCAGAATTCCATGACATCTAAACATTCATGTTCTGTCTCAATGTCATCAACAATCTCAGAATCAGGCAGTAATGTAGAAGGATTCAGATTCAAACATCTTGAAATCGAAACATTATCTGCTCCCAATATGATTTTCTCATACTTTGTTAATCTGCTACTCGTTAAATGTTGAGTCTTACCTCTTGTCAGTAATATTTCAACTGAATGAGGCACAAAAACTTTTACAGGAAATCCCATAATGATTCCTTCACTTTGTTCAAGACTGATACTTGTAGCTGCCACTGCTTTTAAACAACCTGGTAATGCTTTTGCAATTGGATCAAGAACTGCAGAAAAATATGCAATAGGTTTCTTTAGGTTTCCATGTCTCTGAATTAACACAGATAATGCACATCCTTCTCTCTCACTGCAATACAGTTCAAAATCTTTCTCATAATTTGGCATACCCAAAGCAGGAGCTTGGCATAAGCTCTTTTTCAAGTTTTCAAAAGATTCCATCTCAACATCATTGAGAATAATTGGATCTTTTACATCTGATTTGGTCAGTCTTTGTAGTGGTTTCGCAATTACTGAAAATCCACTTATCCATTGTCGACAGTAACCTACCATTCCCAGGAACATTCTGACCTGTCTTTGTGTTCTTGGCGGTAACATTGCTTGAATCATTTTTATTCTCTCTATTGTTACTTGTCTTTTTCCTTTTGCAATTCTGTGACCAAGATATTTCACTTCCTGTTTGCAAAACTGTAGTTTTGCTGGGGACACTTTATGTCCTTCTTCTGCAAGGCGATTTAACAGAATTATTGTGTCTGTTACACAATTTTCTCTTGTCTTTGCAGCTATTAACAAATCATCAATATACTGCACCAACGTAGACCTACCTGGTAAGTCTAAATCTTCTAATGATCTTTTTAACAGTTCGTTAAAGATTGAAGGACTTTCTGTATAGCCCTGAGGGATTCTTGTCCATCCAAGGGTCTTACCTTGGAATCTGAAAGCAAAGATTTCATAACTGTCTGGGTGTAGAGGAACAGTAAAGAATGCATTGCAAAGATCAATGACTGTGTACCATTCAGCATCATATGGAATCTGAAATAGAATTACTGCTGGATTTGGAACCACAGGACAACATGGAATAACAATTTGATTAACCTTTCTCAAATCTTGTACGATCCTAAATGTTCCGTTAGCCTTTTTAACTCCCATAATTGGTGAATTACAAGAGCTACTCTTCATTTCTTTCAATACACCTTGCTTGATTAATTTTTCAATTATAGGTGTAATACCTTCAATTGTCTCTGTTTTCATTTTATATTGTGGAGTGTTTGGAAATTCTATTCCCTGCTTCAATGCAATTTTAACAGGATCTACATTTTTCATCAGACCCATCTCATTCCCAGTAAAATCCCATATTTCAGATTTCACTGTTTCCTTTAGCTCTTCAGGTAAATCTTTTTCTTCAAATGCAGGAAACAATTTTGTTTCTTCTGCTTCCATCATCATCATTGTCATTCTGTACAAACCATCTTCCTCCATTGTTTGTAATTCAACTCCTTCAGGAGAACAATATATTCTGCAATTCATTTTACATAGGATGTCCCTACCTAATAGATTTACTGGACTACTATTACAAACCACAAATCTGTGTTTGTCTCTGTAATTTCCAATTTCAACTGGTACTGGATCAGTTAAGTCTGTTTTAATTTGCTGATTACTTACTCCGACAACTTGGATGGTATCCCCAGAGAGAGGTAGATTTTCAATTTCCACTGATCTAACAGTAGAACGGGTAGCACCAGTGTCCACTAGAAAAGTGATGTCTACATCATTAACTTTCCCGTTTACATAAGGACCAGACTGGTCAACCTCAAGAGTGGCTCCAACAACACACTCTTCCTCCCCTCTCGGGCACCGTCAGCAATAATCATCAGAATCACTGTCTTGACTTTCTGTTAATAAAAATTGTTGTGAAGCATTTTGCATTTGAACCCTTTGCTGCTTTTGCTGTTTTTGTGGTTTTATTACCTGTTCACATCCCTGAAATCCCACGTTTGGATTATATTTTTGAACTCCCCCACAATTCGGAAAAGGTGGTTGTGGCAACTGGTCCTGACGATTATTCACCTGTTGTTGTTGCTGTTGTTGTAATTGTCGCTGAATATTAAATTCATTTAACCCCTGTTGCATCTGTAGCTGTTGCTGCACGTTAACACCATTCTGCATCTGTGGATTCAATAAGGGATTCTTTAAGTTTCTAGGAGGATGAGGACACTCGTCCCTCCAATGTCCAATTTCGCCACAATTAAAACAAGGTAATCTTTGTTTCAGCTCTTCTATCTTTGGGCTAAATTTCTTTTGGAAATTATTACCTTTAAACTTTCCTTGTATCTGGTTCGTATTTCCAGTTTGAACAAAATTAGCGTTCTTATTTCCCATGCTGGCAATCTGTTGCTCAGCTACCTTTACCTGTGCCCACATGGCTTTCTCCTTTAGCTTCTTCTGTTTTACTTCTAATTCATCGCTACAATATTTTGCTTTTCTCAGAATATCATCTATAGATAGTGCTTGCCATCCGACAATACTAGTTCTTATCATTTCTCCAATTTCAGGTTTTAATCCATAAACAAATCTATAGATAAAATGACTCATGTCTTTCTCATCTAATTTTTCATAACCACTGTATTGTTTAAAGATTAACAGTAGTCTTTCATAAAAAGAATGAACTGATTCTTTTGTTTCCTGCTCTGTTCTTTCTATTTTAACCCAATCAACTTCTTTGGGTGGAATTTTGTTTTTCATCCAAACAATTACTTTCTCATAAAAATCCATTACCAGTGGATTTGGGGCACCTGTTTCTTTGATTCGCTCAGGTTCTGTTTTTGGCCAACTAATAGATATTTTACATTCTGTCCAAAGATCAGATGGAACAACAATGTCAAAAAATCCATCCAAATCAATCCACAGAACTTTTGACACTTTGATAAATCTATCGACTTGTCTGTACCACTCAACAGGTTTCTCTCTTAATTTTGGAAAGTCATTTGTAAATAACAGAATGTCTTGTCTCGACCATGGTACATGAACATATCCTCCACCTGCAACTTCTCTCATTGGAAATTGTTTTGACATTCTTTCTAATCTTTCATCTTCCTTCCTTTTAGTCCATTTCACTCTCCATTTGTTCAGTTCTCCTAGCTTTTTGATATAGACAATTAAATCTTTAATGTGAACTATTCTTCCCATTGAGTTCAAACTCTCAATGTCGCTTTCTGAGAAATCTAATCTATAATGTTTTGCAAAATTCTTTTGTTTACTCACATCGATTTCAAGTTCTGCAGCTAGATCCTCTAATTGATCATATTTATTTTTCGTTTTCCATTGAATACTTTTGCAAATGAATAATAGTTCATCATCCCGATAGTAATTTAAACTATCTGGGCCAATTGTTCCAATTATTAATTCTTCTATATTCGCTTTTAATTTGGCCACATCAAGCTTTGGTGTAGTTACCCTGACTTCAGGACTTCCTACATCTGACATAGCACCCATTGGTGTTTTTGGAGATAAATCTTCATTAAAGGTTAAATCAGGCATTCTCGATCTAGAAGTGTTTAATTCTGTCAATTCTGAATAAGATTTTTCAGCAGACTTTTGAATTTCTGTATTTAAAGGAATAGTTAATCCAGTTTTGTTTGTATTTCTTTGATCAAATACAGGCTGAACAGGACCTATTGTTACTGGAACTGTAACAGCTTCCATGCCTTTTGTCATTCTTTTGATTAATTCTTCTTTAGACCTTAAGTATTCATTATAATCATCATCCTCAACATTCCTTGTCTCTCTTGTATAATCTTTTGGAGGTTCCCTTGCTCTTGGAGTCATTGAAAATTGTCTACCCTCATTTCGAGCATTCTCAAATTCTGATCTTCTAGGAGTTTCAGTGATTTCACAATTATTTGGATAAAGTTTAGGAGCTTCATTAATTGGAGGTGCACTCGGTGAAGTTTCAGTAGAAACCACCGGAGTAGACCATGATCTAGGAGGTCTCAAAGGCTGATTAGGCTGTTTCTTTCTAGCAGTTGTATATATTTCTTCCATGATTGCATCCTCAGATTCACTTTCCATAGATTTCCCTGTAGGAGAACCCATTACCATTTCATGAATTAAATACAATCCTTCACTCATGTTTCCCTGTCTCCACATTCGTAATCTATCTTCATGAGTTTCTCTTTTCCATGATGGATTTTTAGAAGGTCTTTTAATTCCACTAGCTTCTCTTTGTAACTGATACATTTCATCTTCCCACTCAACTAAAGCTTCAAATTGAGTTGGTCTCGGTTTTGGAACAAGAGCATTCATTTTCTCTCGTAAGTTTCTTAAAACTCTTACATTAAATGAACCATCATCAGGCCAAGCCAAAACACCATCGTTTTTAGTATAACGTTTCCAACTGTCGAACCATAAAACAGTATGATATCCATATTCACCTTCCATGTACGCTGCAGGTGTTTTATACTTATGAAGTAGTTTACCACCTCGCGTTTCGATTTTCTTGTCAGGTGAAAATAAATTCTTAAATTTCTGAAATAATGTTGTCTTTTTCTCAACATGTTTAAAATGATAACTCATTTTTAAAAGTTAAATTTAATTCACAAAATCGTTCGTAAAATATTTCCGGGATGTTCCGCAAAACAACCAATCCGTGCGCGAAACACACTAACAAGCCAATGGCAGTTGAGCTGCGTCACTTTTCAGCTCGACCAATAATTTTGGAGATTTTCCTAAGGACCAATCAGCTCACAGGCCGTCAGAGACTCAGGAGCCAATCAGAATACAGCTTGTGACGTAGGTCACCCAATCCCAGCGCGGCTCTGTGACGTACACAGCAGCTGCGGTTTCTCGTTTCTCACTCCTGGCGCTTACCCCTCCTTCACAAAATCTTTTCACAGCGCCATTTTAAGAACACTTTTCAGTGTAAATTAATTCTTAACAATGACTTATAAAGACAACATCTGTTCGTTTCACTATTTAGGATAGTTTACATACATTCAAGTATCCACACTTCGGAATAGACGGCGCTATTCACACTAAGGATAATATTCAATTGTTAGTAGAGTAACCTTACCCCACCCTTCTAGCAAGTATAATTATGAACTCGCTTTGCTCTGAACCCACCGCGAAGTGAAAGTTCTAAGAGTTCCACTTGAACATAAAATACAACTCAAACTCGCACTTTTACACGGAAAATTTCCTAAATTCAAACACACACGAAATCCGTACAGGACTCTCACCTGTTTATAGAAATCATGCACCGTTAGCAAAATAACGACGTTATCCGTACAGGGCTCTCACCTGTTTATAGATATGAAACATGTACCCGTACAGGACTCTAACCTGTTTATAGATAATCATGCACCGACGTTAATTTCACCCTTCACTTAAGCTCGGATATAACTAATACTCTCATTACAGTGAGTTTTATGGAAGGCACTTTGTCCCTATTCTCATGCTGCTTTGATTTCTTAGAAAATCCTCACTATACAAGATTCAGACCTAGCCCTAAAACTGTGCTGCTCGGCGACAACACTATGGTACACGGCGATACCTCTTGTGATACTCGGCGATATCACTACAAACGAACAGATGGCTTGCGTGACTAATTTCTCGCCACACAATCTATACCGGTATAGCTTACAGATAGGCACGAAAAACGAACTTAACAAGTGTTAAAACATTAATCCTATTTGCATACCATGACGCAATCCTTAGCAACCAACATGTTACCTTGGTTACCCCTTAGCAACCATCAATTTCTGCTACCAGATAATTGATCCAGCGGGCTATAGAAAATATATCATAAACTACGCTACCCAATTTCATAACCTATAAACAAAATTCTAAACTATACATGGACCCATTTATGAACCTGATATATTTTGGGCCTACTGAATCAGGTGGTCAAATAAATTTATATACACATTATTTACAAACTATAAACAATTTATACATTTGCAGAAAGAATATTGTCATTAGAATAAAACCCAACCATTTAAACGACCACCATAGGCGACATGATCTAGCTTAAGGTAACCTATACTTCTAAATTATCAAGACCAGCTTGTTTGTCAAAAGTAAGATTTTATTTTCTAAATTATGGTATATAAGTTGTAAGTTTTATAAATGAAATTTATTAGTAATAAAGCAAGCATGATGGTAAGGAAATTGAGAAAAATACAATTTAAGCAATTGAATCAGTTTAAAGAAATTATATAAAGTTTAGCATTTCTAAAACCTATTTCTCTAACTGAGCTAAATAGACAGAAATTAAAGTAAAGTTCTTTGAGGATTCTTACGTGCTCCACGCAAAGTCCAGCAGCACATCACCCTCATCGGAAAGTCAGAAAGCAGCAGCCAGCCCAACCCTAAGGGCATGACTTTTTATACCTTTCTACGCTAACTAAACTAGTAAAGGAAAGTTTTCAGAAATACTCGACGTCCCATTGGCTGAGAGTGACAAGTGACATGTCACCCGATTCTTAAAAAGTTCCACAAACTCATGTCTTACAAAGACCATTGTCTCTTCCACGTGAAGCCAGAGGCTTCCTGCTATTGCAACTTTGTAACAGGTCATCCTCGCAGCTTCCATAGCTTTTCAGAACAACTTCCGCGGATGCCAAGTTAAGGACTGACAAAAAGTTCACTTTCGACCTTGGCCATGTCCGACAGAATGATGTCAGCTCATCAGTTTTGCTTTGTGAATGCAGCTTCAATAAACGTTTTAATTCAGAATGGGCGTCTCGTGACTTTCTGCAGAAATATGGATCAGCTTTTATTTTGCGGCTCAAATAGCTAGGCCTCAAAGCAGGCAACTTATGATTTCTAGTATAAAACAAACACAAGAAAAGTATTAATGTAAGAAATAAAGTATATTCTGTATCCACCCCATGGTTTACTAAATAATTAACCCACCCGATTAATTAAAATGTTACCTAGCCATTGCAAACAAATAAAGCAGCGTTTATATTTACCAGTCTCCGTTTTTCAATGAGACCCATATGCACCTAGAATAGTAGAAATGACATCACACAGACAAGAAAAAGCAAAACAAGCACATGCTTATTTTAAGTATGCAGCAGTTAGTAATGACAAAAACGAAAACAATAAATTATTTTATTATTTTGCACGAACAAAAAGATGCAACATTTATGCACGTTTATGAGCACACATGTTAGTCCCCCCACGTGTAAAGTTTAATCTAGGTTGTATTAGCACGACATATCACAAATCATTAATAATTTTATTCATGTTATGGAAATGTGACTTTGCGAGTTTAAACAAAATTTTGTTTTCTATCTCGCTCCATCACACCTCTCAATGTCGCCCAACTTGACATCATGATTATGTAGCCACCTGAATACGTTCCAATCCCCACAATCAAGATGGCCGCCGCACATTTCTAAAGCGAGCCGGTCACATATGAGCGATTACGTGCCGATCAGCACACACGCCCAGGCTGTTTCCGGCACTCACGCTAAATTCAGTGCCTCTCCGGTTTAAGTCCGGGTACTTAAACCGGACTTGCACACACCCCCTTCACTCTTCTGAGCAGGCGGAGGGAGGGGTAGGATCCTGGCCCCATATCCCGGCTGAACTGTGAGTACGATCGCTTCCCTGGGGGCACCACTGAATGCCTGCATGGCGTGCTCCCATTTTAGCTCATCTTCATTGTTTTTCTTAACCTTGACAATACTTTTATTTGATTCCGAACCAACAGGACTTTAGCTTTTGTAACGTACATCCTCTGCCTGTCACTCTATGGAGTCTGACCATAACCAAAATCCGGTGAGTCCCTGGCTGTAATTATTTGACAGTGGTTGGTTACCACCACCCTCATCTCAATACCATAATGTGTCACGTTTGTCACGTTTTGCTTCTATGACTTTATACGTTAAACACTTTTTAGCTCCACTAACCACTCATGCATGTGATTTGGAATGTTTTTACTTTGGAGACTGCTGTGTCCATTGTCTATTTTGATTAATTATGATTTCTGTTAATGTGTTTCCTTGTCCTTTTATTTGTACAGGTCAGGCCATTCTATATATAAAACAAAAAGAGAACTCAATATTAGGAAGCAGAGTGCATCACCCAGCCAACCACTGTGTAGATAGTGTAGTGTTCCTGGTCCTGATGAATCGCCATGTGATTTCTTACACGTAAGGAGATAAACATGTTGACCATCCACTTGAAGCCACCTCTGACCATTATATCAGAGATGAGACCATTGATGTTTTTAATTGGGACCAGTGGGCTCTCAGATTAAATTAATTTTGAAGCACTACTGCGCCTCATTTTATCCCTCCAGACACAATTTCACCACACACCTTGTCCACATCTACACCACAAGGCCCCACACCACACCTAACGGCTTGGGAAAAAGATCTCGTAGGGTGCCCGACGAGGAGCAAGCCCTATGATGAAGCATGACACCCAACGAGGTGTGTGAGGGCCCCACTTCCCAAATTGGGAGACACCCCGTCTCCACCTTAGGGTAAGGGTGTTGACCGACCCAGCCTCTTCTTCCCTCCTCTACAGGAACTGCATACGTCTTCTTCTCATATCTGGAAATGTGTCAGAATCCGTGGATGGATACATGGGAACACCCTTGCTCCACCCATGACACGCCTCCCTGCCACAGAGTAACGCATGGCAGTGATTTGCGTTGCCTTAATTACTCTAGATTTATCAAGCCACTCAGGTCCACTCAAGGTTGCCTTGTGTGGCTTTATAAAGCTCATTTAGGTTTTGTATCATCCTTGCGTGGTAATACAAAACCTTGATAAATATGCCTCTTGTATTTCAAGATCCTACGTGATTGTTACATCCCCAAAAAAGCTGTTCCGAGAGACCCTTCTTACACGTAGCAACTGCTGGAGAGGCCCTGGAGCTGCGTGTGACCTGGTGCTTATCCTACGGTACTGCCCGGAATTACAAGCATGAAATGGACGTCCACACCCACTGGTGGCTAGCCAATGCTTTAGCTGTGGTGAAAATGTACATCCTTCGCCATTGATGCCTACCCACCCTCATCACCTTTGCGGAATGGGTGATGGAACTCCACAGGGTGGACCTGCATGACCAATTCACATATTAACTATACAACAAATTGGATGAGTTCGACAGGGTGTGGGTGCCTTCCTGGAGTCAGTAGACTCCTTAGCCTGAAGCCCGCCCCTCCAGGCTACCCCTTCACTGTCCCCTCTGATTTGAGCACTTGGCTGGGCATCCAGCAGCCACCTTGTGATACCTTGTGTAGCCCTTCCCATACCCCTCTTTCGCCAGACCTTCACTGAGGTGAGAACCTACCCCAGCTATTCCATTCTCAACCAGCGGGCCTCTTATGCCATACCATTGTTGCGCCCTCGTGGCATTCTAGCACCCCCTAACATGTTTGCCCACCCGTCTGCATCCTGCCGATCTGTCACCTTTCTCATTATCCCCTATATTGGCTCCCTCCCCCCCACAACACACTGGGGCAGATTTACAATAAAATAATGCAGCACGGTGCAGCAAGTCAGTTTGCTGTGCTGTGTTGGTTTGGAAGTACAGGGATGCGACATAGTTACAGCAATATGTTGCATCTCGGTGCTTCCCACTGTGCTGGTGCACAAACTACTGCCATGCGCCGATGCAGGCACCCTTGCACCATGGTTTAAGTAAGCCTGCGTCAAGGGGAGGATTGTTTATGTGCAGGCAGGGCTCCCTTCCTGCTCATAAACAATCAGAAATGGTGTTTTCCAAATTCTATGTGTGCTGCATTAGCACACATAGAACTTGTAATACGTCATTTATTTAAAGGATTGTTTATGTGCAGGAATGGACACCTTCCTGTACATAAACAATCATTAGAGGTTATTTCCTCGTTCTATGGGTGCTACAGACTGCAGCATGCATAGAAAGAGGAAAACAACAAGGAGAAATTAATACATTTCTCCTCGTTGCGCCTCCCTTTGCCGTAACATTCAGATGCATTTCCAGATTTACAATTTCTTGTAAATCTGGAAGTGTGTCTGGTTCCATGGGTGTTGCCTGGGAACACCCTCAGCAACGCCTCTTTCATGCAAAATGCTGCGTGTAAAGGGGCTGTATTTACAAGGACAGGAAAAGCCACACAGGGTGGCTTTTCCTGTACTTGTAAGTATGGAGCAGAAAAATGCTCTGCCAGTGCGTCACAAAAAGAGACGCTCTTGCAGAGCAATCAATCAAGCAATGGGCTTGTAAATCTACCTCACCATTCCTCAACTCTGACTGATCTTGGTTGTGATATTCTTGTATGGTTCATACGACTGGTTTTCCACGCGCTTATTGGGGCTCTTCTCCCCATGGCTTGGCCATGCCCGGAAGCCAGCGGCCTGCCTCTGACCTGCTTACTGCCTGCAGTGAATTGTTATGCCTACGGTAGCTTAGTTTGCACCGACGCCCGGGACTGACCCATTTATTTCCCTGGAAATGATCCCCAGTTTTATCAGCTTCTTCTGTGGGGATCCTGCATTCCTGTTTATTTACCAGCCTGGCTCTGATGATTTAATGCTTTTTTTTTATAGAAGATAAAAATAAAGGTTGCAAAAAAATTCATAAAAAGATAACTTAATAAAATGGCATCTTGCAAGGTTTATAGTATTATTGCTTGCAAGAATACATGGCATTTTTGTGTCTTGTTATTTATTTGTTATATGTTCGTGGCCCTTGTTTGTACTCCTTGTTCCTCTTTTACTTCTGATGGAAAACCTCCATCCCTAAATTAACACTTTACAAATAGTTTGGAGAAAAAAATGTTCTCTTGGGTCAGTAAAATGGGATTCATAATTATTCTATTGGACAATAGGAGTGTAGAACATTTTTCTACAACATTAGTCTATGTATCATATTAAATTTAGCACATAGAGTGCCCACATCAATCTCATATTTTCCATTTTTTTCTTTGCGACATTTTATGTCAAAGAACAAATCAGTTAATCATAGAATGAACCAGCCAGGAGTTCCCCTGAAATCATTGGTGTAGGCAAGCTCCTCGAGCATCATCAGAACTCAAAGGTATACTCTAATAGAATCTATCATATGACAGAAATCTCATCAAGAATGCTAACAGGTGCCTAATTGAGCCCATGAGAACTCGGGAAATGGCCTTCAAGACATACAAAAATGTGAACAGTTTTCAACTGAGCAAGCGAATTTACAACTTAAACCTTAAATGTCATAGCATAGACAGAGACAGGCACATCGTGTAGGCAATATTAGCATGAGCAAGAAAACAGGGCTGAAGCAGTTGGCTGAAGACGTTTACATTTACACTATAGCAGGCAAACACAGTTAACATTTTTCACAACTTCCCTCGTGCGCTTTTGAACTGAGAATCTTTCTTGGCACATTTCCATTCATTAAGCAATAGACTTTGTACTCTACATCTCCTTCACGACTTTCCAATGCTCCATCATCAGCAGTCTCATCAATATCGTGCCCACTGCCTTCATCATAAACTGTCAATAGATAAGATATGGAGGTACCCTTGCCATTGGTGATGCTTGCAAAAGAAATTGATGAAGCAAGGTTTCACATATACAGAAACTTGCTTGTACTCAGCCCTCTCTAAATAGCCTGTAATATATTAACCAAGATGTTCTGTTTACAAATTTTTGCACTACTCAACATTTCTAGTATCTAGGGGAAGCTTGCCTATGTGCTTTTACTAACCGTAACTCGAATGCATTAAAATGGCCGCCAAAAACGTGGGAAACCTTCTGCGCATGCATCACATCTACGTGGCATGACGTACCTCTCTGCTTGGTGGGAAATCTTTGCCTCTGGGCACTAGTGCCAGAAATGGCCGCTTTAAATTTCACATGCTAACGCTTATGCTGCAGCTTGTAATAAGCTTGTTCGTTCTGCTTAACTATTAATGCACAAGTTAAAATAAAGTAATGGGGTAAGAGAAGAGTTAAGTGGTATACAGTGCATTCATTTATTTTTGTATTCTAATATGTTACTCTTTGACTTTGCTACTTGCTCGAACTTTGGACCTGAACACTGTTACATCTTCCATCTTGAACAATGCACGCACACAAGGACTCTGAAAATGCTGAAGCATTGGCATTGAATGATTGCCAACACCCTTCTTACCCACGATGTTCCTGAGAACCTGCTCTACTGACCTCTAAAGAGGAAGCAAGAAGACTCAAATAAATACAAAGTATATGATTTGTATGCCAATATTGTTGGGCGGAATAAAGTAATGGGAAAGTAAATTGTGGGTGGGGATTCAATGAATATGAATTGAATTGAAATTACATCATCTTAGTATGGTGTGATGACCTCTCCTCGTCTTTCCAACCAATCACTGAAGGGAAACACATAGCTTTGCAGCATTTAGGGGTGGTACATTGCCATCGAAATGGTATAACTAAGGTAGGTTTAGATAGAGAAATTGTCCGACTTGTCCGAATAGCTGACCTGGCACTGACCCAACGCACTCAATAGGCGATCGAGAGCAGAGGTGCTGGCGGAGCACTCTGTCGGAAGAATCGACTACCCAATCGGGGTATCAATTGGCTTTTCTTAGAGAGAGGGGTGTGACGCTGACGTTGCACTTAGCTGAGGTCACCTGTCCTGATATGCACCTGTCTTGTCCCATGGGTACCTGATTAGTCGGGAACCTGGTCCTGGTCCATACTTTTGCCCCAGCCCGTGGCCAGGATTGGTCATTGCACCATTCTAGGTAAATATAATCCATGTGGTATATCCTTGTGCTATTTCCTTTTTCTCATCCTTCCCAGGTACTAAGGTCTAAAGGTGTTGCTGTAATTTCTTACAAACTTTATGTCCTGCTGATTATATTCTTCCTTGTAAACTTTATGGTCACAAGATTGTGGCTCTTTTCATTTGACTCAGAAAATCTTTCATAGATAAAGGTTTTAAACTTTCCCAGAGTCTGTGGTTATTATAAGAAACTAAATGTGTTTAAATATTGCCCGTTTATGCGAATTCCCTCTGATTCACAGGACTTATAGTAAGGTGACAAGGATTGGTAAGTCATGGTTTACAGATATAAGTCCTAAGCGGACCTCTGGGCAAACTGATAGGGTGACTAAAGTAGTAATTGGTTAGGCAGGACTGCTAGTTCAAAGTGTGAATGTTATATGGGCCCAAAGTTAGTATGGTAAACTGGACTAGTAGGTCCCTGCGCACTCTATCAAGATGATACAGGCTCGGGCAAGAATATAGACCAGTAGAAGGACAATAATAATGATCAATACTGATGGCAATATTTTGCTACCCCATCCTCCTAAGAAACTTTAAATCATGACAAGCGGTCCCAACCTTCAAAATCTAAGCTGTCATTGATAGTATGCAAGTCTTTGACACTTTCACGTATTGTCCTAAGTTGTCCATGAATACTGACAGAAAGAGAGTAGATGTAAGTACCGCATTCATCCCCAATGACATGACCACATCACCCTTAGCAACCACGACAAAAGCCATTCTATTCCGTGAGATCACCCTTTATTGAGCATTCAACTGAGTGGTTGTTAGCTGGAGAGCATTAGCAATTTAATTCACTACATTCTTCAGTACTTTCGCATATCAGCAGATCACTTTACTAGAAAGACTCCTCCATAGCTTGGAATCGGGAAAGTTAAGAAGCAAGGGCCATATTAGCAAGAAGCTCGTTAAAAATATCGGTGTTGGAGGAGCTTAGCGCGCACCCAAGATGGTCGCGTGAGCTCAGAGCTCCCGGACCTTCGCCACCTCCACCGATTATCCTGCATCTTATCCTGATTTAGACGACGGGCTTTTGTGGTCGTGACCTTGCTGATCATTTATCCGTTTTCGGACTGCGAATTGGCCCAAGGGAGCCGAAGATAAGGACTTTTGAACATTTCTGGCCTGCCCCAGGGTACTGCCCCGGGCTTGCTTTCTCTGCCAGCCCAGTGGTAATCGAACAACAACGGCCCTGGCGAGGCTCCCATGCCCGTTCTTCTACTTTCAATTTCGATTCCGGTGGTCTGGCCTCACTGACTTTGCCTTGGTCGCCCTGGTTACTTGTTTCTTTCAATGTCGCGGCATCGCTTGGTGATCTAGACTTTCGCCACACTTTGATCAGTGGCTGGCCCTCCACTTATTTTCAGAATTGATCCGGGCGCATCGAGTGTAGCCATTTTTACTAGGTCTCAAAATACCCTCCGGGGCGCACGACCTAAAATGGCCACTAAGCCCGAGGCGGAGAGACGCAAGACCAGACCGGCAACTCGGGGAGGTCCTGTGCAGTCCAACGTTATGGATCGCTATACCCTCACTAAGGGATCTCCGGCCGGCATGACTAAGCCTCCGGCCACCTTTGGGGATGACTCCCTGTTGGGTGAAGAACCGTCGTTGAAAGACGCCATGGGCGCCATTGCTGGGATGAAGGCCGTGTTGGGACAACAGTATGAGGCCCTGACCCACAAGCTTGACACGGTTGCTATAGATGTTACTCTGATCAGGGCAGACCTCGCAAAGACTAACGAGAAGGTCAAATCCCTTGACTTGAAGACATCCAGTCTTGTCGCCGACGTCTCTGAACTACAGACGGAGGTCGGTAATTTGAGATCCGCCCGTGACTACCTGTCCCGACGCTTGGACGATTTTGAAGGCCGCGCACGGCGGAACAACGTCCGGTGTTTTGGTGTCCCGGAGACGACGGACTCGTCGGCGGTGGACCTACTGGTGGAGGACCTTGTCTTGAATCACCTAGCGCCCAAGGGCCTAAGCAACTTTTTTGCAGTGGAACGGGCCCACCGAATCCCAAGTGGCCCGCCCAAGTTGGGAGCTTCTCCGCGCCCCATCATTGCGCGGATCTTTAACTTTCGAGACAGAGATGCGATCCTGCAGGCATCCCGCACATCGGGCCCTACGAAATATGAAAACGCCGCGGTCAGCTTCTACCCGGACTTCACCCAACAGGTTCAGAAGCAGCGACTGGGATTTCAAGGAGTGAAGAAGAGACTGAGAGAGAGAGCCATGAAATATGCCATGCATTTCCCGGCTCGTCTGCGTGTGGTTCACAATGACAGAACATTTTTCTTTGACCATCCTGGAGCTGCTAGTGACTGGTTGGACTCGTTGCCCCCTGGACAGGAACAATTTGATCATTCGGAACACTCCGGTGGAGCAGAGGGCGGCCTGATGGAGCAGGAATAGGGAGTGAATCGGCTCCGGGACCAACGTATTGACTTTCGGCAGTGGTTTGATGCTATGCTACGATTGTCCGCTATTGTGTTGTCTTAATGGGGTGTGGGAGGGGGTCGGGTGTGTCTTCCTCCTCTGGGGTTCTTTTCGTAGATTAGTTGTATGTTAGGGCGACAGGCACACTGCAAGTTGGGGTGGCTTTCGAGTCTTACGCAGGGGTGCGGGGTGGGGGGTATGATGTTATTCGGGGGAGTTGGGGGGTTCAACTTTAAGTTTTTTTGTTTTATTCAAGGCATAGTACTGATGATCTCCTATGTTGCAGTGTCGCGGCTGGTGTGGGGGGAGACCTGGGGTGGATTTTGGGATGGGGGATAGGGGACTACGCATTCTGTGTTGGAACGTAAATGGGTTGGGAGACAGGATTAAACGGGGGGTGGTATTACAGTTGCTAAAACGCTTGTTTCCAGATGTGGTTCTGCTTCAAGAAACGCACTTGCTTGGTAATACGTGCCACGCCATGAATAGGCGTGGATACCGTCTCATAGCCCACTCGGGTTTCACTTCCGGCTCCAGAGGGGTGGGCATTCTGGTTCGGACCTCCCTCCTTCTTGCTGTTGATGACGTTATGCTTGATGATAGGTGACGTTATGCCGCTATTGTAGGGCGTTGGGAAGGGAGGGTGATTACTTTGCTCTCGGTTTACATACCCCCAGGCCTCCAAACTACGACCTATGCTGATCTGGGGAAAGTTATCCTGGGAGTACCCGAGGGTGTGCTTGTAGTAGGGGGAGATTTCAATTCAGTAGTGTCCGGCATGTATGATCGTCACCCTCCCCGAGTCCTCGTTAAATCTCAATCCTGGCTGGGGGACTTCTTGGAGGCACTGGGGCTAACTGATTGCTGGCGTTTACATCATCCTGGGCAACGGCAGTACACTTTTCACTCCGGGGCCCATGGCAGCCTTTCAAGATTGGATTATGTTTTGATGCCCTCCTCCCAGGCTTCCCTCATAGGGGAGGTGAAACATCTAGCCAGGGGTATTTCGGATCACTCCCCGCTGTGGTTAGTTGTGAACGCTCGTCTGGGGTCAGGAGGTCGGGTTGCCCCGATTAACCCATGGTACCTCCGTGATCCTAAGATTAGAGTGGAATTATTTAAAGCGATCGATTGTTACTTTGCCGAAAATGTGGGTTCAGTGTCTTCTTCTGTCTCCTTGTGGGAGGCGTATAAAACTGTCATTCGGGGACAAGCCCTCTCATCGATTAGCAATGTTAAGAGATGTAAGCGGGAGGAGGTTGTCCGTCTTGAAACTGAACTTTCCATCCTTGAGGGAGAGTTGGATCCTGGAGCCTCCCCTGAGAAGCTGCACTTGTTGGACCTAAAACAGCACGAATATAGAGCACTTGTGACTGACGCTGCGAAAGAGATGGGTCGTGAACAGCAGGGGCGTCTGTATGATGTGGGGGATAAAGCTGGGAAATTGCTTGCTTGGTTGGATAGGAGAGAATGCGCGAGTCGAGTTATCCCTGTCATAGATGGTGTGAATGGTGAACGTATCACTGACCCTGCTGGGATTGTTGCCCGGTTCGCCGATCATTTTCGAGTAGTGTACTCCCCTGTGTCCAATAGACCAGAGCAGGACTCCCGTTTGCTTCTACGTGATATCTCACTACCATGCTTGTCTGGCCCGGAACGGGGCCTGCTGGAAGCTCCGCTCTCGGTTGATGAAATTGCGACCGCTATCCGATCGATCCGCTCCGGGAAGGCCTCGCGCCCTAATGGACTCCCCATTGAGCTTTACAAGCTCCGTCCGGACGTACTGGCGCCGTATTTGCGATCGATGTTTTTGGAATCCCTGGAGAGAGGGTCTCTTCCTCCTGATCAACGGTTAGCCTCCATAGTGGTTATCCATAAGGAGGGAAAGCCGCGTGACCGCTGCGAATCCTTCAGATCTATTTCCCTTATCAATGTTGAACCTAAGATCTTGCCCAAAGTTCTTGCTACTCGTGTAGTTTCTGTTATAGGAGATCTTGTTCACCTGGACCAATCCGGCTTTATACCACATCGCAATACGGCACTTAATCTTCGGCGCCTCCATGGAGTCCTGGCGCGAGCCGGGACACTGCAGGAGTCGGCCATCTTGGCGTCTCTAGACGCCACTATGGCGTTTGATACGCTGGAGTGGCCTTATCTGTGGGCGGTCCTTTCTAAATTCGGTTTTGGGCCCGCCTTTATCCGTTGGGTGCAACTGCTTTATACTGATCCTTTGGCCCAGGTAGTGGTGAATGGGCGTGTTTCGGCCTCCTTTGCGCTTGGTAGGGGTACACGCCAGGGCTGTCCTCTGTCCCCACTTCTGTTTGCTCTTGCTTTAGAGCCATTGGCGGCTTGGTTGCGATGGGAGCCATCCTTGAAGGGTACCAGATGGTCACCGGGATTTGAAGACCGTATATCTCTATACGCAGATGATATACTCTTATACCTTACGTCGCCTCGAAAGTCGTTGATCGTCCTTTTCGACGTTTTGACTTCTTTCAATAAAAATTCCGGTCTAGTCATCAATTGGTCGAAATCTTGCATTTATGTTCTTTCCGGCGATGCTCCCCTCCTACCACGTGGATGTCCGATTTCGGTGGTACTCGAGGGATTCAAATATCTGGGAATCTTTGTTACCCTGGACCCCGCGCTCCGTTACGAGCGCAATTTGCTGCCCCCTCTCCGACATCTTCGAGCGGATATAGAAACGTGGAACAGACTTCCTCTCTCTCCCCTGGGACGAGCGGCGTTGTTTAAGATGATGTCGCTCCCCCGATTTCTTTATGCGTTGCAAAACACGCTTGACGTAGTACCCGCCGGTTATTTCCGGGAGATTGAAAGTCTACAGCGACAGTTGATATGGGGGGGCCGTTCTCGTATAGCTCTTTCGAAACTCACGCTCCCTTGGTACGATGGTGGCATCGCACTCCCTGACATCCGACGCTATTATTGGGCCTCTCAACTAGGGGCCATCAACCACGGAGCTTATGCTCATTCACTAAACCCGGCTTTTGCGATGGATAAATGGTTGCTGCCCGGCGGCGATTACAACAGGGCTTTATACGCGAAGTCAGCCGGTAGATCTCTGACGGGTCCCACTAAAACGGCGGTACAGGTGTGGTATCGAGCTACGGCGGCCACGGGATGGGCTGACAGGCTGACCCGGGCTACTCCACTCTATGCCTCGGATAAACTTGGCTCCCTTGGGCAATCGAAGGGATTCGATCGGTGGGACATGATTGGGATCAGCAGGGTTGATGATGTGTGGATCAAGGATAGAATCAAAACGTTTGAGGAATTGAAAGTTGAGTATGGATTGAATGATAAGGAATCTTTTCGATATGCGCAAATCCGGCACGCAATCTTGTCTGTTTTTCCCCGAGGCTCGGACGTGCCGGAAGCATCCCCGCTTGAAGATCGGATACTAGATGGGCATATCCCCGATAGCACTATTTCGCTCATTTATAAAAAACTGATTAATACCAGGATTGATTTATTGGAAGACCTCCGAGGGTTGTGGACCAGTGATGGTCTGGAGCTTGATGATGAAGATTGGCAAGCCGCGATCTCTTCCCCGAAAGAGGTGGCTATTCCGGCACGCCTTCGGTTTGTCCAACTCAAAATTCTGCATAGGGTGTATGTGACTGGTCCGCGTCTGGTGCGAATGGGGTTCTCGGCGGATGGATTGTGCAGGCGTGGATGCGGCATGGTGGCTACGTTTCTTCATATGCTTTGGGAATGTCCTGCTGTGCTGAACTATTGGAATCGAGTACATGCGGTAATGAGCGAGGTTACGGGTGTGCGACTGATGCCTGAAGCGCGAAGGTGCTTGTTGAACGTCTGGGAGCCGAATGATTACAATCTGGCGCAGCTTCGATGGGCAACCTTAGGTAACATGATTGCCAAGCGTGACATTGCCCAACTATGGGGCGCCCAGAGGCCTCCGACAGTCCTGGGGTGGAAACAAAACATGGATTGGTGCATGTTTCGAGAAAAAACGGTTTATGTTTCCCGTGGCAAACCTGGCAAATGGGGGAAGATCTGGACTCAGTGGAACACATATCGTGGCGATATCTGTGCTCCCCCCATATCGGAATGTGATATTGATTTGTCTTCCTCCCAACCTGATGTTTCCTCCGCAGGAATATAACTGTTTTGTATACTTCTGGTCTCCTTCCCAAAACATCGAATGCCTGTGTCACTAATTACACTATCTCAACTAACACAAGCAGTAGCATGATATAAGTGAGCCAGGTTTGAGAAAAATACCCTAGGCACCTGGCTGCCTGAGTCAAAAATGTTCAGGCTGAAGATTCTACATCCCTGTGGGCATGACCTCCTCAGCTGGGAAAAGCGCTTGGAGGTCCTCACCTTCTGACCTGGGCACTTCAGTTTTAAGCCCTGAAGTGCCCAGGGCTAACTGTCCATCATTGACTCCTCGTCACGGAGTAGGGTGGGGTCAGCATTTTCACTGACCTCATCCCACTCTGGACTCCAACAGTCCAGGCACACTAACTTACATCAATACATTCAAAGCATGCAAACATGCACCAGTCATTCACAAGCACATACACACACGCATTCAAATATATTCATACACATACACATGAACCCAAATTTAAAAAAAAAACTTAACGATCCACTGGCGGTGACATCTGGTGGCGGGAGGTAAGCCTTGATCATTCCTGGCCAATTGAGAGTGCTGCCTCCTCTCATTGGCTGACTTTGCTATGTGTCAACCAGTGAGAGGAGGCAGCAGTCTCTTACTCATCACAGAGTGGGGTTTCGTAAGGTGTGCAGCAATGAAGAGGTAATCTTGTAGTTCTCCACTGAGGGTTGTGGTGAGCGGTGAAGTTGAGTTCAACACGGGCATCGAAGTTGCCAATTTGAAAAGACAGGAACACACAGTATTTACAATATACTGCGCATTTCTATCCTTTCAGCCGGTGCACATTTTGCAACCGTGTGCCAATGCAGGCACCCTTGCAGCATGGTTCAAGGGTGCCTATGTTGTTGGCAAGATTGTTTTTGTGCGAGAAAGGGCACCTTCCTGCACAAAAAATCACAAGAGATGTTTTCCTCTTCCCATGTGTGCTGCAGAATTTAGCAAGCCTGGAAAGAGGAAAAAACGAGGAGAAATGTAAACATTTCTCCTCGTTACGCCTGCTCTAGGGAGGTGCAAAGGTTTGGTGCTGCCCCAGGATTAACTGATGTTGTAAACCTGGGGAAGTGTCAAATTCCATGGGTGTTGAGAGGGAACACTCACAGCAACACCATGTAACGCCTCTTTTACACAGAGTTAAGCAGGGCAGCAACTCGAGCTGGCTCGCCTTGCTCCATATCGTCAAGGCCATGAAAAGCCACGCAGGGTGGCTTTACGTGCCCTTGTGGGTATGGCTAAGCCATGGCCGCCACTAGAAAATCACAAAAAGTGACATTCCGGTGGCGCACAGGGCCTGTTAATATGCCAGAAAGTATGCTGATTCAAAGACTTGATGTTACTACTAGATAAGAGACGAATTGTTATGTCCTGGGAGACAACGACTCTACCGATCTTGAGGATATGGTTTCAAGATGTAAAACGATGGGCCGCAACAGAAGCCGACACATTAAGGCGTCTTTCTAAACAAACAGGGTTCCGAATGGGATATGACAAGTGGGATGGACTGATGGCCAGGCTAGAGGTGATGTCGGATGATTGCGCCCCTTTAATTCCTGGGATGATATTATATTAACGGAAGGGGCTGTAATACATTGGAATCGCTATCTAGTATCATAAAGTACTCAACTGTTGGTGCCCCCCCAATCGTACCCCTTATTTGCAGCATTGTTTGTGTTTCCTATATATATTTGTTTGTTGCTTTCTATATCTTTCTATATCATCAACATGTAACTCAATAAAGATCAATGGAAAAAAAACATTATTGCCCCTCCCAAGTTTTCTGCTCTAAAATCATGAATATCAGTTACACTACTACCTCTAATTAACCGGACTCCCCACTTCTACTAAAACATTTATCCTGTTGCTATCTGCCCAGACAACACATTTAAGTAAAGAAAAAGTATCAAATAAGTAATCTGTAATCACAAATTATCATATCAAGAAGGAACCGTTCACAAACAACAAGACATCCTATATCCAAACTCCTCATTGAGAAATATCTGTCTTCCCTTTGGTGCTTCGAGTTGTCCTGTGGACGTCCTTTCCAGCTTCGACCAATGCTGCTGGCAAGCCTTAATGGTTCCTGTCCAATGCACCAATTTGAGCTTCCTTTGAAAAATATTTTTTTTTTTTATTGATTTCTACATGAGTTGCTTTCTTTGCTTCATGTTGTGGTTGAGTATGAAAAGTGTTTAATGATGAAAGAAACATTAGTCTCTGAAACACCAATTTAACCAACAACGGGAACCCTTGAAATCATTGATGAATGCAAGCTCCTTGAGTATCAGCAAGACTGAAATATAAACTTTAAAGGTCACAGGTTTCAAGTATCATTCAGATGACAGACTCCTCATAAAGAATACAAGCAGGTGCTTAGCTGAGCCCATGTGAACTGAGGCAATGGCCTTCAAGACTTACAGAAATGTTAACATTTTTCACAAATCCACACCCCAAGTGCACAATGGCAGTTAGCCTCAATGTTAAAGACAGTCACATCCTGTGAGCAATATTAGCATGAGAAATAAAATATGACTGAAGCAAGTTACACTTACACTAAGACAGACAAACATATTTAAAATTGTCCACAAACAGGTATACTACTTCACGTACTCGTGAATGCCTTTGTGAATTAGCCCTGGAGTCATTATTGTGGCTCAAATGCAGAAACACTTGTTAGCATTATGGTAAAGGCATGGGTGCTTTAAGCAGTAAATACTGAGGCCATGTCTTCCTGACTGAAAAGTTTGAAGAGGTAGAACTGGTAGCATTTTTGTAAATCCAAAATAATAAGGTGATCTATTGTCATATTTCTTCATGAAAATAAAGATTTACATGCTTATATATATTTTTAATACTTTATATGAATTTTTGGTATACTTGAAATAAACATACTGTATAAAAGTAGTGTTTGAAGCAGCCTGGAAATGTTATGTTTGAGGGCAGTTTGCGTTTGTTTTAGTTAGTTGCTCAATGTGCTAGCTTCTGGCTGATCATTGCCTCCTGGTGTAGATTGTTGCACTACAACTCATATTTACGTGCCATGTGTGCCCTTTGCCATCTTGCAGTTCTAACAAACTTGACCTGAAGCTAAACAGTCAGATCTTTGATCATGGCCTGACAACTTCAGTGTGTTATCTGGCTGTGTGAAAGTTTTGTGGCAAACCCATCTCTCCTGGTCTTGGACATGAAGTTCCACCTCTGCCATTTCTCACCCATGTTGGTGGACAGCCCTACTGTGAGGACCTGGCATGTGCGATCTTCCTACATCTCACAGATGTCAAGTGTTTCTACGTCACAGTGTTTACTTCCAATCTCCATCCTCATCATCGCCTGAAGAGTTAATGGAACAACTAAGTCCCTGTGGAAACTGCCCACAAGAATCTCGAGCCAGCATAGAGCTGCATCATTCAGCTTTTGGTACCCCAGATTTTATATATTTCCATCCTGTATGTGTCTCCTCTGAACCTAAGATCCTACTGGAGAAATCATCTTTGCAACTCTCTTGAGAGAATGGAGGTTCACAGATCAGTTCAGTAGGTCCACTCTGCTTAGCAGCTTCTCCAAAATCCTCTGAAACCACTAAAATATTCTCTCTTCATCAAATAATCAACCACTTTGCTATCAGCTCACGTTCCAGCTGACGCCAGCTGCACCGATCACAGCAGACTCAGTTCAGGCACCAATGGCATAGCTAGGGGTGGGGGGGGGGGCGGAGGGGAGGAGAGAGGCTGCATTGTTTTTGGGGGCGGTGGAGGTGAGCAAGTCGTGTCTGTCGACTACCACCATACCCCCGCTCCCGAGAACAAGTCGCTTGACCTTCGCTAGACACCCCCACTGGAACAAGTCGGCCGCCAGCCCCCCTGCTCTTACCTGCACCAGGTGGCAAGCTTAGGGTCCGCCCTGGCTAGCAGTGGGTCTAGCTATACCACTGACAGGCACATGTTGTAGGTGCCCATATCGATACTCCATAGACTATAATGCCTCTCCCCAAGTCCCAATACACTAACTTGAGGTGTACCCTTGAGGGTTGCAGGAACCCTATGCTTCCACAGCTGCGCAGAAACCTAAGGCCAGCCCTGTAGACTTACAAACTCTCTTCACATTCCCTACTGTATAGGCACAATGCTGCTTCTCAAGCAAAGCAATACTAGAACCTCTTCAACAACGTGCATGACACCCTAATTTAGTCTCCATTACAGACATACTTAATTAATCTCCTAGAGAGACGAGGAACCGTCCCCTTTGTGGCTTTATAGTCGCATCCTTCAAATGACCTTGGTGTCGTATTGCTAGTCAGGTTTGCATGCAGCAAGAGCTGCAGTCACATTTGGAAAAGACTAAACTAAGCATCTTTAATCCTGTTGCGGCATCTCTTCAAACTTTGAGTTAAAATACTAGAAAAAATATGAAGCAGAATCCAATGTAGGCTTGCCAGTATACAGAGCACTCTTGACTCTAAGCAGCTTCTGGGTCTAAAGAGCGGTGCATTTGGTGAATATTGCAAGGAGGCGCTCTTTGGGGGTTATATTGCCCCAGTGCCCTGAGGAGAGTCATCTCAACATTCCTCGTTTGGTCATTGGTCGACAGACGAATTGTGTACGTATCAGGTGCGTAATTTACTTATTGTTTATTTATCGGGCCTATCGGAATTTTACATTTTTGTCTTTCACCAGGAGAACTTGCCTGCTGAATACCCCGAAATCCCGGATTTGGGAAATTACAGGGATTTTAAAGGGCCACTCATAAACAGGGCCCAAACAAATAATAATTGCGAATTTGTAATTCTGACGTGCTCTGTAATACCTAGTGTTACGGTGCCCAACGGAACGTATGGACCCCTTGGATCATGGATGAGTACTTATGTCCGGCTCCTCATTACTGACATTGGTTCTCTGCAGTAGGACGGGCGCAGCCATTGAGGCTTCACAAATGCTCTGTTTCCCACCTAATAATCTTGTAATTGCTTCGACAGAACTTTCGCCATGATCTTCTGCTGCTTTGACAGGGAAGGATTAAAGCCAGGTGTAAAGTGGTCGCTTCCTGTGAGCCTCCTGTGGGCATTGTTTGTGTTCATTCAGCAAGCCAGTGGCTGGGGCGGATGTGACGCTTCTGCAAAGGCGGCCTTCAAGCAGGGGAGCATTTACTGGAGGCCTGGATTACTTAATTGGGCGCACTCGAATCCACCAGGTATAATCAAGGACCAGTGTGGCTTTAATTAATAGGGCCGCAAAGTCTTTAAAGTTAATGAGTTCAGAGCCCGCGCTGGACACCTAAACAGAAGCTGTGTGATTTTGGACAATGTTCTGGCTAATGGTAAGAAGGGCTCCGGGGATTTCAATTTCTCTCCTCTGAATGATCACAAAGCACTTATTGGACAAATGAGTTGGTATGATCTGCTTTCATATCATACTTTTATGTATAAACAGGCTCACTGGAGTTATGGTGCAAGGGAGGATCAAATTGTGCGGCAGTGCTTACTGAATTATGCAGCATGAAAATGTAATTTATACTGCATAATGTAGCACATTTTGTGATGGTATAACCCAGTTAATTTTTCATTTTTACACGTTAACACTATCTGGGCAAAGGTTTCGCGTAATTAGTACCAGTCTGACACCCAAATGAAGCAATAAGCAACAGAAAGATGATCAGTCAACCTTTGCGAAGGGCCTTCCACTGGGCAGCAACTTGTGTTGCCACATTTTTAGTAAAGTTTGGTCCGTTTGAGCTAGAAACACTTTTTCTTTAAAAAAAAAGATTGGATTATGTGGCAGATGCGGCAAATCCATAACTATGTAGAAAACACCTTGGCCGTAAAATCGTATAATTCCAGTGACCATGTTTATAAGGGACATAAATAACAATGTTTCTTGCTGAGGAAAGTAGTTTACAGACTACTGAGCAGTTGATAAAGGTAGGTGACCCATTCTGATTGCTTGACCCTGGGATTGTCATTCTGGCCGCACTGGTGGACCAACCACTGGGCAGCTGTAAAACTGGGATATTTTGAAAAACGGTCTTATGAATAGTTGTTGAGGTCTTAACAGATTTCTGTTCCAACAAGAAGCCAATGAATTTCTCGCAGCAGTGCCTGAGCCCTGCGTTTTGTAGTCATTGCTGACGATAGATAATTTTATTTCTATGGCTAAATAAAGCTTTGTAAGAAATGTGGTCACTGGTTGGGGGGGTGAAACCTTACTCAAGCAGCAACCACAATCCTTATCAGGGTAGAGTCACAATCAAGCCCCGAATTAACCTGTGCTCAACCCCCTGCTAGCTTGGTACAGAGCAGACAGGCTTAACTTAGAGGCAGTGTGCAAAGAATGTATGCAGCACTTCTAACTGTATTAAAGTGAAAACCTAACATGAGATGAGGTGAGAAAGAATGTAGGCAGCATTTTTAACAGTAATAAAGTGAAAACACAACATGAGATGAGGTGAAAGTCACAAGTTCAGGCCAACCACGATGGAGCGCGGGTCGAATACAGGGACCAGGTTATTCCTGCTGAAAGAGATCCCTTCAAAGAACATTCTGAGCAACGAGTTCCAGTAGTGGTGGAATTGGCCACAAGGAGCTGGGAAAGTGTTGTGGATGGTCATCGATGTAGCGTAAAGAGCAGGTTGGGCATTGCGGACATTCGTGGCTGTAGCATGAAGTTCCTGTCAGCTTCACAGACAGTCCTGGCTGCTGCTTTGCATTGGTGGTCGCCGTGAGCTGTCGATGCTGTGACGTGAAGTCCAGACCTTGCGCTGCCGGACGTCGTTGGCTGTCACTGTAGTGCGAAGAGTCAGGTTCGCTGGCACTTTGCATTGCCGGGTGGCGTGGATGGCAAGATCTTGGTGTGAATAAACCTCTTTGTGTTTCGAAGAGCCCAGAAACTTCAGTGAAGCTCAACTTGAGCTCCACCAAGGGTCCAGGACCTGAGGGACACCATTTGGCGGAATGAACTCAGTCCAGCAAAGGCCAGCGGGGCTGAGGCAGGTCTAGTTGCAGGGCCAGGCAGCAGGTCAGCTAGGCAGTTGCAGGGAGTCTCTGGATCTTGTTATGTCCCTGTAGCTCAGAACAGGAGGTCAGCTGGCTGACCCTTGGAGTCACTTCATCCTGGGATGAAGGGTGCTGGTCCAATCTTACTTCTCAGCAAGCAGGGCAGCAGGCAGCAAAATAGCAGCACAACAGTGTGCCAGTCACTCTGGCAACAAAGCTGCACAGCAGTCCTTCTTCGGTAGTATCCACAGGCCCAGGAGTGTACTGAAGAGCTGGTGTCTGAGGTCCACTATTTACACCTGGTGTGTTACTTGAAGTGGGGGGAACTTCTAGAGGATTCCCTCTGGTTTGTTGCCCCCTGCCCAATCTCCAGGCTAACCTCAGGGGGCATGCAATCCTTTTGTGTGAAGGCAGAACATAGCCTATTCAGGTGTGTGTAGATCTTTGCCCAGATCTGCCCTCCCATCCTGCCAGTGATGGTCTATCCAGGCACACTAAACTTTCCATTGTGTGTGACTATCAAGGAGGAATACACAAACATCAACTGCCAACTACACCCAGTCATGTGCCCCAGAGATGCACTAAATGGCTATGGCAGGAATATACCAACTTTCTAAAAGTAGCATTTTCAAAATGGTAATTCAAAATCTGACTTTACTATAAAAAAGGATTTTTCATTACAGTTCCACAGACACCAAACATGAACTGTTTTATTGTTCCCATTTGAAAGTTACACCTTATTAAATGTAATACAGTAACTCCAGTGTTATCCTCCGGAGGAAGCAGGCCTTTGAGTAGTGAAAAACAAATGTAAGATTTTTTCACTATAAGGACATGTAAAACTTAAAAGTTCATGTCCTACGTTTGAAATATATTGCACCCTGCCCTGTGTGCTGTTTTGTAACTACCCTAGGGCTGACCTATATGTATTGAAATGGAAGTTATAGGCCTGGCAAAAGGTTTATTTTGCCAGGTCGAAATAACAGTTTACAACTGCACACACAGGCTACAATGGCAGGCCTGAGACATGTTTAAAGGGCTACTTAAGTGTGTGGCACAATCAGTGCTGCAGGTCCACTAGTAGCATTTAATTTGCAAGCCCTGGGCACATGTAGCACCACTTTGCTGGGGACTTACAAGTAAATTAAATAACACATTTGGGTGTTAGCCAATTCTACAATGTTTAGAGGAGAGAGCACAAGCACTTTAGCTCTGATTAGCAGATTAGCATTCTTAAGCTGCGGTTTCTTCGTGAGGGGGTGTTGCCCTCCTCGCCCACTGCAGCAGCGCTAAAGGTAAAAAATAAAATGGCAGTGAAATTATTTCATTTCCATTTTGTTTTTCACGTTTAGAGCGTAGAAGCCTTCAGCTGGGATAAATGGGGGTGTGTCCTCCTGAGGCCTGGAGGAGCAGGATGGACCCTCCAAAGTATGCATGTCAGTTTGGCTGGCTCTCTTGAGCCAGCCAGTGACAGGCAAACTTTGCAACTTTCCACTCAGCTGTTTTAGACAGCTGGGTAGAGACTAAGCACAGGCCTTAAGGGCCTGAAGGAGCGTCCAACTAGGATGCTTCATCCAATTCTGGCGCTGCTCTCATGCTGGCTAGAGTAGCGCCAGGATTGGTTAGTGGAATTTCCCGGAAGCAGGAGCACGCTGAGTGACAGATGAGGGACCGTGGAGGATGTCAGACGTGCAGCAGGCAAGGTAAGTGACTTTATTTTTTATTGTTTACCACTTGCCTTGCCTGCATGCACGCACCCACCCACCCATTACTTAGTTGTCTTCCCGCCTCACCAGTGCTCAGAGACACACAAGCCAACAAAAACGGGTTAAAAAAACAGAAGTGTGAGGACAACAAATCTGGAGATGACCCTGCAGAAAGGGACACGTCCCCCGCACTGCAATTCAGCTAATTCTCAGGAATACAAGAAGTAGGAAACCCCTTTGCCACTATGCCACTGATTCCAAACATTTGTTTAATGGTCTTTATAAAGGGCGTGAGCCTTTTCAAAACGAATGGACTCGGGCAGTCTTGATAAATTCAAACATGATAGGCACATTGCAAATCAAAAATAACATCAGCTTTTGCAATAATTCTCTCTGCCAGGACATGGGATCCTTACCAATGAAATACTATAACCCCTGTCTTATGACAGATACTAAACCCCTATAGAGTTGAGGGTCAAACTTGCGCTTTGAACTGGTAATACTGTTGGGAGGTGCTGTACACGCTTATTTATTAGGCGCATAAATATCAAAGATACAAATGTCTATTTAATGGATTCATGGTTGTATTTTTAGGTGGCAGAATAGAAGACAGAATTTTGGAAGACCAATTTGTATTTTCAAGAGCTTTACCACCTGTGGAAATTTCTATGACAAATACAATGGATGTAGATATTTGAGGGTCACCCAGCCTTTCTTTGTTGAAAGCTCATTAGACCATAAAGCATGTTGGTGATTGAATGAAGTAGTATAAAATTCAAAGTATCAAACTTTTTTTTTTTGCTAATGGCGGAAAAAATTTGGGAACCTCTTTTATGCTTGCCGTACGACTGAATCAAAATAAATCATTTAACACTTCATCAAAGGTAGTAGGTGCTATATAAATACAATTAGACGGGAAAGGATAAAACCAAAGGGAGAGGGAGTTGGGTAAAAAAGCATAAAAGGGAGATCTTTAGGGAAAATAAGAAGTCAAGTTATGTTAAAGTTCAGGGACAGAGCTTTGTCATCTCTTTAAGTTGAAGACTGAGGATGTCAAGACATAAGCAGCATGCGCATTTCTTGCGAGAATTGCACATGCACAGGCGCGCGCGCATGCGCAGTTTTCCTAAGGATTACCGGTACGGCGAGGGAGAAGACAAAGTAAAGAGGTAAGTGGTTTTAAGTTTATTTGTAATTACTGTTAACTTACTTCTTAATAGTGGGGTGGAGGCGGGCGGCATAGTGGAGCTCCACAGAGTTCCACAGAGTTCGTTTGCAACTCCGTGGACCTCCGCGTTGCCCCGCTACGCCCACTATGCCCAGGGTTAACTATAACGTCCCTGTAACCTTTGGAATTTTCTTTGCAAATCCAAAAATGAAGCGCACAGTCATGAGATAGTCCTTCAGGCAGTTGTTTTATTCCAGTTTGGCGTTTCGACTGAAACGCAGTCTTGATCACACACTGGATGTGTTGAGCACTGCACAATATATACAAGAAATTAAACAAAGAAAAAGGACACTTAAACACACAATTGTGTTTTTCTTCACATGACTGTGGCATCCATTTTGTAGTGTCTACTTTAACATACTTGTGCACCTGCGTATATCAGGTATAGTAAGTTTTTTGTTTTTCATGTCCTTACAGCGTTCCATATTATTGAGTATTATGAATATATATATGCCACCAGAAAAATATCATGTCACATAACTCTGCCAAATGGCACAATACTAATATGGACTCATCGTAAACCGAAGTCAATATAGCTTCTGTTAGTGGCAGTCATCTTAAAAGTTTGGGCTTGTCTATTGCATAACTTTATTCTGTGAACATTTTGGCTCGAGAGACACAGTCTCAATGGACTCGAAATAAAACATCGACAATTGACACTAAAAACAAACATATGTGTTTTATTCACACAATCGTTACATCCATTAATAGTGTGTACAATGGCATTCTTAAGTACCCAGATATATTAAGTAATACATCCTTTGTATTCAAACTCCCATATAATTTTATATTATACAATTATTAGGTACCGCCGAGAAATATCATGTCACTTATTGAATTATTGTAACTCTGCCAGTTGGCACAATACTAAGGTGACCTAATTGATTAACAAATGTAAAGATAGTTCCTAATGGTGGCGGCCATAATGTACTGTGAACATTATTGAGTAGAGACACAGTTTCAATGTACTGTGAACATTATTCAGTAGAGACACAGTGTCAATGTACTTGTATTTCACGCATTTCTATTGTGATATTAGTGTCGCCACTCTTTAGTTATAGTTAGGAGTTCAAGAGTTAGGAATTCCTTGGATTTTCTATAATTTTTCTACATTGGCAGATGATGCAAAGTTTCAAGGTGATCAGTTAAGGGGTGGAAAGAAAAAAGGGGGTACCAAAATACATTTTTCCACCATTGCATTTTCCATAGATTTTTTACTCAGATGTAGAGACAAAATGGTTGAGTGGATTTACATGAAATTTGGCAGAAACATAGCTTATGGGATGGAAAGGGTCTTTTCTGTTTTTTGGCCTGTATTGGTTCAGTGGTTTTTAAGTTATAAGGGACAAAAATGCAGGGATGTATTGGGCCACTGTAATTTTGTGGTATACAGTGGTACATGGCAATGACAAAACACAATATTATTGACTAATGATAGCACTGACAAAATAAAAAGGCAGCCATATTGTTTAAACCACATTTTGTGTTTGTTATGGGATTTAATGGGAAATATAGCTTGTTACAGTTTTTTTATATATATAAACAAATGAGGCACTTTAGGAAGTGTGTAGAGTTAGGTAAACATATGTTTATTAGTTTATATGCTTTTTAAAAAAGTTTGCAGAGTACCGCTGTACTTCCTTGAAACTATCTAGGAAGTATGGGGGTACCTACTGAACTTAAAAATAAATTACATATGACAAGCTACATTATTTGATTGGCACACCACTCAACTCCACACTACGACATGCCATTACACTCTACAATAGGCCACTTCACTCTACGACACTCCACTCCATTCTTTGTCACTCCATGCCACTGCAGTTTATAACACACCACTTTACTCTCCGACACACCACTCCACTGTACGACACTCCACTCTATGTTACTCTATGCTACTCCATTTTACAACATGCCATTGCACACTACGGCAGCCCACTCCACTCTTTGACACTCCACTCCACTCTACAACATGCCACTCTACTTTACAACATCCCACACCAGTCTAAGCCACTACACTGTACATTACTCCACTCTAAAACACTCTTCGACATGCCACTCTATGACAGGCCACTCCACTGCCCACTATGACATGCCACTTCACTGTACATCACTCCACTATACAACATTCCACTCCACTCTATGCCCCTCCACTCTACACCACTGTACTCCACTCTATGAAACACCACCCCACTCCACTCTACGCCACTCCACGGTATGGCACTTCACTCCATTCTGTGCTACGCCTCTTCACTCTACTCCAGACTACTCCACTCTAGAACACTCACTGCCAGTCTACAACACTCTGCTCCACTTTACCCCACTCCATGGAAATCTCTCTACTCAAATTCATGCCACTTTATTCCACTCTACTCTATGACACACTACTGCACTCTAGTCCACTACTCCACCCTACACCACTCCAATCTACACCACTCTACTCTGAGATACACAACACTGTATGGCATGCCACTCTACTCTACTCCATGGCATGCCACTTAACTCCATGCCACTCTACAACATTCAACTCCACTCTATGCACCTCCACTATACGCTGGTTTACTCAACTCCAACACTCTGACACGCCACTCTATAACACTCCACGCCACTCTATTGTGTCACATGCCACTAAACTCTACAATACTCTACTCCACTCTAAACCCCTCCACTCTATACCATTGTACACCACTCGACCATACTGTACAAAATGCCATTCCACTCTAAAACACTCCACTCCACTCTATGATATGACACTCCACTCTACGACACGTCAATCAACTCTACAACACTTCACTCCAATCTACAAGACTCCTTGAAACTCTACTCTATGACATGCCACTCTACTCTACGACATGCCACTTCACGATATGCCACTCAACTCTACGCCCCTCCACTCTAGCACACTCTACAACATGCCACTCTATGTCAAGCCACTCCACTCTACTCTATGACACGCCATGCCACTTCACTCTACAACATGCGACTCCACTCTACGGCACTCAACACCACTGCAATCTATGACACACAAGTCCACTGTACAAGATGCCACTTTACTCTACGAGACACCAGTCCGCTCTGTGACATGCCACTCCATTCTACGGCACTCCACTCGACAACCCGCCAATGCACTCTACGGCACTGCACTCTTCAACATTCTATTTCACTATATGACCCTCCACTTCATGCCACTCTACTCTACTTTTTCCAGCATGCCACTCCACTCCACTCCACTCTACTCCACTCTATGACACTTTGAAATGTTTCTTTAAGTCTGGGAAACCTACCTATCAATCATGGTAGAGCGAAAAATGGCCTGTAGCTATAAATGTACAAACCAAGGGGCATATTTCCAAGAACTTAATGCTGCCGTAGAGTCAATTTTTTGGCGTTATAGCAGCTTTTTTTTGTAATGCCTTATTTACAACTTGCTGCTTACTGCAGGCACTTTTCCAGCGCAAATGTGATGTTTCAAGATCGCCAATTCTGTTAGCGGGACTTAACAAAAATGAGATGCAAGGTAGGCATTCCCGTGAAACAACTGCAGCTAAACACACTGTGCAACATTTACAAGGAAATTCCAGTATGTAAATAACCTCTCAAAACTGCCACTAACTCAAATTAGAGGCATTTTTTAAGACCACTGCAATAAAACAGTGATTGGATACTTTTCACTTTGCCCTCCTTGCAACCCCATGGCTGCGCCTTATTTGCTGTACGGCGCTCCATGTCGCAATCAATGACAGATACGTCTGGAATCCTGACGTATCTGTCAGCGCTAAAGTCATGCATTGCTGAAGTTGTGTCGCAAGCAATACAGAACTCCAGCAATCAATGAGGCCAGCCTATCCCTCTAGCACTGCCTCATGGCTGGCGTAAGTTTTTGACACAGTGGCGCCCTAGAATTGTTGTAGTGAAATCTGATAGATTTCACTGCGCCTCTCCTATGAGGTTTTGTTGCGTGGGAACGCACACCCTGCATACATCATACGTGACGCAGATATAATGTGCCACAGGACTTTACAAGGTCACGCATATGCCTTGATTCATCACTTTTTAAATGTGGTGCAAAATTCACGCTGCATCGCAACGTTGTGATTGGTGAATGGGACCTGGCTGTGTTTCCTGTTCCTCAGGGAGAACAGGAGCAGAGACGCAGGACCCGGCGACAAGCTAAGTAAAAAAAAAAGTATTATTCTTTTTAATGCGCACCCTCCAGAAATCGCGACCCACCGGCGACCTCCCTGTGACCCCTCGTACCCACCCTCGCCCTGCCACCTGCGAGCCGTGGTGGCCACCACTGCATGGAACGCCCCTTTCACACTGTTTACTGTCTGAAAGGGGCACTTATTTACAAGTCCATGAAAAGCCACGTAAAGTTGCTTTGCGTGGTCTTGTAAACATGCTGTGGCACATTGCACAACCGAAACATCAAACATGTGACATCACAGCGTTGCAAGAGTGCCGCTAGGGCTTCATAAATGAGGCCCTTGGATAATCGAAGAACTACCACAATTCATCCTTGGCAAGGTGAACAGCGCGATGGATCTCATGCCATTGCAGCTAGGAGCACCAAGGAGACCACCACCGCTGACATGCATCACTCACCTGGACCATTGACCCATTCCCTTTGGGTGACAAATGGACCTGATCCCCTCTAAGCTGACCCCGGTAGACCGGAACTTCAGCAACAGGAAGATGAAGGCCAGTGACTGCCGAAAGCCAGACACTCTCCTGAACTGTCTTTAACCATGGAAGAAGGAGAGACGCACAACCAATCAACATTAAATTAGGTTTTCTGCCATCTGAGGAGTCACACCCGGGGGTTGCACAGACCCTGCACCGGATGACCACGTCGCAGTGGATCCCACGTCACTGGGAGAACGTTCAGGGGAAGTGTTGGGATCCTGTCTCTGAATGCAATTGCACATCGTCGGCGCAACATGCAGCTCCTTCTGCCTCTCTTGTACAACCTGCTGCAGTTTGGGGGTGGCTTGTAGTTGTGGCAGAGATGCCTGCTCCTCCTACGCCTCCCAGTACAACTGGCTCCATGAATTACAGCTTGTTGAGCAGACCCTTCACTCCCTGTCTGCAGCACCTGGCAACCAGTAGATTGCAGCCAGGTCCTGCCCTGTTCAGCGGCATCAATGATTTGCATGTCAACATCTATGATCACTTGCAGCCTTTACAGGTAGAGGAGGGAGTATTTGGTGCCCAACTCTCGGAGCATCGCTTAACCACTAGAGACGAGCCCCTCTGCCTTTGCACCCCAGTGGCGTAGTCAGGGAAGAAAATAACTGTGGCGTTTTCCACTTTCACCTCCCCCAGCTTGCGTACTTCCCTCAGGACACCATGATGATCCCTGTAGGAGGTGGAAGAGAAAGGGTCTTGGACCTGTACCCGGCAGCGTGTGGGTCAATGGCACTCGAAAGGCAGCTCCACCTAGATGCCTACTCTGATCTAACCATGGCAACCAGATTCCATGTGCCCTAGTGAGTGACGGAATATCAAGAGCTGAACCGACCCATGTGCTCTTGGCACCCACTGCCACCAAAGGCTGATATCAGCGACTAGAACCAGTTAATAGAGTAACCCACCAGTCTTGTGCGATGCCCTCAGTGATGTTGGTTAGCTGCAGTACAGGGATTGCTCAGGGCTCGGTGTGCACTACCCACTGGTGCTAGGCCTTGGCCCGACTCAACCCCTGGGCCTCTTCCGCTCCATGTCCTGCCGGCTCCTCACCTGGACGTCGACATTGTGGCTCAATCCGCCACCCTCTCTCCGAATCTGTGACTCAGACAGCAGGAGCCTCAGCCACACAGGATTTCACAGCCCTGTGTACAGCAGTCGCCACCAAATCCACTGGGGAACTCTTGATGCAGGTGCTGCAACAGGGTCCCCTTAGGCATGAAGTACTCGCCACAGCGTACGGGCAGCAACACATCCTCTGGCCTGTGATGCATAGAGGAGAGGTCCAACATTGCCAATCTCTGTGCACCCCGGTGTAGTGGTGGTGCGTGTTATGCAATGCAGACCTCCCTCTGTCAGTGCGCAAGAGCGCCTCTACTGATCACAGCTCCAAGGGGCACCTTCTAAGGGTTTCTCACACAGGTCAGCAATGTGTCTCCATGCCACCTGCCAGACTTCACCACCAGGTAAGGGCGATCGCCGACGCCTCAAAGTCTACCACCACGGCCCACAGGTTTGGGCCCAATACGGGCCGCCTCCACTATCAGGTCACAGTGACTCCACTGCCCTGTCGCCTCCCACTCCGGGTCTCAGACGCAGGCCCAGCAAGGCCTCCGGGCCCCAGCGACTGTCCGCACTTCCATGCATTGGCTGCCATGGTGTTGCAAGGATGGCGCTATGAAAAGTGCTGCATCGCTGGTTTTCCCCAGCGATGCACCACTTTTCATAAATGAGGCCCTGATTCTGCTTTTTTCTCTTCCCCTGGTACACTGGCTGGTCATCCTGGCTGTTGAGTGGTTTTGGAGTGTTGTTGACCTGTGCTGAACTTGACCCTGGCTGCTCCATTCTGCATTCCATTTGTTTTTATTTAGTTTTTTTCATTAGAAGTGCATTTATAGTCTTTGCCTCTAGAGACTGAAAAGTGACGTTGGGTTGACTAACATGATTTTTTTTACCGCTAATTGGCCTTTAGTCACTTTTCTCTCACTAACGTCAATTTGTTTATCACTGTGATGCTAGTGTTAGCTTCAGTTTTCACCATGGCTAGCTGATACTATCACCATGTAGCAACCTATTGTAAACCCTCATATCTGTCCCTCTAAGTGTCAATGCCATATTTACGAATTTTCCATATAGACAAACTATGGAATCCTTTTCTAAAAATGAGAAACCTCGCCCTGTACATGTGTGATATATAAAGTCCATAGAGTTGGGTATAACTGCCCGTGTCAAGGGATATTGAGGTTTTGCATATCCGTTTTTCATTTAACGCTATATATTAAAATTGCAGTTTATTTGAAACCCTATTAAATATAGATTATTAAGACATTACTATCCCTCAACCACATCCTCCGAGTAAAAAACATAACCTTCTTAAAGCTTGTGATCTTCAAGGGTTTTTCTGCATTAGTTTAATTGGGACAAAACTGGGTGTTGTCAAAAAGTCTTGCCATATTTTCTTGTGTGGATTGGGTTTGATTGGCAAAATTTTATAAATATTAGCATAATAATGATAATATTGAACAATCATAGGTGCATGGACAAATATATTTAGGCACAAATGCATGGCAAATCACCATTTAGTGTGAATGTATACCCACAAAACATCACCTGGCACTTACTACCTTATCCCATTAATGTTCATTCGGTTCACAGAGCTGCACTTTGGTAAGCAGTGATTATGAACTGAATTGCTTTGTTTCTAAGCGGGCATATGGTTTCTGTAATTCCACCACCCACTATTGCATATGTTATTTTTATACTTCCAAATTCAGATCCCTTTATTTGTCCAATGCTCAGTACTGTTTGATGTGTTTGATTTTTTTACATCGGTTTAACAGTCATAATGACTCCAATAGTAATCAATAGCATGTACAGCGAGAGCTTTCAAGCGTTAGTCACTTAAGCATTCCTTAATTGTTTACATCCTACCTGCTCTGTTCAGGGATATTTTAGCAGCATTGTACAAGTCTTTCTCAGTGAAGCTGATGAAAGTATACGCAAGTCTTCACATGGTTTCTTCCTTCTTTATGTTTTTCCACAACTGTCATTTTCTGGATAGGTCATAGATTTTCATTACCTTTCTTAAATAATATTTCTTTACAGTTAGAGGAACAGAAAATAATTGAGTGACAGGCTCAAGTTCATTTTGGGAAACAAATGAACTCTAAAATAAATGAGCCATGAGAGTGTTCACTGAGTATTGCCTTGGTCTAATTTTAAGGCTTCCTATAAGGAAATTGCACTTTTGCAATTTCTGATAGTGAATGCGAATCCGTAGGATTTGCTATTAGAAATTACTGGTTTCACACATTCCATTTTGCAACTCCCAAATAGCAATTTCTGCGGATTCGCTATTTTGGAATCGCAATTTTGGAATTTTGTACATATGGGCCTAAGACTCTCTATGACATGCCACTCTATGGCATGCCACTGCACTCCACTCTACCACATGCGAGTCCACTCTACAACACTCTATGACACACTACTCTATGACATGTCACTCAACTCTATTCTAAGCCACACCACCCCACTCTGCGCCACTCTACATCATTCTGCTCTACTCTATGCCCCTCCACTCCCCACAGCGCCTTGAGACCCTCTTGGGTGAGTAGCGCGCTACATAAACCCCCTGATGGATTGATTGATTGACATGCCACTCTACTTTGCTCTATTATACGTCACTTCATTGTATGACACTTTACTCCACTCTGCGCTACGCTACACCACTCCACTCTACTCTTTTCCACCCATCTCCACTCAACTTCACTCTAAGACACTTCACTTTACGCCAATCCGCTTTATGCCACTCCACTGTACTCCTCTCTATAACACTCTATGACACTCTATACCTCTCCACTCTATGACATTCTTACTCTACAACGCTTTACTCCATTCTATTCCACTCTACAGCACTCTGCTTAACTCGATCATGCTCTATGCAACTCCCTTTGTGGCACTGCATGCTACTTTATTCCAGTCTACTCTGTGACACACTACTCCAGCCCAGTCCACTCTACTCCACTTTATGCCACCCCACTGTACGACACTCAACGAAATGCCACTCCACTCTACAACACTCCACTCTATCACACACACTACAAAGTACAACATGCCAGTCCACTCTATCCCACTCCACTCTACACCCCTCCACTCTAAGACACTCTACCACATGTCACTCTACGACATGCTACTCCACTCTATTTTACAACATGCCACTCCACTCTATGCCATTCCATTCCACTCAACTCTACGATACACCATTGCACTGTATGGCACTCCACTGTTCACCACCCCACTCTACTCTAACACATGTTACGACAAGTCAGTCTATGACACACCAATCCACGTCACTCCACGACATGCAACTCCACTTTATGGCACTCCACTCCACTGTACAACACCCTACACCATTCCACTTGGTGACATGCCAGTCTACTCTACAACACACCAGCCCACTCCACTCTATGACATGGTACTCCACTTTCCTCCACTCTATGCCCCTCCATTCTAAGACACTCTATGACACACCACCCTACGACACTCCACTCCATTCTATTCTAAACCATGCCACCCCACTCTGTGCCACTCCACTCTACAACATTCTTCTCCACTCCATGCCACTCCAGTCTCCAACACCCTACACCCCTCTATGCCACTCTACGACACTGTTCTCAATTCTATGCCACTCTGCCTAACTCAATGGCACTTTATGCAACTCCCTCTATGACACTCCATGCTACTTTCCACCACTCTTCTCTGTGACATTTACTCCAATCTACTTCAGTCTACTCCACTACTCCACATTATGCCACTCTACTCCACTGTACGACACTCAATGAAACGTCACTCCCCTCTACAACACCCCACTCCACTTTATAAAACATCACTCCTAAGTTTGACATGCCACTCCACTCCACCATGTTCCCCTCCACTCTAAGACACTCTGAGACACCACTCTATGACGCACTACTTTACTCTATTGTATGACACACCACTCCACTGTATGCCATTCCACTCTACTCTAAAACACGCTGTTCCACTGTGCGTCACTCCACTCTAAGACACTTTACAACATGTCATTCTATGACACACCACTCCACTGCACTCTATGACACGGCACTCCACTCTAAGGCACCCCACTCCACTGTGTAACACCCCACCCCACAAAATTCCTCTCTACGCTACACCACTCCACTCTATGACACACCACGCCACTCTAGGAGACGTCACTCCACTCTACGACATGCCACGCCACTCTACACCACTTCCTGGAATACAAGACCTATTTGAACAGACAATAAATGAATGCCAGCTTTGCCAAGCCATGAGGGAGAGTATTCATCCTCTCTCCATAATCACATAAGAAGAATGCAGTTCTCCATGGAGATAAGTGAGTCATGATTTCTGTCTGCTTTCAGATGATCAATACCTTCTGGTACTCAGGCCTGCTGGTACTACTTGAAGCTTGTACGACACACATGATTGTCAAGACAGCCTCCTCAAATGCATTAGCATGTTAAGCCCAAATTAGAAAAATAATGGTTGCATATAGACTCGATCACACTCAAAACTGATAATGAACCTCCTTTTCAAGCACAAGATTTTCAGCAATACCTAGAATCCTAAATGGTGGAACACCGGAACAATACTCCATAATTGCCTTAGGAAAATTAGTTTGAGTCATTAGAATAATAAATAAAGCATTATGCACAGGGGTTTAACAAAAAGAATATACTGAATGCATACATCTTAATTTATTGGGCATATATTGCAAAACCTCTCACTGTACCACTTGATTTACCCAGGTGCCGCTCGTGTTTAGCCGTGCTATGAAAAAACACCATACTGGTTGCACATAAGTGGACGTCACCATCTTTGGAGATTGAAGCCAGCCAATGGCAAGGTTAACACAACAATGACTTAGTCAGCCACAAAAGCGGTGCAAATCCCATAAATCTGTGAGTGTGAGATGAAGTTGTTGTCCCTAATGGGAAGTTTAGGATGCCTTTCGAGAGTAAATCATGAACTGTAACTAATCTTAATGTGCGTAACACTGAAGTATACAAAAAAGTGATGGATACAATGCTTGAATTAATCCCAGCCACTGGTAATTACTCAGAGCCACATCTGAGTCCATCTTACTTTGACCACAACGTCACCTCCATTTAGACCAAGCCTTCTGCAAATCAATCGTGACCATGCTTCGATCAGAACAGTCCAGCCCGAACTGCCAGACTAGAGCCTCCCTGAACCGGAACCCAAGACACCCAAGACCTGTTTCACCCTCAACAGTTGGGTATAGCTTGGTTCCAGTGGTAGGGCATGCACAGGACCCTTGTCTGGATATAACCGTCCCACTTAGGGCATCGCACTTTAATATACTTAAAAAATGATGGATAGAATTCTTGAATTATTTTATTTTTACTCGTCCTGCATCCCGGTCCATCGTTAAAGGCGAAACCGGTCCTAAGTTGCTTATGTTCTGGTTCAAGGAGGACCTACCATGGCTGTACGGAATGGACTGTTTTCATTGGAGAGGTGAACTCGTGGATCACAACACAGGTCTAATGCTCCATTTCTTCTACCTAAACAATCTATTCATGTCTATGATCAAATGAATACTTTCCTTCACTTATGGGGCCCAAATATGAGTTTCTCGGTGCAGGGGTGCTGATATAACCCCATCGGGATTCTCTGATTCCACCTGGTAATTGCACAAGCAGTTACACATTGTTTTTTTAAAACTCAGAATGGGAAATAACACACAGACCAGGAGACCAGGATTACAGGGAACTTTTCTGTATGTGGATTTCACATTTACTGGGACATGCCACTCCTATTTACCAAATGCTCTGAGCTGGTTGTGAACTGGAGTGGGGACAGCAATGGGTTACAAGGTGGGGGATGGGGCATTCAAAGAATTGGGGAGCCTATGGTAAGATCTATGCAAACTTGTCACTTGATTTTAATGTCTGTCTTTCCCAGATGGTAAAATTGGACCCAGTGTACCCGCGCTCAGAAAATTCAGGTGCAGGAACCTAGGGGTACCTATGACCTCAGATACTGTTCAATCAAACCCTAAATATAAAAAGTCTACATTGGGTTCTCATTTTATTGTAATTTATGTATCCTTTTGTACACAGTTCACCCTGTTGGTTTCAAGCCTGTCCGCGGGTTGCTCTCCTGAGTGGTGAATGAATTGACACTTGCAATCTTTCTCTTGTACAAAATGGTGTTTTGTGTTCCAATAAAGAGGCGTTAGGCTCTCCTGTCTAATGCTGTTTCATTCATTTGTATATATGTGCTACTCCTTCTACACTATGCTTTACTGGAACCTAGAATCCATATACTGGGGGTATTTTATGTATTGATGTTGCTGCATTACAGTATGTCTTCTCTACTTGAAATTGGGCCGCTGTACAGTACTTTAAATTCTTTCAGCATTTCTATGGGGTTGGATTTCAGGGTCATTTCACGATTGTTTCATATGCAAAAGCTTTGGACTGCTATGAGGAATACTCCATGCGGCAGATTTTAAAAGGTCGAGTAGAATTCCTGCTGCGCTAGAAAACCTTAGCGCTGCCCTGCGTGCGTGAAAGTAAATAGCGTTGCGTCATATTTACAACGCGAGGCGTCGCGAACTAGTGCATGCACGAAAATAGTCTCGCATCTCAGTGCAAAAAGCATTTGCATCATGCACGTCCGTACAAAAAAAAATGCAAAACACCGCAAAAGGATGCAACGTATTTTGGTGGAAGTCCAAACACAAGAAATGGAAGAGAACCTTCTCCACAAACCATTCCTGTAATTCAGCAGGCAGAAGAGGATCCAGCTACCAATATCTCCATGTGGATTAGTGATATTCTCTGCTTGTAGATTCTTTCCTTCCGCTGTGTTTTCTTTTTCGCCAAGGCAACTATCCGCTGATGGTGACGGACAATAACAATCTCCATGGTTGCCACTGCCAGTAGATATTTGTTGTGCTTCTGCTGGTAGATCTCCCAGTAAATAGATCCAGCTCTTTTTGCACCTGTTTTGTACCCGCGCTATTTTTCCTGCCCAAATCTATTTGCGCTGCTTCATGTCCCTTTGCATGACTCTTGTAAATACTTGTGCCTACAGGGTTTGGGAGCTTTTTTGCATGGGTAACGCCCTGACACACCCACTATGCATACATGAAATCGACTTTGGCGCAGAGTGATGCAAAACCATTTGTGCATCACGCTAACTTTAAAATATGGTGCAAATACTTACTTGCGCCTATCTCAAAATGTGTGCGAGGTTTTGCGCCGCTTTGTATCATGCGAGCGCCTGCGTAAACTCTTCAAAAATCTGCCCCCAGGTATTTACTTCTTAGGGTTCTGTATGGTCTCTCATCCAATGAAGGCACACGCTACAACAGCTGTGTTTGTTCCCAATTGTTTGATTTTCTGTTCTAGCTATATGCCTCAAGATCCTCTGTAGGGTGCAAAGGACCTGTGCAAACAATGTCTCCGGATCCAGGGCCATCTTAACACCATTATAGAACCCCGGGCAAAGCTTTGCACTGGGCCCTGTCTACACAACCAGCCAAAGAAATAAAAATGTTTAACTGAAAATTTGTGTGAAATTCTGGTCTGCATGGGACCTTTATGCTTGTGGGGCCCCCAGGCAACTTACCAGCGTGCCCATGCGTTAAGGCAGCACTGCTCGCATCCCATTGTGCCACAAGTGATGGCTGAACACGCCTGTGTTCCCGTACATTAAGGTGATGTAAATTTCCTTATTGGTCTTATTCTGTTTTCCCATTTTAAGTCCAATTAGGAACTCCTTGACTTTCAAGAGGACACTTTTAGCCACAATGAGGAAGGCAGTCTTTAGGAACGCCTTGTCCTTTTTTCAAAACCTCCGCCATCCTTCTACTTACCAACACAAAGAATGTGGGATGAAAGGGTGTGGAGTGATAAGAGGTAGAGAGAATTGAGAAAGGGTGTGAGAAACACTAATTGGTGCTTATGTCCTCGAACAGATCTGCCTGCTGCTTTGAGGCAGGGGTCTCTGAATTGCTTTACTTATGAACAAGGATCCCTGGACAATAGATGTGAAGTCTAGCCTGCTCATGGGATTCATGGGCTTTATCTATATTTCTCTTTTTTCATCTGGACCAATTAGCTAGATAAGCAATACTGCTTCCAAAGGACTGGAGTATCCAGTTGTCCTCATTCACTGCTCTCCAGTCTCTCCTGAAAGAAGATAAGTTGTACTTTGATGTATGAATACTTCAACTCACAAGCCACTAATGTTTCACAATATGTGCATTGGGAACTCCTTCAATATTTTGCCTTGTATATAATTGTTAAAGACACTAAATAATTGTTAAAGACAGTATATAATTATTAAAGACTGTATAATATTGTTAAAGACTGTATATAATTGTTAAAGACTGTATATAATTGTTAAATGAATGGCTACAATAGAGGAGTATAAACTTAATATGGATCAGGTTTTATGGCTCACACGATTTAATCATTGAATATTCTATATTTAATACATTTTCAATAAAACTCAGAAAATGGAAAAGAATAAAGAATTGAGAATAGTTGAAGAAGCTGCACTATTGTCGGCACTGCATCCCGTCCCTTGCTTAGCTAGATTTTCACAGACTAACTCAAAATAGGCGACTAGAACTTTAATAAAATATGCAGCCTGTTAGTGATATAACCAAATTGAACTTTTAAAAATGACCAAATTCTTTAAAGTTGTTGTGAGAAATTTGAGCATATGCAAACTAGAAATATGATGAAAGTTAGACCATATCTAAAGTAAGTGAAGCAAATACTCTGGCACAAAGTTGCCTTGCTTGTCACTGGCTCTACCAGAGCAGGTACAATTAGTACAAGGCATGGCCTCATTTGAAACATTAGATTCTCACATGTATTTTAGAGCCCTTAGGATCCTTCACTCTCATTTGAGATTTTGCATCATAGAGCAAGGCAGAGTTTTGTCTGTGACCCGGTCATTATATCCAACCCTCCCTGATGTCCAATTTTTAGACAGAGTTTTGGATTACAGGAAGTGCTGATGGAATGCTATTCTATTAAAGCACCCAGCTGATGGTTGGTGGAACTGTGGAAAGCTTTTCTGTTTTTTTACCTGTTCTGTGTTTTAAATTCCTGGGTCAAGGACAAGTAGGGCTAAGAGTTATGACGATTACCACTAAGTAATCGGGGCATTGCTTCTAATGGTACTTTTCATGAGTTTCTTTCCACAAGTTATAACATTGGCCTTCTACACTACAAGGCTGAATAAGCATCTGGTGGTTCTCGGACCGCCAGACTCATGGTGGAGTGGTGGTGGTGGTCTTGTGACTGCCACATTATGACCATAGTGGTCGTGCCGCCCTGGGACCGCTGCCACCACCAGGGAACCATAATTCCTTGGCAGTGACGCGGCAGTCCAGAGGCATCCATATGCTTGGCGGGCCGCCGTAGTCCGACCAAGCATATTAGCAGTTTCCTCTCCACCAGGGTTTTCATGGCAGTTCCTCTTCCATGAAAATACTGGCAGACAGGAAATAAAGGTGACCCTCCAGGACCCCCTTGTACCTCACAGCAGGTGCCCCCCTGTGTGCATGCACAGAATTTCAAGCACAGCATGGACTTTTCAGCCCATGCCGTGCTGGAACTGTTTTTGACATTCCCATTGCAATGCCTATTTTCTAGGCACCGCTGTGGAAACGCCAAAGGAATTGTCCACCAATAACTAAAAAAAGTCATTATACAGCCAGTGGTTCTCACATACGTTTGGCTGTGCGGTGGCGGGGTGGTCCCGCGGCCACACCGTCAAACTTGTAATCGGCCCCTAGGTGCTTCATTGACAACACATTTTTGATTGGGTCTTTCAGAAATTGGGATATGACTAAGACTAACTGCAGCTACGGGAACAGAGTCCGGTAAATTCCAGACATTTTCTGAGTTAAGAAATTAGTATTTTTGGGGGGGGAAATCTGTATATTACATTTTAATTTTTCGAGCATACATGAGCTTTGCATTTGTACGAACTTTTGCGTTACGTAGGAGTTAAGAAATTAGTCATAGCGTTAAAGGAGTCCAGAAGGTAATATTCTACAATCCCATTTGAAGAGTGGGCAAGTCAAGTACATAATGTGTTCTTAACAGTGAAATATTCCCAACTGATATATTATCTCGCGTTTTAGGAATGCCACACAGCCTGTAACTACTGCTGCATATTTTATTGAGTAAGAAAATGAAATAAAGTGCATTAAAAAAGATTTCATTGCAAACATAGGGGTTTCTCTGTGGACCAAAGAAGCTACACAGTCCTATAACATGTTGAGGCTGTGGAGGGGTGGGATAAAGAGCTAGTCTGTTAATTGTAATAGATGTTCTTGGCTTGATTCCCCAGAACGGAAGTGTTGGCCTGAGCTAGTTTTGGACAGCTATGGACACCATACAGGAATCCTGACCTACCATTCTCATACAAGGCACACCTATGCTTTTTCCTGGTGAGGTTCTCTGTGCATTTAAAGCCGATTTAAGGAGGCTGAATGTGGAGACTGCACTAAGGATCCTTGACTTTCCATCTTAAAAGCTTGCCAATAAGACAAGCACAACGCTAGGTTTCCTCTTAAAGAAAATAATAGTCCAGTTCAATGAATCATTAGTCCTTCGCTTCAGCCATGGAGCCGCGGGCGCGGCGAGTGCCGGATCCAGCAATCTGCCCCAGGAAGGGGAGGATGCAAAGGATGCCGGGTGGTAATTACTTGTTTTGAGTACTGTAATTAATAAAATTGTCATGCTTTTTAGGAGGTAAAATGCAGCACAGACAAATTACAATACCTAATGGAAGGGGTTCTGCCCCTCCTTCATGATTATTATCCAAAGTGTTGGGTGATGAGTTCCTCAGACAAATTGTATCTAAGGGTGCTGTAACAATTTTGGTAAGGATGGTGCACATTCATATGTTGAAGTCGGTGTGCTATATTAACCCCTTGTCCCTGTTACTTGTCCGAGTCCTTAAAACTGGGGGTGAGCCTTTCTACTGAAGAGAGAGGACCCTTCTTGCTTTAAGTAAATACAGTACATACGCCATGGTGTCGCAAGGAGGACCCTTTATTTTTTTATTTTTTAGTAGAAGCTTGGTTGCTTGACTGGGTCATGATAGCGCCCATGCTTAGCTGAATACCTTGTTTTCCCTCTTGATAGGTGTCCGCACTGTTTGCTGTGGCTGTGTATTTTCAGAATTCCGTTATTGTTTTTAGAATTCCTGCATGCTTTTAGTCTCAAGATGTGAGAAAGAGAGTGAAAGGTGGCCCAATAGTGCAAAACACCTGCATAAAGGCAAACATACATCCATGTTTTCAGAACGACGTGGAATTGATCATTAGGAAAATATGTCCACTTCATCATGGATGTTTTAAGGACTGCAACATTTCAGTGTCGAATTTCTTGTGACTGAAGGCGTAGATCACTACTCCTTTTCAATATGTGAAACCGTTGAGGAGTTTCCATGCTGATCATATTTGTGAAATAAAGCTTGTTCTTTGTTGTTTAGGGACAGGGGTCTCTGTAGGCGGCACAGAGCAACGTGAAACCAAGGTACAAACACAAGGACGGGAAAAAAAACACGAAATGACACAAGGACGGGGAAAAAACGAAATGAAAGCCCTTCATGGTCCTCACAACCCCTTAGCATTATAGAGTTCGCAGCTGCGCAGGCAGAAAAACGTCGTCACACGTCCAAGGCAGTGTGAATAATCCTTTCTGGAGCGCGGCCTGCAAGCTGCACCGCCTTTGTCAGGTGAACTTGAGTTAGGTCATCAGACTGGCCCCTATCCCACCCCCCTTTGCATCATTCTAACGCCCGGGGGGCATTTGTGGCCTTGGCTGTCATTTGAAAGTGAAATAACAGGCCAACGTTGAACTAGGAGGCTATTCCTTCAAAGGAAAGCAAAGCCCGCATGTGACACTACTCCACTCCAGTCTCCTGCAGATTAAAACGGAACACGGAATTCACGTTTCACTGTGTGGAGATTAAGCCTGTTACCTTGCCCCGCGCGTTGGACAAAAGGGGCCTTATCTATCTGTCGGATCGGGTTTAAACAAGTGATAAAAAGTCGTGTGTGGATGATTGGCACTCTATAGAAGGCGGCGCGAGAGACGTTTAGCCTCATGAATGACGATGAAGCAAGATGTCGTGTCGGGGCACACTTCAGAACCGAGCAATGCATTGCAGAGCTAAGCTGGGGCTCCCGAAAGAGCGAATTACAAAAAAAGCATACAGCTCGCTAAAGCATGAAAACGGCCCTAAGAAGATTAGCTGCCCATGTGTATATTGTAAGTTATTTTAAATGTTATGCAAATGCGCTCAATGTATGTCACCCCCGTGCAGTCATCACGCACCACGTCCAATCAAAGGGACTGCGCAACACTGCCTGTATAGTAGCTTTGCTTTCCCAAATTCCCATATGTTTACAACTAGGCTTTCACACTTATGTGGCTGGCACCCCGGCTATATCTGGCCACCACTGACTAGTATTGACGAGGGAGAGCAGCTGCACTGTTTTTGTTTTCTTGGTAATGTCATTTTTTCCCCTCACTACAGTAATTAAGCTTGTTTCTCACTCTTTTGATCCCGTGAGCCACATCATCTTCACTCACTTACAAAGGTACCTTGAAAGCTTTCGCCTTTTTATTGCCATGTTAGGTGCTTTGGTATATGGTTTGCCCAGGGTGTTGTTTTCTTTGCAGAGCCTTTAGATATTTTTGAAAAATGATCTGCACACTTGAGGTGCACATTCTGGGAGTGGATTATAGTTTTGAACTTTTTACTTTTCCCCTGAAAAGCCAAGGAGAATCTTTGTCTGTTTTGAGAACGCATTGGCATTTGGTGTGATAAACAGAACATTCCATGAAGGAGGAGGCCTCCTGGAATGTTTCCATTGCACCCGTTAGAGTGAAGTCTGCCACATTTGGTTCCAGCGTCGGTAGTTCAGAGGTTCATTTCCATTAAATAAAGCTCAGGATCAAGAAATGGATGCTGAGCACATGCTGAGTGTAACAAGCCATAACAATTCAACAGAATAAGATCTGGTTAGAGCTGTTCCACAATAGTGGAGAGGTACCTGGAGGAGAGTGAGCCACCATTTCCTGGCGTATGGTGGTGAAGGAGGAAGCTCAGAACACTCACTGAAGCATCATCTCTCAGTGTGCCATCCCACATCCTAAGTGAACTTTCCATTTTGGTTGGATTGCCAATTGTACAGAGGCATTATCCATTCTCTGGTAACAGCCTGTGTGTAGGTAATGTGAATTTCAGCTATCCTGCAATATTGTAGGTAGCTCCAGTTCTGCCTTCTTCATTCGGAGGAAGTTGAAGGAGAAGGACAGGATCACAGATGGAACAAATGCAGTCGTGGAAAATGTATAAAACATCAAAGCTACTTCGCGAGCCATACACTGCTGTTTACTCACCTTATAACTGACAGTAGGATTACACGAAAAGGCCAAAGATGCAGCAGGCTGATCCAGGGACAATGAAGATGATTCTGCACAGAGGTATTTCCAGGTCTAAGTGATGGCTGTTTGACACATGGAACTCCATGGTTTTATAGACCTCCATTAATGAAGCAACAATGTTTGTGTTTGCCAAGAGCTAGCTACTCATGCTGGAGGGCAATCAGTCCACTTAGAAAGCTGAAGGTCTGAAAGTTCTTCTTCATGTGTCTGTCGTATTCCTCAACAGACTCAAATTCCTCAAATGGGTGAAGTTGACATGCTGATTTCCCATCAGAGCACTAAAAGGAACTGTCAACAGAGGGTCAAGTCCGTTTTCTAGAATTTGAGGGAGTATAGGTTTTCATCAAAGCCACCTGCCAATATATCATTAATTGCTGGTACAGAGACGCTGATAATCCTCGTCCCTTCAATAAAGCACTTGGACTTCTTGAATTAAGCCTCATTTGGTATAGGCTCCCCACAGACAGATGGAGAGGAAGTCCCAAAGTACTGTACTCCCCATGGCTTCTTTCTTCAACGACCAATTTCGCTGTAGTGTCTACTGCGGGTGGTGTTCATTTTGCTTACTTGGCCTGGAGTCCAAACATATCGATATGACAGAGAAGGGAGTAATTATTTATGAAGTCTAGGATTGAAGCATGATTGTAATAGGGCGCTATCACTTTCTGCTCTAATTCACATCGGTCTGAACACATTAATGGCCGGTGGACTTTCACTCTACCAATGCTGTGGATTGACCTCCTTGTCTGAATTCTCCCCCATGGCAGAAATGTGCGACCAAACAAGTGGCCCCCTCTTCCACTTTAGATGTTTAAAACCTGCCAGCAATTCTGCCAGGGCTTATGATATTGCTGAATTCCCATCATCAATGTGGACACTGTAAATTTACCCCAAAAGTCCATGTGCATTGCTGTTACTAATGTGGGAAGGGTATGCCCAGACGTGGGCCCGTGCTCACTATGCCAGTGGAGTCAAGCTATCCTGGCTGATGATGGCTCATAGCCAGAAACCGGTCCTAGGATGCTTGATTCCGGTCCAGGGAAGACATGGCTTGGCAGTTCGGGCTGGACTGTTCCCATGAGGCACAGGGTCAAGACTGATTTGCACATGGCCATATCTGAACTGGGGTGGCGTGGTGAGCAAAATAACAATGGATTAAACCCAGATCTGTGACTGAGGGTGAATGTTTTGCCAATGTGCAACATTCCGGCAATCACCTTGTGTGTTTTGCTGTTCGCCCTATGTGGGAAAGGTATGCCCAGACGTGGGTCCCGTGCTCACTGCGCCACTGGAGTCAAGCTATCCTGGCGGATGACGGCTGATAGCCAGAAAGGATGCTTGATTCCGGTCCAGGGAAGACATGGCTTGGCAGTTCGGGCTGGACTGTTCCCATAAGGCACAGGGTAAAGACTGATTTGCATATTGACATGTCTGAACTGGGGTGGCATGGTGAGCAAAATAACGATGGATTAAACCCAGATCTGTGACTGGGGGTGAATGTTTTGCCAATGTGCAACATTCCGTCCATCACCTTGTGTGTTTTCCTGTTCGCCCTATGTGGGAAGGGTATGCTCAAGCTATCCTGGCTGATGACGGCTGTTAGCCAGAAACCGGTCCTAGAATGCTTGATTCCGTTCCAGGGAAGACATGGCTTGGCAGTTCGGGCTAGACTGTTTCCATGAGGCACAGGGTCAAGACTGATTTGCATATGGCCATGTCTGAACTGGGGTGGGGTGGTGAGCAAAATAATGATGGATTAAACCCAGATCTGTGACTGGGGGTGAATGTTTTGCCAGTGTGCAACATTCTGTCCATCACCTTGTATTTTTTAATGTTAAGGAGACAGAACTTAACCATTGGTGAGATTCTGACATGCTCTTTATGAAGGTCTTTTGAAGGTCCTTCTAAAACAAAACTGATGGTGGATCACCTTTTTTGGTAGAGTTATGCATCTATTAGAGACAGGTATTTCTACCAGTGGAACAGCATTATCGAGGAAATTCCAAATTGGTCTTACTTCCGGTCACGTGTCCTATACTTGGAACACAGCAACATGGGAGTACACTATGAGGATTTCCTGACACACATAGACCAGGATTACTTGCAGCTTATACGCGCTAGTGGGATCCGGTTTGGATCCTCACCCGGGATTTATACTCACCTTTACTTGACTGGAGCTTACCTTGCTCAAACAGACGCCTAGACGTGATTCTACATTTGGAGTTGACTACTTTTATGGAGGGAGCACTTCTCTTTACCTGATTACTGCACACTGAAGATATTATTCCATATAGTAACGAGCTCTGCCGGGTTGGAAATATCACCGGTAGAGCGACCTATTGGCAAGTTTACCCTTTTTACAGCCCTGAGGAGTCCCAAAGACACTGTTCCCGCGCGACGAAACACGTGTCAGCTGGTTGTGGAACCATTAAATCTTTATTAAGCACCTCTATGTTAATGATTTATTGTGATTCTGTTGACTTTGGCCTTTCCTTAATGATGTGTCATAAATATACACAGGTTACCAGTAAGGAGAGAAAGGGTATTCGCCAATGAAGGCAGGAGAGGGACTCCCTGTCCCCTTGGGTATATCAGTAAACAACAATAAGGGAGTTACACCTAGAGGATACACCCAACCTCAATAGAGGCGGGTCTGTGTCTTAGCCACAATCCAGTAAAGGGACGTCCTTTGTCCTTAAGAAGACCCCTCACTCACCAACCTAGTTGGTGACATGCTTCATCATCGGGGTCCCACCCGGACAGCCGAATGCCATCCAGGTGTGCTGCGACACCTGATTACAGTGGAGCTGGTTTATTTCTTTTATATGTGCAAAGGAAAGAACTAAGTGTGATTAAAAGTATCCGGTACTGCCCACTTACGTGATTTATTCTGGGGTGTAACGGATATTATTAAAAAAGGAGGCACCTGTTGCCCAATTAGGAGAGCTGTCGGTGAAAAAACTATACAAGGTGTGAGATTTAAAATGGTCTACATGTTTCTACCTATGTGTCAGATTAACAGGTATTCGTCAGGACCGTGGGGTACCTTCGGGACGGTGTGCGCACGCTAAGGCGCACCCTATCCTCGTAGGTAGCAGAAGGAGAGACAAATAGAATCTCCAAAAAAATGGTTTCTTCTTTAGTCTGTAGAAAAAACCTGTTGAGAAAATGAGGGAAAAGGAATGTGGATGACCAACATAAACATATATAAAAACATACATAACACACAATAGGTGAATAGTGATGTTCGTCTGCATTCATCATAGGCTTGATGTGAGGGACGTGTGAAATAAGTCCCAATAACGCGACATCTACATACCACGTGGTAGCACACCCAATGTATCTATGATACTAAAATCACTTGGTGTCAGTGCTGGCTTTTGGAAAGGGGCACTAGACACGTAATGGCGAAGTACTGGGTGTTTTATGTCTCAATTACTGAGAAACAGCGGAGTCGTCGTGCAGGTGAAGACGACTGCGCAGGGTAAAAACAACGAGTAGGTGCGTGAGAAAAAGACTAATTATGGACCTGTTACATTGACCACGAATAAACAAAGGAGCGACGGTGCCTGGTAATGGTAGCATGCATAATTATAGTGAAGAAATGTAAAGACTGAACATCTTACTAGGAGCTTTTAAATTCAATGCTCCATGAGCCACTCCGGGACTGGCGTTTTCCTCGTTACGATCTAACAGAAAGTAACAATACGGGATTTTTGCAATAAGAAAACGCAAGACCAAAGTAACTAAGGGCGTCCCCTTCAAGGAACAATCTTACTTGTAAGAGGATAGAGGGCGCCGCTTGCACCTAAACCGTCACCGCGAGTGCTCCGTGGGTTACTGAGCCGGGGAGCCGGCGCGGTAATAGAGTGTGCCGTTTCCGGGTTGGGCGTTGTTGACTCTAGGCGTGTCATCGGTATGATGGCCAATGCGGTAGCGGGCTTGTGGGGGTATGAACAATTGCTCGCCGGACCAATCAGGGAGCAATTACACGTCACTATCCGCAGAACCCGTCTGGGAATGAGAATTAAAGGGCTGGTTCGTGTTTAATTCGAAAGCCTCATAATATTTATTCGAGTGCAGATCAAAATATTACATGTGCTTAGTGAATGCAACCCGCATCTTATGTAAACGAATATGGCCAGAATTAACAAGGGGATATTAAAAGGGCCAGTCTAGCGCAAGAGCATTAAGGACGAGTCAGTCTGCAAATCATACAGCATACCACGAGACATACAGAAATATCACAGTTCAATCTCGGAAGAGTTAGTTTTGCACTGAATTCCAAGGGATATTATCGTTCAGGCCAAACTTGTGTGTGGCCAGTCTATAAACCCAACGCTGCTCCTTTTCGAAGAGGTTGGACTCTTTTTCAACTTTTTCAATAATGGTCCATTTGAAGTCATTCGGGCCATGTTTCATAGACAAGAAATGTGCTGTGAGTTTTGTCATTGTTTTTTGGCAGCGGATCGTGCTCCGATGTTCGCATATGCGTTGCTTGACCTTCCTACTGGTCATGCCCACATATCTTAGGTTGCACGGACAAGTGATAAGGTACACCACATGCGAGCTATTGCAATTGGTGTGGGATCTGATGGTCCAAATCTTGCCTTCTTCCAACATTAATGTCTTGGTGTTCTCTGTAAGAGGGTAGACACTGCAATTCCCGCATTTGTAGTGTCCCATAACCTTTGGTAGGCCCCATGCGTTGAGCACTGTGGGTTCTTCTTCAGCTTGTCTCTTAGGTCTAGTATTGACTAAACTGTCGCGTATACTCCTTGCTCTTTTATAGGAAAATAAGGGTTTTTCCCATTTCAAATTGCCTGTGTTGATGATCTTCCAGTGTTTATTGATAGATTTCGACATTAGATTTGACGCGGTGCAGAAAGTGGTTACACATGTCAACGGTGTGTCTGCTTGTTCTCTGGTATTGTCCTCTAGTAGTGCCTCTCGCGGCTGATTCCTCGCACGTTTTTGGCATTTGTTCAGGATGTTATCTGGATAACCCCTTGCTTGGAGTTTGGTGGTTAAATCTCCTGCTTGTTTACGGTAGTCATTGAGTTTACTACAGTTCCTCCTGATTCTTAAATATTGACCATAGGGAAGATTCTCTCTCAGTGGTCTAGGATGGAAACTCTCGAATCGTAAGAGATTGTTCTTAGCAGTAGGTTTAAAATGGGTCCTTGTTTCCAAGCGTCCTCCCTCTTTAGTGATTGTTAAATCAAGAAAAGTCAGAGTCGTGGGGTCTTGTGTGTATGTAAATTTCAGATTGTTATCCAGGGTATTGATCCACTCGAAGAACGCAAGGAGCGTTTCTTCTGGCCCTTGCCATATCGTCAAGACATCGTCTATATAACGCTTCCAAAGAAGGATATGTGACGAAAATGGATTCTGCTCATTTAAGATGAATCGCTCCTCAAAGTAGTACACATACAGACCCGCCACGCTAGGAGCAAATGTGCTTCCCATCGAGGTTCCACCTATTTGGAGGTATAGGGTACCCTCGAACTCGAAGTAGTTTTTTTTAAGTGCTAGTCTAGCGCATTCTAGGATGAAGTTCCTTGGAGTTCTGTGAGTCCAAACCTCTTTTTCCAGTGCTCTTTCTAGTACCTTCAGAGTGTCATCCTGAGGTATGCTCGTGTAGAGGCTCTCTATGTCGAGACTGACTAGTATGGTATTCTCGTCAATTGTCACTTGATTTAACAGTTGTAGGACATTTTTGGTATCCTTCAAGTATGTAGGAGTTTTTTGGACTAGAGGCCTCAAAAATATGTCACAGAATTTTGATAGAGGTTCTAAGACCGATCCAATACCTGATACAATAGGTCTACCAGGTGGGGGGGTGTTTGTTCTTATGCATCTTGGGGAGTATGTAGAAGTATGGAATCTACCCTTCATTGTTGCACAGGTAGTTCGCCTCTTGTTTCGTGATAAATCCTCTTTCTTCACCATGATCAATGAGTGACTTAATTTCATTTTTTAGTTCCTGGGTAGGATCATAGGTCAGTTGTCGGTAATTATGTACATCTCCCAGTAAGCGGAGGCATTCAGTTCTATACATGGCAGTGTCCAGTACAACAACACCTCCACCTTTATCCGCAGGTTTGATAGTGATGGTATCGCAGTGTTTTAATTCTTCCAAAGCAATCCTTTCAGGTTTGGTGAGGTTGGTGAATGGTTCCTTGGGCTCAAAGGTTTCGATATCATTGAATACTGCTTGTTCAAAAGCGGAAAGTTCAACCGGTGTCATGTGAGGAGGGGGGGTGAAGGTTGACTTTATTCGCAATCCAGTCTCATTGCGATCTTGATTCTCATTGTTGTTGGTGTTTTTTTTCAAAGAAAGCTTTAAGTTTCAATTTCCTAAAGAAACCAGCTAGTTCACAATGAAGTTTAAATTTGTCGAATCTTTGTGTGGGGACAAAACCTAGTCCTTTGTTAAGGACTAGAACTTCAGTGGTTGATAGGGGTCTAGTCGCCAGATTAGTCACTAGTTCTAGGTGTTGCTCGGTCCCGCTTGTTGATTCTTGCTCCTGGTGTGATTCACAATGGGATCCTCCGGTGCCCAATGTACTTGGGCCCCCCTCCTCCCACTCCTCCTCTGTTTCTTCCTCTGCCTCTTCCGCCCCTCCATAAAAAAGGCCTGTAGTTGTTGGGTGGGGGTGGTTGGTGTTGAAAGGGTGGTTGCCAACCATACATCTGCTATGGTGAAGGATGGTGAAGGATGGAATGGTGGTTGGTATCCTTGCATCATTGGGTTGAACTGAGGCCAGTTGCTAGTTGAAATTCAAGCTACTGAAGGACAAATAAAAGCCACTATTACTGGCTATAAGAAAAAACTGGAGGAACTGAATAAGGAGATTAATGAATATAAGGAGAATCTCACCCAGCAAAAAGTATCGAAATTCCAGAAGGACTTAAAGAAGTTCTCCTTCGTAAAAACCTACCCCTACTCTGATCCTGAGTACATAGCACCGAATAAAACGGATCCAACATCAGTCTCCCCGAGTAACAGTTCTGTGAGCAGCAATTCAAGTACCTCCAGTACTGGGAGTTACAAACAACGGGGCAAAGGGAGAGGGAGAACTGCACAACAAGGCAACTGGCCTCAGTTCAACACCAACCACCCCCACCCAACAACTACAGGCCTTTTTTATGGAGGGGCGGAAGAGGCAGGGGAAGAAACAGAGGAGGAGTGGGAGGAGGGGGGGCCCAAGTACATTGGGCACCAGAGGATCCCATTGTGAATCACACCAGGAGCAAGAATCAACAAGCGGGACCAAGCAACACCTAGAACTAGTGACTAATCTGGCGACTAGACCCCTATCAACCACTGAAGTTCTAGTCCTTAACAAAGGACTAGGTTTTGTCCCCACACAAAGATTCGACAAATTTAAACTTCATTGTGAACTAGCTGGTTTCTTTAGGAAATTGAAACTTAAAGCTTTCTTTGAAAAAAACACCAACAACAATGAGAATCAAGATCGCAATGAGACTGGATTGCGAATAAAGTCAACCTTCACCCCCCCTCCTCACATGACACCGGTTGAACTTTCCGCTTTTGAACAAGCAGTATTCAATGATATCGAAACCTTTGAGCCCAAGGAACCATTCACCAACCTCACCAAACCTGAAAGGATTGCTTTGGAAGAATTAAAACACTGCGATACCATCACTATCAAACCTGCGGATAAAGGTGGAGGTGTTGTTGTACTGGACACTGCCATGTATAGAACTGAATGCCTCCGCTTACTGGGAGATGTACATAATTACCGACAACTGACCTATGATCCTACCCAGGAACTAAAAAATGAAATTAAGTCACTCATTGATCATGGTGAAGAAAGAGGATTTATCACGAAACAAGAGGCGAACTACCTGTGCAACAATGAAGGGAAGATTCCATACTTCTACATACTCCCCAAGATGCATAAGAACAAACACCCCCCACCTGGTAGACCTATTGTATCAGGTATTGGATTGGTCTTAGAACCTCTATCAAAATTCTGTGACATATTTTTGAGGCCTCTAGTCCAAAAAACTCCTACATACTTGAAGGATACCAAAAATGTCCTACAACTGTTAAATCAAGTGACAATTGACGAGAATACCATACTAGTCAGTCTCGACATAGAGAGCCTCTACACGAGCATACCTCAGGATGACACTCTGAAGGTACTAGAAAGAGCACTGGAAAAAGAGGTTTGGACTCACAGAACTCCAAGGAACTTCATCCTAGAATGCGCTAGACTAGCACTTAAAAAAAACTACTTCGAGTTCGAGGGTACCCTATACCTCCAAATAGGTGGAACCTCGATGGGAAGCACATTTGCTCCTAGCGTGGTGGGTCTGTATGTGTACTACTTTGAGGAGCGATTCATCTTAAATGAGCAGAATCCATTTTCGTCACATATCCTTCTTTGGAAGCGTTATATAGACGATGTCTTGACGATATGGCAAGGGCCAGAAGAAACGCTCCTTGCGTTCTTTGAGTGGATCAATACCCTGGATAACAATCTGGAATTTACATACACACAAGACCCCACAACTCTGACTTTTCTTGATTTAACAATCACTAAAGAGGGAGGACGCTTGGAAACAAGGACCCATTTTAAACCTACTGCTAAGAACAATCTCTTACGATTCGAGAGTTTCCATCCTAGACCACTGAGAGAGAATGTTCCCTACGGTCAATATTTAAGAATCAGGAGGAACTGTAGTAAACTCAATGACTACCGTAAACAAGCAGGAGATTTAACCACCAAACTCCAAGCAAGGGGTTATCCAGATAACATCCTGAACAAATGCCAAAAACGTGCGAGGAATCAGCCGCGAGAGGCACTACTAGAGGACAATACCAGAGAACAAGCAGACACACCGTTGACATGTGTAACCACTTTCTGCACCGCGTCAAATCTAATGTCGAAATCTATCAATAAACACTGGAAGATCATCAACACAGGCAATTTGAAATGGGAAAAACACTTATTTTCCTATAAAAGAGCAAGGAGTATACGCGACAGTTTAGTCAATACTAGACCTAAGAGACAAGCTGAAGAAGAACCCACAGTGCTCAACGCATGGGGCCTACCAAAGGTTATGGGACACTACAAATGCGGGAATTGCAGTGTCTGCCCTCTTACAGAGAACACCAAGACATTAATGTTGGAAGAAGGCAAGATTTGGACCATCAGATCCCACACCAATTGCAATAGCTCGCAAGTGGTGTACCTTATCACTTGTCCGTGCAACCTAAGATATGTGGGCATGACCAGTAGGAAGGTCAAGCAACGCATATGCGAACATCGGAGCACGATCCGCTGCTAAAAAACAATGACAAAACTCACAGAACATTTCTTGTCTATGAAACATGGCCCGAATGACTTCAAATGGACCATTATTGAAAAAGTTGAAAAAGAGTCCAACCTCTTCGAAAAGGAGCAGCGTTGGGTTTATAGACTGGCCACACACAAGTTTGGCCTGAACGATAATATCCCTTGGAATTTAGTGCAAAACTAACTCTTCCGAGATTGAACTGTGATATTTCTGTATGTCTCGTGGTATGCTGTATGATTTGCAGACTGACTCATCCTTAATGCTCTTGCGCTAGACTGCCCCTTTTAATATCCCCTTGTTAATTCTGGCCATATTCGTTTACATAAGATGCGGGTTGCATTCACTAAGCACATGTAATATTTTGATCTGCACTCGAATAAATATTACGAGGCTTTCGAATTAAACACGAACCAGCCCTTTAATTCTCATTCCCAGACGGGTTCTGCGGATAGTGACGTGTAATTGCTCCCTGATTGGTCCGGCGAGCAATTGTTCATACCCCCACAAGCCCGCTACCGCATTGGCCATCATACCGATGACACGCCTAGAGTCAACCACGCCCAACCTGGAAACGGCACACTCTATTACCGCGCCGGCTCCCCGGCTCAGTAACCCACGGAGCACTCGCGGTGACGGTTTAGGTGCAAGCGGCGCCCTCTATCCTCTTACAAGTAAGATTTTTCCTTGAAGGGGACGCCCTTAGTTACTTTGGTCTTGCGTTTTCTTATTGCAAAAATCCCGTATTGTTACTTTCTGTTAGATCGTAACGAGGAAAACGCCAGTCCCGGAGTGGCTCATGGAGCATTGAATTTAAAAGCTCCTAGTAAGATGTTCAGTCTTTACATTTCTTCACTATAATTATGCATGCTACCATTACCAGGCACCGTCGCTCCTTTGTTTATTCGTGGTCAATGTAACAGGTCCATAATTAGTCTTTTTCTCACGCACCTACTCGTTGTTTTTACCCTGCGCAGTCGTCTTCACCTGCACGACGACTCCGCTGTTTCTCAGTAATTGAGGCATAAAACACCCAGTACTTAGCCATTACGTGTCTAGTGCCCCTTTCCAAAAGCCTTAGAAAAAGCGTAGTGCTGGCCGTACAAATACTTTGTAACGTCTCCTTAATTGGAGTAACAAATCACCTATTGATTGAGGATTTGTATGGTATTTTTATTTATACCTTATGAATTATTCATTTTCAAACAACACATTTTAGTTTGACGAAAAAGACATCCAATATATACACAATTATTCAAAAACTCAACAGTACAAAATTATGACACTACTACATAAAACATGAAGCAAAACATTTCATATGCACATTTCATATGTACATTTGCACAATATTCAAATTTGGTCAATATCATATATACATTACCAAAATGTTCATATTATTGATGCAATTCCAATCAAGGAATGGTGAACACAATTAAGAGAAAATCAAGAAGAAATCAAATGGAGAACAGATGAATCAGTAACATGCACAATCTTAATCAGTGAAGAAAAGAAAACACTGAATCAATGTTTCAATCATTCAAAAGTGCTATTCTCCAATAGGCCGACGCGTTTCGAACTCGAGATATAAATTAACGGGTTCTCATCAGGGCTGGGTGATTTTCCTGTTTGATTTTGTGCAAAAAATAAAGAGAAAAAAATATATACATGAGTTCCTGAATTAAAAAAGCCTCTGTAAAAAGCTCCAATGTGAACTGTAATTATGATGGGGTTACCTTACAAAAGGCCGTCGCACTTTTTCTATAGGGTTTCAGTTGGGGGGTTCAGTTGCTTATTGTGGTCCCTGCCGGAATTTCTGAAAGAGGGACAATTTGTGCCAGGATAAAGTCAGTTTTTGATGCCAACAGCGTGCACCATTTTATGGACATTTGTGACATTTATTACCTGAAGCTGTTTGCATGGGGCATCTCTGGTGATTACACAGGGGACTTATGACGTGCCCACCGGAACCGGTTGCGAGCCTAAAGGGTTAAAATGGGGTGGGATGTAAAAGATACTCGTTTTTTGCTGAACCAGGTATGCAAAGTTTTGACTGAGCAACGCATGTACCTGCGCTTGGCTTCAAGTGTTTTCAAAACCTCCGTCGGTTATACTGGTGTATCACAGATGATTTTCGGGCAGATCAGCGTGGTTTAGTGCAGTGCAGGACCTGCAAGTGGCAACATAGGTCGTTTGTACCATCATTACCAAAAAGCGCTGACTTCTAAACTCACATTATCAAAATGCAAGGCAACAATTATTCACAACAGGCAGACGCTTGTACCTTGAATTCAGGTCATGTATTTTGAACTGCTTGTTGCGAGTTTAGGGCTGCATCCCTGAAGACCAAGTCAGATCGTGAATAAATCTGCAGGAAAAACGGGCGCTCAGTCACTGACTGGTTTATTTATAAAATATCCCTGATTCAAAGCGGTAGCGATTGCTGGGGTTCACTTACCTTTTGGCTTTGTGTTAAAGGCTCTCCTTCCAAGTGCTGGCGACCAAACATCAATGCGCCATGTTGGAAGTGGGGTGGGTACTATATTAAGTCACCTGACTTCAGGAATTGTGGGACATGTAGTCCGGGGATATGTCATTATGTTTCTGCAGTGGAGATTTACATTTATAATCTTGAAATTTCAGACATAGAGTTTAGCCCAGTCTGGTAGCTATTGAATCGTAATATCAAGTAAGCTTCCTTTTTAAGTAGGGCATCATCAACATCAAGGACTCTTCTATTGTGCCCAATTGTGTGCAGGACTGTCCATTTAAAGTCCATCTCTGTGTGCCCATGATCCACAAAATGTTGTACCATGGGAGCAGATGTGACTTTATTCTTAATGCGCGATCTATGTTGGGTGACTCGGGCATTAATTTGCTGGTTCGTTTTGCCTATGTACAGTTTGTTGCACACGCAAATAATTGCGTAAACCACATTTTTGGTTTTGCAATTGCTGAAGTTTTCATTTTTCCATTTTGTATGTCTGTGGGTGAATTCACTGCCCTCGATCGTTGTGTCACACGACACGCAGGTGCCACATCTGTGGTGGCCCGTGATCTGTTTCAAGCCCCATGCTGATAGCAAGTCATGTTTAGGTTTATCCACCCTTATATCAGCACGAATAATCTGTTGTCCGATGCTTTTATTTTTTTTAAAAGCAAAGATGGGCTTCGGGAATGGGCATTCCAGCTCTTCAAGCAAATGCCAGTTCTTAAGTATAGTCTGTCTAATTTGGTGGGCATGGGCGCCAAACGTTGTCACACAAACCATTTTGTCTAGTTCCGGTTTGGTTTTGCGTTCGAGTAGGCACTCTCGTGGAGTGTAACGTGCCCTCTTGCATGCGTGTTTGAGCAGTTTTCTGGGGTAACCCCTCGTCACCATCTCTTCGCAAAAATTCTTGGCATGTGAATCAAAATCTGTAATCTCTGAGCAGTTCCTCCTTATGCGGAGCAGCTGTCCATAGGGCAAATTAGTCCTCAAATTCCTTGGGTGTGCACTCTGATGGTGGAGGATAGTATTTCTGTCAGTCTCTTTCTTAAAAAGAGATGATTTGAGACGTCCTTCCTTACATTTTATTTCAACATCTAGGAACGTCATCGTAGCATTGCTCTGTTCCATTGAAAACTTAATGTCCGGATGCTTATTATTGAGCCACTGATGGAATTCAGTCAATTCGGTGTGGTTCCCCTGCCACAGGAGCCACACGTCGTCAATATATCTGAGCCACTGTTTAATGTGTTTCTTGTATGGATTATTGTTCTCCACGAATTTGTTCTCGTACTCAGCCATAAACAATACGGCCATCTCCGGCGCATAGGGACAACCCATGGCAGTCCCCTTGATTTGAACGAAGAACTCATCGTTAAAGCGAAAGTAATTTTTCTTCAACGTGAGCTCAGCAAGTTCTAAAATGAAAGACGTGGGAACCCTGTGTGGTCGTATTCTCCTATCTAGGTATAGCTCCATCACCTCTAGTGCTTCACTTTGAGGGATTTGCGTATACAATGATGTCACGTCCAAAAGCCAGCACTGACACCAAGTGATTTTAGTATCATAGATACATTGGGTGTGCTACCACGTGGTATGTAGATGTCGCGTTATTGGGACTTATTTCACACGTCCCTCACATCAAGCCTATGATGAATGCAGACGAACATCACTATTCACCTATTGTGTGTTATGTATGTTTTTATATATGTTTATGTTGGTCATCCACATTCCTTTTCCCTCATTTTCTCAACAGGTTTTTTCTACAGACTAAAGAAGAAACCATTTTTTGGGGGATTCTATTTGTCTCTCCTTCTGCTACCTACGAGGATAGGGTGCGCCTTAACGTGCGCACACCGTCCCGAAGGTACCCCACGGTCCTGACGAATACCTGTTAATCTGACACATAGGTAGAAACATGTAGACCATTTTAAATCTCACACCTTGTATAGTTTTTTCACCGACAGCTCTCCTAATTGGGCAAAGGTGCCTCCTTTTTTAATAATATCCGTTACACCCCAGAATAAATCACGTAAGTGGGCAGTACCGGATACTTTTAATCACACTTAGTTCTTTCCTTTGCACATATAAAAGAAATAAACCAGCTCCACTGTAATCAGGTGTCGCAGCACACCTGGATGGCATTCGGCTGTCCGGGTGGGACCCCGATGATGAAGCATGTCACCAACTAGGTTGGTGAGTGAGGGGTCTTCTTAAGGACAAAGGACGTCCCTTTACTGGATTGTGGCTAACACACAGACCCGCCTCTATTGAGGTTGGGTGTATCCTCTAGGTGTAACTCCCTTATTGTTGTTTACTCATAAATATACACGACTGTGAAGGATTTCTGTTATTGTGTGCATAGGCAATACTGTAATAATGATTTGTTGTATGTTAGCTTGTATAACATACTGTTGAGCGGTTAGGGGGTCTTCTCCGCTCGCCTGTTTGCACCTTACTTATTCTGTCCATCCGATTACTTTAGCGTCTACTTATGGTAGGGCGCCCTGAAAAATTCTGAAACACTAAAAACCCCTTTTCTGTATGGAAATTCCAAATTGGGCAACTTGACCTCTGAGGGCAAAGTGGATATTCTGTGTTTTATTTTAATAAGAACTTCTGTTACCATCCCCCTTTTAATAGTGATCTTATGGCTCAGTGGACTAATGCATCCAGTGCTGAAATTTGCATTTGACCTCATGGTCTCAAGTTCAAATCCAGGTGGGTCATCTTTGTCTTTCATCCTTCAGAGGTCGACATTGGGTAACCATAAATATCTGCCGTTCAGCACTAAATACCCTAAGTTGTGAACTTGCACTTTAGAAATTCCCATAATGTTATGTTACGATAATTAGGTTATAAGTGTGACATTAGACACATTGGCTTATAAGAGGAACGTGCCACACTTTTTACAATGGTTCAACTAAACTTTGGCTGAGATGGTGTTACAGGCTGTATCATGTCTGCTGGGATGTTCTAGAGGACGCAGGCCTGGTTTTGACTTTCCTGGAATTTCAGTTAAGACACATTCAAAAACATTAAAATAGTCTTTATGAAAAGGTGGTATGTTCTGCCAGCTCTCTTCTTACATTGGCCTGTTGTTGTGTAATTCAAATGTTAACTCCACCCCTATAGTATACAGCATGTGGTAATGGGTCAGCCATTGGTTAACTTTACTTTGAGTGACGATATTCCACCTGTTCACAAGGAAAACATCCACACACAAAGTAGTTCCCTTTCAGGGTATTTCGAGTCCAAAATATGTTTGCTTTAAGTCACTTTTTTTCTAGATCTGGCCTTTAAGGCACTCTGAAGCTCTTGGCAAGCTATTGTTTTTCAAACAAAAATATAGACTTGATATGCATATATATAGGCGGGGCAGTTAGCCTGTTAAATGGTCATTGTCATTATGCATCCACCCATTACAGCATACATTATGTGGTAAGGGTCAGCCCACTTTTTCCATTGGCTCCCTTCACTTTGAATGACGGCAAAAATCCTGTGCATTCAGCGTAAAAAATGTTTTACCTGCAATTTAAGTGCCCAGTTAGATGGTATTTATTTTTAATCTTTTTTATTTAAAGTTGCCGTTATAAAGACTTTAAGTGATATTGAGCATTGCAGCTGCCTGAGATTTTGTATTTTTTTTTTGCAGCAAAATGGGGTTTATTTAAGTCATAAACCCGCCGTGACGCGTTTCGCCACCGTAGTGGCTTGTTTCACACAGCGTTTGAAAACACAGCCTCGTCCTTACAAGCACTAATTCATTAACATTGAAAACGGACTTCATGAATAACGTCTACTTTACGTACGGGTGCCATCTTTGAATGTCAAAATAAACTTCAAAACATCATTCGTGATCGAATTACTGTTAAATAAACATAAAGTTTCTGGAGCATGTCATTTTGTGTATACACTGTCTGAACATGTTTAAGTGTGAGAAGGTATTTGTTTAAGAGCGTGACACTCTACTTATTTTGCCCCTTATGGGCGTATACTCCTTGTGATCCTTGGAGCTATTGGCCCTTGTTATCCTACGTCAGATGCATACGAACTCCTTACAATAATAGGGGTCAGCCCCTTTCTTTTTTTTTTTATTTCACAAATTTTTATTAAGAAAAGTATATATACATACAGTACAGTGTCTGTATTTCAATATATCAAGGGTGGTTCAGCGTGGTTTACAGGTTTACAGTGGTTTCTTCACGTCCGTTTGGTATATACGGTTAGGCACTTGCATTTGCATTCCCTCCTTCGCCGAACTTGTGTAGAAATCAGAAAGAAAGAAAGAAAGAAAAAGAAAAGGAAACAAGAAAAAAAATCATTGGGGGGGGATCTCTGTCAGCTGGTTTCAGCTTTGTGATCGGGGACTTTTACGGAGGTTTGAGGGTGATCATGTGTTCGTCTAGTGCTCTCCACATTCTCCCCTCCTGAGTGGTGATTCGGTGAGTGGTGTGAGGCTATGTTGTCTGCTCCTCTCAAGAAGGTGATCCAGTTTAGCCAGCCTTTGAATGTGGCCTTCCTGGTATCCTTCCAGTTCGTGAGGATTATTTTCACCGCTGATGTTAAGAGGAGGTCTATCAGGTCTTTGTCGTCTTTGGCTTTCGGGTCGGGGCTAGTGATGTCGCTGTGATTTCAGTGATGCTGCCTTGTAACGTTTGGCCAGTCATTTCAGAGATGAATTGCCTTATCTGGCTCCAGAACTTTCTGACATTGGAACAGTGTAGGATTAGGTGTTCTAGGTCCCCTTTCTCTTTGTGGCAGTTCCAACATTTATCGTTTTCCCTAATGCCGGCAGCTGCCAGGCGGGCCGGAGTCCAGAACGCTCTGTGCAGCAGCCAGTATTTCGTCTGGGCCAGCTGTGGGGTTATTTTACGTTTCGTTGCGGTTTGCCATACGGTTAGTTTCTCTTTTTCTGTGAGACGTCTCCCCATGTCTCTTTCTATGTGCTCAAGGGGTTTGTTGTTAAGTCTTGATGTGTGGGGGCTGAGTAGTTTGTAGATGTGGGCCGTTTGGTGTCCTAGCCTGTTTATGTTTAACATGTATTCTATGATGAAGGGGGTGTTTTGTTGAGGTTCGCTTTGGTGATTGTGGTTTTTATTTTCAGGAATGTGTAGAATTCAAGGTTAGGGAGGTTGTACTGGTTCTTGAGTGAGTCAATGTGAGGGGCTGCCCTTGTCTCATTAGTTGTTGTGGTGTAGAGATGCCTTGCGTGAACCACTCCTTCCTGTCTAGTGTTTTCTCTTTGTACTTGAGCTTCGTGTTGTGCCATATGGAGATCCATTCAGTGTCTCTGATGCTGTGCTCTAGTTTCTTATCTACCTTGAGCAGTGCTGACTTTGTGTTTTTCAGGATAGAGTTGTTAGCCTGGGGGTGTTTGTTTGCAGTTACCATTGCTATCGGGTCCAGGCCACCTATTATTGCTCCTTCTAGAGACAGCCATGCTGGTTTGTACTCTTGGCTAGGGGCTACCCAGTGGATGCCTTGCCTGGCTAGGCAGGCGGTGTGGAATGTCTTAAAATTGGTGAGGCTTAGGCCCCCCAGGTTCCTGTTTAGTCTTAGGTTCTGGAGGCTTATTCTTGGTTTTTTGTCCCTCCATATGAAGTTATTGAGTAGTTTGTCTAGCTGTCTGTGGAAGCCATCCGTCGGTGTGAGTGGCAGCATGCTAAGCGTGTAGTTGACTATGGGCGTTAGCATCATTTTCACTGATTCTATTCTCCCCCACCACCTTATGAATCTGGGAGACCATGTGTCTATGCTCGCTTTCACTTTCTTAAGGAGTCTGCTCTCGTTGTAATCGAGGGTTGACTTTAGGTCCCTTCCGAAGTATAAGCCTAGGTATTTTAGGTGTTTTGTTTGCCATGTTAGGCCTGAGTTGTTCAGTGACGCTTTTGTGGTGTAGATGTTCAGTGGTTTGCACTCTGACTTGTCTTTGTTGAGCTTGTACCCTGAGACTTGTGCGTACTCCTCAATGGTGGACATTAGTGCTGCAATGGATGTGTCCGGTTTCTCTGTTATGATCAGTACATCATCTGCGTATGTAGCCAGCTTGACCACAGAGTCTTGTATTGGGATACCTCTTATGTGTGTGTTTGCCCTAATCATGGCTAGCAGTGGTTCTATGGTTAAGAGGAAGAGGGCCGGTGATAGTGGGCACCCTTGTCTCGTGCCTCTGCCCAGCGTAAATGGGTTTGACGCAGCACCGTTAACTACTACTTTGGCTTTTGGCTTGTTGTAGAGTGCCATTACCATCTTCCTGTATTGATCTCCTAGGCCAAATTTCCTCATGCAGTTGTTTAGGAAGGGCCAGGAAACTCTGTCAAAGGCCTTCTCGGCGTCCAAGGCTATCATCACGGCTGGGTTGTTTGTTTTGGATGTCCTGTCTATCAGGTGGCATAGTAGTCTGGTGTTGTCATTGGATAATCAATTTTTTATGTATCCGACCTGTGAGATGTGGATTATGCTTGGCAGATATGTGTTTAGTCTCATCGCCAGTGCCTTCGCATAGATCTTGCAGTCTACATTTATTAGTGAAATGGGCCGGTAGTTGGCTGGGTATTGGGGGTCTTTGTCGTCTTTGGGAATTACTATTATGTTCGCCTCGGACAATGACTGGGTCATGCTGCCCGTTTGGCTGCAGTGTGTGAATACTTCCGCCAGTGTGGGTTTTAGGAGGTGTAGGAAGCGCTTGTAGAAGGTGGCAGTGTAGCCGTCAGGACCTGGTGCTTTATTTTCTTTCAGTGAGGCTACCGCTCTCTCTATTTCTTGCCCGGTTATTCCGCCTTCTAGCGCCTCCCTCTGATCTGCCGTGAGGTATGGTAAGTTTATTTTCTCTAGGAGATTGGCACCCCCGTCTAGCTTGAGGTTGGTGTCTGTTGTGTAGAGTTCCTCGTAGAATTTCTTGAAGACCTCAAGGATCTCTCTGTTAGCCGTGTGTGACCTGGAGTTGGTGTCGTTATCGCGGCTATAGTGTGCTGTCTCTGCTTACACTTGAGGTAGGCGGCTAGCACCTTCCCTGCTTTGTTCGCCGAGCACAGGTTGATAGCCTTATATTTGTTAATCCATCCCCCTGCTCTCTCGCTTAGTATTCTGTTCAGCTCATATTTCTTTTTAGACAGTTCTGTCAGTGTATTGCCATCTTTGAGATTAGCTATGTGCCCCTTCTCAAGGTCGGTTATCTGTTGTTCAAGCTCAGCAATTTTTTTGTTCCTTTCTTTGTTCATTCTGGCTTTGATACTTATGATTCTACCTCTCAGTGTTGCTTTTAGTGCGTCCCACAGCACCCCTCTGTCTATGTCAGGGGTGTCGTTGAGTTCGAGGTATTCTGTGATAGCACCCTCGATCTCTTTCACATTATCGGGGTTTTTGAGAATGTCGCTGTACATTCTCCATCTGCTGCAGCGTTCTTCGTTGTGTTTGCCTCTTAGTGTTAGGCTGATGTGAGCGTGGTCTGAGATGGTGATTGCTGATATTTCAGTTTGATCGGTAAGGTGTGCGTAATCTGCCGATATGAGGATGTAGTCTATCCTGCTGTATGAGTTGTGTGGATGGGAGTAGAAGGTGTAGTCTCTTGTGTCTGGGTGTTGCAGTCTCCAGGGATCTCTAAGTTGGAGTTTGCTACATGCATTTTTTAGCGTGTTTGGTGTTTGGGGTCTTGTGCATGCTTTGGGTGATTGTCTGTCGATAGTATCGTCCATAACCTCATTGAGATCACCGGCAACCACTATAAGCTCGTGTTGTGGAACGTCGCCTAGTTTCTTTTCTACCTCCTCCCAAAATTGCTTGCCCTGTGTGTTGGGGCCATAGATATTTGCTACATGTATCGTCTCGTCACCTCTCTTGAGGGTAGTTATCAATAGTCTGCCATCCTCATCAGAGTATTTGTCCTGGATTGTTAGCTTAGATTTCTTGTTTAGTAGTGTGATCACCCCCCTTTTTTTGTGTATGGCTGGAGAGCATGCATAGTCTGCTATCCAGTTTGCTTTCAGTCGCAATGCGTCTTCCCGTGAGAGTTTCTTCTCCTGAAGGACGCATATGTCACTCTTGAGTTTCGTTAGGTATTCGATCACTTTTCTGCGTTTGACGGGATGGTCAAGGCCCTTGACGTTAAGCGAGACAATTTTAAGGTCGGTTGAGGTATGTGCTTCCCTTGATGACGTCATCCCACCCCGTCAGCTGCGTCTATATTTCGGTGGTTTGTTGTGTTTTGTGAGTCGCTCTTCTGTCTACTCTGTGCTCGGTTGCCCGAATACCCATCTTGAGTTTCCCTCCTGTTTCGCCTCCTGCCTCCTCCTCCCAGGGTGTAGTGTGTCGCCTCGAAGAGTGAGGCCAAGTGAAGGATAGTGAGAGTGATAGTAAGAAAGGTAGAGAATTTAAGAAACTGTACTTGCCTAGACCCCCCCCTTGCCCTTCCCCCCTCCCTCCCCACTTTCCTCCCTCCTTCTTTTGTCTGTCGGGCGTGCGACATCGAAGTTCCTCCTCCCCTCCCCCCTGAGTATGCATCAGTAGCGCCGAGCTTAGTGTCCAAATCAGAAGAGTACCATGTTAGAGAAAAAAAAAGGATATGGTTCTTAACGAAGTTCTCATGGGCACTCTGCTGCGGTTGAGGTAGAAAAAAAGTTTGAGGTGTTGATATCTTCCTGAGGGTACACAGACATAATATCGACTCCAAAATATCGTTTGGACATAATATCGACTCCAAAATATCGTTTGGAGAAAATATCGACAGGACAGAATATCGACAGCCAAAATATCGTTTTTAAGGTAAGTGAAGTAATATTGTTTTTAAGGTAAGTGAAGTAATATCGTTTTTATTTTTAGGGTTCAGGGTCAGTTCTGGGTTTTTGGGTAAAGGGGTATTTTTAGGGTTCAGGGTCAGTTTTGGGTTTTTGGGTAAAGGAGTATTTTTAGGGTTCAGGGTCAGTTTTGGGTTTTTGGGTAAAGGGGTATTTTTAGGGTTCAGGGTCAGTTTTGGGTTTTTGGGTAAAGGGGTATTTTTAGGGTTCAGGGTCAGTTTTGGGTTTTTGGGTAAAGGGGTATTTTTAGGGTTCAGGGTCAGTTTTCAGTTTTTGGGCAAAGGGGTATTTTTAGGGTTCAGGGTCAGTTTTCATTTTTTGGGTAAAGGGGTATTTTTAGGGTTCAGGGTCAGTTTTCAGTTTTTGGGTAAAGGGGTATTTTTAGGGTTCAGGGTCAGTTTTCAGTTTTTGGGTAAAGGGGTATTTTTAGGGTTCAGGGTCAGTTTTCAGTTTTTGGGTATTATTTTATTATATTTTATTACTATATATATATGTTTAATAAATATGAAATAAAAAAATATTTATTTAACTTTCATTAATTATTTAATTATTATAAGTTAATTTAAGTAATTTTAAGTATATTTTAGTAATTAATTATTAATATTAATTTAATTTAACACTGTTTTTAGTAAATACGATATTTTTTTACAACTATATTTTTGTAAACGATATTTTTAACTCGATATTTTTGTACTTACCTGTTTGTAGATAGAAACTCGATATTTTGACTGTCGATATTTTCTCAACGATATTTTTGATGGTCGATATTCTGTCCGTCGATATTCTTTCAGTGATCCCTTCCTGAGGTAGATCTGTTACAAAGTTCACGAGCTTAAAGTTCGGTCTGTTAGTCTCTCAGGTGTTCGTTCCGCTGGCTCCTTCGTTGCTTCCTGTTGATGCTCTCCTCTTTGCCGGGCTGATGTTCATGTTTTGAGTGTCCATGTCCTCCATTGGCGTACTTTGCAGGTATCTCTTCAGGTCATTCGGGTCATCAAACGTTTGTGTGTGTCCTCTGTTCGTGATCTTCAATTTGGCAGGTCCCGCAAAAGTGAATGTTATGCCTCTGTTTCGCAGCTTGTCTCTGAGGGCCAGGAACCCCTTCCTGATGTCAACCGTGTGTTTGGAGTAATCTTGCGTTATTATGAGCTTGTTCCCATTCCACGTTAGGTTCTTGCCCTTCCTTGCTGTTGCGAAGATTGCCTCTGTGTGGTTGGCTCTTAGTGGCTTAAGTATGATTGGTCTAGGCCCTTGACCTAGTTTTGGTTTGAAGGCTGGCACTCTGTAGGCTCTGTCCACTTCGAACTGCCTGTCGAACTGGATCCCTGTGATCTGAGGTAGCAGCTCTTCTACCAATGCTATGCAGTATCCCGCATTTTCCTCTGCCCCCTCCGGGACCCCCAGGAGTCTTATGTTGTTCTTCCTAAGGCGGTCTTCCTGCTCCGCTAGTTGTTTCTCCATGGTGGATGATTTCTTGGAGACGCCTGCCAGGTGTTTGCTTGTTTGAGCGCAGATATCTTCGAAGTCGCTGATCCTTTTCTCCGCGGCATCTATCCTGCTGTTTGTCTTGCTTTGGTCCGCTCTAATCCCAGCCAGCTCTAGTTGCATGTTGTCTATGGTCTGCTTGGTAGCTTTGGCAAGGTCATTCTCTTCATTTTTTTTTTAATAGCCTTTCTAGTGTGACCTCATGTTTTAAGTCCATCTTTGTTTTTGCTGGTGAGTCCGGCGAGTCTTTCCTTTTCTTGGGCTCGTTGCTGGATTTGCCGTCTTGGCTTGCCATCTTTTGGACTCCTCTGCCGACCAGATATGAGTGTGGGCGATTTTCTCTATGCTGGTTGGGTACTTCCGCTCTTTTTCTGCCTGCTGGTGTTAGGGTCTCGAGACGGAACCTGCTGGGTTTGCGAATGTTCCTGGTTCTGGTCTTTGCCCCCGCCAGCTCCCCTTGATTGCTTGTTCCTGCGTTAGGGTGGCGGTAGCGTGTAGGGTGCGCGACGACCATCCAATTGTTTGTTGTTTCTCTGCGGGGCCGGGTTAGGGGGCCACCATGGGTGTATGGTCGGTTACCTCTCTGAGTTCCCCAAGTTCTCTCCGCCACCACCTCGTATTGGTTTCTTTCGGCCTTCTCCTCTGTCTTGTCTCGCGAGTTTGCGTATTCTGCTTCGTTTCCTTAGTGTGTTGGCAGCGTTTTATGCATGCGCGGTTGGCGCTTCTTGCGTCTGTATGCCACAGCCAACAGCCTTCTCCCTTTCTCCCGTCCGGCCGCCTTCTGTGTGTGCTCTGTTTCCTTCGCTGCTGACCGGGTTACTCCAAAATGGCCACCCGCACTGTCACCGCGGTGTTCGTGGTTCTTAGTGCTCTTTCCTTAACGGTCCTTATGAGGGGGAGGAGCTCAGTGCCAATTGGTGGTGCGGCTGGGCTCGCGCTTACTGCCCCTGCCTCACGTTTGTGTTTGCGTTTTGTTGTACCGTGGAGATGGGAGTGGGAGCGTGGACATGGGTGTCAAGATGGCCGCCCCCAGCTCTCAGTATCGCTTTTGGTTTCCCCTTCTCCCTCTCTTGTACCTACAATCTACTTTGCCGGGGGGTCTGAGATTGCGTTGTGTCGGGAGGGCAGCCGGGTGTATCCCTCGTCGTGCGTCTGCCTTATTTAGCGCTTCGCTCTCACCTCAGTGCTTCCCGACGCTCTGACAATCTGTTTGTTGTTTTTTAGCGGGGCTCCGCCATCTTGCCTCCACTGCTTCACCACTCCGCTTTACTTCCTTCGTTTTTCTGAATCTTCTGGCAGCCTTCCACTCGCTGCTTCCGCACCGGGTTGTTCCCTGGATATTTAGACACTCGGTTTGTGTTTTGTCGGTCCCCTCGGGATCCTAGAGGTGCTCGGTTTCGCCATTAGTTGTCTCAGGTTGGAGGAGGTCCCGGACTCAGACAACCGTCTGCATCGACGTCCAAGCCACGCCCCCCAGCTGCCTGAGATTTTAATCATTCGTTGCACGGTAATGTTTGGAGGCCAGACCTGGTTTGCCACTGACCACGCGGACCGCAGAGCGCAGAGCAAGGACCCGAGGCGAGGCAGGGGAGTGAGAGAGAGAGAGGCAGCTGCGGCTACGGACATTTTCAGAGGCCGGCAACGACCGTGGTCCGCGGTGCCCGAGGGCATTGAAGGCATTTGAGGGCAGCCGGCAGCAGTAGAGCGGCTAGCGGCGACCGGCAACAGGTTTGCCTGGTTTGGACCGCAAACACAAAGTAACCAGCCGGTACCCGCCCCCATACCCTTGTCCCCTGCCTTGGCCCCATCCTACAACTGCCTGCTGCCTATATACGTCGCCACTCGGGGACCGCCAGAGCAGGAGCTGGTCCTAAGTCAGAGGGACCGTAGGACAGACGGTGAGTATGAGGGTGTGCTGGGGAGCTGGCTGACACCCGTTGCTGCCATCCATTGCTGCCTGTCTGCTTGCCTCTCCCGTCCCTGCCCCCCTGAATGTTGGGTGGGGGCAAGGCGAAGGCGAGGTGGGGGTGAGGGTGAGCCTGCAGTTTGAAGCCTGTGCAGCCTGTGCAGGGCGGGCGTGTGACCGGAGGCACATCAAGATAGGGCAGCGAGGAAAGGAGGGGAGAGCATCGAGCATCGCTGGAAGGCGTTTGGGCTGATTGTGTGGAGTGGAGGGAGCCTCTTTGGAGTCTGGACCCGGGGGTCAGACTCCTGGCCTCTGGGGTCAGTGTTTGGACCTAGGTGATTCTCAGGATTGCACCTTTGTTGCCGAGAGCTGTGTGCGAAGCCCCTGCCTCCAGGAGGGGGTCTGGAAGGTCCCACTAAGAGGGAGCTGTGCTCTGTAGGAGGGGGGTACGTAAACGAGTGAGCAAAGGAGGGAAGGAAGAAAGGAGGTGAAAAGTTGAATCAGAGGAAAAGTGGTGATAAAGGGAGGAAGAGGGCTGGTCAAGAAAACCACAAAACAACACAACCACACTGGACTTCACTGGACATTTGTCATAACCAAAATAAAATACAAGAAATTAGATCAGGTAAAGTTAGGCAGTCTCCAATTCAGAAGGTTAAGAGTGAGAAACAAAGCAAGCAAAAAAAGCTCACCAAAAAACAAACCGACAAAATGGAAGGTTTGGATATTAAGGGAAATAACCCACTAATATCCCCTATAATAACAATGTTCAGAAAAAAAGAGGAGGATAATAAAAGGAAGTTAGCCTTGGACACAAGATTTTCCCTTCTCAAAGATCCCGGCTCAGTCATTTATTCAACTTCAGCAGAGGTGCAAGGCCTTATAACACCATTAGCACCTCAGAAAACTCCCATAACTAATATAGTCCTAAATAAAAACACAAACTTACAAAACGAAGCTATACAAGAAACAACTGAATCAATGAAGTCATGGAGCACTCAAACAACGAACGAGGAAATGGATAAGCAAAGCTTAAAAACAATAGACCCAGAAGTGATGTCTACAGAAGTCAGCACAGACAAGAAACAAAAGGAGAAAAAGCTCCTATGTAAGGAACTGTTCCCGGACGAAATCACAAAAATTCCAGAAAACATAAGTGAGACCAAGGAGGGAAGAATGATTCAGAAAAAGAACACATCGTTCGGCACACCAGGCATACAGCAGCTCTGCCAAAAAGAGTTTGGAGGTGGGGAAGAACTTGACTACCCCTCTACGAATTTCATAAAACATCAAGATCACTTGATTTCATCCACTCCTAAGTCTGAAAAAAACAATGAGACGATGACAAGATTAAAAATATCAGCACAAATCCATTTAGGAACCAAGACGACCTTGAAGAGCAGATTGACTCATGCAAGAAAGCTCCTTGGTCTGCGCCCATCAAAAACTCTTCACAAATGTCTGATTAATACATATGCACATCCACAATTTCGGAATAAAACTGCTCATTATACCCAGTTAATTACTACAATTACAGATACAAGGAGTACACATCCCACTTGGGACATGATATTAACAGGGGATTTTAATTCTAATTTAATACACACCCCGGATGAAGACGACAAGCTATCAGCCAACAATATATACTGGAATGTCCCACAGCAATATCAGCTAAGGAGTACAAATTCAGACCCTGAAGGTCGGCGATTAGTTAATGCCCTGGAATTCCATGGCCTGAGAGTGATAAATGGACGTACATTGGACGATTTCCCACCAAAACACACATGGAGGAAAGACACAATCACGACTGGATTATTCAGCTATCTCAGTAGCATTGATGCCATATCTCACCCACTTCTCCATAGAGTACACAACTAGGAGTGATCATTCTCACCAGCATATACATTTCGGGTTAAAAATTGCCAAACACCATACGAAAATAGAAGGATCTATCCATACGATTGACCTGAAACGGTTAAAATGGTCAAACAAAACGATAGAGCCACTACAGTCCAATTTACAGATGATGATAACGGCAAGCGAATTGGAGGCTTCTAACAAAATCCAAGCCTGGGAAAAATTTACCTTGGATCTTACAACATTAATGACAACAACAGAAGAAAAAACAAAAAATTAGAAAGGAAAGAAATCAAAAACCATCAAAAGGTTTAAGTGATTTGAAAAGCGAACTTAAAAAGGCTATTATGAGGCTAAAAAGAACTTGTCATGACCAAATAGCCAGGGATAAGGTCAGGCAATTGAGGAAAACTTATAAAAACAGCAATTGGAGGAAAAAAGAACGAGCAACGATAAAATCTGGGTTGAACTGCTTACTACTGCGAAGAAAACAAGCTCAAATACATTCTGGGAAATCATAAATTAACTACAACGACCGATGAACCAATTATCATCAAATATTCAGGAACATGAGTGGGCCAAATTTCTAACCACAAAATGTACAGAAATAACAACCGACGACATGTTAGAGGCAAAGACTAAGGAGCACCCTGAGGGAAATAAAACAACTGAAACCATCATACAATGAGTTAGTGATATGAACAACACAGGAGAGGACAGTAAACGTAATAGAAGAGAAAAAAAGGCCTTAGGTCTTATGCCACAGGAAGTAAAACCCAAAACGTCGGAAAATATTGTCACCATCTCTGCAAATGCAAAGAACAGTGAGTCCTCCATGTTAGCTGACAGAATAAAACGCATAATAAAGTGGGGCAGAGGTGATGGAGCGCCAGGACCTAGTGGAATCCCACAAGCGATTTTTAAAAATGATCCATCATTCTGGAGCAAGTATCTATTCAAACTATACAATGAAATAGAGCTCCTAAATTGTATTCCATCAAATTGGCAAGGCTCGATACTGACACATATTTATAAAGGTGGAAACAGAGTGAATCCATCAAATTATAGGCTAATCCCCCTCCTGGACGTCAAAGCCAAATATCATGTCACAGTCATTTTGGAAGACCTTAAGGAATGGACAGATAACCTTAATCTTATTCCAGTTAATCAGACAGGGTTCAGGCAAGGTATAGGGACAATATCAAACATTTTAGCCCTTTCCCTAATAGCAAATACAAGCAAACAGAGGAAACAACAACTTTACCTCTGTTATATAGATTGAAAGGCTGCATTCGATAGTGTAGACCATCACCTCCTTTGGAAAAAACTGCGAACCTGGAATATTCCCGAAAAGATATTACAGGGAATACTATTATTCTACTCAAATACATGGTTAAGAGTCAAGATAGGAAATGACACCAGATTATCAAGAAAGCTAATCACAACAAAAGGCCTCAAACAGGGTTGTGTTTTGGCACCACATCTCTTTAATTTGTTTCTGTCCGACCTTGCTCAGAAGTTAGACTGCACTAACTCTCATCCACCGAAACTAGGTGGGCTAGCACTCACGTACCTCTTGTATGCTGACGATGTGGTGTTAATGAGTCAAACAAAGACCGGCCTTCAAAGAGTCTTAAATGTAATGTCAGACCATATCTCAGAGAACAAACTAGAGATAAACACTTCAAAAACAAAAACAATGGTGATTGGAAGTCGTCAGAGAAGTAAACAGATCATCTGGCTCAATGGCAGCCAATTAGAGGAAGTAAAGAACTACAAATATCTGGGATTTTATATAGACAATCATCAAAACCACTAAGAGCAAAAAAAGTATATTCGCCTTCAGCCAATTAGCAAAACAATTGAAAGGCCCATCACATAAACCACTACTAGCGGTGATGACAGCGAAAATTCTCCCCACGATGACATATGCTAGTGCCGTTTTTCACGGCAAGGATGGTTACCACGTATAAAAAAGTTTTTCAAGTAGTACATTCAGCCTCCCTGGCACAGGTTTGTCTTGAATTTGGCTTAACCAATAAAACAATTGGGAGACTGTCCGCCACTGTAAAGCTTTGGTACAGATTGAGACTGAATGCGGCCGCATCACCAATCAATAAAGCCCTCTGGAACGAAGTAGAACACAACAGAAAATCACCCTACAATCAATATCTAAACAAATCCTTGTCTACAACCTGTACAAATGATTTATGGAACAAAAACCTGCCATACCAGTCCTTCAAAGCACGCACTAAATAAAGTAGCAAAAAATCACTCCTTACTAATTGACAAAAACATCTTCAGGACAAGGTCACATGCCTGGATGGTGATCAACAATTATAAGACTCTTGCACCAGTCTTTTATTTGCATACAACATTTTCTATTTACCTGAAAAAGCAATTAATGGCTAAAAGCTTCGGAAAATTACCATCATTAGCAGATCAGCCTATTTGGGTATATAAAGGGCCAAAATCATGTTGACTCTGCAGATACCACATAGAAGATTTAATTCATGTAATTTGCATATGTACCCAACTCCACAACTCTCGAACCACCCTTCTTAGACAAACTTTTAAAGACAGAGTCATCAGGACCTGTAGAGCTGCAATAATTGCAAGCTTAAATCCATCGGACACACAATTAAATTGTAAATTGATCAAATTTCTCAACGTTTTTGCACAGGCTCACAAAAATTTGTTTTCAGCACTGATCTCAGATAAAGGACTATAATGTGGTAAAATATTTGTTAAACAATGATATTCTACGAGCTTCTTATTTTAAAATTGATGTAAAGCGACCTTCCTCTTTTTAATGTTTTAACTTCTATTTTTATATGTGTTTATATTGTTACGGTTTTAATTGACCAAACAATAAATTGTACTTACTTATTTACTTACTCATTCGTTAGGTGATGATTTATTCAATGCATAGTGCAATGGAAATGCTTGCCCTTTAAAAACATCATCAATAAAACAGATGCATCTGTGATTTTATCAAAATGTAAACTTTTTAATGCAAGCATATGACAGTCTCACTTTGGAGGCAGCATGTTTTATTTTAATCTTTCTATTTTGTGGCACATGCTGGCAAAATAAAAATTAACCATAGTACCAGCTTACCCAGCCCAAATATATTCTCTTGGCCAATGCATATTTTATATTGTCAAGGGCCCAGCAGCTCCCTCCGAAATAAAGTTATAGAAAAATCATGTGTTAGAAGGTGGTTCTGACACTATGGGCTGCCCGGATGTTTTGCTTTTTGAACACCTAATTGTTGAGCTTTTACTGTGGGGAAGCCTCATAAGTTGGGACTCACCATCAGTGAACTCAGGATGAAAGAGACTGCATGGGGATTTTACTGGTGTCCCCCTGGCTTGACCAGGCCACAACGCAGCAGCCGGAGTAAGGGACACCGGGCTGGTTACATGCAGACACAGGTGTACATGCGTGTGCACACATATAGGGGCTACGCAGGGGAGATTTCTAGTGTGCGCAGTCCTGGAGCAGCTACAGAGTGAATGGTGTGGCAGAGTTGGGTGGTGACATGGAATAGGTTTTATACACTGGGAAAAACCATGCCAGGGAAAGTCAGTGTGTTTTACTATTTTCACTTCATTATTCACCTATGGGCGTGTTGAGCCCATGGGCTAGGTTAATTTTCATAAGGCTTACTGATTCCAGACATGCACTAAAGTCCACTGTAACGGATGCGAGAAAGAGTATTCTGCAGAGTCCAAAGTCATATTTTTACTGCTTATGGGTCATCCAGAACTGTCATATTTCTCTGAGCCAGCCATAGCCAGACCTGGCTGAGGGCTGACCTCAGCAGGATGGATTGATAACCTTTCTTCCTCAAGCTAAGTCCTCCTCTCCACGAAGAGAAGATGGGTGGGCTACAGGCCCATCAGCCGCTGTTATTGGCTGCTAGGCACCAGGCTGCATCAAGGAGGGTAGACAGCGAGGGGGTAAGGGGCTTTTTCAGAGACCATATGGCAAGAGACCCTGGACGATGACCTTTTGAACAAATCCAGAGGCTGGGCAGGAAGGAGGGAGCATGGGCAGTGAAGTAATGAGTCGCTAGTTGAAAGAACAGACCAAGACTTCCTGCCAGCCCCCTACTCAACTTTTAAAAAGTATTTTGTAGTAAATAATATGTAGGCAGGATACTGATATAAGTAAAGCGCATACTAGGCTTTTATTCTATTAGAAGGTAACAGTGATCTTCTTCCCAGCTGACCCAACTCGCAACTGACTAAGTTGGAATCATTGGGAGGACTAGAGTATGGAACATTTACAGACTCTGGAATACAGAATGGGGAATGGACACAAAGGAAGGGCTAATGTAAATTGTTGTGGAAAACAAGTAAGTTAATTTACAACACATCTTATCCCTTTAAATAATGTAATAAAAGAACAGCTTAAAATGTAGATTGTATGACTTTAAAGACTAAACAGTTCAACAAAACAATACGTAAAGTAGGAAATAGCTCAGCACAGATAATCATTCAAATATGGAGGAGGGCGACGTGTTCTTGGGGCTCTGGTAACAGAAAGAGGTTCAAGGGGTGAATTAATAGCATGAGGATTGGGAACATCTTGTTGGTACACATTAGAAGCATCACCACCTCCTTCTTCCCTCAGAACAACAGGAGAAACAGAAGGTATCTCCTCAAAGGAAGATAGTAAATAACCAGAAGTCGAAGCTAACTCCGAGTCACATTGATCAGGTACCATAGGGATATTACTCGAAGAAGGAGAAGTAGGAGATAATTTGCACTTCTGATACAAAGCTACGTCGCGAAGATTCCACTTCTCACCGTTCTCAAGAACAATGTAATTAGGAAAGGAAAGTTTGACTTTATAAGGACCTCTAAACTTGTTCAAACCCTTACGTACTCTGCTTGGCTTAACCTTGACTAGGTCACCACAGGAAATTTTCCGAACTGATTTATCAGGTTGAGGTACACCATAAAGTCCCAGAGACTTATTCTTTAACCATGAGGGATTTAATTTAGTTCCAGGATGCCTACCTCTCATCAACTTGAAAGGAGATTTACTGTCAGATTCATGTGGAGTCGACCGATATGCCCAAACCATATCACGAACAGCATCATGTGAAAAACCCCCAGAGACCAAAGACATCTGAATAATCCCCTTAATGAGTCTGTTAGCCCTCTCACAAACTCCATTAGCACGGGGATTATAAAGTGAAGTTTTGTGATGAGTAATGCCACAATTAATTAAAAAGTTGCGCATGTCAAGGGATGTGAGTTGAGTACCGTTGTCAGTAATCAGTGTATGAGGACACCCCTCTTCAGAAAACAAGACAGACAAAAATTTTATTGTGGAATCGGTAGTTATATCACGGACAAATTTCACAGAAAGCCACTTAGAAAAAAGGTCGATAACTACTATAACAAAACGCTGATCCACGGGTAACTCAGAAATGGGACCAATAAAGTCGAGAGATACACTATGCCAAGGTCTTTGTGGAACATCAATCTCACCATACGTATGAGCACCTGCTAACTTAAGCCTTTTTTCACTATTTTTACAAGATGAACAATTCTGGACCCAAGAAGTAATCTGGGCGTCCATGGCTGGCCACCAAAATTCGGTTTTAACTCTGCGCTGGGTGAAAGTTTGACCAAAATGGCCCTCATGAGCTAAGGCTATAACTTTAGATCTTAACAAAAATGGAGGAACAAAATTATCCCCACGCATCAAGATAACACCATCTGAAACTGACAACTCATCTAAAATTTTGATATATGGACGAACCGAAACAGGGACACAACTTTCTCGACGTTTGCCTGTGTTCACCATATCCACCACAGCCTTTAAAATGGTATCTTGAGACATGGCAGAAGTCCAATCAGCCTGGGTGAAAGTGCCATTGCCCAAAGATAATACATCTTGCACAAAAGCTATTGCTATATCATCTTGTTGGTCACAATCTGCATTTGTAAGACAGTCAACAGAAAGCCTAGATAGACAATCTGCTTGAATGTTACGCCAACCTTGGAGAAAAGAAATATCGTACTGGTATTCCTGAAGTCTTGATGCTAACCTAGCAAGTCTGGGAGAGCCTTTACCTGAACTACCTGGAGAGAGAATACTGATAAGGGGTTTGTGGTCAGTGAACAGCTTAAAACGAGTGCCCCACAAATATGTTCGGAAATACTGCACAGCCCAAGCAGCAGCCAGTGCTTCTTTCTCAATCACTGAGTAATTTTTCTCAGAAATTGACAAAGTGCGTGAGGCAAAAGCAACCGCTCTCAGACCTTCATCATGTCTCTGGAAAAGAACAGCTCCCAATCCAGTTGAACTTGCATCAACCATTAAGGTGGACATACGCTTAATATCAAAAGGTGCCAAAATTTTAGCGTCACACAATTCGCATTTGATATCGTTATAACATTTTTCATGAGCATCATTCCATATAAATTTTACTCCTTTTTTTAAAAGTGATCTCAAAATTGCTGTTTTGTCTGAAAAGTTTTTTACGAACTTAGAATAAAATTCAATAAGACCCATAAAAGATCTGAGTTGGTCTTTGTCAACTGGGCGAGGTGCTACACGTATTGCTTCTAAAAGGTTCTTCTTAGGTTTTAGTCCTTGTGAGGAAATGTCATACCCTAAGTACTCTATCTGTGGCACCAGGAAGGAGCATTTCTCTTTTCGTAAAGTTAAACCAGCTTCCTGAATTCTAAGAAGAACCTCCTTAAGAGTGGAATTATGTTCTTCAACAGTCTTACCAAAAATCAAGATGTCGTCTTGAAAATACACTGCTTTGTCTATCCCTCTAAACAATTCTGTTACCATGCGTTGGAACACACTGGCAGCTGATGTGAGGCCAAATGGGAGGCGGGTAAATTGAAAAGTGCCCTCTGTGGTAATAAAAGCTGTGAGACTCTTCGATTCGTCATGAAGACGAATCTGGTGGTATGCACTCTTAAGGTCTAGTTTGGTAAAAAAATTTGCCCCATTCAACGTTGAAACTAGCTCTCCTATATTAGGGAGTGGGAAAGTGTCTGCTATAACATTCTTGTTAAGGGACCTAAGGTCCACACAGAACCTAATCTTGCCATCAGATTTGCGTGAAATCACCACAGGGGACACCCAATCAGAAGCTTCTACGGGTTCTATGACACCCCCTTGTAACATTTCGTTTATCAGATCTTTCACTTCAACTCTAACCGTTATGGGGACTCTACGTAGCTTGTGCTGAATGGGGATGGCATTTTTCTTTAACAAAATTTTATGAACATAACCATCAAGTCGACCCAATTCACTCCTGAAAACACTCTCAAACTCACTTAAGACGTCATTTAAAGATTCATCATCCACTACCATGACCTGACACTCAGCACGGGGATCCACTCTAATATGAAGGTCGTATTGATGAATCCATCCTAGGATTGGAGGACCATCTAGTGCTACATATACCTTCCCATCAATAACTCTGCCTGAAAAAGAAATGTTCACGTCAAAATATCCTAACATTTCTATATGTTCACCTTGGAACCCAGTAGGAATTATGTCACATTGTAGCAATGAAACATCAGGCCATTCTTTCTTAAATAGAGTTTCTGGAATTATTGTATTCCTCGAGCCTGTGTCCACCATCAAAGTAACAACACGACCATTTATATTGAATTCGGCTTTTGGACGAATTTCTCTCTTTTCATTGATGAGATTTACATCAGAAAGAGATTCCTGAATTACTAATATCTTGTCGTTATCTCTGTGAAAGTTCATTACGTCCTCTTGTACGACGGCCACTCTTTGTTTACCTTTGAAGCGACACATTTTGGAAAAGTGACCTACTTTTCCGCACTTCAAACACTCTTTATTGTTCGCGAAACAAAACCTTGCATCTGAAGAGTGGGTGTTACTCCCACATCTTGAGCAAAATTTAGTATTAGGCCTCACTTGCTGTTTTAGTTTGTAATTAAACTTCCCTTTAGATTTCAAAACAGCAACTGACTCATCGTCATAACCATCAAATTCCTGTGAAGTACAATCAGAAACGACTGAGACTGTAGATGGTTTATGCAGTTCCTTCATGCATAACTCTGATTGTTCTACTACTTTTGCTAGGTCGATAGCATTTTTGAGAGAAGGATTTTTGGCTGCCCATAATCGCTCCTGGATCTTCTTATTGTTGCACTGTACTATTAGTTGATCTCTCACCATTTCATCTGCGATGGCCCCAAAGTTACACTTGACTGACAGTTCTCTCAAACGATCCACAAAATCGTCGATGCTCTCTTCAGCGCGCTGTTTATGAGTATAAAATTTAAATCTATTCAAGACTAAATTTTCTTCCTTTGCGAACCTGATTTCTAGACGAGACATGGCATCAGTGTATTCATCGGGGGCTGATTGTGCAGATGAGTGTAACTGTTGTGGTAAGTATTTGAAAATACGTTGGGCTTCTTTACCTAAAGCACTCAGTAATAAAGCTTTTTTACGTTTAGCAGGAAATTGCTGGCCATCTAAAGCATCTAAGTAATTTTCGAACATTACTATCCAGTCCTCCCAAGGAATAAGAGGAGTGCCAGGTTCGGACAAAAATTGTGGAGGAAGTGCAACATTAATTTGTTGAGCCATACTGTTTTGTTAAGAGAAGATAATTTTTTTATTTTTTTTTATAAATCGGCTTCTGCACAATTAGCTCTGTAAAGTTATATATCACAGTTGAAGTAAATGAATATAAATAGAAATTTCAGTCACCGTTAGTGTGGAGCAGAGTCTTTGTTCGTTTTGTGCATGGAAGCTTCGTGTGAGTCGAAGGAAGTAAACAAAGTAATTCAAGATGGCGGCACGTTGCGCGGTGACGTCACTGTTCCGCGTATGTAACAGAACTCAGGATTCGTTGCCTGGATATCTCGAGACGCTGCACGAGTGCAACGAGAGTACTGCTGATGATGCTCTTGTGGCTGCGCTCGAGACAAAGACGTTGGTAGCCGCGTCTGATCCCAAAGTGTTTTTAAAGTCTCAGGGACTTTTGTCAAAGTTACTCACAAGTTTTTCAGATGAGGCGTCGTGGAGGGAATAGAGTACTGCACGCAGGATTCGTTTCTTTTTCCGTTTTCGAGAAGAATGAGGTCGCTGTCTATGGATCGGTATCCTGGAATCAGGTCAGCTACAAAACATCGCCAAAATGTAGTAAATATTATGTAGGCAGGATACTGATATAGGTAAAGCGCATATTAGGCTTTTATTCTATTAGAAGGTAACAGTGATCTTCTTCCCAGCTGACCCAACTCGCAACTGACTAAGTTGGAATCATTGGGAGGACTAGAGTATGGAACATTTACAGACTCTGGAATACAGAATGGGGAATGGACACAAAGGAAGGGCTAATGTAAATTGTTGTGGAAAACAAGTAAGTTAATTTACAACATATTTGCACAGGAAGCTCTCTCTGGGGTGTGGTCTGCTGAGGCAGAAGGTGCTGGAACCTGGCGCAATGGGCAGTTCGAAGAAGGAACCCCCTGCCTGCCCCCTAGAAGTGTGTGGGGCTCCGCCGCCGGTCTTGAATGTGCCCCCGGGGTGGGTCAGGTCCTGAGGGCTGCTCCCCAAAAGAAGAAAAGTCAGGGAGTGCCGTCTCGCCCCCCTGGGAAAAGAAGAGGGGCCCGGGAGCCCAACCGCGGGCCCGAAGCAAAGTCTGGGAGTGCCATCGGGGAACCCACCCTGGCCCCCACCAATGCTGGATGGGGGAGCGCCATTGCACCCCCAGAAGAGGTTCCGGGGCACGGGATCCCATCCCTGGGCCCCATGTGCTGACAGGAGGCCGTTGCACTCTCCCAGAAAGCCCGAGGTCTGGCGAGGCCGAGGAGGTCTCAGTGTCTGCCCGTCAGAGGGGGTTGACCAGCAGAGGTGCGCCGGGTCCCTCGGCCGCACACGGAGGTGCGGGCTGAGCGGGGAGCTGGCAGGAGCAGCCGGGGGTGGGCTCCCTGGGCTGCCCTTCAGCGCGATGATGCCGGAGGGCCCAGGTGGGGCCGGGCCTTCCTGAAGGACAGAGAGTTGTGCAAAGGGCCCGTGTGTGACCGGGCCCCCGGAAATGTGCAGATCAGCGGGGGGTGGGCTTCCCGAGCCAGATTACTCACCTGGGGGTCTGGGTGGGACCAGACCCTCCAATGGGAGGCAAACGTGGCAGAGGACCAACAGCGCGACTTTCCCCGGCACAGCGGGAGAGCCGCTCATCTACTATGTGGGAGTTTGCCATATTGCCATGCAGGCCAGGACCGGCCTGCAAAGGTAAACAGCATTTTCCCAGCTTGTGGTGGCCCCAGGAGAACGGGGTCACCACCTCACAGGTGCAAAGGTGCAGGGGGAGCTCCTGGAGAAGCGCAGTCTCCCCCAGCACAATGAAGAGAAGTCCCTTCCTTAGTCACATGAGGACTTGAAAAGAATAACCCCTCAAGGGCTCAGTCAACATTTAAACACCTTCTAGGCTGGAACTTGTGTTCTACAGTTGAGGGTGTATTAAGAAGTGCATCACGGAGTGAAGGGCTGATTTGGGGATGTCTGGAGAAGGGCATTCCCTGGAGGTGAAGAGGTGAAATTGCACCAGAAAAGCATTTCTAACAGTTATTTCTTTTAGAGGAACTCAAGGTTAAATGTGTAATGTGAAGTGCCTGTGTAAGGAAAGTGGGGTTATGTTGTCAGACATTCTTGCTAGGGTGTCTAGCTGTATATGCGTAATCCTGTGATTTAATCTGTGATGCCATTAGGGGCTGTAATTGCAATGCATTCTAAGGATCCACAAATGTGATGAGTACTGTCGTTCTAAAGTGATGCTTAAACATGTATTCTTGCTGCTGCGCTTAGGTGAAGAACCCAGACTGCTAGCCCTTAAGATATAGATGTGTATACATCATGGTCAGTAGGAAATGCCCAGTCAGGGTTGTGTGTCACCAAGGCAGGTTTACCTACTTTAAATGCTTGTTGAGATAATGGTGGGATCACCACTGGGATGGTGCCAGTGCGCAGGGCCCTCGCTCCAGGTTTTGTTCAACTAACTGCATTAGGGGCAAGATGATGTGCATACATGGAAGTGGTGGTACTAGACCCCACCCCCCCTGCGGAAGGGGTGGAGATGTTATGCAATGTCACAAAGTAATTCCAACAACTTATGTATATTTGTAAATTGGTGCATAGTATTGAGTAGTGTGTGTGTTTAATAAATGTACTCTTACTTTTATAAAGCAAAGTACAGACTGGACAATCATTATTGCGCACCTGCAAATGGCGATTAGTAGCCCACACCACCTCCCTTGAGTAAGCCTCAGACTGCTCTGCAACGCTACCCTCTGAGAGTCAGGCACTACAATTTGGTGTTTGGTTCCCAGTGAAGGACAAATGTAGTCATGTTATTTGTGCAGGCCTCACATATACTGCCTCGTTTTCCAACACCATGGCAATATCAAACAAGCATTGACAAAGCCAAAAGACTGGCAGCCAACACCAGGCCTACTGGCTTTGCAAGTGCTTGTATTCCTTTGCTAGTAAATTCCTGAGTTTAGTATACTAGATGTAGATTGTTGGGTGGATAGTGCCTTAGTGAGCCTAAATAGATAGCTTTGTTGTCAAAAGTAACTTTGTTTGACGGTTCTCCCTAGATTCAGATAGAGATACCAGCCGGACACAGGGCAACTGAAAAAAGTGTATTTGTTTTTTAAATGGATATGATGATCAGCCTGCCCAAATTGCTGGTTTCTCAGAATCAGGGAGATTTAGTCTGCTCTTATTACATTACCAGATCATTCCCATATATGACTGAGCCTTCCTATCACTGAATACATTAAAAATTCCTGAAAGCAATCTTTCAACAAATCTGTGATCCCCAGGTCAGCATTGGCACAATATTCACTAAGATCATGGCGATAAAAAAAGGCACATGTTAAGATACAGCGCCTACATGTATTTCTGCATTAATGAATGGCCAATCCCGAGTTGGACCAAGAAAATAATGTTCCCTTCTCTCTTGTTGAATTAAAAAAATAGTGTGACCTAAATAAACTTGGACCACAAATTCTGTTTTTTAAATGTCAGTATTTGACCTTCTTTGAAGGAAGGGTAATTTGTGTGTCAGGTGGATGGGGGACTCGAGGAGGAGAGAGACCACATTTTGCACACTGTGCTCAGGTATTTTTGAATCAATGGTTGCTGGGCACCTTTACCCCAGGAGTCATTAGGGTTAGTGTCCTAAACCGTTACTCACAGCCTGTTTGTGTTCTCGATTTCTTTTAAAAATGACTTTTTATGTGTAAAAAAGAAACTAATAGGGAAAGAATAAAGGGAAGGGAAACCGGAAAGTTGTCACACAGCTTTCTGAATTAAAACACAGAGGGCCTGATTTAGAGTTTGGTGGACGAGGTACTCTGATACAAACGTGACAGAGTACCCTGTCCACCAAACCCCCGGTCTGCCTACCCTATTCCCAAGGCGCCAACCGGGAACTCAGTCACGTGCCAATATGGCGGTTGTGCTGGTCCCGGGACGCTTCCTCGGCAGGGGGCGGGGCAACCACTGGATGACGCGCTCGGCGCACGCCTCCTGCTCGCACCATTGGCTGCCTGTCTATGCCCCGGACGCAGTTTAAGTACTTCCGGGGCAAAACGCAGGCGAAACGGGTCCCAGATCTTGCCGGGACCTGTTCAATTCAGTTCTAGGGGGCAAAGGCTCCATAAAAAGAGCTGCTGAGCGGTGGGAAAGTCTTTCCCTCGCTGCTCTGCTCTAGAAGACTTCACCTCGCCAGCCCCACACGCCGGAGGATTTTCAGAAAGCCCCGGTTCCGTAAAGAGGATTAATAACAGAATAGATAAGCTTTTCTGGTCTCCCAAATTACAGACTGCTGTGCTTCATTGCATACGGGGGAGTGTTTTTTTCTGCAAGACGGAGTGCACCTTTCCAAACTGGGCGATGATTTTTTCATGGAGAATGTGCTAGCCTGGATGTTAGGAGTAGCAAACAGGACCTTCAGTTCAGCAGCAAATGGGGGTGCTAGATAGTCGGTCAACTATACTGGCCTGGGGCGGTAAAGTCATGATTGCTAGGTCAATTTTACATCTCGTAGTAGGCATCCCATTGTTTAATGGTGATGCCTGGGTGGACAGTGGTCCCTCATCACACTCCAGGGGGCGCTTACGGCCTGTAGGCTGAAGGGTGCGAGAGGTAGGAAGTGCTGCGTCCGGTAGACCCCTTTGGGCCAACCCCCAAGCAGGCACAAGGGCGCCAACGTGGCATAACATCAGTCCCTGTGAAGTAGTATTGGAGGGCATAGAGGGTGCCCGCGGAAAGGAATCTGATGGGCAGATGGGCCTCCTGCGCAAGATCACTCCGTTAAAGGGGGACTGGGCAAGTAGTTGGGAACAGTCATGACCTTGCACATAGGCTCATCCGGGATACGCAGAAAACAAAGTGTACATATTCCAGTTTTAGGCTAGGTATTAGCCATCAAAGATGTGTACACATGTGTATTTGAAATGTTATTGAATATGTTTGGGTTTTCTGTGTATAAAAAACTGTGTTAATACATTTTAATTATATTTTATTCATTGTAATAAAAATACGGGCGGGGTTATCCGACCCCTGATCCAATTTTCTGTTTTGGATGATTTATTATCGGTGCCTCAGGGGAAAGAGGGGGGTTGCAAACAACCATCCCGGGATCGATGTCTGAAAGGCAGTGTTGGGGGGTCAACAATTCAACCCATGAGATGGGACTCACCAATACCAGGCCATATTAGAGTCAGGTGGACTGCCAATTTTCGGTCAGCGGTGGCCTGGCAACTGAAACCTTACTCTGATGGCCTGACAGAGTGCTGGCCATCAGAGTAAGGATATCAGACAGCCTCCCAATGTAGGACTAACAGACTGATGTCCTTTCTCTCTGTTGGAAGAATGATCAGAAGAATAAAAACAATAACCGCCACACCCTCTAAATCCTATGTAACTTTTAGACTGTTTGATTACTTGACTCTGTCCAGTCCTTACTTGAAGAAGTGCTAGTGGATGTGATTTAAGTGGATTTCAGCAATAGTAAACACTGCCTCAGATAGTAGACTAATTGGCAAGCAAAGTGCCTTAGGAGGGATTGAAGGGTACGGCAGTGAAAGATACGCAACTTGTGAAGTGACAGTAGGTAGTATTGACTGGAGACAAGATTGGGTAGGGAAGGACCAGCTGAGTGCCACAAGGATTAATGCTTTCACTCACCCTTTTTAAGCCATGCTGTTGATGATGCAGCTTTCAGAGAGACCTATTGTCTCTTTTGGTGGGTAGTCTCTTTCAACCATTTGATTTTTTTGACCAGCATCTATAGTCTTGAGACTTTGTCAGTCACAGCTTGGCTCAGCCCAAAGAAGTATTTTCCGGCCACCTGAGTTAATGACTGTAAGAGTGTATCTTTCTGCTTTCAATAGAATGCTTGCATTGAATTGCATGGGGGACTATTCTGCAACAAGCCTATCTATGGCCCCCGATTCTCATTTTGCCCCTTCCATTTTTACCACCTGTGCATGCTCCTGTTGGCTCCCTTCCATCTGCCCTCTTTTCTGAATGTCTTGCTCTTCCTTTCTCTCACTAGGGACCTGCTTTTGTTACTTTTTCCCACTCCTCCATTTCCTGTGTGCTCCTTGCGCCCTTTCCAAACCGCCTACTTGTATCACCCATCTGCCCCTCTATTTTTCCTCTGTGTGTCCTTCTCTCCTTTTCATTTGTGCCTCCAGGGCCAGGTATTTTGTTTACTTTTACTTGCGTTTAAATGAAAGACTATGGGGCATATTATCAACAGAATGCGATAATTATCACAAATCGCGCTTAGCGCGTTTTCTTTCATCGCTGTCTATCGCTGGTTGACATTGCCTTGTTAGTGGCGTATTAGCAACGTTTTGATCAGATGCGAAGTCAAATCCAGCGGTAGACGATGATAAGCAGCAATAGTGTGAGGAACCAAGCGATAATTAGTAAGCTCTAATGAAAAGCTTGCTAATAGGCAATTGTGAACTTAACTACACAATCCACCTCCAATACAAAAGATGGATAAGTCAACTTTTAAACAGGTGTTAAATTCCTGCAATAACCACGGTTAGCGCAGCTTTTTTAATCACTTTGCGGGTCCGGTGCCGCATTGTTAATAGTGCGAAGTTGTGTTTGCGACTGTCTTTAATGTAGTATTGGTGAGGAACGCCTACTTTGCATGTCATTAGCAACAAATATCGTTGACATGCAAATAAAAAAAACTGCAGCTATCTCAAGAAAACAAGCTCTAAAGCATGTTAGCATGTTCTTGTTGATAGTGCGATAAAAAAATTGACGCTTTTTCAGCGATATGTGCCGCTAAAGTGGGAAAAGATTTCTTGATAATATGCCCCTATTTGTATTATAGTACTTCCCTTCTTCCAGTGTCAGAAAACTAAAGAAGGACTATAGTGAAGGCTTCCTTGCCATACAACCTTTATCTTACATGTAAACATTTCTAATGCTGCATGCAATAACAATTAAACACTTGCCCAATGGTTTTGCTACTTTTGTTAATCCTAGTATTAGGAACCATAATATTACTGTGTTGCACTTCTAAGTGCTGAATTAACATGTTACTATTACCAAGGGTAATGGAACGACTAACAATGGAAGTCCGAATCTGCCTTGCTGGAATTCAAATTTGTGACATTCAACCCAGGAGAAGTTGAAAAATGAGAAAGAATTTGAGAAACTTGAAAATTGGTCAGAATATTGAATACTAAAAGTCCATAATGCCATCTAAAATAACAGTGACACTATAAATTCATCATTGATGCATCCACTCATCATACTAACGGATGTAAAAAGCAACAAGCCATTTGGCTTTACGTGCACCCTATTAATGAACGACAAAACACAACATCTTCATATAAACAAATCAAAATAGTATGCCATATGGTGCTATTGATGTACACATTTTGTAATAGGCAAAAGAATACAAGCACAGATAGGCATTACAATTAAAATGAACCCTTTATCTTGAACACAACATGAAATAGAGAGAGTGGCTCCACATATGCCATGAGGTGCGCTGTACCCCTAAAATCTTACACCTCAAAAACACATCTAATGGTTGGGTGGATAGGGGATGGTATTAACCGCAATCCCATGAGGCAATGTGTCCCAAAATAAGGTACATATCAGCATACAGAAAACAGTTTTTTCAATGTGTCCCAAGATGAGGTACAAATCCGCATATCAGAAAACAGTTAATTAAGAAGAAAATACTGACTCAGAGTAGAATTAAAAAATGTACGAAGATGTATTACAAAAATTCAAAGAGTATGATACAGAAATAGTGACGTGTATTTGCAGAAAATCTTATTTCAATGCATAAGGTCAGTGCCATGACGGCTCTCTACAATAGGAGAGTACAGAATAAAAGGGAATATCAAAAATAGAGTACGTATAAATATGCAGCAAAATCAGTAAAAAAAAATCAGACAGTATACCTAGTAGCATAGGAAAGATCTCATCACTCACCCCCAAACTTTAGGGATTATATAGGAAATGTTCCCATATAAGAGTATGAAAAGTACAGAATCATTGTGGTGTGATTACAAAAAAATATTTTCAATAAATCAGAATACAGAATTTAAAACCATCATATAACCCTACCACTTAAGCACTGACCCACTACATGAATATTGATTCAACACCTCTAACCTAAAGCCATCTGGAGGTGTCAGAACTAACTAGTTAAATAAACAACAGTGTATCATTATGAACCTATGCAATACTGTGTGGAAGCAGAAGATCCTTGGAAAAATGTTACATTAGTGAGCCTACCTTGGAGAGTCTTCCTGAAGAGCAGGCTCCCCCAAGAAAAAAAACAAATGTGACTTGCTTGACTATGTGCAGCAGAAATAATTAATAGTGAATGTAGCAACTATTTTGTACAAGATGACGCTGAGGACTAATCGAGGCCTAGTTAGCATGAGCCCAAAAAAATGCATTCCGATAAAAATCATATCAGGCAGCTCATATGAAAATTGTTTCAAAGACAATAGCCCCATGTCAGTGTTCATGTGGGAAGTATATTTGCTCAGCACACTATTACTAATGCATATTCTTGACTAGTACATAACAGCTCGCTCAGTGCTCATCGGCTTTCACTGGTTTGCTGCACAAATAAAGGGAGGAGGCCGTACGACAAAGTATGTATTCAAATATTTGCAGAAATTCTGAAATGCTGAGGTTAGGACAGTTGCATATACCTTTTTTTTCTTTTTTATTGCAAGCACAAAATTCCAAGAAGCCACCAATTCTGATTGAACTAACATAGCAAGCCTTGACAAAGCCAATCGATTTAGCTTACCAAATGCAAACACAGACATTCACAATGCTGTTTGCTTGTGTTGCATGCACATAAACTTATGCACGTCAGAGCCAGACCTTCTGGCAAGAAACGGTTGGCTTTCTGTATAGAATGAAAATAGTGGATAAAGAACTGAATATGGCAGAGTAATGATTCAATGTGCCTTTAAGTAGGTAAATAGCCCTTCGTGCATTCCAGTGAAAGCACTTCCCAGAGGGTGGAATGATACACCAAACAGCCAATAGCATGAGCTGAGAAAGCATGACTTATCTGTATGAAGCCAACGCCCACTCTACATATTTTAAAGAAGTGGTAGCAATACGTCAGAGAGAGAGCTGTGCTGTCAAGCCAGACTCAAAAAAGCCTTCCATTAAATCAAAGCATGTGACTCAGCATTGCTTCTAAAGGTGATGGGAATAGAGATGAGGTGAAAGGATGGTTTCATTGACGCTGTTAATTATACAGGCCACATAGAAATACACAACAGCCCTCCATTTTCTTCACCTGACCCTTTGAAATTTGTTGACTTATTTGCTCGTCCTGTCCGAGGGAGAGTCATAAATTGTTTTTCCAGTGAAAGAGGAACAGATGCAGGAAGCCACAGGGGAGCAGGGCCCTATGCCCGAGGTGCGGGATGCAAAGTAATATATAAACATTTTGGAGATGCTCTGTTTTGAAGGCCGGTCCCTGAATGGCCGGCTCACAGTTGGAGAGGTCACAGTGAGTGCACTGACCACAAGGCTCCACTCGGACTGACCTCCACGGCCATCTCAGGACAGGAGACCCATGTGGGAAAAAGAAGAGAATACAGCACCAAAGGGGGACATTGTAGGCACTCTCTATAATGAAGAGCACGCTATCTCCCCTAATTGAATCACACTGAATGCCAGTGTACTGCAAATGTGATTGTAAACTTAATCTGTATTGCGTTTTCACTGCTTCGTATTTATTGCATTTAAAAACATGTATTGATATAGCAAACGTTTTTTACAATATTTTGACAAAAGTATATTAGCAGACATAACTAGATGGAGTTTTATTCATATTGGATTGAGTTGAAAACACTAGAATTTATATACATTCTGTTTGCGGGCTCTGGTCTGATGCAAGCCTGAGAACAGGTAAAGCAAGCTTCCACCTCCTCCCTACATTTCCCATACTGGAAAGGAATATTCAATATTACAGCACAATGTACTTAAACCTAAATATCCCCAGGTTCTAATTTTCCTTATAAAATAGAGCGATACCAAGAAAAGCAATCTGGAATAGAGTAATCTATGAGATAGCGGCGAATTGCATTTCAAATGTGATTTCATCCCAGAGGGATTGGCCTAAGAAACGCAATTTTATACACATTGGGGCATATTTACAAGGGCATTGCACCACCGGAGCGTCACTTTCAGGACGCTGCATTGGCGCAATGTCCTGCTCCATATTTACAAAGAGGCATTAAGGCACTCTGTAACTATCATACCCTTTCATGCAGGTATCTGCGGGAAAGAGGCGTGCAATGGGTGTTGCTGTGGAAGTTCCACCTCAACACCCATTGCTTTTTAACGCTACCCCAGATTTACAAGGTTCTGTAATTCTGGAGCGGCGCCAAAATCTAATGCCACTGAAAAGCAGGCGTTAGTTTGGCGCAATAATGAGAAATATTTCTCCTCGTTTTTGCTCCTTCTTTGTGTGACGCATTCTGCAGCACGAGTATAAGGAGCAATTCACGTTTAATGATTGTTTATGTGCAGGAAGGTGTGCCTTCCTGCTCACAAACAATCGTCTCTGTAACACAGACATCCTTGGACCATACTTGGCAGCTTTTATTAGTGCCAGTGCAAAGGAAAACACAAAAATGTGCCGTACTCTTGTGAATATGGTTTTTTTAAATAATGCAGTGCAGGGCTGCTAAATTGCTTGCAGCGCTGTACAATTTCTTTGTAAATATGCCCCTATGCATGCTGCATTCTGCAGCACACATAGAAGGAGCAAATCGCCTTTAATGGTTATGTGCAGGAAAGTGTCCCTTCCTGCAAATAAACAATCATTCCTGCAAGACAGACACCCTTGCACCATGGCACAAGGGTGTCTGTGGTGGCGCTAGGCAGCTTTTTTAGCACAAGGGAAAATACTTGGGTGTGCTGTATTCTTTTGAATATGGTGCATTCCTGTGTTTTTAAAATGATGCAGCAAAAGAATGTCCTTTGGGGCCACCTATCCCTCCTGTACCTCCAGTAAGTTCCACAGAGCTGGATTACTGAGAGGTCATCAGAGACCAAGCCCCCTTTCTCTATCACTCTGTAAACGCACCTTCTGGCTCATTACTGGCAGGGGGATGAAGTCCACTTGGCTATTAAAGGTCCTTGAGTGCCAACTACCCCTCCTGTTGCCTCCAGCAAGTCCCATACAGTGGGTTTGTTGAGAAATTGTCTGTGGCCACGCCCCATTTCCCCACCACTCTGCAAGCACGCACCTGGCGCACTACTGCTTGGTGGAAGAAGTCCACTTTAGTTCTGAACCCTTCAAGGGGCAAGGGGACGTCATCCCACTACCAGCAGTGCACCCAAAGGCACGTTTTTAGAGTGGTGGAGAAGGAGGGCATGCCTCTGACCAGCTCTCAGCAATACCACTGTGTGAGGCTAACCGGAGGTAACAGGAGGTCTTGTTGGCCCCTAAGGACCCTCAGCAGCCAAGTAGACTTCATTCCGCAACCAGCAGCGTGCCAGGATGTACATTTGCAGAGTTGTGGACAAAGGGGGCAGGACCTCGGTGAGTTGCCGTCTTTTATCTTTCTTTTCTTTTTTAAAGGAAGGGGAGCTGAGTAGTGCACAGGAGTGGAGGCACTGAGTATAGTGACTTTCGCAGGTTGAGGGTTCACTGTCAGAATAAAGTAAGCAGTACTCTTATAACTATAGAAATCTTTATTTAATCTAAGCAGGCAAATAGTAAAAGGTTTGAGAAAAGGGGTTCAGAAGTGGTCTGGTGGTATTGGAGTGTTGCATCATCAAGGTGCTGCACAGGGATTGGCTCGCAGATGCCGTAGCCATGCTTTGATAGTGTGACCTCTGAAAGAGCGGCACTGGTATTAGAGGACGGATTGTGAGCATGTTGGTGCAGAGCAAGTTAGAGATTGAAACAGGGACTGACTGAGACCCTGCAAAAGTGGGTAATTCCTTGTCAAAGAAGGAGAAGGATATAAACAAGGAGAAGTGTCCACCCAAAGGTGCTCCAGTTAGAGAAATGGTGGCAAAGAAAGGGTTACACAAATGCACGTGTCTTAGCCAAAGGCACGAATACATGTTCATGAAAGGGGAACTTTGATTCCCCTTGAGCGGGACTTTCCATATCCCCTGAATAGAGAGTTTTATGAGGAGAATGTATCACTTAACACCCTATCCTAGGCCCACATTGTTTGAAGCCTTAAATCTTTGAGAGCAATGGCAAAGGAAAAGAAAAGAAATATGTATTAGAATTCTGCAGTAGAGCTCATTCACGGAGAAGCATGCTTGAGAAAAGGCAGAGGAAGTGGAGTGAGGAAGTCATTGAGACCATTGGGGCCTATCCCATGATAGAAAGTGAAGAAAAGGAAAAGGAGAAGCCAAAGAGGGAAATAGACATGGATAGTGAGGAGGAAGACACCTTCATAGATCAGCTCCTTAGCAAAATACAACCCCCATATAATGCGGCAACTGCTGCACCGAGTGCTCCCACCCCCATAATGACTGAAACAGGAATGGTTTTAGAATACTCTAAAGAGGTCCACACACCCCCAAGTTATACAAAAATGGCTGTCTCATCCTTTCCTAAGACCCCCGAGCCCTTAGTGGTAGGCACCCTGCCTTTGTCAAGAGCTACAACCATTTCCCTGGCAGAGGCACTTGTTACCACCATCTCGAGTCAACCTAGCCCAAGTACACCTCAGGATCCAGCACAGTCACCTGGAGGGATGGCATTATTACCCCTACAAGGCAAAAGTGCAATCAGTGCTGGGATAGAGGCCATACAACTAGTACAGATGTACCTCCCAGCTGCTCCTCCCTCCCACATCCCCATATATGGCGGCCCCTGCGCGGTGAGGAGAGCGACCCTTGACCTTGCTGGTGGGTCGCTCCCCCACCACACAGCTCTGCCCTGTGTGCCCTGACGCTGCCACTGCTGTAGAAGTCGAGGCCCTCCTCCACCTGCAGGCTACCACCCGCGCCTCATCCCTGGTGGCCAGTGGTAGGCCCTAGGTTTGTATCTGTCACTGTCTGCTCGCTGTATTGCCTGCTTTTTGTCTGTGCCTGTGTTGCTTGCCTTCTATTTACACCCTGCTGCCCTTGATTTCTGCCTGTTTTTTGCCTTCTGTGCCCTTCTGTTGCCTTCCGTTCCCTGATTTGTGCCCGTTTCTGCCTTCTAGTTCCCCCTGATTTCTGCCCATTTTTTTGCCTTCTGTGTCCTTCTGTTGCCTTCTGTTCCCTGATTTCTGCCCGGTTTTTGCCTTCTCTTTCCCCCTCACTGCCCCTGATTGTGCCCTCACCGCTCCCATCCCCGCCACTGCGTCCCCTGCGGCCCGCCACCTCACTGCCCATTTGATGTCCCTGCCTCCCGCCTCCCAGCTGCTCCTCCCTCCCACATCCCCATATATGGCGTCCGCTGTGCAGCCACGCCTAAGGCAAGCCTGTCTGCGCCCGTCCGCGCCTGGCCCGTACCCAGCACCAGAACCCCTGGTCCCCGCAAATGCCACGACGCCCGACTCTGCTACGATGCCAGCACCCTCCACGCACTCAACTCCAAACCAGAACACACCTGCTACCAGGCCACCCCGAAGCGCACCCAAGGACCCTTCACCTGCCGGAACTGCAGCTTCACCAGCATCCGCCCCACCAAACCTCCGCCCAGGAAAGAGCCCAACTACCTCAGATGCATCCTCCTCAACACCCGCTCCGCCCGCAAGCATGCCGTTGAACTCTGGGACCTCCTCGACTCAACCTCCCCAGACTGCACCTTCCTGACGGAGACCTGGCTTAACCCCTCCTCAACACCCGACTAAGTATGGGCGAATTTTGTGGATGTGCGGTCCTCAAACGTGGGCGAAATTGCAAAAAAAAATCCGCAAGTTCGCAAACAAATTCGCTAACTCGCGGATTTGCACAAATAGACTGTTTCCCACTGTCTACTGGCTAATCAGTAAGTGCTACCTCATTGGGTACATGTATAGTGATTTTCCTAAACTACAGCTGCGTAAAGTGCCAGAAGAGTTGTCTCCAGTGACCATGTGTGTGTTACTATGCCATTGCGCTGAAGGGCGCAGGGGTCCCTTGAGTGAGCTGTCCATCATAGTGGGTAAATGGCGGGAAGACGGTGCACACCGCTAGTGTGTGGGAGGGGCCAAACTGGCAGGGCTTCTATGCGAGTTCATATGCCTCTTGTGTGTATAAAAAGTCAGAGACTGATCAGAGCAGCAGACGAGGAGAAAGAAGCCCCTGGTCACAGGAACTGCACAGGGATTGCGCTTGTGAAAGTCAAGGATGCAAAGGCCTCCATCCAGCATCACAGCTAAATTTCGATGGTAGATATGGGGAGAAAGCACACCTGCCCAGCCTCGACAAAGCTCACAATTGCTTTTGGGCTGATGAATGCATTACTGAACTTGAGCTTCAACTCGGTTTATTTATATCTGTAAGTGCTTCCTGTTGAGGTTTAATTTTTGTGACAGGAGCATCGTGCCAGAATGAACCCTGCCCTTCATATTTATCCAACAATACGCCATCGTTTTGTGCGATACCTCTACTCAACTGGAGTACTTTCTACTGGCTAATCAGTAAGTGCTACCTCGTTGGGTAAATGTATAGTGCTTTTCCTACACTACAGCTGCGTAAAGTGCCATAAGAGTTGTCTCCAGTGACCATGTGTGTGTTACTATGCCATCGCGCCGAAGGGTACAGGGGTCCCTTGAGTGAGCTGTCCATCATAGTGGGTAAATGGCGGGAAGACAGTGCACACCACTAGTGTGTGGGCGGGACCAAACGGGCAGGGCTTCTATGCGAGTTCACATGACTCTTGTGTGAATAAAAGGTCAGAGATCGATCAGAGCAGCAGATGAGGAGAAAGGAGCTCCTAGTCACAGGAACTGCAAGGGGATTGCGCTTGTGAAAGTGAAGGATGCAAAGGCCTCTATTCAGCTAATTTTCGACGGTAGATCTGGGGAGAAAGCACACCTGCCCAGCCTCGACAAAGCTCACAATTGTTTTTGGGCTGATGAATGCGTTACTGACCTTGAGCTTCAACTCGGGCACCTGCTTTATTTATATCAGTAAGTGCTTCCTGTTGAGGTTTAATTTTTTTGACAGGAGCATCATGCCAGGATGAACCCTGCCCTGCATAATTATCCAAGAAGAAGCCACCAGTTTGTGTGATACCTCTACTCAACTGTCCAAAATCCGCCCACGCTTACACCCGATATCGCCATAGCCATCCCGGAAGGCTACAAGATCACCCGCAGGGACCGCACCAACGGAGTAGAAGGAGGAATTGCCATCGTCCACAGGAACACTCTCAGAGTCTCGACCAACACCGACGATACCCTCAGCACCGCCGAACACCTGCACTTCCAAATCCACACCGACCCCAGCACCACCCTCAGAGGAACGCTCATCTACAGACCCCCCGGACCCCGTCCACAGTTCAGCGACTCCATCGCCGACTTCATCAGCACACACGCCCTCCTTCATAGACTACATCCTCCTCAGGAACCTGATATTCCACCTCGAGAACAACACCAACACCAACTCCACCACCCTCATCGACAAGCTCGCCAACCTCGGACTCAGACAGCTCGTGACAACACCCACACACGCCGCCGGCCACACGCTTGACCCCATCTTCTCCACAAGCCCTCCCGTCTCCTTTAACCACACCAACTAATCTCACTGGACCGACCATCACTGCATCCATTTCACCTTCAGGAAGCCCACCACGCACCACCGCACCCAGCTGGGGCAAAGTCACCGAAGACCAGCTAACCACCACCCTCGCCCAGAGGGCACCCGCCGACCCCACCGACACCGCCGCCCGCAACCTAAGACAGTGGATTGACGACTGCGCCAACACCCTTGCCCCGCTCAAGAAACACTCCAACAGCCACACCAGCAAGAAAGCCACATGGTTCACCGAAGACATCCAGGCCTCCAAACGAACATGCCGAAAACTAGAGAAGAACTGGCTCTGCGAACAAACACCACACAGCTACGCAGTACACAAGAATGCCACCCGCAGACACCATCACCTTATCAGAGCCGCCAAGAGGGCCTCCTTCAAAGACCGCCTAGACAACAACGCATACAACAGAAAAGCGCTCTTCAACATCGTGAAGGAACTCTCCAACCCCAGCTCCAACACCAACAACATCCCATCTTTGCAAGACCTGTGCGACTCGCTGGCCACCTTCTTCCACCGCAAGATCGCCGACATACACAACAGCTTCAACGTTACGACCGCCCTGACTACCACTGAGACATCCGCCACCAGGACCACAACCCGCACCAACCTCCTGCTCTCCTGGACCTGCATCAACGCCGAGGACACCAGCAAGATCATGAACACCATCCACTCCGGATCACCATTAGACCCATGCCCACACCACATCTTCAACAAAGCCAGACCAACCATCGCACCCTATCTCCGGAAAGTAATCAACATCTCCTTCGAGACAGCAACCTTCCCGGAAAGCTGGAAACACGCCGAGATCAACGCTTTGCTCAAGAAGCCCAAGGCGGACCCCAAGGACCTGAAGAACTTCCTGCCCATCTCCCTGCTCCCGTTCCCTGCAAAGGTCATTGAGAAAACCGTCAACAAACAACTAACCCGCTACCTCAAGGAGAACAGCATCCTGGACTCGTCCCAGTCCAGGTTCCGCAGCAACCATAGCACCGAAACCGCCCTCATCGCTGCCACTGACGACAGCAGGACCCAGCTAGACAACGGAGAAACAGCGGCCCTCATCCTCCTGGACGTGTCAGCCTCCTTCGACATAGTCTGCCACCGCACACTACGAACACGCCTACACGACGCCGGGATCCAAGAGAAGGCTCTGGACTGGACCACCTCCTTCCTCTCCGGCAGAATACAGAGGGTCCGCCTCCCCCCTTCCGCTCCGATGCCACCGAGATCATCTGCGGCGTTTACTCAGGGCTCATCCCTCAGCCCAACGCTGTTCAACATCTACATGACACCCCGCGCCCACGACGCCCAGCAGCACGACCTCAACATCATCTCCTACGCCGACGACACCCAGCTTATCCTCTCCCTCACCAAAGACCCACACACCGCCAAAACCAACCTCCAAGAAGGAATGAAGGCCGTCGTCAAATGGATGAGGAACAGCCGACTGAAGCTGAACTCGGACAAGATGGAGGTCCTCATCCTAGGCTCTACCCCCTCAGCTTGGGACGACTCCTGGTGGCCGACAACACTAGGAACAGCCCTGACTCCCACCGACCACGCACGCAACCTAGGGGTCATCCTCGACTTTACCCTCTCCATGACTAAGCTGGTCAACGCCGTCTCCTCATCCTGCTTCAACACCCTCCGAATGCTCTGCAGGATCTTCAAGTGGATCCCCACTGAAACTAGAATAACAGTCACCCAGGCCCTTGTTAGCAGCAGGCTGGACTACGGAAACGCCCTCTACCCAGGAACGTCGGCCAAGCTTCTGAGACGACTGCAACGCATCCAGAACGCCTCAGCACGTCTGATCCTTGACATCCCCCGCCGCAGCCACATCGCACCCCACCTGAGAGACCTGCACTGGCTCCCCGTCAACAAGAGGATATCCTTCAAGCTCCTCATCCACGCACACAAAGCTCTCCACAACACCAGCCCAGCATACCTCAACAGACGACTCATCTTCTACACCCCCACCCACCAGCTCCGCTCCGCCGGCCTTGCCCTCGCCACAGTCCCCCATATCCGAAGAACGACCGCCGATGGCAGATCCTTCTCCTACCTTGCCGCCATGACCTGGAACACCCTCCCCACCAATCTACGGCAGACCCAAGACCTACTAGCCTTCTAAATAGATGTTGCTTGTTTCTACATATCCTACCACTTACAGGAGGCTAACACATAATAGTATTATATAAACAGATCCATACTTCATGTTCAGGATGTCGTAAAAGGCTGTTGCCAAATCTATTATCCTGAAGACACCATCCCCTGGGCATATAGTTCCCTTAAGTCTTATATTCACTGGCTCCAATCGCCATTGGCATACCATATTTCTTTTATACATATACATTCATGCACCCTGGACAACTTGTTCTTGAATTTATATACTTAAGTATTTCTTATGTCAAGACATTAGTCCTCACCTCTTAATGATTGTGGAAAGATAAAAGGGCGTCCTATTTCAAAGAATTAGAGTGTAGATACGGGGCTAATACCAGTGGATAAAAGTGAATATAAGACTTAGGGAATTATAATGGGTATGCCCAGGGGAGGGTGTCTCCAGGATAATAGATTTGGTTACAGCCTTTTTACGACATCCTGAACATGAAGTATGGATCTGTTTATATAATACTATATGTGTAAGCCTCTTGTTAGTGGTAGGATTGTAGAAACAAGCAACATCCTATTAATTGTGTCATTAGGAGTAGCTGACAGTTGTGATGTTTAGGAAACTTGTAATGTATTGTCAATATAATGGGTAATAGTGTTTTAGTCAGGTATCTTGACACTTGTGTTTTATTATACAGGTGCTTTTAAATGTTCCGACCATAACCAGTTTGTTTGAGAGTCATAAATACAGTCTTGAGAAAGATGGTGTTATAAGGTTTACCATCGAAACGCGTCAACGCCCCTTTTTAGAAACATAATCCGTGAAAAGGCTGGAACCACAGAGTATTTATCAGCACTAGAGTATCGGGTTCCAGTTCCAACTATTGTCTTTTCACGGATGTGTGTCCCTTTAATGACATATTGTTCTGTCTTTTGTGTGTACTCTCTTTTTAATGATGGTGCTTTTACAATATCTATAAAGTTCTGAATCAATTTTAGAGTTTGTGTTAGTGATGTTACAAATGAATTTTTACACATTAAATGATTTATGTTTTTTATGATATTGCTACAAATAAATAGATCTATCATTTTTTTAAACAAAACAATTTATTTTTTGGGATTATTGACTTTGGGTATATGGTTATATTTCCCTTATGTGATTGGTGTATGCTAGAACTGTTGTGATTGAGGTGAACACTTTATGCAGGTAGATGAAAGTCTTTAATGAATCTTCAAGTTTAGCCCAAAGGAAACTCTTTTTGTGATACAGTTGTATTGAACCCTATTCCTTTGGTTTCAAGGGGTCCCTCTCATTTTTCTTATAAATAATTAATATAACCCAACTAAAGAAGTTCTGGTAGAATGCTAGGATGTGTGTGAAGGAGCTAGGAATGTTAAATGTGAAGGGTTTGAGGACACATGTGAGTGAATTTATCGAAAATATTAGGGAATGGATTGATACTGAAGTGTTTAGAGAGTTGTGGTCCAAACAAGAGAAAGTCAAGGTAAAATAAAAGAAAGAGGTATCAATGGAAGAGGAGGAAGGAGCCGTAGGAGGAGATGCCAGGGAGTATCCCGTGCAGGAAGTGCAGGGAGTTGCATATGTACATTTCCCATGGTTGCGATCAGACCTTTTCCATTTTCTATACACCCTTGCAAAGCTTAGAGAAAATCCTGATACATGGTACACCCAGATGGAACAGATAGTGACTACTTCCAAAGTTTTGTCTGAAGACTTGGACATATTATTTAAATTGGCAATCCCAAAGCACCTGTGGGCAGAGTTTAAAATTCAGTTTATCTGCCAGTACAAGAATAGCCTCAAGTGGCAAGAACGAATGCCCTTTTGCCCACCGTCAAAACCAAATACAATGGTATGTTATGTTGAGACATTTTTAAAGCGTGTGGCTGTACTGGCAAAGGGATGTCCCAGCGCTGATAGCCAGGAGAGAGGGTGGGAGAGGAAGCTACTGATCAATGAAAAATCCAGGTCTTCACCGCCCTTCTAAAAGATAAGTTATAAAACACTCAAAAATGAATGCTCACCAAAGGAGATGAATGGCCAAAAATCTTCTGAACCGCTCATGAGCCAAAAGAGTCAGTGTACTCTTACTTTGAGAGATTGATGCAGGTGTGCACAGAACACAGGAGAATGAACGACCTGTTATGAGACAACATGGGAGGTTTTCTTCTGTTCTGCGTACAAGGACTGAGGCCTGAGATTAACAGTCAAATTATCCAAGGTGTCCTTTGCTGGCAGAGCAAACAGATTGACAAGATCTTGCAGTATGCAAAATACTGTAGTGGCATGCTAGAGGCAAAGAGGCAGGGACTTAAAGTGAAGTACACGATAGCCCAAATTCAGTTAGTACAGAATGGAGGGCTAAAGGGACTTAAGGTTCCTCTCCAAGAACCCAAGGTAGATCCCAGTTACGGAATGACAATGCAAGGAGTACGAGGACGGCACACAGGTATCCCACAGGTCCTGACCAAGACTGCTGGTCATTTCCTTTGCCGACCCACTCCAGGAAGCACCACAGGCCAATCGTCACCGTATGCTTGAGGAGGGAATCCCCCCCTCTAACACCTATAGCACCTTAGTGAGTGCGACACATAGTCAACCACACTCACTTTACCTAATAATAATTTAATACTTTTTTAACTTGCACCATCACACATAAACGGTCCTGAAGAAAGCCAGAATTAACAGAAGGCACTGGCTGAAACATGTTGACCCACACTGGATGTAGGAGGTCGTAATTCGCCACCATCACATCCACCCAGCCTTGTTTTTAACCGCTGACAGGAGCCCATTTATTAAAATTTAATTTAGCCCTCGGGGACTGGGACTCCTGCCAAGCCGTTTTAATCTCACTTCACCATTCTCACCACACTGCACTCTCAGGAAGATGCCTGCTCCGCTGTAATCAGGCGTCGAAGCACACCCGGGACACATTAGGTGTCACTGGGTGGGCCCGATGATGAAGCATGCCACCATCTAGGTTGGTGGGTGAGGGCTTCATGAAGACACCCAATCGGTGCCACTGAACATGACTCCTCTGAGTTCCATACAAGTCAAATGTAGCTAGTTCTTTTTGATATATATAAATGCAAGGAGTCTCCATGACCTACAGTGGGAGTATCCCAGGAATGGGGAGAGGTCAAGAAAATATGTCAGGGAACAGTACAAGTGCCCTAAAGTTGGTTACTTCATGTTTCATTTGCAACAGGGTGGAGCATTGGAAGCAGGAGTGCTGCTCCAACCCAGACTGACTCAAGACAGATTCCCAAGGTGCAAGTCCAGCAGGGCAGGGAGAACTTCTCCCAATACCTATATCCTGTACAGTAGCCCCAAAAGTCCCTAAATCTGGAGCATTGCTTAAATCCTTCACTCCAAAGCAGGTGCAGGGAGGTATTCCACATTTCTAACCAAACCGCTGAGTATACCAAAATCCAATGACATTGCAATGTGGCCCAGTCCCCATGCTGTTTGTGACTTCCATATATTTCCACCAGGACCAATGATGGTGCCTGAGGGGGTAGGAGGAGTGCATCCTTGGCACAGTCCTGGAAGTGGATCAGAGTGGACCATATGTGGATGGAGATATTAATGGATATCCTGTATCTTTCCTAATAGACACAGGAGCCACTTGTTCAACGATTAGAATAAGTGAAGTCCCTTACCTACCCTTCTCGGGTAAAGAAGTCCAAGTTGTAGGAATTACAAATCAACAACGTACCAACCAAATTACTGCCCCCATTCCACAAAAAATTGGAGATATCAGAGAGAAACATCAGTTTGTGATTTGTGATTCTAGCCCCATAAACCTGCTAGGTCGCGATCTTCCCTGCAAACTCAACCACGTCATCTATTGCACGCAGGATGCGGTAAGAATCAAAACTCGAGCAGTCAATGCAGAATCTAAACTACAGTCCCTCTATACTTATGATCTGTTTGCCACTAAATGTACTTATGGCAAGTGTAATGTAAGTGCCTATGAATTCTTTACATAAAACCTCTAACAACTATTTACTGTCACTCTTACAAGAATGTTGCAGCATTAGTTATCGAACTGGACATTTTAGAAATAGTGAGGGTTCCCATCAGAGAGCACCAAACTTTGTATAGGGACTACATCGCCACGATCCTAGCTGTTGGCGTGCCCCATGAGCTGGATTTTAGGGTAAGTTTGTGTGCCACTGGCACGAATGCTGAGCCGCCAGCTTGGCAGGAGGCTCTGCGGCAGGCACAATGGCATGTCTGTTGGCGAGTGAATGCGCCGAGGAGGCGGAGGGGTTTGGGGTCCTGCTCCAGTTTAGTTAGTTCGCCACCTCCGTTTAATCAGCGACGATGAAATAATCCCTCGGTCCATCTGCAAAGCGGGGACAGAGGAAGCCATGCGTGGAGGTGGGGACAGGGGGCTCCAGGACTGGCTTCACCTGCGCTTGGAGCTGGCACTGCGGGTGCCAGCTCCCTCCGCTGAAGGATGCCCTCCTCACCACACACTGGCCCCGGCCATGAGGGGTGAAGAGACAAACCTGGGTGAACAGAGTAGAGAGGGAGGGAGGGGTGAAGGGCGCATAGAGACGCTCCCGCTACGTAATTGCATTCACATTAAGGCCGTGTCTCGTGAGGGTTTCGCTTTTTTCACGTGGTTGAATTGTAGGCTAAAGCTGAAACATAGACGGCATCAAGCACAACCTCCCCTAATGGAACACGCTGCTTTGCGTTAGATGCGCTTGAGTTTATTTTGTTTTGCTCCCAGGGTGTGACGCAGTTAGCGTTGGCCAGTTAGCCCCACGGAACGCTGTCTGACTAACTTACATACCAAGCGCAGTGGTAAACCGTGCCGCCAACGTCTCCATTGTAAATCACCTCGCCCTACCAACAGGAAGACGAAGAAATCTGGGGCTGATAGGTGAGTGGGGAGATGGATGGAAGAGTGGGGTGAATGGTGAGACAGGCAGGCGGGTGGATTGGATATGTTGGGAGAATGGCGGGGGAATGGGCAAGTAGTGGGTTGATCGGTTTGGTGAGTGGATGTACGTCTTAAGGGTGGATGGACAGGGAGACGGATGGAGGAACGATGAATGGATGGGCTACAAGGAAAGGGTATGTGGGTGGATAAAGTATGGATGATTAGGTGGGTGGGTGTATGGCTAGATGGGTATGGTAGGGGGTGGTGTGGGGGGTTCATGTATTTAGGGAAATATGGGTGGATGGACGGGGAAAGCTTGAAGGAGGAATGGAGGAGGAAGGGATCACCGGGGATTAATGGAGGAACTGATTCAGATGGGTGATTCCTCAAAAGTCGACCCCAGATTGTTTTTATCACAACGCACATGGTAGTAAAACATAAGAATAAGTAATTTCTACGTATGTATCGTGATTTCCGATTTTCAATACATGCACGTGATATCCACGTCATCTTGTCATCAGGGAGCAGGCAGGACGGTGTGGCCGCTACACTTTGTGCGCTTGTCTGGCGGGGCGCCCCCCCTGCTCCCAGCCATCATGTTAATAAGAGTTGATCTGAAAACACTGCCATGCCCTCGCTGGCTCAGAGCCACGGGGCTAGCGCAGGCGACCCGCTGCCGAGGGCATCTGCAGCCGGGCCACTAATGAAGGGAGCAACCCCGCGCTCCCCGGCCCCAGCTCTAATTAAAAAGACCAAGATAAACACTCGAGCGGCATCGGCCCATTATTGTAGGGTTATTAAAAAGAAAGAAGAGGGGCATTCATGGGCAGCTTAGACCGCTTTATATTATGGCTCGGGCAGGCTTCTCCACAATGAGGGTCAGGCAGCGCTTTCTCGTTCGGCGAGATAGCTCAGTGCGTTCGGCAGCCGCTGCATCAAAGATTGTTGTGCAATCAGCGTCGGACTGGCCTAAGGGGCAATCTGGCAGTGCACGAAGGCCTAGTCTGAGAGGTCAGTTTGTGGGCCGTTTTATTGCCTGGTTGGGGGCTTGTTTGGTTTTTACTGCTAATTTCCCTGATATTTAAACAAATTGCCTGCAGCAAGCTCACTTTTATGCAGTCTCCCAAAGCCTGCAAACACTTATAGGCCGTGTCTTTTTAAAGTAAAAACTGCCCCAACTTGCAAACATGTGCCACTTTTTTAGCGATCTAATTCACTAATGGTATGGGGGTTACATTTATTTTAGAGTCTGGGCCTATTTTCTATACAAGACTGACCCAGTGGGAAAACTGTGCCCACCCCTAGTATGTTGTGTGAACAAGGCAGTACCTTGGAATATGTCATGTGCACAGGGCATGCATAGTGGAGGCATGCGTGGCGTGGCTTTAGGTGTTATAAGTCACACTATTGACAAACAGAATACCAGGGAGGTAAGTATACTTCTTTGTGCATACAGTGAATTTAGGAGGGTGTGTCTGAAACCCTTTCTCACCCCACTCCCCTGGCACGTTTAGCTTTTTAATTTCAGTTTAGCACATTAGATTGTTTTCATGGGTGTGTGAAATCACATAATTTTGTTCACATGAATTCATGAAAATTCTGCAGCATTGCGTCTAATTATGCTTTTGGTGTGCTAGTATCTTGCATGAACATTTCAGACCAGGGTTTGGCTTGTGGTGTAAAAAGGTGATCCTAGATACCAGCAGGCCACTGGCTCGAGCAGAAAGTGATCTGCTTCAGCACAGCTCCTGCAGTAAAAAAATATGCAAATCCAATTCTGTGGGATTCCAAGAAAATTTTGGGCATTTTTGTGCAACCCCAAATTTGTGAATTTTGCAAATTTCATTAACACAATTCACCAAGTTATATTACTAATGTACAAAGGAACTTTTATTAAGATGAATAAACATAAACAGAGGAATGACTAAGATCTCTCCACCACCAGAAGGCTGACAAACAATTCAGTGTGTGATGTGCATTATAAAGATGGTCATTATTTCCAACATATATGGGCATTAATTTAGTGTATCAAACTCCATATGAGAGTATATTCTGTAAAGTGCCTCTAAACTGAATTCCCCCGAGATGCTCTCATATATTGCACTGAAATAAAAGAAGGCACAGTGATGGAAAGTGATTTGCCTAAGATCACACACTTTGGTTAAGTGTGGTAGCTGGGATTTGGGTCTGCAATCCAGACACTCATTATTACCTCTCATGGTATCCCTATTAATACCAATGCTTTGTGCATAGCGATAATGGTCTTTAAAAACAAAAAGGACACTCTGTGTTAAGTAATGCTGTGTTGCTGCATTCGAATCACACGAGAAATCAATCAGTTAATCAAGAAATCTTTCTAGAAACAAGTTGGACAAACCAAGTAGAAGTCAACTTCCAAAGGCGAAATAGTGCAACATTTAAGGAACGGGTCGAAGTTTATTTAACAACAATATAGAGTACACCTATTTGCAAGTGGTTCTTCACTGTACAGAGTGACGTGTAAGAAGCCCGCCATGTCTGCAGAGATGAGATGCCTACCGCCCCAGTGAAAGATGTAAACTAGATATGCAAAGGAAAGAGGCCACAGAGGCCTATACAGAGTCTGTTGTCACAATATACCCACCCTGCAACAGACCAGCCCACTACAATTTAATGACATTGAATTAATTAATTTGTAGCACCTTCAGCAACATTACAGTGATGGACTTTGAACAATTATAATGATGCTGTCCAGGACAGGATGGACTGAAACCCTCCGCCTTTCAATGCCAGCACAGTAGACCTGATGCTGCCTGTTTGCAGAACCTACTGAGCAATGCTAAGAAGAAATGAGACGTAGATAAAAAACGGAGGTACTATGACTTCTCTATAAAATGTGAGGTGCATTGAAAACGTCTTAGATCAGATGCTAGCATGGAGGATCAAGTAAATCAACTAAGAAAAAGTGGTAGATTCTACACAAGAACGTCAGTATAATGACAGCCCTGTGTGGTAGAACAGCAGAAAGCAGCAAATGCAAGAGCTCCCATTCACTCCCTCATTGACCATTATATTATAATCAAGGTAGATCCCCCAGAGAAAAAGATAATGCATAGTACACCCACCCACTGCATTTTGAGGGTGCAGCGCTGTTATCGGCATACTTGAAGCTCTCAAACGCAAATATCTTTCCAGGGAAACTAGTATCCCTCTATGCTCCGTGTAAATCAATTGTCAGCGGCAGCCAACAGAAATAAAAAGAGGTGGCGCTGGTGGAGGTGGTACAGGGAGCTAGGGCTTGAGTGCCAAGGGGGAGTGGTGGTTAGTAATAAAGAAATAAAACGCACATAATGGTACTTCTGCCGCCTTGTTTTTTTGCCGCTAATGGGCCTTTCGTTAATTTTTGCCCGCTAACGCCAGAATTCCTATCGCCATCACGCTAATGTTACCTGTAGTTTTCACCGCTGATCCCTGAAGCTATCACCATGTAGCGACATCTTGTAAATACGTCGCTAACAAGGTGATAGTTATCAGCGAATCACGGCGGCAAGAAAACTGCGGCTAACTAGCGTTAGCTGTAGTTTTCACCAGTCCTTGTACATATGGCCCTAAGATTTTAATCACCAAGGCCTTGTTTATGTTGGAGAATATTATGTTATTTTCAACAATTAATTATTTCGGCAGCATTGTGGAACATTGTTGAGTTCTGTTTTTGGACCATTGCATGTCAATCTTATTATGAGGTAACATGGAAAACACCAATAATGAGGACTAAAGGCAGAGACATTTACATGTGTGGTTGAGCTTTATCAACAATTTATTCCTGAGACTGGGAGCTGCGACCATCATTTAGTTCATTGCAGTAGGTCAGAGTAGCAGTCTTCTCTGGTTTACCAAGCCAGCGTGCAGCTGCTGGGAAATATGAAACCACTATTGCTGCACTTCCGCTCAATGAAGATACACCAAGGCAAGCCCATTGTGTCTATCCACATGAACCTGTGTGTCTGACGTGATGCGCCTGAATTTACCCACACCACCTCTACAGCTCCCGAAACAAGCCCATACATTTTATGCGTACGTAACTCTACACCTTATATAGTCCTAATATCCTAATAACTCCCCATGGGAATTCTGATTCAATCAATTACATTAATTCTCTTATTAGCGAGAAATATGTAGACAACACCATTCTAATAATTACGCAAAACTTCAATCTTCACAGAGATGAGTCTGCAGATAACCAGGCAGCTGGATTTACTCAACCCCCAGGCGGCAGAATTTACTTAACTCCTATAATCCTTTAGATTATGTCAATTGGTGAAATCTGACTCCAGCACATACAAAGAGTCAATCTCTCGAACCAATCTAATTCTCGCAGGTGCCCATGTGACGAATATAAATAAACCACTTAACTTAATGTGGCCATTCTCTCATCCAGTTTATTATAAACTATCTCAGTGTACTACATAACATACACCCAGAAGCTATCTCATTGCTGGGCTTCTCTCAGCATCAATGTGACTACAAAGCTCCTTTATAACCAAAGTGACAATCTGAGCAACGGTGATGACCCTGAAAATATTTTACTTCTTCCCTAACGGTATGAGTAAGATCTTTGAGGAGTTAATTCCAGTCAATACAACTACTAAGAGTGTCTAGAAACCATATCCTTGTTTTTTGTATTTCCTCAGAGTTTAGGCTTAGCAGAAGAAATCTGAATACCAGTGGTGTAAGAGTTACTCCACAACACACCAAATCATCTCTACGCTATTCATAGAGACACACTTATGCCACCAAACAAGCTAAACTGGACTACCTCTTGAACAAAATCCTAGAATCACCTAAATCACTTAAAGCAGTGTCTTTGTTTACTAAACCAGATTGCCATATTAAGCACCATTACTCACTTTCAGGAACTTTGTAATAATCTGGCTTCTTATTTTTTTACAAAATCAAACCGTTCTATAATATTATTATACCAATCAGTACTTACCCTCTCTCCTTGAACACCCTTGTCTCCTGATTCCTGCACACGATCACCAATACTGCAGGAGTGATGATAATCCCACTTCTCTGCTATAAAACCCGCCACCACCACTTTCCGATAACACACAGTGGCAGCTGGAGCCACAGAAGAGGGTGAGGAAATATGAAGGAATGCTTGGAAAACACGGAACCTCACTCGTGGACTGTGGACCCTCAGGGATCTACAACAGAGAAGAAACAAAGAAAGGAAAAAGTGTGATTTCATGTATTCATATCCATACATGCTTGGGTGGGCATAATTCCAAGAAAACAGGCAATGAAATACCTTACCCTTCTCAAAGGGTCCAAGCGCTCTGGGGTTCTTCCACAATCTTTAAACAGCATATACCAGTCACCATCTGCTTTTCCACGTGTTCATATAGAAGAGTCCAAGCATCCATAATGTTTTTTATACAAATAGGGGAATTCTTTCTACACTTGTCCAGAAATAAGGAGCAAACAAGAAAAAAGGGGAAAAAGCCTTCAAACTGTGGCAAAAAAAACCTTCATATAAATGGGGAAAGGGCGCTTTTTTAAGGACAAGTGCACTTATGTCTTCAAGAAAAAAGAAAAACCCATATGGCCAAAACTCTAGAACAAAAAATACAAGTTATGCTCTATGCCTGACACGCAGCCGCGTCATGCCCAGCCAAATATCACCATAGCGGTAGGCGCCCCCACCACTATGGACACAAATAGTCCTTTTGCGGGGATTCATAACAACAAAACAAAAGGAAACACGAACTTCAGCGGGACCAAAGGACAGCGAACCTACCCGCACTGTCCAAATCGTGTCCTTATCGAGGCAAGAGTCCAAAATCTCCAGGAAACAAGAACTGGCAAAGTTCTTCGCAAAAAGCGGTTTTCCAAAGGCTCCGAGGACGAAAATCAAGAACCGGAAGTCAGGCAAGGAGGAACCGGAAATCCACGGCCATCCGGAAACCATCAAGGGGAATGACCTTCCAGGTCACAGGACCGGAGAAGAAACCAAGCGCTGCCGAATGAGAAACAGCGCCTTTTAACCCCAGAGCGCCGCCCCCACCAAGCACGAAGGACATCCACACGGACTGAATGTAGGAGGAGGAAAGAAAAGGTACGTCCCTTAATAAAAATATGTGGGTTTTAGGAAAATCCAGGGGGGTCAATTCCTAACAGTACCTCCCCCCAAACGCCTCCCCACAGGTTTAGGTTTACTAGGATGACGGAGATGGACCAATCGGACCAGCCTTGGGGCATGTACATCCACCGTTGGTTCCCAGGTACGATCCTCAGGACCATAACCCTTCCAATCGATAAGATAATAAAGCCTCCCTCTCCGCCTACGAGAATCTAGAACAGCATGAACCTCAAACTCCTCATGATCATCCACCTGCACTGGAGGGGGTGGGGGCAACACCAAAGATGTTGGAACATAAGGATTCAGCAATAAGGTATGGAACACAGGGTGAATGCGATATTCATCAGGCAATATCAACCTTATTGCCACAGGATTGATTACCTTAGCTATTTTAAAAGGTCTCACATACCTAGGCTGCAATTTCCTCGACTCATCCATCCTCACATACTTCGTGGCCAACCACACCTCACATTCTTCGTGGCCAACCACACAGGATCCCCTACTGCATACAAGGCGGCAGGATTTCTGTGTTAATCTGCCTGCATTTTCATACTGTCTTCAGCCGCTAATAGATGTTGCTGTGCTTTCTTTCAAATAGCTGTCAAAGAGTGACTCAACATGTCTAGTGCAGGAACCCGCCCAGATGGTTGAATAGGCAGAGCTCTTGGATGAAAACCTGAGGAACAGAAGAAAGGGGTCATGCCCAGAGCAGAGTGCAAACTGTTGCTATAAGGAAACTCAGCCATGGGCATGGCCAACAACCAATCACAAGAAAAAGATATGTAAATGTAAATGTAAATGTAAATGTGCTGGATTTGTAAAGCGCACGGCTGCCCGTGAGCGTCCCGGCGCTTGCTTTGTGATGTATTCCTATAGGTTCTGTATCGATCCCCCTATTCCTGACCCTGATCTGGTTAACAAGTTAACTAGCAGCCATCCCATGATGCAGAAACCGTTATCTGATTAAGCCACACCACGGCACAGGAACGTGTTATCTGATTAGGTCATAACGCTTGCCATCTAATTAGACAAGCAATATTCCTCCAGCCCCTGATAAGGCATACGGAGTTCTCAAAACAAATCAAACCTATGACAACCTGGGAAAAACCCTGCGGCCATTGTTTTGATTTCACCGAGAACTTCAGCAAAAGAATGTGCTAACGACCAGTTCGTATGACATCCTTATTGACGTATCTACGTCCATCCTTACGTCAATCTCGGCACCTTACAGGTATAAATATTACCGGTATTGCCTTAAGCAAACACACGCGGTGGTGACGAGATCGGAGCAGCCAGACTTGCCGAAGCCCAGAGCAGAGCAGACCCCGCTGGCGCAGCCCCGCCTTCCTGACGCGCTGAAAACGAGACGCTGCTTTCTCCTGCCGAGAAATCCAGCTCCGGCGCTTCCGAGCAGCCCTCGCAGGCAGCTTGGAATATCGAGACCAGAGACGAGAGATACCATCCCTCATTCATCCTAAATTCCAGGTACAGAACTGAATAACCCCTTGCAGAGAATTCTTGAGTCAGTCACTTGGCAAAACAAACTTAACTTAAACTGCTACTTTCTATTCCCGCCCACGTATTAGGCTTAGGTCAGGTACACCGGGGTAGGCGTAGTTAGAAACACCAGTTGAGTACGATTAGTCAAATGTATATGTGTATGTATCTATTTTATCCATTTTAAACCACCATATGGCTTAGAAACCATATAAATGTTTTTACAGTATTATTTTATACTACTGCTTTTATTGTATGCACTTTACTTAACCATAAGTATTGCGATAATATCGATTCATTTCTCTTGTATGAGAAAAGAGACTGATCAATAAATAACATCTTTTATTGAACACGCCCGTCTCTTCCTTTTCTCTACAATCTGGTGAGACTAAGAATGCACGTACTGACTGAGTAAAATAAGTTGTCTTTTGTTTTCACACGACTCTAGAGATACACTCTTGATTAGGGGAGAGCAAAGTTGTCATGTTCTATGGTTGTCAGAAACTAAATCCCTTCTTGTCTACCCAGGGAGGTTCAACTCCTCCTTGCCTATTCGAGAAAGTTTCTAGTGAACTCTGAGCTAGCTGGCAAACCCAAAACTTTAAGTCTAATATCGACAATAGAAGACTTAGTTAACGTCTGGTCTAGGCCTATACTATTGAAGGTATTATTCCAATGCGCAGAGCCTATTGGGATAATAGGAACTACACTACAGCTTAGGGAACCCGTCCTGGTATTCCTCTGTGAGAAACCCCGGCAGGGTGTCCACAAGGTGAAAGCCAGGCATCCCGCCACGAGGGGCCGTAGTGGAGATTAAGCAAGCTATTGCCCAGAGTCGCAGAGTGTGACCCCGTGAGTTGAGTAGGCACCAGAGCGAGAATTGTCTAGTCCGTGGAATTTTGAGCCCGAGACCCGCCGAGGCGGGGAATCGAACCCTGGTCCACGGTCGATCTCAGCTTCCGGGTCTGCCGCCTCTAACCCCTGAGCCACGCTTCTCCACTATGTTATATGTACTGCTCCATTGTTTGGTTAGTGCGCTTCGTTTGTCCATCCGATTGAGGATAGTAAGCGGATGATAACCGCAATTCCATCTTCATTGAAGAACATAACTCAGCCCAAAAATGTGACACAAACTGGGGGCCCCTATCCGATACAATAGCTGATGGCAACCCATGTAACCTCACGATATGGGTGAGGAACACTTCTGCAAGGACACGGGCATCGGGTATCTTTATCAAGGGTACAAAATGTGCAGTTTTTGTGAATAAGTCCACTAGCACAAGAATGGCTGTATACCCCCGCACTTCCAGGAGGTCCGTAACAAAATCCATACTGATGGTATGCCAGGGGGAGGTGGGCACAGGCAAGGGATTTACCAAGCCAGCTGGGCGAGTATGTGTCGCTTTACTAACTGCACATACCGGACAAGAACCCACAAACAGCTGCACATCCTGACTCATAGTCTCCCACCAAGACCAACGTAAACACATCTCCTTAGTCTTATGTATGCCAGGATGACCAACCAAAGCGGAAGAATGATACCACTTAAGGACCTTCTGTCGCAATTCAGGAGGTACGAATAAACATGAAGCGTGATTCAACAACCCGGCAATCAATTCAAACAAGGGATCCCCCAACCAGGGGGTTAGATCTATCTTCCCCAACTCTGCTTGTACCTCTTCAACAAACTCTACTTCAGAAGTACTCCCTACTATCCTCTCCACAGGTATTATTTGTCTTTCCTCAAAGTCAACCCCATCTCCGCCTGATTTACCATAAAGACGGGACAACGCAGCAGATTTTGGCACTGGTCGGTACGTGATTACAAAATCATACTAGCTAAAAACAGTACCCACCGCATCTGCCCTGGGGTCAGAGCACATGCTGAAAAAAAGAACTCCAAGTTCTTGTGGTCTGTATATATAGTAATAGGATGTCTTGCCCCCACAGATGATGCCACCATTCCTCAAATGACAACTTAATAGCCAATAGCTCTCTCTCCGCAATCGTGTAGTTGCATTCGCCCGGTAACATTGTTTTTGAGAAAAAGGCTATGGGGTGCATGAGACCAGTTTCAACATCCCTCTGTGACAGCACGCCCCCTATGGCATACATGGAGGCATCCGCCTCTACATAATAAGGCAATGCAGGGTCTGGGTGTAACAAAACAGGTGCAGAAGTAAAACTCTTTATCAATGACGTCAAAGCTGTCTGAGTGGACGAGGACCAAACAAAAGGAACACCCTTCCTTAACAAAGCAGTCAGCGGGGATACTACATCTGAAAAGTGGGAAATAAAGCGCCCATAAAAATTGGCAAATCCCAATAACACCTGGATTTTTCTCACACAAGTAGGAGGGGGCCATCATATTATCGCTTCAATCTTTCGGGGATCCATCTTAATGCCATTAGCTGACACAATAAACCCTAGGAATTCAACATTGGTAGCATGAAACTTACATTTTTCCAGTTTGACATACAAGCGATGTTCATGCAACCTTCGCAACACCTGTTTAACATGATCTATATTCTCCTCAGGGACCTTTGAGAAAACCAAATCTCATTAAGATAGACGATAACTCTGATGTCCAGATATTCACGCAATACCTCATTAATGAAAAACTGAAATGCAGCCGGGGCATTACATAGCCCAAAGGGCATGACACAGTACTCAAACACACCGAACTTCGTACGGAAGGCTGTTTTCCACTCGTCTCCATGACGGACACGAATGAGATGGTAAGCCCCCCGTAAGTCTAGTTTGGTGAATACCGTGGCATGCCTCAATTGGTCCAGGAAGACAGGGATTAGAGGTAGGGGATACTTGTTCTTAATTGTCACCTTATTAAGTGCCCTATAATCCGCACAAGTGCGGAGATCACCCTCCTTCTTCGGGATAAAGAAAATAGAAGAGACAGGGGATACAGATGGACGTATACACTCCGTACTCAACATCCCATCAAGATAATCCCTCAGATGCCTCTCCTACGGCTCGGACAATACATATACCCTACTACATGGGAGAGTGGCACCCGGCTGCAGATCGATCCGGCAATCGAACATTCTATGAGGAGGTAGGATGCCTGCCTGTACTTCGTCAAACACTTCCCTGAATTCCTCATACTCCCGGGGTATCAACAGAGACTCCTCCAGTCTATTGGCTGCACAAGATAGGGGTACAACACACTCAGTGGCCTCCAGATAACAATGCTGTAAACAATACACTGAATCCAATGTAACAGTCCTCCGCATCCAGTCAATCTTTGGGTTGTGTAACTGCAACCAGGGTATACCCAATACCATCCCAAAAGCGGGAGCGTCTATCAAATCAAAGCTGACGTTCCCTGAGTGTCCATTTTCACCAATCAGCAACAACGGTTCTGTCTGACGCGTTATCTCCCCGTTGACAACTCAGTACCATCTATTGCCCTGACCGGTTCAGGTTGTTCCTTGAACACATACGGGACCTTTAGAGATTCCGCCAATCGGTTATCCATGAAATTACCGGTAGCACCGGAATCAAGCAGTACTTTCACCATTGTCCTACTGCTACCAGATAGGACCATACAAATAGATACAGTGAAGTGTAGAGGTAACCGCTGTACTGACCCTGGGATATCATAGGGGTTAGGACCAAGGACTCCATCTGTAGCCATCCTCCTTCCCACACATGCAACAGACTTAGTGGTGGGGGTAAATGAGGGTTAAATCGGTAACTCCCGAGCAAAATGTCCACCCTTCCCACAATAAAGACACAGGTTATGTAAACGCCTTCGATTTTTCTCCTCTCTTGACAGTGGACCTCTCAATCCCCCAATCTGCATTGGTTCTGGGGTTGACCTAACCTCTACTGGCTCCTTGTTTTCACTCCGTACCACAATTGCCTGAGACCCCAGAAAACGATTCCTTTCACCACGACGTTCCAAAAGGCGATGATTTAATTTGACCACCAAATCAATGAAGTCTACACACACCTCAGGTGGATCCACTACCTGGGATACAACATCCTTCAATTCCTCACATAACCCCTGATAAAAAATAGAGGTACGTTTCTCCATTGGCCAATTGGTCTCTGACACCAGCCGATTAAGGATGAAATATAGGTCAAGAGATCTTGTTTTCCCTGCCATAACCTCAACAACTCTGCGTCACTTGCCTGCATAAAAGCATGTTTCGCAAACAAACAACGCATCTGCTCCTTAAATACTGCATAGTTATATAATGCGGGATCATTCCCTTCCACTAGCGGAACAGCCCATGTGGCTGCGGAACCCACCAAATAAGAAATAACAAATGCCACCTTGGCGGAGTCATCAGGGAAAGCAGGAGGACGGCACAAAAAGGAAGATGACATTGGTTCATAAAGACTGCATATTTATTACAGTCTCCAGAAAACCTCTCAGGAACTGCCAGAGGTACAGAAACAGGAGTGTTAACAGTGATAGCAAGATGATTTCTCCCACCGGCTCCCTGACCACTACTGCGATCATAATGGAACGTAGCGGGTTGCAATACAGGTCCCTGTGCTTTACAGGACATCCCTGCCATAGCAACCCAAGTACGCTCTTTTGCTCTAAAAGCATTTAACTCCCGGTGTAATCCTACATTTTCTTGTCTTAAACCCTGTACTTCAGACTGGGGAGCATTAACCGCTGCCATTAATGTGTGTAAAGAAGGGACTCCTTCCTCCTCAACTACAGGGGTATCCCCTGCTTCCATCATTGCTCAGGCAGTATATACATTTGTGGGCTTGGTTTTCTGTCCTGATTCCTGCACTCGACCCACCATTACTGCAGGAGTGATGAAAATCCCACTTCTCTGCTATAAAACCTGCCGCCACCACTTTCCGATAACACACAGTGGCAGCTGGCGAATGTCATAGAAGAAGGTGGGAAACACAAAGGAATGCTTGGAAAACACGGGACCTCAATCATGGACTGTGGACCCTCAGGGATCTACAACAGAGAAGAAACAAAGAAAGGAAAACGTCTGATTTCATGTATTCATATCCATACGTGCTTGGGTGGGCATAATTCAAAGAAAACAAGCAATGAAATACCTTACCCTTCTCAAAGGGTCCAAGCGCTCTGGGGTTCTTCCACAATCTTTAAACCTTATACCAGTCATCATCTGCTTTTCCACGTGTTCATATAGAAGAGTCCAAGCATCCATAATGTTCTTTATACAAATAGGGGGATTTGTTTCTACACTTCTCCAGAAATAAGGAGCCAACAAGAAAAAAGGGGAAAAAGCCTTCAAACTGTGGCAAAAAACCCCTCTTCATATAAATGGGGAAAGGGCGCTATTTTAAGGACAAGTGCACTTATCTCTTCTAAAAAAAAGAAAAACCCATATGGCCAAAATTCTAGAACAAAAAATACAAGTAATGCTCTATGCCTGACACGCTGCCGTGTTATGCCCAGGCAAATATCACCATAGCAGTAGGAGCCCCCACGACTATGGACACAAATAGTCCTTTTGCGGGGATTCAAAACAACAAAACAAAAGGACACACAAACTTCAGCGGGACCAAAGGACAGCGAAACTACCTGCACTGTCCAAATCGTGTCCTTATTGAGGCAAGAGTCCAAAATCTCCAGGAAACAAGAACCGGCAAAGTTCTTTGCAAAACGCGGTTTTCCAAAGGCTCCGAGGACGAAAATCAAGAACCGGAAGTCAGGCAAGGAGGAACCGGAAATACACGACCATCCGGAAAACGTCAAGGGGGATGACCTGCCAGGTCACAGGACTGGAGAAGAAACCAAGCGCTGCCGAATGAGAAACAGCGCCTTTTAACCCCAGAGCGCCGCCCCCACCAAGCACGCAGGACATCCACACGGACAGAAAGAAGGAGGAGGAAAGAAAAGGTACGTCCCGTAATTGAAATATGTGGACTTTAGGAAAATCCAGGGGGGCCAATTCCCAACACCTTGCCCGGAGAATGAAGCAGATGTCCATTTATCAGACTTTAAGGGCCTGATTCACAGAACTAATCTGAGACAAAATCCTAAACTTACTCCTAACTTTACTACTACTAAATGCCTTCTGTGAATACCAAAAGTAGTACGTTTAACTTAAAGTAGTAAGTTTAACCAAAAGTAGTAAGTGCATTCCGTGAATACCAAACGTAGTAAGTACCTTCTGTGAATATCAAAAGTAGTACGTTTAAGATTTTGTCTCGGATTAGTTCTTTGAATCAGGCCCCTAAGTTATTACAGCTATCGGATATCCTTGAGCTCATAAGAAAAGGTAAGTTGATCTCCTCATTGGACCCATGCCTGGTACATGGGCCCTGGAAGCTGCCTAGAGGTCTGCATAAACTCTTTACCACAGTGTCCAACTCAAGTTTATGAACAGACATAGTCTCTGAGAACTGAAAAGTGGGCAAAGTATCCCCTATTCAGAAAATAACGAATCTTAATACCAACAATTTGAAAAAATCTCAATATTAAATCAATGTAAGGTATTTATGGTAAAGTAATGAGGCTAGACATATGTTGAAAAGGTACCATAAAGAAGTCATAGTTTTGTGATCAGTCAAAGTCAGGGGGAAAATAAGGGAGAAATGTAGGTTAAGTAATGGTTGGGTCACAATACACGATGATACGGAAGGGGATAGACATTTTACCTCTGGTTTCGTCATTGGTTGTTGTAGCATTATGACACAACAGGGTTTAAATGATAATTAAAACACCTTGTTGTAAGGATATTCAAAGGAGCTTAATGGAAGGTGGTGTGTGGTTTTCTTACCGTTGGGACAGTCGTTCAAAGAGTCGCATTACAGGCTGTTATTGGATAAGTTATCTGGACCATGACATATGTGTTGTTCTACAGCAAGTGTATTGAGTATGGGAGTGGCCATCTTATTTGAAGTAATGTCAGGTACAGCGTTAGTTCAAAGTAACCTTGTCACAGGATTTTGAGAGAGGGGTAACATTGGGTGCCGTGTTGGGTGTGACTGACTGGTCGCATCTAATGCCATGTAGGGGGATGGTATCGCAATGTTTGTGCTGAATCAATTTGGGCGCCATATAGGGAACAGGACAGAACATGTATTACTTTACAAACATAGGGCCCGATTCACAGAACTAATCTGAGACAAAATCCTAAATGTATAACTTTTGGAATTCACAGAAGGCACTTACTACTTTTGGTTAAACTTACTACTTTTGGTTAAACTTACTACTTTTGGTATTCACAGAAGGCATTTAGTAGTAGTAAAGTTAGGATTCCTAACTTGACTACTACTAAGTGCATTCTGTGAATACCAAAAGTAGTAAGTTTAACCAAAAGTAGTAAGTTTAACCAAAAGTAGTAAGTGCCTTCTGAGAATACCCAAAGTAGAAAGTTTAGGATTTTGTCTCAGATTAGTTCTGTGAATAGGACCCGTAGATTATGTGAGTCAAATCTGCACAGAACGTTCAGGGTTTTATGTTATGAGCTCTAGAGCATGTTAATTGTGAAGGAGAACACCACTTTTGGGGATTATTGGGGTGGTAAAGTGTATTGTATTTCATGAAATTCAGCAAAGCTTACAGGCAAACTCACAGAACTGTATATTCCAACCAGTTAATGAGAGTCGGTGTCCTCGTTCTGTGATGTCATTTTTAATTGATGAGTTGTACAATAAAGTGAGATACCTTTTCAAATTCTAAGCTAAGGCAACTGCAAAATCTTGCATTAATTACTGTGTTTGCATCTTTACATGGAAACCAAATACTAATGTGTATGGAATGTCAATTCATAGTAAAAGTAATTCAAAACTAACCACAGTGAATTAATGTCACATATCAATTTACCCAGTCACACAGATAATTCTGGTAAATGTGAGAGTTGGTATGAAGAACTGAGTCAGTTTTTCAACATTAGTTCCAATAAATGGCATTTGTTCCTAATACTATACTTTTTACAGATTCAGTGAACAAAAGTTGCTAATATCCGAATGTATTGGCAACTGGGAGCCTCATTTACAAGAACTGACGCATCGCGGCATCAAGGCAGCGATGCATCTGAAAATGTTGTGCTGCGGTACGTCATTTTTAAACGCCATGGATGCGTCATATTTACGGTATGGCGCACAGTGGTATAGGACACATGGTGTGTCAAAACAAAATGACACATCCATGGGACGACTGCTACACTGTAAACTAACGCATGTGCAGCCAAAGTGATATAAGGCTGGTTTGCGGCACAACACATCATGCATGGATACTTGAACCCTGACCAACTTGACTGTAAGAATGCAGGCCACCTTGCACCATGAGACTAGTGTGTGGTACTTGGGTCCATGCATCCAAATCAGGACAGCAAAGCAATGGGATGGGCTTGTCAGATGATAAACTCCTCACCTGAGAAGGGGGCTCATGGGTGGGACATGTGAAGTATCAACACATAGGAGCATGTGAATAGCCATGTGTATACTCACTAGCATGAAACTACATTGCATGCAGATGTTCCAACATGCGAGGTGAGAACACACAGGTGTCGCAGGCCAGGGTAGGGACTATCCAAACTTCTGTCATGTACTAATTCATACTGGTGGTGGGGGTGAATGCAAGTGATGCACACCAGAGAACCTTGTGTGTTGAAAGAAAACATGGCGTGTGAACCTGGTGGGTTCCTGGTAGTGCAGTGCATTGTAGGCGTGGCTGAGCACATTGAACTGGGACTGCCTGAATGCGGAGACATTGCATAGCAAAGAGATGAGAATGGACGTCTGTACAGCAAGCTCGCTGCCCAAAACACACTCACTGCTGTGTCTGACAGTGTCACACTTGTGTCACAGCTAGGAAGGGATGTCAGAGAAGCGCCTTTTGGTGTATTACATCCTACATCTGGTGTGGACCAGGGTGTAGGTGTAGCACGTGGCAGGAGGGAGTCGGAAAACGAAATGTCTTACCATGCCACATTTGTCAAAGTAGGAGGATGTGAAACAGGGATTTGTGAAGTGACTGGATAAATTGTATTGCAACCACAAAGGGCATGATTCAGGGCTGGTTGGAGGGTGAGGTGCATGGTCCTAGTAGTATGGCAATCCTGGGTAGGGACATGTCACCAAGTCCAGCACTACTAACGTGTGGGGTAAAGCTTGACCCATAACCCTCAAATACAGGCAGCCATGTCAGTCAATTGGATATGTTCATGCATATTGTTGATGTTAGAGTCGAATGGGAGTCAATGTATGTTCTGGATTTTATCAGTGTGTGACAGTAAGTTGAGTTCCTGGGCCAACATGAGGATTGTCAGAGGAGTCATGTACATACAAGTGAGGGGGCACAACAAGGCAGAGTGCTGTGATGTACTGAGTGAAAGGCAGACTGCTGGATCAAATGAATACATGACCAAACACACCTCACATTCTCAAGAGCTGTGGACTGAGTAGTGGCCACAGAAAATGCAGACACCCGGGGGACTGTGTGCAGTGTACACAGTAGTGGTGTAAATACATAAAACCACAATCAGTAAAACCATAATGTTAAAAGTAAGGTATTCACCAAGGCAGATGTGGACCTTACCTCAGCTTACCTGCACAGGCATGACAGCCCAGCAAGCTGTGTAACTGTGTTGCAATGTGTTCATGACATGAAAAGTCATCCTTGTCACACAGAGGTCGTGTTAACAATGCAGAGATACTATCATCTGGAAGGAAACAACAGTACAACTTGGCCTCAATACCTATGCATAACATGTGTCCTACACAACAATGTTGAACTGAATGTGAATGACAATAAAGTCTGTATGTCAGTCAGATGACTAATTGCAACATCTAACATAGATCACCATTAACATATCTCTATTTCGTTGCAGAGGGAGAAATAACATCTCCTGAACCGCTGTCTGTCTCGGATGAGGAACCTGCCGAGGATGTCAGCCTGCCAAACCTGGACCAAGACACCTTACAGAAAATCCTGGCCACCTTGAATTCATCATCTCCAGTTGCGGGAAGGGATGATAGCATCACAAGGTCTCCAGTGGATCCGCCTACCACCAGATATATCCTATCTGCCAGCCCACGCCCAGACCTGGTCTCCGAGGACCCCCAAGTTGACTTCTATTGATGTGCGGTAGGAGTCCAGTGGCAGCTGGCAGATGAGGTGCAGGTGGAGATGGAGACATGGCGGGCACCCTACAGGGATTCTGTAGGTGCCTCAGTCCCAAAAGGGACACATCTGAGGCACCTACTCTCCAATCCATAGATTGGATCAGTCCCTAGCTGATATTGCTGGTGTAATAAGGAAGAAGCATGAACAATTTCCCTGCCAAAGAGGGACCAGTGAGGTTGCCAACCAGCTTGATGTGATATACGCCATCCTTGAATCAATGGAACAGAAGAGGACTCCTACATTGCATCAATGGGTGCCTTACACCGAAATAATGTTGCCGTGCTGGCAAGCCATCAGGCCTGTCTCAGCGCTGTGCTGCCTTCCTTGTTGACACAAACAAATGCTGCTGGGGACAGGGCATCCACATCTTCTGCCCCTGATGTTTGTGTGCCTCAGTCGCCTCCTGCACCAACAACACCCACCTCAGGGGAGCCACCTCGCACATCAGAGGATGAAGATATGGACTCCTACATTTTCCATCAAAGAACTGCTCAGTAATATTTGTCCATGCTACTTGGCCAGTTTCTTATTGGACCTGTGTTTCTGATTATATCAGTGTACTTGTCAATTGGTACTATTCCCTATTTGCTTTTCCAACTGTTGATCTTACCCATTTGTGGATTGTCGATGTGGCTACCTTCCCTAAAGGGCACTCCTCTCCTCAACATGTAACACAACATGCATCCCCCATGGACTTTGGGGCATATTTACAAGCCGCTTTTGCGCCGCCGTTTGTTGAATCGTACCCCTCTAAGGAAAGACGCAGAGCTAGGAGTATCGTAGGACACGTCTTTATTCACTGGTGTCTACGTTCTACTGAACTTTCCCCTCTACTTCCTGTTTCCTCCGCCCACTTCCTGTCTCGCCTGCCCTGTCCTAAAGTAGGGTCAGGCAGCGACGACATGACATCTCCCCCTTTTGTACAAACAGTCTTACTGTCTCTTAGAGTTCTTCAATGAGGCGCGCTGGTCGTTTGATGTGTCTGCGTGGGGGGTCGGGCTGTTTCAATTCTGGTGTCCGGTGATCCTCAGTATCTTCATGTCTTTCCGGGCAGAAACGGTCTCGGTCACTGTTCTCACTCTGAGCCAGGGAATCAGCACTGGAGTCGTGGGTTCGGGTTCCTTCATGACCAGTGGAGGTGCATCTCTTAAAGTGTGATATGTTTTGCGTTATTCGTTTGTGATCAGCCTCAGCTGTGATCATGGTTCCTTTCCGACTGGAGACTCGCAGGGGGTGATTGAGATATCGGCTGTCTGCTTTGGTTTTGCGATCACGTGTGACCATCACCCAATCTCCTTCTTGGATGTCTGCATGTTTTGCATGTCTCCGATTGTCGGCGTAGATTTTCATCTTCAGTTTCTTGTTGTGGTCTAGCTTGACCAATGTGTCATGGTCAGTGGTCGTCACTTGAAGTTTTGAGACATTGTTCAGGCCCGGTAGCCGGGTGCGAGGGACTCGACCAAGCATTAACGTGGCCGGCATTGATTTGTGGTGCTATGGGCTGTGGTGCGATATGCTCGCAGCACTTCCTTTAGCACTTGTTGTGTGTTGCGGTGGGCAAGTTCGGCCTGCTGGACTGCTTTCTTGAGTGTCCCCATAAACCTCTCCACCATGCCATTGACTTGAGGCCATAACGGTGTTATTTTCCTGTGCTTGAAATTGAGATGGTTTGCGAATTCAGCAAATTCATGGCCTTTGAACGGTGGTCCATTGTCTGATTTGACTCTTGCAGGAATGCCCCATGCTGCGAAGGTCTCATCGAGGATCTGGATTACGGATGACGCCTTGGTCGAAGCTACTTGATGTGCGATGGGGAATCGCGAGTATTCGTCCATGATGATGACAATGTATTTACCCGATTTCAGAGGGCCGAAGAAGTCGATGGCCACTTGCTGCCATACCTCGTCCGGTAAGTCTGACATCTGCAACGGGGCTGGTGGTTCGTCACGACCCACTAGCTGGCACGAGGTGCAGTCCTTAAGTGTGTTTTCCACCATCTGGTCAAGTGACGGGAACCAGACTCGTTCTCGGAGTGCTTTCTTGGTGGCAACTATCCCTCGATGACCTTCGTGAGCCAGATTGATGACTCCTTGCTGTAATTTTTGGGGAATTACTATCCTCCCCCCTCTCAGCAGTAGCCCATCCATGCTGATTGATAGCTCCTCTCGGATATGTTTGAAAGCCGCAAGTTCTTGAGGGGCATGATCAGAATGTTGAGAAGTGTCTTGGAGGTGTCTCCATGAATTGGTACGTACGCGATCCACGATGTCTTGAAATGTGGGGTCTTGAGTGGATGCCTCACGGATTGCCTCTAGCGGTACGGTGGGAGGACAAGCATTGTCGAAGACGAAATGAATAAACTCTTCTGCCATAGAGCACTGTTCCTTGACATGTGGTTGAGGGTGCCGAGACATATAATCCACTGGGTTCTCTGATTTCCCTGGTTGATGAATGATGGTGTAAACATAGTCTTGTAAACGCAGTGCCCATCTTTCAATGCGCGGGGCATCTTGGCCATGGGGTTTCCGAATATCGTGACAAGAGCCTGGTGGTCAGTGATGAGAGTGAAGCACTTCCCATACACGAACAGGTGAAAGTGTTCGCAGGCCCATACGACCACAAGACTTTCCTTCTCAGTCTGTAAGTATGCCTTTTCAGTGTCAGTAAGGCTGCGGCTAGCATACGCGACTATATGCCGTTGATCAGAGTCTTCACGATATTGTGCAAGGATAGCGCCCAGACCACTGGGCTAGCGTCAACAGTTACCTCAGTCTTTCGTTTGGTGTCAAAATATGCAAGGTTGATGGCCGAACCCACAGCCTTCTTGATTTTGTTGAAAGCATTTTCGCAGGCAGGTGTCCACTGGAATGACTGGCCCTGGCGGGTGAGTTCTCTGAGTGGGTAGCTAATGGTCGCATAGTCTTTGATATAGCGGGCGCAGTAGCTTGCCATCCCAAGGAATGATCGGAGATCGCTGACGTCTTGTGGCTGTGGGGTATCTGCAAGGGCTGACACTTTTTCCGGGTTAGGTTTCATGCCTTCTTTGGAGGAGATGTGACCATAAAATTTCAGGGTTGATTTGTGAAATTCACATTTGTCAGGGTTCAGAGTGAGATTGGCGTTTAGCCGGGCGTGGCATACTCTGTCCAGGGCTGTGTCGTGTTCAGTCTGATCGCTTCCAAATACCAGGGTATCATTGCTGTAATTGAAAGCGTTTGGGATGCCTTGAATCACTCGACGGACGGCTTCTTGGAAGATCTCGGCGGCCGAGGATATCCCGAAATTAAGGCGCTTGTAACGGAAGAGTCCTTGGTGGGTCGTGAAGGTTGTGATGTATCGTGACTTTTTGTGTAGTTCTAATTGGTGGTAGCCCTTGTTAAGGTCCAATTTTGAGAAGACTGTCGCTCCGTTGAGGCGAGTGATCATGTCACTAATGTGGGGTCCCGGATGTCGCTCCCTTTCGATGGCTAGGTTGGGTGCACGCATGTCCACGCACAAGCGCACTTTGTTGCCCTGCCCCTTCTTAGGTACTACTACTACTGGTGACACCCAGGGTGTGGGTCCTGAGGAGCGTTCAATGATATCTGCCCTTAACAGGTCTTGCAGTTCATCATCTACCGCCTGCTGCAGATGAAATGGTACCTTTCGGTGGTGTTGTGCTACAGGCGTTACTTGTTCATCAATGTGTAATTTGACCTTGAATTGATTGAGTTTTCCTAGACCCTTGAAAAGGTTCGGAAATTTGTTTACAATGTCTGGGGCATCTTCTATCATATAGAGGAGGTCTACAACACGCAACCGTTCTGCCGTTGGCAAACTGAGGAGGCAATCAGCTGCATCGGGCCCGTCTACTACGTGAATGTAAGCTTGGATTTGCCGGTCTTTGTAAGTTAGCGTGGTGTTGAATCGGCCTAGGCATGGCAGCGGTTTCCTGGTCATCCAGGTATAGACCCAGACTGCTGCTGGCTCTAATTTTGGTCTGGGATTCATGCTTTGGTACTCAAGGGTGCAGATGTAGTTCAGAGACGCTCCTGAGTCGAGCATGAATTTTGCAGGGTGATTCCCTATTTTGATGTCTAGTTTGGGAAACTTTTTTAATCGGTCCGGATCTGACACCATGCATATATACTCGTCACTATCTTGTGACACAGGTGTGTGTGGTGACGATTCTCTGGAAGTTGATCTGCGAGACTGATGTGAGCTGGCTGAACGACTGCTCGACCTAGACGAGCTGGAGGAGCGTCCTTCTCTCCCTTTGATCGCTCGAGCATGGTGGCGCGTGGTTGGCCGTGACGTGGTCGTTTTCCATTCAGAATGTCGTGCTTGACAGGCGGCTTCAAAATGATTGTCCCGTCCACAACGATGGCATTGTTGACCAATGGCGGGACACTGCCCTGAATAAGGGTATTCTTGGCCACATCGGTAACATTTTGACGCAGGTCAGTTGCTTCTTTCACGTCGGGACTTGTGTCGTGAAGAGGTATCATGACGTGAAGACGTCCCTCTGAAGGTCTGTGTGGATCTTTTTGATTGACGGTGATCCAACCGGCGTTTGGTGTCTGTGCGGGCTTGCATTCTGAAGGCTTGTTCCTTCCTTTCAGTTTTGGTGGCTTCCATATTTTTTGCGTGATCTTCCGCTTGATCATTGATCCGTGTCATCTCTTCTATCTCTTCCAGTGTGTAGTGTTTTTTTAGTAGACGCCGCCGTAAGGATTCGGATTGGCAGCCTTCAATTATGCACAGTCGTAGTGCATCCTCCGTGGTGAATGAATCAAACTCGCAGTGTCGTGCTAGGTGCCTGATGACGCTAAGTGGAACGTATAGCGTTCGTAGTCCAAGTTGCGTTCGTGTAGGAATTTCCGGTCAAGAGCCTCTTTTACGTCATCATGAGAGGTGCCGGTGGCAGTGGGCAGTTCCTTGATGATCTGCGCAATGTCTTTCCCAACCAGGTTTCGCAGTGCTATAAGTTTTTGTTTGGGATCCTGCACCTGAGATCCAGTCATAAAGTCTTCAAAATCTTCCACCCAACTCTTCCATTTGAGTCCCATACTGTTTCCAGACGACAGTTCTAGTGGGTCTGGTGGGCGTAGGTAGGGTACTCCCATGAATACCTGAGGTGGTGATGGGGCCTGAGCTGCTGCCCCTGCGCTTGAAGGACGCGACGTATCAGGCTGGGTGGTCATCTTGACTCACTTATTACTTGCTCACTCAAAGCCTTTGAGAGCTCTGTAGTATTGTGTGTATTTGGGCCTTGCCTGACCTCAAAATGGCCGCCTTTGAAAATTCAATGGGAGTCAATGGTCAGTGCCTGACTTTAAGATGGCTGCCGCTCAGGGCAGTCTCTCCTTTGCATCAAGTGTAGTTGGACCCAGTTTCATCCGGCATACACCCTCTTTTCACAGTCACTTACTGTGCTTGCAGGGGAGGGAACGCTCCAGGCTTCTTCCTCGTGTGTTTCTTTTTCCTCTCTGCCTTTCGCGCTCTTTTTCCGCGATTCTGCCGATTCCCGGTGCAGTCGGGATCTTGATGGCGGTATCGCTGCTTAGGCTGCTTTCACAAGGCAGCGCTCCTGCTGGCAGTGTCCGGGCGGCGAGCGGGTTTCCCGCGATTTTTCGCGCTCTTCGCGCTTCGGCGCCGTCGGCTCTCTCGTTATTTTTTTTTTTCCGGCCGGGGTATGGTGCTGTGGGCTGATGCAATCCCACCTGCTCGTCGCCAGTGTTGAATCGTACCCCTCTAAGGAAAGACGCAGAGCCAGGAGTATCGCAGGACACGTCTTTATTCACTGGTGTCTACGTTCTACTGAACTTTCCCCTCTACTTCCTGTTTCCTCCGCCCCCTTCCTGTCTCACCTGCCCTGTCCTAAAGTAGGGTCAGGCAGCGACGACATGACACTGTTGCGTCACTTTTGTGACGCAGCGGTGGCGCAAAAGGTGCACCAATGTGCGGGGTATTTATAATGTGACGCATCTGGTAGATGTGTCACGTTGTAAAGCTCTGCGCCAGAAGGAGGTGTTCCTGCGCAGGGGGGGACGTTCTGGCGCAGGAACGCCTCCTGAAAGTGGCTGAGTGAAATCTACAAGATTTCACTCAGTCATTTTGGTGCCCATGCTGCGTCAAAACCCTGCGCCTGCTTGAAGCAGGCGTAAGGATTGACACAGCATTGGAATAATAGGGCACCCCGAGCATTGCTGGAGCTGCGTCGTGCTTGCGACGCAACTCCAGCAATGCGACACTTTTACGGCACAGATGCGTGACACATCTGTGCCGTTTTTGCCCCATGGTGCGCCACATTGTAAATGCAGCGCAACCATGTTGGAGTAGGCATGGTGCACAATAAGTGGCGCATCCCTGCTGATATGCAGGGATGCGCCACTTATTGTAAATATGCCCCTTTGTCTATACATCTTATGGCTCTCAAACTATGTTGGCGCTGTTGCTGCAAGGACTTCCACTTGCTCATTGCTCCTTGTAAATAAAAATACTAACCAGAACCAGCGTGATGTATGTCTGTTGCACATAGGACGAACTAGACCATGGTGGATGCCTAGATATAAAATACACTTCTCTGCATCTTTTGGTAATTGCGCTTCTGTCCCTTTCACATGCTCAGGTCTGACAAGTGTAAGCATCATGCACCTCTCGCCATGGCAATATTTGACCAACCCCTTTCAACTATTGAATGGCATGGTGTGACAATAAGCATTGGTACGTTGAGTGCCACAGAGCAAAATAGGCCAACTAATCACACAATAGCAGAACTTTACTAATTGGGCCTCTGATGCATGTGAGCCACATGCTGAAACATTCACAGATACGTTGCTCAGGTATCATGACAATGTTAATATGCACATATGTCAGCCTCAAAGCTCAAACAGAAGTTTACATATGAGCACCATCATAAGGCATCCACTGGGAAAAGGCCAATATTAATGTCCAGACTCCACCTGTATAGCATCATATCTCTCCCACTGAAGGACGTAGATGTTCAGAGCTATAACTTGGATGTCTGTAAGCATTAACTGCAATGACAAAGTGATTTTGTTCTTGTATGAACTGGCAAATGGTGTAGTATGGCACACTGGCATACATTGTGTCAATGTGTTCCTCTGCTCCTGAGAGCCCTCTCATGCATTGAGTGTGAGTGTAACTACACAAGACAGCAATTGTACAATGCACAATTGTTGGAGCCAGGTTACAGACCCATAAAACAAGCTACAATGCCATATGTAATAAGTGCCACACTTAACAAGTAGTCAATGGAAAGGATGATTAAAGTTTCCGGCCAGGTGGGGACCACTCCTATGGATGGTAATCAGCAAACAACACTGATGTCATAGTAAATTGGTGCCAGGGTGCAAGAGTGAGTGTGTGAGCGGCAGCCCCCAGTGTGTGTCCCAACACAGCCAGGAATGGTGACTATGTTTTGACAAATCCATCGCTACGATACATGTAGCATAACTCTCACAGTAGTACAGAAGGTGACTAACTGTGTTGGACAGTGCACCCATACACACTAAGAGGGCAACTTACAGTGCCCAAACATTGTTGAAGATTCCTTGAGTTACTCCACAGCACAATTGACTGAAACTTCTCCATAGGTGTCTCATAAAGTTGCACATATTGACAAAGACTGCAGGGAATACCAACCTCATGCGCACAAATCAACCCCTGCAAATATGACAACTCCAACACAGGAAATCATTACACAGTTGTGAAAGTAGAGAAATATATTTTTATAAAAGATTATGCAGAAGTTAAAAAAGAAAACTGACTACCCTACATCGACTATCACTATCTAAACTAACACTAACCTTACTATCCCTACCTATCCTACACTAACTTATCTCAACACTACCTTAGCCTACATACACTTATTTTTTAATCTATGCTACACATGTATCACAACATATATGTTAAACATCATCCCCCCTTAACACACATATCACAGCATGCCAAAAAAAGATAAACATCCTAAACATACACTACCTAAACATACTAATCTAAACAAATATATATTTTTGTATTTTTGTTATTTCTTTGCATTTTTAATGTTCATTATAACTAAAACACACACTTCACATCAACCCCCCACCCACTGCAAAATCCTACAACTATATAAAACACTTAAAAACTACAACCTATTGAAAAATATTAAAATAACTACACTAACATACACTATTCCTATACCAAATCCTAAACTACACTATGTCTAAACAACTATCATCACCAAAAAACATGTGGGGAAGGGAAATGTCCAAGGGAGAGTCAATTCTGGGCCGAGATCCGTTACGTGGCCTCCTGCAGGGTCAGCATAATGGCACCGACACTTGCCAGTTCACCCTCGAAGGAGGGAGAGACCAGTTGCAAATTGGATGAGCCTGTAACTGCCTGATTTTCTTGAGGGTGGCCATGGTCTTGTCATCCGGTGTCCTTTAACTGTGCATCATGTTCTGTGCTGCATGCTTTTTAGGTCCTGGCTGCCTTGGCTTCCTATTGCTTGACCCCCATTTTCCAGTAGCCTTTTGCCACCTTTCGGATGTGGTGGTTGTGCATTTGCCGTAGCTTGAATTGCTTGGCCTCTTCATCCATCGTGTTGACTAGGTAGGTAAAGGAATAATTTATCAGCTACATTTCTAAATGTGCATGATGTGTGCAACATTAGGGAAACATTGTCCGACTATTACATGTGTCAGGCCAAACCAGGACAAAAGATTGGGAAAAAGACAATAGCAATATACCTTCTGTCCAAGCACATCATCCAACCAAACAAGTCAAAATGACTCAAATGCTTGCAGTGTAGTCACATGATAAGGAAATGGATTGACAATTGGACTCATGATCACATCATTCCTGACACAGATTTGGAAGGATGTTATGTTATGTTATGTTATTCACTCTTATATAGCGCTCGAATCACCCTGGGGCATCCCGGCGCTGCCTAGAGTGGCACATCACTGACACGGTAGCAGAGCTGTGGTTGGAATTTAATACAAGAAAGCTTTCAGTTGTTTCCTAAATGAAGTATACAGTGTGATTACCCTAAGGAATTTGGGGAGACTGTTCCAATATTTAGGTGTCAGGTAGGAGAAGGCCATACCGCCAGTTCGTTTGAGACGGATGCAGGGAGCGTGTAGCAATCTCGCTGTGCCCGATCTCAGCAGGCAACCTAGGGCATATCTTTTTAATTTATTTTGTAGATATTTCGGGCCACGGCCGTTTAGCACATTAAAGGACAAGCAACAGATTTTGAAGATGGAACATTTTTTTAACGGCAACCAGTGCAGAGATTTTAGCAGGATATTCATATGGAACAGGTCACATGGTTACGAGACACTTATTTTGGTTGTGGTGTAGGCCGACGCACCAGGCATTGTCATTTGCTCAGACACATATGCGAAATGTGGGGTAATGTAAGGCAAAGGTAAACAAATGTACCTCTGCATTGCATTACTCATCTGTAAATACAGAAGGCAACAAGCATTGCAGTCTTAACTGACTCATTGCCAGGTGCTGCAAATATAGATGGTGATAGACCTGGCACCATTGGCGTGGATCTCCCTTCCATTTTTTGCTGTTGCCTCATTTGTTTTTGCTGGTGTTAGATGCTTTGGGCACTGTGCCACTGCTGTCCAGTGCCACAGTGCAAGTGCTCCCTACTGTAAATGAATGTATTGATTAGTGATTCCATGATTCACTGATTTGGTTAACTTGTCAGACCCTAGTATAGTGCACTGAGTGTGTCCAGGGCGTATAAATCCAAATGCTGCTGGTGGGCCTGCAGCACTGGTTGTGCCACCCACAGAAGCAGCCTTGTAAAACGTGTCTAAGGTCTGCCATTGCAGAGCCAGCGCACAGTCTGGTACTGTCATGCTGAATGGGCAAGTGCACCCACTTGCCAGTCCCTAAACCTTCCCTTTTCTTCATATCAGAAACCCCTATGGTAGGCCCAAGGGCAGGGTGCATTGTAAGTATAAGGTAGGACACGCCCTAATGTGCGTGGCATGTCCTATTAGTGAATTACAGCCATTTTCGTTTTTAACTAGTGCAAGTCTACCTGTTCTCCATAGGCCCGAATGGGCAGTTAGATTATTACATTTCCTAATCCTAACTGACTCAGGGAACATGGTAGACATTCGAGTTCAGCATGCGTGACCTCAGAATGATAAAATGCATCTTTTAGTGAAGTTGGTTTTAACATTCTGTGTTTGAAAATACCACTTTTAGAAAGTAGGTATTTTCTTGTCTAACTATCCAGCCCTGCCTCTGCTAGGTTGTGTATTCCTTGTCTGGAGTTTGAGTGACAGGGTTGGGGGATTCCAGGAGACAGAATGAGTCCACCCAGTGGTGAATAGAGAGATCTGCATCTAGATGGGAGGGAGGAGTTGCACCTGGGACCTAAATAGGACTGTGCCTTTTCCCCACAGTGCTGGCTCTACCCCATGTGGTGCGTCTGATGTCTCTGCCCTGCACTGTGAAAGAAGAGAAGGAATCATGTCAACAAAGTGCTCCAGGGCTGTGCTTTCCCTCCACAATGCTGGCTCCACCTCCTGTGGGGCGTTTTATGTTTCAGCCCTGCACTGTGAAAGGAAAGGAGTCTTGTAAACTGAGTGCTCCAGAACTGGTTTGGACTAGGCAAAGGCCCCTCTGCCCACAGAGGACAAAGGATTTTGGGGTATAAATATTGGGACCCTGGTCCCAAGAAATTAGATCACTTTTGGACTACAAAAAGAAACCTTTACTGAGGAGAGGAACCCGAAGAAAGTGAGGAGAGACTATCCCTAAGCTGAAGTGCTGTTTGGGGGATTGGCCTGCAGTGGTTGCCTGACTGCCAAAGGAAGGAGAAATTAACTTTGTGTACTTTGCTTTCAACTTGTAAAGGATCTCCAAGGTCTTGGAAAAGAGCTTGCCTCCTGCTGAAGACTCAGGGACAAAAGACTTCACCCCCCAGCTCCCCAGAGTACTTTGGAAGTGCCTGCTGCTGTTTTGGGCCTTCTGAGGGAATGCATGTCGCAAGGAGCTGGAAGCGCGACTCAACGAGGAAGAAGCGTGTCGCCATCGCTGCTGCTGCCGTCGCACTTCTGAACAAGGGTGTCGCCGCTCGAGCTGTCGTATTGCACCGCATCGAGAGAAGCGTCTCACAACGAAGAGGAAGCGTGTCGCCATCGCTGCAGTCGCACTTCTGAACAGGGGTGTCGCCACTGGGGCTGTCGTATTGCACCGCATTGAGAGAAGTATCTCGCAACGAGGAAGAAGCGTGTCACCGTCACTGCTGCCGCCGTCGCACTTCTGAACAAGGGTGTCGCCGCTGTAACTGTCGCATTGCACTGCATCAAGAAAAGCGCCTCGCATCCCTGGAGAAGCACGCCGCCGTCGCATTTCTGAACAAGGATGTCGCCGCTGTAGTTGTCGCATCGTGCGGAAGCTTCTCGCAACTGTCGGAGAAGAGTGTCACAGCAGAATATGTTGCTGTCACATCGCTGAACAAGGGTGTCGACGCTGCAGCTGACGCATCAAATTGAGACTTCCCGCATCATTGGAGAAGCGTGCCGCATCTGGAAGATCTTCATGTCTTTATTTCTTTGCACCAGAACTTTGCTGCATTTGCATCGCTGCAACATTGCCTGTTGTGGAAGCGCACCGCATCGTAAGGTACATTGACGCAAAGTGTTGCATCTTAAGAACTGAAGTGAACTTAGCTAAAACTACCATCTTAAGTATAGTGTTATGTATTTTTATCGTTTATGGTCTTGTGGTAAATCTATATAAAGAATATTTATTTTTAATATACAACTATGTGGTGTCCATCTGTAGTGTTGTCACTGGGTTACTGTATGTGGTCACAAATGCTTTACACAGTGCCTCCGAGATAAGCCTGTCTGCTCGTGCCAAGCTACAAAGAGGGTGAGCAGGGGTTATTTTAGGAGTGTACCCCCTTACCCTAACTAGAGGCAATGGTCCCTATTTGTCACACGTACCTACCTGCGCCAACTAGAGACCCCCAAATCTAGCAGATGGTGTCTGGCTAGCTAAGTCCATGAAGACCTAACTGCTGTACCATTCACCAATATGGACTCTGCCAAAATCCATGGAATACTACCATAAAGTGTCTGGTACATAGCTGTAGCGATACCATGTGATCTTAGACATATACTAATGTGCATGTGCCAAGGGTGTTTACCTACCCACCCAATACAAATTGGGCAAGGCCTGTCAAGAGTTTGGGTATGCATGCTGGAAGTTTAATCTGTACAAGTCATTTGTTGGACATGATGCAGGGAACATTGCACCATGAGTCAGGGATGACAGTGTCAGTGCTTGCCAGTGTATGTCACACCACCTGTAAGGTAGCAGAATACTGGCCTGTATGCTGCTGACACAGTGCATCCTTGCATGTGGACTTGTGCACATTGCTGCAAAGTCTCAAAAATGCGTGGTCTGTCTGAATTCCCCCCGTAATGGTCCATCGAGATCAGCAGGACATGGTACACCCAATACCTTACATTCCCAAGAGCAGATTCATGACTTGTGCCCAATGTTCCCAATGTTATTTAACCCTGAGTTATAATTCCTGACATCTTGTCATGCCCTGCCAAACCATATGTACTTAACCTTCTACATCGACTTCAACACTCATGTGCATCAGTCAGGCATTCTGGAAATGATTTGCCCAACACAACAGTAAATGAGATTTGCAGGCCTACTTCCTGACACCCTTATGGCATCTGTGTATTTGACTCCACCTCACTCCCTTTCACATATGGATGTCATAGTCTACTCTGCGGGAGCCCAAGTACCCCTGAGGCCAGAATATAGCAGCCATATCTCGGGTCAAGGAATGCACAAGGCGAATCAATATTACTACAGACATAGTTCTAATAACATCTCAGCTACAGCTTTTGACATGCCATAAATCTTCATGCATGAGTCATATCAATGTGTAGGAATATGTTTGCATTATCACAACAACATTAGCAGCATCTCTCATTGGGAGAATGGTTTTCCTGTAATGGTTACCCTGCTGACCCGGCCACACAAGTGTTGACCATTTAGGCATAATGACATCCAACATAGCAACAAGAACATGTAAGGGCAAGAAACCATCTTAGGTGTTGAAAAGTATTGATGTCTGACCCAGCCTGTTGTTAATCACAATCATCTTCAGATACGTGAGAGGCTGAGCATTGGCTGGTGCTAAATGAATGCTTATATGTGACATTTGTACACATATTTACTCCAACTCTACATACATAAGACTGTAGTGTTTCCACTCGACACTGCCCTCTGGACGATGTGTTACAGCTCATCAGCACCAATATCTTACTGAGATATGGACACAGCCAAGGATGTAGTGTACAGACTAGTTATGGCTGGCAATTCCATTTGGCACCAACATTTGACAAAGTTGATGGACACTCTACTCCACTCCAAACTCCATGTGCCAACGCACCCTCTCCCAGCGCAGTCTACATTCCTTGGGGGTGGGGGAGGGGGGTAACCCTGTATGACTGTCCCCCCGCTGCCATCATCAGTGGTAAAAAATGGGGCAGCAGCTATAGCAGGCCCCCTAACTCTCCCTCCGACATATGCCCTTCCCTTCTTTTTCCAGAAATTCCTAAACCCACCGATGTAAACCCCCGACAAACAACCCTTAATCTAACCCCTACCCCTAATTCTTAAAACTCCTAAATGTACATACGCCCGACAATACTATGACAAAAATAATTCAATTTAACACATTCACACAAAATATACAATATTAGGACAAAGCGGGAACTGAGCAGGCACAGACAATACAATATTTCTCTCACAATCACCTGCCACTCTCCAATACTCCTGCAGCACCAATAAAAAAACAACAGACTGAAAGAGACAGTGATAGTAACATCACAGTACATAGTTTTCAGCATGGCAGAGCCATTGCACCACCTCCTGGGTGAATCCAACTCGTTTTCGACCAATGCCTAATTTTTTTAAAAATCGGTCGAAAAATAACCAATATGTGATTAACGCCTGATGCATGCCAATGCACAATGCATTCGTTTGGATGCTTTGGTGTTGATGCGTGTCTCCGTTCCACGCTCCAGGTGCAATGCGACATGTAAATGACCAATGCATGTGTTTGGATCGACATAACTGGCCTATTGTGTGTGGTACAGTGTAGTGAATTGTGCAATGCAGGTAAACACTCCTTGGGAATCACTTTTCTTGCTCATCTTTTCTTGCCTGGCATGCTTCAAGACTTGGAATTTGTTGCATGTCTTTGTTAAAAGTGCTCATATGTGTGAGTCATTGCGTTCATAGTGCGGACATCATGATTGACAACATATCTATGAGAATAACACATACATATACTGATTTGCAGTGATCTTAACATACTTTTTGTGTCTGACAGTTTGTAGTATGATTGGGTGAATGTAGGTAGATGTGTAGTAGTCATTGCTTTACACATATATAGCAGTCCTATGCAAATGAAATGCACATTGTTGTACATGATTATGCACAAAGTAAAATGTTATGCTTTCTGTCTGCAGGGACATTTTAAGGATTTTGAGGGCCCTGGGCCAAACACATTTAGGGGGCCCGTGTTCGAAACAGATTTGAATTTATGTTCCAGTTTCAGCTCTTCATGCCTTCTTTTGCCTAAGTCAGTGACAGTGCACGGGCAAACTGGTCCAAATTCCAAATGTGTTTATATCTAGTATTCAGGGATGGTGACACGTTTTTTCAATACTGTAAATCAAGAGCAGCTCACTAATATTACTGCAAATACTCTGTGTGACACCCTTCCATTTCTCATATGTGAGGTCCTATTTTGATCTAATAAAAGCTTTTTTATGCATGTTGCATGAGACAGAAGCACATTTTCTGCAAAATATCTGTAATAGATTATCACACATCACCCACACTAAAAGTAAATTAAAGGAAAATGGTATTTAAAACCATGTTTAAGAATTATGGAAGTTCATCAGGGCAAACCTCTGCAGAACCTATCAGGCTCTATCAGGGGCCCTACTGAAAGGCTGGGACCCTGGGCCAGAGCCCACTTTGCCCATGCCTTAAAACGTCTCTGTCTGTCCGCATTCCTGCCATGGTATATGTTACGGACGAAATACACACTCAAGAAAATATATACTCTGGCTGATTCAGCCAGTCTACAGTGTATGTGGCATCCAGCTCACTGATTGACAGGATAGATATGAAAGGTATGGTGTTAGTACAACATGACACCTATAATTGTGGGGCAGACATCAGTTACCTAACTAAACTACCCAACAACCACCATATAATGTTGTGTGACAGACACATCTGCTGTCTGGGCTTGGTGCTTGGCACAATATGTGTGGCACATGTACAATACACCTGTGGAAAACATGCCTACAGTTAAAATATAATTAGGCCAGCTTGAGTCAGCCAGACAGGTGTGATAAATCATAAGAGGTAATATGTTTCACATTTCCCATCATCACATTATTCCGCACAGAGAGTGGTTCCGTGACCTCAGAATGTTTGTAGCCATTCACACCAGTTAGTCATATGTGCATTTACTGACCGATGACACCACTCTAACCTGGAATGCGTCATTTTGTGTACTACCTCGACAAAAGTGATATTCAATGTATCTGGACCTTGACATCTTATTATTTATTAGATTTTATGTGTGTCTTGCATTCGGCAGCACACACAAATGGAGCACTACGTCTCACAGCATTGTTTGTTTTACAGTCTTTATCTTTATTTGGTTACCAAAGGGAATTTATATTCTTCTTTGTTTTACAGTAAGACACACCAACACAGTCACATCTATTACTGCATGTGACAGTTGCCTCCTTGCCTAATAGGTCAAGTGTGCCTGCATTGGGCCTAGGCAGCCAATCCATCACCGGCACAGCCCAGGAGTCAACATTTATATGTGTTAGGTGAGATACCGTACTTGTCTTGCTATGTGCTAGTCAACATTGATGTAGGATAAGGGTACTATCTTGGCTGTACTGTGTGCCCATGCACATTATATGACCATCTGTGTACACTCACAGCATAACTTGTGAGCTATGCTGTGAATGACCTAGGTAAGGCTGCAACATGCATTATGAAGTGCATGACACACACTCAGCCTTTGAACACTGTTTGGTACTACACTCTCTTAGGACAGTCGAGAGGATTACTTGCAGAACACTGTAGAAGCACGCATAATCTCTGCATGGGCAGACAGTTGCAAGTTGCTATACTTCGCTTGTGAATGTCTTGGCCAGGCCCACGTGTGCCACACATGGTGTTGTCATGAACACATATATCAAGTAAAATTATTTTGATCTGGGGTGATTGTGTAACACGGCAACAGACTGAGAGACTAGGTGAGTTAGCCATCAGTCACCCCTGCAGTAAGAAATGTTGCACTAGTCCATTGTACCTCTGATATTCAATCAATGAGATGAGGCCATTCGTATAAGATCTGCATCTGACTCCTGTCAACTTTAGTGACACTACACAGACCCTGAGGGCAGGCCTGTGTATGTGCCTCGTGGTCCAAGCAGACTGCATTCTCTGACACTGGCAAATGTAATGGCACACACTCAACTTACATTTCACTTTTGTGTGGATGCAAGATTTGTGAGCCACACTACTTTATACTTGTACCCTCACGTCAGGGGTAGCCCCCTGTAGCCACGCACAGCTAAGGTCATGACAAAATCCCTCCATCTAACCACGTTCAATTTGTTTGTGTGTATGCACAAGCAGTCGTGTCTGCCTTTGGATCTAAGTGTATTTCACTATTGACTTCTCAGTATTCTTCTACAGTTCTGATGTTTGCATATCACCTATCCAATGTCATACCACTCTGCCTAGTTACTGTCTGTACAATGTCATTTGCTCATAATTGGATTTCACGTGCCTTTGGCCATCATAGTATTGCTTTGCTATGCACGTAATATCTATCCTTTATTTAATGTTGGGTGATGTGGGATATGTGATTATGTAGGCAGATAAATGATTGTGTTTGCTGTGTTTTGTGGAAACCTACACATGCATGTATGTGTTGTTTGGTACACGTGACAGCTTTAAAATGTTTGCATTTTAAAGCTGTGCCTTAGTCCATAACAACTGTCCCTGAATATCATGCTGTGATTCACCATGCTCTCTCATTTGTGAGACACACTGTATTGTGTGCTTATTCTCTGGTCTGGCAGATGTTGTGTTGTGTTGCACACTTCACCGAATGCCATCTGATGTACACTTTGCTGTTACACAACATGGCAAAACTGCTAGTTGTGCAGCACTTCACTGCTCTAGTGCAAGGTGAGAGTGAGAAACACAATGGATATTGTCATGTTGCATTGCCTGCCTGTCTCTTAAATGCATTACACTGTTTCACATGACATTTCTGTATATGTGCGATTGCTAGATGTGAGGCTTATTTTTGAAGAGATTTCAGTGACTACTATGAAATCCGATCCACATAATTTCCCTCTTTGATCAAGAGGTGCTGTGGTAGGAAACAAGGAGATCCAGATGATGACACTGGCCACGAAGGGCAGTTGATGGAGATCAGACTATGCTCATAATAGTCACTTTTTTATACAGTAGACCGACCTAATGGGAGAGGTGATATTTGTTGTCATACACAGGTTGTGGGCTATGTAACCAGGAATTGCATATGTTCTTTTTGCTTAGACCACCAGATTCTGTTGTTTATATATTATAATGCGTTTGAGGATTGAATCTGTAGTTGGTCGTAAAACAGTCCCTTGGACCCTTTTTCCCTAGTGATACTGTGTGTTGTAGATGTGAGACTGGGACATAAACGCAAAGACAAATAATAGATTCAAACATCAATTTGCATGTTGAACCTTCATATTATGTTAGTTTATGCTACATCACAGTACATGTGTTTCAGACGAACAAATGTTGCACAATCTGCGTCGCCTATTGCCAGTCACTGTATTCTGGATGTCTCCACCATCCTCCCCCTCCTCCATTGGGTCCTGCTCTTGATGGTCCCTGTCCCTTGGGACATTAGTCCGCACACAGATATTGTGTAGGATGGCACAGACAACTATCATCTTGAACACCATAGGGGGTGAGTTGAGCAATCTCCCCCTGACATGTACAGACATGTAAACCTGACCTTGAGGCGACCGAAGGTTCTGTTGACAATATTTTGTGTCTGGCAGAATGTCTCATTGTAGTTTCTCTCTGGCTCAGTGTGGGGATCTGCATACGGGGTTATGACCCATGGCTGGAAACCCTATCCTTGGTCAGCTGAAAGTAAATAAAATGGACAGCCGTCAATGCTTGTGCTCACTGTTACAGATTAATTCATGTCGATGTATGTTATGTGCAGTGAATTAGTCTTGCACATTTCTTACGGTATATCACAATATGTGTTACTCATATTGGTAGTAGGTTTACACATGTCTCTTCCACTACTCTGTGTAATGGCAAATTCTGAGCATGGGCTGATAAATTGTACACTTCTACATCCTGACTTTAATGTTAATCCAGTAGCTTTCTGTGATGGCTATTTGGAGATGGTCCTAACCACTCTGTGTTAAGTGTTCTTACTATATGTGTGAACTGACAGATTGTTGATCAGATAATTGACTAGTTGGTCTTCCCAAGGTAGGTTGTGACCAATGTTCTCTCTAATTGTTTTCCTCTGTATGCAACAGTGTAAGGTCTCTGCACTGCAGTCAAAACTATGTGCAACAGGAACCCAACCGTGTGTGTGGGTGCAGCGAAAATATCAGTGCAGATTGTGTGAGTATTCATGTTAATCACAGCGTCAGTCATGGGCTGCAATTAACATGAATACTTTCTCAGAGGCAGACAATATGCCCTGCACGGGGCCAGCCTTAGCGCTGGTGGTGCCCTGTGTGGCAATGTTTGTTGGTGCCCCCAATGACCACCTCTGTCAGTAATTTCCTTACTATTACCCTTTAACAGTGCCCCTCAAGTCTCCATTACCACTTTCTCTGAGACGCATTTAATTCGTTTTATAGCACTACTCATACCAGTGTGGGGTGTACTTTACATTGCACACACGTTGAACAGAGAGATTCAATCACTTGTTATTGTTATGTTAAATCGTGACTCAGCAATTAGGGAACAGTTTTACATTCATGTTCATAAATTGAGTTTTGTAACAAAATGTTAACTAAAAAGCATTTTACTGAAAGGAATATTTTAAGTATAATAAGTTATCATTGCTTATATACATAATGAAAGCCCAGAATAAAGGACTCTCCGCTTGCAAGAGTGTCTGCTTTCGTAGTATGAGAATGGTTGCTGGTGCAATCACTAACAAAAGACACCAATTCAAAATAGCGTTTCAATTGCGAGATGAAATGCAGGCAATCTAATCAAGCAACGTCAGCCCTCATATAGGTGCTTCATTGCACCATATGTGCAAAGCGGCATGATGCATTATTTGAGTGTAGGTGTATCAAACACCCACATTCCACTCTGTTTGATTTACAATGCATTTTACATAGTGATGCTAGCGCACCACAAAAAAACAAGCAGTTTTGGCAAATATAATTAGAGGTAACTGGTGTGCATTCAAGTTTGCACAATGTGCCGGCCTGAAACTAGGGGTCTATTTGCACTCTTAAAACCCCCACAAATAAATACACAGTGCAACAATCATCCTGGTTGACTTACTGAAGTGATTGTGCTGATTTCAAAATAATTCCAATTATTTCCCACTCGAAATCTATACAAATGCAACCAGGACTTGCAGTATTAACTTTTGGTTAACGTTGGAAATCTTGGAGGTGGTGGCACTATCAGTTATGCGCCCAGCAAAAATCGTCGGCCTAAACTGAGTTGGGTGACCCTTTCATTCTCCACGTTGTTTCTGTGTTTTTCTAATTTGATGTGTAGCCAGCAGTTGGGTTGTTGTTTGTTCAGCTCAGGCTTCATCTGCACGGCCTATGAATACTGCAAATAGTTGATGGGCCGTTGCGCTCTTCGCTGTGCTGTCTAGCTGTAGCATGCTAGATCTTCATATAGGTTTGGGCAGGGCTTTAAGTGGGATGAAAAAACAGGGGGCAGGTCTCTCAAAGGGGCGTGGCCTAAGTAATGAAGGGTGTGGCTTTAAAACACATAAACTAAAAATCTGTGCTCAGCATCTCTGTCTCTGCAATGGCGGCCAAAGCAACCCAGCCAGCCGGGAATGTCATGCTGCGAAGCACTCGGGGGGCAGCCTGAAGTGAGCACGGGCGGTGCAACGCCTTGCCACGAGTCCGGGCACTGACTCCCGCCTCTGGCCTCCCACTGAGAAGGTCACGACTGAAACAGGAGCGCCTGCCCTAATCCCCCCCGTCCCGCCTGTCCTCAAAATGGCAGACAATCAAAGACAGCTAGACGGGACACTCAGCTGTATGCACACGAGGGGCACTCTGAGCAAAGCACAGGGGAGCATCATCTGGTAACAAGACCTAAGACGGTCTCCTGCACCTGGCATCTCTCACACAACACTTGATTCTGTCTGGGGCCTAACCCCAATCTTGGGACATTCCAAATGCGGTGGTTGTAACGTATGTGAATTCACGATTGAGGGTAAAAATTTCACTTTCAATAACATCACAGTGAATTGTCGTGCCTTCTCAAATTGTAACACCTGCAATGTGATCTATTTAATACATTGTCCTTGCATGAAATTGTATATTGGCCAGACAACTCAGAAAGTAAAAACTAAAATTGGGCAACACAGAAGCAGAATCAGGTGCAAAACACCAAATGCACCATTGGTGGATGACTTCACCGCTGCTAACCACGACGAAGATGAAATTCGCTGGACAATCCTGAAAGTCCTTAAATTGCCACAAAGAGGAGGCAACATGGCCCAATTGCTAAACCGTGAAGAACTGAAAACAATAATCCTGTTTGACACAATCAGAAATGGTCTGAACAGAAATTCTGAAGGGTTTGTCATACACAATTAATGTTCAAGGTTTGCAGAACTATACATCTGGCAGGCCCTATATGTTTCAAGGGCTTAACAAGGCATTACACGGAGGAGCAGTGTGAATAGTGGCAAGTTCATAATAAGGTAGTCCAGTCCTCATTAATTAACAGGATCATCATCAGGACTAGAACATAACATTTGCCTGGTTTATGTGATTAGCGCCTGTTAGGGTAAAAAACAGGGAAACCCACTGAGCGTAACACGCTCCTGAGCTATGCAAGCAACCACCCCAGAGCCCTAGGGGATTCACTTCCCTATTCCCAATTCTTGAGAATCAGGCACAATTGTTCCTCTAAAGAGGATTATTTCAGAGAAGCATCCAGTCTCTCCTCTAAACTAAGAGACCGTGGCTATCCCAAAAGAATAGTCAGAAATGCATCTAAACGTGCATGGTATTGCCCACGTGATGTCTTGCTGACCCCCAAACCCAAAAGTGAACTTGAAAGAATAGCTTGCGTAACTACTTTCTCACCAGTGTCAAACAAAATACGCAAGATGATAATACAGCACTGGCCAATCATCAATGCAGGGAGCCTCAACATTGAGCAACCACTATTTGCTTTCTGAAAAAGCAGGAATCTGAAAGACCATCTAGTCAGAGCAGCTCTACCCACCCCTTTCTCTCACACAACACTTGATTCTGTCTGGGGCCTAACCCCAATCTTAGGACATTCCAAATGCGGTGGTTGTAACGTATGTGAATTCACGATTGAGGGTAAAAATTTCACTTTCAATAACATCACAGTGAATTGTCGTGCCTTCTCAAATTGTAACACCTAAAATGTGATCTATTTAATACATTGTCCTTGCATGAAATTGTATATTGGCCAGACAACTCAGAAAGTAAAAACTAGAATTGGGCAACACAGAAGCCGAATCAGGTGCAAAACACCGAATGCACCATTGGTGGAACACTTCACCGCTGCTAACCACGACGAAGATGACATTCGCTGGACAATCCTGAAAGTCCTTAAATTGCCGCAAAGAGGAGGCAACATGGCCCAATTGCTAAACCGTGAAAAACTGAAAACAATAATCCTGTTTGACACAATCAGAAATGGTCTGAACAGAAATGAGGACTGGAGTACCTTATTATGAACTTGCTACTATTCACACTGTTCCTCCGTGTAATGCCTTGTTAAGCCCTTGAAACATATAGGGCCTGCCTGATGTACAAACCTTGAACTTTAATTGTGTATGACAAACCATTCAGAATTGCAATTGTTTCTATTTCATCTTACTTCATTTTTTCATTTTTTCCTTGTAAATATGTAAATATACATGATTACTATTTCTAATCATGTCACCAATTGCATGTCACTCACTGATGCACCCCGGTTAGCAATACCTTATTGCCACTATTAAATGCTTTTTCGATCGCTTTCAGACTCACTCGCCCAAGATGGCGGCCGCGCAATTTTATACACACTGCCTCCTGTTTAATAGCGCAAATTAGCCACACTTTCTCATCCCCGATTGGCTGTATCACTTTCCATCTCTCCCTAATATGGCCACCTTATACACACACACCAAATTGTAGCGTAATGAGTTGGCTGTTGCTACTTCTTTTCAGCGGTTTATTGTAATCTGCCAAGACGTTACTGTCCCCCCACTCCGGCAATATCACCACCAACTGCTTTACGTGGTTTCCTCACGTTCATACCCTTGGTAAGCCCACACCACATGTTCCACCCTTTTCATGCGCCGCACAAACTAGGTTTTACCTCCCAATATTGACCAGAATTGTCACTCACAGCTCATTGCCACTTGACACCCGGCAACTTCTCCTAATCACGCTGATTGAGCGATCAGTCTAGTTTCGCATGCATTTTTTGCCGTTATTTCATTGCTCGGTCTCTACCATGACTGTGCTCCTTACGCGCCGAATAGATACCTTCACGGCACCGGTAGCACACCTAAGTCTGCATAAAAATATGTTGTCTACATAATTTTGATCTCGTGCATTACATGTTGAATGATAGTGCTCTGAGCTGGGTATCACTTTCACCTCTATAACGCTGTAACAATAATGGACAATCACCCTCACATCAATTACAACAGTATATTTCCTCCACGTGATCGTTCGAATCCGACTACTGTATGCTCTTAATACTTACTTGCTGACTTACTGTACTTCTCAAATGTTTTCAGTTATTCTTATAGGTTACTTTCTTTTGTTTCCCTGTTTTTTACCCTAACAGGCGCTAATCACATAAACCAGGCAAATGTTATGTTCTAGTCCTGATGATGATCCCGTTAATTAATGAGCTTGGGATCGAAACGTTGACTTTTCTAAATAGTGCCACAAATACCCATTGTGCCTAATTGTTGTGGCCACTATTTTGGCTGAACTTGCTGTATTTTCTCCTTGAATGCAAGTTGCCATTGCTCCCAGTCTTTGCCTGTATTTGCTGTTTGTCAAAATTTTGTGAATTGTTACTCCATTCCCCCGCACTTCCCCCTCGTTGCAGGGTACAGGGCTGTGCCCCACTATAAATGTTTGTTTTCGTTCACCCTTTGATTTATTCTCAAAACATTGTATGAATTAAACTCCTTGTCTGGCTGGGCATTGGATTTATATAGCAACCTATCATGGTCTATATTCAATTCCTTTGGAATTCTTACTGTTTACTTAGGACCATTGTTTTTTGGAATTGTATGTGGAAACAAAGGCATTAAAAGGTCTCTGGCACAATATTACACTTACATGCTGGGACATGAGTGTGCTGCATTAGAGAAATAATACATACGTTGGCCTTTATTATGAGTTGGTTGGATGGACGGTGAAATTTATTGCACCTGATAAAATCGGACTTCCCTTGGTTTGGAATTTCTCAGGTGCAATACATTTCATTTACTCTGAGTTTTTGGGGAATAACTTGTGGATTTTGGTGCCTAATGCACCCATATCCACGTCATGATAAGTACCATACTCTTTTCCCCTTTTACATTTCAAGGTTTAAATTCCAAGGTTTGACCTACTGAAATTAAAGGAAGGGTGAGGACTTTATAGCACCCAGCAATTAGGGGAGCGAAAAATTCCATCCAAATCAGAATACCCACCTCGGCATAAACAGGGATTTGCACAGGGGTTAGAAGACTCTGACCCACTCGGAATCAGGACCTAGTTGCATTCTTTAACATTGTGAACTTTCACGTCCACATCAATTGATCCCTAATTTGTTAGTTTGTATACAGTAATCATTTACTTACCACAGGAATTAATTATCCATCCTAGGTGTGGATAACGCTCTTTATGCGTTCTTGCCTGCGGTCTTCAGAGAAATAAGCACTGTTTTTAAAATTGTAAAAGTTGTGTGCGGTAAATATATTGGAAAAGCTTGGGGACTGTTGAGAAATGTTAGTGCAGTTTGTAGTGGAGGGGTACACAATAAAGTGTTCTTTGAATCCGGGTTTTTAATTGGGAAAGTGAAATACATTATACTTGTTCACTTTTGTACTATTTTGATCATTTTGTGTAAAGCCAAGGTGAATGGAATAAACAGTAACAGAACTAAATTTGTCTACATTTGTTCCTGATATTGAAGTAAAAGTGAAGCAAGAGCCATTTAGCGGTTTTTAACTTTAGTTATCTTTCGAACTAATACCGTGGGTGGTCCTTCAAACTGGCTGCCATATATCATGGACCTTGGAGGTACCACCTTGCCATACCCAACTACAGCCTGCCTTTATAATCTAGGGTTTGCCAATGGTGCAGTGATCATTATATCAAACTTGTTACATGAGACCACATACATCAAAGATGCACAATGTTGAAGGCCACATCATTTCACATTGGTATGGCGTTCTTTTGGTATATTTTTGTTTTTTCAATGACAAAAACGCAAAGCGTGGTTAGCTTTTGATAAACAAAATCCTTGATACTCTTGGAGTTTTTTCTCAGAGCTTTGAGGACATTGTTGATTGCGCATGCTTGTCCTAGGCAAGAAGAAATGTCGTCTCAGATCACACCCTAATTTGGGCTTGATCTTCGACACAACCAAAGTTGCAGTCTTGAAGTCGATAGCCTTCTGGGAAGGTGATGCTGATGGTGGAGCAGGTTGAGGCACTGCCATCAGAAACAAGTGAGGTAAGGAACTGAGAGATGGTGAAAAGACCGCAGCCAATTTTTGGCAGAGGTCTTTTTACTGTCCACCTCTAAAATAGGCCCTAAATAATAATAGGAAGAAAGAGGGAGGCAATGGGTCAGCCGTCTTTCAGCCACTGCTTGCTGCAGTCCACATTTTGGGGAATTATTTTTTTATTGCCATCTTAGTCCTCACTAGTGTGGCACCCCTCCTCCTCCACCATGGAGCTGTTGCAGCATAGCCACGTGTCACACCTTCTGACAGTGAATCCCTCATATTTCAGTACTCATAGCACTCCCCACTAGCTTTGGTGTTGGAGTGACAGGACCATAAGCGTGGAAGGGTATACTCAGACATGAGTCCCTTGCTCACTGCTCCATCAGGATTCAAGCAAGCCGGGCCGACGACGCCTGAAATGGCAGAAACCGGTCCCCGGAAGCTTGTCTCCTTTCTGGTGAAGAATTGGCTTGGTAGTTTGGTCTGCCCTGTTCCCATGATGCACTGGGCCAGGGACAGACTAATTTGCATATAGCCAGGTTCTGAGCTGGGATGGGGCAGTGAGCTAAATAACGGTGATGGATCAAGCCCTGATCTTTGGACTGGGTAAGAGTGGTCTGCTTAATTCAGACACTCTGTTCATCACCACCCCCTTTTCTGAATCATTTTGTCCACCATAAGCGTGGAAGGGTATACTCAGACATGAGTCCCTTGCTCACTGCTCCATCAGGATTCAAGCAAGCCGGGCCGACGACGCCTGAAATGGCAGAAACCGGTCCCCGGAAGCTTGTCTCCTTTCCGGTGAAGAATTGGCTTGGTAGTTTGGTCTGCCCTGTTCCCATGATGCACTGGGCCAGGGACAGACTAATTTGCATATAGCCAGGTTCTGAGCTGGGATGGGGCAGTGAGCTAAATAACGGTGATGGATCAAGCCCTGATCTTTGGACTGGGTAAGAGTGGTCTGCTTAATTCAGACACTCTGTTCATCACCACCCCCTTTTCTGAATCATTTTGTCCACCATAAGCGTGGAAGGGTATACTCAGACATGAGTCCCTTGCTCACTGCTCCATCAGGATTCAAGCAAGCCGGGCCGACGACGCCTGAAATGGCAGAAACCGGTCCCCGGAAGCTTGTCTCCTTTCTGGTGAAGAATTGGCTTGGTAGTTTGGTCTGCCCTGTTCCCATGATGCACTGGGCCAGGGACAGACTAATTTGCATATAGCCAGGTTCTGAGCTGGGATGGGGCAGTGAGCTAAATAACGGTGATGGATCAAGCCCTGATCTTTGGACTGGGTAAGAGTGGTCTGCTTAATTCAGACACTCTGTTCATCACCACCCCCTTTTCTGAATCATTTTGTCCACCATAAGCGTGGAAGGGTATACTCCGACATGAGTCCCTTGCTCACTGCTCCATCAGGATTCAAGCAAGCCGGGCCGACGACGCCTGAAATGGCAGAAACCGGTCCCCGGAAGCTTGTCTCCTTTCTGGTGAAGAATTGGCTTGGTAGTTTGGTCTGCCCTGTTCCCATGATGCACTGGGCCAGGGACAGACTAATTTGCATATAGCCAGGTTCTGAGCTGGGATGGGGCAGTGAGCTAAATAACGGTGATGGATCAAGCCCTGATCTTTGGACTGGGTAAGAGTGGTCTGCTTAATTCAGACACTCTGTTCATCACCACCCCCTTTTCTGAATCATTTTGTCCACCATAAGCGTGGAAGGGTATACTCAGACATGAGTCCCTTGCTCACTGCTCCATCAGGATTCAAGCAAGCCGGGCCGACGACGCCTGAAATGGCAGAAACCGGTCCCCGGAAGCTTGTCTCCTTTCTGGTGAAGAATTGGCTTGGTAGTTTGGTCTACCCTGTTCCCATGATGCACTGGGCCAGGGACAGACTAATTTGCATATAGCCAGGTTCTGAGCTGGGATGGGGCAGTGAGCTAAATAACGGTGATGGATCAAGCCCTGATCTTTGGACTGGGTAAGAGTGGTCTGCTTAATTCAGACACTCTGTTCATCACCACCCCCTTTTCTGAATCATTTTGTCCACCATAAGCGTGGAAGGGTATACTCAGACATGAGTCCCTTGCTCACTGCTCCTTCAGGATTCAAGCAAGCCGGGCCGACGACGTCTGAAATGGCAGAAACCGGTCCCCGGAAGCTTGTCTCCTTTCTGGTGAAGAATTGGCTTGGTAGTTTGGTCTGCCCTGTTCCCATGATGTACTGGGCCAGGGACAGACTAATTTGCATATAGCCAGGTTCTGAGCTGGGATGGGGCAGTGAGCTAAATAACGGTGATGGATCAAGCCCTGATCTTGGGACTGGGTAAGAGTGGTCTGCTTAATTCAGACACTCTGTTCATCACCACCCCCTTTTCTGAATCATTTTGTCCACCATAAGCGTGGAAGGGTATACTCAGACATGAGTCCCTTGCTCACTGCTCCATCAGGATTCAAGCAAGCCGGGCCGACGACGCCTGAAATGGCAGAAACCGGTCCCCGGAAGCTTGTCTCCTTTCTGGTGAAGAATTGGCTTGGTAGTTTGGTCTGCCCTGTTCCCATGATGCACTGGGCCAGGGACAGACTAATTTGCATATAGCCAGGTTCTGAGCTGGGATGGGGCAGTGAGCTAAATAACGGTGATGGATCAAGCCCTGATCTTTGGACTGGGTAAGAGTGGTCTGCTTAATTCAGACACTCTGTTCATCACCACCCCCTTTTCTGAATCATTTTGTCCACCATAAGCGTGAAAGGGTATACTCAGACATGAGTCCCTTGCTCACTGCTCCATCAGGATTCAAGCAAGCCGGGCCGACGACGCCTGAAATGGCAGAAACCGGTCCCCGGAAGCTTGTCTCCTTTCTGGTGAAGAATTGGCTTGGTAGTTTGGTCTGCCCTGTTCCCATGATGCACTGGGCCAGGGACAGACTAATTTGCATATAGCCAGGTTCTGAGCTGGGATGGGGCAGTGAGCTAAATAACGGTGATGGATCAAGCCCTGATCTTTGGACTGGGTAAGAGTGGTCTGCTTAATTCAGACACTCTGTTCATCACCACCCCCTTTTCTGAATCAGGACCCTGCAGCCAAGCATTGGAATTGTGATCAATCATGATGGACATTAGGGAAAGCCAAGTCAATGGCAAACGTCTCACTCATTAGCAGTGGCGTAGCTAGCCTTGAGGCCGCCCGCTGTGGCCCCCACGTCCGCTGCCCCCAAAACTCGTGCTGCTTGGGGCAGTCCGCCCCCACAGCCCCCCAAGATACGCCACTTCACATTAGCGCTGCCTCTACTCTGACATGTCTGCATTGCCAGTTCATGTTTGCTGGACTTAGTGCATAACCAAAGAAGGTGAATGAGCACTACAACAGATGTTAAAGCGTGCTGTGTTTGATCAGGTCCCCTGATACAAACATATTGTTTTAAATTATGGTGGCTGCCCAGTTACTTTCCTTTCACTGTGCGAGGCCAGGAGTAGAGGTCACGCACCTTTTCTTCAGCCGACCTGCTCTTCATCTCATTTCCCCATGCAACATGCCCCTTGGCAGAACGTCTGCGAGAAGAGAACGGATATGACGCTGTCTATCCAGTGATAATGGAGATACACAAATCTCCGAAACCTAATGTCCATTCCTTGTTGGGCGAACAACTCAGGATGCAGGGATGGAAATGGGCTAACTACACTGCTTTCCAGAGCCACAAATACAACAGGAACAATTGATGGACGGTATGCTAAACAATGCAAACATTCGCCCCTAGTCACAAAGATCGGTCTCACTGTGTCCCTGGATTCAAGCTAGCCTGACTGATGAGGGGTGATGCCCCTAAACCGGTCCCAGGATGCTTGTTTCCAGGCTAGGGAGGACCTGGCTTGGCAGTTCGGGCTGGACTGTTCTCATAAGGAACAGGGTCAAGACTGATTTGCATATGGCTGGGTCTAAGCTGGGGTGGCATGGTGAGCAAAAGAACAATGGATTTAACCCAGATCTCTTGACTGGGGGTGAATGTTTGATTTGATCTGCATTCTGTCCATCATCTGCGAGTCTTTTGCTTTCTCGCACTAAGTGAGTCGGGTATGCCCAGATAAGGTTCCCTGTCTCACTGTGTCACTGGATTCAAGCTGGTCTGGCTGATGAGGGGCGACACCCCGAAACCATCCCAGGATGCCTATTTCCGGTTCAGAGAGGACCTGGCTTGGCAGCTTGTGCTGGACTGTTCCCATAAGGAAGAGGGTCCAGACTGAGTTGCATATGGCTGGGTGTAAATGGGGGAGGCATGGTGAACAAAATAATGATGGATTTAACCCAGATCTCTTGACTGGGGGTGAATGTTTGATTTGCTCTGCATTCCATCAATCATCTGTGTGTCTTTTGCTTCCAGAGTCAGCAGGGGGAACCAAAAGCAGCCCTGGCAAAAAATGCTCAAACCGGCCCCCCTCCCTTCATCTCCTCCAGTAATCCCTCTCTTTCCATCCATCCATCCATCCATTCTCTCTCTCCTTCTTTCCTCCCTCTCTGATCGATTTTTTTCGACCTTCTCCCTCCCTCCTTCTTTCTCCTCCTCTCTCTCCAGACGTCTGCCTTTGCCATCTCTACCATCCCTCCTTCTTTTTCCTTCTCTCTCTTCAGACGTCTCCCCCTGCCATCTCTCTACATTCTCCCTCCCTCCTTCTTTCTCCTTCTCTCTCTCCAGATATCTCCCCCTGCCAGCAGCAATTAATCTGGAGGAGCCGGGCAAAGAGACAGAGTCACTGGGAGTGGCCCTGAGATGTCTAAAGTGGCATTCAGTGGCTTCACCCCTCCGGAGAAATGCCCGGTGGACTAAAAGGCTTGTCCAGCCCTAATGCCCTCAAACAATTTTAGGAACTTTGTAGTTCCTTGTGAAGTATTCCCTAAATTCGCCCAAATATGTTTATTTAAATATATCTTCGCCAACCCCTTGCATAAATTAGACTACATGGGTCCGGTCTTTTTGATTAGAGACCCACGGGCCAGATTTTGAAATCATTTTTTTTTCAATGAGTAGGTATGACATACTCCTGGAAATTCAGGAGCTCCTCGTGAGTAAATCATACTAATAAAATCCTTATAATTCTCTGAGTACTATGACGAAGAATGGTAGGAATGCTGAATGATAAAAACCTAATAAAGTTTGCCTCAACAGGTCTGTCATACCACATAGATGAAAGGACGAGGAACACACAAGGGGAAAATGGCTAGTATAATGTGTCCCTAAAAAAACATTCCTTGTGAAGATCTACAAAGCGGAGAGTCACCGTGGCACAAGGAGAAGTATGGCCACAAACACGTGCCACACATCATTTCTACTGAAGGCCACAATAAAATATGGAACAACACAGCGCCCGACAGTGGATCCCTGTAAACGGCAGCACCTAACTTACTATCCCTCCATTATTTTGACCTCATCTGTAATCATGAGGATATGCGTGCACACTGTATTTACACCCACTGTCACAATGTATTCCTAATGGAACTCACAATTTAAATCAAAAGCTCAGGTGCACCACTTTTCAGAAAGTAGGGAAAACAATATACAATCAATTACCCAATAACAGTGTTCTTCAAATGGTTTCCTTTATTCAAATAGTAGATCAATTCTATAAAAACAAAATCATAAGCCTCACTTGTTGAAAATGGCACAGCCGACGCGGTTCGTCCTTGAAGCGGACTGTCACTGGATTCAAGCTGGTCTGGCTGATAAGGGGCGACACCCAGAAACCATCCCAGGATGCCTATTTCCGGTTCAGAGAGGACCTGGCTTGGCAGCTTGTGCTGGACTGTTCCCATGAGGAACAGGGTTCAGACTGAGTTGCATATGGCTGGGTGTAAATGGGGGAGGCATGGTGAACAAAATAATGATGGATTTAACCCAGATCTCTTGACTGGGGGTGAATGTTTGATTTGCTCTGCATTCCGTCCATCATCTGTGTGTCTTTTGCTTTTAGGGCCAGCAGGGGGAACCAAAAGCAGCCCTGGCAAAAAAATGCTCAAACCGGCCGCCTCCCTTCATCTCCTCCAGTAATCTCTCTCTTTCCATCCATCCATCCATCCATCCATTCACTCTCTCTCCTTCTTTCCTCCCTCTCTGATCGATTTTTTACGACCTTCTCCCTCCCGCCTTCTTTATCCTCTCTCTCCAGACGTCTCCCTTTGCCATCTCTACCCTCCCTCCTTCTTTCCCTTTTCTACTGAAGGCCACGATAAAATACATCTGGGAAGTGAACCAGCCTGCTTAATGCCACAATAAGAAACAAACGTTGTCAAAGCCAATAGATCTGGATTGCATTCTGAGTCATGACTAAAGCATTTAAAAGCGATTGCATTTTGTCTATAATGTATCTAAAGAATTTGTTAGATAATAATTCACCGTACTTTTGAGATGTAGAATAGGCCCTCGTGCTTCGTAATACAAACACTAAAAAGAAAGCAGAAGGATACAAACATGAGGTAAGAAAGGACTATTTCTCTGGCCCGAACCAAAGCCCAGTCTTTCGGTATGCAAAGCGTGGATAACAATAGGTCATGCAGCCAGCTGCACTGCCAGCCATACCTAAAACACGCTGCCAGATCCTGGTAGGGAGCACGGCGCGAGGACTAATACTTCCAACCCGAAATGACAGCTTCAGAGCATTTTAAACCAACTCGGGGGACAGAGTTGACCAAACGCCTCCTTCAATAAATGCTTTGACAGATGCCTGCTCTCCGAGGGATGAGTGCTCCACGGCCGGCGGGGTGGCCGGCACCGGCAGGTGCATGTTGTTTCGGGCTTCAGCAAAGTTCAATTCTCTTGTCTCCTCTGTTTCTACCTTATGAAGCTTTTTCGCAGCTCCTTTGTTCGGAAGGACTCATCAAAGTTTCGGGCACCCTGTGGATGCGGTTTTTTAATGAGGGCAGGGTGCCGAGATGATTTGTGGGCGGACAGCCTGGTGGGGAAACGTGTGGGGTTGGCACTGGCCGGCCTATTCTTATGCCAAGGGGGGCAATAAACCCCCTTGAGAGCCACACAAGTGCCCAAAGAGCGCTTGCAGCGCAGGGAGCTTTCATGCCATAGCCACACACACACACAAAGGAGTCATAAAACCCCCACTGAAGGGGAAGGTGACCTCTCAGCCACAAAGAGTTAGGGTTTTATTGCCGGGGCTTCTATGGAAACCCCAAAAGGGCCTTTCCCACTTATTCTGGGGGCGCTGGTTTCCACTTCTACATCACCCCTTTCCTTTAGCCGGCTGAGTGTTTAAAGGCCAGTCACACAAGGCGACTAAACACCACGTATAGCACACAATTGGAGCAAAACGAAAAACAAATCAGAGACTTTCGAAGGACCTCGAGTGCCTGGCATGTGCCAAACTACTTAGAACTTATTTTTTCGAAAAAATATGTGCCATTTGCACTCAGTATTGCGGCCACAAACATGTATACTAAAATGATGTAGAATCTGTTTGAAACTTTACGATTTTGGGACATATAGGTTTTAGAACACTGAACTAGACAAGAAATACCCACCCAGAAGATGAACACAAGAAGAATAGTTGAATAAAAGTATCAACTAAACTCCAGAAGCAGCGATAGACAAAGATAACCAGGAAGCAAACGGCAGCAATTATAGGTCACATACACAAAGTTATTTGCCAACCGAAGTTCGCTTTAAGTGCACATATGAACGCATTTGAGAGCAATTGTGGATTTTTAGTTACAAATATGATATGCGAATATGGAAATTTAGTGTTACCTGCAGGTTTATGTATGAATCAGGGTGAGCTATCCTGCAAAAATATATAGGTATGCTGGTCTTCACACACCCCTTGAAGGAACTTTTCCATCTCGGGAACACTTGCAAATCTACTTGTGTCCAGAGAAGGAAACAAAGCCTTTCCTGGGAGGACATGGAGAGGGGGACGCCCAAGTTAAATGGAGTAGATGGGCGTGGGCCTTTAAGAGAGAAATAAAAAGTTAAATGTGCTAAGACATGTTTACTTCCAATTTTTGTATGCAGCGCTTACCACTTGGAGGAAATTCTGCATGCGTAAATCTTATGCATGCCAGGATTCATGAAAAAACTATGTAGTGGTTTTCCAGGAGTACTCCATTAATAAAAATCAGAACTTTTCTCCAAATGTTAGAGTTTTCATATGTGAACATACATCTTACTTTTTTGTCAACGGTTTGTGAATCGGAACATATGCCTACAAACCCCCAAGACCAGCAAGAGGATCCAACAGAAACCATTTCAAACTGGTAAGCTATCACTTGCAGAAGAAAACCTTTATACAAAAAGTTAGCAGGACAGTATAAAAAGTCAGTCAATGTTGTTTGCAGTCTTAAATACAATATTACATTCTTTAGTGTGTTGTTTCTAATCCAGGGAAGTACAGCTCTATTTATACATATATTTACTGGCAAAAAACGTTGGCAACACTATTTAAGTATATGAGTTTAAAAATGCAATTCACTTAAAAAAGCAGTTGAAGTAATGTCAAGGGTGTTTTTGTGAACATTTTTCTTGTTTTTTTAACAGATTAATACATCAAATCAGAACAAACGAGGGTGCACTGGTATGGTAGATGAGGCAATCAGAGAGAACAACAAATTCACAAGAAATAATGTGCAGAATTGAACTGATATTGTGCTGAGCACCACAAGTATTGAGCAGGCATATTTGTTCAATAGTAATGGTACGAGGCCAGGCACCGCCCTGCACGCCATATCATCATTACCACCTCTAGTAGGCCCACGAGTGTCCCAGGCCCAAGACCTCCCTGGCTCAGGAGATCGCTGTATCATTATGCTGCCCTGGCGGCATGGTCCGGGCCATTGGGGATGCCTTGGACGATCCCACCTCCTCCACAATCATACCATGAACGGTTCAGCCTAGGGCATGCCACTAGCACCGAATCCCATGCCTACAAGATTGGAATTCTGCCCCCACCCCTCCTCCTCCATCCAGGATGCCTCTCCCTCACAGTCCACCTACTTAATCACTTCCAGCTCCAGGAACCCCTCTAAAGACAACATATTGCAATATTTTACTACTAAACCGGAAGTCACAGTGATAGGTTTCATTTTCCCATGCCCCGCCCACTGCCTACATTATGCTTATGAGTTAGCAGAATGTGTCTAACTACTGATATATTCATTTATGCATTTACGTTTATATGCTCCTATTAGTTATCCATTCATGCGTGTGACATTATTTCAGTGTTCTTAGCTTAGCCTGTGTGCCACCATTTTGATGCATTTCCCTATTTGTGCGAGTTGCACTTGCTCATTCCCCCTCCCGTAGGAATAGGAATATTCCACATGTCGGCAGTTTTTGCTTCTCGGCCCACTGTGACTGAAACTACCAGCGAAACTCCTTCTCACTCTGTTCTCATGTGCTGGAGATGCTCAAGCCTGGCTCCGTGTCCTTGGGGGCTGATAGGGGAATGTTGCAATCCCAGGTGCAGATGCCTACTGTATGAGACCATTGTTCACCATCTCAGGGGTTCAGTACTTTTCCACAAATGGGCGTGTCTTACTATGCTTTTTCGCATTATAATGTGTTACTGTAATGACGGGAGTCAGTCCTTCTCGGCGCACTCTTAGGGGTGAGGTCGAACAGGGCCCTCTCATATGGGAGTGTATGGCCTAATAAAACTAATTGTTTTTATTCTTCTCCACTGTCCGGCTGACTTATTATTGGGAATAATAGGTGAGTGCTGTAAGTCACCCGGGTGGATTTGAGCCACGCTTATCAGATGGCGCCCGAACAGGGACTCCGCGATTAGGACCTTTCTCACCCGTAAGGGGGTAGCAGAAGGCCGGGGCCCTCTGGTCGGCACGGTGGGCCCGGGTACCCATTTGATGCCGAGCTTGGTTCTCGCAGCGCTGCCCCGCCCTGCTGATCGGAAGAGGTCCCGGTCCATGATCCTACGCCGGAGTCCAGAAGGCGGAACTTTGGAGCTGACCGTGTTGGTCCAGGCAGCCGGAGGTGGAGAACAGTAGAAGTTGGTACCGCGCATAGAAGGTGAGTGGTCCGACTGTTGTTTGGAAGAGCCGGAGTGCTCCGAGGGACCGGTGCGTCTCTGGTGATTGGAGGAGCCGGCGTGCTCCTGGGGCTAGTGTGCTCCGGGGAACTCAGAGTGCAAATGGCGCTCTGACAGACTTAGCGGAGATTGGGTGAACATTGTTTTGTGGTCATCCGACTGGATAATACTGTAGGCGGCAGGTGGCTTGCCACGGAGGGATCTCGGGGCTCGCCCGGACACCTAGGGTGGTGGTTCACGGAGAAGAGCGCCGAGTCTCGTGTGGTGTAGCGCATGCCGATTTGTAGTGTTGCCCAGGAGACGGATGTGTTCCTCAGTCTCGGAATAGCGGGTGTGCGCTGTTCGGTCTGCGGTAGGGTCCAGGTTCCCCAGGACTTGGTCGACGGGCCTTGTCCCATTTTGGTAACACGTGTTTTGGTACAGATTTCATGTAAGTGCATTGAAGTTGTGAGTGTGATTTACCGGTAAGCGAGTAAGTGTGTCAGTGTGAATGTGTATGTTAGTGTGTGATTGTGATAGAGCAAGATGCCGTGTTTCAGTAAATTGCGGTGTTTGGGGTGCTGTGGTGAGGTCTCAGACGTTAGACTGGCCGAGAGTCAACCTGCACCAACGGAGGGCTCTCCAAATTTTGAAATGTACGTTAAGCACGGCTTACCCCCGATTTTGTTTTCTACTCTGTGGCATAAATATACCAAAGATAATGTGGATTTGCAGTGGCCTTTGCTTGGTTCTTTTGATGGAGCAAAATTAGATTATTTACAAGACAGATTGTTCGCTAGGCGCAGCCGCCAGAGCATGTTCGATTCTTTGCGAATGTGGCAAAAGGAGGTACGAGAGCGGCAGATGAGGGAGGAGAAGGTGACTCAGAAGAGAGCGGCGCAGACTATGGCGCAGAAGGCTAGAGAACACACTAAAAAAGAGAATGAGCTGCGTATTGAGCGCGCAGATAGACGTTTTAGGCTGTTGGATAATAAGAGTTATGTGGTGAGAGAAGATGAACAGGATGAAATGGAGGACATTTTGAACGCCCGACCCCCTCCCCCATATGCCCCGCAGTCTTTGTATCCCGTGTTGGTGGATTCCACCTCCTCGGCCGCGGTTTCAGTTCCTCAAATGGGTGCCCCTCCCTTGTCCGGTGCACCTGCTTCCTCCGTGGCTGAACGACCACCCCCCTCTGTCACTACGCCCCTGCTCTCTTTTTCCGCGGCAAGCCCAATTGTACCCGCTGTGCTCTCCCCGGCATCTGAGCTCTCCCCGGTATTCTCTACTGATTTTGCCATTCCCGCTGTTTCAGCCAGTGCTACCCCTCAGAGCGCGCTACTGACCCCCACTAGAGGAGCGGGAGGCGGATTGTTTACTCAGGTACGGAAGTTACTTACACGTTCGGCTGTTAGGTTGGATGAGAAGACAATGGTAGCCAACCAAGCCTGCCAATGGGCCAGAAATAACATTTATTCATTGGAAGACATTTGGTCTACCATGAAAGACTACGAGCCTCTGATGCAGCAGCATGCTTTGTGGCACATGTCGACGACATTGATAGCGTTGTGGGAACAGGGGTATGGTGGGGAAGCACCAGCGATTCTCCGGGATATCAAGAATAATGCCTATAGAGCCAACACTGGAATAAGGGATGTGTTCCGTAGTTTGAGGTTCCTGTTAGAATATAGAAATGAGTTGCCAGAGGCGGGGGAGCCCCATTACCCTGGGGTACACCCGATGCGGGAAGTGCATCCTATATTTCACCCTGAGATATCAGAGATAAGAGACCCTACGACACAGGTTGTGACCCGAGCTCGTATCGACGCTCATTTTCAGGAACAGTGGGTGTACACGCCCTGGAAAAGGAGCGAGGTATTGGCTTTGAAGGCTCAGTTGCCCGACTCGAGAAAGAATCCGACGGCTTATTATAAGGAATTAACAGAGGCAGCTTCCTCGACGGTCATGACTTTAGCAGATATTGAATTATTTTTCGGATTATTGGTTCCTGTGGACGTGTGGAGACAGGTGAAGGGTTCAGATCATAGAGAGGAGCTGGGCGGTACTTGGGAGGAATTTACGGATTGGGATAAGGAGAGAAAGCCAGGTGAGAAGCCGAAGGCGGAGATACTAGCGCTGCCAGGGCGCATAATAAAATACATGCACTCACTCATCCCGCCAAAGAAAGTAGACTGGGATAAGTTGACGGCATGTAGACAGAAAAAGGACGAGGCTGTTTCAGATTTCTTTACACGTTTTGAGGAAACGTTCATGGATTTTAGCGGGCAAGATATATCTCAGGATGGCGGGTTGCGACTCTTTGTTAACAGGTTCGTAACGAATCTGTTGCCAGAGATATCAGCTCGATTGCAAGCGTCCGAGAGTACGTGGACGACATCCACTCCCTCTGGGATTCTGAGTATGGCTCAGTATTACGAGCATAGGGAAAATGAAAATAAGGACAGGCAAGAAAAGAAGGCGAAGGATTTGAAGACAAAGGTGTTATTGCAGCAAGTGGCGAAGGGACGGGGGCGCGGAGCCCCGCCCATGGCGGCTGGTCGAGGAGGAGGTAGCTACGGACGGGGAGAGAAAAGAGAGCGTTTGGGTCAGAACCAGTGCGCCAACTGCAAACAGGAGGGGCACTGGTGGAAAGACTGTCCACTGCTCCGGTCCACTGTTGGACAGGGTAGGGGACGCGGACGGGGAGACACGAATAAAGATAATAGACAGTCTGGAGAAGGCAGGAGACCAGGTGGGAATTACTTCGACGGAGGCAGGGATAGACAGCACTTTCAAAAGGAGGGTGACGATTATGGAGATCGGCAGTACTATAACGATGCTTATGCTATGGATGACATGACTGGTTTTTCTTATAACTAGGACAGCGTAGGGCAGAGCGAGGGACCTGTTTCTGTGGATGTTGATCAACGTGGGCCTTATGTAATGGCAGACTTGTCGGGATCCCCTCAGAAATTTTTAGTGGATACAGGTGCTACGAAAAGTTCTGTGGCACATGCCCAGGTCCCCGGGGCGGCTCTGTCTGGCAAGACTAACATTTCTGTGGGATTCTCCGGTACCCCAGTGGTTAGCCCCGTATCTAAGCCTCTTGCACTTACGATTGGCCCTTTCACTGTTGACTCTCCTTTTCTTTTAACATCGAATTGTGGTGAGAATTTATTGGGTTTGGACCTGTTGAAAAGACTGAATGCTACAATTTACTGTTCTCCAGACGGTGTGTACCTCACGTTGGGTCCTTCTGTCGCGCGTGTGCAGCAGTGTTTCTCGAAAGATGAGCCCCTCCCGGTTGAATTGGAGGGTGTTCCTGGGAGTCTGTGGGCCAGCAGCGACACTGATGTGGGGAAGATGGACATTGACCCAGTGTCCATAAAAGTTAAGATGGGAGCGAAGTTGCCTCGGATACCCCAGTATAAAATATCTAGGGATGGGGAGAGGGCTCTGCTGCAAATAATACAGGACTTGATACGGTCTGGGGTGGTAGAGGAAACAAATTCTAACAGTTGCAATAGCCCCATCCTTCCGATACTTAAGAGACCCTCAGGTGATGCAGGCGAGGGTACACCTGATGTCTATCGTTTTGTGATTGATCTACGCCACATTAACAAGGTGGTTGAACCTCAGTATCCGGTGGTCTTCGATATCACCACTATTTTGACCATGATACCTTCTACAGCTAAGTATTTTTCTGTACTGGACCTTAAGAATGCTTTCTTTAGTATACCTGTGCATCCAGATAGCAGATATCTCTTCGGATTCTCATTGGCTGGCCGCAGTTTTAGATTTTGTAGAATTCCCCAAGGTTATACGGAAAGTCCCAGTATTTACAGTCAAGCTCTGAAAGCACAGTTGGATGATTTGGAGCTCCCACAGGGGAATGTCTTGTTGCAGTATGTCGATGATATTCTCATTGCCTCAGATACAGAAGATGGATGCCGTGAGTCTACTGTTAAATTACTGCATCATTTGGCCTGTAAGGGACACAAGGTGTCTCTTCCTAAATTCCAATACTGTCGACAGGAGGTTACCTACCTCGGTCATCTCCTATCGAATGAGGGGAGAAGGCTGACGCCGGAGCGCATCAAGGCGATAACTAACATGGCTGTACCTAACACGCAGCGAGAGGTGCGCGCATTTTTGGGCATAACATCGTACTGTCGCCAGTGGATACCTAATTATGCTTTACTAACAAAACCCCTTCTGTATCTGACTACTAAAGAAGTGCGCGAACCCCTACCTTGGACTCCAGCATGTCAAGAAGCGTTTGCGTCATTAAAAACTGCTTTATGTTCTGCACCTGTATTGGGAACACCCGATTACCAGAAGCCCTTTGTACTTTACGTGCACGAGGCGGAAGGTTGCGCGCTGTCTGTCCTAACTCAGAGTTTTGGCGGGAAACAGAGACCTTGTGCTTACTTCTCTGCTATGCTTGACAACGTGGCAAGAGCACTGCCGAGCTGTCTAAGGGCTACAGCGGCTGCTGCGGTCCTGAACCCAGCCACGTTGTTACCTCTCCCTTCAGATGAAAAAGACGATGAGGTTCATGATTGCTTGTTTCGGACAGAAGAGGAAACAAAAGGAAGAGTAGATTTGACGGATAAGCCCCTAGACGATCCTGATGGGGAGCTGTATGTTGATGGGTCCTGTTTTAAACTAGCAGATGGTACCACAACGGCAGCATATGCAGTCACGACTTTGAAAACAGTGGTAGAGACTTCTAGAGTCCCGTACAATTCAGCTCAGGCTGCAGAGATAACAGCATTGATGCGAGCGTGTGAATTAAGTGAAGGATTGGAGGTGAACATTTATACGGACAGCCAATACGCCTTTGGCGTGGCTCATAGTTATGGGAGGCTGTGGGCAGAGAGGGGATTTTTGACATCACACGGACAGAAAATTCAAAATGGACCATTGATATTACGACTGTTGACAGCTTTGACACTTCCCAAACGATTGGCCGTGATTAAGTGTAGTGCACACAAGGTAGTGGTGGAGGATGTAGGACGAGGGAATGCATTTACAGATCAGACGGCTAAAGAAAGTGCTAGGACAAAACTTCCGCGAATGTTCGTGGCAGGACCAGCTAGGTGGGTACCAGACGTTAACATGTTTGAAGACACTGTACAGAGTGTGCGGAACATACAAGAGAAAGCAACTGAGGAAGAGTTGAAACAATGGAAAGATGGAGGGGGGCGGTTGGACTCGAATGAGTGTTGGACGGATGTGTCAGACAAACGACGATGGTTGCTCCCGAATGCATATGTTCTCCCAGTAGTGACGATGGCACATGGACCAGCTCATATAAGTACCAAGGGAATATGTAAATTATTAGATCCGGTGTGGAGTAATAAGAACATTTCCAGGGTGGCGACACATTTGGTACAGCAGTGTATGGTTTGCTTAAGACATAATCCTGGGAAGGGAACACCCGTCCCTGTAGGCAATTTCGCACCTCCATCCTACCCTTTTGAAGTGATCCAGATTGATTACATTGAAATGGAGAGGGTGAACAACCTAAAATATGTCCTTGTGGTGGTATGCTCATTCAGTAGGTGGGTGGAGGCTTTTCCAACAAAGGACTGTACAGCCATATCGACAGCTAAGATGTTGATCAAAGAGTACTTCAGTAGGTTCGGTTTACCCAGGGTGATCTGGAGCGATAATGGAACGTCCTTCAATGCTGAACTGATGAAACAGATCTGTAAGGGCTTACAAATCTCTCAAAAATTCCACGCAGCCCAACATCCACAGGCGGCGGGTTTGGTTGAAAGATTCAATGGTACCTTGAAGTTAAAGATGGCCAAGATACAGGAGAGTACGGGGCTGCGTTGGCCAGACGCACTTCCCCTTGCCTTGCTTTCCACAAGAGTAACAGTGAATTCTAAGACAGGAGTTTCTCCCCATGAGGTTATATTTGGCAGGCCCGCCAATGTGTGGGGTGTCCCTAGACCCAAATGTTTCTCAGAGATTGAATATCCTTTGTTGACAGATTATCTGTATGCTTTGACTAAAGATCTTCGTTCTATTCATCAGCAGGTAGCAGACACACTGAAGCCGTTGCCTGAGGGGCCGGGCCACGACATCCACCCAGGGGACTGGGTCGTGGTGAAGAAATACCAGCGGAAGTCCTGTCTGGAGCCTAGATGGTCCGAACCAAAGTTGGTGCTCCTCACCACCCGCACCGCACTTCGAGTGGAGGGCCGGAAGGCGTGGACGCACGCCTCCCATGTGAAAAAGGTTCCTCTACCTCTACCTTATGATGCGTGGATCCGAGGTGGCGTAGCAGATCACGAGACCGAGCGTATGCCCAGATATATTCCCTTCTCTGATGCTTTACTGATAGAGGGGGAGAACAACGAGAGCGCGCAGGGGCCAGACCTGAGTACAAGTAGCGAGGCTCCTTTTGGTCGCAGTGCACAAACAACGGAAGCCACCCCTTTTGAAAGTGATTCACCAATTCTGTTCACAGATCCTGAAGTGCGAGGGAGCACTCGCTATAACTTGCGGCCCAGAAAGGAGAGGCGAAAGAGCTGAGCACTGGAAGAAGGGCTGAGATAGGGATTAGAAGTGGACTATTTTGAACAGGTTAGCTTAAGAGATAGGGATGGACTGTTGAAAGAGCCCTGGTGCACTCTTGAGACATTGCTGAGCGGGACGCTAGAGTGTTGTGTGTGGGCCCAAGTACAGTGCTCCTGAGTTGCTGTAGTTGTGCAACTCCGTCGAGGGATTAGGGTTTGCGAGACTGAAAAGCCTGCCTATGAGGCTTTAACGGACATAGGGAGAAGAGCCCTTTGAAGGGCGAAGCACCCCTCTGGCCGGTTTTGGAGTGTCTGGAACTTTTAGTAGAGCCCCTAGTGTTTTGAACTTTTAGGGTGTCACTTGGTCCGTTCATTCAGAGACATGTATCCCTTTGGTCGTCCTATTCCTGAGGAGGAACAGCCCTTTGCTGCCCCTCGCAGATCTGAACCTGATTCCCCATGGCATGCTCTGCCGCGAAAAGGAAAAATTGTGGCTATTGTGGTGTTCCTTATTATATTTTTGATAATACTTGGAATATTGTTCTTTCTGGATGAAGCTTACCCTGTCCACAAGCTGGTTCCTACTCCCTCTACTTTGCCAGAGCATAATATGATCACTGTTGACTACGGTGAACAATGTATGAGAAAGGGCTATCGTGATAATGTTTTCATAAAAACTTTGCATCATGCACATGCTGTGTACAATGTGACAGACTGTTGGGTATGCGGGTTGCTTCCTTCTGCGGCATATAAAAAGGACAGGTTACTGGCACTTCAATTGACTCCTGTGAATAGCTGTGTGGGCTGGTATACCCTGTAGGCATGGTAAAATTCTTTCAGCAGCCTGATTCTCTGTCCCCACGACTCCCTGGTAGGGGGTCCACACTGACAATGCGAGTACGCCCTATGCCCCCTTCATCCCTTGGACGGTTGTATACTGATGGACGTTTTGACCAAAATTTCCTCGAGACCTGTTCGAAAAAGATAGAACGATTCACGATGCCTAATGACACTGACAAAGTACGAGAGAGTTTTCTACAGTTGAACTCTTCCCTAGCATATAGACATCCCCCCTCAGCGAATAGTACTAGTCATTCTCTGGTACCCCTAGCGACAGTAGGGCCCTCACCTTACTTCTGTATTCAGGGTAGAGGTCCGATTAAAGTGGGTGACAGCCTTTGCAATGTGACTGCCTCAATTCGCTTGCCCTTCAGTTCTTCAATGGTTAACCCCCCGAATATATATTTTGTATGTGGAGATAATTGGTATTTGTGGTTGCCTGAGGGTTGGGGTGGGACATGTTACTTGGCGTATTTACTCCCACCTGTTTATGTGGCACCTTCAGATTACCATAAAACTCACCGAAGGTTTGCCGTCATGGAAGGACTGCGTAAAAGGAGGGACCTCCAGGTGGAGGACGTTGATCAGACTGACACTTCTGGGCAACAATTCACAGACTTCTCGAAGGGTTTGTTACCATTCTGGGGTCCTATCTTTAATAGTAGAGCCATTAGGCGTCTGTCGAGGGTGATGGAAAAGGTGGTGACTACGGAGGCTGACATTGCAGCAAATATGTCTCTTGAGATGCAGGCTATGAGATTATTCACGATCCAAAATAGGATGGTGCTTGACGTCATCCTTGCAGATAGGGGTGGAGTTTGTCGCGTCATCGGGACCTCTTGCTGTGTGTACATCCCTGACTCCGCCCCGACGGTTAATTTAGCTGTACAGAAACTCCATAGGTTGGCTGCCGAACTCCATCAGGACACTGGTACCTGGTCCTTGCAGACATGGTTGTGGGGTGTTTTCTCCTCCTGCGGTTGGAAAATACTGATGGGTTTAGTAGGAGTAGTTGGTGTCCTTCTGACATGTTGCCTTTGCGTGTACTGCCTTCCTCCTTTTTGCTCTATGTGTGCCAGTAATATACGAGTTTCTAAAAGACGGTCAAAGCAATTTCCTGTTTCCGATGACCTAGAACTTTATGATCCCCGCTGGCTAATGTTTATAGATGATGATGTTCTTGATTAATATGTTATGCTGGCCCTTAGAATTTGATGTAAAGGCTCTCCTTTTAGTTAATAAAGTTAGCCACAGTCTGCTAAAAGGAGGGTCTGATAGGTTTCATTTTCCCATGCCCCGCCCACTGCCTACATTATGCTTATGAGTTAGCAGAATGTGTCTAACTACTGATATATTCATTTATGCATTTACGTTTATATGCTCCTATTAGTTATCCATTCATGCGTGTGACATTATTTCAGTGTTCTTAGCTTAGCCTGTGTGCCACCATTTTGATGCATTTCCCTATTCGTGCGAGTTGCACTTGCTCATTCCCCCTCCCGTAGGAATAGGAATATTCCACATGTCGGCAGTTTTTGATTCTCGGCCCACTTTGACTGAAACTACCAGCGAAACTCCTTATCACTCTGTTCTCATGTGCTGGAGATGCTCAAGCCTGGCTCCGTGTCCTTGGGGGCTGATAGGGGAATGTTGCAATCCCAGGTGCAGATGCCTACTGTATGAGACCATTGTTCACCATCGCAGGGGTTCAGTACTTTTCCACAAATGGGCGTGTCTTACTATGCTTTTTCGCATTATAATGTGTTACTGTAATGACGGGAGTCAGTCCTTCTCGGCGCACTCTTAGGGGTGAGGTCGAACAGGGCCCTCTCATATGGGAGTGTATGGCCTAATAAAACTAATTGTTTTTATTCTTCTCCACTGTCCGGCTGACTTATTATTGGGAATAATAGGTGAGTGCTGTAAGTCACTCGGGTGGATTTGAGCCACGCTTATCAACAAGTGCAGTTACCTTATTGGTAATTGGGTCATGATTTGAATGGTGCAGCAGGTGCAGTGGTACCAGGCTCAAAAGTTGTCAGAACTCCTCTAAACACGTAGTATCTGTATTACATCAATTCATTCTATTATTTCCCTCTTTCATTTAATTTTTCAAAATGTTGCGATTACCTACCCACACTATACCACCAGTAACAGCACAATATATTTCATTTTTGTGCATAAACAAGTCATAACACGTTAACAGACTTCTGTATCTAATATTGTACAGCTATTAGGCAAGCTACAACTTTCAACAAAAAACAGCTTATTATTAATTACATAGGTGAAACCTAATGCATTTACAAATGCTGGTTAGTTTTGTGGTTAGGATACTTCATTGCAAAGACAATGGAGTACCCTGCCCACTAAACCCCTTGTCTGCCCATTACTAAATGAGGCATGCGTACCTTAAGTATTTTGTCGACGGAGCCTCTGTTGGCTCCGTCAAGAGAATATTTTCTCAGAGTAGGGACCATAGGAAGAAGCATGTTAAACTATACGCCCTATTTAGAGTGGACGGTGAATGTCATTTTTTCTTGTCTATCACCACTATCCATATGTCTAGTGTATGTAAATGTTTCAAGATTTTTCAGTATTTCTGCGGATATGCACAAACGTTATTTAATGAGACTTAAATTTGATGTTCACCCACAATGACCGAATTCAGAAGAGGGGTTATCATCATTTTTAAACTAATTGGTAGCCCAAGAGAGGGACTTTGATAGGTGCTATTAAGCAAAAGTGAAACTGTAAAGAACAAAAGTCTGACTGTAAATCAGGCTAATCCGATCCTTAGACTCGGCTAAATAGGAATACTGTTTCAAATCAATCAATGTAAATGTCTTTGAATTGGTGAGCTGGTCAGTCTACCACCAACAGAGGAAATTTACCATTAAAATGTACCTCCGAGTTGTGTAATTCTTGAAGGTGATTTCAAAAAAAGGCTTACAGTTTTGTTTTTTTAAATTTAATTTTACTATCCGTGTGTTATTAATAAATGACATAAAATGTTACTATAGGTTGTATTGGTAAATAATGCATTTATTATTGCCTATCTTGTAAGCTGTTTTTCTAGCTTTACATTTCTTAACCGACTGTAAATGAGCTTCACCAGTATGTTTTTATTTAGACTTGTTAATAAAGTAAATGAATTTAAGTGGGGCTAATTGTCGGTAAATGAGTAAGGATGTATTCTGTAACTTTTAATAGGTTTGGTAGTCACTGCGTGAGCAGTCTAATTGTTTCTTAGTTGCATTGTACCATGACATGTTATGGGAACTTGGAAGAGGAGGATGCAAAGAAGATGCTCGCAATGCTGTTCTGACTGTGGGCCGAAATGGAGAACGTGCAACACGTGCCAATGCCGTCACAGGTGTTGATGACGAAGCACCTAATCTAACTACTTCACAAACACCCACTAGGAATTGGTGAGGAGTACTAAGGCGGCCGGGGTTTGGACGGATTCATGACATACAGGGTTCACAGTGGTCTTGTAAAGTAACGGAACATGACCAAATCATACCTAGGACACTACTAAGTTGCTGCGGTACACGCAAGCCCATCTTTAACTCTCTCCTGCTCTACCCCTCCTTGCATCATCTGACACCTCTTTTACTATACCGATCCCCTAAAACAAATCTTTCTAAACTCTTCCCTCTGATTCCTCCCCTCCAAAACTCCTTTTTACTCATCCAAAAGCCTCCTCCTACTGGCAAAAACAAAAAAAATACATCTTTAACTCTTTTTTTCCCTCCACTATGCTTTTCAATCAAAATTAACAGACTAACATGTTCACTTCTCAAATTTCATATTCAACTATACTAATTCACCACTAATTTGGAGTCGAAGTGGCGTGCAACTCGCCAGAAAAGCGCTTCAACCCCCATCAGGGGTAACAAGTGCTATATGAATGCAAACCTTTCTTCCTCTTTTATCCCTCCACTAGCCTTCTCCCTCCAAATAACTGACTGATATCCACCACTGAAATTACTTCATATTTCACCATATTAATTCACCACTAATCCTTTATGGGCTTCCTGAATAGTGTGCGTCAACACCTCATCAGGGGTAACAAGTGCTATATAAATACAAACCTTTTTCCTCCTCTATCCTTCTGCTATCATTCCAAATAACGGACTAACCTATGCACCACTTAAAATGTACTTCCATGTTTCACTATACTAATTCAACACTAATCCTCTAAGGGTCCCGGAGTAGCGTGCTACTCGCCGAAAAAGCGCTTCAACGCCTCGTCAGGGGTAGTAAGCGCCATATAAATGCAATTACAATTACAATCTTTAGAATTACGTACCATGCAGTGTACATCATCTTTTGCGGAGTGGATGGCAAAATGGCTGTATACATGAAAGTCGCCAGGTTAGAATGGGAACTTGTCTGGGGTTCCCAGAGCAATCAGATTTACTGGGCTTCAGGTGTGCCATTTGTAGCCTTTTTACCCTTGGTGTACTAAGATCACCATACTTTGGGAGCCAAAAGGGACCAGTACCCCACTCTAGCACTAGAGCTGCCTTCAAGGTGGATAGACACAGGAGTCCAGTGCTAACTCAGTGAGGTGATTTGGACTAGAAACTCAGCACTCAGCAGAGGCAATATTAGCAGTCAGTAATGATTTCAATCCAGCCATTGCTTTTACTTTAAAAGAAACAATACTTTATTCTACACACTGCTTACCACTACAAGTGAAAATGGATAAATGCACTTGAGTAATAGAAAACATCAGGCAATTTAGAAGTTGCAATTACACAACCAAAATACTGCCCCCTACTGGCTTTAATAACGAGTCTTTAGTACATGTTTCAATAGCTAAGTCGCCCACATCAATCCATGGGCTGATCTCACTGATGCAAAAGATTTTCAGTGTCCTAGTGTATTCTGGGAAAAATCGCTTCTTTCTGGGTCTGTGGTTAATTTAGGGGGGTTCTAACGTCCAGGCTCAAGCCTTGTTCCTCACAAACCATTACATATCAATGGTGAACCCAGTAAACTGTAGGACCTGGGTGAAAAATGATACAGAAAAATATTGGTCCAAATGGAAATTCTACAGATATGGCAATACCATCAACCTGCTTGGCTCCAAATTGGTAGTCAAATGTCCCTAGTCCAAAGGACAGGGGAATGTAACATTGCTCAATACAAGGACGAGTGTAACACAATTGCAACACAAAAATGCACAAAGTCTAATAGAAAATAATTAAAAATTATATTGACATTAAACATCTGCATAGACATTATTATTATACAGCGGTCGCCCATAGTGTGAAATGTAAGTTATGGAAAGAAGTGTTCGTGCATAAGTGAAGATCAAAAAAGAAAACAATACAATTCTAATAAATTAGGATTGAAAACACATTGTGTTCAAGTCTGCCTGACACCCTTTTGGGTTGAATCACTTTTCATCCATAAAATACAGATAAAGTGTACAATTCGATACTGTCCCTCTGTGGATAGCTAGGTCAGTCCAAGCTATACAAATAAAGATGTGGATGTTTCGATCCAGGATAACGAAAGGTCAATTAAAACCTTAATGAAAGATCTTCATCGGGTCAGTTAGGAGCAAAACTGAAATCCACCTAAATCAGATTTATCAAGCTACACAAGGTCACCTTGTATGGCCCAGTGTGGCTTGATAAATCTGGAGTAACTCAAGGCAGCACAAATCCCTGCCTTGCGTTACTCTGCGGCAGGGAGTCGTGCCATGGGTGGAGCGTGAGTGTTCCCACTCATCCACCCATGCATTCTGACAGATTTCCAAATTTACCAACACTGGCAGGCCTGGTAATGCATCAGAAATGTACGCCTCCCCATCAGAGGTGCAAAGAGGAGGTATATCTTTATTTCTCTTCATTGTTTCCTCTTTCTAGGTGTGCTGCATTGTGCAGCACACCAAGAAAGAGGGAAATGCCTCTCAGTATTGTTTTTGTGCAGGAAGGTGCCCATTCCTGCACAAAAACAATCCTGCCTACCACGCAGGCATCCTTGCACCTTGCAAGGGTGGCTGTGATGGGCTACGCAGGAGTTTGTGTGCCAGCGCAGGCAGAGAGTCTGAATGTGCCATGTAATGTTAAATACTGCCCATTCCTGCCCTCTCCCTTTCACACAGTGCAGCACAGCAAGGTGTCTTGCTGTGTTGCATTGCGTGGAATTTTGATAAATATGGTCCTAAGAGTGGCCACCCAATGCAGAGGAAATGATGAGGGAGTTGCCTTGCCAAATGGAAGGCATCCACCAATCTCGGTGGCCATTCCTTGAGATCGCAGTACTAAAGGACCACCTCCCAAAACAGGGCCAAATAGCCCATCCTTGCTTCGGCTGTAATTCTCAAAGTGAGGCGGACACCCAGGGGCAGGAATGGTCATCGAGTTAAGAGGCCATTGGGGGACTAGAGGTGCAACCAGGAACCAGCAAACAAGTGTCTCTAGGGCTATGGGTAGTGAACGATTTAGGTAAGAGTGCAAGTTTTGCAAATGTGGCTCTTAGTCTTGTATTGAGGCAAAGGGAAGCTGATGAGCGCCCGCCATAAAGGATTTATCCACAGTAGCACTCCAAATGAAGTTTGCAGGTTGAGAATCCATCCACACTTGGCTACCGTGCAGATCAGATACATCTTCAAGTCAAAAGGGGGGAATGAGCATGACTCGGAGGTCCCAATGCAGGCAACCAGTTGGAACTCTAGGGATTCCATCAAAAGTGGTTTGACCACAGCTCTGAGCCGCCCAATCCTTTCTCTGGGCTACAGAGAATGGTTGATGTTGTTGATTTTTTAGTCCCTACTGCATAACTCCTCTTCTGGGCTGCGGATTTGTTTTAGTTTGCGTACTACTGTAGCGATACCTCTAGTACCCCTTCGGGTCAGAAAGAGATCTCTTTCCTTCAAGAACTGTATAAGTAGCACTTTCAGAAGGTTTAGGTCACATGTCCCATAGTCATCTGCGTTAGTCACCAGGCAGCCGGGATACTGACTCCACAAAGAGGGCTCTATAATGTAGGATGCAGTCCACCTTTCCCCTGCATTCAACAAGAAGCTCCTTCTACATTTTGCGGCTTTTCATGCAGGACCTTGCTACGGGTCTGGCTCCCAACCTAATAAGAAGAGTGATAATCCAGGATCCCAGTCCGGCACACAGCTGGCTCCTCAATTACAATGCTATGTATCTCCTATTCCTGGCTATGAAAATCCCTTGCACCATGGGTAGAGTTAATAACTTGTGTTTACTCTTCCCTTGGCTAATCAGGTCATTAGTATGTTCCAGTTTTGGGGGCAGTGGCTACTCCAAATAGATCTTCTAGACATGGATGCTATTTCAGAAGCTCCTCTCGGGAGCTGGTTCCAAGCAGTTGATAGTATTTTATGGTATTAGCAGTAGGCCGCTAGAGCCAAATCCCTTGTCACCCAAATGCAAACAGAAGAGGTGGTGGAGTTGGAGTGTCCTAACAGAGAACACGAGACTAAATAGGAAAGGGAAAGAGAAGTCACCCCCTCCCCAAGCTACTGTAACCTGACTATGGTGACACTTCTGACATGAGTTAGAGGAATGGTTCAGACTCTGGTATCACACATCAAAAGAGAAGCTATGCCAACCCCTCCCTATGGTAACCAGAGCCCAGATGGGGTGAAGATTCAGGTAACTTCCAGACCTACTTCAGGTCAAAGAAAAGACCTAGGCAGCCTCTCTTGAACCCTCCATTTTGCATTTTGTGTAGGCATCCAGATAAAGAAATCAAGATGGATTCCTGGGCCCATGCATTAAAACCAAGCATACATGCTCCATGCACACACACCTCATACATACAGTGAACATGTACTCCCTAACATTGTCCCACACAGATGGAGAGAAGGAGCCAGTTGAATAAGACTAGCATACCTTTTAACAGGGGAAGGTAGGAGGCATTACTCCCTTGAAGACAACATGCAAAAGAGCTTGTTCCCTCTATCAGAATGATTTTGGCCACCTTTGCCAGTCTCTCCGAGCCAACCGAAAGGACAGTAGTCACTCTCCAACAGGGCCGGACTGACTATCAGGCGTTTTGGAATTCTGCCGAGCTGGGGGCTGATTTCACTGCGGTGGGGGCTGATTTCGTTCATGGAGACCTGCGTGTACTTCGAAATAATTAAAGCAAAACGAATTTCGTTCAGTACACGCAGGTACCCATGAACGAAATCAGCCACCAGCTCTGCAGCATTCCATGACGCCCGGTAGCCAGTCCGGCGCTGCTCTCCAAAGGAGGAGTGCACTTAGTAATACTCTCCTGAACTCTGAGGCATGCTCTGGGGTCTCATTCCTTTTACATGGGAGATCCTGAGTGAGCACATGTAATTAATGTACAATGACGTGAAAATCAAAAATCCGGAGAGACATGCCATGGCTTTACTAGCAGCATACACTCTCTAGAGCTATGCTGGTGACAATTCCATCACAACAGAAGTCTCCAACAACTTAGCCATACTGTGGAGAAGGAGGTTGGTGCAAGACTTCACTCTTTCCTCATAAAGCCATGGGGAACACAGTGGGGATGGTGGACCAGCCACCGGAGAGCGTTTTTCAGGTTTGGTGTACATATGGCCATAATATCTCTATTTCTGTTGTCTACAAGAACTTCCAGGCCAGACCTTGCTCATGACAATGATGGGCGGGCCACTTGTTTCCTTTGTCTTCGTTCCTTATGGCCATGATTAGTTGCAGTGAACAAAGAGGATATTTTTAGGTTCTTCTTGCTCAGTTTAGCTTCTAATCCTTCCCCTAACAGCCCAGTGCCCTTCTTCGACTAACAATCTAGTTAAAAGATAGACAAATCATGTTAATTATTTTCTTTCTGTCTTTCTTTATGTAACATTTGTGGACACATCTGATAGCATGGAAAGAGTCCAAATTTACTCTCCATGAATTAATCTCTATTCTATCTATAAAGAACTTACCTAATAGAACCCATAAAGAGTTCCGCAAAAGAGCATGATCAAAGGAGCATCAAAACTGAATCTAGAATTAAGCAGGCGAAGTAGCTCTTGACACTCAGCCGAGTCTAATTTCTCCAAAAGCATTAACATACAGCTGCTGTTGCAACTGTACAGATATAATTATCGATCAGAGAAATAGGGAAACAGATGCAGCAGTAGCTACACCCGTCAGGGTAAAAGGATAAAGACTCATCATCTACAAAGTGTTCGGCAACATCAATTACCATCAGCAGTAGCTCATCGCAAATAGCTCTGGGTGCAAGGAAAGTGAGGGTCTCTGTCAAAGGATAGAAGCTAAGGGAAAGTGGTGAGTGGCACTAGCTAACTAGAAACACTCACTAATATAAAAGACATGAGAACATTCTAACAACAAAGTTTCAGATCTGGTCACTCTCATCCAATGAGAAGACATCTCCCAATGATGAGCATCTTCATTCTTCCTTTCCCACGACAGGCAAATGGAGTTAACAATACACTATCTGTTGGTATCTGACCGTACTAAATATTTGTATAACTGGGAACATCTAGTAGCCTTGGTTCCCAGGAAAGACTATTGCAGTGTCTATTCTATCATGCATTCAATGGTTTTTTTTTTTTTTTTTTTTTTTGAAAACCTTTATTGTACAGAAAGAGCTCACAAATACGGGCCCACAACCCACCGGGCTGGCCACCACATAGGAAAACATCAAAAACAAAGCACTGAGCGCCACAGGATACAAAGGCAATGAAACAGGAGAAACAACAAACATCTTAGAGCAGTCACAGGAGCAAGCAATTAGAAAGGTAGTTTTCTCTTTTTTAAAAGGACGGGGCAGGGAGTTCCGGAGCAGTATGGGCCGCGAAACAAGGTCACAGGGGTGGGGCCGCGGCGGGCAGCAACACAGCGATCATAAAAATACAGGAGAGACAAATACAAGCGAAATATACCAATAAGCACCGGTCAAAACAACGGACATGAGGAAAGGTCATTGCGCGCACTGTCCAATGCCCGCTCACCGCAGCCATCACCCGTCCCATCGATAGCAAATAAAAGGACCCAAGTACAAAACAATACGAAACGCACCCCCAATAAAGGAAAAAACCCCCACAAAAAAGGGGGGGGAGGGGAAAGAGGAAGAGGGAAAAGGAAAAGGAAGGGACTCTGATCCAAACACTCGCCCCCGGGCGACAAAACAGGAAAACAAAAATCCGGCAGAAAATAGACAATAGAAAGAAGAAGACATACCAAGCAAATCTCAAGCATCGTAATACCGGAAAATACCCCAGAAAGACACCAGGGGGACAGACGACGAGACAGAGCCCCGAAAAAGGGGATACACAAGGGCCATAGAACCAAAAAGGGAGAAAAGGTGGAGGAAAAAGACCCCCCCGAAATCAACAACAGACCCCCCCACCCACCCCACAAGCCCACCCTGCACCCCTGCAGAAGGCTACGGCCTACCCCCCAGCAGCGTGCCTGTCGCCCTAAATAGAACCCGAAATATAGAAGAAAGGGAACAAGGTAGAAACTAAGACAAAGAAGAAAAGGGCAAGGGGAGGGGAAGAACCCCACACACGGGAGAGGGCCAAAGAACAATATTTTCTGCATCCATCCCACCACCCGTGAAGAGGGAGGGGTAGAGCCCACGGGAAGTTAACGATATCAGGATAAGTTTCAGGAGCCCCATGAAGTTACTCAACATCATACCAGCACATGTCGGTCACAGATCAAAAACAAGACTACCGCATATAACAAGTCATTTCAGCCCTGTCCGCTTTTGTCCAAGGTTGTAATCGTCCGAACAAACAAAGACCAAACGGCACTGGACACAGGGCACAGGAGAAGGTCCAGCGGTAGTCCAGAGAAGAAGCGTGGAAGAAAATACGGAGGATCCAGGAAAGTTATGGTAGAACGTTCGCACCGCAGGCACAATTCCAAGGACAGTTCCAACGAGGCAAGCTCAGCCGGGACTGCATAGGCGCCCCGGCCGGGGAGCCAACGCGATGATAAACAGGAAGGATCAGCGAGGCCCGGCCAGGATGCAAGCAGACCGCAGCCCAGCGGCCGAGGCAACAAAGCAGGACGATGAAGGGCGTCGGAGAGTCTCCGGCCTATGGATGAGGTCGCCGCCGGGGGCACAGAGTCCAGGATCACCCCAGCCGCACCCTGCGACAGGGAGGCCAAATCCGACGTCGGGGGCCCGCACAGTTCACGAAGAGGGTCCGCCTTCACAGCGGAGACAGGCACAGCCACGGAAGCCCGCCAGGAGTATAGTGCATCCAGGACAACTTGAAGTGCAGGAAGCCCTTTACAAGATCCAGCATCCGGGCCATGTGGCGGGCCCCCAGTGCTCCCCCAGGCCCGGCAGAGACATCCCGGGTCGGCCGCCATCTTAGGAGCCCGGTAAGCCCTTGGCCGTCGGGAGCCCCGGTCGGGGCGACACCAAGGCAAAAGGAGGTCAGCCGATCTGTGGCAGGGCGTCCCAAAGGGGGGGACCAAGCCGGATAAATAAGTGGGCTCTCCAGCGAGAAGCAGCGCTCACACCCCAAGGCCCAAGCCCATCGGGTCCGCCAGCGGGCACAGCCGGCCTATACGCACATCAGCCTCCGCAACAAGATCCACCGCGCCAGCAAGGGCCGACCATCGTGCTCCGACTCGTCCCGGCGTTGCAGGGAGGTCCAGGCCAGCCCGCCCCGGAGGCTCCGAAGCGAGCGGGATCGCCGCACAGGATCGACAGCACCCAGGATCACCGGAGCAACGGGTAAGTGTCCGCAAAGTGTCCTCAACACCGAAACACAGCAAGGAGGGCTTCCCGGGGCAGGAGAAATACAGGATAAATGAAGAAAACAGGCGATTGAACGGAGCCGAGCTAAAACGCGGCCATCCCGGTCGCGAGCTAGGCTCCTCCCCCCCATGCATTCAATGTTAATGTTTCATTGAGGAACAATGAACTACATTAAAGACAGAAATATTTGCTTGCTGCTCTCTAGTTAGTTAATGGCATCCACATTACTTATAAGCATACATTTATTGTTAAATGCACAATCCTCTATTCAGTATTATATTAACATGTGATAAAGTAGGAAGTTCAGCTTAGTTCATTGAGAATATGTAGTTTAAGAAAGGGATACATTTTATAAACTTGACATATTCTGCAGCTATGACAAAATCTAAGAAAGTCATAGTATGGTCAAGCTATTCAATACATTTGTGTATGGTTCACCATTTCCTATAGAACATCTATTTGTTAAGAGAAAAAATCTAGTTGATGCCTACCAGTAAAAATGAATGCCTGGTGCATTTTGTGCAACTTGTCTAGGTGTTATTTTAAATGCGTTTTTCATGTTAAAACTTAAGGCATGTTAGCATTGTTGATAATTAATTTGATATGCAATTTTTCTAAGCTGACAGATCTAAATGTATGTTTTAAAATGGTTGTTCTCAACTTCTGTCCTTTTCACTATGTGTACCAGTCAGTGTGCTTTGGCAAATACGTGTGTGTGTAAGTGTGTGTGTATGTGTGATCTTTTTCCAGCTATGCTAACTTTCTTTTGTGTACATTAGTATGTGATAAGGGCCAATCACTTCAATGAATGTTTCATTCTGTTATTAGAATGAGGTCAGCTAGATCGTTATTGGGTATTACACATAAAAAAATCGTATGGTTCTCAAGACTTTCCCCCAGATTCATCATGCTCCTCTTTTGCGAGTCCTTAATAGTGATTAATAAGGAACCGCTATTAAAGACTCGCAAAACGGGATGCATGTAGAAATCGCAAAATTTATAGCGATTTCTACTGCTTCCTTATTTGCGATTCGCTAATTGCTAATCGCAAATAAGGAATGACTCCCCATTCATTCCTATGGGCCAAAGGCCAAAGGCCCATAGGAATGAATGGGGAGTCATTCCTTATTTGCGATTAGCAGTTAGCGAATCGCTAATAAGGAAGTGATTTCAAGGGTGCCAGGGTGTCCAAAGGACACCCTGTAGCACCCCTAAAATGGTGATTTACACTGGTGTTGCGCACACACATGTCCAAAGGACATGTGTGTGTGTAACATCCAACTTAGAAAAATGCACTAAAGTGCATTTTTCTAAGTTTTCGCTATTGACCACGAAGTCACACTTCGCGGTAAATAGCGGCCCAAAATTGCGAATTCGCAATTCTAAAATGGTTCATGAATTGCATTTAAGGAATATCAAATAGAGATACCTTAAATGCAATTCCTCGCAATTTAGCGATTTCAAAATTTGCGATTTTTGCATTTGGGATGATGAATCCGAAATGCAAAAAAAGCGCTCGCAACCTTTGCGAGCCGATTTTTGCTTCATGAATCTGGCTGTATATGTTGAATACATTTTATTAGTATGCTTATATTAAAGTGTTGTATCGTTACAAAAAAGTGGCATTAAGCAATTCAAATACAGGTGTCATCCAGAAGAGTTGAGGTGAAACAATTTTTATAATGTTTTTACACAATTTACTAGACCAAGCGATTGACGTTTTGATCTTTCGACTAATGAACGTGGCAGACCTTCCTTAGAATCAGTCTTATTTTGAAGACATTCACAATTCTGAAAAGAGAACAACTCCAATTAATGAAAACATATACCATTTTAAGTGAGCCTATGAAATACAAAGCCACATCGAAGCATTACATCGTGTGTTGTGACTAGTTTGAGCATTTCCATGAATGGATCATTCACAACTCTGTCTATGTCTGTTTATGGAAGCAAGTCCAGCTAAGAATGCATTTAGGATTAGGAAAGACATATGTTTTGAACATTTTTGTGCTGTTAATGAATTTGCAACAAATGTCAACAACAGGACAGTTAATCTTACCAAGGGGGTTTCTGTAGTGATACTGCAAAATCATACACGCCTGCAGTGACAGACATTGTTTAAAATAAGTTCATGTCCTGCGTCCACATCCCACTTTGAACAGCCACGGTTATAAACAGGCAGAGCTGAAAGCACAGGGACTAGGTATCAGACCTGGCCTAAGGGCACGACCAAAGCTCAAAAGCTGTTGAGCAAGGGTCAACAATGTGCGCAGTGGATGCTGTGAACAAGGGGCACGGCATAGAGAAAGTATATTTATTTACTTATTTATAAAGTTTTATATAGCGCGAACAAGACCTTGTGCACAATCCTCACTACAGCCAACCAAGGACCATGTGCAGCAGATTCTGTGTCTATGAGGGCAGACCTCGGGCCTGCCAAAGGCTAGGCCCTGCAACCAGAATCTACTGCACATGTGCAATGGCCATGCATGTATGATTTGGTTGATACTACACCCATAATCTGCTGCGCATGACCAATGGCCATGCCTATATGATTTGGTTGGTACTGCACCCATAATCTGCTGCGCATGACCAATGGCCATGCATATATGATTTGGTTAGTACTGCACCCATAATCTGCTGCGCATGACCAATGGCCATGCCTATATGATTTGGTTGGTACTGCAACCATAATCTGCTGCGCATGACCAATGGCCATGCATGTATGATTTGGTTGGTACTGCACCCATAATCTGCTGCGCATGACCAATGGCCATGCATGGATGATTTGGTTGGTACTGCACCCATAATCTGCTGCGCATGACCAATGGCCATGCATGTATGATTTGGTTGGTACTGCAACCATAATCTGCTGCGCATGACCAATGGCCATGCATGTATGATTTGGTTGGTACTGCACCCATAATCTGCTGCGCATGACCAATGGCCATGCATGGATGATTTGGTTGGTACTGCACCCATAATCTGCTGCGCATGACCAATGGCCATGCCTATATGATTTGGTTGGTACTGCAACCATAATCTGCTGCGCATGACCAATGGCCATGCATGTATGATTTGGTTGGTACTGCCCCCATAATCTGCTGCGCATGACCAATGGCCATGCATGTATGATTTGGTTGGTACTGCACCCATAATCTGCTGCGCATGACCAATGGCCATGCATGTATGATTTGGTTGGTACTGCACCCATAATCTGCTGCGCATGACCAATGGCCATGCATGTATGATTTGGTTGGTACTGCACCCATAATCTGCTGCGCATGACCAGTGGCCATGCATGTATGATTTGGTTGGTACTGCACCCATAATCTGCTGCACATGACCAATGACCATGATTTGGTTGGTATGGGTGATAGGTGCCATCTGTTCCCAGCTGAAGACTGTGTGCAGTATATTGGTGGACAGGGGGGCAGGATGCAGTCTGCACCCAAAGGATGTTGAGCATTACCAATTTTGTTTCGCAGCTGGTTTGGTGGTTTGGTGGGAATGAAGGCTGGTTGAACAGTAAGGTCAAAGGCAGTGTCCTTTGCTCAGTCCCCTCTATGCACTACCAAAGGCAATGCACGATGTATTCTTTAGACACAGGGGCTAGGTGTTTTACCTGACCAATGGCCATGTAAAGCAGGGTATCAAGGACATAGGGCTGGACATAGAATGCGGCACCCCAGTTTGAAATGCATATCGAAAAACAGAGCGCAGTAGTTCCTTGCTTTGGTAAGTGACTAAGGTACATCTTTACAATGCCCCAAACATTCAATCAAAAAACTTTGTTAAAAGGCAATAATGGTTGAAGATCGCACCCACAGCTCTCCTCCCGGTTGGAAAGTACACATGTGACATCACTTGCAATGAAAGCACTCTTAATGATTTACAAATGTGACCTGGGGCCAGATGTAGGTAGGCTTTTACCGGGTGGTAACGGCCGAATTCGGCCGTTACCACCCGGTAAAAGCAATTTGACATGTAGGTCCCTGTAATTTACAGACTCGGTAAATTTACCGGTAGGTAAATTTACCGAGTATGTAAAATACCGAGTCGGTATCATTACTGATTCCGGACAATTGGTATGTAGGTGGGACTCTTCTGAGTCCCACAAGCAGTACCACATCGGTATTTTACCATCAAATACTACTTGATGGTAAAATACCGTTTCTGGTGTGCATGCACATGTGTGCATGCACACCTATGCCATATGACAGGCAGACCTGCCCTTAGGGCAGGTATGCCTGCCACATGGCACCCGAGCCTCTTTTGGGGGTGCCAGAGGGTGTCAAAGTGACACCCCCTGCACCCTTGTGACAGTCGGTATTTTCCGATGTGGTAAATACCGACCGGTATATGCCCAATCAATCCTATGGGCTTCAAAGCCCATAGGAATGCATGGGCATTAACTGGTCGGTATTTACCACATCGGAAATTACCGACTGTTTCCGATTCGGTAATTGCACATCTGCAATTACCTACATCTCGGTATTTTTATTTTCCGACCTCTTAAATACCGAGTCGGTGTGACTCGGTATTTAAGAGGTCGGTAAATAAAAATTACCTACATCTGGCCCTAGGTGAAGTGAACATAATAGACCTTTAGCACCAATCAACAAATCTGTATTGGTTTTTCTGTGTGGTTAATTATAGTCTGCAATGAAAGTAGCTTTTACAATTATCCTCCCTAAATAAACATAAAGCTCCCTATTTTCCTTGGGTCGGATGGATGTTTTTGCTTTTTCCTTTTTTTTATCTTAATAGAAAATACATCTATTCAGGTGACCATGTTGTCAAAATTCAATAAAATAAGGGTTTGTGAAAAATATATATTTGGAAATTGCAATACACAACAGGTAATCATTCTACCTAAACCTAAAAACACATAAGAGCTAATATTTCTGTTTCAACATCTTGAAGGTTTGAAGTGGCCATTGAACGAGAATCTTAGTCTTATAACTTCAATGTGGAAGCTTAAAACCTGCAGGTAAAACATTAACTTTTTAGGGCTGTTGTTAGCCAAGACTTTTTTATTTTAATTTAAATATATGCATAATATGTGTATTTATACCTCGGTCCAGGCAGCACTCTCCCCAGCAGCTCCGCTTCCTCCGAGCCATCACCCGAGTCCTGAGCGCCTCCCCAGAGCAGGGTTCGCACCTGTAGCCGACTCCTTTGCAGAGGTGAACAGAAGTGCTCCCTCCGCTACTTGCTGCGTTCTTCTGCCTGCCTTTTTTCATTTCCCTCCCGCTGCCCACAGGTATCATTCCCTTGGTGTATTTAACTTTATTTTTATTTCCCTGAAACCTGACGGTTTTCCGGCCGCTGCTCTCCTGCGGCCCCTGCCCCTGACACATCCCCCGCTCCCACCTCCCTACTTCCAGTCCCGCCCCCCTCCCTTACTTAATGGCGGCCGCTACGCAGTTAGGCAGCGGGCGCTCCACTGGCGCGCTGAATGCGTGCCTAAGGCAAGCCCATTTGCATCCGTCCATGACCCGACCGCGGCCAGCGCCAGGAACCCTGGATCTCCGGAACCCCGCCGATACATCTCCACCGCCCTCCATGCACTCAACCGCGAAATACACAACGACTGCCACAGAGCAACATCGAACACCACCCAATGACAGTTCTCCTACAGACACTCCCAACGATCCATCACCATCGACCGCACCTCCAAGACGGCCGAAAATTCGGCGGATGCTCGCATGACATGCATCCTTCTCAACGTACGCTCCCTACACAGACATGCCTTAGAGATCTGGGGCCTGCTTGACATCTCTCTTGTGGATGGATACAAAATCCAGAGAAGGGACCGCCCCCTCTGCCCTGTAGGAGGACTTGCCATCGCTCACAAGACCTCCCTTCGACTCTCCGCCTCCATCATGAGCGACCCCCACTCCAACACAGAACATCTCCACTTCCAGATCCAGACCAACCCCAGGATCACACTACGGGCACCCTCACCTACAAACTCCCCCGGACCACGCACCCAGTCCGCAACCACCATTGCCGCCCTCGTCGCCCCCACCATCACATCCACGCACTACATTCTACTCTGAGACCTCAATTTCCACTTTCACAACCGCAGTGACCCCGACTCCATCACCCTGCTCTCCAACCTCTCTAACCTCGGACTGAAGCAGCTTGTCACCACCCCCACGCACAGAGCAGGACACACCTTTGACCCCATGTTCGCAGGAGGGACGAGCATCCAGTTCAGCCATACCTTACAGCCCCCCTGGACGGACCACCAGTGCGTCCACTTCACCTTCAAAACTTCCACCGGACCCAAACTCCCCCCAACGGCCCCTGGAACTGGAACAAGATTACAGAGGAGCACCTTAACACCACCATCCTCCTAGACCCACCCTGCGCCATGACCGACGCCAACTCTGCAGCCAAGGAATTTCACCTGTAGTGTAGTTCCTATATTCCCAATAGGCTCTGCGCATTGGAATGACATAAACGATCGTTTAGACGTAGGACTGAGGTCGACTAGGTCTCTATTGAATATGTTAGACTTAATTATGAATGCCAGCTAGCTCAGAGGTCACTAGAAACTTTCTAGAGTAAACAGGAATGAGTTAACTTCCCTGAATAGACAAGAAGGGATTAGCTTCTGACAACCGCATTAACATGACAACTTTGCTCCCTCCAGAATAAGGAGTATATCTCCAGAGTTGTGTGAAAACAATAGACAGCTATTTCACTCAGTCAATCGTGCATGCTTAGTCTCACCAGAGTGCAGAGAAATAGAGAGACGGGCGTTTTCAATAAAAGTTGTTATTTATTGAGCAGTCCTCTTTCTCGTGCAAGAGAAGTGAATTGCCGTAATTGCAATACTTGTCATAAAGTAAAGTGCGTACAGTAAAAGGAGCATTATGAAATAATACTGTAAAAGCATTTATATGGTTTCTGAGCCATATGATACTTAAACCGGATAAAATATATACATACATAAAATCATTGACTAAACGTACTCAACTGGTGCTTCTAAGATACGCCTACCTCGATGTACCTAACCTAAGCCTAGTACGTGGGAATGAGTAAGTGAGCTGCAGTTTAAGTTAAGTTCGTTTTTGCCAAGAATCTGCATCAAGAATTCTCTTAAGGATTTAATCAGCTCCGTACCTTGGTTATAGAATGAAGGAGGTCTTGTATCTCTTTCTCAGGACTCGATCTCCCAGAAACCCGCAAGGGTGACTGGAAACACTGGAGCTGGATTTCTCGGCAAGAGAAGACAGCGTCTCTCTCAGTGCGTCAAATGGGAGGGTCGGCTTCCTTCGGCTCTCGCATCAGCTGGGCTTCGGGCAAGTAGATAGCCGCGCTGCTCCAAACCACTGTGCGTTTGCTTAAGGCAACGTTGGTATATTTATACCTTGAAGGTGCAGAGTTTGACGTAAGGTTGGACATAAGACATCACTAAGAACTTACAGTTCTTTTTGGACTCCAGGAGTTCTTGTTCAAATCAAAACAAAAGCAGGGGGATTTCCCGGGCTGCTGAAGGCTTGGTTTGTTTAAAGAACGCGTTGTACTTTCTAGGAGTCTACGGGAGTAGCCTTGCCGTATTTGGGACTGCATTGGCTATGACTAAATATGGATATGATTCCTATGCCTTTATAAGGATATGTTTTGTTATAACCACATAAGGGCATCAATCGGGAATATTTAAATAGGGTCCTAGATACATTCACAACACACCGGTGGATCTCCAGCTGCGTCGACAACCCCTCTGCCACCCCGGCAAACAACGACCCCTGAAAGCCGCCTGGTTCACCACCGAATTCCAAGTAGCCAGGTGCTCCTGCAGACTACTCGAGAAAACCTTGCAAAACTGGAAAACCACGGAAGACCTGAACAGCTACCGAGATGCCCTGAAGGAATACCACCAGCGCCTAAGAGACACCAAGCGGACTTTCATCAAGAACAAGATCCACACTAACGCGACCAACACAAAAGAACTCTTCAATGTCATACAGCAATTCACTAAACCCCCCAGCGAAGCCACGGACATCACACCATCCCAGGAACTCTGCAACCAGCTCAGCTCCTACTTCCATCTGAAGATCAAGGCCCTCTACGACAACTTCAGCGAACAGACCTCGGACACCCCTCTCTCGCCACCACCACTGACACAGAGCCGATCAGCACAACCTGGAATCCGGCCACTGCAAACACACCACCATGACCATGAAGAACACCCACTCAGGAGCCCCCATGGACCCCTGCCCACTGCATATCTACCACAGGGCCGCCGCCACCATCGTACCTGAACTAGGACGTACCATTAACGCCTCCTTCGAATCTGGCATCTTGCCTGATGACTGGAAGTGGGCGGAGGTCCCTTCCCCAAGAAGCCCACGGCCGACACGACAGATCTAAAAAAATACCAGCCCATCTCTCTCTTCCCTGCGCAGCGAAAGTCACCGAGAGACTTTTAAACACCCAGCTGACCACCTTCATCAAAGAGAACTCCATCCTAGACGCCTCCCAGTCCAGATTCTGCAGCAACCACAGCACTGAGACAGCCCTCCTTGCTGCCACCGACGACATCCATGTTCTACCAGACCAGGGACACACCGCAGCCCTCATCCTATTAGATCTCTTTGCTGCCTTTGACATTGTCTCACATCGCACTTTCATAGCCAGACTCCACAACGCTGGGATACGAGGAACGGCCCTCTCCTGGATCCAATCCTTTCTCTTCGGCAGAACCCAGAGGATCAGACTCCCTCCATTCGTCTCCGAACTCACATAGATCAACTGCGGAGTACCCCAAGGATCATCGCTCAGACCCACGCTCTTCAACATCCACATGGCCCCCCTCACCGTCATTGTTAGACAACACGGGCTCAGCATAGTATCATACGCCGACGACACCCTGCTCATCCTCTCCCTCACAAAGAACCCCAAAGACACCAGACACTGCTTCCAGGAAGGAATGAGGGACTTAGCCAGCTGGATGAAAAGCAGCTGCCTGAAGCTCAACTCGGAGAACACAGAGGTCCTCATCCTCTGACCCTCAACCTCCACCTGGGGCAACACCTGGTGGACCTCCGCCCTCGGGAGTCCGCCCACCCCGACAGACCACTCACGGAACCTCTGGATCATCCAATACTCCTCCCTCACCATGACCCACCAGATCAACTCCATCGCCTCCACCAGCTTCAACTGGCTTCGGATCCTCCGCAAGACCTTCAAATGGATACCCCCAGAATGCAGAAAAACCATACCCCATGCTCTCATAACCAGCAGACTGGACTACAGCAATGCCCTCTACGCTGGAATCAACAAAACCCTTCTCCACAAGCTCCAAACCATCCAGAATGTCGTAGCCAGACCTGTCCTCGGAACCCCAAGGCACGAACACATGACCCAACACCTACGTGACCTCCACGAGCTCCCCGTCGAGAAGAGAGTAACCTTCAAACTGCTCAACCATGCTACAAATCACTCCACAAGATCAGATCCAAATACCTCACTGAGAGAGTCTCCTACCGCGTACCCAAGAGGAACCTTCGTTCCGCAGACCTTCCCCTCGCAGAAACCGCCCGCATCCGCAGAACCAGAGCAGGCAGTAGAGTTTTTCCTACGTCGCAGCCAAACCCTGAAACGAGCTCCCTGTCAACATCAGACGCTCCCCCACCCTCCACACCTTCAGGAAGAACCTTAGGACCTGGCTCTTCGAATGAACCGGAGCTGCACCCCCCACCCCAGCACCTTGAGACCCTCACAGGTGAGGACTGAGGAGCGTGCTTTATAAATCCCTGATTAATTGATTATAGAGGCCATTGGTCTGTTATAGTGTCATTCACATTCTTCTTCTGCCTACTATAACATACAGAATAGGGCTGCCCACTTCAGCCATGAGTTAACGTCACTATGAGCGGGGTCACCGGCATTATGCATTTCTGCAGCTGTGGTGTTTTCCACAAAATTATGGATTTGCCACATTTGCCAAATAATCCACCATCTACTGCATAATCTGTAGATTAAAATAAATGTTCCTATCTCAAACAGTTCAAAAGTTATTAAAAATGTAGCAATACGTGTTGCTGAGCGGTTGAAGGCCTTTCTCAAAGATTGACTGGTCACCTTTCAGTTGCTTATTAATGTGTTTGGGTGTTAAACAGAAACTAATGAGGCAAAACCTTTGCCTATACAGTGTTAACATTAATAAAAAAGCACTTTTTTGTGGAAGCACATAACTTTTGTCCAATCAAAACATGTACTCCTGCCTCCCAACACGTGGGCAGAGCCAAAGTCCCTCTCTACTGATGCTCACAACATTGTCTGGTGACAGCTGCACTGTCAAGCCAGAATTTAACAATGAAATAGTGAAGTAATGCGATCACAAAATATGCTGCTTTATGCTGTGTAATTTCCCTTTTTTGCTGCATAATATAGCCAACACTGCCTCATACTTTGGCCGCTCAAATTCCAGTGGCCCTGACTCTAAGTGGCAGAATTCTGCCTTTCTCCAAGCGTACATACACGCAAAGTAATTCCCGTAAGAGGAACTACTATAGCAAGGTCTGCTCTCAACCAATGTCTGATTTTTTTTAGATTGATCAGGACCTGGCAAGTTCTCCTACAATAAAGTTCTGCAAAAACCATAACAAAGGAAAGCAAGCATTGAGAACGCCAGACCTATTGCCTTTGACAATGCGTGTTTAATTCAATTAGCACAGCAGTGTCTCCTGTTGCAACTGTGACTTTGTTTCCAGTGTAAAAGTGTTAACTTTCCCCTGAAAGAGTCAATGCGAGTCTTCCATTATTATTAAAAGCGATATTATGTATGTTTCCTGGGTTTTCAGTCCATATTTAAACTGCCCTGTGTGCGGCCTTGGGACAGTGGTGAGTGGTACACTTGAGCCCCTCTGTAGCCACTGAGGCAGGAGGGGCGGACACGGGCGCACGAATTAAACAGCACTTGTCCACCTTGTTTCCAGGCAGCAGAACAATGCGCACTTCCTGTTGGGCCCAGGGTTTGAGTTCGCCGTGGATGTGAAGGCTGTCGGTCACCCCCCGAGGTGGGGGAGTGTAGGCATTGGTGTGCGCCATCAGGGCCGGGTCTCATGCTCTGGTCAACCTGCAGCCGGCGTGTGGGCGAGACTCTTGCCCTTGCACCCCCACACATACACACACACTCCACGGGCCTGTCCTTAGCAGGCTGCCAGCTGATGGGCTCCCATGCAGGACTCGTCCATCAGCAGGGCCCCCGCGCAGCACCGTGTGCCGCGTTCCCATGAAATCAGCTCTGCCCGGGGCCTGAGCACAGCTCACAAAGGGCCCCCTGATGGCGGGGCTGCGGGTTTAAAGGGACTGGGACTCAAGCAAGGGGGGCATTTCATCACACACCCGCCGCGCGTGGCTCAGCACTGTCAGCAACATCTGGTGCCACCCATCTCCCTTGGGCAGCTGCAGCCACGTTATTGTAAGCTCGAGTGGTGTTTGTTGAGCAGAACAGGGCTAAACACGTCTGTGATAGGTGAACAACATTGAAAGATGCCCGTTTTTGGCTCACAGGGTCACTGCAATGACAGTGGTTTTGGATTATGGTATTATGGCGTTTTGTAATACATCCCTGAAAAGCTAATACGTGGTACAATTCTGGCGTAAATCCATGCAAACAGCAAAGGGATGTGTAACTTTTCATGAGGACTATTATACACCATCTTGACTGCCCAATACAATGGATGCAGTATGTAAAGTAGCACTCTTGCATTACTCTATAAAGTATCCTTGCATGTTTCTGTGAATTAGCCCCGTAAATCATTCATAATGAACCTACAAATGATTTCCCACTGCTCCCAACAAACCTTCTCATCAATGAACGGGGCAAGCGCAATGCAATCAATCAGCTGATTTCTAGCCTCGAAATGTACATTCAACCATGTAGTTAGGCTTGACAAAAAACGTAAACTTTGAGACCCACGCCGGAAATCTGGAAAAGAGAGCATTTTACCAGCTTCATTTACTTTGTAACAGTAAATTGTTCCTAAATTCTGAATAGGTAAAACAGCAGTGTGAGCACTCAGTAATGTTTTTCTCACTGCACTACCCAAAAAGAGTCTGGTGCTTCTGAAAGATGGCCTTCATGCTGCTGAACAATTCGTTTCCTCCTCTAGTAAATATGATAATATTCGACCTGTCTTCTCTTCTTTAAAGTGACTCCCAATTGAGGCAAGACACATCTATCACATGGCATGTCTCACTTTTTCCGGACATTATGACTTAACTCTTCCACCAATACATTGAGCATCTCTGGGGCTACCTGAATGGTGAGAAGCTGGGAAGTGATCACTTCTAGATCCAGCTCTTTAAGATAGGATCCTATGCTTCCTTGCATTCTCAGGCCATGAAGGAAAGTTATATAACCTCTACTATTGGGACCAGAGAAGTAAGTCAGCCATTTTAAGTGACATCTGAAATGACACTGTTGAATTGAGGAACCACAGTCGAGTGGCGAAGATGGCCTTTATTGCTGAACTCCAAAGCGCCACGGCGGATGGTCAGACAGGAATTATTAACCATAAAAAAGCACACCGCATTTCATATCTATACTGTAACCGAGCACGAGGACACTCAGAAGCATGGGGCTTGGAAACCAATAACAGATGAGGCAAGCGCCAGAAACAAAGCACTAGATCAGGGACCTAGAAGCAGACGCATGGAAAGGACAGCCATCACTTGGACGAAGACAGGGGGACATACCTATGCATTGCAAGGGCTACCTTCTTGAAATTGACCTTATTCACATTTCCAATAGATTTTGTTCCTCCACTCTTTCCAGTGTACAAGATTCTGAAATGATATTTGATATGACAAATAACGAAACTTGACAGGTTGCCTCAAACTTGTTAATGCAGAAACATGCCAGCTCTGGCAATGCAGTGTATTGAAATGCTACAAGGAAAAATGTTCATGGGTTGAACTGATGTCAAATCCTGACTCTTTCCATTTAATAGAGTATGTCCTCATGACTGTGTGGATGACTGTGTGTAACTGCCATACACCATTATTTATTGTATCAGGAATGCCACTGATTCTCGTGAGAGGCTCTGAAGCCCCATGGGTCTTTCTCAAGCCAATCTAAATAAAACGTTTAAAATGAATAACCAATATCAGGCAGTTCTATAGCAGCACAAGGTCCTCGAGGCACTTGGGAGCTGTATCAAGACAGATAAAAAATGAACTAAGCATTAATAGAAAATATGTGTTTCACCTGCTTTTCTAGCACATTAGGCCAAACTGAGGAAAGAAAGAAGGGGCAGCACAGGGGTAAGGCTTTCTGGGATTTTACACTGATTGGGGACATTTTCTGTCTTCATGGAATAGCAGTGTTTGGAGACAAAGTTCAGATTCCCCGCACACTGCCTCCCACGCGCCTGCATTTTTATCTGACCTGCACTACTTGTAGTTCTACGTTACAATGGGACAGCAAAACTGCAAGTACCAGACTGGAAAGAAATAAACATGTCTGCAAGAGTCACTCGCTCCCCCCATGGGGTAACTATATAGTGCAGTGCCCTTGATTTAGAGAACCCAGAATTTAACAGTCCAATCACAATTTTAACTGGCATGAAAAAGATCGCCCGTCCAGAATGTTGCCCTATTAAGGCTCTCATCACGAGTTATAGGCTAAATTCTGATCCCTGGGCAAACAGGTGTTTGCAGAGGCATCTGAATGACCAGTTGTGTGTTAATTGTCACAACCACGAGGTTTTCCCCTGATAAATATACAGGTCAAATCTGCAGAAATATCTCAGCAGAAACACTCCAAAAAGGCAAAATCTACGAGTATTCAGTGTGTTAAAAATCAATTCTGCACGTTAAACCTCAATTTCCTGGTGAAAACTCAGAATAGGCAGTATTTACTTCACCTTGGAGTATATGTTTGGTAAATATCTCACTCTATTCAAACAAACTTGTAATGAGGGCCTACATTTCATAATGCCAAACTTGCACATATTTAATAATGGAAAATGTTGGTAAATATTCATTAGGACATGTGGATTATAGTGCGAAAAGCACTGAAAATGCATGTTAGTCTTTATTTTGGGAGCTAGATTTTTAATAGGCAAACATTTGTTTTACTCCTTGAATTCCAAACCCTAGGGTATCACATTTTAACAGGCGGGGTAAATATTTCTCCCCCCACTCATTCAGAGACGTTTTAAGGAATGGGCAAAGGGGGCAATTTCAGGAGGTCCCAAGGTAAAGGGAAATTTCTCTTTAGCGCACTTCTTTGTATTTATGTATTTTAACCTTTAAAGTTAAAATACAGAAATGCCAATTCAAGCCCTATGTTGTAAAGCAACATAGGGTTAGAATTTGCAATAAAGAAGAATACAATTGATAGTTGGTCCAAACAGGGACCTCCCCCCCAAATATTTTTTCACAGGGCCCCCCTAAATCAGGTCGTAATCGAGGACAGCACCTGCTGTTGTACACTGTATTCCATATAATGGGACGTATGTAACATCCTTTGGCGCCTATCCACCTTTAAGCACCTTTACCAACATTGACGGGTATAATTTTTAGCTGAAGGAAGGGCGGGGTTTAATAATATGATTTGATAATTTAGCTATTTATCCGTATCTCCATCCGTGTCCTTTGTTTCAGTGCACATATTTAATCCGGGGGGCGGGCAGTAAAGCTCTCACCAGCGAGCCGTGGTATTAATACAGGGCACCCTTCTGAAGTGTTCCCGAAGGAACATACTGAGAATAGATTGGAAGCAGCCGCGGGCCTTCCACTCTGCTCAGCTGAAAGTGAAGGACACCACTGCTCCCTTCAGGGGAGGGGGCGAAGGAACACATTCTGTGAGTTTAATCATTAAAAGGGATCCTTTTCCCCGAAAATCGCTGAAAGCTGTTTATGACGACGCTCCACACATTGTCAGCTCCAGTGAAAGATCTGGGGGCTTTTTGTTATTTTTTGGCCATTGGCACATTGGGCTCCCTGGGTACATCAAAGCGGCGATTATGCAGAGAAGCGCTTTTTTAAGGAATTATTGATCCTACAATAAGCCCCCTGTGGCTGCAGGCACAATGGCGCGAGCCCGGAGCACTCTTTGCCTGAGGGAGCTCGCGGAGGCCTCGCGCCTCGCCGGCCCTAACCCAATCCCACTAATTCTATTTCCGCGCGTTTTATTTCATTAGGGAGCTGGGACTTCATGCTTGGGGGCTCAGCGCGCACTGGGGCGATTCATGCTCCACAGACCTGATTCGATTAAACCCTTCGCATTGAGAGGGTGGGCTTTTTATGTTGGCAAAGTGATGGGTTCCAGGTGGTGCCAGAGCATTCTGGTGGCTGCATTAAAAGCAGAGGATTACACACGGGGCAAGTGTGCAGCCGATGTCAAGCCTGGCCTCGCGCACCAGCTGAGCTTCTGTGCAGTGGTGGATGAAAGGGTCCGCTTCCGAAGCCAAGGCATTAACATCTTGTCATCTCAGTGTATGAGGGATAGCGCCTAGCGTTGGGAAGCCTGTATCAAAGATTTCCAAATTCAGCATATAAAGGGTTTTGGATTACCGGATTTGCCCAGGATCACACGATTTGGTCGAGCAAAGAGATGCACAGGGATTTCACTTGACTGGAACATCCTAGTCCTCAATCTCCTACCGTGTGCTATCCTGGCATAGGAATGATCGCTAAAAGATCCCTTAGGAATAGGACCACCGTCCACTCTCCACTAGTACACCTGCTGCGCCATTCCAGGTCACATCAACAAGAAGGAAGAGGCTACATTCCATTCACGATTCATGTAAAGCCTTGGTTCAGTCTGATTCTCAGCGACCACCTCTCATCAAAAGGTTTGTGTATACCACCCTCCATATTTTGTGATTACATACCATCCCTGGAGCACATGTACGGTACCTCTTACCGAGATTCCATGACGTCCCAGAAGTAAAAACAAAGACGTCCCATGTGTGGTGAGAGCAGGACTTCCGGTCCTGGCTTTACATTTTCATTCTGTACTTCAATACTTGGATTGTTCAGTGCCATGGTTTTCATTGCGGTACAAAAGGGGGTGGGCCGTCCATCACCACCCCCTTTTGTACCGCTTTGTTCGCCATAAGTTGGCAAGGTATGCTCAGACGTGAATCCCTTGCTCACTTTGCCACTGGATTCAAGCAAGCCTGGCTGAAGACGGCTGAAATGCCAGAAACCGGTCCTAGGAAGCTTGTGTCCGGTCCAGGGAAGGCATGGTTTGGCAGTTCGGGCAGGACTGTTCCCATGAGGCACAGGGTCACACTGATTTGCATACGGCCATGTCTGAACTGGGGTGGCAGAGTGGGCTAAAGAACGGTGATGGATTAAACCCAGATCTGTTGACTGGGTGTGAGTCTTTGATTGGTTCAGAAGCGCCGTCCATCACCACCCCCTTTTATACCGCTTTGTTCGCCATAAATTGGCAGGGTATGCTCAGACGTGAGTCCCTTGCTCACTTTGCCACTGGATTCAAGCAAGCTTGGCTGAAGACGGCTGAAATGCCAGAAACCGGTCCTAGGAAGCTTGTTTCCGGTCCAGGGAAGGCATGGCTTGGCAGTTCGGGTGGACTCTTCCCATGAGGCACAGGGTCAGACGGCCATGTCTGAACTGGGGTGGCAGAGTGGCTAAAGAACGGTGATGGATTAAACCCAGATCTGTTGACTGGGTGTGAGTGTTTGATTGGTTCAGATGCTCCGTCCATCACCACCCCCTTTTGTACTGCATGGTTTTCATTGCTGGCATGCACTCACAAATATTTTACAGGCTTGCTGTCAGCTAACCATAACTTCATTATCATTGGTATGTATGTGTGTGTAGGTGTGTGTGTTGTTGTACCAGTAGTAGTCAGAAATTGAATGTACCAGCTACTTTGAACCATCCCGCTAATAGCCCCTAGTGAGGTAAGGGCTCTCTTCACCCATCCATCTATTTATTCACCAGCATTGCCGTCCTCTAATCATCCACTTGTCTAACTATCTATCTATCTATCTATCTATCTATCTATCTATCTATCTATCTATCTATCTATCTATCTATCTATCTATCTATCTATCTATCTATCTATCTATCTATCTATCTATCTTCCCATCCATCAATCCATCCATCCATCCATCCATCCATCTATATTTCTATCTATCCATTCACCCTCCCATCAATCCAACCACCAACCAATCCAATCACCTTTTACCATATGCATATCTGTGTATTTATCTTTTTGCCCTTCTATCCATCCTTGTACCCTTGGATTCTTTTTCCCATCCATCCTTTTACTCCTCTTTCCATTCATCCTTCTGTGCTTCCTTATACCCATCATCCTAAAGTTAGGATTTTTCTCAGTTTAGGAGTAGTAAAGTTAGGACTCCTAACTTTAGGACTCCTAAATGCCTTCTGTGAATACCGAAAGTCTTAAAGCAAGGATTTTTCTCAGTTTAGGAGTCCTAAAGTTAGGAGTCCTAACTTTACTACTCCTAAACTGAGAAAAATCCTAACTTTAAGACTTTCGGTATTCACAGAAGGCATTTAGGACTCCTAAAGTTAGGACTCCTAACTTATGTGAATACCGAAATGAGTAAGTGCCTTCTGTAAGTACCAAAATAAGTAAGTGCCTTCTGTGAATACCAAAATTGTAGTAAGTTTAGAATTTTGTCTTAAGTTAGTTCTGTGAATCGGGCCCAGAAATCGGAATCCCAGCTATAGGAATTCTTCAGAATTTTGGTCGCTAACAACTTTGTCCCCATTAGACTAATCTCCAAAAAACGTTCCAGACCTATTGCTTTTTTTACATTGGCAGAGGATGGAAAGTTTTGCAGTGATTTGTCAAGGGGGGTCCCAAAATGCGTTTTTCCACCAATGCCTCTTTCATAGACTTTTGTGAATTGCGCAGCATAAAAACAATTGAGCAGATTTACATGAAATGTAGTAGGATTGCATATTATGGTGTGCAGATTATGCGGGAGCGTGGCCGAGCACCTAAGATGGCAGACCTGCTTTAGAGTCACTCTGAGTCCCATCCCCCGGTTATCCTGGGCATTGCGGTGGAAAACGACTGGGGACTCACCCCTGATGGGCTGGAGGATGGAGAGGGGTCCTCGCAGGATCCAAGGAGAGCTCTCTCTCCATTTTAGGTGCAGCAGTGGCAGAGTTCTATGCCGCAGCCTGGCACACGCCTGAAGTACACATGGGTTCAGGCTATAAAAACCCGCGGCTGACCAGAGACAGTGCGGCACCTTGCAGAAGAACAGCGGCGTGAATTGAGGCTGCACCACTAATTCGATCACTGCTGTGACAGGAGGCGGTGGGCGGTGATCAATACTGATCCTGCTGAGGCAGAGGGAAGCCCTTCCTGGGTCAGAGAAGGGCCTCCTCTCCCCTGCGGGTGTGTGAGCAGTGGAATTTTGCAGCTTTTACCGGGGCATGGCCAGTACCTGGACGAGTCGACTGACATTGGAGCCGGGGACACGGTGTCTGCTGATGTGCGTGGGCCTCCCTCCGGAGTCATCAGACCCCGCAGCAGATCTGCATAGCCAAAGAGGCCCCTGGCGGTGCAATGAAGCACTAGAAGACAGAGGCGACAGTTGGAGGCCCCCACTTGGGACAGGACACGCAGTTTTGGGGGGCATGCATCTCCCTGGTCTGGGACACGACAGGTGAGCCTGTGACGGTACCACGCTGAAACAGACACAAACCTCCCTGGAGGTAGGATGGACAGTATCACCTCTGACTACACGCTTTTAAGAGCTGACCAACACAAACTGGCAGATCGGGTCTGTGATAATGAAGTGGCACTTGCCAACCGCCAGCCCAGATCCCGTTATTTTGCGGCAACCCTGCAAGACCTGATGGATCGGGTTTGTACCTTGGAGGAGAAATTGGATAATGCAGAAGGGCGGTCTTGCCGTAACAATGTACAGGTTATTGGTCTGCCAGAGGGAACAGAAGGCCAAGATCCTAAGGACTACACGGAGTCCTGGATGAGAGAATTGCTTCGGGATCGCTCTCACCCCAGTTTCCAGTGGAGTAGGCCCATAGAGTTCCTGCTCGCAGGCCTCCCCAAGGATCCAGCCCTCACCCTTTTCTGTTCTGCCTATTGAACTTCCGGGCAGGGATACGATACTGAGGGAAATAGGTAAACACCCCGGCCCAAAGGTGCAAAATGTTACCATCTCCTTCATCCCGGACTACACTGCACAAGTTCCAAAGAGGTGTGCTACCTTCGGCCCAGTCAAGAAACAACTCAGAGAACTAGAACTTCGACACTCTCTGCTCTTCCTTGCCTGCCTGCGAGTCATCCGGAAGGGCAATACCTGATATTTCGATTCCCCTTCTGAGGACTGGGTCTGGCTGGAAGAGAGCCGTCTGATGACAGCGCCCAGGCTCCTGGAGGATCTCCAGCTGCACATGAGACCCCGTTGAGGGCGGTTTAGAAAGAGAGGCAGAGGCAAGCGGCCGCTCGTGGCAGCCCCTGATCCAGAGCAGATTAGATTGGAGCACCAGGAGGCAATAGATGTAGCTTCAGCCCTCCAACCCACAAGATCGCCTTCACCGGCAAGCTCCACAGTAGCCCCATCGAGGTCTCAGGGAGGTGCCGGCACACACCAGAATGGTCGATGGATGCTAGTTTGCCTCGGCTGCCGGACATCACCCCACAAACATCAGATGACATTATCTGAGAACAAGACATATATCTCTCCGTGTGCCTAGTATGCACAAATAGAGGAGACTCTTTTCTCTTGACTCTTGCACCCATCCCCATCACCCCCAAGCTCCACTTTTGTGCACATCATGCTCAGTTTCTTTATAATTAAGGGAGCGGAGTTTGGCCCCCTCTCCATGCCTCAATGAGGTCCCAGGGACCCCATCTCTCAGGTCATGTCATTATAATTAGGGGAGGGAGGTGTACAGCCCCCTTCCTGAGCCCTAGATCGGCACTGGAGATCCCATTCCTGGGGGCCTGGTCTAAGCATTGTCCTGGGGACCCCATGTCTTAGGACACTGCTTTTCCGACCCAGGAGAGTGCTAGTATACCCTGCTGCACTCTCCTGAACAGGAAACATAACTTTGCTCCCACCCGGGTGGGAACACAGTGAGTGAGCCAGCTCCCACCATCACCACTATGGGTACTGGAGGGGAGTTAGATGGGCCCGTAGGGATCTTATGGCTCACCTCCCTCTGCGGCAGTGGGGCACCCATCTAATTAAATATTTCAAAAAGGTTAATCTCCCACCATTGAAGTGACTATGGAAATAGCAGGGGCTGCAGGGGCCCTGGGGCTCCCCTCGTTGCCCCAACTATCTTCAATGTGGTTTGGGTGTCACAGGCTGACACTAGGATACCCACTTTGAACACTAAAAAAGGCCAAAAATGCCAGATTCTCTAGCACAGGTATGGATGCTGGTGGAGAACCAGCAGGAGCTGCTGGGGCCTAGCGGCTCCCCCCGCAGCTCCCAACAATAAAAAAGGTGAGGGTGTGCCTGATGGGCACCAAAATACAAAAGCAAAAACAATAAAAGAATATTAAATCAGGAGCCACTTATTTACTATTCACTGCTCCAGAGAAGAAGCACCCCCAAATGGCTAGCAACAGGTGTTTACTTTAGTCTTTGGAGCCTGGTGATGCCCCTAGAAGGGCACCTATACCTTATGCAGGTATTCAAATAACATCATGTTATGGAGGAGTGGGGACAAATGAGTTTTAGCTTGACTTAAAACTGTCCTTCGTATCGCTGCTGCATCATGCCATGGACCATGATGTTATTTGAATACCTGCATAAGATATAGGCCAAAGACAGCGCCTATAACCACATTCCGTCTTGGGCACAGTGTGCTCTTTGTCGAAGACGAGTGAGTCCACCCACACAATTCACAGAAAACCCTTAAGTATAAGGCCTTCCCACGTCTGGTCCGGACAAAGGTCATAGACCCGTTTGGGCTGTTCAAGGCCGATACATGTCCACCCAACCACTAAGTGCTGTGGATCAGTGACCCATCCACATAACACCAATTTGTTTTTAGTCTTACCCCTATCCTAATTTTCCTCCCTTAATAAAGATGTACCTCTAGGATAGAAGGTAATTTTAATTCACTCACCACTGTCAACATCCAGTCTCCCTTCTGGTGGAGGTTTTGATGTCACTTGGAGAACGGGACACTCAAATCAGAGACCCAATGATGACCCTATCCACCAAACCACACTAAGTAAAGAATAAATACACCGCAGACTGTGAATGTGTGGGTGAGGGACTCAAAGACAATATTTTTGATACTCTTGCATTGAAACATTTGTTGTTCATTCAACCCCCCCCCTTTTTGATAAATGATGATTATTTTCCTTAAGCACCATTTTTTTCCAGTTGGCTCCCCACAATTGCATTATAAGTAAATATCAGCATTCATAGTTCCAACGAGTCCTCGGGGCTTTGCTTCAGCAACACTTTTCTCTTTCCAAAGGACCTCATGCGCTCTCAAGTCACAATAGAGAAGTTCCACAGGGGCAGATGGAAGAAATGTCCAGTTGTAAATGGTCTACTGATTATATGACAGGCAGGCCAAAGCTTCCTCTATCCCTCTATCTATAAGTGCTTCTTGCACTTTCCAGCCACAGGAATTTTCCACACAGACAAGCAAGCTTCTCTGCCAGGACAGCAAGAGGCATGGACATGACAGCACAGGAAAAAAAACTAGCACTGCTATCTCATTCTGGACCTGTAGGTTTAAGGTAAAACTAGAGCTAACTCTCTCCACAGTCTTCTATCAGATAGGTAGTATTTATTGAGTATAGCAAATAGGGAAAGCTTTTTGCTTCACCTGTTCCAAACAGATCCCTGTTGGGAGTAGGTCATGATTGTAAACGGTAAACCAGCCATGCAGCTATTGGTGATGACCACTGCGTAAACAGGACTAGATATTTTGTGAGATCCTCTCCTACGGTTTACAGTAATGTGACTCAGTTCCTGTTCAAAGGAAACACAGGACCTTCAAGAGAGCCCTAGAATCTGTCATGGAAGACCATAGTACCGACCACCTCCGATCTCTGAATTCCACCCTAAACTAGATTATTTATTCTCGCAAGCTTCAAAAGATTTCCTCCTCAACTCCCATTTGCACCAGCCTTCCTGTTGGGTTTCATTCAAACATTTGTCTGTGTTTCCTCAATTCATAGGCTATTAGTGCAACCAGAAGTATTTTTGCCTTTGCATATCTTTGTCCATGAAGCTAATGGCTTAAGTGACACAGAGGTTTGAACTAGGTACGAGGTGATGGGAATTGTATCCAATGATGTGGATAGCTTTTGTTAAGAAATGAGCTAAACTCATGAAAAATATACATTTAATAGACTCACAGTAGTAGAAGCACTATAGTTAATCGCAAACTAACCTTATGAATGGGCTTTTCGTAGTGAATTTCCCATATGCTGCAAATTTGGTCCCGAGAATGCTATCCTATCAGAACTTACCAAATTAAATTTATAACCCATTTCTCACATTGGAAATATGTTCTGCAGCTGTGCTTCAGAAAACAACCACTTTGGAAAAGCACATGTCCTATTTTAACAAAATATGTATTTTCTTCACTCTCATTTCCTGTATTTGCACTTTCTACAACTTGCGGACAGATTAAACAAAGATTTAATCACAACTGAATTTGAATCAATTCTTGTCTACTACTGACCCTCGCCTATCTACTTATGCTCATTCCTCCTGATACACATACTACTGATGAACATCGCAATGTTCGTAGATGTTTTCACAAATGCCATCTTTGTCACTAATGTACTCCACAACAATTTCAGCATTATGTGAGACGCGAACATCTGGTTCACAGGACCAAGATTCTCTCAACCAAGAACCCTCATTAGAAACCAATTCACTACAAAAAAAATCCCCAAATGACCCTGAACCTATGCAATGAGCTGGAGGCAACTTGGATTCAACCATCTCTCCTCCTCGGCCCATAGTAATAACAGGAAATATCCCTGTAATTAGAAGCAATTGCCACCTCAGATCTTTCATTCTCAAAATCCCCACAAGAATAACTGCTACAGCAATAGTGACCAACAAGACCATCAACAGACAGCAGGAAACCTCTGGTTCCGAGCCCTCTACTTTCAGCTCTCTATCAGTTTAGACCTCAACCAAATAACATATGTAGAACATCTTTACAACTGACATGTTGAAGGCTTTAACTGCGTGCTGCCCTCAAGACCTAAGACTTAAAGAAGAGAGGAAGAAGCTTAAGTCATAAATTGGTGCACTACAACACCAAAGGAATGACCAGAATGATAAAACTTGCATCAAGTATCTAAATCGTCTGGAAGAAAGTACAACAACTCAACTGATTGCAACAGCTCTCCTGTGCCAAAGGCATTTCCAAAGAACTACAGAATCCTCACAGAATTCTGGCAATCAGAATGCACCACCTAAAAGGAGGAAGCTCCATTAATCGCAGAGTCAGAACCACAACCTGCCTTCACAACGCAGTCACTACCCCGACTGCGACGTTACCATGCATTCCTGTACCCGGCAAATCGTTACAGGTAGCAATGTCGCAATCGTTGTACAGACTGCATTGTAAAGACATGCGTGGTAAATGCATACGGGATTCCGAAATCCATCCCCAAAAAGGTTCCTTATTCCCAAACTGTCAATGATGTAGTTGAAGACCATCTCATTTCAGAAGTAAAGATTCTGATATAACAGTTCAGGAGGAAAATGCGTAAACACCAGCCTACTCAGGCTAAGTTTAATAAAACCACTGTCCAAAAACTTACATCATACTCATTCAAGAAATCCACCACCTTCTAATAAAAGGAGCAACTCCGCTAGCTCTCTGTCAGATCTTTGTCTTCATAAAACTTTGCATAACACTTTACTCTCCACAATTAATGCCACTCTCACAAGAACCTTCATTAACAACTTTGTACCTTTCGGCACATATTCCTCTGACCTCAATAAACAATTTACTTATCTACGGTAACACTCATTCTGGTAGAGACATTTTCTAGCCACAGATTCCTCACCTTTTGAATATTCTCCAAGTGTCAGAATGGATCCGGAAATATTTCAGCAGTACCACTGCTAGTCATATGGTGGTGCCTTGCGGATCAGCACTGATGATGTTCCGCTCCGGAAATGACATGTAGGGCCTGTATAGACACCACTCCAGCATGCTGATGTCAGGTGCTTTTGAGAGGATTTACACTTCCAGATGCTTAGCCTCAATAGCAAATTAGTAGACAGTATGCAGATTCCTAGACTTCGGATTTTAGTTTTGGAGAAAGCCCAGTCACAGAACAGAGAGGATGGGAGTGTCTGTGAGGAATCTGCAGCTAGATAGAGTGTCTACCAGAAAGAGCGTTACCAAAGGTAATTAATTTCTTTTTATTCTTCTGCTAGAGACTCCTAGCTGCAGGTTTCTCACCTTTTGCATAGACACCAAAGCAATACCTATTCGGAGGCAGGTCTGTGCATGGACTCAAACTGGAAAGTCCTGGCGGACCAAGTGTGCAAAGTGGCTCTCCTGGTGAATCTGACTGCCCAGGCAATAATGCTTTGTGAACATATGGCGGAACTCCTCCGTAGCAGCCTGGCAAATGTCTAGGACAGGGGCTCTGCATGCCAACGCAGTGGTAGCAGCTTTGGCATGGAAGAATGAGCACACAATATTTCAGGCGGCTGCTTTTCGGCCAATGTGTATTAGAGATTAATGCCGAGCACAATCAGTTTCTGCACTGCCTTGCCCTTTTTTGCTTCATAGAACCCCACAAAGAGCTTATCATCCACTCTGAGGTCTTTGGTACGATCGATGTAGAATATCAGGCCCTCTTGGGGTACAAGATATGAAGTCACAACAACTTAAAAAGCCAGCATGGTGATGGTTTGACCAACTTCGAATTGCATCACTACTTTCGGCAGGAAAGAACGCCTATGTCTGTAGAACCAGTTTGTCTGGGAAGAAAGAAGTGTATGGTGGATTGACCAAAGACCCTAAAGCTCACACACACACTATGCCAAGTTGGTGGAAATGAAGAACACAATCTTGTTAGTAAGGGTCTGTGAAGTACAGCTGTGAAGCAGGACATATGGAGTGTACATTAGATAAGTCAGGACTAGATTAAGATCCCATTCGGGCATGAAAAAAAGGGAAGGGGGAAACATGTGTTGCAGCCCTTTCAAAAATTGCATCACAACCGGTGAATTAAACAACAAGAGTCGATCTGGCAACCATAAGATGGCCGTAAGGGCCAAAAGATAACCCTTATCTGTACCCAAAGCCTAGCAGGGCAAGAGATAGAACAAATACCAGAACGTCAGATAACTTGGCCTGGAGGGAGTTAATCTGTCGTGTGCCACAACCAACCCACATGTTTGTCCCAATGACAGGCATATACAGAGTTCATTGAGGGATGCCTTACTGCTAAGATGACACCAACCACCTCCGGAGGAAGATCGAAGGTGTTCAGCTGTCGCCAATCAATCCCTGAGCATGAAGGTGAAGATTGGGAAGGCCCAGGTGCAGAACACTGCCCTGTCACTTTGACAACAGGTCCTCCAGGAGGGGCAGCCTGATCAGCGGACATATGCTCAAGCCCCGACGTTCTGGACACCATACTCTCGTGCCCAAACCAAAGCCACTAGGATGACTTGGGCCTGGTCTGTCCTGATCTACTTGAGAACTCGGGGCAGGGGTGGTATTGACAAAAAAACATACAGGAATCCCGAGTTCCAATCGAGGTGGAGCATGCCTCTCAGCAAGAGACGCCTTGGAAACTCCTATGTGCAGAAGTGCTGGCATTGTACATTCTCGGTGGTGGAGAAAAGATTGAGCCAATTCTCTCCTCAATCAAGGGACTCTTTCATCTAACGCACCATGGCTAGTTGCTCGACTTCTAGCGCAAAAGGGGTTGTGCTGCTTCCAACTTGCTCAGGTGAATGTGAGTGTCGCGAGGGAGCGGAAACCTATTTAGCCTTTTTATGTTTCTTATGCTTACTTGAGGACTTGGATCACAACGAAGACCGACCTCTGGAGAAGCTCTGTCTCGAGAGTGAGCCTTGAACACAGAGCAGGACTTTGAACCGCCCAGCTCCAGAGTATTCTTATCTGTGGTGGCATAAATTTTGTCTCATGTTTCCTAATGGCCTTCTGGTTCATCAATGCGCAGTTTTCTCAGGCCTTGGAGTCGTGGCTCGTGTCTATGTACCACAACAGGCACACCGATGAGGATCTGTCCAAGATATTTGTTTGCGACAGTCCCTACTGGACTTGACACCTCTCATTTTAGGGGGAGATATCCCTTACACTCTGTTAAAGAATTTTCAGGAAATTTTGAGGTATGTGTCTAAGAGATAAGAGAAAGATATTGATCTATGTCTGGTGGTGCTGAAAGAAAGGAACTGCTGTCAGCATGCAGGAGTGACACCTATATTGGTCACCCCCTCCTATCAGACCGGCTTCAGGTCACAGTCATTAACCATGGACAATGTACTGGCACTAGCACACCTAGCAACACAAGTAACAAAGAAGAAAAACCCACCACTCTTCTGTTGCTTTGTCGATTAGAGCACAGCCTTTGACAAAGTCGCACGAAGAAGGTTATGGTGGAAATTAGAAAACTGGGGCATCCCACCAAACCTCCTGAAGGCAATCAGATCCCTCTACGCAGACACCTGGGTGCGGGTTAAAACAAGTGCTGACACAGTGTCCCCAAAAATAACAACAAACAATGGGCTAAAACAAGGATGTGTGCTGGCCCCCACCCTTTTTAACCTGTACACTGCAGATTTGGGGGATGCCCTAAAAGGAGCCAGCCTAGTAGCACCAAGACTAGGAAGCATGAGGCTGCTGGTGCTACAATACGCAGATGACACAGCTATAATGGACCACACGAGAGTGGGCATACAAAGAGCCCTAAACGCACTGAACCACTTTAACAACGCCAATAACCTGACAGTTAACCAAGGAAAAACCAAGGTTGTTATCTTTGGGAGCTACCATCTGAAAAAGAAAGCACAGTGGCTAATGGGAAACCTGCAAATCAACACAGTGGCTTCATATAACTACCTAGGGGTTTGGTTCACGGAACAGGCCAAGGCGAATGTCCACCTGAAACAGCAGTTCTCTGAGGCAAATAAGGTTACATACCTGTTAAAGCAACTGAGTCAGCACCTGATCAGCCCCACTGCCGGACCAATATTGACCGCCTTAAAAGCGAAATGGCTGACAGCCATTACCTATGACCACCTGGCCTTCCCTGGGTCAGAGGATGCACTCCTCATCTCAGCTCAAGCCAAAGCATACAAATCAGTTCATCTCATTTCAAGGTCAGCAAGTAAGCCAAGGCTAAGACTGGAGCTAGGCCTGGTAAGGCCAGACTTGATGTGCCAAGGGGAGATCGTAAAACTATACCTAAGGATTCTAAGGGCCCCATCCAATTCTCTAAGACAACAATTGAGATCTATCTTCGAGGGGCCACGCTCTGCATGGTACACCAGTCTTGACAAAGCGCTCAACACACTGAAGATAGAGGAAGAGAGTGTACTGCTGCTGGAAATTCCATTGAACGATTGGAAAAAAGCTATAAATTGACAAGTGTGTGAAACATAATTCGATCTTGATATCAAATACCTCCGCTCAAGACCCTACTTAGACTCGCTGAACAGCTCTTACATCATAGGTAAGGCACAACCTTACCTAAGCGAGGCCCTCACACCACAAGCCCGAACCAAAATTCTGTTTATGAGATTATGCATAGTAGGAATCGCCGATTTTAACCCAGCATGGGCCCGCACCGGGGAATCCACAAATTGCAGACTGTGCTCCTACAAGAGGGAATCTTGGTTGCATATCCTATGCTGCTGCCCCGACCTCATAAACGAACATCCTTGACTTCTACGCCCAATTTGTATCACCAACAGAATGAAGTCCTGCAGCTAAGCGTCGCCTTGTGCTTTTCCACAACAACCACGACGACCCTAGCAAGACTGGGGAAATGTAAGCATCAGTTCAGTGTCTCCCTAAAGGCTGCCAATTAACACAATCAAACCATGGAGACGAGCACGGCTAAGACAGGGGAAGAAAGTAGCCTGGCCCCCAGCAAGCACTGAGTCCTTGCCCCATCTCACCCGTCCCATTAAGACAGCGCATTTATGGATTTTACCTGAAGTGCCAAGGTGAACGGCTTATAGACCGCTAAAGCCGACCATTCTTACGGAGCTCTAGAAACCTGCGCAAGGTTACACAACAATGACTACTGGTGCAGGCTGTTCGGCTGGTGCCCGGGGGGAGGGGGATATCAGCCAAATTCCATCTGAAGCTCCACTACTTTTACTCTGTCTTTTACCATTTTCTTTTAAGTGCTTTTACTGTACTGATTTTAATTAACTGTACAGTTAATAAACAAATACAAATATATAGGCCCTGCACATCATTACCAGAGTTGAACGGTGTCAGTGCAGAGCCTTAAGGCACCACCTTCCGGCACACATTGACACTGCTGAAAATGTACCGAATCTAGTCTGTCCTGGGAAATATTCAGTAGGTGAGGAATCTGTGACAAGAAGTCTCTTTCAGAAATCTCATACATCAAGTAAAATAACCTTGATCTGTAGACCCATGCCACTATTTTGTGATTTCTAATCACCAGGTCTTTGGAAAACTGATTGCAAGAGCTGCCTTCACTCAAATCTCCAGCTTCCTTAACAAGACAAACCTACTTTCAGACTAAAAAATCAATTTCCATCCTGTGACAAGCATCATCTCCTTTTTGGGTTTCAAGACTATGGTAAATAAATATAGAGTTGCTGAGCTTCTAATGTGTGACACAGTCCATAACAACACCACTCCCTCCCACTGAGAATAGAGAAGCTTTGCATTTAAGGAACCATCCTAGATTGGATCTCTTCTTACCTCTCCAACAGATCTACCATCATTTCACTTCCACATTCCCATTATCTTATTTGAACACTGACTCTAGTATACCTCAAGGTATATATGTATGTATGTGGTATTTGTATAGCACAAATTTAGCCAAAAGACAGTGGCGCATTGTACAAAGTCAAAGACAAGAATAAGGTCAATGACTGATAGGAAAGGTAGCTGGTTTGTGGATAGTTAATTCACTGCTTTAGTGTTCTTGAAAATAGTGTGTCTTCAACTCTTTCCTAAATTGGAGCAGCATCTGATGGATATGGGCATGTTGTTCCAGATCTTGGGTGTATAGGTGGAAAAAGTCTGCAGCCTTGTTGTTTTTTCTTTTTTACACTTCTTAGTCTGCAGTCCGATGATGTCTTGTCTGTGAGTTTTTCAGGAACCACAGAGATGGTGATATCGTCTGCAAGATAAGCCGGGGTGCTGGGTGTGATGGATTTGTAAATCCTCTCTTATACCTCATAAAGCCAGTCAACCTATCCTGCTACAAGTATGATGATAACACAAATCATCCTCAAGCCGGAAAACACCTTTAAACCATTCCCTCCAAGTCATTGATGAACAGATACTAAGGAACCAACCAAAATCTAGATTTACAATGAATGGAAGAACTGAAAGCCTACAACAATGTCCCTCAGGAGTTCCACCTGTCACTAGTGACATCAGTAATATGTGGCTGATTATAAATTCCTCCCTACCATTCAACAACCAAATGAATCAAGTCACAAGTCGCACTTTCTATACCAATCAAACTCTTCAACACATCTTTCCATATCTAACTTTAACAAACAAGCTACAGGCTACAACTGTCCTTGTCCTGTCTTGCCTAGATTTCACAACTGACTCTTCTTCTCTAAATAATTCAAAATGAAGCAGCAACACAGACCCTACACCATCACTATATGGCCAAATCACAACATGAACACAACAGATTCACTGCTACTCATGGCCAGCTGCATCTCTTTCAAGACATTCTACACTGCCCAAAGGCCCATCCAATTCAAACACCCAAGCTGAATTCAAGTACATCTGCAAAGATACTCCCAGAATAGCACAATTCACTGTAAAATGGCACCACTGCAGACCACTCCACTCTATTAGAAGGAGCACATCTGTGGAACCTCTTTTGGCAATACAATTATGAAACTCCTTCCCAGCAAAGACAAGAAATATACAAGACCACTTTGAAATCAGGAAGATGGGAAAGACCTGGCTGTCCACCAACAGATGATGAAGGACTGCACCATGAAAGAGACTATCCTTTACCCACTACTGGGAGGATATGGATGCCACAGTACTCAGGATGGTACCCTTCCAAAAACCGAAAGCAAATCTCCCCATGTGGATGGTAGTTACTATTACGTACATGATTGCAGTGAAACAATGAAAGCAGCCACTGATCATCATGCACAACACCAGCACTGTTGCCACATAGGGCACAATTACAACCTACATAACAAATACTTTTGAGCTTAAGTACTTGATCATGCTGGCCTACAGACACTAACTCCCAGAACACACTACTGAAATAATTTGCACCTCTCTTGCTTGTGAAAAGATAGACAGATGTCCTTTCCATGTTGTGCCTCATCCTCACTGTTCAGTGGAACTGTGGGCAAATAATTATCAATCCACCACTAGCTCTGCATCCAACACACATGCAATGATCAAACCGTGGGGCATACACTGGCAGATATGTCCAGTGCAACACATGCTCCTTCACCCTGAATAGCCATGCACTCCCTCCAGTCCATCAATCTCCCTCAGATGGTGAGCGCCAGGTCTTAATATGTGCTGATGTTTGCTGGTGCTCAGCACTTATTTCTTGACACCTGCACATATTTATGACAGTCAACCACACAGTGGCACTGTCCTTCTATTAGTAAACATCAGCGGATGATTTATCATGGCAAAATACATACAAAATAATAATACCAGCGACTCCATGCCATTCTTACAGCTGTAGATGTCCAGGAAAAGTCAATATTATCACATTTGTAGGGGTGTGATGGTAAGTAAATTGAATTAGTACTGGCATTTTGTGGAAATGTGTAATATTTTACTTAGCATAAGCTACAGCCATTTTGGCTGTGGAGTCCATTTTGTTGTGTTCATAATTCTCCCGTCCTCTGCTGCTCAGTTTTTTTACTGTGCTTGTGTTATCTATTTTAGTTAAAATTCCTGACTCAGCTAAAAGCAATGTACGTGTTGATGGTTTGTAGCTGCCAGTGCACCTGTTAACTGTCAATCATTTACTGCTGCCATAAGCATTTCTGCTCCCCCTCCCACTTTGCTGACAAAGTGGTTATTCATCTGCCCTTGTTTGATGATAGCTATTTCTAAAACTGTTCTTTCCATTTCTGTTCACATGCTTACACTGCAGAAAACCATTATATAAGGGACACAGTTTGTGAATTCAGTGTACTACCTGCTGCAGCACTTGAGAGTGTTGTGTGGACGTGGTCCCACTCATGAATGATTAATGAACTTGGTATTTTATTTCAACTCCAGTCCCGATCTCTGTTTTGTTGGTCTTTGAACCCGTGGACAAAAGGGTGACCTTGCGCCAGTGTACCCCTAAAAAGGTACATTTCCACAGTAGGCACCCATTGTGGGGCCCCATCGGAACCACGGCCATCAAAGGAGTGGTCTTGACGGAAAATTGAAATATTGCTGATGAAGTGCACTGTGCGAGAAAACCTTTGTCTTTGCAGGCAACATGACTTTTCCAGTTTTCCGATGTGCCCTCCAGGTGTTGGCTGGTCTCGACTGGGGTTTTCTTTAGCGCAATTTTGCAGTGACCATTAGGTCAACCAGAGATCGGCAGGTGGGAGTTGGAGACTTCTGTTTGGTAAGGTCGCTGAAGCGGCACTCTTGATTTGTTTGGCCTAGGTCTTTTGGTTTGCATTTGTTATTCACTCTTCGCAAAAAGTGAAGGCAGGTAATGTGGAGATTTTTCTCCTTTTGAAATATTTGTTTGGAGTAGTAATATATTACAAAACTTTGTAAAACATGTCTGTTCTCAGCAATCTTTGTAAGTGGTGTTGCTGCTCTTGTGGTACCAAAGTTAGCTCGGAACAAAGTTAGCCAGCTCCTCCGGAAGGGGCCCCTAATAGAGATATGTATATCAAATATGGTATTTCTTCCATAATGTACGGTCCACTATGGAACAAATGCACAAAGAAAAAATCTGATCTCCAATGGCCAGTGAATGAGTCATTCGATTTTAAAAAGGTTCAATATGTAGAGCAGTTTTTATTTACAAGACAAAGTAGACAGGATATGTTTGATTGTGTGTGTATGTGGGAGAAAGAAGTACAAGAGAGAGCGAAGAGAGAAGAAGCTATATCAGAAAAAGAACAACGAAAAACAATATATCAAAAAGCGCTAAAATTAAAAAATAAAGTAAAGAAGGAAAAAATAGAAAAAGAAGATAGAGAACGTCAATTAGAGGCAAAAGGCCAGTATCCTATTAGGCGCCCTCTCTATTCCCTACTTGATACATCTAAGGATGATTATTTCTTATTTTAACGCCCCCAACCCTGTATAAACTTCGCACTCCAAGTGCCCCATATGAGGTTTCTGATAAGGATCATTTGTCTTCAGAAGAAAATGATAAAGATAAACAAGATGGGCGACAGATTCGCTCTACTTTGACTAGAGCAGAAAAAGATAAATTAAAAATCGTTGCTAGGCAGGAGGCTCGTCGGCCTCACGCTGCATCGCTCATTGTAACTATGGTTCAACAGTGGAAAAATACGGAGCAATTTTATTTTGTAGAAAAATTTGCTTGGGAGGTAATATTTGATTATATACAAATTTCTCAGGAACTAGAGCCAGCTGATATAAATACTGATTATAAACGATTAACAGAGGGGACTTTTCCTTTTTCGGACCTATTTAATATGATTAGATGAGTGGTTAAAATATGAGACATAGCATTACATTTACGAAAGGAACAAGAATTAGCTACAAAACAGAGAGGTATAGAAGCAGTTCAAACTCAAGCACAGGACATAGATGCTCTGGTGGAAGAGGCTGCACCCAGTAGTACTACAGTTACTGTGAAACCTAGGCGTGAATCTGCACCCCTGTATGTTCCTCCGAAGGGTGTGGGAACCAATGATGATAAAACTTTGGATGATGCAAAGGGATATTTTATATATAATTAGGTTTACACTCCTTGGAGTAGAGCTGACGTGATGGCTCTTAAAGCTGCTTTGCCTGACCCCCAGAAAAATCCTGCCGCCTTCTATGAGGAGGTGGAAGGAGCTATTAGCTCCTGCACTATGACCTTGTTAGATATTGATATATTCTTCGGACTTATTTTGCCTCCTGATTTGTGGAGAACGATAAGTAAAATAGATGATAATGTAGCATATGGTGATACTTGGAAACATTTAGAACAAATAGATGCGGAAAGGAGCCTGCGCAGAAACCTCAGAAGGAGATATTAGACCTTCCTAAAGCTATTGTGACTAAGTTAAAGACCCTCAAACCCCCTATAGATTGGACCACGTTAGCGTCCTGTAAACAGAAAAAGGATGAGTTATTTTCTTATTTCTTTTCAAGATTTGAAGACACATTCCATGATTTTAGTGGTCAGTCATTGGCCAATTTTACGGGTAAGCACTTGTTTGTTGACAAATTTGTCGCTAATATGTTCCTGGAAATAGCTAGTCGCCTAAAGGCCAGCGAGAGTTCTTGGATCATATCTTCCCCAGTTTCCCTTTTGACTATGGCCCAATTTATGAGAGACAGGAACAGGAAGCGAAAGGCAGGGAGGATAAGATTGTTAAAGATTTAAAGTCAACGGTTATGTTGGCTCAAGTATATGGTCCACCATTTAGGGGAGGTGGAAGAGGCGGACGTGCAGTGTATACATCTGGAGTGCCCCCTCTCCCCCGAGAAATTTGTCCCCTGATCAGTGTGCTTATTGTAAAGAGGACTGGGCATTGGTGTTCTGAGTGCCCTTTTTTGGGAGGTCAGCAGTACCAACGGGTAAGGGGAAGTATGAGAGGAGGCCCAGGGAATTCAGGAAACAGGGGAGGTACAGGAGCTTGTCCTAGGTTTGAAGCAGTTGAACAAGGACCAAATGATTCTAATACTTTTGATAGACAAAATCAATATCAAATGTCTGATTTTCTGCTGATGCCTTTGTAGATTCCGATTATGCATAGGGAAGCCTAGGATGGGGTAAGGAACAGGTTGAGGTGCCAGTAGATCAAATAGGTCCTTATGTTGAAGCAAATGTCTTGGGATCTATTGATCAGTTTCTAGTTGACACAGAGGCTACTCGTAGTGTAATGTCTAAAAGATTGGTTCCTAGGGCTCCCCTGTCTGGCACAATGATAACATCAATAGGGTTTGATGGAACACCGACACCTAGCCCGCTTTCTCGGCAACTTGAATTCGGACTTGACAAATTCACTGCAGCATGTCCATTTTTGCTTTCCCCTAACACGCTGGACAACATTGTGGCTATCGATATGCTTAAATATTTTCGTGCTACAATATATTGTTCCCCAGAAGGTGTGCGTATTATTTTAAATGACAATTATCTAATGGTTGAGACGTCCTGTCTTATCAATGAGGATGCCTCTCTGGCGTCCTTGCCTTGCACTCTGTGGGCTAGATCAGATACTGATGTGGGTCAAATGGTTATTTCTCCTGTACGAATTCAAGTGAGAGAAGATATCCCTGAGCAGTGTGAAGAATGAACACTTTTATCGTTATCATTTCTTGCCTCCCATCATCACAAAGTCTGGCGAAAGACATTGCACTACTGTAGACAGCAGGTTACTTATTTAGGTCACCTCTTGTCTAAGGAGGGACGTGCACTCAAATCAGATCGCCTTCAGACTATTTTAGAAACTCCTTTTCGATACTCCTATGCCCCGTACTCAGAAGAATGTCCATACACTGATTGACCTTATTTCTTTTTGTAGGCAGCGGATCCCCCAGTTTTTCGCACGTTATTAAACCTTTGTTGGCCCTTTTTGACTAAAGACACTCCAATACCTTTCCCATGGACTACTGAATGTCAGAATGCCTTCGAACAGTCAAGCCAAGCTCTTTGTTCTGCACCAGTATTAGGAACTCCAGACTACACTTACTAACAAGAGCATGTGAACTTAGTACAGACTTACTTGTCAATATTTTTACCGACAGCCAGTACGTGTTCGGGGTGGCACACAATTTTGGTCACTTATGGAAAGAAAGGGGTTTCCTCACATTGCATGGGATACAGATAGTACATGGAGAATTAGTGCATAATCTTCTTACTGCCCTAACCTATCCTAAGAAAGTGTCAATTGTTAAATGTAGTGCACACAAGAAAGTGACTGATAAAATAGGGGTAGGTAATGCATTTGCGGATCACACAGCCTGTGAGACCGCAATGCAGCGAAGTACCATTTCCATGTATGTGATGAAGTCACAAGCTGAACTTTGGCATGCCAGGCAAGAGGTGCTGGACATGCAACAATCTGCCTCCACTGATGAACTAGACCGATGGTCCAAGGAGGAAGCACTGGATGATGAGGGCTGCTGGAGGAATAAAGATATGACCAAATGGAAATTACCCACAGCCTACTTATACCCCATGATTCACATGGCACATGGGCCGGCACATGTTGGTGCATCCTCAATAGCAAAACAACTCATGCAAGTTTAGGATCATCCTGATATTGCCGGCACTGCTCAATACCACATACATGATCTGGCCTTATGCCGCATGAAATGTTTTTGGGCAGGCCCTTGAATATCTGGGGAATCCCTAAGCCTCGCCCCAAAACATGATGTACCCCATGTGTTGATGAGTGACTATTTGTCTCAGTTAACTGACAGCTTGTCTTCTTTTTATCAGTAGGTTCAGGAAACCCTTCCAGACAGGTCCCAGGGTGAGGGTCACGATCTTCAGCCTGGTGACTTTGTCTTGACACAGTCGTTTCAACGGACCAGATCCTTGGCACCTCGTTAGCGCAGACCAGAACAGGTCCTCCTGGCTACCAGAACTGCAGTGCGAGTGACCAACCGAAGGAATTCGGTGCATGCCACCCATTGTCGAAAAGTCCTGCATGCCCTTGTGAGCCCAGCTGCGTTGACAGATCACCGCGACATCCTGGTTACCGAGAAAGGACGAGCTGTGTCACCTGAAAGACCTGAGGAAGTTTTCCTAGACCATACGTTGCCTGGTACATCTAGATGTCTGCTTCCATCCTGGAAGAAAGACATATCATCGCAAAAAGAGACTGTTTGAGCCACTGTCTTGGGTGGTTAAATACTTACTACAACAGGGGGTAGCCTTTTAGTGACTACTCATCTCAACGTTAGTGAAGAAACCAATGCCTGCCCTGGACCTTAGGGCACCGTCTGTTCTGTTGGGAAATGGAGGAGTATCGCAAAGGAAATTCTTCCACACATTATGTTTTCTCCAACACTCGAATGGCCAAGGGTAACGGGCCTTTTGTTATCGCTGTTACTAGAGCCCGAGCAAACCTTTGTGTAAGCAGTTTTGGCAGTATCCCAGTGGGAAATAGTGACTGGGGATCACTGACAGAATATCAACAGTCAGAATATCGAGATGACAAAATATCGAGGTCAAAATATCGACTACAAAATATCGACTTCCTATCTTCAAACAGGTAAGTACAAAAATATCGACTCCAAAATATCGAGTGTAAAAAATATAGACTGTCAAAATATCGAATTTTTTAAATGTCTTAAAAGTAATTTAAAAGTAATATAATAATAAATAAAATTATTTTTAACTTATTTAAAATACTTAAATAAATGTAACATTAAAAAAATAATTAATATAACTTTAAAAAAAGAATTAATTTTTAATACATATATATATATATATATATATATATATATATATATATATATATATATATATATTTACATATTATTAACAAACATATCCAATATTTTTACCGTAGGATAGCAAGAGGTTTAAATTTACTGTAACAACTCCAGTGAGTGCAACAGAAGGGAAAGCGTTGGATAGCGTAGGGGTAAAAATTACTATTTCCACTCCAGAGAGTGCAACAGTAGGGAAAGCGTTGGATAGCGTAAAGGAACAAATTACTATTCCCACTCCACAGAGTGCAACATTAGGGAAAGCATTGGATAGCGTAGGGGTAAAAATTACTATTCCCACTCCAGAGAGTGCAACAGTATTGAAAGCGTTGGATAGCGTAGGAGTAAAAATTACTATTCCCACTCCAGCAAGTGCAACAGTAGGGAAAGCGTTGGATAGCGTAGGGGTAAAAATAACTATTCCCACTCCAGAGAGTGCAACAGTATGGAAAGTGTTGGATAGCGTAGGGGTAAAAATTACTTTTCCCACTCAGGAGAGTGCAACAGTAGGGAAAACGTTGGATAGCGTAGGGGTAAAAATTACTATTCCCACTCCAGAGAGTGCAACAGTAGGGAAAGCGTAGGATAGCGTAGAGGTAAAAATTACTATTCCCACTCCAGAGAGTGCAACAGTAGGGAAAGCGTTGGATAGCGTAGGGGTTAAAATTACTATTCCAACTCCAGAGAGTGCAACAGTAGGGAAAGAGTTGGATAGCGTATGGGTAAAAATGACTATTCCCACTCCAGGGAGTGCAACAGTAGGGAAAGCGTTGGATAGCGTATGGGTTAAAGTTACTATTCCCACTCCAGAGATTGCAACAGTAGGGAAAGAGTTGGATAGCCTAGGGGTAAAAATTACTATTCCCACTCCAGCGAGTGCAACAGTAGGGAAAGCTTTGGATAGCGTAGGGGTAAAAAATTACTATTCCCACTCCAACGAGTGCAACAGTAGGGAAAGCGTTGGATAGCGTAGGGGTAAAAATTACTATTCCCACTCCAGCGAGTGCAACAGTAGGGAAAGCGTTGGATAGCGTAGGGGTAAATTTTAATATCCCCACTGTAGTGAAAATAAATTAATATAAATCACATAATTATAAATTAATCAAATAATACATTTTAATTACCAATTAAGAATTAATTAATTAACAATTAAAAATTAATAACCAATTTATTTAAAAAAATAGCAATTAGTTAATTATCATGTTTAATTAATTGTATTAAATTACTTCCCACCCTATTCCCCTATAAACTAACAACCCGCTACTAAAAATAAAATATTCTTATTCACATAATTATCAATTAATCAATTAAAAAAATTAATTATCAAATAAAAAATTAATTATGTACCAATTAAAAATTGTTTGACAATTTATTCTAAATAAATACCAATCAATTAATTCATTAACAGATTTTATGAATTAAAATTAAATTACTTCCCACCCTATTCCCCTATAAACCCACAACCCGCTACAGAAAAAAAATTATTATTCACATAATTATCAATTAAACAATTAATTAAAATTAATTATCAATTAACAATTAATTAATTATCAATTAAAAATGTATTACCAATTAATTCAAAATAATTACCAATTCATTAATTAACATATTTAATTAATGATAATTAAATTACTTCCCACCCTATTCCCCTTTAAACCCACAACCCGCTACAGAAAATAAATTACTAAAATTAAAATATTTATCAATTAATCAATTAAAATTAATTACCAATTATATTTTAATTAATGACCAATTAATAATTATTTAACAATTAATTCCAAATAAATAAATTAACATATTTAATTAATTATAATTAAATTACTTCCCACCCTATTCCCCTATAAACCCACAACCCGCTACAGAATTATATTACCAAAAAATTTAAATTTAATATTAACTTACCCAAAATTCGATATTTTTGTTGTCTATATTATGTCTAGTCGATATTATGTCCATTCTATATTTTTGATTCGATATTATGTCCATTCTATTCGATATTAAAATTTTCCAGTCGATATTTTGGTAGTCTATATTATGTCTAGTCGATATTATGTCTATTCTATATTTTTGACTCAATATTATGTCTAGTCGATAAAACAAAACTCGATATTTTGACTAGTTACCAGTGACTGTACCACAGTATTGAACATTACTGGAACGAACAATAGCAGTTTCCTGTCCTCACACAACACTTATTTCATCTGTGGGAGTAAAGGCTACTATCATCTACCAATCGGTTGGTCTGGAACAACTTATGTGTCCTTCTTGCTTTTTCCTGTGTTCCTAGCACCTGCATCTTATTATAAAGATCAACAACTGTTTAATGACATTTCTTTGAACTGTTTCAAAAGAACTATAAATAATGATGAAGTGGATCAAACCGAAACTGCATTACAGCAATATGTTGAGTTTAATTTGGGACTCTTTTTCTTTGCGCATTATCGGTAGTAGTTGTTGTGTATTTATCCCTGGCCACGCCCCTTCTGTTTATGATGGCATTTCCAAAATGCATAAAATAGCCACTGAGATACATCAAGATTCAGGAACATGGACTTGGGCTGGATAGTTCTGGAGCGTATTTTCTGTATGTGGTATAAAAATATGATCGATATTGTACATAATTATTGCAATTCTCTTCTCATGTTGTTTATGTAACCAATGCGGGCCAATGCTTTGTTCTCTCTGTATTTCCACTTGCACTACTTGTCTACCATCTAAAATGAATGTTCAAAATGTAAATGCCCGTTTAGCAATAGACCGAGAAGTCAGCGATTTAATACTAATTGATATACATGATATTTATCGTACCCCTTTTGAAGCATAAGAAAATGTCTGCTCTAATGCTAAAAGGGTCGCCAGTGGAAATGTGTAATATTTTATTAAGCATAAGCTACAGCCATTTTGGCTGTGGTGTCCATTTTGTTTGCTTCATAATTCTCATGTCCTCTGCTGCTCATCTTTTTACTGTGCTTGTGTTATCTATTTTAGTTAAACTTCCTGACTCAGTTAAAAGTAATGTATGTGCTGAGGGTTTGTAGCTGCCAGTGTACTTGTTTACTGTCAATCATTTACTGCTCGGGGATAAAAACACCTCCTAACCGCTCCCAACCCGCTCCGGCTTCTCGTATCCTGTGCAGGGGTAGGTTATAGGCGGACGTCTTACTACGGACAGGTGAGTGTCTAGGGGTTGCTGCTGTATGATATAATCGGGAGTGACGCTTGACGTTCCTCCTCCTTCGCGCTACTTACACGCTATGTGCCTTACTTTGGGAGGTCCGATGGGAATGCTCGGACTGGACCTATTTCAAGCACAACCAGTCTCGATAGATTTGGCGGGCATGCTGGCGGGATTGCTTGGGCTGGTGGGGGTGCTGTGGGCCATGGGGCATTCAGCGGTGCTCTTTAGCCCCTGTTTGTCTATGTGGACCACGCTCTCTTTGAGGCCCGAACAGCCCGTGCTCAGTTTGCTAGCTTAGTCAGGAGACAGAGTTGGGGTTAGTCGAGCACCCCTCTACTGCACCAGGGGGCTCACTCATGTAGATGCACGCTACTGTAATGGGCGCCTTGGCTCTTTACAAATGCCATGATGGTTTTTATTCCTTCCCCACACAGGGCACCCGGAATTGAAGTGCTCATTACCGAGAAGACCGTTGAAGCCAACGCTTCCATCCAGTAGGGTGAGAAACATACACCTTATTGTATTTTAATTGCGTTACATCCAAGCCAATTGTACATTTTAATACCCCTCCCCTCTTTGTTAACCACTGCTTGCTTTGAGTACAGAGCATAAGTTCACATGCTCTGGTTGGATGAACCACTAACAGTGGGGCCAGGTTGATGACTCCACTCACTGTTGCCTATATGTTCCCCTTTTTGTCATCCCTGTTTAGGTTTCACTAGAAGTGGCGGGACTACATGCTCGCTGCGTATACCAGTGGTAGGGAGAAACCTTGCCTCCTGACTACATTGTGTAGATAGCTATTTTAGGTCCTGAAGAAATCCACTGTATCACCCTGAACATACAGCATGAAACATATTGACCGCAAGTATAGAGTAGAACATTGCTCCCCTGGACCATTGAGCCAGCGAGCAGCCTCTCTTTTCATTTTGGATTACCACGTTATTAAAATTGATTTGTGGACTATCTAACCTTTTTTAAACACCACTCATCCACATCTACACTCTCCCCTAGGGCTCTCACACCAACGGCACCATACGGCAGGAACAAAAGATCTCCACTAAAGAGCCCCTTTATGGGTGCCCATCGGGTATTGCACCGCCGACCCGACGAGGAGCGAGCCCATATGATGAAGCATGACACCTAGCTTGCTGGGTGTGTGAGGACTCTAGTTTCGACAAGGAGGATCCCCCTCCTTTGTGCCTCCACCCACTTTTGGTTCATCCTCCCCCCTCTTTTTCATTTTTAACTTGGGAACTGCGTACCATCTTTTGTTTTTCAGTATCTGTGCATGTACACTGGACCCCGTTAAAACAGCCCACCGTGTCCCTCTCTTTGTTCTAATCATTTACTGCTGCCATAAGCATTTCTGCTCCCCCTCCCACTTTGCTGACCAAGTGGTTATTCATCTGTCCTTGTTTGCTGATAGCTATTTCTTAAACTGTTCTTTCCATTTCTGTTCACATGCTTACACTGCAGAAAACCAGTATAAAAGGGACACGGTTTGTGAATTCAGTGTACTACCTCCTGCAGCACTTGAGACTGTTGTGTGGACATGGTTCCACTCATGATTGATTCATAAACTTGTTATTATATTTCAACTCCAGTGCCAATCTCTATTTTGTTGGTCTTTGAACCCGTGGACAAAAGGGTGACACTGCACCAGTGTACCCCTAAATAGGTGCATTTCGACAATTTGGCAGGGAGAGTTGGTGGTAAAAGCTGCAGTGACCTCTTCGGCTAAACGGATCTGCGGGACCCCTCCTCCGCGCCTTGAGAGCCTCACGGGTGAGTAGCACACTTACAATTCCCCTGAATGATTGATTGATTGAGAACTATTTTGGGACCTGGCACTCATTTTTGCACAATTTGTATAATTTGAATGACGCTATAAAAGAGACATAGTCGTGCAATCCCTAGTACAGTCAGGAAGTAACAGCAGACCAGGCCACTGGTCCATAGACCATAGTTTATTCGTATATGGTCCCTTTAAAAGGCTCTTAGGGCTGTGTAGTTAAACATTGAAGAAGCGCTCCTTAAAGCCAATATACAGCAGTCCACATTCTAACGAGAGCTCCTCCTGCCCAGTGGCTCTCTTCCTAGTACAGAGCCAACTACCTTCTTTGCTAGCAGGCAATATAGTGGTATTACTGCCAAAGCACAACTTAAACTGTCAGACTCCACTCACCAACAATCAACAGTCTCTTTCTTCCCAGTTAGCCATAACACTCTGCCTGCCCTCATCACCGACTCCCCCTGCTCACTAGGGAATATGACAGAGGTGGAAGAAGAGGACTCGGGAGAAAGAATAATGCCTGGAGAATATGCAGAAGCAGGGAAAATAGGCAAGTGGGGGGAAGTAGGAGATAGTGCTGAAAAGAATGGAGCTGGGCAAGAAAGTAGGAGCATGAAAAAATGAGCGAGGAAAGATGGAGAAAGCTTAAAAACTAAATGAGGGGGAAATGAAAGTGGGGCGTAGATGGAGCAAGGAAAGTAAGAAGTGAAAGACGAAAAACAAGGTATGAAAAGAAAAAGAGATGAGGAAGAGGAGGAGAAAGTAGAAACAGAAGGGTTATGCAGGAAGAAACAGAAAAGTGGAGAAAAAGGAGACAGGAAGGCAAAATCAGAGGGTAGTGAGGGGGTAAAGGAGAGATGGGTAGCAATAGAAATAAGGATGAGAAAAGGGAGGGAGACAGGGGAGCAGCAAGTGTCGAAAGCAGGAAAGGGTTGCAGAGGCAAGGGACCGGAGAAGGAGCGGAAGAAGAGTCAAAACGGAAAAGTGAGACACAATAGGGAAATAAGGAAGAGGGATCTGGGAACTCAAGAACTGGCAAGGAAAGACTGAATGAAATGTTACAAATGGGGTACTCCATAAACTGGCAACATGTACTCACTGAGACAATGTAAAAAGTGAGCAATATCTGTTGTGGAAGAATTATGGAAAATTGTGTTTCTACCTGCTCATTGTGGTTTTAAACAAATACTATATTGCTGTTACATTCCTTTTGAATGAACCCTAAAACCATCTTGTAATGTGGCATTTATATCAAGTAAATGTTAAACAAACGTTGATGTTTCAGTGTATAATGTAACGTAAATTATTTTCCCCTAATTGCTTGCAACTTGCAGTTCGGAGAATCCTGAATATTAATATTAGAGAGGCTATCACAAATACTTTGAAGGCAAAAGGAAATCAGGTCACAAAGACTATGCAATGTCATATCCTGTAATAAATGAGAAAATCAAAGCATATCCAGATATTGGCCAAAGGTTTCACTTTCTGCCTTTGACCATATTTCAAGATCTCACAACTATGATGTGGATTGACAGTGTGTCTTTAGGGGATACAGAAGAAACCAGCAGTAGTCCTCAATTGAGCAGCAATGTTGTTACTGCCTCTTTTTAGCCACCCATGGATTACTCCACCACTCAAAAAGCAAAAATGTATCCCATTGCATATTTGCACTACTATGCTGTTACATTTCTTTTCGTTCTTCCTCAGGATTTCAAACATGGATGTCTATTTTCAACTGCAGTCTTTCGTTGAAGAACTTGAGATGCTGAGAGAATGACAGATTGGCTTTTACCCCAACAGGGTGACCCTATTAGATGCAGAGAACCATTTACTACAGTTAATGGCGAATGCTGTCTCCTTATGCTGCTTGACCTCTCAGTCACTTGTGATGTACTAGATGAATCACTGACAAAATATTGAGTACCACAATATCGAGGTACAAAAATATTGAGACAGAAATATCGAAGTCAAGAATATCGACATCCTATCTACATCATGGTAAGTACAAAAATATCGGGAAAAAAATATTGAAGTCTAAAATATCGTCAAAAATATCGTTTTTTTTTTTTAAATGTTCAAAAAAATAATGTAAAATAAAGTAAATAATACATATAATTAAAAGAAACAGTTAAAAATATTTTAAAATGTTTAAAAATCATAACTAATATATTTAATGTTAAAATAAATTAAACATATACATATAAAATAATATATATATATATATACTTACTTAATAATATTCATAAATAATTATTTTTATAACTTATAAATTGTTAAAAACATGTTATAAATTATATCTAGAATATGGAGTATGTGACGGAATTCACTGTACATGTGGTGGTTCGCAATAGGGATATGAGATTTAGGCACAATGTTATTTTATCAGCCATAATATTTAGAACATAGAAGATTTAATTGAAATTCTGTTTTAATATGGATATGATTTTAAGGGCCATCATTATCGAATTTATCCAGTTATCCGTATTGAATATATGGTCTTGAGAGTATATAAATGAAAAACAACATTTAAGCTAAAAATGTGTATGCAACCTGTCTTCTATGTCTATGGCATAATCAATTGCACTAGCTTTTAAAAAAGCGGTAGCACTGTCATGTGATCAAGGCCGTTTTCCGGCCGAAATGCGTCATTGTGGACAAACTGGTGGCAATAAAGTAAAGAAAATTGCACTAACTGTTGGGTCCAAGATCTGAGTCAAGCAATATTAAACTCACTCCGGGGGAAGCATTGGACATTTTAAAACGGAGCAGGAGAGAAACCTTGAGATCTTGCAACAACGGGCTTGCCAAAACAGGAACACCCGGAGGAGAAGGGGGAGAAGGCAGGCCCGGCGGGACAGGAGAGGATGCGAAGAAACAAGGTCGAGGGAGAGGGGCACATAAGTAGAAAGTGATCTATGTCACCTCAAACCCTCAATTCCAGGTCCAATGCAAGCACAAGAGGCAAAAATTATCATTAATTTATCAAATATAAATCTGACTGCAGCGGAATAACAGCAGACAAGGGCAGATATTTACAAGTTCATTGAGAAACTGAGACTAAGGAAATTTCATCAGTTAAGATGCCAAGCAGATTGATGTGGGAGATTCTATTCAGCCTGACAACAATGCAAGCTCCCCGAACTTACTTGTTTCAGATTTTGGGATTTTTCAAGATTTACAAGACCTAAAAAGTGGAGCGGGAGCGACTACAAGTCCTTGCGGGATTCCTCCAGATTCGGCAGCTATGATGCCATACCAACAAGAGGCACTGGTGACATGTGCTAGACCTACCACTCCTTTCAAAATGAAATCTAGGTTTGTACCAATTATGGCCAGAGATTCCATTGATTTGTTCAATGAACAGATTGGGGCACATTGCCAACCAAACACAAAGAAAAATTTCTATTCAAGAAAGACAGTATTAACAGTTAATCACAAAACTAAGAAAAGAAAATAACATATTAATCCGAAATTCCAACAAGGGCGGTAACATTGTTTTATGGCCGTTAAAGGAATATTTGGAGGAAGCACACAGTCAATTGAATGAAAAAAATTGTTACAGGAAGAGCTCTCCATTGAAATTCAAAAATACCCAATAACTTTTTTATTCGCAGCTGCTTGCATGGAAAAGCATGGGTCTCTTAAGTTGGTAAGAATTTAAATATCTTAAAAAAGAAACCGACGATATATTTTATACCGAAAATTTATAAAAATGTTCATAAGCCACCAGGTAGGCCAATCATTGCAGCCTTTGATGGCCCACTGGAGAACGCCTCGAGATATACTGACTTTTTCCTACAAGAATATGTGAAGAAATTGAAATCTTATGCACAAGACACAGGGGATTTTTTGAAGAAGATTAGAAATTTACAATGGAAGTCTGAATATTTACTCATAGCTCTGGATGTATCATCTTTGTATACATGCATTAGGAATAAAAATGGAATGTGAGCTGTGGAATATTTTCTATCCAATAGACCTATCAAGTATGCACAGCATACAAAAATGCTTCTTACCATGTTGTTGTTTTGCCTAGAAACTAATTTGTTTCTATTTAACAATCAAATGTATCAACAAATACAAGGAGTTGTAATGGGGGCCAGCTTCTCCCCCAGCTATGCATGTTTGTTCATGTGCTGGTGGGAGGAGTTGGTTCTCATGCAACAATATGAGGAAGCATATACAGCAAACAATAGTAACATGGTTGCAATTTATAGATGACCTATTTATTGTATGGAATTGTGATGAACAGAGTGCCACTAATTTTATTGCGCAAATCAACAAAAATGACATTAATTTACAGTTAACCTCAACTTTAAGCAAGAATACGTGACATTTTCAGATGTACAGATTGGGGTGATCAACAATTGTCTGTCCACTACACTGTTTAGATAACCAACAGCAGGGAATACATTGCTTCATGCTTCAAGTGTGCATCCCCCGCATTTAATTAAGAGTATTCCCTATGGGGAGATGCTTCGTATCAGACGCATTTGCAGCAATGAAGAAGAAACCTGTAAAAAGCCAGCAGAAAGTCAGGCTCGATTTCTATCAAGGGGTTATAGGTCGGAAATAGTGGACGCAGCAATAAGAAGGTCCAGAGACAGGCAAGGGAAGACGTATTATTAACAACAACAATGCAGGGACAGACAAAATATGTGATTAAGCCCAAGAACACACTCGACTCATTTTATCTTTTTCCAGGCAGGAAAAGCAGCTCAGGTCCATAGTCAGGCGTAATTGGCTCATACTAAGAGATGATGCAGTGATAGGTAAGTTATTGCCATCCAGCCCAATGATTACATTTAGAAAAACTATGAGTATGGGTGATATGCTGGTGAAGAGTAGTCTGGAAGATCAAAGCAGGGGCAAGTGGTTAATGGCACGAAAAGGATTTTTCAGGTGCTCCACATGCAACGTGTGCCAATATGGCATTAACACCTCTACATATAAAACTACTTTTAATAACAAGATACAGGACATCAAGCAACATCTGACCTGCAAAACAGAATATGCAGTATACATACTAGAGTGCAGTTGTCATCTTAAGTACATTTGGAGCTCTAAGTTACCCGTACATTAGAGAATTCTCCAGCATATTATGGCCATCTCTAACAATGACGCCAATTATCCTGTGGCAAGGCATTTTAAGTTGTGCCACAATAGCAATCTGAGACATTTTAAATATTTTGTTATAGAAGCCGTTCCGCCACAGAAGACAGGTGGGGACCGTGAGACTAAACTGAGATGCCTGGAAACTAGCTATATATTACAGTTCGATTCTAAACAGCCAGGGGGCCTCAACACAAGCGAAGATCTATATACATATTTATGAAATAGTGCCTATAACATCATTATGTGGTACTATAGAATATTTAATAAGGGTGATGTTCTGCTGATCTAAATATGTGTTAGAAGCAAGAGACTGTAAGAGAAAATTCAATATATAAAAGTGAGTATCATGATTCCTCAGCAAATATCTGTACAACATTTCGGTAGCTGTATTCGTGAACATCTGAAATAATCCTCATGTAAGCACAACATTTGAATTGGTTTTATGAATTTTTAGGATATTTGTATATGTATTTATTACTATTTAACAGTTGGTTTTATGGATCATATTTAATTGGTTGTATATTTTATAATAAGCATGAATTATTTATGTAACTATGAGGGGATCAACTGTGAATAATTTAATATTTATAAAACCTCCTTTTATCATTTGCACTAGTTAATCATTAGCACCTTACTTCCTTTAACCGAGATGTATCCCTACATATATAGGGTTACGCATTTAAATGGTTAAGGATTTGTTTAGTATAGTGTTATCAGAATAGTATAACACATAGCTGCATATTATCAACTGACAGCGATAAATATCGCTAAGCGCGATTTTAGTTATCACCGGCTATTGCTGGATTTTATCGCTGAGATAGCGCGTTATTATCAACGGCCATCTCTAAGGTGATACAAATTCCAGCAATAGTGGCGAAATTCTGGAATATCGCTGGTAATCCAGGGATAACATTTCAGCGATAGGGAATTCCTTGCTAATAAGCCATGATGGACTTAGCCTGACAATCCACCTCCCATAGGGTAATATAGCTAAGTCAGAAATATTTCTGACGTTAGAATCCTGGGTTAATGGGGTCTTAGCACGATTTTCATTGTCGCTATGCGGGTATGAGGCATTGTTGAAAATAGCGCAAAGGTACGTTAGCGATGTTTTCCCTTGTAGTGAATGTGAGGTACGCCTACTTTGCATCTCATTAGCGATCAGATGCAAGGTGTTAGTGAAAGGGGTGCTAACACAAGGAAACACACGCTAAAGCCTGTTAGCGTGTCCTTGTTAATACTGCGATGGTATAATTGCCGCTTTTTGGCTGAAAACGGCCGCTAAAGTGGCGATAATTGTCTTGATAATATGCACCACAATGTTTCTATAGGGGTTGGCCGCCAAACAACAATCATTTTTTAGATATAAGGCAACCCAAAGAGAAGTATTCCCAGCACAAGCACTTTATAATTCACTTTTGGCACTTTGTAAGCACACCATCACTTTAAGATAAACATATATGCGTATTTTGCACAATATCATCCATAGAAAATAATGCAGGAATGGCAAAAATCAAGTCTCAGCATAGGGGTAGCATAGACACTCATGTATTGACTTGTAAGTACATATACAAAACCTATTTCTCAGTTATAGCATTTAAGCTGAAACAGAATGTGGAGTAAGTGATGGATTTCACTGTACATGTTGTGGTTCACAATAGGGATATGAGGGGTAGGCACAATGTTATTTTATCAGCCGTAATATTTAGAACATAGAAGATTTGGATATGGATATGATTTTAAGGGCCATCATTATCGAATTTGGATTCATCCAGTTATCCGTATTGAATATATGGTCTTGAGAGTATATAAATGAAAAACAGCATTTAAGCTAAAAATGTGTATGCAACATGTATTTTATGTCTATGGCATAATCGATTGCACTAGCACTTTAAAAAGCGGTAGCACTGTCTGAGTTGTGTCATGTGATCAAGGCTGTTTTCCAGCCAAAACGTGTCATGGCGGACAATCTGGTGGCAATAAAGTAAAGAAAATTGCACTAACTGTTGAGTCCACGCTCATTATTTCTGGAGGTGATGCAGAAGCGGATGCGAGTTTCTTCTTATAAATACATATATAAACATACCAAAATAATATAAATAAAAATATAAAAAATAGATGTAACAAATTAAAAAACTACAATTTTTTTACCTTTTCAAAATAAATTATACACAACTTTAACTAAAAGAATACGGAAAAATATTGGATAGCGTAGGGAATAAAATTACTATTCCAACTCCAGAGAGTGCAACAGTAGTGAAAGTGTTGAATAGCGTAAGGGTAAAAATTACTATTCCCATTCCAGTGAGTGCAACAGTAGGGAAAGTGTTGGATAGCATATGGGTTAAAAATTACTATTCCCACTCCAGAGAGTGCAACAATAGGGAAAGAGTTGGATAGCGTAGGGGTTTAAAATTACTATTCCCACTCCAGTGAGTGCAACAGTAGGGAAAGAGTTGAATGGCAAAGAGGTTAAGATTACTATTCCGACTCTAATTATTGCAACAGTAGGGAAAGTGTTGGATAGCATAGGGGTTAGAATTACTAATCTCACTCCAAAGAGTGCAACAGTAGAGAAATTGTTGGATAGCGTAGGGGTACAAATTACTATTCCCACTCCAGTGAGTGCAACAGTACTGAAAAGTGTTGGATAGCGTAGGGCTAAAAATGACTATTCCCACTCCAGTGAATGCAACAGTAGGGAAAGTGTTGGATCGCGTAGGGGTTAAACTTACTATTCCCACTCCAAAGAGTGTAACAGTAGGGAAAGTGTTGGATAGCGTAGGGGTAAACATTACTGTTCCCACTCCAGTGAGTGCAACAGTACTGAAAAGTGTTGGATAGAATAGGGGTAAAAATGACTATTACCACTCCGGTGAATGTAACAGTAGGGAAAGTGTTGGATAGCGTAGGGGTAAAAATTACTGTTCCCACTCCAGAGAGTGCAACAGTACAGAAAGTGTTGGATAGCATAGGTGTTAAAATAACATAGTTATCAATAAATTAAATTTTTAATTAAATAATGAATTAATAATAAATGAACAATAAATTATTTATAAATACCAATACAATAAAATTAATAATTACTTTAATAACATTAAAGCACTTCCCACCCTGTTCCCCAATAAACCCCCAACCATCTCCACATAAAAATGAACACAATTAATATAATTATCAATTAACCAATTAATAAGAATTAATTACCAATTATTATTTAATTAACAATAAATTATGTATCATTACCAATAAATGATAATTAATACAAATTACCAATTAATAATTATTTAACAATAAATTAATCATCAAAACCAATAACTATTAAGAATTACCGAATTATACTCAATTACTTCCCACCCTATTCCCCTATAAAAACACAACCCGCTCCTAAACTAAATTAACACAATTAATATGTTATCAATTAATCAATTAACAAAAATTAATTACCAATTAACAATTAATAAACAATAAATTAATTATCAATGGCAAAAAAGTATGTATTAATTTATTGTAATTAGTATACATCCAATTCGATTCCCCTATAAACCCACAACCGACTCCAATAAAAAATTAACACAATTATTATAATTATCAATTAATCAATTAATAAAAATTAATGAACAATAAAAAATTAATTAACAATAAATAAATTATCAATCCCAATAAATAAAAAATAATAAGTACCCAATTACAATTAAATGGCTTCCCACCCAATTCCCCTATAAACCCACAACCAGCTACAGAACTAAAATGCTAAATTTAATTAAAAATAATTAATAATTTCTAAAAATTAGGATTTTATTTACTATAATTAAATTACTTCCCACTGTATTGCACTATGAACCCGCTACCGTACTAAAACGCAAAATTTACTTTAAAAAAAATGTCTAGGTTCTAAACTTTTAATAGATATATTAAAAAAAAATACAAAACATAACAAAACATGTGAAACACATACATATAAAATACATACCAAAATACATAACGCTAACATAAACATTGATATTATTAACATCGATAATTTGGCTATCGATATTACTAACTTTGATATTAACAAAAACAAAATTTCTTACCTTCAGGTTGATATTCTGGTCACCGATATTTTTGATGTCGAAATTCTGTCCCTACGATATTTAAAACTCGATATTTATGTAGGTCAAAATAAAAAACTCGATATTATATCTGTGCACCATACTAGACCACCCTCCTAAGTTGATGACATCATTTCTGCCAGGAGGGTTTCCTAGAGTTTGGGTGGTTTGTGGAAGGTGTCTCAGTTCCCTTTTGTATTTGGAGTACCCCAATGTTATTTCTGCCCAAACTTCTCCTCATCATCTGCTTTTAACCCTTGCATGAGTTTTTGCACATGGCTGACTCCAAGGCTGTATTGAAGCCATCTGAGTGTCACTCGCGGCAGCGCACATCCTTCTTGACATATTTTATGCATGGATGTAGAATGCTTGGATGTGCCTGAGCAACTCAAAGATGGAGTCCTTCTCCAAAAGCAGTAAGATGCTGATCGTGTTAGTAATTTATCCATCTCTCTTTGAATTGCTAATATTGAGAAAGCCACACGTGATCTTCGGGAAACACTAAACACTATAGTAGCGATTATTCATGTAGTTACAACTGGGTTAACAATGATCCAATCAGAAGCTTGCATTGTCTAGATACTACTTGAAACGCCTGAGTCAGAGTTGGCCATTTGACGCTATTGTTAACATGGCTTTCATCAGATCGAAGATATACAAATTCAAGAGGAATCTACTGCGGTACATCTACTCCTCTAGTTTGACACTTCTAAATTATGCACTGCCCAACAATCCAATGAACAATCCAGATGGTTAGATTGTTTACCACTAAAAGCACACATTCAGTTTAAGACATTGATATAATTCAATATATTGTTTAAAGCAGGACTACATCTTACATAAAAATTGAAAAAGTTGATTACAGACCAACTACAGCTCTGTGAGCCAGTGGAAATATTTACCAGTAGTAACGGACTGAGAATACGATTTTGATCCACCAGGCTGCCGAGCAGAGGACTGGGCTCCAAGAACCTCTTAGGGGTATTGAAGACAAATTACTTGTGTTCTACAAGATTGTAATAATGAAGATGATGCTTCTGTAATTTTAGCTTTTATTTGAGATAAAGGGTGGCGCAGTACCATAGGCTAATTACATCTTTAGCTGCCACCCAACTGTCAGAATACAATGCAGAGAGACAAGGGTTCTAAGGAGCAAAATAAAGATGGCAGAGGAACGGAGGGGGAGAAGGTAGGGAAGAGCCATGGTATAAACAGGAAGATAACAAGAGGGCAATAACACAATGAGATATAGTACATTATTTCTCTTATGGACAATAATGTAGAAGTCCCTACATATTGTGATCTACCAATTTTGTAAAAGTCTAGAAGGAGCTTTTCTAACTCTAGAACTGCCTTTCACCCTTGTAGGAAAGGAACCCATCAGATTCTCCGGAGGAAACGATGTCAAGGCAATCGGAGGGACAATAGAGTCCTGGCCCTTTTGCACTGGAAGGACTGGTATTGCACCTTTTCTGCTCGAGGGGCACAGACATTATATGGCAAAAGGTTTTCACTCAGATCTGAGGAAGAGGTTGTGGGGCATATTATCAAGTAAGGGCGTTACATTATCGCCGCTTTTATCGGCAGGAAACTGCCGATAAAGCGGCGATAATGGGCTTGATAATATGCTCTATGAATTCCAATCGAAGCCCATGTTAGATGTGAACATGGGCTTCGATTGGAATTCATAGAGCATATTATCAAGCCCATTATCGCCGCTTTATCTGCAGTTTCCTGCCGATAAAAGCGGCGATAATGTATCGCCCTTACTTGATAATATGCCCCTGTGTCCTTGTACGTATCTTCCCTTTCCCATTCTCCATTTCCACTTAGAAATCCTCTGTGCAATCCAAGACTTACCATTGTGAGTGATCACATTACTCTTTTTCACTTTCACAACCGTATTGGTATATGAGTACTTAGAGAGCTTAGAGTCCATTTTTGTTATCTTTTCTGGCCATCGAGGCTTGACGCAGTCACCTCCTCCATGATGATTTGTAGTCCAGCTTTGTTGATTATATCATTGTAACCTTTAGATTTCAGCTGTTATCAGACACTCTGCTTCCTATAGTTTTCATGCCAGGCAATTGGCTTTCTTTAAATGTGAAAATTAGTGTTTTAGCCACAAGGGACAAACATGGGAGGCTGCCATCCTGTCTAAAAGAAGTAAGAAAGGACTCTCACCCATTAGCAAAACCTGTAAGCCCATATTCCCCTAAATAGATTTGATGAAGGGTTGTCAATTCTGGGACGCTAAAACAAAGCTGTCCTTTAGATTGTGGTTGATCCATTCTACTTGCCCATTGCATTGGGGTCAAAGATGGATTGTGAGCAACGCGATAATTCTCTATGACATTTTCCATCTCTACAGAAGAGAGATGAAAGCCATTGTCTTTTAAATGGGCTGTCAGGGAACCCTTCCATGTAGACTACATCAATTAGAAATTCTAAGACATGGATGGTATTGGGGGTGTTCAATGAATTTCATGTTTAGCCACTTAAAGTTGTAGCCTACCAGGACTAAGGCATACTTAAATTGATTCAGCAAAGCGTTAACTATCCAGCAATGTCTAAGGTTATGTTTTGCCATGCTGATGTAGGTCATTAAACAGGAGTTTAAGGTAAGGTGGAGGTGTTAGTGCACTTAGCAAAATCAGCACACCTTCACAATCTCTGACCCACATGCCAGCTTTGTAGGCTATTCTGGGCCCACCAAAAGTGGAACCTTATGAGATTCTTGAGAGCTGACATTCCTATGTGACACTTTGCCCATCATCAAGTATCTCCTGTTTGACACCATCCGGTAGCACACATTTGCCAAAAGGGCAGACAACAGTGAAGAGTGGGCCCAAGTACTTGTACTTGCATCTAATAGCCAGTTTGAATTTTTAATAATATTTGGCTGGTCTCATTATGCCTTCCTATCGGTACCTAAATCCCAGAGAATAGCAATCATATACATAATGAATGCAATTATATTCATATACAACGGGTCATTTAGAGCACTCTGAGGACACAGGATATACAGAGTTCTGAAATAATTCTAACAGAGGGCATCTATTATTTATTCGGTTATCTCGTCAATTTTTCATATCTTTTCTGTCATTGACAAAAGAAGCGCATCTGACAGCCAACAAGTGTTTTGCCCCTTTGTTGGAACACATGCCTGGGCTTTTTCAAGGCTTATGAAAGCGTGTCCCAATGATGATTAAAATAGCAAAACAATACTACTCTTAATATTGATAATGAGCATTGTATCTATTCAGTCTTAGCTTCGTAGCTGGACGCATACAGATCACAATTAACTTCGAGAACACTGGAATGGCCTGGAATGCCTGCTGTCCCACTCCCATCGCTAAAAGTCTTTCCATAGGGATCCTCCTCTCCTTTTGTCACACAATCTTTGTCTTTTATCATGGTCACTTTTTCATCTAGTCCAGATCTTTAATTAATTGTAAATATATTAAATGAAATCAAAATTATTATATTAAAAATTCGAAATATATTTATTATGTTAAGTACTTATTAATTTGATACGTTTTGAAATTTGAACAAAATATTTAAACATTTTGATGTATTTTAAAATCAATGTCATTGGATATATTTAATATTATTTCACTATAAAAATCTAATGAGGGATTCTTTTTATTTAAAATGCTACCTAGGCTATGCACCAATAAACTCACCACTCTATAAATAAAGGAGTAATTAAAAATTAATACACTAATTAAATATATTAATACACAATATACTTATTTAAATAACAGATACAAGACATAGAAAATAAGACTTTTTAAATAAAACTATATTCACCCTATACCCCAGTAAAGCCCCATAATGCAAAAAACATATTTTTATACTAAGGGCCCAATTAGGATGTCGGGCGGACCGCCACTGACAGGCCGCCAGTGGTGGTCCGCCCGACATCCAGAGTATCGGGCTGACCGACGGATTACAATGCCGGCGGTCAGATTGATTTGGGCAGGGGCAAAGACAGCCGCATCCAATAGGCTGAAGGAGGCTATCCGGGCGGCGGGCGGACCGTAATCCATGCAATGGGGATGGTGCCTGCGCAGGCACCACCGTAGGGATTACGATGTCCATTTCCCTCCGCCTTTACATGTCTGTACGACCCCCTTGTAAAGGCAGACAGAAAGGGACTTTGAGGGCCCCTAGCAGGGCCCCCATCACCCGGGGCCTCCGCTATGTGGCCCGGGGGCACATGTGGTGCCCCCCAAATATCCATGCACTGTGTGCCAGTCACCCCATGGTGCTTGGCACACGGTGCATGGATGTTTGAAAACATGCCATTAACTATTGCGGCTTGTGCCTCGGCCCTTTTCCAGGCCACAGCACAAGCCTCTATAGCAAAAGGCATGTTTATGACCACCTGCATGGCGGTCGTATCGTAATTGGGCTGTCGGGACCGTCGACTCCTTGTTTGGCGGTCTCGTGCCCAAAAATATGGAGGTCGACGCTCGTCTGACCACCATTGTGACTAGGCCCAATATTTTGCATTACGAATACCAACATAACTTGAACAACAAAGTAAATTGTGTACATAAAAATATTAAATAACACAATATTTTTGTAATTAACCCTTTAGGTGCTGCCGTCGGCCAACGGTCGTCACGGGCACTACCTCCCCAGTGCTGCGTGCGACCGCTGGACGTCCAGTTCAGCACTGGATAATGGACAGCGCAGCACTGGGGAGGTATGTTTACAAGCTCCCAAGGTGTTAATATTTTACATTTCGATATTATTATTTAAAAAAATATGCTGAACCTCAAAAGTCCCTACTTTGATATTATTGTAGTCACAATATTTTGACCTCGAAATTAAGAACATCTGGAGGTAAAAGAATTCAAGAGCACTTGAAGTTGTTTATACAACACTGAGAAGTAAGACAAGGGGTACTTCTAACTTTAAATTTAATGTAGGATGAAAGCATGCAAAGAAGGGTGTTGCTTCTTATTTGGTCATGCTAAAACAGCAATGAATTCTAGCACCACAGAGAGATCCATTAAAGTGGGTCGCGTGGTTCACTAGAATCATTTTTATCCCTACGTGGGGCATTTTACATAATTACAAAGGTTAAGACTATGGGCCCAATATAGAGTTTACGGTCCATAAGACCGTCAAACTCACATGGTGGTCAGGGACCGTGGCACCAGTGGTCTGAATACCGTATTACAACTAAAGGCGGTCGGACCGTCACAACTGTCAGGGATCCACGATCCCTGGCGGTGGTCCAGCAGTCTGAGAGCCACAGTATGCTGGCAGTGCAGCTGCAGCGCCACCAAGCATAGTACAAGCTTCTTCACTGCTATTGGTTTCATGGCGGAGAGCCTGCCATGAAACCAGGTGACTGTGAGGAAATTAAGTCGTAGCCGGAGGATGCACGCAGGGGGGCAAAAGGTGTGCCCCACCCGACTGCATGCACCCCCTTTCCTGCTAGGCATGGACTGCACAGTCCATGCCGTGCAGGAACGGGTTTGCCGTTCTCATTGCAGTGTCTTTTTGATAGGCACCACCATGGGAACACCAAAGGATCGTCCACCAGACAACGAGAACACTTTTAAACTGGCAGGCGGCCGGTGGTGAGGTTTGGCGGTGCAGGCCAAACTTATATTCAGGCCCTATTTCCTGCCATTAAGAAATAAAACTGCAGCGGTACTAGACTCCAGAAGGGGCACAACAACCTGTGGGCACTAACATTAATATATTTATCAGTGAGGTCCAAACTTCAGCCACAACTTTGGATTCAGGCAGCTGCCCAAGAAATAATGTCACAGGTAGTGGTTTCATAGAAAGATCCATAGTAGCATTACTCAGTTACTTTCATAGTGTTACAACCCTGTGTGGTGCAAGTAAGTGCTTTGATCCTGGGCACCATCAAATAAAATAATTATTAAAAGAGATAGGTGTTCAACATCTTTGTTATATCTCATTGTGCTATTTTCTTGCTGTCCCCTTTTTCCTTCTACCATGGTTATTCTTGCCCCCTCCCCTCACCTGCTAAGTATACTCTTTAGAACCTTAGCCTCACAGCATTCTAATATTTAAATTGGGTGGCAGTAATATCTTGACTAAAAACCTAACTTACCTTCATCTTCATTTTCACACTTGGCAACACATTTCAGAACAACAACAGTGTCTATTGCCCACGAGCGTCATCCTACAGCACCTGCACCACAGAGTGTGCTATGGTTTCACCTATTCTCAGCCTCACGACTGTGTTGGGGTCATTAGTCAAATATTGTGGGGTGTGTCCATTTTCTTACTGAGTTTTAGTACTGAGACTGTTTGGCAATCAGACCTCCTGTTTGGCAATTATTCAATCCTATTGTTCTTTGACTGCACTTCACTTATCTTTCTTTGCTTGCCTTCACTTTGCAGCCTGAGAAGCACAACATTCTTGGTGGGTATCAGAACCTAGATGCCTTTGGCGGTGATCACTCCTCTGCTCCAAAAGTATTCTATTGTTGCTACCGCTGCTATGGGGTTGCTGTAGTTAGCAAGTACTGCTTGAAGAGAGATCCACAGCCACACGAAGTTATGAAAGTAAATCAATTCCTTATTCCAGTGCTATTCTAATTGAGCTCATCAGACAGCATCCCGCCAGGACCCCTGCCAACCGCCAACTGTTGTTCAAAGCAGTTCATGTTCTAGGACTTAGGCAGGAGCTGGAAGATGCACAATACAAACATTAAATAGAAGGTTAATTACTAATATTAACAGCACAATACAAATACAGAATACAACAAGGTGATTTCCAAACTGCCAGCATCCTGAGTAGAAGGCTTGCTGCACTTGTGTAAGAACTGAACTCTTCTTGTGGCAATGGATGAGCGGCGTTGCCATCCTCAGATAGAGTAGAAGAAGCCACACCGAGGATAACACCTACAGGAATCGTGCCTCTCCTGATAGAGTGATGGGCACTTGGAGGAAAAAGGCAAGACTTCATTTCACATTATGGGATAGTCCAGTCATAAGTGGCGGCCATTTTGAAGTGGTGTGCTATCCTTCTTTGGTCTACAATTGAATCTGTACACTTACTACAAAACACATGCATAAAGTTGGAACTTTTATGGCACATTACTCTGCAAAGACCACGCATGTCACTAGACACTCTGCACTCATAATAATAATTCAAGTACTGTTTTTGATTATCTGTGAGACTGTTTTAATGTCCATTGGTTTGCACTATTATTTTATGTCATCTGCATTGAGCTCGTCTGTATTTGGAAACACAGTAGTGCGCTACAAATATTTGTTGAATCCTACATAATTGTAACATATTGATAAGTACAATGCCATTCTTTATGGTGGCTTTTGAGTTTTCGTATTGTTTATCAGTTTCTAACCCATTTCCTAGATTGTTTCAACTTTTTTGTCAAATATGCAATTTGAACCCCCACAGAAATGTTTCCAATGCTAAGGTTGATCCCCAATCCCACAGAAAAGGTGGAAGGAGGATCTTCTGACTCATGTAATGGGCATGGAGACCAGTAAAATGCCTATAGAAAGGAAAAACAATTACATTCTACTTCACTTCCAGGGATCAGGGCAAGTGCTTTTGAGAACCCTTTCCAGAATAGTTCCTGCACAAGGGAAAGTAGATATAGATGAATCCGATGAGGAAATGAGGACATTTGAACAGAGATTCGGGTCTTCCATTAGGGTGGCTATAGAAAAATATCACTTCTACACCAGGGCATAAAAACCCAACACAACTTTCAATAAATTCCTTAATGCACTAAGAGGTTTAGCCATGTGCTGTAATGTTGGGGCATCTGTGAATGAGATGATTATATATCCACCCATTTCAATAACAACTGAACAATATTCAGGAGCTATTATGGGTGAGCCCAAACTGGATGGAATGATAACCAAATCTAAAGCCATTGAGCAATTAGACTTGTGAGTCAAGGAGGTCAATGAAGATTGACTTGATAGTAAACATCTAGAGGTTTGTCCTACGGAAGGTCATCATGACTTGATAGTAAACATCTAGAGGTTTGTGCTACGGAAGGTCATCATTTGAAACCATTTGAACGAGAAAGGAAGGTTGAAGATAAAGTGGTGTGTTACAAGTGTAGAAGCTTCTTCCATGTTGTTTCTATTAAAGGTAGGCTTCTCTTAAGTATAATTTAAATAAACATTTTTATAAATAATAAAAATAATAAAGATGATTTTCTGAAATTTAAATTAAAAAAATTAATTCATACCTAAAGTAAAATAATATATATTATTATTCATTGTCCATTAGTAATTATTTAAAGTGATGTATAGAATAAATTTAAAGAAAATTAAGGCTTAGTAAAAAAAAGTATGTTAATTATTAAATTAAAAAAAGGATGTCAAAATATTTTATTATTAAATAATACATGTTTTTATATATATTTTATGTAATTATATTTGTATATATTCTTAACTATTTTATATTTTTTAATATAATTTTATGTACCATTATTTCCTAAGGGGGTTCTATTTGAGTCCCTACCTCATTATTTAAGTGTTACAGTACCAGTAGTTGAACCATTTGTAGTGGTGGAGATACCCCAGCTCTGAACTGGAGTAGTTTACTACTGTTTTAGATCCCTTTTCAGCTGTTGTAACATTGAAGAGCAGTTGGTGAGTAACAATGAGCTTACTCTTTTGTGGGTAGGTGCATGTGCCTTCCCAACCCCCTCCCTAACCTTTCCCAAACCCCTCTCTAAACTTTCGCAAACCCCTATTTACTCCTCCTTACACCCCTCCCATTTAGTAGTGAATATTCCCCTTTTTCCATCCACTCCCCTGGGCCCTCCCACACTTACTACTAAGTAGTAGTAGTATTTTATGTGTGTGTCTTTGTTACAATTCATTACAGTAAATATCATAAATCAGATAAAAATGCGAACACGATGTACAGCTACTTTCCTTCTGATAATGTTAAAAATAGTATGCGTAGATAAAATATACATGAACATTTAAAATGAGAAGAAAAATGTGACAAAACTTAACATAAACCAAAGTTGAACACATTTTATAGAATCAATTTATGTGTCCTAATTTGTCAAACCTCTGGCTTCCTGCTTATAGCCGCCTGCTGTTTTAAGTCTGTCATAAACTGAGTCCAAAAACCTTATCAATATCCCATTAAGCTAATTTGTAAGAAGACACTAGCCTTGGTATCTTCTTTTAGTGAACAGTGATAATTTCCTAAAAGGATATTTACTATGTATGTCAAACAAGACAGGGCAAATGTGTGGAATATGCTCTATGGTTTTGTGAGCATAATTTCAGAGTCTGCAGACTTTTTGCGGGTGTTTATTGCTCCATGATCCCTTAAACTATTTCGAAAAATATAAAGATAACAAAATCTTTAAAATGTTTGTTTCGTTGTAGACTCTACATTAGAGACAATGTACTGCTGTCTAGGCTGCAAGTGGGAGTTCTGAAGGTACCCTGAGAGTTTACTCTTTGGGAAACAAGGGACCCCTATATATCTAATGTACAAGCTATACATAGGGAAATGAATGCATTAAGTAAGAATATATAGCCTGTATGTATTTCTCTTGGAAATTGCCAGTACTATATTTCTCTCACTACAGTAACCACTTAATATAGAGAAAAAACCATAGCAAATCTAGAAAAATATATTTATTACAGTTTACAGAAGGACACATTCACAAGGTCCCTCATCCAAATCGGGTCATATAGTCCCTTGCTGATGACCCTTTTGCGGTTGGGTTTCTACATTTTCAACATGTCTTTAATCGGATGTAAGTTATGCTTTTGATTGACGCTAGAATATTGGCCACAACAGAAAATGGGGATGCATTCACGGAGCTCTTTATGAGGTCCTGATAAATTATACCCCTCAAGGTGTCCTCTTTTGAGATGGCACAATCACAGCAATAATTGATTTTATGAGATGGATGGAACAGTTTGACAGATGGCAGGTTGCCCTCTAAACGAATCATGAATCAGTGCTCAAAGGGCGGAGTTTGAAAAGAGATTTCACATTTTGTATATACATGGTTTCCAATTTGCCAAGATTCTTCTCATTAAGCAAGATGGATGTGTATGATAAAACTGGAAAGAGTTTTACATTCAGAGCGTGGATTGTTGGGCTGATTGCTCATCCGGCGTATATTTGTGCACACTTCTTCATGGCTTCAGTTACCATAGATGATTTAGACTTTAATGTGATAGATATTGGGAAGCAGTTACTTGTTGTCCAATGCAAAGCCTAGATAATCTCAAGTGACTACAGTATCAATTTTGAAGTCGGCCTAACGTCTAGTTAAATTTCCCTGTCATCTTCCCAAAATAATTTTTTTTTAGTCTTTGTGGATGAATTAAGGAAGTTCTTTCAGCTGCTTCTGAAGTCCTATGGTATTTGTGAGCAAATATTGAGGTCATCAGCATACGCTAAATGACCTATTTCGCAATTTGGGAGGAAAAAAGTTTGGTTTATGAATGTAAGAGTTGTTATTCGAAATATAACTAATACGTATACTAAGTAGTAAACTTACATGTATAGAAAAGATAGGAGAGGTGGAGATTTACACTTGTAAATTCGTGAATAACTTTTTGTGGTACTTTAGTAGTGCTACAGTGGTATTACTAAATGTACTCAAAACTGCTGTTTGCAAATAGGCACCAATGTCTGTAGGACTAGAAATGTATTTTTAAATGAAAGTTTTAAATATATTTTAAATAAGTAGTGTTTTTGGAACTGTTAGTGTTGTTAGTAATGATGGCACTCCATATAAAATGTGCTTAGCCCAATGTTTGTTGGACTGGAGTTAGAATCATATATGTGTGCGCCACCCAACAAATACATACACATACCCCAATGTTTGTTAAACTGGAGTTATAATAGTAAGTGCATTCCCTCCCCCCCCAACAAAATGTATATTCATGTTCTACAATGTTGTTGGACTGGAGATAAATAGTAAGTATACCTCCCTGCAATTATATGCACTTACCCTGTTTCTTGGGTTGGAGTTAGAATAGAAAGTTGCCCCTACATCCCAGTGATACGCACTTTCCCCAGTTTTTACTGGATATAGAATGGTTATTAGAACATTGGAATGTTGGGAGCTCCATTGCAGACAATGGAGTGCTCCATGCTTCTTCGGGCCGGTAAAGGCCCGCAGAGCAACATTCCAATGTTCTACAAAGGCTTCTCGAAGTTCGAGGGGATTTATATCCCCACGAGCTTTGTTTAATTTGTTAGAACATTCTGCCCTCTAGTGGCATAATGTTCTAACAGCCTTATAGCCCTTCGTAGCAGGGCTATACGGCTATTAAAGTCCCGCTGTTTAGTTAAAGTCCCTCGCCTTCGGCTCGGGCCTTTAACGATTCAGCAGGCCTTTAATAGCCGGTATAGCCCTCTCCGGCGGGCTATAAGGCTATATTATGCCTCCCATGCCACCCAATTATATACACTTTCCAAATGTTAGTTGGACTTAAGTGAGACTAATGAATGCCCGCTTAAATATATGCATTTTCTCTACTCTCAATTGGAGTTAGAATAAAAAATCTGACAAACAGACACAATTTCTCCAATTATAGTTGGAGTGGAGTTATTTTGGTCATTATTTTTAATATATTTTTCTAAATCTGTTTTTATTCTTGTTACTTTACAGTATGTGTATATGTATATATGCAAATATATTAAAAATAAGTTATTAGAAATATTTTACAGTTTTGTTGTTCAAAAAATATATTTGTATATTGTAAAATAAAAAATAACTATCTTTTTTTAAGATATTTACTTTTATTTTTAAATAGATGTTTACAAAAAAAATGCATTTTACACATTTGGTAATTTACAAAAAGCTATCGTTTTAAAATATTATAATTATTTTTAAACATTACTCACTAAATAAAATATTGATAAATATGTTAAAGACATTTTTTAAAGATAGCCATTTTTTTAATGATCATTCTTTTTCATCAAATAATCTTAATGCTATATTATATTATTACATTATATTAGTAACATTTATTTCACTGTAATTTGTCTCTTTATATTTTTGTTATTTTTAATGGTAATTTTAAAATGAACATTATTGTAATCTACATTTTAGTAGATGATTTTTAACATTAAGATTCGTAGGACGATATTTTGGAATCTAAAATGTTGCTATTTTAATCATTAAGTTAGAGTTCACAAAATGTTGGTGGCCAATATTTTGACCTCGAAATTTTGAAAGGTCGATATTTTCGTAAGCGATACTCATTACTACACCCATGCTGCCTAATAAATCCATGCTAAACTTGTGCAAATTATGAAACTATTAACATATTTACAGGCATTCCATCCATCACTGAGTTATTTTTGCATTTGACACCCTAAGTGCACCAGGTATGCCCAGAAGTAGGTCACAGGCTCACTGTGCCACTGGAATCAAGCTATAACTGGCTGAAGAGCCCTAACTTGTGTCAAACCAGTCCTGGGTTGCTTGTGTTCTGGTTCAGGGAGGACCTGGGCTGTAATGTTCCCATGAGGAGCAGGGTCAAGACTGATTCACACGTGGGTGGGTCCAAACTGAGATGTCATGATGAGCAAAAGAATGATGTGTTGGAGTGCTACCCCGAGCTATTGCCCTTGGTTAGACTTTTTGCAGGCAGCCTCTCATCACCTTTTGCTTGTTTCATACTCACCAGCCACTTCTACAGCCCCTTGTTCACAATATAGTTGAAGTACTTTCAGGGCTGATTTTGCCAAGGAGAACCTAAGCACATGTATAAGGGGGCAAGTTCATTGAAATGTCTATGATAAGGAGAACTATGACTGCAGAAACAAAGCATTGATTTATTGAATAGTAATAATAATGGTAATCGCCAGGCCTTTTCCTTGCCAAATTCCAGCAGTTTGACCTGTTGAAATTTAATCAAGGGTGTAAACGTTATCACTCTTGGTAATTACCAGGTGTGATTAACTTTGCATCACTTTAAACTGTGATTGCTGCACATGCATGTATTTGTGCAGCAATTGTAATTCAACTGGACACGTGTAAAGGCCCTTAGATGTAGCTGCAAAATGGTGTTAAGAATGAATCCATCTTGGAGGGTGGGATGGGGCTTGGGTCGGGATGGGGCGATTGGTCGGGGGTGAGGATATTCTTTGGCACAATTGACTCTTCCAGTTGGGACCGGAATGGGGGACTGACCACTACTGCACGAAGTGCTGAGGGGTTTCTATTGTTTATACCTGTGTAACATGTGACTGCCATGAGTGATAGGTATCAATCTAGGCAACAACCATAGTAGACATAGGAAGGGACTGAGCTACAACAATAGTTTTTAGAAAAATTGTACAATTTTATTCAAAATTATTAACACAGCTTTAAGTTCATGTAATACAGTCAATTTCAATTTTAAAAGTGGCAAATATATCACAATAAAAATAAACAATCAAGGTATCATAAAAATTTCCATTCAATTAGATGGATGGATACACGTAAGAAAAAACAATTAGAAAAATATATAAACAAGGTGGCAAATTTTATCTCTACGCGCGTTTCGGCGGACCAGCGCCTTCTTCTGGAGCAGCCACGGTAATTCTAAAAGGAAAATGCCATACAATAAAAAATTATACACAATATTATGCATGTTCTTTAGATCCTGATTTTTAACACATCAAGTTTCTAATAACTAATGCTTGTCATAGTAGTCTCAGTTTTTCCAAAACATTTCATCATGTCTAATTAATTTCATTTCGCTTTCCTTGCCTTACTGGTAGTCACAGGATTATAGACCACAATTAGGGTAAAAGACCCGTCGAAATCAAGTGCTAGACGGGAAGTCTATCAGGAGTATTGTTGGATCACCACTTCCTATATGTTGTGATATATGATAATATCTATAATACATTCCGTCAAGGTAATGGTTCCACAGACTCGTGCAAATGGGTTTAATGAATGGTATACAAATCAAAATTCCTAATATAGGTTTTATAGTTCTAAGCCCTAGTATCGAGATAAAAATGTGTACTTGGGGCATAGCTTAGTATGAATCATTAGTATGGTCTATGGTCACCTATTTCCACAGTGCGAGCATTCATATACTGCTATAGATGTGTAAATCTGATAAATAGGTACACTTACTTAAAAGAATGAAGTATAGTGTGGATTAATCGATCTGAATCTTATAAGGAATTTCCTTTATCCTGATTTCTGAGATAGTGCTATGAGAAAGAAAAGGGTAATGATTTAAAATGGTCCACAGCGTGCTATGCTACGTGTACTATTTGAAGATGATATTTACCTATTTTGGCATAAGTCCAAGGATTCGTTATCAAATATAATCCTTGATGTCAGATAATTCCAGGATTTAGTCTTTTATAATTGCATATATCCTATGGGGTATAGATAAAAATTGCTTTAGAAAATTTGGAAATTTATTATGACTGAGGTTTATACACAATTTAAGATATTGTGGTATTGACTAAGGGCAGTTAGATTACCTGAAAAGTGTAAAAATATTTCATTTAAGCCCGCCAGCCGGAAGTCGCCAATGATTCAAGGAATACTCAAATGTAAAATCAAGCGTGTTATAATCCTCCTGATGTGGGGATCTTGATAAGGATAGGTTCCTGCATATTTCGGGGGAAAATATTTCATAGTGAGGGTTTGCTTAACTTTTATATTTATTTAAGCCATTAGATACCATTAATCCATGAAAAGATATCAGTAAAAAGTGGTTACCTTTAGGGTTAGGTTCCAATAGAATCTCAATAGATAAGGTTAAAATAACTCCCTGTCTATAGATAAAGACAAAAAAGGACAAAAAAGGGGGCCATGTAATTTCAAATGGTGGCGCTAAAGATAATCAAGTTACAGGTATCACATCAGGTGATTCTTACCCAATAGATATTAACAGGGCTCCTGGTTCCAGCGGCGGGATGCTGGGTTTCTGTATTCCTTTCACGACCGATAGAGAATGAGTGCATCTAAGGTCGTCTTTTTATATTGCTCTTAATGCCAAGATGTGATGCAGCTGTACTTGGCAGTGAAAGGGAAAACGGACTTAGTCGTCCAAGCCATGGAAAAGGGACTAAACGTAGTTAATAATGCGGCCATGTTTTCACGAGCAGTATAATGTGGCATATGCATTAAAAATGCATATGCCACATTATACTACTGCCATGGCTTGGACGACTAAGTCCGCTTTCCCTTTCACTGCCAAGTACAGCTGCATCACATCTTGGCATTAAGAGCAATATAAAAAGACGACCTTAGATGCACTCATTCTCTATCGGTCGTGAAAGGAATACAGAAACCCAGCATCCCGCCGCCGGAACCAGGAGCCCTGTTAATATCTATTGGGTAAGAATCACCTGATGTGATACCTGTAACTTGATTATCTTTAGCGCCACCATTTGAAATTACATGGCCCCCTTTTTTGTCCTTTTTTGTCTTTATCTATAGACAGGGAGTTATTTTAACCTTATCTATTGAGATTCTATTGGAACCTAACCCTAAAGGTAACCACTTTTTACTGATATCTTTTCATGGATTAATGGTATCTAATGGCTTAAATAAATATAAAAGTTAAGCAAACCCTCACTATGAAATATTTTCCCCCGAAATATGCAGGAACCTATCCTTATCAAGATCCCCACATCAGGAGGATTATAACACGCTTGATTTTACATTTGAGTATTCCTTGAATCATTGGCGACTTCCGGCTGGCGGGCTTAAATGAAATATTTTTACACTTTTCAGGTAATCTAACTGCCCTTAGTCAATACCACAATATCTTAAATTGTGTATAAACCTCAGTCATAATAAATTTCCAAATTTTCTAAAGCAATTTTTATCTATACCCCATAGGATATATGCAATTATAAAAGACTAAATCCTGGAATTATCTGGCATCAAGGATTATATTTGATAACGAATCCTTGGACTTATGCCAAAATAGGTAAATATCATCTTCAAATAGTACACGTAGCATAGCACGCTGTGGACCATTTTAAATCATTACCCTTTTCTTTCTCATAGCACTATCTCAGAAATCAGGATAAAGGAAATTCCTTATAAGATTCAGATCGATTAATCCACACTATACTTCATTCTTTTAAGTAAGTGTACCTATTTATCAGATTTACACATCTATAGCAGTATATGAATGCTCGCACTGTGGAAATAGGTGACCATAGACCATACTAATGATTCATTCTAAGCTATGCCCCAAGTACACATTTTTATCTCGATACTAGGGCTTAGAACTATAAAACCTATATTAGGAATTTTGATTTGTATACCATTCATTAAACCCATTTGCACGAGTCTGTGGAACCATTACCTTGACGGAATGTATTATAGATATTATCATATATCACAACATATAGGAAGTGGTGATCCAACAATACTCCTGATAGACTTCCCGTCTAGCACTTGATTTCGACGGGTCTTTTACCCTAATTGTGGTCTATAATCCTGTGACTACCAGTAAGGCAAGGAAAGCGAAATGAAATTAATTAGACATGATGAAATGTTTTGGAAAAACTGAGACTACTATGACAAGCATTAGTTATTAGAAACTTGATGTGTTAAAAATCAGGATCTAAAGAACATGCATAATATTGTGTATAATTTTTTATTGTATGGCATTTTCCTTTTAGAATTACCGTGGCTGCTCCAGAAGAAGGCGCTGGTCCGCCGAAACGCGCGTAGAGATAAAATTTGCCACCTTGTTTATATATTTTTCTAATTGTTTTTTCTTACGTGTATCCATCCATCTAATTGAATGGAAATTTTTATGATACCTTGATTGTTTATTTTTATTGTGATATATTTGCCACTTTTAAAATTGAAATTGACTGTATTACATGAACTTAAAGCTGTGTTAATAATTTTGAATAAAATTGTACAATTTTTCTAAAAACTATTGTTGTAGCTCAGTCCCTTCCTATGTCTACTATGGTTGTTGCCTAGATTGATACCTATCACTCATTTGTTTTCCCTGGTCTAGGAACTACAATTCTTTGTATTCAGGGGGTCCTTGTTAAATATATGCATCACATGTGACTGCCATTGCACTTCCACTGCTGCTTTGCTGTGAGTCTTAATGGAGCTGTTTTGTTCTAATAAAAAGATTTATAAAAAATGTTTTTAAAAAGAATGAATCCATCTTAGTCATGAATTTTCTTTATTTCACTATTCACGCAGATTCGTGTGTGGCGCTGTTTTCAGAGTTGTAGACACTTCAAGAGGGCATTCTGAATTATCAAGAGTGCAATCTGAGCTTATCAAGAGTGAAATCTGAGTTTCAAGTATCCCAAACGTCTTGAATTGTAAAGTGCCTTCTTCTGATAGCAACTTTTATACCAAATATGAAGGTACAATATTGTCCTGCGAGGCTATTTCTTAAGAGAAGAAGATGGCCTATTGCGTGAACATAGGCTAAGTTCGAAACTGAAGACTGGCTTTTTAATAACTGGGATGTTCCAAGTGAATGAGGCATATGTTTATTACATGAAGTGCATACATATAGGACTTTTTCTGCAGAGCACTACATGCCCATTTTATAAATGTATTTTACTCTGAAAAGCAGAAAGTACTTAGATAATAAAATAGTGTTCCTGTCTGTTCATGCAAGACAGTATTACTAATTGTTGGTGAATATATTTAGAATTGAATCTGCTGAATTTGTGTAGATTTTTTTAAGTTTAGAGCTTTGGAACCCTTTTTGTATGAGTGAGCTAAACAAGCTAATAGCAAAGAATGTGTTGCATCATTAGCCTTTAATTGGATGACACTGTGTAATTTGCCTTTCCCTGCTAAATACTTTAGTCAGGTTTTGGGCATGGGTTGGTCCTTCTACATAGCTCCAGTGGATGAGGCTGCAGCTGGAACTGAAATAAGCTTCCAGTGGTGTGCAAGTACCCTAGATTCAAATCTAAAAAAAGGTGAATGTGTCAAATATTGTGATTCAGCTAGAGTTTGCTACATCTAAGGCCACATCCTCACTCGGGCCTGGCTCCGTTGGCAGTTCCATATTTTCAAATGAAGCCTCTATTTTAGGATCAGGAAACATTTCCATTTAACACTAGAACTACTGTGGTAATTATTTTTATACTGAGGGTTGTGAAAAGGTATTTTGGAATTAACCTTATGGAGATTTTTTTAGTGTGTAGAGAACAATATATATGCGTTTGCTCTTTGTTACAGAGGATGCAAAGTTATGAAGTCCAGACAACCACCATGATAAGGACTGTTCACACGATCTGTTGTACTAATAATGGAATTAGACCCCTTCACTGTAGTGATTAATGAGCGAATGTGTGATAATTCGTAATTTCTCTAATTAACACTATATTGATCCATATGCATGTTCATTGCTGTACCATAAATATGTATATATAATATGCAAAACAGTGTCATTACCTGTCAACACACACATTAACCAGCCTAGATCATTCCAAACAATACCATAGAATTGATTAAATAAAAAAATAGGAATGCAACATGTACTTTATGAAAATTAGATATTTTATTTATATTGTTCAACAAGAACATAATTATGTCTTCCTTACAGAAAATACATACTAGAATAAACTCTGTGAAATATACAAAAAATACACAACTTCCGTGAAATCTTGCTTTGTAATAAATAAAGGTTAACGCGTGTGTGGCTGGTGGGCATAATGATGCTTGTCAGCTGGGGGTTTGAGCTTTTTTTCACTCCAATTGTATTCTTTTTCTAAAAAAAGAGTCTTTTCCCGTGAAAGGTCGCGATTAATAATGTATGAAGCCAACCTCCTTCTCGACTTTTGCTGTGTTTCCTGCACGTTTTTTTCGTTTGGCTGGAGGTTGGGCATATATTTCCACTGTCATTTTCAGGCCTCACAAAGCCTACAAATTATACAATGACTCCTAACCTGGCACTGCAGCAAAGCAACGTTTCCACCCTTCTATAAATCATATAAGACAGATGGCAAAATGGCGAAAACCGGGATAAAAGAGCACGATACAAAAGGCATTGTGACGGAGTCTACTAAAGAGAACAAAGTGCACATCAGAGGGTAAAAAACTTGGATTTGACAGATAAAATTCCCATAGCCTCCAGTCAAGAGTGGGAATAAAGCAGATGCCTCGCATGTGAAGTCTGTGGAGAATGACATTGTTCGTCTGACAGAATGCAGATGCTGTCGTTACAGTCCTGTCCGTCAGACATTAACATATCTGTGGGAGGCTGAATGATGAAGTGGGGACACAGCAACGCCTTCACACTCAAAAGTTGGGTGGCCAGGTACATGCAGAAAGCATACATTTCCATTTTTGTGCGTAGAAAAATAAATACAAAATACAATATTACAGTTTGTTTTGAGTACGGGGGCTGAGAAAAATAAATACAACGTATACAACGTATTAAAATTTGTACTGGGTCTTAAAATTGAAATAACAAAAATAAATACAATATACAGTGTAACACTTCATATTGGTTAGAGAATGAGGAACCTGTGCATGGTGTATATCTCAAGATTTCTAAACAAATTACCGTATTTTTTTAGAAGATTTCAACTGCAGCAATACAAAGTATCCCTAAGAGCAAAAATGAAAGAACAAATGCACACTGATTAAATCGTGACCCCATTTCAACCCACCCATAAAAAGGCGGCACGTTTCAATAACTCATTTTTAGTACTTGGCTGGAGTTGGCAACAAAGGGAACTTTTTGTATGTGATCGCTGTAAACTGATGGCAATGAGCGAAACAGCAATAGTGTTATGGGCCAATTCAACATGTGTCAACTCGCCTACTCAAAAAGATTTAATCTACAGCATATAATATTTGTAAACGAATCTAGGCAGGACCCCGGTACAGAGGTGCACCTCAAAGTAAGGCGAGTGCTCCTCGGGAAATGTCACCTAGCCGCAAAATTCGAGCGGCACCCTTGAAAAACCTGAGATTTCCCAGCCATGGTATCAACCCAAAGGCTGGCAGGACTACTGGCAGGTGGGAGACTCCATGGCAGTCAGTTGGCCCTGAGAGCCCTCTGTGGCAGTGGCTCGGTTTTACTACATTAGTAGAAGCCTCAGAGGGCTGTTGCGAGTGCTCTGACACGGAAACACCAGCCTGGCATAAAAGTTCTGCTGGCGTTGGATAAATATTGTAGGGGGCCATTAAAATGTCAGTCACTTTTCCGAAACTTGCGAGCCCCAGTCCATTGAAGGCAGTCTCTGAGTCGTGCAGCCAAGCCCGCGGCCTGGTGTCTCTCTGACAGTCAGTGCTGCCCCTCAGCGGGCGCTCTCCCCCAGCAGCCCGCCCGCTGCCAGGTAGTAGGCCGGGGCGGCGTGCTCCACGGGCGGGCTGGCCTGCTGCCAGCAGTCCATGTCTGAGGCCGGGCTGGCCGGGGAGTATGCGCAGGACGAGGCGGGGGAGGAGCTGGCGCAGCTCCAGGCCTGGGCCGGGGCGCGCTCCAGCAGCGCCGCCATGTCGTGCAGCAGGCTGCCGCCGGCGCCGGGGCCCTGCAGGTCAGCCAGGCGCAGGGTCTCGGACAGCGCCCAGATGTAGTTGTGCGCGAAGCGCAGGGTCTCTATCTTGGTGAGGCGGGTGTCGGGCGCCGCCTCGGGGTTGGCGGGCAGCACCCCGCGCAGGGTGTCCAGCGCCGAGTTCAGGTTGTGCATGCGGTTCCGCTCCCGGTTGTTGGCTTTCAGGCGGCGGGTCTTGCGCACCTTCTGCACGAATTCCCCGCTCCTCGGTGCTCCGGCCTCCTCCTGCGGGGGCCGCCCGGCCCGGCGTCGCCGCCTGCCTGTCGGGGCCTGCGGGTCGAGCTCCGTGGGCCGCGAGGCCTCCTCTTCGCTGCCCGAGCTGCTGCCGCCGGAGAGGCTGCAGGAGCCGGCCGGCGAGTAGCCGGCGCTGTAGTGGATGCTGCTGCCCGAGATGCTGTAGTTGCCGCTGTCTGGACTGCAGGTGGCGCTGGTGTAGCCCAGGCAGTCCGGCCGCAGCTCCTCCGCGCTGTACTCTGCCTTCATCAGCATCCTGCAGGGAACAAGAAAAGGGCACGTTAATGTCTGCGCAGTACCAGCTATCTTAACACATTCACACTTCTGTTCACCCATGGGGAGCCCAGTCCACAAAACAGGATCCAGGAGGGTATTGTGTTTTTGAATACGTCTAAGGAAAAGTACAGCCCCCGCTCATGCCAGAACCTCTGAGAATCATACAGGGACGCAGAACTCCGCGAACAGACTGGCACTCGGTCCCCTTACTGCAGCATTGGCATACTGCAAACACTCTACATTGCTCGGTCATACTGGACTCTCTGCGTGCGTCCTGCTAAATGTCAAACTTCGTGTGCAGTAAAGCATGCATACAAACCTTTGCATAATCAGCAGTAAGGGTGGTATGTGCAAAGTGCAGCACTGTATCATGTTGCACAGTGATTGTGTGCGATGCTCATTGCACTGCTGATTGCTACTCCGTGTGCAGGGCAGACTATGCTCATGTGCGCCTCTGTATGAGAAGAGATGTGATGGACGGGGTCCTATGTTGAATGCCACTTTGTGTGCGTTCATATGCAGTTCTGGATGTGCAATTGCTATTTCTTCGTGCAGGCTGCCTCTGTGCGTGGCCGAGTAAGAAGAGATGAGTGTGTGCTTTTGAATGTTGAGTGTTGTGTAACGTGTCCCATTTTCCATTGCTGCATGTGAAACTCAACATTTATATATATTCAGTACTTAATGGGCAGTACCCCTAATGTGTTGCACGAAGTGTGCAGGGCTGTGGCGAAAGATGGATGTGACAAAATCCGTGACGTGCTAACAGACTTCATTTTCCAAACATGGGCATTCTGTTCTCATCTTAAAAAGCCCACCGCTAGTGCCCTCCGTAGCGATTAGAGTAAACTAGACAGACCCCTGAATCCGATATCCACTGCCATGCCAGCCACAGAAGGTGGATGAGGACGCAGACCGGATGGATGGGTGGAATTAAAGCATGCAGGTGATCCTGCAGGGTTGGCGAAGGAGATCCACAGGTTATTGTGGACGTGTAAAGCGTAATATTTCGTGTCAGAAAACGAGGAACAGTAGCTACCAACGGAAATGGTCTTTAAGGATGATAGTCAACTTTCACTACTTGTACCGCCTTGAACCTAATATCTCACAGACGCGCTTCATCAGGTGTGCAGTTCAAAAGACTATCGGACAAAAATCAAATGTCTCATTCGGGCTTATACAACCTTAACATCCCTACACAATAAGTACAAATGCACATTGCATATGCCAGTGCCTAAAACTCCGGCTGCTTGGCAGCACCAATTATGTCCCTGCCCTCGTGCACTGGCACGCTCTAGGTGTCAGTCAATCATCACGGCTCTGCACTCACCTGGCAGTGAAGCTCGTGCTCCCGCGTTTATGGTGTTCTTGGCTGTTTCCGTGTAAGTGCAAACTCTGGGGATTGCTGGAGGTGCCCGCGTGTCCCGGCACGCGACTCCGAGCACAGCTGCTGGTGCTGATGAGAGTGATGATGGCGGTTGCAAGTGATGGGCGGCGCGCGCTGCTTTGCGTCTGGCACACGACCACGCTAACACCCCTTATATACCCGACTGGGGACAATCACTGCCGCATCCCCACATACCCCCTCCGGATTATTCTTTTCAATCCATTATCGCCAAGACTCGCCCCTCTCTCCCTCCCCCCATCTCTTTTTTTTTAAGCCCACCTCGCCCGCAAGTGAAGCGGGTTTTGTGTATTGTTTTTTTTTCTTCTTTTTTTTTTTAAAGGCCGGCCAGCGCCGCTCTTTGTGGTGATTGGTGGGCTCGCGCTCGACTGGAGCGTGCCGCTAATTTATGAAATGAATGGCGGAGGGAGGGGGCAGCAGTCCAGGGCACCGCGGCCGTCCAATCTGCGCGCACGCCCGCGCCTCGCGCGCCCCCCGTCCCCCTCCTCCGGCCTAGCCACGCGCTCCCGAGCAACGGCCCCTTTCAACGGCTCATTAGGGGAGCCATAGGGGCGGCTTCAAGCGCAGGCGGCCTTCCGCGCGCACAACATAAACAATGAAAGATGAGGCATCGCCTCCTGCCTGTCAGGCGGCCTTCACACTGGAGGCTAGGAGTGCGTGCGCTTGGGGGGGAGGCACGGGCATTATTTTAAAGCCCCCTCCACCCCAGGGTCTCTAGGGGCGGGAGTGTGGTGAGCCGCAAACGAGGAGGAAAACAGCGCTCTTTCTCCTTTCTGGTGTAGTTACTGTCCTGGCACAACAGTTGCCACCTGCCGGTGCCCGTGGCCGGTGTTGCCAGCGCTGTCCCTATGGATTAGTCACCCGGGTGTGTGACGGAATTGCTTGGCAGGTCCCCCGAGGCTGCCCCCGCTGAGCAGCTGACGAGCTGCGTAATCCTGGGCCCTGTAGTAAGATGTGTGTGGACTTCTTCCAGCCGCTTTTGGTGCCATTTGGCAAGGGTGTGCCGACTTTCCAAGTCAAACAATTTTAAGCTGACGAAAAAAACTGCAGCCTTGTCCGAATATAGGATCACACTGAAGAGCGAAGGGCAAGGCAAACAATGCAAAGCATGGACTGCGAGTGGTATAGCTATCAGTAGTCAATAGAGTAGCGGGCGAGTCACACTAGACACACGGGTAGGAAGGTCCCATGGCACCATAACTGTGGCTGTCTTTCACTACTTATCCATGGGATATCGTAGTAATCAACATGTGTTTCTATTACCCTATTAGAGAAAGTCAATTAATATCTGAAGATGAAAGCTTGAGGTAGTCCATTATCCCTACTTCTATTAGGACCCATAGCACACAGGGTATGCCACCTTGATCTGCAGTCAAGCCTAGATACTTCTAGAATATAATGATTTGCAACAAACGATCCCATCATTTTGGATTGGGAAATAATATTTTGTGATGCATTTGTCAAAAATTCAGAATACCTTTGCATCTTATGTCTTGAGGGCGAGTTTTATCCCTGTCCATTACAAGTAAGCTCGACTTGTACTCAACCCCATGCTCTGGCCCAGAATTCCTAAATCTTATTGTTTTTCTTCGGAGGTTTGAACACGTGCAAGACAGAAAGGATAGAAAGAAGAATGAAGAGAAATACAGGACACCGTGACAAAAGCGCAAATTAAAAAGAACCTGCAAGAGTGAGTTAGAGTGACAGGAAAAGTAAATTGGTGGAAGAAAGAAACACAAAGTAGATTGAAGACTAGGCAGCCCAAACGTTGAGCCTCTCTACTTATGTTTCGCAAATTAATCTCAAAGCCTCTGTTGACAGGTGGTGAAAGAAAGACCATGGAGACTTCCGATTTAATAAACACTTTGGTTTTTTTTGCCTCTTACATAGGCAGAACCGAGTTCAACCTTTTTCAGATGCAGTCAGGACATAGTTTTATCTGAATTGAGACATATCGCAGGTATGAAGAAGGACGCGGATTAGAAAAAAAGTATTGTAAGAGATAGCTGGTACCGTTTTTTAATGTTGTAGTTATTGATACATCATAGTACCAAATATATATGAGCACCAACCTCAACGCAATGCACTTGGAGAGGAGAAGCAGAGCTGCCGACTTTGGAACTGGAGAACCCGGCACGAGTCCCGGCGCATGCCCAACATCCTATGATCACTAATCCTATGAGACCATTTTTGAACCGCCGCCACCGCCGAGAGTCATATTCACTCACCTCCTGAACGCCAGAGGAAGGCAGAGGCCATTGCCCACGCCGCCGCCACCGCCAAGAGTCAAGGGACAGCTGACTCCGCGCCGCCGCTCCGGGAGACTCCAAATCCCGGCGGGCATCGCGGCGGCGCGTCTGAGTGACGCGGCAGCGCACAGGGAGCGCAATCAGAGGCGCTGAAAAGGAGGAGCACCCCGGCAGAGCGGGGGAGACCATTTTTGAACCGCCGCCACCGCCGAGAGTCATATTCACTCACCTCCTGAACGCCAGAGGAAGGCAGAGGCCATTGCCCACGCCGCCGCCACCGCCAAGAGTCAAGGGACAGCTGACTCCGCGCCGCCGCTCCGGGAGACTCCAAATCCCGGCGGGCATCGCGGCGGCGCGTCTGAGTGACGCGGCAGCGCACAGGGAGCGCAATCAGAGGCGCTGAAAAGGAGGAGCACCCCGGCAGAGCGGGGGAGACCATTTTTGAACCGCCGCCACCGCCGAGAGTCATATTCACTCACCTCCTGAACGCCAGAGGAAGGCAGAGGCCATTGCCCACGCCGCCGCCACCGCCAAGAGTCAAGGGACAGCTGACTCCGCGCCGCCGCTCCGGGAGACTCCAAATCCCGGCGGGCATCGCGGCGGCGCGTCTGAGTGACGCGGCAGCGCACAGGGAGCGCAATCAGAGGCGCTGAAAAGGAGGAGCACCCCGGCAGAGCGGGGGAGACCATTTTTGAACCGCCGCCACCGCCGAGAGTCATATTCACTCACCTCCTGAACGCCAGAGGAAGGCAGAGGCCATTGCCCACGCCGCCGCCACCGCCAAGAGTCAAGGGACAGCTGACTCCGCGCCGCCGCTCCGGGAGACTCCAAATCCCGGCGGGCATCGCGGCGGCGCGTCTGAGTGACGCGGCAGCGCACAGGGAGCGCAATCAGAGGCGCTGAAAAGGAGGAGCACCCCCGCGTCGCGGGACGCCCGGGGCGAAGCCCGGGCAAAGGGCGGGCCCTCTACGGCCCTCATCGGCACGAGGAGGCAGGGCAGGGCCAGAAACCCTGCGTGAGGTTTGCGAGGCATTCTACTGCTCAAGTAAGACTGTACTGTTGTAATATATATTTTGTTGTAGCCTGAGCGGTACTGGTTCCCTGTTAGCTACCAGCAGTATGCCCAAAAAGGGTCCAGCACCACTCGCACAACCTGCTAACACAATGGAAAATTATTTGGTGCAAACAGTGAAAAAAATTAACTTACAGAGGAGAGAATCGCTGGGTTTGAGTCTCTCACCTGACTTACACCGTTTGTCGCCATCTTCATCCCCCTCACCTGAAGACGCAGTGTCCCTTCAGACTTTCATTGATCCCTCTTCAAATTGTCCGATTACACAGGAACCTGGCCCTCTAAATGATAATATGCTGTCTGGTCCCGAGGTCTTTATCGTGGAGCATGGAAATAACTCTGACAGTGATATGGAACAAGATAATCGTGTTGACCTCACGGATGAAGATATTTCCACCACTGAACAAACTTCACGAGTAGCCGCTGCGAAAAATAAAAATCCACCTAGACGGGGGGGACTAAGATCTGGGGCTAGGAGGAAGAGGGTAAACATTCCAAAGGCAAACTCAAAGGAAGCCGAAGGGGGAAGTGCTGAGATTAATGTTTGTCATGATGAGGATTTGTTTGTAAGATTTGCTGACCTAATAGATAGCAAAATCAAATCCATTGTCAAACCGTTACTCTCTAAAATCGATAAATTACAATCTGAAGTCAAAAAGCTGGGAGGGCAGTTGAACAAAATAACAGAGGGAGTTGTTAACGTTACGACGTTGGTAGCAAACCTGGATGAAAATAGCAGAGGAAATGATGATCAGGAGAGGCAGAATATGGATGATGCATCAAATAACCTACCATCTCAGCCACCTGATCCAAAACTTATTGCTCCCAATACTAATAGAGGGGATGGTCCGCTAACGGTTGAGATACCCCCTGTACATGGTCAGTTAACTGACCCTCTTCAATTTATAGTTGAAGCGTCCCCTGTTGTTTTGGTATTGGCGAATGTTCCACCCTTAGAAGCCGGCACTGAAGAATCCCCTTCCTCTTTGTCTAACAAAGCCTTACAGTGGCTCACTACTAACATCAGGTTAGCTCCAGGGGGGGGTCAATTGCTGGCTCAAGAGATCAAAACTGTTAAAAGGGTGTCATGGCTAGGTAATCGCCCTAAAAAATTTAAGGGGGATTGCGTGGCAGTAAGTTTCTTGCATCCAGGCGTGTTGCCTAACATTCTTATTAACCTACTCCCACCCCAACGTAGGCAGGGTTCTGTTGTACCATTAACATTGAAGTTCTTTTATGGTGAGCAGCAGAATGTCACCTACCCTAAAACACCAGCCTTCGGATGGGATATTAATTCTGACTCAAACTATAGAAGGGGCTGGGAACAACAGCGGAATACTGTAAACCAATCAGCCCCCATAGTATATCAGAATCCTTTTGCCCAACCCCTGTTATTGTCTAATCGATTTGCACCCTTATCCTTTCTGGATCATAATGACTGACTCTTGTTAGATCACTCTAGCCAGATAGAGAATAGTGTGTCAGATCATTCTAGCCAGATAGAGAATAGCGCGTCAGCCTTCAGTATACTTACTTGGAATATAGCTGGCATAAAGTCCAAAGTAGGTAATGCACCTTGGTTGGCTTTTATAACTAGGTTTGATATCATTGCTCTGCAGGAAACCTGGGACACAAATTCTTGTTTTTCTCCTGATGGCTACAGCTATTTTAGTATCCCTGCCGTGACTAGCACGGCAGGAAGAGCGAGGGGAGGACTGTTAAGCCTCTTCAAATTAGATATCAAAGGTAGCCTTAAGAAAAGGGACTCAGGATCTGAGCAATGTCTTATTGTTGAATTGTCTCGCGTGGAATCTCCTAATATTTTATTTATTAATTTTTATAATTCCAATGCTGCCGACTGTACTACATATAGCCTTGGTAGATTGGACTATTTTCTGTCAGTCTATAGTGAGGATGTTACAGCATTTGAAATCATTTTTTTGGGGGATTTTAATATACATCCCTGCTCACTTATGTGTGTTTGCAATGACTCAGAATCCCCTCCATATGGCGTATTGGTCCATCTTGAACATAACAGACAGGGGGGCTGTTTAGAAAACTTTCTCGCTAGATGGAACCTATATGAATCCAGCTGTGGGGAGGGGGGGAATAGGGCCCCTACTTTTAAGGGCTCAGACAATGACTCTGTTATAGATTATATTTTTATTTCTGCATGTTTTTTATCCAAGGTTTTAATGTATAGAACTGTGATTTCCATTTTTAGCGACCATAACCCAGTCTCCATGGACCTCGTAGTGTCTGATCTTTTGGGGCGCAACCATGGTTCTTGCCATGGGATAAAAAAGCTTAAAGTTAAGGACCAGGGAAGGAAACTGAAATGGGATAGTATAATCCCAGAACCCTTCATTCAAGAAGTTCTTTTAGAGGCTGAGGAGGAGGTAGGTGTGTGTTTATCCAGCGACTCTAACGATGGGGAAGTGATCTTTGCATTTAGCAGCATATGTAATAAGATAAATGGCAGGCTTTCTGTGACTAGTAATCCCAAACCGAAACCTCCTAAAAGATGGTTTGATCACAGTTGCTCGAAAGCACATTCTGCATTGCTTAATGCATTGAAAACCGTTCCAAAAGATCGTGACCTCATTAGCAACAGTAGAGCACTTTATAAAAAGGCCATTGCATTAAGGAAAAAACAGCTTAAAGATGAAGCTTGGACTCAACTCACTGACCAAGCCATTTTAAAAAATAGTGGAGAATTCTGGAGGATTGTCAACCAACCTTTATTCACAGGGGAGGATAACTCCCCCTTAGAAACTAATATTCCTGATGAGGGTTGGATTAAGCATTTTAGAGACATCTATTCAGCTCATAATATCGCTGTTACTAGGGAACAGGAAGATAACACTATTTCACTAGGGAACTATTTGCACTTTGAAGTCTGTGAAGTATTATCTGCAATAGATTGTACCTTAAAGAAAAAGGCACCAGGACCAGATGGTGTTCCTGCTGATGCCTTTAAATGCTTCCCTAACTTCTGGTCAAGATTGCTCTGCAGGGTCTTTAATGCCTTAAACCGTGATAATATTCCCAAGTCATGGAAAACATCAATAATTATTCCTGTTTTTAAAAAAGGAAACAGGCAGGATCCTGCATGTTACAGACCAATCTCGCTGATTGATTCTTCAGTTAAAATTCTCGGGAGAGTCATATTGGTGAAATTGAATGAATGGGCTACAGAGAATGACATCTTGAGCAATGTGCAATATGGGTTCAGACCTAAAAGAAGTACCCTGGATCAGTGTCTTAATCTTCACCTTTTGATCGAGAAATACACCAGGGCCATGGACGGGTCCATGTACCTTGGGTTCATGGACCTCTCCTCGGCGTTTGATATGGTCAATAGATCCAAGCTCTGGTTGAAGTTACTCGAGATGGGTCTGGATAGATCCATAGTTAATTTACTAGCTGATTTACACACTGGCCTTACCGCTAAAGTTAGAGTCACAATGAACGGAAGGTGTACAGATGTCTTTGCGTCTGAAAAAGGAGTAAGACAGGGATGTATCCTGGCACCACTGTTATTTTCGCTTTATGTGAACACGCTGGAGCCAGCCCTTAGGGGCGTTACTAGCGACATCCCACGAGCAGGAGAGCAGGGGATACCAGTCCTCCTTTATGCGGATGACGCCGTTCTTCTCGCTCGTACTGGAGTGGGGCTTCAACGACTTCTGGATGCCTTTGAATCTTTCATGGCCTCACTTGACCTGAAAATAAACGCAAAAAAATCACAGGTTATGCTTATGGGTAGGGCCTCCAGGAGACCCTTCCATAAAATTTTCCTTTGTGGGCAGGAAAAGCTAGCACGTGTTTCCTCCTTTCCCTACCTGGGTCTCACCTTTGATGACAAAGGTAGCTGGGGCCCTCAAGTTATAAGTAGAGCATCAATGTTGGCTAGGACATCTGCTGCCCTCCAGGGGTTTTCTAAAAAACTGGGGGGTAGGCCATTTGCAGCTATCAGCAAAATATATAAAGCTAAATGTATTTCAGTTGCATCATATGGTGGCTCAGTGTGGGGTTATAGGGGTATGGAACCCATACAGACAATGGAAAATAAATTCTTTCGATCTGTTTTGGGCGTCCCCCAGTCAACCCCGACCTATACAGTTCACATGGAATTGGGGGAAGGCTACATTTCAGATCTCATTAGAACAGCCCCTTTAGTTGCTTGGATGAGGATGTGGCTGAACCCAGAAATTCAGACCTGCTCTTATTTATTTACAAATGCTACAAACTCACAGGATCATGTTTTATGTGGCTAGTTTCCTGGTGAGAGCTATTAGAAGCAGGAATATCAGACTTAAAAATGTGCCTACTTGCCCTTGTAGTATAGATTAACATTTTAGCTAGTATGTCGACCTCTTGGGTCAGCATTCTTAGAAGCGAAGTAACATGGTCAGTAGCTGCCTGTTCTAACTATTTTTCATGGGACACCCTTAGCATACTTTTTAACATTTCTTAGTTTTTATAGTACTTTTGCACTTTAGCACTATGCACTTTCTACCAGCTAGGCTGATGTTAAAATGTAATATTGTGTATGTTGGTCTCATCAATTCGTCGCTGGTTCTTTTTAAACTTGTCATTTTTAAACTGTTTCTTAAATGTTTTTAATGTATGTGTTGTTTTTGTTTTATACATTTGTCATTGTCTTTGTATGATATTAAGTTATCGCAATAAAGTATTTGACTGACTGACACTAAATCTCCTCGTGCTTAAAAATATGAATCCGACCTTGTGTAATGTAATTTGTTGTTCATGTAAGGAGCCTTAATGCTCTTGGCAGAGTGCTTGTTATATAAACTAAAAAAAATACACACCTGCCAATGGAGATTTAGACCTGGGTGCTGGAACTTGAGATAACCGTTGCACAAGAGCATCCTCCTTATTTACTGTGAAGTTGGTCTCCCTTGTAGAGGTGGAAGCACACCTTGCCACTGTAGACGTTAGTCAAAGGCACAAGGATGCGCTTCTCGGAAATCAGGCGTATTGACTTTCCCACTTAATATTGTAAAGATCGAGTTGTTGTGCATTCGCTTGTTTATGGTCGGATGTATCTATCACATCTACCCAAGAGCCCCACTCGGCATCCAGCTAGAACTACACATGTAGTTTCTCTGTTTGTAAAGCAACAAGGATGTTTACACCAATATTCCATACTCTGACCTTTCTTTGCATAGACCCACGGGCTAATAATAAGATGGGTAGCATGCAGAATAAGTTGTGAATTTTTCAACCACAGAACAACTTTATTTTTTAAGAAATGTGAACGATTGTGTAAATATATTGAAATAATAGGAATACCTATAACAATATAGGGATTCCCTAAGGAGGAACTGTGTATTTTCTAAATCGCTGTACACTATCCTAATTTCTAGGCTTCTCATTGGTCAGTATTTCTCGGTGATGGCCATGTTTTATGGAAGATAGTTTAATAGTTTCGGAGAAACATTTCTTTGGGCAGTAGAGAAAAGTGCCCCCACTAGTTTTATAGAGCTGCACTTGCAGCCCGGGTACACTCCACTGGAGGGGGTCTCCACTGGAGGGGGTCAGTGCGCCCCCTGGCGGAAGAAGGTAACAGCGCAGGCTGTAGCCCACCAGGCCCTGTACTTGCTTGCACGTGCATAGCGTGAAGCGAGTACGTCGCTGTGCATCAGGCACATTTCACGTGCGTGATTCCCCTCCAATGAGCGACACTTGATATAATAACACAAGCACAACACCCTTTTTTTCACAGTTACAAGGGTCGGCAACTCTGGCCGTTACTTCCCGCCCTCTCCCCCTTGAAAGCTGCACCTCTTCAGAGTTTATAGGAACACGATGTCATTATTAATTTAAAATATTGTTTTTATTATTATTATCGCTATTACGTGTTTGGCTTTTGTTGTCGCGTAAACAACGGTAGTTTTAAAACTCATATTAGACGAGATCCGTGAATTGTAATACTGCTCACAACAGAGGGCGTCAGGGAACACACGTGACACGCAGTGGCGGCTGGTGACATTTGAAAGTGGCGAGGCGTAAAACAATTGTCGTACTTCACTGTGGCGAGTGAGCCTGAAACACCTACGGGGGTTCCAGAGATTCACCCCCAGGGATGGATCCAAAAAACACACAGATCATTGACCGATAAAAACTGCAATTGCTTTCTAGTGAACAGCACAAACACCCCCAGGAACAGCACTAACATCTCTAGGAACAGCAAAAACGCACCCACCAACAGCACAAACACTCTTAGGAACAGCACAAACATCTCTAGGAACAGCACAAACATCTCCATGAACAGCAAAAACACACCCACGAACAGCACAAACACTCCTAGGAACAGCACAAACACCCCTAACGTGAGAGCAAATAAAATGGGCAATTCAAAAAAATGCAGAGTAGACGGAAAACCGCAGCACCCGTGCGTGTAAGAATCCTGGCACCAGGGCAGTGCGAGAAATAATTACTTTAAGTCCGCCAAGGATGTCCCGGAAATAAAGGTGGTTTCGTTTTGCCAGATATTAAATGTGACTTCAGGGCAGCTGTGATTAATAATATTGCTATTCATATCACATTTATTATTACCCCATTATATTTAATTATTGGTATATTATATTAAGTGAGTCAATGTATGTATTGTTTCACTAGAAGATCGAGACCGGAGGAGATGAAAGAATAAATAAATGCAAGGGTCTCGTCGAAAAGGAGACTTTTATTTTACATCGATAGTCGTAATAATAATAATAGTTGTTGTTAATTTACGATGATCAATTATAACAGTTTATTGCAGATCGTACTTGTTAGTGTCACTGTAAACATTATTAGCTGTTTTTATCTGCAATACGTTTGCTGGCATGTTATGTTTTCTAGCATCGGTATTATTGCCAGTGCTATTTTTGGAAATATTGGTGGTGTTATTATAACATACTTGTTGCACGACGTTACCGTTAGCTGGGCACAGAATAAAATGTTTCATACAACTGCCGATTCAAGCAGGAAGTCGCCCACCTGTTTGGTTCCCGTGCCAGAGCCCGCCTCTGCTTTGGTTCACGTAGTCCTTTGGTTATAAGATGCCACCACCTTGGCAAAGAATATGTAATAGCACTCCCCGCACAAAATGACAGCAACCTGTACATATGTTTGGGCTGAAAATCAAACACGCGCTCCGAAGTGACCTGAAGGCTGTGACACGCAGCGCGTTACAAAATTCCAAAAATGACCAGCAACATTGAAACCTCTTTTTGAGAAAAAAAAGTATGATTTGCATACATTTGGCGCATATAACAGTAGCTCGTTGATATTCCTGCCTAATGAGGGTCCGTTCGCAGACTAGCGCAGCGTGAGACCCCCGAGAGAAGGTTTCTGTTTTCAGCCTGAACTTAATACTTAAGTGTCCCCGTTTCTGAGTGCGCATCAGCAGCCCTCTCTACAGAGAAGCTGCCACCTGTGTTGATTAGCCATAAGCAGATATGTACATATCACACATGTATTAAAGACATTTATTTAGCGGCGTATTCCTATTAGTAAAGCTTCGCGGCGCTGTTCTAGCCTTCATCTCCACCATGCTGTCTTTATGGAATGTAATTTCAGCAAACCACCTTAAACGTTTTATTTCTGATTCAGAGAAAAAATGCGTAAAAGTAAATTAGTAAATTTCCTCACTCGAACGTGCCTTTAGGCTTTATTTGGAAACCATAACACTTTCCAAAAATATGTCTGGGGAGCTGAACAGTTGCAGGTTTCCGGCCATACTCCCTGGAAAGTCATGTGACTTTTGAGTGGTATTGAACAATGTAATGAGTTTTATTAATCATGATAGTTAATTAAATCTTTTACATGATAAAAAACAATGGGTTAAAAACAAAAAGGTAAAACGAGTAGACAGAAACCATGTACATGGTCAAAGGGGACCTTTTAAAAACCTTTTTGATCAAGTCTCCACTAATTGTTCTAAAAGATTGAGAGTACTGGTCTTGAAGGTACCGAAGGGTCAGTTGATGATGACTACTGTGCCAGCTGTTTGCTTGTTCAAGTAACGGCACAGTTACCGTTGTGCGGTCACAGTGATTGTCCACACAATTAAAGTGCCAGTGCTTGAATAGTGCAACAGAGCGTGCGCGGAAAAAAAGCCCGGCTATGGGTCTGGGTTCCAGCCATAAAATGCACTCCGATGTGGTCGGGATATAGGTGCATTTTAAGAATGCTCCAGTGTGTCAGAATGTTTTAGACCCCAGCGTGAGCAGTTTCTCAGTGGTCGGATGAACTTTGCCAGGCAGGGCGCTCAAACCTTGTAAGCAGTGGCGGCCCCTGCAGGTAAACACGGTGAGGAGGGCGGGGCAGAGTCCACGATGCAACGAGCTCAGGGAAAGTGGTTCCACTTATTTATTTTATTTTCCCTATTCTGTCATTTGTCACTTCCATCGCCCCCAACACCCCCGTCCCCACCGCACTTAGCTGCACGGGCAGTGATTGCTTGTAAGTAGAAAAGAAGGGCCTGATTTTTATTTATTTTATTTATTTATTTAATGCGATTTTATATAGCGCGAACATTACCCAAAGGTGTCAGAGCGTTTTACAAAAGAACCAGTTGCGATACATAAGAACTTTGGATTACATGAGTTACATAAGAGATACAAACAGAGAAAAAATTACAAATGTTCAAGGTGTAAAGTCACTGAAAGGAGAGAAATAAACAGGAAAAACAAATCACATGTACAAGTTGTAAAGTCACTCAAGGAAAGATACAAACAGATACACTCTAAAATCACATAGGAATGGTAGTAAGTACAAACGTCTACTACATATAATAGTGGTTAGAGTTCTATATATACAAATACTAAATTCACACAGGATCACATTTTAACAGCGATTAGGCTTGGACAATTATATAATACATATATACATATTTAAGGCAGTCCAGCAAAAAGAGAAAAACAATAGAGGGTCATCAGGAGGAGTGGGGAGGGAAGAAAGAATGGAACAAAGGTCAAACAAAATGGCGGGTCCAGGTCGTGAGTATAGATGGAGACCATCTCCAAAAATGGCAGGATGCACACAAGTCACCAAAGTCAAGAATCCAGAAGAGGAAGCCAGAGCGCGCCTCCCAGGCTCAGAATGATCCTGATTCCATAACTGTTGATGATGTTCTATAAGAGCTTTTACGTTCGGTATGCAAAGCAGGGTAAATGCACAGTATGTGCCAGAAGTTTCCTTCTTGTCCCAGGCACAGTCAGGAGGGTTTGGGGCCCATGTTGCCAGTGCGTCACTAGTTGGTGATAAGCCAAACCCCAGAGCTAAAAACCTGGATTTATGAATGCCTTTAATTTTTCCGAACAGATAGCTTTGTGGGTTCGGTGATTTGTGTGTGTTTATACATGTCCACGAGTGCTTATATTTTCAAAAAGGTTCCTTGTCTTTGGTCCACAGACACTCATTTTATTTCTTTATTAATGGCGAACTTGAAAGCGTTGTGGGACAGGCTTGCCCCTCAAAGATGGTGTGCGTCCAACTCTGCTAGCGAAGGCCCAACAATTCGCTTTGCTGCCTTCTTGAATCTCTAGCCAGATAGATCTTAATGTGTCCGGCCTGGCCTCTTAATGATGACATGTACTTTAGAATGCCACCTCCTGTGCTAGTGTTGTGTTTCTATCTAGGACCCTAATTCGATATTCCCGATTTATGCCCTTGTATGGCTATAATAAATAATATCCTTGTAAAGGCATAGGAATCATATCCATATTTAGTAATAGCCCATGCAGTCCAAATACGGCAAGGCTACTCCCCCAGATTCCTAGAAAATACAACGCGTTCTTTACACAAACCAAACCTCCAACAACCTGGGAAATCCCCATGCTTTTGTTTTGATTTGTCCTAGAACGCCTGCGAGCACTGAAAGAACGGCCAGTTCTTAGTGACATCTTTATTGACGTCTTATGTCCAACCTTACGTCAAATCCGGCACCTTTCAGGTATAAATATACCAACGTTGCCTTAAGCAAAGACACGGTGGTTTGGAGCAGAGCGGCTATCTACTTGCCCGAGAGCCCAGCTGATGCGAGAGCCCACGGAAGCCGCCCCTCCCTTTTGATGCACTGAGAAAGACGCTGTCTTTTTCTCCAGCCGAGAAAATCCAGCTCCGGTGTTTCCAGCCGCCCTTGCGGGTTGCTGGGATATCGAGTCATGAGAGAGAGATACCAGACCTCCTGCTTTCTATTACCCAGGTACGGAGCTGACTAAACCCTTGAGAGAATTCTTGATCCAGATTCCTTGGCAAAAACCAACTTAACTTAAACTGCTACTTACTTACTCCTTCCCACGTATTAGGCTTAGGTCAGGTACACCGGGGTAGGCGTAGATTAGAAGCACCAGTTGAGTACGTTAGTCAATGTATTTATGTATGTATATATTTTATCCATTTTAAAGTATCATATGGCTAAGAAACCATATCAATGCTTTTACAGTATTATTTCATAATACTCCTTTTAATGTACGCACTTTACTTTATGTTAAGTATTGCAATTGTGGCAATTCATTTCTCTTGCATGAGAAAGAAGACTGCTCAATAAATAACACCTTTTATTGAAAACGCCCGTCTCTCTATTTCTCTGCACTCTGGTGAAACTAAGTATGCACGATTGACTGAGTAAAATAGCTGTCTATTGTTTTCACACGACTCTAGAGATACACTCTTTATTCTGAGGAAGCAAAGTTGTCATGTTTATGGTTGTCAGAAGCTAATCCCTTCTTGTCTATCCAGGGAAGTTAAACTCCTCCTTGTTTATTCGAGAAAGTTTCTAGTGACCTCTGAGCTAGCTGGCAAAACTAATTAAGTCTAATATAGTCAGTAGAGACCTAGTCGGCCTCAGTCCTACGTCTACACTGCTGTTTATATTATTCCAATGCGCAGAGCCTATTGGGAATATAGGAACTACACTACAAGCGCCCAACGTTTGGTAAGGCGATAATCTAACGCAAGACACTAGAGTAACTCAGCCGTGCTTTTTCACACAGAACCCTTTTTCTCGTAAAAACTCCAATAGACGTCTGGAGTGGGTAAAAGGTTAAAATCCGCCGGAACTTAGTAGGAAGAGATTCCCATTTATAGTTTTTGGTTAAGTCAACGTTGAAGGATACAGTGTTCCAAAATATTGTGCACCTAATCTTTGTTTCCCTTGAAACTTGATCTGCAACAAAACTTTCTGTCAGTAAAATGCCGGACGGTGACGAAGAAAGAGATGCTACAGCGTCTCAACTGTTGTTAGATCACACGAATCTCCAACAGAATGAACCGGATGCAATTATCATCCCGGCAAATATAAGAAGAACTATAGCTATTAAACTTATTGAAAATGGACTATCATCACGAGGTGGTACAGTCATATTCGTGGTAGAGGCCCATGAATATCGACAGACAGAGGTATTCTATTCATGGATACACTTTCCAGCAGCAAATGCTGTAACAAAAGAATTCCACTATTACAAAATAGAGGAACCGCCGGATGAATACACTCCTTTCGAGGAGGTTGAAATCCCACTAACTTACCAAGAGCACCTGCTCTGGTTTAAAGGCGCCCTAAAACATCAAAATCACATCACCAGGCTTGGTCCACTAGGTAGACCAGGAGCAACATGGCCGTTTCTAGCCAGCTACACACCACATCCAGACATTGATAAAATGTCAGACCGGGAACTTTTAGCTCAGCTAAATCTATTAATTAAAATACATAGACAATTGGTCCAATATGTAATGCGGACTTCAACAGTCCAACCAGCAATTAACATTCCACAGCTGACCCCTCATCAGGGGAACATAAATAAAATAACACCACAGAACATACAATCATGTCTTGGTAAAATACCCTCAAAACGGGAACACATTCCATTCTGGTTAGCACAAAAAAATCACTCAAATAGAGGCAGTATTTCCTGATACTACACCTACTGAGAAACACAGAATTCTGACTATCTGTCTTCCAATAGGGATCACACCACAAGTGGAGGACTGTGACACTTGGGGCACAGTCTTTGCTTCCATTTACAAAAAAATACATGGTGTTCCGTCTATGGCGGTAATACCAGATGTACTAAGACAGATTCAAAATGAATACGGTCCAGAACCTGCTTTAACTCTGGGTATGAAATTACTGAAAGACTTCAAGCAGGTCTCGGCTATATTATTAGCCAACATAAAAGGAGAGGCAGCATCTGTGGTGATCCGCCAGAAATTGAAAGAAACAGATATAGCAGAACAACCATTTGAACTTGCCAGAATCATAGAAAAATCCTATGAAGAACTAGGAAGCGATAGTTTGGGTGGGAAACCAGTAAAACCCCAACTACTTGAAAATCCTGAAAAAACATTTATTAAAAATAATCTAAATACTCCAAAAAGAGTTGGGATGGAAATAAACAATCCACTCCCAAAAAAAACGATTCCAGTCCAGAGGAAGGTCTCCTCAACGGAGAGATAGATCTCCAGAACGAGGTGGCAAGTCTCCCCAGAGGGAGCCCTCTGAGAAAAGATACAACCTTAGAGATAGGGATAAATTGAGAAAACCTGATAGATATCAAGATATTGATACACGTCCCTCTTGATCTTTTCAGACTTCCTCACAGAAATCGGAAAGAAGAGGATGGTCAGAACACAAGGAAGAGCACGTCAAGTCCTAAGACAAGGCATCTGCTCATCAAAGTAAAAAATTACAATTTCCAAGAAAAAAGGTAGCTAAAATAATAAAACATGCCAAGGATACTGAGTACAATACTGAAAAACTGAGAGTGGGCTCAGACAATGCTAGACAGCGCAGCAGAAGTGACAATAGCTTGCAAGATCTTGATGAATCTTCTGGAGACAGTGGACACGAATGAGTAAATTCAAGTGGAAACTGCAGACACCAGAGTTAGAAAACCCCATAAAATATACGAGATAACATTACGTATAGAGGGGGACAAGACTTGGAAAGTAAGGGGTCTCTTTTGGGATAACCTTTTGAAAGGCTATGACATACTATTAGCTGAGAAAGACTGGCCACCAGAGTTTGTCAGGGAGTGCCCTCATGGCGAAGAAATGATTATGCCTGCCTTCTCAAATCATATTCCAATTCATAAAAAATATACACTTGCAAGAAAATGGGCAGTAGCTCAAGCTCCTGCATTATATAAAAATCATGTAGGATGGGATGAAGATTCTCCTCACCAAAAAATCCAGTTAAACAATCAACCTACTGCACAAAGGCAGTACCCAGTTAAACAAGAAGCTAAAAAGCAAGTCAGGGAGATCTTAGATCAACTTGATTACCAGGGGGTGATTGAAACATGCACCTCACAAATGAACAATCCTTTGTTTCCTGTCTCCAAGCCAGATGATTCATATCGTCTAGTTTTGGACTACAGACACCTAAACTCATGTTGCAAAACTTTTGCAGTACAAAACTCACACAGTGCAGCACTAATGAATAACATCGTGCGCAAAAAATATAAAACGACATTAGATATCTCTAATGGATTCTTTTGTCAAAACATTGCACCTGAAAGCAGGTATTTGACCGCTTTCTCAATAATGGGGTCGCAAAAACACTTCTGTCGACTCCCACAGGCATTCAAGAATAGCCCAGTATTATTCTCAGCAAGAGTAACAGAGTTACTACAAATATATGATGATGAAGCATTATCTTATGTCGATGACATCTATCTCACAGATGATGACCTGGAGACCCATTTGAAAACAGTGAACACATAATACTTGTGTTCGCAGCTGAGGGTTACAAATTCAACTTTAAAAAATCAAGAATTGCCCATCTAACTGTCCTGTTTTTAGGATATGAATTATCAAGTGAAGGCAAAAGCCTAGCAGACAACTTCTTAGAGAAGTGTGCTGTACTCCAAGCACCTAAAACGCTGAAGAACTTACAATCAATATTAGGTTTCCTGAATTTCGGAAGAACATACATTCTAAATTATGCAGAAAGAGTTAAACCTCTCTATGAATTAATAAAACCTGATTTCAAACCAATAAATTGGACTCAGAAACACACAGAAATTTTAAGATCATTGCAAACAGACATGTTAGCTAAAACAAAATTGCAAACTCGCGAAAACATACGCAACCTTGTAATCCGAATTATCCCAGGAAGATGCGGATTCACGTACCTAACCTTTAATGAGGGAGAAACGGTACCAATAGCTTACAAATCACACTTGTACACACAAGCTGAAATGAAGTTCAGTTCTACTGAAAAAATTCTAATAGCGGTTCAAACTGCTGTAGCAAAAGAAAGAACCCAAGCCCAAGGCAAAAGAATAACTGTTTTAACAGCAGAATCAGCCCTCGAGGCATTAACAAGCCCACGCAATTTGACTGCAGTGGCATTAGATCCAAAATGGATACAATGCGAAAATTCTCTTGCTGCAGAAGACGTGAAATACTATTTTGACCCGAAAATGAAAAAAATAGAAAATCTAGAATATGAAGAAGAATATCCTCTGCCAATCTAAATTCTGCCTCTTGAACAGTACACATGTGTAATCTACATGGACAGATTGGCACAACACTACGATGTAGAGAAAAAATCTTACAACGCAGCGTGCGCGATTGTTAAAGGTCGCTGGCGCTTTGGTAAATTCAGACCAATAGTCACCAAAACTGAATCACTCAGAAACTGCTCAGCTCAGCGAGCTGAAATAAGATCTTTAAAGATGGCGCTTGAAAATGCCGATCGCGAATTCCCCACACTAATAGTGTGCGATTCACATTACTGCGTCAAGTCTTACAATAATGACATACAGACATGGATTCAAAACGATTACAAAGATGACACAGGTGCCGCAATAAAGCATAAAAAGCTTTGTGAACAAGTAGTTCTTTTGCAGAAAGAACTACGAAAGACTCACGTGATACATACACTGAGTCATCAACGTGATGGCGTTCACGTTGCAGGGAATTCATTGGCTCTCTGAGCCACAGCGGAAGCGGTTCGACCGGCTTCCGTAGCCACAAAAAGCATTCTAAAAAATACATAGACGGAGAAACAGTGCTAGCGGTAAAAGCGTCTTTAAAAGGCGATTATGCAGCATTACCTCTGAACTATCTACTCAATTATACATACATAATAGTTGCAAACTCCGATCCTTTTGCTCAAATCCCTGGAGTGGGGGATAGAGTAATTCCAAACACGAACAGGAGAGTCTTCTTGATTGAAGCGGCACATATGGGATTGGGTCTAAGGCATCGAGAGATCGTGGAATCTCTAAAAGAATTACAATCAGAATAGTGGTGGCCGGGGATGACCCTGCAACATTACAAATTTGCAAAGAGCTGTCCAAACTGCAACAGAGATCGCAGTCGTGAACCGACCGGAGTATTGCCAGGACCCCTTTTTTAGAAAGCATCAAGCTGTCTATACGCAGAAATCCAGCAGGAGAAATGCGTCCCCATAATATTTAAGACTAGATTCACTTAAAATGCAGACACCAGCGAATCGGGGTCTCTAGTTGGCAGGGGTATGCACCCTAGTCCAAGTAGGGACCACCGCTTCCGTCCTGGTAGCTTGGCACAGAGCAGCAAAGGCGTAACTTCAGAGGCAATGTGTAAAGTATTTGTGCAACACGCAACAACAAGGACGCAGTAAAAACACTCACAAAAGTACACCACACCAATTGTGTATAAAAATATGAAATATCTTTATCTAAGCATCCGGCAAGAGCAATCATCAAATAAACGCAGTTGCAGGCAAGATCAATAATCAAATAAATGCAGTAAATGTACAGGAATTTATATAGCGCAAATCACCAAGCGGTTTCTAAGCGCTTGCTTAGGGAACCCGTCCTGGTATTCCCCTGTGAGATAACCCCGGCAGGGTACCCGTAAGTTGAAAGCCAGGCATTCCGCCGCGAGGGGCCGTTGTGGAGATTAAGCAAGCTATTGCCCAGAGTTGCAGAGTGTGAACCTGTGAATCGAGTAGGCACCGGAGCGAGAGAATTGTCGAGTCCATGGACATTTTAGGACTCAAGACCCCGCCAAGCCGGGAATTGAACCCTGGTCCCGGGCTGACCTCTGCTTCCAGGTCTGCCTCCTCTAACCAGTGAGCCACACTTCTCCACTGTTGCAGGCAAGCTCTATAATTAGGCCAATTTAGTTCCCAGGCAAGGTCACTATTACAAATGGATCCAGTTTCCCGGCCAGGTCAAATCCCCGGCAGTCCATACAGGCCAAGAACTCTTATTTGCAGGACCTGCCTGACAGTGTTCCTTGTGAGGGGAAATAATCTAGCAAGCTGCGGCAGTTCGTGTTCTGCAGGCAAGCGATCGGGTAATTGTCAGCTCAGTCTCAAGCCTGCATCATAAAATAATGGGTGCTAGGGCTATCCCACCTAGCCCCAGAACAGAGTCACTTAGTGCGAGGTTCCCAGTGGTAATATGCTCCCGCTGTACTGGTAGGGAAAGGCTGTCCCCGATGCTGATAGTGTTGTGCTCAACAAATGCCCCCAAAGCAACTAGTCCAGGCAAACAGGCCCGCAATGTATTACAGGCAGTCCCCGGCAGTTCAAAAAGGGAAGGCCGCTCAAGCGGAGCGAGGTAACCCTCCTGCCCGGCCCACAACCCGCTTACTCGCAGCAACCCGGAACCCAGAATGGTTACATGCGGCAGGGATTGTAGGCACTTGTGCGAGGCTCCGGGGGTCTCCGGGGTGTTAGATCCTTGCAGGCGCTGCCCGGGTGAGGAGCGAAGCAGCCCCTCCCGCCCGGCGTCGACGAGTCTTCCGTTTCCAGGCAACGGCCCCACCGGCACCAATCTCAGCGCGGCTCCTCGTCTGACGTCAGAGGAGCTGCGCTCGGGGTTTCTGAGGCTCCCGAAGTTCCCGGGCTGCGGCGGTGTTTACGGGGAAGCAAAGTTGAATTTCCCTACAATGCCGCTGTGGGGGCCTGTGCCACGCTGCCTTCCTCAATGTGTGGGCCACAGTCGCACACAGCGCTTCCTCCACACAGCGCTTCACTCTTCCTTCGGGTCGGGGGCAGGGGAGGTACTTCCTGCCACACAACGCTTCTTCACTTCTTGGCGCTACCCAGTGCACCCAGACCCTGGTGGCGGCAAGTTGGCAGAGACAACGCTGCTTCCAGCAACGGCCAGATGACGGGCACACAGCGCTCCGATGCAACAGCGCTTCAGTCACAATCCAGCACTCCTCAGCGCAGCCCTATCCCAGGCGGCGGCGGTGTTTTCAAACAGCACTCCTTCTGGCACAGAGCTCCACAGTGCCTTCGGGTCCCAAGGTGGACACAGCCCCAGGCACACTGCGCGTTAACCGTTTTGCTCACCAAGTCCTTCTTAGACAGGGCGGGGCACCGCTCCAGGCACTCAGTGTGGCAGAAGCAGCTCAGGAGGGAACGTGGTTGTCTCAGCGCCACAGGGGTAGGTTAAACAGTGTTGCAGTCCCAATCAAAGAAACTAGGTTCCATGTATGTTGTGGAGACAGTCTGGGGGTGTTTCTTCAGTCTCCTCTTGCAGGGCAGGATCAACAGGCAGTGAGACAGCTCAGTAGATGGGGCAGCAGTTCCTTGGAGCAGTCAGCCTCCTTCAGTCTGGCAATTCTTCCTGGCGCAGCAGTCCTTACTCCAGCAGGGATTCTTCTTAGTCCAGGGTGTAACAAGAATGTGAGGCCAGGACCCTCCCTTATATATCTTTTTAGTCTAGGGCTAGAAAGTGGTGGAAGTCTCTGGAAGGGTCTGGGGGGCAGGGGCTTCTGGAAGAGTCCAGGGAGTTCTGGTATGTTCCCTGCCTTCCCTGACCTATCTGTCACAGTGACGAGAGACAGGCCGTTAAGGCTACAGTGGGCAGCCCATCACAGCTCATCCCAGGGAAGAAGGTGTGAATCACCACTCCCACCTCCCAACCCAGGCAGGCTATCAGTATGCAGAGGGGAGAGGGGAGTCTGCACCCTAATCTAAGTGTAGGCAGGAAAAAGTCCCCTTTATAAAAGTGGGATCCCTAGCGTAGTAATGCCCAAACCCTATATATCATTGGAAAGGGTTCCCCGCCCCGAGTCCAACAAGACCAAACATGATAGACTTATTAGGTCCCTGTCAGAAGATAGTCCATAAGGGGAGGTTCCCAATGTTAGGCTATGGAGGATTAAGCCTTACTGCGGTAGCAGTGGCTTGTGGCTCATATGCCAGCCTCACAAGGTTTTAGGAGAGAGCACCTGCACCTCAGCACTGTTTAGCAGTGGTGAGGCGCCCAGAGTCCTAAGTCCAACAAAATATAGGATAAAAATGGGAGGCAAAAATGGCAAAAATGTAGGGGAGACCACCCTAAGGCTGACAGGTCTAACACATACATAATAGTTGCAAACTCTGTTCCTTTTGCTCAAATCCCTGGAGTGGGGGATAGAGTAATTCCAAACACGAACAGGAGAGTCTTCTTGATTGAAGCGGCACATATGGGATTGGGTCTAAGGCATCGAGAGATCGTGGAATCTCTAAAAGAATTACAATCAGAATACTGGTGGCCGGGGATGACCCTGCAACATTACAAATTTGCAAAGAGCTGTCCAAACTGCAACAGAGATCGCAGTCGTGAACCGACCGGAGTATTGCCAGGACCCCTTTTTTAGAAAGCATCAAGCTGTCTATACGCAGAAATCCAGCAGGAGAAATGCGTCCCCATAATATTTAAGACTAGATTCACTTAAAATGCAGACACCAGCGCTCGGCTGACGCCAGAACTGTTATAAAAGATTTGCGAGTCTTTATCGGAATATACGCAATTGGCATGCTACATTCTGACCAGGGTCCTGCGTTTAGCTCTCGAGCTTACAAAGAGGCCATGGCCAGCATGGGCATTGAATTGCGATACTCTTCTCCATTCCATCCTGAGGGAAATGCGGTAGTGGAAAGAAAAAACCGTGACATAAAGCAATCTATAACGGCGAGGGTATTAGGTTCGAGTGATGGGTGGGTCAAACATTTAACAAGTGTCCAACGTAGTCTTATCTGCCAAGAAATTCTCTAAAAGGTCTCACTCCGTACGAACTATTGTTTGGTACTAGAATGTACGTTCAGGATCTTGATAGTCACACTTCAGTGGTAGAAGAAAAATGCTTTGATATCAAAGACCGTTTGGCTGTTTTACAGGACTTAAATGAAACAAGAAGAAACCTGAGTAACATAAAGTTAAAACAAAAGCCAACAGCCACTGAAGAGAAACCACCTGTCCCAGCAAGACCTGTCTGGATTCCAAAGATTGGGGATCTGGTCAGAGAGAATATCGCGGTGAAGAAGGAATTTGGGCCTTCTTACAGAAAAGCAGTGCCTGTCTTAGCTGTCAGCGGAACAAGATCAGTTGTACTACCGCCCCTTGATGGTAAAAAGGAGAACCGAGTTGTATCCATCGACCTGGTAAAACCACAATCATGTGGCCAATAATAAGTAGTAGGCCCAGTGGACTCCCAAGAAATAGCAGAATACCAAAATTTGCTACAATCCAAGAGGTTCAAACTGGGAGACTAATCACATTTGATAAACCTGCAGTAAATAAAAAAGGACTATGCAACAAAGACATGGAACTTGTGCCTCTTGAAACCCAAATTGCAACAGTTCGTCAAGAAACACCAATCTACAACGATGTAGCATCGGACTATACTAATGTCTCAAAGAAAGATCCAAAGACTAAAGAAAATCCGGAAGCAATTCCAACAATTGACAGAACTGCATCTGGCTACTTCATCAATTTCGATGACTTTTCTGATGATCCAAGTGAACATGAAGAAACGCCAGTAACAAAAACTTTCAAAGACAAAGTAACTGAACACTCTTTCATCAACTCAAAGAAACCTGTCTGATTTCTCCATGGATTGAATTTTGGATTGTGTTAGGTGTACTTTTCCTCCTGCTTTGGCTCATCATGGTTCTTTGTTTGGGAAAATTCATTGAAGCAAAATACAGTACAATGGACACAGCAAGTCAGAACATCAACTTGGTCCTAAAGCCTCACAAGTCATCTCACATCGAGAAAAGAGAACTGTCATCAGTGAACATCACAGCCAATCTAATACCCGGTGGGGTAGCATGGGACAAAACGTATTATGAAATGTATGGCCCGATTGAGCTCTTGAAATATCCACACCAGTTCAAGGTTTCCTTAAGTGACTTTGTAAAACCAAGTACTTTCTCTGATTGGGACTTTGAAAATATTAATATTATGATGTCAGATTTAGTAATGTCAGCAAAATTTACAGAACATGATTACTTACAGGGTTCATCAAATTATGAAGAAATGTACTGCTATAATCACTTTGGTCATCACTATTTGCATAAATCTGCACAGCCTAGAAATGTTTTTAATTATAACCAATGGGAACATTGTGCAACACCGCCTAAAGGCAGCTCGAAAACATTTTATGAAAAATTCCCATACTTCTCAGGTTTTCACACAAGTGATGCAGAAACGTTTTATTTTAGAATGTTAAATAAGACAGGAATGAAAACAATGTTGACAAATACTAAATTGATTCATTCTGAAACATTTAATGAAAAAATGACTACATTTGGTTTTGAATTTTGGGAAAAAAACATTGAAACAAAAACCATCTGGGGTACAATAGAATGGCAGGTCCAAGGTTTAGAAGCATTATTTAGAGCCTGCATGATCCCAGAACAATTAATATTCCTGAATGACACCATTCAGCAAACAACCTGTCTTGGCCTAGCCAAGATTAAAGACTTAAATAAACCGTCTATTCCGAAGCCCATACCTGATAGTAATAGCACTACAGATGTGGAGATAGACGTATCCCATATTTTACACCAAAACAGAACACATCCTGCTTGGAAAAAATGGTTGATCTGGCCCATAGACACAAATAACTGTCAAGATAGATTCCTGAACAAAATACAGGGGTTTAAACAGACCAGGCCAGACCCTAGATACTCCCAGAGACAACACCCAGGGATAGTTACAACATACAGTGTAGGGAAACTATGCCTCAAATGGCTACAGAAATCCACACTGGCTGAAATTAAGTAACACTTGACTTTACTTAAAGACGGTGCTGACTTGCGTGATTTCATACTGGGACCACGCAAACAGCGTCAAAAACGTTTCATAGCGGCCGGTATATACGCTGCATACAACGAGGCTTGGAAAGAAACACAAATTGAAACAGCAGAAAAAATACGAGAAATTGATCGTATTAATTTGGAAAAATCACTTTCTGTTGTGGACAATGGGTTAACGACTCTGTCCTCCAGAATATATTCACTGGACAGTATCGTATCATCTGCTATTGACATAACAGAGCAAGACTTACTAATGTTACAACATGGTCAGTCCCAATTACGTTCTATTGTACAGCTTGGCTGGACATTGCAAAATCTGCGTTCAGGCTACGTGCCATGGCGTTTAATCAACGTAACGTCATTATTCTCTATCTTTAACCTTACTGATAAACAAATCAGTTTGGCACAAAAAAGAGCAGACTATACGATTCTGAGCATTGAAAAACTTGAGAGATTACCATTGACAATGTAAGAAAGACCTGTCATTGAATGGATAATACACGGAATTATTACAATTCCAATAACAACTTACCAGTTTAAATATTGCCAAGAGTATATACCAGCGGGCCAGTATGAAAGGTTGGGTAAAGTATACATCAAGTCAACATGGAAATTACCTTATACACACAAATGTTATAGTGAAAAAAAAAAGGAGGTATTTCTTAGTGGGCATAATTGTAAAAAATCACTAAGTGGTACACTTCTGTGTCAAGGTATTAACTTGCATGGAGCCTGCAAAGGGTCTTCAAATAACCTTTCATGTCACCTACACGGCACTCCGGCAGCACAGATAGAGCCATTTTTTAGACAGCTTTCCAATGGCAGTTTTGTTCTAATAAGTGAACACAGCTGTTGTGGCATGGTGCCAGGAAAAGCCTATCTCGTGAGCGTTAGTTCCATGGTCACTTGCTGTATGCAAGTATTGTATCCAAACAGCAATCCAGACATGGAGGCGGCAATATGGCCTCGTTTGAATATCTCTTCTATTCGAATTGATACTTTAAGCAGAATGAAGTCTATTCTTTTACAGACAACTGTGCCTTTAACCTCATCCAAAGAAACGTATGATCTGCAAGTTGCAGGGACAGCAGCACAGATACATTCCCTATTATCAACAAATTGCCCTGTACATTTCGTAGAAATGTTAGGCCAAATTTTAAACATGTCTGATACCAGTTGCATCGCACATGTATTTAAGACGATTTGTTCGGGACTGTTAGCACCCTTTGAAACAGTTCTGGGCATCTTTCTGAATTTTGTCCAGTCTGTCTTCAGCGGTCTGCCTCTACTTTTGGGACTCGTAGCAGGAATTTTATTTCTGATCCTTCTGCTCCGATATGGCAAGCCAAGCCACAGACAAGACTCCAGCAACAATGGGAGAAACGATCCTAGCTATACGCTACCGGGACCGCATCACTAAAGTCCTTGGATTAGCCCGGCTAAGAGATCTAAGTGCAACCTGGTTTCTTTCATTCAGACCTATCTGGCAAGATTGCATCTTACCTGTGCGTAGTAGGTAGGTGGCGGTGAAGTACGAGAGGAAAGCAGCACCAAACAGGTACAACCTTCTGTGAGCATTGCTGATCCTGACATCGATGATAGCAATCATTTTCACATATGCACAATCTCAGCATTTTCGAACTTGGTCGAACTTTCACCTGATGTTGTAGACCAATTTTTTGCAAGCCTGTCTGAAATGATGTTCTCCCGGAACAAAAAGAATAAGTTTTGATAAACACAGCTACTGAAAACAATTGGAACTATTTTTCCCCCTGAAAGCGAATTTTTTTTTTTCACTTCCAAAATATTTACCCTTTTTTCTGGCACATGGTAATCTGCTTAAAGTAGAACTATTCTTAGAGAACAGAGCTTCTATTTTAGGAACTCTAGAGACAATATTTTACCTCAGCCTCTAGCACATGTACAGCATTTGTATAAATATGTGATGGAATGGTCTCGACCTTCTTTTCTGTATTCAGAGCCATTTCATGTGTAATTTTCGCAATTCATTCAGCTGATATATATATGCATTTAACTGTATCATGACACTGCTTAATAAGCGTACAGTACCAATACTCATTTTCGTGTATATACCATTTCAAATGCAATTTATGTATTTTGGGGTGGGTTGAAAACCACACATGCATCGATATGTTTAATATTGCTTAGTTTTTAGTAATAATGGACATTCATTCGTGGAGTGGGTGTTGTGCTTCTATCTAGGACCCTAATTCGATATTCCCGATTTATGCCCTTGTATGGCTATAATAAATAATATCCTTATAAAGGCATAAGAATCATATCCATATTTAGTAATAGCCCATGCAGTCCAAATACGGCAAGGCTACTCCCCCAGATTCCTAGAAAATACAACGCGTTCTTTAAACAAACCGAACCTCCAGCAACCTGGGAAATCCCCATGCTTTTGTTTTGATTTGTCCTAGAACTCCTGCGAGCACTGAAAGAACGGCCAGTTCTTAGTGACATCTTTATTGACGTCTTATGTCCAACCTTACGTCAAACCCAGCACCTTTCAGGCATAAATATACCAACGTTGCCTTAAGCAAAGACACGGTGGTTTGGAGCAGAGCGGCTATCTACTTGCCCGAGAGCCCAGCTGATGCGAAACCCACGGAAGCCGCCCCTCCCTTTTGACGCACTGAGAAAGCCGCTGTCTTTTTCTCCAGCCGAGAAAATCCAGCTCCGGTGTTTCCAGCCGCCCTTGCGGGTTGCTGGGATATCGAGTCCTGAGAGAGCGATACCAGACCTCCTGCTTTCTATTACCCAGGTACGGAGCTGACTAAACCCTTGAGAGAATTCTTGATCCAGATTCCTTGGCAAAAACCAACTTAACTTAAACTGCTACATACTTACTCCTTCCCACGTATTAGGCTTAGTTCAGGTACACCGGGGTAGGCGTAGATTAGAAGCACCAGTTGAGTACGTTAGTCAATGTATTTATGTATGTATATATTTTATTCATTTTAAAGTATCATATGGCTAAGAAACCATATCATGCTTTTACAGTATTATTTCATAATACTCCTTTTAATGTACGCACTTTACTTTATGTTAAGTATTGCAATTGTGGCAATTAATTTCTCTTGCGTGAGAAAGAAGACTGCTCAATAAATAAAACCTTTTATTGAAAACGCCCGTCTCTCTATTTCTCTGCACTCTGGTCAAACTAAGTATGCACGATTGACTGAGTAAAATAGCTGTCTATTGTTTTCACACGACTCTAGAGATACACTCTTTATTCTGAGGGAGCAAAGTTGTCATGTTTATGGTTGTCAGAAGCTAATCCCTTCTTGTCTATCCAGGGAAGTTAAACTTCTCCTTGTTTATTCGAGAACGTTTCTAGTGACCTCTGAGCTAGCTGGCAAAACTAATTAAGTCTAATATAGTCAGTAGAGACCTAGTCGACCTCAGTCCTACGTCTACACTGCTGTTTATATTATTCCGATGCGCAGAGCCTATTGGGAATATAGGAACTACACTACACTACAAAATGGCATGATGCACAAAAGTCACCAAAGTCAAGAATCCAGAAGAGGAAGCCAGAGGGCGCCTCCCAGGCTCAGAATGGTCCTGATTCCATAACTGTTGATGATGTTCTTTAAGAGCTTTTACGTTCGGTATGCAAAGCAGGGTAAATGCACAGTATGTGCCAGAAGTTTCCTTCTTGTCCCAGGCACAGTCAGGAGGGTTTGGGGCCCATGTTGCCAGTGCGTCACTAGTTGGTGATAAGCCAAACCCCAGAGCTAAAAACCTGGATTTATGAATGCCTTTAATTTTTTCGAACAGATAGCTCTGTGGGTTCGGTGATTTGTGTGTGTTTATACATGTCCACGAGTGCTTATGTTTTCAAAAAGGTTCCTTGTCTTTGGTCCACAGACAATCATTTTATTTCTTTATTAATTACGAACTCGAAAGCGTTGTGGGCTAGGCTTGCCCCTCAAAGATGGTGTGCGTCCAACTCTGCTAGCGAAGGCCCAACAATTCGCTTTGCTGCCTTGTTGAATCTCTAGCCAGATAGATCTTAATGTGTCCGGCCTGGCCTCTTAATGATGACATGTACTTTAGAATGCCACCTCCTGTGCTAGCCATTGGTCTTGTAGTCTGAACTCTAGGCAGATCTGTGCAGGTGAGGTATACTGTGGGAGATGAAATATGAGGTGCAAAGCTTTGCATTGTGAGTTGTTCAGAAATAGGCCTAACTTCCCCGGGAGGGCTACTGACCTGTAGGCTAACATTGAGATCAGCTTAGCTTTGATTGCCACCAGGGCTGCTTTCCAGGTTGGTGTTGGGATTGTACTAAATGTTTTTTGAAAAGCAGTAATGAAGGAAGCCAAGCAAGGTTTTAGTATGTTTAGGTGGAGTTTGGGGGAATGCGATCTTGAAGTCATACCCCTAAATATTTGTAGCTGGAATTTTTTTCCACCAATTTGCCTCCCAGATACCATTATGCCCTTTGGTGTCCACCTCTGAAAATTAAAATTTTCTGTTCTTTCTAGATTCACTGTCATGTGGTTTTGTGTACAGTATAGGGCCAGCGTATTCAGCAAATTTTGCAGGCCAATTAGAGTTAAGTTCATCAATATTATGTTGTCTGAGTATTATAGCGACGTCCACAATTGCTGTCCCAGTTTTGGGGGATGAGAATGCGCATCATCCAGAAATTTTCTCAGATCGGAGATAATCGGATTGAACAGAAATGGGGGGAGGACACACCCTTGTTTTAGACCCTGCCCAGTTCTTATTGCCGGGGATAGGCCCTTGTTCCTACGCCACGGCTCACTTTTGCCCAGGTTTCAGAGTACAGAAGCTGCACAGCTCATAAGACATTTGCCGGGATGTTCCACTTTGCCAGTTTGTGCCACAGTAGATTCCTGTCCATGTGGTCAAAAGCTTTTGAAAAATCAATGAAACTTGTATAAACAGCTGTTTTTTTTCAGAGTGTATTTCTCAGAGCTACAAGATTGTCGGCCTTACATGACTTGGGCCGAAAACCTGTTTGGTTTCTTGGTATCAATCTTGCTTCTTCTGACCAACATTCTAGTTCTTGTAACAGGATGCCAGCAAAGATCTTTGAGATATTGTCTAAAAGGGTGATCATTCGGTAACTGTCTGGGTTCAAGTAGGGGCTTTTTATGTATATGGGGTGGAGAATGGACCCACGCTGAGACTCTGGTATATTGTTTTTTGGAGACGGAAATTAAACAGCTGGAGAAGTTGTTTGCTCCACAGTCCCAGATCGTGCTTGTAGATCGATGCTTAAATCTTTTATGGGGTAACCCAGTATCCCTCAGAACCTGGGCAGTATATTTTCAATATAAACAATGGTTCTGTCGGGTGTGAACCTCGTTAAGCCCTCGCTGTACAGTGTCTAAGGAATGTATCCATCTGCACTCTTTATAGTTGAGTGATTTGCATAGTGAACCACCTCTGCTGCCTATCGTTACCTTCTCCAATACCCTCCATTCAATGTCTTTTGGTTTGTGTCCATGGGTGTTATAATGCTCAACTAATGGAGACCCCACTGTGTTGCATCTAATCCTGCTCATGTGTTGCAGAATTCTTGTTTCACAATTCACTCACTTCCTTTGTTGCGCCGTTTATTGTAAAGTGACATGCGGAGATTGATTTTCTTTCTATGCATTTATAGTGGGTCCTGACAAGAAACGATTTATGAATAAGCATACTGAGTGATTAAAACCTTTATGACCCTTTTTGTTTGTTTGGATTTGTATGTACTGGTTGACTTTATGTAAATAATCTCATTTGATGTAAAATATGATGACGCACAGGTTGTAAGATATTTCAGATTTACACATGATTTAAGGCAACTAGGTTCATACCCGACAGAACCATTGTTTATATTGAAAATATACTGCCCAGGTTCTGAGGGATACTGGGTTACCCCATAAGAGATTTATATATTGAGTGCAGGTAGATACCTGCGAGGGTGTTACTCTCATTTATTGTTGTATCGTCTGAGTTATCGATTTATTTGTATTATTATTTTTTGTTTTTCTAAGTGATCGGTTCATATTGTTTTTTTGTATACTTGAATATGTCCGACAAAGATACCTTGTCATACAGTGAGGATTATATAGCCAAACTAATCCAGGAACAAGGGGCCTCCAATTTCCTTTTGGGAAACGAGAGATTACCAGCTGATGCTGGCCTTAGTGAGAAGCTAGCAAAGCTAGAACGACTCGAGAAGAAATTAATTAGGTCACGACTACATGGTCATGTCCTAACTAAATACCTTGAGGCCAATATAATACCAAAAGGTCTCCAGGTGCGCAACGAACCTTCCATTTTTATAGACATTCCGAAGTTCCGCGAAGGCTTTAGTTACGTAGCCAACAATTGCTCCAGGCACTGGATGGTGCTTGGAGTTGAGATGGCTATCGACTACGTGAAGAAGCTGATACAGGAAATAGAAGACCTCAAAAACGAGATTTCAGGGGATTCTGCACTCACTAATGCCAAAGAGGCATTGGAGCGTGCGGAAAAAGCCTTAGTTGATTTCAATACCATCACATTGGGGAGGAAATGACGTTAAGAACTACGACAAAAAAATAACTTACCCTTACCTCGCAGACGATTATTACCAACAAGACAGTCAGGGCTTCTTTACCAACAAGGGGAGACAGGGTCCACGCAGGTTTTATACCTTCTCTAACTCCTCCGTAGGAAGTGACTCGGACTCAGAAACTAGCAGACCCTCCACAAGTAACTCTGAATACCGGGCACCTCACCATTTTTTAGGGGACGGCCAGCAGAGGGGAAACAGAGGGGGGGGGGGGGCAGACAGCAGAACTGGGATCGCCCAAGGAGATGGGGGCGGACAAGGCCGACACAAGGAACATCCAGGGTCAGGTTTTACCAACCGGAAACCCATGGGGAGATCTCAACCAGAAGACAAACATACAGGTGGTAGTACCCCGCATAACATCCTTAAACCCCACTAGTACGATTGATGTGATTGACCACATACATAACCCCCCTAGTCTGAATACTATACATACATTAGACATTGAAGCCAATCAGACACCCTCAAATGTTTTCCCACCAGATATGAATGTCTTGTTCAACCAAGTGGCTAGACCTGTGACAATGGATTCTAACGACATGGACCGAACAAATGTAGTGAACACCAGAACTACTGTGACACCAGTCGAAGTGAATGCACCAGCTACCACAATACTAATGGAGCCATTATCACACTTAAACCCAGTGATTAATTTATCGAACTACAATCTGACAGATGTGGAGAAAGACATTTTATCCAAGGGGTTGTCATTTGTACCTACGGCTTTCCCAGATTCATTTCAGACTAAACTGGAACTTCAAAGATTTTTCCGAAAAATAAGATTGAGATATTTCTTTGCGAACAATAGCTCTACGCACACACAAGCAGCTACAGCCTTTAGACCAATATCTACATTCACACCAGCCTCCTTTATGATGAGCAAACGAATATTGGCTTTTGAGAAAATAGTCTTGGAAGAAACCATGCAGTTGATGAAAGAAAAAAAATACATCAAATACAACGTGAGCAAAGAAGAAAGAGAGGCATTACAAGAACTCGCAAGAAATGAGGCTATAGTCATAAAGGCAGCGGACAAAGGGGGAGCAACCGTAGTGCAAGATACGCAGGATTACATATGTGAGATAGAACAACAACTCCAAGTACAGGAAAGCTACAAGAAGATCACCAGAGACCCTACATCAAAGATAAAGGCACTGATCAATGCAATAACCAAATCCGGAATCGACAAAGGTTTCCTGAGTCAACATGAACATGATTTTCTGAACCAACAGGACCCTAGGATTCCAACGATATACACACTTCCTAAAGTGCACAAAAGACTGGAGAAACCACCGGGCAGGCCGATAGTCTCGGGCAGTGGCTCAATTCTGGAGCCCTTAAATAAGTTTATTGACCATTTTCTGCAGCCTTGGGTGCCTGCTACAAAATCCTATGTGCGAGACAGTATGCATATCATCCAGTTACTAGAGGGCCAAGCATTTGATGGAGAAAAACAGACTCTGGTCACACTAGACGTGTCATCTTTATATACATCGATTCCTCAAGATGCCGCGATAGAAATTATCAGTACCACCCTTGAAAGGAGAGACAGACCGCACTGGATTCCAACTGAATTTTTGATTGAACTTTTAGAAATTGCGATGAGAAAAAACTATTTTGTGTTTAAAAGAGAATTCTATTACTTGTGCAAAGGCGTTGCCATGGGCGCTACTTATGCCCCAAGCCTGGCAAATATATTCATGGATGGATATGAGGAAGAATTTCTATATGACCTGACAAACCCCTATCTTGAGAAGATTGATGTATGGAAAAGATACATTGATGATGTTCTGATGATCTGGTCGGGCAATGAAGCTGAGCTGAAGGAATTTCATACCTGGTTGAACAACAGGAGCGTTGATATTCAATTTACAATGACCCACAGCAGTGAAACCATTGACTTTTTAGATCTCACATTTAGAGCAGAGAATGGACGACTATACACTGATTTATATAGGAAACCTAGGGAGAGAAATACCCTCTTGATGTACAGTATAGTGTAGTTCCTATATTCCCAATAGGCTCTGCGCATTGGAATAATATATTCAGCAGGGTAGACGTAGGACTGAGGTCGACTAGGTCTCTACTGACTATATTAGACTTAAGGTTTGCCAGCTAGCTCAGAGGTCACTAGAAACTTTCTCGAATAAACGAGGAGGAGTTTAACCTCCCTGGATAGACAAGAAGGGATTAGCTTCTGACAACCATATAACATGACAACTTTGCTCCCTCAGAATAAGAGTGTATCTCTAGAGTCGTGTGAAAACAATAGACAGCTATTTCACTCAGTCAAGTGTGCATACTTAGTTTCACCAGAGTGCAGAGAAAAGAAAGACGGGCGTTTTCAATAAAAGGTGTAATTTATTGAGCAGTCTTCTTCCTCATACAAGAGAAATGAATTGCCACAATTGCATTACTCATAGTAAAGTAAAGTGCGTACAGTAAAAGGAGGATTAAGAAATAATACTGTAAAAGCATTGATATGGTTTCTTAGCCTTATGATACTTAAAATAGATAAAATATATACATACTTATATACATTGACTAACGTACTCAACTGGTGCTTCTAAATACGCCTACCCCGGTGTACCTGACCTAAGCCTAATACGTTTGAAGGAGTAAGTAAGTAGCAGTATAAGTTAAGTTGGTTTTGCCAAGAATCTGAGTCAAGAATTCTCTCTAAGGTTCTAGTCAGCTCCGTACCTGGGTATTAGAAAGCAGGAGGTCTTGTATCTCTCTCTCAGGACTCGATATCCCAGTAACCCGCAAAGGTATCTGGAAACACCGGAGCTGGATTTCTCGGCAGGAGAAAAAACAGCGTCTCTCTCAGTGCGTCAAAGAGGAGGGGCAGCGTCCGTGGGCTCTCGCATCAGCTGGGCTCTCGGGCAAGTAGATAGCTGCTCTGCTCCAAAACCACCACCGTGTATTTGCTTAAGGCAACGTTGGTATATTTATACCTGAAAGGTGCCGGGTTTGACGTAAGGTTGGACATAAGACGTCAATAAAGATGTAACTAAGAACTGGCCGTTCTTACAGTGCTTTACAGGAGTTCTAGGATGAAATCAAAACAAAAGCAAGGGGGATTTCCCAGGTTGCTGGAGGTTTGGTTTGTTTAGAGAACTCGTTGTGCTTTCTAGGGGGCCGGGGAAGTAGCCTTGCTTAATGTGACAGCATGTACTACGACTGAATATGGATATGATTATTATGCCGTTGTATGGATATTATTGATTATAACCGGACAAGGGCATAAAATAGGAATATTGATTTAGGCTCCTGGATAAAAACACAATACCCACTCCACGATCTAATGTCCATCATTACTAAAACTAAGCAATAGTAAACATTTATAGGTACATGTGTATTCCAACCCACCCCAAAATACATTTTTCTGCAATTGAAATGGTGCATGTGAAATACATGAAAATGATATTGGTACTGTACGCTTTTCAAGCAGTGTAATCATTCAGTTAAAACGATGCATATATATGATTAGCTGAACGATTCGCGAAATTTACACATGAAATGGCTCTTAATACAGAAAAGAAGGTCGAGACCATTCCATCACATATAAATACAGTCGCTGTAAATGTGCTAGAGGCTGAGGTAATATATTGTCTCTAGAGTTCCTAAAAATAGAAGCTCTGTTCTCTAAGAATAGTTCTACTTTAAGCAGAGTACATGTGCCGGAAAAAGGGTAAATATTTTGGAATCGAAGAAAAAAATAAGTTTGCTTTCAGTGGGAAAAAATAGTTCCAAATATTTTCAGTAGCTTTTGTTTATCAAAGCTGAAGGCCGAATTCAGAGTTCAGGGAACGCTGTGTGCTCGTTTGCTTGAAAGTAATTCTTTTTGTTCAGGGGAGAACATCATTTCAGACAGACTCGCAAAAAAGGTGTCTACGGCTTCAGGTGAAAGTTCGATTAAGTTAGAAAATGACGCAACTGAGCAGTCTCGAGCATGATTGCTATCGTCGATGTCAGGATCAGCAATGCTCACAGAAGGTCGTACCTGGGTGATGTTGCTCTCCTCTCGTACTTCACTACCACCTAATCGTAGTGGCGAAGTCTCAACGAATGCCGTCATCAGGATGGGAACCGCTGGGGACAACACGATTCATGAGCCGTTATCGGACTTAGCAAAGTATCTTTATCCATTGGTACTGCTGATGGTAGTGTAAGACAGACGTCCAACACGCATTCTTCTCCACATAGCATACATCGAAGCACAGGTAAGATGCAATTCTGCCAGATGGGTCTGAATGAAAGAAACCAGGTCATATTCAGATCTCTTAGCCGGGCTAATCCAAGGACTTTAGTTATGCGGTCCCGATAGCGTATAGCTGAGATCGTTTCTTCTATTGTTGCTGGAGTCTTGTTGGCGGCTTGGCTTGCCATATCTGAGCAGAAGGATCAAAAATAAAATGCCTGCTACGAGTCCCAACAGAAGTGGTAGGCCGCCAAAGACAGAATGGACAAAATTAGGAAAAATGCCCAGAACTGTTTCGAAGGGTGTTAACAGTCCCGAAAAAATTGTCTTAAATATATGTGGGATACCACTGGTATCAGACATATTTAGGATTTGGCTTAGCATTTCTGCGAAATGCACGGGGCAATTTGTTGATAAAAGGGTATGTATCTCTGCCGATGTCCTTGCAACTTGCAGATCATACGTTTCTTTTGATGACGTCAAGGGCACCGTTGTCTGTAAAAGGACAGACTTTATTCTGCCTAAAGTATCAATTTGAATAAAAAAGATATTCAAAGAAGGCCAAATTTTTGCCTCCAAGTCTGGAGTGCTGTTTGGATACAATACTTGCATACAGCAAGTGACCATGGAACTCACGCTCACGAGATAGGCTTTTCCTGGCACCATGCCACAACAGCTGTGGTCCACTATTAGAATGTAACTCCCGTTAGAAAGTCGTCTAAAGAATGGCTCAATTTGTGTTGCAGGTGTGCCATGCTGGTGACATGAAAGGTTATTTGAATTCCCCTCACAGGCCCCATGCAGGTCAATACTTTGACACAGAAGTATACCGCTTAATGATTGTTTACAATTTTTACCACTAAGAAATACATTCTGTTTCTTTTCACTATAACATGTGTGTGTGTAAGGCAATTTCCATGATGACTTAATGTAACCTTTACCCAACCTTTCATACTGGCCCGCTGGTATATACTCTTGACAGTATTTAAATTGGAAAGTTGTTATCGGAATTGTGATTATTCCATGTATTATCCATTCAATGACAGGTCTTTCTGACATTGTCAATGGTAATCTCTCAAGTTTTTCAATGCTCAGAATCGTATAGTCTGCTCCTTTTTGTGCCAAACTGATTTGTGTATCAGTAAGGTTAACGATAGAGAATAATGACGTTGTGTTGATTAAACGCCAGGGCACGTAGCCTGAACGCAGATTTTGCAACGTCCAGCCAAGCTGTACAATAGAACGTAATTGGGACTGACCGTGTTGTAACATTAGTAAGTCCTGCTCTATTATATCAATAGCAGATGATACAATACTGTCCAGTGAATATATTCTGGAGGACAGAGTCATTAACCCATTGTCCACAACAGAAAGTGATTTTTCCAAATTAATACGGTCAATTTCCCGTATTTTTTCTGCTGTTTCAATTTGCGTTTCTTTCCAAGCTTCATTGTAAGCTGCGTATATACCGGCCGCTATGAAACGTTTTTGACGCTGTTTGCGTGGTCCCATTATGAAATCACGCAAGTCAGCACCGTCTTTAAGTAAAGTCAAGTGTTGCTTAATTTCTGCCAGTGTGGATTTCTGTAACCATTCGATGCAGAGTTTTCCTACACTGTATGTTGTAACTATCCCTGGATGTTGTCTCTGGGAGTATCTAGGGTCTGGCCTGGTCAATTTGAACCCCTGTATTTTGTTCAGGAATCTATCTTGACAGTTATTTGTGTCTGTGGGCCAGATCAACCATTTTTTCCAATCAGGATGTGTTCTGTTTTGGTTAAAAATATGTGATACGTCTATCTCAACATCTGTAGTGCTATTACTGTCAGGTGTTGGCTTTGGAATAGACGGTTTGTTTAAGTCTTTAATTTTGGCTAGGCCTAGACAGGTTGTCTGTTGGATTGTGTCATTCAAGAATATAATTTGTTCTGGGATCATGCAGGCTCTAAATAATGCTTTTAAACCTTGGACCTGCCAATCTTTTGTACCCCAGATGGTTTTTGTTTCAATGTTGTTTTTCCAGAAATCAAAACCAAATGTAATCATTTTTTCATAAAATGTTTCTGAATAGATCAATTTAGTATTAGTCAGCATTGTTTTTACCCCTGTCTTATTTAACAGTTTGAAATAAAACATTTCTGCATCACTTATGTTAAATCCTGAGAAGTACGGGAATTTCCCGAAAAATGTTTTCAAACTGCCTTTTGGTGGAGTTGCACAATGTTCCCATTGATTATAATTAAAAACATTTCTAGGTTGAGCAGATTTATGCAAGTAATGATGTGCAAAGTGATTGTAGCAGTACATTTCTTCATAATTTGATGAACCCTTTAAATAATCATGTTCTGTACATTTTGCTGACATAACCAAATCTGACATCATATCATTAATACTTTCAAAGTCCCAATCATCAGAGAATGTACTCGATTTTACAAAGTCACTTAATGAAATCTTTAACTGATGTGGATATTTCAAGAGTTCAACCGGGCCATAGATTTAGTAATCCGTTTTGTCCCAAGCTACCCCACCGGGGATTGGATTGGCTGTGACATTCACTGATGATAGTTCTCTTTTCTCGATGTGAGATGACTTGTGTGGCTTTAGGACTAAGTTGATGTTCTGACTTGCTGTGTCCATTGTACTGTATTTTCCCTCAATGAACTTTCCCAAACAAAGAGCCATGATGAGCCAAAGCAGGAGGAAAAGTACACCTAACACAATCCAAAATTCAATCCATGGAGAAATCAGATAGGTTTCTTTGAGTTGATGAAAGAGTTCAGTTACTTTGTCTTTAAAAGTTTTTGTTGTTGGCGTTTCTTCAGGTTCGCTTGGATCCTCAGTAAAGTCATCGAAATTGATGAAGTAGCCAGATGCAGTTCTGTCAATTGTTGGAATCGCTTCCGGATTTTTATCTGCTTTTGGAATTTTCTTTGTTTCATTAGCATAGTCTGAGGCTACATCGTTGTAGACAGGTGTTTCTTGACGAACTGTTGCAATTTGGGTTTCAAGAGGCACAAGTTCCATGGCAATGTTGCATAGTCCTTTTTTATTCACTGCCGGTTTATCAAATGTGATTAGTCTCTCAGTTTGAACCTCTTGTATTGTAGCGAGTTTTGGTGTTCTGCTACATCTTGGGAGTCCACTGGGCCTACTACTTATTATTGGCCACATGATTGTGGTTTTACCAGGTCGATGGATACAACTCGGTTCTCCTTTTTACCAGCAAGGGGCGGTAGTACAACTGATCTTGTTCCGCTGACAGCTAAGACAGGTACTGTTTTTCTGTAAGAAGGCTCAAATTCCTTCTTCACCGCTATCTTCTCTCTGACCAGATCCCCAATTTTTGGAATCCAGACAGGCCTTGCTGGGACAGGTGGTTTATCTTCAGTGGCTGTTGGCTGCTGTTTTAACTTTATGTTGCTCAGGTCTTTTGTTGTTTCATTTAAGTCCTGTAAAATAGCCAAACGATCTTTGATATCAAAGCATTTTTCTTCTACCACTGAAGTCTGACTATCTAAGTCCTGAATATGCATTCTAGTCCTGAACAATAGTTCGTACGGACTGAAACCTTTTAGAGAATTTCTTGGCAGATTATTAAAACTACGTTGGACACTTGTTAAATGTTGGACCCACCCATCACCCGAACCTAATACCCTCACCGTTATAGATTGCTTTATGTCTCATTTTTTTCTTTCCACAGTCCCATTTCCCTCAGGATGGAAGGGACAAGAGTACCGCAATGCAGTGCCCATGCTGGTCATGGCCTCCTTATAAGCTCGAGAGCTAAAAGCAGGACCCTGGTCAGAATATAGCATGCCAATTGCGTATGTGCCGATATAGACTCGCAAATCTTTTATAACAGTTCTGGCGTCAGCCGAGCGCTGGGGTCTACATTTTTAGTTACTCTAGTCTTCAATAATATACATTGGGACGCATTTTTTCTGTTTGATTATGCGTATAGATCACCTTATGCTCTCTAATTGGGGTCCTGGCACTACTCCGGCTGGTTCGCCACTGCGATCTCTGTTGCAGTTTGGACAGCTCATTGCAAATTTGTGTTGTTGCAAGCTCATCCCTGGCCACCAGTATTCTGATTGTAATTCTTTCAGAGATTCCTTGATCGTCTGGTGTCTTAGACCCTCACCCATGTGTGCATCTTGAATCAAGAAGATTCTCCTGTTCGTGTTTGGAATTACTCTATCCCCCACTCCAGGGATTCGAGCAAAAGGAACGGAGTTTGCATCTATTATGTATGTATAATTGAGTGGATTGTTCACGGGTAGTGCTGTACAGTCGCCTTTTGAAGATGTTTTTACCGCCAGCATGGTTTCCCCGTCTATGTATTTATCTGAACGCTTTTTTGTGGCTACGGAAGCTGGTTGAGCTGCATCCGCTGTGGCTGTGTCAGCCAATGAATTCCCTGCAACGTGAACGCCATCACGCTGATGACTCTGTGTATGTATCACGTGAGTCTTTTGTAGTTCTTTTGGTAAAAGAAATACTTGTTCCCAAAGCGTTTTTTGCTTGATTGTGGCACCTGTGTCATCTTTGTAACCGTTTTGAACCCAGTTCTGCAAGTCATTATTGTAAGACTTGACGCAGGAATGCGAATCACACACTATTAGTGTCGGGAATTGGCGATCGGCAATATCGAGCGCCATTTTTAAAGCTATTAATTCAGTTTGTTGACCTGAATTGTCTTTTACAGATTGAGACATTGTTACCAGTGATCTTAATTTACCTCCGTGCCACCGGCATTTAACAACCTCGCATGTAGCATTGTAAGCTTGCTTTCCCCAAACTGAGGGTTGTGCATATCTGTCTGTATATATTACACAGGCGTACTGTTGTAGGGGCAGAATTTCGATTGGCAGAGGATATTCTTTTTCATAGGCTAGATCTTTCAGTTTTTTTCATGTTCGGGTCAAAATAGTATTTCACTTTTTCTGTAGCAAGAGAATTTTCCCATTGTATCCATTTTGGATCTAATGCCACGGTAGTTAAATTGCGTGGGCTTGATAATGACTCAAAAGCTGATTCGGCTGTTAAAACAGTTATCCTTTTGCCTTCGGCTTGGGCTTTTTCTTTAGCTACAGCTGTTTGAACCGCATTTACAATATTTTCCGCAAGACTGAATGATTTTTCAGCTTGTGTGTACAAATGTGATTTGTAAGCTATTGGTACCGTTTCTCCCTCATTAGAGGTCAGGTACGTGAATCCGCATCTTCCTGGGATGACTCGGATTACAAGGTTGCGTGTGTTATCGCAAGTTTGCAATTTTGTTTTAACTAACATGTCTGTTTGCAATGATCTCAAAATTTCTGTGTGTTTTTGAGTCCAATTGATTGGTTTAAAATCAGGTTTTATTAGTTCATAGAGAGGTTTAACCCTCTCTGCATAATTTAGAATGTAAGTTCTTCAGAAATTCAGGAAACCTAGCATTGATTGTAAGTTCTTCAGCATTTTTGGTGCTTGCAGTACAGCGCATTTTTTTGTCCGCTAGGCTTTTGCCTTCACTTGATAATTCATATCCTAAAAACAGGACTGTTAGATGGGCAATTCGTGACTTTTTAAAGTTGAATTTGTAACCCTCTGCAGCAAACCCAAGTAATATGGTGTTTACTCTTTTCAAGTGAGTCTCCAAGTCATCATCTGTGAGATAGATGTCATCGACATAAGATAATGCCTCATCATCATATATTTGTAGTAACTCTGTTACTCTTGCTGAGAATAATCCTGGGCTATTCTTGAATCCCTGTGGGAGTCGACAGAAATTTTACTGTGACCCCATTATTGAGAAAGCGGTCACATACCTGCTTTCAGGTGCTATGTTTTGACAAAAGAATCCATTAGAGATATCTAATGTCGTTTTGTATTTTTTGCAACCGATGTTATTCATTAGTGCTGCACTGTGTGAGTTTTGTACTGCAAATGTTTTGCAACACGAGTTAAGGTGTCTGTAGTCCAAAACTAGACGATATGAATTGTCTGGTTTGGAGACAGGAAACAAAGGATTGTTCATTTGAGAGGTGCATTTTTCAATCACCCCCTGGTATTCAAGTTGATCTAAGATCTCCCTGACTTGTTTTTTAGCTTCTTGCTTAATTGGGTACTGTCTTTGTGCAGTTGGTTGACATTTTAACTGGATTTTGTGAGGAGGAGAGTCCTCATCCCATCCTACATGATTTTTATATAATGCAGGAGCTTGGGCAACTGCCCATTTTCTTGCATATGTATATTTTTTATGTATTGGAATATGATTTGAGAAGGCAGGCATAATCATTTCTTCGCCATGTGGGCACTCCCTGACAAACTCTGGTGGCCAGTCTTTCTCAGCTAAAAGGATGTCATAGCCTTTGGAAAGGTTATCCCAAAATAGACCCCTTACTTTCCTAGTCTTATCTCCCTCTATACGTAATGTTATTTCATATATTTTATGAGGTTTGCTAACTCTAGTATCTGCAGTTTCCACCTGAATGTATTCATTCGTGTCCACTGTCTCCAGATGATTCATCAGGATCTTGCGAGCTATTGTCACTTCTGCTGCACTGTCTAGCATGGTCTGGGCCCACTCTCCGTTTTTCAGTTGTGTCCTCAGTATCCTCGGCATGTTTGATTATTTTAATACTGGCTACCTTCTTTTTTGGAAATTGTAATTTTTTACTTTGATGAGCAGGTTCCTTGTCTTTGGACTTGACCTGCTCTTCCCCGTGTTCTGACCGTCCTCTTCTTTCCGATTTCTGCGAGGAAGTCTGAAAAGATCGAGAAGGACGTGTATCAATATCTTGATATCTATCAGGCTTTCTTAATTTATCCCTATCTCTAAGGTTGTATTTTTTCTCAGAGGGCTCCCTCTGGGGAGACTTGTGTCCTTGGTCCGGAGATATTTCTCTCCGTTGAGGAGACCTTCCTCTGGACTGGAATCTTTTTTCTTTGGGAGTGGATTGCTTATTTCCATCCCAGCTCTTTTTTGGAGTGTTTAGATTATTTTTAATAAATATCTTTTCAGGATTTTCAGTTAGTTGGGGTTTTACTGGTTTCCCACCCAAACTATCTCTTCCTAGTTCTTCATAGGATTTTTCTATGATTCTGGCAATTTCTATTGGTTGGTCTGCTATATCTGTTTCTTTCAATTTCTGGCGGATCGCCACAGATGCTGGTTCTCCTTTTATGTTGGCTAATAATATAGCCGAGACCTGCTTGAAGTGTTTCAGTAATTTCATACCCAGAGTTAAAGCAGTTTCTGGACCGTATTCATTTTGAATCTGTCTTAGTACATCTGGTATTACCGCCATGGACGGAACACCATGTGTTTTTGTGTAAATGGAAGCAAAGACTGTGCCCCAAGTGTCACAGTCCTCCACATGTGGTGCGATCCCCATAGGAAGACAGATAGTCAGAATTCTGTGTTTCTCAGTAGGGGTAGTATCTGGAAATACTGCCTCTATTTGAGTTATTTTTTGTGCTAACCAGAATGGAATTTGTTCCCGTTTTATGGGTACTTTACCCAGACACGATTGTATGTTCTGTGGTGTAATTTTATTTGTGTGAGGGGTCAGTTGTGGAATGTTAATAGCTGGTTGGACCGTTGAAGTCCGCATTACATATTGGACTAATTGTCTATGAATTTTAATTAGTTGTTTTAGCTGTGCTAAAAGTTTTGGTACTGACATTTTTTCAATGTCTGGATGTGGTGTGTAGCTGGCTAGAACCGGCCACGTTGCTCCTGGTCTACCTAGTGGACCGAGCCGGGTGATGTGATTATTATGTTTTAGGGCGCCTTTAAACCAGAGCAGGTGCTCTTGGTATTTTAATGGGATTTCCACCTCCTCGAAAGGGGTGTACTAATCCGGAGGTTCCTCTATTTTGTAATAGTGGAAGTCGTGTGTGACAGCGTTTGCTGCTGGAAAGTTTATCCATGAACAGAATACCTCTGTCTGCCGATATTCATGGGCCTCAATTACGAATACGACTATTCCACCTCTTGGTGTTAGTCCATTTTCTATAAGTTTAAGAGTTATAGTTCTTCTTATGTTGACCGGAATGAGTATAACATTCGGGTCATTCTGTTGGAGAGTTGTGTCTTCCAACAACAGTTGAGATGCTGTAGCATCTCTTTCTTCGTCTCCGTCAGGCATTTTACTGACAGAAGGTTTTTTAGTTGCAGATCAGGTTTCAAGGAAACAACGATTAGGTGCACAATATTTTGGAACACTGTATCCTTCAACGTTGACTATACCAAAAACTATACATAGGAATCGCTTCCTACTAAGTTCCGGCGGATTTTAACCTTTTACCCACTCCAGACGTCTTTTGGAGTATTTACGGGAAAAGGGGTCTGTGTGAAAAAGCACGACTGAGTTACTCTAACGTCTTGCGTTAGATTTATCGCCTTACCAAACGTTGGGCGCCATGTAGTGTAGTTCCTATATTCCCAATAGGCTCTGCGCATTGGAATAATATATTCAGCAGGGTAGACGTAGGACTGAGGTCGACTAGGTCTCTACTGACTATATTAGACTTAAGGTTTGCCAGCTAGCTCAGAGGTCACTAGAAACTTTCTCGAATAAACGAGGAGGAGTTTAACCTCCCTGGATAGACAAGAAGGGATTAGCTTCTAACAACCATATAACATGACAACTTTGCTCCCTCAGAATAAGAGTGTATCTCTAGAGTCGTGTGAAAACAATAGACAGCTATTTCACTCAGTCAAGTGTGCATACTTAGTTTCACCAGAGTGCAGAGAAAAGAAAGACGGGCGTTTTCAATAAAAGGTGTAATTTATTGAGCAGTCTTCTTCCTCATACAAGAGAAATGAATTGCCACAATTGCAATACTCATAGTAAAGTAAAGTGCGTACAGTAAAAGGAGGATTAAGAAATAATACTGTAAAAGCATTGATGTGGTTTCTTAGCCATATGATACTTTAAAATAGATAAAATATATACATACGTATATACATTGACTAACGTACTCAACTGGTGCTTCTAAATACGCCTACCCCGGTGTACCTGACCTAAGCCTAATACGTGGGAAGGAGTAAGTAAGTAGCAGTATAAGTTAAGTTGGTTTTGCCAAGAATCTGAGTCTAAGGTTCTAGTCAGCTCCGTACCTGGGTATTAGAAAGCAGGAGGTCTTGTATCTCTCTCTCAGGACTCGATATCCCAGTAACCCGCAAAGGTATCTGGAAACACCGGAGCTGGATTTCTCGGCAGGAGAAAAGACAGCGTCTCTCTCAGTGCGTCAAAGAGGAGGGGCAGCGTCCGTGGGCTCTCGCATCAGCTGGGCTCTCGGGCAAGTAGATAGCTGCTCTGCTCCAAAACCACCACCGTGTATTTGCTTAAGGCAACGTTGGTATATTTATACCTGAAAGGTGCCGGGTTTGACGTAAGGTTGGACATAAGACGTCAATAAAGATGTCACTAAGAACTGGCCGTTCTTACAGTGCTTTACAGGAGTTCTAGGATGAAATCAAAACAAAAGCAAGGGGGATTTCCCAGGTTGCTGGAGGTTTGGTTAGTTTAGAGAACTCGTTGTGCTTTCTAGGGGGCCGGGGAAGTAGCCTTGCTTAATGTGACAGCATGTGCTATGACTGAATATGGATATGATTATTATGCCGTTGTATGGATATTATTGATTATAACCGGACAAGGGCATAAAATAGGAATATTGATTTAGGCTCCTGGATAAAAACACAATAACGTCTCTCACCATCCGAGGAATCTAAGGGATAATCTGCCCTATGGGCAGTACCTTAGACAAAGAAGGAATTGCTACCAGAGGAAAGACTCCTTCCGTGAAGCGGATAACCTAACGATGAGATTGAAGGAGCGTGGTTATCCATTGGGCCTGCTTAAACGTGCCAAGAAACGTGCATGGTACCATCCACGTGAACTACTTCTACAGACCAAGGAGAAACCCGAGGGAACTAAAGGTATGGTTTGTGTAACTACATACCACACAAGGAGTTCAGATATCAAGAAAATTGTACAAAAATACTGGAAGCTAGTGGCAACGGAATTACAGATGGAGGAACAACCAATGTTTGCCTTTAAGCGAGGAAGGAACATAAAAGATTCAGTGGTCAGGGCTTTCCTTGAACCCCCGAAACAATCAGATCTAAGAGGCATGCTCAACCTCCCCCCGGTGGTGGGCCATCACAAGTGTGGGAAATGTAAAGCGTGCGACTTTTGTCTGGAGGGATCTAGCTTTACCCACAACACCAAAACATATCGGCAGACGCAATTCACAAATTGCAACAGTACCCATGTGATTTACGCCATCACTTGTCCATGCACATTGGTCTATGTGGGACAGACAATACAGAAAGTGAAAACAAGAATTCTGCAACACATGAGCAGGATTAGATGCAACACAGTGGGGTCTCCATTAGTTGAGCATTATAACACCCATGGACACAAACCAGAAGACATTGAATGGAGGGTATTGGAGAAGGTAACCATAGGCAGCAGAGGTGGTTCACTATCCAAATCACTCAACTATAAAGAGAGTGCAGATGGATACATTGCTTAGACACTGTACAGCGAGGGCTTAACGAGAGGGAGGAGACAGCCAGACAGATGGACAATTGTGACATACCTGCCCCTTCCACTGATATCTTCGCCAGACTGTTTACCCTGAACAGATTGTGGCATTGCCAAGTGACTGTAACCATACTACTATGTAAGCTCCATGAATACATTTATGGGTTCATGTTATGACATAATGTTTATTATTAGGGTAGATATATTTGTCATTTGAATGCATTTACACATTTGCACTTGCTTGTAAACGGGGATCATTGCTCACCATTGACGTTTTAGAATGCCTTAGAAATAATGTGTATATTTTTCCGTATGATGGACATGTATTAAACGAGATAAATATGAATGTATTTAACGATGCCCCATTCAAAGCTCAATACTTTGTTATGTTAGTTTGCATGTCGTAATACTGGAAAATGCTCACAATCCCACTAATAGCTGGCAAAGTACACCATTACGACTTATGTTTTTTCCCCGAATATTTCCTAAGATATGAACCATGCCATAGGTATGATTAGAATCCTTGCAAGGCACGTACCAAAATCCCTAGCGTCATTGAGAAACGCCGAATTCCTACCAAACGCCATGACGTCATGCCAACAGACGTCTGTTTGGATACGTGGTGTCTAGTTACCTAGCAACCGGGCCGCGTCCTCGAGGAGATAGGGCTGGTATATACCGGCTTTCAAACTACCGGGCCCTTCATTGCAACCGGACACCTCGCTGGACCGTGGCCGCGAGCGGGCTCACTAGCAGACTGAGAAATTGCCCGAATCGGTAAGTGTGAGGTCCCCATAACGCTTCAGAGAACAGTAAATTGATCGGCTGATTTAGATGACAGTCGGATGCACGTTTACTGACGGCAGCCTGTCCTTTATGTTAATTTCAGATCGCCGAATTCAAGGCGGCCGATTCATGACTATCGAAGAATTATACTTTAATAGACACCGAGATGGATTCGGTAAGTCTAAACGGAACGGAGAAACCTTACTTTAATGATTGATGATGCCTGCATTAAGAAATTAAATATTATAATAACGGTTACCCACCTTAATTTACAGATGGCCAAATAACCAAGCAATCGGCTCCCACTCAAATAATTCCAAGTGCCTATTTATACAGTGAATCACGCAAAGTAACGCGAGCTTGATTCTTTGGAGAAATATACATACAGGGTGAGTGTGTGATAGTGAGGCCAAAGGGGTTGGCCTAATGGCTAAGGCGCTCGACCTCGGACCTGGAGGAACTGGGTTCGAGTCTCGGTAACGACGCCAAAAACCCCCTGTGATTCTGGGCAAATCACTTAATCTCCCCGTGCCTAAAAAGAAAGTGTGTCCTCATGTAACGTAACTGGTGCTATGTAAAGCGCTCTGATAACTGATTCGGTTCGGTTCTAGTTCGCGCTATATAAAAAAAAACTCTAAAAAAAAACAACTCTAAAGGCCACTTACTTAGTTTTTAATGTCAGGTAAAAGACTTGTCCGTTAATCTATATTATAACCCACAGATTAATCTTCTGATGTGATGACAACCCGGCAGAGACGTTCTTAGTATTAATCAACCAATGGATAATAGGTGAGTCCCTTATCACCTAATCGAATCTTGCGATTTTTAAATGTATATAATTTTTTACTTACAAATCCAAACCCTGACGTTTTTTTCCGTCTTATCAACAGGCGCTCACACCCTTCCCCACGTTCCTGTCCTGAGGAAGACCCGTACAGACCCACAATTTAGGCGTCAATAGGGTCGAAACGTCGACGATACTAGATTATAGGACCAGTGGACTGAATCCAGGATACAAAAGCTAAATAATTTAGCACACTGGACTACGTGATCACTGAACTTCGAAAGAACTGGCCTATGAAATTGCCTTCCCCATCCCCCTATTTCTCTGTCACTTGTATATAAATCACTTCTTTTTGTACCACTTATGCACAAATTGTCACAATTCACTCACTTCCTTTGTTGCGCCGTTTATTGTAAAGTGACATGGTGAGATTGATTTTCTTTCTATGCATTTATATTGCGTCCTGCCAAGAAACGATTTATGAACAAGCATACTGAGTGATTAAAACCTTTATGACCCTTTTTGTTTGTTTGGATTTGTATGTACTGGTTGACTTTATGTAAATAATCTCATTTGATGTAAAATATGATGACGCACAGGTTGTAAGAAATTTCAGATTTACACATGATTTAAGGCAACTAGGTTCATACCTGACAGAACCATTGTTTATATTGTAGATCGATGCTGGCAATCCATTTGAGCCCGGGCCCCGTTTCCTCTGATTTTCTTTATCTGGGCTTCAATTACAGTTTGTGAGAAGTGGAGGCTTGGAAAATCACTATTGTCTTCTATATACCATGTTCTTGAACCTCCAGGGTGGTGAAGATAGCCAATATGGACTAACCAGGCCTGTAAAGGAACGCAGTTGCCTACAGAAAAAGCCATGCCCTGTTCTAGCTGGTTGATATTTTAATGTCTGCTAAGGGGGGAGAGTGTGGGCGTTTCTTTTTGCGGGCACATTTTTTAGTCCCCACACGGTCACTTCTCAATTATTTTTCCACTTTCAGGCTATGCTTAATTGACCCCTTCTGCATCCACGGCATTACATTGGAATTACTTTTTGGGTGTAAACCAAACAGATCAGCACAGTAATTCTATGTCTAAACAACGCAATTATGGTTATTGAATTTTAGTAACTAGGGATACTACGCATGTAGTTAAGCACTCGCCTAGGGCATGCCTCACAGTGACAATGACAGTAACCTAATTTTCACAGCCATTGTTGCACGTTGGATTTCCATGCACGTGCATGGTATGCAAGACATTCGTATTCTTTCAGGCAGCAATTTATTGACTCTTGTTTTTTCCCCCTTTTTCCCACTCCCACTCCCTTCCCTTTTTTACATTTCTTTTCTCTCCTCATTTCCTCGCCTTTATTTCTTTTCCCTCCCCCCTCTTCCCATGTTGTTCTTTTTTCCTTGTGACAGGCACTTCTTTCCTCAGGCATACATTATAAGTCCTGATGATGATGATCCCCATATTTCATTAATGGATCGAAACGTCGTCGACCGTAAAGCACCATGACTAACACAAAAGTTTAAAAAAAAAATGTATTGACATTTTGTTAAAGATACAAAACACTTCAACAACACAACAGGCCAGTTTGTTGATACAGCAATACGGAATGTAGCTTAGTCACAGTCCATGCATTGATACATAATGCAATAGCTGGTCACGTCGCCTTTGCACTTACGGCTCATGAGAACATTAACCACATAAACCCAAATGCTCTCTGACAGCAGTATAAGAAAATAGGAAATTAAAAACATAGTATAACACAATATATCACAGGGTTTGTCCAGATTTTATCAGTCACATGCAATTACCACCACAGTTTCCAAGGAATTAGAAGCGGGAATCCGCCACAGAGCATGCGATACCCAGTAACACTTCATATCTATTCTGCAATCAGCATGTCGTCTGTTTGCTCAGCCCCAGCAAAGTCGCTCTGCCTCTGAACCCAGGTCAGGAATGGTTCCCAAAGGTTTCGGGGCCAGGAAGTAGGGGGCATAAGTTCCCAGAATGTATTTAATTGTGTGTGAGCATAGGTGACATCAGCAATCCACCCCTTTAAGCGATGGAGCCCTCCTCCTACCCCAATGTACTGCAATTTGGTGCTTAGTGAATAATAGAAGCAGTGCATGCAGCTTGCGTAGTTTAGACGGGGGTATCTTTAACATATCCTAATAGGCCTAGGATGGGAGATGGAGCATCCTACACTCCCAACAATTTGGCTCACTGAGGTAAAAATCCTGGACCAATATTCCACAATTATTGGACAATCCTATGCCACGTGTAGAAATGAAATAGGAGAATATTTGCAACGCCAACAACTAACGTCTTCTCTAAGTCCCATACGATACAGGCCTATAGGTGTTCTATAAAATCTGTGCAGATATTTAAAGTGGATCAATCAAAGCCTGTAATTGGGAGAGAGCTCTTTAAGTTGTCGACAGCAGAAGTCCCACTGGGCTTCGGTTAATGGGCTGTGAAGATCTTCATTCCAGTACTGAAGGGATTTAGGCTTTAGCAATGGAGCATTGTTTTGCATGTGTGTGTAGAGGCGTGTGACAAGTTTATGGGGAGATGGGGGTCTCAACAAGTTTTCCAACGCGGGCATAGGCGGGGGAGCTGCCGGGAAGTCCTCGCAATGGGCCCGACACGCCGCACGCAGCTAATGATACAGGAATAGCTCGGAGAAGGGTACCGTCTGTCCCTTGTCCACTTCTGGAGGGGGTCTAAATCTGTTTTCCAGAAATAAATCAGCAAAGGTGTGAAGGTGCATCTTCTGTTCTAGTGTCTTACCAACCCCCTCCCCGATACAGGGCATCCTTGGGTTCTGTGCCAGCGGGATTGAGGGGGCATACAACACCGGGATACCCGCTCGTTTGTGCAGCTCATCCCACGCCCATCGCAACGTTCTGGCGGTGTCTATGTCTCCACGAGGGCGCTGTGTCAGTTTATAAATAGCCACTTTAAGTGGGACAGGTGCAACTGCGTCAAGCTCTACCACTACATGGGGTTGGAAGGGCATCGGGTGGACTCAAAAATGCAAAAATTGGGCCTGGTCGCAAAGCGCATAAAGGTGCATGTCCGGAGCACCCAAACTTCCCTGATGCAACGGGAGCGTCAACATGTCCCAGGATGCCCTAGCCTGCCCACTTACCCATGCCAGGGAGATGATATGTGTCCTGAGAGTGTTAAAAAAGTGCAGCGTGAGTGGGATCGGAACGGTTACAAATAAATACAGAAATTTGGGCAGAACGAACATTTTAGCCAATGCTATCCTCCCAGCCAGGGTCAACGGCAGCCTAGACCACATCTTAACCTTCTCCTCCAACCATATGACAGCTCACCCATAATTCAGATTCCAAACCTCCTGTGTATCCCAACTGATCCATATGCGCAAGTACTTGACCGCTTCGGCCTCCCACTTCAGAGGAAATTCGGAAGTTACCCGCGGTGTGCCATCTGTCAGGGGAAAAATCACCGACTTTGCCCAATTTACAAAAATTCCAGCCAGACCGCCAAAATGAATAAACTCCCTCAAAAGTGGGTCTAGATTCTCCTCCGGGTTAACAAGATAAAGAGTCATGTCGTCTGCATACAATGATATGAGTAGGCTCCTGAAGCTGAACCCTATACCACGTGCCGCGTGGTGTTGCCTGATACGGGCAGCCAGGGGCTCCATTGCTATCACGAAAAGTAGCGGGGAAAAAGGACAGCCCTGCCTTGTACTGCGCAATATAGGGAAGGGATCAGACTGTAATCTGTTCACCCTGATCCGAGCGCTGGGCAAGGCATATAATAGGCGTATGCGATTGATGAAGAGCGGGCTAAATCCCATACGGCCCAATATGGCAAACAAGTAAGGCCACTCGTGTGTGTCGCATGCTTTGGTGGCATCTAAAAAAAACACTGCAGCTTGTACCTCTGGGTGCAAATAATGCAGAGCTGAGAAGACAGTACGTAAATTATGAGAGGTCAACCTCCCCGGGATGAAGCCTGGCTGATCCGGGAGCGCAATCGCAGGGTGCAGAGGCTGTAACCGATTTGCAATCAGCTTAGCCAGCATCCACATTTATCATTGATAATGGTCTATATGAATCCACCTCAGTTTTTGGCTTCCCGGGCTTTAACAAAGTAATAATTATAGCTACCCTCATGGACTTAGGCAGAACCCCTTCCTCCAGAGCCTCCTCACATACCGCCAGCAGCCCAGGTGACAATTCCTCAGCATATGTTTTGTAAAAAGATGTGGTCAATCCGTCAGGGCCGCGGGCCTTATCAAGCGGTAAGCCTTTTATAACCTGGGCGACATCTTCGGCAGTGAACGTAAGAACCATATACTTTCTATGGGTGTTATTGAACCAAACCAATGTAATCAAGTCAAGAAAGGACTGCATCCCCTGAGGGCATGTTTCCTGGGTGGCAGTGTAGAGGTAGGAATAAAATGTGGAGAACGCATTTAGAATTTTTACCTGACCCCTGACAGTGGTTTCTGGTGCAGTGTGTATTGGGCAATCTAATCATACTGTGAAACTCAGTACCTGATTAAATCCTCCACAGAAACTGAATGGCTGAAGAACCTCACTGATAATTTCCCAACTCCCCAATGCCTCTAAACCAGATTTTCACTGGAATCAGAAACAGGGGGAAAGAGGAAGTGGAGAGAAAGAGAGACTGCCACACTGGTGTTTTCACTGGGTCGTCCCGAAGGGAGCAATCTGCACCTGCAACAAGAAGCACAATATTACTAAGCTCAGTATACCTAAATGAAACCTCTATATTATATGTTGATTTACCAGGGGTGTATTACCTTAGCATGTGTGGAATCTTGCCTCTCTCTTATATTGTTCCTGAATGTGCGTTTAAAGTTCTTTTTACTGCTTGCCCTCCGATTCAGAGAAGGATTAATTAAGTAGACATCCTTTTTTCTTTTCTTTAGGTAAGAAACTCCAATAGGCAATACTGCAGTGCAGAAATGTTGGTAAGTACGACTTATATATGCATATATTATTTCGCTTACTAGTTGAAAAAACAATTTGGAATTGCTAAGCAAAAATGATACAGTCAGATTGTATGTTCATAACAGGATTCAACAGCTGTCCTGAATTACTCTTTATAAGTCTCTAATTAGTCTTTTAACATAAGAGATAGTGCCCAACAACCGTTCCTTGTAGAGCACCAAATAAACAGAAAAACAATTCCAAGTTCGAGTGGCTCTCGAAATACTGTTCCAACTAAAAGGCTGCTCACCGTCTGAATGCTATTCCCATCTGACAAGAAACAATGCGGTAAGATGGTAGTCAGAAGGCAGTAGTTAGCTGGCACAATAAAGGATACATCGGCAGTTGAGAGATACGCTGAGAACTGCCTTCTTCTATGAACACAAAATACCTCACCAGAGTTGTCGTTGCTGACAATGCAAGCGTTTCACCTCGCAGGAACTGAAACCAAGAGTTTCTGTGTTAAAAAATGCGGATTTAGGCAATGCGAGCGTGAGTAACCTCGCGAAGACTGCAGCAGGATCTTCCTCTCAGGAATGCAGGTTTCAGCAATGCGAGCTTGAAGACACCTATCGAAGACCACAGATCTCTAAGTAGGTTGCGATACTCAGGAACGAAAGCTGAGAAGAGTATTCTGTGGCGCAGACAGAAAACACCTCCCAACCAGTGGAATTCTTCAGTTGAAGTGCGCCGATAAACAGGTGAGCGTGCTCCACACAGATGAGCTGTCAGCTGCAGGCTCCAACACTAGAGCGCTAACTGTAAGAGAGAGCCGCCATCCTGAGTCAGTGAAGAAACTAAGCTTTTGCCACCAACTGACTCTAGTTAAGTGAAAAAGGTGGCAAAGTGTAACCCTGCTTAATCTTGTATGTGGGACCAGACTGTTTACGCCTGTGGAATGACTGACCACCCCTGAAAATACCCCTACTAAAACCCCCTCTCTAAGAGTTTCGATTGCACCTCCGGCCTCCCCTGGGAGACTGGTTTCTCTCACACCTCTGGCCTTCCCTTGGTGGCTAGTTTCGATCGCACCACTGGCCTCCCCGAGGCATGAGATCTCCGCCTGCGAGGGTCCGGACATCAAAGGGCCACTGTGCTATATCAAGGCCCGCCCAAGAACTAGTGGGCAGTTGTATCCTGGACAAGAGAGCCCTGTTGATCTGATTGTGGCTCAACCCTTGGGGAGAAGACTGGACGTTGGAACTTAGCGAGCCCTGCTGACGCTGTCGCGGCTCATCCTCGTGAAGAAGGAACTGGAACCTCGGAGCCCTGCTGACCTCATCGCGGCTCATCCTTGAAATCTAAGGACATTCGTTGAACACCCTGAGCCCTGCTGACGCTGTCGCGGCTCATCCTCGTGAAGAAGGAACTGGAACCTCGGAGCCCTGCTGACCTCGTCGCGGCTCATCCTTGAAACTCTAAGGACATTTCGCTGAACACCCTGAGCCCTACTGACGTCGTCGCGGCTCCTCAAGAACTGACAGACACTCTGTTCACTCCGGATCGAGCCCTGCTGACCTCGTCGCGGCTCGAGGAGTACTCTGGTCCGGCTGGACCATCGACGCTACCAACACGATCTGACTCGAGAAGAAGTGAGTAGAGCAGCCAGTACGACCTCCATCTCCCGTATCCCCCGGCTCGAGGATTGAGAGCTGTGTGCAGGGTACGCTTCGTACTGGCCTAATATCGAGACTGTCCCGCTACCTTATTCCTTCCAACCGAGACTTTACGATCCCTCGATCGCTTGTAAATACGTGTTCATTTTGCCTCAAATTCTACTGTGTGATAAAGAACTTGCTTACTGAAACCCACGGTGTGGTGTCCGTTCATAAGTGTGGTGTGAGCTCAGTATGTACGATCTTAGACCCGGAGTCTTCCCCGGCGAGGATCTCACGGTAGGACTCGGCTGTATTCCAGGGAGAGGTGGGTCACAGAGTGATCGGGAGAGCATATCCTGGTCCTCTGGGATCGCCCCTTCTAACACTGATCCATCAAGTAAAGATGTAAATATTGCTCAAGATCCTGATTGACCCTCTTAGCCCATCAGTCTCAGGATGAAAACTGGTGGACAAACAAGAATCTAAGCCGAGGCCTTTTAAAAAGGATTTCCAAAATCGAGATGCAAATTGTGGTTCTCGATCAGAAACCACCACCTTAGGGATTCCATGAAGTTTCACAATATTCTGAATGAACAAAAGTGCCAATTGAGAAGCATTTGGAAGGGCCTTTAAAGGAATGAAATGGCTCATTTTGGAAAAATGGTCCACTACAACCCAGATAACTGAATATCCCTGACTGGACGGTAGGTCTACAGTGAAATCCATGGACACAGTATGTCATGGATGAAGAATGAATGAATGAAGGATCATTTATAATGCGCAAACTTAGCCCGAAGGGCGTCAAGGCACAGACTAAAACATAAAGTATCTTAAAAAATTACATAAACAGACAAAGGGTTGAGAAATTTAGTAATAAGTAATATTTAGTAATAAGCCTGAGAGAAGAGCCAAGTTTTCAAGAGCTTCCGGAACGTAATCAGGGAAGGTTGGTTGGAAAGCTCGGGGGGAGGTTAGTCCACAGTTTGGGGGCCAAAGTGGAAAAGGCTCTTCCTACCCATTTCGCCTTTTTAAATCTGGGGATCGCAAGCAGATTTCTTGTGGATGATCGGAGGGTTCTCTTGGGAGAGTAGGGACTGATCAGAGCCTTTATACCATCGGAGCCAGAGCCGAACACTGCTCTGTGGGCCAGACATATAAGCTTAAAGGAAATCCTGGCATGTATAGGTAGCCAGTGGAGATCCTTTCTGGCCTGAGTTGCGGATGATAGCCTAGGGAGGTTTAGAACCATCCTAGCAGCCAAGTTTTGAACCATCTGAAGACGATGGAGGGCTTTCTTGTTGATGCCCCCATACAGCGCATTACAATAGTCAAGCCTGGAAGATACCAGGGCAACAGTTGACTGTTTACGAGCATCAGATGATAAGTAGGGAGCAATCCTTTTAGCATGCGGATGGTATTGCAGCAGGTGGATACAGTTCTATTTACCTGAAGGTCAAAGGAGAGGGCTGAGTCAAAAAGAACACCAAGGTTCCTGGCCGAGTTGGTGGGTAGGGGACAGTCTCCCAAAGAGGGAGGCCACCAGTCCTTGGACCAGATGTCGGGATTCCCTCCAAAGACTAGTACCTCCGTCTTCTCCCCGTTGAGCTTCAGGTAGTTGCGTACCATCCACTGAGAGACCGCCTCCATACAGGTTTGAAATTTGGAGGCGGCCTCAATGGCCGGTGAGGTAGTAGAGCTGATAATTTGGGTATCGTCTACATAAGACAATATTTGGTACCCAAAGGATCTTATCACCTCGGCAAGTGGGGTTACATAGATGTTGAAGAGCAGGGGACTCAGGGCAGAGCCCTGAGGAACCCCACATTGCACATTCTTGGGAGGAGGACAGAAAGCCACCAAGCTGGACCCTTTGCTGTCTATGCGAGAGAAAAGAAGACAGGAGACTCAGGGCGCTTACCCTCAACCCTATCCCCTTCAGCCGGTCGACCAGGATAGAAGGGGATAGGGTGTTAAAAGCTGCCGTGAGATCGAGGAGCACCAGCAGAGTTGTCCACCCTCTGTCAACCTCGGTGCGGATGTTATTAGCCACGACAGTGAGGGCGGACTCGGTGCTGTAGGCAGCACGGAATCCATGCTGGGAGATGTCAAGAAGACCCGATTTTTCTAGATATGTGGTCAAATGAGAGTTGAGGTGGGCCTCAAGCATCTTTGCCGGGGCTGGGAGCACGGATATTGGCCGGAAGTTTTTTAAGACTTCTGGATTGAGCCAAGGTTTCTTTAAAAGGGGCTTTACAACTGCCGATTTCCAAGGAATAGGAAAAGATCCCTCGTCAATGGCCATATTCATAACTTGCAGGAGGGGAGGGAGGAGAGGCTCTCTGCAGGCTTTCAAGATTTTTAAAGTGCAGGGATCGAGAGGAGAGCAAGATTTAGTGGCATCGAGAAGGTGATTTAGTTCCTCATGTGACAGGTGAGGAAAACTGGAGAAATGTGGCAGGGAATCAGAATCAATGGTTTCCGTGTATGCAGGGGGAGAGGGGGAGGGCAGGGATGTACTGTTGACATCAAGTGAAGTATTAAGGGATTTTAGGGAAATGTAAATATCCGAGATTTTAGTGTGAAAGAATCCTGCGATATTGTTGCAGAGCTCTTGTGACTCATTCACTGATTCAGTCGTTTTGGGAGTGGCCAGGGTGTCAATAATTTTAAAAAGTTCCCTAGAGGATTTCAATGAGGCAGTGATATTGTTAAAATAGTTCTTTTTTTCTTCATCAATAGCTTTTTTGTATTCTCTCAAGGCAGACTTATGTAGGTTTTTTCTTCGGGGGTTCGGGTGGGCATACCAAGCTCTTTCCTTCTGTCTACATTTCTGCCGCAGTGATCTTAGATGTTCCGAGAACCAGGGTGACGAGGGGCTCTTCCTGGCTGAGTAATGTTTTTTAAGGGGTGCTAGCGAATCCAGGGCATTGGTAAGAGCGGCCGATAGAGCCATGGCAGCCTCATTTGCGTCAGGCCGAGAGAGGGAAGGAATATCTGTCAGGAAGGGAGCGAGTGTAGTATTAGATATGTTGTTATAGCTCCTCCTAGTCTACCATCCTTTTTTATTGGTTAGGTCAGAGCAAGAAGGAGTGCTGGTGAGATGGAAGAGAATAGCCAAATGGTCAGACCAGGACAGGGGGATCGGAGTGTCGATCCCCAGTCTGGTATCGTTGGAGAAAATGCCATCTAGGGTGTGTCCAGCGGCATGAGTAGGACCATTGACTAGTTGGTTAAGTCCACAGGACGTTAGACTCTCTGTTAAAACTTTAGTATTGTTATCCTCTAGTAGTTCCAGATGGAAATTAAAATCACCTAGGAGAGTAAACTTGGGCTTGCTAACAAAAGGTTCTAGTAAGGTAAGTAAATTATGACAGAAGTCATAATGGATAAGGGGTGACCAGCAACTGCATGAGAAGTCCCTGTGGAATTTGACGATCTACCTTTCCTTTCACACACTGCTCACTAGTAGTGACATGCTGCATCACCTGAGCTTCCATACCAGGACAACGGAATGATCTCTTCAAAAGTTCCAAAGTCTTTTTAACACCCTTATGCCCTGCCAACGAGTGATCATGAAACACTTGAATCACTTCTTTCCTGAGGTCATCATTTGGCACAAAAGGTTTTCCTTGAAAGAAAGGTTTACCATCTTTTACGTCACATTCTGGTCCTTCCAACTTCCAAGATTCTAACTCACTTTGAGAGAGATTTTCCTGGATCTTCTCTTCAAGTTTTTCATAAACTGTAGTAGTGCTTACAATCTTCTCTTCAAGGATGATATAACCTTCTTTCGCCTCTTCCTTCCCATCACCAACATTCAAGCGAGATAAAGCATCAGCCTACCCATTCACCGAACCTGGCTTGTAAGTCAGAACGAAATTATAGTCGGCAAAAAAGAGGGACCACCTAAGCTGCCTGGGGGTAAGAGTTCTGGCAGATTTCAAAAACTGCAAGTTTCGATGATCCATAAAAAACTGTGACCTCATGTTTCGCCCCAAATAGATAATGCCTCCACTCCTGAAAGGCATCCTTGACAGCCAATAACTCCTTGTCTGCAATGGAGTAGTTTATCTCAGCAGGTCACAATTTTCGAGATCGATAAGCCACTGGGTGACGTTTATCAGTGTCTTTATGTCGTTGAGACACGATTCCTCCAATTGCCATATTAGAAGCATCTGCTTCAACAACAAATGGTTCTGTTAATTTTGGATGTTGCAAAACTGGTGCTGTAATAAAGATTTCTTTCAATAGTTGGAAGGCCCTTTCAGCTTCACTACTCCACACAAATTTCTCAGTCTTCTTAAGTAAACGTGTGATGGGGCTAACCTTTTCAGAAAAGTTCTGAATGAAACGTCGATAAAAAATTGCAAACCCCAGGGAATTCTGTATTTCCTTAACTGTTCGTGGAGCCGGCCAATCATTTATAGCTCTCACCTTAGAGTCATCCATGAAAACCCCTTCAGGAAATAGGATGACCACTAAAAATTCCACCCGTGTGGAATGGAAAACACATTTCTCTAGTTTCACAAACAGCTGGTTTTCGAGTAAACGTTCTAAAATGGCCCGGACATGCCATACATGTTCATACATATTCTTGGAGCAAATGAGGATGTCATCAATATACACTACAGCAAAGCGATCCATAAAGTCTCGTAGAATATCGTTGACAAAATGCTGAAAAGCAGACGGGGCATTGCATAGGCCAAATGGCATGACTTGATACTCGAATAATCCAAAGCGAGTTCTAAAGGCCGTCTTCCACTCGTCTCCTTCTGCCATGCGAGCCAAATGGTAAGCACCTCGCAAGTCCAGTTTGGTATAGACTTGAGCCTCCTTTACTTGATCCAAAAGCTCTGAAATCAAAGGTAAAGGACACCTATTCTTCTTGGTGACCAAGATCAATGCACAATAGTCTATGCATGTTCTCAAACTCCTGTCTTTCTTAGGGATGAAGAAAAGTGGAGAGGAGACTGGGACGGACGAATAAATCCACTGGCAAGGTATTGATCTAGGTAATCCCTTAAATGCTTGTTCTCAGCTTCTGATAGCGCATAGATACGACTACAAGGTAACGAAGCTCCAGGTTCCAGCTCAATCTTGCAATCGTACTCCTGATGTGGAGGTAATTTCTAGGCCTCCTTTTCATTGAACACCGCCTCCAGATCTCGATATTCTTCTGGAATGTTCTGAACTTCCACAGTACAAATCATTCGAGCTTGTTCAGCTAAACAAACTGATGGGGAAGGTCGAGCTTCAGTCTGATCAAGATTAAAACAATGTTCAACACAATATTCTGAATTCATTTCAATCGTTCTCTTGGCCCAATCAATCCTCGGATTGTGTTCTGTGAGCCAAGGCAATCCCAGAATTAGCTGAAATTGAGGGGTGTCAATCAGATTAAAACGTATTCGACTTTGATGCCTCTTTGGACCAAACACTGTAATCTCCTCTGTATCATAAACAATAGGACCAGAAGAAAGATTGGTCCCATTCACAGCTCTCACAGGTTCAGGTCATTCTTTCTTGATAAAAGAGATTCTCAAAGACTTAGCAAACTGGATGTCACAAAAATTTCCAGTTGCTCCTGAATCTATCATTACAGACACCTTCTCCTCCATCACCTCACGAAACAAAATCTGACTGGAAATGATCAAATGTGGAGCAGATGACTGGAGGGTATTTGCTAATTGCTGAACATTTGTAGTTGTCTCTTTGATAGCTCCCACCAGAGCAACTCCGTCTCCTGGTGGGGCCTGTCTTTTACCCATGATGGACTCTTAGGTTTCTTTGGACACTCTCTGACGAAATGGCCAGAAACCCCACAGTACATTCATAACTTTCCCTGACGTCTTTTTTCACGTTCTTCTTTACTCAAAGGCTCACGTACTGTGCCAATTTGCACGGGTTCCTCAGAAGTTCCAACTACACTGGACTGTGGTACTTCAGACCTACTCTTGTCAAATCTGGGGGGGAATGGACCTATTTTCTTTCTGTCGTTCGCATCTTCTTTCAGATTGACGCTGATCAATCTGCAGCACAAGATCGATTAATTCCGATACATCTGTAGGTCTCTTTGGAATCTGAGCGAGCCCATCCTTCAACTCATCTCGAAGGCCTCTATAAAAAATGGCAACTCGTTTTGCTTCCGGACAATTAGTTTCTACTATTAGTTTGTTAAACCGAGCTAAATAAGCCACTAACTCCCGATTCCCTTGTTTTAAATCCAACAACTCATTATCTGTAGTTTGCGAGATGGTTCTGCGATCAAAAATTCGTAGGAATTTGGCTTTGAACTCTTCAAAGTTTTACAAAACAGGGTCATTTGTAGTAACTAGAGGCATGGACCAGGCAGCAGCATCTCCACTCAGGTAAGACAACATGAACGCCACTTTTGACTGATCTGCTTTAAAAATAATGGGCTTGCACAAAAAATGCAATGAACACTGTGTGAGGAAAACTTGTGCCTTATGAGGGTCTCTCTGAAATCTTTCTGGAGAAGCTAAAGGAATAGTTGGAGACATAGCGTGGATCACCTGGGTGGTTAATTCAGATGTTGAGGGAGTCAGTGAAAAAGAGGAGGGTTTCTGCACACTAAAATTTGGACTTGGACTAATAGCGAGTTCATCTATTCTTTGTCTTAAGTAACTAGCCTCCTGGTTTGATTTTCTCACTTCCTCCCTAGTTTCACTTAATAACTTTTGTAAACTTTCTAATATTGATGCCAAAGTCTTGACATCAAACCCTTCAGCCATTCTGTTTAGGTAGAGTTCAAGTTTTTTTGTAGGCACTTCAATCTGTCAAACTAAGTACCTGATCAATTCCTCCACAGAAACCGAATGGCTGAAGAACCTCGCTGATAATTTCCCAACTCCCCAATGCCTCTAAACCAGATTTCACTGGAATCAGAAACAGGGAAGAAAGGGGAAGTGGAGAGAAAGAGAGACTGCCACACTGGTGTTTTCACTGGGTCGTCCCGAAGGGAGCAATCTGCACCTGCAACAAGAAGCACAATATTACTAAGCTCAGTATACCTAAATGAAACCTCTATATTATATGTTGATTTACCAGGGGTGTATTACCTTAGCTTGTGTGGAATCTTGCCACTCTCTTATATGGTTCCTGAACGTGTGTTGAAAGGACTTTTTAATGCTTGTCCTTAGATTCTGAGAAGGAATCATTAAGTAGACTTATCCTTCTTTCTTTTCTTTAGGTAAGAAACTCCAATAGGCAATACTGCAGTGCAGAAATGCTGGTAAGTACGACTTATATATGCATATATAATTTTGCTTACTAGTTGAAATAACAATTTGGAATTGCTATGGAAAAATTATACAGTCAGATTGTATGTTCATAACAGGATTCAACAGCTGTGCTGAATTCCTCTTTGTAAGTCTCTAATTAGTCTTTCAACATAGGAGATAGTGCCCAACAATCGTTCCTTGTAGAGCACCAAATAAACAGAAAAACAATTCCAAATTCAAGTGTCTCTCGAAATACTGTTCCAACTAAAAGGCTGCTCACCATCTGAGTGCTACTCCCATCTGACAAGAAACAATGCACTAAGATGGTAGTCAGAAGGCAGTAGTTAGCTGGCACAATAAAGGATACATCGGCAGTTGAGAGATATACTGAGAACTGCCTTCTTCTAATGAACACAAAATACCTCACCAGAGTTGCCGTTGCTGACAATGCGAGCGTTTCACCTCGCAGGAACTGAAGCCAAGAGTCTCTGTGTTAAAAAAATGTGGATTTCGGCAATGCGAGCGAGAGTAAACTTGTGAAGACTGCATCAAGAACTTCCTCTCAGGAATGCAGGTTTCAGCAATGCGAGCGTGAAGACACCTCGCGAAGACCACAAATCTCTAAGTACGTCGAGATACTCAGGAACTAAAGCTGAGAAGAGTATTCTGTGGCGCAGACAGAAAACACCTCCCAACCGGCGGAATTCTTCAGTTGAAGTGCGCCGATAAACAGGTGAGCGCGCTCCACACATATGAGCTGTCAGCTGCAGGCTCCAACACTAGAGCGCTAACTGTAAGAGAGAGACACCATCCTGAGTCAGTGAAGAAACAAAGCTTTTGACACCAACTGACTCCAGTTAAGTGAAAAAGGTGGCAAAGTGTAACCCTGCTTAATCTTGTATGTGGGACCAGACTGCTTACGCCTATGGAATGTCTGACCCACCCTGACACATACCAGCCAACGTGCGGCCGGCCTATCCCCCTCCCCGTACCGCCGCGCCTCTGCATACTTCCCAAGAAACTTAACCTCGTGCAGCCGACAGTGTCAGGGTCACCAGTGGAATAAAACCTCTCCTCAAGCTCCCTTATGTGAGCCTCCAGTGAAGCAATTGTGCCCCTAATAGCCTTCAACACTCCCGCCTGTCTGGCGATGCACTGACCTCTAATGACAACCTTAAATGCCTCCCAGAGTGAAGCCTCAGTGGCTACCGAACCTGTGTTCAAAGTGAAATACTCAGTGATATCCGTCCGTATCTCCTCTTTAAAGGCTTCATCAAGTAGGGCATATGGTGGGAGGCACCAGGTGAAGGCGCGTGGAGTGGTGCCCGGAATCAACAACTTAAACAAGCATGTAGCGTGATCTGACAGGGAGCATGGCAAGTGCACTACATCTAAAGACCAAGTGGCCACATCACAGGATACTAGCCAAAAGTCCAAGCGGGACTAGGCGCTGTGATGATCAGAGATGCAGGTACCCTCCCTGACCAAGGGGTGTCTACTACGCCATATATCGAGCAAGTTTCCATCAGAAATTATAGCCCTCAGAACAGTGCTAGCTGCAGGGTGCACGGATTGGGCAGCTCCCCGCCTGTCCAAGTCATCATCTAGGATAGCATTAAAATCGCCTCCCCACAATATCGGGCTGCAGCCTGTCGCCCTGACCTTCGTCCAAACATCTCTAAAAAACTATACATTAGGGCTGTAAACGACCACAATAACCATGGAGACGCCGCACAAAATCCGTTGTAAAATGACGTATCTTCCCTCGGGATCCACATGCACCGAACCCTCCCTCCAGTCCAACCCTCTCTTGACCAGCACAGCTACCCCGCGCGCATATTTGGAATAGATAGAAGAGTAAACATTTCTCCACCTGCCATGTTGGAGCTTCTGTGATGGCGTAATATTTAGATGCGTCTCCTGCAATAGGCAGACATCTATATCATGTCGGGATAGGTAAGCATGTACTAGTCTGGATTTTCTACTGTCATTGAGCCCTCGAATGTACCAAGTCAGGCAATTTAGTGTATTAGCGTGAGTGTGTGTAATGTGCACCAACAGAGCCCACGCTGATAGCACCAACGAGGTTTCCTCCAATCATAGACTGCACAGTCAAGCCACTAAGTCACATCTATACTGGCAATGAACAACCAAACAAACCGCACCCACCTCCCACTCCAACCCCCCAATCAGGTTGCAAAATACCCACCCCAAAGAAAGAAAACCACAAAGGTATACACAGCAAAACACGGAATCTTCCCATGGGGGCGCAGTGGCACGGCAAACTACCTTGTTCACACAAGGTGGCTGGGAGTACTGCGTACAGTGCTATATGCCCAAGACCCCGGCATCCTTCTTTAAAGAAGAACTTCGTATCAGAGAACCCCAGGACCCACAGTAACAGCTTAAACAATACTCTTCTGGGCCCGTGTCCCATCTTCTCAGATTAGCAGGCTAGCAAACAATACGATTCCCATATCAGTCAATGTCACTGAGGTGGTCTCCTGTAGACTTTTCGGCCTCACGAAGGCCTTTGTTATTCTTGCACCCAACATGTTTAGCAAATTTCAATGCGAACTTCGAATCTGTAAAAAAGTGGGCAGTTCCGTCAAAGGATACTTTAATCTTGGCTGGGTACAGCAGGGAATATGGGATCTGTGCCTGCAAAAGGATACGTTTTGCCGGGAGGAATTCTCACTGCGCCGCCTGCACAGCCGGGGTGAAGTCAGGATAAAACAAGATATTGCTACCCTTGTGCAAGAGTTGACCTTTCTCCCTACCTAACCGAAGGACGAGGCCCCTACCCTGGTAATTCCATAGCATCGCTATGATGGGCCTGGGTGACGCACCAACAAGGGGCTTCAGACCCAATGAATGATAGGCTCTCTCTACCACAAGCACCGAGGATAAGTGGGGATCAAAAAGTTTGTGGAGCAAATCTGTGATGAAGGTCTCCATTTTAGATATGGCTGTCATCTTCAGAATTCCAGTAATGCAAAGATGGTTGCGGCGTGACCTCGCCTTCAAATCATCATTCTTAGCCCGGATAATCCCCAGCAGTTTAGCCATATGTAGTAGCTGCTCTTTCGTCTCCACCTAAAATTCGTGAAATTCTGTATGGCGGTTCTCCAGTGCATCTAGGCGTGTCTCATGTACCGTCACCTGTGATTTAACCGAGTCCAGCTGCGAAGTCAGGGTATCCAGTTTCGTGTACATGTTGTGTAGGCTAGAACGCAATTCTAACATAAGGGTCCTAAGATCCTCACCTTGATCTTCCGCATGGGTTTCATGCAGGCTGTCCATCTGTGGCTCAGGCTCCAACTCCGTATGACGTGTGGCACGTTTATTTTCAAAGGTTAACTTCGGTTGTTTAGCGTCCTGTTTGCCCATGGTTACAGAGGCGCTGGAAGTGCAACAAGGGGGCTCGATCTGGTGCCGCACCGTCCAAACTGCGTGTGAATGTGACACCGTGTCCTTCCACGCCACCAATACACCGCTCCTCTGCGGTATAGCGCCGCTACGCCTTGCACCCCTCAGCAGCCCATGTAGCTCTCGCAGATCGCAAACAAACCAAATCAGGGCCGCTCCACTGATGTTCCCGGCCGCTCTTTAGACACTAAGTAGTGAGTGGAACTACCAGCACATTTCAGCATGCGGCAATGCAGCACTAGAGGCAGATAGTCAATTATAATGTTCTCAGCGTCCCTCAGGTGTCACACACAAAGTAGAACAGACCCCAACTCACGATCTCCAATATTGGCAGTAGTGATTCCAGGCGCAGCAAGCTCAGCACTTAAGCCAGCGACCCCCACAGCGGCAGCGTGGCTATGTAGGTAGGCACATACGCCATTTGGTGCTTTCCCAAATTGCAGGGGTCTCATCCAGGGTACTGCAGGCGGTCCTCTACACCCTCAAAGCACAGCAGCAGGGCATCTAAGCACGGCCGGCACGGCAGCAAACTCACCTCGGCTTCTTCAGCAGGCAAAGTTTCTCTCGCAAGCACCACCAAAACAGGCGTCGGTACCAAAAGGGCATAGTCGCGCCACCACGTGCGATCACAACATGGTGGCCACTCAGTAAGGGGCAGCTCGCAGTTCACACAGCACTTTGTCCAATGCCCAGCACTCGCGGCAGATACACAGCCAGCGCAGCTGTCACTTCAGCGCCCACAGCGGTCCAACAGCAGGATCGCCAACTTCACCAGTGTCACCAGCAGCCTCCGACAGTACTCCGGTTTGACCTCAAAATGGTCAATTGGATCCCATGTGTAGGGCGCCACACTCTCCCACCTCATGTGCGGCCCCCTCGCACAGTCAGGTACACCCGGGCACTTGACAGCCCTCCACAGCTTGTCACCGGATTACCGCGCCACAAGCCCAAACCCCACCGTCAAGTTGTGCACGGCCACTCCTCCGTCAGTTCCCGGCCTGTGGCTCGCCAGCAGCCACGGGCTCAATTTTCGGGACTCCCCGTCGGCAGCCCAGCCAGAAGCTCACAGTCTGCCGGCGTCTTTGCCTTTGCGCGTGTATCTCGGCTCTGGGGCGCAAACAGACCGCTGGATCACCAACACCAGGGTCTGCAGGTGTTCAGCCACACGTAGGAAAGGTCAGGGCAGTTCAGCAACCATCCATGTTGCAGGATTAATGTAGCATTAAATCCCGGCCGGAGGAGTGCCCTCAAAGAGCGGCCATTCCGCTGGGCAGCAGACCACGCCCCAATACAAATGTTTTATTGAGATATAAATAGTGTGGGCATGATACAGCATGATGTGGTGCTAATTTAATATTCATGGCACCTTCCTGGAAATGACTGCGTTCTTTATATGTATATAATTTGTTTTGTTCTTCCTGTTCCTTTCTTCAGCTGCTTTCTGGCTTTGCGCTTTTTGCAAAACATTCATTAAAAATCATTATGTATATGACCCTTTTCTAGGCTTCTATAGAAATTATTTTGTTTTCTATAGCGAATATTGTGTCTTTCTCTGGTAAGGGACCTTCTCTATTGTTCCCAAGCATTGGACTGATTCCACTGCAAGACCATGACAAAATAGGGAGGAGAAAAGACAGCTTTAAGCTAATATTTATGTAGATAGCCGCACCTAGTGTGAGAAGTACAGAGCACTTTACTTCGAACCGGACCACCAGAACACAGGCACTTTGTTGGGGACAGCCCGCAGAGGGTCGCCAGAGTCACAGGACTACATTGCCCAGCATACCTAGCAGGAGGCACCCACACCCACGTGTATCCTTCGCTCCAGGAGGCGCCTAAAAGGGGCTGCGGGCTCCTGTGGGGCGGGAGCCGCACCTATTGTGAGGAGCACAGAGCACTTTACTTCGAACCGGACCGCCAGAGCACAGGCACTTTGTTGGGGACAGGCCGCAGAGGTTCGCTGGAGTCACAGGACTACATTGCCACGCAGACCTAGCGGGAGGCGCCCGTGCTCACATGTATCCTTCGCGCCAGGAGGTGCCTAAAAGGGGCTGCGGACTCCCGCAGCGCGGCCTGCGCAGGTGTGCCCGGGCCAAGGGCGGACCTATCAGCGCCTGTCCGCATCTGGACGAGGCTGGGCTAAGCCAGGGCTCTTGATTGAACAACAGTATAGAGGAGCGCCTGGTAAATCCCCTGCTATAGCCAGCTTGCTGGGGGACATTCCAACTGAAAGGTAAGGAGGTGGGGAAGCGCAAAACAGTTCTGACCTCTGCTAAGGGTCGACCGCTGACTTCATCAATTACTAATTTTCTAACACCAGCAATGGGGGCAATAACAAGCGAAAGAGAGTCCGTGGAGGAGAGATTGGGGGGAACACAAAGAGCACTACAAAATGGCACTCCAACAGAGATACTTTATCAACATGATAAATCATTAGAACACCTTGCATCTATTAGTCTGGACCCAAGCAGAGATGAAGTTAATACTGGTACCATTCAGGAGGGGGGGGGTTCTTGACACTCTTTGCCCTCCACCATCAAAAAAATCTAAGGCTTGTGGGAAAGCTAAGAAAGACACATTACCCATGGTAACACGCAAGAATATCGCGGCCCCTCCTCGAAAGTCAGTAACAAAGACTCGAGCTTTGGTTATTGTATCGGACCCTAAGAACGTTGAGCCACTGGGGGATATTGCGTTAATTAAACATTTCACTAGCTCAGTGGAGGCTATTATTAAGTCAATTATTGATCATCTTGTTAGGGTGTTAAATAGCATTGATGTACTGCTAAAGATACTAATTGGCTCCAGCGTTTCAAAGATAACCTCTGGCACGGAAACTACGACCAACTCTTTTCCCACTGCCAAGTCGGACTCATCGCAGGCGGCACCACCTCCCCTGTTACCGCCAACAGTGGACCGCATTAAAAACTATTCCCAGACTCCAACGCAATTAGTAAAACAGTCAGAAAAAGTACGGTCGGGTTCCACATCTGTCACTGGGGAAAACAGTGGGCTTAACCCCATTGATCGATAATACAACAAACATTCAGTTGGTATCTGTTAGCCCTGTCGGCTTTTGGGTAACCCCTCCTATTAATTATTTATTTTGCCCCTTCTTGCTGAACATAACCCTTCATTCTTTTTATGTCCACTAGATTTTTGAGGTGTTGACCTAGGGGCTAGATGCTCTTTCTGTCCTCATAGTCCTTTTCCCCGAGGCCTAGGTGCCTTCCCTGACTAAAAACCCACAAGAATCACAAAATGGTCGCCAGTAACTGCCATAACTGCCACCTTAGGAGAAAGACCCATAGGTTAGAATAGGGACCTTCCAGAACCTTCTGGACCCTGCTGGACCTTTGTAAGGGAGCCTATATAAGGCAGAATGGGAGGCAGCCATTTTGTTGTTGACCAGTGAGTGCTAGAGAGTGGAACTGGTGAGGAGGGAGGCGACTCTGAGGAGGAGGACAGCGCCTTACCAGGAGTGGGATTGACCTGTGGGCCGGCTGATCTCCTGTACTGACCTGTTCCCACTGGTGTTGACCAAACCCTGCCAGGGAAGACCATTCCTAAAATCCTTGAATGACCTCCCCAAGACATTCCAAGGACTCTGAGGTCTCTGAGAAGAGTCACGTTTGGAAGAGGGAAGAAGTCTAATCCTGATGGGTCATTCTTATAAACTGCGGCGCTGAGTTCTTTTCCCATAAGGCATTTAAGGAGCTAGCGCTTCCTCATCAAGGACTCACCGTGAGTGGGACTGGTGTGTCCAGCTGACAACTCTGCGTGGGGTGAGGGCGCCCTATCCGGCACAGACTTCCTCTGCGAGTTAACGGAGTGCTGGGTGGCATTCGAGGAGGTGAAGCAGCGACGGAGGAGGCTGGTCGAGAGAGGCGGGGCCCCGGCGTGAGGAGACAGCGAAGAGGGAGCGGCCGGGCAAGTACGCCGGAAGAAGTGCAGAAACGTCGTCTACTGCGCAAGCCCAGCAGCCTGTGAGGAAATGCCAGGAGTAGTGCCGCAGCGTCGACGTCTGCGCAGACTCAGAGGTGCCGGTCACTGAGGAGTGCACCGGGCGGTGAAGTCTGCTTCCGACGATCCTTCCGAGGGAGAAGCGTCTCAACCAGGGTCAGAGACACCAAGGACCCAGAGTGACAAAAGGCGCCATCGTGTCCCCAGATACCGGCGTCAGTTGGAACTTAACCGGCCATCTTATTCTAATACAAGTAAGCCGGGGCCGCATACCTGGAGGGAGGTGGGGATCGTCACGGGGAGTGTGACGAAACAACGAAGGAGTCTGTAAATCACTCCTCAGGTTGTGAACTGGCTCCCGAGTAAGGGTATAAAGGCAAAAACATTACCCTTTGTGACCGGATTTTTCCCCGCTCAAACGAGGCTAAACACTGTTGCTCTGCTAATACCAGAGGCCCGAAAAAGGGACCGAACTGGGGTTAAGAAAGGGTGTAGAAGCTGCATCTGTCCTAGAAGTACAACGCTCATTGAAGGGGCCCACATAGCCTAAAGTGGGTTCAGGGGCCAGTTAATGTAGCTCTGATTCAGACAAAGTAACTACCTGTTTATCCCCTTTTAGGCTCCAAGTATTACATCAAGTCATTGGGTGACATTACCGAAGCTGGGCTGTAAACCTGTGCAACTTGTATGAAATACCCATGAAACTGTGGTGGTAAAGTTTAGCTTCTTTATAGTGTAAAAGAGTTTGTCAACTGCAGAAACTTGATCTAGAATTGTGGTGTGTGGAACGCTTATTTATATTACAGGGTCATCTCCCAGAAACTTTGGATGGGGAAGAAAAGTTGTTGATATCTTACAGAATGTGACGTAAAGTAATAATGACATGTGAGAATATTTGATGTATTGAAACCTGAAAATAAGCCGTAAATTCAACAAAGAGTTTTTATAAAGCAGATCGTATTCTTCTAAATTTGGTGTAGTGTCCTTATTTTTAAGTGGATGAATGTTATGTTGCTGAAGAGTACGACGCAAACTTAACACATGTTCCTTGGAGTTAGGCCTTTCCCCTTAGTGCCAAGCTACCTTATGTGACTTGGAGGTCCCAGGTCCAACATAATTGGTGTCTAGCGGTGGGATCCGAACTTTGTTTGCGTCTACTCTGAAGTAATAAAGCATACCCCACAGGCCTACACCTGGAGTTTTCTCCTGGCGGACTTTCCAATTACTACTTTTGCTTTTTCTAAATTTACTCCTGGTGGTGGGTGGAGGTAGCTTCAATTTGCCCCTTTTGAACCAATTCTTCCTGAGTGGTTGTTCTTACATATCTCATAAGCAAAATGGAATTTGCTCTGGAGGAACTGGAGACCTATACTACAGCCGACTTTTGTCAGAAGATGGGAGTTTTTTTTAAGCGTGGTGCCAAGAAGGGGGAACTCCAGACCAGTTTGAGAGCGTGGGTGGCAGCACATGGAGAGGGAAAGGAGGAGGAAGAGGGGACGGACCGGGACACAGTCATAGGGGTAGATGGATTGTTCCAACCTGAGATGGGGAACCTACTACCAGGACCTAGGACCTGTTTAAGGGCAGGCAGCAGTGTCTCTGGAAGAAGCTTAACCGAAGCTGAACTAATGGACAGGAGGGAAAAGAGACAGCTGAAGTGGGAGTTAGCCAAGATGGAAAAGGAGAAAGAGGAACAGAAGATGGCTCACGAGTTTAAACTAAGGGAGCTAGAACTCAAGGCCCTACAGATAGGACCCTCTAATTCTCCAAATGGTGGCAGCGAAACAAAAGAACTGACCAGGGAATCCAGACCCTACCTACCTAAAGATATAGTTGCCAGTTACAGCTCAGGGGATGACATCGCCAAGTGGCTGGCTGCCTATGAGGTCTCCTTAAGAGCCCATGGGATCCAGGAAAAACACTGGGGGGGTGGTTTATACAAATACATGCCTCCTACTGGACGGGATACACTATTGGCCCTAGAGCAAGATGAGCAGACCCACTACCCCACCATGAAAGTGGCGCTGATTAAAAAGTTTGGGCTGACCCCAGAGAAGTACAGGCAAAAGTTCAGGGGGAGTCACAAATTAAGCACCCAAAACTGGGTGGATTTCCTGGACTATGCAAGGAAGGCATTGGAGGGCTGGATACAAGGCAGCGAGGTGAGGGCCTATGAGGGGTTAGACGACCTTTTTCTCAAAGAGCATCTACTCGAGAAATGTTTTCCCGAGCTGCGTCAACACCTGGTGGACAGCAAGCTGACCAACCCCAGAAAGCTTGCAGAGGAGGCAGACATCTGGGCAAGTACCCGGGTGTCCTCAAAGGGGACTGGAGGGGATTCCCAAAGGGCTGGACAGGGCGCCCCTCAGAAGAAGGAGGGGGGAGATAAAAAGCGGGAGTTCTCAAAAGGTCCCCAAAACAGTTTCCAGGGAAAGGGAACAGGTTTCACCCCTAAGGCTAACCCGCCCAGAAACCCTCATCCTGGCCAAAGCCAGCAGCCAAGGGTTGTCCACTGCTTTGAGTGTGGTGGTGTTGGACATTATAAGGGAGATGTCAAGTGCCCAAAGAGACCACCCCCTCCCACCGGAGGAAAAGCCCCAGGAGTAGCTAGTGTAGCGCTCGGGGAGGAGTTGCCCTTAGATAAGGGGGGTGAGTGGGCGGGTGTCACCCTAGTGTCCCTGGGAGATCGGGAGATGGTTCCTAAGATCCAGGTGCCCTCAAATACTGTAAAGTATGGGCAATGGGTCACCATCAATGGCCAAAGAGGGGAGGCTCTGAGTGACACAGGAGCCAGTATGACTATGGTAAGGAGTCAACTGGTGTCTCCAGAGCAGGTGATTCCACATGTACTCCACCCCGTCGCGATGGCTGACGGCAGATTAGGCTACTATCCTGTGGCCGAGGTTCCATTTGAGTGGGACGGGGTTGCAGGTTCACTTCGAGTTGCCGTAAGCCCTGCCGTGCCAGTCGATTGTCTGCTGGGGAATGACATGGAGCATAATGTCTGGAAGGAGGTGGAATACCGGACTCATTCGGAGATGCTGGGTACACCTGACTGGGCCTGTGCAAGCACAAGGTCTGCGACTACCCGGAGAGGGAGTTCGCCTGGGCTGGAGCCTGGAACAATGGCCCAGCCCGCTGCCAAGAAGGGACAGACCGGAAGACAGGAGAAGCCTACTTCGGCTTCCACGCCCCATGAGACAGATCGGCCACCTGCGGTGGTGGACCAGGAGTCCGTGGAGGGGGAACTAGTCTCCCTAGAGGACCTACCAATCCCTGCTGAGTGGAATGTGGAGGGAGGGCCTACCAGGGAGGAGTTCTGTAAGGGCCAGAAGGAGTGCCCTACCCTTGAGGGACTGAGGCGACAGGCCGAAGCCCAGGCAGCAGGGAACGTTGCATGGCACTATCAAATTTACAGGGAGGACGGACTCCTCTACAGTGAACCCAAGGTACCTTTGCCCGGTTCATCACGGGCCTTGGTAGTCCCTCAACGTTACCGAGCCTTTCTTCTAGAATTGGATCATGAGATTCCCTTGGCAGGACACTTAGGTCAGGACAAGACCTTTGCCCGGCTTGTCCCCCACTTTTACTGGCCTCAGATGAAAGTGGCATCTGACACATACTGTCGGACGTGTGTATCCTGTCAAGCCAGTGGGAAGACAGGGGTGAAGCTGAAAGCTCCCCTGGAACCACTTCCTGTTGTTAGCACCCCCTTTAAAAGGGTGGGCATCGACATTGTGGGGCCATTGGATCCACCAACTACAGCTGGTCACAGGTTTATCCTGGTTCTAGTGGATCACGCCACGCTGTACCCAGAGGCAATTCCTCTGAGGACTGTCACTGCACCTGTGGTGGCTAGGGCCCTGATGGGGATCTTTACCCGAGTGGGTTTCCCCAAGGAGGTTGTGTCCGACAGGGGGACCAACTTCATGTCAGCGTACATGCGGGCTATGTGGAAGGAGTGTGGAGTTACCTACCGGTTTACTACTCCTTATCACCCCCAGGCCAATGGCCTGGTAGAAAGGTTCAACAAGACCTTGAAAGGCATGATAAGAAGTCTGCCTGAGAGCCTGCGTAGGAAATGGGACGTCCTCCTACCCTGTCTGTTATTTTCTTACAGGGAAGTGCCACAGAAAGGAGTGGGCTTCAGCCCCTTCGAGCTTCTGTATGGGCACCCTGTACGGGGACCTCTCAGCCTGGTGAAGGACGGATGGGAAAAGTCTCCCAGGAAGCCTCCCCGGGATGTGGTGAGTTATATGCTGGCCTTCCGGAGCCAAATGGCAAAGTTGTGGAAGCAAGCTTCTGACAACTTGGAAGCCAGCCAAGCAGTGATGAAAGAGTGGTATGACCACAACGCTTACCCTGTGGAGTTGGAGCCTGGCCAGAAAGTGTGGGTGATGGAACCTGGAGAGCTAAGTGCCCTCCAAGATCGCTGGACAGGCCCCTTTGAGGTGTTGGAGAAGAAGGGTAAGGCCACCTACCTGGTAGACCTTAAAACCCCTCGACAGCCCCTACGGGTGCTGCATGCCAATCGCCTCAAACCCCACCATGAGAGGCCCGAGGTCATCTTGATGATGGTGACTGATGGTGCAGAGGAAGCAGAAAGCGAGCCTCTCCTTGATCTCTTTTCGTCTCAAGAGAAGGATGGGTCCGTGGAGGGAGTGATTCTCTCCCCATCCCTAACTCCTGAGCAGCGAGAGGACTGCCGCCAGGTATTGGAGCAGTACTCCTCGTTGTTCTCCCTTGTCCCAGGAAGAACTCACCTGTGTACCCATGATGTGGACACAGGAGACAGCCCACAGGTGAAGTCAAAGACCTACCGGCTGTCGGACAAGGTGAAGGCCAGCATCCACGGTGAGGTTACCAAGATGTTGGAGCTAGGAGTTATCGAACCTTCCAGTAGCCCCTGGTCCAGTCCGGTGGTTCTAGTACCAAAAGCTGCTCCACCGGGCACCACTCCAGAACTGAGGTTCTGTGTGGATTACCGGGGCCTGAACTCAGTGACCAAGACTGATGCTCATCCGATCCCTAGGGCGGATGAATTGATTGACCGGCTGGGAGCTGCCCAATATCTGAGTACCTTTGACCTTACTTCAGGGTACTGGCAGATCTCCCTTACAGATGGAGCAAAAGAAAGGTCAGCTTTCTCCACGCCTGAGGGACACTTCCAGTTCTGCGTGATGCCCTTTGGGCTCAAGAACGCCCCGGCCACTTTTCAGCGGCTGGTGAACCAGGTCCTCTCTGGAATGGAGGCTTTCTCCACTGTTTACCTGGATGACATTGCCGTCTTCAGCAGCAGTTGGGAGGACCATTTGCGTCACTTGCAAGCTGTTCTCCAGGCCCTGAAACAGGCTGGTTTGACAATCAAAGTCAGCAAATGTCAGATTGGGCAGGGGTTGGTCGTGTACCTAGGCCACTTGGTGGGTAGGGGAACAGTGCAGCCCCTCCAGGCAAAGATTGAGGCCATCATGGCCTGGGAACCCCCCAAGACCCAGACTGAGGTCCGAGCTTTCCTGGGCCTCACAGGTTACTACCGTCGCTTTGTGAAGGGGTATGGCACTATTGTAGCGCCCCTCACAGAGCTCACATCCAAGAAACAACCTCGACGGGTAGTCTGGACAGAGGCTTGTCAGCAAGCCTTTGTGAAACTGAAACAGGCAATGTGTGCAGCACCGGTCCTGAGGGCCCCAGACTTCTCCAAGGAGTTTATCGTCCAGACAGACGCATCCGAGCATGGCATTGGGGCAGTGTTATCGCAACTCAATGAAGAGGGTCTGGATCAGCCGGTAGTCTTCCTATCCAGGAGACTGCTTCCCCGGGAACAGAAGTGGAGTGCAATTGAGCGGGAAGCCTATGCGGTGGTGTGGGCTCTGAAGAAGTTGCGGCCATACCTGTTTGGCTCGCATTTCCTGGTTCAGACCGATCACCGATCGCTCCGTTGGCTGATGCAAATGAAGGGGGAAAATCCCAAATTGTTGAGGTGGTCCATCGCCCTACAGGGAATGGACTTCCGGGTGGAACATCGGCCTGGAGTGGACCCCGCCAATGCAGACGGTCTCTCTAGGTATTTCCGCCTTAGTGATGAGGACTCCCAAGGGGTTGGGTAGCTCTCCCCACTTTCAGCTGGGGGGGACGCGTGTTATACCTGTCTGCTTTTGGGTAACCCCTCCTATTAATTATTTATTTTGCCCCTTCTTGCTCCTCATAACCCTTCATTCTTTTTATGTCCACTAGATTTTTGAGGTGTTGACCTAGGGGCTAGATGCTCTTTCTGTCCTCATAGTCCTTTTCCCCGAGGCCTAGGTGCCTTCCCTGACTAAAAACCCACAAGAATCACAAAATGGTCGCCAGTAACTGCCATAACTGCCACCTTAGGAGAAAGACCCATAGGTTAGAATAGGGACCTTCCAGAACCTTCTGGACCCTGCTGGACCTTTGTAAGGGAGCCTATATAAGGCAGAATGGGAGGCAGCCATTTTGTTGTTGACCAGTGAGTGCTAGAGAGTGGAACTGGTGAGGAGGGAGGCGACTCTGAGGAGGAGGACAGCACTTTAACAGGAGTGGGATTGACCTGTGGGCCGGCTGATCTCCTGTACTGACCTGTTCCCACTGGTGTTGACCAAACCCTGCCAGGGAAGACCATTCCTAAAATCCTTGAACGACCTCCCCAAGACATTCCAAGGACTCTGAGGTCTCTGAGAAGAGTCGCGTTTGGAAGAGGGAAGAAGTCTAATCCTGATGGGTCATTCTTATAAACTGCGGCGCTGAGTTCTTTTCCCATAAGGCATTTAAGGAGCTAGCGCTTCCTCATCAAGGACTCACCGTGAGTGGGACTGGTGTGTCCAGCTGACAACTCTGCGTGGGGTGAGGGCGTCCTATCCGGCACAGACTTCCTCTGCGAGTTAACGGAGTGCTGGGTGGCATTCGAGGAGGTGAAGCAGCGACGGAGGAGGCTGGTCGAGAGAGGCGGGGCCCTGGCGTGAGGAGACAGCGAAGAGGGAGCGGCTGGGTGAGTACGCCGGAAGAAGTGCAGAAACGTCGTCTACTGCGCAAGCCCAGCAGCCTGTGAGGAAACGCCAGGAGTAGTGCCGCAGCGTTGACGTCTGCGCAGACTCAGAGGTGCCGGTCACTGAGGAGTGCACCGGGCGGTGAAGTCTGCTTCCGACGATCCTTCCGAGGGAGAAGCGTCTCAACCAGGGTCAGAGACACCAAGGACCCAGAGTGACAGAAGGCACCATCGTGTCCCCAGATACCGGCGTCAGTTGGAACTTAACCGGCCATCTTATTCTAATACAAGTAAGCCGGGCCGCATACCTGGAGGGAGGTGGGGATTGTCACGGGGAGTGTGACGAAACAACGAAGGAGTCTGTAAATCACTCCCCAGGTCGTGAACTGGCTCCCGAGTAAGGGTATAAAGTCAAAAACATTACCCTTTGTGACCGGATTTTTCCCCGCTCAAACAAGGCTAAACACTGTTGCTCTGCTAATAACAGAGACCCGAAAAAGGGACCGAACTGGGGTTAAGAAAGGGTGTAGAAGCTGCATCTGTCCTAGAAGTACAACGCTCATTGAAGGGGCCCACATAGCCTAAAGTGGGTTCAGGGGCCAGTTAATGTAGCTCTGATTCAGACAAAGTAACTACCTGTTTATCCCCTTTTAGGCTCCAAGTATTACATCAAGTCATTGGGTGACATTACCGAAGCTGGGCTGTAAACCTGTGCAACTTGTATGAAATACCCATGAAACTATGGTGGTAAAGTTTAGCTTCTTTATAGTGTAAAAGAGTTTGTCAACTGCAGAAACTTGATCTAGAATTGTGGTGTGTGGAACGCTTATTTATATTACAGGGTCATCTCCCAGAAACTTTGGATGGGGAAGAAAAGTTGTTGATATCTTACAGAATGTGACGTAAAGTAATAATGACATGTGAGAATATTTGATGCATTGAAACCTGAAAATAAGCCGTAAATTCAACAAAGAGTTTTTATAAAGCAGATCGTATTCTTCTAAATTTGGTGTAGTGTCCTTATTTTTAAGTGGATGGATGTTATGTTGCTGAAGAGTACGACGCAAACTTAACACATGTTCCTTGGAGTTAGGCCTTTCCCCTTAGTGCCAAGCTACCTTATGTGACTTGGAGGTCCCAGGTCCTACAGTATCCATAAAAGTAACCAGAGAAAACTCCATCTCCCCCAGAAGCCACCCCTTATGTCATTGTCCTTAAAAATGTTCCCTCCATGCCAATTAAAAAGGAAGAAGACTGGAAACAGCTTAAAAATAAAACAGTGCATTGGTTGGCAAAGACTATGGATTGGTCAGGAAGTGATGCCTTGCATGACAACATAAATAATGTTGAACGTGTGTCATGGGTGAGTTCACAGGCATAAACTGAAACAGGTGACTGTATTGTTGTAAACTTTAGGGACAGGATTTGATTTGATTTGATTTGATTTTAAGTTTTCTTAAGCGCGCAGCTACCCTGGGGCATCCCGGCGCTGAAAAAGACTACGGAACTGAGGGAAGGAAGGGTCAGGAAGTGACCTCAGGGGAACAGTAGAGTTTTTAGGCGTTTCCTAAACCTGAGGTAGTTGTGTTCTTGCCTCAGGGAGAGGGGGAGGGCGTTCCACAATCTAGGAGCATTATAGGAGAACAGGCGACCGCCTGATCTGGCCTTCCTGATTCTGGGGACATTGGCGAGGGAAAGAGAGTTGGACCTCAGATGGCGACTCGACTGTTGTAGAGTCACCAGTGTCCTGAGTATGGGAGGGCCCTCATTGTGCAGAATTCTGTAGGTGATGCACAGGGTCTTAAAGTTGACCCTCTCCTTCACTGGCAGCCAGTGCAGACTTCTGAGAGCTGGTTTAGCTGAGTTCCTCATTGAAGTTCCTGTGAGGATTCTCGCCGCTGCGTTCTGAGCGCATTGAAGTCTATGGGTCACCGATGCTGGGGCTCCCAGATACAGGACGTTTCCGTAGTCCAGTCTGGAGTTCACGAGCCCTTGCAGCAAGAGTTTCCTGGACTGGAATGGCAGTAAATGTAAGATCTTCCGAGCCATCTTTATCAGGCCGAAGCAAGTTCCCGCCGTTTTTCTCGCCTGAGTTTTGAAGCTTAGATCCTGATCAAGCCAAATCCCTAAACTCTTGACTTCGGACTTGGGGATGGGTGGTGTTCCCATGCACGGAGGCCAAGGAAGGGAAGTGGGAATTTTGTTGGAGGTCCCTAAAAGGAGAATTTCCGATTTTTCCCCGTTTAATTTTAGCCTTGATTCGCACATCCATTGATGCACCCCCTCTAGACAGCTGCTCAGGTTGGGCAGGGCATTGTCCACTTGGTTAAGAGAGACGATCAACTGGGTGTCATCAGCATACATTATTGATTTAATGCCATACGGCTTTACAACATCCTCAAGGGGAGCCATGTAAGCGTTAAAGAGTGTGGGACTCAGGGAAGATCCCTGAGGCACACCACACCCGAGAGGCTGAACAGAGGAGACGGAGTACCCGTCTGCTACTTGGAAGGACCTGTTTTTGAGAAAGGATGATATCCAGGCCAGGGCGGAGTCGGCCACTCCCATTAGGCCAAGGCGCTGGACAAGGGTTGCATGGTCCACCGTGTCGAAGGCGGCACTCAGGTCGAGGAGGATCACTGCCACTGTTCCTCCTGCGTCCAGTATGCCTCTGGCTTCCTCGACAACGGCTAACAAAGCGGTGTCAGTCCCCTGTCCTGGTCTAAAGCCTGTCTGGGACATGCGAAGAAGATGGTTGGACTCTAAAAAATCCGAAAGTTGCCGATTTGCTACTCGTTCGGCTATTTTACTCATAGCTGGAAGCAACGAGATTGGTCTGAAATTGGAGGGGTCTGAGGGATCCAGGTGTGGTTTCTTTATGAGGGCCTTGACCGTGGCTTTTTTCCAGTTCTCCGGGACTATACCATTTTCAAAGGAAGCATTGATCAGTTTAGTAAATAGGGGAGCAATAGTGGAAGCCACTAGTTTCAATTTACTAATTGGGGCTGGGTCTGATGGGGAGCCACTTTTGACTTTCTGTAAAACGTTGAGGAACGTTTCGACGGAGATTTGGGAGTAAGAGGTTAGTCTCGGGGTGTCTTGGAGAGGGGAGGGGCCTGGTAGTGCTTGGATTGTCAAAGGGGTTGGAAGGGAGGTCAGGATTTTGGTAATTTTTGCCGAGAAGAACTCTGCCATTTTATTGCAATTTGCACCGTCCACGTCAGGGGGGGATGGAGGGTCTTGTATTTTGGTGAGGAGTTTCACAATTCTGTAGGTCTCTCTCGCGGAGTTAGCGGCTGAAGCTATTTTCTCCTCAAAGAAGTTGGCCTGTGCAGTTTTTAATGCATTTTTGTACAGTCTAATATGGGTTCTATAGTCGCTTTTATCGTTTGTATTCCAGTTTTTTCTCCAACGGCGTTCGAGCTTTTTTCCCTTTCTTCTTAATTCGCGAAGTTCCTCTGTGAACCAAGGCAGTTTGGACGATTTCCTACTGGATGGGAGAGTTTTAAGAGGTAGGACTGAGTCGAGGGAGTCTTTTATCCAGTTATGAAGTTGGATTTCAGCTGACGAGGGGTTAGGGTCTACTAAGGGGGTCGTAGCCGTCAGTGCTTGATCCCACAAGATTATGTCCAGTTTTTTCCAGGGCCGAGAAGGGGCTCGGGGAAGGGGAATATCAGGCAATTTGCCTGGAAGTTGCAGTTTAAAAGGAACCAAAAAGTGGTCTGACCAGGGGAGGGGAAGAGGAGTTTGTACAGTAAGGGAGGAGAGGTTGGAAAAGATTGGGTCAAGTAGTCGACCTTTCGTATGGGTGGGTTCTTTGTTGAGGAGGTGAAGATTGAGGGAAGCCAGATCGGCTTTTAGGTCAGTTGCAAGTTTGTTGCTTTGATCGTTGAAGTGGAGATTTAAGTCTCCAAGAATTGTAAAATTAGGGGTAACACAAGCCCGAGAGGAGATGGCCTCTGTGAGTGAGTCTATGAAACCCCCTACCTGTCCCGGAGGGCGGTAGATTAGGGCACCAGAGAGTGTCGTAGATGGTGGCAGGTGAAGGGAGAACAGAATGTTTTCACTATCCAGAATGGGGCTATCTTTAAGTTGGCATGAAAGATTATCCCGGTAGATGATCGCAATCCCTCCACCAATACCCTTCGGTCTATTCAGAGATTTGATAAGGTATCCGGGGGGGAGTGCCTGAATGATGTCTGGATCTGTGCTAGGGGAAAGCCACGTTTCTGTTAAGAACAGAGCGTCTAAGCCAAGCTCTGCTAGTAGTAAGTGGATTTCTGTCTGGTGCTTTGGGAGTGACCTACAATTCAACAGGGCCATTACGAGATGTGCCGGTTCGGGTTGGGGGGATGGGGATAACCTGTATTCGCAGTTTGGGCAGCCCAAAGGGTCGGTTTCTGGCATGATAGTTTCCTTACATCCAGTGGTCACTGATTCCCTGAGCTGGTACAGGGTGTCGAGTGAATATATTAACCTAGGGCCATTGTAACTAGCCTGGGGTCTAGGCTCTGGGCTCGGTCTGGCGCGGACGGGCGCAGACGGGCTTACCTTAGGCGCGCCTTCGGCGCGCAATCGTCGCGCCCGCTGCGCTCGTCCGCTGCGCTTCCTGGCGAGGCACATGGTTTATAGTCAGGGGAGGAGTGGTCAAGGGGGCGTGGCCGCCTGAGGTGGGCGTGTCTCTAGTCGCGCCTCGCCCTCGAGAATGGCGGTGGGAGTGACAAGCGTTGCAGCGAGGAGCTCGCTGTTCGTGAAATTGCTAAGTGCAAATGAAGGTGATCGTTTTAAAAATACAGAGTATCACACACAATCGTTTTTAAAAAAATAAGATTTTTGTCTCAATCTCTCCCGGCTTCCGCCTCAGGAGTCTCGTAGGTCTTTGTGTCGCGCTTTCCAGCTGCGCGCACTATTTATAGTGTGGTCAAGGGGGCGTGGCCGCCTGAGGTGGGCGTGTCTCTAGTCGCGCCTCGCCCTCGAGAATGGCGGTGGGAGTGACAAGCGTTGCAGCGAGGAGCTCGCTGTTCGTGAAATTGCTAAGTGCAAATGAAGGTGATCGTTTTAAAAATACAGAGTATCACACACAATCGTTTTTAAAAAAATAAGATTTTTGTCTCAATCTCTCCCGGCTTCCGCCTCAGGAGTCTCGTAGGTCTTTGTGTCGCGCTTTCCAGCTGCGCGCACTATTTATAGTGTGGTCAAGGGGGCGTGGCCGCCTGAGGTGGGCGTGTCTCTAGTCGTGCCTCGCCCTCGAGAATGGCGGTGGGAGTGACAAGCGTTGCAGCGAGGAGCTCGCTGTTCGTGAAATTGCTAAGTGCAAATGAAGGTGATCGTTTCAAAAATACAGAGTATCACACACAATCGTTTTTAAAAAAATAAGATTTTTGTCTCAATCTCTCCCGGCTTCCGCCTCAGGAGTCTCGTAGGTCTTTGTGTCGCGCTTTCCAGCTGCGCGCACTATTTATAGTGTGGTCAAGGGGGCGTGGCCGCCTGAGGTGGGCGTGTCTCTAGTCGCGCCTCGCCCTCGAGAATGGCGGTGGGAGTGACAAGCGTTGCAGCGAGGAGCTCGCTGTTCGTGAAATTGCTAAGTGCAAATGAAGGTGATCGTTTTAAAAATACAGAGTATCACACACAATCGTTTTTAAAAAAATAAGATTTTTGTCTCAATCTCTCCCGGCTTCCGCCTCAGGAGTCTCGTAGGTCTTTGTGTCGCGCTTTCCAGCTGCGCGCACTATTTATAGTGTGGTCAAGGGGGCGTGGCCGCCTGAGGTGGGCGTGTCTCTAGTCGCGCCTCGCCCTCGAGAATGGCGGTGGGAGTGACAAGCGTTGCAGCGAGGAGCTCGCTGTTCGTGAAATTGCTAAGTGCAAATGAAGGTGATCGTTTTAAAAATACAGAGTATCACACACAATCGTTTTTAAAAAAATAAGATTTTTGTCTCAATCTCTCCCGGCTTCCGCCTCAGGAGTCTCGTAGGACCTTAGTACACTGGCTTATGGACAGACTCCCCTGGAGTAATAGCGCGGGGCCCTATTGAAGCCGTACCATTAGGATATTTTTACAAGCCGTTGTCAAATAAAGGTATTGGTCTTGTCCCCTCACACACTAAAACGTTTCCTCCATTCACCGTCCCAACTTTTAACTACTTTTCCCCTTGGATTGGAGAAGTTGGGAATGCCGGATTGTTTTAATACCCCCGGAAACATAGCTACAATCCCAAGAGCCAAGCTGAAAGGAGACTTTTTTTCTTACTTAAAGCATACCAGAGACAGTCAAGAGATGGTAAAAAAAGGGTAGCAGAGCACTCATTGTTAGGCCGCTCCCCAGGAATTGAATCCTACCTTTTTTAAACATAAGAAAGTGTTGGTCCGCATTACATTATTTACTTCTTTTAAATGATGAATTTACCTGTTTGATGATTTGTAAGTACATTTCCTCTGCATTTCGGTTCCGGAACATTGTTGGAAAATGACTTATCGTGCACTGATCATGTTGTTAAATTTTATTGTGTCAACCCTTTTCTGAAAAATTGTTCTTTTATGTGTTCTTTTATAGCTGGCATTCAGCCGAATAAAGATTTTGACTGACTGACTTATGTAGATAGGCAGGGCCAAATTGCAAATTGATTCAAGATGAAAACGAGCACAGTACTTGCAGAATGCTCACTTGTAATTTCTGCTAATCCCAAATGTAGTGCAGCCCCCAAAGCATCACTTTAAATATCTCTGCTGGGCATATGCTGGGAGAATGCACCAGTAGTCATTTTGGCTCTAGAAGATTGTGCGCTGCATTCATGGTAGGATGTGAATCATGCAAAGAATTACGATGTTTACACTTTTTAATGTCTAAATTTCACTTAGCTCACTTCAATGCATAGTACAAGAAAAAAACATGATAATATATCTGAAAAATATATGAGTCAGTGCCAATAGAAAAGTCCATCCTTTTGCACAATCCCTGCATTTTTATGTCTGGATTCTTGGTATCTTGGAGACTGCTCACCAGTCACCCACCACATGATGGGCTCTCACCCCAACATAATGAATAATAGGTTGAACCAAATTGGCATATCTGACTTTTAGGAAAGGCTACACTAAGGTTGCACAGAAATTACATTAGTAGTGTAAAAGTCAGATGTCATATGTGGCCCTCTGTATAAGGTGAATTTAAAAACATGGCTTCAGGACTCACATTGCAGCCCTGTACTGATATAGCCAACATCTACAGTGAGCAAATATCAAAGTAAACAGTTTTTACATTTTGAAAAGTACACTTCCCAAATGTTATTAAAAATTAAGAAATATGCCATCACCCTGGCTCTGGCCAACCCTGAGGTGCCTGCCCTTTTTTGTCATTTTTTACTATGGTATCAGCAAAAACAAGTTTGGCCCCAGTGTGTGTGTGTGTGGAGTGGGGGGGAGGAGGGGGATAGTCCTACCCTGCCCCTCTGTTTTTTTTCTCTCAGGACAGGGGACTGAGTCCCGAGTCCTAAAATGGCTGCCAAATGGCTTTCTTGTTGTGAGGCTGCCAAACAGATCTTATCTTTAGATATTCCAGTCTCATAGTACTACAGCGGCCTGATACAGCTATACATTTTGAACCTAAATATCTCAAAAGCTACTGAACAGTTTAGCACCCAAATCACAAAAACCACCCTTTCTGTGTAAGGATCTAGCTTTCTGACAAATTTCGTATAATTCTGTTCATCCCTTTGGCTGTAGCGCTGCCTAAAATTCCCCTTGGGAAATAGAATGGGGAAAACAAGTTTTGGACCCCCCCCCCTGATTTTTCTTGGCCCCATGGATCACCCCAAAAGTTTGCTGGAAAGAGCTGAGATGTAAGAACCTTTTTCCGGGAACTTTTATGAAGATGCGTCAAATTGCACCAAAGGTCTTAGTAGACAAAAAAATCAATTTCCTATGTGCTAACTATAAATACACAGCGGCACCTGCCACTGTGTGATATATATACATTTATATATTGGGAAAACAAAGGTTAAAGTGACATTATAGCTAGGTATGTTAATAATATGTAACTTTATGTGAAATAAAAGCCTCTATAAATTCAATGGACAAAAAAGAGAAAGTTTAAAGTGGCGTTATCGTTAGACTGTATAATAATATAAAAACTATTGTTTTAAAACGAAAATTCACCAATTATAGTTTATGGAGCCAATCATAACTTGCGCCCCCTCCATGCACTGCTTATGACCTCAGATATTACATCACTCATGACATGCTAAATGTTTTTTCAGTGAATTTCTAAGGCTTTCTTAAAGTAAAGTAACATCTTCTTACCATACCTAACTATACAGTCACTATAACCTTTGTTTCTTTCAGTTAATTTCTATTTTGTTTACTCTATTTTCACCAACTCCCTCACTGAGCATACCTTTTAACCATGCACAGTAGAGGTTGGATGCTCTGCCTGTGGTTAACCCCAGTGGGAGGCCAAATCTTTAGCATGGGGCCCCTTTGCTGGCAACTGACCCACCAATGCACACAGCCTTTCCTTATGTGGTGTGGGGTTGCACCCAACCCCTTCATGCGTCAAACCCTCCACAGGTAGCCAATGCCTTATTTCTGGGTAACCACTCATGGTCATGCAACCCCCTCCCCTCCACGGATACCTACCTCTCATTTTCAATTTTTTTCTGTACCACTGGACCACACATGATGGCCACGGTGAGTCCTGTAAGAGTCCAGTGGACCCTGAATTTTTTGTTTCGTTACCAACTTTAGCACCACTCGATGGACCTACACTAAACATTCCAAAAAAGGTTCATCCACCTTGGCTTTTCCATGGAAATATTCACATTGATCCAATACATGGGCCAAGAAAAAGTGTGTGTGTGTGGGGGGGGGGTGGGGGGGGGTAGTACTTCCCAAAATACAGTTTTACATTAAGTTCCCATAGGAGACTTTGTTCTCCGATAAAAAAAAAATGGCAGAGCGGAATGAGACCAACTTTGGCAAAAAGTTAGAACTTTACTCAGAAAGTGTTTATTTTTTGATTTGGTGTAAATCTGTTCAGCAGTTTCACATGCTACATTACTCATAACATGTTCAATTACATCATTGATGAAATCACTGATGGCTTCTCAAATGACATCATTGATGACATCATCCAATGAATATGACAGTTTGCTACAGACTTTTGACACTAAGAGGTATTTCGTGAGCTATTTGTAGAACACATTTTCGATGGGGGCTTGAATTTCTGGTGGGTGTGGTCTCTTTCTGAAACATTGTCCGCAGGACAAAGATTATGCATAGTAGCAGCTTCACCACCTAACAAGATTTGAGAATCTGTAGATGGTGGGCTGTCCTTAAAAAGTTGTGAGCAAGATGATGGCAATGAATAGTAAGCTTGGCGACCTAGTAGAGCTTGGATGTATGGAGGGAGTGCCCTCTCCATGAAGAGGTCTGCACATGTTTGAGGCTGTGCATTGTAGGGTCTTGGCCACATAATGGGGCTTGGATGTCTGGAGAATGTAGGTTCTCCATAAAGAGTTTGCATATGGTGAAGGTTGCGTGTAGCAAGGGCTTAAGCACCTAATGCGGCTTGGGTGTCTGGAGGTAGTGGATTCCCTGTGAAAATGTGGGCACATTGCGAAGGATGTGCGTAGTAGGGGCATGGCCCCCTAATGGGCTTGTGTGTCTAGATGAAGTTGGCTACATTCCAATTATTTTATGTACACACCTATGTTTTTTTAATTTATGCTTTACATGATTTTGTGCCATTTAGTAGGTATTTTCATATTTCAAAGGCTATAGTGATTTGTAGAGCAAATTGAACAGCAGTATGGTGTATGGTATCATCAATGATGTAATTTGAGAAGTCATCAATGATATCATCGAACATGCAATGAGTTTTGTAATATGCAAGGTCATAAGCAGTGCATGGCGGGGGTGCAAGTTCTTAATCGCTTAATAAACTCTGGTAAATGTCAGTGTTTTTTTAGTTTAGAATTGTATTTTGTAACTGACATTTTCACCTAACGATAATGTCACTTTAACCTTTGTTTTTAGTGACTTTCTAGGGTTTAAAAAAAAAGTAAAGTAAGATATTCTTACCAGGTCTAACTAAAAAGTCACTTCAATCTTTTGTGTCTTCAGTGAATTTCTGAAGCCAAGGTATCACCACATCAATATATCAAAGGTAGGCCTATTGGCTTAGTCAAGGGGTACCCACAACAATATAGCAAAGCAAGCCTGTTGGTGTCACAGTCCGAGCAACAGCCAGACCTTCTATGAGATAATTACCCTCCTTCCTGATAGACATATTTATTCTCAAGTATGGGTGGCTGTGCGTTCTTTTCAATAGGGTGATATAGTGACAATCATAGGCCTTCTCAAAATTGATTCTTAACTGTCTGGAAACTTAGTGAGCAGCAGAATATTCTAGAAGGCTCAAACCCTCCATTAACCCAGTGGGTGCACCTGTTTTTAAATGAAGTTAATCGCTTTTGCCCTTATGGAAGTTTCTGGAAGTTCCTGTCATTTAGCCTCAAACATTGCCTGGAGCTGTTCTGAACATTTCATGACCCAAAAAACCACCACTTACAAACACAACTCAGCTGCTAGCGAATTATAGTATTTTCCTGGTCATGTGCTCTAATAGGAAGCTGACAGTTTCTATAAATAGACCACCTTAGCCCATTAGTTTTGCTTGGTCTCCCTGCTGTTCACTCGCCTGTTTGCTGTGACTGGCTCCTCTTCAGCACTTCTGCAGAACACCACTCCAGCTTCCCCTGCATCCTGCTGCACTCAGTAGCTTCTGGCTGAATCGAGAATTCTGAAAAGACAAGATGAGAAGAGTAAAGAAAACCAGAATACAGTTCCAGCTTCAAGGTACTCTTGTTATAATTGATATATACATATATACTCTGAGATCAGTAGCCTTCTTGAATAAATCTTTTTCTTGAGACACAATTTTGTAAGTACTCATTAACCATGTCTGACAGGGCTCTGTCAGACTCCAATTATTCCTGGGCCCTCCATGAGTGCTTTTCATTTAGTTTCTAAGCTGCTGTTCTCATGGATTGTGCAAGAATACTACTGCTTGTGACACAGTAAATCACAGAACTATTTTAGAATGATGTGCTGGGAAATCTTGAGTGTTAAACTGTACCATCCTCGGTGAACCTTGGTGAGATTCCAATCTCCTGTCAAGAGAGAATTCCGAAGACTTAGTCATCATAAAAGACTGCACTTTGTAGATGCCTGTGTACGGTATGGGTTACTACAAATGGGCTAAATAATAGAAAGTAAGAAAAATGACCTCCGCATTGTTCACTTACCTATACCTCTGTGCCTTGCAGGTACTCCCTGACTGGGTGCATCATATGATCTGAGGCAGGTTCTAGTGAGGCTCACTGCAGTCCCTGCGGGGGAGAACCACAGTATGTCATGTCTTTCTCAACCCCAACCCTCTTTCCCCACGGGGCCTGTGATCGATAAAGCATTACACCCTGGTGTTGAGCACAGACTCCTAGGGGGAATCCAGGGATTTAGCGTTGCCCCATCAGAACCAGCTGGGAATGGCTTGTTAGAGTTGGCTTTGTCAAGGGGTCACCACCTTATCAGAACAGATATCTTATCATGATTAAACATTAAAAGCAATACAATCCAAAACCATATTCAAAGGCATTCATGACAAGCATTGCAATGTTTGTCAATAAATCTTTAACTAAAGCACGTTTTCAAAACAGCCTTAAACATGTCATAGGCTTTCTTTTACATTCCTCAGACCACATAATGCAGCCATAAGACCAATCATAAATGGTCCGTGCAATCCTCACTTGAAGAGCAAACACTCCAGCTTTGGAAATGTGTAAAACACTAGAAACCTTTCCTGGGGTCATGTTGTACACACGCCAGAAAACAGGGTTACTTTTAAAAATGATTTATTGGGGGTTGCTGCACCCCCTGTAGCCCCCCACGCCATTTTTGTAACAAGACAAAATATGTAAATTAGCACACAAAGGACATTATAGGATGCTTGTTGCCGGTAGGGATGATTACTAAACAAGCGGCTCTGGCCCCTTGTTTATTGTTACTTTTAGCAGCTTAGGGCCTCCTTCTTTACTTTGTTGGAGTATCCTGGTCCCACTCAGGACACCCACAGCTATATATATTCTTGGCAGCCCACGGGGGGAGCCCAAAGGCCCCCGCACCCTATCATTCTGCCCAGGGAGCGGCCATACTTTTTATTTCTTTAATATATGGGTGTCCCAGTCACCAGAACACTGTGGCTCATTGTGTTCCGCAGGAGTAGGCCCAAGGACCCTATGGCCCTGCTTGCTCCCCAGTCAGCACCCCATCCTCAGATGCCGGTGTGGAAGCCAGACATACTTCGATGTGCTCCCACCCGCAGGAACAATCTTTCTTTCCGCTCTGCCGGGCGGTAGCACTTTAGTGTCCCCTGCATGTCCTGTTATTGGAAAAAAACAAGAACCATCTTTGGTGTCTCAGGGGATAGGGTCCTTGGAACACCATACCTGTGTTGGGCCCTGTGGAATGGCGTTCTTGTGTCCATTGTAATGTAAGATTGACTTGTATGCACTTTATGCTTTTAATTGGTTGCCTTTTTACTTATTGGTTGCCTTTTTACTTGCTGTGATTCAATATTGTATGAATGTGTTGTGTTTTCGTGTTTTGGATGAGTTTTCTACTTCAAGCTCTCCGTCTGCTTCATGAAGAGAGCACTTTTTCCTTAATTATGCCAACATGTCCCTTCTCCAGAGAGCTTGAACACTAGAGCGGCCATTTTTAAAGTACTCACTCTAGTTGTTGGGAAGCAAATCCATTTGTAAATCGTCCATCCTATTTAAAAATGACTATCTCACATTGGCACATTGTAATGTGAGATTGATTTACATTAGTTTCTTTGCACGCTACATTTTACACTTTTAAGTTCAGAATTTCAAGCCCATTTTACTTTCTGTGATTCAATGTTGTTTTATTGTTTTGTGTCAGACGAGTTTTCTGCTTGAATCTCTCCAGTCTGCTTTTCTGAGAGGAGACCTGTTGCCTCATATCTGCCTCCATCTCTCTTCTTCAGAGTGCCAGAGTGCTCCCACACTACAGCGGTTATTTTTAAAGTACTCGCTCTAATTGTCTGGAAGCCTCTCCATTACCAGATGGTCCCACTCCTTTTAAAGACAGTTGCCTTTCATTCGTGCAGTGGGTGTGCATCCACGTGCCAAAGGCAAGCCCATCTGCACTCACTCCCATGGGCAGCTTTATCGCTGGTGGCGCCCGTTGCGACAATGTTTGTCAGTGCCACCCAATGACCACCTCTGCCACGGATTCTCTTACTATCACCCTTTCAAAGTGACCCTCAAGTCTCCATAACCACTCTCTCTTAGATGCATTTAATTAGTTTTATAGGGCCTCTCATACGTGTAGGGTGTCAGAGCACTTTACGTTACAGACGCACTACACAGAGACAATCAGTCATACATGTGTAAATCCGTGTATAGGAAATGTTACATAAGACAGAGGATTACAAGGTGTAGGAGGCACATGTCATACATATTGGTAGGCAGTATAGTTTAAGAGTGCTGTGTCTGTAGAAGCACAAACTCAGAATTTAAAACGTAACATCATTGTTGGGGGGTTCTCTTTAATAATCAGAATTGATTTCTATCCAAATGAACCATTTTTCCAACAATAGGATATTGAAATACTGGGAAAAAAATCACAACCCTCTAATCTTTACCTTGCAGTTTGCATGCAGGTCTTTATTGACAGTTAATAGCTCACTGTTCTATGTTAGGATTTTAACTTATAAAATGCAAGTAACAAAAGGATCTCTCTGACAAATGCAGTAACCAACTTACCTATTAACATTATATGCACTTTGTGATCTGCGTGGTACACCTTCTTTGCAGTAGGCATAATAACACTCTCCGAAACTTTACCTTGAGTCGAAACTTCTACTAGACAAGCTTACGATCTCTCTAGGAAGAAGATTAATCACCGGAGTTATCTTGACATTTTTATTGTTGCCTGAAAATTGCTGGAGGCCAGTAGCACAGCAGCAGGTGCTTTTAATACAATAATATACTTGCAAGCAGAAGCCCCTAGCCGAAGCCAGCGCCTAGTGTGAGCACCCCGACCAAGAGCCAACCCTGTTCACTCCATGCCCATGGCCCAAAACCCTGGCGATTTGGATACCCTTGGGGTAAGTAGGGAATTTCTTCTGGAGTTAAGAGTTGCTCCTCTTGGCAACACTCTGCCCACTAGTCTAGTTAATCATACGGATGCCACAGACTTTATCCAGCAAGAAGTTAACTCTCCTGCACCCCCATGCGGCCCTCCTTGCACTTTGCCTCTTAATCATCCCAGCAGTAACTGTACCTCCAAAGAAGTTAACAACTCTATGTGTTTAGTAGCCAATGTGCACTCTTAGTCAGTATGCTCATGAGATCTATAATCTCCTTGAATATCAAAGTATTGATATTAAATTTGTAACAGAAACTTGGCTAAAAGCTGCCAAGGACATTTTGGACATTGCTATGCCACACTGATGTATTATCCGAAATATGAATCGTCCCTCTCTAATACGTGGAGGAGTTGCTGTGCTACTCAAAAATATATTCACAGTCTCCACCTGGAGTATACAGCATTTAGCACAAGCAGAATCACTCACAATCACTCTAACCTGTATGCCAAAGTTTACAGTAAGATTTTTACTAATCTACAGATTCCTAAGGTCGACTAAGGATGTATGATCATCCTTACAGGTCGTGCTTTTCACTGCCTACTTGGACACTAACAACATGATAGTCTTGGTGATTTTACCTTTAACATGTTTCAACATGTCTGTGTCCCTACCCACTCATCTGGGCACACTCAGGATCACATCTATGCTGGATGTAATCTTGACAATTCCACAGTTTGTTAGACAGATCATAAAGCTATAACCTTTAATTCACATAGAGATGAGTATCGACCGTGGTCTAGATCAGATATTCAGAAACTTAAAGATGCTCTGAAAGGTGCCCAAGTGGAGTTATCTCACGAAGTTAGTGCATTAATTGACTATTCAGAAATTCTGTCACAGATGCTTTAGCTAAGACTCTCTCTAAGACATTGAAGAAGTCCTTTTGTTTAACGTCTTTCTCACCGTGGTATACTTAGCTAAACATAGATTTAAACAATTCGTAAAGATCTGGAAGCTCATTGATAGTCCTGATGTGAAAATCAATTTCAGATTAGAACTGAAGCACTCTAAGTAAGTGGTTTCAACTACTCGAACCAACTTCTATCAAAAGTGTATCCTTTCTGCATCTACTCCTGCTAAGGAACTCTTTGCAATTTGTAATGCCCTGGCCTCTGCACAGGGGCATACTCACTAAACCAACAAGTATGTTTGGACTGGGTAGCCTTCTTTCAGAATAAAGTTTCTCTTATTCTCTCATATCTCTCTCTGGTTACTTCTCCAGTCCCTTCACTGGCCTCTGGGTATGACCCCCTTATACTTTGTGGTCTACTTTATACATCCATACTAAACTGCTTATTATTAAGTCTGGATCCCCTCTAGATCCTGTTTCAGCTAAGATTCTCAGCCCTGATGTTGGCAAGCTGGTGAATACATCATATGCAAGCAATCCCTAATCGCTGGCACAGTTCCTTCGTTCTTCAAAACAAGAACAGTCCCTCTGCTGAAGAAGCCTAACTCTGATCTGGACACCTTGTCCAATTTAAGTCAATGTGCAACTCTCTCAGCCCATTAAAAAGCATTATTTGCTCAACTCTCTGGAATCTGTGTTTAGACAATCCCTGAGCATGAAGACCATGTTGATTGCAACCAGTAACAACATCCACATGATCATGGACGAGGAAGGTTCTGAGGCCCTTTTCCTATTGGAGCTATCTGTGGCCTTTGACATGGTTTCCATAATATCCTTCTGGACAGACTGTGGGTCACAGAGCTATGGGGTGCTGTTTTGGACTGGTTCCGATTAGGGGGTGGGCGATATATTCCACCCAGTCGATTAAATTGGTGGAATTCTGGCTACTCTGTAAAGCTGTGTTCCGGCCAAATTCTGGTAACCGCCGCGTGGCGTATTCTTATCTCACACGTGTCTTGAAAATGGTAAGTTAGCAAGCGCAAGAAAGATTTGGCATCCCTAGCATGACTTACAGTCACTAGGAGCGCCCCTGGCCAGATTTCTCCAGCACGGTGGTTGCGACCATTTGCAGTCAGAAGCTGCAGCTCAGGTAGAAAACGTACTCGAGTGGTAACAAAATCAACTCAAGAAGCTGCTCCCCCTGGCATGCTAAATCACAGCTTGGCCAGCTCGACGTGCCTATTTCCACCTGTTTGTGGAATTCTGCAGAATCTTGTGGAGTTTTCTTTGTAACTTCTTGGAATTCCGCAGAGTGAAACCCGCAAGTTCCACCCAGGCCTAGTTTAAAAAAAAAAAAAAAAATTTCCTCATCTGCCCAGGTTAACAAAAGGTAATAATCCTGTTAAATTCGATAATATAAAGAAGATGGGTCCTTGTTGTAATGTTCATTTAGTATATTTATTCTTGAGATTAGATAGAAGGTACAGCATTCAAGTAGGAATGTAATATGGTAAGAAACCCCACCGGGAGCAGATAACTTCCTGCTCAGCCTCCAGGTAACTGATGAATCCTTTGAACAGCAACAGGTAGAATCCTGGATGACATCACAGAGACATCACATAGACAAGCAGACACTAACACTAAGGAGGGACAAAGAAAGAGGAAGAGCACAAAGAGAGAGGAAGAGCAGGATATAACACATCTCCCTCCTTTAATTGAAAAAATGGATAAGATGAAACAGAAGATGGCAGAAGCAGAAAGGCAGAAGAAAGAAAGAACATATATGCACCAGCAATACACACCCTCTTCAACAAGATGGAAAGAAGAGGTAATATCAAAGGGGCGTAGTTACAAATTCGAATATTTTCGATTCCTCCAAAATAAAGCACAATAAAAATGAGCCCAACTCCTCAAAGTAAATACATGAACTCCTCTAAACATGGAGCACAGTAAAAGTGGTTCATGATAAAACGGCTCTTCACAGAAAATGCACAACTTCTCTATCAATAGAATAAAACGGAGCCCATGCAGCTCCTCACAGTAAGTAACAGAAAATCAGCAATAATACTGAGCCCTCGGCTCCTGACAGTAAATAGATGAACTCCTCTAATCATAGAGCACTATAAGTGGTTCATCTGAAATGACAATAAAATTGAGCCCCTACAGCTTCTAATAGCAAGCACATGAACACCTCTAACAATAGAGCACTATAAAATGTTTCATAACAGAAATAAACATCAAACTTGAGCATCACTCTAGCTCATCATCACTAAGAATGAAAACAAACTGGAGCACCTCAACATAGTTGAGCACATAAATGACCCCAATAAGCATAACGCCTACAAATCATCACCAAATTGAAAGCAAATGAGCACCTCAACAAAGGTTGAGCACAAACGTGGCTCCAGTAAAGTAGGCAATAATAGAATACATTATTTCAAAATGCATCACTTGCTAATTCACACAGAAAAGAACATGTAACAGCATACATACATAACCTAGAAACAGAATTCTAAGCATTGAGCATATAAATCGATATTTAGCACACCACAGTACATAGAAGAAATGCACTCAAGGGTAAATTACAGCGCAAACTACACATTGCATAAATTAGGAAATATGCAAAATTGTACACAACATCTTAAACATAACAAATCAAAAAAATAAAAGTAGTCACCATTGTCATTTGAATGAAGGGAGACACAAACAGCTCTATAGAAATCTCCATGGGAAAATGTAAAGAAAATCAAACAGTACCTTGTTGGAGAACACCCTTTTGTTTAAGGAAAATAAATAAATAAATAAATAAATAAATAAATAAATCATGAAACAGCAAACACCGGTGAGCGATCTCTCACCCGGGTTGTAGATCCAAACGTAGTGAAATGGTGTGCAGATTAAGTTCTCGAAGTCCGGAATGTAGACAGACTCCCAAATGGTGTAGAGCCAAGCGCTGGCATGTGAATTCCAGATGACAGTGCACAAATATCGAAGATTGGAAGTTAAAGAAGAAACGCTGTAGTGCTGCATGACAGAGAAATTGACAAAAGTACACACCAGAAGTACATGTAGTACTGCTGCAGAGTATGCGCAGGACGTGGTTGGCAAGAAGGCAAACTGCAATGACGGTACCAACCACAACATGGCGGTACGTTTCTTGACGCCAAGCTGGGTGGCTCAAGGCACACAGAAACATGCAGGCGTCGATAGACAGCTGAACAGGCATCATGGAGGAACGAGGAGAGAAAGACGTAACAGAAGCACTCTGCCTCCACGCGACGCTAGAAGTAAGGTGAGTGTGCCCTGGAGCTCGAGCTACATCTTTCTTTTTAAATTTTGAAAAAGATAGTTGAAAAGAAATAGGCATCAGGTCTCAGCGTAGGTCACACGGCAAGCCAAATAACAAAGTAGAATAGCCGTCTCTTCACTCAAACTGCCAGTGCACAACCTCCAAGGTACCGAAACACGGAGTTCACACAGATTGATGCAGGCAGACTTTAATTTTAATTGCAGGTTGTAACGGTCCCAGTAAGTAGCGTTTTTTGTAAACAGGAGACCTTTAAACAGCAGGTTGGCACAAGTTGCGCAGGCAATAAACTGAAGTCTCAAAGTGAGCTGACAATCTTTTAAACAGCAGATTCCAGAAATAGCACAGGCACACTTCCATTTAAACAGGAGGTTGCAGAAGTAGCACAGGCACACCTAGGACAGACAGCAGCAGTAATGTTACTCACGTAAAACGCTGACTCACTAGATGAAAACAGGGAGTCCTTTAAGTTTGCTCTAGTGCCAGATGATATAGTAGTACTATTTCTTCAGCAAAGGTTATTCCAATGCTCTGGTTCGAGGCTGTTGGTTGGATTCAGACACCGGTGGGGTACCCAGAACTAGGAAAGTAACTTTAAACATTTCTCTTCTTGTCTTTGGTTGCAATGTCCTTTTTAAATTCAATGAAGTCCTTTTTCTTTTAAATGGGTCCTTTTTTACCTCGTCGCCATTGTTAAATTCAGTAAAATAAAGATGATGGATCCTTGTTGTAATGTTCATGTAGTATATTTATTCTTGAGATTAGATAGAAGGTACAGCATTCAAGTAGGAATGTAATATGGTAAGAAACCCCACCGGGAGCAGATGACTTCCTGCTCAGCCTCCAGGTAACTGATAAATCCCTTGAACAGCAAATGGTAGAATCCTGGATGACATCACAGAGACATAACATAGACAAGCAGACACTAACACTAAGGAGGGACAAAGAAAGAGGAAGAGCACAAAGAGAGAGTAAGAGCAGGATATAACAAATCCGTACTCCGGGGTCTCCCTAAATGTAGCACCGGTCCAGAGACCTTCCATTATTAGACCTAGGATGGATCACTCTACGCCTTGCTTCCCATACTCCAACCATAGGTAGCCTTTTATCAACCAGACCCTCTTTGAGGGCACCACTGGAGTTATCAAGCAATAGGGTATAAAGGCCTAACCATCAGACTATATATGTGCAACAGAGTTTACCCAGTTCTCATAGGGGAGCCAGAACTCATTACTCTTAAATTTAGAGGCTCTATCTAGCAGAAAAGTATATTTTATTGAGGCCATCCATTCTACTTTATTCTGGGCATAGCTTTTATCCAAGTCTTGCATATTTCCCTTCTGGCAAGCAATATTAGATAAAATATCAGTTTTTGAATGCTTTGTGACAAGGATTCATAGTTATCTGGGAATCCAAAAAAGACAAGAGATTTGCTTACCTGGAGCGTCCCTCCAAGTATTAAGGATATCATGTTACTCACATTCAGCCAAAAACCTTGAACCTTCGGACAGTCCAAAAACATATGTTCGTCATCACCTTTTTCTTTACCGCATTTAGGGCACCTTGGAGTAATGCCTTTCGCAAATTTTGCCAGTTTATATGGTGTCCAATAGAACTTGTGGAGACACGTACTGAGGAGTATAACATGTCACAAGATACTTATCATAGGTTTTTCAACTGCTCTCCCAGCAAGCTCTTTTCCCACAGTGTTGCTGGTAGCTTAACGTCTCCATCTGATCTCTCCACTAACATCCAGTACCATCTTGCCCCTTCCTTTTCCTGGGATTCTTCAGTTCTTATTGAGGATTCTAATTTGTTAGAAAATCCCGCACCTAAACTGTCATTGAAGCTCCAACTCTTTATTTGAAGATATTTGAATCTTGACAGTTGCCCATTAGCCATCTCCTGGGCCTCCTCCCAAGAGATTAATACTCCATCTACCATCAGTTGATCCCAAGTTGTTATCCCTGCTTCTTTTAGTGGACGAGCCAAACAATCCTTGGACCACTCCGGAGATCCAGGAGAGTCCCAGATAGGGGCCGAGCCGCTATAGTAGTTAATGTTAGATTCTCTCCTGATTTTATGCTATGTTATTGCAAAGCCTTGCACAGTCTTAAGCCACACTTTTTTAAAGAAGCGTGGGTCACCATATTTATGTACAAAATCATGCTTGCCCCCTTGCGCATCGGAGAGCATAGCTTTAAACATTTTCCCGATATCGGAGCAATCTGGTTTGCTTAGGAGACATTTCCCTCCCTTTAATGGAAAAACCCAGGCATTATAAGATAGATCAGGCAATCGTAGGCCCCTTTTGTCATATTGCCATCTAAGCTTTTTCCAGGCAATTCTCGTACCTTTTGAGCCCCAGATAAAGTTAGTAATCTTTGACTGTGGCTTTTTAAGCCATTCTTCCTTAAAGGACATAGGGATATTTTGAAACATAAAGTAAACTTGGGGAGGATTGACATCTTTACAAGATTTACTCTACCATAAATAGTTATAGGAAGGTGAAACCAGCTAAGTAAGAGTTTCCCCACTGCCTTACTAATCTTTTGGAAGTTGATTTCCAGGATTTATTCTAGTTTCTGGACAAATTTGATGCCTAAATACCTCATTTCTTCCTTAACACAGCTCCGTTGCGAATTGATGTTCCACGTCATTACAACCGCCTTGCTTTAATTGATCTCATAACCTGAGAATCGCCAGAACAGTGATGCCAAGTAATACACTGCTGGTAATGCTGTGTTAAGATCTGAAGTGTATAACAATAAATAATCGGCATATAGCCCTACTTTTTTCTCCCACCCCTGAAATCCAAAGGGGATTATGCTATCATGCCCTCTTATCTTTTCCGCTAGTGGATCAATGTGCAAATTAAAAGATAAGGGGGATAACGGACATCCTTGCCTAATCCCCCTATAAATGTTAAAGGTATTTGAGATGTTTCCATTCACCAAAACCCTAGCTGTGGGATTCTTAGATAAGAGTTATATTGCCCTACAAAAATTGTTCCCTAGATTAGATAACCGCTAAATTTCCTGCAGGTAAGACCAGAAGGCCTTAGTCGCATCCACTGTAATGCCAGTGGCAGTTTGTATGTGGTTGCTATATCTATAGCTCCAATTAAGTTATAGGTTAAATCTTTGATTCCCCTACCACACACAAAGCCCTTCTAATCTTCATGTAGAAGCACTCCCAACACCCCACTCAACCTATCTGTTCATATTTTAGTAAAAATCTTGTAGTCCGAATTAAGCAATGAGATAGGCCTGTAGGACACAACAATTAGGTGGCTTATCTATTTTGAGGATCAGATTGACAATGGCTTTATTCCAAGAAGGAGGCATCTCCCTGCCACGTTAAATGATCTCAGTAAACAGCCTGGCCATTACAGGGACTAGATATTTCTCTAGCTTTTTATAAACTTTGATCGGAAAACCGTCTGGTCCCTCAGCCTTATTCGCTTTTCCTGTTCTAGTAGCACTTCTAATTTCAACTTCTGTAATAGCGCTATTAATTACGTCCCTGATGGGATTCAGCTACTTTGTGGGTGGCTTCTTGACCTAACCAATCTTCCACCTTCCCTCCCAGTGTAGTTACATTTTCAGAATACACTTCCCCAAAATGGTTCAGTAAAGCCTTTTCGATACCCTCCCTCATCCCAGTTAAGCACCCTGCCCCATCATACTTCAGTTCTTTTACAAAACTTTTTTCTAGGTTGTTTTGTACTTTCCAGGCAAGCATCTTGCCACAACCTTCTCCATAATTAAAATGTGCCAGTTTGCCCACTTGCCATCTTTCTTGCAGTTTTCTTCCCAGTACGTCTACGCAGGACACACGCTCGACCCTATCTTCACCTCCAGCAAACATATCTCCTTCAGTCACACCACAGCTCTCCCTTGGACGGACCACAGCTGCGTTCACTTTGTCTACAAAAAGACCACAACCCACAACCATCCGCAACCTACTCTGCGAAGATACTGGAACAAAATCACCATCGACCAGATCTCCTCATCGCTTCTTCAAAACCCCCCTGCCCACTCATCGAACCCCAACCAAGCAGCCATCAACCTCACTCATTGGCTAACCAACAGCGCCGATAACCTAGCACCTCTGAAAAAAGCTCAAATCAAACTAGGCAGCAAAAACGCCCCCTGGTTCAACGATGACCTTAAGAAATCCAAGAAACTCTGTCGCTCCCTTGATAAGGCCTGGAAAAAAACCCCTAACATCAGCATCAGGGACGCCTTCAAAAACGCCACCCGCATTCACCACCAACTGATCCGGACAGCCAAGAAAGCCGCATTCATAGATCGACTAGACAACAACGCCCATAACAGCAAAGAATTATTCAACATCATCAAAGAGTTTACCAACCCCTCTTCCAACTCCAACGACATCACTCCCTCTCAAACCCTTTGTGACTCCCTAGCTTCATTCTTCCACGACAAAATCACAGACATCCACAACAGCTTCAACAACCAACCCGGAGACCAACCTACCCAACCTTCTGCCGTACCTTTACCCCCCTTGAACATCCTTAATGACTGGAACCCAATCTCCACTGAGGACACCATCCGCCTGATGAACTCCATCCACTCAGGATCCCCCACAGACCCATGCCCTCACCACATCTTCAACAAAGCAGACTCCATCATAGCTCCACACCTACGAGACGTCATCAACTGCTCCCTCAACACCGCCACCTTCCCGGAAAGCTGGAAACACGCCGAACTCAGCGCCCTTCTGAAAAAACCCACAGCAGACCCCACCGAACTCAAAAACTACCACCCCATCTCGCTCCTACCATTCCCGGCCAAAGTCATTGAGAAAGCCATCAACAACCAGCTCGCCGCCTTCCTCGAAGCCAACAAATCCCTCGACTCCTCACAGTCCGGCTTCCGAGCCAAACACAGTACTGAGACCGCACTCATCGCAGCAACAGACGACATTCGAACCCTACTAGACAATGGAGACACAGTCGCCCTCATCCTCCTCGACCTCTCCGCAGCCTTCGATACAGTATGTCATAGCACCCTGCTACAACGCCTCAAAAACATCGGAATCCAAGGAAAAGCACTGGAATAGATCACCTCGTTCCTGTCCGGAAGAACTCAGAGAGTCCGCCTCCCACCATTCAAGTCAAAGGCCACCGAAGTCGTCTGCGGCGTGCCACAAGGATCCTCTCTTAGCCCCACCCTCTTCAACGTATACATGAGCCCCCTCGCGTCCATCGCACGCCAACACAACCTCAACATCATCTCCTACGCTGATGACACTCAACTGATCCTCTCACTCACCAAAGACCCTAACACCGCCAAAACCAACCTACATGAAGGGATGAAAGAAGTAGCCGAGTGGATGAAGCACAGCCGTCTGAAACTGAATTCAGACAAAACAGAAGTCCTTATCTTAGGTACCTCCCCCTCCGCCTGGGACGACTCTTGGTGGCCAGAGGCCCTTGGAAAAGCACCCATCCCGACGGACCACGCACGTAACCTGGGCGTCATCCTGGACTCCGCACTCTCGATGACCAGACAAGTCAACGCAGTTTCATCATCCTGCTTCAACATTCTTCGCATGCTCAAAAAAACATTTCACTGGATCCCCACCGAAACTAGAAAAACTGTCACCCACGCACTGGTTACAAGCCGCCTGGATTAGGGTAACACCCTATACGCCGGTACCACCGCGAAACTTCAGAATAAACTCCAACGCATCCAGAACGCATCAGCCAGACTCATACTAGACATCCCGCGCAAAGACCACATCTCCGGTCACCTGAAAAACCTCCACTGGCTCCCCGTCAATAAGAGAATCACTTTCCGCCTCCTCACCCACGCACACAAAGCGCTTTACGAACTTGGACCCGAATGCCTCAAAACACGACTTTCCTTCTACACCCCCTCCCGCCAGCTTCGCTCTTCCAACCTAGCCCTTGCTGCTGTTCCTCGCATTAACAAAACCACCATGGGAGGAAGATCCTTCTCCTACCTGGCGGCTAAAACCTGGAACTCACTTCCCACTCACCTTCGCCTCACCCAAAACCACCTAGCATTCAGAAAACAACTTAAAACCTGGATATTCGACAAGTAACTCCCCTCCCCTCCTCAAGCGCCTTGAGACCCTCTGGGTATGTAGCGCGCTATATAAATTAATTGACTTGACTTGACTTGACTTACGTCTACTAGATCCATTTTAAGTGCCTCGATAGATGCTACCCCGTACTCCTGTACTATCTCTTTAACCTGTAGCTGTTGCTCAAGCCGCTTAATCTGATCTACAATATTAGCTATTCCTGCCCTTCATTGCTTATTTTTGTAGGATTGAATGGATGTTATTTTCCCTCTTAAGAAGGCCTTATAGGCATCCCACACTATACCTATTGGGCACTATCTAAATTATGCTAAAAAAAACTTGAGATTCCAGCCCAAGTTTCTCCATCATCTCTTCATCAGACAGTATGGTACGATCGATAGTCCATCTCTTTTGGATCACCGTGTTTGGAGGTACCAAAAGTGTGGTTATGGCCGAGTGATCCGACAAATGAGATCCCACATGTCGCGATTACAAGCAGCGCAAGAACACGCCAGCGCCACTAACCTGATTCAGGCGGCCAGCAGAGACGATGAGATGCAACGTCCTCTCAACCTCCTTTTCAGATCTGGTCATGGGTTGTTCCCGATACATGGGACACCAACATATTATTCTCGGTACTTTCAGTCTTCGGTTTACTCCTACTTAACAAAAGAACAGAGAAGTTGCTTCACTTCTTCCTTTTGGAATTGGCCTTGCGAGGAGTCTTTATAGGCAACTTGTTCCCTCAACTGCCTTCCTCGCTTAAATGAATTAGGCTATAACATCTGATACTCCGTTAATATCACGGACTACAATACCCACAATACATCTTGTGTGGTAACTAGCCTCTGAAACCGAAATCAGGATTCCTTTGGTCGTCTAGTTATGAGAGAGAGAGAAACCAACTCGTCATCACAATATTCATGGGCTCCTTAACCTGAAATGCCACTTGCAGTTTAAGAACAAAGTTGGTGCAATGCGCAATATTCCCTGGAACGGAAACGAAACCTGCACGTTTGCATCCAGCGGCAGGTCTCGCACAGAATGCTCAGTGTTTGTCAGAAATGCCCCCCTTCCAGGCTCGGCAGGAACAAGGGTTACGCAAGTCGCTTAAGGAAAACGTAAGAAATAAACAATACTTGCACGTCTTTGAAAAAAGCAGCAGGCTTTTTTAAACAGGCTTGAAGTAGTAAAGAACTGCAACTGATTCCGCAGGCACTTCGTCGTCGGGAGCAAAGCAGCAAACTGACCACGCAGGCACTTCTTCTTTGAGAGATCAAAAACAAGGAAACTGACCACGCAGGCGCTTCGTCGTCGTGCAGGGTACTCGAGTTCTCTGACCACGCAGGCTCTTCGTCGTCGTGCAGGGTACTCAAGTTCTCTGACCACGCAGGCTCTTCGTCGCCGTCTTCAGGAAACATAGAAATCCGGCGGGGACACACCATCCGCCATCACAACCACTCAAAACAATTGTCAAGCACCTTTCCTCTGCATGGGAGGTGCTTATGAATGTGTCTCCTTCCTGCCCGACCTCCAGCGCCTCAAAGCCTTCTGGGACCTGTAGTTTCTGGATGGAAAACGCCATACTTGGCTTTTCAACCTTCTAGCACTCGTAGCAACTGCAATCGCTACAGAACCCCCTCTCGAGGACAGCCGTCCCGGCGGTCGACCCGGCTTCCCAGGATGCAACGCATGGAAATGAGAAACCAAATCAGGGCAATGGAGATTGTCCACTGGTTCCCATGTCCGATCCTCGGGACCGTACCCTTTCCAATCAACCAGGTACTGTATCCTGCCACGAAGCATGCGCAAATCCAAAATAGCCTGGACCTCGTATTCCTCCAGTCCCTCAACCTCCACCGATGTTGGACGAACCGGCAACCGCACACTTGGGAGACAAGGCCGGAGAAGAGACACGTGGAACACCGGATGTATGGACCAGGACACAGGCAGTGACAACTTCATGGCCACAGGATTCACTACTTCACAGATCCCATAGGGTCCCACATATTTAGGCTTTAGTTTGTTGACCCCTTTCAAGTGTATGTTGCGCGTGGAAAGCCATACTTTATCTCCCACCTTGTACACAGGCTCCGGAGAACGATGAAGGTCAGCAAAGCGATTCTGAGACAATTGGGCTCTTTCCAGACAATGTCGAGCTTCGATCAATATAGCCCTAAGGTGAGCATGATGTTCATGTATCGTAGGAACCAGGGAAACAGCAGGCCATTCAAACGGCAGCATACAAGGATGGAACCCATACAAACAAAAAAAAGGAGAACACCCCAGGGTGGTATGCACTGCATTATTATAGGCGAATTCAGCCAACCACAAAAGGGTAGTCCATTCCGTGGTGTTCTGTAACGTGAAACAGCGGAGATACTGTTCTAGGGTCTGGTTCAGACGTTTGGTTTTACCGTCTGTTTGTGGATGAAAACTAGAGGACAGTCTTGCGTTGATCTGAAGAATCGCACAAAGCGCTTTCCAGAAATGAGAGGTAAATTGTGTTCCGCGATCAGTGATAATCACACTCGGTAGTCCATGAGATCCGACTATGTGTTGAAGGAACACCTTAGCCAACTCCAGAGAGGTCGGCAATCCAGGCAAAGATATAAAATGACCCATTTTTGTAAGGTGGTCCACTACCACTAAGACAACCGTTTGGTGTTCACACGGGGGCATCTCCACTATAAAGTCCATAGACAGGGTATGCCAGGGTTTCGGGGGTATCGGTAATGGCTTCAGCAATCCCGACGGTTTGGTATGGCTTGTCTTACCCTGGGCACAAATATAATAATTGGTTACTTATTCCTTCACATCGGCACGTAAACTGGGCCACCAAAAGGACCTTTCCACAGTAGCTGAGGTTTTGTAAATGCCCATATGACCCCCAAGAACCGAATCATGGGCCCACTCCAATACTTGTTTTTGTAATCTAGGATGAGAAATGTACAAAGCATGATAATGGTAGGCTAGATTGTTCTTTTCGCTCCGATGTTCGGGATCTTTCTGGATCCAGGATGGTAAATCAATATCCGCCAATGCCACTCGAACGTCCTCTAGGAAATCATCAGAGGTGACAAGAGCAATGGATGTTCCTGAACTCCCGACTTCTTTCAGAATAAAAGGGGGTTCAGTGTCGGTGGTCTGTTCCTCTCCACCCAATCTTGACAAGACATCAGCTTTCCCATTACGAGAACCAGGCCTGTACTTAATCACAAAATCAAAATTGGAAAAGAAAAGAGTCCACCTCAATTGTCGGGGAGTCAATGCCTTGGCTGTTTTCAAAAACAACAAATTACGATGGTCTGTAATGATCTCTACCGTATGGGCGGCCCCAAGGAGATAATGTCTCCATTCCTCACAGGCTCTCTTGATGGCCAGAGGTTCCTTGTCTGTGGTAGTGTAGTTGATTTCACAAGGCGTGAGTTTTCTGGAATAAAATGCCACAGGATGGAGTTGACCTGAAGAGGGGTGACGTTGTGACAATACCCCACCAATGGCATACTGAGAGGCATCAGTCTCCAGTATGAATGGTATCTGAGTGTCTGGATGTCTGAGGATAGGAGCCTGAGTAAACCTTTCCTTCAAATGTTGAAAGGCTCCGTCAGCGGCTTCTCCCCATTCAAAGGGAACATTTTTTCGCAAGAGGGCGGTGATGGGATGTATGGTCTTGGAAAAGTCCTGGATAAAACAGCGATAGTAATTGGCAAAGCCAAGAAAGCTTTGCACTGCTTTCACATTCTTAGGGGTTTTCCAGGTAAGGATCGCCTCTACTTTGCTCATGTCCATTCGGAAACCCTGTGCATTAATCATATAACCAAGAAAGGCAACCTCCTGGACATGGAAGAGACATTTTTCCAATTTAGTGTAGAGTGAGTTTTCTTGTAGCCGTTTCAATACTGTCTTTACATGAGTGATGTGGTCTGGAAGAGACTCCGAATAGATAAGAATATCTTCTATATAGACCACACAGAATGTTTCCAAACATCCCCGCAACACCTCGTCCATGAAGAACTGAAAAGCTGCGGGGGCGTTACAGAGGCCGAAAGGCATCACACGATATTCGTAAAGGCCAAACTTGGTCCGGAACGCCGTCTTCCATTCATCACCCAACTTTACGCGAATCAGATGGTATGCTCCACGAAGGTCCAACTTGGTGAAATATTTTGCTCCCTTCAATTGATCCATCAAAACAGGAATGAGGGGTAATGGGTACCGGTTTTTAATGGTAACTCTGTTTATTGCCCTGTAGTCGATACATGGTCGTAACTCATCACAATCCTTCTTAGCGATACAAAACATGGGAGGCAGGAGAGGTGGAATGTCTTATGAACCCTGTTGCTAGATTATCCTCAATGTATGTCTTCAAATACAGGGTTTCTTTCTCCGTTAGTGCATATACCCTACTACAGGGGATGTCAGCTCCGGGGACCAGGTCGACCCGGCAATCATATGCCCTATGTGGAGGCAATGTGGTGGCCTTTTCCTTATCAAACAAGGCCTGGTATTCACGATATTCAGGAGGCAAAATTGTGGCGCAACAAAACATTTCAATACTACAAGCATTCGCTAGATAAGTAGCAGGAGAAGGTTCAGGAGCTAAGGTGCGAGGTCCTGAGTTGGTACAGTGCTCCTTACAGTATGCGGACGTCATTCGAACAGTACGAGATGACCAACTAACCGTAGGTTCATGCAATGTAAGCCAGGGCATTCCAAGTATAAGCCGGAATTGTGGGGCATCAATAAGATCAAATTGGATGTTTTCCTGATGGTCCGACCCGAACTCCATCATCAATGAATGGGTATGGTACACTACCGGGCCAGAAGAAAGGACTGTTCCATCCACCGCTTTAACGGTTTCGGGCGTGAGTTTCTTTTCACATGGAATACCCATTCTTAGTGCGAAGTCCTGGTCAATGTAATTTCCTTTCGCCCCTGAGTCCAATAGGGCATCCACTTGTAAACATTTGTGCTCCGTGAGCCAAAGAGATATACTCAGGTTCATATGCGCAACAGCTGGATGAAGGGTGTTTGCGAGAACAGAGGAGATCATTGTAGGCGGACGTCTCGAATCGGAGATCTCCATTGGATCCGAGACGATTAGTTTTCTGACGGTTCTTCTACTTTGAGGGATGCAGTTGCTCTTGGTAATGAAGTCCTGCCCGGAAGGTAATTCCGAGCTCTGCAATCCTTAATAAAATGCCCCCCTTTACCACAATATAAACAGAGCTTGAGTCTTCTCCTCTTTTCCTTTTCTTTCAAGGTAAGAGGACCCCGGATTCCCCCTATCTGCATGGGTTCAGGTCCTTCAATTGCCTTGGTTTTCTCTTCATTTCCAAATCTTGTTTTAACGATGGGATAGAAGTATTTATTCTCTCCCTTGTACCTATCACCCTTCCGTTCCAATAACCGATGGTCCAATTGAACGGTGAGGTCTATAAGTTCCTCACAGGTAGACGGTAGTTGCACCACTTGTGCTAATAATCTTTTAACTCGCCCCTCAGGCCCTGATAAAACAAGGAAATCCTTTTCTCACCAGGCCAATCAGTCTCCACGATGAGGCGATTAAAGGTAGTTATATATGATAACAAGTCTTGCGAGCCTTGTTTGAGGGTTAACAATTCTCGATCCAAAGTCATCATGTGTGACTTCCTGTCGAACAGTTTTCTTAGTTCCAGACAGAAATTAGGAAAGTGATGTAGCACAGGATCGTTTCGCTCCAGAAGAGGGATGGTCCAGCTGGATGCATTCCCCCCCATATAGGACATCATGAAGGCTGTTTTTGCCGCCTCGTCCTGGAATACCGTGGGTTTACACAAAAAATGGAGCCTACATTGATTCAAGAAGGTCTCAAACCTTTTAGGGTCTCCATAAAACCTTTCAGGAGGGGCCAGGGGTATCCCTTGATTCTGGATAATGTGCACGGTGGGGTTAGTATCCCCGGCAACAGAGGTAGCAAGAGGGGGCACAAAAAATCCCTCTGTAGAAGGCGGATGTAAGGTGGCAGGTTTGAGCAAAGGCTTCACAACCTGATCCTTCATTGCCAAATCCGACACTTATTTTCGCAGGGTAGAGACCTCTAGATATAAAGCCTGGGTCTCAGCCCTAGAACTGTGAACCTCTTGTTGTAAATCTGTAAATCTGTCCAACAACGTAGTAAGGACAGTATTCGTATCCATCGTCTGGGCCGGACTGTCTTCTTGGGCTTGACAATCTGTCGCGATTACAAGCAGCGCAAGAACACGCCAGCGCCACTAACCTGATTCAGGCGGCCAGCAGAGACGATGAGATGCAACGTCCTCTCAACCTCCTTTTCAGATCTGGTCATGGGTTGTTCCCGATACATGGGACACCAACATATTATTCTCGGTACTCTCAGTCTTCGGTTTACTCCTACTTAACAAAAGAACAGAGAAGTTGCTTCACTTCTTCCTTTTGGAATTGACCTTGCGAGGAGTCTTTATAGGCAACTTGTTCCCTCAACTGCCTTCCTCGCTTAAATGAATTAGGCTATAACATCTGATACTCCGTTAATATCACAGACTACAATACCCACAATACATCTTGTGTGGTAACTAGCCTCTGAAACCAAAATCAGGATTCCTTTGGTCGTCTAGTTATGAGAGAGAGAGAAACCAACTCTTCATCACAATATTCATGGGCTCCTTAACCCGAAATGCCACTTGCACTTTAAGAACAAAGTTGGTGCAATGCGCAATATTCCCTGGAACGGAAACGAAACCTGCACGTTTGCATCCAGCGGCAGGTCTCGCACAGAATGCTCAGTGTTTGTCCGAAATGCCCCCCTTCCAGGCTCGGCAGGAACAAGGGTTACGCAAGTCGCTTAAGGAAAACGTAAGAAATAAACAATACTTGCACGTCTTTGAAAAAAGCAGCAGGCTTTTTAAACAGGCTTGAAGTAGTAAAGAACTGCAACTGATACCGCAGGCACTTCGTCGTCGGGAGCAAAGCAGCAAACTGACCACGCAGGCACTTCTTCTTTGAGAGATCAAAAACAAGGAAACTGACCACGCAGGCGCTTAATCGTCGTGCAGGGTCATCGAGTTCTCTGACCACGCAGGCTCTTCGTCGTCGTGCAGGGTACTCAAGTTCTCTGACCACGCAGGCTCTTCGTCGTCGTCTTCAGGAAACATAGAAATCCGGCGGGGACACACCATCCGCCATCACAACCACTCAAAACAATTGTCAAGCACCTTTCCTCTGCATGGGAGGTGCTTATGAATGTGTCTCCTTCCTGCCCGACCTCCAAAGCCTTCTGGAACCTGTAGTTTCTGGATGGAAAACGCCATACTTGGCTTTTCAACCTTCTAGCACTCGTAGCAACTGTAATCGCTACACCACATGACCCAGGCCTAGTTTTGTGCTTTCTTAAGTTCACAGTCTCAGTCAGTTCTTCTCAGGCCATATCTGTCAAGAGATTACCTAGATTTCTGCAGGAACAATATGCAAGATGAATAAATCCCACCGTCTGCCATTCACCAGTGAACCCAACTACATCAAAGCCCAAAGGTAAAGTAGGGTAAGAGGGGAAGGGAAGAGAAAGAGGAAGAATGTCCCACGATGACCCCTGGTTGGATGTCCGACCGAGCACAAAGGAGAATACCTATGTGTGGCAACAAGGAAAAAAGTGAGGGGGGGCTTGGCCAACTAGCCAACATGGCGGACGTGTCTTACTAGAGCTCCGTCGCCTAAGACCCCTTGTTATCCTGCATGCCAGCCTGTTAGAGCGATTTTTCGCCTGTGACCTGCCGTGAGAGTGTGGGAGGCGGTGTGGAACCTGAGCGGACCTGCGGTACAAAAAACGGAACTGCGGCAGGGAGGATTGCGGAGCGCCACCGAGACGCAGCCTACCTGCAGAGAGGTGCGAAACTCCTCCCGGGGCCTGGCGACCGTTGGAGGGACCGGAGTTGCTGCCGAGGTACTGGGCGATATCTCTCCCCGGGCGCCCGCTCCCACTGGCGGCGGAGCGGCGCTTGCTCGACTGGCTGGCCCTGGGATCTGCTGGCGTGGGCGGCCGCTAGAGGACTACGGGCCCGAACTGGGGCCTGACGTGCAACTGACGCAGAGGTGACCAGGGCCGGAGTAACACACAATCCAGGCTGGCGCTCACCGGCGATCGGCCTGCAGGTGAAGAGACCCGGAGCCCTGACTCGTCGACCTCTGCCATACGGGGCTTGCGAGACCCCGGGAGGTCGTCTGCTCGAGCGGTTGCTGGCAGCGGAGGACTGAGATGCCCCACGGAGACCTGGTGAGGAGCGGGGCCCGAACGGACTGGGGAGGCCCCGAGTCAAGGCTGATCCGAGCGGGCCTGGAACCCTGAAACACCACCCCTTCACGCCTGAGGCTTGCGGTACACGGAGGACTGCTGCTGGGGACGGAGGCCTGTGAGACAGCTTGGAAGACCGGTGAGGAGTGGGACCCGGACCCGGGGCGGACTGGGGAGGCCCTGAGGCGGTGCGGAGGACGCGGAGGCAGCCAGGAGGGCCTGGAGCATCTGAGGGGGAGCCGGGTGCTCTCTAGTGGTGAGGCAGAAGGGAGTGAAACGCTGCTGAACCCCGGTGGCCCCAGCTGCTACTAGACACTACAGACAGGCCTTCTTCCGCAGACGTGGGGAACCTACATACGGCGCCCGCACACCGGTAGTGGCTACTAGCGCCGGGCCCCTGCATGGAGGGGTCGCCTTGCTGGGACTGTACGCGCACGCTGCTGCCGGCGGGGAGGTTCCAGAGGCCACGTTAACATCAGGGAACTGGGGTTGTGACACGCACGGGGGACCCTAAGTGCACGGGCAGGACGATTGGGGTGCCGCCCTTGGGTCTGTGGCAAACAGGGCGCCATCCTAGGATACGGACTACCGTCTCCACCTTTACAGCTAGCCTTCCCACCTTGAAACGCAGCCCATGTTGACCACAAGAGACTCACTAGGGGCTAGAGGCCTGGCCTGGCTCCTCACGTCTGAGTTTGTGGGACCACACACCACGTCGCCATTTGCGTGGACAGCGCACAACTTAAGGTCCTGGAGCCATTACTGCAGTGGTCATAGGAACGAAAGCCAAGGGAGTCCCTCCGCATGACAAGGGGGTGAAACGGAGCTGATGCGAGTGCGACAACCGATGGGCTGACAAGCGACACCAGCAAACCACGCTGCGCGCCTAGCGAGGATTGGGGCGTCGCACCGAGATCGGAGCTCTGTCGAGGCGAGTGAGGAGGCCTACTTCCCGGCCCTTACTCAGTGTCCTGCCACAAACGGTACAACCATTAGTGCGTAGGGCTTAGCGCGGATGCCTACCGCGCAACAACTGGCAATGGGCAAACTTTGAGACAAATCCTAGCATCGACAGCGCGCGGCTGAGGATCCTGGCTCGCCTCGCGGACATCAGAGCGGGAGCATGGGACCGACTGCAGTCCTGGAATGGATACTGTGCTGCCGGCGGTGGAGCGCATCGGAAACACACTGGAGCAAACCAAAACCTCACTGGAGGCCCGGATTGATACGGTCACATCAGACTTTACCCTCCTACACGCTGACCATCGCAAGCTATCGGAGTGGGTGTCCACGCAGCGCCAGTCACTTCAGGAGTTGAAGCCGGTGGTACAAACGCATGCCGCAGCACTTCAGGACGTCATGGACAGGCTGCATTCACTGGAAGATCGCATTGAGGACGCGGAAGGGCGCTCCCGACGCAACAACGTACGGGTGGTGGGTCTACCGGAGGGGTAAGAAGGGAAAGATCCAGGGGGGCTTCACCGAGAACTGGTTGCAGGAAATCCTACCCCCGGGAGTGCTGTCCCCACATTTCGCAGTCGAACGAGTGCACAGGGTACCAACGCAGGCGCCGAGGCCGGGGGCCCGACCCCGCCTGTTCCTCTTGAAGCTCCTCAACTACCGAGACTGCGATGTGGTACTGCGCGAGACTAGGAAACTGGAAGACCTTGCAGTGCGGAACAGCCACTTGATGCTCTTTCCAGATTATACGGCAGCGGTGCAGAAGCGGAGGAACACATATATGGCGGTGAAAAAGAAAGTCTGAGAACTCAAGTTGCCTTAATCTTTGCTATTCCCCTCCCGCCTTCGTGTGTTCTCGAAGGATGGCGCCAGATTCTTCGACACCCCTTCGGACATCTGGGACTGGCTGGAGGAGACTGGTCAATCGGTGGGAGCGCGCCCCACAGATTCGGAAGGCGGCGGATGGCAGGAGCAGCGATCGCAGAAGCGTCAGAGGAGGGGGGCCGCCGAGGCCCGGGTCCTGCTGCACCAAGCCCGGAGAAACGGAGAATGGAAAGACAAGACGGTCTTGATGCGGTGGCAACACTGGGAGTGGTGAATGCCGCTGACCACATAGACTCCCAGCTACACAGGGAACTGGATACCAGTGGCTCCTCGTCCCCATCTACGGTGATTTCTGATGATATGAACATGCCGGTGGTGATGCCCCAAACGGCTGACCAGCTCATGTGAGAGACTGCTGGTCCTAGTAGACCCATTAGGGACAGCACCCCTGAGTACACAGTACATTGTATTCTTTCTGTATAAGTGCTGTACCTGATGCTGTATCTGCTGGGGGAAGGGGAGTTACCTGATATACATGCGCATGCGGCTCCGCGCTGATCAGTGAGTACTGCTGACAACCCGTAGCGGAGGCACTAGACACCTGCTTAGCCTCCGGTCTCCGCTCCCGTTGACCCGCGCGGGCCATACGCGCCTACCCACACTAGGTCCCTTCTGCGCTTTTACTTGATAGATCAGGGGTCTGCGGCTGGGGTGGGTGCTAATCGGGTCGTTGGCAACACACTCACCCAGACAGCCACTGCGCTGACTTCCCACCTTCCTACAGGGTGGATCTTGTTGAACTTTGGACGTACACCCGCCGGGGCCTCGCCTTTATAGTGCAAATGTTATTTACAAATGTTTACTGTTTAGAATGCGGCACATTGACCTCCTCCCGCACCCAGACGTTGTCCGTTGCCCCCTGAGAGGCGCTCCCCTGGCAATGCGATGATACGTCTTACGCAGACACATGACACACACTAATATCTGACATGGAATATCCGTGGTATACACACACCGGCGCGGCGCTATTCAATTTTCTCCTACCTACAGAGACACGAGGCGGGGATTGCCCTTCTCCAGGAGACGCACATGACACAACCTGAGCTTGATAAGCTCCGTAGGCGCTGGCGGGGACAAATTCATGGTACCACCTTCTCTGCGCATGCGCGTGGCACATTGATATGGGTGAGAGCAGACGTCCCATTCATCTGCAAAGACGTAAGGGTAGACCCGGAGGGGAGGTATTGCCTACTGCAGGGAGCATTAAATGGCCAGGAAATCCTGTTAGAGTCGCTCTATGCCCCAAATTCGGACCAGGCCTCCTTCCTAGAGTCACTGAACCAGGTCCTGCACCCTTATGCTGGTCTCCCCTGGCTGTTAGGTGGGGACTTCAATATGGTATTAGACGTGCGATTAGACTGCTCTTTCCTCCCACTCTGAGCCACAACAGTGGTGTCCAATGCGCAGGCGTACCGGAACTGGCTTGCACACTGGGAGATACAAGACTTATGGCGTGTGCAGCACCCCACATACAAAGTATATTCTTATTACTCCTCAGTGCATGACCTGCATGTCAGATTAGACCGGATCGTTGGCACCCAGTCGCTGCTCCCCCTAATTACTGAGTCGGAATACTTGGGGAGAACACATTCCAATCATAACCCACTGCGGTTCTGTTTGGGCTGGGAGACGGATCGCTCACCGGTGCCCACGTGGAGGCTGCAGCCTGCCGCGCTTGAGGACCCTGAGTTTCACTCTGCATTGGGCACTGCCGTCCTTGACTACTTTGAGATTAATGAGGGGTCTGCGAGCAGTGCTGCGGTGGAATGGGACGCGCACAAGGTAGCCATTCGGGGACACTGCATAGGAGCCACATGGAACTTACGCAAAACACTGTCCACCTCACTCACACGTCTGGAAAATGATCTCATACAATATGAGCGGGAGGGCAAAGGGACTGGAGACCACACACATGTGCTAGGAGGCCTGCGTGCTAAGCATGCAACCCTTATGGAGCAGCTGAGGTGTCATAACTACACGGCGCACACAGCCCGAACGCACGCCAGGGTAGAGAGGGCTGGCAGACTCCTGGCCTGGTTGATACAAAAAGAAGGACGGGGTGCCCCAATAGGTGCCCTTCGCACGGCGGAGTGAGCGATGGTATACACATAGCGCGAGATACACAGTGCCCTGGTCGGTCATTACACGCAATTATATAAGGCCTGCGGAGTTGGTCCCCGGCATGCGTTAGAACGCTTTCTAGACTCGGTCACCTTGCCCGAGGTCTCGGAGGAACACCAGGGTGTCCTAAACGCGCCCCTCACGCTGGAAGAAGTAGGGGATGCGATCCAGTCCCTGGCAACCGGGAAGACGCCGGGACCTGACGGTCTGCCTGCCGAATACTATAAGGCCTACAGGGATACCCTGGCACCCCTGCTCCTTCACCTGTACAATGAAGCAATTGATGTGGGCTCACTGCCACTGTCCATGCGGGACGCCGCATTTCTGACATATAATTACGGTAGGCTCCCGTGCGAATTTTTACACTTGATTACCATTTTCTTTATATATAGGGACACACAGCATTTGTGTACGTTTTACATCTGACAATCATGATTCTTGTCTATGTGAATTTCATATCTAAGCCATGGGACCCCGGCCAGACATATTCTGCGGGACTCCCACCATGCCTCCGCTTTGCTTAATCAGACTTTACTGTAGGTACTATCTGATAAGGCATACCATATTTGTGGATTAATATCGAAGTTTGATACAGGCACTTTCACTAGGCTACATATAGCACTTAAGGGATCACATGATAGTATTTTCTGTACATTTTTTTGTCATTTTACTTTCTGCTGTAAAGTTAGAACTTTGGTCCCTTTATTCACCATCATTGTGCCACCCCTCCCATATCCACACTATTCATGCATGTAGAGATGTATGACATTTCTAAATATAGGATGTTACCATGTATAGCAGTGGTCCCCAAACTTTTTTAGGCGGGGGTCACATCAACTTTCCTTTCTGTGATGAGGGCCCGGGGTCAGTCTTATAACAGGAAATGATATGGGCCAAAGTGACAACTAGTATCATTGTGGGGATTATAATGACTTTTTTTTGCAGCTGCCCTTCGATGGGCCTTGGCGCCACCTGTTGCAAAAAGTAAAAGTAATAGAAAGTCTTCTCGTGTTTATTTTAACTACCACAGATACTCCCTGATATAGATTCGATTCGCAAATAAAAACACAAGCTGATGATAATTTTTGTGGCAAACAGTGAAATAACATTAATACAGAATAATTGTAATAAACAGGCTGACTTAGGGTGGTCCTGGAAGCATGCAGGCCCTTCAGAAATGGCAGATGAAAAAAACACAAGCAGCCCATCAGCAGATGACATGCTGCAGTCTCATTTTGTATGTGACATCACTGTTCAAGAAACATGTTGCCTATAAAAAGAGCATGACTATATTGTCATTTTTTCATATTCATAGTTACTGAAATCAGCAGGCTTACCATATCAGTGTGAGCTGTGGGCTTGCTTCTGACTGGTGAGGAGATTGATGTCAGGTTCCATTCCAGTTACAGCCAGTCTCAGAGACTGATGCAGGTGTTCATCTGAGAGTCTTGATCTTGTCGGATTTTTTATCAGCTTCATGCGTGAAAAAGTTTGCTCACAGGTATATGTGCTCCCAAAAACTGTGGACATCTTCATAGCGTGCTTTCTGATATTGGGGTAGGTCTCGTTTGGGAGGGAAGCATAGTACTCTATGAGACAGTTGGGGTTGAATGCGTCTTTCAGCACATCACAGGTCTGCAACTCAGCCAGTTCAAATTGAAGAGAAGGCAGGTTGTCATTAATGTCGGCAGCAAAAGGGTTCTGGAATATGCGAATTTCTTTAACGTGGGCATGAAGCTCACGGAACCGCATACTGACCTCCGTTCTCAGCGTTTCCAGTTTATCCTTGCACTTCTTGGTTGGAAACGGGACCGCTGGCTCCTCAGCTGAGAGGCTCTGAGTAGAAGGGAGATGGGTGAAGTCTTGTTTTCGTACTTGTCCAACAAGCAGCGCCATTTTAACCTCAAATGCTTTGATATGGGAATACATGTCACTGATTAATTTTCCCTTGCCTTGAAGCTGTAAATTGAGGCCGTTTAACATTCCTGTGACATCTGTTAAAAAGGCAAGGTCCCATTTCCATTCTATGTCGGTCAGCTCTGGGACAGTTTTTCCCTTTGTCAGGAGAAAGGCGTTGATTTCGGGTAGCAGCTCGTAGAAGCGCTTCAAAACTCTACCCCGGCGTAACCATCTGACTTCCGCGTGGTAAAGCACGTCTCCATGGGCAGACTCCAGCTCGGATAGAAAAGCTTGGAACTGCCTGTGTTTTAGTCTGTTTGCTCTGATAAAGTTTATGCAAGACACAACCACCTTCATGACAGATTCCCACTTCAGAACTTTGCAGCACAGTGCTTGCTGGTGAATCAGGCAGTGGACTTGTAGTGGGTGGGTGAGACCTCATTCCTCCATTTCTCTTTTTATGCGCCCCACTAGCCCCCGCGGAGCACCGTCCGTTGTGATGTTAGCCAGCTTAGCCCAGTCTAAATCCAACTCTTCCATCATTTGGCGTACTTTACCAAACATATCCTCTCCTGTTGTAGTACCCGTGAGACTTTGTAGAGCTGCCAGCTCCTCGGACACTTCAAAAGTTGAATTAACTCCCCGAATAAAAATCAGCAGTTGTGCTGTGTCCTGCACGTCATTGCTCTCATCCATTGTCAATGCAAAACACTCAAAATCTTTAGCATTGTCTTTCAGCTGGACATGTACATTATGCCCCATTTCTTCAATTCGTCTGGTAACCATAGATGCGGACAGACTCACCGCGTTCAGGGCATCTTTCTTGTCCGGACACACCTCCTCCGCGACAGCGTTCAAGCACTTCTTAATAAACTCCCCATCACTGAACGACTTTCCACAGCTTGCAATCAGTTTAGCTACCTTGAAGCTGGCCCGAACGGATGACAGGTTCGCCTGTGTTTGGCGTAGTATTGTACTCTGCTGGTCGGCAAATCCTTTTTGTAGCTTAGCCACCTTGTCTCTCCTCACTTGGCCCAGCAAGCTAGCATACTGCCCTCCATGGCAGGTTTCATAGTGTCGGCGGATATTAAATTCTTTAAACACCGCCACAGTCTCTTTGCAGATTAAACAAACTGCCTTTTTCTTGTACTGGACAAAAAATAGTCATCTGTCCACTGCTGTTTAAAAACTCTGCACTCTGAATCTATTTTCCGTTTCCCCAACAGTACCCACATTTTGTTGTCTGTCTTTCTTCCGTTCTTCTCGGGCTGGTAGGGGAAATAAGGGAGACCTGATGACAATGGGCACACAGTTCTTACATGCGTAGAAGCAGGCAAAGGACATCTGCCAAAATGTTCAACATTAAAAGTGACTACACGTGTGTGCTGGCAAGGTAAAATTGAAGGTATTATTTTTTCTCAAATTCATCCTGGCTCGAGAAATTTCAATAGCCAATTCTCCTGCAAAGATTTATTTTCTGTGGGCTTCTTTGGGATAGACTTGTGTCAAGTGATCACAAACTCACTCTTTCTAATCTAAATGGAAAGACCTCTCCACACTATCGCCTCACACCTGTCGGGCATGGATGCAATTCACCACAGGCAGACAACTCCATGACCGCATTTCTAAAAAATCAACTCGAGCAAAAAAGATAACCTTTTGTCCAAGCTATATTCAGAATACACATCCATGGTATCTGACAACACCTTCCCCTCTCCCATATCCCCCTTCCTCCTTGACACTGCAGCACCCCTCCCGCTCACTCCCTCTCCTCCGCCTATCTTTTCAGACAATCGCAATTGTGGTAAACATAGTAAATGCAGTGAAATGCAGTGATTTTATTTTAAAAACACTATCTCACATACTTTTAACAAATTGGGGGAAACAACAGCAGCCCTTGTAAATGTATTCTGGCTACAGACCGCACACACTTGTGTCGGAGGTTTATTACATTATTTGCAGTTATTACTGCAATACTACATTTATTGCAGTATTATCCTTCTGTGTTTGGTACTCTTTTATAACACGTACACGTCACTTTTCTCTTGTAACACACTGACTATTTGCTACCTCTTGTTTGCTTTCGATACTTGCACAAGTGCCACCATTGCCTAAGTAACGTTTGTTCTTGTGTTTGAGTGTCCTCCATTTATTGCAGTATTATACCTCTACTTGTACTTTGTACCCAGCATTCTGTTTCCTCAATTCAAGGTGATTTTGAAAGACCGGTAATTGATGACTAAATACATTTCTTGAAAGCTAGGAGCATTGTGTGAATGCCAGTGAGCATTTCCCTGTGAGGATTTCAACTGCTTTGAAAAAGTCTGGTTGGGGCAATACTCAGTTAAACTCAATATAGGCCGACAAAATGGCCGTAGGCAATGTATTGGTGCTTTAAAAAGCATCAGAAAAATTAATTAGTAAACTTTTTGTTTGAGAGCCATGTATAAACTCTGATCAAATGTGGACATATATTAAAAAAATATTTTCACCAGAGAGCCCTTTGTTAAAATCTATGAATTCTTAAGTATTGGTGCAAATTAATACGCTTATGAGGTTTGGATTTAATCATCTTCCTCTTTTGAAAGTGACACCTTTGCTTCGGGTAAAGTCCGCGCTATATAAAAAACGCACCATAATAAAAAGTCTCCATGGACCCCCCCAGCCTCCATGGACCTCTCATTCCGTGGACCCACTGCTGCCCGCTCCATCCACGGTCCCACTCACCGGCCCACAAGGCTCCCGCGCCGCTCCCGGTCTCCGCACCTGTCCCGGACACCGGTCTCTTTCCCGCGCACCCTCCACGGACAGATACGCGTGACGCAAGACGCGCGCGTATGCCGTCCAGTTAAGTCACAGGCAGGCTTCGGTCTGCGCATGTGTCTGAGGCGGCAAATCAGGTACAACAGAGCGTAGGAATAACTCAATAACCCTGTGTGGATGTGGACGCACCAGGAGGGCCACTCCATTTCATTAGACGGGCCGGATTTGGCCCGGGGGCCGTAGTTTGGGGACCCTTGATGTATAGTATATGTATTGGAATTGCTTGCAATTGGTGTTTTTATCTTTTGTGATGTAATTTTCTTTGATGTAATGTTTTTATCAAAGTAGGACCCCATTGTGTACAATTATATTTTGATATACACTAGCCTCTGTGTTTTTCTGTTCCTTAGGTCACACTGTTCTGTTACAATACCATGGCTTCCTGATGAAGGCACCCAGCCTAAATGCACGTAGGAATACAACTATTGTAGCCATGTTGATCATTGCATCAAGTGCATAAAAGTAGAAATGGATATGTATTAGTTTTTCATACACTCCAGCTTAAATTACATGGACATTATCAATTCCTATTGTGACATAGTACATTTCTGAATGAATTCCTCATACAACTGATATATTTTTGTAATTAATTTTGTGTATATGTTATCTATTGAAGTTGAGATATACTCAACAAAAAGAAGAAGAATATATATATATTTTTTAAATATTAAATAAAAACATATCTGTGATAAACATGTTCAGTTCTCACGGACTGTTTTATTTGTAACTGTCTAGTGTATATCTAACTTTCGGTAGGTCCACAGTTTTTATAGCATTGTTCCTAAATAATGTTGTTTACACCCTGTATGTTCTCCCTGATTTAGGACCCTAAAACCAGGGGTACCCCTATTTTTTCATACACTGCCCATGCGGGAGGCCTTCCTGGTCTCATTACCTAAACCAGATAGAGACCCGACGAACCTGGGCTCCTATAGACTATTGGCAATGCTCAATGTTGATTACAAGATCCTAGCGAAGCTGCTTGCCGACAGACTAGCTTTGGTGGTCCCACATCTTGTGCACACATATCAAAATGGGTTCGTGTCGGCGCGGTAAACATCCTTGACCCGTAGACGGTTCTTTCGTATAGCGGCGGAGGCAACGGAGAAATGGCCCAGAGCGGGATGCCTAATACTTGACTTAGAAAAGGCTTTTGACTGCCTGGAATGGGGGTACTTGGCCGAGGTCCTGCTGAGATTTGACTTTGACGTGGACTTTCTCCAAATGGTCGACCTCCTCTATAAAAACACTGTGGTCCGCGTGCGGCTGGGCCCTTACAATTCCGAAGCGGGGGCGGTAGGCAGAGGCACCAGACAGGACTGCCCCCTGTCGCCCCTGCTGTTTGCGCAGGCGATAGAACCTCTAGCGGCGTCGCTGCGGCAGACCTTGGGCGCGGGAATCCCCCTGGGGGACGCAACGCATCAGGTTTCCCTCTACGCAGACGACCTGCTGGTCTTTGTGCGGGATGTGACCTGCATACCGGAACAGCTAGCCCACTTACTGCACCAGTTTGCTGAAATCTCTGGGCTTAGGGTAAACGTGACCAAGTCCTGCCTATACGCGTTTGACGGCGCAGTGGCAGATCCGGAGTACTGTCTGGGAGACACAAGAGTGCAATGGAAGGCTGACACCTTTAAGTATCTGGGGTTCCAGATCTACCGTCAACCAGCTGACCTGTTTGACGGTAACCTGGGCCGGGCGGAGACAGCGCTCAGATCTCAGATAAACTTTTGGTCCACGCTTCCGTTGACAATCAAGGGCAGAGTAGCCCTTGCCAAAATGGTCATGCTTCCCAGGCTCCTCTACTACTTCGTCAATCTGCCATTATTTATCTTGGTCCCCTTCTTCTCCAAGCTCAACGTGCTCCTACGGGACTTCATTTGGGGCACGTCCCAACACCGACTGGCACTGGCAAAACTGTTTCTGCCAACAGTCAGGGGAGGACTGGCTGCCCCCTGCTTTGAGCACTACTACCTGGCTGCACAGTTACAATGGATTGCCCGTTGGCTGGCTGATAAAGGAAGGGAATACACTGCTACGATCGAGCTGCCGTACTCCTTGGGCTGGCTCACCAGGCTTTTTCACCTGCTGACGGCGCCTGAGAAACCCACCACGCCACTGCTGGCAGTGGCGTACAAATGTTTCCGCAGAGCCTTGTTCCTCACCCGAAAGGTGATGCCTTACGCACCAGCTATACCCTTGGATGGCTCTCCAGGGAGTGGGGGGGGGGCTGTCACTCACCCCATGTTGGAGCACTGGAGCGATGCGGACATCCGAACACTGGGTGACCTCTTTAGAGATGGAGTGCTAGTGGCCTATGAATCGCTGGTAACTGAGGACGGGCTACCTCCTGGGGGGTTCCTACTGCATCGCACACTTGTAGCGAAAATGGCGGCCAAATGGGGGCATGGCGGCAGAGCCTGACCAGCACCTAACCGTACAATACTTGCACGTTATGGGGAGGGGTAGGCACTTGGTCCGTTGAATTACTGCGTCGCTTAGAACCCACACTGAGATGACTTTGGCTCCACTTAGAGGCAAGTGGGAACGCGATATGGAACGAGAGCTGACGGATAAGGAATGGGAAAGAGTTCTTAAGAGCCCGGTGCGCATTCCCCGAAATATGCGCTTCCGCCAGATACAGCTCTTCATTGTTCATAGAGCCTACCTTACTCCAGAGCTAATCAATAGGTACTTCCACCGTTCAGATGCGGCCTGTCCTAGATTTGATCAGCTGGACGTAGGCCTTGTCCACATATTGTGGAGTTGTCCTACATTAGGTGTTTACTGGAATACGATTAGTGAAATGCTTGGGATATGCACGGGACGAGCCATTCCCTTTAACTGGCCCGAGTATGTCTTGCATCACTTTAAGAGGTCGCCCAAAGATAAGGCATCTTCCCGCTTTTTGGATTTAGGTTTAGTGGTGGCTAAGCGCCTTCTTATGAAGAAGTGGAAGGTGCGTGAACCTCCTGCTGTGCAGGCGTGGGTCTTTTTCCTTCAGGCATGAGCTCGGGTGGAATGGATAGCAATACGGAGGGAGGAAACTACGGCGCTTCGGAAAGAACCTATGGCGGAACATTGGGGACACATGCTCAATACCCTACGTCTGCCGGGAGGGACTAGTGCCTCTGCTGCTACAGAGGCTTAAGTAGATAGACGGAGAGGCTCGGGCACGCCGTGAGATACCTCCATGTCCAGATAACATACTATCAGAGCCGGACTGGCTACCGGGCAGTTGTGTGTGCTGCCGAGCAGAGGAGTGATTTCGTTGATAGGGACCTGTATGTGCAAAACGAAATTCGTTTTGCTTTTTTTATTTCAAATCGCACGCAGGTTCCCATCAACGAAATAAGCCCACACCACGGAGAAATCATCCCCCTGCTCTGCAGCACACACAACTGCATGGTAGCCAGTCCGGCCCTGCATACTATGCAACATCACAGCCTTTAGATGCATGGGTCTGAGATGTATAATCGTTCACTGCAACAGGAACAGGAGAGGGAGGCTGCCGAATACAGAGGGGGGATTTGGGGACGGGGGGGGGGAGGAGAATCAGCATGAATGAATGCGAGTATTTTGCAGCTACTGTTTGAGTATTGTTAACGTTGTCTTATTGTCCAAAGTTTATATAACTGTCATTTCTAGATGCATGTTTATAGCGAAGTGATCCACCACACAAGTGTACCATCGTGCTAGACTGAACTAGAGACAGTCATGAACACTTACAGAAGGCGCAGGACTGAGCCTCATGCGTACTTGTCAGACCTATGCACACAGACCCCGCCTTAGTGGTGCTGTCAGCATGGAAGCATGATTTCATTTCATATTGCTTTGCGATGTTTGTTTGTTAGAAAGGTGGGAATGAAATGTCATGTTGAATTGATCATCCTCAGCAATGTACATTGAAAAACATAAAATACTAATAAACAGATTTGACAAAAAAAACAAGGAAAAAAGTGAGTTTTGGGTCCTATCCTTTAAGGAATTGTACAAAAGGTAAAAGCTGTAATATAGGTACCTGAACATCTCCCCTCTTCCGTTTTTTAAACGCTAGCCCAGGTATTATATGAAGGTGCTTATCTGCATAAAGAAAGGTTCTCTTTAATTTAAATACCCCAAAAGAATAACTTTTTTAACAATGAAAAGGAAAGGACATATATCACTCACCTAATCTAGGAACATCCATTCACAAAAGAAATTAGACTTTTAGTGTTGTCTTGGGTTGGCCTTGGGAATCCTTTCTTCAGGACAACTAACAGAAGTGAAATTCTTTTTTGCTCGGAGGTTTCAATAAAAAGAACAAGGCAGATCCCAAGAAACGGAGCAGCATGCAAAGATAAGTTTTATTATGTATGGCCTAATTTTATGGCCGATTTTATGGAGATTAATTATTACCGTTACAACTTCTTTTCCTTTCTCTTCTTTTCTTTTGGCGATTTCTATTAGGTAAACCGGTCCCAAGAGTCAACGAGCCACTGTGTGCCAGGCACTAAATGTTGCCTGGCACAAGGTGTGCATGGATATTTGAAAACATCCCTTTGACTGTTGCGGCTTGTGGTGCTACCTTTTTCCAAGCCGCAGCACAAGCCCAAAAGTGAAAGGGATGTTTCAACCACCTCCACAGCAGTCACATCATAATTTGGCGGGTGGGACCGCCGACTACTTGTCGGGTGGTTCCAATCCCTACTCGATGGTGGTCGGATCGTAATCAGGCCCTAAGAGACAAAGCAATGTTATTGACAGTCTGAAACTATTAGGCTTACCTGACCACCACTCATCACGGTTGACCTGAAAAGACACCCGAGTTACCTGAGCCCACAGATTTCCATTGGTGCTCTGATGTTCTTTGGTGCTTTTTTAACTGTTACATTTTAGAAAATTCATATCTCAAGATCCCTTTATGAAATTGTGACCATTTGTGCATCATTTCACTGCTTTCTGACTTTTACCGGTTGGATTTGCTGCATTATTGTTAGTTTTCTGGTGCTAACATACTTTATATGCTGTCGTTGATGTAGGCCTGATGCTTTAACTTTAAGATCAATGTGAAAGACCAGGGTTCCTCGTAGAAGCCTGCTTCCCCCAACAAGGCACTGGATCACTAATCTAGCAAATAAATAATTCAGGGTCTGATTTAAAGTTTGGTGTACGGATACTCCATCACAAACGTGACTACCGATATCCCGTCCACTACATTACAAGTGTCATAGGCTACAAAGCACTTATAATGCAGATGGGACAGCTATCACATCTGTGATAGATATCCCATCCATCAAACTCTAAATCAGATCCCGGTCCCTTAAAGAGTTCACCTAGATGTGTAGGCTAGACCTTAAATTAACATTCTTGGGTGACTTACCTAAAACCCTGTTTCAGAAATTAGTTTTTCACAATTTCATGAACTGAAGGTAACAGCTTTCCATTTGGGGTCAAGGGTGGAGGCTGTACCAGTGTTTTAGACCCTTGACCCCAATAATTTTCCACCATACCGTAGTCTCTTAAAGGAAGATAGATGGATATAATAGGTTATGGGGGAAGACAGATTCCATGATGGAGATAATTGGTGTATCAATTATAGAACATAACCAGGAACTTTCTCCCAATTAGCTCTATGTTTAATGCATAGTGTTTTCAAGTTGATCTTCAATGCAATAGTGAGTCAGTAGAGAGTAGACTATATTACAGTAGTCCAGAACAGACATGGCCAGCGCATGTGTAATCTGTGTATGGCGCGCAGTTTGAACGATCAAGAAAATTTAACACAAGATGATGAGGTGGAAAGTAGTTCCCTTGACCACTTGAATTTAGGTGGAGTGAAGCTTTTAAAATGTTTCCTGTACTTTAATAGAGAAAGACTCCACAGTCAAGGTGGAGATCATAGCATGGTAAAGTATAGGCAAAAATAAAAACGTTTATTTAGCTCGAAAATCAATATTAGAACAATTTTCCTGTTGAGTATTAATGTAAATACATTTTATATATTTACTTTAATGTAAAACAAAATACAAAATAGCACTATTAGTTTATTTTTTAATTAAAACTTTAATTAATGGAAATATATTAAATTAAATTAAAATTATTTTTCCAAAGTTTAAATTAAAAAAATTAATTCTCACCCATAGAAAACAAAACCATTTTTAATGTGCATTAATAATTATTACAAGTGATGTATAGAATTCATTACAATTAATTTAAATATTTTGTAATAAAATTTGTTGTTGCATTGTTTTTTACATTTAAACTAGCTTATAAAATATGTTATATTTAAATAAATATGTACTATTTTTATATATTTTTAACATTCATTTATATTTATTTATATTTTTAACTATTGTAAATAATTTAACATATTTCCCTATGTGGCTATATTTTAAATCCCTACCTGCACTATTTTCTATCAGAGGGTGTTCCAGTCCCAGACTTACTCCTGTTTTTTATGTAGTAATTTGCACTCACAGTTGTTGAATATTGAAAAATAGTAAGCGTACTCAAGAGTGTAAACTTGCTCCAAAGTGTACGTTTTCTTCGTAAATCAGGCCCTACATGTCCTGAAGCTCCATATCAAACAGAGGCTTCTTGTTCTCTAACTACAGAAAAGAGGATGGGAAAGAACCCCAAGCTATTGAGACATCTAATTTTGCTTCTGCTGCACCTACTTTAAAAACCGTTCAGTCCATTTGAAGGTGATACCGAAATATGCATGTGGCATCCGCAAAGTCTATGCTTGTGTGAAGGAGAATCACTTATGGCAAAGACACTATCATCGTAAATATGCTGCGAGACTATTTGAAGTCAAGACTCTTATCAACAGGATACGTTCAATGTCAAGAAGCAGTCTGCCATCAAGGCACAAGCAACCAAGGACAGCTGTTGCCTTTCTTCACAACTCTGCATCTATTGCCCTTCCTCCAGAAATCTTCTTTTAGCGAATACACAGTAGTTAATCACTGGGGTTCTTTCAAGGTGCTATGGCTGGGGAGCTTCCAATGGTGCACCCAGATATCAGAGTAGGTCCACATTTATTGAATCAGCTGCTTTTACATTACATTTCCATAATAATATCACACGATGAAATAATGCAAACATATCTGCAAACCGAACTAAGGTAAGCCAAGTCCTAGTTACAGAAGAATTTTTAAAGAAGAGTTGTTATCACTTTCCAGAAACTTAAGGGATAGGATTGATTTATTTCAGCTGGAATGTAATTCCACTTCCTTGGCTGGGTCTAAAAAATCTGCAGTCCCCTTTTTTTCAGTAATCATTTATTTGTGTTGAAGAAAGTGATACATAGAGAGTAAGCAACAGCAAAACTATTGAAAAAGGAAACCCTATTCGAGGTTGAATTTTTCGACTGCAAAAGCTAACCTGCAGTATTAAGGGTCAAGGTCCTTTGAAAGGGAGACAGTAAGGGCACCCTTCTGTAGTGAAACATATGTAGAAGGCAGGGTGAAAGACAGGTGTCTGCCACTACACCTGTGTCCGCCTCCACCTACGGAGACAGATACAAATCTTCATGTGCTTGCCAGAGACATAAGTCAGGGCGAGTACCTGCCAGTGCACCTATGTCTCCTCTTTCTGCCTCCCCTTTGTAGGGTCTTGACACTTGTTACTTCAGTGTAACTGTTGCAGTCAGAAAATCCAACCGTGAGTAATGTCTTCTTTTTATTATAATTGTGGGAACAATTCTATATACCCTACATGATACAGGCTCAGAGTTTTTAATTCAGAGAAGGGACAATAGTTAGGTCCATATGTAGGCCATAGACCCAGTTCGGCTCCGATACGGCTTAAAGATGTTAAGTATTGAATGTAGCGATTAATAGTATTCCTATACATCCAACTTTCCTTTTTTAGCATTACCGGGGATAACTCTTTTAAAATATCAGATCGGTTGATTTCCAGGTAATCTTGGATTATTTTAAAAACTGATTGGATCCAATAACTTCTCCCATGCAACCCTGAATTAGGATAGAGCTCGATGAGGAAGCATCCCACCATTGGGGAGGGGGAGAGTATGGGGGGGGTGGGATGAGGGGCAGGGGGGGAGGGTGAAAGCTCCACATCCAATAAAGATAACTTTTTTTGTGGACTGACTTTTTTTAATCCTTTTTTGATAACTAGGTTTTCCATAGCTTTAAGTTGTTTGCACTTTGATCTTCAAGGGAGTATGTTTTGAGGACCTCTATAAATTCCTCTCCTTCCCTTCTTTTAGTGTGTGATATGACGTGGGAGCCACGAGGCTCCTCCGGACTGCAAAGAATCTTGAATGAAACCACTGTGTTAGTCACAGAGTCAGTGGATGGTGGTGAACTAAGGGCATGCCAATAGACAAAAGACAGCCATGGAAGTCGGTGCAATGGCCATCTACAATGAGAGTGAAATGTATATTAGTGGCTGTTTATAAGGAGCGTGCCCAAGGTACACTGCGCAGCACAAACAGCACAGCACCACCAAATAGGAGTCTCAGTATTTGAGGGGGAGTGCAAATCCCCTTTTAATGTAACTGAGCACTTTGAACTGTCACACGTCCTAGATTGCCAGGTTTGAGAGACTGAACGAGGCAGTGTTTATTAAGTTTCTCCTGATGATAAAGTGGATTGGAATTGTTAAGGCATTTAAAAATATGTATAGATAATCCCAAATGCAAGGACCTGACGCCTTCTGAAATGCCATGTGTTTTCTAGATATTCAAAATTCAACAGGCTGCGTAATGGCATTCTGGACGTCTTTTAGCTTAACAATTTGATATTCTGGATCCCTCTGTCGACCATTAACACAGTCAAGTTTGGAGAGTATGAGCATTCAGACATTTGTACTAGGGTGTCTCTTACGAACAAGAAGTCCATTTGAGCTGCTTAAGACAAACAAGCAATGGAAAAGCCAATAAGTCTCTCCTATGCAAGAGCTATTAGATTTGCCAATGCTTGTTGCCATGTTATACACTGGCGTGGCTGCTGTTCTGCATAGAGCGTAGAGGAGAGTGGCATGGAGTGTCGTAGAGTGGAATAGTGAGGAGTGGAGTACAGTGTTAGAGATTGGAGTGGCATAGAGTGGAGTCGCGCAGCATGGCAGACAGTGGAGTGGCGTAGAGTAAGGTAAGGGTAAGGTAATTTTATTTGCCTAGTCAATTAAAACCAATGCAATGCGATACAAAATATGAATTAAGATAAAACACAATATAAAATCACATATGTTTAAAACCATCATAGTATGAACATTGATGTTCTGTTCGTCATAGTTATAAAATCGTATTAGCCTTTCATTTATCACACAGTATTTGAACAGTAGGCATAGTTTGTATTATAAAACAGGTTAGGATCAGGTCGGTTAAAGATTCTAGACCTGACATTTTTTTCTCCACAGCCTTTAAAATTTTTACAAGGCTGCAGCTCAGTTGAGGGTCCTGAGATGTAAAACAGGTAAGTACTGCACTCCTTCGTGTACGTATCCCAAATCGAATAAAATGCTGTTTCAAAAGAAGTTTCCTCTCCGCTTGCAATTTCTCGCAAGAGCATAGCAGGTGAATCATATCTTCTTGCGTGTAACCACATAGCCGGCATGGCAAACCTGCTTTCTTTTTTAACCAGTGTGGGAGATGCTGAGTGCAGGGCAGCAACCCTAGTCTGTATCTTAAGAAGCACATTTTGGTCTTTTTTGCATAGCCCATGCCAAAATAGTTCTGAGGAGCTTTTGCCGATTATGAGTTCAAAATCATCCAAGCGTGCGTTCTTTTTGAGAAATCTGTTTTGTCTTGTACCCACGACTGGTGTTTGATAGATTTCTTTACCAATTTATTGAAAGCTTTGTGATCTGAGGAGGAAGCCCAAAGCTTTTCCAGCCCGGTATTTGCAAGGCTTTTTGCTAAATATTTAGCTGCAGGCGAAGTCGGAGACTGCTCTATCTCCCTCCACAGATATTCGTTCAATGTTCCTTGTGCAGATTTCCTCACTTTGTCCCATACACAGATATAAGCCCCCTGACGTGCTAGGAGCTGTTGTTGGATGCCAAACTCCAGCCTAATCTGTGGTGGGGAGGTCCGCTTAGGAAGGCTAAAGATAATTCTATATGCGGCTATAATTGTGCTATCAAGTATTGTTGCATCTCTGCCTCGTAGGACCTCGCTTCCATAAGTGATTGTAGGCAGCAATTTGGCTCGAATAACTTGTACCAAAGGTGCTAATGATGGGCCAGATAACTTATTATTCAATGTTTTTAAAGCAATTGCCAGAGCAATCCCTTTGCCTTTAATGCTAGATCTTTGTGCACTGAATCGACTGCCATTGTCAATCTTCACGCCTAAATATTTGTATATTGGTGTCTCTTTAATGCGAGATTTATTCCAGAACCACGTGAAAGTTTTTCTTTTTCTTTTACTGATGGTCATAGTTTGAGTTTTCTCGAGATTTACTTTTAGATCATTTGCCTCGGATTAACTCTGTGTGGTATTCAGGAGGTTTTGAAGCCCTACTTTAGTGTGGCTTATTAGAACAATGTCGTCCGCATATAAGAGGCATGGTAGGTTAAGCCCTCCTAGTTTAGGAGCATGTGAATTGCAGTTAATCAAAATTGGCGCCAAGTCGCCCAAAAACAGATTAAACAGTGTTGGGGCCAAGACACAGCCCTGCTTGAGGCCATTGTTTGTCGGTATGCGCCTAGACAGCAGTGAGCCGTCCCCCACCTTTATCCGTATCCAGGTCTCCGTGTGCAGGTTTATTAGCAGGTCCAACAGCGGTTTTGAGATCCCCCAGCTTTTTAATTTTGACCACAGAAGATTCCGGTTAATGTTGTCAAAAGCCGCTTTATAATCTATATAGCAGAGATGTAAGGGCAGTTTTTTCGTCTCTGCCTTATCTATTAGTAGTTTATAAGTAGGGGGGTTACCCAATCATAGTCACTGGGACCTGGGTTGAATAGTTACAAAGAAGAGGGGGTCCCAGTGTGGACAAAAACAACAATTGACACAATTTGCAAAATTCAATGAATTAATCAAAAAACAAACGTTGGATCCACAGAGTTTTATTCACTGAGGGATCAAATGTAATGAATACAAAGGCAATTAAATAGCTGTATTAAAGGTTATACAGTGCCCCGGGAGGGAGGAAGGAAGTGATTGTTGTTCTTCCTGTGACAATTCCACGCCTGAACTATGTATATCTAATATACCATGTGGAATATGCCTACCAATAATTCTGGTTACTATTAGCCGTTTTGGCATTTGCTGTTAGACGAATCACAGCTTTACGCAATTTCAAATGTTTGATTTTACTGTCACACAATCCCGCCACTACCTTATCCTCACTTTTATCACTTCCTTCCTCCCTCCCGGGGCACTGTATAACCTTTAATACAGCTATTTAATTGCCTTTGTATTCATTACATTTGATCCCTCAGTGAATAAAACTCTGTGGATCCAACGTTTGTTTTTTGATTAATTCATTGAATTTTGCAAATTATCTATTAGTAGGCCCATAGTTAGAATATTAGTCGTCGTGCCCACTGTTTTGACAAAGCCTCTCTGAAAAAACGGTATCAGGGATTTCTTTGCAGCCCATACCTGCAGTTCCTCCAGCAGTAAACCTGCGAAGTACTACGCCTCATTGTCAATTAGGGCCACTAGTCTGTAGTTTTGGGGGAGAGCCCTATCCCCTGCTTTATATATTGGGGTGATAATAGAACCCCTCCAGCAGTCTGGCAGGATGTTCGAGCACCTTATTTAAAAAAAAGGGGGTCCAAGAGCTGCTGCCCAGTAACCCGCATCTTGCTTGAAGAGGATTGGCGGGATCCCGTTAGGTCCCGGAGCTCCTTCCCTTCTGCCTTTTTTGATTTGGCATTTGATGTTGTGTTGTAGCTTTGAGGGATTAATTAGTTCATATTTGTCTTTAATGTTTGTGCACAATTGTGTTTGTTGTGCATTGTCAACATTGTGGTCTATTCTGATATCTGATATAGATAAGTCCTGGTGTATGAATGGGTCTTGATTAAAGTGCTTGCCAAGATAGAATGCCCATATTTCCTCTGTAAAGTTAGATGAGATCCCCAGGTTTGCCGGACATGTTAGCGAGTTGATGGTTTTCCAAAACCTTGCCCCATCATTCTGTTTAATGTCTGAGTGAAGTTTTGCCCACAAGTTGTCCTCCATTGTTTTGGTTGCCTCCCATTTCAGCTATTTTAGTGTGGATTTCAGTGTCCGAAGATGATTTTGCTTTGCTTTTTCATTGGGGTCCAACTGTATATCCCTCATTAAACGGTATATCATGTTTTTTGCTTCCTTAATTTTTTTTCTGTGCTCACTGGATAGATTGTCGTTTTTGCTGATTTTTGCAGATGCTTTGGGCTGTGTTGCATAGTTCGACATGGTGGTTGTGAATTGTTCCCATTTTGTGACTTCATTTGATCCAGTGCGCTCCATAAAGTGTTGGTGTGCCCTTCCTATTAAAATTTCACCCATCGCTACTGAGTACTTCATTTTTTTAAAAATTAACAGTATGGATAGTCTCTTTTGGGGTATTTGATCGCTCGAGTGTAGGTCTCGCAATATCCAAGGCAATTTCCTGGGGGCAATAGTCACTGTCAGTTTTTTTCCCTATCCGGAACGAGGTTGTATAGTGAAAAAGAGGTAGTGAAATAAAGGTATAATTTAATATGCTGTTTGTCCTTGTAGAATGATAAGTTGGGGCTGGCGGACTATCTCCCACAAATCTACCATTTAGGGCTCTGATATTGAAATGTTCCAATTCTTCGAGTGTCTGTGCTCCCAATTTTGTTTGTTTAATTGTTTGGAGTTTCTCTTGCGGTGGAAGGTCCCAAGATGTATTTTGAGCCAAAATTGCCTCTTCTTGTGGCGTGCCCATGAGGTTGAGGTTGAAATCCCCTGTGAGCACAATGTTAGTTGTTGATATTCCCATAATGCATTCCTCCAAGAAGTTGTATAATTCCTTTACTGCTTTTTTTCCCCTTTAGGGTGGATGTAAGTATTGATAAGAATGCATTCACTGTTGGCTTTCTCTGAACCTTGGGGTGCTAGGGCCAACTTAATTGCAAGATTATCTTCTGAAGAAGGACCAATTTCTTCTATCCTGACAAAACTAGTGGCTGCTACATAAATCGCTAGACCACCTTTGAGATGCCCGTACTTAGCTAACCTTTTGGCATCTGTGAAAAAACGTAGATATCCCTGGAGATGTGGAGGTTCGGCGAGCCATGTTTCCTGTAGGGCCACTATGTCGAAAGATCTTATATAAGCTACAAATTCTGAATCCAGCATTTTGGTGGCTAAACCATTGATGTTCCAGGAGCATATGCGCAGTTGGTTTAGCATATGCTCCTGTAGGTTTTGGTCGATTTGTCAGTTGTTATTTTTTATGGTTCTCACAATCCATCTTTGATCTTTCAACTCGGTTGAAGCTACCCTATCTGCTCCTTTCCAGCAGGTAATTTCAGTGTGCTCATTGCCACCTATTCCACATAGCCCTGCCGCGCCTCTAAGAACCGAGGTTCAGAAGCTGGCAGCGTTGTCCTTGGGCTCCAGCTTTACTTCTGGGTATAGGATGTCTGGGTATCTTGGCTTTGTATGTGGTTTTATCGTTATGCCCCAGTTTTTAAATACCTCGACTTCGGATAGAATTTTCTGCGTTATTGCTCCCGAGGTCCAAGTCGCCTTTGTCGCTTCCCTTCCTGTGCCTTCTAAGTCTATAAATTCAATGGACAGCAAGTCTCTGCTTGATACATTTGCCAGTGAAGGGATGTGAGATAATAGCCGTAATATATTGCTTCTATTAAGGATGTCATGTCTTCCTTTGGAGATATAATCTGGGTTAAACCATGTAGCATCTGGGGTATTCCCTTGTTCGTTTATACACTGCCCTCCATTATAGATGTTTGTGGGTGTTTCCAGATCTACACATTCTGTTGGTCTTGCTTTTACCAGATAAGTGTCAGTTTTGGTCGCTCCGCCTGAGGCTTGATCATTGGCGCATTGGTGAGGTGCAAGAGTTTCGGGATATGTGTGTCTCCCCCTTCCGCACAGCCAATGCACGTTGCCTGTCAGGTTAGCAGGTGCCGATTCTGTTGTTGTACGGTCTCCCTGTGTATATAATGTCGCAGTTGCTTGATTGATAGCGTGTAGTTGGTTTTCCGTCAATCCAATACCTGTGCCTTGACTTTCTACTCTTTTGTCGATTCTGTCCAGGGTAAGACCTTGTTTTATATTTTGCGGGGGATTGTGCCTGATCTTTATGTTATTTTTTTGTATATTTATTTAACAGGCCAGTATCGGCAAACATTGGGCTATTCCTAGTTGGTTGTGCAAATGCTAATTGGCCGTGTTGAGAGTGGGCATTTTGTTCATCTGATCCGGTGTTAACTGGTTCCTCCAGGTTAACCGATATATGGCACATTTCATTGGAGTTTTGGCTTGAGGTTTTTTCTTCCCCAGATTGTAATTTGTTTTGCTCTGTAGTGGTAGATCGGCCAAAGAGTTGCGTAAATCCTTCACGTTTTGAGCAGAGATTATGTTTCCTGCCTTTATGCTTTGTAGCACGCCTCTGTTTCGCGTTAGATTTTATATCGATGGCATCTTCATCTATGGTATCCGTTGGTAGAGGGCTCATTGGTCCCATGTCTTTGCCCGCTGTGCCTTTGTTTGGATCATTCTTTTTAGTTTGTACTTGTGTGCCTGTGCTCATCAGTTCAATCTTTCTTACGGCTTCTGTGTCTTCACCAGTTTTTCCTTTTTCGACCAATTCTGTTTGTGTGTGAAGAGCAATTTTTGTGTCTTTTGTTGATGGGTGACTCTGTATCTCGTTGTCCAGCGTAATGTTTTGCTGGGCAGGTCTTTTGAATTGTGTACACAGGTCTGTCAGTAGTGTTGGGAGGATGGATAGCTTGTCAATAATTGGGCCGCATCTGTACCCACTACTGGTATTCCTCTTTATATCTTGTAGGTGTCCCAATTTGCTCTGGAGAAGCGTGTTTAATGCACCCAGCTTCCCATCTATGGCGAACACAAACACGGTTAAAGTGTCTAGTAGCGTTAGTTGGGCGTCCATTTTCTCCGATTGGTAGTGTAATGCATCTACCAAGAGTTGTACTGTATTTAGGAGACTGGGCCAGGAGCTTTCCTGCCCATAGTGTTTTGGAATTTTTTCTTGGCTTCCAGGTGGCCCCTTAAAGTTTACTGCTCCTTCTGACGTGCCTAATTCCACTCGATTTTCCTGCGTGCCTTCAGTTCTCATGAGCCGTGTGTATGAGGCCGTCCTGCCGCTATTCTGATCTTGAGGATATGCAGCTATGAGTTCTTCCCACTCTTCCTTCCCCAAGTAAGAGGATATTTCTATCACCTCTGATGCTGAGCTCACTTGTCTTTCTTCTTTGCTAGGAATCCTTTCCGTCTTCTAGTCTCCATCCTCTTGTTTTTTGTAAGAAGTGTCCAGGACTATCGTGGATAAGTCCTTCTCTTCCCCACGCTCAGTTCCAGTTTCCTTCTTATTTCTGGCCTTTTTCTGTTCCTCATACTATTGCCCTCGGCATTATCGCTGATGCTGAATATGCTATTGTCTGGTGTTCTTGGTGACCTATCCTTTGCTTTATTTGGCCAGTGTACTTGAATTAGGTTGGTATCTATGGTCAGTTTCCTCCCTGTTATGGATCCCACAGAACCAGTCTTTCGCTTTGCCTCGGAGTTATTAGGCTGGGGTGTTGATGTTGTTTGAGGTGAAGATATAGGCATTGTACTACTTTTTCCTTTGCTCTTATCCTTGTCCTTGTCCTTGTCCTGTAGGGACTGTGTGCCACTAAACTGAAAAGGCAGGGGTTGCTGAATTGGTTCCAGGGGCGATTGTAATCCTAATTCTTCATTGATCTTTGAGAATAGGGTATCCCCTGCGTTTTTTAGAAAACCGAATTTTGTGTAAATTTTGGGTTGGAACAAAGATTGATTTATTTTTTTTCTCCTTTCTGCATTAGTCGTAATGCCACTTTTTAAGTTGTTAGAAACAGGCTTGTCCGATGTTATATCTATTAAGGAGCTCTGTTTAGCTGGTGGAGACCCTTTGGTTTCCTCGGGTGTCTTAGTTGTTTGTTTGCGTTTTTTTGATCCTCCTTTACTCGTTGGGCCTCCTCAAACCCTTCCTGATCTCATTTTATGTGCTCGGTCCCTTAGTTACGAGTTAATAAATAGGTTGAAGGGTGTCAAGCGAGACCAAGTGGACAAAACTCCTTATATGCCCTGTTGGTGCTGTTTACGCTGGTTTTTTCCAGGCTGTTCCAGCTTTATCCCCCGTGTGGCTGTCAGCACAAACAAGCACAAACCACCCCCCAAAAGGCACCCCGCCAATGAACTGGGGCTAGAGTTGTTGAGTAGCCAGTAAAGCCAATAAAATCCAAACTCCTCTTGTGGGTTAATGGCCTGATTGTTCGGCCGCTAGCTCTTACGCCCCTTTGTTGCAGAAAAATTCCTGTCCTCCGGCTCCCAGGCAACCCAAGCTGACCTCCCTGACTAGCCGTGCCCTGCCTTGCTTGTCTAGCAGCCACCCGCCGCCACTGCAGACAGTGGCGCTAGATTTAGAGCAGTCTGCAAGGCGGGCAGCTCGGCAATCTGGTGAGGTGGCAGACGGGCGGGCAATGAGCAAATGGCAATAGACTGAGTGGAGGTCAATTAACTAGCAGGTTGGTGTGAGAACAGAGAGTCCAGAAAGTCCTGGGAGTCAGTGGTAGCTACGCCTGTGACAGTTTGGTAATTCAATTGCACTATAGTGCTGGGGGCTCACCTCTGATTTACTGACTGCTGTCCGGGAGACCGACTGACCGACAATATGATGCAGGCGGTGCAAGCTCAGCTAGCTCGGCAGATGTAAGCAGCAGGCAGGTCTCTCTCCCTTCTCAGTCGCTCACAAGCCACTCAGCCGCTCAGCCGCTCAGTCTCTCTGCGGCTCTGGTGCGATACAATGCGGATCAGGGGTCGGGGCGGGATCAGGAGCGGGGTCAGGAGCTCCCGCTGTTCCGTAGTCTGCAGTCCGTGGTCCGCTTTGTTTTCCCAGCTCCCAGCAACCCGTCTCCGTCTCCGCTCTGCCCCACGCAAAGAAAGACAATGAGCAGAAACCCCCCCGCGGGGGCTCGGCAGCAGACGCCGCAGCGTATCAGCAACAGATGCCTGCGGACCTCCCGGCTCCCGGTACACCGCTCGCCACTCAACCGGCCAGCAGCAATGCCTGACGCCTGACCAACGCTGACCAACGGCTCTCCACTGCAGCGAACACAAACAACGGAGTGGCATAGAGTAGACTAGTGTAAAGTGAATTGGCGTGTTGCAGAGTGTAGTGGTGTAGAATGCGGCAGCATAGAATTCAGTGGTGTAAAATGCAGCGATGTAGAATGCAATGGCGTAGAGAACAGTGTTGCATAGAGTGCAGTGACGTAGAGTAGAGTGGTGCAGAGGAGAGTGGTGTAGAGAACAGTGGCAAAGTGGCAAAGTGGCAAAGAGTGCAGTAGTGCAGAGTAGAGTGGCATAGAGTGCAGTGGCGTAGAGTGGTGCAGAGTAGAGTGTTTCAGAGTAGAGTGGCATAGAACAGTTCAGAGTCGAACATAGTGCTGTAGAGTGCAGTAGAGAGAGTGGAGTTCTGCAGAGAAGATGGTCATAGAATTTAATGGTGTGAGTGCATTGGCATAGAGTGGGTTACAGTCAAGTATAGTGGTGCAGAGTGGATTGGTGTAGAGTGCATTGGCGTAGAGTGTTGCAGAGTATAGTGGCATAGAGTGCAGCAGCATACAATTCAGAGGTGTACAATGCAGTGTAACGACTTGCGATGTAATGGTTCGCGTTGTAACAATGCATCGTTGTAACGACTGCATTGTAATGGCATGCGATACAAAGCACGCGATCTAAAGGCTGTTTCCCCTTCTGGTAGCTCTTGAATAGGCAGTGTCATGTGTCCCACATAAAAGCTGATTACTCCCCACAGATAGCCTGGCTGACAGGACTGGGATGAAAGGGGACCTGTGCACTTCAAGGGCCTGCTTGGAAGTCATCCTCACTTCAAAGCACATTTGGTTAAAAGTACTGGGCCTCTGACCATACCAAGAAAGTCCACTACCGGACCCGTTAAGAACTCTGCCAGAAGTAAAGATTGCTGTGCTACAAGGATTACCACTTTGCCTGACTTAAGTGGGTTCTGCAGCTGTGCAGCTTCAAAATCGATGCAGTGGGAGGTTTGCGTCAATTGGAACAGGCGCAGTACCCTTCGACAATGACATAGCGCCAATACGAGGACATCCCTGCGCGGCTCGTCAATGGTGTGGGACCCGGCTGCAAGATTCGATGATGAAGCAGTACCTGTATCGTAAGGGATTCGATACTGAAGCGTTCCCTGACTGTGTGAATTGGAACTGATGTGTGGCCTACATCCACGAGATCGACCATGACACCTCACCCCCTCTGCTCCTTGCATTGAGTCTTTGACATTGGCACTTGCTCCATCCAACATACTTTGTGACCGGGAACTGTGTGAGTCCTATAGCTGGCTGGCACTCCATTGCAGTTGGTATGATACATACGATTATTGGGTCTACGGTCCATACAATGATTGAATGGCATGCTCCTAGATGCATTTTTGAGCGGTCTTGGCTAGATATCTATTACGTTTGGTAGAGGATTATTATGCTTACAATCAGGTCCGCATCTCGAAAACAATTGTAATAGGCATCTAACTTTTTAACGTGGTTTGGCCATTCCTATTGGCTACAAAATGAAGTGACACACCCCAATGAATAGAGATTTGGAACTCGGACGAGTTCCCGTTGGTTCCCCGATACCTGCTCAAAACACTGTATGCGTCAATCCTAGTAAGCACGAACCGGATACAGAGCCTGTTTCCGGTTTCAGGATATTTTCTAGTTTCCTCTGTGGTCCAACACTGGTTTCTAGCACTATGCGTTAGAATGGTCCAATCAGATTGAGCGCGAGCCGGAAACTAGTTCATCTTCCGGTTTTGCGAGCAGTTTCCATTCTGGTCCGCGGGCTCTAATTGAATCATATACTAACAGGATATAAATAGTGGCCTTCCTGTTCCGTCTGGTACCTCCCCCTCAGCTTAGGACAAAGCCCGAGGTACCGACGGACAGGTACGGCCACAAGAGACATAGAAGGCATTTGGAGGGTCCTGTTCCCTGGCGTTGTTCTGCTGCTCCACTTACAGGCTTCACAGTAGGCCTTGGCTTAGCGGTTGCCATATATTAAAGGAGTTTCCTTGAGAGCAGGATTTGCTAATTAGCATCTTTTTACTCTTTAACCTGTGCCTGGTTTTGGGACTTTTTGATAAACTTCATTACAGCTTCCCAATCCATGTACACAGGTATTTTAAATATCAGCCCGCACATACTGAGGCTACAATTCTATTTTGCTACAACTACAGTTGTGCTGCTTGCAACGCACAAGGATACATCTTTTTAAATCTTTTGAAATCATAATTAGACATCCCAGGGTCTGTTACAGACCTCTCCCTCGTGTTTCTATCAGTTAACAAGATTGATTATTTGCTAACATGATATAAAATGGCAGGATAACATGTGTTTTCTTGCCATTCTTCTTCTTTTTGCAAATCTATAGAGCGGGGCCTCATTGCCTGAGCGAGCGCCAGGAGAGGTGAGGTTTGATCCCAAGAGGTTTCTGGGTGAGCGAAGTTGGTATACCAAATGGATATCAATTTAGTATGCTGATAAAATATAATAGTTACAGCATGCAGTTATGAGGCTATTCACATGTCTTCACAGTGGCGTTCAATATACTGTCTGTGTCTGTATATGTATACATGTTATTTTTCAGGAAAAGAATCATATTACAGAGACGTCATTTCCAGAATCTGGAACTTCACAAATGGTAGGATGCATCTCTGATTATTCACTTTTTTCTCACTTGTTTTTGCAGTAGTGTTATATAATTGGTCCTGAAGAAAGCCACTGGTCTACCTACCGTCCTCGTATGGCTGAAACATGTCGACCTCCTTAACCATCACACGATAGTTATCATCTATTCATACTATCTAACACTATTTTTTAACCTTGACACTCTGATGACCCCCTAATAAATTTGTTCTTGGGCATCATAATAGTCAATTTAACTTCACGTTTTGCGTTCTTGCACATTTTCAACACTGCAAATTGTTTTTCAGTACCACTGCATCTTCATTTTGGCTATTTCACATCACAGGTGGATCCAGACTAGGATGTCTCACGATAACAACTAGTGAGACACCTAGAATAGATACCAGTTTTTCCACAAAATCCCAGATGATGATGCTCCGCCATTGGGTGGGCTGATGGGTTTCTCTTTCTCCACTTTTGTATATCATAGAGAGACACACATAAGACACATTTCATGCCACTGTAGTTTTTCTCTTTTTTCTTTAGCCTTATACCACTAGACCACTAGTATCCATGTGTGTTATCAGTACTCCATTGCAGTTGGCCTAAACTGTAGATTTACCCCGATCTAGTGTGACCGCAAGTAACCCCCTTAGCGCTATTGACTTCTAAGCACTACTTTTTGATTTATTCTTTAAAAAATTCATAACTCCGGTTCTACTCATTGGATTTTTTGTCATTTTTGTTTTGATTTTCTCATAACAAAGTTCTCTGTTTTTCTAAACCTGCATGGAGTATTTTTGTGGTGTTTACATTGTGCTACTCTGTGTGTGTGTGTGTTGTACAAATACTTTACACATTTATTAGATAAGTCTGATTGCTCTGTGCCAACTTACCGAAGGTTGAGCACAGGCTATTTTTTATTGTGTATCTAACTCACCCTGACTAGGATTGTGGTCCCTACTTGGACAGGTTGCATACCTCTGCCAACTAGAGACCTAATTTCTGACAAATCTATTCTACACCTCTGCACTCTATCACACTTTGCACCACTCCACTCTATGCCACTACATTCTATGCCACTGCACTCTATGCCACTGCACTCCATGCTACTGCACTCTACACAACTGTAGTCTATGCCACTCTACTCTATGCCACTATACACCACTGAACTTTATGAGACTCTACTCTGCAACATTGAACTCTCCGCCACTGAACTCAATGCCACTTTACTCTGCACTCTATGCTACTGCATTCTGCAGCATTTCACTCTATGCCACTGGACTGTACTCCACTCCACGCTAAGCCACTATACTTTACTCTGCACCACTCTACGCCACTGCACTCTATGCCACTCTGCGCTGCACCACTCTACACCACTGCACTCTATGCCACTCTACTCTGCACCACTGTACTCTATTCCACTGTATTCTGCTCCACTGCACTCTGCCACTCTACTCTGCACCACTGCACTCTGCCACTCTACTCTGCACCACTGCACTCTACACCACTGTAATCTACTATGCACCACTCTAATCTATCATTATATTGCACAACAGGCCCTAGACATGCCTTTGCTCAGGAAATAGGCAGTCTTCTTGGATTCAATATTTTAGCTAATGCTTTCAAAATCCTTGGAGAATTTAACTTTTATCTAGAGGCACCAGAAGACAATGACACAATGGTACTGTTACAGGCTATGTCAGATATCGGCCTCAAACAGATGGTCAAAGGTCCCACTCACCAAGCAGGACACACATTCAATGGTGTTTTCAGTAATAACACTGCCTTAGGCAGTATTAGTGTTCTTCCTCCAACCTGGACAGACCATAGCGCCATTTTATTTGGTCTAGACGGTAAATTATCAGATGTCAGAACAATAGGGTCTCATCGAATGACAACCACCCGGGCTTGGCATACAATCCAACCAGAGCCCTTTTTCCTGATCCTACAGGAGTCAGTACTGGAAAATTCACAGGATATAGATATAGCAGTAGCTAACTATACAGGTTGGATAGAAGGAGTAGTTAATCTGCTAGCCCCAGTCAGAGCGTCTAAATCTAGGAGGATCATTCCTGCTGCCCCCTGGTTTTCAGAGGATCTAAAAACTCAAAAACAAATGTATAGGAGGCAAGAAAAAAAATGGTGGAAAGATTATAATGAGATAGAAAACAGTTTATACAAAAAATGTTTGCTGGACTATGAGATCATGATTAAAAAGGAAAAAATACATGACAGACTAACGGTGCCGGCCACCGGCTTGTAGGCGACGAAGCTGTGTAGATTTGCCCATTACTTACTGCTTTATGCTGCTCCTGTGGGGTTGTAGGCTTTTAGCTGTGTACTGTTGTCTTGGATCGCTTAATAAAAAGATTGGTTCCATAAAAAGGAAACAATGCACTATTGTACAACAACCATAGAAGCTGCAAAATATCTGGCTTAAGAATTATTTCAGACAGTAAAAAAATGACAACAGAAACATCTAATAAACTGGTCAACACAAGTCAAGTGTTCTGTAACACTCTAGCTGAATTCTTTCAGCAAGATCTTCAGATGGATCCCCACCGAGACCAGGAAGACCGTCACCCAGGCACTCGTCACCAGCCGACTGGACTACGGGAACACCCTCTATGCCGGAACCACAGCCAAACTTCAAAAAAGACTCCAACGCATCCAGAACGCCTCCGCACGATGCATCCTGGACATCCCCCGACACAGCCACATCACCAGACACCTGAGAGACCTGCACTGGCTCCCCGTCAACAAGAGGATCACGTTCAGACTCCTCACCCACGCACACAAGGCTCTCCACGACCTGGGCCCCAAGTACCTCAACGACCGCATGACCTTCTACACGCCCACCCGCCAGCTACGATCGACCAGCAACGCCCTCGCCACCGTACCACGCATCCGCAGAGCCACCGCCGGAGGAAGATCCTTCTCCTACCTGGCAGCCAAGACTTGGAACTCCCTCTCCACCCACCTTCGGCGAACCCAAGACCATCTCTCCTTCAGGAAGCAGCTCAAGACCTGGCTGTACGAGCAGTAACATACCCCTCTCCCCCAGCGCCTTGAGACCCTCCCGGGTGAGTAGCGCGCTTTACAAATGCCGTGATTGATTGATTGATTGATAACGTGGAAGAGATGTATAACAGATTCTCAGAATCTGTTCCCTCTTCCCCCGCCAATCTTATCCCTTCCTCAAACAAGTGGTTTACTCTCCAAGTCACACACAGCGCGAGTCACTCCTGAAAGAGCTCACCCCTCCCACCTTTGAGAAAGCAGTCACCTTGAGCAACGCTACTTAATTTGGCTCCCCTTATAACACCTGTCACCCCAAGGTGACTAAATAGGCCCCGGATATTATTGCCGCCATATAAATTGAAAATTTTCAATAGATTTTTAAGACAAGTATCTTTCCTATCACCTGGAAGAGAGCATTGCTGCTTCCATAAATTAAAAAGTTGTCACTTAACCCTTTGGATCCAAATAGTTACCCTCCCATATCGTGGCTATATCTATCAGCCGAAATGGTAGAAAATATCATGAACAAACAGCTGTCTTACCACAGTTTGCATAATAACTCACTAGATTCTACCCAATTTTGATTTTGTTTAAGCCATAGTACAGAGACATCACTGATCAAAGACACAGAGAAGATTAGATGGTCCCTGGATCAGGCAGCAGAGCAGCGCAGCTCTCATCCTCTTAGTTCTATCAGCAGCATTTGATTCTGTTAATGTTGGACAGCTGACAGCTTGGCTGGCTCCAATTGGTGTCACTGGGCCTGCCCGGTACTTGCTAAGATTGTTTCTCCACGATAGAGAACAGTGGCAGTAGGAAAGTTTGTGTCCCAGCCTTTCTCACTTCCTTGCGGGGTCCCCCAGGGGTATTCGCTTAGCCCTGCTCTGTTCAATGTATGTCAGCCCCTAAGCAGAAATAATTAAATCACATGGCTTCTCTCTCACATCGTATGCTGATGACACTCAAATCGTTGTCTCTTTGGCTAGGGATGAAAATGACACAGGATCCAGATTTCAGGACTGTATGGTGGCTGTGAGTACCTGGATGAGTAGGAAGTGTTTGAAACTAAACTCTGGAAAAACAGAAGTTTTGCTATTTGGCTCTCACTCATCCTTTTGGAACCCTAATTGGTGGCCGCAGGATTTATATGTACTGCCTTCACTGGTTACCAAGTCCCGGAATTTAGGGTTAGTAATTGATAATAAACTCACTTTTACTGATCAATTCAATACAGTGACATCCTCTTCATTTTATACATTAAGGAAAATAAAAAAAATCCTACCTTATTTTCTCTTTAGATCTCCAAAATACAGTAGTCGGCTTGCTAGTACTTACTGTAATAGACTGTATCTAAATGTGCATCAGCACCTAAAGAACAGGCTGCAAATCCTCCACAATGCCTCAGCATGACAACTGTCGAAAATCCCAAAATATCAATCAGTGTCTAAAGCGATCAGAAAGTTACACTGGTAGCGAGTAAGAGAGAGGATCATTTTCAAGGCTCTATGTGCCGCCTATAAAACATTACATGACCAAGGTCCACTTTTTCTTAAAAAGAACTTCAGTTGGTACATTCCAGGTAGAACGTTAAGGTCTGCAACAGTCAAATGTGTGGTAGTCCCTGGGTTTAAAGATCTTCCTGGGGTGGAAGACGTTTTACAATTGGAGCAGCAAAGGCTTGGAACTCCATTCCCCTGCAAATTAGAGCCATGCCCAATTTACTGATGTTTGTAAGGCTTTCAAAACCTGGTTCAATGCAGAATAGCTTCATTCCCCCTCTTGGTTCTTGTTGATAGTGTCAAAGCAAGCGCCAAGACGCCTATGGGTATTCGAGTGCTCTTATAAATTTTAATAACATACCAGAATATAGATGAATGCAGATGAGTACTCTGTCACACCCACATTTCCTGTGTTTGTGGCTGTCTAAAGAGAATGCACAAAGTGTAGCTTCCCCCACCCCCCAGATATGTATTGGAGACAGGCTGCAAGGCCCACAGAGCAGTAAGAGCAGAGAAATGTCCACTTCTAAAAGTGCCATTTCTAAAATAATAATATTAAATCCAACTTTACCAGTATTGAGGATTTATCATTACCAGGAGGAGTAGGCCTCACAGTAGTGAAAAATAAATGTAGCTGTTTGTAACTACCAGGACATGTTTAAACTTAAAAGTACATGTCCTACCTATGGCCTAACTTTGGGGTGACTTATGTGAAATAAAAGGGGAGTTTAATGCTTGGCAAGTGGTTTTAAATACCAACACGACGTGGCAGTAAATTGTATACACAGACCTTACAATGGCTGGCCTGAGACGGTTTTAAAAGACTACTTGTGAGGGTGGCACAGCTAGTGCTTCTGGCCCACTAGTCGCATTTAGATTACATGCCCTGGGTATATGGTAAACCACTTTACAAGGGACTTACAAGTAAACTAAATATGCCAATCATGTAGACACCAATGTCACCATGTTTAAGGGAGAAGCACATGTACTTTAGCACTAGTCACCAGTGGTTAAGTGCTCGGAGTTGTAAATCCAACGTAAAGAATTCAGCAAAAAGAGGAGGTGGAAGGCAAAACGTTTGGGGTGACCCTTCAGAGGGGGGCATTTTCCAATAAGATTGTTTCAGAGTAGGATTAAGTAGCGTAGAGTGGAGTGGTGCAGGGTAGAGTGAGGTCACATAGAGTGGAGTGGTGCAGGGTAGAGTGCAGTGGCATAGACTGGTGTAGAGTAATAGCATAAACTGGTGTAGAATGCAGTGACATAGAGTGCAGTTGTGCAGAGTAGATTAAAGTGGTGTACAGTGGATAGGCATACAGTGCAATGGTACTGAGTAGAGTGCATTGGTGTAGAGTGTATTGACATGGAGTGCAGAGGGGTATTTGAACATTCCACCCCTCGCGGGCAGATTGTTCTAATTTGTAAAACAAAGGCCTCACGGAGCCTGAGGGGGTTGAAATCCCCTCTGGCTCCATCAGGTCTTTGTTCACAACTGTTGCTGTGAACAAACATTGGAATGTTGATGCTCCAGGCTTCTACCAGCCATTAGAAGCCGAAGCACCCCATTGTCTTTAATGGAGCGCTCAACATTCAATTCTAATTGGTTTTAGGTACTAAAGCTCCAAGTATGTATTTTCATCAGAGTTATCAAGACTGATTTTTCTTTTACCTTACAGGGACTAAAACCAGATCCAGCGACTGAATAATATTTAGGAAATGTTCATGCTATACAAAATGACATTTAACTTGCTACTACTTCAGATTGAGTGCCATAACTAACACTTGTGAGCTTTATTTTGTTTAAGAGACACTCCTCGACAGGAGCACATGACCCAACACCTGCAAGACCTTCATTGGCTCCCCGTCAGAAAGAGAGTAATCTTCAAGCTACTCACTTACACCTACAAACCCTCCACAACATCGGACCCAAACACCTCAACAAAAGAATCTCTTTCCATGCACCCAAAAGAAACGTCCGCTCCACCGACCTCGCCTTAGCAATGACCCCACGCATCCGCAGAACCAGAGCCAGAGGAGGAGCCTTCTCCCACGTCGCAGCCAAAGCCTGGAACAAACTCCCAGACAATATCAGATGCTCCCCACCCTGCACACCTTTAGGGGGAGCCTCAAGACCTGGCTATCCGGCCAACCCTGAGATGCACCCCCAACGCCTTGAAACCCTAACGGCTGAGTAGCGCGCTTTATAATCCCCTGATTGATTGATTGATTGATTGATAATTGCAGTCTTAGAGTCTTCCTCAAGCCAAATTTGGTTAGGTAGGCTTATATTTGCCATTTTTTCATCACTTTTGCAATCCCTACTACAAAGTTGTCAGCTATAGGGCTCTCTATGTTGTGATTTCTTTTTTTATGAAGCATTATTAAACTTGTCTATGCTAGCTTTGGATGGAAGTGAACATGGATACATACAGGATAGACTGTTGAAAGATGGTGTTAGAACATTCTTTTGAGTGATTCCCTCTTATTAAGGTATCTTACTGTTTCTGGAAACTTAATATGCCCCTTAGTCTTTTTATAATTGCTCACTGAGGGTTTTAGTTTAGAAAAAGCATCCATAGATCTTGCCTTCCTTCAGCTGATATTCAAGCTCCCAAATATAAAACGGTACATATAGAGGACCTTAATATGAGAATGATCTTTACCCAGCCATATTAAATCAAGGGCATGAATCACCCATCACTGTAATCTACTTGATTCCCTGTGGCCAGAATAGTGAGGAGGGATGTTGGAAAGTGGTCTGAAGATGTCTCTGCATGATGAAATCATTCTACCTACCCTGCGGTTGACATAGACACCAACATAGCCTTGATGTCCCACAGACAAGTTGTATATTTCCTTCAGGTGAGACAACTGTTTTTAAACATCATTTTCTAATACAATAACTGATACAATCCAGGGCTTAATGTCAGATTTTGCATGACACCCTTACACAACCATTTCTGTAGACTAGGTGTAATTGTGATTATACCAAAATTCCTATATTACTTGATGTGGTAATACGGTAAATGGTCAAAATATCGATTCCAAAATATAGACAAACCAAAATATCGAGTCCAAAATATAGAATGGACAAAATATCGAATGGACAGAATATAGACATCAAAAATATCATTTTGAAGGTAAGTAATGTAATATCGATTTTAAAAATATAGACAGTCAAAATATCGAAGTACATAATATAGTTTATTAAAAATATCGAATTTTTAATAATATCGCAATTTTTTAAGTGTTTTTTATGTTAGTATATGTGTGAAAAGTGTATATATTTTTGTAATTTATTTTAAGTAATTAATTTTATGTTATTTAATTTTTGTGTAATTTAATTCTGTAGCGGGTTGTAGGTTTATAGGGGAATACGGTGGGGAGTAATTTAATTATAATTAATTAAATATGTTAAATAATTATTTGGTATTTAGAATAAATTGTTAATTAATTTTTAATTGGTAATTAATTAATTCTTAATTGATAATTATTTTGTATTAATTGATAATTATGTGAATTAAATTAATTTATTTTCTGTAGCGGGTTGTGGGTTTATGGGGGAATAGGGTGGTAAGTAATTTAATTATAATTAATTAAATATGTTAAATTAATTGGTATTTATTTAGAATAAATTGTTAATTATTTGTTAATTGGTAATTAATTCATTCTTAATTGATAATTATTTTTTATTAATTGATAATTATGTGAATTAAATTAATTTATTTTCTGTAGCGGGTTGTGGGTTTATAGGGGAATAGGGTGGGAAGTAATTTAATTATAATTAATTAAATATGTTAATTATTTAATTGGTATTTATTTAGAATAAATTGTTAATTAATTTTTAATTGGTAATTATTTAATTCTTAATTGATAAATAATTTTTATTAATTGATTAATTGATGATTATTTGAATTATATTAATTTATTTTCACTAGAGTAGGAATAGTAAAGTTTACCCCTATGCTATCCAACGCTTTCCCTACTGTTGCACTTTCTGGAGTGGGAATAGTAATTTTTACCCCTACACTATCCAACGCTTTCCCTACTGTTGCACTCTCTGGAGTGGGAATAGTAAATTTGACCCCTAAGCTATCCAACGCTTAAGCTACTGTTGCACTCTCTGGAGTGGAAATAGTAATTTTTACCCCTACGGTATCCAACGCTTTCCCTACTGTTGCACTCTCTGGAGTGGGAATAGTAATTTTTACCCCTACGCTATCCAACGCTTTCCCTACTGTTGCACTCTCTGGAGTGGGAATAGTAATTTTTACCCCTACGCTATCCAACGCTTTCCCTACTGTTGCACTCTCTGGAGTAGGAATAGTACATTTTACCCCTACGCTATCCAACGCTTTCCCTACTGTTGCACTCTCTGGAGTGGGAATAGTAATTTTTACCCCTACGCTATCCAACGCTTTCTCTACTGTTGCACTCTCTGGAGTGGGAATAGTAATTTTTACTCCTTCGCTATCCAATGCTTTTCCCACTGTTGCACTGTGTTGAGTAGGAATAGTAATTTTTACCCCTACGCTATCCAACGTTTTCCCTACTGTTGCACTCTCTGGAGTGGGAATAGTAATTTTTACTCCTACACTATCCAACGCTTTCCCCACTGTTGCACTGTGTGGAGTAGGAATAGTAATTTTTACCCCTACGCTATCCAACGTTTTCCCTACTGTTGCGCTCTCTGGAGTGGGAATAGTAATTTTTACCCCTACGCTGTCCAACGTTTTCCCTACTGTTGCACTCTCTGGAGTGTGAATAGTAATTTTTACCCCTGCGCTATCCAACGCTTTCCGTACTGTTGCACTCTCTGGAGTGGGAATAGTAATTTTTACCCCTACGCTATCCAACGCTTTCCCTACTGTTGCACTCTCTGGAGTGGGAATAGTAATTTTTACTCCTACGCTAGCCAACGCTTTCCCTACTGTTGCACTCTCGGGAGTGGGAATAGTAATTTGTACCCCTACCCTTTCCAACCCTTTCCCTACTGTTGCACTCTCTGGAGTGGGAATAGTAATTTTTACCCCTACGCTATCCACGCTTTCCCTACTGTTGCACTCTTTGGAGTGGGAATAGTAATTTTTACCCCTACGCTATCCAACACTTTCCCTACTGTTGCACTTCCAGGAGTGGGAATAGTAATTTTTACCCCTCCGCTATCCTACGGTAATAATATTGTGTATTTTTGAATAATATTATGTTAATATATATATATGTTTTAACAGATATGATTGTAAGTTTTTTTAAATATAAGTTAAATTAGTTATTTAATAATTTTAAGGTAATTTAAGTATTTTTAAGTATATTTTAGCTATTCATTTTTAATATTTTTTTAATTTTACATTAATTTTAAGAAATTCGATATTTTTATAATGTATATATATATATAAACGATATTTTGGAGTCGATATTTTGGTACTTACCTGTTTGTAGATAGGAATTCGATATTTTGTCTGTCGATATTTTGGAATCTATATTTTGGGTAGTCTATATTTTGTCCCTCGATATTTAGTCAGTGATCCGGTAATACAACAGAAGTAAGACATGTAGAGTATGCCTTTCAAGGAACAAGATTCAGAACTATTATCTGAGATGTATATCCTTAAAGTTTGGGAGCCCATCTGTGTGAGACCCCATTCCAATCCCATGTTCATCTACAATAAAGATGCTATGTACACACCTGTTGAAAACAGTCTATCTGACTCTAAAGATGTTTCTTCCTTTGAGTAAATAAGAGTTGGTGTTTATTCAGACAGACAACGCACTACAAATCATTATCAGAAAACATATATGAATACGATCATAGTCCAACTTGAAGAACCAAACAAAGGACCAAGATTTATTTTTGATTTGTTTATTGCAACACTGAGTATTGGCATATTGAATTACAGCACATGCCAATCCATCTATGATTTACCTATTTTCCTAACCCACAGGCTGATATATGTATGAGAAATACACTACAAGATGCTTATCACCTCTATCTGCCCTTGCCACTAGTCATAGCTGGATCTTCTAAAACAGGCACACCGGTCGCCATGGAGAAAGGATTGGAATTTTGGGTTGTTTTATTTAAATATAATTGTTTTGTGACATAATAGTCAAGTCAGTAATCCAGTGAATCCATGATTTAAATAAGCATGTGACAAGATGAAACAATACAATACAATAATTTGACCTAACCTACAAAACATTTATAGCATCTTTGAGTATTAACAACGTTTTCTCTGCTGCAGAATTTTCTCACACATTTCTCAAATAACCCAGACTTTCCCCCATTTCTTGGGACAGCCAGGCCCCTGACATCTGGTTTTCGATGCTGCTCTGCACCAGTCCATATTCTTTTGTCCACCGTCCATGTCTGGTATTTTGTTGCCAACCCATTTTCTGCCTATGTCCCTGCGGGCCCATGATGTAAAGGTCAATTTTCAATTTCAGTAGTTCTATTTGAACCTTAATTCCCTAGAGCACTATGTTGGGTTCGGGCTCTCTAGGAAGTGGTGCAAGATTTTTCAGCACAACCTCACAATGTTGACTTAAGCAGCTTGGAACATTAAGTCTTCCATTAATATAATCTTGATCTACATCCAGATGGTTTGTAAATCCCGATAAATGTAATGAGGTCTCCCACAAAGAAGTTGTATGCCTTCAAGTGGAAGGGACTCAGCATCAGAAGTATTCTGGTTGGATCTGGCCCATCAAAGCATCAAGCAGAGAAATTTCTACCAATGGTATACACTCAAAATATCGAGTTTTTAATATCGATTTTCATTAATATCGAATTAAAAATATAGAATGTACACAATATCGAATGGACAGAATATAGACTACAAAAATATTGAATAGAATAGCAGTAATATCGAATTCAAAATATAGAATGGACAAAATATCGAATGGACAGAATATAGACAACAAAAATATTGAATGGACAGAATATAGACAACAAAAATATAGAATGGACAGAATATAGACAACAAAAATATCGAATTTGAGGTAAGTAAGTTAATTTCAATTTTTTAATAATATCCAATTTGTTAAAGTGATTTTTTATGTTAGTATATGTGTGAAAAGTGTATATTTGTTTCATAATTTATTTTAATTAATTAATTTTATGGTATTTAATTTTTGCGTAATATAATTCTGTAACGGGTTGTGGGTTTATAGGGGAATAGGGTGGGAAGTAATTTAATTATAAGTAATTACATATTTTAATTTATTTATTGGTATTTATTTTGAATTAATTGTTAACTGGTAATTAATTAAAATATAATTGGTGATTAATTTTAATTGATTAATTGATAATTATGTAAATTTTATTAATTTATTTTCTTTAGCGGGTTGTGGGTTTATAGGGGAATAGGGTGGGAAGTAATTTAATTATAGTAAATTAAATTTTCTAATTTATTTATTGGTATTTATTTTGAATTAATTGTTAATTAATTGTTAATTGGTAATTAATTAAAATATAATTGGTAATCAATTTTAATTAATTGAATATTATGTTAATTTTATTAATTTATTTTCTGTAGCAGGTTGTGGGTTTATGTTATGTTATGTTATTTTTATTTGTACAGCGCACAGCTACTCGGAAGAGTCCCGGCGCTTACAGCAAAAAGGCAGAAGATGCACAATTGACCAATTAAAACAGTAGGGTTTTTAAGGCTTTCCTATACAGAAGAGGATCCTGGGTGGCCCTCAAAGCCAAGGGCAACGCATTCCAGGCCAAACAAGCTTTGCGAACAAAGGAGTTTATAGGGGAATAGGGTGGCAAGTAATTTAATTATAAATAATGTAATTTTTTTATTTATTTATTGGTATTTATTTTGAATTAATTGTTATTTAAATTTGTAATTGGTAATTAATTAAAATATAATTGGTAATTAATTTTAATTAATTGATTAATTGATAATTATGTTAATTTTATTAATTTATTTTCTGTGTTGGTTGTGTGTTTATAGTCGAATAGGGTGGGAAGTAATTTAATTGTAATTAATTAAATATTTTAATTTATTGTTTTTTGTTCTAATTTTTAATTATTTTTCAATTGTTAATTAATTAATTGGTAATTGGTAAATATTTTGTATTAATAGGTAATATTTTTTAATAATTCACTTTTATTTGTATTTTTAATTGATTAATTATTATATTAAAATTGTTAATTACTTTTAATTTATTTGTAATTGGTATTCACATTTAATTTATTTTTATTTATATATGAAGTATTTACTTTCCCCACTGTTGCACTCTCTGGAGTGGGAATAGTAATTTTTACCCTTACGCTATCCAACGCTTTCCCTACTGTTGCACTCTCTGGAGTGGGAATAGTAATTTTTACCCCTACGCTATCCAACGCTTTCCCTACTATTGCACTCTCTGGAGTGGGAATAGTAATTTTTACCCCTACGCTATCCAACGCTTTCCCTACTGTTGCACTCTTTGGAGTGGGAATAGTAAATTTTACCCTGCCACTATCCAACGTTTTCCCTACTGTTGCACTCTCTGGAGTTGGAATAGTAATTTTTACCCCTACGCTATCCAACGCTTTCCCTACTGTTGCACTCTCTGGAGTGGGAATAGTAATTTTTACCCCTACGCTATCCAACGCTTTGCCTACTGTTGCACTCTCTGGAGTGGGAATAGTAATTTTTATCCCTATGCTATCCAACACTTTCCATACTGTTGCACTCTCTGGAGTGGGAATAGTAATTTTTACCCCTACGCTATCCAATGTTTTCCCTACTGTTGCACTCTCTGGAGTGGAAATAGTTATTTTTACCCCTACGCTATCCAACCCTTTCCCTACTGTTGCACTCACTGGAGTGGTAGTAAATTTTCCCCTATCCACTATCCTACGGTAAAAATATTGTATTTTTTTAATTAATATTACGTTCATATATATATATATATATATATATATATATATATATATATGTATTAACAAATCAATTTGTATGTTTTTTTACTTACATTAATTATTTATTAATTTTAAGGTTATTTAAGTATTTTAAGTATGTTTACATTAATTATATTTATTATTTCATTATTTCTAATTAATTTAAAGCATTTTAAAAAATTCGATATTTTGACTAACTAGTTTTTTTTACATCGATATTTTTGATTCAATATTTTTGTACTTACCTGTTTGGAGATAGGAGGTCGATATTTTGATATTCTATATATTTACCTCGATATTTTTGTAATTCGATATTTTTGACGTCTATATTGTTTCAGTGATCCCAACCAATCTCCTATATGTTGCAATATTGGGATGTTACTATTTTTCTTTACATGTATGCACAAGTGTTCTCTCCTGTTTATATCAAACCCATTTGACGAATGGGTTTGATGAAATTTTAAACTAAGATGTAAACCTAACATTGATTTTATGTTTTGAGAGTTGTCTTTTTTGATAGACATAATTGGGCTAGGAGAGTTAGTGGAGGAGCTTACATGTTTTTTTTCAAACAAGGATTAAGCTGTCAATCACACTCATCTTTCATTCTGTCTTGGTGTTATGCCAGATTGTCATTTTCACTTACTTGCTTTGATTTGCCAATCCCACATGTCTAGGTGAACTATCCTGATGTTAAGTGAGTGGTTTGGCATGTTTTAGATCAACATAATGATTTATTGACAGAATGCAGCACACATAGAAAAAGTATAAATGAGGAGAAATAAAGCTGATTTGTACTCGTTGTGCCTCCCTTATGCCTGCCCTGGGAGGCGTACGTTTTTGGCGCTGCCTCAGATTTACGATTTCTCGAAAATCTGGGCTGTAGTGATCCGGCACCCCACCCAGATGTTGTCGCTTGGCAGAAAATGCTGCCAACATCCAAGACTGTGCCCAAGATCTGCCGTGGTGTGGCAACAGAGACCCTGCTGTAGTTGCCCTCTTTTGACTATGACCGTTGACCTTGACAGCCCACCTATTACACCTCACTAGTGACCCAGAAGAGGGTTCACTATTGTCAGTCGCTTACCTGAGAGGATGCCTGACAGCCGTTCCTGCTGTTGCTCTACCCCAGATTGTGGGTCAAGCCATCAGTCAGCACATCTCCTATCAGAAGCAGTAGTGAAGTAAGACGTGCTGGGGGTCACCGTCAAATCACGGAAATTGGACACTGAGGCCTGCTCTGTGATGAAACTGTAAAGCGGAAGAGACTTGCTTGAGAACTGAGCATTAGAACTCAACAATATGTTAATCTGCATCTAAGTGTTTACAGATGTCCAAAGGATAGGATACTCAAACTGTGGGGGAGACTTACCTAGGCCTCCCACAGAGAGGGGGATTTCCAAGAGAGTGGCTAGGTAGAACGGAATACAAGGCGCAGTCACCCAAACATCAGTATGATAATTGTAACTATTTAATTTGCTATGAAGTATTATGTTTTAAACATGTAGAACAAAATACTTTCCTTTTGCCAAAGTGAAGAACTGGGTTGGGTATTTAGTTATTGAGCTGCTGGGGGACTGTTGGTACTGAGTGTGCACACCCCCATACTACATCCCTGAGAAGCCTGTGACTGGTCCAACAGTACCATTGAGGGTCAAGTCTTGAAGGGGCTGTACTTAGCTCAATTGTAGAGTCATAGTATGACGGATCCTGGGACATCAGGAGCAAACAATCCCGCAGCCTCTACAGCTGAGGCCCAGTACCCCCTGCTTGCCCCATGTCCCCAAATGGAGTCTGAAATTGTCTAACTAAATAATTTGTAGAGTAGAATAATGCAGAATGTTACATTTCAAAACATTTAATGTACTACTGTATCATGGCTATCTTCAGTACGTAGGGTACAGTTTACCTCTTATCACAAAATGATCATGAAGAGATAACAAAGTGTACCCATTATGATGATTATTATAGAATTTGTAAAGCGTGATGACTGTGTCCTGAAGCTAGGGTGAAAATAATGAACTTATCAGAACATGGAGGATGCTTGGTTTAATAGAAAGGTCTTCAGCTGTTTTTCAGAAGACGGAATGAGGAGAGTGAAGTGATGGAAGGACGCATTAATATGCAATACCTTTATTTGGTACAAAGAAGTAAAATACAAGAAAGCAGGCGAGCGCCAGGAAACACAGCTAACAGCTCCAGGGCACATCTAACAACTGACCCAAGGAACTGGAACACACAATACCTAGCTTACATTCTATGGCTCGCTCAGTGACGAGAGTTAAAGGTATAATGTACATTAATTATTATATGTAACTACTAGTTAAAACACGATAAAGCACAACCCCCCTCCTATAAACAAAAAGTAAAATAAATGAATAAATAAGGCATAGATTAGAAACAAAGATGAACCTTACACACGGTAAGTTACATCACATACTCATTAAGCCACTTCGGCAAAACTCTTTTTCTCTTATTACAAACAGCAACATCAATATTAGAATTTATATTCTCCTGAAATGGTTCTTCAGTATAATAATCCATATCGAACCCTTACCCCCTCATAAAGGAAGAAGAGGAACCCTCAGGAATATTATTACTGGTGGATAACCCCAACTCTCCAGTTTGTTTATCCTGACTGAGCACTGGGTTATGAGAATCTTCACTGGCTAATTGGGACTGTAAGTTACTCTTTTCAAAATAATCTTCAATCCATTCAAGATCTTTGATGTGATCATGTTCTAGATCGTCTTCAACATGAATTTGATTAGGATCAATAGCAATATTCTTGAGATTCCAAACTCTCACAAGCCAATGCTTCTCTCTCTACTCTCTTGAATAGGGTATTTGCTTTCTGCAGAGGATAGCCCTCTAGAAGCAAACAGTATTATTTTCTCTTTACCCTCTTTTCCTTTCTGTGATAGGACAGCACCCAATCATTTGTCACTCTCATCAGTCGTAATTAAACACTCAGGTCAAAACTGGATAAGGCATTCACAGCTTGTAAATCAACCTTCATTTGCGAGAACTCTCTTTCACATTCTTTAGACCACTCAAATTTTGCATTCTTCTTCAACAGAGACCGAATATTGTACACTTTAGATGCAAAATTATTAATACATTTTGCACAATATTCTGCCATTCCCAGAAACAACCTTATTTCCTCCTTATAAGTGGGAGCAGGTGACTTTATAATGTTATTCAAAACAAAATGAGAGAGTAAGGGTATTAAACAAGGTGTAAGGTAGGAACTCCTGGTCCCCTGCTTCAATATTAAACAACAAATGGAGGAGTACCCCCTGGAAGAGTGACAGAGAAAAACTCTGCACCCGGAGCTTAAGGCTCAATGGAACACAGTGTGTCCAACCTTATGTCAGGACAAAGCATGTCCTTATTAAAGACCCCTCACTCACCAACCTAGTTGGTGACATGCTTCATCATCGAGGTCCCACCCCGAAGGCCGAGTGCCAACAGGGTGTGCTGCGACACCTGATTACAGTGGAGCGGGTTTTCTTTTTCTTTTATATGTGCAATGATTATAAAAGGTGACTAGGTGGATTTAAAAAGGGAACAATACTACTCACTGCAAGACTTTATTCTTGAGTGATTGCACCCCAATAAAATTAAAGTGTGACACCTGTGTCTAATTAGGTAGACTTTGATGTCAGAGACGTGTGGTGTTTAGTTAAAATAGCGACGTGTGCTATGTGATTTTAAATTAGGTCTACATGTTTCAACCATCTTGCGATTGTGGGTTTTCGTCAGGACCGAAGGCAGTGATCTGGGTGGTCCGCACACGCTAAGGTGCGTCCAGTCCTCGATCACATGTGAAAAGTTGGCCCACAAAATTATGGATCTACACAAAAATACAAAAGTCTACTCCCCACTCCGGAAGAAAAACCTGTAAAAGGAAAAATTGGGGTTGGGATCACGTACATAAGTAGACAGACAATTGTTTGTACACTTAACATATATTGTGCTCATGAAAGTGGGTAGCAGAAGTGACTGCCTGGATAATGGCCCATGCTTGTTGCAGGTATGTCACCAGAACATACATCAATGCCGGGTGGAGGTGCAGTGGTATACTTCGCAGTACAACAAAGGATTATACCCCAGGGCAACTGAAAAATCACAGGGTCTGGCATGCCGCCTGGGGGGATTGGCTACCCAAGAGAGGTAATGTGTGGGCGAAAAACAATTTAAAAGTGCGCTCAGTGAAGTGCCTGCGACGTTACAGACTCGTGGGATAGTGTGTGTGTCTAACATACACCCAGAGCTACATCTATCTAATAAATCGGGTGATTGTTCGAAAAAAGTAGCCCAGTGAGGGCACACTCGGCTTACTGAGACAGCGGTATAGGCCGCTACATGGGTGTCCGGGTTCCAAGAGTAATGCTCACGTCACCTGGATCGAGATAAAAACAGAAGCGGGTACATACCGGTATGAGGTGGCTTGTATCAGTAATTACGAATTTTGGCCGAGTCCCGAAATAACAAGACAACACAACTTACTCGTGGCTTCTGCTCATCGGACCGAAAACCTACTTGGTTCCAGTTCGGTACACCCCGTGGAAGTCCCTAGCTGCCCGTGCTCGTGTGGAAGTATATCAGGTTCTCTACACTTCCTGGAATCGGGCCGTAGGGGCGTGGCCGTCGTCACGTGGGACAGGGAGCCAATCCCCGTTCCAAGGACGTGAACGAGGCTTGGTGATGGTTGCCACGGAAACGCCATAGCAAATACTAGTCTCGGTTGACAGTTGCACCCAACGCGCAATGCGACAGACGCGTGAGGCACTGGGAGAAGTATCCCAGTTGGCTGCGCCGCATTAACATGAAGTATGTATGCAGGAAATAAACAGAATAACAAAATAACAATAATGACCGAAGGGAGGAAAGACAGAAAACAGTTAGGAAGGTAACACAGGACCCGTTTGTTTAGCGATATCTAATCGCTAGTGATCCACATTCAGTACTGATTCTTCTTCCGCTGCTCTTTGGATCGGCCTGGTGTTCACAACTGCGTCTTTTATACTCCTTGCTTTTTTGTAGGAATAAAGTGGTTTTTCCCATCTCATCTTTCCAGAGTTCAGAATGGACCAATGTTTATTAATTATTCTGGTGACCTCATTGGAAATCGTGTTGTACGTAGTAACACAGGTTAGGGGAGTGTTCTCAATTGTTTTTTCAGAATTCTCCAAAAGGGCTTGCCTCGGCTGGTTGCGAGCGCGTTTCTGACTTTTTTGTAGGATCCTTTCAGGATAACCTCGGTCTTTGAGTTTATTGGTGAGGTCACTAGCCTGTTTCCTGTAGTCAGTCAGTTCAAATTTTTCTTCGAAATCATGGACGTAGAGCCCTGCCACACTCTATGTCCATGATTTCGAAGAAACATTTTGGTGTTTCTTGATCTCACAATCAAAAAAGAAAACGGAAGGTTCAGGACATTGACACATTACAAACCAACGGCTAAGAACAACTGTAGTGAACTGACTGACTACAGGAAACAGGCTTTCCTTTACACATAAAAGTCATTTACAAATGTTTCATCAAAAGCTTGCTATGTCCCGACAGTCTCACCTGCTTCTTCTCTTTGTTAAAGAATACTCCACTTGTCAAAATGTGTATAAAAATCGTTATTGTTACTTTAAAAAAAAAATCTTTATTAGCTATGAAGCTCCGGTGAGCTCCGGTGAGCACTCGCACCTTACTATGGAGATTGTATTTACAAAATGGCCGCTACGCTTCTGCATCATGCGCCTGCTTACTGACGCCCACAAGAATCCAGTTCGCACGTCAGCAGGCCGGCACAGTGCTCGCGTTCCCGAACCTCGCCCCTGCTCAAAAAATGCAGCCTATGGCGATACCCCAACAGTCTCAATCTCCAGCGCCACAAGGTAACGAGCTCCCCTTACCTCTTAACTCAATAAAGGCTTCATTTCCATATTTATTCCATGACAAGTGGTTATCCAAATTTTTTTAAAAAAATGACACAACCTTGTACTTCCACCCGACGTCGGTAATTTGAAGAGACTTCCTAAAATCTTGGCAAATGAGGTATAGATCCCAGTTTCCCTCGTCGCCAAATTGAAGTGATGGAAGGACGCATTAATATCCAATACCTTTATTTGGTATAAAGAAGTAAAATACAAGAAAGCAGACGTGCGCCAGGAAACACAGCTAACAGCTCCAGGGCACAGCTAACAACTGACCCAAGGAACTGGAACACACAATACCTAGCTTACATTCTATGGCTCACTCAGTCACGAGAGTTAAAGGTATAATGTACATTAATTATTATATGTAACTACTAGTTAAAACACGATATAACAGAGAGATGGATTTAAGAGACAAAGGTTCTGTATTCCAAGTGTTGGAGGCCGTAAAAGAAAAGGAGCATACCCTTTGTAAACCCTTTAAAGATCAAAGCTGTGCAAAGTTTGTCTCTGTTAGAACACAGGCTACGAGAGAGCAAATAAGGCTTACATTTGTGCCTTAAATAAATAGGGCTGGAGTTGTAAATAGCCCTATACTCAAGGCAAAGGACTTTTATTTTAGAATGCTGGGTGATAGGAAGTAAATGGAGATCGATAAGATGGGTCAAGACAGAAGTAGTAGAAGGGAGATCAAGGAAAAGGCAATCTGCAGAGTGCTGAATAATTTGGAATGCTGGGTGGTAGGAATTTTGTGGCTCTGTGCAGATTCCAGAGAACACTTCATCACAGCAATGTGTGGAAAATGTGTGTTTTTTAGTAAAAGTTTGAGGTTTCAAGGGCTTATTGTTAATAAGAACTGGTGAGAGCCATGCAAGTCACCCACCCTGGATTACCCCTGGTGTCTAGTTTAAAAAAATGTTTTCCTGATGTTAACACGAGCATGTTACAGACTGTCCTCTGCTTTGCGCACATTACTACTGAAACTAATTTTGCTTTGTGCCACACTGTACTTTAACACAGAACATGCTGTTGTTTTTGCACTCTGTTCTTTCCTGGGATTTAGTCTGAACAGTGCAGACAAGGTCAAACAACAATGCCCCTCGTTATTGTGTTCTGGTCAGGCTCTAGCACCCAGACAAAACATGCAGATGCAGCTGTTGTTTGGAACACATACTTTTGTCATGTAGGTAAGCTCGTATAGGTAACACACACACTTGAAGAGGGATCTTTTCAGGGAAGAGAGCGTAATAGCACCTGATATGTAGAACTTTTATCTGTGTATGCTAAGGTACGGAGTCTGCAGCTAACACCCATAGATCTTCTGATATATAATAATTTTCCTTCTGTAGAAGGGAAGGGAGGTAAGGCTACACTGTTGTATATAATGTAAGCTCCTTTTAAAATTCACAGACTACTTCCTATACTAACCGTATTTGTATTAGGCATTTTCCTACTTGTAATGGCACGTATATTGCATACTCAAACACAATAGTTAAAATAAACATTTTAAACTCTCCCCATGTCACAGTCAGAACTTATTGTGGACTAGTACGAGTGTGAGAGCGAAAGGGTGTGTCCTGTAACCACAATTCCTTAGAGGGTCGGGAGTGTTGTTGTTAGAAATGGGAATCTCTAGTTGGCAGCGGCTGGCGCCGAGGTCCATATAGGGATCCTTCTTCCTAAGTCAGAGTAAGGGAGCTAAACCCTTTGTTAACCCCTGCTCAACCCTGTGGTAACGTAGCACAATCAGACAGGCCTATCTCAGAGGCAGTGTGTAAGCATTTATGACCATACACAGTAACGCAGGAGAGACGCTACGAACAGACACCACAAGTAGTTATAGAAACATAGTTATCTTTATATAGACTGAAGACGAGGCTAAAAGCACTCAAGAAGCCACAATGCACATAATTACAAATTTACTTCAAAAGCAATAAAAGCACTCGAAAAGGTTATGGAATGGACTTAGTTCGAGGCCGGGGTCCACACGACCCGGTGATGCACAATGTACCTGAGATTTAAAGGGGGCACGGCACGCAGCCTCACAAGGAAGCCACGGTGATGACAGGCGGACTCGCAGCAGCTACAACTACCAGCTGTAGCGGTCCTCGGTGTGAACTCATGATAATCCTGCGACGCGGCTTAAAGGCGGGCACCCAGCGCCATACGCATTGGGTAACAAGATCCTCGAAGTGGTGACTAGTGCGGGCACTCAGCGGCACAGCTCCTCATCTTCAGCGGCCCACAATGTTGTATATGAATTTAGGACACTAGTGTCATTTTCCCAATTCATGCCCATATATAGGTATAAATCACCCTATCCTTATATAGGCATAGAAATCATAACCATATTTAGACTTAGCCTATGCAGTCCAAATACGGCATGGCTACTTCCACCAGTTCCAAAAATCCACAACGATTTCTTGGAAAAACCCGCCTTCAGCAGTCAGGGAATTCCCCTTGCTTGAATATTGATTTAACCAAGAACTCATGGAGTTATCAAAGAACTGAGTCTTTGATGACGTTATTATGTGCAACCTTACGTCAAACTCGGCACCTTCAAGGTATAAATATGCCCACACTTGCCCAGGCAAACACACGGTGGTTTGGAGCAGTTCGACTCTCTCCCTACACGACACAGCTCGCCGAAGCAAGTGCCAAAGGAAGCCGACCCTCCAGCAGACGCATTGAGAGAGATGCTGTATTTTCTCTTGCCGAGAAATCCAGCTCCAGTGTTTCCAAGCTACTCTTGCGGGTTGTTGGGAAAGGGAGTCCTGAGAGAGAGATACCAGACAACTTTCATTCTAAAACCAAGGTATGGAGCTGATTAGACCCGTAGAGAATTCTTGGATAGATTCTTGGCAAAAGAATACTGAAACTAAGCTATACCTCACTTACTTCTTCCCTTGTACTAGACCTAGGTTAGGTACACCGGGGTAGGCGTATTTTAGAAGCAACAGTTGAGTACTTTTAGTCTTTATTTACAAATGTATGTATTCCATGTATTTTATTGCTTAGAATGCTAGCATGCTTTTGCAGTATTATTTTATAATTCGCTTCGTACTGTACGCATTGTACTTTGCAACCAGTATTACGATTGTAGCAGTTCATTTCCTCTGCATGAGAAAGAAGACTGTTCAATAAATGCTTTCTATTCAAAACGCCCGTCTCTCTATTTCTCTGCACCTCTGGTGAAACGAAGCATACACGATTGACTAAGTGAAATATCTATATATTGTTTCCGCGACTCTAGAGATACATTTCTTATTCTTGGGAAACAAAGTTGTCATGTTTATGCGGTTGTCAGAAAAGAATCCCTTCTTGTTCATTCGAGAAAGTTTCTAGTGACCTCCGAGCTAGCTGGCACTCACAATTAAGTCTAATATATTCAATAGAGACCTAGTAGACCTCAGTCCTACATCAAATCTATGGTATATATTATTCCAATGCACAGAACCAATTGGGAATATAGGAACTACACTACATGGCGCCCAACGTTTGGTAAGGCGATAATTTAACGCTAGATATTAGAGTAACTCAGTCGTGCTTTTCACACAGACCCCTTTTTCCCATAAAATACTCCAATAGATGTCTGGAGTGGGTAAAAGAATATAATATCTGCCATAACTGAGTAGGACGAAAATCCTATGTATTAGTTTTTTGGTTTGTTCAACGTTGAAGGATACAGTGTTCCAAAAATATTGTGCACCTTATCTTTGTTTCCTTGAAACTTGCTCTGCAAACTTTCGGTCAGCAAAATGTCAGAGAGTGACGACGAAAGGGAGAGAGCTGCATCAGCAGCTCAGGCAGTTTTAGACGACAAAAGTCTCCAATAAAATGACCCGGATGCTATACTGATCCCGGTAAATATAAGGAAAACAATCACTATAAAGCTTATAAATAATGGAGTATCATCGAGAGGTGGTAAAGTAATATTTGTTATAGAGGCACATGAATATCGGCAGACAGAGGTATTCTATTTATGGATTCTGTTTTCTGCAGCAAATCCAGTAACACACGAGTTCCACTACTACAAAGTAGAGGAATCTTCAGTGGAATACGTTCCTTTCGAGGACGTTGAAATTCCACTAACTTACCAAGAGCATCAGCTCTGGTTTAAAGGCGCCCTACAACATCAAAATCACATTACCAGGCTCGGTCCACTAGGTAGACCAGGAGCAACTTGGCCGGTATTAGCCAGCTATACACCACATCCTGCCATTGAACAAATGACAGGTCCAGAACTATTAGCTCAGCTAAAACAATTAATTAAAATACATAGACAGTTGGTTCAATATGTCATGCGGACTTTAACAGTCCAACCTGCTATAAGGATTCCACAGAACACCCCTCATCAGGGGAACACAAGCAATATTACACCACAGACTATACAATCAGTCATTGGTAAATTACCCGAAAAAAGGGAACAAATTCCGATCTGGTTAGCTCAAAAAATTACTCAAATAGAGGCAGTATTTCCCCATAGTACACCTCATGAGAAACACAGGATTCTAACAATCTGTTTACCAATGGGGATTGCACCATACGTAAAGGACTGCGACACTTAGGGTACAGTCTTTGCTTCAATCTACACAAAAACACATGGTGTTCCGTCTATGGCGGTAATACCAGACGTCCTAAGACAGATTCAAAATGAATACGGACCAGAACCAGCCTTAAATCTTGGTATGAAATTACTAAAAGATTTCAAAAAGGTCTTGGCTATACTATTAGCTAACATCAAAGGTGAAGCAGCATCCGTGGCAATCCGCAAAAAACTAAAAGAAACTGACATAACAGAGCAACCATATGAACTTGCAAGAATTATTGAAAAATCCTATGAAGAACTAGAAAGGGATAGTTTGGGGGGGAAACCAGTAAAACCCGAACTAACAGAAAATCCTGAAAAGGTTTTTATTAAAAATAATCTCACTACTCCTAAAAAGAAGTGGGGAAAATAGTAAACAGACGCTTCCTAAAAAAGCGCTCCCAGTCCAGAGGTAGGTCTCCTCAAAAGGAGCCCTCTGAAAAGAGGTATAACCTCAGAAATAGGGATAATTTGAGAAAACCTGATAGATATTGATACACGTTCCTCTCGTACCTTTCAGACTTCCTCGCAGAAATCCGAAAGAAGAGGACGATCAGAACAAGAGGAAGAACGCGTGAAGTCAAAAGACGAACAGCACGTTCCGAAAAATAAGAAGACCCAATACACCAAAAAGAAGGTAGCAAGTCTAAAGATCAGACATGCTGAGGATCTTGAGGACACAACTCAAGAATAGGGAGTGGGCCCAGACAATGCTAGACAGCGCAGCAGAAGTCACCATATCTCGCAAGATCTTGAAGGATCATCTGGAGACAGTGGACTTGAATGAATGCATTCAAGTTGAAACTGCCGACACCACACCAGGGTTAAGTGTACCCCATAAGTTATATGAAGTAACACTCCGGATGGAGGGCGACATAACTAGGAAAATAAAAGCACTCTTTTGGGACAAGCTATCAAAGGGTTATGACATTCTTCTAGCTGAACAAGACTGGCCACCTGAATTTGTCAGGGAGTGCCCACATGGAGAAGAGATAATTATGCCAGCCTTCTCTAATCACATTCCAATTCATAAAAAATACACCTATGCCAGAAAATGGGCTGTAGCCCAGGCTTCAGCATTATACAAAAATCACGTAGGATGGATGAGGACTCTCCTCACCATAAAATCCAGTTAAAAAATCAACCTACTGTACAGTGGCAGTATCCAGTTAAGCAAGAAGCTAAAAAAACAGGTCAGGGAGATCTTAGATCAACTTGAATACCAAGGGGTGATTGAAACATGCACCTCATCTATGAACAATCCTTTGTTTCCTGTCTCCAAACCAGTCAATTCATATTGTCTAGTTTTGGACAATAGACATTTAAACACTTGTTGCAAAACGTTTGCAGTACAAAATGCACACACTGCAGCACTGATAAATAACATCGTGCGGAAAAAATATAAAACCACATTAGAGTAACAGAATTACTACAAACGTAGGATGATGAGGCATTATCTTATGTCGACGACATCTATCTTACAGATTATGATTTGGACGTACACTTGAAAAGAGTGAACACCATAATACTTGGGTTTGCTTCAGAAGGGTATATATTCAATTTCAAGAAATCCCGAATTGCCCACCTCAACGTCCTATTCTTAGGCTACGAGTTATCAAGTGAAGGCAAAAGCCTGGCAGCCAATTTTCTAGAGAAATGTGCGCTGCTCCAACCTCAAAAACGCTGAAAAACTTACAGTGAATTCTAGGGTTCTGAATTTTGGAAGAACTTATGTTCTAAATTACGCAGAAAGGGTTAAACCTCTCTCCAAACTAATAAAACCTGATTTCAAATCAACTAATTGGACTAAAAAACACACAGAAATTTTGCGTTCAGTGCAAACAGACATGTTAGCAAAAACACAATTACAGACACGCGACAACGTACGCAACCTTGTGATTCGGATCATCCCAGGTAGATGCGGATTCACAAACCTAACCTTTAATGAAGGTGAAAAGGTACCAATAGCTTACAAATCACACTTGTACACACAGGCTGAAATGAAATTCACTTCAACAGAAAAGATTCTGACAGCGGTTCAAAACTGCAGTAGCAAAAGAGAGAGCTCTCGCGCAGGGTAAACCCATAATGATCATTACACCTGTACCTGCCTTAGAGGCTGTAACAAAAGCGAGCATTCCAAATGCTAAGGCTTTACATCCGAGATAGATACAATGGGTGAATTCTCTTGCTGCAACAGACGTTGAATACGTTTTTTACCCCTATTTAAAGACACAAGAATTTCTACAATACGAACACGAATGTCCTCTGCCAACCGAGATTCTGCCTCAAAAACATTGCGGTGGTATAATTTATACAGATGGATCAGCACAAGGTAAACAAGCCTATAGTGCTGTGTGCGCGATTGTTAAAGGTTGCTGGCGCAATGGTAAATTTAGACCAATGGTCACTAAAACTCAATCACTCGGAGACTGTACAGCTCAGCGAGCTGAACTAGAGGCTTTCAAGATGGCACCTGAAAATACCGATCGCGTATTCCCCACACTCATAGTGTGCGATTCGTATTACTTTGTCCAGTCTTACAATGAATATCTGCAGAACTGGGTTCAAAACGGTTTCAAAGACGCAAAAGGTGGCACAAACAAGCATAGAATGCTTTGGGAACAAGTAGTTCTATTACAGAAAGAACTACAAAAGACTCACGTGATGCATACACTGAGTCATCAGCGTGATGGCGTTCACGTTGCAGGGAATTCATTGGCTGATGAAGCAGCGAAGGCAGCTGTGCAAACGGATTCCGTAGCTGCAATCACTCGTTCAAAAACAAAAATAGACGGTGAAACAATGCTAGCTGTCAATGCCTCAATGAAAAGCAGCCATGCAGCGTTACCTCTAAATTATCCACTCGGATATACATTCATAATTGATGCAAACTCCGTTCCTTTTGCTCAAATCCCTGGAGTGGGGGATAGAGTAATTCCAAACAGGAACCGGAGAGGTGTTTTGGTTCACAAAGCACAGATGGGAGAGGGTCTGACACATCAAGGGATCTTAAAATCTCTAATAGAATTAGAAGAGATGTACTGGTGGCCGGGAATGAGCGTCCAAGTTTACGAATTCGGAATTAATTGCGATGTCTGTTAAAGAGATCATAGCTTTGAAAACCACCAGATACGTGACTACAGTGTAGCCAGCCCAGTTCAGACACCATTGTTAGACAGCATTAGACTATCTACACGCAAACGTCACCATGGACGAATGCGGTCCCACAACTATTAGGACAAGATTCATTTGGATGTGGCCTCAGCGCTCGGCTGATGCCCGAACTGTTATAAAAGATTTGCAAGTCTTTATCGACACATAAGCAAGTGGCACGCTGCTTTCTGACCAGGGTCCTGCGTTTAGCTGTAGAGCTTACAAAGAGGCCATGGCTAGTTTGGGCGTTGCATTGCGGTACTCAAGTCCATTCCATCCTGAGGGAAATGCGGTAGTGGAAAGAAAAAAACGTGACATAAAGCAATCTATAACAGCTAGGGTATTAGGTTCGGGTGACGGGTGGGTCAAACATTTAATAAGTGTCCAAAGTAGTCTTAATAATCTGCAAAGAAATTCTCTGGGTGGAATCACTCCATATGAATTACTATTTGGTACTAGAATGATCATCCAGGATCTTGATCGTCAAACTTCAGTGGTGGAATAAAAACCCTTTGATATCAAAGACCGTTTGGCAGTTTTACAGGGCTTAAATGAAACAAGAAGAAGTCTGAGCAACACAACACAAAAGCCAACGACCACTGAAGAGAAACCACCTGTCACAGCAAGGCATGTCTGGATTCCAAAGATTGGGGATCTAGTCAGAGAAAAGATCGAGGATAAGAAGGAATTTGGGCCTTCTCACAGAAAACCAGTACCGGTACTAGCAATCCACGGATCAAGAACAGTGTTACTGCCGCCCCTTGCTGGAAGAAAGGAGAACAGGTCTGTATCCATTGACCTGGTAAAACCACATCATGTGGCCGATAATAAGCAGTAGGCCCGTGGACTCCTGAGATGCAGCAGATGACCAAATCTTGCTAAAATACAAGAGGTTCAAACTGAAAGACTCATCACCTTTGATAAGCCTGTAGTAAGAAAAGAAGGGTTATGCAACAAATCCATGGAACTTGTGCCTCTTGAGACCAAATAACAGTTTGTCAAGAAAATCCCGTCTACAATGATATAGCCTCTGACTATACAAATATGACAAAGGAAGAAGCAGCTCCAACGATTCCAAACAATCCTGATGCAATTCCAACAATTGCCAAAACTGCATCTGGCTATTTCATCAACTTTGATACATTTTCTGAGGATCCCAGTGAACCTGAAACTACGCCAGCAAATAAAACTTTCAAAGAAAAAATCACAGAGCTCATTCATCAGCTTGAAAATACATATCCGGTTTCACCATGGGTTGAATTTTGGATTGTGTTAGGTGTACTTTTTCTCCTACTTTGGCTCATTCTTGTTTTAAGTTTGGGAAAGATGATAGATGGAAAATACAGTACAATGGACACAGCAAGTAAGAACATCAACTTGCTCCTGAAACCTCACAAATCATCTCATCGTGAGCGAAGAGGCCTGTCATCAGTTAACATCACAGCCATTCCTATACCTGGTAGTATAGCATGGGACACAACTGATTATGACATTTATGGCCCGGTGGAACTGTTGAAGATTCCACACCAGTTTATGGTTTCTTTGAGTGACTTTGTTTCAACCAGCACATTTTCTGATGATTGGGACTTTGAAACTGTTAATAATATTATGACAGATTTAGAAATGTCAGCTAAATTCACTAAACAAGAATACTTAGAAGGTTCATCAGATTATGAACAAATGTATTGTTTTAATCATTATGGTCACCGTTATTTGCACAAATCGGCAAATCCTAGAAATGTTTTTACTTACAATCAATGGGAACATTGTCCAACGCCGCCAAAGGGCAGCTCTAAAACATTTTATGAAAAGTTTCCATACTTCTCAGGTTTTAATGTCACAAATCCAGAAACGTTTTATTTAAAAAATTTGAATGACAGGAATGAAAAACATGTTGACCAATACTAAACAAATTTACTCTGCGAACTTTTATGCTCAACTGTCTACATTAGGGTTTAACTTTTGGAAAGACAACATTGAGACAAAAACTGTCTGGGGCACAAAAGACTGCCAGGTACAAGGTTTAGAAGCCTTATTCAGAGCCTGCATTATCCCAGAACAAATAATGTTTTTAAATGATACTATTCAACAAACATCTTGTCCCGGCTTGGCTAAGATAAAAGACTTAAACAAACCGTCCATACCTAAGCCCAAAATTGACAGTAATATCACTGCGGATGAGGAGGTAGACGTAAAACAGATTTTAAAACAAAACAGAACTAATCCTGATTTGAAAAAATGGTTAATCTGGCCCACAGACACGAATAACTGTCAAGATAAATTCCTGAACAAAACACAAGGGTCGACAGTAACTAGGCCAGATCCAAGATATTCCCAGAGACAACATCCAGGGATAGTTACAACATACAGTGTAGGAAAACTATGCCTTGAGTGGCTACAGAAATCCACACTTACAGAAATTAAACAACACTTAACCTTACTTAAAGAAGGCATTGATTTATGAGACTTCCTACTTGGACCTCGTAAACCACGTCAAAAACATTTCATATACCCCGGTATATACCCTGCTTGCAATGAAGCATGGAAAGTCACGCAAATGGAAACTGTGGAGAGAATACGAGAAATTGATCGTATTAATTTAGAGAAAGCTCTCTCTGTAGTGGGCAATGGTTTAACGACTCTGTCCTCCAGAATTTATTCTTTGGACAGCATTGTATCCTCTGCCATTGACATAGAAGAGCAGGACTTGCTAATGTTACAACATGGCCAGTCTCAATTACGTTCTATAAGGCTGCTAGGCTGGACATTACAAAATCTCCGTTCAGGCTACGGGCCATGGCGTCTAATCAACACCACGTCATTGTTTACTGTCTTTAACCTTACAGATAAACAAATCTCTTTGGCACAAAAAAGGAGCAGACTATACGATGCTGAGCATAGAAAAACTGGAAAGATTACCATTAACTGTTTCTGAGAAACCAGTCGTGGAATGGATAATACATGGCACCACCACAATACCAGTGACAATTTTTCAGTTTCAATATTGCTTAAAACACATACCAGCGGGCCTGTATGAAAGGTTGGGTAATGAATACATTAAGTCGACCTAGAATTTACCATACACACACAAATGTTGGAGTGGGGAAAGGAGGTATTTCTTAGTGGAAAAAATTGTAAGAACTCGCTAAGCGGTATACTTTTGTGTCAAGGTATTAATTTACACGGAGCCTGCGAGGGTTCTTCGAATAACCTTTCTTGCCACCTGCGCGGTTCTCCAGCAGCAGTGATAGACCCAGTTTTTAGGCAGCTATCCAATGGTAGCTACATAATGTTGAGTGATCACAGCTGTTGTGGAATGATGCCAAGCATAGCCTATCTGGTTAGTGTGTCAGCCAGGGTCACTTGTTGTATGCAAGTATTGTTTCCTAAAAGCAAGACAGGCGGGGAGTCGCTGTTATGGCCTTCACTGCATATCTCTTCCATACGAATTGATACTTTAAGCAGAATGAAAGCCATTCTTTTGCAAAAAATTTGTGCCACTGACCTCGTCCAGAGAAACATATGATCTGCAAGTCGCAAGGACTTCTGCGGAGATACATGCCCTATTATCAACGAACTGTCCAATACATTTCGCAGAAATGTTAGGTCGTATCTTAAACATGTCTGATACCAGTGGTATTGTACATGTATTTAAGGCAGTTTTTTCTGGACTGTTAGCACCCTTTGAAGCAGTCCTAGGCATTGTTCCAAATTTCGTGCACTCTGTGTTCGGCAGCCTGCCTCTTATTTTGGGACTCGTAGCAAGAATTCTATTTTTGTTTCTTCTGCTCCGATATGGCAAGTCCAGTCGCCAACAATACCCAGACTACCATGGAGAAAGCTCTCCTAGCCATGCGGTACCATGACAGAATTACACAGATTCTTGGCTTGGCTCGTTTAAGAGATCTGAATACCATATGGTTTCTCTCGTTCAGACCAATCTGGCAAGATTGCATCTTACCTGTTCTACGATGCCTGCTTTGCGGAGAAGAATGCGTGTTGGACGTTTGTCTTACACTTCCATCAGCACTGCCAACGGATGTTGACGCTTTGCTAAGTCCGGTAAAGGCTCATGCATCGTGTTGCCCCCAGCGGCTGCCAATCCTGATGACGGCATTCGTAGAGAGCTCATCAGCAACGCCAGCTAATGGTGAAGTATGTGGAATAACAGGCACACAGTCACCATCTACTGCAAACATTGCTAATGCGAATGACGCTGACGGCGATGCTTCTCATCTGTGCACAATTGATCTACTTAATGAAGTAGTTCCACTTTCACCTACTGTGGTAGACGATTTCTTTGCCAGCCCAGAGGATTTGATGTTTTCTCCTGACACCGAGAATAACTTTGGAATCTGCACACAGCGTTCCATGAACTCTGAATTCGGCCTTTGTTTATCAAAAACAAAGCTTCTAACTTTGGAACTCTATTTCTTCTACTATTTTGATTTGACTTTTTCCAAAATTGCATTTTTTTGGGGGCACAAAGTAACCTGCTTAAAGTAGAACTATAGTTAGAGAACAGGAAATTCTTTTTCGAACACTTCCTAGAGATAATATTTGACCTTGTCCTCAAAAACAATAACAGTCTATATATTCTGCTAAGGAATGGTCTCAACCTTTTTCTTCTGTAAACCTAGAGCCATTTATAAAAATGTAAACTCATGATTCCTTCAGTTAGCATTGCCAATATCATAATATATGCCTAGGATGAAATCATTCCTTTTATATGCGTATTGTGCAAATGCTCATTTTTCGTGTGCAACCATGTTGAATGCATTTTTGTGTATTTTGGGTGGGATTGTAAACACATGCTTTAGATATGTTTTAGTGCTTATAATTTAGTAATGTTAAACATAATAAAGTGGAGTGGGTGTTGTATATGAATTTAGGACACTAGTGTAATTTTCCCGATTCATGCCCATATATAGGTATAAATCACCCTATCCTTATATAGGCATAGAAATCATGACCATATTTAGATTTAGCCTATGCAGTCCAAATACAGCATGGCTACTTCCACTAGTTCCGAAAATCCACAACGATTTCTTGGAAAAACCCGCCTTCAGCAGTCAGGGACTTCCCCTTGCTTGAATATTGATTTAACCAAGAACTCATGGAGTTTTCAAAGAACTGAGTCTTTGATGACGTTATTATGTCCAACCTTACGTCAAACTCGGCACCTTCAAGGTATAAATATGCCCACACTTGCCCAGGCAAACACACGGTGGTTTGGAGCAGTTCGACTATCTACCTACACGACACAGCTCGCCGAAGCAAGTGCCAAAGGAAGCCGACCCTCCAGCAGACGCATTTTTATACAAAAATCACGTAGGATGGGATGAGGACACTCCTCACCATAAAATCCAGTTAAAAAATCAACCTACTGTACAGTGGCAGTATCCAGTTAAGCAAGAAGCTAAAAAACATGTCAGGGAGATCTTAGATCAACTTGAATACCAAGGGGTGATTGAAACATGCACCTCATCTATGAACAATCCTTTGTTTCCTGTCTCCAAACCAGTCAATTCATATTGTCTAGTTTTGGACTATAGACATTTAAACACTTGTTGCAAAACTTTTGCAGTACAAAATGCACACAGTGCAGCACTGATGAATAACATTGTGCGGAAAAAATATAAAACCACATTAGAGTAACAGAGTTACTACAAACGTAGGATGATGAGGCATTATCTTATGTCGACGACATCTATTTTACAGATTATGATTTGGACGTACACTTGAAAAGAGTGAACACCATAATACTTGGGTTTGCTTCAGAAGGGTATGAATTCAATTTCAAGAAATCCCGAATTGCCCACCTCAACGTCCTATTCTTAGGCTACGAGTTATCAAGTGAAGGCAAAAGCCTGGCAGCCAACTTTCTAGAGAAATGTGCGCTGCTCCAACCTCAAAAAACGCTGAAAAACTTACAGTGAATTCTAGGTTTCCTGAATTTTGGAAGAACTGATGTTCTAAATTACGCAGCAAGGGTTAAACCTCTCTCCAAACTAATAAAACCTGATTTCAAATCAACTAATTGGACTCAAAAACACACAGAAATTTTGTGTTCAGTGCAAACCGACATGTTAGCAAAAACACAATTACAGACACGCGACAACGTACGCAACCTTGTGATTCGGATCATCCCAGGGAGATGCGGATTGACATACCTAACCTTTAATGAAGGTGAAAAGGTACCAATAGCTTACAAATCACACTTGTACACACAGGCTGAAATGAAATTCACTTCAACAGAAAAGATTCTGACAGCGGTTCAAAACTGCAGTAGCAAAAGAGAGAGCTCTCGCGCAGGGTAAACGCATTATGATCATTACACCTGTACCTGCCTTAGAGGCAGTAACAAAAGCGAGCATTCCAAATGCTAAGGCTTTACATCCGAGATAGATACAATGGGTGAATTCTCTTGCTGCAACAGACGTTGAATACGTTTTTTACCCCTATTTATAGACACAAGAATTTCTACAATACGAACACGAATGTCCTCTGCCAACCGAGATTCTGCCTCAAGAACATTGCGGTGGTATAATTTATACAGATGGATCAGCACAAGGTAAACAAGCCTACAGTGCTGTGTGCGCAATTGTTAAAGGTTGCTGGCGCAATGGTAAATTTAGACCAATGGTCACTAAAACTCAATCACTCGGAGACTGTACAGCTCAGCGAGCTGAACTAGAGGCATTCAAGATGGCACCTGAAAATACTGATCGCGTATTCCCCACAGTCATAGTGTGCGATTCGTATTACTTCGTCCAGTCTTACAATGAATATCTGCAGAACTGGGTTCAAAACGGTTTCAAAGACGCAAGAGTTGGCACAAACAAGCATAAAATGCTTTGGGAACAAGTAGTTCTATTACAGAAAGAACTACAAAAGACTCACGTGATGCATACACTGAGTTATCAGCGTGATGGCGTTCACGTTGTAGGGAATTCATTGGCTGATGAAACTGCGAAGGCAGCTGTGCAAACGGCTTCCGTAGCTGCAATCACTCGTTCAAAAACAAAAATAGACAGTGAAACAATGCTAGCTGTCAATGCCTCAATGAAAGGCAGCTATGCAGCGTTACCTCTAAATTATCCACTCGGATATACATTCATAATTGATGCAAACTCCGTTCCTTTTGCTCAAATCCCTGGAGTGGGGGATAGAGTAATTCCAAACAGGAACCGGAGAGGTGTTTTGGTTCACAAAGCACAGATGGGAGAGGGTCTGACACATCAAGGGATCTTAAAATCTCTAATAGAATTAGAAGAGATGTACTGGTGGCCGGGAATGAGCGTCCAAGTTTACGAATTCGGAATTAATTGCGATGTCTGTTAAAGAGATCATAGCTTTGAAAACCACCAGATACGTGACTACAGTGTAGCCAGCCCAGTTCAGACACCATTGTTAGACAGCATTAGACTATCTACACGCAAACGTCACCATGGACGAATGCGGTCCCACAACTATTAGGACAAGATTCATTTGGATGTGGCCTCAGCGCTCGGCTGATGCCCGAACTGTTATAAAAGATTTGCAAGTCTTTATCGACACATAAGCAAGTGGCACGCTGCTTTCTGACCAGGGTCCTGCGTTTAGCTCTAGAGCTTACAAAGAGGCCATGGCTAGTTTGGGCGTTGCATTGCGGTACTCAAGTCCATTCCATCCTGAGGAAATGCGGTAGTGGAAAGAAAAAAACGTTACATAAAGCAATCTATAACAGCTAGGGTATTAGGTTCGGGTAACGGGTAGGTCAAACATTTAATAAGTGTCCACAGTAGTCTTAATAATCTGCAAAGAAATTCTCTGGGTGGAATCACTCCATATGAATTACTATTTGGTACTAAAATTATCATCCAGGATCTTGCTCGTCAAACTTCAGTGGTGGAACAAAAACCCTTTGATATCAAAGACCGTTTGGCTGTTTTACAGGACTTAAATGAACCAAGAAGAAGTCTGAGCAACACAACACAAAAGCCAACGACCACTGAAGAGAAACCACCTGTCACAGCAAGGCATGTCTGGATTCCAAAGATTGGGGATCTAGTCAGAGAAAAGATCGCGGATAAGAAGGAATTTGGGCCTTCTTAAAGAAAACCAGTACCTGTACTAGCAATCCACGGATCAAGAACAGTGTTACTGCCGCCCCTTGCTGGAAGAAAGGAGAACAGGTCTGTATCCATTGACCTGGTAAAACCACATCATGTGGCCGATAATAAGTAGTAGGCCCGTGGACTCCCGAGATGCAGCAGATGACCAAATCTTGCTAAAATACAAGAGGTTCAAACTGAAAGACTCATCACCTTTCATAAGACTGTAGTAAGAAAAGAAGGGTTATGCAACAAATCCATGGAACTTGTGCCTCTTGAGACCCAAATAACAGTTCGTCAAGAAAATCCCGTCTACAATGATATAGCCTCTGACTATACAAATATGACAAAGGAAGAAGCAGCTCCAACGATTCCAAACAATCCTGATGCAATTCCAACAATTGCCAAACTGCATCTGGCTATTTCATCAACTTTGATACATTTTCTGAGGATCCCAGTGAACCTGAAACTACGCCAGCAAATAAAACTTTCAAAGAAAAAATCACAGAGCTCATTCATCAGCTTGAAAATACATATCCGGTTTCACCATGGGTTGAATTTTGGATTGTGTTAGGTGTACTTTTTCTCCTACTTTGGCTCATTCTTGTTTTAAGTTTGGGAAAGATGATAGATGGAAAATACAGTACAATGGACACAGCCAGTAAGAACATCAACTTGCTCCTGAAACCTCACAAATCATCTCATCGTGAGCGAAGAGGCCTGTCATCAGTGAACATCACAGCCGTTCCTATACCTGGTAGTATAGCATGGGACACAACTGATTATGACATTTATGGCCCGGTGGAACTGTTGAAGATTCCACACCAGTTTATGGTTTCTTTGAGTGACTTTGTTTCAACCAGCACATTTTCTGATGATTGGGACTTTGAAACTGTTAATAATATTATGACAGATTTAGAAATGTCAGCTAAATTCACTAAACATGAATACTTAGAAGGTTCATCAGATTATGAACAAATGTATTGTTTTAATCATTATGGTCACCGTTATTTGCACAAATCGGCAAATCCTAGAAATGTTGTTACTTACAATCAATGGGAACATTGTCCAACGCCACCAAAGGGCAGCTCTAAAACATTTTATGAAAAGTTTCCATACTTCTCAGGTTTTAATGTCACAAATCCAGAAACGTTTTATTTAAAAAATATGATTGACAGGAATGAAAAACATGTTGACCAATACTAAACAAATTTATTCTGCGAACTTTTATGCTCAAATGTCTACATTAGGGTTTAACTTTTGGAAAGACAACATTGAGACAAAAACTGTCTGGGGCACAAAAGACTGCCAGGTACAAGGTTTAGAAGCCTTATTCAGAGCCTGCATTATCCCAGAACAAATAATGTTTTTAAATGATACTATTCAACAAACATCTTGTCCTGGCTTGGCTAAGATAAAAGAGTTAAACAAACCGTCCATACCTAAGCCCAAAACTGACAGTAATATCACTGCGGATGAGGAGGTAGACGTAAAACAGATTTTAAAACAAAACAGAACTAATCCTGATTGGAAAAAATGGTTAATCTGGCCCACAGACACGAATAACTGTCAAGATAAATTCCTGAACAAAACACAAGGGTCGACAGTAACTAGACCAGATCCAAGATATTCCCAGAGACAACATCCAGGGATAGTTACAACATACAGTGTAGGAAAACTATGCCTTGAGTGGCTACAGAAATCCACACTTGCAGAAGTTAAACAACACTTAACTTTACTTAAAGAAGGCGTTGATTTATGAGACTTCCTACTTGGACCTTGTAAACCACGTCAAAAACGTTTCATATACCCCGGTATATACCCTGCTTGCAATGAAGCATGGAAAGTCACGCAAATGGAAACTGTAGAGAGAATACGAGAAATTGATCGTATTAATTTAGAGAAAGCTCTCTCTGTAGTGGGCAATAGTTTAATGACTCTGTCCTCCAGAATTTATTCTTTGGACAGCATTGTATCCTCTGCCATTGACATAATAGAGCAGGACTTGCTAATGTTACAACATGGCCAGTCTCAATTACGTTCTATAATGCTGCTAGGCTAGACATTACAAAATCTCCGTTCAGGCTACGGGCCATGGCGTCTAATCAACACCACGTCATTGTTTACTGTCTTTAACCTTACAGATAAACAGATCTCTTTGGCACAAAGAGGAGCAGACTATACGGTGCTGAGCATAGAAAAACTGGAAAGATTACCATTAACTGTTTCTGAGAAACCAGTTGTGGAATGGATAATACATGGCACCACCACAATACCAGTGACAATTTTTCAGTTTCAATATTGCTTAAAACACATACCAGCGGGCCTGTATGAAAGGTTGGGTAAAGAATACATTAAGTCGACCTAGAATTTACCATACACACACAAATGTTGGAGTGGGGAAAGGAGGTATTTCTTAGTGGAAAAAATTGTAAGAACTCGCTAAGCGGTATACTTTTGTGTCAAGGTATTAATTTACACGGAGCCTGCGAGGGTTCTTCGAATAACCTTTCTTGCCACCTGCGCAGTTCTCCAGCAGCAGTGATAGACCCAGTTTTTAGGCCGCTATCCAATGGTTGCTACATAATGTTGAGTGATCACAGCTGTTGTGGAATGATGCCAAGCATAGCCTATCTGGTTAGTGTGTCAGCCAGGGTCACTTGTTGTATGCAAGTATTGTTTCCTAAAAGCAAGACAGGCGGGGAGTCGCTGTTACGGCCTTCACTGAATATCTCTTCTATACGAATTGATACTTTAAGCAGAATAAAAGCCATTCTTTTGCAAAAAACTGTGCCACTGACCTCGTCCATAGAAACATATGATCTGCAAGTCGCAAGGACTTCTGCGGAGATACATGCCCTATTATCAACTAACTGTCCAATACATTTCGCAGAAATGTTAGGTCGTATCTGAAACATGTCTGATACCAGTGGTCTTGTACATGTATTAAGGCCGTTTTTTCGGGACTGTTAACACCCTTTGAAGCAGTCCTAGGCATTTTTCCAAATTTCGTGCACTCTGTGTTCGGCGGCCTGCCTCTTATTTTGGGACTCGTAGCAGGAATTCTATTTTTGTTTCTTCTGCTCCGATATGGCAAGTCCAGTCGCCAACAATACCCAGACTACCATGGAGAATGCTCTCCTAGCCATGCGGTACCATGACAGAATTACACAGATTCTTGGCTTGGCTCGTTTAAGAGATCTGAATACCATATGGTTTCTCTCGTTCAGACCAATCTGGCAAGATTGCATCTTACCTGTTCTACGATGCCTGCTTTGCGGAGAAGAATGCGTGTTGGACGTTTGTCTTACACTTCCATCAGCACTGCCAACGGATGTTGACGCTTTGCTAAGTCCGGTAAAGGCTCATGCATCGTGTTGCCCCCAGCGGCTGGCAATCCTGATGACGGCATTTGTAGAGATCTCATCAGCAACGACAGCTAATGGTGAAGTACGTGGAATAACAGGCACACAGTCACCATCTACTGCGAACATTGCTAATGCGAATGACGCTGACGGCGATGCTTCTCATCTGTGCACAATTGATCTACTTAATGAAGTAGTTCCACTTTCACCTACTGTGGTAGACGATTTCTTTGCCAGCCCAGAGGATTTGATGTTTTCTCCTGACACCGAGAATAACTTTGGAATCTGCACACAGCGTTACATGAACTCTGAATTCGGCCTTTGTTTATCAAAAACAAAGCTTCTAACTTTGGAACTCTATTTCTTCTACTATTTTGATTTGACTTTTTCCAAAATTGCATTTTTTTGGGGGCACAAAGTAACCTGCTTAAAGTAGAACTATAGTTAGAGAACAGGAAATTCTTTTTCGAACACTTCCTAGAGATAATATTTGACCTTGTCCTCAAAAACAATAACAGTCTATATATTCTGCTAAGGAATGGTCTCAACCTTTTTCTTCTGTAAACCTAGAGCCATTTATAAAAATGTAAACTCATGATTCCTTCAGTTAGCATTGCCAATATCATAATATATGCCTAGGATGAAATCATTCCTTTTATATGCGTATTGTGCAAATGCTCATTTTTCGTGTGCAACCATGTTGAATGCATTTTTGTGTATTTTGGGTGGGATTGTAAACACATGCTTTAGATATGTTTTAGTGCTTATAATTTAGTAATGTTAAACATAATAAAGTGGAGTGGGTGTTGTATATGAATTTAGGACACTAGTGTAATTTTCCCGATTCATGCCCATATATAGGTATAAATCACCCTATCCTTATATAGGCATAGAAATCATGACCATATTTAGATTTAGCCTATGCAGTCCAAATACAGCATGGCTACTTCCACTAGTTCCGAAAATCCACAACGATTTCTTGGAAAAACCCGCCTTCAGCAGTCAGGGACTTCCCCTTGCTTGAATATTGATTTAACCAAGAACTCATGGAGTTTTCAAAGAACTGAGTCTTTGATGACGTTATTATGTCCAACCTTACGTCAAACTCGGCACCTTCAAGGTATAAATATGCCCACACTTGCCCAGGCAAACACACGGTGGTTTGGAGCAGTTCGACTATCTACCTACACGACACAGCTCGCCGAAGCAAGTGCCAAAGGAAGCCGACCCTCCAGCAGACGCATTTTTATACAAAAATCACGTAGGATGGGATGAGGACACTCCTCACCATAAAATCCAGTTAAAAAATCAACCTACTGTACAGTGGCAGTATCCAGTTAAGCAAGAAGCTAAAAACATGTCAGGGAGATCTTAGATCAACTTGAATACCAAGGGGTGATTGAAACATGCACCTCATCTATGAACAATCCTTTGTTTCCTGTCTCCAAACCAGTCAATTCATATTGTCTAGTTTTGGACTATAGACATTTAAACACTTGTTGCAAAACTTTTGCAGTACAAAATGCACACAGTGCAGCACTGATGAATAACATCGTGCGGAAAAAATATAAAACCACATTAGAGTAACAGAGTTACTACAAACGTAGGATGATGAGGCATTATCTTATGTTGACGACATCTATTTTACAGATTATGATTTGGACGTACACTTGAAAAGAGTGAACACCATAATACTTGGGTTTGCTTCAGAAGGGTATGAATTCAATTTCAAGAAATCCCGAATTGCCCACCTCAACGTCCTATTCTTAGGCTACGAGTTATCAAGTGAAGGCAAAAGCCTGGCAGCCAACTTTCTAGAGAAATGTGCGCTGCTCCAACCTCAAAAAACGCTGAAAAACTTACAGTGAATTCTAGGTTTCCTGAATTTTGGAAGAACTGATGTTCTAAATTACGCAGCAAGGGTTAAACCTCTCTCCAAACTAATAAAACCTGATTTCAAATCAACTAATTGGACTCAAAAACACACAGAAATTTTGTGTTCAGTGCAAACCGACATGTTAGCAAAAACACAATTACAGACACGCGACAACGTACGCAACCTTGTGATTCGGATCATCCCAGGGAGATGCGGATTGACATACCTAACCTTTAATGAAGGTGAAAAGGTACCAATAGCTTACAAATCACACTTGTACACACAGGCTGAAATGAAATTCACTTCAACAGAAAAGATTCTGACAGCGGTTCAAAACTGCAGTAGCAAAAGAGAGAGCTCTCGCGCAGGGTAAACGCATTATGATCATTACACCTGTACCTGCCTTAGAGGCAGTAACAAAAGCGAGCATTCCAAATGCTAAGGCTTTACATCCGAGATAGATACAATGGGTGAATTCTCTTGCTGCAACAGACGTTGAATACGTTTTTTACCCCTATTTATAGACACAAGAATTTCTACAATACGAACACGAATGTCCTCTGCCAACCGAGATTCTGCCTCAAGAACATTGCGGTGGTATAATTTATACAGATGGATCAGCACAAGGTAAACAAGCCTACAGTGCTGTGTGCGCAATTGTTAAAGGTTGCTGGCGCAATGGTAAATTTAGACCAATGGTCACTAAAACTCAATCACTCGGAGACTGTACAGCTCAGCGAGCTGAACTAGAGGCATTCAAGATGGCACCTGAAAATACCGATCGCGTATTCCCCACAGTCATAGTGTGCGATTCGTATTACTTCGTCCAGTCTTACAATGAATATCTGCAGAACTGGGTTCAAAACGGTTTCAAAGACGCAAGAGTTGGCACAAACAAGCATAAAATGCTTTGGGAACAAGTAGTTCTATTACAGAAAGAACTACAAAAGACTCACGTGATGCATACACTGAGTTATCAGCGTGATGGCGTTCACGTTGTAGGGAATTCATTGGCTGATGAAACTGCGAAGGCAGCTGTGCAAACGGCTTCCGTAGCTGCAATCACTCGTTCAAAAACAAAAATAGACAGTGAAACAATGCTAGCTGTCAATGCCTCAATGAAAGGCAGCTATGCAGCGTTACCTCTAAATTATCCACTCGGATATACATTCATAATTGATGCAAACTCCGTTCCTTTTGCTCAAATCCCTGGAGTGGGGGATAGAGTAATTCCAAACAGGAACCGGAGAGGTGTTTTGGTTCACAAAGCACAGATGGGAGAGGGTCTGACACATCAAGGGATCTTAAAATCTCTAATAGAATTAGAAGAGATGTACTGGTGGCCGGGAATGAGCGTCCAAGTTTACGAATTCGGAATTAATTGCGATGTCTGTTAAAGAGATCATAGCTTTGAAAACCACCAGATACGTGACTACAGTGTAGCCAGCCCAGTTCAGACACCATTGTTAGACAGCATTAGACTATCTACACGCAAACGTCACCATGGACGAATGCGGTCCCACAACTATTAGGACAAGATTCATTTGGATGTGGCCTCAGCGCTCGGCTGATGCCCGAACTGTTATAAAAGATTTGCAAGTCTTTATCGACACATAAGCAAGTGGCACGCTGCTTTCTGACCAGGGTCCTGCGTTTAGCTCTAGAGCTTACAAAGAGGCCATGGCTAGTTTGGGCGTTGCATTGCGGTACTCAAGTCCATTCCATCCTGAGGAAATGCGGTAGTGGAAAGAAAAAAACGTTACATAAAGCAATCTATAACAGCTAGGGTATTAGGTTCGGGTAACGGGTAGGTCAAACATTTAATAAGTGTCCACAGTAGTCTTAATAATCTGCAAAGAAATTCTCTGGGTGGAATCACTCCATATGAATTACTATTTGGTACTAAAATTATCATCCAGGATCTTGCTCGTCAAACTTCAGTGGTGGAACAAAAACCCTTTGATATCAAAGACCGTTTGGCTGTTTTACAGGACTTAAATGAACCAAGAAGAAGTCTGAGCAACACAACACAAAAGCCAACGACCACTGAAGAGAAACCACCTGTCACAGCAAGGCATGTCTGGATTCCAAAGATTGGGGATCTAGTCAGAGAAAAGATCGCGGATAAGAAGGAATTTGGGCCTTCTTAAAGAAAACCAGTACCTGTACTAGCAATCCACGGATCAAGAACAGTGTTACTGCCGCCCCTTGCTGGAAGAAAGGAGAACAGGTCTGTATCCATTGACCTGGTAAAACCACATCATGTGGCCGATAATAAGTAGTAGGCCCGTGGACTCCCGAGATGCAGCAGATGACCAAATCTTGCTAAAATACAAGAGGTTCAAACTGAAAGACTCATCACCTTTCATAAGACTGTAGTAAGAAAAGAAGGGTTATGCAACAAATCCATGGAACTTGTGCCTCTTGAGACCCAAATAACAGTTCGTCAAGAAAATCCCGTCTACAATGATATAGCCTCTGACTATACAAATATGACAAAGGAAGAAGCAGCTCCAACGATTCCAAACAATCCTGATGCAATTCCAACAATTGCCAAACTGCATCTGGCTATTTCATCAACTTTGATACATTTTCTGAGGATCCCAGTGAACCTGAAACTACGCCAGCAAATAAAACTTTCAAAGAAAAAATCACAGAGCTCATTCATCAGCTTGAAAATACATATCCGGTTTCACCATGGGTTGAATTTTGGATTGTGTTAGGTGTACTTTTTCTCCTACTTTGGCTCATTCTTGTTTTAAGTTTGGGAAAGATGATAGATGGAAAATACAGTACAATGGACACAGCCAGTAAGAACATCAACTTGCTCCTAAAACCTCACAAATCATCTCATCGTGAGCGAAGAGGCCTGTCATCAGTGAACATCACAGCCGTTCCTATACCTGGTAGTATAGCATGGGACACAACTGATTATGACATTTATGGCCCGGTGGAACTGTTGAAGATTCCACACCAGTTTATGGTTTCTTTGAGTGACTTTGTTTCAACCAGCACATTTTCTGATGATTGGGACTTTGAAACTGTTAATAATATTATGACAGATTTAGAAATGTCAGCTAAATTCACTAAACATGAATACTTAGAAGGTTCATCAGATTATGAACAAATGTATTGTTTTAATCATTATGGTCACCGTTATTTGCACAAATCGGCAAATCCTAGAAATGTTGTTACTTACAATCAATGGGAACATTGTCCAACGCCACCAAAGGGCAGCTCTAAAACATTTTATGAAAAGTTTCCATACTTCTCAGGTTTTAATGTCACAAATCCAGAAACGTTTTATTTAAAAAATATGATTGACAGGAATGAAAAACATGTTGACCAATACTAAACAAATTTATTCTGCGAACTTTTATGCTCAAATGTCTACATTAGGGTTTAACTTTTGGAAAGACAACATTGAGACAAAAACTGTCTGGGGCACAAAAGACTGCCAGGTACAAGGTTTAGAAGCCTTATTCAGAGCCTGCATTATCCCAGAACAAATAATGTTTTTAAATGATACTATTCAACAAACATCTTGTCCTGGCTTGGCTAAGATAAAAGAGTTAAACAAACCGTCCATACCTAAGCCCAAAACTGACAGTAATATCACTGCGGATGAGGAGGTAGACGTAAAACAGATTTTAAAACAAAACAGAACTAATCCTGATTTGAAAAAATGGTTAATCTGGCCCACAGACACGAATAACTGTCAAGATAAATTCCTGAACAAAACACAAGGGTCGACAGTAACTAGGCCAGATCCAAGATATTCCCAGAGACAACATCCAGGGATAGTTACAACATACAGTGTAGGAAAACTATGCCTTGAGTGGCTACAGAAATCCACACTTACAGAAATTAAACAACACTTAACCTTACTTAAAGAAGGCATTGATTTATGAGACTTCCTACTTGGACCTCGTAAACCACGTCAAAAACATTTCATATACCCCGGTATATACCCTGCTTGCAATGAAGCATGGAAAGTCACGCAAATGGAAACTGTAGAGAGAATACGAGAAATTGATCGTATTAATTTAGAGAAAGCTCTCTCTGTAGTGGGCAATAGTTTAATGACTCTGTCCTCCAGAATTTATTCTTTGGACAGCATTGTATCCTCTGCCATTGACATAATAGAGCAGGACTTGCTAATGTTACAACATGGCCAGTCTCAATTACGTTCTATAATGCTGCTAGGCTAGACATTACAAAATCTCCGTTCAGGCTACGGGCCATGGCGTCTAATCAACACCACGTCATTGTTTACTGTCTTTAACCTTACAGATAAACAGATCTCTTTGGCACAAAGAGGAGCAGACTATACGGTGCTGAGCATAGAAAAACTGGAAAGATTACCATTAACTGTTTCTGAGAAACCAGTTGTGGAATGGATAATACATGGCACCACCACAATACCAGTGACAATTTTTCAGTTTCAATATTGCTTAAAACACATACCAGCGGGCCTGTATGAAAGGTTGGGTAAAGAATACATTAAGTCGACCTAGAATTTACCATACACACACAAATGTTGGAGTGGGGAAAGGAGGTATTTCTTAGTGGAAAAAATTGTAAGAACTCGCTAAGCGGTATACTTTTGTGTCAAGGTATTAATTTACACGGAGCCTGCGAGGGTTCTTCGAATAACCTTTCTTGCCACCTGCGCAGTTCTCCAGCAGCAGTGATAGACCCAGTTTTTAGGCCGCTATCCAATGGTTGCTACATAATGTTGAGTGATCACAGCTGTTGTGGAATGATGCCAAGCATAGCCTATCTGGTTAGTGTGTCAGCCAGGGTCACTTGTTGTATGCAAGTATTGTTTCCTAAAAGCAAGACAGGCGGGGAGTCGCTGTTACGGCCTTCACTGAATATCTCTTCTATACGAATTGATACTTTAAGCAGAATAAAAGCCATTCTTTTGCAAAAAACTGTGCCACTGACCTCGTCCATAGAAACATATGATCTGCAAGTCGCAAGGACTTCTGCGGAGATACATGCCCTATTATCAACTAACTGTCCAATACATTTCGCAGAAATGTTAGGTCGTATCTGAAACATGTCTGATACCAGTGGTCTTGTACATGTATTAAGGCCGTTTTTTCGGGACTGTTAACACCCTTTGAAGCAGTCCTAGGCATTTTTCCAAATTTCGTGCACTCTGTGTTCGGCGGCCTGCCTCTTATTTTGGGACTCGTAGCAGGAATTCTATTTTTGTTTCTTCTGCTCCGATATGGCAAGTCCAGTCGCCAACAATACCCAGACTACCATGGAGAATGCTCTCCTAGCCATGCGGTACCATGACAGAATTACACAGATTCTTGGCTTGGCTCGTTTAAGAGATCTGAATACCATATGGTTTCTCTCGTTCAGACCAATCTGGCAAGATTGCATCTTACCTGTTCTACGATGCCTGCTTTGCGGAGAAGAATGCGTGTTGGACGTTTGTCTTACACTTCCATCAGCACTGCCAACGGATGTTGACGCTTTGCTAAGTCCGGTAAAGGCTCATGCATCGTGTTGCCCCCAGCGGCTGGCAATCCTGATGACGGCATTTGTAGAGATCTCATCAGCAACGACAGCTAATGGTGAAGTACGTGGAATAACAGGCACACAGTCACCATCTACTGCGAACATTGCTAATGCGAATGACGCTGACGGCGATGCTTCTCATCTGTGCACAATTGATCTACTTAATGAAGTAGTTCCACTTTCACCTACTGTGGTAGACGATTTCTTTGCCAGCCTAGAGGATTTGATGTTTTCTCCTGAAACCGAGAATAACTTTTTAAATCTGCACACAGCGTTCCATGAACTCTGACTTCGGCCTTCGTTTATCAAAAACAAAGCTTCTAACTTTGGAACTCTATTTTTTCTACTATTTTGATTTGACTTTTTCCAAAATTGCATTTTTTTTGGGGCACAAAGTAATCTGCTTAAAGTAGAACTATATTTAGATAACAGGAAATTCTTTTTCGAACACTTCCTAGAGACAATATTTGACCTTGTCCTCAAAAACAATAACAGTCTATATATTCTGCTAAGGAATGGTCTCAACCTTTTTCTTCTGTAAACCTAGAGCCATTTATAAAAATGTAAACTCATGATTCATTCAGTTAGCATTGCCAATATCATACTATATGCTTAGGATGAAATCATTCCTTTTATATGCGTACTGTGAAAATGCTCATTTTTCGTGTGCAACCATGTTGAAATGCATTTTTGTGTATTTTGGGTGGGATTGTAAACACATGCTTTAGATATGTTTAAGTGCTTATAATTTAGTAATGTTAAACATAATAAAGTGGAGTGGGTGTTGTATATGAATTTAGGACACTAGTGTAATTTTCCCGATTCATGCCCATATATAGGTATAAATCACCCTATCCTTATATAGGCATAGAAATCATGACCATATTTAGATTTAGCCTATGCAGTCCAAATACAGCATGGCTACTCCCACTAGTTCCGAAAATCCACAACGATTTCTTGGAAAAACCCGCCTTCAGCAGTCAGGGGCTTCCCCTTGCTTGAATATTGATTTAACCAAGAACTCATGGAGTTTTCAAAGAATTGAGTCTTTGATGACGGTATTATATCCAACCTTATGTCAAACTCGGCACCTTCAAGGTATAAATATGCCCACACTTGTCCAGGCAAACACTCGGTGGTTTGGAGCAGTTCGACTATCTAACTACATGACACAGCTCGCCGAAGCAAGTGCCGAAGGAAGCCGACCCTCCAGCAGACGCACTGAGAGAGTCGCTGTCTTTTCTCTTGCCGAGAAATCCAGCTCCAGTGTTTCCAAGCTACCATTGCGTGTTGGTGGGAAATTGAGTCCTGAGAGAGAGATACCAGACCTCCTTCATTCTAAAACCAAGGTACAGAGCCGATTAGACCCTTAGAGAATTCTTGGATAGATTCTTGGCAAAAGAATACTGAAACTAAGCTACACCTCACTTACTTCTTCCCTTATACTAGACCTAGGTTAGGTACACCGGGGTAGGCGTATTTTAGAAGCACCAGTTGAGTACTTTTAGTCTTTATTTATTAATGTATGTATTCCATATATTTTATGGCTTAGAATCCATATCATGCTTTTACAGTATTAATTTATAATACTCTTCGTACTGTACGCATTGTACTTTGCAACCAGTATTATGATTGTAGCAGTTCGTTTCCTCTGCATGAGAAAGAAGACTGTTCAATAAATAATTTTTATTGAAAACGCCTGTCTCTCTATTTCTCTGCACCTCTGGTGAAACGAAGCATGCACGATTGACTGAGTGAAATATCTATCTATTGTTTCCGCGACTCTAGAAATAAATTTCTTATTCTTGGGAAACAAAGTTGTCATGTTTATGCGGTTGTCAGAATCGAATCCCTTCTTGTTCATTCGAGAAAGTTTCTAGTGACCTCTGAGCTAGCTGGCACTCACAATTAAGTCTAATATATTCAACATAGACCTAGTAGACCTCAGTCCTATGTCAAATCTATAGTATATATTATTCCAATGCGCAGAGCCTATTGGGAATATAGAAACTACACTACAACAATAGTGATAGCAATGATTTTCGTGGTACGGCAAATGCGGGCTCTCAGCGACCCAGCTCCTCCGCTGCAGCGGCCCACAATAGCCTCACACCATTTCCCGGAGATGTCCACGGTGGGAGGCCTTTGCCTCCTCTGTTTGTAGGAATTACCTATTGCTGTAGCTTTTTTGAAGCTTGGATTTTAAAAGGGTTTTATCCCATTTTGTGCTACCTTCTGATTCTCTTTCCTTGAATAATGGCCCAACCAATTGCGATTCAGGCTCATTGCTGCGCTGCAGTTACTCAACATTTGCTGAAGCATGGAGTCCCCAATGCAGGGACCACAGTTGTTTTTGTGGTCAAAGTGGACCCTGCATACAGTTTCAAAGTATTTTACTCCTGGGTTACATTTCCCGATGTGGATGAGAATGATAATTCTTTTCATGCTTTTACTGCTGCTGCGGTTCTGGCAGCTTATCTCCCTTATACAGTTGTTGAAGTTCCTCCTACGGCCTGGGAGCACCAGATTTGGTTTAATGGTGCCCTACCCCATTCAATTACTATTGTTCATTTGGGCCCCTTAAGTATTGATGGGGCCACGTGGCCTGTTTTGGCCAGTTTCACTCCATATCCTAATTATCTCACTGCTAATTTGGCGGATGTTTATTTATTGTATGCTCAGGTTGTTCTCCTTTACAGACGCCGGATCCATTTTGCTGGCCGTGCTTTTTTGGCGGCTGCGTCATCTGTGTAGGCTGTGCACAGTGAGGGGTCTTGTAATAAGCCCTGTTATTATTAATTCGGTGAAGGGCAAACGTCTTCAAAATCGTGACGACTTTCCGTTGTGGATTGCTCAGAAAATTGATCAGCTTGATGCAATTTTCTCTCTTACGGGTCCTTTGGAGAAACACAGGATCCTTACTATGTGCTTACCTAGTGGTCTAATTCCACCTTTGGCTGACTGAAACACCTAGAGAATGGTGTTTGCCTCAGGTATATACTCTGTTATGGCACCTCATCGATGAGCGTTCTGCTGAGCGTTCTCAAACAAGTGCAGAATAAACATGGGGCAGGTCCTGCCCTAGATTTGGGGATGAAGTTGATGGGTATTTTTCCCATAGTGTCCGAAATTATTCTTTTTAATATAAAACGTGAAGCAGCGTCCTTGATGGTCCGTCAACGTCTTTCGGCTGAGGCTCACATTATCCGGGAACATGAGATGCCGATCATTATTGCTGATGTTTATACATCTTTAGGCCGCAATAATTTGGGAGTTAGACCTTCTACTCAGTATCTAGATAACTTCCCTCCTGAAAAGGAAGGTTGTCATGTCTTTCCTAAAAAGACATGAGACAAAAATAAGCAGCAACAGAAGCCTAGGTCACATGGTGGTTCACCACCACCGGAAGCTTCTGAACGTAGATATGATTGACGTGATTGCTCTAAAACTAAAACTCCTGAGAGGTTTCAGGTTTCTGATCCTTGATCTTGTCAGGATTCATCTGATCAACAGTATGGCAGAGGAGGGCGTCAGGATCACAGACAAGGCAAGTCCGTGCAACCTAAGCGGGACCCACAGTGCTCTTTTGATGTGAAAGTCAAGAGAGAGGAACCACCTCCATATAGAGCCCCATTCCAGAAGAAGAAAGTTGCAGATTTAACAGTGAAATATGCTCCAGATGGTGAGAACTCTCCTACTGGGCTGTGACTCTCCTCAACAGCCCAGAGGAAATTACCTTAGTGCGTCAGACACTCCATCAGTTTCTGGAGGCGAAAGCAACTGGCACCTTTGTAACTGTTGAAGCTGAGGACACCCGTGTAGCTCCCCCTGATAGACTTTATCATGTGGACATTCAAATTGAATGTGACATTAAGCACACTATAAATGCTATTTTTTGGGACAACTTCACATCTTCTTATGGCATTTTACTGGCGGAGGTCGATTGGCTTCCCCCATTCGTTCTTGGTTGTCCTCGAGGCGAGAATGTGATCTTTCCTTCCTTTTCACAATATGTACCTGATGACACTAAGCATGCTTATGCTTCTGAGTGGGCTCTTGCCTTATCCCCTGCTTTCTGTTATGTTATGTTATGTTATGTTAAAATAATTTCTACCACGCACGGTCACCAATCGGTTTCATGGCGCTCATAGACAAAAGCGGAGCAGACAAGCAGCGAGGATTATTCGTAAGCTAGCTGGAAGAGATGCGTTTTAAGTAGCTTACCGAAACAAGTGTAACTGGGAGAGAGACGGATTGTAATCGGGAGGGAGTTCCAGATTGTGGGGGCGAGGAAGGAGAAGCAGGAGCCTCCGTGCTTTTTACGTTTGAACCTGGGGACGATTAGGAGATTATGTGTGCAGGACCGGAGATGCCTTGAGGGAATGTGACGCTTGAGGCTGAGGGAGGTGAAAGCTGGGGCAAGGGCAAGGAGTGACTTAAAAACAGTGCAGCCCAATTTGAAAATGCATCGAGAGGCGACTGGAAGCCAGTGCAATCGCCTCAGCAGAGGCGAGACGTGTTGGTGCTTGGGCTGTTGAAAGACCAATCTGGCCGCCTGATTTTGTACCAGCTGAAGCCGATGGAGGTGGTAAGCAGGGATCCCCACGTACAGGGAGTTGGCGTAGTCAATACGGGAGGTGACAAGGGCCATGATGACAGGTGTAAGAGCCTCAGTAGTGAAAAACCTGCGAATTTTGCAGATCCTGCGCAGATGGTAGAAGCAGGAAGAAGTAATAGCATTAATTTGAGGCCTCATAGATAAATCACTAGAGATGATAACACCGAGGCTTTTCACCGTATTGACAGGACAGGGTGGGGGGCCAAGGGAAGGAGGCCAGAAGCTGGAGCTCCAGGGGTTGGAGGACCCTCCTGTCAGCACCAACTCCGTCTTACTGGGATTGAGCTTCAGCTGGCTGAAATGCATCCACTCCGAGATGGCAAGCATAGTGGATTGGAAGTTGGCACAGGAAGAAGGGGAGGAGTCGATAGGAAAAATTAACTGTAAATCATCCGCATAATTAAAAATAGTGACAGGGGTGTGACGGAGAGAAGCTATAAGGGGTTGCATATAGAGATTAAATAAGAGGGGCGACAGGGCAGAACCTTGAGGGACACCACAGGAAAGTGAGGAGTAGGGGGCAGAGAAAGTGGATAAATGAACCGACTGGGAACGCTGGTGCAGGAAGGAACTGATCCATGTTAAAGCCAGGCCCTGGATGCCTGCGTTTCTGACACGGTCGATCAAGATGGCATGATCGACCGTGTCAAAAGCAGCCGACAGGTCTAATAGGACAAGAGCTTGAGCCAGGTTCTTATCGGCGCCTTGTCTCAGCACATCCATTACAGCCACGATGACAGCTTCCGTAGAGTGGGCTGGTCTAAACCCGGCTTGCTGGTCATCTAAAAAAGAAGACTCTTCAATGAAAGTGCTGAGGCAGCGGGTGACATAAGTCTCCAGAACCTTCGCCAGATAGGGAAGGAGGGAGATTGGCCGATAGTTACTCAGGACAGATGGGTCAGCGCCGTGCTTTTTGAGTATAGCAACAACAACTGCCTGTTTGAAAGCATCAGGGACTGAACCTGTGGCAAGCGAGTTGTTGAAGAGTGCTAACGGGGGGCCCGGACAAGCCAAGAAGGCGGCTTTCAGGATTTGAGGGGGACAGCAGTCGTTGGGGGAACCTGAGCTGACTGCATGTAGCAAAGAAGTGAACTCTGTCAGGGAGATGGGGGGAAACTCATTAAAACAGCAGAGATTCATGGGAGGTGAGGAACAAGCAGTAGATGAGGAGGGAAGAGGGATATTGTTTTTGATGGTGATGATCTTGTCAAAAAAAAAGAATTAAGAGAGTCACAAAGCGCCTGTGAGGGTTGGGGTTGAACAGTGACGCGGTCGGGTAGGGAGAGTTCTTCTACAATAGAAAAAATATCCTTGGTTTTGGAGGCTGAGCTGAGAATTTTCTGGAAAAAGTGGGAAGTTTTGGCCGATAAAATAGATTTTTTATAAAGTTTTAGTAGATCAACATAGACAGTTTTTAATAGGGGGTCATAGTTACGCCTCCAACAGCGCTCAGCTTGTCTGAGAGCTAATTTGTCCAGTTTTAGTTGGTCTGTGAACCAGCGCTGAGCATCGTGCGGGCGTTTAGTTTTAGTGGTTCTTAGCGGGGCAACCACATCACTCGCCTGTTTTAACCAATGGTCGAGGACGTCTGTTTGGGTAGATGTCATGGTCATGTCCCTGGGGGTTGTGGTGAGTAAGATGGAGTGGAATTTAGAAATATCAGCTCGCTTCCAATTCCGTGCAGTGAAATTGGTAGTGAGTAAGGGGCGCTGGGGCAGAACAAGCTCCAATGAAAAGGAAATAAAAGAGTGATCCGACCAGGTACAGGGATAGACTAGGGGAGGGGAGATGTCAAGATTGGCCGTCCATACTTGGTCGAGAGTGTGACCTTTAGTATGGGTAGCTACTGAAATGTGCTGTTTACAGTTCAAGCCAAGCAGCAAATCTGTGAATTCTGTAGAAAGACTGCTTTCCCGGGGATCCAGCGGCCAGTAGTTAAAATCGCCAATAATAAGGATTTTGGCGGAGTTAATAACTAACCGAGAGATAAGGTCGCCAAATTGATGGGGGAAGAGAGACATGTTATCAGGGGGACGATAAACAAGAACACAGATAAAGGAGAACTTGGGAGAAAAGAATTTCAGCATAAGGATGTCAGTGTTGGGGATGGTAGTAGTTTCCAGATTTGTGAAATTGTATTGGAAGCGGATGATAGCAGCTACCCCCTCACCCATTCTGCCCGCAGCCCTATTGGACTGTAGGATGTAGTAGCCCGAGGGGATAGCGGCGAGGATGTCGGGGGTAGAGTCATCCGTTAACCAAGTCTCCGAGAGGAGAAGAATATCGATATTACCGTTGTCCAGCAGTTGATAGATTTCAAGCTGATGCTTAGCCAGCGAGCGGGTGTTAAGGTAAACAACTGAGATGGAGTGGGGAGCTGGTGGGCCGTCGGCAGGTGGCAAGGTGGAGGAGTTGTTACAGATGATGGGAATAAGCACATCGGGTGTACTAGAGGGGGGGCAGTGAGGTTTCAAGATGCCGCAGTCTTGAGCAGTGCCGACGGCGCGGAGGTCAAGGGGGCCAGGGTGTTGGAGGGAGAACAGATCCTTGGATGAATATGTGAAGCGATGAGCATAGTGGTTGGCCGCTGGACGCGGCCTGCCACGGACGGGTGCAGACGGGCTTAACTTAGGCGCAACTTCGGCGCGAAGTCGGCGCTCCCGCTGCGCTTCTGCCAGGCCGCCATGTTATACTGGCCGGGAAGTGAGCCACTAGACCGCTAACCTGCAAGGTGGAGAGGCAGGGCAACCAAGCGGGTTGAGATAAGAAGTCTCCTTTAATTGTTGTTCCCATTCTTTCTACTCGTTCTACTCCTCAAACACAGCCTTAATATCTAATTAAACGTGAAGCTAAGGCATCTGTTCAAGAAATTCTACCTCAATTAAAATATCAGGGTGTAATTGAACCCTGTGTCTCGGTGATGAATAAGCCTCTCTTTACGATTTTGAAAAACTGATGGTTCATTGTAAGAAGGATCTAGGTACAATGCAAGAGGAATCCCCTGTCTTACCCTTTTCACCACATCACCCCTGCTCCGGCTCTGAACTCCGACGACACCATCCCTGGAAAGAAGAAAAACAAAGGGTTAATTCTACAGAAACATACTCTACTGCGCAGGAAGAAGGCGGGCCCACCCGGTCGGGGGACCAATTAAGGAGCCCAAACGGAAGAGCAAAGGAAGTCATCAACCCACTAGGGATGCACAAGGACGGAGGGCAGAGTTGGGGAATCCCAGAAGACGCTGAGAACAGCGGATTGAGGCAAGTGCTGGCAGACAGAGAAGAAAAGCAGACTGGAGAAGCCTGCCCAAAGGAAATGTAGGAAGATGACAAAGCTCTAGAGGACTGGAGTGAAGAGTGGTGAACAGCCCATGGTGATGCCTACATGCCGCCCGTCAGGAGAGGGACGGGGGTGGGAGTCCAAGGGAGAGTCACAGCGACCCTGTGTCTAATTAAACAGTGCAGGCCACAAGAGGAGTGCAGCAAGAGTGCCATACGGTATCTTTAAAGAAGTGTATTTTTTTTACTTTTTGCGTGCTATCCTTACATGCTACATGGTGATTTTTTAAGTTGGTATGCCTATTCTCTAGAGCCCAGAGAACAGGGTAATACACCTACTTTGACAGGTGACTAAAGAATTATATATACACAATAGCAAACAGAGGAACAGAAAAATCAATTGTTAGTCTGGTCACTCTAATGTTTTGATCCCAATCTATATACTTTCACTTTATTTTTGTTTTTTCGCTTCCCTTGAGAGAGAGCAAGGTGGGTAAAGGGGAGAGATATAATAAACCCTTGGCAGTAAAGTTGCCAACCCAACTGTTGGGGACCTCACATCTCTATCTCACAAAGCCTAAACTCTGTTTTGTTGCCTCCTTTCCATCACTCCGGGTGTGGTGAAGGATACTATCGTAAACCTTTCTGTCATAAAACCGAGATACTTACCGCCACCTTCTTCTTTTTCCTGAGCCTCCTGGGAACACCTTCTTGGAAAAAGAAGACAACCTAGAAGTAAAGAAAAATTAAGCTAAAGGAAGAATTCCTAGGCTCTTGGTGACAAACTACATCTATCCACCCCCCCAAAAAAGTATACTAAGATTGAGAAGCACGTTAAGCCTCTTCGATTATTTTTCCACCTGTCCCTCTCACATTCATATCACATAGCTTTGTATATTAGACATTGGAATAATCATACCTGTACTATTGCAGTACAAAACATGGGTAGTATAATATTGATCAATAATAGAATCCGTAAGAGGTTTAAAACTACTCTGGATATTTCAAATGGCTTTTTCAGTCATAATCTGGCTCCTGAGAGCTGGGACTTATCCACATTCAGCACCCTCGGCTCACAGAGGCTCTATGCGAGACTGCCCATGAGGTGTAAGAATAGCCCCAGGGTTTTTGCGGTATGCACTGTGACCCTTTTGAATGAAATTGATCCTGATGCTTTTTCATATGTCGATAACATAGACCTGACAAATGATGAGTTCAATCCCCATCTTGCGCAAGTGGATTGCATCATCACGCAATTTGCTGCTCTGGACTACAAATTAAAATTTTCTGAAATCGCATTTTGCGTTTCTGGCCATTATTTTTCTTGGTTATGAATTGACCAATGAGCGTAGAGGTTTGGTCCCCCATTATTGGAAAAGTGTGCTCAATTACAATCTACCCTAAAAATATTAAAGTCTCTGCTGAGTTTCCTAAATGTTGGCAGAACTTACATTCCTGACTATGCTCAGCATATCAAACCTCTTTATGCATTGCCACACCCATCTTTTTCTGCTTCTTCTTGGCTTCCAGAACACACAGAGGTGTTGCACACTTTACAGTCTGACTTACTTGCTACACAGTATTTACAAACTAGATTGAATACTACCAATTTGGTGATTTGGATTTTGCCCGGTGCGATCGGTTTCACTTATTTGACTTTTAATGAGGGTGACACAGTCCCAATCGCGTATAAATTGCATCTGTATACTCCTGCAGAGTTGCGTTTTTCTTCTACTGAAAAAATTCTGAATGCTGTGCGGATGGGCATTCTAAAAGAACGCCCTCTTGCACATGGTAAAAACATTTTTGTCATTTCACTGATGCCTGCCTTAGAGGTGGCCATGAAAGCTAGTGTTCCTAATTCTAAAGCTCTGCATCCTCGTTGGATTCAATGGGCTACATCTTTGACTTTGGCTGATGTCAGGTTTTTTTTAAGCTTCTTTGCAACTCAAGAATTTCTTCAGTATGAACATGCTCTTTGGCATCAAGTGGGTTTGTTTCAGACCTTGATGGTCTAGACGTTGTGGGCTGCTGTAACATTTGACATAGATAATCACTGTGTTGTCTTCCATGATTTACATAAGTGTTGTGATACTCTGGCTAAAACCCATTTGCCCTCAACTTCCACAGAAATGCACCAGTTCTGATTCCTGTTTCTGGCTGGCTCCCAAACCTTGGTGATCTAGTTTGTGAAAAGGTGGCAACCAAGAAAGAATTTGGTCCCTCCTACCATGCTCCTGTTTCTGTGCTTGGTCTGCAGGCTACCCAAACTGTAATTTTACCTCCACTTCCTGGAAACAAAGATAATCACTTTGTTTGCATTGAATATGTCAAGTTACACCATATGGCCAATAGTCAATAGTAAGCCTCAGGGTGTGCCTTGACGGGATATTCCTTTACAGCCTATGAGCTCTGTTCCTTCTGATTCTCCACGGCTGCCAGAAGGAGATGTTGAGTCTTCAGTTGACCTGGTATCTATTTTACCTTCTTCACACTCCACAATGGAAATCATTTATTCTGATCCACCCCTGAGGCCCCTTCGGGGGGTGCAAGCTTCAGGTCCACATCCAGAATCCCAGCCTCTGTATTTCAGCTGAGTTCTTCTGGTTACTATATCGATCAAGATCATTTTTGCTCGGACAGTTCCTCATTATCTTCAGTTTTCTCCCCACCACCAGCGCGGATTTGTGTTTTCATCTCCTGGTTAAAACACGCTTATCTGGTTCCACCTTGGACGTATGTCTGGATTGCTTTTTCCATGGTTTTTCTGTTCATGGGGATTGGATCTGTGACGGTTTTTTTCTTTTTGATTAATGGCCACTACCTTCTGGAACATTCTTCTGCAGAACTTGTCGACAGGGTGTTGACTCCACATTCCTCCTCGTATAAAATGAAAAGAGACCAGTCCTTTTTTAACATTTCAGTGGTGCTAGTCACTGATGGAATTGTATGGAATAATGTACCATTCGATGCATTTGGTCCTACGGACACCCTAGAGATACCATATGTATCCTGTGTTTCAATGGGTGATATGAAAATACTTGGGTTTCAATCAGATGATTGGGATGTCAATGCTGTGAATTCAATGTTTTCCGAATTCAAATATTACACTTTCTTTGATACTGAGGATTTAAATTTGAATGTTGCTGCCTATGCCGATTTGTTCTGTTATCAATATTATGGATACACTAAAAGAAAGAAGCTTATTACAGCACACCCATTGTTATGTAAACCAATCCAGGATGATGTTGGACAAATGTTAATAACAGATTAGATCAATATTATTCTAGGTATACAGTGAGATAAATAATATACAGAGCATTAAAATAGTCCACAAGCATCATTAATAGATAATTCTTTCAGTTGTTTCTTAAAAATTCCCAGCACACGATTCAGCCGACACGTGTATCGTCTGTACTCAGACTTTTTCAAGGCTGGAAAGGTAGATTTTATACAATCAATGTGCTAAATATATACAAAAATAATTTTTATGATTAAAAACACCTAATACAAAAATAATTAAATAACTTACACCATTAAATATTGTCTGAAATCTATACAATTCGATAGAAAGAAGTGAAGAACTAGCACTACAGAAAAGGAATCCATTCTAATCATGTATAGAAAGTAGAAAATCCACACAAACAATGGATAATAAACAAAAGAGAAAGGATCAGAAAACAACCTGTGTTTAACCCCTTCCATGCTCATGACGAGCTCAGCTCGTCATGCAGTACAGTGCTCCTGTGCTCCATGACCACACCCAGTAGTATTGGTCCTCAGCACAGGAGGAAAATATGCCTAGCAGCGATGTGGTTAAACCCTAGGAGGAACAAGAAAAATTGAAAGTGAAGAGATTGTGTGCATGTTACAATTCTGAAGAGATATTTAAAAAAAACAAGAAAGATTGACGTGAATAGTGTGCCCAAACAACATAGATCCAGGTGAGAAAAAAAACCAAGAGTATTTATTGTAATGATCTTAATTTGAGAAAAGACCCACCAATAATGGGAATAATGAAGCAGTTAATTCCAATGTAATTCTGGTCTACTTGCACTTCCGGTTACGTATTCATCAGCCCAAAATGTTCACACGGTGTACCCGATAGTCTATTGGCACAAGATAAACACAAATTAAATGTATCTTTCCTAAAACACTGAAGCGAATTGCACGGAGAGAAACATGTTAATGTAACCTCATTGTAGGAGGCCAGAGACTTCAGGGTGTCTGCCGAACACGTCTACTAAGAAGTAATATGGCACACGGAGAGAAACATGTTAATGTAACCTCATTGTAGGAGGCCAGAGACTTCAGGGTGTCTGCCGAACACGTCTACTAAGAAGTAATATGGCCTAATGCAGATGAATTGGGGCATAAATACATGCATCCAAAAAAATAAATGTTTAAAAATGGCACGATGAAAAGCGCAAAAGTATTTGATGACTCTCTCAATTCATATGACTAATAAACAACAATGTAAATAGATTCCTCGGCTTACTTGCTGCATGAGCCTGAATAGTACACATATCTACGGAAACCTTGTCTAATAGGTTTAAATGATTGAACAAACTACCCGCTGTGTGTCAGTTTGGAGGTATTGTCAAGGCTACGTAATGAAAACTGTTAGGTCTAAGTAATACCGGAAAATTCTAAGGAAGGAAATGGCATCTCTAACTCAAATGTCACAGTCCTCACAAAAGCAGCGGCAGTCAAAGCATTCATATATTGTATACATGGTCCAAATATAAAGAAGTGCCTATGTCCAAGAAGAAGCAGTGTGGGGTTGCCACCACTAGAAATACGGTCTCTACTAATATTAAAAATGATATCCTGAATTGTAAAGATGAAAACACTCACCACAAAAAAAAACCAACTGCAATATGGTGCACGATGCAATAGATTCCAAATTTCAAATAAAGAGCTGAGCACTGCTAGAGTATCACCCTAAATCAAAAAACAGTGGACTGTAAAAGCGGTGACAGCGTGATAACCGGAAAACTATTTTAAAATTTAGGTAATCACTCAATCCTAAATTTAGTCACATGTACTGTCCAGCAGTACAATAGTTATATAGTAGTGTATCTCGAGTGTAGTCGTCTTTGCAGTGCGCTGCAACTTTATGGTAAATTACAAAAACAGGGCACTACCATGGTAAGTCGGCAACCTTACAATAAAATAATTAACCAATCAGTGTGGATAAAAGACATTCAACGAAATAACGTCTATTATCAACAAGGCACCTGAAAAGACTCACCCTGTATAAGTGTGTAGCTCCACCGAAATGGCACGTCTGTCCGCTCGTAATATAGGTGAGGAAGTGCTCTTGACCATCTTTTTAAAAGTAAATCCTCCAATGTCACATGACCCGAGAACACGTGACTGATGTGCCTACCGGGAACAATCATCAAAATAACCCTACACAAGTTCAAGCGCCATCTTGGAATGTGCAGAATAGTGAAATATACGCTTACTCAGACCAAGTTAATCTATGCATCTCTTTTATTGACATTTTTACCCTAAAAGGATATGATTATTCGAAAAACAAATTGATTTGAAATCTGTATGGGGTACTAAGTCCTGGCAAGTCCAAGGTAAAGAATCATCAGTCCGCACATGTTTGATACCTATTTACATAATTTTTCTTAATGACACAGTCCAACAAGCTATTTATTTGGGTTGGCTAAGATTAAATAAATAAATACTACCACTATTCCATCCTTGGCCCTTTTTAATAATTGGCAATCTTCTGCAAATTATACTGAAGATCAACCCAACTGTATGATAAGGAATGGTACATTTAAATCTTCTATGATAGTTCCAATTGGGCGGACTTTGTGTCCAACAAACACGAATGTTTGTCATTCTTGTTTCATGAACACTACTTCAGGGTTCACATTAAATAGACCTGATCCACGTTATCCACAAACACTGCATTCCAATACTGTTACTACTTATTCTGTAGGTAAATTATGTCAACAATGGTTAGAACATTCCACATTGTCTGCCGAGAAACAACATCTTTCTCTCCTATCGGAAAACAAAAAACTTTCTGGTTTCCTTTTGGGTCCAAAATCCCCTTGTTCGAAGAAATTTGTTTATGCTCCATATAATAAATTTTGAAAATTGTCGCAAATGGAGGCTGCTTTATGCTTATGCCAAATTGATCAGGATAATTTAGATAAAGTGCTTGCTGTTGTCGATAAAAGTATTAATATGTAACAATATGAAAGAAGCTAGTTATATTATGATACATATAGAAAAAAACAACTTCTCTTCACTGTAGTAGAAACTCAATTTGCGATATGGTTAATACACAAGGTTATCTTGTTGCCCATCTCGATGTTTCAGTTTACTTCCTGCATGAAACACTTCCCAGTAGGTAGATATGAACCCCTTGGGAGCAGTTGTATACATGAGTTTTGGTCGCTGCCTTTTACATATCGTTGTCAACGGGCTGACAGAAATGTTTTTCTTGTGTGTCAACAAGTAAAAATCCACGGAGCCTGTAATGATTCTGCCCCTAATTTGGCTTGTTTTTTTAAAGGAACACCTGTTCCCACAATTATTCCCACCCTGACATTGCTTTCAAATGACAATTATCTTGTTATTAATAATTAAAACTGCTTTAATCTGTGGGCGGGAATCCTGTGTGTGGTGTCTGTTTCCCAGTTAGTTACTTTTTGTAATACCTTCCTGCTTACCCATCCACATGATAGTATAGATAGTTTGTAGTGGCCTTCCATTCCAACCTTGAAGACAGATTTCAATAAGCTAAGCAGACTGAAAGCCCTATTGTTTTGAACAAAAAGTAGCTTTCTTCGCATGCAAGACCTTTGAATTGAGGTGGCGGGACCGTCTAGTGAAATACAATCATTGTCGAACACAAATCTCTCCCTACATCTCCGGGAATTCCTACATCAGATATTTAATGCATCTGATACCACAGGCCTTGTACACTTCTTTAAACTCCTGGGTTACGGCCTTGTTACTTCTTTTCAAAATATTTTTGGAGTAATCATAGCCCTCATACTTTCTTTTTTTTCCAGCGTAATCGGTGGGTTCCCCTTTTTGCTCATCTTGATTTGTGGCATCATCGTGCTATTCCTCCTATTCCACAATGGCTGCTCCATCTGCAGTCCTGCCCGGACAGGAATTACTGCAGCTGTACCGTGAGCAAGTTTGATAACATTTTGTAACTGTGCCCTTAGACGCTCTAGATGCCGACTTCCGATATGCGTACTTCACCTATGTGCAACCTGTGTTTCATTGCATCCGGTGCCCCTTTCCATGGGCCCAGGATATCTGCCTGGCTACACCATCACACGCTGTCCTGGATTTTGAACTGTTGATAGGTCCCTTAGTGGCCCATAACCAAGGACTGTTCCTTGGGCATGCAGCTTGTTTACAATCCATCATTGGGACCAGTGGCTGGAGTTGATCCCTGTGCACATGCACAGTGTCTCTTGCAGTCAACACAGGTTCTACTTGAATGGTCCTATTGACAACTGGAAACAAGGAGCATGATGAATTGGATGGTTTCTATTTTCACTTTGGAAGGTTCAGATATTTTACAGGAATTAATGTCCTTCCAGTTGGCATCCTACAACCTGGGTACTTGTGATACACTGTAATCGGATATATATGTTTGCGTACAGAACTTTCCTTCTTATTTGGCAATACAACTTTTCAGACACTCTCCAAATGCAATTGGTTATACGCTTTGGCTCTGCTTACCACCTGACTTCTGTCGTCATTTCGTGCTGCAATTCTGACCAAGGGAAGAGTGTTGTATGTCCTGTGCAGGCCATTGTTGTTTTCCTTATGTTAGCATGAGTACGTTACAGACTGTCCTCTGCTTTGCGCACATTACTACACAAACTCATTTTGCTTTGTGCCACACTGTACTTTCATACAGAACATGCTGTTGTTTTTGCATTCTGTTCTTTTCTGGGATTTAGTCTGAACACTACAAACATGGTCAAACAACAATGCCCCTTGTTATTGTGTTCTGGTCAGGCTCTAGCACCTAGACAAAACATGCAGATGCAGCTGTTTGGGAACATGTACTGTGGTCCTATAGATATGCACAGATAGGTAACACACACATTTGGAGAGGGATCTTTCCAGGAAAGAGACCATGACAGCATCTGAGATGTAGAACTTTCATCTGTGTAGGCTAAGGTAGGCATCTGCAACTAACACCCAGAGATTCTCTGATATATAATAATCTTTCTTCTGCAGAAAAGGAGGGAGGTTAGGCTACACTGCTGTATATAACAATAGCTCCTTTTATGATTTATAAACTACTTGCTATGCTGACCGTATTTGTGTTAGGCATTTTCCTGTTTGTTATGGCACGTATACTGCATACTACAACACAATAGTTAAAATAAACATTTTAAACTTTCCTTCTGTCTCTGTCAGAACTTATTGCGGACTAGTAGGGGGATGAGAGCGAAAGGGTGTGTGCTGTGACCACAATTCCTGAGAGGGTCGGGAGTGTTGTGTTCTGGAGTGTCTAATCACTTGTTCCTCTGTGAGTGAGTAGGAGGGCAAGTGAGACACTATAGTTAGTCGGTCCCAAACTCATGGGTACTCATGTAGTAGGATGATTAGGTCCCTTCCTACTAAGGTTCTATGGTCCCAAGCATAGTTCTGTGACTCCACAGAATCCCTGCAAGAGCAGGAGGTTCACTGTGGCAGCCTACTCATGGCAATATTTGGCCTCGTGCTGAGGGGGGACACCCCAACAAATACTAATGGGCCCCAAAGCAAGCAGGCAACCACACAGGCCCACATGGTCTTGCCATGACCCCCATACTAGGGACCTCAGTGGAGCTCCAGCAGCTCCCGCCTAATGTTGCTCTCCCGTTGCACAATGCAGCAGATCAGCAGGACAGGCACCGCAATCTTTAGGCCCCCAGGATGGTCAGCGGTTGCAGGGCAGCTACTCCCCCATGCAGGAGACACATGTTACATCGGCTTCTTCGCTGGGCCACCGACAACAGCTGTGGCCTCCGCCAGGTCTCTGTCAGCCCCAGGGGAATGAGTGGGCACGCGGCGAGTGGGCCCGGGTTGCGGGGCCTGGTAGGTGGTAGTTTGCGCCACCACATGCCTCCGCCAGTGCTCACCCGCCCTCAGCTGTTACTGATCAGAAAATGGCAGCCCTCTGTGGCCTGGGTCCTGCCCAAATGTCCTACCTCTCAAGGCCCAGAGCAATGGCAGAGGTCCCCCTCAGCCAGTCTGGACCGGTCCGCTCTACAGTTGGCGCAGAAGTCTGCAAGTTGCGGTGCAGGGGTCGGGCTGCTCCCATCACTTCAGCTCCCAGTGAGACGCCCCAGGCACTCCGCAGATGACACACCAAGCAATCAGGAGCGTTCCACTCACCAGGATGGTGGGCTGAACCCCAGCTGCTCCCAGCACCTCCTCCGCTGGCCCTCTGTGCTCCAAGCACCATCCAGCAGGCTTGGAGCACTAGTGCAACGGAGGCCTCCACTAGCAGGACCCACCAATTGTTGCCATCGCAGGGCTCCAAATGAGCCTGGGGCTGGATATGCTGTGCCCCAGTGTGTGCTGGGTGCATGGCAGACAATTAGTTGACACAACAGGAGGCTAACTCCACTTATGAATGAGGATGTTGGTTGGGCCTGGCACGGAGCTTCTCAGCAAGTGTCCGATATGCCCGCCATCTTGGCCACGCCCCCCAAGATATCGGCATAGGATGGAGCCATCCAAGTGCCCATGCAGGTCCCTTATATCTGCAGATTGCGTCGACCATTGGAGGAAAAATTTGGGATTTAAGGATAACTCTTGCAAAGTTGGTAGCACTTTGGATGATGACCTTTTCACAGTTATTTCATTAAGAGCCTCAAATAATTCCATAAGACCATCCTTATGTGGTATGTTGGTGTATAAGGATGTAACGTCAAATGTAGCCAGAAGGGTGTCATCATCTAATGTGTAAATTTGGTTTAACTTTTCAATAATCTGAAAGAAGTGACTGGTATCATTAACAAATGATGGAAGTTCTGGACAATTGGCTGGAGGTTCAGGTCAACAAATAAAGATAGTCTTTCAGTGGCTGTATTATTGCCAGAGATGACGAGGCAGTCAAGATTGTTCATTTTGTGAATTTTAGGAAGCATATAAATTCTCAAATGTCTTGGTTTAGGATGAACAAGTAGTTCTGCTATTGTTTCATCAATTACATTTAAGCTCTTGTACTTTACAACCATATTCTTAATTCTTTGTTCAATTCTTCTGTGGGATCTGTTTCTAAGGGTTTGTAAGTGTTGGTATTTATAAGTTGGTATCCATATATATTACAAAGCGGTCACCACTCTGCAGTTATAGTTAGGTCAGAATTTCCATAGGAAGAGTGTTTATTGTTTTCCTAATAACTTTGACGCTGTTAAATGAATAATCATGACACTTTCCCCCCAAAAAAGTTTATGAACTTCAGGTCCTTTCTATAAAGTTTTGGGGCATATGTGATTTGTGAAGCAGGGGCAGAGAAAATGAGGGGGGAGGTGGGTCCCAAAAAGCGTTTTTAGCCCATACTATTTCCATAGGAATTTTGGGAAACTATATAGAAAAACGGCTGGACAGAATAACACCAATTTTGGCAGGAAGCTAGATCTTTACTCAAAGCATGCTTTTTGTGATTTGTTGTAAATCTGTTTAACAGTTCTTGAAAAATTAAGCGTAAAAATATTTTGCTATTGGGACAGTTCATCCAGCGGGAGTACTGCAGTACTCCTGCGGTACAGCAAATTAAAAAAATAGAACATTCTATTTGGCTGAGAGGGCTTTTTTCCCAGTTGGTTGTCTCGGTACTGTGGACCAGGTACTAGTCCCATGATACTTATCATTCTGATTGACTGGCTGCAACAAAAATGTTGTGCCTGCCATTTTAGGACTCAAGGACTCGGTATCCTTATCCTGAGTTTTAAAAACAATAGGGTACAAGGGGGCAGGGGGGCAGGGGGGCAGGGGTGGGGTACCCTGACTTCCAGGCCCTGGACCCCCTCACACCCTAAACCTCATCCCTTGTGGGGCCAAAATAAAATATAAAAAAACAGGCCACAGATCCTGTTGTTTTCCCGCGGGACCTAGAGAAGTGACTGGTGTGGTCCTGCTGGAGTCCCATGAGACCATGCCAGCATGAAAAAGTGAAGTTTGCACTGGCTCGCAATACCGCACTGTGCCGTTTGTGCGACAGTACAATGGAGGTACAGCAGTACAGCAAAAAATAAATAAAAGAAAATCGAAAAATCCAGTCAGTGTCTGTATGGGGTTGCATGAACGTCGGGGCTTGCCCAGTACATAAAGGCAAGGGGTTGGGTCAGGGCCATGTTCGCAGCCAACCCCCATGCCATCCGTGTTCAAAGACCATGCATGTCATAGGGTGGCCACTCGTTAGGAGTCGGCACAGGGCCTGGCTTGCACCAGATTCAACATCCAACCCCTGCTGCGGATGATCAAAAGCTATGCTCAGTGAGGGAGTTAGGTGGATATGATAAAAAAAATATGTAAAAAGACATTTACTGCACAAAAACAAAGGTTAAAGTGACCTTATGGTTAGGTAAGGTATTAAGATCTTAGTATAGGTTTAAAAAAACTAGACATTTACTAAAAAAAAAAGGTTAAAGTGACGTTATATGATTAGACCTGGTAATAATATAAAAAGTATTGTTTTAAAACAAAATATTTACTGCAATTCACCAGTCATATTACTGAGTTAACTATAACTTGCGCCGCTGCCATGCACAGACCTCACATATTACATCACTCGTGACATGTTAAATGACACCAGCAAGGAGGGCTCCATAATGCCCTGCATGGGCTTATTTACATATATTTAGGTGCTGGTGGGACCCAAATCTGGGCAGGGGCACCACCACCATGTTTCTAGGTATTTTGGGGGGCTGAAGTTAGTAAGGAAAAATATTCAAAAACCCTATTTTCCAGGGTCTATAGAATATGAACCCAGGAAAAGTTAGTAGTATTTTTAAGCATTCCCAGGGCTGGAACTTTTGCTCTTCAGCTTGGGAATGCAGTGACCCCTTATAGTTGCTACTATGACTGCATTATGTGGCCTGAGAAGTGTGAAATAAACTGGCACATGTATAATGTAAATACTATATTGTCTATTGACAAAATAAATAGGCTTGCCTTTTATATACTCAATTCACTGCAAACATCAAAGGATAAAGGGAGAGCTATAGTTAGGAATTCATAAAATCTTAGAAATTCACTGGAAAAAAACAAAGGTTAAGTGATGTAATAGTTAGGAATTGTAATTATGTCTCACTTCAAATTGCCCTTAATTAAATATACTCAGCCCAGGGGATGGGGTCCCCAGGGCCCTAAATGGGATGGGGGGGCTCTACTGATGCCCCTCCCCCCATATATTTATTATAAAATATTGGATCAACATTTTTTTGTTTTTGCTGCAATCCAGCAGGAGTCCCCCTGGATCGCAGTAAAAATTGCAGATTTTTCAAAAATTGTGGTCCCGGGATATTGAGGGCGGTCCCTCTGGAACCCCCCCCCCCAAAGGGCACAGGGGGGGCAGGGCCTGTAATGGCTACCAGGAAAAAAATGTTCATGTTACTTGTAGCCTCTCGTGGGAGCAAAGTAGCCCAAGGGAAAAAAGCTACCTGGGCCAATCGAAACGCTCTTTTTTTTTCAAACTGGGTGCGAGGGACTCTCGAGAGAGTCCCTCTAATCTAACGATCTAGATATACATTTTTTTAACTATAATTTCTTGAAAGCTACTAAACGGTTGTACATCAAATCACAAAAAGTACAATCTGCGAACCAAAATCTAGCTTCCTGACAAATTTAGTGTAATTCTGTTCAGCAGTTTTCGCAAAAACAAAAGTCCATGAAAAATGCATAGGAATTTTGCATTTTGCGAACCGTCTTTTTTTCTTTGTCCCCGCTACGCAGATCACCCCGAAACTTTCCATGCACAAACTAGGCAAAGAAGAGCACATTTTCGAAAGTTCGTCAAACACTGTCAAAATTATGAGCAAAAGAAAAAAGTAATTTCCCATGGAAATGCGGCCCTATAACTACCCAGTGGTGATATGCGTGTGTGTGGTTGCGGAAATTAAATAATTTGTTACTTTCAAAGCAAAGGAAGTTTTTCACAAATTTGCAAATATCTTGTCATCTCTCTTGGATATTTATTACGGACCTCTGAGCAGTTTTCAAAGTGTCACGTAATTGAAATTGGTAATGCAGAGTTTGATGGGACTCTGCCTCGTGTTTCTGTGGTGCTGCGTTTTATTGACTATGTTTAATGTGCAGAGTATAGATTATGAGGTAAAGAATGTTTGCAGTATATGGTATGTAATGTATCATTAAGGTGTTAATACAACCTTGCTGATTAAGTATTAAGTGCCTCCAAGAAACGTTCGTAAATAGACAAATAGCTTCTGAATGTGAAAAGGGATGCAGTGTTTTAAAATCTATGGGAAGTTATATAGATTTGGCAATTTTCGAAAGAGAAAAGCCTTAAAAGAAATTGAAATTAAGTGCTGAAACTTATGTGCAATAATACATTACACGTTGGAATAAGAGGTCTCTGGGTAAATGATTCACATCATGAACTGACTTCGGTCAAGCTAGTAACACAATTACATTTTCCCAGCTTTTATATGCAAAAGGTAACTGTTTTTTTTAATTGTAGCCAGCATCAACAAAAAAAACAGGGTGCGACACTTCATACTAAGCACTCCTTTATGTAACAAGACTTCAAGAGGCACTTGTGTGGTCCTACGATTGCCCGGATGAAGAGAAGCTGAACTGTTATGCAAAAAAAGGCAGAATAACAACAGGCAGGGGGTGAAGAAGTGCCACAAGTGTCCACTGCGTGACCTGTTCCCAGAGGTCAAATTGTTCAGCTCCAGCCCTCTTGCAGCGGTAACTCTGCTTCACAAGAACAAAAGAACAAACCAGGCCCTGCAGTCCTCAAGAAACAGGAGCACAAGGACTTAAGCTCATCTGACAATCCACACGAAGAAAGGAAACTGTGCCCAAGTGTGGCCGAGAGACCTTTAGAATTCCATTGTGGCCTTAAGTAGCTGGAACTCTGAGGCGAGTCAGACATTTCGGTACAGGAACTCTGGTGTTGCTGAAGCAGGTTCCACGACACTCAGGCAGATTCTGATATCACGGGTCCCTATGATGTGCGAGTGTTACGTACTCCTTTAATACTCCAGGCTTACTCAGAACTGTGCCGGATTAAACCCTGTGGAGGCCACTAGGCAGTCGAAATATTGGGGCACCCTCGCATATTATCTCCTAATACAGAATGCACCGGATTTTTTATAACAAACTGACAGCTGCCCGCAGATGAGCTTTTAAAAGACAAAGGGGGAGATTTACTAAGATTTTGTGCCATGTTTGCGTCACAAAAGTGACGCAAAATCTTTTTTCCCCCTATTTACTTTCCAGCACTAAACTTGTTTATCGCTGGAAATAATGGAAAAGTAACGCGAAGCAGTGCATAACGCTGTTCCGCATTACTTTGCGCCATGGGGGCATATCAAAGGTGGAGCATGGGCGTTCCCATGCAACCAACCAAGGTTCTCACGCTAAACCCAATTTACGAAATAAATTAGATTAGGTTTATCGTGAGAAAACTGCGCCCTTTTCAAGTAGGTGCACGGAAGGAGAAATGCTTTTTTTTTTACATTTCTTTTTATTAAAAATAAACAAAGAAAACAGCAAGGTATCAATAAATTACACAAAGCATATAGACTGTACAAGGGCGGACCTTCAGTACATAAACAATAGTATAAAAAGGATATGATTGGGGGGAGGGGGAGAGGCAGAAGGAAAAGGAGGCCTCAAATATAATATTTAGTCAAGATTAGGGGGAAAGCGGGAAATAAAGTACAACTGTTTCAGGTGGCACACATATATCTCCTCTATAGCGATTCCATGGGGCCCAAATTTGATGCCACTTTCGGGGACGACCTCGAGCCACATATACAGTCTTTTCCCTGAACATACACCAATCCATGTCATCCATCCAACCCTCAATAGTAGGAGGCCGCTGGGATCCCCACAATTGTGCAATATTGCGTTTAGCAATCATTGTTCCCAAGGTCACCCATTGCGTTTGGGCTACATTATGATCAGTGGGCTCCCAAACATTCAACAGGCAACGCCTGGCTTCAGGCAAAATTGCCACACCCGTAACTTCCTGAAGCACCCTGTGGACCCTGCACCAATAGTCGGCTACTTTCCCACACTCCCAGATGATGTGCATAAACATGGCCAACTGGCCACAACCCCGCCTACACAGACCCTCCTCCGAAAAACCCATCTGAACCAAGCGGGGACCCGTGACATACACTCTATGTAGTATTTTGATTTGGACCAATCTCAGGCGAGCTGGAATCGCGACCTCCTTTGGGGAGGAGATCGCGGACTGTCAATCTTCATCATCAAGTTCAAGACCGTCACGGGTCCACTGATCTCGCAGTTGCAACAGAAGGTCTGCTCTATGGTTAATCAGTTTTTTATACACTAGGGAGATGGTACTATCCGGTATATAACCATCCACAACACGGACCTCCAGCGCGGCAGACTCAGGTATCTCCACCCCCTAGGGAAGACCGAATCGACCGCATGACGGATCTGTGCATAACGGAAGTACTCCGTTCCTCCCATCTTGAACTCAGCCTGCAGGGCTACAAAGGACTTCACTTGCCCCTTAACCCAGAGATCACCCACCCTGGAGATACCAATGAGGTCCCACCTGTCAAATCCCTTCGTGTTCCACAGTTTACCAAGCCGATCTGATCCAAAAAGCGGGGTCGCTAAGGTCAAACGATCTTTCCACCCCAACTCGCTGGTGGCGTCCTGCCAAACCCGCACAGCTGTCCGCGTCGGCCCCGTCAGAGACCTCACTAACGATTTGGAATATAATGCCCTATAGTAATTACCTCCAGGGAGCAACCACCTATCCATAGCAAAACCTGGGTTTGGCCCGGGGCAATACGTACCGTGGTTGATGGCCCCCAACTGCGATGCCCAATAGTACCTTTTAATATCGGGAAGAGCAGGGGAGCGTCAATTTGGCGAGTGCAATCCAGGGCCTACCATCCCACAGCAATTTCCTCTGTAGACCCTCAACTATACGGAAATAGCTACCAGGAACAAAATCAAGGGTATTCTGCAGGGCGTACAAAAAACGAGGAAGGGACATCATCTTAAAAAGGGCCGCACGTCCGAGTAACGAAAGTGGAAGTTTCCGCCAATTCGCCACGTCTCGCCTCAACTGCGCTAAAGGGGGAAGGAGATTTTTCTCATACCGGATCAAGGGGTCCATTGAAATAAAAATACCAAGATATTTAAACCCCTGCTGTGCGATCTGGATAGGACAGTCACGGGGCAAAACCGGCACATCTCCACTGAGTACATAAAGAGAAGATTTCGCCCAGTTGATAATCAGACCAGAATTCTTACCAAAGGAAATCAAAATGTCGCATAACACTATCAGGGACTTTCTGGGGGAGGTCAGGTACAAAGGGATGTCATCCGCATACAAGGAGATACGATCTTCGTGTTCCGGGGACCAATAAATACCCTTTATATAGGGTTCCCAACGGATCCACGCAGCTAGGGGTTCAAGCGCCAGCGCAAGGAGAAATGCTTTTTGGGCATCGTATTTTGTACAGGAATGGTACCCTTCCTGTACAAAACCTAAGCTAGACTAATGCACACACTCTAGCCCTATGGCGCTGAGGTGTGTGCTTAGCGCACAGCAGCTGTAATCAGTGCCGATGCAAGGGAAAGTGGAGGAGAGAGCCACATCTCTGAAGATATGCCGCTCTCCTGCTCCCTCCCTGTCACACCACGCAGCACAGCCTCGTGTGGGGCTGCCCTGCATGAATTGTTTATAAATCTCCCCCAAACTGTTACGTGAATCTGATGTGTCTGTTTTATGTACTTTACGTTGTTAATGGGTACATTACATTAATACAGTATTTTCTCTATGGAGTCTTTAATGTAAAGTTTTTTGTTTCTTTGTGTTGATTCCTTTTTTTTCTCTCTTTTGGAAACAATATTTAAGAAAGCTTGATTGTAATTTTCTTACAAGATCAAATCAATATTATTTTGATCTGATGTTGCGAGGTCCCTAAAAGGAGTAGGGCCCATAGGCTGGTGCCTACTTTGCCTATTTGGTATTCAGAACTGACTCAGAAGTAGGCCAGGTGTACTCCTGGCTTAGTCCAAGAATGTATGAGTTATACAAGACTAAATCACAGCAAAATCATTGTGAACTAGACTCAAAACGTTTTGAATGGTCCCAAGCGGCATTCAGAAACATCAAAAAGTGAGAAATTTCACAATAATCTTTAACAAAAATTAGGAACTGAAAGTAAAATCCTTTGCTATTAATGTTTACAAATAAAATAACTATGACAAGCAAAACATAAAGTAGCTGTTACAACTTTATAATACAATATTCGGCCGAAGATATTCGGATGCGAAGTATTTGAATAAAATTAAGAAGTATTAAAAAATAATCAGGAAAAAACACTCCTTCTTAGAGATAGGTCTAATTGCTAACTTCCAGGAATCCGGTTCTCCCAGTCCACAGTCTCCCATGGAAAAAGTACAATCACACTTAATTTATTTGTGCCACAGCAAGAAAGAGCAGGAACTTGTGTCTGCAAATTTGCTGGCTTAGTTCCAATATGGCATTGCAGCAACGGCCCGATGAGGAGCTTTGCCAATGATGAAGCATGATACCCACACTGGTGTGTGAGGGCACTTGCTCCTATTGGAACACATTTCACTTCTGAAACAACCCTACAGTAACACATCCATCTCACTGCTGTACTATAGGAACTGCATACTCTTTTTGATACTACCCAATTCCAATATGGCCAGGTATTGCAGATGCCTCAGGATACTTTTCCACCCATCCCTCTCCACCGTACAAGGTACACAGGACTGACCAAAGCCACGGGCAAGACACACATTTTCTCTTTTCAATTAAGGGTCATAAACCTCGGCCAAATTTATTCTCACACAAATTTCACAAAACATATTTCAGATATGAATGCACAGTAAGCCATAATGTTCACAGTTTATTTACAAAGATGTGGTGCCTAACCTTAACAGAGATGCTAATACTTTTTCCTGTGGATCACAAGATTGGCATAGAGTGAGGTCATGACTAGTCCCAGTGGCCCTTGGTCTGAACCCATATTGCCCAGCCAAACAATGGGCCTGGTTGGGTCCCTCCTTAAGGGAGGACCCCACCCACCTACATCACCTCCCCTATTGAGACACACCTGTGCAGGGGCCCACCGGCCCACCAGGATACTTACCTCGGACTCCCCCTATACCCTTCGTTCCACCACCCCCAAGGGCCTGTGCCAGCATGGCTCCCATTGCGCCGGCACAGATGGTTGGCTGGTAAGGACCGCCTGCTGGCAACCACCCCAACCACCCACACCCCTTTAACCTCAATTCAACTTACTGCCAACGCTCCTTAGAGGGTCCAGTGACACGGCTGTTATCTTTGCCTAAAAGTAAAAGGTGCCATATACGGACTCAAACTGTCCTACCAATCATGATCTCACGCAGCAAGACATAAAAAAAATACATAAAATATGACATGAAAAATTAGGACCTGCACAAGAATGGAAAGTTAACATGAGTTTCATCTCGCAACATATAATAATTTCATCTTCCGGAGACCCTCACCAGATCTCTCACACCCTGAGCTGTTTGCTATGGCGATGGGTGGCGGGGAATACAAAACACCGTCCAACAAGTGCTGAGCCGGGCCCTCGGGTAACAACGTCTATAGGGTGAATCGGCGAGCAATAAAAAGAGGTCCATTCGCTGCCTCTTTTACTGGGGTGTTGGACACTGTCACGCCCCCTGGCCCAGCAAATCCTAGGCCGGATTTAGACAGGAAGTCACGGTGCCTGCGCTGCAACCCCTCAAATTGTGGAAGCCTTTGTCATATGGCCAGGTATCGCGGGTGCCTCAGGATGCTTTACCACCCATACATCCCCCACCCTGCAAGGTACACAAGACTGACCAAAGTCATAGGCAAAACAAACATATTGCTCTTTGGGGATAGGGGTTGTAAACCCCCAGTCATATTTATTCTCACACATGTTTCCAAAACATATTTCAAATATTAATGCACAGTATCTTATAACATTTACAGTTTATTTACAAAGATTTGATGCCTACCGTTTACATAGACGCTAATACAGTCATTTTCCCAATCATATCTAACAACTTGAACTTGTTTCTGCACATCCACAAGGTTTGCTTTGAGAGAGATCATGACTGGTCCTGGTGTCCCTTGGTCTGAACCTCCCTTACCCAGCAGAAAAGGGTCCTGGTTGGATCCTTCCTTAAGGGAGGACCCTACCCATCTACATCGCCTACCATACTGGGGAACGCCTATGCAGGAGGCCCACTTGCCTGCCAAGATACGTACCTCAGGCACCCCCTATGCCCTTCATCCACCGCACCCCAGGGCTTGTGCCAGCTTAGCGCCCATTGCACCTGCGCAAGTGGTTGGCTGGTAAGGACTGCCTGCCAGCGACCACTCCCAAACCCCCACTCTCCTGTAACCTCAATTCAACTACTGCCAACACTTCTTGGAGGGTCCTGTTGCATCGATATCATCTTTGTCTGAACGCAAAAGGATGCCCTATATTTACCCAAAATGTCCTACCATTCATGACCTCATCCTGCTCGCAGATACCCAAAAACATAAATATGACGTGAAAAATTAGGACTTGCAAGAGAAGTGAAAGTTAACATGACGCCAGTTAAATGGTTCAGCTTATTATCTTGCAACATGCAATAATTGCATCGTCTGGAGACCCTCCCCAGATCTCTCGCACCTTGAGCTGTTTGCTAAGGGGATGGTAGGTGGGGAAAACAAATTGCTGTCCAACTGGCACTGAGAAGGGCCCTCGGAGCGCGACGTCTATCTGCTGAAGCGGCGAGCCGGCACAAGAGGCCCGCTCGCCACCACGCTGCCCCTTTTATGGGTGGTATTTACAACAAGGGGTGGTGATGGACAGAGTCTCTGAATTAAGCAGAATACTCTCACCCAGTCAAGAGATCAGGGCTAGATCCAACACCGTTTTTTAGCTCATTGCACCATCCCAGTTTCAGAACCTGGCTGTATGCAAATTAGTCTGTCCCTGGCCCAGTGCATCATGGGAACAGGGCAGACCGGGCCGAAGACGGCTGTAATGCCAGAAACCGGTCCCCGGAAGCTTGTTTCCTTCCCAGTGTAAGAATTGGCTTTTGTAGTTTGGTTTGCCCTGTTCCCATCATGCACTGGGACAGGAACAGACTAATTTGCATACAGCCAGGTTCTGAAACTGGGATGGTGCAATGAGCTAAAAAACGGTGTTGGATCTAGCCCTGATCTCTTGACTGGGTGAGAGTATTCTGCTTAATTCAGAGACTCTGTCCCTCACCACCCCTTGTTGTAAATAATTTTGTCCACCCTAAGCGTGGAAGGGTATACTCAGACATGAGTCCCTTGCTCATTGCACCATCAGGATTCAAGCAAGCCGGGCCGAAGACGGCTGTAATGCCAGAAACCGGTCCCCGGAAGCTTGTTTCCTTCCCAGTGTAAGAATTGGCTTTTGTAGTTTGGTTTGCCCTGTTCCCATCATGCACTGGGACAGGAACAGACTAATTTGCATACAGCCAGGTTCTAAACTGGGATGGTGCAAGGAGCTAAAAAACGGTGTTGGATCTAGCCCTGATCTCTTGACTGGGTGAGAGTATTCTGCTTAATTCAGAGACTCTGTCCCTCACCACCCCTTGTTGTAAATAATTTTGTCCACCCTAAGCGTGGAAGGGTATACTCAGACATGAGTCCCTTGCTCATTGCACCATCAGGATTCAAGCAAGCCGGGCCGAAGACGGCTGTAATGCCAGAAACCGGTCCCCGGAAGCTTGTTTCCTTCCCAGTGTAAGAATTGGCTTTTGTAGTTTGGTTTGCCCTGTTCCCATCATGCACTGGGACAGGAACAGACTAATTTGCATACAGCCAGGTTCTGAAACTGGGATGGTGCAATGAGCTAAAAAACTGTGTTGGATCTAGCCCTGATCTCTTGACTGGGTGAGAGTATTCTGCTTAATTCAGAGACTCTGTCCCTCACCACCCCTTGTTGTAAATAATTTTGTCCACCTTAAGCGTGGAAGGGTATACTCAGACATGAGTCCCTTGCTCATTGCACCATCAGGATTCAAGCAAGCCGGGCCGAAGACGGCTGTAATGCCAGAAACCGGTCCCCGGAAGCTTGTTTCCTTCCCAGTGTAAGAATTGGCTTTTGTAGTTTGGTTTGCCCTGTTCCCATCATGCACTGGGACAGGAACAGACTAATTTGCATACAGCCAGGTTCTGAAACTGGGATGGTGCAATGAGCTAAAAAACGGTGTTGGATCTAGCCCTGATCTCTTGACTGGGTGAGAGTATTCTGCTTAATTCAGAGACTCTGTCCCTCACCACCCCTTGTTGTAAATAATTTTGTCCACCCTAAGCGTGGAAGGGTATACTCAGACATGAGTCCCTTGCTCATTGCACCATCAGGATTCAAGCAAGCCGGGCCGAAGATGGCTGTAATGCCAGAAACCGGTCCCCGGAAGCTTGTTTCCTTCCCAGTGTAAGAATTGGCTTTTGTAGTTTGGTTTGCCCTGTTCCCATCATGCACTGGGACAGGAACAGACTAATTTGCATACAGCCAGGTTCTGAAACTGGGATGGTGCAATGAGCTAAAAAACGGTGTTGGATCTAGCCCTGATCTCTTGACTGGGTGAGAGTATTCTGCTTAATTCAGAGACTCTGTCCCTCACCACCCCTTGTTGTAAATCCTTTTATGGGTGGTGTCAGCCGCTCCCCGAGAGGGAACGAGCGTTGGGGGAGCCTTTGTCATTTGCTCGATATGTGTCAAAACAGGTGCAAATGGTTTTTGCACGTCATTTGATATTACAACTTGGAACAAATCACGATAGGTATTACCTGGAGAAGCTGGTCAGGGAAAACACGTTGAAAAGGGGAAATCTTACTGTTTTGTCAGCAGTAACACTGAAGTAATATGTTATACTGTATTCCCACATGGGTAATGCAGAACTGCCCTATAAAATCACCCAAGGAGAATACTGCAAAATGTGGTAACATTATTTCCTCCGGGTGGTTTTATCAACTGTAATTCCCAGCCACCACTGGATGAGGAGTTTAGTTTCTTCTACTGTTGGCCTTACCTGACATTCTCCCCCTGCATGTCTCACTCCCTAGTTCAGCATATGGAAAATATATGACCAAAGCCAATTTTATATTAAGCACCATGCACAGGGGAAGCTTTTAGTGGTGACGGTGAATGGACTAGACTGCAAAACAAGTGAGGTGACGAACCCCTTTTTAAAGCTAGACTGATGGGTGGGACCATGTGTATATCCTGTCTTGTGTTGCTCAGATTGGTGTTGCACAGACCGACCCACCCTTTGAGAAGCTACTTTAAGCCCTAGGAAAAGTAAGGAATGATTTGCAGCAGACACCTACAAAGCAGCAAATGACAGCACTGCCCCATGATGGGATAGTGAGAATTTAGGCAATTACTATGACAGTGTTCCTGCTTGTGCGGCACACCACTGTTGTTTTGTGGTAATACAGGCTGGTTTGCAAATGGGGTTGCCTTTTGGGGTTTGCGTGTGCACACTGATGTTTGCAAAACCAAAGGGGATGATGGACAGAGAGTTGAACAATGCAAGCACTCACCCCCAGTCAACTGATGTGGGTTTAATCTGTCATCATTCTTTAGCTCACTCCACCACCCCAGTTCAGACATGGCCATATGCAAATCAGTCTTACCCTGTGCCTCCTGGGAACAGTCCAGCCCGAACTGCCAAGCCATGTCTTCCCTGGACCGGAAACAAGCATCCTGGGACAGGTTTCTGGCTAATCAGCCGTCATCAGCCAGGCTAGCTTGAATCCAGTGGCAAAATGAGGAAGGGACCCATGTCTGGGCATACCCTGCCAACTTAGGGCGAACAAAGCAAAACCAAAGGGGATGATAGACAGAGTGTTGAACAATGCAAGCACTCGCCCCCAGTCGATTGTTCTGGGTTTAATCCATCATCATTCTTTAGCTCACTCCGCCGCCCCAGTTCAGGCATGGCCATATGCAAATCAGTCTAACCCTGCGCCTCATGGGAACAGTCCAGCCCGAACTGCCAAGCCATGTCTTCTGGACCGCAAACAAGCATCCTGGGACCGGTTTCTGGCTAATTAGCCAAGCTAGCTTGAATCCAGTGGCAAAGTGAGCAATGGACCCACGTCTGGGCATACCCTGCCAACATAGGGCGAACCAAGCAAAACCAAAGGCGATGATGGACAGAGAGTTGAACAATGCAAGCACTCACCCCCAGTTGACTGATCTCCGCCACCCCAGTTCAGACATGGCCATATGTTTTATAGGACCACACCACCACAACATGCTTTGGACAGCATTATGTACATCACCCTTTTTAGATACTGCCCTTCTCACACACTCACCCAGCACCCTATTGAAGCATTCCACCAGGCCATTAGTTTGTGGATTGTAAAGTGAGCTCTTGAGATGACGTATGGAACTCTTCCTTAAAAACCTCACTACCTTACCCGAGACAAATTGCACCCGATTATCTCAGATGATTTCCTCAGGCAGACTTTAATTAAAAACAATTCTTTGAGAAAAAGGATGACGGCCCTGGAGTCTGGCTCACCTATGAATTTTACACATGGCCACCTTGAATAGTAGTCCATGAGTACTAAGACATAATGAGAATTGTGTGGAAGAATATTAAATGGCCCAACCAAATCAACACCTAGTTTCTTCCACGGTCCAGAAGGACACTCAATAGGCTTCAGCAGTGGGGTGATAGTTTTGAATGTTTTGTCAGCAGAGGAACACACACAACAACTCTTAACCAATCCATCTATCTGTGTGTCCATTTGTGGCCACCAGAACGACTCACATACCCTTCGTTTGGTCAATGTGGACTCCAAGTGACCCTCATGCGCTTTGGACAAAATACTATGCCTTAACTCGTCTGGGGGAACCAGGTTGTCACCTCTCAAAAGCAGCCCATCTTTAATTGTCAGTTCCTCCGATACCTTGAAAAATGGCTGCATGTTTTGAAATAAAGATTTCTCCATAGACCATCCAGAGACAACCGTCTCCATGACTTCTTTTAAAACATCATTATGGCCCAACTTTGTTCTCCAACACTCGTCGCTGAACTAACAGCAATTCTCGACCTCCAAGGCCGAAATGAAACAACATTCATCATCACCCACACCAACCATCACATCCTTCCCAACTAGGGGATTTCTCGACAGGTAATCAGCTTGAATGTTCCTCACTCCTGAAATATGCACAACCTCGAAATTGAATTGGAGAAGTCTGGCAGCAAACATAACTATTCCGGGCGTGCTGCTCTTGCAATTGGTACCATTGAGGATCACCACTAACGGTTTGTGATCCGTTTGTAAAACAAAACTTCTCCCCCACAGATAACACTTGAATTTTTCTATAGCCCATCAGCATGCTGGCAACTATTTCTCATTCACGGAATAGTGAAGCTCAGCATCTCTTAATACCCTTGATGCAAAACCAAATGTGTAATCAGATTGGCCATCCTTCTGTGACAACACAGCACCAACCCCGAACTTACTAGCATCTATGGTCAGAACACATTTGAAATTATGATCAAAAGGTTTCAACGCAGTCACCCAGGTAAGTTGTTTTTTTATGTCTGAAAACGCAGTCGAACACTCATCACTCCACACAAATTCTGATTTATCCTTTAACAACATAGAAATGGCTCTGGATGCGAAATCGGGTATGAAACGTGAGTAGAATTCACACAGACCAAGAAATGATTTCACCCCGGCTTTCTCACTTGGGGGAGGAGCATCAAGAATGGCCTCAACTAATCCAGGCCTAGGACGTACCCCTTCCACAGAAACCACATGACCAAGATATTCAACAGAAGATTGAACAAACTGGCACTTTTCTCTTTTACAGACCACACCAGCTTGATCAAACACAGTAAGCACCTTTTTAAAAATAAGCTTGTGCTCTGCTTGAGAACATGCGTGAATCAAGACGTCATCTTGGAAAACAGCCACTTTGGAACTACCCTTCAGTAGTTCAGCCATAAGTCTCTGAAACACAGAGGCTGCCGACACCAAGCCAAAAGGCATACGTCAATACTGGAAAGTCCTGAAGGTGAAACGAAAGCTGTGAGTTGACGCGATTCCTCAGCCAACACGGTCTGATGATAGGCAGATGCTAGACTTAACTTGGTGAAAAAATTTGCTCCAGAGATAGTGGACAACATCTCCCCATTTTGGGAATCCACCCATATCTCTTTGTTGAGAGCCCTGAGATCCCCACATACTCTCAGCTTCCCATTTTTCTTCTTGGCCTTGAATAAGGGCGAAAGCCACAAAGAGGACTCCATAGGCTCAATTATACCTTTGGCTTGCAAATCCTCCAATTCTTTCTCTAGTTCATTTCAAACACTAAACGGGACCCCTTTCAATTTCTGTTTCACAGGTATCGCATTAGCCTTAATCCTGATTTTGTGTAGGAACCCAACACTTTTTCCCAACTCCCCTGAAAATACCCTGGGGAACTCATTCAACAAAAGTTCAATGTCATCTGAGTCTCTAATGACCGAGACTTGTTCTTTTTGTGCAAGGACGTAGGATCATACCAAAACGCCCTTGAGATGTTCAACCCCTTAACCGCAACATAGATTTTGCCACAGATACGCCTCCCCTTAAACATCATGGAATCTTCAAAAAAACCTTGAAGATCAATTTTCCTGCACTCATAGGAAAATGGAAACCTATCAGGTGGGGATAGAGTCCGCCCGGGCCAATTCTGTTGGAATAATTCTTGAGTTATCATGGTGATCCAAGCTCCAGAATCCACCAAAAGGTAAAGCTGTTTGTCTCCCACTTGCACATACACATAGGGGTCAATGCATACTTCATCCTGCATGCAGCTCGCACTATCCTCACCCACCACCACAACCATGTCACGCTCTTCACCCAATAAGTTCTCAACATCCCCTTCGCAATCCTCACTGACCGCTGATACCCTTGTAAACTTCCCTCTCATACTCTGACTAACTTTTGCAAAATGACCAGCTTTCCCACACAGCCTGCATTGAGCACTCCGAGCCGGATACGTCCAATTCCCCTTTAGATGCTGAGAAAAACCACATTTGGAACAGAAATTATTTTGCTTAGATACAAAGTTCGGCTGCGAGGGATTCGTCACACCAGGACAGGAAGAAGATGTGAAAGACCCCATTCAAGACCCCCTTTTCTTTTCATTCCAGTTACACACAGCATTGACTTGATCATCAGTCTTGCTCTATAGTTCCCTGACCACCTTGATTGAAGTCTCTATGCTCTTGGCAATCCTGATGGTTTCTGTCAAGGAGGGATTGCCTAGAAAAAGCAATTTCTGCTTGATAGACTTGTCAGTACAGTGGCAAATAAACTGATCACGTATCAGCTGCTCAGCAAAATTTTCAAACTGGCACTCTGCCGCCAACTTGCGTAATGCAGAGATGTAACCGTCAACACCCACACTCTGTGTTTGCTCTCTTGAAAAATGTGTGCCTCGATACCACCAGACTGGAGCAATATCAAACCTGCTGGCCAGTTTTTATACGGTATCTTCATACACATCTAACTCAACATCACCTTCACGTTGGACTTCAGGAGATGTTTAAAGATAGATCTACCCTCAAAACCCAGAGAATGCAACAGTAAGAATGTTTTTCATTCTGCTCTGAATCTAGATTCACCAATAGCTCCCAGGTATGTTCCAAAAGCATCATGCCACTGCCTCCATTTAATTGGTGGATCACCTGGTGTCTCCAAAAACGCTGGTGGTGAATTTACAGATTGCATAGCTAGGCCAAAAACAAAAATGACGAACAAAAACAATTTTACTGGATCATGCCTGAGCTCGTAGATCCAACTTGCAGCACTAACACAGACCAAAATGCCCGAAGCGGGAAATGATTCACTGGAGATTACTGCACAAATTACTTTATATGCTGGGTAGACAATGACCCCAAATTCTGGAGCCTTGAGCTTCTGGTTACTTTAAAAGCAACTTGTTGGCTGAATAAACTGGTAAGCACTTACACCAGGACAGATGGCCACCAAAGTGATGTACTCAAACTAAGTCCAGAGCTGATGGTGTGATGGTGCCAGAAGCCGCTTGAAAACCGGACTCTGTCTGACTCACCCAAGATGGCCGCCGGTTGTTCCCTCTGGTGACATTGGGCACCTAAGATGGCCGCTGTCACACTACGTGTACATCACATACACATTGAACTGGGGGTCTAAACAAAAATGCCACCGAGTTCGAAAGAGAAAACAGAAGAAAGGAAAGCCCCAGAGTATTGTGAAAAACTCAAGACCCTTGATCAGAGCTTGGATTCCCATTAATTATCTTTGTGATCATCTGATCATTCTCCCAGTTGCATGATATACCTCTTGATCATAGAGGCTATCTATTGGGAAGAATTCTCTCAGATAGGGTCAACAAGGGAGAGCCAGACCCAGTGAAAAAACAAATCTTTAGTCTCTTCAAATGATGATCGCAAGAAAATTCTCAAAGAACTTCAGGACCTATGTTAGTCAAATTTGCCACTGCATAAACACACCAACAAAACAATCTCACAGGTGTTCAAAGCAAGAAAACTTTAGTGAAAGTGATTAGTGTCTCCAAATGCAAGGTTGGAATCGATACAACCTTACTTTTACGATCCTCCGCTTCAAGGGATGCAGATGGTACCCGTCTTCATCGGGGACTGGACCTCACCTCACCTGGAACCTTACTAAGGACTACGAGGCCCCGCTCTGTCCGTTGTTGCCTCCGACGTCTTCTGAGTCGAGGGTGGAGGTGAAGCCGGGGTCATTTTTTACCCACATGGCTGAAACATGTCGACCTAATACCTAGCAGTTATTTGTTGACACTGCTTGTTGCACTGTTTTTAGTTAGAGTGTTATGGGATATCTTTAATAAAAAATTCTGCTTTTCTCCTAACAACTCTATTTTAAGATTGGCACTCACTATTTTTTGCACTGAACGGTTTCTCAGAGTTCTTTGAGAATTTTCTTGTGATCATCATTTGAAGAGACTAAAGATTTGTTTTTTCGCTGGGTCTGGCTCTCCCTTGTTGACCCTATCTGAGAGAGTTATTCCCAATAGATAGCCTCTATGATCAAGAGGTATATCATGCAACTGGGAGGATGACCAGATGATAATACTGATCACAAAGATAATTGATGGGAATCCAAGCTCTGCTCAACGGTCTTGAGTTTTTCACAATACTCGGGTGCTTTCCTTTCTTCTGTTTTCTCTTTGGCACTCGGTGGCATTTTTGTTTAGACCCCCAGTTCAATGTGTATGTGATATATAATATAAGGGGAATAGAACTGAGGCAGGTTTTTAAAATATCCCTTTGACCCTTATCCTCTTAGTATTTGTCGCTACATGTACATTCAAGGGGAATGCACTCGAGCTCTCTCACGCCTCTCGCTCATGTATGACTCACCCCCTCTGGGCCTGCGCTCCGCCTCCTTCAGACAGCTGAGATGGCTTGCACGCGCCACAGCAGAGCTGGAAAATCAAGATCCTGCTCCTCGCCTGGAGCTTCTCACGGCACCGGGGACATGTCTGCACTCCAGCCCCTGCTCAGAAGGTTCGCAACTAGACAGTGGGAAACGTCGACTCAGCTGGATGACGCTCACGAACAAAGGTGGGTGCCACAACCATGCACGCACCGTCATGGTTCACCTCCGGGGGTACAGCCACTGGTCGCCACGTGAAGTAAGTAGCAGATGACACCGTAGGTAAAAACCCTGACTTTATTAGTCCATACACTGTCCCTCAACCGCATCAGACTCTCTCCAGCCCAACTGCCGTTCTCTGGAACCACTGGTCACCAGAGTTCCATTAGAGAATGGTCAGCCTTGGAGTGGGCCGGGCACATTCAGGAGACACATGACACATCAATACTACACATTAATCTAACTCACACCTATGTTTCAAATGGATCCATTAGGAATTTTCTAAATAAATTATTACTTTCTTCAAAGCGCTGCAATATCACTTAACAGAAGCAAATATTGATAGTTTAAAACATATTATTATAGATGGATGCTTGTCGCCAGTGTGTACATGTGATTTTTGCCATTCATAAAAAAACTGTGTCATGTGAATGTAGTGATCACGGTGGAAATTAACATTGCCAGGTGAATGCACTCATGATGTATAAGAATTGTGGTTTTGTGGATTTTTAACTCCAAAATAAAAATGTTTGCTTGACTGCTTCACAACTGCAGAAGGCCAGGAATGCAGCCTGACTCTAACACCTCTACCCTCCTGCCCCATCCCTTGAATAGCTTTGAATAGACTGTGCAGGGGTGCAAGCACTATATAGAATGGCATTGATATAGCCAATGGTTTAAAAAAATATATTTTTATTAGTTTAAACAATTACAGAAATATGCCAGTTACAATTGACTGGTTACTCACATCATCAATACACTTACAGAAGTCATCAAAACAATTATGTTAATTGTGTACATCTCTGTTCAGGTTTCTACGTAATTCCAGCTCTACCATTGGGAATATGCAAATGTCACCACAATAGGTATTCCATTTGGACCATTTTCTGTCCCATTTCTTGGGGCAACCCCGGGTTATGAAAACCCCTTTCTCAGCTACCATTAATCTTTCAAATTCTTTCACCCACTGAACAGTAGATGGTGGAGTCTCTTTCCCCCAGCCCTTTGCCAGTTCTCTTTTTACCAATGTGTATCCCAACGTCGCAAACTGTTGTTCGGTTTCGGTAAGGTCAGTTGCAGCCCATATGTTCAACAATCCCAGTATTGGTGTCAGTGTCACTGCTTTACCTAGTGTTGTTTGCCTGTGGTTGGTGGTGTCTTCCCATAAATGGTGAACAACTGGGCATTCCCAGATAGTATGGCAAAAGGTGGCTGTCGGTCGACAACCCCTCTGACAGATGTAATCAGATCTTGTGCCTATTTTGACCAGGGTAATCCTGGTCATGTAGGACCTATGCAGAATCCTAAATTGTATTAACCTAAATCAGAGCATGATGGCTGCTTCTCTAGGGGACATAAGAGCCGACCGCCAATCTTCCTCATCTATTGATCCCACGTCTCTTTCCCACTGTTCCCTGAGTTTACTAAAACTATCCGACATATTGTTACTAAGTTTCTTGTACGTTAACGATATTGCCTTGGTAGATAGTGGGCCATCTTGTAGGCGATCCTCTAACGGTGATGCTTCCGGTATGTCCACGAAGTCTTGGAATGCCGCCTGCAATGCATGTCTGATTTGCATGTATCGGAATATTTCCCCTCGAGCCATTCGATATTGCCTCTGGAGCTCCTCAAACTTAACAATCGAGCCCTTCTTGCCCAGATCTTTGACTACTGAGATCCCGATCATGTCCCACTTATCAAACCACGGTTGATAACACAGCATACCTAATTTTGGGGTATACCAAAGTGGCATTACCCTGGTAAGGTTGTTGGCCCATCCCAACCAGGAATTTGCCTGGTGCCATATCTCTATTGTATGTGCTGTGGGTCCGATGTATCTCTTTTTCCTGGTGTGCGAATACAAGGCTCCCCAGTACCCGGAATGGTCCATCTGGTATCTGTCCAGGACATAAGCCGGGTCTGTGGGTGGGTGATACGCCCAGTGGTTTACCGCCGCTAGTTGCGAGGCCCAGTAATAAAGCTTAATATCTGGTAATGCCAAACCACCATCATACCAACTTTTAGTCATCTTTTTCAGTGCCACTCTAGGGTCCTTCCCATCCCATAGCAGCGTACGGATTTCACTATCCATCGCTGCAAAATAAGTGTCTGGGATGTGACGTGGGCAGTTTTGAAGAATATACAGAAAACGCGGAAGCGCCAACATTTTAAAAAGGGCAGCTCGTCCCACCAAGGATAGGGGCAGAGACCTCCAGTGTTTTACAACCAATCGCAGCCTCGCCAATGGGGGTGCCAATTTATAATTGTGGAAAAGGGCGGAGTCCAACGTAATAAAAACTCCCAAATACTTGAATCCCTCCTCAGCTATTTCTATCGGACAGTCTGCAGGAAGACGGGGGATCTGCCCTTGAAGGACGAACAACACTGATTTACCCCAGTTGATCGCATACCCAGAGTATTTCCCAAAGTCTGTGACTATGTTCAGGACTACGTGTATTGATTTATAGGGGGATGCGAGATATAATAGTTTGTCGTCTGCATACAGGGATATTCGGTCCTAATGATCTCTCGTCCATCGCAAGCTTTGTATCGTTGCGTCCCGACGTATCCACGCCGCCAGGGGTTCTAACATGAGAGCGAATATCAGAGGGGACAGGGGGCACCCCTGTCTGGTGCCCCTCCGTAGCGTGAACGCGCGAGACGTATAGTTGTTCACTCTGACTTGTCCCTGGATATTCATATATAGCAGTTTCACCCACCCAATAAATTTGGGTCCCAGTCATACTCTGGCAAGGACTTCAAATAAGTATGGCCATTCTATGGAATCAAATGCCATAGAAGCACCCAGAGACAAGATAACAGCATCTTTCTCTAAAAAGTCCCTACGCGCCAATGGGTTTGTTTTTTCATACACATGGCACATGTTACTGGTACACAAACAGACATAAGCAGCACACAAGAGCACAGAAAAACACACAAACAGGCCCAGACTGTCCAAGGTACAACAAACATACAGAAGTATCCGACCAACGAACATACAGGTATCCAGTGGCACTTGTTTAAAAGTTGTGGAGCACCTCACAGCTTCAGCGCATTAGCATGACGGAAGAAAATTAAACTATGCACGTGTGAAAGGTCAAGCAGTCCATCGCACAGTGCATGGTTCTACGTCCGTGCTCCAATGCCATGGCAGGTCCCATGCTCAAAGCTAGTGTGCTTAACAGGGTGAGGCCTATAACACAGCCAATAACGACATATCTCAGGCCCTACACTGTCAATCACACGACCTACCTTGTGATGGGAACCAGAAGTGAAATGTTCAGGGAAGGAACGCAGTCCAGGCCAGACGCAGGAGGTAGAGCGGGAGGTGGGCATTTGGGTATGTAAATTAAAAAAAAATCAGTTTGGATTGTGGGGATGCAAACGTGTACGAGCATGCATATGTGTCTGTGTGCGAGCCAGCATGCAACTACAGGTTTGAGAAGAAGAGCAAGTTCATGTCTGGTACCTGTGGTGTTCCCAGATGTGTCGTTCCCAAGTAAAACCTGACCATCTCTGGCCTAATCAGGCCCACCACTGTCATAAAGCTGATCAAGACAATATGGTGGTATTTCCTGGCATATTATAGCCATAAGTGGCAAGGCGGAGGACATTCCTGGTGTAATGTTGTAATGCCTGGTATCTTATGGGTATGCCTGTCGTGATGTTACTTTGTAGGCATGCAGGGTGAAATCTGCATTTGTGTGGCAGTGATATAAGTGAGCACTTGGTGAAAATGGCAGTCTGAATTTTTAACACCAAACATATGTTTACTAAATATGAAAATCTGGTATTTCAGGATACAATTATGTTCACAACAACTCTGGTTTCAGCGACATGAGTTTATTTTCTCAAAACAAAAGATTGTACTAGGCCGGAAAATGTGTATTTTTCAAAAACTGATAAACTGTTGGTTGGGTTCGAAATGGTTGCATGTCCAAATATATATATATATAAAGTCCATATTTGAGATGATTTAAGCAGAGTTCGGGAATAGTAACAATGATGACGTTTCTGAGTGCGAGAGAGAACATGCTGTTATTTTACTATTTGTTGGTCATCGACACTGATAAAGCTTTTTATGACATCACTGCTGCAGTCTGAGTTCTTAGACTGTAAGACTGGTGTCAACATCTAGAACATCTCTATAAACCCAGCAATAACACTGCTGTAGCAGACTGTGAACCCTGTATAGCTGAGATTATGATGTTTGTGAAACTTCGATGTTTCCACCCTAAACTGTCCAAGCAGATACTCAGTCGTAGTCTATAACTGAAACTCTACTTAGAATGTGCTTGATGGAGCGAGAATCAGAATAATATTTTGTTCTGGCTCGCAAAGTTAAACTTCCATAAAACCATAACCGCATTAATAAGCATGAGTTGAAAAGTACTAATCAACTTAGTTTTAAAATGCATATACATGAGAAAACAAGAGGGACTAATACATGCACTTTATGTTGCATCTGCAAGTGCGTTGAAAATAATAAACTAACCTTGTCTATTGTCTTTGTCAGTATTAAATGCGGCTGTTTAACTAATGGCATGTGCTTATTATGTGTGCTTATGTTATGTCTTTTCGTCTTTATGTGGCAAAGCTCGTGAAGAATCCTGCGGCCTAAAAGAAGAAGGTAGATAAAATTGCAGCTTTGTATGCACAGCTAGGTAACATAAATTAAATAATTAGCAAAGGGGGTGGGTAACAGAATGGGTCTCAATTCTCTAATTAATTGATGTTTTGTGTTTGTTTAAATAATAGTTTCGAGTGAGGCCTAAAGAGTGCATTGAAAAATGACATCGCAAAAAGTTTCTTTATAAGGAAGCTGCGTGTCTTGTGAATAAGAGACAATGGACTTTTAGAAAAGCCCGATCTAGGCTTGGTGAAAGGTGGTGACATCATATAAGCTGACATCAATCAGCCAATGAGAACACTGGATGGCAGAGAAAAATTTACTTTTAAGCAAGATTAGCTAGTTAGAAAGGTATAAAAATTGCCCCCATGGGCAGGAGGGTGTCTTCTCGCTTACCGATTCCTGAAGGGCGTGTCATGCTGTTGGACTTTTGGCGCACGTAAGGATTATAGGCTTTAATGACTTTAACTTTTAGCTGAAGCAAGTTTTAGACAGGGAAATAGACTTAGGGAATGAAAACTGTTATTTGCTTTAATTCATACATGCTGATTTGCTTTGAAGATGTCAGTTCAATAATACATTTACTTTAATAAATGCTGCTAAAATTGCTAATAAATAAAGATTCTTAATAAAATGCTCTTTCTTGAATAATAAAGTTTAATAAATTAGATTTTTGAAACAACAAGCTGGTCTTGTTTATTCATGATCTAGTTACCATCAGCTGATCCATTTACCAAAGTGATCTAATTAAAATGATATATGCATAAAACCATGGTAAGAAATGATAAACTACAGTTGTATATAAATGTGTAAATAGTTTGTGAATAGGTTCTGATTAATTAGGTCACATGATTCAGTTGCTCAAAATCATGTCTCGTTAGTTTATGGGCCTGCATGAGAGATTTGTGATTAATGGTGAGTATTGTGGAGTAGGGTAGCGTTGGTGAGACAGATTTTCTATAGGAGCGCTGGATCAATTCCTTGGTAGCAGAGTTACGGTTGCTATGGTAACTGTCATGCTACATGGTAATTACATAGGATCGATGTTTAACATATGTTAAGTTTGTTGAGTTTGTTCTGTTGTTATATGTAGTCGAAAGGTTTTTTCCAGCAGTGTGAAAATTCCTAGTTGTGCCGGCAAGAGTAGTGTAACAGGTGAAGTTGCACAGTGCATTTGTTCTGTTTTAAAATAGTGGTATTGTCATATATCACTAGTGTTGTGGACGTACAGCACAAGTTTAGGGATTCTAGGTGTGCAAGGTAAAATGTATAGTGAGGATTGTCTATGAAATTGTAGCTTTGAGTGTAGGGACTTGGTGCCTGTTTTAAAACTCACTGTGAAAAGAGTAGTAGATTTTATCCAAGCTTGAGTGAAGGGTAAGGAAGCGTCGTCTATCTTACTGGTGAGTGAGGTTTTCTTTGGTTGGCTAAAGTCCTGCCAAGATACATGTATACATGGTTAGGGATTTTTCCGTTTGAATGTGTATAAATGATTTTGTAATACGATCAAGTCAAACTTTGGATTGTCACTTTCTGTGCATTCAGAGGGAAACGAGTTTGTTAATATCTGCAAGAAGGGTAGAGTAAGGCTACTTACTTTATCAACGAATTTAAATTTTCTGTGAGAATAGCGTCGCCTATTCCATGCGAAAGGATATCTGAATGACTGAAAAAGCTATCATTTTATTTTAGCGAAACAGACAAGTGGTTTGTTTTTGTGGACTTACTAACTGCATACCATTGAAAAGACTTGTTAAAATGGCGCCGTGAAAATATTTTGTGAAGGAGGGGTGAGCTCAAGGAGTGAGAGACGAGAAGCTGCAGCGGCAGTATACGTCACAGGGTTCTCGCTGTGATTGGCTAGCATACGTCACAGCAAGCGCACTGATTGGTTCACGTGACTAAGACGAGCTGACAGCTGGTTGGTTCATCCTGAAAGCAGTGATTCTATTGGTTGAGCAAGGTGGTGACGTAGCTTAACCTGATTGGCTTGTTGGTGTGTTTCGCGCACGGATTGGTTGGTTTTGCGGAACAACCAGGAAAAATTTACGATCTATTCTAAAGTAAGTGGAATCGTTTTAAAACATGGATTAATATTACATTAAAGAGAAAAAGAAGCTTTCATGGTTTCAGAAATTGAAAAATAAATTGAAACCTGACAAGAAAATTAAAACGCGAGGTGGAAGATTACTTCATAAGTATAAAACACCCGCAGCTTATATGCAAGGTGAATATGGTTATCATACTTGTCTTTGGATTGAGAATTGGATGGAATATACCAAGAATGATGGTGTTTTAGCATGGCCAGAAGATGGATCGTTTAACATTAAAGTTATGAAAAACTTAAGAGTCAAAATGATGACTCTTGATCCAAAGCCTAGACCTACACAATTTGAGGCTTTAGCTGAATGGGAGGATGAGATGTTTGAATTGAAATGAGAGAATAGAGGCATACCAAGAGGTACTAGATTGGACATTAATAGGGAAACTCATGAAGATAGAATGCGTCGATGGAGACGTGGTGCATGTGATGGTTTGTATCCAGCAAGAACTGGTGAGGTAATTAGTCAGAATAAAGCCCAAAAGAAAAATAATAATGCTGAAGAAAGTGAATTAGAAGATGCAGTTTTAGAAGAGATTTATATTACAAAACCTAAAAAGCCACCTCCTTATCAACCAGCTTGTACATGGTCTTCCCCGATGGTTACTCCAGGAACCTCTCCAAGTGCTCCTCCTAGAGAGATTGTTAATGAGGCATCCCCTAGATTAAATCCAAATAATGCAAAAACTCCTGAAAGAGTAGAAACAAGATCTAACTCCAGTATGTCTGGTGAAAATAGAAATGATGCTGAAACCCCAGTTCATAGAAACGATACCTCAAGGAATCTAATAAGAACAGAAAGATGTGAGAAAATCCCTAATACTTCAGAATATTTCCGATCAAAAGATGAATTAATACAGCAGTTAACTAAAAGCATGGAAGCAGTAACAGTACCAGTAACAATTGGGCCTGTTCAACCAGTATTTGATCAAAGAGAAGTTAGACACTGAGCTTTAACTATTCCATTAAATGCAGAAATTCAGAAAGTGGCTGAAAAATGTTATTCAGATTTATCAGAAATTCACCGAGACAAAACAATGATGCCAGATTTAACTTTTAATCAAAGTTTGTCGAATAAAACTCCATCTGGTGCAGATTCTGATTCTGGAACACCGGAAAAGAGCATAAATAAAATAGATTTAACGCAAACCCACAAAGCTCAGAATTTAAATTACTTGATGTTGCAAAACTGAAAGCAGATTTGGAGGAATTAATCATTGGCACAATTGGACCTGACAATTTAAAGCAATATCAGGATGATGAATTATTGTTTATTTGCAAAAGCATACAATGGAAAACGAAAACAAAGTATGATCAATTAGAGGAATTAGCGACTGAATTGGAAATTGATTTGAGTAGACAGAAAAATTTGGAAAAGAGTTACAGAGTGGATTTCTCTGAAAAAAGACATTGAGAGCATGAATACCACTGGAAGAATTATTCACATAAAAGAATTAATTGTGTTTCTAAAAATATTAGGTGAATTAAGTAAGTGGAGAGTGAAATGGACAAAGAAAAAAGAGGAAGAAAGGAGAGATAGAGGAGAAGTAGCAGGTCAGTTTCCAATGAGAGAAATTGCTGGTGGTGGATATGTGCATGTTCCTTGGTCAAGCCAGGACATTTTACTGTTTACAAATGATTTTCCTCGGCTGAGAGAAAAACCTGTGGAATGGTATCGACAGGTAGACAGATTCGTTAAGGTTTCAAAAGTTCTGTGGATTGATCTTGATGGATTCTTTGACATTGTTGTCCCATCGGATCTTTGGACAGAATGTCAAATTTCTATAGATTGGCACAAAGAAGAACCTCTCCGAGATAGAGTAACAGGTGCTCCTTCAGCAGATGTTATGAATTTGTACGATAAGATAATTGTGTGGATGAAAAATAAGATTCCCCCAAAAGAAGTTGATTGGGTTAAAAATTGACAGGACAAATCAAGAGCCAAAAGAATCTGTACATTCATTCTATGAAAGATTACTGCTAGTATTTAAACAATACAGTGGTTATGAAAAATTGAGTGAGAAGGATATGAGCCACTTCATTTACAGATTTGTTTATGGCTTAAGACCTGAAATTGGTGAAATGATTAGATCTGGAATAGTTGGTTGGCAATCACTTTCGGTTGATGATATTTTGAGAAAGGCATAATATTGCAGTGATGAAATAGACGTAAAGCAAAAGAAGCTAAAAGAAAAAGCTATGTGGGCACAGGTAAAAGTGGCTGAACAACAAATAGCAACTTTGGAAAACAAAAATGTTAATCAGAATCAAGGTAAATTTAAAGGTAATTTTAATAAGCCAAAATTGATGGGAAATATTGAAGAGTTAAAGCAGAAACTCCCATGTTTTAATTGTGGCGAAATTGGACACTGGAAGCGTGAATGTAAGAATCCGCCCAGAAATTAAAAAAATGCATCATTAAATCCACAGATGCAGAATGAGATAAATCTGCAGCAACAGCTACAGCAACAGCTACAGCGACAGGTAGTGAATCAGCAGAGTCAGATTCCACAACCGCCACTTCCAAATTGTGTAAATGTGCAGAGGTACAATACAGAAATGGAATTCTGCGGAGGTGAACAGGTAAACAGATCACAAGAGTGAATGTGTCAAATGTTTCACAACAGTATTTGTTGAATGAAAATGTAGGGAATGATTACTTATGACGGTGCCTGAGAGAGGAGGAAGAGTGTGTGCTTGGAGCCACTCTTGAGGTAGATCAGTCCGGTCCATTTGTAAATGGGAAGGTGAATGATGTAGAAATCACTTTTCTTGTGGACACTGGTGCTACCCGTTCTACTGTTAGATCAGTGGAAATAGAAAACCTACCTCTCTCTGGGGACAAGATCCAAGTAGTTGGTGTAGCTAATCAGCAAATAAAACAGATTTAACAGATCCAGTTAAGGTTGAAATTGGCAAATTTAAAGACAAATATAGATTTGTTGTTTGTAATAGCAGTCCTGTAAACTTGTTAGGAAGAGACATTCTCTGCAAGATGAACTGCAAAATATATTGCTCACCGGATGGTATTGAGCTCCAAACTCCAGAAGAAGATGGGCTTTACAGATTAACGATGTTAATGGTTGAGGCAGAGGAAAGTAAATTATTTCCTGCTTTTGATAAAAATAATCTACCTGAAGAATTAAAAGAGACAGTCAAAGCTGAAATTTGGGATTTAACAGGAAGTGAAATGGGTTTGATGAAAAATGTGGACCCAATTAAAATTACAGTTAAGCAAGGAATAGATTTTCCAAACATTCCTCAGTATAAGATGAAAGCAGAAACTATTGAAGGTGTTATTCCTGTAATTGACACATTTATAAAACAAGGTGTTCTGAAAGAAATTGAAAGAAGCCCATGTAATTCACCGATTATGGGTATCAAAAAGCCAAACGGAACTTACAGGATAGTTCAAGACCTGAGAAAGGTTAATCAGATAGTTGTTCCATGTTGTCCAGTTGTTCCAAACCCAGCGGTAATTCTTTATCAGATTCCGCATGATGCAGAATGGTATACAGTCATAGACCTTTGCAATGCATTCTTTACTGTTCCATTGCATCCAGAAAGCCAGCAAATTTTTGCGTTCAGGTTCCGGGACCGTATCTTAGCATGGTGTTGTATCCCACAGGGGTATACAGAGAGTCCATCTATTTTTAATCAGTTGCTAAAGAAATCCTTGGAAAATCTAGATTTGCCTGGAAAATCAACATTAGTGCAATACATAGATGATCTCCTTGTGGCTGCAAAAACACGAGATAATTGTGTAACAGATACCATTACTCTTTTAAATCATTTGGCAGATGAGGGTCATAAAGTGTCTCCTGTAAAATTACAGTTTTGTAAACAAGAAGTGAAATATCTTGGTCACAGAATTGCAAAAGGAATCAGGCAAGTGACAATTGAGAGAATTAAAATGATTCAGGGAATGCAACCTCCAAGAACACAGAGACAGGGCAGAATGTTTCTAGGAATGGTTGGTTATTGTCGCCAATGGATTAGTGGATTTTCAGTAATTGCAAAACCACTGCAGAGACTGACGAAAGCAGTCATAAAAGACCCGATTATCCTAACAGATACTGAGTTAGAAGCTTTTGAGCAGTTAAAGAAAAGTTTATGTGAAGCACCTGCTTTAGGTATGCCAGACTACGAGAAAGAATTTGAGCTGTATTGCAGTGAGAGGGAAGGATGTGCGTTGTCAGTTCTAATTCAAAGGCATGGAAAACTGAGAAAGCCAATAGCTTATTTCTCAGCAGTTCTTGATCCTGTTGCAAAAGCATTACCAGGCTGCTTAAAAGCAGTAGCTGCAACAAGTGTAAGTCTTGAGCAGAGTGAGGGAATAATCATGGGATTTCCTGTAAAAGTATATGTTCCCCATTAAGTTGAAATTCTCCTTACCAGTAGCAAAACACAGCATTTGACAAGTAACAGGTTAACTAAATATGAGAAAATTATTCTGGGATCAGATAATGTCTTGATTGCGAGATGTGTAAATTTAAATCCTTCCACATTATTGCCTGATGGTACTGTAACAGAAATCAAAAACGAGAATGACATTGATCATGAATGCTTGGATGTTTTAGAATACTGTACTAAACCTAAGCAGGATATTAAAGATGTCCCGTTAGCTGAATCAGATTTTGTTTATTTTGTTGATCGTTCATGCTTGAGAACAGATGAAGGTATTCTAAGAGCAGCATATTCTGTCTGCACAGTTGCAGAAGTAGTTGAAGCTTCATGTCTCGAAGGAATTCGTTCAGCTCAAGTAGCAGAATTGATTGCTTTGATTCGTGCACGCGAAAGAGCAAAAGAATTAAAAGTTACCATAGTAACTGATAGTCAGTATGGATATGGCGTAGTCCATGACTATGGCCAGCTCTGGTCTCAAAGAGGTTATTTAACTTCTGCGGGAACTCCTACCAGGAATGCAAAATTGATCGAGAGATTGATTGATGACATTCAGTTACCAAAGAAAATTGCTGTCGTGAAATGTACAGCACACAGAAAGGGCGAGGACTATATGACTAAGGGAAATGCTTATGCTGACGAGATAGCAAGGTTCTGTGCGAAAAATAATACGTCAATCAATCGGGAGAAAAACAATGAACATGTTTTGAACTCACTTATTCTAACATCTGTAGTTGAGACATGGCAAGGAGTAAAAGATTTGCAAGATGAGGCAGACGATGAGGAGAAAACACATGGTTAAAAGCAGGTTGCAGACAGCGAGAGGAAGATGAAATTAGGGTTTACAAAGATGACAGACCAGTTATGCCAGATAGCATGATTGCTGACATGGCCAAAATGAATCATGGTCAAGGACACATTGGAAGAGACTCAATGATTAGTTTGTTTAGGCAAACATGGTACAATCCAAAGTTCAGATTAATTGCAGGATCTTTTTGTCAAAGATGTTTGATCTGTCAGCAGATCAACCCAAACAGAAAAACTGTTGTGAGCATGGGAACCATAGGACGGGAGGGTGGTCCTTTTACCAGATTGCAAATGGATTTCATTGACATGCCACCTCATAACAAGCTAAGATATGTCCTAGTGATTATCTGTCTGTTTTCGAGATGGGTAGAAGCGTTCCCAACATGTCACAATGATTCAGTTACTGTTGCTAAATTGCTTTTAAGGGAAATCATACCAAGGTAGGGTTTTCCAGTGACGGTCGAGACTGATCGTGGAACACATTTTGAAAACAGATTGCTAAAATTGGTTTGTGAAGCATTGAACATAAAACAAAAGTTGCATTGTGCTTATAGGCCAGACGCATCAGGTGTTGTTGAGCAAGTGAATGGCACAATCAAGAATAGAATAGCAAAAATTTGTCTAGCTACAGGAATGAAGTGGACTGACGCACTTCCACTTGTTTTGATGTCATTGAGAAGTACTCCAGATAAAAAGACAGGTTTAAGCCCTCATGAGATTCTCATGGGCAGAGTCATGAGACAAGCTTTTGTACCAGTTGGCAAAGTAATGAGTATAAATGATAGCGTCATTTTGGATTACTGCAAGAACCTTTCTGACGTCGTGACTTCTGTGTTCCATCAGGTGGGAACTGAAGTGTTGCCTGTTAGGGTCTGGGGCTAGTCCTCTTACCATGACCATGTTTCTGTTGTCAGATGACTTACCTGTGCAGACTTAAGCTGGGTCTGCCCTTTCCTCAGTGCTTGGTATCTATCTATCCATGTTGGTTTCAGGTCCTGTTCCTTGGTTGATTTCCGGATCCTCCCTTTGCTGCTCACGGGCTCGTGAGCAGGTCTTTTGGACTTCTGTGTTTTTTCTGAGTTCCCCCGTTTCTTCCGTGTAGTCCCTCCCCTTCCCTTCAAGTCGTAACCTGCGGTGTGATTCAGCGCTATTCCGTGGGGTCTGGTACACAGCCTGACTAGGGCGCTGGGGCTCCAGCTCCTTTTTCTTTATCCGAAGAGACTATTTGGGGTCCGGTGACAGCGGAGTGCGTTATTCAACGCAATTGGACTTCCGCGTTGTTGTGGAACCTATCAACTTTGTTGTGCCGGCTTGGACGCTTTCCGGTTTTTCGGTGCTTCCTGGTTTGCACAGTATGGAGAACGCGCTGAGAGCCTCTATTGTTTGTTGTGGCCCCGTTCTTTACCTTCCTGAGTAATTTTGATTCCGAACGAATACCAAGGGGGTTTTTTATGTCGCTCATTCGACTTTTTCCCCCTTATTGCGGGTTTTTGTTCCTACGAGAAGATTGCTTCAGGATTTCCCTGCATTGAATCGGCCCCTTCCTCTGGATAGCGTGTGCACCCATTGGATGTCTTCATAACAAGCACCCTGCATTCGACACTGGTAAGGAGGTTATTGTGTGTGTATAGGGGCATGGATAAAAGGGTATGAGGGTTGTTACAGATTAAGAGCAGACCATTTAAGCAGTGCTTTGTTTCATAGGTGCAGAGCTGTGAAGACGAAGAATCCTCTGGCCGTTACTACTCGGGTGGAAGCAATCATCCTTGTCCTTTCCCTTTGTTTCTTTTTCTTCCCGCCCCCTCCCCTTTGCTCATTGGTTTACTCATTATATATCAGTCAGTGAGTGGCACATGGGTAGGGGTAGTGGATCGGGTCATACATCGTTCCTGCAGTGTACGGGCATTGGAGGTGGAAACTAACAGAATACCAAGCCTACGAACAATATAACACTGCCTGAGCGAGTATGGATGAGCAGTTAGGAGGAGCTACTAGTGTTCCCACTATGCAGGATTTGATGGGAGCTAAAGCGGCTTTACAAAATCAGGTACAGGATTTAAGACAGGAGAATGTGGGGTTGAAGCAAGAATTAGGGGCAGTGAAGACCAGAGAACAGTTACAACAACGTGGTCATGGGCCAGTTATACAGCCTGCGGCATTCCAGTATACAGGAGGGACGGGACAGGGAGCTAGCGGTGGGGTTTCCTTAGCTGTTACCGTTACAGCACCTGTTCCTGTGCCCTTGGCACCCCCAGAGAGGTTTATAGGGGATAGCGAAAAGTTTGGTACATTTATGAACCAGTGCCAATTGCATTTTATGTGCAGGCCTAATGCCTTCCCCGATGATTCCGCCAAAGTTGCTTTCACCATCTCGTATTTGGCTGGCACCGCTGCTCAGTGGTCTATCCCTCTTGTGGATAACGATGATCGGGTATTGTACGATTACCCTGCTTTCAAGGACCTAATGCGGGGATTGTTCGCTAAGCACGCTTTTATGCAGGCTAGCGATGCGGAGCTCTGAAAGTTACGGCAGGGCTGGCAGGATCTGCTAACGTATATTTCCACATTCAACAGGTTGGTGTCTGAAACCCAGTGGCCAATGGCTAAGAGGAATTCCTTGTTTTATCAGGGTCTTTGTGAGGACCTTAAGGATGTGGTGTCTCAGGTGGTGGTTCCCCCAGACGATTGTGCTGCTTTTATCGATCTTGTAGTAAAACTTAACCATCGATTGTCCGAGAGACGCGGGGATCGGAATCGATTCCAGGTGTCTCGAGGGGGTTATGTTAAGCCTGAGGCGAGGCCTGTTGGGGAACATAAAACTGCGGCAGGACCAATGGAGATAGGTGGGGTAAGAGGTCCATTGACTATGGTGGAGAAGAAAAGACGAAGGGAACTAAATTTATGTTTGTATTGTGGTCAGGGAGGCCATTATGCGAGAGAATGTCCTGTGAAGCCTTCTGGTGTTTTGCACAGCAAGAAGGTAGCTTGTATCCATCATGTAGACAGTCCTGTTTGTAGGAATGAAACAAAGGGGACATATGAGGTCCTGGGCGTTATTTATTGTGTGCCTAGACATTTTATCATTGCCGCTTCTCTTTTGCTGTCCGATAGTAACAGAGTGCCGGTGTCGGTGTTATTGGATTCCGGTGCCACAGGGAATTTTATTGATATCTCTTTGGCAGAGAAGTTAGAGCCCCCTTGTTGTTATAAAGAGCAGCCAGAACCAGTAAGGGCGATAGATGGAACAGAGTTAACCTCGGGTTCCATCACACGTCAGACAGTTCCTCTGCTTTTGCTGTGTGAGAATGGACACTCCGAGTTGGTGTGTTTTGATTTAATTGATGCCCCATCCTTTGGGTTAGTGTTAGGAGTGCCTTGGCTCCAGGAGCACAATCCCAGAATTGATTGGGTTCAACGTTTGGTAACCCTGGACTCCATACATTGTTTGAAACATTGTTATCAAGAGGCGAGTGAGGGGGTGTCCCCTTTGTCATGTGCAGTAACAGACGTGGGTTCTGTTCCTTTGCAATATGCGGCATATAGGGATGTCTTTGATAAGGGTCAAGCTCAGGGTCTCCCGCCTCACCGGTCCTTTCACTGTAAGATAGATTTGGTGCCTGGTGTTCCACTGCCGTGTAGTCGTATTTACGCGCTTTCGGAACCCGAGGAGTTGCACCTTAAGGAATATTTGGACGAGATGTTAAGGCTGGGGTTTATTCGTCTCTCTAGTTCGCCCGTGTCCTCGGCTATCTTTTTCATACCGAAGAAGGAGGGCACGTTGCGCGCTTGTGTGGACTATAGGGCCCTGAATAAAGCCACGGTGAAGAACAAGTACCCGCTTCCACTCATCCCTCTGCTATTAGATCAACTGCGAAAAGCAATGGTTTTCACCAAATTGGACTTGCGCGGTGCATACCATCTGATACGTGTTCGTCCTGGGGATGAGTGGAAGACGGCGTTTAAAACCAAACACGGCTTGTTCGAATATTGCGTAATGCCGTTTGGCTTATGTAATGCGCCGGAGGCCTTTCAGTTCTTTATTAACGAGGTCCTCCGTGATTATCTGGATAGAAGTGTCATCGTCTATCTAGATGATATATTAATCTTCTCGGAGACCGGTGCTGAACATCAAGAACACGTGACACAGGTACTACAGAAACTGCAACAACATCATCTGTATTCCAAATTAGAGAAGTGTCAGTTCAGTACACATAAGGTGGAGTTTCTGGGATTCATCATTTCAGCAGGAGGTATTCAGATGGACCCTCGAAAGATAAAAGCTATTGTTACTTGGCCTATACCATCATCAGTCAAGCACGTTCAGGTCCTGTTGGGGTTCGCCAATTTTTATCGGCGTTTTATTTCTCACTTCTCCGACATAGTGGCACCCATGACACGATTGTTGAGGAAGGGGGTTCCCTTTGTTTGGTCTACTGAGGCTCAGGGCGCTTTCCAAACGTTACTGGGGAAATTTACATCGGCACCTGTTTTGGTGCATCCTGATCCTGCCCTGCCGTTCTTTGTGGAAACGGATGCCTCATTGTGTGCTGTTGGTGGAGTGTTGCCCCAAAGAGATGTAGAGACTGGACATATGCACCCCATTGGGTTCTTTTCAAAGACTCTGTTGCCAGCGGAGCGTAATTATACCGTGGCTGAGAGGGAGCTGTTGGCTGTTAAGTTGTCCTTTGAGGAGTGGCGGCATTATTTATGGGGAGCTCGGCATACCATCACGATTTACACTGATCACAAGAATCTGGAGTTTTTCGTTCTGCTCGTGCGTTGACACCACGCCAAATGCGGTGGGTTCTTTTCTTTAATGAGTATGACTATGTCATAACCTATAGACCCGCAACACAGCAGATTAAGTCAGATGCTCTTTCTCAGATTCACGTTGATCTTAGGGATGTTGGCCCTGCGAAGGACGACAGGCCTATGATCGATGGTGATAAGATCGTAGGGGTTACCATGGCCGATGACTTTCTCTCTGTAGTAAAGGACCAATTGCGTCAGGTGGATCTGGCGCCTTGGGTGTCGTTGCCCCAGGGCTTGGTACAGGATGGGTTGCTGTATCATGAGGGTCGGTTGTTTGTTCCCCCTGTATTACGGGAGGTGGTTCTGCAATGGTGCCATGCGTCGGCATTGGTGGAGCATCCTGGAGTGCAGAAAACGAAAGAACTGTGTTTGCAATGGTTTTGGTGGGATACATTGGGTCGGGACATTCAGGGTTATGTGGCAGCTTGCCTTGTTTGTGCCACTAGTAAGCCCACCCAAAGTTAACCATCCGGTTTGCTGCAACCCTTGGAGGTACCTCCGGCTCCCTGGCATACCATTAGCATGGATTTTGTTACCGACATTCCCCCTGTGGCTGGTTTCACCGCTGTTTTTGTGGTGGTGGACCTGTTCACGAAAATGGCTCATTTCATCCCACTACCCAAGATCCCTACCGCTAGAGAGATGGCCCTGGTGTTTATGAATTCAGTTGTGAGGATACATGGACTGCTGTCAGCAATAGTGTCCGACAGGGGGGCTCAGTTTGTGTCCCATTTCTGGAAGGAGCTTTGTTCGGTGCTCAAGGTGGAAATAAGGCTGTCGTCAGCCTACCATCCGCAGTCTGACAGGCAGACCGAACGTACCAACCAAACCATGGAGCAGTACTTGAGGTGCCTTGTGTCGTCGTTGTCGTGTGATTGGGTGACGGCTCTTCCTGCAGCGGAGTTTGCTTATAACAACAGTCTGCATTCCGCTTTGGGCATGACTCCTTTTTATTGTTCACTGGGGTACCATCCTAGGGCTTTAGCTATCCAACCCACGGGTCGTGTGCCAGCCATAGACGACGTGTGTAAGAGAATGAGTGACATCTGGGGTTTGGTACGGGTACAGTTGCTCAAGGCTAAGGCTGATATGAAGGTTCAGGCAGACAAGCACAGGGCGCCTGCTCCTTCTTACCGGGTGGGTGAGCAGGTATGGTTGGCTACCCGTAACCTCAGGCTACATGGGTCCCGGAAATTGCAGCCCCGATATGTGGGTCCTTTCCCGAAAGTGCAGGTGATTACTCCTGTGGCTATGAAACTGGAACTGCCTGGGGATTATAGGGTTCATCCCGTGTTCCATACACCTTTACTGAAGCCGTATGTGCCTTCACGCCAGGTTTTGCCGACCCCTCCTCCTTTGTTAATTGATGGGCAGGAGGAGTTTGAGGTTCGCGCCATATTAGATTCTCGGCGTAGGAAGGGCCGCCTGTTTTATCTGGTGGATTGGAAGGGCTATGCACCGGAGGATAGGACCTGGGAACCTGCTGGGGGGGGTTCATGCTCCCAGGCTGGTCCGATTGTACCATAGGCAGCATCCCACTAAGCCTCGTCCGGTGGGGAGGAATGTTGGGAGGGGTACTGTTAGGGTCTGGGGCTAGTCCTCTTTCCATGACCATGTTTCTGTTGTCACATGACTTACCTGTGCAGACTTAAGCTGGGTCTGCCCTTTCCTCAGTGCTTGGTATCTATCCATGTTAGTTTCAGGTCCTGTTCCTTGGTGGATTTCCGGATCCTCCCTTTGCTGCTCACGGGCTCGTGAGCAGGTCTTTTGGACTTCTGTGTTTTTTCTGAGTTCCCCCGTTTCTTCCGTGTAGTCCCTCCCCTTCCCTTCAAGTCGTAACCTGCGGTGTGATTCAGCGCTATTCCGTGGGGTCTGGTACACAGCCTGACTAGGGCGCTGGGGCTCCAGCTCCTTTTTCTTTATCCGAAGAGACTATTTGGGGTCGGGTGACAGCGGAGTGTGTTATTCCAAACAGAGACGCAATTGGACTTCCGCGTTGTTGTGGAACCTATCGACTTTGTTGTGCCGGCTTGGACGCTTTCCGGTTTTTCGGTGCTTCCTGGTTTGCACAGTACGGAGAACGCGCTGAGAGCCTCTATTGTTTGTTGTGGCCCCGTTCTTTACCTTCCCGAGTATTTTTGATCCCGAACGAATACCAAGGGGGTTTTTTATGTCGCTCATTCGACTTTTTCCCCCTTATTGCGGGTTTTTGTTCCTACGAGAAGATTGCTTCAGGATTTCCCTGCATTGAATCGCCCCTTCCTCTGGATAGCGTGTGCACCCATTGGATGTCTTCATAACGAGCACCCTGCATTCGACACTGGTAAGGAGGTTATTGTGTTTGTATAGGGGCATGGTCATGGATAAAAGGGTATGAGGGTTGTTACAGAATAAGAGCAGACCATTTAAGCAGTGCTTTGTTTCATAGGTGCAGAGCTGTGAAGACAAAGAATCCTCTGGCTGTTACTACTCGGGTGGAAGCAATCATCCTTGTCCTTTCCCTTTGTTTCTTTTTCTTCCCGCCCCCTCCCCTTTGCTCATTGGTTTACTCATTGTATATCAGTCAGTGAGTGGCACATGGGTAGGGGTAGTGGATCGGGTCATACATCGCTCCTGCAGTGTACGGGCATTGGAGGTGGAAACTAACATTGACGAGAGAAAAGGAACAAGCTCATGATCTGTTACCAGGTGACTGGGTGAGGACGAAAGTTCACCGAAGAAGAAACTGCCTAGTACCCAGGTGGCAAAAGGCAAGACAGGTGATACTTGTTACAACTAATGCAGTAAAGTGCAGAGGTTTGAAGAGGTGGATTCATGCAAGTCACACCATTTGTGTACCTCCACCTGAAAATCCTGATGAAGGTGACACTACAGCTGATTCAGATTCTGAAGAAGAACCTGAAAAAGATTCAGATTCTGAAGATCAACAGGAAGATCGACATCTGGAAAATTCAATTGCGAATGAGGCGTTGAATGAAGATATTGAAGAAATACAAGACTCTGAAAATGATGATGATCTGCTAGAAAAAGGAGCAGAAAAGGAGTTTGATGTGATTCAAAATCAGGAGAGTATTGAAAAGCAGATTGGAAGCTCTGAAGGCAGGAACGAAAATTCTGAAACTAGGAAGTTGGAAGTAATTGAAGAAGAAGAAGAAGACGAAATTCCGAGTACCAGCTATAAGGATGATGTTCCTAACAGAGTGAAACTGCCAAGTAAAGAAGAACCTAGATTTAGAATTGAAATCTCAGATACTGAATCAGATGAAAGTGATGATGAATCCAAAGTGAAAGGTTCAAGAAAAAGAGCTTAGAGAGCAGAGTGTAATCAATCTGAACCAAAAAAGAAATTATTGAGAAAAGGAGATAACTGGCCAACTGAAAATGAAGGTCTGAAATTCAAATTAGTAAACAGATCAAGAGAGCAGGTTAACGAGATGTCAAGTCAAAAAGGAGACTCTGACAAGAAAATTCAAGCAGGAAAGAAAATAGAAGTGATTAGCAGTAGAGCAAAGAGAGTAGTGAAGCCTAACCAGAAATACAAGTCCCCTGAGTGGACTTATATAATAATTCCACCAGTAGTGGAAGTGAATAGCAGTAGTCAAGAGGATATTGATGACACAAGTGACAATGATTGATTTTGGTTTTATATAAAGTTGAAATTTGTACTTGGCATAAGGCTGAAGAAATTGTGTTAGGTGACACAAGGTCGAAGAAATTGTGTTAGTTGGAAAAACACATTTATGTAAGATGCAAGGTCGAAGAAAAGCTGTTAGAAAGTAGGGGTTTCTTTAAAAAAAAAATCAAAAACAAGGTGAGTGTATTTTAATTTTAATTTTTAATTTTGTTTTTTTTAGAAAGGCTCTTGTGTCAAAGTAAAGATGCCTTCTGTTAACAATAATTCAAGATGTTCCATCTTAAGGAGTTGTTGTAAAATGTCTTCTATTTGTGTGATTTTATTAGTTTTGGTCTGGTTAATTTTAGCTGTTATTTTTCCTTTAGGGATTGATAAAGAAGAATACAAAGCTAATATGACAAGTAAAGGTGTGGCTAAACAAGTTAACAATAATGTAGTAGGCAAGACTAACAGAGTTATTGAGCACAAACCAGAGATCCACCAAGATAGATCTGTTGGTGATTTTTCTAGTAATACTTTTTTAAGGCTTTTATCTGAATATGTTAAAGTTATGGATGTTAAGGATTGCTACATTTGTGTGAAATTACCTGCTTCCGTCTCTGAGGGGGTGACTTATAATATGCTTCCCCTTACTTATGGCATCACTTGCAGTGTTATAGCTAGTCTGTTTTATCAAACAGGTCGTTTGGAGTACTATTATTCAAATTATGACGAAATTTTTGCAAACTTAAAAGTTGATAAGAGCTTGAATAAGCATAAATATGCTAAACAGATGAGGGAATTTTTCATTGTAACTAATGAACTTACTTATGAGTATGCTTTTAGAAATAATTTAACATGTAAATTGAGAGATGAAGAGCAATCTTTCTTAAATTTAGTTGAAGAGAGAAGAGCAATTTATAAGCGTAATGAAATGCTGAAACAAACCAAATCTAAGCTTTGACAAATGGAGGATGAAAAGCTTAATGGTAGAACAGAAAATGTTGCTATTCACATAGATAAACCTGTTAGTGGTAAGCTTTGTATTCGAAGAGATAATACTCTTTTTGATAATTATTTTGTTGGTGCAGTCAATGTGAAGACACATATCAAATCTTAGGTGGGTGGGGATTTAAAGGTGGTAAAGATCCAATTTTTCCGGGAATTTATTTTGTGTGTGGAAACAAAGCCTATTACAACCTACCAGATCACTGGTATGGTACTTGCAATGTTGGTTTAGTTTTCCCAAAGATTTTTCATGTAGATAGAAATGCAGAAGGTTCATTTACAATTAACAATCATAGAGTAGATTCAGAAGGGAAAGTTTTACAGAAATTTTGGGAGATATTTTTGGTGCAGTCATTCCTTTCGTTGGTATAACCCTGAATGCAGTCAAAATTAGAAAAATGTTAACAATTGTTGACAGATTGTCTACTGATACTGCTAGTGGATTTCAATTAGTCAATACTGAACGTATTTCTATGAGAACGATGGTTATGCAGAATCGTCTTGCCCTTGACATTCTCCTAGCTAAAGAGGGAGGAGTTTGTAGAATATTACATGTCCAGCATTGTTGTACATATATCCCAGATAAGAGTCAAAACATTGAGATGTATATAAAACAATATTACAGAATTACAATCAGAAATTGTACTCTTAGAAGATGAGGATTTTTCAGAACGCTTGAGCAAAAGATGTGCAGCAATCAAAAACTGGTTCCAAGAGATTGGTAGTTCAATTTTAGGCAAAATATTGTATCTTTTATTAGCTATAGTTTTTGTGGTTCTTTTGTTAAAAATTAGTTGCATGTTACACAAGAGAAAGAAGTATCTAAGGGAAAAGAAGAGAATTTATAAGCTCAGAAAAGAACAAGAAAAAGAGATTGAATTAGAAGAGTTTCGTAGGTCAAAATATGAGAGTTACAAACAAACAGCTGATACAAGAGTTTAGAAACACTAATACTGTGATTATCAAAACATGTTCAAGGGTTAAAATTTTGCTAAATTTTTGGGTATTGTTTGGTGATTTTGAAATCACCAGATGAGGGAGTTGATGGAGCGAGATTCAGAATAATATTTTGTTCTGGCTCGCAAAGTTAAACTTCCATAAAACCATAACCGCATTAATAAGCATGAGTTGAAAAGTACTAATCCACTTAGTTTTAAAATGCATATACACGAGAAAACACGAGGGACTAATACATGCACTTTATGTTGCATCTGCAAGTGCCTTGAAAATAATAAACTAACCTTGTCTATTGTCTTTGTCAGTATTAAATGCGGCTGTTTAACTAATGGCATGTGCTTATTATGTGTGCTTATGTTATGTCTTTTCGTCTTTATGTGGCAAAGCTCGTGAAGAATCCTGCGGCCTAAAAGAAGAAGGTAGATAAAATTGCAGCTTTGTGTGCACAGCTAGGTAACATAAATTAATGGGTTAATAATTAGCAAAGGGGGTGGGTAACAGAATGGGTCTCAATTCTCTAATTAATTGATGTTTTGTGTTTGTTTAAATAATAGTTTCGAGTGAGGCCTAAAGAGTGCATTGAAAAATGACGTTGCCCAGTCCTGTCCAGAGAGAGCAAGAGCCCTGCATGGAAACTTTTACCACGTTGAAAATATTTGCAAGCTCAAATGAAAATTGTTTTACGTGCTCTTGGAGAGACAAACTCAAGGACAGGAAGCGGCAAAGTTTGCCAAGCTAAGGAAGTCACGGCCTGTGACTCGCAAAATGTTTCTTTTTAAGGAAGCTGCGTGTCTTATGAATAAGAGACAATGGACTTTTAGAAAAGCCCGATCTAGGCTTGGTGAAAAGTGGTGACATCATATAAGCTGACATCAATCAGCCAATGAGAACACTGGATGTCAGAGAAAAATGTACTTTTAAGTAAGATTAGCTAGTTAGAAAGGTATAAAAATTGCCCCCATGGGCAGGAGGGTGTCTTCTCGCTTACCGATTCCTGAAGGGCGTGTCATGCTGTTGGACTTTTAGCGCACGTAAGGATTATAGGCTTTAATGACTTTAACTTTTAGCTGAAGCAAGTTTTAGTCAGAGAAATAAACTTAGGGAATGAAAACTGTTATTTGCTTTAATTCATACGTACTGATTTGCTTTGAAGATGTCAGTTCAATAATACATTTACTTTAATAAATGCTGCTAAAATTGCTAATAAAAAGATTCTAAATAAAATGCTCTTTCTTGAATATTAAAGTTTAATAAATTAGATTTTTGAAACAACAAGCTGGTCTTGTTTATTCATGATCTAGTTACCATCAGCTGATCCATTTACCAAAGTGATCTAATTAAAATGATATATGCATAAAACAATGGTAAGAAATGATAAACTACAGTTGTATATAAATGTGTAAATAGTTTGAGAATAGGTTCTGATTAATTAGGTTACATGATTCAGTTGCTCAAAATCATGTCTCGTTAGTTTATGTGCCTGCATAAGAGATTTGTGATTAATGGTGAGTATTATGGAGTAGGGTAGCGTTGGTGGGACAGATTTTCTATAGGAGCGCTGGATCAGCTGGGTGGGTACATGGAAATAAAATGCATCAGTGAAGAGAGGTTCTGTGAAAATGATAGGAAGTCAGGAGGTGCACACCCAGATTTTCGGAACTGTTTATAATACCAACGCTTTTAGGCATTTTTTATGGACACTTTGAAAAAATGTCCAATTTAGACACGGTTTTCATCAAGTTCTTTTCTTTTGGTGTAACAGAAGGATAGGCTTTATTGGCATTCATGAAACTATTTGATTCTTCATGAGTGTCCCTTGAGAACCTATTATTGCTTTGTAGCAAATGTTTGGGGAGATTAAACTAGGCCTGGGCGGAGTTCAAGGATTTCCGCTATGCAGAACTCCACGAAGTGACCCAAAATTTAGCAGACCAAACGGACTTCTGTAAGCGTCGAAGTTTGTTAAGTTACTCCAATTGCGCAAATTATTTGTTCCGGGTGATTGTTCCGCACTGGAAAATCAGCGTGAATTGCACCATATGCAGTGCAAGAGGGTGCTGCTTCTTTCTGTCACTCGAATAGATGTTCTACTCGAGCAGCAGTTTCCTCAAATCGAATGGAACGGTTCTGAACGCGACCGGTAGGGGCCATCCTCGACGGCCGGCATTGAGAATTCTCGCTGGGAGGCGGTCTGGAATAAGATTTTCCTCGCTCGCACTCGCCAGCTTAATGTTGGCGTGCGCGAGCGAGGGAAAAACTCCACTCCATTCCGCTCAGTGGAGTTATTTGTAATTCCACATGCTACACAGAGCGCAGAATGGGAAAAACTCAGTGAGTGGAGCGGAATTTCACACCCAGGCCTAGATCATACTATAAAATTCATTAATCTTTTTATAATATTTAAAAGTATATTGGGTTACAGAGCTCCTCTGAAATTAAGGACTGTATGAAATAAGCAGTTGTAACCAGTGCTAAATTTGTAAAATAATAAGTGCCAAGGCCCTGACCAGGAGGTCATTGCAGCTTGCACCACCCATTGCCCCTGACATCGCTTCCAATGGGGGTACCAAAACAACTACTAACCATCTCTCACCTGTAAGTGTGACAGTTTAGATTATTCCAGGTCCCCAAAGCTAAATGATTGGCTGTGGAGGCAGGTATTAGTAATTTTTTTTTATTTTTTATTTTAATATATTTTTATTATTCAAGTTAAGCACACTTTATCCTGTACACGTTAATCTTTAACAAGTGCCAATTTCATTAATCCATATTTCACAAATCAGATCTCAGATACATATGCAATACATAATTCATCATGTTGTCATTCCTTTACCCATTTAAATAAAAATAATCAAAACATTTTAACATTTCAATCAATCAAGAAAACAAAGCAAAGAGAAAAAAAAGAGGAAGACCAAAAGGGGGAAATTTTCCTATTGGTCACTACTTTGCATCTCCTTCCATTTACTTAAGGGCTCCCAAATCCTTATACCTAAGCACCTTCCTCTCCTCCCCTTCCGTGCATAGATATTTTTCTCAATATTATATGAATATAACAGATTTGCCAGCCAAATTTGAAATGTTGGGGGATTTTTATCAAGCCAAGCCCTAGCTATTACCAGTCTATAAACAGCCATAGCCACAAATAGGAATTCAGCATGCTGTTCCTGCTCCCCCTTACCCACCCCTAGCAGAATCCAAGATGGTGTAAGAGTAATTTCTATATATCCAAATATCTTGTTAGAAACCCCTCTATCCCTTTAATCAATGAGTTTAGTTAAGGGCAAGTGGCAAAGATATGTATGCTATCAGCCTCCAATGAATTACATCGGGGACAGGTAGTTCCTGTATTACCACCCCATTTTGCTATCCTCGCCGGAGTATAATAAAGAAAATATAATGTTTTGTAGTGCTGAGACTGCAGAGGGGCTGCACACAAAATTGTACGTCCTAAATTCAGAGACTCGAGAAATAGGGTGTTTTCATCTCCCAACTTCTCCGCCCATTTCGTGCTAAATTTCTCCAGATCATCCACCCTTCCCTTTATCAAAATTCAATAAAATGACCTAATTGTGCGATCCCCCATCAGCTTAATTTTCTCCATTATTTCATTTTTATCAAAGCCTGCGAGACCTCCCACCTTGTTTTTGAAAAAACTCCTGATCTGTAGATACTTATAAAACCCTCTATTGTCCAGCCCATATGCATCTCGTAGGTCTGAAAACTGTGCAAATCCGTCATGGCAAAACAGGTCACCTATTTGCGTGATCCCCCTTGCTGCCCACTCTGCCATTGTATGATCAGCGAATATTTCAGTGGGGAATGATCTATTGTTAATCAGAGACACATATCTATTGTACCTCCCCATCTTGGCTTTCTTTAGAAAGGCATTCCACACACTTACTGCAGACAAAACTGTCTTGAACCGAGTTCTCTTAAAATAACCAAAATCAATACAATTTAAAAAACAATTATCAACATTTGCCCCAAGCACAACAGCATAAACCCCAGTGGAAAAGTTATTCACCCTTTCATCGTCATTATTCCCTCCAATTAATCCCTGCATATATTGCAAAACAGATGCCATATAATATAAACGGAAATCTGGTGCACCCCAACCCCCCTTGTCCCTAGGAAGTGTCATAAACCTATAGGCCCTCCGGGTCTTACCGTGTGCCCAGATAAACCTATTGCATATGGCCTCTAGACCATTAAACCAGCTGGCTTCAAACAGGAGAGGAATGGCCCTAAAGAGATACAAAAATTTAGGAAGAACCATCATCTTGATGATGTTGGTACACCCTACCAGCGACAGGTGTAGGTTGTTCATCCTCTCCAAATCCGTTTTTACTTGGGCTATTAAGGGTGACATATTGTCTTTTACTATCTTATCTACTTCTGATGTAATCTGCACACCTAGATAGGTTGCCGCCCCCACAACTCTATCATCATTACATACTACAAAGCTGTTTTTAACTATCTGGGTTTTAGTATTATTCAGGCTGTACCCCGAGAATTGCCCAAACCGATTAGCCTCACCTTCGATTGCCCTAATAGCATCTGCAGAATTCGGAGTCAAGATGGCCACATCGTCCGCATATGCCAACGTTTTAATCCGGCATCCATTCAATACTAGTGGTGGAATCTGATCATTACATTCCAACCTGCGTAAGTATGGATCGAGGTACAGCGCAAAAAGCAGGGGAGAAGAGGGACACCCCTGCCTGGTTCCTCTATTGATATTAACTGTGGTTGACTGCCCTCTATTAACCCTTATCTTAGCCACCGAGTTTATATACAGTGTCTGCAGGGCCTTAATAAATCCCACCCCTATGCCGCTCCACCTCAAAACTGCCCATAGGTACCCCCAGGAGACCCTATCAAATGCTTTTTCGGCATCTAGAAACAAAGCTGCCATAGGGTCTCCCAGAATACTTGCTGCATCAAATGCCGTAATTACCTGTCTAGTATGTTGAGTCGTTCCTTTACCCGGAATGAACCCATGTTGAGACGAGCTTACCAGTGATTCCACCACTCTTGATAGCCTTTTAGCCAGTATTTTTGAAAATACCTTGACATCCGCGTTCATGAAAGTGATGGGACGATAGGAACCCGGGACAGTTGGAGGTTTTCCTTTCTTGGGTATTACAATGATATCCACCCCACCCCATGACTCTGGGACGAACTCTCCCTTTTACGCCAATAGCTTAACATTGAACATTTCTTTTAAGAGTACTGGTTGAAAAACTTTATAAAATTCGACAGGAATTTGATCCGGGCCAGCTGCCTTCCTGGATGGTAAATCCCTCAGAGCCAAGACCAATTCTTCTAACTGGAAAACCTCTTCCAATCCCCCCCTATCCTCCTCCGAGATTTCTGGGGGCACTATCTCTCCTAAATACCTACTCATGTCCTCCTCCCTCCCGGGGCCATCCGCTGTATACAACTCTGTGTAAAATTGTTTAGATACCTCCCTCACCTGTTCGGCTTCCGTTACCATAATACCCTGGGAGTTTTTGATCTCCTTGATGTCAGCCGTCCCTTCCCTTTGCCTAGTACGTATAGCTAATATATGGCCAACTCTCTCACTAAGTTCATACGCTTTTTCCTTGTTTACTAGATACCTCTCTACTGTTTTTTTAGCCATCCCATCCATAGCTTCTGCTTTAAGAGTAATAATTTTCAATAGTAACTGGTCGAGCGAAGATCGTAGTTGTATAGCTATTGCAAGTTCTTCCTCTGTTTTCTTAAGGAACCTCTTAGACTCTTCAGCTTTTACCTTCTCTTTCCTTTGACCCTGTTACAGGATCAGGAATATTGTTACAGGATCAGGAATATTGTTACAGGATCAGGAATATTGTTACAGGATCAGGAATATGTTACAGGATCAGGAATATCGAGAAACTATGATGAACTGGATCAAAGATTTTTGGGAGATAAATAGAGGTACAGCAGCGTCAGGGGAAGTATGGGATGCTTTTAAAGCTAGAGTAAGAGGAGAGACCTTGAGGTATTAGTAATTTTTTATGTTTATTGTATTCATAAACAACAGTTGCCCTGCTCCTCTCTAAAGTAGATGAGCAGCGCCACCATGTGGCAGACAGTCATAAGTGAGATGTTTACAACTAAGTGTCAGTGCTGAGCACCAGAAAACAACAGCTCAAATTAAGCACTGGTTGTAACAGAATGTGTAAAAGATAATAAGGCTCGCAACTGCATCTTATTGATGATGGGCAATGGACTGCAGAATTCACTGAATTTGGTTAGGACCGCATTTATTTTCCACATGTGCCAAACCAATAAATTAAAGGAAATGCTACTAAAAGAATACAGGGGAGACGCAAACATCAATTCCTAAAGCGTAATACTGGCATGTTAAAGCCATAAATTCTAATTTTCATATTACATGTCTCTAATGTATGAAGTGATATTTGTAGAGCCTAGATGTTACTAAAGAGCAGCGGCACACTGCACATGCAATGGAGCATTCATGAAGACAAATCTAAAAAATACAGTTAGGTCGGACAAGACTGGGGTGATATGAGATGCACTTACATAATTTTTAGGCGGACTCTCGAGTCCTCCTATCTAGAGCCCAATCCCACCTCCCTGATCTCGTGCCTGTTTCACCTCCCTCTTGGTGTGTCATAGTGTGGTTTTGATGTTTAGGTGTACGTAATCGTTTTCAATTAAATGGTTTCTTACTTTGGTCATATGCAACAGTGCTATGCATTGTGTTGTTCTACTCTGTACAGCACACTGATACCTTCTGCATTGCATTGCATGCACTCTATAAGAATGGGTTAAAAAATAAATGCCTTCACTGACCTAAAGTTGACCTTCAGTTCAGGCATGCAACGATATCATTTACTTTTCTCCTCTGCCCATGGTGGATGAGTCATGTAGAGGCAAAGTAAGGTCCTCAGCTGAACCTACTGCAGTCTATTGTGATGAGCATATGTGGGCCAGAGTCCTGAAAGTAAATATCACTGGTGAAAAAGTCCCTGAACTTTTCAGCAATCCAAACTTCAGCAGAGGGATCTATGACCTGCAACCTCTATGGACAATGCAAAATTCATGACCTGACTAAGAATATAGACATCCCAATCTCCAAGGTATTTTGAGAGAGAGGCAGTTTGCATTTTGAGTGCTTCATTAAATTCCATAATGTAAGCCATGTCTAGGTAGGTTTGAAATTTGCATAGGGCCAACTGCAGTGTACACACCGAAGCTAGACAATTGTCCAGCAGGGACAAATGCCTACACAAAGCAGAATGTCAACAACTGCTAACAGGATGATGTTACGCCAGATGCTTTCTGTATAGTTATTCGATTTATAATGATGGCACTTATCGGCTTTGTAAATGCTCTATTGGTACTGCATTTTATGTTTTCATTTTATTTATTTCAATGCGATTTTATATAGCGTGAACTTTAACCGAAGGTGTCAGAACGCTTTACAAAAGAACCAGTTACATTACATAAGGATTTCAGAGTATATGAGTTACTTAAAAGATACAAACAGAAAACCTCTAAATTCACATAAGAATGGTAGTTAGTACAAAAGTCTACTACAAATACTAGTGGTTAGAGTTACATATATACAAGTTGCACATTCACTCGAGGAAGGATATAAACAGGTAAGCTCTACAATCACATAAGAATGGTAGTAAGTATAAAAAGTCTACTACAGATAATAGTGGTTAGAGTTACATATATACAAGTTGCAGATTCACTCGAGATTACATTTTAATAAAAGTAGAAGCAGTAAAAGTTGGAGAAATAAAAATACAAATTTACAAAGCATGAACTTCTCGCCAATGCAGGGATGGGGGCCTCCTCATCGTTCCTGTAACTGGTGAGTCACGAGATTGAGGAAAACATGAGGTGGCATTCCTTGAGTCAACAGTCCGGAGCACTCCTCATCAGTCCTGCATTTGACGAGGTAGACTCTTGAAGGGGGGGGGGCGGCACATCAGCGGTATCGAGCAATGGGGAGTTGAAAGTAGGGGGCAACTGCAGGCTCACCATGTCGTATCCTAGAGCCCCAAGGATCACAGGACACGGTGGCTTGCAATAAGGTAACTTTATTATCTTCTATGGTACAGCATCTGCATGCGTCTTGCCCCTTGCCCTGCTGGTCATCTTCTGTCCCGCCCTGCTACCCTGACGGGAAGTGGTGTCCGGTGTCCCCCTTCTCTTTGCCCCAGACCCAGGGTCCTAGTGCCCACTGTCTGGGCACGACATCTCTCCCTTTGTTGCAAAACAATATTTCCTGTGACGCTGTCTGTGGTCACCGATAGAGAAGTAATGATAGACAGAGAGATAGAGAGCGAGAGAGAGAGTGAGAGAGAGAGAGAGAGAGAGATCCTCACAGGCCTCCGTCACTTTACATCTCTTCAATCAGTCTCTGTGGTTTCTTGACTCCCTTCTCGGCCGTGTCTCTCCGTTGTCCACTTGTGCTCCTTCCTCCTGTTTAACTTCCCCCAGTGCTGGTGCCTGCTGTTCTTCTTCCTTTGTCTTTAGTTCTTTGAAATGTGAGCTGTTTCTTGTGATGGGATGTCACACTGCTGATGCTGTTATCATAGGTCCTCTCACTTCCGTCACCGTCAGTGGATCCTTTGGGAACGCGCTATCTGACTTCCGCAGCTGTCTTTGCCGCACTACCACTGTGTCTCCTTCTTTTATTTTAATTTTAGTGGCATGCCTCCTTCGATCGACGTATGCCTTCATTTTTGCTTTTGCTTCTTCGTCTCTGGCAGCTATGTTGCTTCACTTCACACTTGTCATCGCTTCCATTTGCGGTAGCCTCATCCTGCTCGAGCATCCTAGCACGAGCTTGGCGGGGCACTGGCCTGTGGAGCTGTGAGGAGTGTTCCGGTAGTCCCTTAGTATCTGGCATAGGGCCTGCCCTATCAATATCTGCGTTATCTTTGCTCGCTGTATCGCCTTCTTGATCATTCCCATGATTCTTTCGTCCATCCCATTCGCTTGTGGCCACAGAGGTGTTATTTTCCGATGACGGATCCCTAGGTATTCCATACATTTTCTGAACTCTTCTCCTGAGAACGGCGGGCCGTTGTCAGTCTTTAATGTTTGCGGAGAGCCCCATGCTCCAAAAACATCATCCATGACTGGTAGTGTTGTATTTGCCGAGGTTGACGCTACTTGCCTTACAATTGGAAACCTGGAGAATTTGTCTATTATCACCAGCAGGTAATTTCCTGTCTCCAGGGGCCCATACAAATCAGCTGCCAATTCTGGTCACACTGCTTTCGGAAGCTCAGACATCTGAAGTGGCTCCGGCTTGGGCGGCTGCCATGTCACTTGGCAGATGTGGCGGTGCATGACAGTTGCTTCAACCATGCTGTCAAGTCCCGGGAACCACACTTTTTCCCGTAGCATTTTATTGGTTGCTACCATTCCTCGGTGTGATTCATGTGCTAGCTCTATCGTCTGTCTCCGCAGCGTTCGGGGCATCACTATTCTTGTTCCTCTCATCATTATGCCATTTTCGGTCTCTGAGAGCTCTTCATGGATCTTTTTGAACGCCAAAAGTTCCTCTTTTATTACTCCTTCTTCCAAGATGCTGTTGTTATTGACATGCCTCCACCTTTATTGTCTTGTCACCTTCTGTATTGCTTGCATGGTAGGGTCTTGTCTCGTTTCCCGTTCCAGTTCTTCCATCATTATTGATGCCGGCGTGTTGTGTTTCCGTATGAAATTCAGGTATTCCTCCGCCATTGTGGTTGCCTCAGATGCATGTGGCAGGGGGTGCCTTGACATGTAGTCAGCCGGGTTGTGTTCTTTTCCTGGTTTGTGTATTATTTTGAAATTGTAGTCCATTAGCCGTATCCCCCACCTCTCTATCCGGGGCAGTATTTTGGCATTGGGATTTCCATAAATTGTTATTAGTGCTTGGTGATCCGTGATTATTGTGAAAGGTTTCCCCTAGATGAACATGTGATAATGTTCACATGCCCACACTACTGACAGACTCTCTTTCTCTGGTTGAGAATATGCTCTTTCGACGTCTGATAGGCTCTTGCTTCCGTAAGCCACTACACACCTTGGTGAGTCTTTGCCTGGTCTGTGTTGTGCCAGTATTGCCCCCAAACTCACTGGGCTGGCATCTACTGTCAATTCGGTGCAAAGCAGCGGATCAAAGTGCGCCAGGTGATCTACTGCTGTCACGGCGTGCCTGATCTCTTCAAATGCTTTGCTGCATTCTTCTGTCCATGTGAAGCTCTGGCCCTGTTTTGTCAGTTCTCTCAGGGGTGCGCTCACTGTGGCAAAATCTTTTATGTACCTTGCACAGTAGCTGGCGAGGCCAAGAAATGACCTCACTTCTGCGATGGTGCTTGGCTGTCTTGCTCTTTCCAGCGTGTCCACTTTGCTGCGATCTGGCCGCATTCCTTTTTTGGAGAAGATGTGGCCAAAGAATACCAGTTTGTCTCGCCCCAGTTCACACTTTTCCTCATTCAGCGTCAACCCCGCTTGTTCTAGTTGGGAACACACATCTGGCAATGCCTTGTCGTGCTCCTCATCAGACTTGCCGAACACCAGAATGTCGTCACTATAATTCAGGCTATTTTTCACTGGCCTTATTACTTGCCTTATTGTTTCCTGAAATATCTCAGCAGCGGACGATATTCCAAAACTCAGCCGTTTATATCGGAACAGACCCAGGTGCGTGGAAAACATTGTGATATACCTTTACTGAGGGTCGAGCTCTAGCTGATGAAATCCCTTGCACAAATCTAGCTTGGAGAAGCGTCATGTGCCTGTAAGGCAACTGATTATATCATCAAGGTGAGGTCTAGGGTGCCTCTCACATTCGATCGCTGTGTTCGGTATTCTCATGTCAACACAGATGCGAATTTTGGACGTGTTTATTTTCGGTACTGCCACTATTGGTGACACCCAGAGCGTCGGTCCTTCTGCTGGCTCTATGATGTCTTGCTTGAGCAGCGCTTCAATCTCTTCTTCTACTTTCTGTTGCAGGTGTATTGGCACTCGCTGGTGGTGTTGAGCTACTGGTTTTACTGCTTCATCAATGTGTAGTGTTATTTGGCGCCCCTTTAGCTTCCCTAGTCCTTGCAGTAACTTGGGGTATTCCTTCATGATGCTCTTCTTCTCTGACATGTTGTACGTCATTTCGAGGAGGCCCATCACCTGGGCTGTGACATTGCTCACTAGGCACAGTGCTGGAATGTCACCTTTCAGCACGTGAATCTCTTCTTTGATCGTTTGACCTTTGTACGTCAGGTTCTCTGTGAATTTTCCCATGTTTGTCACTGGTTTTCTTGACCCCCATGTGAATACCTCAACTCTTGATGGCTTCAACACTGGCTTCACTTCCATCTTCTCATATTCCGACACACACATGATGTTACATGTTGCGCCGCTGTCTAGCACAAACCTTGCTTTGTGTGGTCCTACGTCTATGGTCACGGACTCCGTCTTCTTTATCGTGTTCTTGTCCACAAGGCGAATGCTTTCTTGATTTCCGCCTTCATCTGTGGACATGGCAGCAGCGTCTGACATGAGGTAGAGTCGTTCTACTTTTTCTTCTTCCCCTTCTTCTCCTGACTCTATCGAGGAGCTTCTGTTTGCTGTTTCGACATGTCTGACATGTCTGCTTGACATCATTCGCGGTCTTCCCGATCTTCCTCTTTCACTTCTAAATTGCAGTCCCTGGCATACGCTGGCAAAGTGGTTGTTTCTGTTGCATTTCCTGCATGTTTGGCCAAATGCCGGGCACATGCCTCTGTGTGGAAACTCAATTCCACATCTGTAGCAGGTCGATTCAGGTTGCTTCCTTGTCGCCTGTTCATTCTGCCCTTTGTTCCAGCTGCTTGTGCGGCTGCTCTCTGTCATGCGGTGGCCTTGTTCAACTCGCCGTTCTTTTCCTCGCTCCATTTGCTTTGCTTGCACTGTCGCTCTTGCCTTGGCTCTTGCTAGTGACAGGATCTTTTCCAGTGAGGTTGGTTCCTTCAGGATTCTCGCACGGAAATCCGTATCACGGCATTCTTCAATGGTGCACAGGCGAATCGCTTGCTCGTTGTTGTACTTGTCGAAGTTATATCGCTCAAAATCAATGTTCCTCTGAGGATCAAATTTGTTCGTTAGACACTTTGTCAGTCCCGTGTACGTCGATATCTCGTCTTCTGGTAGGGTCACTAGTAGATGGTCTACTTCATCGCCCACTAGGTTGAGGAACAGACCCAGTTGTTTGGCCTCTGTCACATCCGTGGACTCCATGTACCTCTCGAATCTCCTGACCCATCTCTCCCATCTTATACGCACTTGCGGCTCTGACAGATTGAATGGGAGAGGTCTGCGATATTAGGCGCTCTGCCTTTCACTCCTTGGCTCTGCCATTTTGCTTTTCTTGGTGCTCTTGGTGGCACTTGCGTGCGTCTCTATTGTTTCACTATTCTCCTCTGTTCCTTCTTTTATTTTAATGTGTCCCTTGTTTGCATCTGTTTGTGCTTTCTTTTCACTCTTTTATTTTTTTTTACTTATTTATTCATTTGCACTGCCTTGAGCTTCTTTTTCCTTCTTTTGGTGCTCTTTTCGGCACTCTCGTGGCTTTTTCCTTTTTGCCTGACTTCAAAATGGCCGCCGGTCTTTTCCGCTCCCCTATTAGTTCATTTGCCTGACTTCAAAATGGCCGCCGTGATTCTCGTGAGACTTCGGGACCAATCCGAGCGTTGCCTGACTTCAAAATGGCCGCCCGATCTTCTCTTGCGCTGATTGGCCCATCTGCCTGGCTTCAAAATGGCCGCCGGGATTCTCACGAGAGCTCGCGCTCAAATTGCTCGATGTTCGCGCTCACTCGGCTCATTCAGTCTGGCTTACCGGTGATCTTGGGATGCTTCTTTTTCATCTTCTGTAGCGGTCGGGGTGGGCTCCTGCGCCGCTTTCTTCACTTACACGCGAACCAGGGTGGGCTCTTGGTCTCGCTGATGTTGTCGCTCGTCACTCGACGCGACCCATGGTGGGCTCCTGGTCTCGCTCCTGCACTCCTGCTGGGCACTCGATACGTGTGTCCTCGTCGCCAGTTGTCATATCCTAGAGCCCCAAGGATCACAGGACGCGGTGGCTTGCAATAAGGTAACTTTATTATCTTCTATGGTACAGCATCTGCGTGCGTCTTGCCCCTTGCCCTGCTGGTCATCTTCTGTCCCGCCCTGCTCCCCTGACAGGAAGTGGTGTCCGGTGTCCCCCTTTCCTTTGCCCCAGACCCAGGGTCCTAGTGCCCAGTGTCTGGGCACGACACACCACCTGTCCCCAGTGTTCGCTTGCCATCAACTGCACTTTCCAAAATGTGACCTCTCCCCTTCCGGCATCGCCGCACCCTCCTTGACTCCCTGTCCGGTGCCATACTCCAGCAGTCTGAGGCACCATGTGATCACCTCAGAAACAGAGTCTGCACCAAGCGCAGTAGGATGACTTCTTGCTCCCAGCCCGGGGCGGGCAGGGTGGCGACCAGGCTGCCACTGGTCCATATGGCAGCGGGACGGCACTTTGGTGCTGACGGCATCTCTCCTCGCTGTCGCAGGCACGGAACGGACCTCCAGAGCCACAAGATGGCCTCTCGCCCATCCCACCCAGGGAAGCACTCATTCAACGAAGGCGGAGTGCCGAGGAGACCAGCGGTTGATATGAGTGAGCGGGGGTGAGCTCCAGGGGGGCACCACTGCAGCCCCCGAGGCTCTGCGCTACAGCCTTCTCTATCCATTGGTGTTTGGGAAGGGAAGAGCCCTGGGCAGGGCCAAATGTCCACACTCTAGCCGCCGCCACCACCACCACTACTGTATATGTGGCGAGTAGTGGGAGGTCTCTCAGGACTATGGACCCCCCAAGTATTCTGCTGGTAAAGGGGTGCCTCCTCCACAAAAAGGCATCCTCTACAAGTAACTTTTTACTTTTAACTTTATACACCAATGGTTCATAACAATTCAAGCACATTAAACCGATCCTCATGGAACTACATTTGTCCCCCATGGAGGCTGCATGAATTTCAAACCAGCCTACACTAACCATCACAGTCTACAATCTCAAATTCCTTTTTACTTGGCCAGTAAGTTCTTCATATTTGGTGCCTCGGGAGGTCTCAGAAACAAAGCTTTCTTGTGGCTGTAAACTTCAAAGCTCAGAAGCAATCTGTAAAAAAAACTTTTCAAGCGACCGCAGCCAAATATTGATCCCCCTACTTCCAGACACATAGATTGGATACTCTCTTTGGGCCTTCCACAAAAAACTCAAAAATTTCCTCTTCCACAAAAAAAGGGAATTTCTAATCTTGACTCTTTCATCCATTTCTGGCTGGTATGGGATAGTAAATTCCTACTTTCTACCCCCTTTTCAAATGTTAATTTGCAATTACACATCTTTACAGCTGCTGCCTAGTTGTTTTCTTGTTACTCGTAAAACGCTCATATAGCTGGTCTGTAGCGCTGTATCGAATGAATAAATAAGATGAAGAAAAATAAGTTGTTCAGAACTGTTCAAACAAAGTCAGACCAATGGCAATGTTGTTGTTTGTACTACTGACCATCCGCTGTAAGTTTGGTCTCAATTCCAAGTGGAATGCTGAATATGGGCAAAAGGATCAAAGCCACGATTTGTGCTGAAGTTAATGTCTCAAATGGAAAATAATGATTTGAACTGGTAAAATATAGGGTAGCTGTTACATTTCTGGCTTTTTATATATGGGTAAAATTAGGCCTATTCACACTCCAGAGATTACTTTGAAGACACAGAATTCTAGGAGTTTTAAAATTATAAAGTAGATCTTTAGTCACTGCTAAAAACCTGCGTGATGACTATGAGTACTGAGGTGTGTGGATGGACATGGCTCAGAACTGATCAAAGCATAAAACTGTACCTTCAACAGGTGGCATACATCTTGTTTGTCATGCACTTCAGAAAGTAAGCTTTGTTTCTAACACTCCCAGTTGACAGGTGTGGAAAGGTTTAAATAGAGAACCTCCAAAGGTTGTCTTTACTCACATTTTTCATAGAGATCTATACCTTAAATGCAAAAACCCCGGAAGAGGATGGCGGATTGAGGGGGAGACACTGTTCATGAAGGCCAAGAAGCAAAGAAAGAAATGCACTTCGGTGCCTTGTCTATGAAGATGCCCATCTCTTAGTAACTTCAAAGTAAAAGCAGGATTACTAAGGGACCTTTCATCCGAAAGATAGAAGTAAGGGCTACTTGACGGCAAGGATCGCAAAAATGCAAGGATGTTCCATTATAGCGCTGTCTTGTTTCATATGTCTGTTTTTCAGTTTAGAAGAATACCAAAATATTGATTACACATAACCATACAGTTCTGAATTTTCCCCACTTTTTATGCATCACAAGCACACTATACTTTCACAGTTATTATACATAGACGATATGCTAAGTCCCAAGGGGGCAAACCTGTGAGGGAGTTTTCTTGGTCCTGATGAAAGCTTCGGTCCCATTTTGAGCTTGTTCTCAGGACTAAAACAAGTTGTCCTGATCTACAAGGTCAACTTGTCTTATCCTTAATTATGCTTTTAATCATACCACAGGGTGGCCTTAATAAAGTTTTTGGAGCTCCTCAAGGTAATTTGAATCCTAACATCCCTGCCTGACCATCCGTATAGACTGAGGGCAGGGACAGAAGCCTCATTCAATCATAGCGCCAAAAAGTACTCCCTCAGCGGTGAGGTTGAGCCCACACATAACAGAAGATAACATGACTGGGTGTAGTGTCTTAGCGTGGACACGTTCTAGTGTTCCGGTGTGATGTAACATACTCTACACCCACCCACCACAGACGTCATGGTGTCACATGACGCTGCCAATAAAAGAGGCCGAGCGCACGTGCTCGACACTTTTCCTACCACTCATTCCTGGTGTCCGTGTCCCTTATTGCTGTGCCTAACATGCGGGCCCAGGGCCCATTACTTTCAACTTTACAATGGCGACGAGGTCGGTAAGGCAACCCATGCATGCCACTACTGAGGAAAAGGGGGAGAGAGCTGCCCGCCTGAGGGCATCCCCTGCAGCAAGGTGCAGCGAGCTGAGAAGCCGGTGAGCACGTCGGAGCACAGCAGCCACCAAGAGGCTAACAGCAAGCCGACCGAAGCCACCCGCGTCAGCCGCCACCAACATGTGCCACCAGGAATGAGCGGACCGCCCAGAGCCCACCTGAGACGGCCGAGAAGCAGTGACCCCCCGGAGAGGTGTACCGGCCGGGCGGAGGCCGCGACAGTGCATCAGGCCCGTCGGCCGAAGGTGAGCCCAACGGGAGAAGTGACTTTAAATAAACTGTGCCAAATCATAAGCAGGACCAGCGGAGCCTACCTGCGGCCTGCCCGAGTCATCCCTTGCCCCCGCCGCGTGTGTAACGGAGGCGGCGGGGCCCAGAGTAAGCCATGGCGTGAAGGGAAGGCGGCAGGACCCGTAAGTTAACAAAAGTAACGAGGGGGAAGGAGCGGAGTAGCTAACCGCCTCCCGACCCCCCTCGCGACGGGTCCGGGCCAGCGGAGCCCACCCGCGACCGGTTGACGGCACCTCCACCGAAGGAAGACACAGCAGCGCCAGCGGAGCCCACCCGCGACCTGCCGGCGGCACCCCCAGCGAAGAAGAGACTAAGCAGCGCCAGCGGAGCCCACCCGCGGCCCGCCGGTAGCGCCCAGAGAAGGACAGTCACTGCAAAGCCAGCGGAGCCCACCCGCGGCCTGCGAGAAGCAAGGCAAGTCTCCGCTGCGCAGCGTGTGTGTGTAGAAGCTGCAGCGGCGGGAGACCGGCGAAAGTGGGGCCAGCGGACCAAGAACTTCCTTGAACACAGAGCCGGCGGGGCCCATCCGCGGCCTGCCTCGAGCGCCCCCCGCCCAGGGAGGAGTGAACGGAGCGACGCGCGTCCCCGCCGGAGCACAACACCTTCACCCCCGCCTGCGTGAGTACTGCCGAGGCGGCTGCGGACGGGGAGAGGAGGCAAGGGGAAGCAAGCGTCTGCAAGCGGACAGCGCCGCCAAGAGCAAGAGGCCCCCCCCTCCCCCCCTCCTCGTGTGCTCCGTGTGAGGAGCGGAGTGCACGGGAGCAGGGAAGAAGTAAGCGCCTGCACGAGGCCAGCGCCGCCGTCAGCATAAGAGCCCCCTCCTTGAGTGCTCTGTGAGGGGCAGAGTGCCGGCAAAGCGGTCAACACCGCCAGAAGTTTACTTAAGCCCCACCGGGACACTGAAACAAGAGGAACCGCCGGTGCACCCACAGCGACGGCCAAATTTGCCCCCAGCATCAAAGCTGCACAACACCAGAGGGACATAAACAGTGCTTTTGCAATGTCTGCCTGACTTTAGCACATTTATAATTCGATACATGTCTGGAACATTAAAAGCAAAGGAAATCTACTCACCCATTCTCAGCAGCAGCTCCAACCCCCTGTGCACTGAAGCAGTAGAGTGCACACCTGGGAAAGACAAGACAGGCTGCTCAAAAGATCCAGCAACACTGCCACCCAGTGGCCAAAAGCATTAGTGCACCAACATCCTCCAGCACTGAAACAAGCATTGTTCAACGCAAAGAAGTTAGCACCATCTAGAGGCAACAGACGGAGTAGCGCCCTCCTGCCCCCAAAAGAACTTAATAACAGGGAAGAGACTCACCAGGAAGGCAGTGTGAGGCCAGGTTCCCAGCGGCTGCTCCAGCACCAGCCCCCGGTGCACAGAGAGAGAGACAACAGTAGAGTACACAACACGAGGAAGACAAGAGCCACCAGGCAGGCACCCACCAAACCGGAGTCTACCGCCATCTGGTGGCCGGAGAAGGAAAGTGCACCTGCATCTATAAGAAACAAACAAGCATCGCACAACACCAGGCAATGCAGCAGCAACAAGGGGTAAAGGACTAAGCAAAGCCCACAAGGAGAATTGAATCTCATGCAGCAAGTGAGTGTGCAAACAAGCACAGAAAGAACCACACGCACCAGCAAGGAGTCGGCAGACGCCACTTCCAGAGTGACGTGGGAAGAGGCACCAACGCCTCACCAAGCATCCAAGCAAGGACAAAACGTCTGGAGAAAACGACTGCCAAGCGCTGGAGGAACGATCAAGGAAAAGACTGCCGCGATCAGAAGACGGAGAGAGCAGTGACTCCTAGTGGCCACAGGAGATCACCGCAGCATCAACTACTCCCGCCAACGGTCCGAAGCAGCAAGCACCTGATGCCAGCCAAAGCAGCAAGTACCCAACGGTCCAAAGCAGCAAAGTACTGGACGTCAGCCAAGCAGCAAGAAATCGACGCCAGCCAAAGCTGCAAGTACCAATGACACGCAACTAGTGTCCGAGAGCCTTAAAAAAAAAACTACGGGCGCAGATAACGCGCCACGTGGCAAGGCACAGCCCCCACGAGATGGAAGAAGGGCACAGGTAACGCCACAGTGCAGAACAGTTACCGGAGACGACCACTAAGCGTGGCGCCCCCCAGAAGCCGATCCACAGAAAGATCGCGTACCAAGTATGACCCGCGACGGGTCCCCTCGAACAACACCAGAAAGTGCTAACGCACCAAGTCCGACAGGACGACCGAAGAAGCCTGCCAAAACATCAGCAGGAGTGGACCGCCAGATGGTCCAGGACGTTCTACCTAGTCAAGGTCTGTGAACACCATCCCACGAACGTCACCCACAAGAATCTAGAGAAGAGGGTCCGCGACACCAACTCAGGAAGCTGAGGAAGAGGGAGGAAGTGTTCCTGTCAGGGACAAACCAGGAGTACACATGCAGCGGGCGCGCCCTGCATGTTGGAGCCAGGTCAAGAGAGAAGATGCAAGATTGGACCAAGTGATGTAGCGAAACAGGAAGGGAGAAAAAGGAGAGATCCGAGTGGCACGTCTGCCACTGTGAAAAGAAAGGAAGAAGAGGAGAGAGCTGAGTGGCACGTCTGCCACTGTGAACCAGAAAGGAAGAAGAGGAGAGAGCTGTGTGGCACGTCTGCCACTGTGAAACGAAAGGAAGAAGAGGAGAGAGCTGTGTGGCACGTCTGCCACTGTGAAACAGAAAGGAAGAAGAGGAGAGATCTGAGTGGCACGTCTGCCACCGTGACAAGAAAGGAAGAAGAAGAGAGATCTGAGTGGCACCTCTGCCACCGTGAAAAGAAAGGAAGAAAAGGAGAGACATGTGGCACCTCCGCCACTGCTAGAGCGGAAGGAAGCATATTCCCCGTGACCGTTGCCACAGTTAAAGAGCGGAAAGAAGTATATCCACGTGGCCATTGCCACAGTTAAGAATGGAAGGAAGTAAATCCACGTGGCCGTTGCCACAGTTAAGAGTGAAGAAGAAGTCAGTGCAAAGTAGGTCCCCACAGTGAGTCCAAGGCCGAAACTGGTACGTAACCATCATTCCACGGCGAACTACAAGAACTCCAACCGCACCCGTTACCACGGAAGTCAACAACAGAAAGACTGCGAGGACAAAGGGGCTACCCAGTCGTCTACAGACTGTTTCCATCGAGCACCACCAACCGGTGCCAAAGCGGACTAAGGTTCCCCGAAACAGATTGAACTCCATCTGCCAATTCCAAGCAGCGGCGGACAGAAGAGCATGGCGGAACTGAACACTGCACTGCATCCTGAGACATGTTACTTTTCCCAAATGTGAATTCTGAAGTTGGGTCTTTTCAATGATTAAAAAAGGGAGTGATGTAGTGTCTTAGCGTGGACACGTTCTAGTGTTCCGGTGTGATGTAACATACTCTACACCCACCCACCACAGACGTCATGGTGTCACATGACGCTGCCAATAAAAGAGGCCGAGCGCACGTGCTCGACACTTTTCCTACCACTCATTCCTGCGGTCCGTGTCCCTTATTGCTGTGCCTAACATGCGGGCCCAGGGCCCATTACTTTCAACTTTACACTGGGTAGTTCGGAGTAGGTCATATGACGAAGCATGCTACCTTTGGGTATTTGAGGGCTCAGCCTCCTTTAAACAAAAATCAATCTAGTGGTCTAGTGCATACATCAGTATAACAATATTTCCTACTAGGGACTGTTTAGATTCCAGCAATTGCTAATAAAGGTTCATGTTATAACTCTTTTCCTTCCCTGGAGTACTTATGTAGTTATAGCACGGGTTCAAGTCCAACCAGATGCGAAAAAATTAACTGAGGGGATGAATGCACTGAGGGACAAAAGGTGGGCTGGTCATGGACAAACAGACGTGATGATCTGCACGTCCCATGGCATCACGTCTTGAATCTTAAAGTCTCCAGTAGCTTTGACAAAGTGGTGCAGATTTCTCATTATCTACCAATTGAAGGGAAGTGGATGTAAGTATACGAGACTACGAAATGAATCTTCAAAACATACCAGCTCCTTTGCTTAGGTCCAAGATCTTTTCCTTGGAGTATTATTTTTAGCTAGTTAATAAGGGGAAAAGCAAGTCTGAGTGTAAAACTCCAAAGACGCTGATCATGAGCTTGCCTTAAAACCTTGAACTCAGTCAAGTGTTCCGAAGTGGTCATTCTTCATGGACGAGGGTTACCACTGATTTGCTTTGGAATAAAAGCATTTCTTAATAGTCAAGGAAGAGTTAGCAATGTCTGGATCTGCAGAATTAGAATTAAAAAAGGCAAAAGGAGGAACACGTCAAAGGATTACATTTTGACCAATGGACTAGCACCAGGGTGCGAGAATATATTGCATGAAAGAAAATGTCCGCGTCCCAGCAAAGCGTTGCGTGTTTGCACATAGCTTTAAGTCCTTATCCCAAACCATGCGGCCTCCACAGAAGCCTGCCCGGGTCCCTGCTTATTTAATTTATTTCTCACCCCTATTTGCATGGCAGGTGCAAGGGCTGCGGGGATTTAGATATCAAAAGAACGAGGCTGAAGCAACCCAGAGATCAGTGCGCTAGACTGTGGAAGCGCCCACTGCCAGGAGCGGGGGTGGCGGGGTTGAGCCAACTGGAGACCACTGGCTCTTGTTTTATATAGATGCGCGCAAAAGAACAGCCAATTGTGCTGGAACCGTGGCCTGCGAAAGGGTCATTGGCTATCGAGGCGAAAAGTGCGAGAAAAGACAGCACTAATCGCTGAACCAGGAGACAAACACGATTACCAGCCCGGAGCCTTGAGTCAGAAAGTCTCACAGACTTTCAAATGTTAATCCCCCGCCTAATCCTCCCTCTGGCGTGTAGAGATGGTGCGCCCACAAGAGTTGTTTTGTTATTTATATTGGCGTTTAATAAAACTCAGCCAGCGGTGAATGGGCCGCCCCTCTCCAATGGTAATTAATTCCCTATTCCAGTGACCCGATTGTCCCGGGAGAGAGCAGTGGGCCTGCCCCAGCGCCCGATGCCCCTTTGTGGAGATACACAGCTCTCGTGCTTGAACAGCGATGGAAAGCCATTCTTTGAAGCCTTTCAAGGGTTTCTCCTGGGCGTCTTCTCAGCTTCGAGGGCCCCCTTTCTTTTCTGCGCCCATTGAAAAGCAGCGCTCGCCTAGCCCGGCCACCTCGGTTGAATTTAAGGTCTTCGGTGAAAGCTTCTTGAGGTTTTGTGCGGGGCGATGGCGCAGGGACCTTGGCGGGCTGCTAACTGAGGCTGTCAGAACTTCCAAAGATTGCTCCGAAACCGAAATGCCAAACAACGTGTGTATATATATATGCTGGACGCCCGGGGGGTTCTTTGAATAAAGTGAACGCATATCACTATTCAAAATCGCCCGAAGAAGTTGCCAATTACCGAAAGTATTATTTTGTTAAATTGAATTGTTAACTGAAGGTGGAATGGAGGATATCTATTTTCAAATGTTTTTCTTCAAGTGTATAACAAAAATAGTAAGAAAAGAATCTTGAATGAGGCCCAAATTACAAACGTTTGATGATCGATTTATAAAATTCAGGGGCATGATAACAAGGAAAGGAAAATTAACGCTAAGGGCGCTTACCGTTAAGTTTTTTTAACGCTCGCTATCGCTGGATAATATCGCCTGGTTGCGGCGTTCTTAACAACGCTAACCGCCTAGGCGATAAAAAATGTAGCCATAGCGGCATTTTGGGAGGTTATCGCTGGTAATGCAGCGATAAAACTAAAACGATAGTAATATCCTTGTTCATAGCCCATAGTGGATTTAGCCATGTAATCCACCTCCCATTGGATTACATGGCTAAGTCTGAAAATTAGCAGACGTAAAAAAGCAGCGTTAACCGTGGTTAGCGCTGCTTTTTTTGTCTCTAACAGGGTTAGCGTGAAGCTTGATAATAAGAGAAATGTCGCTTTGCGACATCTCTCCTATTATTTTGCTCTGGAATGCCCACTTTGCATCTCATTAGAGATGCAAAGGGAAGCGTAGTGAAAAAGGTTGCTAATATTGCGATTTTGCATGTCAGCACCCTGTTGTTGATAGGGCGATATTTTTATCTCCGCTACTTTGGTTTTGAAAGCCAAAAAAGCGGAGATAAAGCCCTTGTTAATATGCCCCTCAGTTTTCTCAAACCCAGAACTTGTGCAATGCACGGAACAATAACTTGCCCACAGCTATGTATCACTGAGGAATGGGCCTTCAAAGCTGCTCTGTATTTCACTTGAATGTGCTGCCCCCAGGGCAGCACGACATGGCAACTTCCCTGGTGGCAGCACGACTTCGCGGCTGCCTTGGAGGCAGCGCATTCAATGTAATATGGTGCACTCTCCTTGTTTGCGCATGGTGCACCTTTTGGAAGGTGTGCCTGGCGCAAACAAGGAAAATGCTCCGAAATGTGTAATATGGCTTCCGATGGCTGAAAATGTGTCCAACCTTGGCAAATCAGGCCAGTTTTCAACTTCTAAAGACACGCTGTATAAGTGTTTTGCAAAGCACAGGAGAAGGCATACATTTATGTTTGCTGCAGGCAATATATGTAGTAATGTCAAGGAAATCAATAGAAAAAACAACCCACCTGACCATAAACATATCTACACACTGATTGGTCACACCAGCCCATTGGGCAGTGCCTGATTGCCTTGTGTGCAAGTAGAACCCTGAATGACCTGTAGGTTGGTTGGACCTGATAGGGTAAAGGCCTACACCCACAGGGGGCATGAAGGGGCTGGCGCTAGGGGCGTGGCTAAGCACGCAATGGAGACGGACGCACTAGGGTAGAGCTCCGGCCCGAGCTCCCCATCCACAGGCCATTACTCCGTCACACTTATCCGCCGACAGCTGAAACTTCAGGCAAGGTGCTACTGGGCCATCGAACACCACCCTGCTGATTTTGGGGCTGATCGGGAGCTCCCTGCCGCACCGCGGTCTTCCGCGGTGACTCCGCCGCACATCCAGCCGCTTGGCCGGCGGGTACATCTAGGCGAGGCCGGGGCTTGTGTTTGTGAGCCGGGCCCCGAGGCGCGGCCTGGTGGGCGGAGTGGCCGTGACTGCCTTGGGGCGCCGAACTCAGCTGAGGCGCTCGTCACTGTGACCCGTGGGAGCCCGGACATTGGCATCAACATCCAGCTGCCGCCCACCCTGGGAGCCCCGTGCACCAGAACACTAGTGGCCCGGAATGAGGTGCTTGCCTGACGCCACGGGCGGTGGTCGCACTGTCGGCGGGCCAGTCTACTGGAGGCCGCGGCTAGTGTCTGCCGGCTAGGCCCCGAGGCGTGGCCTGGTAGGCGTGGTGCATACTTTTGGCTGCGGGCGCCGAGTCTACGGGGTACGGCCGCCGCTGCGGCCCGGAACTATGCTGGATTTGGGCTCCGAACTGGGCTGCCCCCCACCCTGAGGGCCCTGCGATCTGCCAACGCTGTGCCCCTGCGTGAGGTGCCGACCCGAGACACCCGCCATTGGTCACCGCGGGGCGGAGCCGCCGGCTGGCGCGGTTTGCGGTGAGGAGCGGATGGGGCGCGATGTCGCCGAATGCACGTCCCATGGCTGCCCTGGGGAACTGACTCTAGCCCATTGACGTTGCCTGGGTCGCCGTGGTTGGAGTCCATTGGCCGGAGCTGCGTATTGCCTCGACCGGACCTGGGTGCAGGCGCGGTGACCCTCCAACCCTGGTTCCCCGTCAGCCGGAGGTGAGAGGCTGAGGAGAGACGCGACGGCCAATTCAGGTGAAACACTTTTCCCCGCAACCCCCCCGCACCTGTGCGCCTCTCCATGTGTGCTACCTGAGCTGGCTGCTGGAGCCCCGCCAGCAGCTGGACGTTGTTGTTAAGGGCGCAAGCTTTTCACCCACCACGCTGCTCATGTCTGGGGGTATTAGGACACGGACCGGCACAGGAGGCGCGCAATTGAAGGGGACAATGGACAAGCTCCCGAAACCTGCGGATGCCGACCAGATGGCAGCGAAGCTCGACACCATGCTGGCTGCTATGGAAAGATTGGAGGAATCAGTCCAACTCACCCGCACCTCTCTGGAGACCAAAATAGACAGTGTCGCAATTGATCTCACGCACCTGCGCGCCGATCATAAGAAATTGGCGGAATGCACCACTACTTTGGAGGGAGCTGTGGCAGATCTTGAGCCCCGGGTCACCCAGACTGATAAGCAGGTACGGGATCTCCTTAATAGGGTCGAATTCTTGGAGGACCGCGCGGAGGATGCGGAAGGGCGGGCACGGAGAAACAACATGCGAATCGTAGGTGTGCCAGAGCGGTGGGAAGGGAAGGAGCCTGCGGCGTATATGGAGGACTGGCTGAAGGCCCTACTAACTGAGGGCGCGCTATCGCCTCACTTTGTCGTGGAGCGGGCACACCGTGTGCCGACGAGGCCGCTTCCTACAGGGTCTAATCCTAGACCACTGCTCCTCCGGATTTTGAACTATCATGACCGCGATTCCATCGTGCGTTAAACCAGGCAGCTTCAAGACGTCCGCATTGACAATGCCAAAATAATGTTCTTCCCCGATTACACGATCCAGGTTCAGCGCCAGAGGCACTCCTTCCTTGCCGTAAAACAGCGCCTACGCCAGCTGGACCTCAAGTATTCCCTCCTTTTCCGTGCTACACTGAGAGTGGTAGCGCAGGACAAAACGCACTTCTTTGCCTGCCCAGAGGAAGTTGAGACTTGGCTGGATGGTGGAGCGGCCGCGACGTCCCGGCAGGTGTCGGGACCCTCAGCAATGCAACGCAATCGTGCACCGCGACGACGACGCAGGAACAGGTCATCGCCGGCCCGCCGGGCACGGGCGACGGCGGATATCAGTCCACTTGCGGAACTTATCCATCATGAACAGCAGGATGCCCTCCGAATGGTAGCGGAACTCAGCTGCTCCCCAACCACAGATACTGCTCCGGATGCCAGCCCCCGAGACTTGCCTAGCGATGATGAGGCTATTTATGGGCTGCCCGACTCCCAGATGTCCACGGAACAGCCAGATGTCACACCACAGACGGCGGACTTGCTTCATTGATTGGATGGCCACATCATCTGGCATAGTGCGCCTGATCTGTGGCAACTTGGTCGCCTTGTATCCCCGAGCTCCTGTCGGGCGTCGGCCCTGACGGCACCCGGAGCATGGTCACCTTCTGGACGCTTGGCCATTGACGCAAGGCGCAGTGAGTACTGACTTTTGGTGCTTGACCTTTAGCGAGACATTGTGCTGGTGGAGACTTTCTGATGCCCCTGTCCGCTGGGGCCCAGCTGATGTTGTCTCGGCTGAATGGGGAATGACAGGGCCTGACCCTGTCTGGGTGGGATATGTGCGGCGAGCCGTGCAGCTATTGGCAGGAGCACTTCATATTAGCTGTGCCTGATTCGTGAAGCCTCCTTTGCTTACCCAGCTGTTGTGATACCACAGCCGTGCCTAGTGCACAGCGACCCCCCTGAACTTAAATGTTAACTATCTCCTTAGAGAGTTTGGACGGTGGCATGTTCAGCAGTCGATCTTTTGGCATTTTTCACTTGTTCTGTTTTTTATGGCCTATTGCATTGCTTGGACTGCAATTTTTTTGTTATTTTGTATATTTATTGCAAGCACTTATGGATGTGTCTTTGGTAATACACTGTGGGGGAGGGCGGGGAGTGCAGGAGCGGCGACCCATTGTGGGGTGGTGGCAGGGTGAGGGTAGGGGAGTTACTTAAAGTGATAAAATGTCAGCGATAAAAATATGTACATGGAATATATGAGGCATGCACACACCATCACGCAGGTACCAGATTTATTCCTACCTTAAACGCCATCATGTCCATATCACACTCCTACAGGAGACGCATCTGAATGGCGCGGAGGCACAAACGTTGCGCCGCAGGTGGCGAGGGCAACTCTATGCCACGGGATACTCCTCCTACGCCCGAGGGGCGCTGTTATGGGTGAGGCCCGTGACCCCTTTTGCAGTCTCACATTCCCGCATAGACCCGGAGGGTAGATTCTTAATCGTTCATGGTAAGCTGGATGAGCAGCCGGTAGTTTTGGCTTCACTGTATGCCCCTAACACGGACCAGGGAGGTTTCTTTGCGCAGCTCTCTGCAGACTTGGCACCTTGGCATTGGATCCCCTGGGTGTTGGGAGGCGATTATAATTGTATTCTTGACATTGCATTGGACCGTTCTTTTCCGCCCCTGGCTGGCACTCCTGTACAAGGGGCTATGAAAGTCTTTGTAAACTGGGCCTCACAATGGGATCTGCATGATGCTTGGCGGAGTCGTAACCCTACCACTAAGATTTACTCCTATTATTCAGGCGCGCATACATTGCATGTACGGTTGGATCGATATATGTTGTCAAGCGAACTGCTCCCCCATGTTATTGACACTTATTACATGGGCCGCACTCACTCTGATCACAACCCACACGTACTGGAGCTGGCGTGGAAACGCCCGCACCCGCCTATACCCACTTGGAGGCTACAACCAGATCTGCTCCTTGACGCTCCTTTTCGAAATTCCCTATATGCACACACTGCACACTACTTTGAAGAGAACACTGGCACTGCATCCACCCCCCAAATAGAGTGGGACGCATTCAAAGTGTTGATCAGGGGGCATTGTCTGGGCACACAGGCTACTATGCGGAAACAATTGGAGGGGGAACTGACACAGGTTGAAGCAGACTTGCTTCAAAGGGAACAGGAGGCGATGGAGGGTGATGACGAGCCGCTGCTAGAGACTCGCGCAGCACATGCACGTTTGCTGGACAGGCTATGTCATCTCAATTACGCGGCCCATTCGGCGCGCACACATCATCAAGGTGACAAACCCGGAAAATTGTTGGCCTGGCTGATCAAACGGGAGGACCTGGTGATGCCTGTGGCAGCGATATGCACCGGTCCCGGTGAGGTGGTCTACATGCAAAGCAGTATTCATGCGGCTTTCGTTGACCACTACCGCACACTATATTGCTCTCGGCTGCAGGTCCCCCTTGCCGATATCACTGAATATCTCTCAGCTATACTACTACCAGGGTTATACGACGTACACCGGGATGACTTGGAGGCCCTACTCACGCATGATGAGCTGCGCACAGCCATTTTCGCATTGTCTAATGGCAAGTCCCCAGGCCCGGACGGGCTACCTGCTTCTTTAAGGCCTACTCAGATATATTGATCCCTGAACTGTTAAAGATGTACACGGCGGCTGCCGAGGACTCCTCCCTTCCCCCTACGCTGAATGAAGCCACTCTCGTCTCCCTCATGAAGCCTGGCAGAGACTGCACACACTTGGGCTTGTATCGACCGCTAGCCCTCCTGAACACTGATTACAAGATACTCGCTTCCACACTAGCTCAGCGTCTGGCCCCCTTGGTACCCACCCTTGTACATGGCGACCAAAATGGTTTTGTGCCAACACGTAGTACCTCCCATAACATCCGGCGGCTGTTCAGAGTGCAAGGTTATGCTACGCTGCAGTGGCCCCGATCAGGGTGTCTAGTGCTAGATCTAGAGAAGGCCTTCGACTCTGTGGAGTGGCCTTATCTCATGGCAGTATTGCGGAAATATGATCTTGGAGACGACTATGTGGACATGGTGGGTTTGCTGTACCAGAAACCTACAGTGCGAGTGCGCACTGGTAGACTGCTGTCTTACATCATCCGAGTCAAAAGGGGCACTAGACAGGGATGTCCCCTGTCCCCGTTACTTTTCTCGTTGGCAATCGAACCTCTTGTGGCACTATTAAGAACCCAGGGCGCAGAGTGGGGGATCCCCTTAGCGGATGGTCTCCATGCGGTCTCTTTATATGCAGACGATCTCCTCTTGTATGCCAGAGACCTGACCTGCTTGCCACTGACATTGTCAGACACCTTTCGCACTTTTGAGGCTATGTCGGGGCTTAGAATTAACTGGGCCAAATCTGGAGTGTATTCCTTCAGCCCGGATACGCGGGAGTGTGAGGTCAGCATTAACAATGAACGGCTCACCTGGTATCCCACTACGTTCCGGTATCTCGGTATTTACATCTACAGAACCCTGACTGATGTACTGGAGGGCAACCTGGTGCGAGCTATCTCCTCCTTACAGGCACAGATGACCTTTTGGAAGACTCTTCCCCTCAATGTACCTAGCCGTGTTACACTGACAAAAATGATAGTCTTACCAAGGCTGCTGTATTATTATTCTAACATCCCAGTGTATGTCCCGGCTCGGATCTTTCGGGAGCTGGAAACTTCGATTAGGAACCTTATATGGAATGCTGGAAGACCTCCTGTAGCTCTAACGAAACTCTATGCGCCTACAGACGCTGGGGTCCTTGCAGTTCCCAGTCAGGAGCCTTATTATCTAGCGGCGCAGCTGCAATGGGTAACCGGATGGCTGAGTAGGAAGAACCTATGCGATACTGCCACGGACGTTACTATCTTGACCCACACGCAGGTCCATACCTTGTTCCACCCCTTGACCAAAACCCCCTGCCCGACGCAGCTACACCTGGCAGTGGCTCGCAAATGCTATCTAAGTAGTTTGAAACTCACCCGCGCTGTGAAGCCCTATGCCCCGTGTTAGAACCTGAGATGCCAGGTCACCTAGGGTAGCCTGGCCTAGGGGTAAGACATGCAATTTCTAGAGGCACAGTGTGAATGTTGCAGACCACCCAAGAATAAAACCACGCAATAGCACTTAAAAAGGACACTACACCAATTTGTTGTAAAAATACGTACTGGTTTATAAAAATAATATCTCTGTATTTTTACTTTTAGAATTCTCTATTAACTTTACATTTCAGTTTCTTTGGAATTTAGCAAGAATACTTTAAGCTCTAAATCATATTAACTACTAGCATTTATAATATAGACAGTTCACTTAATCAAAACTGGCAGGTAGCTCTTACTCTTCCTTTTTCTCAGTTAAGCATTTACTGTGCTCTGCTTACTTTATATCATTTCTAAACACAGCATTACATTAACATTTGGCAAGAACAGCACCTAAATCACCTAAATCAGTAATAACACTTTTAGATTTGTTAAATTAATCATCAACATTAACAGTGCATTTAATCAGACTCCAGAAGTCATTGGATATGGTTAATATGCAGTACCAGTAACTTCCTCTTTCTAGCACACAGTCAAAGAGGGTTTCCTCAAGTTCCTCCCCACTTTATGTATTACAGTAGAGGAAAAAAACAACAACAATTAATGTATAAGTATTTGATTGCAGGCTCTAGCGCCACCTTCCCCCTTCAGATGACCTCCTTACTGTAGCGTGGAGACGATGCTGTCCCAGTCTCCACGCGTCGCTGTTACTTTAAGGCTCCTTCTGAAGCTCCCCTGCTCTCTCTCCTACTCGGGCCAGCTCCTCTGCTTTGGCGCTCGAGCGGAGGGCAGGGCCGATATCACAATACCCCCAAAGAGCCGCCGAGTCCCTGAGCTCCCTCTCCCTGCCAGTTCCTTTGCGTGGCGCGAGAGAAGAAGGAAAATAGCGGGACACTCACTCAGGCGGCAGCCGGTGCTTTTCTCCTGAAGATCGGCGGGGCCACTAATCTCTCCGTCATGCGCAGAAGCGCTCGCGCCCGTACCTCCTTACACTGCGCCTGCTCCCAGGAAGGACGCACTACCCCCGGGCCTGCTCGGTCCTAGGCCCCTCCTGAGGGAATAACTAAAGCGGTTTAGGCATGCGCGAAGGCGCCTTTTTGTAGCGTCTCGCCCAGGCTTTCCCCTGTTAACCGGGACTTCACTCAATAACGCGACTGAAGCGCGGAAGGTGCCCCCGGGGTCCCGCTCTCAAAGGGAAGCCTTGTAAGGCCTCTCAGGCTCAGTGGATCCCGGGGGGCGCTATCTCAGTGCGCGACCAGCACCACAGGGGTCCCGCTCACACTGAAGGCGGCGCTACCTCAGAGAACCCGGCACCCTTCAACAGGAAATCCAGGGATCGGCTGACTGCATGTCCGGCCAGGGCCTCTCAGGACACAAGGGCTTCTCCAGCACCCAGGAAGGTAGGAACAGCGCTGGTTCGATTTTGTACCTCAGCTCCCACTTCGCAAAGTCCTTTTCCTTTTTAAGCCTGGATGGAGGCTGGGGTATAGGGATGAGGGTTATTCTTCCTGAGTCTTGTTCACTGGGCAGAGGACTGCGCTTCGCAGCGTCACAGTCTCCTTCTCCTGTTCCCACCCCACTAATATCAAGCTAGGGATTAGTCAGGCGCCCAGGGTCTCCCTTAAACATCCACAGCGGGGACAGGACAAGGAGTAGAGGAGTGGATTATTTAGGTTGCTTCCCAGATCAGGAGATCACCCCTCACACTAGTCTCTCCCCACCTTCCAAGATAGCCTGTCCTCCAGCTGACTCTCACAGGTAGACAAAATGGCTGCCCCGCATTCCGCCTTTTATAGGCTGCCCTTCAGTGGTCCAGAATGGACCAGAAGGTTCTGGAATGCCCTATGCTGGTCTATGGGTAAGTTCTGGACTTGGCAGTTAGGGCAGTTGGTAGCCACCATTTTGTGGCTCCAACTTTCCCTGTCAGAACAGGCCTCTGGGCCTGAGATAAAAGACTATGAGGGGAAAAAGAACACCTATCCCCTTGACCAACACCTAAAAAAGTAGTAGACACAAAAATTATTAAGGGTATGAGGGGCAAAAAGGGGACAAAATAAATAATAATGAGGAGGGACTACGCAAAAAAAATCCAGACAGGTCTAACACGCGTCCCCCCCAGCTGAAAGTGGGGAGAACTACCCAACCCCTTGGGAGTCCTCATCACTAAGGCGGAAATACCTGGAGAGACCGTCTGCATTGGCGTGGTCCACTCCAGGCCGATGTTCCACCCGGAAGTCCATTCCCTGTAGGGAGATGGACCACCTCAACAGCTTGGGATTTTCCCCCTTCATTTGCATCAGCCAACGAAGGGGGCGGTGGTCAGTCTGAACCAGGAAGTGCGAGCCAAAGAGGTATGGCCGCAGCTTCTTCAGAGCCCACACCACCGCAAAAGCTTCCCTCTCAATTGCACTCCACTTCTGTTCCCGGGGAAGCAGTCTCCTGGATAAGAAGACTACAGGCTGATCCAGGCCCTCTTCATTTAGTTGCGATAACACTGCCCCAATGCCATGTTCGGATGCATCTGTTTGGACAATGAACTCCTTGGAGAAATCGGGAGCCTTCAGGACCGGTGCTTCACACATTGCCTGCTTCAACTTTTCAAAGGCTTGCTGACAAGCCTTTGTCCAAACTACCCGTCGAGGTTGTTTCCTGGAGGAGAGCTCTGTGAGGGGCGCTACAATAGTGCCATACCCCTTCACAAAGCGACGGTAGTAACCTGTGAGGCCCAGGAAAGCTCGGACCTCAGTCTGTGTCTTGGGGGGTTCCCAGGCCATGATTGCCTCAATCTTCGCCTGCAGGGGCTGCACTGACCCCCTACCCACCAAGTGTCCAAGGTACACAACCGACCCCTGCCCAATCTGGCATTTGCTGGCTTTGATGGTCAATCCAGCTTGTTTCAGAGCCTGGAGAACTGCTTGCAAATGTTGCAAATGGTCCTCCCAACTGCTACTGAAGACAGCAATGTCATCCAGGTAAGCAGCAGAGAAGCTCTCCATTCCAGAGAGGACCTGGTTCACCAGTCGCTGAAATGTGGCAGGGGCGTTCTTGAGCCCAAAGGGCATCACACAGAACTGGAAGTGTCCCTCAGGCGTGGAGAAGGCTGACCTTTCCTTTGCTCCATCTGTCAAGGAGATCTGCCAGTACCCTGAAGTGAGGTCAAAGGTACTTAGGTATTGGGCAGCTCCTAGCCGGTCAATTAACTCATCCGCCCTAGGGATTGGATGAGCATCAGTCTTTGTAACTGAGTTCAGTCCTCGGTAATCCACACAGAACCTCAGTTCTGGTGTGGTGCCCGGTGGGGCGGCTTTTGGGACTAGCACCACCGGACTGGACCAAGGGCTGCTGGAAGGTTCTATCACTCCTAGCTCCAACATCTTGGCAACTTCGCCATGGATGCTAGCCTTCACCTTGTCCGACAGCCTGTAGGTCTTGGACTTCACTGGGGGGCTGTCTCCTGTGTCCACATCATGGGTACACAGGTGGGTTCTTCCCGGGACAAGGGAGAACAGCGAAGAGTACTGCCCCAATACCTGGCGGCAATCCTCTCGTTGCTCAGGAGTTAGGGATGGGGAGAGAATCACTCCCTCCACCGACCCATCCTTCTCTTGGCATGAAAAGAGATCTGGGAGAGGCTCGCTTTCTGCTTCCTCAGCAACATCAGTCACCAACATCAGGATGACCTCTGGCCTCTCATGGTGGGGTTTGAGGCGATTGGCATGCAGCACCCGTAGGGGCTGCCGCGGGGTCTTAAGATCCACCAAGTAAGTGGCCTTACCCTTCTTCTCCAACACCTCAAATGGGCCTGTCCAACGATCTTGAAGGGCACTTAGCTCTCCAGGTTCCATCACCCATACTTTCTGGCCAGGCTCCAACTCCACCTGGTGAGCATTTTGGTCGTACCATTCCTTCATGACTGCCTGACTGGCCTCCAAGTCGTCAGCAGCCTGCTTCCACAACTTGGCCAGTTGGCTTCTGAAGGCCAGCATGTAGCTCACCACATCCTGGGGAGGTTTTCTGGGAGACTTCTCCCATCCATCCTTCACCAGGCTGAGAGGCCCACGCACAGGGTGCCCATACAACAATTCAAAAGGGCTGAAGCCCACTCCCTTTTGCGGCACCTCTCTGTAAGAGAACAGCAAGCAAGGCAGGAGGACGTCCCACTTCCTCCGTAAGCTCTCCGGCAGACTTCTTATCATGCCCTTCAGGGTCTTATTAAACCTCTCAACTAGTCCATTGGACTGGGGGTGATAAGGAGTGGTGAACCGGTAGGTCACTCCACACTCCTTCCACATCGTCCGCATGTAAGCTGACAGGAAGTTGGTCCCCCTGTCGGACACAACCTCCTTGGGAAATCCTACACGGGTAAAGATTCCCATCAGGGCCCTAGCCACCACAGGTGCAGTAACAGTCCTCAGAGGGATGGCCTCTGGGTACCGTGTGGCATGATCCACCAGAACCAGGATGAACCTGTGACCAGCTGTTGTTGGTGGATTCAATGGCCCTACAATGTCGATGCCCACCCTTTCAAAGGGGGTGCTAACGACAGGAAGTGGTTCCAGGGGAGCCTTTAGCTTCACCCCTGTTTTCCCACTAGCCTGGCAGGATACACATGTCCTACAGTATGTGTTGGACGCCACTTTCATCTGAGGCCAGTAGAAGTGGAGGACAAGCCGTGCAAAGGTCTTGTCCTGGCCTAAGTGTCCTGCCAGTGGTATCGCATGAGCCAATTCCAGCAGAAAGGCTCGGAATTGCTGCGGGACCACCAAGGCCCTTGATGAGCCAGGTAGAGGTACCTTGGGTTCACTGTAGAGGAGGCCATCCTCCCAGTAAATATGGTGGTGTCCCGTAGCATCACCTGCTGCCTGGGCTTCAGCCTGACGCCTCAGTCCCTCAAGGGTAGGGCACTCCCTCTGCCCCTTACAGAATTCCTCTCTGGTAGGACCTCCCTCCACATGCCATTCAGCAGGGATGGGTAAATCCTCCAAAGAGTCTACTCCCCCCTCCATGGACTCCTGGCCTACCACCGCAGGTGGCCGATCTGTCACATGGGGCGTGGAAGCCGAAGCAGGCTGTCCCTGTCTCCGATTCTGTCCCTTTTTGGCAGCGGGTTGGGCCATTGTTCCAGGCTCCAACCCAGGCGAACTCCCTCTCCGGGCAGTCGCAGACCGTGTGCTTACACAGGCCCAGTCAGGTGTACCCAGCATCGCAGAATGCGTCCGGTATTCCACCTCTCTCCAAGTGTTGTGCTCCATGTCATTCCCCAACAGACAATCAACTGGCACGGCAGGGCTTACGGCAACTCGAAGTGAACCTGCAACCCCTTCCCACTCAAAGGGAACCTCAGCCACTGGATAGTGGCCCATTCTGCCGTCAGCCATCGCGGCGGGGTGGAGTACATTAGGAACAACCTGCTCTGGAGACACCAGTTGACTTCTCACCATAGTCATACTGGCTCCTGTATCTCTCAGAGCCTCCCCTCTTTGGCCATTGATGGTAACCCATTGCCCATACTTTGTAGTATTTGGGGGCACCTGGATCTTTGGTACCATCTCCCGCTCTCCCAGGGACACTAAGGTGACACCCGCCCACTCACCCCCCTTATCTAAGGGCAACTCCTCCCCGAGCGCTACACTAGCTACTCCCGGTGACTTTCCTCCGGTGGGAGGGGGTGGTCTCTTTGGGCATCTGACATCTCCCTTATAATGTCCAACACCACCACATTCAAAACAGTGGAGAACCCTTGGCTGCTGGCTTTGGCCAGGATTAGGGTTTCTGGGCGGGTTTGCCCTAGGGGTGAAACCTGCTCCCTTACCTTGGAAATTATTTTGGGGACCTTTGGAGAACTCCTTCTTTTTATCTCCTCCCTCCTTCTTCTGGGGGGCGCCCTGTCCGGCTTTTTGCGAATCCCCTCCAGTCCCCTTTGAGGACACCCGGGTACTTGCCCAAGTGTCCGCCTCCTCTGCAAGCTTCCGGGGATCGGTCAGCTTGCTGTCCACCAGGTGTTGGTGCAACTCGGGAAAACATTTCTCGAGGAGGTGTTCTTTCAAAAATAGATTGTACAGCCCCTCATAGTCTTTTACCTCGCTGCCCTTGACCCAACCCTCCAAAGCTTTCTTGGCGTAGTCTAAAAAGTCTACCCAATTCTGGGTACTCAGTTTGTGACTTCCCCTGAATTTCTGTCTATACCTTTCAGGGGTAAGTCCAAACTTTTTCACCAGTGCCACCTTCATTGCAGGGTAGTGGGTTTGCTCATCCTGCTCCAGAGACAACAAGGTGTCTCTGCCAGCAGGTGGCATGTATTTATACAGCCCACCTCCCCAGTGAGTTTCTAAGATCCCATGAGCCCTTAAAGAAACTTCGTAGGCGGCCAACCATTTGGCGATGTCATCACCTGGGGTGTAGCTAGCAATGACATCTTTGGGTAAATAGGGTCTAGGTTCCCTGGTGTTCACTTTATTTTCGCTGCCACCATTATCTGGATTGGGAGGCCTTTGTATTAAGGCTTGTAGGTCCATCTCTTTGATGGTTCGCTCATGGGCTAACCTCCTTTCCTCCCTTTCCATATCCATCCTAGCTAATTCCAACTTCATTCTCCTCTCCTCCCTCCTATCTTCTAGCTCGGCTTCAGTTAAACCCCTGTCTGAGACGCTGCTGCTTGCCCTCGAAGGTATCCTGGGACCTGTCAGCAGATTCCCACTCCCAGCTTGGTTCAACATTGCAGTCTCAAGGACAGTGTCCCCGTCACCCTCTTCAGTTTCTGGTTCCTCCCTTAAATGAGCTTCCACCCATGCCCTTATGCTTGTCAGCAACTCGCCTTTCTTGGCACCCCTTGATGCTGACACCAATCTCTGAGTTGGGCCACAGTATTGGCTTCTAGCTCTTTAAAATTCAATTCCATCTTTGCTATGGAATAAAATCAACTCACAGGAGAAAACCAAGAAGTGACCTGAGGTTAACCTCCACCCACCACCAGAAATAAATTTAGAAAAAACAAAATTCAAATTAGGAGGGCCGCAAGGAGAAAACTCCTGGTGTAGGTCAGTGTATTGCGTTGAATTACTAGTGAGTAGCTGCAACCAAGTCAGTATCCCACCGCTAGGCACCAAATGTTAGAACCTGAGATGCCAGGTCACCTAGGGTAGCCTGGCCTAGGGGTAAGACATGCAATTTCTAGAGGCACAGTGTGAAGGTTGCAGACCACCCAAGAATAAAACCACGCAATAGCACTTAAAAAGGACACTACACCAATTTGTTGTAAAAATACGTACTGGTTTATAAAAATAATATCTCTGTATTTTTACTTTTAGAATTCTCTATTAACTTTACATTTCAGTTTCTTTGGAATTTAGCAAGAATACTTTAAGCTCTAAATCATATTAACTACTAGCATTTATAATATAGACAGTTCACTTAATCAAAACTGGCAGGTAGCTCTTACTCTTCCTTTTTCTCAGTTAAGCATTTACTGTGCTCTGCTTACTTTATATCATTTCTAAACACAGCATTACATTAACATTTGGCAAGAACAGCACCTAAATCACCTAAATCAGTAATAACACTTTCAGATTTGTTAAATTAATCATCAACATTAACAGTGCATTTAATCAGACTCCAGAAGTCATTGGATATGGTTAATATGCAGTACCAGTAACTTCCTCTTTCTAGCACACAGTCAAAGAGGGTTTCCTCAAGTTCCTCCCCACTTTATGTATTACAGTAGAGGAGAAAAACAACAACAATTAATGTATAAGTATTTGATTGCAGGCTCTAGCGCCACCTTCCCCCTTCAGATGACCTCCTTACTGTAGCGTGGAGACGATGCTGTCCCAGTCTCCACGCGTCGCTGTTACTTTAAGGCTCCTTCTGAAGCTCCCCTGCTCTCTCTCCTACTCGGGCCAGCTCCTCTGCTTTGGCGCTCGAGCGGAGGGCAGGGCCGATATCACAATACCCCCAAAGAGCCGCCGAGTCCCTGAGCTCCCTCTCCCTGCCAGCTCCTTTGCGTGGCGCGAGAGAAGAAGGAAAAGAGCGGGACACTCACTCAGGCGGCAGCCGGTGCTTTTCTCCTGAAGATCGGCGGGGCCACTAATCTCTCCGTCATGCGCAGAAGCGCTCGCGCCCGTACCTCCTTACACTGCGCCTGCTCCCAGGAAGGACGCACTACCCCCGGGCCTGCTCGGTCCTAGGCCCCTCCTGAGGGAATAACTAAAGTGGTTTAGGCATGCGCGAAGGCGCCTTTTTGTAGCGTCTCGCCCAGGCTTTCCCCTGTTAACCGGGACTTCACTCAATAACGCGACTGAAGCGCGGAAGGTGCCCCCGGGGTCCCGCTCTCAAAGGGAAGCCTTGTAAGGCCTCTCAGGCTCAGTGGATCCCGGGGGGCGCTATCTCAGTGCGCGACCAGCACCATAGGGGTCCCGCTCACAGTGAAGGCGGCGCTACCTCAGAGAACCCGGCACCCTTCAACAGGAAATCCAGGGATCGGCTGACTGCATGTCCGGCCAGGGCCTCTCAGGACACAAGGGCTTCTCCAGCACCCAGGAAGGTAGGAACAGCGCTGGTTCGATTTTGTACCTCAGCTCCCACTTCGCAAAGTCCTTTTCCTTTTTAAGCCTGGATGGAGGCTGGGGTATAGGGATGAGGGTTATTCTTCCTGAGTCTTGTTCACTGGGCAGAGGACTGCGCTTCGCAGCGTCACAGTCTCCTTCTCCTGTTCCCACCCCACTAATATCAAGCTAGGGATTAGTCAGGCGCCCAGGGTCTCCCTTAAACATCCACAGCGGGGACAGGACAAGGATCCTAAAGGAGGAGTAGAGGAGTGGATTATTTAGGTTGCTTCCCAGATCAGGAGATCACCCCTCACACTAGTCTCTCCCCACCTTCCAAGATAGCCTGTCCTCCAGCTGACTCTCACAGGTAGACAAAATGGCTGCCCCGCATTCCGCCTTTTATAGGCTGCCCTTCAGTGGTCCAGAATGGACCAGAAGGTTCTGGAATGTCCTATGCTGCTCTATGGGTAAGTTCTGGACTTGGCAGTTAGGGCAGTTGGTAGCCACCATTTTGTGGCTCCAACTTTCCCTGTCAGAACAGGCCTCTGGGCCTGAGGTAAAAGACTATGAGGGGAAAAAGAACACCTATCCCCTTGACCAACACCTAAAAAAGTAGTAGACACAAAAATTATTAAGTGTATGAGGGGCAAAAAGGGGACAAAATAAATAATAATGAGGAGGGACTACGCAAAAAAAATCCAGACAGGTCTAACACCCCGGTACTCCCGCTTTTGGGAACCCCCAGGGACGGCGGGGTGGTAGTGGAGGCCGCGCTGGAGCGATGGATACAGGCTGGGGTGGACACGATGGGAGATTTGTATGTAGACGGTGCTCTGGTTCCCTTTGAGACACTAGCCACGGACACGGGCCTTCCAGCTGGGCAGTTTCTCTTGCATGCGTCTCTCATACGCACATTCGTGCGGGCTTGGGGCGACATCTCCAAGAAGCTGCAGATACATCTTTTGGTGCAGTACTTACATGTCATGGGTAATGGTTCCCATGTGGTCCATTGGCTGGCGCAAGCTCTATTGACACACACGCAGTGTACCTTCTCAACCACTGCGAGATAAGTGGGCAGCAGACAGGGGAAAGGAGTGGACAGATAAGGAATGGACAGCAGTACTAGCCGGCCCCATTAACATTGCGCGCAACTCCCGCTTCAAACTAATTCAGTTTTATATCTTACATCGTGCGTATTTGTCACCAGATAAAATTAATCAGTACTTTGCAGTCAACACTTCTGCGTGTCCAAGATGCTTACTGCTCGGTGCAGATCTCCTCCACATGCTCTGGACCTGTCCCCACATACAAACATACTGGCACACAGTGACGTCTCTGTTAACAAGGGGTGTGGGCAAGGACCTGCAGCTCACGTGGGGGGCATGTCTACTAGGCCTATACAAAAGAACGAAACATAACAAGGTCCCTTCTAGATTCTGGGATCTCGGGTTTATCACAGCCAAGAGACTCCTCACTAAGCGCTGGAAGTGTAGCGAACCCCCACATGCTAGACACTGGCGTGCCTCTTTTGATAACTGGGCAAGAGCGGAAAGCACTACCCTTTACAGGGATGAGACGGTGGGGCTGAGAAAGTTCCCCATAGCGCAGCTCTGGGATGACACCCAGAGGTCTTTCCGTCAGGCGTGTCTTGATCAGGGGGTTACTTAGACACTTTCCCCTCCGGACCCAGTCTAGGCAATGGGTGGGATGGAGAGCTGCGCACCCCCGCGTTCACTTCATGCCTGGTACCTGCCTGTGATGCACCGTGACTGTACCGCGTGGTGCTGCTCCTGTCCCGCACAACAGCGACTCCACCCCCCTCTCAGTACAGAGGGGCTGATGCCTATTGCCCATGACGGGTTGACTCCCCCCTCCTATTGAGAGACCTATATCACGTCGGACTCCTGCCTCCCAGACCCCTACACTGGCCTTTCCCTGGTGCCGAAGACACATATCCATGGATCCACACGGGTGCACTTCTTGCTTCCTTATTTCTTTGCTTCTTCTTTTCCTTCTCAGTTTTATAGTCCTTCTTTTCTTTTCTTCAATCTTTTTCCCCTCTCCCCTGTTGGTCAAGTTTCAGTGTCATGATGGTTCTTTCGCTTGACACGCTTGTTAAGATGTTTTGAATATAGTATTAAAACTCCATTGTTTTTATTTCACACTATCTACTTACGGGACTACCTTGGGCGGCACGCCCCACACCTGTTGTTGGATCGGGGCTTAAGGAGATACATATTTGATGGGCAATGCCGCTTTACGTCATGTCCACGGACCCCAGGTTGCGTTCATACCTGAACCACGCAGCTGTGCACTCTCTAAAGTCTTTATACCACACATGCCACCTTCATCTGTTCAGGTTATGTCTCGGGGATTATTATGATTTCTCGTAGCCTCATGTATTGTCCCTTTCCATTACGGGCCTATTGCTTCATAGGAATGTGATTTATCCTTGGGAATAACATGCCCTTCGAGAACGTTGATTTCTTTTTACTCTTGCCTTATAGGACATGATCCGTGACCAATGTCCCAAAATGCACTGTTATTGCTCCTGACTGTCTTTGTACGATTAAGGGATGGTTTGTTGCGTTTTTATGTTTCTTAAGATGGCATGTACTGTGAATATGTACTGAAAACTAATAAAAGATATAAAAAAAAACCAACAAAAAAAATGAAGGGGCTGGCGCTTAAACCGCACCAAGGCCCGGACAAAGGGTTGCTGCCTGGAAGGGTGCAAAAAAAAGAGGCCTGGATGTGGCACCCTACCCCCAGGTACGGGGGGGGGTGGGGGTTCCATGGTGGCAGGAACAAAGGGCGCGGATTCCAAACAGCCAATGGGAGGCCAGTGCAATTTAAAAATAGCTGGGGGGAGGGTCATTTGGAGGAGTTAGAAAAAGCTGCCAAGGTCAAGCCCCCATTTATGCCCTGGGCGGCTGAACAGCATGATGGAAAAAAGACCCACCAAACCACACATAATGAGCTAGCAAGAGAGCATTGAATGCTGCAGTGGAAGGCGATGGCTGTAAAGGGGTTAAAGTAGATGCGCACAGGATGATAGAAAGGACACACCTGACCACGGTGGGGTGACAGACCAGACGGCCTACCTTGGGATGCCTTATGGCAGCGTATGATGGTAAGTGAGGGGGGGTACATGAAACACAACGTGCGCAGCCCAGGTCCGCCGGAGGCAGGACACAACGACCGGTCAAAGGTAGCGAGTTAAGCCCACAAAGGGTAAAAGGAGCGGGATACAAAGGGATAATGCCACATCAAAGACTCAATTTCCTCCCAAAACATCTAAATGATTTACGGCATGAAGATTTATGACTGCCAGGCTATGACATGATAAATAAAAATAACAATAGGGGAGAGAGAGAAGATGCGGATTCGTACTCCCTGTTCAGACTTTCAAAAATAAATGGAATCCACTAGCGGGTGGGAGTGGTCCCTACAATAGTGGGGAGCACTAAGTGTTTTTAAAAATACCCCTCACACACCAACAGGACCCTTGGTGTCATGCTTCATCATTGGGGTCTTCGCACCCCTCTACGGGATGCGGCGTGCTACTACCTATGTCTACGTGGGAGCACTTATACACAGACTATGTGTGGTGTGTGTAGGGTTGTGGTGATCAGTGAGTAGTGGTATTTGAAGTGTTATGAGTGATGGTTAAAAAGTACCTGGCTCGTGGGGTAGCGCAAAGAAGTTTTAATGGGCCCCCGAGCTGGTACTGCTAAAAAAGGTGTGTTGTGAGGTTGTTATGTATTGCAATGTACATTTACCTCATGTTTGCGTCAACATGTTTCGGAGTAAAAATTCCTTCTTCAGGACAGGGTTGCACAAACCCCACCTTACTCACGTATACTATAAACAATCTGTATTCTACAGAAAAGTGATTAATAAGGCTAAATTGTACCTAATTCACTTCATATAAGGAAGTTATTCGCGAGTAGCGAACCTGCAAGAAATAACATGGAAAGAAATAGTACATTTCAATCATTATTTTCCTTGATAGTAGTATCACTCCTTGTTCAGTGACCTAAAAAAAGGGGGTGGTGTGGGCAGCCGTATCTAGACAAATATTGTCATACTAATCGTGATTGTGCGCCCTGTAAAAAAGGACAGAGACATGACATACATTACACAAAACATAAAACACACGCTTCTATATGATATCATCTACTTAATTCTGTTGATCTTGTACTAATGGAAGGATAATGTAGATTAGTGACGTTTTATATCCAGTACATACTTGTTCTCAATGTATGTTGTACCTCATAAGCCTCATAGCGTTTTGGGGACCAATCGAGCAAATAGGCATCCTGTAAAAAATAGAGGGTGGCTCAGACACGACTACTTACAGGTTTCAGTTGCTGTTACCTCGCTATCAGGTCTATTACTCACGATTACGGAGAAAGGTTTTTGCCTGGTTGCCCCCGACGCGGCTCCGCTGGAACTGAGGTCTCTAGCGGGCTTCGCGTTTATACACTACTCCCAATCGTCTTTAATCAGGTACTAATTGCATGATTGAGATCGGAAGCTCAACTCATGCCCAAACATGGGTGCACCGGTTTTCCGCGTTTCCTCAATGGGTGTGTGCACGCATGCTCTCCTTATTGTTGTCAGCGTCTATGTGCCAGCGCATGCTCACCTCGTTGTTGTCAGCGTCTATGTGCTAACGCATGCGTAGGTGGTCTAGCACATTTGCGAGTTCAGTGATTGAAGGCGCTTACAGTTAGCGCATGCGTGGGTTGTTCTGCCACAATTTCAAGCTCAGTTTGTGGGTGCGCTTATAGTTAGCGCATGCGTGGGTGCTCTGCCACACTTAAGCGCTCCGTTGGTGAAAGCGCTCGTTTTTAGTGCCTGCATAGTAATGGTTTTCAATTGCTACGTGCATAATAAAGATTCTGTTAACAGTCCTGCTGGGAAAAGTATTTCTACGATAAAGATGGGTATTTCTTCTTCTCCTCATGTAACATGATGCCCTTTTCAGTGCCTCATCTGTCCTGGTCTATACTTAACTCATTGTGCTCAATGCAGCCCGTGCATTAATTTATCTGGGATGACATGTGTTAATATGAGCCTGACCTGGTAGGTAAACCCGTTATACAGGTTTGGCACTCTTTTAGGCCCCAGGTAAGGGAGTGCTAAGTGATAGCATATGGATAGTGTTTTTGCAAAGGGGTACTGGGCCCAGACTGTCTGTATGTACCACTAGGCAGAGCACATCTAGGGTCAGCGTAAATGACCCCATTGAGACCGATGGTGTGGGTCCCAATGCGGAACACCCAGCGCTGTTCCTTTTCAAACAGTCCTGCTTCTGATTGTAGTTGCTCGATCACTGTCCAGCTCAGATCGTTGACTCAGATCGTTGTTCTTTTAAGAAGTGGGTGGCCATTTTGGTAGTGCTCTTCTTACATCTCACATTGCTTTTGTGCTCGTTAATCCTGATCTTTACTGCTCTGGTGGTCATCACGACGTACTCGAGACCACAGGGACATCTAATTAGGTAGACCACATTTTTGCTGTTGCAGTTTGTGAATCTCCTCTGGTCCCACTTGCTCCCATTCCTGAAGGTCAATTGTTGACTTTTTTTGGTCAGGTCGCAGCAACTGCAATTGCCACACGGGTGATGGCCTTGTATGCCATGCAATGTGGCCTGCTTCTGTTGCTTGATCTGTGGCCTGGTGTGTACTAGAATGTCCTTTAGGTTTTTCCCTCGTCTGTGTTTGCGCAGAGGGGTTTCTCAAAATTGAGTTCTCCACAGGTTAAAGTGCGCCAGTGTTTATTTATAATCTTTGAGATCTCGTTAGAATGAGTACTGTAAGTTGTTACACAGATTGGCCTATTAAGGTTTGTCTCTTTCTCAACCCTGTTTACTAGTAGTGCCTCACGATTATTGTTGCGTGCCCTTTTCATTGCTGTATTGATCACCCGGTCTGGGTACTGTCTCTGCTGCAACTTAGTTCTTAGGTCAGAGGCCTGTGCTTTGTACTGGCTTATATCACTGCAATTTCTCCGTAGTCTGAGGAATTGGCCATAGGGGAGATTTTAAAGCAGATGTCACGAATGGAAACTATCGGATCGTAAAAGGCAGTTTCTGGACGTTGGCTTGAAATGTGTAGTGGTTTTAAGGATGCCACCTTCGGTATAGATATTTAGGTCCAGGAACACCATTGATTCTTTTGAGACTGAATTTGTGAATTTTAAGTAGGCGTTCTGGGTGTTCAGCCATGTCATAAAATCCGTCACAGATTGTAAATCCCCCTGCCAGATGACTAGTACGTCGTCTATATACCTTTTCCAGGTCCTGATCCTATGGCTTTAGAGGTACAGTGTGTCTCCATACTGAAAAAAGTTATTCATCAGTGCTACAGAGATGCACTCTAGTACGACCCCCCTTGGTGTCTGGTATTTCCACGGGGTGGAGAAGAGGACCTCTTCGATGATCAGGAGAGTCTCATCATGTGGCAGACTCGTGTGCAAGCTCTCCACATCGAGGCTTAGTAACAACTGGGTCTCTGGGTCAAAGGGTAGTCTTTTCAGTAACTGTAGGACCGCCTTCGTGTCTTTAAGATAAGTGTCTGTGGCTTGGACTAGAGGATGCAGAAAAGCATCCGCAAATTTTGACAAAGGTTCCAGAATGGAACCGATGCCTGAGACGATGGGTCTGCCCGGTGGATGATCCAGGTTCTTATGTATCTTGGGGATACAGTAAAAGTATGGGATTCTCGGGGTCTTCTGGATCAAAAAATCGGCCTCTTTTTTGGACAGCCAATCATGGGTTTAGAAGTACCAGCAGTACCAGCTCGGGGGTCCATTTATGACTTGATATATTGCATAAAATGATTTATGACTTCGACAAATTACCATTTGCGTCAAATGTCAGATGTGATTTATGACATGCCTGTCACGAGGGATTTATGATCCCAATATAGTACGTTGGAGGACTTATGCTTTAAATAAAAAATATTAATAAACTGCAGCAATACTTCCAACCTACACAAAGGTATGTGTCTCATTGATTGGGAGTGGTACAGATGCGGGTTTAGGGAAATTAGCAGGGGTGCAGTCGTACTCTTGTCCAGATTAGCTATGTCCCCCTGGATGCTGACCCACACCATGAAAATGGAGATTTACTTTGGGAAAACTCTATCACAGTCAGGTAGGGTTGAGTGATGGAGTTAACGGAGAGTTTATCTCAGTAATTTGTGCACGCCAAGAAAGCTGTTACAGTGAGGAACAGTATCAGTGTGTATATATCCCAAATGTATGAATTGTATCTGGCTGTCAAGGCTGTCAAGGCTCTTGTCTTTACATTATGTCCTACTGCAACTGAGTCTGTAAATAAATGTAGTGAGTGTTGCTCTCAGCCAACCTGTAAATGTGTTTATTGGGGAGATGCACACTTTACGCTTTTAGAGCCCACACACCAAAATGGAGCCACTTAAATTCATATGTAACTACTCATATTCCTGTATTATGCCTACCACGCAGACTAGATGTGTGCCCACTCCTGTCCTGTTAGACATTAACCAGACTCTCACAGAGACATGCCGCCACAGAGGGTTTTATAGTGCACAAGGGAGGAAAAATGGATTACACCTAATGTAGTATACTTGTAAAGCGCACAGCTGCCCCAGCAACGGGGCGTCCCGGCGCTGTATAACTCTGGGGATCCCGTCCTGGCTTTCCCTGTGGGATGGTCCCTTGCTGGGAGTCCCCAAGGTGGAGCCAGGCATCCCCGGAATTGGTGGGGCCGTTGTGGAGATTAGGCAAGCTAATGCCCAGAGTTGCCGAGTGGAACCCCTGATTAGAGTAAGCACTGAAGCGAGAATTATCGAGTCCGCTGACCAAGGTCCACGACCCTGCCGCGTCGGGAATTGAACCCTGGTCCCAGGCTGACTTCTGCTCTCAGGCCTGCCGCCTCTAACCAGTGAGCCACACTACTCCTCCTACTTATAAACATTCCCTAACATATTCTCACCACAAAATTCATAATGAAATTGATAACTTATTTCTATACTACACTTTGCACCAGTTTTTACTGTTTCTTTAACATGATATTAGCTAGGTACTTTGCTGCTGTAACAGCTGAAAATGCAATCATGGACTAACACCTTCTGTGCTTTGCATTCTTATATTCTACTGGATATATCTCCATTCCATCTGTAACCTCACTAGTGACGTAATATCACTGAGGATTAATTCAGAGCTACAATGTAATACACAAATCTGAGAGTCACAATCCGCAGCTAACACAGTTTAACCCATGCAAGCTTTAATGGAAGGTTTTAGTATGGGTTTTTTAGGGTTCAGGGATGGGTAAAGGGTAGAAAGGGGGTTGTAGGGCTCAGGAATGGGTAGAGGTAAGGGGTAGTCAGGTTTTTTTCGAGGTTTCTGGGCTGGGTAAGGGGCACTAAGGATTTTATAGTGTTTAGGAATGGGTAGGGACAAAGGATATTAATGGGTTTTAGGAATCAGGGTGGGGGGGCCGTAGGGGGCCTGACTAGGGAAATAGACAACATTATTCCTAGAAAAGTTCAGTATGATAGAGCAGATAGCCATTCAGTGCAGGGTGGCCATAAGACAGCTGGGTACCTCAATTTTGAAGGGTGGGGTTAGAAGATTGAAAAGAGAAGATTTAGATAACATTTGAGTAGAAATTAAAACAATAAAGAAGCAGGCCATTCCATCAATATATATGGGATAGAGAGAGAAAAGAAGAGGGACACCAATTCTTAATGAATTTGGGCTGAAAGCAATAAGCAGCAAGAGCTAGAGAATGTTTGCTCGAAAAGATAGGAGGAGAATCAGGTGAGTGCGTTGTAAATGAGAAAGGTAGATAGCTGGGTGGAGTGATCTGCGCTACTGAATGTCACAGAGAGTTCTAGAAATATGTGGATAGAAAATAGATCGTGATGGTCGGCAAAGCTAGAGAACCAATTACTTACCTATGGTAACGCCTTATCTGGTGGAGACTCTATCTAGCCGCAGATACCATACCTTAGAATTATCCCTAGGTGCCAGACTGGATCCGGAAATGTTTTGTGAGTTGTACCCCTGCACGCTAGTAGGTGGTGTCATTCGGCTCTGTGTGGCGTTGTCTGCATCGTCTGCACCAGAAGTGACATATGCAATGCCTGTATGGACACCAACCTGGCGCACTGACATCAGGTTCTTGTTGTGACCTTCCACGCCAGAAGCAGGGAGCCACGAAGAACACTGACCCCTGTTGTGTGTAATTAGGCCCCTGAAAAGGGGTACAGCCCTTACCTCTAAAAATCAGCTTGCAGAGCAGGGAGCCTGGGTGGGTATGTATGGTATCTGCGGGTATCAGAATCTCTATGAGATAAGGCGTTACCTAAGGTAAGGAACTTGTTCATGTGGTTGAAACTTCTAGATGCAGACTCCTTCCTTTAGAATAGATACCCAAGCTATAATCTCCCAGCGGTGAGTCTGTGAACAGTTATTTAAACCTATAAGCCCTGCAGCACCGAATGGGCAAATTGCGTATACATACAGACCTGACTTCCCAAGCAATAATGTTTGGTGAACGTGTGCAGCGAGGCCCCCATTGCTGCCTGGCAGATATCAAGGACCAGAACTCCACGTGCTAACGCAATGGTCGCAGCCTTTGTTCTAGTGGAATGAGCACCCAAACCCTCAGGGGGTTGCTTCTTAGTCAATGTTTAGCAGATCTGAATACAGAGTAAAACCCATCTGGAAATGGTCTTTCTCTGCACAGCCTTCACTTTTTTAGCCCTAACTTATCCCACAAAGAGTTGATTGTCTACCCGGAAAGATTTGGTGTGGTCAAGGTAACACAACGCTCTTTTTGGGTCCAGCGGTGGAGACTGCCGCACCTGCAACTTCACCTGTGACAGAACCACCAAACCTCCAAGGACCGGACCCAACCGCCTTCGCTGCATACTCCTCAACACTTGCTCCGCACCCAAACACGGCGTCGAGCTCTGGGACCTGCTCGACACCAACACCCCAGACGTTGCCTTCCTGACCGAGACCTGGTGAAACCACTCCTTGGCACCTGACATGGCCATAGCCATCCAGGACAGCTACAAGATCTCCCGCAAAGACCGCACCAACGGAATTGGAGGAGGAATAGCCATCGTCCACAAGTCCACCCTCCAGGTCCACACCCTCGCAGACGTCTCCCTCAACTCTGCCGAACACCTTCACTTCCGGATCCACACCGACCCCAACACCACCCTCAGAGTAACACTCGTCTACAGACCTCCCGGACCCCATGCCCTTTTCAGGGACTCCGTCGCCGACCTCGCCAGCACCCACGCACTCACCTCCATGGAATACATCCTCCTCGGGGACCTAAACTTCCACCTCGAGCACAACAACAACGCCAACTCCACCACCCTGATCGACAACCTCGCCAACCTCGGTCACCGAACCCACCCACACCGCCGGCCACCCGCTCGACCCCATCTATTCCACAAGCACCCACGTCACCTTCAACCACACCACCGAACTCCACTGGACCGACCATTGCTGAATCCACTTCACCTAAAAGAAACCAACAACGCACCACCGAATGAAACAGCAAAATCAACGAAGACCAGCTGACCTCCACCCTCGCCCATAACCCACCGACCGACCCTACTGACCCAGACGCCGCCGCCCGTAATTTCAGGCAGTGGATCGACAACTGCGCCAACACTCTCGCCCCACTCAAGAAACCCTCCATCAACCACTCCAGCAAGGAAGCCGCCTGGTTCACCGAAGAACTCCAGACCTCAAAACGTACATGCCGGAAGCTGGAGAAGAAATGGCTCCACGACCGCACACCAGACAGCCACGCAGCCCACAAGGACGCCATCCGCAGACATCACCACCTCATCAGAACAGCCAAGAGAACTTCCTTTAAAACCCGCCTGGACAACAACGCACACAACAGCAAAGAACTTTTCAACATAGTGAAGGAATTCTCCAACCCCAGCGCCAACACCAATGACATCCCGCCCTCGCAAGATATGTGCGACTCACTGGCCACCTTCTTCCATCGCAAGATCGCTGACATCCATGACAGCTTCAACAACTCGTCCGCCCCGACCACAACAGACCCCATCCCGAACGCCACCTGCACCAACCAGCTGACCTCCTGGTCCTGCATCACCAACGACGAGATACGAAAGGTCATGAACTCCATCCACTCCGGCTCCCCCTCAGGCCCCTGCCCACTCCACATCTTCAACAAAGCAGTCGCAATCATCGCACCCCAACTACGGAAGGTCATCAAAATCTCCTTCGACACAGCGACATTGCCTGAAAGTTGGAAGCACGCTGAAATAAACGCCCTCCACAAGAAGCCCAAGGCGGACCCCAAGGACCTCAAGAACTTCCGGCCCATCTCCCTGCTCCCCTTCCCGCCGAAGTTCATCGAGAAAATCGCCAACACACAGCTGACCCGCCACCTCGAGGACAACAACATCCTAGACCCATCCCAGTCCGGATCCAGACGAAACCACAGCACCGAGACAGCCCTCATCGCCGCCACAGACGACATCCGACGCCAACTAGACAATGGCGAATCCTCAGCCCTCATCCTCCTGGACCTGTTGGCCGCCTTAGACACGGTCTGCCACCGCACACTAAGAACACGCCTCCAAGAAGCCGGAATCCAGAAGAAGGCCCTGGACTGGACCACGTCCTTCCTCTCCGGCAGAACCCAGAGAGTCTGCCTCCCACCCTTCCAAAGCCACTGAAATAATCTGCTGCATACCCCAGGGCTCATCCCTCAGCCCGACCCTGTTCAACGTCTACATGGCCCCCCTCGCACAAGTAGCCCGCCAGCACGACCTGAACATCATCTCCTATGCCGACGACACCCAGCTCATCCTCTTCCCTCACCAAGGACCCGCACACTGCCAAAACCAACCTCCACGTGGGAATGAAGGCCATTGCTAATCGGATGAGGAGCAGCCGCCTGAAACTGAACTCGGACAAGATGGAAGTCCTCATCCTCGGCCCCACCCCCTCTGCCTGGGATGACTCCTGGTGGCCGACCACACTGGGAACAGCACCAACACCCACGGACCACGCACGCAACCTAGGATTCATCCTCGACTCCTCCTTCTCCATGGCGAAGCAGGTCAACGCCATCTCCTCCTCCTGCTACAACACCCTCCGCATGCTTCGCAGGATCTACAAGTGGATCCCGACTGAAACCAGAAGAACAGTAACCCAAGCCCTCGTCAGCAGCAGGCTGGACTACGGCAACGCACTCTGCGCAGGAATCCCGACCAGACACCTACGACGGCTCCAACACATCCAGAACGCCTCCGCCCACATGATCCTTAACATCCCTCGAAGCAGCCACATCACCTCCCACCTGAGAGACGTGCACTGGCTCCCCGTCAACAAGAGGATCACCTTCAAGCTCCTCACCCACGCACACAAAGCACTCCACAACAACGGACCAGCCTACCTGAACAACAGACTCAACTTCTACAACCCCGCCCACCAGCTCCGCTCCTCCAGCCTCGCCCTCGCCGCCATCCCACGCATCCAACAAACAACCTCCTGCGCAGATCCTTCTTCTTCCTCGCCGCCAAGACCTGAGCACCCTCCCTACCCACCTGCGACAAACCCAAAACCTGCTCACCTTCAGAAGACTCCTCAAGACCTGGCCCTTCGAGCAGAAGCATCACCCCCTCCCCTCAGCACCTTGAGACCCTCACAGATGAGTAGTGCACTCTACAAATTCACTGATTGAGAGGGATGAGGCGGAGCATAAAAATTAGGCAATTTGATAGCTTGACCAACATGGAATGGGGTTACCACCTTCAGCAAGAAGGATGTTTGGGTCCAAAAGACCAGTTTTTCTGGGAAGAAGGAGATGTATGGAGGCTGAGATGACAATGCCTGTAGTTCACTGATCCTCTAGGCAAATGTAATGGCCACCAAAAATGCTTTATTGATGGTGAGAAGCCTAAGAGGGCAGGTATGAAGTGGCTCAAAAGGAGCACACATTAGGAAGGTACGGACCAAGTTAAGGTCCTATTGAGGAATAACGAAGGGAACTGGAGGAAGCAAGTCTTGCAAACATTTAGGGATACTGTTTACAATCGGGAACTTGAAGAGAGAAGGAACTTGAAGAGGAAATGGCAGACAAATAACCCTTCAACATGCCCAATGCAGAGCCCTGCTGGGCCATGGCAAGGGTAAACAGAAGAACTTGTAAAAGGGGTGAAGATAAGGGTTAACCTGTTTGGCTGTACACCATGCCACAAATGTGTTCCAATGGTCGGTGTATACCGTCTATGTGGTGGGACGCCGGGCTACCAAGATAAAATTTCACACTTTGGTCAGAAGGTTGAAGGCTATCAACTGTTGTGGCTCAATCTCCACGCATGAAGGCAGAATGTTGACATGCTTGGGTGGAGAACCCTCCCCTGCTGGTGCGACAGAAGGTCCTTTCAAAGGGGCATCCTGATCAGAAGACCGATGGCTATGCTCAACAGCTCGGATTATCAAACTCTACAAGCCCAGCCAAGGATGACTTGGTTACCATTGTTCCTGATCATCTTGAAAAATCTGGGCAGGAGTAGTAATTGCAAAAAAGCGTACAGGAGGCCAATGCTCCACTTAAGATGAAAAGCGTCTCCAAGTGAGAGCTGCCTTGCAAACTCCATCTCGCAGAAGTGCTGACATTACATGTTCTCAGCGGTGACAAATAGATCTCACCAAGGCTCTCCACACTGCTGAAAGAGACATTGCGCCACGCCGAATGGCAACGCCATTCGTGATCCTCTAGGACTCTTCGACTGAGTTTATCCGCCCTGGAGTTCAGAAAGTGCTGTGAAGTTCCAGCTATGTCCAGAGACGTAGGGCCTCTATACAAAGGTTCCACAACCCCACCCCACCCCCTGTTTGTTGCAGTACCACATGGAGGTGGTGTTGTCTGTAAACACCTGCACTAGCCTTCATTTGATGGAGGGTAGAAAGGCTTTCAATGCCAGCCGGATTGCCCAGAGCTTCAACAGGTTGATGTGGAGTCCAGATTCCCCTGGAGACCAGAGGCCTCTGAACTCCACCTCTCTCAGATAGCCGCCCCAGCCCAGGAGTGAAGCATCTGTCACCACTGTCAGATCTGACTTGTGAAGGGAGAGAGGGTAGTGCTGACCAAATCACAGTTCATTAACCACGACTGCAGATCTTTTGCAGCACCGTCTGAGATATGGAACATATTGAAGAGATTCCCCTGATGCTCCACCCACTGAAATTTCAGGTCCTATTGCAGAGCCCGCCTATGCCAGCGGGCATGTATCACAAGCAGGATGCAGGAGGCCATGAGGCCCAGCAGCCTCAGAGTCAGTCTCAGCGAAACCCAGGATAGAGGCTGAAACATTGGCATTATAGCCTGAATATCCTGGACTCGCTGTTTGGGAGGATAGGACCTAAACTGCATTGTGTCCAGAACAGCTCAGATGAAAAGGAGCCTTTGAGAAGGGGTCAGATGTGACTTTGACTCATTCATAGTGAACCCCAGTGAGCGCAAGAGGTCACCGGTAATCTGGAGGTGGGAGATGAGAGCCTGGGGTGAGCCCGCCTTCAACAGCCAGTTATTGAAATAGGGAAGACTGATACCCTTTGAGAGGGCCGTTCTAGGATAGAACAAAGGCCTCCATCTTGCTTGGGCACTAGAAAGTAGAGGGAATAACTGCCACAACCTACTTCTGCTGCTGGCATCATCTCTATGGCTCCCTTGACCAAGAGAGCCGACACTTAAGGAGAAATGCTCCTCAGGTCCTTTCACACTCGAAGACAAAAGCAACAAGCAGTAGGCTAGCACAATACAACAACAAGCAGAGTGGCAGTTCCTCTCCTACAACTTCTCCAGCTCTCCTTCTTGGCAGAATCTACCCTTAGTCTAGAAGTTTTCTGAAGAAATGGTATCACAACTCCGGTACTTATACCAGTAGCTGCCTTTGAAGTAGGCCAACTATAAAGAAAAGCCTTAGTAGTGCACAAGACCCTGCCTTTCCCTGACCTGGCTCCAGACACACTACAGGGGGGTGGAGACAGCTTTGTGCGAGGACAGGCACAGCCCTATTCAGGTGTCAGCTACCACTCCTCCCATCACTTTAGCTCAGGAAGACCCATCAGCCTCGCGATGGGCCATCAGGATATGCAGGTCACACCTCAGCCCCTTTTGTGTGATTGTCTAGAGTGAACGCACAAACAGCCCAACTGCCACCCTCCCTCAGATGTATAGTGGGGTAAATCGAAGTTGTGTGGAGTGGGATTGTAAGGGGTAGACTGGGGTAGATTCTGAGAGACTGGAGTCGGGTAGATTGTGATAGCTTGGAGTGAGATAGATTGGAGTAGAGTGGACTAGGGTAGTTTGGATTGGAGTTGCGTAGACTATGGAATATTAGAGTGGAGTAGAATGGAGTGGGATAGATTGGAGTGAAGTGGGTTATTTGGAATGGAGTGGAGTAGATTGGGGTGGAGTTGGTTGTTATGGGATAGGTTGGAGTGAGGTGGATTGGAGTGGGGTAGATGGCAGTGTGGTAGATTGCCATGGTACATTAGAGTGGGGTAGAATGGACTGGGTATATTGGGGTGGAGTGGGGTGAATTGGAGTAGAGTGGGTAGATTGGAGTGGGGAAGATTGGAGTGGAGTAAATTTGGGTAGGTAGGAGAGGGGTGGTCTAGACCGGAGTGGAGTAGATTAGAGTTGAGTGGGGTAGATTGGAGTGGAGTAGGGCAAATTAGGGAATAGTGGAATGGGGTAGATTGGAGTGGGTTAAACTTGAGTGGAGTGGGGTAGATTGGAGTGGAATAGTTTGGAGTACAGTGTATTAGGGTATATTAGAGTGGGGTGGAGTAGATTGGGGTGGCGTGGAATGGGGTATACAGGAGTGGGTTAGATTGCATGGACTAAATTAGAGTAGGGTCAATTGGGATGGAATGGCTTACATTGGAGTGGGGTAGATTTGAGGGGAGTGCAGTAGATTGGAATTAGGGAAATTGGAGTGAAGTCGAGTGGGGTAGGTTGGGGTAGAGTGTGGTGTGGTAGATCAGGGTCAAGTGGAATGGGGTACATTGGAGTGGAGTGGGGTAGATTATGGTAGTTTTTTAAAAATAATTATTTTTATTAAACAAAAGTCAGCAAAATTACCATACAGAGGAATCGCCGTAAGCCCGGCAGCACTTCAGGGGGTATAGGGAAAGTAGTAAAACACATGATAGGGGACATTATGGGGAAGAGGGCACATCAAACTCAATAGTTCTCGGTGGCACACAAATATCTCCTCTGTGACGATTCCAAGGTCCCCATACAAATGAGCATTTTCGAGGGCGTCCCCTCGCTAGATAAACAGTTTTTTCCCTGAACATACACCAGTCTAAATTGTTTTCCCATACTTCCAGAGTGGGAGGCTGCGCAGCTCCCCACAGCTGGGGAATGTTTCTTTTCGCTATCATGAAGCCCAGTGTAGCCCACTGTGTCTGCGCAGAGTTTAGGTCAGTTGGCTCTAATATATTCAGGAGGCACCTCCTCGCCTCCGGCATCAAAGAGACCCCCAGCACCCTACGCATCGTGTCATGAATTGTGCGCCAATACTCGACGATGTGTGTGCATTCCCAAATGATGTGGAGAAATGAACCAGTCAAACCACACTGACGTCTACATAAACTGGAATCCGACAGACCCATATGTACCAACCGGGGACCCGTGACATAGATCCTATGAAGTACCTTCAGCTGAACCAATCTCAGCCAAGCCGGAATAGCAACCTCCTTAGGGGAGGACACTGCCATCTGCCAGTCCTCGTCGTCTAATTCTATCCCTTCCTGGACCCACTTGGCCCTAAGCACCCCGAGGGGATCGGCTCTATGGTTAATTAACTTCTTATATATTAAAGAAATTGTTTTTTCGGGGAGGTGACCATGATTGTGGTAGTTTTGAGTGTGGTAGATTGTTGTAGATTGGAGTGAGGAAGATTGAGGTACCATTCATTGGAGTGGGTTAGACTGGAGTGGGGTAAATTGGGGTGGAGTGGAGTGTGGTAGATTGGAGTGGGGTAGATTGGGGTAGAGTGGGGTACATTGTGTGGAGTGGGATAGGTTGGAGTGGAGTGGGGTAGATTGGGATTGATTGGAGTGGGGGTGAGTGGAGTGGATTGGAGTGGAGTATAGTAAAGTGGAGTGGTAGAGGGGAGTGGGATAGATTGGAGTAGACTGGAGTGGGGTTGACTGGAGCATAGTGGGGTATATTTGAGTGGAGTGCAGCAGATTGGGATAGAGTGGGGTGAGGCTGATTGGGTTAGATTGAGTGGAGTGCGTTAGATTGAAGTGGAGGGGGTATATTGGAGTGAATTGGAGTGCAGATGTGTGAAGTAGATTGGAGTGATGTTGATTGGGATTGAGTGGGTAGATAGGAGGGGAGTAGACTGGGATTGTGTGGAGTGGGGTAGACTGGAGAAGAGTAAAGTGGAGTGGTGTAGGTTGGAGTGAGGTAGATTAGGTGGAGTGAGGTGGAGCAGAGTGGGATACATTGGAGTGGAGTAGATTTGAGTGGGGTGGATTAGAGAGGAGTGGGGTTGATTGTGTGGAGTGGAGTATATTGTAGTGGAGTGGGGTAGATTGAAGTGGAGTAGCTTGGAGTAGATTGAAGTGGCGGAAGCAGATTGGTGTGGAATGGATTGGGTTAGGTTGGAGTGGGGTAGGTTGGAGTTGAGTGGTATAGATTGGAGTGGTGCAGATTGGGATTGAGTGGGTAGATATGAGGGGAGTGGAATGTGGTAGACTGGAGCAGAGTAAAGTGGAGTAGGGTAGATTGGAGTGGGGTAGATTGGGTGGAGTGAGGTGGAGCAGGGTGGGGTAGATTGTAGTGGAGTAGATTGGAGTGGGGTACATTAGAGTGGAGTAGGGTAGATTGTGTGGAGTGGAGTAGATTGTAATGGAGTGGGGTAGATTGGAGTGGAGTAGCTTGGAGTAGATTGAAGTGGAGTGAGGTAGATTGGTATGGGGTGGAGTGGGTTAAATTTAGAGTGGAGTGGGGTAGATTTGTGTGGAGTAGGGTAGATTGGAGTGGAGTTGGGTAAGTGGTGTGGAGTGGAGGGGCATAAAGTGGAGGGGCGAAGAGTGGAGTAGAGTGGTGTGTCGTAGAGTAGAGTGTAGCATGTCTTAGAGTGGAGGAAAGTGGCATGTCTTGGGGTGGAGTGTCTTAGAGTGAAACGGAGTATTGTACAGTGTATGGAGTGTCTTACAATAGATTGGTGTGGCGTAGAGCGGAAGGGCATAGCGTGGAGTAGAGTGTTGTAGAATGGAGTAAAGTGGAATGGCATAGCGTCGAGTATGCAGGGTGTAGTGGCCCACAGCCATTACAGTCAACAGATTTTCAATTGAAATTACTATTTTGTTTGCAGACATAATTTTACTGCACACAAACTATATTGTGTAGAAATATCATCACCTAGTGTATTGATGTGTTTTGATCGTATTTAAAAATATTCAATATTCAGAACAGTACATTTTTGTAGTGTGCTAGAAAAAATAACACCCCACAGCCTCTCCTCTCACATGGATTGTCACATAAATGTTCTCACTTTGAAGTCAGGGAACGAAAAAAAAAAAAGTAGCTCCCTCAGAAGAAAGAGCCTAACCGTTAACCTTTGTCTTAGCATGAACAGCTAATGTGGCAAGATAAGAACAAGATTGAAAGGCCTTTTTACAGAAAGCTAGAACTTGGAAGGATACAGTAAACAGGGGATGCTCCACGGGAGGGGCTAACTCAGGACAGGCTAAAGCACATAAAGCCAGCAAATTTAAAGCGATCAACTGTGAGTTTCAAACCACAAAGCCAAAAGTAAGTAATGGGCAAAATGTATTCCCAGTGAAGCGTTCAGAATGCCCACAAAAATGTGTTGGCAAACCAGGCTTTGACCTAAAAATGGATGTTATTTTTGGTATTCAGCTCACCTTACTGATGTTATACCCCACCTCCCAATAAGTGACCCACTGCAAGTCATCTCTATCCACAGTTTCCACGGAGCACATAATGTTTAGATGCAAAAAGGATGATTGTATTAGAAAGAGTGCATTGTGAATGAATCTTTACATTGTGTACCTGATGTATCATTTTGAAGGGTTTTCACTGGAAATTCCGATGTAGGCATGCAAAAGAATATAATATATTGTTTGAGAAATGTTTCATATTATGTTGTACATCTCCAATGTGCAATTGCTGTGAAAGCAAGCAGAGTATTTCTCTTACCTTAGAAAATGGATTGGTGTTAAGAAACTTTAATTATTACCTGGTTGTTTTTGATTTGCCAATGTGACCTAACCATGATCATACCATGCTGAATCTGCAGCTTTATTAATTGTTACGCATAAACTGTGTATAAAACCCTGTGGTTTTGAGGGTTCAAGAGCATCTTCCCATTTTCCCCCAAATACTCTGTCCGATTATTTTTCAACTTTCTGTTCCTCTCATAAGATGCTGTCAATACTCTTTTTTAGTTTGACACTTAAAACCTCTCTAGAATTAATTGCTGAAATATGGATTTTGCTATCCTTAACGATTCTCTATCTCTGTATCTGAGCCTTCATGGTATATTTATGCATTCCTCTGTATCATTTTTATTGACAGATCTATTTCCAAATCTATTTTTCCCTATTTTGATCTAGAACTCAGTTATGAAATAGTCCCAGTTTTAGTCATACTTTTACTCTGCTAAATTAATGGTTCATTGATGGGGAGGGTAGTCTCTTACCAGTAGATCAATAAGAGATCCAAAGCTCAACTGCCTAAGATAAAAATCGGGTGTATAAAATATTAGGGGTTGAGATGATGATTGGGGTTTGGCTCACACAAACGTTAGTTGCAGAGGATGGTTAGCATAAGAGCAGCTTGTCTGTTAGGGGTTGTCGAAAGGTTTTGTGATCCTAATTCCCATATTGACAAAAGGAAGAGTTTGGGAAATTTGCCAAGTTTTTGGTGTTGGATCCTCTTGAGGAGTGACTAGCTGTATAGCCTGTGGGTTACTGACCGAATTTGGAGTGTAAGTATGAATAGGGTGAAATTGAGTCTGTGAATGTGTCTTGAAGTACGAACTTGTGACAGTGGGTTTCTGCTTTTGTGCGAGAGTTGCTTGGATATGTGATGATGATGATCATGTGTTCAATTGGTGGATTGATTACTGTTGTGTCGATGTATTATTCATATTTGTAATCAGATTTGAAGATTATTTTGTTATTGGTTCGAAGTGAGTTGGTTATCAGATTCATTGAAAATCCAAGACTTCAAGATATTGATTATTTGTCTGTACTGTGGTGTGTAGAGCTTGGCACCACATACACATCCATAGGGACTCTGAATCGTTGATTTCCTTTTACAGGTTTGAAACTTTAACTTCAATTATTGTGCTTACCCTGAGTGCACAGGGTGGAGTCCATTGACTTGAAGGTAGAATTCTGCTAGTCAGAGTTTGACTAGCGAGAACCTTTGAAGGTTGCTGTGTTATCTATTGTCGTCTCTGATTTTGATTTCTTACATTGCTCGTATTTGAGTTTCTGTAGTTTGCGAATGATTAGTTCTACTTAATACTCTGATTTTTATTTTCTTTCTAAGGTAAACAGACAAAGGGTTTATTGGTTTAATAGTTTAATCTTGCTGAGATATCACCACTAAGTTGTGCTCTGATTGGTTGTTTGCTTTCATAGTCACACTATGATAGCTTGATCATTGACAGAGCCAGCCTGCTACTGGTTGTTGTTCGTTAAGTGTGTTTCTAGCGATTCATTGTGATTTTGAGGTTGTTTTGAGTATGTTTAAGTGTAAAACATCCGTGACGTATTCACAAAACCCAAACCTAAGGAGGATATACATACAGAGGGTCAGAAATTGCAGAGTGAAGGTCCTTCCTACGAAATAATGGTAGAGGTTGAGTATTATACTTGCCCCTGAATCTCTAAATGGAATACATTTACAGCACACAATGGCTTTGCAATTTCCAATAGAGGACACCTTTGATATTAAAAAGCTGGAATTTCTAAGACAAACCATGTACGATATGAGGCCACTGTCTAGAACTACACCGCTTGAGGCGCTTAATAAATGAGTTTGCAAGGCGACTGAGAAGGAGAGGGTAAGAAAGATAAACCTATAAAGAAGTAATTCAGGAGTTGGCTAGAAAGTAAACTAGATTATCAAGAGAAAGGTTGGAGAGATGATATGATTGAATGTGTAAAAACATTTCCTGCTATATTTACTGGAAAAGAGCAGTATATGAAGAAAAACAATAGTCAGATGAAGATGAAGACAAATTCATAAGCGAGCTGTTGAGCTCTAGACGTCCTCCGTACACAGATAGATCAATGGAAGCAACCCAATCTCCTGTATGGGTTGATAAGGATGGAGGGGGACATTCTGCAACAGTTCGAGTTCCTACTTGAGTCGTCCTAAGTGCCCAACAGAAGCTACAGCCACAATGGCAATGCCTAGTACAACTGGACACGGGGTATTAGAGGATAAGAGACAGGTTATTTCTAAGAGAACAGTGGTAGTAGAACCATTACATTTAATCTGTATTGGAATTCTAAAAATAGAATTTGGTGAAATGCTTCAAGGGAATGTGGATTTGAGCAGACTATTGACTTATAATGCTGATGAAATGAGGTATTTGATAAAAGAAGCAGCTCGATGTGCTAATTATGAGCATGGCAAATTGGATGAATTAGGCAATGATTACAAGTTCACATTAGTAAAAATGAAAAATGTAAAACAAAATTATGAAGTGGATTTCACATGATGGAATCACGGAAATAGACCTGATTACTTACCAAGATTTAATTGAGAAAATGTAAGACTGGACTGACAGAGAAATATCAAGAAAAGGGAAGAAAGGCACAGCAAATAAAAATAAAGTGAAAGGGATTGAGGGAAAGGTAAGAAATATTGCACGATTCACAAGTAAGGACAAATTTGATGACATTTGGTGCATGTTCCATTAACAAGGGCTGGCTTGTATACTTCTATGCATAACTTTCTGGGATTGTGGAAAGACCCAGCAAAGTGCTATGATGAAATCCATACGTTGACACACATTTCCTCGATGTAATGGATTGATTAAAATACGTTGTGTGAGATGTAGTTCCTGGAGGTTGGTATATAAATTGGTTGTTGGATGGCCGACACTAGAACCAGTTGTACTTGGTCCTAATGCTCGAGCAAGAGTGATAGCAAACAAAAGGATGTGATTGCGTATTTGAAAATATATGGGCTATAAATTGGGAAAAGATTGTAAGAAGATTTTGGGAACGACACAGGACCCAAAGAATAAGTATATTCCTATTATGAGAGGTTAATGCAGGTTTATAAGAAATGAAGCAGAGTCGAAAATCCAGAGAAAGATGGAGTTAGTGGTTTTGTTTTTGCTTTTGTGAATGGATTAAGATCATAGGTTAATAATTACATTGAACAGTGTGAATTTTGTTGGTTGATTTAAGGCATTGATGAGATCTTGATTTTGGCAAAAAATAACAGTGATTGTTTTAAGATCAGTCAAAAGAAGTTAAAGGAGAAGATGATGTTTGTTCACACCAAACACTTTGACAGAGGGTCATGAAATCGAATAGGTTCAAATATATATATGCAAAATGCAATGAATCAAGTGATGCAAGGAGGCAGAGGAAATGGGATGAATGCACATGTTGAAATGTTGAAAAAGAATACAGCATTTCATTGTTGTGGGAGGATCGGACACTGGACAATAGAGTGTAGACAGAATCCTAACAGGATTCAAGAGAATTTGGAACAAATTCAGCAGACACAGAGAGGCAATGTGATGTCAAATATGCAGAATTCAGCGTAGAATATGCAGAATCAGAAATCATTTTGAATGTCCATACCAACAGCCCTAGTAATGCAACAAAACATGAGAAATAAAATGCCATATAATGCAGGATACCAACAAAATACTATGATCCTGAATGCTATGTGCACTGTGTTGAAGGCACTTCTGGGAAAAGGACCTGTACTGTCACAACGTAGATTGAAAGGATACCCTACTGTGAAACTTCTCTGGCCGAGCTCTGCAAACCTGGTATGTACCCATACATTTCGAAGTTCAAGACAAGGTGGAAAGGCCTTCACAGTCAAAACAGCCCATATGTGGAATGAGCTTTGGAACGAGCTTTCGCCCTCACTAAGTGCCTCTATGGACTTGTTACAATTCAGCAAGGACTTGAAGACATGGCTCTTTTCCGAAGTAAATAAAGTCAAATAATTCAATTGTAGTACTCTGTGGTAACCATATTGTGTTCCTATTGTATTCAAATACAGCTGGTGTAGGGTGTGGGTGGGCACCACCTTCCGAAGTAATCCAGACTTGCTTCTGGAACATGTGCATGTGCATTTTCAGCAGGATAGTACCTATATGCATGCTTAGCACCAGTATACTAGTTTGGTGACAGTTGCACTTTATAAATGTTTTAAATAAATGAAGAATAAGCATCAATTTATATTATGTGATTTGAGTCCTATGAATTTGCTGGGAAGGGACCTTCCTTACAAAATGAGTTCTGTGATACGTTGCACACCAGATGGTGTAGCAATTGAAACACAAGGTAAGGTTTGAGGGCCTGATTTAGATCTTGATGGATGGGTTACTCTGTCACAATGGTGACAGAATCCTGTCTGCCTAAATATAAATCCAATGATATCCTTTTAAATGTATATTTCAGCAGACGGGATATCCTTCACCATTGTGACAGAGTAACCCGCCCACCAAGATCTAAATCAGGCCCTTAGTCTTTAAACTAAGTTCACAAGACAGAAGAGTTGACTTGTACTCAGTTTTGACAAAAGAAGATTTACCTCTGTCAAGCAAGAGGTATGGTACCATACTGGTAAAGAGATTGGATTGGTAAAAAAAGCAGAACCGGTCAAAATAAAGATTAAAACAGATGCAACATGTCCTAGAACTAAGCAGTACAGGCTTACAAAATTAGTAGATGAAGGAATGAAACCAGTGATTGAGCAGGGAATTCTCCGAGAAATGCTTGGTAGTCCTTACAATTCTACAGTGATGGATGTTAAAAAGGAACATAAAGAATCATGCAGGACCTCTGAAAAATAAATAAAAGTGTAGTCCCTTGTTGTTTCAAAATCTATCAGAAGCAGAAAGGTATGCAGTCATTGACTTATGGTAAGCTTTGTAGTCAATACTACTTCATGAGGATTCACAGTTCCTCGTTGCATTTCGATTTTTGAATAAAGCTCTCATGTGGTGTAGGATTCCACAAGGGTATATTGAGAGTCCTTCAATTTTCTCCTAAATACTGAAGAAAGATTCAAAAAGTCTAAAATTGCCATGTAATTGAGTCCTAGTTCAATAGATTGATGAATTGCTAATAGCATCCAAGATGAGAGAGGACTGTACAACTGGATATAATTATTTTGCTAAACCACTTAGTTGAAAATGGGCATAAATCTCCCCTACTAAAATGCAGTATTGTGAAAAAGAAGTTGTTTATCTTGGGTGCCATGTTGAAAAAGATGTGAGGAAAGTCTCTAAAGAATGTGCTAGTGCAATTCTGAAACGGAGTATCCCGACCACACAAAGGGAGGGTTGGATGTTTCTTAGATTTATTGGATACTAACTATTCATAAATTGCGATTTCTTTAGTAAGGTTAACGAGCAATGATGTACAGGATTCAGTAACATTTGATGATGAGTGTCTTGATGTCTTTAAGAAAGTGAAAGAGAGTTGAAGTCACATATTCAGGATGCCTGATAACAATATGATGTTTTTTCCGTTCTGTCATTAGAAAGATGGATGTGCACTTTCAATTCTCACTCAGAAGCATGGAGGAAGTATGCATCCAGTGGCACATCTTTAATGTGTGTTGGATCCAGTGACTGCAAGTCTTCCAGGTTGTTTGAAATTGGTTGCAGCTATTTGTTTGGCAATTGAACAAAGTGAAGGAACTGTGATGGGTCATACTTTAATTGTTTATGTCCCTCATTCAGTTGAGATTCTTTTTAACGAGGAGAAAACACAGCACATATTAAACAGTAGATTAACATGTTATGAGCAAACCATTCTTGCAGCAGAGAATATTTCTATTCGAAGATGTGATGTCCTGAATCCAGCAACACTGCTTTAAATTTCCAACAACAATTGTGAAGACATGGAAGATAAAAATTATGATTAATTGGAGCATGATTGTACACAGCTGACAGAATTATGCATAAAACCAAGACCAGACATAAAAGAAGTTCAGTTCAAACTGGCAGATTTAACTTTATTTGTTAATGGTTCTTGTCTGAGAGACCAGTATGGAGGACTAAAAGATACCTATGCAGCGTGCTCTATCACAGAGACACTTGAAGCATCCTCCCTACCAAATGTGAAATCAGCGAGAGCTTTCTGCTTATCAGAAAATTTGAATGTGAAAATCTATATAGATAGACAATATGGTTTTGTTCATGATTATGGACAGCTCTGGTCATAATTAAGAAGACAAAAGAAATAATAGTTGTTAGCGCACAGTGCATAATGCTGGCAAGAACATGGTTACATTAAGAAACAGATACACAGATCAGATGGCAAAATATTGTGCCTTACAAGAAGAGTCAGTTGTTCAAGAAAATGGAAATTATGATTTCACAACTGATACTAGACAGAGTTCAAATAATGTGAATTGTTTCTTTATGGATTTGATGCAAACGTATTTGACGGAACTGATGAACTTGCAGGAAGATGCTCCTGAAAACGAGAAAAGGAAATGAAGAAAATTGGGCTACAAAAAGAATTATCAGGATTTGTATGTAAATTCACAACAGAAATATGTCTTACTAAACTCAATGTTGCAGCCCATGTGTGAATATTTACATAATCAAATTCATGCAGGAAGAGAGTCTGGTTAGGATTTTAAAGAAATTCTGGAAGAATACAAGATTCTGATATGTTTCTGAAGATATGTGTAGTCATTGTTTGATATTCTGCATGTTTTAACATATCCAAAGCTTGGCCCTATATCTATAATGAATATCTGATGTTTTCTTACATTGAATCTAGAAAACACAGTGACGCTTCCTTTGGAAGTAAGACACCTTTTTTATCCCCTTTTTGCTAAATTGTCCAGGCGGACAATTTCCATACCAAATGGTAATTATTTAATGAACATCTTATAAGAACCTTTCGGAATGCCAGAGGAGGGATCATTGCACAGGGCACCTTTTCACATATATTTTGTGATAAAACTCAATGACAGTAGCATGCAAATATATCACTGTGATGGTCATGCTATCACTGGCATGATTGGGTGATCCTAGCAATTTGGTGTTTTTGTTCATTCTTATCTTTTTCTGTTAATCTATTTGAACAGTTTTCTTAAAGGTGATGGTTATTCAAATACAGAGCTTTTTTAATCATATCCTTAGTATGTTAAGATATTGTAAATATTAAGATTAGGCAGGAGAGATGGTATACATTTGTGGTCTGTTTATATTTACATACAGTACCTGTATCTGAGGTGGCTTTTCCTGAAGAAGGCATTACTATGCTGAAACACGCATAGAAACCACCCGGGAGCTGCAGCCGCTTCACAACACAGATACATACCTTTGTATTAAAAGCCCATATACAAGGTTCATCTATGGAAAATGTCTAAACAATCATTGCGATGAAAAAATAAAAAACATATCAGAACATGTACATAATGTTTTGACTGATGAATTTTCAGGTGTTGATCATACCTGTATATGTATATATTATTGACTGTTGAGTACGAATGATGAGATGGATGTGGTGTGTAAGTGGTTTGTTCTAGTTTTAATGATAAAATATTGAATATATCATTATCAATAAATAAATATTTTTGTACTTTTCAATATATATTTGTCTTTGTCTCTCCTGGTATTAGATTTGCATTGGTTTATTGTGACTTTCTGAAGTTGCCCTAGGAATTTACGCTAAGTATTATCTCCCTACCTAGTGGAACTGCCCATTAGTAGCAGGGGGTCCTTTATATGTACAGTCATTGTTTGATATGCCATTTAAATAACAAGGGCATGAAAACTTATGTTTATGAATCATATTGGCAATACAGAAGGCCCATTTACAAGATTACAGGCAGACTTAGTTGAGATACCACATTGTAATGGTTTGAAATATGTCTTATCAATTGTCTGTCTGTTCTACAAATGGGTGGAAGCCTTTCCCACCGGAAGAGCGGATAGCCCTACAGCTGCCAAATTGTTGTTGAGGGAGTTGATTCCTCGATTTGGCCTCTCGACTTCTATTGACACTGATCGTGGTACACACTTCAAGACTGGAGTGTTAAAGATAATCTGCACAGCTTATGTGATCAAGCCGAAACTTCATTGTAGCTGTCGACCCCAATTCTCTGTTTTAGTGGAACGTACAAATGGAAAGATCAAGAATAAACTAGCGAAAGTCTGTGCTTCAACTAGTCTGAAGTGTCCCAATGTTTTCAGATGAATATGAGAAGTACTCCTGAAAAAAAAGAGGCTTACCTCCCCACAAAGTAGTGATGGATAGAGACTTGCATACGTACCGTCAGATGCACTAGTTTCAATAACTGATGATATAACTCTGGATTATTGCAAAAGTCTGGTTGATATGGTGAAATCTGTCTCTCATCAGGTGAATGTGACAGTAGAAGATTAAAAGGATACACCTTGCACTGAACTGAACACTGAACATTGGGTGGCAATTTGAAAACATGTTCACAATGGCTGTCTCGTTAAATGATGGTGGTGGCTATTCCAGGTTGTTTTAACAAAAAATAGTGCCTTCAAGTTTGCAGGTGTGCCTCAGTGGATCACGCTGCTCACACAAAGAGAGTAAGAGTTTCATATTATGTTGTCCATCTCCGGAGTACAGTTGCTGAGGAAGTAAGAAGAAAAATTCTCTTACCTTAAGAAATGAGTTAGTGTTAAGAAACTTTAATAATTATGTGGCTGTTTTTGATTTGCCAATGCAACCTAACCATGATAATACCATGCAGAATCTGCAGTTTTAATAATTGTTATGCATAAAATATGTATAAAGACCCCTGGTTTTGAGGGTTTTGGGGCATCTTCCAATTTTCATTCTGAGACTCTGTCCGATTATTTTGTTTCTTTTTATTTTCCTCACTTAGAATGATGTCAGTACTCCTTATGAGTTTGGCATTTAACATCTCTATAGATTTTATGACTTAAACAGGGATTTCGCTATGATTTATGATTCTGTATCTGAGCTTTCATGGCAGATTCATGCATTCCTCAGTATCGTTTTATTAACAAATCTGTAATAAATGTATTTTTCCCTGTTTTGATCTAGAACTTAGTTATTAAATGTTCACAGTTTTATTCTAACGTTTATTCTGCTAAATGAATAGTTCATTGATGGAGAGGAGTAATATCTTACTGCTAGATCAACAAGAGATACCGGAGCTGACTGATCGGGGTGTATAAAATATTGGGTTTTAGACGATTATTGGGGTTCGCTTCCCACAATGGTCTGCTCAACATCTTGCTCTCTCTAGTCTGTAATTGCAACTACCACACCCATTTTGTGTCTGAATGCCCACTTGCCTGCAAAAAAGAAAAAGGCTAGCCCGGTATAACCCAGGTCAGCTCAGCATCTTCTTGTTGGCTGACCTGGCTGAAATCTTTCTGTAGGCCTTTCATGCCTGGGCCTCTCTTTCTCAGCACCCACCTTTGGAGGTCACTGACTGCAGTGCACTAAATCCCTCCAAAGAGCCATTCCCTTGGGTGTGCTGACTGTATTTATTTTTTTAACTCAACCCTTGATTGTATGACTCCGCCATTTTTCCTGGTGTGTTTCAGGCACCATCCCGTCACACACTGGCCATGAAGTACCCAAGAGATTATCTTAACGTTGAAATAACTCTAGGGAACAAAATGACTAGTGGGCAGGCTTAACTCACTTCAGCAGGAATAAGGTCCCCTTCCCTGCCCACCAAGGGGACAAAGAGCACACGCTTGCAGTTCTACCTCAATATATGTTTAAACTTGGAAAACTCCATATATTGAAGAGGATTGCTGTTGACTTGTGGATCTGAGGTACACCTCAGGTTGATAAGGAAGTCCACTAACATAATGGAAGACACTGCCAAATGCACAGAAGAGAATTATAGGGCATAGTTAAAAGCTCAAAAGTTAAATGTAACATTTGCTTACCATAGGTGCCCCATGGCCTTTGAATTAAAACACAAGTGCCATATTGCCTTTGAAATCAGCACTCCTTTGTCACATAGGAATGAGAGGAATTTTTTTGCAGTTAGAAATAAATACCTTGAACGCCAGCATATTTATGTGGAGCAAGAATGTTGCAGGAAGGGCCCTTACAACTCACCTATGTCTACCTGCGAGACACAATTTGTGGAGTTGGTAGGAATTTTCTATTGGAGTTTAAAAGGAGTGAAGGGAAGCTCCCCTAGAAGGTTGGGTTCCTGAAAGTCCAAGAAGAGCTCTTCGAATGACTTTCTGAGAGACAGTAATCTCTGCTGATTGAAAATCAGGTTCTTGATTTTAATGTGCTTTAAGGTGAAGTTGTGTCTTTCGCGTTCTCAGGCTGCCCACCGCAAAAAACTGTACCTAGGCATAGGCCCAAGAGCTCTCTGCAATTGCCAAACCATAGTCGAAGCTTAGCTGTGGAAATATTCTTACATTTCATGACGCACAAGAACCAGCTCCGCTGGGGTTGTACGAGGATGCCAACTGAGTTGCCTCAATAACATCTTTCCAATTAAGACAATTCACTGAAACGGACAAGGGATATAATTGTCCAGGGTTGTCGACAGTCCAGGTTGAGGACAAAAGCAGGTGGACCCTATGAGGTCAGTCCAGTGCCTTCAGTGGGCAGGGTACCATAACCAATTTTTGGGAAGTTATATGTAAATGCTGATGGACCGCCCACCTTTACGTTACTACAAAAGAGGGATTCCAAGCTCAAATTGAAGAGGAAAGGGTTTGTACTTTTAGTGGACACCCCACTAAAATGTTCAAAACATTTGTTTGGGCTCCACACTGGGATGTTCAATTATGCATCCTTCAAGATGATGGTGCACATGCCGTCTTCGTTCTAGAGCAACATATGGTGCTTCCACTATAGCTCGATCTTAAAGGATTCATAGAGGACGAATAACCTGAAGCAATGAAAGTATAATGGTTCACATACCGCAGTTGCTTTTATTTACAGATAAAAATCAGGAATAAAAACTGAGATTATTCTAGCCAGGGAACTTTCTTGAAGGCTTCTATATATATATAAATCTCTATATCCCTAGAGATGTGGGATTATAGTGAAAAGAGGTGGAGAGGAGGAAGGAGGCTGAAACTGAATCCGTAATCCACCGCCCACTGGGAGAATGATTAAGTGTATTTATGCCATACATCCAAGTACTTAATTGAATCTAGGATCCTTGGGTCCTGGGTAACGGTCTTTTAGGAAGAAAGGTGAAGTGAAACCCTATCTCCTACTGAAGTCTAATACTCTCTGTACCGCAAAGGTGAATCTGTTCTGCTTCTAATGTGCTACATAGTCACTATGGAGGAGTAGTAGCTAAACGCTCCTGGTGAACATCCTCTGCTTTCGTTCGTTGAAAGCAGCTGGATGAATCCTGATGGTTGAAGTGAAGGCTGAAATCGAGAAAACTTTTCAGCAACCTACCCCTATCTTTATACGAAGAGCAACAGGTAACTGGAAAGGACTTGATAAAGGTTTTTTGATGAAATCATAGTAAAAAAAGTTCAGCTATTCATGTGGACTTGCACTTCGTCTAGCTTAAAGTCAGCTAAAGATTTCCACATTCTGCAGTTGGACCCAACCAAGATAGCAAAGTGCTTTGATTTCAGACAAACAATAGACCTTCCTAGTGAAGAAGCATTAAACTGTGGATAGGGGCACCTGCCCCTCTTCATGGTCAAAGCCACCTAAAAGGCCTATGAGTAGACCATTTTGTCTGGTGTGTGTCTGTGTTTTGCATCAGTTGTATTATTGACAACAGGCTAGGCCACACTTAGGATGTCTCTAACATGTCTTAGAGGATCTAGAGGACAAAACAAACCTGAGAACCACGATGTCAGAGGAGAGGTAGTCCCTTCTTTTGAATTCATTCAAATCATCATGTCATCCAAGTAGCATGAATTTGTCTCTTTAGTAGGGTTGTGAGTATGGGGTTGGCAGAAAAGAATGCACAGCTAATCCCAAATTCCTGGACCAGCATTATCTGTTGGCCTACATGCCAGAGAAAGTAGTTGCAGTGAGTGCTACTTGCCAGTAAAAGATTTGCTACTAATGATGCAAAAAGCATCTGCTAAATGAGAAATGTAAACAGGTGAATTGTGGGCTCACAGGGGATAACCTTTGCCATAGTTCCTGTCATCTGGGCTGCCAATATAATAGACTGAGAATCCTCAGCCCAGCTGGGTTGACTAGGAGCAGGGTGTTCCCTTCTACAGAAACCAAAAGTTTGAAATGCTCTCACAGAGAAAGTGAAATATTCAAATACGAAACCATCGAAATAGGTAAACTAATCAATCAATCAATCAATCTGAGTACTTGTAAAGCGCGCTACTTACCCGTGAGGGTCCCAAGGCACTGAGGGGAGGGGGGAGCTGCTACTGCTCAAAGAGCTAGGTCTTGAGGAGTCTTCTGAAGGCGAGTAGGTCTTGGGTCTGCCGTATGTGGGTAGGGAGGGTGTTCCAGGTCTTGGCGGCGAGGTAGGAGAAGGATCTGCCACCAGAGGTTGTTCGTTGGAAGCAGGGGACAGTGGCGAGGGCGAGGCTGGCGGAGCGGAGCTTGCGGGAGGGGGTGTGGAAGCTGAGTCTGCTGTTCAGGTAGGCTGGTCCGGCATTATGGAGTTCTTTGTGTGCGTGGGTGAGGAGCTTGAAGGTGATCCTCTTTTCAACGGGGAGCCAGTGTAGGTCTCTCAGGTGGGGGGTGATGTGGCTGCGGCAGGGGACGTTGAAGATCAGTCGGGCGGAGGCGTTTTGGATGCATTGTAGTCGTCGTAGGTGTTTGGCTGGGATTCCTGCATAGAGTGTGTTGCCGTAGTCCAGTCTGCTGCTGACGAGGGCCTGTGTCACCGTTTTTCTTGTTTCGGTCGGGATCCCCTTGTAGATCCTGCGGAGGGTGTTGTAGCAGGAGGAGGAGACGGCGTTGACCTGCTTAGACATGGAGAGGGAGGAGTCGAGGATGAATCCTAGATTGCATGCATGGTCGGTGGGTGTTGGTGCTGTTCCCAGTGTGGTCGGCCACCAGGAGTCATCTCAGGCTGAGGGGGGTGGGTCCGAGGATGAGGACCTCCATATTGTCCGAGTTCAGCTTCAGACGGCTGCTCCTCATCCAATCGGCGACGGCCTTCATTCCCTCGTGGAGGTTGGTTTTGGTGGTGTGCGGGTCCTTGGTGAGGGAGAAGATGAGCTGGGTGTCGTCAGCGTAGGAGATGATGTTGAGGTCGTTATGGCGGGCCACTTGTGCGAGGGGGGCCATGTAGACGTTGAACAGCGTTGGGCTGATGATGTTGGTGGCTTCGGATCGGAAGGGTGTGTGGGGGACGCTCTGGGTTCTGTCGGAGAGGAAGGAGGTGGTCCAGTCAAGAGCCTTTTCTTGGATTCCGGCTTCTAGGAGGCGTGTCTTTAGATGGCAGACCGTGTCGAAGGCGGCTGACAGGTCCAGGAGGATGAGGGCTGATGTTTCGCCGTTGTCTAGTTGGCGCCTGATGTCGTCTGTGGCGGCGATGAGGGCTGTTTCGGTGCTGTGGTTTCGTCTGAATCCGGACTGGGACTGGTCCAAGATGTTGTTGTCTTCGAGGTGGCGGGCCAGTTGCATGTTGACGATTTTCTCAATGACCTTTGCCGGGAACAAGAGCAGGGAGATGGGCCGGAAGTTCTTGAGGTCCTTGGGGTCCGCTTTGGGCTTCTTGAGGAGGGCGTTGATTTTGGCGTGCTTCCAGCTTTCTGGGAATGTCGCTGTTTCGAAGGAGAGGTTGATGACCTTCCGTAGTTGGGGTGCGATGGCTGCATCTGCTTTGTTGAATAGGTGGTGTGGGCAGGGGTCAGACGGAGATCCTGAGTGAATGGAGTTCATGACCTTGCGTGTCTCGTCGTCGTTGGACCAGAAGGTCAGGCGGTTGGCGCTAATGGTGTTCACAGGGGAGGTGGTGTCTGGCGTAGTCGGTGCGGTTGTGGTGTTGAAGCTGTCATGGATGTCAGCGATCTTGCGGTGGAAGAAGATGGCTAGTGAGTCGCACAGTTCTTGTGAGGGCGGGATGTCGTTGGGGCTGGGGCTGGAGAGTTCCTTTACGATGCTGAAGAGCTCTTTGCTGTTTTGTGCGTTGTTATCCAAGCGATCTTTGAAGGAGGATCTCTTGGCTAATCTGATGAGGTGGTGGTGTCTGCGGGTGGCGTCCTTGTGGGCTGCATGGTTGTCCGGTGTGCGTTCGTGGAGCCATGTCTTCTCCAGTTTCCGGCATGCGCGTTTAGAGGTCTGGAGCTCGTCGGTGAACCAGGTGGCTCTCTTGTTGGCGTGGCTGTTGGAGGGTTTCTTGAGCGGGGCGAGGGTGTTGGCGCAGCCTTCGATCCACTGTCTGAGGTTTCGGGCTGTGGCGTCTGGGTTGGTGGGGTCGGTGGGTGAGTTCTTGTCGAGGGAGGTGATCAGCTGGTCTTCGGTGACTTTGCTCCAGCAGCGGCGAGGCAGCTGTTGGGTGCGGTGGTTGGTTTCTTGAAGGTGAAATGGATGCAGCGGTGGTCGGTCCAGTGGAGTTCAGTGGTCTGGTTGAAGGCGATGTGGGAGCCTGTGGAGAAGAAGGGATCCAGCGTGTGGCCGGCGGCATGGGTGGGTGCGGTGATGAGTTGTCTGAGGCCCAGGTTGGCAAGGTTGGCGATCAGGGTGGCGGAGTTGGCGTCGTTGTTGTTCTCGAGGTGGAAGTTCAGGTCCCCGAGTAGGATGTAGTCTGTGGAGGCGAGTGCGTGGGTGCTGGCGAGGTCGGCGATGGAGTCGCTGAACTGAGCCCGGGGGGTCTGTAGATGAGTGTTCCTCTAAGGGTGGTGTTGGGGTCGGTGTGGATCCGGAAGTGCAGGTGTTCGGCGGTGTTGAGGGAGTCATCTGCATGGGTGGTGACCTTGAGGGTGGACTTGTGGACGATGGCTATTCCTCCTGCGATTCCATTGGCACGATCCCTGCAGGTGATCTTGTAGCCGTCCGGGATGGCTATGGTGATGTCGGGCGCCAAGGTGTCGTTCACCAGCTCTTGGTCAGGAAAGCCACGTCTGGGGCGGAGGTGTCGAGCAGATCCCAGAGCTCGACGGCGTGTTTGCGTGCGGAGCGGGTGTTGAGTGCTGGACTGTTCCCATGAGGCACAGGGTCAGACTGATTTGCATATGGCCATGTCTGAACTGGGGTGGCAGAGTGGGCTAAAGAACGGTGATGGATTAAACCCAGATCTCTTGACTGGGTGTGAGTGTTTGGTTCAGATGCTCCGTCCATCACCACCGCCTTTTGTACCACTTTGTTCGCCAAGAGTTGGCAGGGTATGCTCAGACGTGAGTCCCTTGCTCACTTTGCCACTGGATTCAAGCAAGCCGGGCTGAAGACGGCTGAAATGCCAGAAACCGGTCCTCGTAAGCTTGTTTCCGGTCCAGGGAAGGCATGGCTTGGCAGTTCGGGCTGGACTGTTCCCATGAGGCACAGGGTCAGACTGATTTGCATATGGCCATGTCTGAACTGGGGTGGCAGAGTGGGCTAAAGAACGGTGATGGATTAAACCCAGATCTGTTGACTGGGTGTGAGTATTTGATTGGTTCAGATGCTCCTTCCTTCACCACCCCCTTTTGTACCACTTTGTTCGCCATAAGTTGGCAGGGTATGCTCAGACGTGAGTCCCTTGCTCACTTTGCCACTGGATTCAAGCAAGCCGGGCAGAAGATGGCTGAAATGCCAGAAACCGGTCCTCGGAAGCTTGTTTCCGGTCCAGGGAAGGCATGGCTTGGCAGTTCGGGCTGGACTGTTCCCATGAGGCACAGGGTCAGACTGATTTGCATATGGCCATTTCAGAACTTGGGGTGGCAGAGTGGGCTAAAGAACGGTGATGGATTAAACCCAGACCTCTTGACTGGGTGTGAGTGTTTGATTGGTTCAGATGCTCCGTCCATCACCACCCCCTTTTGTACCACTTTGTTCGCCATAAGTTGAAAGGGTATGCTCAGACGTGAGTCCCTTGCTCACTTTGTGACTGGATTAAAGCAAGCCGGGCTGAAGACGGCTGAAATGCCAGAAACCGGTCCTCGGAAGCTTGTTTCCGGTCCAGGGAAGGCATGGCTTGGCAGTTCGGGCTGGACTGTTCCCATGAGGCACAGGGTCAGACTGATTTGCATATGGCCATGTCTGAACTGGGGTGGCAGAGTGGGTTAAAGAACGGTGATGGATTCCCAGATCTCTTGACTGGGTGTGAGTGTTTGATTGGTTCAGATGCTCCGTCCATCACCACCCCCTTTTGTACCACTTTGAGCCATTGCTGGCGCACAATTTAGTGCCTAGTGCCAAAACAGGCACCCTTGTTCTATGTTGTTGGCAGGATTTATTTTGTGCAGGGAGGGACACTTTCTTGCACAAAAACAATTCTTGTAGGTGTTGTCCTCATTCTATGTGTGCTGCAGAATGCAGAACACATGGAAAGAGGAAAAAACTAGGAAAAATGAAAACATTTCTCCTGGTTACACCTGCTCCGGGGAGGCAAAAGGTTTCAGCGCTGCTGAGGTTTATGTGACTTTGTAAATCTGGGGCAGCATCAAAGTCCATGGGTGTTGCGTGGGAACACCCACAGAATGCCTATGGAATGCCTTCGTGACACAGAGTAAGGTATGTAACCCTGCGCTGCCTTGTCTTACTCCATATATATATTAGGCCCTGCAAAGCCACACAGGGTGGCTTTGCGTCGCCTCAAAGATATGATTGAGAATCCTGCGCCACCGAAGTGTCAAAAAACTGAAGCTCCGGCGGCGCAGGCCTCTTGTAAATAACCCCTTGTTTGCTGTCTCACTTTGACTCAGTCTCACTAATTCATGCAGTATCACTCATTATACTCTGACCCTCTTTGTCTCACTCAGTCCCACTAATTCTGAATGACTCAGTCTTACTGTGCCTCACACACATAACACTTAGTTACACTCACTCTCATTCTCCTTCTCTCAATCACATTCATTCTCACACATACTCATCCTTACTGTCACTCATTCTCACTCACTCTGCCTTACTGCTTCACTGACTCTCCCTCACTTTAACTTTCACACATAGTCACACAGACATGCTCACAGTGCTGGAACGGAGCAGGAACATGCATGCACCTATCTCAGCAATCAAACAATGTCACTAGCTGCCTCAGTTTGTTGCTGGACCCGAAGTGGGTCTGAATTTTATTTTTATTGTACCAAGAGTGAATAATTATTCACTCTTGATACAATAAAAATGGACCACAATACAAGGAGGGTATAGTGTAGCTGTGGAGCCCATAAAGGAGAGCCACAACCGGTCCAGGGATACCCATCCATCAAACCAATTCTTCCACTAAATCCTCCATCCTTTCACTTATCCACCCCCTTTCATCTATCCTTTCAATCGCCCATTCATCCTTTTGCTTATCCATCCACAGTTTTGCTCCATTAATCCATCCTTTTACCCCCTCCATCCAGCCATCATCCTCCCTTTGGTTCATTCATCTAGCTACCCTTTCACTCAGTAATCCATCCATACACCCATCCATCGTCCCATCCATACATACATTCTTTCACTCAGCCATCCATCCTTTCACTCACTCACCCATCTATTCATCCATCAATTCACCCTTTCACGCATCCATCCATCCTTTCATCCTGCCATCCATCTACCCTGCCTTTTAATTATCCATCCATTGTTTTACTCATCCATCTTTACGTACATCCTTTCACTCATCCATCCATATTTTCAGTTCCATTCATCCTTTTACACTTCCACTCATCCATCCATCCTTTCACTCTTTCTTTCATCCATCCATTCTTTCTCTCATCATCGATCGATCCATTCTGTCACTCCCCCATCCATTCACCCTTTCACCTATCTATCCATCCATCAACCCTCCCTTTCACTCATACACCCTCTCTCCTTTTTACTCTTCCATTCTTCCATCCTTCCTTTCACTCATTCATCCATGCATCTATCCATCCACCCATCCATCTATCTATCCTGCCTCTTCCTTCTATTCTCTCACACACCGTCCCAAGTTCATTATGAGCCTTTGTCTGCCAAGCTGCAGACATAAGAGGGCCATCAAGAGCCCACCCCCTCGGTAGCTGCTAAAGCAGGGGTGGGTGGGGGTTGACGATGGCCCCGATGCGGATGATTAACTGCACACTTACCTCTTAGTCCACTAGTGCAATTGTTGTCCACAGCTGGTTCCTTACTTCTCTTGGACCTCTATGGTCAGGATAAGGAGCACTCTGTGTTCTCAGCTCCATAATGTTTTTTTCAAAGTGAAACCAAATACAGTACTAAACATGTGTTACTGCCAGGAAAGTAGCCCCCTGCAACCCGCCTACAGCCTGCCCCTCTGTGATAATCAACAAATTATTGCCACTTACTCCCTCCTTGTCCTCGTTGGCCTGCCCCACCTCCAGCCATTTAAGTGCATGGAGTTTTGTAGCTCCTCCCAGGGCCACTGTTCATGTGCCCCAAAAGCAACTGGATCCATGGATTTCTAATTCAGCACTCCCTCTCATGTGATGTTATTGCTGGTTCAAAGAAAACCTCACCTGGCTAGCGCTTGCGCAATAGGACATCTGCAAAGTTAACTAGAGTTCACCCAGGAGATTCAGCACCCTGCCTCGGGGCAGTTATTTCTTTTTAGCTGCTCTGTGTTTATTTCCACTATTCTTGCCTCTTTCCAGAGGGTGACAAGGCAACACCCCTTTTGCCAATGAACACCAGTTGTCCCTTGTATCCAGTGCTGTTCACAGAGCAGGCTAGCAGTGGGAGAGAACTTAGGGGGAGGAAGAAAGAGTCTTGCCGCCGCATTCTGCACCATCTAGAGTGGCCTGAGAAGGCCTTTCATGATATCTAGGCAGAGAATATTTCCGTAATCAAGCCTGGAGAGGACATGGTCCAGGATAACAATTCTCTGAGCAGAGGTAGGGAGACATCCCAAGATTTTCTTGAGCCATCTCAAAATACCAAAACAAGTAGCTGCCACCTTGGTAATTTGGTAACTCATGGATAAGCTCTCATCAAGCCAGTCTCCCAGATTCTTGACCACGGGCACATGAATGGGGACAGTACACATGGCCTCAAGCCACAGATGTAGGCCCCAGAGATGGAGGAGGTTGCCCAACAATAGAACCTCGGTCTTTTCCCCATTTAACTTCAGGGAGTTGGCGTTCATCCAGGAACAGAAGTGTGAGGCAGCTATTCAAACCCTCTGCGCTGTGGTTCTCCCAACATGGCAAGGAGACAATGATCTGAGTATCGTCAGAATAGGAGAGTGAGACCATACTTTTCTACAATGTCTGCAAGTGACCTTACGTATAAGTTGGAAAGGGTTTATTTCTTTTATTTATTTGAAAAGTTTTATATAGCGAAAACATGAACCAAACGAGTATCAGAGCACTGTACAAAGGAGCGCAAGTGGAATGAGGTAAAAGCATGAGTACAACAACAAAACTGAACATATGAAGTACTTGAAAATCAACAAAGTCATAGTGGAGCACGGGGAAAAACAAAATATTAATGGTGACCCAGGATAATCAGCCCATCTTGTGGGACCCGTAAAGTTCCAGCAGAGCAATAAATGAAAAGGACACCTGAGGAGACTCCTATTGCACTTTTGACTAAAAGGTATAAAGAATGTCAAACAGGAGTTGGAAGTAGATTAAGATGGCATCAGGGCTGTTACTGTAAATGGTCATTCGGGAGTAGCCAATTGACATGTTTTTTTAATGAGGCAGTAGATGGGCTGGATCTGATCTCGCGAGGAAGAGTGTTCCATATTCTTGGAGCAAGACCTGAGAAAGCACAATTGTATGTTCTTTTCTTATTGAATTTGGGAGATTTAAACAGTAGGGTATTAGAGCTCGAGCCCGATAGCTCAAGTTTTTTTTGTCAGGTAAACGGGGGTGTTGTAATGAATAGGTTTGTGTGTCAGGCAAGCTCTCTTGAAACAGATCCTTGCTTCGATGGACAGCCAGTTTAGTTGAATTAGGTCTGGTGTGATGGGGTCATGTTTTCTGGAGCCCGTGATGAGTCTGGCCAAAGAGCTCAGGGTGGCTCTAAGAGGAGCCAATCTAGCTTTAGGTAGCCCAGCTATGGCCACCAATCCATATTCCAAGCGTGGGATAACTAAGGATTGGACTGCTGACTGGATGTCCTCAGGAGGTTAGAATGGCTTGATTTTCCTTAGTGTGTTGAGCTGATGATTGGCTCTCCTAATAGTAGCACTGATGTGATCTTGCATATTTAGGTATTTGTCCAGAGTTAAGCCAAAGATCTAGCAGACAACAACATGAGCGGTGCAGTTAAGCACAGTAAGTTGTTTGAGCCAGTCCTGAGTAGGTGCAGAGTGATTGTGGGGGGCAATCAGAAGAAATTCGGTTTTGAGGGTATTTCACAGATGATTATGAGTTAGCCATTGTTGAGTTTTTAGGAGAGCACTATTAAGAGTGTATGTCATCTGGCAAGGAGATCTTAAAATACAGTTGAGTATCATCAGCATACAAATGGTATTGAATGTTTGAGCAGTTCAGAATATCGAAGAGTGGTTCCATGAGAAGGATGAAAAGCATGGGCAAAAATGCAGAACCTTGAGGTACTCCAATAGTGACCAGGGTACTAGTTGCAAGGGATTGGTTAACTTTGATTCTTTGGGTACGGTTATGTAAGAAAGAGGCAAACCAATTTAAGACAGGGCCCGATAACCCCATCCTATTTTGAAGACGAACAAACAGGTTTTCATGTTTGATGGTATCAAATGCTGAGGACAAATCAAGAAGGATCAGTAGAGAAGGAACATTTTGGTCCAGAGATCTCAAGGCATCATCAATAATGTGAAATAGAGCCGTTTCAGTACTGTAACCCGCTCTGAAACCTGACAGATAGAGGTCAAGGAGCTGACATTTCTCAATGTGGTTGCAGAGCTGTGTGTGAACGCATTTCTCAAGCAATATAGCTATTGTCATGATGTTGGTGATCGGACGGAAATTGTTCAGATCAGCTAAGTCGGCATTAGGCTTCTTTGGGATGGGGGTAACTTGCACCATCTTGAGGCAATCAGGAATCCTACCATGTACGAGAGATTCTTGAATAATCCGGGACCAAAGTGGAAGACTGGCCGAATTGAGATCTTTGAAAAACTTAGCGGGTAGAGGATCGCTGAAGTGATTGGATGGTTTTAAAGACGCCATAGATTGGATCAGCTCGGCATCATCTGGAAGTAGAAAGGAATTCCAAGATACATTGTTTTTAGGAGTGGAAACTGTGGGGTAGGAAGGTTCACTCGCTACCGTGGGCCCCGCTGATGGTGAAGGGGAGCTCAGAGGCAGCAAATTTGGTGCGGCGCGTTGCAGTTCGAGTAAAATTTTTATTGCCTTTTCAGAAAAGCATGCTGAGAAGTCCCCACTGGGGCAGGAGGTTATGGGTGCTGAGATATGATTGGCAGAGTGGTTAGTTTGCTGTTTGATGATTTCAAACAGTTTATTGGGTCTGTTTTTAGTGTTCTCAAGCTGAGCCCTGAAGTCAGCGTCGGATTGGTGAGGCGGGCACTCGGGCAATGGCGAGGGGCCAGTATCCGAGTTCCGGCGGTGGGCTGCTTTTTTAGGCAGCTTGGGGCCGATTTAGGCTGTGTCTGGTGTGTTCCGATGCCGCCAGCGGCCCAGTGGGTGCCTGAGTGGCCTTTCTGGAGGCAAATGGGTGCCCATTACCTCCATTAAGGGGAGAGGTGTCACTCCCTTTCACTCGCTGGGCTGGCCCATTAATGTATGCATATTCAGTGGAGGCAGGGGGCCTGAGCTGAAGTGGCCTCACTGGTTTTCATGTGTGTTTCACCACTGTCCCTTCTCTTAAAAAAAATCTAAGTAAAGTTAAGAAAAGATGCCTCTATCAGAGACACGCCCCACCCCTTCCTTTTATAAAACTTCGCCAAAGCAGTGTTTGCGGAAAGGCAATATGCAAATGAGGGCCACTTTTTTTGTGTGCCCGGGCCGATTTTTAATCCCAATCCAACCCTGCCTGAAGTGATCGGTTTTAGCACTGCGGATATGTTTGTTATATGCGTTTCTCATCCTCGTTAACTGTTTGAGGCTTGTAATGGAGGGAGAATTTCTCCATATTCTCTCTGAAAGCCCAAGTCTGCGACGTTCCTCATTTAGGGAGCCATTAAACCAGGGTTTGGATTGTCTGATTGGAAACTTCTGAGTTGCTTCGGAGTAATAGGGTCCAAAATACTTGTCATAGAGTCGATGTAATGATCCGTAAGGTCATCCAGGTTGGTCATGTTAGGGGGTGGCAGAAGAAGGTTCTTGCTAATGGATGTTAGATCATTGATGTTGATGTCTCTCAAATTACGAACCAGCTGTTTTGTTTTAAGAGGTTGACCTTGTCTGACCTGGACCTTTTCCAGGATGTGAAAGGATATTTGGTGATGATCCGACGATTCACAGGGTATAATGTCATCAAGTTGTATGGTGTTGTCTTTAGCTATGATACGATCAAGGGTGGGGACCTTGTGGGTGGGTCCATTGCATGCTTGGGTGAAGTTGAGGTTGGAGAGGAAAACCTTAAAGGAGTATACTAAGGGATCATTTGTGCCGTTCCAGTGAAGGTTAAAATTCCAGAGGAAGATATGGCTGGGGTGTTGGTCTGAGTATGAGGTAATAGGCTCCATAATTTGCTCAATGAAGAGCAGATTATCACCTGGTAGATGATATATTGTGTGGAGCACACAGGCACTCTTGCCACTGTTCTAGATTTCTGTGACGAGGTGCTCACAGTATTTTGAGCCTGTTTCAACGTGAGGCTGGAGAAATGGATGCAAGCAAAGCCGCTCCCCAGTTTTAACAGGTTTATCGAATTTGATAATGCCATAATCAGAAGGGATTAAGTTGTCGAAAATTGGGGAGGAGGAGTCATTGAGCCTAGTTGCAGGTAGGATCAGGAGGTCCAAATCGTGCATGAAGATCCGCTGCATGTTTCACTGCTGATCTGCTGTTGAGATGTGAGTTGGTTGTTAACACTTCTAGGTGAGAAGTGGTGACCTGTAGTAGGCTATCCCTATTCAAAGATCTTAGGTTAACACTTGGTTCTCTACAAGGGTCAGAGGAGATAGTTGGGATGTTGATTGGTGAGTCAGAGACACACCAAGAGCCGTTGTACGATAGCAGAAGTGTGAGAGTGTCACCACCCAACAACTGATGCATAAACCTAAGGGCCCTGGAATGGTGGTTTGGAAGAGGCAGAGTTCTCCAGAGTGGGCTAAGCGGGTTATTGAGAAAAGACATTTCACCCGCAGTGTTTAACACTTGATGAAAGGCTAGGTTGATCGGTCACAAGGGAGGGATAGAGTTTCTAAAACGTCTCTATCTTCAAGGAGAAATGTAAGAGGGTCTGCGGGTTATCTTTCATAGGAAGGATATCTTGCTTCAGGTCAGCCATCTTCTCCTCAATGTAGGGAAGACTATCACCACCAGCGGCCGGCTTGGAATAAGATAATGGATGGAACCCCTTAGGAAGAGGGGAGTTGGATGGCATAATATATCCCTCACCAACATTGCAGGGGGAAACAGTATCCAGCTTGAGTTCAGTCGTATTATCCACTAAGGGGGAGGATTAGCATAGAGGGCATCAGGTCTCAGTGTAAGAAGTTGAAGAGAAAACCCTTTAGGAGGATTCGTGGAGGGCAAAGTGGCTTTATCCTGTGAGCTGGGGTACGTAATGGGAGAGGAGATAGGACGATGAGGGTTCACAGGTGAAGTACTGGGGAAAGAAACTTACTGGGGAAAGAAACTGGGTGCAGGGTAGGAAAAGCACCCAAATTGGTATTACAGGAGCCTTGAGAAAGATTATCAGGTTTATCAAGTTTAGGTTTGTAGGTATTACACTCACCAGCCGTGTCGTGGGATATAACAGACCGTTTCAGAAGGAGTGAGGAGGAAGCGGAGAGGATGAATGCAGAGGCGGAGGGAACAAAAGGTTCAGAAGTTAAGGGGAGACTTTGATTATGTAGACTAGCAGGATTAGAGTTATTAAATCTATTTTTAATCCTCAAAGATTCTGTCAAAGTGTTCAAGATTATGGTCAGAAGCTTGAATAAGGATGTTACCGTTATTGTAGAGGGATATGGCCAGATCAGCATTAAGGACTGGTGAGGGTAATATGTTTATTTGGAAACCGTTGGGGGTTTTGCTCAGAGGTTGGGAATGAAGAGTAGAAGTTAAGGCTCTTCTCCACTGAGCTCCTCTGGTTGTGTAGAAAATAAGGTCTGTAACCACAATATCCTTTGATGTGCAAAAATAGGTATCCAAGATGAGCGTCTCCGGACATCGTTTGAGTAGATGGTGTTTAAAGGTCTTTGCTGCTTTCTTCGAGAGGTTGGGGGGCAGACAATCTTAAAAGCACTAAGGACTACCTGTGCCAGGAAGTCAGAGAAGCTAGTAGGAGATTGTGCCATGGTGAGGATAGCGACCAAACTAAAAGTGGTGAGAAAAGATCATGGCTCGATGTTGATAAGCCCAACATAAGAGTTAAGTAATAATCCAACTTTAAGGGAACACAACAGGGTTGGACTAAGAATGGAGCCCTTAGGGATCCCAGAAGGTTGAGTGTGTGGCTTAGAGCAGTGATGAAGGGTGTGGACATGAACTACATAATCCTGTAGGAAACAGCTCAGCCAGGCCAGGGCTGTGTCCTGCATCCCCATGGCCTCCAGCCTTTGGAGTGGAGTGTTGTGGTTCACCATATCGAAAGCTGCACTAAGATTTAGCAGAATCAGTTCAGCAGTGCAACCATTATCCAGTTGTTGCCTTGGATATTCTGATACGGCGAGAAGAGCCGACTCCATGCTGTGTACGGCTCTAAAGCCTGATTGTGAGGCGGGGAGCAGGCCATTGTGTTCAGTGTACATCGTGAGTTACTTATTCACTTGCTTTTCTGGGACTTTGGACAGGGTAGGCAAGAGGGATATTGGCCTATGCTTAGACCAGGTAAAGGGGGTCTAGATTGGGTTTTTTGAGTCGAGGCGTGACAATTGCATGTTTCATGTCTTTGGGACTAAATTGAAGGATTTAGAAGCTGTGCAAGTAAGTCCATAGCATTTGGTTCAAGTTTACCACGCACCGAGGGAGGGCAAGGGTCAAGAGGAGAGCCTGAATTAATGGTGGCGAGAAGAGATAAGAAAGTGGGGGGATCTAGCAGCTGAAATGAGCTCAATGAGCAGGTCCTAGCAGGTTGTCCCTGATCCCGGTGAGAGTTATGGTCTAGTGTGGGGGAAAAGTGGCTTGAATGTTTGCAACTTTATTTGAGAAAAAAGTCGCTACCTCGTCGGGCTGTGCTTACAGGGTTGGATAGTGACTTTACAACTTGGACCAGTGTTTTCGAACTGTTTTGGCCCGGCTGATTTTATCAGAGAAGGAGGAGGCTCTGGCTGCACGGCATTTTTATGGTAATCTTTTAGGGCCGACTTTTTGTCATCTGTGCTATAGTATTTTTGCCTCATTCTCTCAAGGGATTTATAAATCTTTTTATTTATGTGCGGAGTATCATTGAATCAGGGGGCCGGTGGGAGGGTTCTCTGGTGTTTTCTAATCATGACAGGGATTAGAGAGAGTCAAGCGCAGACCTAATTCAGATATCAATGATGGGAGCATCAGAAATCCCCAAATTGTACAGCGTCGGGCAGTTGGACTCTAAGGTAGAATTCAAGGCAGAAGCATTAAGCTTCTACCAATTCCAGCCAAATGTGATAGGCTGGGCTGCCCCTAACCTGGGCGCACCTGGGATGAAGAGGGAAGAAGGAAGTATGAAATGGTCAGACCAGGCTAAGGGCCTGATCAGCCAGCAGATTCTTCACATTTGAGACAATGGGGTCAAGCAAATTGCCAGCCTCTTGAATGGGACCATTGTTAGCAAGATGACGTTAAGAGCCATAAGGTCCTCAATGAGAGAGAAGGCAATTTTACAGGGCCTATATCAAAATGAATTTTAAGATCCCAGAGAACTGTAAAGTGAGCATACTTTATGGCATACAGGTATAGAGCCTCCGTTAATCTGGAGCTCCAGTTGGCCACCGGTCCAGAGTGATGATAGATCAGAACACATGAGATGGTGAAATTATTGGAGAGGGTCAATGAGAACAGCAAGGCTTCACAGTCTGGAATGGTGAGTTTGTCTAGTTTACAAACATACTGTGCTTTGAAGATAATTGCAATGCCCCCCCTTTCTTATCAATTCAATCCACTCTAAGAACGCGGTAGTCTATGGGCAGTGCAGATACAATGTCTGACTGAGGCCTCATTAAGCAACGTTTCTGTTAAAAAGACAGCATCCGGGTCAAAGTCAGTTAAGAAATTAAGGATTTCAGACTGGTGTTTACTAATGAACGACAATTAATGTTAAGAAACTTGATATGGATACAGCTGAGTAATTGAAAGGAATATTTTTTAGGAGGAGAGTGGTGACCTTTAGTAAGGGCCTGTAACGTTGTGCAAGGATCAGGGATCACAAACTCAAAGTGTAGCCACTTTATCTCATCCGTGTCAGGGTTCCAATGGAAGAAGCAGGCCTCCTGATGTAGCATGGCGGAAAGCAAGCAGTGGTGATGCAGTGTAAGTCATCCTACCTGAGGACAATTAACCAACGTTCCTGGCCCCGTTCGGGTGGGAGACGGGCTTACCTTAAGCATGTTAGCAGTGCGCCCGCTATGTTCCCATCGTGCAGTTCCACTGCACACGTCCTCTGCGCATCCGCGCCATGGCTGCGATTAAGTTGGCATGCTGGGTCCAAGAATGAGGCTGAATAAGCACTAGAGCACTAACCGCTCTGTAAAGGTGGCACAATAAGATGGCCGCCGTAGACAACCTGTTCCCCCTTCAAACAAATTGGTCCCAGCAAATGAAATCAAACTATACAATTCAGTTTGCTATTAGCGAACTACGCCCAAATTAACTTGTTAGCACACAAACACAGTGATTTTAAAATAATGCGGCACAGATTAAAAATGTAGTTATGAAGTCCCCCAGGTACCGTTAGAGTGGCTGGTGAAACGGTCTTCCCAGATTCAGAAGCAAATCATACTCTGGATGTACAATTTTGTCAATGTATGACTGCTGCATGTTTCCAGGACAACTCTTGTAAACTGTTGTAAATTCATAATATTGTGAATCTGCACCCATGACAGCATTGGCACATACTCACAAATTGATTTGAGAACTAGGTCCTCAGTGTTTTGGCCCCGTCTTCTGTTATTCAGGATTTCCATTTTACCTGTATTCCCATGCACATGTTCATTTTTTTGCAAAATAATTAATCACTCAGAAATTTGGGAACAGGAAGATTATCCTTTTTACTAGAAATATCTAAATCTGCTGAACTATTTTGCCTCCTTCTAATCAGATATTTGTTTACTTTTTTCAATAAAAAACTGTGGAATTCCTATGCAAAACATAACCAAATCATTTAGCAACAGATGATGAACATTTCAGCTGTGCAGCATGTACTGAAATATTTTATAATGAGTTGTGTTGACAGGTGTTACCACGTGTGATTCAATTTAAATGGCAAAATTGGCAAAAGCAAAAACAACAATTGATGGACAGAATGCAGAACAATGTCATACATTCACCCCAGTACAGAGATCTGGGCATAAATCCATCGTTTTTTTGCTCACCATGCCATTCCAGTTTGGACCCAGCCATATGCAAATCAATCTTGACCCTGTGCCCAATGGGAACAGTCCAGCCCGAACTGCCCAGCCAGGTCCTCCCTGGACTGCAAACAAGCATCCTAGGACCGGTTTCGGGCTATCAGCCCTCATCAGCCAGGATAGCTTAACTCCAGTGGAATGGAGAGCACGGGATCCACATCTGGGCATACCTGTCCCACTCGGCGTGACAAATGCAAAAACAACAATTGATGGACAGAATGCAGAACAATGTCATACATTCACCCCAATACAGAGATCTGGGCCTAAATCCATTGTTTTTTTGCTCACCATGCCATTTCAGTTTGGACCCAGCTATATGCAAATCATTCTTGACCCTGTGCCCAATGGGAACAGTCCAGCTCGAACTGCCCGACCAGGTCCTCCCTGGACTGCAAACAAGCATCCTAGGACCGGTTTCGGGCTATCAGCCCTCATCAGCCAGGATAGCTTGACTCCAGTGGCATGGAGAGCACGGGACCCACATCTGGGCATGCCTGTCCCACTCGAGGTGACAATTGCACAAACAACAACTGATGGACAGAATGCAGAACAATGTCATACTTTCACCCCAGTACAGAGATCTGGGCCTAAACCCATTGTTGTTTTCCTTACCATGCCCTTCCAGTTTGGACCCAGCCATATGCAAATCAGTCTTGACCCTGCACCCAATGGGAACAGCCCAGCCCGAACTGCCCGGCCAGGTCCTCCCTGGACTGGAAACAAACATCCTAGGACCGGTTTTGGGCTTACAGCCCTCATCAGCCAGGATAGCTTAACTCCAGTGGTATGGAGAACACGGGACCCACATCTGGGCATACCTGTCCCACTCGGCGTGACAAATGCAAAAACAACAATTGATGGACAGAATGCAGAACAATGTCATACATTCACCCCAATACAGAGATCTGGGCCTAAATCCCTTGTTTTTTGCTCATCATGCAATTTCAGTTTGGACCCAGCTATATGCAAATCATTCTTGACCCTGTGCCCAATGGGAACAGTCCAGCCCAAACTGCCCGACCAGGTCCTCCCTGGACTGGAAACAAGCATCCTAGGACCGGTTTTGGGCTTTCAGCCCTCATCAGCCAGAATAGCTTGACTCCAGTCTCATGGAGAGAACAGGACCCACATCTGGGCATACCTGTCCCACTCGGGGTGACAAATGCAAAAACAACAACTGATGGACAGAATGCAGAACAATGTCATACAAAAATGTCAGTGCTCCAGCCATCATCTCCATGTGTTTGCTTTGTTCACCCTAAGTTGGAAGGGTATGCCCAGACGTGGGTCCCTTGCTCACTCTGCCACTGGATTCAAGCTAGCCTGGCTGATGAGAGGTGTTACCCAGAAACCGGTCCCAGGATGCTTGTTTCTGGTTCAGGAAAGACCTGGCTTGGCAGTTCGGGCTGGACTGTTCCCATGAGGCACAGGGTCAAGACTGATTTGCATATAGCTGGGTCTGAACTAAGGTGGGGAAGTGAGCTAAAGAATGATAATGGATTCAACCCAGATCTGTGACTGGTGGCGAGTGTCTGAAAAGTTTCAACGCTCCGTCCATCATCTCCTTGTGTTTGCTTTGTTCGCCCTAAGTTGGCAGGGTATGCCCAGACGTGGGTCCCTTGCTCACTTTGCCACTGGATTCAAGCTAGCCTGGCTGATGAAGGGTGTTACCCAGAGACTGGTCCCAGGATGCTTCTTTCCAGTTCAGGGAAGACCTGGCTTGGCAGTTCGGGCTGGGATGTTCCCATGAGGCACAGGGTCAAGACTGATTTGCATATAGCTGGGTCTGAACTGAGGTGGCGAAGTGAGCTAAAGAATGATGATGGATTCAACCCAGATCTGTGACTGGGGGTGAGTGTCTGAAAAGTTTCAGCGCTCCGTCCATCATCTCCTTGTGTTTGCTTTGTTCACCCAAAATTGACAAAAGACATTTTAGGCGTGTTATTTGAAACAGAATGAGTGCTGCTCTAATTGACAGCTATAATCAGTGGGGCAAATATACAGTCAAAGCTTGACACCACAACTTTATAGTTGTTTTCTAGGTGTGAACACAGTTCTAGTGACACTATATCAAGGCTAATGATACTGACCTACAATAATATTGCATGACCTATATTGCGTATTAATATATCATCATCATAAGCATAAGCATGTAATTACTGTTCTTCGCCCTAAGTCCATTTACATAGACTTATCTTATGGTGCAGTTGCTAGCCATTGGATGTGAAAGTTTTGTCTTTAGATATAATGCATGCAGTATATTTGGAGTATACTGTAATCACATTAGCATCAAGATTTTTTTAGAATCTTGAACAAAAACCAGTATAATGACAGTTCTGAAAACATATTTTCCAGAATGATGGGTCCATCAGGTACACCTTCCCATACATCTCAAAACAATGCCCTTTCAGGCTTAGAGTACTGCATAAATTATGCAAAAGTGAGTAGGGAACCCTGGTATTTCCCAAATTTTAAGCGGAGAGCAGTCCTTTATATGAAACACTCTACAACACAACTGACACTCCAAATATGTTCACCCGAAATGCATCTTTTTCTAGCAGAATATTTAAGCGTGGAATTAGTACAGTGTCATCTATGTTGATCTCGAAAGGGACAACACCTCTTGCCTTTATTACAGCATCTTCATTTTCACAGAAAAACCTACTGAGAAACAAACCATCCTTTCTAATTCTGAAAACTTTCTTTATTAAATGCCAGATAAACTTGCTTACTCAAAAAAGAAGGAAAATGAAGCATATGAGCTTTGGGGTACTTTATGCCTTTAATATACCAGCATGTGTAAGACAACCATATGTATTCCTGAAGGTGGCGTGTGGCGGTGAGACGGTATTCCTACAAAACTTAACCTGGTATGGTTACTACTACCTTTGACTGTAAGGCATGTTGTGTATCATATCTGAAAAACATCATTCCCTTACTACCACAGTAGGCCCTGCTCGCTGAGCCACCTACACACCTAATGCAACTGGTTCCAGCTCATCAAATCATAAAAGGAACCGGATATTTTTTATCGACGTATCCTCTTCATTTCAGATATATATTTTGGAGGAACTCAGGATGGAGGCATAACCAACGAATAACTTTTAGATTTTTTAAATGGTGTTTTCTTTTTAAATATAGGACAAGATCCTACAAGTCAAAAGAGCAGCAAAACAGTCTGGGCAGTTAAGATGTATTGTGGGTACCTAATACAGTTTGAACAGCCCATGTAAATTGTGAATGCAGATTTAGAGCTTTCAAATAAGACACGTTGTCTCAGGTTTCATACGAGGTAGGTGCAGAGCATTTTTAATTGTTTACTTAACACTGTCAACGTGACAGAAGGATTTCCCTAACACAGTATTCTCTTCTACCCTGATATAATTCAGTTCTATACTTCAATGAAAACCCTTTTTCCTGAATTCACCTTCTGTACATGATTGAGAACCAGCAGATAACTGCGAAAGTGTGAGAACTGCTTAAAATGTCTGTCAGTTACTTTGCATGCTTTTTATTGCGAAGAAGTTGCAGAATTCTATGACCATCGTTATTTTTAAAAGTTTCTGCTGCTTTATAATTATTCGCAGAATCCCGACAGGTTTTTTAGCGCTATATAATAGAAAGTAACACAAAACAGTTAAATTATAAAAGGGCAGCTGCGGCTTCACTGTAATGAAACAATGGTTTAGTATATTTGCCAGAATTTGCATAACAACATAACTCGCGTGCAAGGTTGCAGAGTCCAGTGGATTTTAATTACTCAGGATTTATTAGAATTGTATAAAAGGAAAAAACTCTAAGAAAAAGGCGAGATAAAGGATTCATATCATATGGGGTACCACGGTATTGACTGTATCATATACTATAAGAGCACAATAGTTCAGGCCTACTGAGAGCATGTGTGTGCGAAACAAACACATGAAGTACACACCGCCGAGCCTCAGAAATGCACTGGAGCACAAGAACCCACCCGCCCAGTGTCTTTATGCACCCTTCGACGACAGAAGAAAAAACCTTGCAAGTCACAGAAACAATTCAGAATCTAACTAAGAAAATACAGAGGCGACCATATGGTCGGGGCGGCTCAATGGCGGCTGCGTTTCCCGCCAGACAAAGAGGGGATTGAGAGTTGAAGGAAAGGAGAAAACCCCAACTTTCCGGCTGATGAAGCCGTTGTCCGGGCGCAATGATCCCAAATCTCAAGGCTTTATTCTGGGCCCCGACTGAGACGTGATATGTCATATATTAGCATCTTTCATATTTACAAGTGTAGTCCAGGCCGCCAGTCTTCAGAGAAAGGCGAGCGAAAGAAGGGGGCATATGCCGCAACGGATTTAGCATTTGAAAGAGAGCGGGGACCGGGTAAATACACTTAAACGAGGATTTGGTTTCACTCCCGCCGAGTTCTAATGGATTGTTGATTGAGATTTAAAGACGCCATAGCCGACATGGCTGCGGCCATTTTAATTAGCGCACCCGTTCTCTCCTCAGAGGTTCCTTTATATTACAGGCCCGTTAGGTGCCAATGTCTTCAGAAAGGAGCGGTCAACATCAACACGGCGTGCGTGACAGGTGAAATGTCGAGGACAGAGGCACTATTTCTTCACTCGCAAAAGAAGCAAGTGTACTTCCAAAGATAGAACCCACAGAAGTGTGTGTGTGTGTGTGTGTGGGGGGGGGGGGGGGGGGGGGGAGAGATGCAAGCTTCCGTGAAGGGGACCGTATGATACCGTCTTCCTTGCGAATCACTCTTACAACTGGCATCCTACCACCCTATATTCAAGCTGAAAAGTGATGATCTGGTGCTGTACCTCCAAAGGGAATATTAATTAGTTTTAGTATGGACCCTAACACACCCTTTTGGTGCCATGATTCATCATTGGGTAGCACCCTGGTCCTCATAAACCAACTCAGTGGTCAAAGTGGGGGGAAAAAAGAAGGGGGAACTGTGGGCGGAGAATCAGAGGGTGAGAATAACTCAAGGATTGTTGTATCAGTGGGCGGAGCCAGAGGTGTGGCCAGAATGCGCAAACATCCCAATTTTTAGTATTTGTTTGGCATTTCACTGCCCAGTTTAATCAACCAATGGATACACATGATTATTTAAGGTTATAATGAGTTATTGAAATTAAAACACATTCACAAAGTGGGATATGCTTCTAATCACTGAATGACCCAAATACGATAAAATGTGGAAGCACAAGCCATTTGTCGCCGAGCCATGCAGTTTGTCATCAGCACTTCTCCCTTTTTCCACAACAGCAGTTCAAACATGAATGGCAAAATATCCTAGTTTGCAAATGTTTTCTATATAATTATGGCTCTGCCATTTTTGCCTCATAATACAAGATCTGCTGCATGATCTGACCATTTAAACAAATACATTGTTTTTAGTTCAAACGTATTAAAAGTTAATAAAAAATATGACTTGTTTTGCTGCGGAGTGGATGGCTTATTGCAAAGGTTGACTCATCACCTTTCTCACTGTTGCATTTGTATGTTACACTAGTACTAATAAGGCTAAATCTTTCCAGAGACTGTTCGCATGTGTACACATGTCAAAATAATAAAATATCAGAAAATATACTGCATTACGCTGCACTCTTTTTTTTAATGCATAATTTAGTCAACACAGCAGCATAATTTTGTCCTCCTTTGCAGCATAATTAATTCCAGTGTCCCCACAGCAAGCAGCACATGTTAAAAGTGCAATGAAGCAGAGAGACTGTGAAGTTTGCGAACTGAGGGCCATATTATCAAGAAAGGGCGATACATTATTGCCGCTTTTATCGGCAGGAAACTGCCGCTAAAACGGCGATAATGGGATTGATAATATGCCCTTGTGAATTCCCATAGAAGCCCAGGTTAACACCAGAACCTGGGCTTCTATGGGAATTCACAAGGGCATATTATCAAGCCCATTATCGCCGCTTTAGCGGCAGTTTCCTGCCGATAAAAGTGGCGATAATGTATCGCCCTTTCTTGATAATATGGCCCTTAGTTTTGTGTGCGTGCAAATCCTGCATTGCTTATCCCTGGTGAGTTGCAGCTACTACTTCTTAAACAAGGCCAATGGAGGTACCTATGGGTGAGGCAGACTGGCATCAAGGGCAGGGCCAGCCTTAGCACTGGTGGTGCCCTGTGCATTATTGTTTGGTATTGCCCCCCAATGACCACCTCTGCCATGGATTCCCTCACTACCACCCTTTAACAGTGCCCCTCAAGTCTCCATAAGCACACTTTCAGATGCATTTAATTTGATTTACAGCGCCACTCATACCCGTGTAGGGTGTCAGAGCACTTTACATCACACACATTACTCAGAGACAATCAATATGTGTGTAAATCACTGTATAGAAAATGTTACATAAGACTAAGGACTACCAGGTGTAGGAGTCACATGACAACCATACTAGTAGGCAGTATAGTATAATAATGATTGGCTGAGAAACACAAACTCAGAATAAAAAAACATAATACCATGGTTGGGGGTTCTCTTTAATAATCACAATTGATTTCTGTACAAAAGAACACTTTTTGGAACTTTAGGATAATCAAGGACTGGGTAAAAAACAAGGCCCTAATTTATACCTTGCAGTTTGCATGCATTTCTTAGATGAAAGTTAATAGATCACTGTTCTATGTTAGGATTTTAACTTATAAACTGCAAGTAACAAAAGGATCTATCTGACATAAGCAGCAAACCCACTGACCTATTTACATTATGTGCACTTTGTGATCTGCATGGTACATGTTCTTTGCAGCAGGCACATTAACTCTCTAAGCTACCTTTCCATGAATCAAAACTTCCACTAGACAAAATGATTTCTCTCTAGGAAAAACATTACACACCAGAGTCATCATGACATTTTTATTGTTGCCGAAAATTGCTGGAGGCCAGGAAGGAGGCAGCAAGCGCTTTTAAAACCTTAATATACTTGCAAACATAATGCCTCCACACAAATTCAGCACTCAGTGAGGTCACACCGGTTGCACTGCCCTAGAGCTGGCCCTTCTCAAGGGTCCTGTAACCACAGTGACAGTCACTGTTGTTCTAGGCTGTGCTGCTTCATAGGCCTGCCCGGAAGACTGGAGGTGAACTTCAGTATGGATTGTGGTGGACAAACCTTGAAGGTTAACCCACACTTGCCACTGCTAGGGTCCACCTGCTGGTGCTAAGACACCAGGGCTTCTAAGGTCCCACAAAGCCTTCTAAGGTCTAGCATGGGATTGTGCTCTCTCAGGAGAGTGGTCTGGTGGACTGGTTATTAAGGCTGAACCAGGTTCCCCAGTTCCAAATTCAGCAGCTCTGGCCATAGTGCCATATCCTCCCCCCTACTGAACACCATACTGCCCCACTGAGAAAAACTCACACTGCCTTCAACTACAACCCAATTGCTGCCGGCTATAAACACCTGGATGCGGCTCAATTTAAATGACGCACTAGACAAGAGCAATATGCACTTACAAAAAAAGTAACAACAACCTGGAAAAAGAAAACACTCATAGGAAATGCAAAATTTAGCAAACCATGTGAAATGTAAGCAGGAACATCATGGTTACCTTAATGCTTTTACACTCACTATTCAGAAATCAGTGAGTGCTTTTGCCTGAAAAGTTAAGGACATGACTACAGGGCCCTGAATGGACCCATTTCAATGTCCATTACTTATATCCTTACAAAACATAAGCAGTATGGTAAAAAGACTGCATCCCTGGACGCAGAGCCGCAGTACACATTTTGTTTTTCAATTCACACATTGCAGTACCTCCAGGATTGGTGCACTAGTTGCACGCCCAGGGAAAACAAAGACAAGAAAACAAAAATAGCGCTTCACTGGGAAACTCTGTAAAAGTGGCGCAAATGTGTTTGGGTGTGAATAAAATCAACCTGGCCAGTTTGCTACCACTCTGTCTTACTTTATTTAGTTATATTTCATACTTTTAACCTTTTATTCCCGATACTGCACTTTGGATTTAAAATGTCAGAAAAAAACATTTCCAGCAAAAATGTTTTTATTTTTTGGATCCATTTCACAGGGAGCTCATAAAAGAAAGGAGAGGAAAGAGAGTGAGAACCCCGTGTTGAAGTATCGGTTTTCAGTAAGAGAAGAATTGCCAGACAGAAAGAGAGGGAAGAAGGAAAGAGTGGGGGGAGGGGGGTGGCAGCTGAAGTGGCAGAGCAGAAGTGGGCACTGTATTTTTCTTCTCTGGCCAAGAAGGAAAAGACAGAGTCTTGTTACTTCTCTGCCGCCGTCCTCGAATGCCAGGAAAGCGAGCTTTATTTATAGGCGATGGTGATTTCTTGCGTCGTCGGACGCATTTTCAAAATAAAAAAGTTAGGGAACGGAATTCTTGGAATTTAAGAAGTAGGGGCACACCGTGCCCTGCCGATCCCGCCCACTTTGACCACTGGGGGGACTCAACCACCTTCCAGGGAGCACTTTGGATAATGATCTAATCCTGACAGGGAGAGTATATGTTATGTTAAATGAATTTATTAAAGCGCACAAATACCGAGGTGTCCTGGCACTAAAGCTCAGAGCGGATAGACCATGAGACCAGCGGCTTAGATCTGAAAAAGCCAGCTTTTAAGGCCCTTCCTTATCGGAGGACAGGGACTGCGAGGATCTAGTATGCAGAGGAAGGGTGTTCCAAACTTTTGCTGTTCCATAAATTAAACTACAGGTCCCCCAAAATTGGATTTTTTTAAATCTAGGACCCGTCAGATAATTAGCCTTGGTGGACCGAAGCAGTCTGTTAGGATGATACCATTTGAAAAGATGTTTAAGAAAATCAGACCCTGTGTTGTTTACAGCTTTATAAACCAGATACAAGGCCTTGAATGTGATACAGCTTGCCACTGGAAGCAGGTGCAGTTTGCAAAGTATTTTGGAAACAGATCGATATTTAGGCAGATCCAGTAAGACTCTTGAGGCTGCATTTTGTATAATCTGTAGCTTTTTTAGATGTTGACCATGCATATTTAGGTACAAACCATTGCAGGAATCCAATTTAGATAGCACAAGTGCCGTAACTACCGTTCTCCTGGAGCTGGCTGATAAGTATGGGAATTTTTTTTTACTGTCCTCATTATGATAAATGAGGAAGACATTGTGGTGTTTATTTGGTTCACATAGGTAAGTTTATTGTCTAATATAATTCTCAAATGTTTTGCCTTGATTACTGGTTTGGAAGTTTCCCCTAGTTCAACTGGCCACCACGTGGCATCCCAAGTTGGTGAAAGACTGCCAAAAATCATTATCTCAGTGTCACGGTTTCCTAGGAGGAGGCTGTGAATAAGGTAGTCAATACCGGGGACTTTCTTCAGTGTTTGTTTATTCACACTAAACAAGTAGTCAACAGATGTCCTCTGAGTCCAAAAATAGCACAGACAATAAAGGAGGGGTGTTGGTAGTCCGCCTTTCACTGTCTCTTCGGTCTCAAGGTCTTTACCCAGGCTCCGGATACTTCTCCAGGGGTCGGGCTCAGGAAGAAAAGAAAAGGAAAGGAAAATACCCAAATTACTGGATGTGTTCTGGGCCGTATACCTATGACGTAAAGGGCAGGGGGCGTGAGGAGATCACTGGGGAACCATCACCCATAACAGACCATTCGTCTAAACCACACCGAGAGTGAACTGGGAGTGCAGCAGAAAATACGAACAGCCCCGTGCCCACCCTCAACCACCCCTACCCCGTCCCACCCCGTGAGTAAAACAATCCCCTTAAACGGCCCGTACCTTGTCCAGCCACACTTCTCCAGAAGTGCGGCGGGACGGCTCGTAGTACCGGTGGCCTCCTGCCGTGACGGTCTCTTCGGTCGGGTCCTCTTCCGAACTCGGGCTCGTCCTCTGGTGTTCCGGTGCAGCAACGCCGTCCCTCTTCCTCGCTTCTGGTTCTCTCTCCCCTCCGGCTTTCGCGCTCTCGTCGCTGTGCAGAGCTTCCTTACCCGCCCCCTCCTCCTCGTATTGGTCCACAACGGATGACGTCGGGATGGAAGGCGGGTCCGTCGAGGAAAGCCAAGCAGCGTTAAAGGGGCCGTCTGAGTCCTGCGGACGGGGTGGAAAGGAACAGTTATTAAAGTCCACACCCCGTCCGTCAGTGTCACCGACCCCGTGACACATCCCACCCCCGGGATTTTCCCGATCGGGGGAAAGGGGAAAGCGGGAAAGAAAGTCCACGTTCCCTTGGTTCGAGCCCTTCCGATGACGGACGTCAATTTGACATGGTTGTAAGGCCAGAAACCACCGCAGGATGCGATCATTATGACCCCGGTTACGTTGGAGCCATGTCAGGGGAGCGTGGTCAGTATAAAGAATGAAGGGCCTTCCATCCAAATAATACCGCAGCTTTTCTACCCCCCACCTAACAGCAAGACATTCCTTCTCGATGGTTGAGTAAGCCAGTTCTCGGGGGAAATGCTTCCTACTGATGTACAATATGGGTCTTTCGGCCCCTTGCTCGTCCTGTTGAGAAAGCACCGCCCCTATTCCTACCCCTGAGGCATCAGTCAGTAAAATGAAGGGTTTCTAAAAATCAGAGGAGACAAGAACAGGGAAGGAGGTGATAGATGACTTAAGGCCTGAAAAGCAAGAGATTCTTTGTCAGAAGGAGGGGGTAGTGAAGAAGCCCTGTGGGATTTACGAAGCAAATCTGTGAGAGGTCCTGCCAGGTTAGCAAATTGGGCTATAAACCGGCGGTAATAGCCCACCAGACCTAAGAAGGCCCGAAGCTCCTTTTTAGTGGAAGGATAGGGTATGGCTTTTATAGCCTCCACTTTATCGATCTGGGGTTCTATATGTCCTTCTCCGAGAAGATAGCCAAGATACTTGACCTTTCGAAAGGCAACTTTAATGTGAAGATTGGCTGTTTGTAGGCTGGAGAGTATATTCTCCAGGTGCATAAGGTGATCTTCCCAAGTTTTGCTAAAGACGACGATGTCGTCCAAATAGGCCGAAGTGTATTCCAGATGGGGGGACAACAATGTGTCCATGACCCGTTGGAAGGTCGCTGGGGCCCCATGCAACCCAAAAGGAAGGACTGTGAAATGAAAGTGACCTGATGGAGTGGAGAAGGCTGTCTTTTCTCTATCAGCGGGGGCTAAGGGTATCTGCTAATAACCCTTGGTGAGGTTGATGGTGGTAATGTATCGGGCCTCACCAAGACGTTCTAGCAGCTCGTCCACCCTTGGTAACGGATATGCATCTTGTTTTGACACTCGATTAACAGCTCGAAAGTCGATACAAAAATGGATGCTGCCATCCGGTTTAGGTACAAGAACCACTGGCGAGCACCAGTTGCTGTGGGAGGGTACTATTATTCCAGCCTGTAACATGCTTTGCACTTCCTTCTGAAAGGCTACTCGTCTAGCCTCAGGAATACGATATGGCTTCTGTTTAACTACCACTCCAGGAGGAGTAGGGATAACATGTTCAGCCAAGGTTGTCCTCCCTGGTTGGTCCGAGAAGACCTCAGAAAAACGAAGGAGGAGAGATAGGATCTCATCTTTTTGCTCCTGTGAAAGGTCCGGATTAATCGGGGTATCTCCAACAGTATGAGGGGATGTTGGTTTTGTGGAGAGTGTGTTGACTGTTTGTGGGGGTTGTCCAAGCCATTTTTTAAGAATGTTTATGTGGAACATTTGGGTTTTTCTCCCCGCCAACTGTAACACATAGGTGGTACGCCCTATCTTCCTAAGGACCGTAAAAAGGTCCTTGCCATTCTTTTTTTAATGTATGGGTGGACGTAGGTAGCAAGACTAACACCCAATCCTCCACACTGAATTCTCTCCATTTTTTTCCTCGGTCATAGAACGTCTTTTGTTTCGCTTGGGCAATCGCCAAATGGTCATGAGCAAGGGTTCTCAGTTTATGAAGTCGTGTTTGTAATTGTCGAGTATAGTCTAACAGGGCTTCAGCTTCATTAACTCCCTCGGTTTCACAGCTATCCTTGGTGATTTCTAACAGGGTTCTCGGCTTCCGTCCAAACAGAAGTTCAAACGGGGAAGTACCGAGACTAGACTGGGTCTGGCTGCGGAGTACAAAAGGGCAAGGGGCAAAAGCTGGTCCCAATTTTTCCCATCCCCAGAAAGCAATTTTTTTAGTGTCAACTTCAGGGAGCCGTTGTATCGCTCGACCAACCCATCCGTCTGGGGATGGTAGACGGATGTTTTGATGTGTTTAATTTTCAGCTGTGCACATACCTGTTGCATCAGACGGGACACAAAAGGGGTGTCCTGGTCGGTGACAATCTCCCTGGGAAAGCCCATACGAGAAAAGACTTCTACCAGTCTCTGGGCAATGGCTGAAGAGGTAGCAGCTCTGAGAGGAAAGGCCTCTGGATAACGAGTAGCGTAATCCACCAGCACTAGGGCATAATGGTGTCCTCCTCCTGATTTGGGTAAGGGTCCTATTAGGTCCATTCCTATTCTATCGAAGGGAGTACCTATGATAGGTAAGGGATTCAAGGGAACAGGAGGGGGAGTGTAGGGATTACGTTTTTGGCAGATCCTACATTCCTGACAGTATTTCTGGACCTGGGCGTATATTCCCGTCCAATAAAAATGACGCAGTATGGCCTGTCCTGTCTTCTCTGCACCTGAATGGCCGGCCAACAGATGTGCATGACCGAAGAATAGAATCTGATCACGAAATCCTGTCGGGACCAGCAATTGGGGTTCGGCATCTGCTTTGGCTAGCCTATAGAGAAGACCGTTCTTTTCTATAAATGTGGGGTATGTTTGTTTTAAGGGATCCTTAACACCCCGAGCATTTTGCCAGGCGTTCGTAAGGCTAGCATCATTTAATTGGGCGGTTCTGTAATGTGTATCTCTAGCCCAAGGTTCGGAGGATAGGAAGGAATCATGGGTTTTTCGTAGGTGTTGGAGTGCATCTAACATAAGTGTGTTAAAGGATGAATTGTCTACCCCTATAATAACAGGCTCAGGAAGATCTGACATAACCCCTACTATTACTTCAGTTCCCTTCCCTGAGGTATTGTAGAGTGTGACCCTAGCTACAGGGTACTCCTTGACGTCTCCATGAACACAACAAATGTGGACGGACCTTTCAGGTATAATACAGGAAGGCGAAACCCGTTCTTGTCGCACTACCTAGTGCTTACAACCTGAGTCGAACAAAGCCCTAATGGAAACCCCATTAAGAGTCAGACTTACATAAAACACCGAGCCGGTTTCCTGAGCATAAAGAATGGACCGAGGGACATAGCTCACATCCATAGGCTCGTCTTCCTTCTCCTTTTTCTTTCGGCAGTATCGGGCTATGTGGCCCCACTCCCCGCAATCGTAACACTGGGGACCAGGAATACTAGAAACTTCCAGTCGCTGTAAGCGAAGACGAGGTGGTTCGGCTATCGCTTTCTGTGTCTTTTTTTCAATTTTTGCAGACACTACACTCTTCGTTGATTTCTCAGGTTCCTTTATATAGGGTCTACCTTGTGCTTGGGCATAATAAGTGGCCATCTCTATGGCATGTTCCAATGTCAGGCTAGCGTGTTGTTTGAGCCAACGTTGGGTGCTATAGGGCAGAGCCTCAAGGAACTGCTCTAAATAGATCTTGTTCATGACTTCATCTATGTTACCTTCTTGTGGCTTTAGCCATAGATCGGCAGCTTCCTTGAGTTTGAAGAACAATGTTTTGGGCAAGTCTCCGGGGGTTCCTCTTTCCTGGCGAAACTTCAGTCTATGGGTTTCCTCGTCTACCCCTAACCGGTCAAGGATATACTGTTTGACAACAGCATATGCAGTTGTTCCATCACGGTTTATCATTTGATAGGCCGCTTGAGCTTCCCCTGTGAGGAGGGGAGCGAGGTAGAAGGGCCATCTGTCCCCTGGCCATGAACTGGCTCTAGCGGCCCTCTCGAAATTTACGGCCCTCTCGAAATTTAAAAAAAATGCTAAGGGATCTTCCCCAGGGGTAAATTTCTGCAGTGGAACTACAGTGCCAGCTGGTGGACTACTGGTCCGTCCTTGTCCTAGGACCGTCAAAAGTTGTGTTTGTCCCTCGGCTAGCTTGAGGAGGTTGTCAGCCTGGTTCTGTATGGCCTGTGTGAAAGCGGTCCGATCGGCTTCAGCCTGTGTGGTGCTTTGTTCTATGGCCCATTCCAATTTAGCCTGCCCCTCTTTAATTTGGGTAATTATGGTCTCCCATCTTTATCGAATGGTGGTTCAGTCCTGCTCCTATCTGGCTCGCCACTTGTCACGGTTTCCTAGGAGGAGGCTGTGAATAAGGTAGTCAATACCGGGGACTTTCTTCAGTGTTTGTTTATTCACACTAAACAAGTAGTCAACAGATGTCCTCTGAGTCCAAAAATAGCACAGACAATAAAGGAGGGGTGTTGGTAGTCCGCCTTTCACTGTCTCTTCGGTCTCAACGTCTTTACCCAGGCTCCGGATACTTCTCCAGGGGTCGGGCTCAGGAAGACAAGAAAAGGAAAATACCCAAATTACTGGAAGTGTTCTGGGCCGTATACCTATGACGTAAAGGGCAGGGGGCGTGAGGAGATCACTGGGGAACCATCACCCATAACAGACCATTCGTCTAAACCACACCGAGAGTGAACTGGGAGTGCAGCAGAGAATACGAACAGCCCCGTGACCACCCTCAACCACCCCTACCCGTCCCACCCCGTGAGTAAAACAATCCCCTTAAACGGCCCCGTACCTTGTCCAGCCACACTTCTCCAGAAGTGCGGCGGGACGGCTCGTAGTACCGGTGGCCTCCTGGCGTGACGGTCTCTTCGGTCGGGTCCTCTTCCGAACTCGGGCTCGTCTTCTGGTGTTCCGGTGCAGCAACGCCGTCTCTCTTCCTCGCTTCTGGTTCTCTCTCCCCTCCGGCTTTCACGCTCTCGTCGCCGTGCAGAGCTTCCTTATCTGCCCCCTCCTCCTCGTATTGGTCCACAACGGATGACGTCGGGATGGAAGGCGGGTCCGTCGAGGAAAGCCAAGCAGCATTAAAGGGGCCGTCTGAGTCCTGCGGATGGGGTGGAAAGGAACAGTTATTAAAGTCCACACCCCGTCCGTCAGTGTCACCGACCCCGTGACACTCAGTTTTGTTGATCTTGAGCCTTTAACAATGTTTGATCATCCAGCAACTTATTTCCTGCATGCACTGTTGAAAGTAGGGTGAGATAGAAGGTTCATTTTTAAAGGCCGCAACCACAATTAATGTGTTGTCTGCGTAAATGTCAAGCTAAATCCAAATTGTTGAATCAAGGGTGCCATTTCAGACATATAGATGTTAAATAATGTCTGGCTGAGGGAGGAACCCTGTGGAATACCACACGGCAGCACATAAGGGGTTGATTTATAATGAACCACTGCAATTGACTGAGTTCTGTCTGCCAGAAATGAGGAAAGTAGAGAGGGCCGAATCCTTGATGCGCAAGGTCTTAAGACGCCGCTTCAACAAGCTATAGTCTACTGTATGGAATGCTGCTGACAAATTGAGGAGTATTAGGGTAGCAGACCCGCCTCTCTTCATCACTGCCATAATCTCCTCGATGGCTTTGATTAATGCGGTCTTGGTACTATGTTCTGAACGGAACCCAAATTGAGTGGAATCCAGTAAATGGTTGTCCTGAATGAATTGGGTTCATCCATTTCTCAACTAATTTAGCACGCAGTCAGAAGAGAAAAGGGGCAATAGTTACTGGGGTTAGACGCATCCAGATTGTTTTTTTTAGTAATGGTAGAATGGAGGCATCTGTCCATAAAAACACCTTGTGGTTACCCCATGGTCCTTATATTTTAGGTACCACTGACATGGGTAAAAATTACTTAAAACTAAGGGCCAGATGTAGGTAAATCATATTTACCGACTCTTAAATACCGAATTTTACCGATTCGGTATTTAAGAGTCGGTAAATATGAAGTACCGAGATGTAGGTAAATCCAGATGTGGATTTACCGATTCTTTAAAAGTCGGTATTTACCGATTCGGTAAATACCGACCGGTAATGCTCCATTCATTCCTATGGGCTTTGAAGCCCATAGGAATGAATGGGGCATTACCGGTCGGTATTTACCGATCGGTAAATACCGATTTTTGGCAAGGGTGCAGGGGGTGTCACTTTGACACCCTCTAGCACCCCCAAAAAAGGTTCAGGGGCCATATGGCAGGCATACCTGCCCTAAGGGCAGGTCTGCCTGTCATATGGCACAGGTGTGCATGCACACATGTGCATGCACACCTGAATCTGTATTTCACCATCAAATTGAATTTGATGGTAAAATACCGATTTCTTAGGCCTTGTGGGACTCATAAGAGTCCCACCTACATATCGATTTTACAGATTCTGTAAATATACCGGTCGGTAAATTTACCGACCGGTATATTTACAGATTCGGTAAATTTACCGAACGGTAAATTTACCGATTCTGTCAACATATGCCCCCTACATATCAATTGCCATTTACCGGTCGGTAACGGCCGAATTCGGCCGTTACCGACCGGTATTTCGCTACCTACATCTGGCCCTAAGAGTCTATTAAGGGGTGGGTTACTATCCCTATATCTTGAGCTAAGTTGACATGTTTCAGCCCTTTTTCACGGCTCTCATGGTAGGGTAACCAGATGTCACTGATTTCCCCTGACAGTCCCTGCTTTCAGAGGACTGTTCAGGTGTTCCAACACTTTTGTCAATTTTAAATACATGCCCCAGTTTTTGAGACAAAAGTCAGGTCATCCTGCAAAGTTGAATTTATCGGTATGCTCTCCTTTCAGGCACCTCTGAAGTCTGAAATAACGTATTTGTTTCTGCGTCCTCCAACAGAGACATTGTGGGGAGGAGTGCGGAGGAGGGGGCAGGGAGCGAAGGGTGGAGTTCCTGCCATTGTAAGTGTGTGTCTGTGTATATATACACACATTTACATGATATACAGGCCTAGCGCATATATGTATACACACACACATATATATTTAAAAGGCCTTGCAAAAAAGGGACATGCCTGATATAGAATTTTGACTAAAGGCTTTAGTCCTACTTTTATGTCTCACCTGTTGTACTTTAAAAGTTTGTAGGGCAAGAATCTTATGTAAGAACATGGAGTGTGGGACAAGTCTGCATTCTATGTTCCTGATGACTCACAAGCATTCCAGTGAAGTCAGTTACTCTTGTGCTGGCCGAGTAATAACTGCACTCTTGTTATATGGAGGAAGTTTAAGCAAATAAACCATTCAACTCACCCCAGTCTGCAGTACCGTTATTCCTGGATGCATTAATTGGCGACGAGTTAGCCAGCAAAGACCCTACAACGCCTTGAGGCAGCATTGGACCCACCTGAGCTGTGCACCGGTACTGACATCATTGTGGCGATCTGTTTTGGAGTTGTGAGTACCCTTATTGCCCCTGCCGTGCAGTGCTGTGTGGTTGGAAATTTGGGGCTAATTTCCACGTTTCCCAGCCCACTCCGAGCTCGAGCGCTGTGGAGGCGGTTGAGCGCAAGGAGACAGAGCGTCGGAATGTGCTCACGTCACCTATGTCCGTGCCATCTTGAGTGTGAAGCCGTCGGAGTGGTTTACAGAGATGCACACTTTCATCCATATCTGAAGGGAAGTGCACTCTGCGTATTCTCAGCAATTGAAGTGTGCCCACGGTGTCTTCTCGGTGACAAGCACACAATTGCCAACCAGATTTTTGGCTGCTCGATACATATTTGTTTACACCGCTATGTTTGCATATTATCGGTGACATGCTCTCCATTATCTGCTGTACCTAAGAGATTACATACGGGCTGCTTCAGATTAGTTTGGCGATCTGTAAGGAATTATGCATCCCCCTTACTGAGGTCTGTGATGCACACACCCTTCCTGCGTTTTCTTAATTGACGGCATTATCAGTCTATTTTTGGACCTATTGTAGGATTGCTACTAAGTTTTATTTTAAATTTTTTCCCCGTACTATTTGTGGTGTCTCATAATGGGTTTCATTATGTTCTGTGGTTACACCGGTTGACTATTTGGTGGTAAAAAGGGGGCATTCAATTTAACTTACCACTTTTCCATTTTGACTGATGTTCAGATCCAGTCATCGTGCAAACACAGGGGGCAATAGTTACTCCTCCGTTCATCCTAGCTCAATCTGATACGTTAAATGTGGAATGGGAAGACTGGATAGGTATGTTTGAGGCTTGCATTAAGGCACTGGATAGGCAAGAATTTAGTGCTGTGAGAAAAAAAACCTTACTCTTGAACACACTTGGTAAGGAGGGGCAACATGTATGTAAATATTTCCCTGTTCTTACAGACCCCAATGTTGATCGCATTGAAGAACAAGTTACTTACCTTTGATAACAATATATCTGTAAGAGACATATATTAGTTAAGGATTCCTTACCTTAGAATTGCCACCAGGCATCAGACTGGATCTGGAGAATTTTTCTTCACCCGTCGGTAGGTGGCGTTGGTCGACTCCACGTTAGTCGTTGGCGTCGTGATCGCCGGAATGACGTTGCGGTATCTACTTAGACGCCGCCCCTGCGCACTGACGTCAGTCCTTTACACTACATTCTTCGCAGAGCCATGCAAGACATTGACCATTGGTACACAAAACTAGGGCCCTGAAAGGAAGTCCCTTACCCTAGAAGTCAGTTTGCAGGACGGGGAGGATGGGTGGGGTGGTAAGGAATCCATAACTAATATTTGTCTCTTACAGATATATCGTTACCGAAGGTAAGTAACTTGTTCATCTGAAAGAGACTATTAGTTATGGATTCCTTACCTTAGAATAGGTATCCCAACAATACCAACCCCAGAGGTGGGTCTGCAAACTAAGTTCACACCAGAAAGTCTTGGAGATCTGAGCGGCCAAAGAAGCAGTCTCTCCAGATTTGGCTGTCCAGGCAGTAATGTTTGGTAAACGTGTGCAATGAAGCCCACTTGGCGGCCTGGCAGATGTTATGAAGGGGAACTCCACGTCCCAAAGCAGTAGTAGCTGCTGTCGCCCTGGTGGAATGGGCACTCAACCCTACTGGAGGTTTCTTTTTTGCTAAGGAATAACACACTTTGATGCAAAGAACAACCCACAGCCTGACCTTTCTTGGTGCCCACATAGCCAACAAAGAGTAGATCATCCATCCGGAATTGTTTTGTGCCATCCAGACAGAATGAAAGCGCATGTTTTGGAGTCAGACGGTGGAGCCTCTCCTCCTCTTTGGAAGGATGTGGGGCAGAAAGAAGATGGGCAGAGTGATGGTCTGTCCTATATGGAAAGAGGTAACCACTTTGGGAAGAAAGGCAGGCCTAGAGCGAAGGACAACCTTGTACGGATGAACAGCCAGGAAAGGAGGTTTCGAAGAAAGAGTCTGACACTCACCCTGTGACCAGAGGTGATGGCAACCAAAAAGTCAGTTTTGAGTGTTAAACACCTGAGAGGACAGTTATGTAGCGGCTCAAAAAGAGCACACATAAGGTAAGTCAGAACAAGATTCAAGTCTCACTGGGGCATTACGAAAGGAATAAGAGGAAAACAGGCGAGTAATACCTTTAAGGAAACTATTTACAATAGGAGACTTGAAAAGAGAAGGTTGATCTGGAAGGCGAAGAAATGCCGAAATGGCCGAAAGATAGCCCTGTAGAGTGCCAAGGGCAGAGCCCTGCTGGGCCAAAGAAAGAATGAAGAGGAGAACCTCTGAAAGAGGGGCAGAAAGGGTATCCACAGCCTTTGCTGTGCACCATGCCACACATTTGTTCCATCTACAGGTGTACACTGTTTTGGTGGAGGGATGCCTGACTGCCAAGATAACGTTACAGACATCAGGAGGAAGGTCGAAAGCTGTCAACTGTCGCCGTTCAATCTCCACGTAAGGAGGTGGAGGCTGGACAGGTTCGGGTGGAGGACCATCCCCTGTTGCTGTGACAGAAGATCCTCCAGAAGGGGCCGTTTGATCGTAGCATCGATGGCCATGGACAAGAGCTTGGGATACCATATTCTTCGTGCCCAGTTGGGAGCCACAAGAATGACTTAGGCCGGGTCGCGCTTGATCTTCTTCAGCACTCTGGGCAGAAGTGGTATAGGCGGAAAGGAGTATAGAAGACCGCAACTCCACTCGTGACGAAAAGCACCACCCAGCAAGTGCCGCCCTTGAAATTCCAAAGCACAGAACTGCTGACATTGCACCTTCTCTTCGGTGGTGAATAGATCTAACCAAGGCTCTCCCCACTGCTGAAAGAGACCTTGCACCACCTCAGAGTGAAGACGCCATTCGTGATCCATCATGCACCGGCGGCTGAGTTTGTCCACCCTGGCAGTCAGAAAACCTGCCAGGTGTTGAACCACCAGGGACATTTCCTGGTGTTACAGCCACGTCCAAATGCAAAGAGCCTCCTGACATAGGGTCCACGACGCCAACCCGCCCTGTTTGTTGCAGTTACACATGGCGGTGGTGGTGTCCGTGATTACCTGTACTACTCTTCCTTTGACAGAAGGAAGGAATGCCTTCATTGCAAGATGAATCGCCCGGAGCTCCAGAAGGTTGATGTGGAACCCGGACTCCGCCGGAGACCAGAGGCTTCTGAACTTCGCCTCCCCCATGTGGCGGCCCCACCCCACCCCAGAATTGATGCATCCGTCACCACTGTAAACACTCTGGTTGAGGAAGGGAGAGGGATATGCCGTTGACCCAATCCTGGTTTGTTGTCCACCACTGCAATTGGTGTGCTGTGCCCTCCAAGATCTGCTGCGCCCACTGAAACATCAGATCCCCCTGCAGAGCCTGGCTATGCCACATGGAATAGTCCACCAGCAGAATGCAGGAGGCCATGAGGCCCAGCAGCCTCCGCGTCATCCTGATTGAAACCTGGTATAGAGGCCGAAAGATCGGAATCATAGCCCGAACATCCCCGACTCACTGCTCGGGAGGATAGGCCCAAAACTGCGCTGTGTACAGAACCGCTCTGATAAAAAGGAGCTTCTGAGAGGGAATCAGGTGTGACTTTGGCACATTGAGAGTGAACCCCAGGGAATTATGGAGGTCCGCCCTAGTCTGGAGGTGGGAGACGACAGCCTGGGGCGAACTCACCTTCAACAGCCAGTCGTCGAGATATGGAAAGACTGGAACCCCTAATCTACACAGATGAGCTGCGACTACCACCATCACTGTCGTGAATACCTGAGGGGCGCTCGTGAGGCCAAAGGGGAGCACGGTGCACTGAAACTGCTCGTGGCCTACCGTGAACCGTAGGTAATGCCGGTGGGCAGGCAGGATGCGGATGTGAAAATAGGCATCCTGCAAGTCCAACGCTACCATTCAGTCTCCATGGTCGAGGGCAGACAGGACCTGAGCCAATGTCAACATTTTGAACGTCTCCTTGCGGAGGAAGCGGTTGATGTCCCTGAGATCCAAGATAGGACGCAGGCTTTGTCCTGCTTGGCCACCAGAAAGTATTGGGAATAACAACCACAACCTACTTCTGGGGCAGGAACTCGCTCGATAACTCTCTTGGCCATGAGAGCAGTAACTTCCTAGCGGAGAAGGGCCAAGTGATCCTCCGACATGCAATGGAATTGGGGTGGAGGGGTAGTCTTGAAGGGGATGGAGTAGCCCCTGCGGACTATCTGCAAAAGCCACCTGTCCGACGTGATGGTTTGCCAGTGGGGGAGGTGATGGCAGATCCTGCCGCCCACTGGCAATGGGTGGCCCTGAAAAGTCGGACTAGGAGAGCGTGGAGGCTGCTGCAGAGGGGGTGCTGGTGGACTGGCCCGCCCGCTGGCCCCCAGATCCACAACGCTGGCTCCCATGTCCCTGATGGCACAGAGGCTGGACAGCTTGCGCAGGCCTGTGGCTCTGGGCGGAACGTGGCTGGGCACCCATTCCGTAACCACGAAAGGGGCAAAAAGCAGACTGCGCGGGGCGAGAGGTGGTAGCGAGGCCCAAGGATCTGGCCATAGACCTGGAATCCTTAAAGTGCTCTAGCGCGTTGTCCGCTTTGTCGCCAAACAAGTGACGGCCATCAAAGGGCATGACCAAACGAGTTGATTGGACATCTACCGAAAAGCCAGTGGACCTCAGCCAGGTGTAGCGCCTAAGGGCTACCGACGTTGAAATCGTCCTTCCTAGCGAGTTGGCGCCAGTACACATCGTATGTCGAACTTCGCTGCATCTGTACACTCAACAACTGCACGGGAGAGCACGGCCTAGGCCTCCTCCGGGCACAGTGGCAGCACCTGCGTGACAGTGCCCCTCACAGAATGGGAGTAACGGCCCAAGAGACATGCAGTGTTCACCGACCGCAGTCTTAAGCTGGTGGAAGAAAACATCTTCTTCCCAAAATGGTCGAGTTTCTTGGATTCCCTATCAGGTGGAGAAGTATGGAATGTGCCCTTTGAAGTCAAGGCTTGGACCACCGAGCTCTAGGGGTAGGGTGTTTGGAGAGAAAAATCGGGTTGCCCGAGGTCGGCCGGTGGCATTGGGCTATCATCCTATCCGCAGGAGCCCATGTACTGGGCTTGGATCAAGTGCCCAGAAGGATGTCCGTGAGGGCCTCACTAAAGAGCAGCAGGGGCTCTGAAGGGGCCACTGGCAGTTGAAGCACCTCGGTCAGGCGGTCAGTCCTGAACGCCACCATAGGAAGCTTAAGGTTCAAGGCCTCAGCCGCCCTACGCAACACCAAAGCCTAAGAGGCACCCTGCTCTGTAGCCACGGTAGGGTGAGAAAGCATGCCATGGCCTGGAGAAGTGTCCAGATGACTGGCCTCATCCAACTCCTCTCTCCAGTCCGGTTCTTCCAACTGGTCTGTCAGAGGATCAACAGACCCTTCCCAGTCCTCCTCACCCTCCTCCGGTAGCCACTCAGGGCGATAGGGAACACCAAGGAGAACAGAGGTACAAAAGTACCGGTTGGCGCTGGATGCTGGTCCGGCTCGGTGTTCATGTCGAGGGGGAGGCTGGGGTTGATGTCGGTTGGGGACACAACCAGAGTCGGAGAGGGCAGAGGTGTCGTTAATGGATTCAGCGCAGAGGAGGTGTCGTAAGGTCGGCCGGGGCCGATCTGGATCAGGCCTGGATTCTTGGGGGCCCTGTGGCGCGGGAGCTGAAGCCGCCAGCATCGAAGGCCTAGAACCCCAAGCCAAGTCCGCGGGCCCGGAAGCCGCGCCGGCGGAGTTGGGCTGCCCAAGGATGAAGTGGAGAGCTTCGTAAAAACTACGAAGTTGGACAGGGGTCTCTCCATCTCCAGGAAGGGGAGGGAGGCTCAGAGTCGACCCAACAGGCTCTGCAGGCGGAACTGGATGACTACCTCCCGCATCCCATCAGCCAACGGACGGGAAGAACGCAAAAAGAGATGGTGCTTCTCCGGCTTTTTTTTGTGCTTCGACTTACCTGAAGACTATGATGAGGAGTGGTGGTGGTGGCTCTGCGACTGGTCCTGCGACCTCCCTCTCGACTGGGACCTCGAGCGGTGCGGAGCAGACTGTCGGGCCTCCAGAAGATTTTGGGACCGCTCCAGCAAAGATTTCAGAGCGATGGCCCGACAGTCGGAGCACGACTTCGGGTTGTGGTCGTGGTCCAGGCACCATAGGCACACAAGATGTGGGTCCGTCACCAATATCAGCTTGTGGCAGGAGCCACAAGGCTTGAATCCGGTTCGCCGATATGATATCCCTGACACCAGGAGTCAAACGACTCAAAAAAGATGTCGACAAAAGTCGAAAAAAGACAGTAAAAAAGTGACTAGAGGTACCACTCAATCTGGAAATGCGCTGGTTGGCGCGGAAAAAGAGAACTGACGCCAGCGCGCAGGGGCAGCGTCTAAGTAGATACTGCAACGTCATTCTGGCGATCTGAATGCAAACGACGAACGCGGAGTCGACCAACATCACATACCATCACATACCAACATGCAGGAGTACTGGTGAAGAAAAATTCTCCGGGTCTAGTCTGACGCCTGGGGGTAATTCTAAGGTAAGGAATCCATAACTAATAGTCTCTTTCAGATGATGTGTATATCGAGGCTAAGATACGCCTTGAACGGGGCGCTAGGTGGCGCACTTGCATGATGGCACCATGTAGGTGAGGCTCCTGCCGCCCGGTGACATAATCGCGTTAATTATCCTGCCTTATAGATTCATCTGCGGTATTGGACACCGCCAACTGAAAGAGCTGATCTGCCAGCTGCACCACAGCGAATTTCAGGAGAATTGACCACCGTCTGCCCCTATGTTGCACTGTTGAAGTGTGCCCCGGCGGAGACGACGGAGCTGTGGGTGGGCCGATCTCGGCCACAGAGAATACTCCAGGACGCGGCTGCAAACAAGGTGCCTGGGCCGCACGGCGCGGCCTGCTCGGTGGAGGTAAGGATGTGACCCCCAGCCCCCCACTCAGCGATTGGAGCTGCTGTGGGCTGCGGACGGTGGCGATAGCCCTACGGGAGTCGGGCTGTGGCTGGGCTGGCTGCAGCATCGAGGAGGCGGATGGTGAGTGCCGGGAGGCTGCCCGAGCTGAGGCTGGACCGTGACCTGAAGCGGCGGGGAGGTATGCTGCTTGCCGGCGCGGGTGAGAGGATGTGCTGCTGGAGACACCTTTATTGAGATTTGAGCCCCCCCTGCGATCGCCCACACTGCACCGGAGGCGCTGGGACCTACTGACTGGCTGGCTGTGCCGCTTTGGAGGACCGGTGACAGGCGCGGCCCCTTTGGCCGTGATTGCTGCTACAGATACCTCTCGTGGGCCGCAGGTGTGTTGATGGCACTTTAATCGAGCACCGAAGCCGGCAAATACTGTGTCTTTGAAAGGGCCTGAAGATGCAGGTGGCCACAGATGTGTGACTGGTGCCGATAGTGGGCTTGACATAATACACCTTCCTGTAGGGTGGGCAGCAACTGCGGTACAGGATATAATTACTGAGTGTCAACTGCTTGATGCGTGGCGGCACACCAATCCCCTGAAATGTGAAGGGACGCATTACTCGGCACAAGCTGCGTCATGGGCAAGGCTGGACTATTGGATTTTATCTTGAGGGCTGGGCCCAGCCATCTGTAAGGTACAACACTTACTTAGGACCTACTCAGACCATGCACCAGTTAAACTTACACTTTCCTCGGCTGACTTCAACCCCCGCGGGGTGCTTGGAGGCTTATTGGGCGCAGCCTTTTAGACATAGTTTTCCAGGAAGAACTGCAAGAAGAGATACAGGTTTTTTTTAACGAAATAAGGGCACGGTACAGAGTGTGGAGATCATCTGGGACGCATTTAGGGTCACACTGAGAGGGATTGGCATATCTAAAGGGGCGGGGGTGTTAAAAGGTATCACTAACACACTTCACAGACGGGATACGGAGCTCAAGGCACTGGAAGCATCGCTGGCGCTCAGTCAGGATGGGGCTACGCAACATAAGTTTAGAGAGAAACTTACAGAATACATGGATATAGCGCAAAGGAAAACACCATTTAGAGGCAAGCACTGAGGGGCCCGCGAGTATGAGGAGGGAGAAGGCCCGGTAAGGTGTTAGCAGATACAATTAGACGGCCACGTTATTCCAATTACGTCGTGAAACTAGAAGGGGCAGATGGGACACACTGTCGAGACACTGCGAGCATACTTGAAGCTTTCACACACCACTACACAGATCTGTATACTACTACCAGGGGGGATGCACTGGACCTTGAGGCATATTTGGGGGATGTCACCCTGGGTTGGTTGAGCGACGTGCATCGTGAATTTCTGTGTGCTCCCTTTGAATTGGACAAGGTTAGAGAAGCCATCATGCAAATGCAATCAGGGAAAGCCACCGGCACGGATGGCATTCCAATAGAATTTTACAAAACCTATATAGATTTGATGGCCCCAATATTGCGCGAGGTCTACGAAGAGTTGCTGGAGGTGGGCTCCCTCCCACATCCATGAGAGAAGCCCTCATGATCTTTCTTTTGAAACCCGAGAAGCCACCCCACCAATGCGGGTCCTACCGACCGCTCTCCCTTCTCAATTGTGATGCCAAAATTCTGGCGAAACTCATTGCCAATTGCCTAAGCTTGTTGCTAGAACACCTAATTCTTCCGGATCAGTCCGGTTTGTCCCCGGAAGGGCCACCTCACATAACTTGAGGACTCTTTTTACAATTTTAAACAATGTTTGCCCGGACTTACCATTGGCGGCAGTCTTCTTGGATGCCACTAAGGTACTCATAAATGGTCGTACGTCTCAAACCTTCTCGATTACTAGGGGTATCTGACAGGGATGCCCACTGTCCCCCTTGTTGTTTGCCTTGGCGACGGAGCCATTGGTGTCGAGGTTGTGACAGCACCACAACGACAAGGCCCTGCGGTGTAACATGAGGCAGTTATTGATTTCAATGTATGCTGATGACATTACTTTATATGTGAGAGACCCTCAACATAATTTGAACCCGCTCTTTCGGGAATTTATTGTATTTGGGAAGCTTTCGGGAATTCAGATAAACTGGGGGAAGTCCTGCCTCTTGCCACTGACAGACTCAGTAGTGCGATTTCCATTGGACTACCCATTGGAGTGGTGCAAAGACAAGTTGAGGTACCTAGGTGTCCGGGTCACCAGAAACAAGGAAGAACTTATGCGGCTTAACTATGGTGTTGCACTGAACCGCGTGACGGACTGTGTGGCCCGCTGGATAACACTGCCGCTTTCTATGGCAGGGCGGGCGTCCCTAATTAAAATGGTGATATTACCTCAGTTGCTCTATCTTTTTTTAAATATACCATAATATCCGGGCAGACACTTTTTAAAATCTCTTAAAGCAGAACTGATCAGCTGGTGTGTAAGGAGGGGTGGGGGGGGGGATGGGGGTAAACAGCCTAGATTGCAGTGGGCTGTTCGGACGAGGCCATATTCGACAGGGGGGTTTGGAATACCGGACTTCAAACTTTATTATGAAGCGCACTTGCCCATTATGTCTATTTGTGGGTGAAGCCCTCGAAGTACATGCCTCAGGTGGCTTGCACACCCGATCCCGATAGAGGGAGCCATCTATGCCGCCCCAAATAGCCAAGAACGGTTGCAAACTACTGTTAATGCTACAATCACGGCATGGTGGCGCATTGGGCATTTACTGGATGCCCCCATGGTATATTCCCCGCTCCTACCGCTTGCATATCACCTAAACTTGCCCCTTCTACAGGAAACGCTATTTCATAAATTTCGGGAGCGAGTGGCTATCAGAACCTGGGGAGACCTATTCCAGGACGGACAGTTTCGTGATTCGGCGAGTGTATTTCAGGATACGCAACAAACTCAGTTGGACGCCTTTCTGTACATACGACTCAAGCAAGGGGTAAGATCCCTAACTTCAGAGTTTCCGGCTGGGCCCCCGGCACTTGCCCCACTGCAACGGGTCCTCCAACAAGCAACACCCAAATGTCTAGTATCACTGATATACTGTACAGTCCACACACAGCGAGAGGCACCAGCTTCGCAGTCTTGCACACGATGGGGAGACGAACTGGGATTTATACTGATGGATGACCAATGGGAATATATCTGCTCACAGACGGAGCAGGTTTTGGCTAGCAGTGGGTTGCGTATTATACATTATAAATATTCGCATAGATTGTATTATACGCCAGTCAAGATAAACAAGTATCAGTTACGTAGCACGGATAGTTGTGACAGATGCCATGCGCCAAAAGTCGATTTTTTAAAATTTAGCCTAGGAATGCCAAGGAGTGAGTGAATATTGGGGACATGTATTTGAGGCCCTGACTTTGATGACCAACACGCACATTGAGCCCATGCCGCTGCTGGCCTTGCTGAGCTATAATAAATATGTTCAGGGGACGCACCGCAAGTATGTAGCCCTTGCACTACTCATGGCCAAGAGCCGGGTGGCCTGTAGGTGGGGCAGGGGGAGGGCTCCCAAATTTAAGAACTGGCTTAATGATATGATTTACTGTCAGGAGCAACTCACCACTTATGCCGAATTGCTACCCAGTGCATCCAAACCCAGAGATATCTGGTCACCATTAACATCCTACCTACTGGCGCAGCCGCGTGGATCTCCAGCGACTGCGCCGCCCGATTGAGCCCCATAAAATACTTGGCCTGGAGGGCCTGGTGTGGGGGACCTGGACTCCTTATTGGGACCCACATGTGCGGGGTTCAGGGGTGGACACATTAACTGCCATACCCATGGGTACATGCCAATGATAGGACTGAGCAACCAATGCCTTTTAAGATGTACTGGAATGTGTGATACCCCTGTGGGATATTGCGGGGCCCCCGACGATTACGCAAAGAATGGTACTGTAATATGTTATGCACTATAATGTAATCAGAATTATGTACAAACAGAATGTATACATGAGACAACCGTATACAGATGAACAGCAGTGTAACCTACCTGATTGTTTGTATGAAATGGTTAAATAAGAGAATAGTTAAAAAAAAATGTTTTTTAGAGACCTAGGGGTCGATTCCGATCCGGTAAAATTCCCGTCCGTACGATTCGCATCCGGAGCCGTTTCCGTACGACTCGTACACACACCGTACGACTTGCCGAGTACGATCCGGACCGGGGTATCAGGACGCGATTCGTACGGTCCACGTCAGGTAAGGGCGATTCGTACGGAAAAGCGCACATTCACATACACACCGAACGGTGCGTACCCCTCCATGATCGCAGGGGTATGCCCCGTACCCCTGCGATCATGGGGGGTACGCACCGTACACCCAGCGTACATGGGGGACGGTGAGTACACCCCAAGATCGCGGGGTACGGTGCGTACACCCAGTGATCGCAGGGGTACGGGGCGTACCCCTGCGATCATGGGGGGTACGCATCGAACCCGGGAGGGGCCTTTCCCGTACCTGTTTCGGGGCGAACTCTGCTTTTACGGCTGTTTTCAGCTCCCGTAGAAAAAGGGACGTACGGTGCGTACCTGACACGATTCGTACTTGCCGGTTCGGAAAAAGCAGCCGCGAACCGTACAGATGTCGTGTACAGCGGGTTCCTTGGGAGATTCGTACGGGGATTTCATTTGTACAGTCCCTGTACGATTCGTACGGAGTCCAGCTCCCGGTACGGATCGTACTTCGTCGTACGTACGGGGGGACGTTGCAGGGTACGATTCGTACGGGAAAACGCTCCGAACAGCAATTCGGAGCGCTTTTTACCGGGTCGGAATTGACCCCCTAATGTTTTACGTGACGCGGCCGGCCCAAAGTGGTTGTAGGCGGCTTGCTGTGTATTCATATGCTGATATTGATGCTAAATAATTGACTGCTCACTGCGCTGCCGGCCTGAACAGGGTTGTAGGCAACGAGCCGTGTTTAAAATACATGCTATCAATAAAGGTTTTTGAAATATATATATATATATAAAAAATATATACGCCTTGAACACAGGTTTGCGAAGGAAGTAAATGTTGTTATGAACAGATGTAAGTTCTATACATGTCCTCAGGCAGAGCATGGAACCATTGAAGAATTTGTAGCGAAGCTTAGAGAATTGTCCATGAAATGTAAATCTGGGGCAAAGACTGATGAGCTTGTGCATTATCAACATTCGTTCACTGTAACAGCAAGAAAATTCAGGCGCGTTTATGGGCTGCAAAAAACCCATCCCACAAATATGCTATTGATATGGTGTCAGTTTTTAGTGGGGACGCGTTTAATGAACCACGTAGTACTCTTGTTCAGGTGATAGCATTAAAGCTTTTATTGTCCCAAATAACAAAAGAAATGTAGTCAGTCCTCTTCTTCCTGAGTCTCCCTTGTTCAGCCAGGCCAGATGAGCCAAATGCCAATGCCCATCGGGGAAGAGGAAAGAGAAAACCAATGGTAAGTGCCCAATAATGGTATACAGGGCTTTTAGGGGATGTGGACAAAGTGAGCGGGGAATTTCACCAAGACAAAAAAAAGAAAAGAATCTCTTTGGCACGTCACCGAATGTCCAAAAACTAAATACCAGAAAAACGGCTTCTAGAAATCTCTCTACCCGCTTATGTCACAAGGTACTTAATTGCCGATAGGCTCGAGCGATTTTGTAAGGTGTAACAATACACACAAAAAGAAAGCTATTAAGAGAGTGCGTCCCTTAACTCGTCTCTCTCTGACCTATATCCGTTACTCTTCCCTGTCCTCCCTGTGCCTCTCTCCCCACCTTCCTCTCAGGCCACAGACCCGGGCAGATACCTTGGCTAGCCACGCTCCTCCAAGTGCGTGGCAGGGTGGTTCGTGGGGATGTTGGCCTCCTGCCGGCCTTCCGATGTGGAGAACAGGCTGGTGGTCTTCCTCCCTGCTGGTGCTTGTGCTGAACTTCGGCTCCGGTCCTTGATCCCGCGATGTCCGTTCCAGCTTCGGCGCCTCGGCAGCAGAGAACCTGCCCTCAACAATCTCTTCCGGGGTCTTCACAGCCAGGAACAATGGGGATTGGCTGGAAGAACCTGGGTTGTTCTCCTCCTCGTTGGGATGTTCCGTCCAATCATTAAAGGGGCAGGCAGTCCAGGGCGTATGTATCGCGAGTAACAAGACTGGATGTGACGGGTAAGCGGAGGGCCACATGGTAATATCAATAGCACCCTCCAGCCCCTCACACATGGCCAAAGTTGTGGAACAATCACAATTGTGCATGAGGGAGATGGAGAAGAAGGAAAGTGCGGGAGGTGATGTGGCCAACGTATCTAAAGGTGAATCAGATGTGGTGTCCATAATCAAGTCCAGTGGCACCTATGGGAAATCGAAGTCTTTTAGCAAATTTGCTACTGATGTGGTAGCAGTTATCATACTACGGATTATAAAAAATGAATAGCACTCAAAAAGGAGTGCAGAAAGTGTGGGCATAGTAGTCACTTTGTGTCAGTATGCTAGCAAGGTGCAAAATGTAAAGTGGCTACTGTAGATGAGTAGTGTGTGCCAGTGACGGTGGTATGAATCAATGAAGACCGCAGTTTTTTTGTGGAAGGCGCTGCCATGATGACCAGAGAATGGACAAGGCCCAATACTACATTTGTACTTAATGGAAAAAAAATTGAACTCATGATAGACAGTTGTTCAATGTACACTATTATCCCCAGGAGTAGGTTTGTGAAGCATTGGCCTGGAATTGATCTTTTACTCAAGGATATCAATCTGGGTGTTTATCAAGGAGAGGCCATTGATTTGGTAGGATAAATGGAAGCAGGTATACAATTTGGTGGTACAGAAAATAAAGGGAAGGTATGTGTAGGTGAGGATGTGTTCACCAGTATGGGCTTATCATCATCATAACCCAAAAAGGGCTACTCAAGTAATGGTGGTTGATGAAATGTTGTTGGCAGATCTATTAGGTGAAGCCCAGGAAGTATTAAAGGAAGAGTTGGGTCTACTCAATCGGTATGTAAACGAAATTGTGTTGAAACCTGATGCTGTGCCGATTCAGTACAAAGTGAGAAGAACCCCGTTGGTTGCTCAGGCTGCAGTGAAGGACTTGTTGGAAGAGATGTTGTTGAGTGGAGTTATTGAACCTGTGGATACGTCCAGTTGGATTTCTACAGTAGCTATTATGGAGAAATCTGACAGACGGTACAGGTTCTGTGTGGACTTGAGATTGCCCAATCAGAATGTGGTGGTTGATACTTATCCCCTACCAAACATTAAGAAATACGTTTTGGCTTTAGGTTGCGATAGGTATTTTTCAAATCTGGATTTGAAAAATGGCTACCATCAAATTACATTACATGAGCAATCTAAACCACTTACAGACCTTTCAGTTCTCTCGCAAGCCGTTAAGACTCTGCTCGGCAGCCATTGTATTCCCGAGAATAATGTGGGACGTGTTTAAGGCCATCAAGAACATCCTGTACTTCCAGGATGATATGTTGATTTTTGGTGACATGTTCGATCAGCACAAGATGGTTCTCAGGCAGGTACTGCCTAGAGTAAAGGATGCAGGGTTAACTCTACGCAGAGAGAAATGTAAATTCTAAGCTGAACAAGAGGATAACCCGGGGTACAGTATTATTGCAGGTGGAGTCAAACCCAAAGAGAATTTGTTGAGTGCCATCAGATTAGCTCCTTCGCCCACAGATAAAACACATGTTGAGGTCCTTTTTGGGCCTCATCGAGTATTACGCCAAGTTAGTTGAGAAATATTTAGACGAAACAGAGTGTTTGAAGCTACTGTTGAAGAAAGGTGTCGCCTTTATTTGGGGGCAAGAACAACAGGCTTGTTTGGAGGCAATTAAGAATGATATTTGCAATGCTGGTATTCGTATGCCATTTGACACTAAATTGAAATCAGTACTTTCTGCGGATGCCAGTACTACACGCATCAGGCAGAGTTGTCCCAAGTTCACAACAGAGGTGAAAGAACAGTTGCTTTTGCCTCCTGTACTTTGACCACCTCAGAGAGGAATTACTCTGTAATTGAATGTGCAGCGTTAGTGGCGGCTTGGAGAGCAGAGTATTTCAGGACGTATCTGTGGGGAACCACGTTTTCCATTCACACTTCACACTGACCACAAGCCTTTGGTCAAGGTTTTGATTGCGGGGGCGGGGGTAGAGGGGCAAGCAAGGGATCAGCTAGATTACCAACGCGACTTCAGGAGCACTGTTTTGTAATTGAACAAATTAAAGGATGGAAAAAATTATCAAGCGATTACTGGTCTAGGTTGTCTTTGGATTGGAAGGTTTGTGGATGGGCTGGCAATGGTAACCAAAGAAAAAGAAAGAGCGGTGGCTTCAATTTAGGATGTGTTGGAACTTGGAAGTGTGCGTGCCATTCCTAAAGATAAGTGGGTCAAGGAAATGGTTTTGGATCCCATAGTCAAGGAGGTGAAGCAGCTGTTGGTGTTAAGCAGTAGAAGGGAAAGCACTGTGTCAATGTTGGCCAGACCATATTTAAAGTTCTTGAGGGGTTATTGTTTTGTGACAATATGGTGTTGATGAGAGGAGAGAAATTTGTATCACCATGTGGTCTCCGAGCTAAGTTGGTAGCAATGGCACATGAGGGACACCTTGGTCAAACCAAAACCAGGAGGAGATTGAAAGAGAATTGGAGGTGGCCAGGGATGGATGATCAAGTTGATAAGTGGGTAGATTGCAAGTGTGCAAGAAAGGGGAGAAAAGATTGAAGGTGGGAGCAAAATCTGACGTGGGTCACATATCCGATCCAGGCACGCCTTGGCATACATTAAGTATGGATTAAGTATGGATTTCATTGGCCCCCTGCATGAGTTGAGGAATGAATGGAAGCTTGCCATGGTTGTAGTCGATGTTCATTCTAAGTGGTTAATTGTCAAGTTCATGAGGGAGATCACTACCAGACCTACCATTTATTTGATGAGAGAGATCTTCTTAAAGGACGGTGTTCCTAATGTTATTATAGCTGACAATGGAACGCAATTAGTTTCAAGGGAAGATGCAATTTATTTTGAAGTCATGTATTATTGTGCATAATTGCACCTCATTTTACAACCCACAAAGTAATAGTTTTGTGGAAAGGGCAAACAGATTGGTCAACGGCACAATTCAAATGGCAGTAGATGGGGAAGTGATGTAAATGGCATGCTGCCTAGGATGGCTGGAACCAAGTTAGTCCCCGCCTGGATGAAAGACAAGAGGTTTTCTGACAAACCAAAGGAAAAGTGTAGTCAGGATACTTAACAAATTACACATATTAAGGTGAGTGACTGGATGAAAATACGTTGTATTCAGAAAGGTAGAAGGTTGTTGAAACTTAGAGGGTCACTTAAAGTCAGGCATGTTCGTCGTTTTTCGGGGTCTTGGACAACAGCGAGAGCTGGAACAACAGATGAGTGGGTTTATACTAGAGAGGTGGTCAAAGTTGGGTTGATAAGGAGCAAGGCAACATGGCTTTTATGGTAATGGTTGATGGGAAAATTAATTGGTCCTCTGTATGACCTCGTAATGCTCCAATGCTGGGTGCAGGTGTTGCTGTGGTTGAAATTCCTGTGGCAAGCAATGACAGTTATACTCTGAAAAGTGTTCGGAATCGCAGACCACCTGCATATTTGAGGGATTATGTTCAATAATTTGTCTGTGATTTATATTACAACTGTATTCATTTGTATGTATCTTTGCAGACAAATACCATATGCTTTGTGTATGTTATTGTTCCTAATGCCCTAATCAATTGGAAGGGGGGAATGTGTTGTCGTTTGGAAGGTTGTAGGGCAAGAATCTTCTGTAAGAATATGGAGTGTGGGATTAGCCGGCATTCTTTGTTCCTGATGACTCGTAAGTGTTCCAGTGAAGTTAGTTACTTTTGTGCTGGCCCAGGGATGGTTGCACTATTGTTGTAGGGAGGAAATCTAAGCAAATAAACTATTCAACTCACCCCAGTCTGCAGTGCTGTTATTCCGGGGTGCAAGACCTGTCCCGGTTTTTGCATCTCAAAATCTGGTCAACCTACCTCATAGGGTCCCAGATGTTCTTCCGGACTGATTGTGAATCTCCGTTTTTCCAAAATGTATCATCACGGTTTTAAGATTTCAGTGTTAAGTCTGTTGTTTGTTATTGTCACAAACATAGGACATAGACAAACACAAAAAAGTGTGAGGCTGGCCTACTTGCCAGGGCCTCTAGTACGGCACAGGCATCTTTGGTGGCATTATAGGTTGTCAGTGACACGCACCCCCTTGGGAGTGAGTGTGGCTACATGGATGTGTCCCCAGCAGCCTATATATGGTGACTGGATACACTTAGAAGGCAAGGCACAATTGCACGTCTCTCTACCAAAGGCTCAGGCAAGTAGGCCAGCCTCACACTATTTTGTATGTTTTTCTATGACCAATTTTTGGGAAAATCAATAAGCAACGGACTCGGCATTAAAATCTTAAAACAGTGATAACAAATTTTGGAAAAACGGGGATTCACAATCAGTCCAGATAAAAACTCGAGATAGCCGTCGCCGAGAGGATGAAGAACAGCCGACTGAAGCCAAACTCGGACAAGACGGAAGTCCTCATCCTCGGCTCCACCCCCTCGGCCTGGGACGACTCCTGGTGGCCGACCTCACTGGGAACAGCTCCAACACCACCCGACCACGCACGCAACCTAGGGTTCATCCTCGACTCTACTCTCTCCATGACAAAGCAGGTCAACGCCGTCTCATCCTCCTGTTTCAACACCCTCTGCATGCTCCGCAAGATCTACAAGTAGATCGAACTGAAACAAGAAGAACGGTCACCCAGGCCCTCGTCAGCAGCAGGTTAGACTACAGAAAAGCCCTCTAAGCAGGAGCCTCGGCCAAACTCCTGAAACGACTTCAACGCATCCAAAACGCCTCGTCAGGCTTGATCCTCGACATCCCTCGCCGCAGTCATATCACACCCTACCTGAGAGACCTGCACTGGCTTCCCATCAATAAGAGGATCACCTTCAAGCTCTTCACCCACGCACACAAGGCACTCCACAACACCGGACCAGCATACCTCAACAGACAACTCAGCTTCCACACCCCCAACGACCAGTTCCGCTCCGCCAACCTCGCCCTCGTCACTGTCCCCCGCATCGGAAGAGTGACCACCAGCGGCAGATCATTCTCCCACCTCGCTGCCAAGACGTGGAACACCCTCCCCATCCTCTTATGGCAGACCCAGGACCTGCTTACCTTCGGAAGACTCCTCAAGACCTGTCTATTCGAGCAGTAGCAACCTCCCCCCCAGCGTCTTGAGACCCTCACGGGTAAGTAGTGCGCTTTACAAATGTTCTGATTAATTGATTGATTATGAAGGTTGTGAAAAGAGCTGAAAATGTCTACTTAGCTCAAAGATATAGGGATAGTAACCCTCCCTGTAATTGACCCCAATTTTAAGCAACTTGTTTTTTTTGTTCCAAGTGCTTTATTGATTTTTATTGCAATACAAAAAGAAAAAATCTCTCCGGACCAATTACAACAGGACAGTTTGTGTACCTCAAATGAAGGGATACTGGGGTAACCATGAGGTATTTAAAATATATTCTCTCCCCATCAGGATAAGAACATTATCCAAAGTGCTCCCTGCAAGATGGTTGAGCCCACCGTGGCTTATAGGGACCAGGGTGCGAACCAACAATGAAGCAGGACACTAATAGGGTGTTGTTAGACCTGGCATCATTGGCGTGAGTCTCCCTTCCATTTTTGACGGATTGCCTCCTCTGTTTTGATATGTTTTTGTCGGTTTTATGCTTTGGACCCGGTGCCACTGCTAATCAGTGGTACAAAAGGGGGGTGGTGATGGACGGAGCATCTGAATCAATCAAACACTCACACCCAGTCAAAAGATCTGGGTTTAATCCATCACCGTTCTTTAGCCCACTCTGCCACCCCAGTTCAGACATGGCTATATGCAAATCAGTCTGACCCTGTGCCTCAAGGGAACAGTCCAGCCCGAAATGCCAAGCCTTGTCTTCGCTGGACCGGAAACAAGCTTCCGAGGACCGGTTTCGGGCATTCCAGCCGTCTTCAGCCCGGCTTGCTTGAATCCATAATGCCAGAAACCCAGATCTTTTGACTGGGTGTGAGTGTTTGATTGGTTCAGATGCTCCGTCCATCACCACCTCCTTTTGTACTGCTAATCAGTGCCACAGTGCAAGTGCTCCCTATGTTAAATTGATGTACTAATTGGTTATTCCATGATTGGGTTATTTGATTTACCTGTCAGCCCCTAGTACAGTGCACCATGTGTGCCCAGGGCTTGTAAATCAAATGCTGCTGGTGGGCTTGCAGCACTGGTTGTGCCACCCACAGAAGCAGCTTGTAAAGTGTGTCTCAAGCCTGCCATTGCAAGGCCTATGTGCAGTCTAGCACTGCTATGTCGACTTGGCCAAGTGCACCCACTTGCCAGTCCCTAAACCTTCCCGTTACTTCATATTAGACACCCCTGTGGTAGGCCCAAGGGCAGGGTGCATTGTAAGTATAAAGTAGGACATGCTCTGGTGTGTGTAGCATGTCCTAGGAGTGAATTACAGCTATTTTCCTTTTTCACTATTGAAGGCTACCTGTTCTCCATAGGTTAGAACGGGCAGTTAGATTATTACATTCTTATAATCCTAACTGACTCCGGGAACATTGTAGAAATTTGAATTTAGTATGCCTGAACTCAGAATAATGAAATACATCTTTTAGTAAAGTTGGTTTTAATACTCTGTGTTTGAAAATACCACTTTTAGAAAGTAGGTATTTTCTTGCCTAATTGTCCAGGCCTGCCTCTGCTAGGTTGTGTATTCCTTGCCTGGGTTTGTGAGTGACAGAGCTGGGTGATTCCAGGAGACAGGCTGGGGGACTCCGGTGGTGAATAGAGAGATCTGCATCTAGATGGGAGGGAGGAGTTGCACCTGGGACCTGAATAGAGATGGGCCTTCCCTCTACAATGCTGGCTCCACTTCCAGTGGCTTGTCTAATGTCTCAGCCCTGCACTGTGAAAGGAGAGGAGGAATCATGTCAACAGAGTGCTCCAGAGCTGTATCTTCCCTCCCCTGTTCTGGCTCCACCTCCTGTGGGGCAGCTGATGTCCCTGCCCTACACAGTGAAAGGAAGAAGAGATTCATGGAAATAAAGTGCTCAGGAACTGGTTTTGACTAGGCAGAGAGAACAAAGGATTTGGGGGTATAAATATTGGGACCCTGATCCCAAGAAATTAGATCACTTCTGGAACAAGAAACCTTTTGCCAAGGAGAAGAACTAAGGAAGCTGCAGGAGTTTTACTGCCCTTCTGCCAGTGTGCTGTTTGCTGGGTTGGCCTGCAGTGGTTGCTTCATTGCCAAGGAAAGGAGAAGGAACTTTTTAAGGACTTTCATCCACAGAATATTCTCCAAGGGCTTGAACTGTGCTTGCCTCCTGCTGAAGTCTCAGGGACAAAAGACTTCATCTCCATCTACCCTCTGAATTTCCTTGCTGGGATTTCTCAACTCCAGACATTTGCGTGTCCCTGGAAGCGCGACGCATCGAGAAGAAGCGTGTCGCCGCCGCAGCTGAAATCGTCGCATCGCCAGAGAAGCGAGCCTTCGCCACATCTCCCTGGAAGTGTGTGTTCATCGAAGCTGCCTGCTGTTGCATCACCGGAGAAGTGTGACGCCATCGAGAGAGTCACCATCGCATCACCGGAGAAGCATGTCGCAGGGCGTGTCGCGGCTGCAAAGTACAGAGTCATCGCAAGGCTGCCAGGGTGTCAATGCATCGTCATCGCATTGCCGCATCAAGGGCGCCATCTTCTCACATCGCAACCGGATCGTCGCATCGCATCAAGGCGCCATCTTGCGCACCGCAACGGGCCCGCAGGCCGACAATCTACGCATCACATCCGCACCGGTAAGGATCACGACGCATCCCCTACTCTGCGCAAGCATTGAGGCCCGACGCATCATCTCCACCGGATCACGTAACCGACGCATCTCCCCATTTGCGAGCCTTTTGTTTACTTTGCGTTACGCATCCAGGTACTTTGTTGAGAACTTTGTCGCATTTATCATCAACTTGAACTAAGCAACTTTAATCATCTTTTAAGCAATCTTAAGTGTGGTATTGTGGATTTTTGTTGTTTGTGGTCTTGTGTTAAGTCTATATAAAGAATACTTATTTTTATAAAACATGTGTTGTGTCCATCTGTAGTGTTTTCCCTGTATTACTGTGTATATTCACAAATGTTTAACACACTGCCTCCGAGATAAGCCTGTCTGCTCGTGCCAAGCTACCAAGCGGGTGAGCAGGGGTTATTAAGGCGAGTAATCCCCTTATCCTGAGTTAGAAGTAAGGGTCCCTATTTGGACAAAGGTGAATACCATTGCCAACTAGAGACCCCCAGATCCAACAGGTGTGTGAGGGGCCTAACAGAAATTATTAATATTTCCATTGGAGCGACAGGAACAGATCATCACTTTTTACCTTGAGTTAAGCGTGGTAGGATCTATTGTGAGAGTATAATATGTACTTCTCCAGCACAGGCTACATATTGGCTGACAGCACTGAAGTTAAACTTTATTGCACAATAACAAGGCAGCAGAATCACGGTATAGGCCAACACAAAGGAGCACACAAGGGAATAACAGAACAGCAACCACTTGTAACCCTTTAACATTCCGCAATAGGCCTCTGTCAGTCACAAATAAAAATGACCACGCAACCACCACCCAATAGAAGTATTTTTCTTTATTACCTTCAGAGTTCTGCATTAAAACAGCCTGTACAAAATATACAAACCAACATATATTATCCATAAGACACACCTGGGCCCATTACTAGCTTCAGGATAAATACGGTGTGGTGATGTGCACTGCACTGCTACCGGGTGATATTATTGCACTATTATGAGACCTATCCAAGTTTGGAGCTAGGAATGGAGAATAACAGACAAGAGGTGCTAATACCACACTTATACCTGCATGTTTGTACCGAATACCGCTCTCTTTTTCGGTATAAGTTTCACCTGCTTACGTTCATTGGTTAAATTCGTGCCCAGAAATACTGTGCCTCATGTAATCCCGTTTTGGCCTACAACAGTGGTTTTCCACAGAAATGGAAATACAGCCCCACTTTTAATGGAAACCCAAGTATACCATGCAGAACAGTTAAACTTGAATAAAATTAACCATGTTATCAAAAATATACATATATAAATACATCAAATATTTCAAGTGCTCTTTGTACACATATCACAGTTAAAATAATATTTTAAAAATAGAAATCCAGTAAGCCCTGTTGAGAGGACTGAGCAGTACAGCAGATACTAAAAAGCATTGGCAAAGCTGATAGGTTTCTCCTATGAGAGTTCTTGGATTTGTCAATGTTAAGTAGGCATGCTGTGCAGCTGGCAAAAAGTAATAACAAAAAGCACTATGCTGTGGCCAGCACCAGCTGCGTCACAGTACTTGTAAATTTATTTTTAGCCATGTGCTTCCCAGAGGCAACATAGAGGGAGGAAGAGAAGGACAGGTGCAAGGGCATGGGGGGTGGGGGGGGGGGCACACAGACAACAGAGGGTGGGTGGGGACTTCAAGCAGCCAGACAACAGAGGGGAGATTGGGGACTGCAAGCAAAAGCAAAAAGATAAGCAGAGGGCAGCCTCTAAGCCTCCTGTAAGGTAACAAGAGTGTCGCAAGAGACAGCGCATGTACTGTCTTTGAAGCAAGCAACTGAGAAAGTGATAATGAAACCAGCCAGTGGGCGGTCTCTAATTCCCGTGCAACCTAAAGAGAGGTCTCACAATAGATAGCGCATACTTTGTCTTAGGCAACACCTAAAATGTATGAACTGGTTGTCCTGATAAGGAGATTGTTGACCTTCCTCCCATTGTTGGACTGGATAAGGGAAGTTCTTCTCAGCTTGGAAGCATTTGTTAGCGGCCGTTCACCGGAGCCGTTCTGGAAGAAGGAAAACATCTATCAAAGGCAAGCTTTGTTACAGAAAGTTTACATTTTTTAGATAGGCTTTTTTGTTAAAACGCTTTTACTGTTTAACATAACAATAACTCTTATGATTTGCAGACAACAAAATATATAATAACATTCAGACACCATGACATCGGCCATTGAGTCTAGCCTCCTGCAGATGACATAAGTAAGGAAAAAGTATCTTACAATACAGATAGGGTATATGAAGGACTTTCCTACCCATTCTCACTTTGGAATTTCCAAGACTCAGTTCACAACTCTGTGCAAACAGCGCATCAGCAGGCACTCAGGTCGTTCCCACACATATTTAGTTGCCTCACTTCTGAATATTTAGATGTATCAGAAAGTAAATGGTTTCCTCTTTCCTGCATGTCACTTTCCACTGCTCTCTCCTTTCTCTTGCCCCCCCCTGCATTAGTCATAATAGGTCAGGTGATGTGTGTCTGGTTCACAACTCACATTCATTTCATGGAGGATGAAGATTACTTTGTGTTCCAATTTATTTTGATTTGACTGATGTTATTTTTAATTTGGGGCATGAATCACATCATGGCACCATGGTGCTGAGGAACAAAGTAACAATATGCACTGGCAAAACTAATCATTCACTTTGCCAGTCCTGTCAGGCCATACCTGTTGACTTTGCCAATGCTTTTAAAAGTGTACCGGGATTGGTAAAACTAATAGTCGTGGCAGACAACCTTAAAAGTATATTTTTTTTATACTTCCAAGTTGGCTGTTAAGTAGATGGCCGCCGAGGTGTGTGATACAACGTGGTGGCCATTTTGGAAGTGCATGTTCTATAAATCCTTCATCGCGCCACATTGTGCTGCCATTTTGGAAGTATGAAAAAAAATGGCCTGATATAAAGTATACTTCCAAGATGGCTGGCTGCTACTATTGGCCCATTTTAAAAGCATCTTGCACTGGCAAAACCAATACTGACAAAAGGCAGATGATGGTGAGGGACAGAAAGTCAAGAGAGCGAGGAAAGGGTGCAGGTGAGGGTCGAGAAAGAGACAGAGAGAGCATGATGTGGAGCCAAAGCAAAGCTCAGTGTCAGAAGGACGAGAGAACAAAGATGATTACTGGTAGGGAGAAAGGTGAGGCAGTGAGGGAAATAGGACAAGGGCATGCTTGATAGAGAGAGGAAGGAGCAGAACATGCAGTCATGAAGTGCTAAATCACAAATGGTAATAAAATAAAACAATAGTTTCTTGATATCAAAAGTGCAAGCATATTACTTATTAGAACATTGGAACGTTGGGAGCTCCATTGAAAACACTGGAGTGCTCCAGGCTTATAATGGTTGGTATAAGCCCGGAGCTCCAACATTCCAATGTTTCTTTGTTCACAGCTCTGGCTGTGAACAAAGGCTTCAGGGAGCTTGAGGGGATTCCAATCCCCTCACGCTCCCATAAGACTTTGTTTTTTTTGTTAGAACCTTCTGCCCTCTAGTGGCAGAATGTTCTAATAGCCTTATAGCCCTTCGTAGCTGGGCTATACCGGCTATTAAAGTCCCTCTCCCTTGTTAAAGGCCCTCGCCTTCGGCTCGGGCCTTTAACGCTGGAGAGGGCCTTTAATAGCTGGTATAGGCCTCCACGGCGGGCTATAACCAATCAAAACCAAAAACACAAAGCCCATTCTAAGAACACTGGTTACAAATACAATGCGGTCTAATTTAACATGACCTCAAAACGACTCCGAGCACCAAGATACCACCATTACACAAGAACATCAGGGTAAAAGAACAGGTCGATCTTCAGGACTTTTCCAAACTCTTAGTAATTCTGTAGTTGTTTTAAGTTTCTGAAGAAGGTGATTTCACAGCCTGACCACAAGTATCAGAGAGTGGCCTCCATAGCAAATTCTGAAAATACGTGGGGGTCTCAGTATAAAGCTACTCTCAGAGTAGAAAGAATTCACAGGAAAACGTGACGGAAATAAGAAGCTGAATTTGAAGGATTTTTTTCCGGTAAAAGCATCAATGAATGATGCAAAGTTGCTCAAGCTAGATTCACTGGTCCACGTCCAACCACTGCAAACCTCTGCAGGATATACATACATTGTCAAACCTGTTCATGTGCCACATGGATCCTTTGCGGTTTAACAAGTCCATATGTTAGCAGACCTAGATAAGAACTGCTATAGTAGTACAAAGGCATGAGAGTATGCTTGAGATGCCCACTGTGACAGAAGTGTGGGTTGGATAATCCATAGTACTTTCCTGATCATTAGAAAACATAAAAACAAGGATTAGTGCTGGATTGATCTGGGCCATCGTAAAAAAGACCTAGTTAAGAACAGGCCCCAGGAATTTTACCTTTTGTATGATCATGAACAACGTAAAATTGGTAGCAGGTCATAAAGCATAGCTCCAACCGGCCTTTTGATTGGCATTCACAATCAGCTTAGTTTTGCTTGCTTTTAATCTGAGAACGTAGTGGTTCACCCAGTGCAGGATGGCCCCGAAACAACTTCGATGTTCAAGTTAGAAAAGGCTACCTACCTATCAAGCCAAGTAAAGAAGTGTCATCAGCGTACGAGAGCCCCTTTCATCTTAAGGATCTAACAATCTGGTACAAGAGCCACATATATACATTAAACTGCAAAGGTAATAGAGAGAATCCCTAAAAGATTCCACATTACACTGCAATCTTCTTAGACACAAAAGGCGGTATAAAAAGTGAGTGAAGATGGTTTTCCAAAAAGAGGTAGAACCACTGTGCCTTTGATACAAACCTGCACAAATCTTTGAATCTGTACAGAATATCTACTGTATTCAAACAGCAGAGCAGTCCAGTTAAACTATCCAGCCATATTGCCATCATCCAGGATAGCTCTGATGTCACATGGTATCATCCAGGGCCATGACCAATGTGGTTTCTATCAGACAGCATGGCAAATACACGCATTGTCAGGGATTGAGAGCATGAGAAGGTACCAGAAATTTCTAGAGCTATCAGGCAACCTAGTTTTTCCTGCACCATGCATGTGGTTGAAAGCAGTGTGTTAGGTGACTGGGTGCATATGTCTTCCAGATCAACTGGACATTCTTCAATAATAGAGTGACACCCCGGGTCTTCCACAGGCCAGGAACAGCACCAAATCTGAAGGAGCAGTTAAATATGTCACTAACACTACCTGCCATTGTTAGAGCAAGGGATCTCTGGCTGGTAACTAGGCAACGATCAACAGGTAACCCAGCTTTAGAACTTCTCAAGTGAGGCTACACCTCAACTTCAGTAAGACTCTCCCAGTCGCAGGAGATAGAATATTAAATACTCTTCCCAGGATGCTGGTCAGTTTGCACCCCACTCACTCAACAAAGCTCACCTGGATTTTAAGGAAGAGATGTCTAGTCAGAGCATCACAGAATGCTTGAGAGGCTAATGCTCCACTAGAAAGCCAACTGGGGTTCGCAAAGGCTTCTATGGTGGCAAAGAGTTGTTGTGTGAGTTGCACAAGTTACTACTTTGTGTAACAATATATCTGTAAGAGACATTAGTTAGTGATAGATTCCTTACCTTAGAATATCCCCAGGCGTCAAACTGGATCCGGAAAGTTTTTCTGCTTAGCAGTACCCCGACGCGCCAGTAGGTGGCGTCATGTGGCTCCGCGTCCATCACTGGCACCGTGAGCGAGGGGATGACGTCACAGGGACTACTTAGGCGCCAACCATGCGAGCTGCGTCAGTTCTGTACACGACTTTCCGCGCCGAAACGCAGAGCCATGCAAGATACTGACCACAGGTGCATAAAACTAGGGCCCTAAAAGGGGATGACCTTAACCCTTAACCCTAGTAATCAGTTCGCAGAACGGGGAGGATGGGTGGGGCGGTAAGGAATCTATCATTAACTAATGTCTCTCACAGATATATCGTTACACAAGTAGTAACTTGTGCATCTGAAAAAGTCACTTTAGTGATAGATTCCTTACCTTAGAATAGATACCCTAGCAATACCAACGCTGGTGGTGGGTCTGCGAACAGGATTACACCAAAAAGTCACGGAGCACAGAACGGCCAAAGAAGCGGTCTCTCCGGACCTGACTGTCAAGGCAGTAATGTTTAGTAAACGTGTACAGCGAGGCCCATGTAGCTGCCTGACAAATGTCCTGCAAGAGAACACCGCGTCCCAAGGCAGTAGTGGCTGCAGTTGCCCTGGTCGAATGGGTACGCAACCCCACAGGAGGCTCCTTTGCTGAACAGAACGACTCACCGGGAAATGGTCCGTTTGTGCACAGCCCGACCTTTTTGGCAGCCACGTAGACAACAAAGAGCTGATCATCCACCCGGAGCTGCTGTGTACGCTGCAGATAGAAAGCAAGCGTACTTTTTGGGTCCTGATGGCGGAGCCTCTCCTCTTCCCTGGAAGGATGTGGAGGCGGAAAGAAGTTGGGCAAAGTGATGGTCTGCCCGATGTGGAAGGGCGTGACAACCTTTGGCAAGAAAGAAGGACGGGTCCTCAAAACTACCTTGTCCGGATGAACAGAAAGGAACGGAGGTTTAGAAGAAAGAGCCTGGAGGTCACTCACTCTTCTGGCAGAGGTGATAGCCACCAGGAAAGCCGTCTTTAGAGTAAGAAGACGTAAAGGACAGTTATGAAGGGGCTCAAAAGGAGCGCACATCAGAAAGGTCAAGACAAGATTTAAGTCCCATTGAGGCCTTTGAGAAAGCGGTTAACAACCGGAGACTTAAAAAGAGAAGGCTGATAAGGAAGCCTCAGGAAGGTGGAAATGGCAGAAAGATAGCCTTTGATAGTGCCCAGAGTAGAGCCCTGCTAGGCCAAAGATAGGAGAAACAGAAGTACCTCAGAAAAAGGGGCCGAAAGGGGATCCACAGGTTTTGCTGTGCACCATGCCACAAATTTGTTCCATCGGCAGGCGTATACCGTTTTAGTGGAGGAACGCCTGGCTGCCGTAATGACATCACAGACTTCGGGAGGAAGATCGAAAGCCGTCAACTGTCGCCGCTCAATCTCTACGCATGGAGGTGGAGGCTGGAAAGATTCGGGTGGAGGACCATCTCCTGCGGTAAACATCACTTACAACAAAACTTTTACAACGCACTACAATTACAACGCGGTCATTACAACGCAAACTATTTCAACGCATTGCGCTGGGGGGCGCTCCAGGATAGGGAATAAGTTTAATTTAACTATCCAACACCTTCCCTAGTGTCCACGGGGACTGGAGTTGGAATAGTAAATTAAACTATTCAGTATCCAGCACCCAAAAGCGCTATGCGTTGTAATGGTATGCGATGTAAAAACCGCGTTGTAAAGGCAGGCGTTGTAATAGCCTGCGTTGTAACGTCATACATCCTCCCCTGCTGCTGCGACAGAAGATCCTCCCGAAGAGGCAGACGGTTCGGGGGATTGATAATCATACTGAGTAGTTCGGGATACCATACTCTTCGAGCCCAGTCCGGAGCCACAAGAATAACTTGAGTCCGGTCGCGCCTGATCTTCTTCAGCACTCTGGGCAGAAGTGGTATAGGCGGAAAAGCGTACAGTAGACCACAGTTCCACTCAAGATGAAAAGCGTCTCCGAGCAAGTGCCGCCTTGGAAATTCCAACGCGCCGAACTGATGACATTGTGCGTTCTCTTCGGTGGCGAATAGATCTAACCAAGACTCTCCCCACTGCAGAAAGAGACCTTGCGCCACATCCGAGTTCAGACGCCCTTCGTGATCCATCAAGCACTGGCGGCTGAGTTCGTCCGCCCTGGCGTTCAGAGAACCATCCACGTGTTGAACCACCAAGGTAATGCCTTGATTTTCCAGCCATGTCCAGAGGCGCAGAGCCTCCTGACAGAGTCCAGGACCCCACCTGCCCTGTTTGTTGCAATACCACATGGCGGTGGTGTTGTCCGTGAACTCCTGCACTACACTTCCCCGGACAGAGGAAAGGAATGCCTTCAGTGCAAGTCAGATCGCCCACAGCTCCAGAAGGTTGACATGGAGCTGGGACTCCGCCGGAGACCAGAGGCCTCTGATCTCCGCCTCTCCCAAGCGGCCTCCCCTTCCCAGGAGGGACACATCCGTCACCACTGTGTGCTCCGGTTGGGGAAGGGAGCGGGATCTGCCATTGACCCAATCGCGATTCGTGAGCCACCACTGCAGATGTCCTGCAGTACCCTCCGAGATCTGGACACGATTGGACAGGTTGCCCTGATGCTGTGTCCACTGAAACTTCAGGTCCCACGGCAGAGCCCGCATATGCCATCTGGCATGTCGCACTAGCAGGATGCAGGAGGCTATCAGGCCCAGGAGCCGGAGGGTCATCCTGATGGAAACCTGGGATAGAGGCTGAAAGCTCGGAAACATAGCCTGAATATCCCGGACTCACTGCTCGGGAGGAAAAACCCGAAACTGCGTTAAGTCCAGAACTGCTCCGATGAAGGGAAGCTTCTGAGAGGGACTCAGGTGCGACTTTGGCACGTTGAGGGAGAACCCCAGCAAGTGCAGGAGGTTGGCCTTAGTCTGAAGGTGGTGGACGACCGCCGGGGCGAGCCCGCCTTCAACAACCAGTCGTCGAGGTAGGAGAAGACTGACACCCCTGACCTGCGCAGATGAGCTGCGACCACCGCCATCACTTTCGTGAACACCCGAGGGTTGCTGTAAAGGCCGAAGGCGAGCACGGTAAACGGAAAATGTTCCTGGCCTACCGTGAACCGCAGGTAACGCCGGTGAGCTGGCAGGACGGGGATGTGAAAATATGCGTCCTGCAAGTCCAATGCTACCATCCATTCTCTAGGGTCGAGAGCAGTCAAGACCTGAGCCAGGGTGAGCATCTTGAACTTCTCCTACCGGAGGAAGCGATTCACGTCCTGGAGGTCCAAGATAGGACACAGACCTCCTTTTTCCTTCTTGTGGACCAGAAAGTAGTGGGAATAGCAACCACTCCCTACTTTTAGCCCAGGAACGTACTCGATGGCCCCCTTGGCCAAGAGGGCCGCGACTTCCTGTTGGAGAAGCGCCAAACGATCCCCCGACATGCGGTGGCATCGAGGTGGCATGGTCGGAGGGGAGGACAGAAAGGGGAGTGCGTAACCTTGGCTGATTATCTGCAGCACTCACTTGTCTGATGTCATTTCGCGCCAGTGGTGGAGGTGGTGGCGGATCCTGCCACCCACCGGCGTGGGGTGCTCCCTGAAGCTCGGATTAGGAAGGCTTAGAGGCGGAAGCAGGGGGGGTGGAAGTGGACTGGCCCGCACGCTGGTTACCAGACCCGCCCCTGCAGAATCCACGGCCGTGCTGAGGCTGGTTCTGCACAGGCTTGCTGGAAGAGCGTGCCTGGGTGCCCCTGCCACGACAGGAACGAAACACAGGCGCAGCAGGGCCCTTCGTCGAAAGCCCCAAGGAATTGGCCGGGGCTCGCGAGTCTCTAAAGCGCTCCAGGGCACTGTGAGACTTGTCGCCAAAGAGGCGGGAGCCATCAAAGGGCATGTCCACGAGCGAGCCCTGGACATCGGGCGAGAACCCGGTAGATCGCAACCAGGCATGGTGCCGCAATGCCACAGTCATTGAAATCGTCCTGCCCAACGAATCAGCGGTGTCCAGACCACACCTGATGGCAAACTTCGCCGCAACCTTGCCTTCTGCAATCGCTTGGGAAAGAACAGCCTGGAGGAGAACAACCTCTTGCCATATTGGTCCAGCTTCTTAGAGTCTTTATCCGACGGAGCTGCGACGTCAAGGCCTGAATGACCAGGTTCTCAGGCGTGGGGTGAGTGGTCAAGAAGGCAGGATCACCAGGCACCGGGCGATGACGCCTAGCGACGTTCTTATCCACCAGAGCCCCAGAGGCCGGCCGCAACCAAGTGCCCAAGAGGACTATGGTAAGGGCCTCATTGAAAGGGAGCAGCGGCTCCGACGGTGTAGATGCCATCTGGAGCACCTCCGTAAGAAGGTTGGTCTTAAGGGCCACCGTAGGGATGTCGAGATGGAGAGCCTCCGCGGCTCGACGCAGCACCATAGTGTAGGAAGCGCCCTACTCTATAGTCGGGGGTCCTCAAAGCCGTCCCAGTCCTCGTCTGGCTCCGGGGTAGAAGGAGCCAGCCGCGGCGGCAGGGCCGGAGAGGGGGCCTCGCACCACCGGGAGAGGCACCGGCTGGGGCAGAGCTGGAGCCGCATCCCAATGCGGATCCCAGGCCAGAAAGAAATGGTCCGAGAACCGGGGCAGGGGTGGGATGAACGGTACCCAGTGCGGTGCCTGTGGTGGAGCCTGGGGCGGCGCTGGGGCCGGAGTCAAGGGCAGCGCCGGGGCCGGAGCCAGCGGCGCTGCACCTTGTGGTGCCGGGGCCAGAGCCGAAGGCACTGGATCCAGTGGCTCCGGGCCTGGCACCAGAGGCGGTACCGCCGGGCCAACAGGATCTGGACACGGGACCGCGGGGCCCGCAGGCGTGCCGGAGTGAGCCTGAGGCCTAAAAAGGCGGTCCATGGCAGCAAGAACGTCTTGCATTTGTTCAGGAGTCGCCGACGGACCCGGGTATAGCGGGTAGGCCGTGGGACTCCCAGGCTCCGGGGGAGCCGCCTGGCGGAGCCCCTGTCCCCCTCGTCAGCCTCCGAGGAGCGACGGGGGACAGAGAGCGAACACGCTTCTTCGTCTTCTTTTTATGCCGTTGCTTACTGGAATCTGAAGGCGAAGACTTAGAGCCCGAGGAGCGATGGCTCCGCTCCCGCGAGCGGTCCCACGAATGCCCTCTAGACCCGGAGCGGCAGTGAGAGGAGTGCCGGACCTCAAGCAACTTCCGGCACCACTCCCGCAAGGACTTCGGGGCCATGGCCCGACAGTCCCAGGAGTCATGGTCGGTCTCCAGGCATGCACGACCCACAAGACTTAAAGCCGGGCATCCCTACGTGCACCAGGAGACAAGAGAGGGAGACAAAAAGTCTCAAAAAAGTAGTCAAAAATGACTGAGGTACGTGCTCAATCCAGATCTGAGCTTTTGGTGCGGAAAAAGAAAGAACTGATGTCAGCACGCATGGGTGGCGCCTATGTAGTCCCCGTGACGTCATCTCGGCACTCACGATGCCAGTGACGTACGTGGAGCCGCACCACGCCACCTATTGGCACGCAGGGGTACTGCTAAGCAGAAAAAACTTTCCAGATCCAGTCTGACGCCTGGGGGTTTTCAAAGGTAAGGAATCTATCACTAAAGTGTCTCTTTCAGATAAGAGCTTCTAGTAAGGAGGTGAATAAGTAATTTATTTTGGCCAGGACCAGGCCTCTTTTGTATGCTATGAGTTGTTTATATGCCTCATAAGGCCTTAAACAAAGGGCTACTAATGAGGGTATAGCCACTGCAAACACCTCAAGAAAGGAGATGGGTGACACAGCCCTCTCCCACATCCTGATCTGGCAAGGAGAACTATGCCCAGCAACGGTCGCCAATTGGCAGTTGGAGAGCAAGGGTCTGCTATGCAAACCCAGGGGATATTAAGGGATGCCAGATATTGCAAAAGGAAACAGAGTAACAATGCACATTTTGGGATACTTATTTACATGGGATAGGAAGGTACCGAAAAGTAGATGGATGTGATAACGAATTGATTCCTCCTAAATGTCAAGGGCAAGTTCACAGTTTAACGTAAAGGAGCTGTTTGCACCAGAAGCAGTAGGAACCATGTTCCAAGGCTCAGGAAAAGATCTGCTACATCAGGAACATTACAACCTCACAGTCAGTTTGGGGTGAGGTTCTAACCGTTGATGTGGCTCTGGTGTTAAAGTGAAGTTATTTATGAGGAAGGTAGTAAGATTTTAATTTATGTTAAAAAGAACTTCCTTGAAAAAGCACTACTGTTTAAAAAATAAACCTGCAAACTTGCCAATTATACGTAACTGACATAAGTAGAGTTTGCATTGCTGTGATGCTCTGCATATTACCTTACATAGTACAACACTGATAAAAACTTAAATCTATGGTGGTGTAAGTTATTATGCAATTTATGTATAACTGGCAAATTTCCCTGTTGTTTGGTTTTGCAAGCCTTTACTCACTTGTGAATCTCGCTGCTCCAATAGTCCAATATCTGTAAAGATTGGTAAGTTGACCCACATTCAGAGGAGGCCTCACAGCCTCCTGTGACGAAAGTTAGGTGACATTCTTCCTAAGTGGGCATTACATTCTAATGCTATCCTCCACTGCCTGCCATCATATGCCACCAAAGCAGCAGCAATCTTAGCAGGACGTACTCCCATACTGTAAGTCAGCAAATTTGTAGCTAGTTACAGCATAAGCAATACATACTGTTAACTTGCATGCTACATTACTACCACAGCTACATTCATTCGTTCTTTTCTTTCCCCACCAATAACCCTCTTTTCTGCTTGCCAATACCCTACTCATACATGCCCTGAGAGGTCCGTAATTTCTGACGCATCTCTCAAGGACTTCAGTCTCATGACTGAAAACCAGTAAACACTACTAAATAAATTACAGGTCATAGTTTTCGTAGGAAGCGTTTTTTGTTTCACTAATAACTTTAGTGCCTTCATGGAAAGTTTTGTGATGATTCGTGGGGAGGGGCCAAAAAAAGGTGGTGAGGGCAAAACACTAACTTCCCATGTTAGGTCCCATAGAAATCTTTGTTCTCTGAAAGAGAAAAAAACGGGTAAATGGAATTACACCAAATTTGCCAAAAAGTTTAAACTGTCCTCAGTAAGAATGCTTTTGTGATTTGGTGTAAATCTGTTTAGCTGCATTTGCAGAGTTAGCAGTTAAAGAGTGGCTTGAGTTCAGCATGAAGCAGTTAAAAAATAAGCTCAAACTTGCAGTAGTCCAGCAATATTAAATATTACAAAAATAGGGCATTCTGATTTGCCATGGGAGTTTTTTCTCTCATCTGCCATTTTGCCAAAAGGACTGCAGTACTGAGTGAACTGATTGGCTGCTCACAACTGTGAAGAAAATGTTGCAGCCCATTACAGGACTGCTAGACCTGTCAGCCTTAGGGTGATCTCCCCCCAGATTTTTTGCCTGCTTACCTCCTCTTTTTGCTGATTCTTTTTGTTGGACTAAAGACTCTGAGCACTTTACCGCTGCTGATCAGCGCTAAAGTGATGTGCTTCTCCCCTAAGCATGGTAACATTGGTTTGTTCACAGTTGGTAAATTTAATTTACTTGTAAGTCCTTCGTTAAGTGGCATCCCATATACCAAGGCCTGTAATTTTAATGCAGCTCCGATTGTGTCACCCACACAAGTTGCCTTTCAAACCTGTCTCAGGCCTGCAACTGCAGGCCCTGTATGTGCAGTTTACTCCCATTTCGACTTGGTAGTTATAACCCCTTGTCAAGCCTTAAACACCCTTTTATTACACATGCATCACGCCTAAGGTAGGCACTGAGTACCCTGTAGGGCAGGGTGCTGGGTAATAAAGGGTACGACATATACTTTTAAGTTTTGCATATTGTGTTAGTGGCAAGCACCTACATTTGTTTTTCACTACTGTGAGGCCTACCACTCTCATAGGCTAACGTTGGTAATTTCTTATTACACATTTTAGGTTGTAATTCCTGATTGAGAAGAAGTAGCCATGTCATGTTTTATATCTTTCAAATGGTAATGCTAAATCCCCTTTACTGGTAAAGTTGGATTTAACATTACTATTTTAGAAATACCACTTTTAGAAGGTTGCCATTTCTCTGCTCTTAAAGCTCTGTTTGCCTGCAGCCGTCTCCAATACACGTCTGGGGTGGGTGACAGCTTCACTTTGTGCATTCCTCTTAGACAGCCACAAACACAGGAAGGTTAGGTGTGTCTGAGTGCCCATCTGCATCCTGATGGCTCATCCTGGACAGGAAGGGAAGGTGAGAGAAGCTGACACTTACACCTGACTGGGCAGTGTCCTGTCCCCACACAAAGGGCTGATTATCCCTTACAGATAGTCTGGAGCCAGGGCTTGGAAGAAAAAACTTCTGTGCACTTCAAAGACCCTTCTTTGAAGTCATCTCCACTTCAAAAGCTAAACTGGGTTAAAGAACTGGGTCTCTGACTCCACCAAACCAGGCACTACTGGACCTGTAAAGAAATATCCCAAGAGGAAGGACTGCTGTACTGCTACAAAGATTGCCACTCTGCTGGACTGCTGCTCTGGAAGAACTGCTTTTCTGCTCTGTTGTGCTGCCTGCTACCGTCTGCCGTGCTGATGAAAGGACTGAACCCATCTTACTTGAACCCAGAGTGACTCCAAGGGCATGCTGACTTACCCCCTGTTCTAAAGTTTCAGGGACATCAAAGACTTCCTGCAACCCTGCAACACCATCTGTGAGTCCTGCCCTGCCAAGTGGTGTCAATGCAGTCCTAAGCCTTTGGAAGTGGGTTTTTCTGTACTGCAACTATCAGAATCTTCCCAGTGCAGTTGTTTAGCTGATCGGAACCAGTGTATTTCACCCGATGATAACATGTCGCCTATCTTCAGTGCTGCTCGATGGCGAAGCATTCCTGAGTGCTTGGCTTGACGATGATGACGCATCACCTACGAATCCCACGGATCGGCACAGATGCATTGCCTGCCTACTCCTCCCATCTCGTCATTGATGCGGCTCCCAACCAAAGGTACTGTCTCAGCAGGCCAATGCTGGTCCCAGTATCCGACCCGTGCTCCATCGCGGTCAGCCCAAACCTTTGGATTTACCCCTCAAGCATGGACAGATATCCCCTGGTTGAATCTTTAAGACTCTAAGCACTATATTTTCAGATATTCTTTTAAAATTCATACCTCAGGTTCTACTAATTGTTTTTTTGTCATTTTGGTCTTGATTAGTTTATAAAATTATTGTCTGTCTAAACGTTTTGGTGTTTTAATTGTGTTACTGTGTGTTGTGTTGCACAAACGCTTTACACATAATGGGGTTATTAGGGTTCAGGGATGGGTAGGGTAAAAGGCAGTAAGGGTGGGTTAGAGATCAGGCATGGGTACGGGTGTGGAGCAGCAAGGGGGTTTTAGGTTTCTGGGATGGGTAAGGGGATGGGTAAGGGGATGTAAGGAGTCTTTAGTGTTCAGGTAGATATAAAGGATAGTAAGGGGTTTTAGGTTTCAGGGATGGGTAGGGGGTAAGAGGCTTAACCAAGGAAATAGACAACATTAGTCCTTGAAAGGTTCAGCATAATAAATCAGAGAGCCATTTGGTCCTAGATGGATATAAGACAGTTGGATATTCAATTTTACAGGGTGGGGGGTGAAAGTTGTAAAAGATTTGGGGAACATTTGTGTAGAAATAAAATAAAAAACGAAAAAGAAGACAACTCTATCAAAATACATAGGATAGAGAGGGACAAGTAGAGGGCCAAAGACTGTACTCTTTGGGACATCAACTGGCAGCTGATTTTTTTTGCTGAAAGCAATAAGCAGCTAGAGCTAGACAATGTTCAATCAAAAAGGTAGGAGGTGAAACAGGTGGGAGCTTTGTAACTGATACGCTTTGAAACTGATGCAAAAATTGAGTAAGGTAGATATCAGGATGGAGTGATCTACACTACTACATACAATTCAGATGTCTAAAAGTATGAGGATAAGAAGCAGATTGTTATGGTGGGTAAAGGTAGCGAAATAAGCAGTATGAGCGAGGGCAGTTTTAGTAGAAAGGAGGTGTGGAAACCTGATTGCAAGGGGTTAAATAGGTGAGGAGTCAGAGAAAAGCTTATCTGTACATTTGTATAGGCAGGCCTGCATCAGCCCATTCATTTTAGTGATGGAGGTTTGGAAAGGGAGCCAGAAATGTCCTAAACACAAAGTGGTAGGATATTTTCCGTTTACGCACAAAGTGAAGAGTGACCTTCAGTTCACCCAGAAGTTGCTGAAGGAGTGGTATGATCAAAAGGCAACACTTATTAACTACTAAGCAGGACAGATGTCCTGATAAAGAAGCCTTCATTGCCTAGTGCTCTGTGGAGCAAACAGAGGGATCTATTACTTATTTAGCTGGTTGAAATACTAATCATTAACCGAATTGGTTGTATCACATCAACAGACTGAACCCTCCCCATTGAAGGTTTGAGACCCCAAGAATGGCTTGGTGTGGGGAGTGACTCTCTCTCTCAGGTCTGAAACCGATTTAACTGGAGGCCTTTCTGTCAATACTGAGACAGTTCTTAAACCTGTTTCCACAGACTCCAGGATTGACACCAATGAGTGCACACATCATCAACTCTAAAAACAGTCTGTGTAAGAAGAGCACTAACAGGATGCCAGACACGTCTAAGACTGTAGCCAAGATGATGGGCTTAAGGCAACTGAAAAATCACAAAGGTCATGGGAAAGCCCAGTTCTGCTAGTTCCTAAACATTGACTTGCACTTTTGATGGATTACCACAGCCTCGATGAGGTCACAAAGAGCTATGCCCATCATATCCCAATGAGATGTGGAGCTCCACATCTCATTGCCTTTACTTCAAATGTCATTTGGGCAAGACATTTCTCCAGTTAGCACGCACTTTTTGAAGACGAAGATTAATATGGATTACCTTTGGATAAAGAGAGGTGTGCATCCCACCACCATAACGTTTCATCATATCCCAAGGCATATACACTTGTGGCAAATCTAGGCACTGACAGACTTTTGAGCACCTTTGATGTGACTACTGGCAGATGACAGCGAATTCTGGCACTGAAAAAATAGCTGCTGGGACATTGATGGCACTATAATCATTATATCTTATGCTGTTTAGAATAAAGAATGGAGTCCCGCTTTTAAACGGTTAGAGAATGGAGCACTTGGTGGATTGGAGAACACATGTACTGCATTCCTAAATGACAATACAATACTTATCACTTTCTGGAAAGACCGTTTGAGCCACCTGAGGTGAGCTCTGCTTGTGCTGCAGAGACCTAAGCCTAATCAGTCATCAACCTTTGACACCAAGGAGAGAGAAAAAATCTAACCGACGTAAGCTAAAATCAAAGGTGAATTAGTCTGCGGAATTCCTATAAACTAGGCCCTGATGAGGGCCTTTCTCGGACTCACAAGATACTACTGCAATTGTGCTGAGATCTATGTGATCATAGTTACTCTACTGACTACCTTAACAACCAAAGATTCAGCAAGACATGTGAATTGGACCGTGGAATATTAAGAGGCCTTTTTATAAGCTCAAGAAGCCCTTACACTAAATGCACCTGATTACAGTGGATCCTTCATAATACAAATAGATGCTTCTGATAAGGGTGGCGGGGTAACTTTAGCACAATACAATAACATTAGTAATGAGCATCAGATGTTTTTCAACAGCCTGTCTTCCACACAAAGAACAGAAGTGAGAGATGATTGAAAAAGAGATTTAACCTCTTCAATGCTAATCACAAGGTCAGCTCGTCATGCAGTACACTGAACGTGTGCTTATGACGAGCTGACCTTGTCATGAATAATGGGAAATAAGGATCTTCAGCGTAGGAGAAAAATCTCCATAGCATTGAAGGTGTTAAAAGAGAATTTGGGCATTGGAGAAGACAGTCCCTACTTTCTGATACCATCTTTATTATCCAAAATGATCAATAATCCTTAAAATGATGGATGGCCATAAGTCACAATATATATTTGCTCCAGTAGTCCAATTCCAAGTTCTGGATTTCACCACAGAGGGGAAGTGTCATACAAAAATGATAGATATTTTCAAAAATGTATCTCATGAGATGCAAGAGAATCTCCAGGACAGGAATGGTGTGTGGCATGCCTCATTTGGTGAGGCCAAACTATAGGTTTGAATGTCCCTGGTACAGTGGTTATATGCAGTCCTGCTCCTCATCTCACCATCGCAACAGGTGATTTGAACAAGTGGTCTGGTAAAATTAGGAAGGCAGATAGGGCTGATAACAGGGCTCAGTGCAAGACAAAAAAAGAAGACATCTGAAAGGTTTGCCTGGACAGGTCTCTATTCCAGGCACCGCACCAGGTCCCAACTTTGTCGCAAAGCCTAGCATAAATGGATTTTGTGGAAGAGTACCTAGCGGTGAGGATGACATCCGCCACCTCGGTCAGTACATCAAATGCAGCGGTGAGGATGACATCCGCCACCCCAGTCAGTACATCGAATGCAGTCAAGTGCTGCAGCTCACTTTTCACACATGGAGGTGTAAGTTGCATAGATTTGGGTGGAGGGCTCTGCCCTATTACTGAGAGAGGAGTTCTTCCTGAAGTGGTAGCCTTACCGGAGGACAGAACTCATACTCTGGGTACCACATTCTCCTGCCCCAATTGGGTGCCACCAGGATGACTTGGGCCATGTCTTTCTTGAGCTTCAGAACTTGGGGCAGGAAAGGAAGTGGTGGAAAGACATACAGGAGTCCCTTGTTTCATTCCAGGCTGAACATATCTCCTAACGAGTGTTCTTCTGGAAACATCAATGCATAAACATTTTGGAAATGTTCATTCTCAACAGTGGTGAAAAGATGTAGCCAGGCTTTCCCACACTGGTGGAACACGCCCTGCATCACTTCTGTATGTAAGCACCACTCATGATCCACCAGACGATGCCTGCTCAGTTCATCCATTCTGTAGTTCAGGTACCACGCCAGGTGGATGGCAACCAGACAAATGCCAGGAACTCCAGGCACCTCCCAAAGCGCAAAGGCTCCTGTCACAGGTCCCAAGACCAAACTGCGCCTTGCTTGTTGCAGTAACACATGGCGGAGGAGTTGTCTGTGAGAACCTGCACCAGCATCCTCTTGATAGATCACAGCAAGGTCTTTAGGGTCAGACAAATGGCCCATAACTCCAGCGGACTGATGTGGAGACCACCCGCAGAGTAAACTGATCTCTAACTGCCCCAGGTAACCCACCCAACCCAGGAGTAATGCATGCATCACCACTTTTAGCTCTGGATGGGGAACGGAGAGTGGCTTGCAGCAGAAAAACTTCGGTCAGTCAGCCACCACTGCAGATTTTGAGCTGCTTCCTCGGTGGTCTGTGTGGTGTCAGAAAGACAGACTTGAAACTACGCCCACACACAGTGACTTGAAGTAACACTGTGGGACTTGCATGTGTCAATTGGCGTGGTTGACAAGGAGAATGCACAAGAAGCCCCAAAGCCACCCTCATCTGGATCCAGCAGCGAATCGGAAGCATTGAGATCATATCCTAAATGTCCTGGACTTGTAGCTGGAGAAGGAAAGCCTTCAACTCTATCATATTCAAGAATGCCTCAATGAATGGAAACCTCTGAAAGGGAATCAGGTGGGACTTCCGCTCATTTAAGGTGAATGTCAAAATGTCTACTATCTTCTGGAGGTGGTCCACAACTGACTGCAGTGAGCCTATCGTCAACAGCCAGTTGTCAAGATGAAGGAATATAGCTACTCCTGGCCGCAAAGATGGACACCAACCATCACCATCACTTCTGTGGAAATACAAGGGGTGCTGGTGAGGCTGAAGAAGAAGAGCATGAAAAGCAGAAAATATTCCTGGGCCCACTTTGAACCATAAGTAACACTTGTGGGATTCCAGGATGGGTGTATGAAAATACACACCCTGCAAGTGTAAGAACACAATGCAGTCGCTCGGGTCCAGAGCAGAGAGAATCTTAGCCAATGTGAGTGTTTTGAATCTGTCCTTGGATGGAGGTCCAAGAAAGGCCTGAAGCCACCATCCTTGGTTGACACAAGGAAATGGCAGTAAGGGGGGATTGGTCCGTAGGAATGGGTAGGATAGGGAACAATCCTCCCCCTTCTCTGAATACGGTAACCTCTATGGCTCCTTTGGAGAGCAAGGATGGACATATCTTTCTCTAAAATCCGTTCTAGTGTGGGTGGGGTGGACAGAAAATATAAGACTTAACCTTTCTGAATAATCTGCAAGGCCCATCTGTCTGATGTGATGGAGTGCCAACATGGAAAGAAGTGTCGGATCCTATTTCCCACTGAGTGGGCATTCAGCCCTGAGGGCAATCTAAAGTGGTTTGTTGTTTGTAGTAGAGGGTGAGGAGGAGTTGGAAGACTGGTGCCTCTGCTGGCACGTACGTTACCGGTCAGATTCATATCTACAGCCTAAAATGAGTGGCCATCTGTTGCATTACTGTCTGGCAAGCTATACACCAGTCCTTTGGAGTATCCCCTAAACTTCCAAAACTGGTGTGAAAATTGTTTGACAGGGGCCAGCATCTCCCAGGAACGTCCTGTAGCTCTACTATCTTTACAGAGTTCCAAAACAGCGTCTGCCATCTCACCAAAACAGGGACTCATCAGAGGGCATGTCCATCAGTAAAGCCTGCATTTGTCAGAGAACTCAGTGGCCTCATCTAGGATGTCAAAGAAGTACCATATTGGTGCCAACTGTCCTGTCAAGGCAATCCGTAGTATCCAAACCTATGTAGATAATATATTCGAAAGCTTCTTGTCTATCATGTATTGTCTGTGCCAAAGAGGCCCTAAGAAGTCCGTAACTGTAGGCAAAATCTCACTGGTCATATCCCAAAGAGAATGGGTGCATCAGCTCAACAGACAGAATGCATTTACAGACCACAATTTCAGACTGGCTGACGAAAACATATGTTTGCCAAAGGCAAACATGATTTACAATCTGTATCCAGAGGAGTCGCTGGTAATGATTTCACTTTAATGGCCGAGGATTGTACTATAAGGCTATTTGGAATGGATGCCTAAACATGGTTTCAACCAGGTAGCTAACAGAGTATCTTTGAGGGCATCATTAAATGAAGTAAGGGCTGAGATCTTGCTGTCCACGGCTGCAGAATTTCTGTCAAAACATGTGTTTTAGTCTCAGTGGAGGGCAGCTGTAACTCTAGCACCTTGGCTGCCCTTGGAACCAGTACTGTGAATGAGGCCTTCTCTTCCATAGGTGGCCCATGTGGTGAGTCCAGCTCTGTCTCAGGAGAGGTGCCAATCTCACTGGAATTTTGTAAATCAAGATATAAGGCATCATCAGTGTATGTGGGGGGGAGAGCAAGTACCCCCACCACTTTATAATCATCATTATGGGTTGCACTCTGCTCTGGCACAAGGTATGACTCAAAACCAAAATGATAGGAAAGTCTCTACTAATAGCTGTGACAAAGTAGAGGCACATGGTTAGAATTAGGCTGCATGACAACTGGTTGCTTTAAGAAACTGGGTTATTAGTTGAGAGGGGTGGAAGCCCCACTCAAATAATAAATACAATCCTGGTCAGGGTAAATCACGAAAAGTCACTACATTTAGCTGTGGTTAACCCTCTAGTAGCTTGGCACAAAAACAGTCAGGTTTAAATTAGAGGCATTGTGTAAAGTATGTATTCAGCAATCTATCAGGCATATAGTAAAAATACAACACAAGAAACCCCCCACACAATTTAGAAACATATAATAAATCCTAATAAATAAAATGACATCACAATGAACTGAATCCAATCTGTAGAATCAGAGTTATGACTCTTTTGAACAGTTTTTAGTGAAAAATAGTGCCTAAAAATCAAAACACCAACCATGGATATCTGGTCGTGAAAGACTGGGGCAAAATCAAAAGTTAAGGCTGACTGCGATGGTGGGCAGGTCAGATACAAGGGGTGGATTGGGCCTGGTCTCTGCTTACCTTCGGACTTAGAAGAAATGTAAGAAAACGATCTTAGGAAGGTAGTGTCTCAGTGGGGGAAGGCAGCAGGCTGTATTTGAAGACATGTAGTTGATGACAGGGAGCCACTGGATGAGGTCTCGATAACGTCGTTGACAAAGACAAGAAAAAGCTCAGAGCAGTAAAAGTTGGGTTTCCAGGATGAGAAGGTTGTTTTAGTCGATGGGGGGTTGGCCTTTGTCAAGCTCGATGAAGAATTCTACATTGGGATATACATGTTTTGGGATATAAATGTTTTTCTAGAGCTCGGATTAACTCAGCGGGACAAGGCTGTAGCTGACGTGTGTTACATGAGGCAGGATACCGCTGCCTGAAGGTCCCACTGAAGAGGATTTGATGCTGAGGAGAAGAACACAGTGGGAGCTACAGCAAAGTCAGGTCAACCAGCTATGCACCTTGGGACGATCGGCCAACAGGTGGGTCCCGTCTCTTGTCGCTTCTCAGAGCAGATTTTGGTGAACATTTTCCTAAGTCCCAGATTTTGGATTGTGGTAGGAAGCCATTCCAGCAGAAGCCAGCAGCAAGGTACAAGGTCCCAGAGCTTTTTATGTTCCTGTAGTTAACACAGGAGACCAGCCAACTAGCCCTTACAGTCACTTTGGTGGTCCTGGGTTCAATAAGCATGTCCAGTCCTCCTTCACACAGCAGGGCAAAAAGACAGTACTTTCTGGCAACTGGGCAGTCCTTCAGAATTTTCCACAGGTCCCAAAGTGTACTGAAAAGTGGTCCTGGAGGTCTAATATTTACACTTAGTGCCAGCATTTGTGAGTGGACGGACATCCTGTCCTACCCCCACCTCTGGTTCCAGAAACTTCTTCCCTTCCTCTGACACGGCTCCTAACTGTCTGGGGTGACACAAAGTTGGTGTCAGGATCCTTTGTGTGTGCTGGAGGCAAGCCACTTGAAGTGTAAGTGGGGCACGGTACAACTCTGCCCTCAGCCATCCTGCCCACAGGAGTCCTCTCTGTGTCACTGTCTTGGAGGAATACACACCCACCCCAAGAGCACAGCCATTCATAGTCATGTGATCCAGGATACTGGCAGAAGGCACAAAGATTAGGATAAGAAAATGCTAATTTTCCAAGTGTCATTTTCAGAAATAAGACTTAAAATCTGACTTTACTATTAAAGAGGATCACAAATTACAAATACATTTAGTCTAAACAGCATATCTCTATCTGCCCCCAATCCTAAGATAGCACATGCAGCATTAGACCCAGTGAAAAACAACTTAAGGAGTATTTTACTGCCAGGACATGTACAACCTAAGTACACATGCCCTACTTTATAAATATCATGTACCTTGCCCTAGGAGTTGTTAGGGCCTACCTTAGGGATGACTTGTCAGTATTAAAAAGGAAGGTTTAGACCTGGCGAAACTTTTATTTTGCGATAGCGAAACAGCAGTTTAAAATTGCACTACAGGCTGCAGTGGCTGGCCTGAGACGTTATTAAGTGCTACTGAAGTGGGTGCACAATGAGTGCCCCTCAGCCGCACTAGTAGCATTTCATTTGCAGGCCCTGGGTGTATGAAGTACTGTATACTAGGGACTTACAAGTAAATTAAATGTGCCATTCAGGTGTAGGCCAATGTAAACATTGTTTTAGGAAATGAGCATAAGCACTTCAGGACTGGTTAGCAGTAGTAAAGTGTACAGAGTCCTAAAACCAACAAAAATGAATTCAACAAAAATAGGAAGGGTGAAGCTTGAGGGACTACCAACTAAGGGTGGCAGGTCAAACAGTTGCGCTTTTGTAATTTTGAACGGTGATAAGATTGCAACATCTTTTTGTGCTCGGTGACAAACAGCTTCGCATTAGGTCTCAAATTGCCTTCGGATGCATAAGGGTGGAGTTATCCCATGACTTAGTGGCACCAAAGACACATCTCATGCAGATCCGTGACCGACATCTGCTGTCTGCAGTAGACTGAATCCTTTAGTTTTCGACTGAGACATCGTTCAGAACCACACTGTGATAAGTTTGCACGTCATGAGAAAACCTGACAAAATCAGGAGTGGCGATCCAGATCTACGTCGGAAGGCAAGGACAGAAAGGAACTGACGGCAGTACAATGGATTGGCATTTATATGCAGCTTTGCTCCATCACTTCTACTATGCTATGGAGACAAAGAGGAGCTGAAGGATGACACCCCGTGGTTTGTAGGAGCACAGCTATGAAAAATCTCCAGATCCAGTCTGGCACCTGGGGGATATTAAGTAAGGAATCTGCCATAGAAGTATTCATCATAAGGAAGGAATTGGTGCAGACATGTAAAGCTATTCTCCTAAGTGGTCTATCAAAATGGCATTTGCCTAGGAACTGGGCTCTGGAGACTCAGCATCTAGCTTTCATTGTAGTGGCAAAAGGTTGATATTGATGTAAACTATAGAGAGAACACACTGATGAGCAGTTCTTTCTTCAGTATGAACATATTTGGATGCCTTCTGTAAATCTACGTTAACTGCTTTACGAAAGTGTGCTATGAACATTTAATTGTCCAAACATGGATAGAGATTTTTTTTTCTCTGATGCCTCAGAAAGTCTGCCACCATAGCCATGCACTTGGAATTGGCACATGGGTCGAGCAGAAGGCCAGAATTCTGTACTGGTGTTGGTTGCCAAATATGATAATCAACATGTAATATGGATAGCGTGAGGATAAGTAACCAAAATACTTTACCACAATACCACACTTCATTTGATTATGCAACTATGAATAGATCTTCTTAAGAGCTCCAACTATAACTTTATAGTGCCTCACAACTCTCCGTTCAATCACTTAAATGTACTTCTTGATGATTACTTTTTTAATAGAAAACAAAGTACAGTACAGACCATGTAAAAAGACCAACATTTAACATAAAATATAAGAAACAGAAATACATTTACATAAATACACTACAACAACAATACAATTTATGGTGTTTCACATTCTTGCATACTTAATCATTTGTTGTCTATACAGACATTTATTTCATATACAGCCGGTGGTACATCAAGTATATTTTATGTCCATGATCCACCTCGAGGTAGCAAGGAGAAGGTCCAACTTATATACAAGTCCATTGAATGTTCCAGACCCTTCCACTTGATTTCTTTATCAAAGTTCATCTTACAGAAGCTCCTCTATTGCAGAAGCCTAGTCGACGCGTTTAGGCCTCTATAATTTCAGGCCTCTTCTGGACTATCGGAAGACAAGAAACCTTCTTCCCATTCGATAATATAGCCTCTAGAAGTAGTGAAGAGATCAAGCTTAATTGTAGATTCAATCAAACAGATTTTCATAAAGATATGTTTAAACCGCAAGGTCTCAAACTATAAAGTGGTCCCTACCAAAGTAATTTCTGATGCATCCTCAAGCTGTATAAAAGAGCTCAGAGCTACTGGCTATGTGTGGGTTGGAACTTAACTTGAGCTTCAAACAGAACTAAAATATGGGAGTATTCTATTGTTTTCTATCTGGAGACTACTTTACGGTTTGAGACCATGCCAATTTAAACATATCATTATGGAAATCTGATTAAATTACGGTGGGCAATATACCTCGTCCATATCCTTTATACTGGACTCTGGGAAACAGTTTCCTCTTCTCCTCCTAACCCGCCTTCAGAGTTTCAAGTTAGATTTTAATTTTATGGCTCACTTCATTCACATGAGGTTGAAAAAGTATGGTCTCAGAAAGATATCTTGAAACTTCTGTTATACATTTTGTTTAAGTTAGGAGAGGTGGAGGAAAGACACGCATCTCAAGACCACTCTGTAGCAATATCCATGGACTGACACCTCTGTCAGATTTTTGGCAAAACTGACCACTTGATATAAATCATTCCATCTTTCAAGGTGTCACTGAACTCCTCGAAAGGGTTTCTGCTTAGAAGGCCAGTGATCAGTTCCATGAAGTCACAGAGAGCATGACCATAGAGACCAATGAGGGTTCTGTAACCTGCTGTTCAAAGTTAAGTAGCAGATGAATGACATACCTTCTTCCTTAGAAAGTAATTACATCTGTTCGTTTTAAATGGGATTAGAAGGAAATGAAGAAGATTGGAATCTCTTGTAAACAGATGAAATGATTATTTAATCTGTAGACAGATTCTATCTTGAGAATAAAGTTCCTTATCTTGACACAAACTAATGACTTGTATTTTCCTCTCTTCCACACTACTTAGATGTAGGACAGTGTAAAAAACATCCATGGTAAATCCCAAAAGGTCAGGTACAAGAGATCTTGCTGGATGTTTTGGTTGAAAGGGCTAAAAAAACTTGAGAAATATTTACTAGTGGGACAGAAGTGTCAATGTTAAGTTTTCTCAGTGCCCTATTGTTGAACCTCAAGAAAGAACCCAATATCATCAACTAGAGAATGATCAAATTGGATGTATTCATGTGACTAAGGGTAATACGCTCCCCTTCTGAAACTGTTCTAGGATCTGTATCTTCCTCCAGCCTAACCTGCCTGTGGCACCTTCTGGACCAGGATACCATACATAGACAGAGATGTTCCAATGCTCATAAAAAGTGAAATGGTACCATGATCAAGAACTTAGGTTGCTCTTTTCTGATGCCAAGTAAGTATGATAAGTATAGACATTTTCTAGAATTGAATTAAATAAGTTCAAATGCACTTATTTGTTTCATGGACTTGGGAAGGCTTTGCTAAGATATGTTCGCAATTTGTACCCAAGTCTTCTTTGCACATGAGAGGCCAAAAGTTCTAATGTAGAGCCTAGTCCACCACTGCTACACACATCAGGAAATACCTGTGCTCCACAAAAGCTAAGTCTGTGCTACGGTAGAAACTACTGCAGCAGCAATAAAAATTAAAAAAAACTCGGAAGTGCAGCTAGAATTCAAAAAGGGGGAAGTTGTGGAACATAGAGAAATAGTCTTCCAGGAGCAAACACGCATAACGAGTATAACTCTGGGACAAATAAAATGCCATTATTTATAGATGTAAATTATATCGTTTACACCCAGTTCTGCATTGCTGCTGCAACTCAATTCATAATCAGGAATGTTGATCCCCTGTGTATCGACCCATTGGCAACTCAGTACAGATAAATAAAGCTAAATATAAAACTGTGTGCATACAAACATGAATAATTGCTAACTTCTCAAGAACACAAAAAGGCATGCCACTTACCTTCTCTTTTTGTCAAGAAAAATTCTTTTGGGATTTTCTCTTTTTAGAAGTTGCATCTTCTTCACTTTTTCTCTCCATGTACGAGCTAAGAATAGCTTTCAATTCCTCCTCATAGTGGCTAACATCTTTCAACCCATTTTCTTTTTCTAAAAGTGGAGTGGAGAAGTTAATTAGTTACAAAATCATGATATGTGAGCATCTGGTAATTCTTTCCTCAATCAATATTTTTACATTAGCTACTGTCAACATTTGCCATATTTGTAAACCAAGGGGCAACCCAGTAACCCTCTGGCCTAGGTAGTACAGTAATAAAGGAAACAATGGCCCCTGAAAGGGGAAATATGAACCACAACTTCTACTGTCAACTAGTGAATAACCATCAACAGATTGGCTTTACTTGAAATGTTTTTTTTTAAATTATTACTCGACTATTCAACATTTTTAACCATAGGAAGATGATCTAATGCAAAACAGAGTTGCAGGCTCCTGTACTATATACGCACATTACACTATTATTGCATCAACGTTTCGACCCTCTTAGGCTATTTGTACAAGGACAGCATCAGGAAGAAGAATGGGAAACACCGATAAAGAGGAAACCACGTCAGTTGGTTTGGGATAACTTATGTGAATAATACATTAAAGCGGCAGGAGGAAAATCTACCCACTAGACAGTACTCATGCAGCAAATGCCAAAAAGTACATTCAGGATTGGATCTGCAAATCACTGGTCACGAAATATAGATTAGGAATTATGTAAATTACTAGCTAGATTCTGTTGTGGCTACAAATGTAGTTATTTATAGAAAAACAAGTGGTCCCTTCTTACAGATACATTAAACAATGCACATAGAAGGTAAATGATTTCTATGGCAATGGAAATCGAATGTGATAATACAGGTATTTATTAAATCTTGAAGCAACCAAAACAAAAAGTGGGAAACACACGAGACAACGAACAAAAAATCAACAAAGCTTAGACATTTTCAAAGTGACTGCACAAATAATGAACACATATTGTCACGTCTATTTAGGTCAACGTAGCACGATATGTACAGCCGCCGGTGAAGGAGCTGTCTGATGCAGCTTTGAGGCGCACATTGCTGTCACTTTCTAACCACGTCTTGTCGAGTGCAGACGGGCACTGCACACCGCTGCCATTCGAGCAAGGATAGTCAGTGACGTTGGCCCCGGCTTTCCCGCGGAGACCGCAGGACCTCAATCCATTTTTGTCCACATCCTGCTTCACCGGTGGCTGTACATATCGTGGTACGTTGACCGTGGCTTTTCTACAGAGCCCCCAGAATCTAACTCATGGTTGCCCACAGCCAGCTCCACCAGAGGCTGTATCCACCTTGATCACCGCCACCCAGCTTGCCGTCCAGACTTCCCTATTTTCTGTTATTAGGACATATCCATCTTAGGGATTGGTTGCTACTGGAGGTCAGCCTTTATGTAGACATTTCTTGTAACAGGCATTTACAATTGAGTCCTGATGGTTATCCCCAGATCATAAAGAGGGATCGCAACGTTGTCGACATGGTGTACCACGACTAACGCGAAAGCTTTTTATTTTAATAAAGATAGCATCGGTACCTTAAAATAGATGTAACATTATTTGTTCAATATTTGTGGAGTCACTTAGAAAATGTCTTTGCTTTGTTGATTTTTGTTCGTCTCATGTGTTTCTCACTTTTTATGTTTTTGGTTGCTTCAAGATGTAATAAATACCTGTATTACCACATCTAATTTCTGTTGCCATAGAAATTATTTAACTTTTATGTGCATTGTTTAATGTATCTATCTGTAAGAAGGGACCGCTTGTTCCTCTATAAATAACTTTACCCAGGGTCCCTTACACACCTTTGAATTTCCTTGTCTATGAAAACATAAACATAGTTATAACACAATATGGTGCAGGACTCCCATAAAAAAGTATTAATAGAGTCTCATTCAGATATTAGAGGACTCTGTGGGAGAGGGGTCCAATAATGGTCCATAGACTGTAACATGGGTCCCAGTTGTGATATGTGACTTCCTGGTGGTACTAACAAAAAGAGGGGACAAATGACTAGAAACCCCTTATTTACAGAGGTAATTGAGGATTAGATGTGCCTGGGGAGCAGACTCACCACAGAAAAAGCTATCCACCATAGATATGAGGTGTGCCTAGAGGTTTCAGTCCATAGTCTCAGGGGATGAAAACCCTTAACAAGGAAAGGTACACAGAATGAGAACAGAGTACATCAAATATGTGACTGATATGTTGACAAACCAGTATTATAAATGTAATTAGTAGAAGTCACCGTTAAATAATTGGTGCACTGCAAACTCAAGACAAAAGGCCCTATGTTGCGGGGAGAACAAACATGTACATCAATTGGGGACAAAGCAGATCACATACGTGGGCGACTAACTTACCAACCTGAATTAAACAACTTGCCCAATAAAGTAAATCACGCCGTTTGGAAATCGGTGCACTGCTGAGGCCACAAGACACTACATTATGTGGAGGACAGACATTTAAATAATACCAAAAGTGCTCATAGTCTAGAAGGTAATTCATTACTGGAAAGGACTTACCCCAAGATGTGAATTAATAACTATGTCAGCCTATAAACATAGATATGGATGAACAGAGTTTAAAAAACAGCCTCTCTGTTACAATTGCCTGAAAACATATATCACAGTACAGTGTGTCAAAATTATGACACTTACTAAAGGTTAATTTGAAATGGTAGCAAAAAAGATCACCACATCAATCTGTGTGAACTATAAAAAGAAATGAAAGAAGCGTCTTGCTGCTTTCCATGCGTATTAGCAAGCTCGCAAAAGAACAATTCACAAACATGACACTTATTCAGTTGCAACTACTTTACAAGGCTTCCCGCCAGTGCTGGATTGGCGTTAGCGGGCACCAGGAATTGTCCTCGGTGGGCTGGGGGCTGTTTTTTTGCCTGGGGGTTATTGTCACTGAAGGCAGGTTTTGCAGCAGTGCTGCAATATCGGCCCCCTGGAACTAAAGCAGGAGCGGGGCTTCTTGCAAGCACCCCACTCCCAGGGCTGGTCGAGCAGCAATCTGCCGGGGCTGGTTGTTGTTCCCAGTCCAGCCCTGCTTGCCGCATCAGTGGATATACGCTGAAATGAAAACAAACAATCCTCTCTGTAATGGGAAGAACACAGAGAAGCTTGCTGCCTTGAGGGCTTACTGCTCCATCACATGCATCCGTTCTGCATGGATGCGGGTTGGTAATGCTGGACGGTGCATATTAGTACAGGAGCTTGCAACTTTATGTTAGCGTGTAACCCCTTTGGTGCGTAGGACGGCCCCCGCCCGTCATGCATCACGGTGGGCGTGTGCTGGGACGGCCGGGGGCCATCCGAATCCCGCCCACCATGTAAATCACCCGCACAGGACGAAAAGGTGCGCAGCGCCAAAGGGGTTAAATCAAACACCTGTGCGCCCTACACGGTCACTATTTATGAATATATTGTATAGCACTAGCACACTACTTATTTACTTACCTTACCTTCACTGCGCCGTTTAGGAACACCTCTTTAGTTTTGAATATACATGATAAAGCTCAATGAGTTTGTCTTCCTATGATTACAAATGTTGAATAATCGAATAATAATAAAACTATTTTTTTCTAGTAAAGCCAGTCTATTAATGGTTATTAACTAGTTTACCATGGAAGTTGAGGTTCACGCTTTCCCCTTCAAGGGCCATTGTTTCTTTTGGCATTGTCAACATTTGCCAAGCAGCTGGCAGTGCTAGTGGCCAAAATTCACCAAAGTCGGTCTGCTGAACGTTAACAGCAAATGGTGCGATGTTGCATTCAACAATGGATTCTTTTAACTGAAATCTATTTAGTTCATGCAACATCTAGGTGTAGCCATTCCATCTTAAGACTGAATTTTGGCATTCATATGAAAGGCTAAATTATGCAACAATGCAAGGCATCTGATGGCAGGATGCTAACAGATATACATGTTCGTAGCCATAGACAGTACATCATAAGATTTACTACCAACCAGTAATATATTTTCACCGACAGCATCAAGTGTGCAGGGAACTGCAGACCCATACCAAAGGTGAAACTTTAATTTTCAGAATGTGTAGTGTTATTGGCTGAAAGATTGCAGCCACATAAGGGCGAGTCTGGACACCCCCAAACTTCTGAGTCGTTGGACCACAATATGGTGGCCGGTCTGAGGTCCAGAAGAATCACAGCTGAGGAGCCTCCTGCGTCAAGGATCCTTCTGGAATTTTCAACAACAGCCAGGAGTGCCATTTCTGTTCCTTGGCGCGGGCAAAAGCCCCATTTGAGAGGAATGAAGTAGGTTGTGGGATTCCAGGTATGTGGAAAGGTCTGAATTAACATGCTTCTCTGCAATTTTGCTGATCCCTGGGAGAAGCGAAATGGGTCGATAGATGCCGATGCAGTCTGGGTCCAAGCCGGGTTTTTTCAGAAGGGATTTTACCATGGCTTTTTTCCATAAGGGAGGGATCACACCAGCGGAAAACGAGGAGTTGATTACATCCAAGATGATTGGGCCGACCGATTCATCCACCTGTTTCAGAATTTTAGGTGGGGCGTAGTCTCTGGGCGACCCGCTCTTGAGTGCAGAGGTAGCCTGGAGTGTTTCACTGTCCATTAAGGGAAAGACTTCTAAAGACTGTTCCTTGCTCCTAGGACTAGAATCCTCTGGCTGCAGAGTGGTATATCCATCGGTTGAGGCAAATGACCAATAGATCGTTTGGATTTTGTTATAAAAGTATTCTGCAAGTTCGTTGCAGCATTGAGCCGTTGCTTGGGGTATATCAGGGGGAGAGGAAGCTTTCATTGTTTTTTTTGCGATGAGAAATGTTTCGCAGGGGGAATTGGCTGCCAGGAAGATTTTTTCCTCAAAATAGGAGGTCTGAGCCTTTTTGATTTCCATCTTGTATGTTTTGATGGCGTCCCTGTATTCCCTTTTCTTGCTGAGGGAGAAGTCCTTTCTCCAGATTACTTTCAGGTTTTTTTGCAGATCTGCTTTAACTCCCGGAGTTTAGGGGTGTACCAAGCTGTTCTATTGGACCTTTTATGTATCTGGGTGATTTTCTTCGGAAGGACCTGGTTTAATGTCCCCTCAATCCAGTTGTTGAATCTTTCGTTAGCTACAATTGGGTCGGTTTCAGGAGGTGGCCTAGAATTTTTCCAATACCAACACCCACTTTTCTAAAGGAAGTTTCGGCCAGCAGTGGACATTATTTGTGTTCTCTGGGTGGCGGGGGTGGGGGGGTGGTGGAGGGGAGAGTTGACACAGTTAAGGGACTAAAGGAAAGGAATCAGAAAATTATCTGACCAGGGGATGGGAATCGGTTCCTGACCGAGTAACTCCTGCAGATTAGAGAAAATAGGATCTAGGAGGTGTCCTTTTGAATGTGTAGCATGTGTCAACTTCTGTGTGAGCTGATAGGCTGCAAGATCAAGGGATAGGTTGGTTGCGGCTGTCAAAGTTAGATCATCAAAATGAACATTGAAGTCGCCCAGAAGAGTAAAATTCGAGGCGGTACTTGCGAGTTTAGTGACTATTTCGGGTAGTGATTTGCAGAATTGGGACATTGCTCCAGGGGGTCGATAGAGTAAAATGCCTGAAAGGGCTAGCATAGGCGTGAATCTTATTGAGAAGTGAAGGTTCTCACAGTCAGGTAAGGTGCTCCCAAAAGTCCGGCAATTAAAGTGGCTTTTATGAATGATGGCAATGCCACCCACTTTACCTGTCGCCCTGTCAATCTTCTGTACAAAGAAATCAGGGAGGAGGGCTTGGAGCATGTTGGGCTCCATTGGCAAGAACAAAAGAACTCCAGCTAAGAGCCCCCATGTGGAGCCCATTGGGAACTGCAGCGCTGGCCCAACGAGGAGCTGACTGATAATGATGCATGACACCCCTTAGGGTGAGTGAGGGCCATTGCTCCTATATGGAGCACTCCCCCCTTGTTTTCTCCTGGTAAAACCTGTATCTTCTTAAAGGAACTGCATACCTTCTTTTGGTCCATCTGGGGCATGTATGCTGGAACTTTGTTTGCCCCTGGCCTTACCCTTTTTGGGGCAATTTCTTTTTGGCAGTGTTTTGGAAATAAATGTAAAAGTTGAGGCCCTTTCCAGGTCTTTGTTGGGTAGTAACACAATGCACTAACTTTATTTTGGGTCTTTATGCTGCGCAAACCTATCCAAGTCGGGAATAAAAATTATATGTAGCAACAGGAGTGCATGCCCCACAGGCAGGGCTATGGAAGCATTTGGGAGGTTTAAAAAAGAGCTTATAAACTACATAGAATGAGAGGGCTGTAAAGGGAAAGAGTATAGGGTTTAGTTAATATGTAGGAGTACGATGGCAAAGAGATTTGTAGCAAATATCTGGTGTGATGCTTAGGTCATATGTAGGAGGTATGATGGCATTTCAGAAGCGATTCGAGATGTTACAAATATATATTCCATGAATGTCATGAGTGAATTAATATGCAAGGGCAAAATCAGTGCATGGCAAGGGAGCAAAAATCCGTTACTTTAGGGTGAATTCCAGTGTTTTTTTAGTTTCAAATGGTATGTTTTAAGTGACATAGTCACTTAACTATAACATCCCGTTAACCTTTGTTTTTTACAGGGAATTTTTAAGGTTTTGTTAATATAAAGTTAAATATTCTTACAATTCCTAACTATAATGTCACTTTAACCTTTGTTTTTTTCAGTGAATTTCTGGCAATTTTGTAACGCAAAGTAAGGTGTCCATCGTAATGCACGGCAGGCAGGCTGGTTGCAGGGTCTTGCCTGGCATTGTCCGCTGTGCTGTCCCCGTCCAAGTTTGCTGCCCCTAACCCCCTTCCTCCCTGCACTCCAATGTCCAATTCTTTACCCCTTCCACCACATCCAGCCCTGTGCGGCCATTATTTTGCCACTGCCACTGCACTTCCCACCTGCCCAGCACAGTTAGCTCGCTGCCTCTGCCCCCTCCAGCCTACCCTGCATGGACCAATGTGCTGCCACTGCCGTCTAGTTATCTTGATGTTCCTGCCCACTCCTCCTGCCCTCCACTGCCTGAAGCTATGCCCCTATCATTGCCCTTCTGCTTCGCTTCTGTGCTTAGCTTACTGCCCCTGTCCTCTGATGTCTGTGTGCATGCCCCTACTCCCTCCTTTTGTCCACCATGTTCTATAGAACTGCCACTGTCCCTTCTATCTTTTTGAAGTGTTCTGGTGAGCTGCCACTGCCGCCCCTGCCTGCCCAGCATAAACAGAGGGCTGCCATATGTCTCAGTGAGAGCGTGGTCTGTGGGGATGTATGACCATGTGTGCATATGAATGGGATATATGTGCATGGGTGAATGAGAGTCTGTGTCATATGGATTTGTGGCACAAGACATACCTTTCAGCATATGAGGCACTGTTACACAAACATACAACTATTTCTATTAAAATGCTCTGCACAAATGTTCATATTATGGAACATTCTTCTGCACTTTAAATTTCTTCCACTTATAAAAATGACTGCATTTTTCAGTTTTATATATATATATATGACACTGTGTCTCCCAGCCACTGGGAGCAAGATTCTTGCTGTGTGTAAATGTGATACTTTGAAATGGGAGAAAATGTTACTAAAGAATTAACTTTATGTTTATATTGATTCCATAAAACTCATCATTTATATTTTCTCCCATTTCAAAGTGTTGCATCTACAAACAGCAGAAATCTTGCACCATGTGGCCTGTAGACATGTGGTTTTGACCATTACAGGCCCATCAACCTTCCCATTTTATAAGTTATTTGATATTGACAATGGCTGATTTCAACTTGACAAGTGTATTCTCCATTGTTGTACACTATTTGATGGGTTCTTAATCAATGCTACATTATCTTAATTATATATCTAAAGATACTACCTGAAACAATGTATACAGCTCCAGTTTTAATAGGATTGGAAGTATTTTGGTTTATAGGGTACTTATTTTGTATCTGTAGAGATTTTCCAGCCTCTGTTTGTGATGAAAGTAACCAAATGTTAGATGTATCACTTCCTGTGATAGCAACAGGTCAAAGGTCACCAATGTCACTTCCTTTGATGTTATGGGGGTCCAAAGGGCAGGTGATTTCACTGTCTGTGATGTCACCAGGGCAACGTTTGTGTGATGTCAATTGCTGTGACATCATCAGGGTGGGTCCACGGACGAGAGTCAGATGGCATGTTATGTCTCTTCCGCTACCATTGGCATGTTGATGAATCAACATCCATTGTGTCATCCCCTTCTCCTTTCTTACTTACACAACACTAACCATCTCTTTGCGGCAGGAGATGACTGGGTGGTGGTGGGAGTGTACATCTCCAATTGCTCTTTAACTAGAACTTAGCTAACCAGCCATTCAACATAGCCGAACAAGCCTTTATTGTGTAAACCTAAAAGATTGCTTGTGTCATGACAGTTCAAGAAGAAATTTGGTACACTGTAGGCAGTGACACTTTTTTACTAGACCAACAACATTAGTACAAAATGCTATAATACAATAATTTTGCAACCATGTTGATAATGTGAACAGTGAATTGGAGCTCAATAAAATCTGAATGTGTAATAGAGGTGGTTCAGGAAAGGACTTTACGGTTTAAAAATAAAATCCTGCAGACCTCTCCTCCAAAAACAATTTATGACACTGACAACTATTTAAGTGAAGAATAGTTCCAAAATACTGTCCAAAAATAAAAACAGGATCACCTGAAAGCAATAAGCATGAATTATATCCAAAACTGCATTAAAGTTGTAACATCATTGTTCTTTTTTATGCAAGTGTTATGAAGCTTTACTATTAATGTCCTGCCTAACACAAAGGGCTATTCTTGACCATGTAAAAAGAGAGACAAACTGTACTGAGAAGCAGAACACAAACTATTACAACCATTGACTAATGGTTGGGGCGAGCAAACAGTCCTGGTAAGGACCTATGGTAAAGGTTGACGTCATATAGGTATTTTTTATTAACCTATGAGTGCTTTTATTGAATTTTGAATGAAGCACACATTTGTATATTAATTCCATTTATCAATGGAATTGTGTAATGCCAGACCTGCACATCTATTAATGCATGCATTTTCTACAACATATCTCAATTTAGGACCAGGTTACAGCTAAAAAGTATAATTTAAACAGAAATGTAATTTTACCTTCACAATGGTGAATGACTCTTCCCCAGAGTTTGTTCTTTCTCAAACAGGCAACATTTCCCACAATTAATAGGTGCCTCTTCCCTCTCGTCAAGGCGACGTTCATTCGTTTTTCTGAGTCGATGAAGCCAACCTGCCTTGACCTGACACACGACAATACAATTATCTCCTTCTCTGCACCTTGGAAGGCATCAACAGTAGACACTTGAACTGCCTTAATTTGAAGGGGGTCACAAAGGACAGCTGCACCACAGAGTAGATTGCAAAGCTGTGAATGAAAAAACACATTCCTGCATTTTTTTTAAAAAATGTATACATGTAAAACTGTTGTACTTCCTTTTAATTCATTGGATAGATTAGAAAGTGTAACTGCCAAAACATAAATCAAAATACTTTCGTGCACAAAAAATCAACTAAAAGGGAAATCCAAGAGCAGCCATACTAACTGAAAATCAATCACTAACATTCAAAGTCACTATCCCTGGTCACATAGATCTTCATAAGGTTAAACTTACCTTGTAGCAATGCTGTTTAAGGTTTTGCTCCTAACAGACATAGGAAGTGGTAAGGATCTGCCATAGGGCAGGTGAGAATTTGGGAAGCCTGACGGCTCATAACACTGTGCAGTTTTTTTTAAAAGATTCGCCACATTCGCTAATTCCACCCCTCACCAAAAGCAAAAAGGCAGCCCTATGCTTCTTGCTGCTTTGCTGAGCGATTAAATGCTAATGGAGTAACCCAAAAAAGGCCAAAGGACCTGGGTACAATGCAATACAAACAACTATTGGCAAGGATATATAAACAATAGACACAATACTCAATGTTGTATTTACATCAACATAAATTGATACAGAGAGAGAGAGAACAATCCAATGGACAATGTGCAGAGAAAGTCAATTAAATTCTTTATATTTCTCTTATCAAAAAAATGCATATACATACACTCAATATGTTTCGGTTGCTCCTGATAGTGCATAAGAAAAAGAGCTCACAGGAGTGCTCAGGTGCCGTGAAAGAGGAGAGAAAAATGAATCTGAAAGCACAGTGGCAGGGAACGTGTCACTGCGATAAGCCTGTCAGAAAAAATCTCAAGTATTACAAATATCCATATAAGAAAAAGAGGCTGATGAATCGAAGCACATCCGTCTTTAGGATAGTAAGAAACAATCCAGGCTTGTATAGTTATGTTGACATTTCGACCTGGATGATTTATTTTATTTATTTTTGCCATTTGTAGAGCGCGCTGTAACCCTACGGGCATCCTGGCGCTAAGAGAACTTCCGAACCGGAACGCTAGACAGAAAGCTGACAGGGCATCGCTGATACACAGTTTAAGGCCGCGGGGGACGGTCTTTGGGGAAGAGCCAGGTTTTTACTCTCTTGCGAAACGGCAGCAAATTCCGCATGCTCCTAATGTCCAAGGGCAAGCTGTTCCAAAGGCTGGCAGCTGCCACACTAAAGGCTCTACCTCCCATGGTTACCCTCTTTGTCCTTGGTAATCTGACCAAATGGGCAGATGTAGATCGCAGATTGCGATTAGGTGCGTATCCGTGAAATCTGTCTTGGACTGACTTTGGTCCTTGCCCATGAAGTGCCTTAAAAGTAACGCACAAGGATTTAGTGTGGAAATTAAAGACTTAAATAGTGGGTCTTCATCAGGACGTAAAAGAAAGGATAGTGGGCAAGCTTCATTGGTGCATAGAATGGCCGATGGGCTCCTTATCCAGCTTTCAATGTGGGCAGGAGATCTGAGCAAGTTAATGAATGTATCCGAAGGTACCGCCTGTTCAAGATAAGATCAATATGAATTAAAGGGTTGAAGAGCCCATAATCGAAAAAATCAGAATGGGTCACTGGCTTCGTTATGCAGAGTCAGGTTCAGAAGAGCCCCTAATTGATTGGATCAAAATGGGGGGTCATTCACTTGATAACGATGTTGTCAAAAGTTCTGTCCCTCGCTCAGTAACAGAACAAATCTCAAATTCATTTTTCTCTCTTCTTTCACTGCACCTTGGAATTCCTATGAGCACTTTTTCTTATGTTGATGTAAAAACAATATTGAGTATTGTGTCTAGTGTTATATATCCTTGCTGAACAAGTTACTTACCTCTGGTAACTATATATCCGTAAGAAACATTAATTAGTGATAGACTCCTGACCTAAGAATTACCCCCAGGTGTCAGACTGGACCCGGAAAGTTTTCGTCAGCACTACCCCTGCACGTCGGAAGGTGGCGCCTTGCGGCTCCGCATCTGTTGTTGGCGTTATGGTCACCGAGATGACGTCGCAGCAGCTACTTAGACGCCGCCCTCGCACACGGACGTCAGTTCTGTACACGGCTTTCCGCGCCAGGAACGCTGAGCCATGCAAGATACTGACCACTGGTGCATTGAAACTAGGGCCCTGAAAGGGATGACCTTTAATCTAGAAATCAGTTCGCAGAACGGGAGGATGGGTGGGGCGGTAAGAAATTGAAGTGGTCTTGCTTGTAGTGGAACTGCACATCGAAGACAGGAGCCAGAAGTCTTTAGTTTGATGAAGTATTTATTAATATACTTGGAAGATAGGTAAAGCAGTGTAAAGGGCTCAGGTTAGCAGGTACAACTGCCACAGAAGCCTTCTCTATTCATAGAGCAACATTCTCTACAGAGTAATATGTAAATACATGAGCCACTACTAAAGAACATTCTAACATAACTATTCTCTATAAAAGAGGAGCACTATTTCACAAAGTACAGATACCACATATCTCCCTCTTTTTAATAAAATAAGAATACAACCTATTATTGAAGATATCTGCTGGGAATTTTCTTTACTCTAACACTTTTTCTAACATTGCTAAACTCAAGTAAACTCTTATCATTGGAATCACCAATATTTTGCAAACTCTTGTCATTAGAATTGTGATCCATTTTTAACTTTGCTATGCGACCCATGTTCCACCATTGGCCATTGTCTAACTTAACAGCATTACCTCTGATATTCACAATACTAGCTGGATCTCTGAATTTAGATTTCCCTTTTTGCAGGAGTAAAGGATCCTTAACACAAACCTTGTCACCAACATTGAAATGAACTATTCTTTGTTTCGTTGCAGAAGAAACACTCTTTTGACATCTACGAATACTAGCAGCATCACTAAGAATTCTTGCTTTGTTAGTTTCAATAGCAACATTACAATCATTATTCACAGATTTCACTTTCCAAAATGGATTAAGAGTAGAGACAATTTTCCTGCCTCTCATTAGTTCAAAAGGAACACATCCTCAAATAGAATGAGGTGTGGTTCTATATGCCCATACAACATCCCTTATGGCAGACTCGCAATCTACCTTAGCCTTTAATGCACTTTGAATAGATTCTACTAACACTCTGTTAAATCTTTCAACTTTGCCGTTAGCCTGAGAAAAGTACAAAGGAGTACGTAGGTGTTGTATACCCATTTTTGTCAAAAAATCTTGCATAGTTTGTGAAGTATATTGTACTCCATTATCTGTCAGTAATGTTTTCGGAGTACCTTCTCTACTGAAAACATCCTGAAGAAAACGAATTACAGAATTAGTGTTAGGTTCAGACACCCCTCTAACGTCTACCCTCCTTGATAAGTGGTCAATTAAAACAATAAAATACTTCATGCAGTTAGGAAGTACGTGAAAAGGGCCTAAAAAATCAACAGCCACTCTTTGCCAAACTCTGTCAGGAGAAATAGTGGATTTTACAGGTGCAGAAGAAGTAGATAAGGGTTTGTCACTATATAAGCATTGCGTGCAATGATTAACAAAAGCTTCCACCTCACGATCAACTGAAGACCACCAAAAATCATTACGAATCCTGCGCTTGGTAGCCGTCATCCCTAAATGACCAGTATGAGCAGTCTCTAAAATTTTTCTTCTGAAACAAGATGGTGGAATTAGTTTACCATCCCTGACAAACAGTTTACCCTCAAAAGATAACTCATTAGCAATTTTGCAAAAGGGTTGTAGCCCAGGATCAATAAATCTTTCTTAAGGCCAACCATTAATAACACAGTACATGACTTGTTTTAACAAAAAATCATTTTCCAAGGCTTTACACCATTCATCCATATTGTTACAAATCACACTATCTTCAATGGCAGCAATGATACATTCCTCAATGTCATCCTCTTCTATCACACCAGAATTATCAATTTGAACAGGAAGTCTGGATAGAAAGTCAGCTTTCACATTTTTGCCACCAACTATATACTGTGTTGTGAAAACAAAATTCCAAGAGTTTCGTAGAAAGTCTAGCAAGCCTAGCAGTAGCTTTCTTGATTTTGTTACCAGATAAAATATCAACAAGGGGCTGGTGATCTGTTCTAAGAAAAAATTTCCTCCCCCAAAGGTAAGGCTTGAATTTCTCCACACCCCACACACATGCAAGCATTTCTTTTTCAATGACAGAATATCTCAATTCTACCTCTTTCATTCTTCTAGAGGCAAAACCAATAGTGAATTCTTTATTGCCTACCATTAGCGACAAAACTGCACCCATACCAAATGAACTGGCATCCACAGTTATATACGTATCGGGACCTTCCACGTAAGGTTGGAGAGCAGGTGCAGAAAGTATGCTATTTTTGATACAATAAAAATGGTCCTGACAGGCGGAAGTCCAAATAAAATCAGATCCGTTCTTCAACAAACCTCTAAAGCACTCAGTAAGGCCTGCAAAGTTTTGAATAAACTAGGAGTAAAACTCACATAAACCGATGAATGACCGTAGTTGTTCTTTATCTGTAGGGTGAGGAGCGTTAACAATACCATCAACAATACTGGGTTTTGGTTTGACTCCATCTTTGGATAAAATATGCCCTAAATATTCAATTTCATTGACCTCAAATACACACTTATCTTCTCTAACAGTGACATGATTATTTTGTAAAATCGTGAGAAGTTGTTGAAGAATGGAACTATGCTCATCTTTTGACTTAGTATGAACCAAAATATCGTCTTGGAACACTACCACATTGGGAGTGTTACTGAACATATTACTCATCACTTTTTGGAAGACTGACGCAGGCGACGCCAGTCCGAATGGCATTCTACGGAACTGGAACGTACCATCAGGCGTAATGAATGCTGTAAGATGCCTTGAAGATTCATTCAATTCCACCTGATGGTAGGCAGCTCGTAAGTCTAATTTTGAGAACCACTTAGACTCACCAATAGTAGTAATGAGATCCTCAATGCGAGGTAAGGGAAAACTTTCTACCCAAATTGAGTTGTTGACGGTGTGCGTTGTTTAAACTGGAATTCTGAGCCCTTGAGCAATAAATAAAGCAGACAACAGTACCTTGAAAGTAGCGTGGGCAGCGCAGAGGGCAGTTTTGAAGATTAAGGAAAAAAAAATCCCATCCTCGTCGCCAAAATTGAAGTGGTCTTGCTTGTAGTGGAACTGCACATCGAAGACTGGAGCCAGAAGTCTTCAGTTTGATGAAGTATTTATTAATATACTTGGAAGATAGGTAAAGCAGTGTAAAGGGCTCAGGTTAGCAGGTACAACTGCCACAGAAGCCTTCTCTATTCATAGAGCAACAATCTCTACAGAGTAATATATAGAATACATGAGCCACTACAAAAGAACATTCTAACATAACTATTCTCTATAAAAGAGGAGCACTATTTCACAAAGTACAGATACCACAGGAATCTATCACTAACTAATGTTTCTTACAGATATATTGTTACAGAAGGTAAGTAACTTGTTCATGGAATCTTATCATTAAACACGGGACTATCGAGCAATTTTTGCAGTTGCCTTCGGTTTTGAATTATTTAGAAACGTACCGATAATGATTAGATGCGGAGAATGAGACTTTATACTTGCTGTTGTCACTTTCTGTTAGGTTGCATTATGGGGGTGGGAGTTCTTTGGGCAGCCCAGATTCACAGCAGCCGGGCAGGGGAGGATCATGCCGTGTGAATGGGCAGTTTAATTAGGGAGGAGGGGCGAAGGTTGTGGTTAAAAGTCAGGCGTGTTTTACGTCGAAAGAAACTCTTTTTGTCACAAAGTGAGTAGGACGGATGTTTTTGAGCAGGTACGTGTGGGGGTTTGATAGCTGATAAGTGGGAGAGAGTAGAATGCAAGCAGGGAGTTGTAGATATCTGGGTAGTGATGTATTGACTAATTGGAATGTAGATACGGAATGTTTGAGCAAAATGGCGTGAAGTTGATGGGAGACTGAGCAGTGAATGAGCATGTTTGGTGTATGTGTGGGTATGCGAAGAGAGAAGATGTAAAATAAGTTTTTGATAGCTGCAAGGTGAGGAAGGCATAGAAACGCCAGTTGTAAGGAGAGGGTGGTCGCTTAAGTGGGATGTTGGGAACGGGTTCACAGGGAGGAGTGAGGATTACATATTCAGGCGACTTGGTGATCACACAGGAATGTTAAATAGATTAAAATTAAACTGAATCTATAAATGTGATGACATTATGAGGGAGACGACAGCATATTTTTAGTTAGATTATAGTGCATCATTGAATTGTATAAAGGTTGTTTTTAATAAGTTGCAACTGATAATCATGTTATTTTGTAGAAATAGTGGTGTATTGCACATTAATGCTTGTTTAATTGATTTCCAGTTACCCCTGACGAAGGGCCCTTGGAGGCCCGAAATGCATTGGGTTTTCAATAAACTGCTTTTGATGAACTTTGCTCTAGTACGTATTCTTGTATTGAGAGGTTCGGATGGCCCGACTTGAATATGAGAAAACACAGGAAATAGCATTTCCTTGCATGTGGACTAATAAAATGTTTGAATAAGCTGAAATACGGAGAAAAAAAGTGATTACAATGGATCAAAATGATGATAATGAATAACGACAACTGCAACAGCAGCAGCTACTGTGCCATTGTTTGGGGCACTAACCGGTGTCCCAGCACGATGCTATTTTCTGTACCACGTGCCGTTGGGGCCGGGCACGTTACCATTGAGCACGCTATGAACAGTTTGGAACGATGGAGGAAATGGATAAGATAGGTGTGCAACCCACCCTTACACGATGTTTCCAATGCCGCAGTGGCAGCCGTCGCCCTGGTGGAATGGGTGCCCAGCCCCACCGGAGGCTCCTTTTTCGCCAGAGAATAACAGGCTTTAATACACAAGCCGACCCATCGGGAGATAGTCAGCTTGTGTACGGCCCAACCTTTCTTGGCATCTACGTAGCCAACAAAGAGCTGGTCATCCACCCGGAACTGTTGTGTGCGGTAAAATGAGAGCGCACATTTTGGGTCCAGACAGTGGAGCCTCTCTTCTTCTCTGGAAGGATGGGGAGGTGGAAAGAAGGTGGGCAAAGTGATGGTCTGCCCGATGTGAAAGGCAGTGTCAACCTTTGGCAGAAAATATGGACGTGTTCTGAGCACAACCTTGTCCGGATGGACACAGAAAAGGAGGTTTGCAAGAAAGAGCCTGGAGCTCACTCACTCTCCTAGCAGAGGTGATGGCAAACAGGAAAGCAGTCTTCAAAGTTAACAGATGAAGAGGACAGTTGTGAAGAGGCTCAAAGGGAGCGCACATTAAATATGTGAGAACCAGGTTCAAGTCCCACTGTGGCATTATGAAAGGAATAGGAGGGAAAAGATGAGTAATGCCTTTGAGGAATCTATTTACAACAGGGGACTTGAAAAGAGAGGGCTGATCAGGAAGCCTAAGAAAGGCTGAAATAGCAGAAAGGTAGCCCTTGATAGTGCCCAGAGCAGAACCCTGCTGGGCCAAAGAAAGAAGGAACAGAAGGACTTCTGAAAGAGGGGCAGAAAGGGGATCCACAGCCTTTGCTGTTCACCATGCCGCAAACTTGTTCCACCTGCAGGCTTATACCAACTTAGTGGAGGGACGCCTGGCTGCCAGAATGACATCACAGACTTCAGGAGGCAAGTTGAAAGTAATCAACTGCCGCCGCCCAATCTCCACGCAAGGAAGTGGAGACTGGACAGGTTCGGGTGGAGGACCGTCCCCTGCTGCTGCAACAGAAGATCCTACCGAAGAGGCAGTTGGATCAGGGGATGGATGGTCATACTGAGTAGCTCGGGATACCAAACTTTTCGAGCCCAATCCAGAGCCACAAGAATGACTTGGGCCAGGTCGCGCCTGATTTTCTTCAGCACTCTGGGCAGAAGTGGTATAGGTGGAAAGGCGTACAACAGACCGCAACTCCACTCGTGATGAAAAGCGTCCCCTAGTGAGTAACGCTTGGAAAGCCCAACGGGCAGAACTGCTGATATTGCGCGTTCTCGTCGGTGGCGAATAGATCCAACCAAGGCTCACCCCACTGTTGAAAGAGACCTTGCGCCACCTCTGAGTGAAGACGCCATTCGTGATCCATCATGCACCTGCAGCTGAGTTTGTCGGCCCTGGCATTCAGTGTACCCACCAGGTGTTGAACCACCAGGAAAATGCCCTGATGTTCCAGCCGCGTCCAGGGGCTCAGGGGCTCCTGACATAGGGTCCACGACCCCATCCCACCCTGTTTGTTGCAGTACCACATGGCGGTGGTGTTGTCTGTGAACACCTGCACTACTTTCCCCTTGACAGAGGGAAGGAATGCCTTCAGTGCAAGTCGGATCGCACGTAGCACCAGAATGTTGATATGGAGCCTGGACTTCGCCAGAGACCAAAGGCCTCTGATCTCCACCTCTCCCATGTGGCCGCCCCATTCCAAGAGGGACGCATCCTTCACCACTGTGTGCTCCAGTTGGGGAAGGGAGAGGGATCTGCTATTGACCCAATGACGGTTCGTGAGCCACCACTGCAACTTTTGTGCAGTGCCCTCCGAGATCTGGACGTAATCGGACAGGCTCCCCTGATGCTGCGCCCACTGGAACTTCAGGCCCCACTGAAGAGCCCGCATATGCCATCTGGCATGATCGACCTGCAGGATACAGGAGGCCATGAGGCCCAGCAGCCTCAGGGTCATCCTGACCGAAACCCAGGATAGAGGCTGAAAGATCGGAATCAGAGCCTGAATACCCTGGACTTGCCATTCGGGAGGATAGACCCGAAAGTGTGTCGTATCCAGAACCGCTCCGATGAAGAGAAGAGAACCCCAGCAAATGCAGGAGATCGGCCGCAGTGTGGAGGTGGGAGATGACTGTCCGGGGCGAGCCCGCCTTCAACAGCCAGTCGTCGAGATAGTGGAAGACTGGAACCCCTGATCTGCGCAGATGAGCTGTGACCATCGCCATCACTTTTGTGAACACCCGAGGGGCGCTAATAAGGCCAAGTGGAAGCAGGGTGAACTGAAAGTGCTTGTAGCCAACCGTAAACATCAGGTAACGATGGTGGGCCGACAGGACGGGAATGTGAAAATATGCGTCCTGCAGGTCCAACGCTACCATCCAGTCTCCAGGGTCGAGGGCAGACAAGACCTGAGACAGTGTTAACATCTTGAATTTCTCCTTCCGGAGGAAGCGATTAACATCCCTGAGGTCCAAGATAGGACGCAGGCCCTTGTCCTTCTTGGGCACCAGAAAGTAGTGGGAGTAACAGCCACGCCCTACTTCTGGCACAGGAACGCGCTTGATGGCCCCCTTGGCCAAGAGGGCCGCGACTTCCTATTGAAGAAGTGCCTAATGATCCCCCGACATGCGATGGTACTGGGGTGGCATGGCTGGAGGGGTAGTCTCAAAGGGGAAGGAGTAGCCCCTTCATACTATTTGTAAAACCCACCTGTCCGAAGTGATGGTGCGTCAGTGGGGGAGGTGATGGCAAATCCTGGCGCCTACTGGCGTTTGATGGGCCTGAAAAACCGGACTAGGAAGGTTTGGAGGCATTGGTGGCTGGGGTGGAGATGGACTGACCCGTCTGCTGGCGCCCGGACACGGCTCGGTGGGTCCCATATCCGCGTCTGCGCTGAGACTGTTGCTGCGCAGGCCTGTGGCTTTGAACCGAACGTGTCGGGGCGCCCCTGCCCTGGCCACAAAAAAGGAGCGAAAAGCAGAAGGTGGAGGAGGGCGCATGGCGGAAAGGCCCAAGGCCTTAGCCGTAGCCCGGGAATCCCCCGAAAAAACAGTTGTCCTCAGCCAGGAGTTGCGACGGAGCGCCACCGCCTTGGAAATTGCCCTGCCAAGCGAGTCGACGGTGTCAAGGCCACAAGGAATCCCACACAGAGTCGGAATAACGGCCCAAGAGGCATGCAGTGTTCACAGGCCGCAGCCCTAAACTGGTGGAAGAAAAAAACTTCTTTCCGAATTGCTCCAATTTCTTGGATTCCCTGTCCGGTGGTGTGTTAGGGAATGCGCTCGGGGACGCAGAGGCTTGGACAACCAAGCTCTAAGGGGTGTGGTTTTGGGAAAGGAAAAGGGGGTCACCCGGGGCCGGGTGATGGCATTAGGCCATGTTCCTATCCACAGTAGCCCCTGTGTTCGGCCTGGACAGTGTGCCCAAAAGAACGTCCGAAAGTGCATTGCTAAAAGGCAGCAGTGGCTCCGAAGAGGTAGGTGCCGGCTGGAGCACTTCTGTCACGAGTATAGTCCTGATGGCCACTGTAGGGAGCTCAACGTGAAGGGACTTGGCCGCCCTACGTAACACCACTGCGTAACTTACACCCTTCCCTGTAGCCATGGTAGGGGGGAGACAGCATGCCAAGGTCAGGAGAGGTATCCTCCTCCACCCAGTCCGGGTCAAACTCACATTGTGCTGAGAGGGTCCTCAGACCCCTCCCAGTTCTCCCCTTCCTCCGAAGGCTGATAAACAGGCCGAAAATAAGGAGGACGGACATAGGGATAGAAAGCCCCCACCGGCATCTGAATCGGCATCGAGCGACGCTGGTGCAGCTCTGTATCGAAGTAGGGGCTGAAACCGGGGGCGATGTCGGCCAGTGGGCTGGAAGGGTCGACGTCGGTGGAGGTGTCACAAGGTCAACCAGCGTCGACCAGGATTCAGGCCCGGATCCATGGGGGTCCTGCAGTGCCGGGGCTGAAGCCGACAGCGATGCCGGAGCTGCCGACAGTAAAAGGCTAGGACCCCCGTCGAGCCCGCAGGTCCCGAAGGCGCACCGGCGGGGCCAAACAGCCCAAAGAGGCGAGCCATGGCTGACAGAAATTCCTGCAGCTGAGGCAGAGTCGCCGACAGACCTGGGATGGAGGGGTAGGACAGCGGCGACTGCGTAGACTCCACCGGAGTGGGGGAGGCACCACCCACACCCTCAGCTGCGTCTCGCGACGGGAAGTCCGGGAGCGATGGCGCTTCTTCGACTTCTTGGAATGCTTCGTCTTACCTGACCCGTGACCGGTCCCTCGGCCTCCCACGGGACTGGGGCCTTGAGCGGCGTGGAGTCGACTGCCAGACTTCTAGCAACTTTCGGGATCGCTCCCGCAAATTCTTATGCGCCGTGGCCCGGCAGTCGGAGCACGACTTGGGGTCGTGGTTGTGCTCCAGGCAGTAAACACACACGCGCTGCGGGTTTGTCACCGACATCATGCGATGACAGTCGCAGGTCTTGAAGTCAGGCATCCCTACTGCACAAGGAGTCGATCAACTCAAAAAAATAGAGACAAAAAGCCTAGAAAAAAACTCTGTTAAAAAGTGACTTGGGTACCACTCTCTCTGGATCTGCTCTTGCTTTCGCGGAAAAAGAAAGTACTGATGTCAATGCGCGAGGGCGGCGTCTCAGTAGCTGCTGCGACGTCATCTTGGCAACCACGACGCCAATGACTGACGAGGAGCCGCACAACGCCACGGGATAATGCTGACAAAAACTTTCCAGTCTGACGCCTGGGGGTAATTTTAAGGTAAGGAATCTATCACTAACGTTTTTCTTTCAGATAATAGGACCAATTGTTGTTTGTATCGCTTTGCTGAGCCACAGCAGCAGCTGCCTACCTAGTCTTGGCCCTGATATGCTTTTCAGTAACTCAATCACAGAAGTCCTTGTGGGGAACTTCAAGCTATGTCACCACTGTCTCAACTGCACATGTCAGGATTTCAGGCAGTCAATCTCTGTTGTCCCAGGAGGGGGCTGCAAGGCTCAGCAAATATCATTTTTCCACCAAGGAAGACTCCTTTGTATCCCATCCGTCTTGTGAACTCATGATATATTCAGGATCCAGTAGCGGACAGCAAGTAGACAGAGTGGCAGGGGGGAGGTAGGGGATGGGTATGGGGGGAAATAAAAACATTTATTTTAAACCCCCTTACTTGCTCACTGTATTGCACTCTTCGCTTCTCCAGGCACAGGCTGGCAGAGTGCACCGCAACCCATCCTGACACTGTTTTCATGTTGCTAAAAGCAGCGTCAGGTTTGGCCTGAGCTCCGTTGATTGGTGCTCCCACACAGACTAGGAGCCTGTGCCTGCTCTCTCCAACCCAGCAATGCAGCTGGGGTTGGAGAGAGCTTTAATGCAAATGTGGGTTTGGCCGGCCTAAGATGGCCGGCCAAACCACATGCGCAGTGAAGCCAGTGCCCAACCCTCCCCCTCCAGCCTGTCACCACCCTGGCCCTCCCCCAAGCCCCAGCCCCAAGAGAAAAATTAAATGATAATAAACAAGAGTTTATTATGGTTTTATTTTTATTGTTTTCAGCTCCTGAGAGGTAGGGAGACGCTCCTCCACCATAGCGGCGGAGCCTCTGCTGTCAGGATCTCTGTGGCCTTACAGGATTCCTTGCAGCAGCCGTTTCTGCACAAGGGCAGGGCCCCGCTTGCTGCCAGCCAGGCAGGAAAAATACAATGGCAATGAAAGGATTTCATTGCCATTTTATTTTTCTGACATGCCCACTGCAGCAGCCAGCCGACCCTAAGCCCAGATACATATGGGGCGTGTCCTCTGACCTGCAACAGAGGAAAAGAGTAGGAGCCGGCTGGATGCTTCAAAGCGAGCATGTCACTTTGGCCGGCTGTCTTGCGCAGGCCAAGGTGACATGCGCACTTTGAAGCTCTCCACTCAGATGTCTTAGACAGCTGGGTAGAGACCAAGCACAGGCCTACAGGGCCTGAAAGAGCACCCAGCCAGCCGGCTCCACCCAATCTAGGCACTTCTCTCATGCTGGTTAACAGCTTGAGGGCAGCGTCTGGATTGGTCAGGGGAACTTGACTGCAGATTCAGAAGTTGAACATCAAGGAGGACAGAGGACGTGCCACCGTGGGTAAGTACTATTTATTTTATTCATTTAAAATGTTATTCTAGTGTTTTGTCTTTTTAGTTTTGGAGGGAGGGATGGTTTATTTTGAGCTTTTGGAGGGAGACGATATTTTATTTTGAGCTTTTGGAGTGAGGGGTGGTTTACTTTGGAGTTTTGGAGGGAGGGGTGTTTTATTTTGCTTGTTTGCGAAGTGGAGGGGTACTTCACTCGCCCTGCCACTTTCAAAGGGTACTAGCTGGCCCTTATTCCTCCGACTAGCTAGGGCTTCCATGCTAAGCAAAGGAACAGCTTAGGCTTAGTCCCAGACACCAGAATGTGGATAGCATGCTGGCTGTACTCTATTGAAACAGTGTTGAAACACTTATATCCCCCGGGACCAAAATAAATCAGTTAACTGGGGGCAGGCCTAGCACATACCTACAAAGTCGTGCAGCTAGCAGAAGCCCAATGCTCAATCACATTCCTGCATTTTCTAAGTGCCAGTCAAACAGGATGCGGTTGTGTTTGCCTGTTTTGAGAGGGGTCTAAGCTTGCAGAGGGCTTTGCCTGTGTGCATGGCACTTCTTTGGTAGTAAGCTGTATGGATTCCATACAGGGTCGGGGGGAATCTCTTGAGATTGCTTGTGCGGGTATGGGGCAATGGAGATGCTGCCCAGTATCAGGGCACACCTAGGGGTTCCATGAGAAGGCACAGATCTGCATTTTATGGGATTAGGGGCCACATAAACTCTACCTAAAATGGAAAATGTAGGAGAACAGCTAGGGGCAAAGGACAACCAGCATCTGCGCTAATACTGGATATTTGTCCCTTCAATCTGAAATTCTCAATCTCTTTGCTCTCTTTATTTAAAAATGCTGTCAAGCATCACCTCATCTCACAGAAACTGCCTCAACTACAATGTCTACAGACTACTCTGTCACTGTATATATGATAAATGCATTTACTGTCAGGTATTGTTCATCATCATTCATTGTATCCCTCCACCATATTCAACCAGCATCTCTATGTATCCATGCTAAAATGCTTCAAAGTCCTATAAACCAAGTTCTCTTACTATGTACCACATTTCTAGTGTAACTGTTCTGTTGTGGGCAAATAAATAAAATACAAAGAGGAATGCACCTCTGCAAATGTACCTCAATATAGTTGTCAGGGAAGGAAAATGTGTTTTGAAAGGTGTGAGAGAGAGCAAAAGTATGCAGCCTGATTAATTTTTAATATCAACCAAGAAGGAATGTTGCAAAGAATGAGTGAAAATAGTTTTGATGATTTTTGGATATAGCAAAATCAATTGTTCTTATTTTCGATACAAAGAAAAATGCAATGTTGTTGAATATCATTAACAAAGTGATTAATGAAGAAACAGAGGTGTGTGGGTTTGTTGATAGTGGATTCTATTCCAACATAGCAAAATTAAGTATTTATGTTTGAATTGGCATCTTGTGGGTTCGTCTTTGAAAATTAGGCTGTTACGAGATCCAAGATTATGTCTTCATACCTCTTTTAGTTTTCTTAATAGACTTTTCATTACATTCAGTTTTTGGGGAATACCAAAGACATGAGGTCTGACTCTGATGGTTTTGCTTATTAAAACAACATGATCTGTGATTTTAAAAGCCAAATTGACCTGGTACTGACTCAAAACTTCGAAAACACCACTTCTAAAAAGTTCGAATAAAACATTCTAAAAACAAAAACTTATGAAAAGGACCACTTCCTAAAATGTTTGCTCCCAAAATATATTGAAGTGAGGGCAGTGTGAAAGGGATGCGTGATGGAATTCGGGGGTAATGGTTTAGTGCATTAGGTATAATTACTGGGGTTAAGGTTAGGGAGTAAGAAGTTGGGGTTAGGGATATAGCGTGACAGTTATACGGCTAAGGGCTTAGGAGGTTGGGAAGGGTTTGGGGTATAGGGTTAAGGGAAGCAGGGATACGGTTTAGTTTTACTGGGTTAAGGAATAAGTGTTAGAGGTTAGTGGTTAAGGATTAGAAGCATAGAGTTAAGGGGACAATAAACACAGACGAAGGGTATGGTTTTAGGACTGGGGTACAGGGTTGAAGGTATGCGGTATGGAGGTTAAGGGTACAGGGGTTTGATTATAGCGTACGGTTATATAATTAAGGGTAAAGGGTTCAGGATTAACAGTTTGCTGTATAAATTTAAGGGCTTGGGGTTAACGGGTTAACCACAACGATTACATTTGATTAATGTTACCTATGAAAAATGTGTTTAAGGTATTTTGATGACTGTTACTGTTATATTTAGTCTATATGTTCAAAATAAAAAGTGTTACTTTTCACAGTACCACTGGACTAAAATAATTTCAACGGAACACACTGATTTTCTATCTGTTATGGCTTAGTAAGGGGGCGTTCAGTTCGAGACAAGGAGTTCAATTTAATCAAATTAAAACCACCATCACTTTTTGTTTTAATTCACATCCTGATACCAATGTGCAATAACATTCACAATGTGTACATCAACCTTCCTAAAAGAGGAATACTACCATGAAATATTTTTTTAAAGTTCACAAAAATGGAAAAGTTGATCACTAGGAAACTGGGACTGGCTACACATGGTAAGACAAGCATGAACACCTTAGGCTAACTCTTATTCAAAATCTCATTAAAACGCACTGTACGCACCTTGAACATTTGAGATCTGTAAAGTGTTATCACCCCAATCATGGATCCTTCAATTCCACTGGCAATCAGGGTCTGAATGAGCTTGCAGGTAAATACCGCCTCCTCCATGTTGTGAAAACTGTTATCTTGCTCAATCTGAAGAGAAAAAAATAGAGCTGTTAAAAAAGATAAAAGCATATGAAGCATATTGAGCCATACTTAAAAAACTGTACATCTACTTGATTAGTTTTACTGCTACGTTTGAATGTAAATCAAATTTTTGGGGAAATTCTCCAAGAATTTCATAAGTGATCCTGTGTACATGACAACACTGGGAGCTTCACATGTGTAAGCATCAATGTGTACATAAATACTTGTGCATCTGTGCATGCTGTGTTTTCTACCTGAGAGAAACAGTTTTTCCCGCGGAGAAACTTCTATCCCTGCCCTTCATCATATCCAGGGTTGGACTAGACTCTTTGAAAGTTTGTAAATACTCATAGGTTTGCGGCTGTTTCCTATTTTGAACGGTAAACCCCACCCTCAAGTATACACTCCTCATCTAGGGGAGATTATTTGTGTAATTACATGAGTAAATCAAGTGTAAATCCATGTTTTATTACTTTCACTTGTTAACCAAAGTTAAACGTAGGAGCGTACATGGCATTGTGAATCCGATCCATAGCATTTTTTCTGCTTGGCAGCTTAAATATTGCTTCGCTCCCCTCTGAGGAGTTACATAGTTTCAACTACATAACTTAATAATGCACCAGCTACTCACAAAGGTAACTTATAGTTGTAATTTAGATGTGAAATTTACTCTTACACTTTTGAGTAATATTACAACTTTTTGCAATCACCATTTGCGAGTTTAAAGTTACTAAAAAGTGTAGATTTGCAAGTCTGCACCCCCTGAAATAGGGGAAGGAGCCAAATTAACGAATTTAAGTTACTACTGCCAAAAAGGAGCACCAGTAGTAGGGCAACAGCACCTTGCACAGCCAACCACTGATACAGCAAAACCCTCTCTTAAAAAATAATGGAGGCGGGCACTTAAAAAATTCAACCCTTTAAGAAATAATGTTGATTGGAATTAATTTATTATGATTTAAAAAAAATAATATATATATAGATCTATACCAAGAAACAAATAGTCCTGCACTCTGCGAAAAGCACTGTCAGTGATCTTTACTTCAGAGCAATCACTGGTGCAATTGTTTGCTCTGTATTAAAGATCATTGGTGCGATTGTTTGCTCTGGAATAAAGAATACTGGTGCAGTTGTTTGCTCAGGAATAAAGATCACAGGTGGGATTGTTTGCTCTGGAATAAAGATCATTGGTTTGATTGCTTGCTCTGGAATAAAGACCATTGATACTGCAGTTCACGAAGTGCAGCTCAATTTGTTTCTTTGAAATTAACTTGGGAGGACGGTCGGTCCCTTACACTAGCTGTGGAGCACACTTTTTACAGTTGACCGTATTGAATATATATATATATATATATATATATATATATATATATATATATATATATATATATATATATATATATATATATATATATATATATATATCTATATCTATATATATATATATATTTATATATATATCTCCTACTGGCAGTCGCCAGTAGGTAGTTATCGTTAGGACCTAGTTACCATAGGAAAATCGCAACATTCTATTCCCAATAACTTTGGCGCAGATTGACGAATCTTCGTGAAATTTTCAAAACTGATGGCCCGCTCCGGTCTGCTCCTATCTTGAAAGTTTTGGGGTGATTCGGCAAGCGGGGGCCGAGAAAAAAGGGGGTCCCAAAACATGTTTTCTCCATGCAATTTTCCACAGGAAACTTTAGACACGGCTACAGCCCGAACTGCTGAATAGAATTACACCAAATTTGGCAAAAAGGTAGCCCTTGGTTCAGAAAGAGCCCTTTTTTTGAAATAGTGTAAATGCGTCCAGTAGTTTTCAAAATATTAATTGAAAAAGAAATATATATCTGGGCGGAGCCTAACCACACATCTCATCATGAGATCTGATTGGCTGTCAGCACTTCATCCAAGAAGTGTTGGCAGCCATCTTGGGACCAATATACATGATAGCACCTCATTAAAAAGCATTGCAGTTAATAGAAGGTTTTAAGACTTTAGTTACATTATATATCATTTGTTGATGGTACCATACTCATCTTAGGAATTGTGGTGTGTTCTAAGGTGATTTTACCATGTGAAAAAGCCTTCTGCGGGGATATCATGAATCATGTTTGAGAGAAAACTATTTTCTCATACTTTTCCCACAGAGGTTTGGATGGTGATCTATAAGCTAAACTGAGAGCATATTTTCTGTGAATTCACATTATCTTTCTCAGTAATGTGAGAATGAAGTCTGACATTCTCAGTAAAACATGTACATCCAACATGCGCAGAGACTGTCAGTTGATTCCTTTGTGTTCTACGGCAGCTTCCCAAAGTGTTCTAAAGAACAACTAGAGCGCTAACAGTCCTACTTATGACAAATGGATTGCACACCTGAAGCCATCTTGATTGGAATGAAGTGGTAACTCTTAAAACATTTAATTTAAAAAGAAACAAAATGAGAGGGTTCATTTTGCCATAGAAAGTATGATTAGTGCTGCAGAAAGAAAAATTAGGGCACATTTTTGAGTGACTTCTCAAATCCTCTTCTATTTCATTAAAAAATTCTGACATGCAGACTGAAACATGCACTTTCAATACCAGCAGCAGACTTCCCTGGTGAGCAGTAGCTTCACTACAGTGATCTAATGAGCAACTAGAGTGCTAACATTCTGAATGTATTGCAAACGTGTGACACATCTGAATGCCTTCTTGGTGGAATCAAAGTAAAAAACTGAAAGTATTTCCTACTGAGGAGACTGTAGTAAATGAGGAAATTAGGAAACTTCATAACAAATAAGTCTCCCAAGATGGCCACCAGAGACAAAGGAGCCCAAATGTAGCACAAATATCACCCAGATGTAGCCCACATGTAGCCCAATGACAGAAGTGTGCAAAACACTTTTTACTTTTTGTGTTTTTGCAGTTGTATATAGTGCAGACTTGTCAGATATTGGAGTGCTTTACATGAGCATTGGTTACATCACACAAGAACAAATTCATTTTGGTTTTAGACATGGGGAGGTTAAGTGATTTGACCAGAATCATAGAATGTCGAGCTGAAGCAGAAACTCCAACCTGGTTCCCCAGTTACAAAGTCTGCAGCTCTGGAAGTAACACCACATCCTCTCCCATAAGTGCAACATGTAATCAAGTGGTCAACTGGATAAAGAAAAAAAAGATAAATAATTTAAAAGTGCTTTGTCGCTATTTGAAAACTCAGAAAATATGTCCTCATGTTAGTTTTTTAGAGCACTAACCACAGTTTTGATGCAAATAAAACCCTCTCATATATGTAATTTGTAAAGGAAATGCTCTAGGGATTATAGTTTTGATTACATCAAGATGACGTCAGGCGTTCCACACTTTTGTAATAAATATAGAATGTTAGCAATCTAGCTGTTCATTAGGATACTGTTGAGAGGCAGAGGCCAGGGGCACGGACTCTGAAAATTGAAGGCAGGTAGGAGGGTGAGGAGGCAACAATTTGACCACACTGGGCAGGCAGGAAGGGCAGTGGCAGCACAGCAGACTATGGAGGGCAGTGGAAAGGGGGGCAGGGGCAACAAACCAACAATACAGGACTGGCAAGAGAGGCTGTGGCAATATAATAGACAATGCATTGTGGGCAGAAGGAAGAGACAGTGGTAGTACAACCATACATGCCAACAGACCCGATTCAGCCAGGAAACGTCCAATGTTTTTAAGCCCAAATGGACTTTATTTGATCTGTCTCCTGTGTACAATCTCCTCTTTTTCAATGTAAGTCAAAGGGGAAAATCAATACCCCAGTTTTTTTTCTAAATCTCCCTTACCAAGTCAAAATGTTAGCAAGTATGGTACATTGGATCATGGAAGGCAGGAGGAATTGGGGTAGGGACATGGACTCGGATAACAGAGGACAGGAGGGACATAGAGAGGTGCACCAAACTGACCCTACAGGGGAAAGGCATCAGGGTTTGCAGCAGCACAATACACCACACAGTGCATGCGGGACAGAAGTGCAGCACAACAATCCATAGAAAGCAATAGGAAGGGGATAGGACCATGCACATGGACAACAGAGAACAGAGGGGAAAGAGGCAGTGGTAGCTAGCTAACCATAATGGACAGACAGGAGAGAAAGCTGAAGCATAACGGACCATAAAGGGCAGGAGAGACAGATCAGGGGCATTACAATGGAACAGACAAGCCAGGATGAAACAGAGGGCTGGGGGCAAGGGGGCAGGGCAGGAGCAGCAAGATGACCATGGAGGTGAGGCAGGAGGGGCACTAGAAGCAAGATACACCATGGAGAGCAACAGTGAGACTATAATGGCATACACACAGACCATGGAGGGAAGGTGGGAGGGGGGTCAGGGGCAGCTAGCTGACCACACAGGGAAGGTGGGAGGGGCCGTGGCAGCACGGAAGACCAAGCATGGCAAGCGGGAGGGTTAGGGCAGCACAATGGCTATGATGGACAAGAAGGAGGGTGCAGGGGCATGTACAAAGGACCATGGAGGATAGAAGGGAGTGTCAGGACCTGGGCACAGACAAGAGAGTTCAGGGGAAGGGGCCTTACAACAGACCACGTGGGGAAGGCAGGAGGAGCAGTTGCAGCACAACAGACCAGGGAAGGCAGAAGGGTGTGGCAGTAAAATAGACCATGGAGGACAGGAGGAAGGGAAAGGGGCATGGAATGTGGACAGGTAGGGTGGAGGTGGGAGGGACAGGTTACAGTCATCTGACAATGCTAGTCATGTGGGAGGGAGTGGCAGCTCAACAGAACACTCAGAGTAGATAGGAGTGGCAGGTCCATGGAACATGGTGGGCAAAAAGGATGGATCAGGGGCATGCACACAGACATCGGAGGGCAGGGGGAAGAAAAATAGAGACAGCAAGCTAAGCACAGAGGCTAAGCAAGAGGTAAATTATGGGGCATATAATTGGGCAATGGAGGGCAGGAGGAGTGGACTGGTACATTATACTAAATGGAGGGCAGTGACAGCACATCAGACCATGCATGACAGGAGGGAGGAAGCTAGTCCTTGGATTCAGACAACTGAGGATAGGGAGGAGGTGGATGGGGCAGCAACCTAACTGTTCAGTGAAGGCGGGAAGGCCAGTGGCAGAACAACGGCCACACAGGGCTATTATAAGGGAGGAGGGACATGGGCTTGGACAATAGATGGCTAGGAGGAGGGAAGGCAGGAGCAGCATGCTTGTGTGGGGGCAGCACAATGCCAGGCCAGGCCCTGCTTCCAACCCCCCACCATCCATTGTGATATGCATCTTACATAAAGTTAAAAAAAACTAGAAATTTGCTGAAAAAAACCATAGATTACAGGGACGGTATAGTTAGACTCAGATTTCACTCATACACAACCAGTGAAATTCAGCAGTTATAGTTACCTGAGCTAACAATAACTTACGCCCCCACAATATATTGCTAATGACCTCAGACATTACATCATTCATGACATGGTCAGTTACATCACTCATGACATCACTCATGAAATATCAAATGAGCTGTGAATGGAATGGAACTGTAATCGCTAGAACTTTATTTAGGGATAGTGTGTGTATATTAACACCCCTTTTTTTCTTTTCTTTCGTGTAAGAACCATTATAATATGCAACTTGCCCAGTTGAATATGGCTGATAGCCTTTCACTTTAAAGTAATGTGTAGTCCATTGTTTACGTTGATGTTTGCAATCCTAAGCATGTTTATTATGAATAAGTCACATTGACGAACATACAGGTATGGCGGTCACGGGGCAAGATATGCTGAAATGGCATTATATGCATATTAACACTTGTTTTCTTTTCTTTATTGTATCAATTCCTAAATTTTCACATCATGATCAGACCAATATGGCCACCAGCTTTTTGGATTAAAGTAATATGTAGTCCTTTGTTAATGTTGGCAACTGGAGGCATTTGTACATTTAAATAAAGATGCTACAATGACGTCTTGTATCATTATCAAGGTTCAGACGAGCCGAAACGCGTGGATCACGTCCTTAGCAGATAAAATACTTCCAAACTACAACCGGAGTGCTCATTCCTTCCTTGTAAGAGTGAGAGGAGATTAAATACATATATATAAAATTCACTGAAAAAAACACAAGTTTCAGGGACATTATAGTTAGAAATTAGCATTTAAAAAAACTCAGATATTCACTGAAAAAACCACAGGTTTCATGGACGTCATAGTTAGTTGTGCTCCCTATAACTCGCGCCACATATTACATCACTCATGACATGGTCAGTGACATTACTGATGACATCTCAAATGACATCACTGATGACATCATCCACGTGATCATCTGATGCACCTCCTCACACCCTATAATACAGACTACCATTCTCGAAACCATAGACACACCAATACTAGTACAGCTACAATATTCTGTGCACTATGCATGCAGACCTCTAATCAGCTATATAGCATTGATATAGTCTTTTAAATACTCAGTTAGTACCTATGCAGTCTAGGAATCCTTTTGTCTGGCCCATGCCCTTGTCCATTCACCCATCCAGCACAATGTACGTATCCTATCACTCTGCCAATACCTACGTACTTATAAATTTAGCATGCACGCTCTTTGCAGCACTGAAATTACTCCAGTTATTAGTCATATACTTAAGGAATGGCATAGCCACTAACTCAAGTACAGATACAATGTTTTGTACACTATGCATGCAGATCTCTAACAAGCTACATACTATTAATACGCTCTTCTAAATACCCAGTTAATACCTATACAGTGTTGGAATCCTCTGCCTGTGCCATGTATTTCTCCAATCACCCATCCAGCACTATCTACGTATCCTATCACTCCGCCAATACCTAAGCACTTATAAATTGAGCATGCACTCTCTTTGCAGCACTGAAATTACTCCAGTTATTAGTCATATACTTAAAGAATGGCCTAGCCACTAATACAAGTGCAGGTACAATATTTTGTACACTATGCATGCAGACGTTTAACCATCTACATACTATTGATACGCTCTTCTAAATATCCAGTTAGTACCTATGCAGTGTAGGAATCCTCCTGTCTGTCTCATGCATTTCTCCAATCACCCATCCAGCACTAGCTACTTATCCTATTACTCCACCAATACCTAAGCACTTATAATAACTAAAAAAAATGTTTAGCATTTTTTGATATGTACTACTGTCAACGTAAGATTAAGTAATCCAATCACTGTCAATGTACAACTACATTCAGCTGTGCACTATATACATATAAACCTCTAACCAGCTACTTAGTAAAGTACTACCCATGCAACCTAGCAATCCTCCTGTCTGTCCCATGCACTTCTCCAAACACCCATCCAGCACTATCTACGTATCCTATCACTCCGCAATACCTAAGCAGTTATAAATTCAACATGTACTATCTTTGCAGCACCGAAATTATTCTAGTTACAAGTCATGTACCTAAGGAATGGCCTAGTCAGTAAGACCAGTACAGCTACAATATTCTGTGCACTATGCATGAAGACCTCTAATCAGCTACATAGCATTGATACAGTATTTTAAATACTCAGTTAGTACCTATGCAGTCTAGGAATCCTTCTGTCTGTCCCATGCACTTCTCTATTCAACCGTTCAGCACTATCTACGTATCCTATCACTCTGCCAATACCTAAGCACTAATAAATTTAGCATGCACACTATTTGCAGCACTGAAATTACTCCAGTTATTAGTCATATACTTAAGGAATAGCGTAGTCACTAACACAAGAGCAGGTCAATATTTTGTACACTATGCATGCACACCTCTAACCAGCTACAAACTATTGATACGCTCTTCCAAATACCCAGTTAGTACCTAAGCAGTATAGGAATCTTCCTGTCTGTCCCATGCATTTCTCCAATCACCCATCCAGCACTATTTACTTATCCTATTACTCCACCAATACCTAAGAACTTATAAATTCACTATACACTCTGTTTGTAATACTGTAATTATTCTAGTTACTAGTCATAAACTTATGGAATGGCCTAGCTCCTAACACAAGTACAGCTATAATATTTTGTGCACTATCCGGAAAGACCTCTAACTAGCTACATACTATTGATACACTCTTCTAAATACCCAGTTAGTACTCATGCAGTGTATGAATCGTCCAGTCTGTCCCATGTACTTCTTTAATCACTTATCTACCACTATCTACTTATCCTATCACTCCACCAATACGTAAGCACTTATAAATTAGGTGTTCACTCTGTTTGCAGCACTGTCATCATTCCAGTTACTAGTGCTATTCTTATAAAATGAACTCGGCACCAAAACAAGTATACATAAAATATTCTGTGCATAATCCCTACAAATCTCTAAGCAGATACATACAATTGGTCCACTCCATTAAATACTGAAGTAGTACCCATGCAGCGTAGGATACCTCCTGTCAGTGTCATGCAGTTCTTCAATCACCCATCCAGCACTATGTTCTTATTGTATCAGTCTGCCAATGCCTAAGCAATTATGGGGCAGATTTACAAGCACCCAGCGCCACCAGTACATCACTTTTTGTAATGTAGTGATGGCGCCAGGCACTCCTTCATATTTATAAGGAGAGGAAAAGCCACCCTGCATGGTTTTTCCTCACCTTGTAAATACGACCCCTTCATACACAGAACTTTGCTTTGAAGGGGCATTCCATAGGTGTTGCTGTGGATGTTCCCACGCAACACCCATAGAACAAGACACATCTCCAGATTTAGGAGAAATCGTAAATCTGGAGATGTGTATGAATGCTGCGCCATCCTAGAGTTGGTGTAGCAAGGCGCAACAAGGGGAATTGTTTTAATTTCTCCTCATTTTTTCCTTTTTCAATGCATGCTACATTCCACAGCATACATTGAAAGAGGAAAATGCCTTTACTGATTGTTTTTGTGCAGGAAGGTGTCCCTTCCTGCACAAAAACCATCTCCGCACGACACAGACATCGTTGCATCATGGTGCAAGGGTGCCTGTGTCACCGCATGGCTGCAGTTTGCGCAGCAGTGCAGCGGGAAGCACAGAGTTGCAACATATTCATGTACATATGTCACATCCCTGTGCTTCGGAAGTGCCACAGTGCAGTGCAGCTAAAGAGCTTGCAGTGTCACGCTGCAGTACTTCCTCATAAATCTTCACCTATAAATTTATCATACACTACTAATGCATTCTTAAAGTCAATCATGCTGTATACATATATTCAACCACACTTTCACACATTACCTTGCAATTATAGTTCTTTCTTTAACCAGATAAGGTAGTTCTGATAAGAACTTCTTTTTCTTCTTTTTTCTTTTGTATTTTTTTTTAAACAATTTTGTATTTTTTTGTGTTTTTTCAAAAAATAAACAAAAAAAGAACGAATAAAACAGGAAACTTTTGGAATTACTTATTATTCCAAAAACGAATAAACTAAAAAAATGAACAACTATGGTTGCGTTTCGCAGCACAAACTGCATCCACGAACTGCTCACTGAAGCATATAAGTTTCTTACACTTCACGCAGTGTTGCTCGAGAAAGGCGAATTCAAGCCTAATGTCTATTGCAGGTGTTCCTGAGGACGCTCCAGACGTACTTGCCACAGCAGGTGAGGGGTTCAAAGCAGCTCATTTCCTCCTGAGCAAGGTTGAGAGGATGTGTGGTCCGGAGATGCTTGTACATAGAAGCAGTGCTACGAGAGTATTTTTGTTCACAGCCTCTTGACAGGACTCGGTCACAAATTTTGCACGTCACCTTTCTCGCATTTACTTTCTTCTCACCAGGTGGAATAGTGAAGCATTTCCACACGACAGATTCCGGCCTCTGTGGACATGGTGCCTCCTGCAAGCATTCTTCTTCAGAAGATACTTCCTCCTGCTGTTGCTGCTGTCCAGATGCCATTTTGTTTGATATTTTTTTTTAAAACACCAAAAAAAAACAAGAAAAAGGGTTCTTGTAGGAAAAGAGATGTCTCTCTAAAGATTCTCCAGCAAGAATGATTAAAATGGGTGGGGTCCTTCAATAGTTACAGTGGGAAATGTTATGAACCAATGAAATCTTTTTTTTTACGTCACATGGGACCCACGCACTCTGCACTCATGATGCACGCACCCGACACGACTTCGCGAAAATATTTTAAGAATAATATAAGTTTATTATAAGTACAAATATATTATTTTCATGAATATCTTAGATAATCTCTTGCCCTAATATGTGTATTAAAGACACATACATATAATTTCAGAACATACTTTTTTTTTGCGGGAGTCACGCACCCAGCGCGCCCCAGCACGTATATGACGTCACGCGGGATCCGCCACCGCGCGAGTGCTGCATACCGTAATGCGCATGGGTCTCGAATGCGCAGGAGCAGGAGGCACGGACTGGGAGCATACCAATCGAGCACATCACGTAATATTAAATGTATATGATGTAACTGAAAAACACGCAGCCGTCGCACACGTACACGGATCCATCACAACTTTTTTAAAATGGTGGCTAGAATCCACGCACCCACCGTGATATGTACGCTTTGAGTGCGCGACTCCCAAAAAAATTGGGATTTTTCTTTTTTTTAAAGAAAATAATATAAATATATTAAAATTAAAATTAAAATTAATCAATATTTCCGTTTCAATATTTTTTTTATTTTTGTTTTGCAATTTTCAGAAAAATATATAATGTTATTTAATGAATAAAATATTTATAAATAAACAGTTAAAAAACGGTAGAAAATCAGTACAAAATAATAGGTATAACTACTATTACACTTAAAAATTTACATTTAAAAAAACCTTTGAAATTCACTTAAAAAACCATAGATTTCTGAGACGTTATAGTTAGAAATTCGCATTTAAAAAATCTTTGAAATTCACTGAAAAAAACATAGGTTTCAGAGACGTTATATTTAGAAATTAGCATTTAAAAAAACCTTAGAAATAAATTCACAGAAGAAAACGTAGGTTACAGGGGTGTTATAGTTAGCTGGACATTTCACTCGTATAAAACCATAGAAATTCCACCGTTATAGTTAGTTCTGCTAACTATAACTCGCGCGCCTGCAATGCACTGCTGATGATGTCACATATTACATCATTCATGACATGGTCAGTGACATCACTGATGACATTACTGATAACATCATCCACGTAACAATCTGATACACCTCATCATACACTAGTATAACCTTTCATGACTCACTGTAAAATACAGAGTACCATATTTGAAACCATTGACACACCAATACCAGTTACTAAATACCCACTCACTGATTCCTAAGTCCACACACACAACTACCCATTCAACAACAAAATCATTTATACATGTAGCCACTAATTAATAGAACACTATCAAATGCACTCATACACATATATAGACATTGACACATCAGCAGTCATCTTAGTCGGTTATGCAGTCATCCTACTGACTCATGAAAAAAATTAATCACACTAACATTTACTCACTCACACAATTATACACACACCACCTCATTTATTCAAACACATAGTAACTCATAGTTAATATGTTAAAAAATCACCATTACAATTACACACTCATTCATAGTTACTCTCACAATCACTGACTCTTACATATACTTATTTATATACACCAACTCTCACATACAATGCCTTTTCTTTTTTTACTGTGTTGAAGATGTACAACTAAAACACACATTCGCTCACCAACACACACATAAATACACTCAGTCACCCAAACAACTGTTTCCACATGCACTCTTAAACCTATGCACCTAGTCAATCAACCATTCACACATCTATGCATAGAGTTACACACACCCCATCCAACCACACACAAACTCAGTGTCCCATACATATACTCACCCAACTAATCAATAACTTATATACACACTCATGTAGTTAGTTACCAACTGATGCAGCATGTTATACAACAACAGAGACAGTGATGCACACATTCCCATAGTTTAGCTACTAATCCATGTATTAAGTGAGACACTTTTTTTATTACTCACTTAAACAGACAGTCAGACAGCTACTAAATCCTCCATCCAGACAGTTATATATCCACTCAATCTTCAATACAGATTGGTATATATATATATAATACATATTTAAATTTCAAACTAAACCACATTCACTGGATGATGTCATCAAGTATGTCATCAGTGATGTCATTTGAGATGTCAACAGTGATGTCATCAGTGATGTCACTGACCATGTCATGAATGATGTAATATGTGACATCATCAGCAGTGCATTGCGGGGGCGCGAGTTATAGTTAGCAGAACTAACTATAATGGAGGAATTTCTATGGTTTTGTACGAGTGAAATGTCCAGCTAACTATAACACCCATGAAACCTATGTTTATTCTCTCTGAATTTTTAAGGTTTTTTAAATGCTAATTTCTAACTATAACGTCTCTGAAACCTATGTTTTTTTCAGTGAATATATATATATATATATTACCTACTGGCGGTCGCCAGTAGGTATATATAGTTAGGATTTTTTCCCTATGGGATTTTTGAAAATTCTATGTCTAATAACTTTGGCGTTTGTGGACGGAATTGGCTGAAATTTTCTGGAAAATGGAACATTTTGTTTCTGAGCAGCCCCATGAAATTTGGGGGGGGGGGGTCGTCAAGGGGGGGCCGAGAAAAAAGGGGGGTCCCAAAACGTGTTTTTAACATTGAGTTTTCCATAGGGCGGTTGGCCTCACTTTTAGCCCGAACGGCTGAATGGATTTGCACGAAACTTGGCAAAATTGTAGGGACTGGTAGCCCGATGTGCCTTTGCTAGGTCTCAATATATGTGCTTCAGTGGATTTTGAGAAATTAATGTTCAAAAAAAGATATATATCTGTAACAGCGGACCGGGCAGCGCTCCGGTTCGCGGACTTTACGCGTACCGGAACTTCGCGTAGCGGAGCTGATTGGCTCTCCGGTGTCTGTCAACATTCTAAACAGTCCGGAGCGGCCGCCATCTTGTCTCTCGGTAGGATTGAGAGACAAGAGGAGGCCAAAACAAAGGGGGAAATGACCATAAGGGGGCATAGTATATCCTCCCTGACCCCCTAGGTTTAATGTGGAGGCTTTAAAAGGGCCCGTGGGGCAAAAAAAAAAAAAAATTTTTTTTTGTTTTTTTGCGTGGGTAGCGCCCGGTTCGCGAACCGGGAAGCGTTCTGGGCAGCGTACTATAATGAAAAATGAATGATAGACTTTTCAAATACTGTATGTTAATTGATTGTTGGTTTTGTTGATTATTTTTTAATTTTTTTATTTTTTAAGCAATTATTTATTATTGTGATTGTGTTTCAAAATGTAATAACATTTCTAACATTTAACTAGTTTATGAATTACATATAAAAATCATTAAAGACTCAAACAAATTTTTTATTTTACATACAATTTTATTTTTCAGATTGTTTTTCAAAATTTAATAGAACGTCTAGCATTTGACTGTCCGATATGTCCTCTTGTTGAGTGAACATAAGTTCCCACATTTGACCGTCATCATAATGGAGTAAATGATCGACAGATTCTACACATTGAAGTAATTCATAGTCCCGTGACTCATCCATGAATTCTAAGTCATCAATGGGTTCCATAACTTGTTCATTGTTGCTGTCCAGAACAATTTCGAAGGAAACATTCTGCTCACCTTCCATTTTATTGCTGTAATTTGCATAAAAAATAAATATATCAGTAGTGATAGGGCACTGTTGGGTTTAAGTTCAGACAGGTACTTGTGAGTTTATAACAGAGAAGTAATCTATGGGCACTGTATGGTTTCAGGCGTGAAGTAGTACTATTAAAAAGTGCCTGTGAAGAAGCCTAAGTAAATTCATAATTATACCACAGAAACCTAAATCAATCCATAATTATAATAAAGAAGCCTTTCTCAATGTCTAACTCTTACAGAGGGATAGTATATAACTATCTGAAAATGTTTTCAAATTTATAAAATAATATCTCACCTTCTAAAAACAAGTTTAAGTTGTGAGTGAAAATGATCTTGCAATGTAATTCAGGAAGTAGTAGTCAAAATGGCTGTGTTTCTCTCTCTTTCTTTATATATATTCAGGTACATAACCAATCAAATGTCAGGTAAAAAAAGTAGAAAATGAAAGTAACATTTTAATTGGTTGTCAATTCCAACACTTCAGATGTGTTTTGAGAAGTAATTTACCTCAGGGTATTTAGAGAGGTCTACAGGCTAAATGGTTAAATGGAATTCCAATCAAATTTGTGAAAATGGTAGGGATTGGTATGTAGTATGAGCTAATCTATATTTGGTGAAATTGTCTCCAGTGGCTTTTCTGTAAACTACTTTCCCACCTTTTTTGATGGTGCGCTTCCCAGGGAGCGACCCGGTACGCGAACTGTTGAGCACCCCGGTTCGCGAACCTTAAGCGTTACGGGAGTCCACCATTTTGTGTTTCGGTCGAATTAAGATACAAGATGGAGGGCAAATAATGTTCAGAATGGGTAGAAGGGGGCACGGTAGACTTATCTTGACCCCCTAGGTTTTCTGAGGATGGCTGAGGAGGCCCATATGTGCGAAAAAAAAACATTTTTTTTAAAATTTAGCGAGGTTAGCTCCCGGTTCGCGTACCGGGTAGCGCCCCAGGGAGCGTACTTTTTTGAAAATTAGTGAAAAATGTTAGAGTAAAATAATAATTGTGAGTGATCAGATGTAGGGTAGCTCTGAGAAGAGCTTTTGGGTTTATGGTACATTTAGGTACTTATAAGTAGGTACCAATGCACAGTCTTAAATTCAGAATGAAAATTCTGTTGCCCTCATCTGAGAAGTGAACTCCATCTCCTCTGTAGATATCTTGCATGTAGTAACGCAAGTTATTGTTGTACATGGAGCCCATTCCATGGTCTCTCATGTAAGCTGAAACAGATTTGTTTACATGCTTCCTCGACTTCTCAATTTTTGGACAAAATTGGTTTGACCACCTCCATTTCTGTCTTTGGCATATATTTGAATATACCAAGGCAGTTTGAGGAAAAAGTGCCATGAATTGCTCAAAGTTGTCCTTTAAAAGCATTTCCAGACCTACCCCAGTCAAAGTGCCCAAATCATTACCTCCACAGTGCACAATTAACAGGTCAGGTTTTGGCAAATGCATAAAGGTTTTCACCAATGGTATCAATTGGTGACATTTTAATCCTCTGTGGCCAAACCACTTAATTTCCACATCTTGTAAATTGAGGTTAGGTAAATTTCTGTTCTTAGCATACCTGTGAGCCCAGTGGATATAACTATGTCCAACAATCCAGACAGAAAACATGGTGAGAGAAGGTTCTGCTGCAGTCAGATGAAGTGTGGCAATGAAATGGCAGTTGAAAAAATGAGAGTTTAAAATGAAAAAAACTGTGGAGTTTCTGTGTTAATGAAGCAGTAACAGTGATTGGTGGATTTTGATTGCTGAAAACAGAAAGTTAGGGTGCATGGATGAGTTCTTTGAAAGATGTATTTTGAATGGTCAATAAAAAATCATTAAATGAAAGATTGCAGTGGATACGCAGGTGCACTGAGAGTTCAGAGTTCAATTGCAACATTGTTGTGTGAACTTGCAAACACCAGAGGTCTTCCAAGAGGTGGTTGCCATGCAGAAAAGGCATGAAATGGCAGAGGGAGGAAGGGTTTTCATTTGAAAAAAAGTGAGGGAAGAGTTTTGATTGGGTGACATGAGAGATATGTGTGAAGAATTACAGCATTTCTGTGCTTTTGATAGCTGCAGACTCTGGAGTGCATACCTTTTGCTCTGCTGAAGACAAATTGGTGTGTTTCTGAGACTGTTTTCAAACTCAAAGTATTTGCTAAGGTGAGAAAAGATTTCTTTAATTTAGATAGAAAATAGTGTGCTTTAAGGAGAAAATTATGAAGAAAGTTGTGTTTTTCAAATGTTGGTTTGTCTGAAGTGTTTTACAAATAGATTTTGTTTCTTTGAGAAATTGTAATTGGAGAAAATGTGAAGTATTAGTACTGACAGGGTTTTTATGTGCATAGGAGCTGTGGAGTGTTTTCAAATTATGACTTGTAAATCGTTTTTGAGGAAAAGCAATGGTTTTAATATTTATGACAAGGACATAATGGTGTATGCTTCTTTATAAGGCAATTGAGAGTCTCTGATGTTATTTTTCCCATTTCAATGTAAGAAGTTTCTCTGTGGAGCAAATTGCTTGTAAATATGCTCCCACCTGTGCATGGCAAATTTAGATTTTGAATGTTTGCGTTACATAGGCATGTTAAAGGTGACCGAAACATGCTGCAAAGGCAATCAAAAAACGCATTCATGTGTCTTAAGGACATTTTAAGTCATTTCCCCATGTGGAGTGTTTTTAAATTATGACTTGAAAATCGTTTTTGGGGAAAATGAAGGCTTTTAAAATTTATGACAAGGACATAATGGTGTATGCTTCTTTATAAGGCATTTCAGTGTCTCTGATGTTATTTTTCCAATATTCAATTAAAAGACCTTTCCCCGTGGAGCAAGTTTTTTGGGGAAAATGAAGGCTTTTAAAATTTATGACAAGGACATAATGGTGTATGCTTCTTTATAAGGCATTTCAGTGTCTCTGATGTTATTTTTCCAATATTAAATTAAAAGACCTTTCCCCGTGGAGCAAATTTCCCACCTGTGCATGGTAAATTTAGATTTTGACTGTTTGAGTTACATAGTCATGTTAAAAGTGACCCAAAAAAGTTGCAAAGGTTTTAAAAAAAGACTTTCATGTGTCTTGAGGACATTTTAAGTCATTTCCCCGTGGGCAGTGTTTTCAAATTATGAGTTGAAAATCGTTTTTGAGGTAAAGGAATGTTTTCAAAATTTATGTGCGCCATATGCCTCCAAATTTCTTTTTCAGGGGTGCAGCAGGGTGTTCTTGAGACACCCCTGCATAGGAGCTGTGGAGTCTTTTCAAATTATGATTTGAAAATCGTTTTTGAGGAAAATGAATGGTTATAATATTTCTGACAAGGACATAATGGTGTATGCTTCTTTATAATGCAATTGACTGTCTCTGATGTTATTTTTCCCATTTTAATGTAAGACCTTTCTCTGTGGCGCAAATTGCTTGTAAATATGCTCCCACCTGTGCATGGAAAATTTAGATTTTGAATGTTTGTGTTACATAGCCATGTTAAAAGTGATACAAACATGCTGCAAAGGCAATCAAAAAACGCTTTTATGTGTCTTAAGGACATTTTAAGTAATGTTCCCATGTGCAGTGTTTTGAAATTATGATTTGAAAATCGTTTTTGGGGAAAAGGAATTGTTTTTAAATTTATGACAAGGACATAATGGTGTATGCTTCTTTATAAGGCAATTGACTGTCTCTGATGTTATTTTTCCCATTTCAATGTAAGACCTTTCTCTGTGGCGCAAATTGCTTGTAAATATGCTCCCACCTGTGCATGGCAAATTTAGATTTTGAATGTTTGTGTTACATAGCCATGTTAAAAGTGATACAAACATGCTACAAAGGCAATCAAAAAACGCTTTTATGTGTCTTAAGGACATTTGATGTCATTTTTCCCATATTACATTAAAAGACCTTTCTCCGTGGGGCACATTCCTTGTAAATATGGTTACACTTGTGCATGGTAAATTTAGATTTTGACTGTTTGAGTTACATAACCATGTTAAAAGTGACCCAAAAAAATTGCAAAGGCTTTCAAAAAACACTTTCATGTGTCTTAAGGACATTTTAAGTCATTTCCCTGTGGGCAGTGTTTTCAAATTATGAATTGAAAATCGTTTTTGAGGTAAAGGAATGTTGTTAATTTTTATGTGCGCCATATGCCCCCAAATTTCTTTTTCAGGGGTGCAGCAGGGTGTTCTTGAGACACCCCTGCACCTTTGGAAAAATTCCTAATTTGCGATGAGCTAATTGCTAATCGCAAATTGCACCTTCATTCCTATGGGCATCCTGGCCCATGGAAATGAATGGGTAATTTGCAATTAGCAATTTGCTCATCGCAAATTAGGAATGGTAAAGAATCGCTATTTATTCTTTAAAATTCGCTATTTTGGAAATGCAAAATAGTTTGATGATACATATGGCGGTTGATCTCTAACAAGATAAGAAGCTTAGGGATACATTTATGATGACTGGCGCAATGAAGTGGACATCACTTACTTCATTGGTAGAGCTTTACATGTATTATCTCCTCTGTAATCTTCATCAAGCGTAACTTTAATCTGCAATCCTGAGTAGGCCTCACCTTAAACAAACCTCTGGATAGGCCACACCTTATCGTCATCATGAATTAATCATTTAAAATGCTAGGGACAGATTTATGATAGGTGTATGTCTCTTTTGCGCCACTTACAAAACACTGCCCATGGGGAAATGACTTAAAATGTCCTTAAGACACATGAAAGTGTTTTTTTAAAGCCTTTGCAATTTTTTTGGGTCACTTTTAACATGGCTATGTGACTCAAACAGTCAAAATCTAAATTCACCATGCACAGGTGGGAGCATATTTACAAGGAATGTGCTCCATGGGGAAAGGTCTTATAATGTAATATGGGAAAAATGACATCAGAGACAGTGAAATGCCTTATAAAGAAGCATACACCATTATGTCCTTGTCATAAATTTACAAACCATTCCTTTTCCCTAAAAACGATTTTCAAATCAAAATTTGAAAACACTGCACATGTGGAAATGACTTAAAATGTCCCTAATTCAAAATTTGCTATTCCTTATTTTGCGATTGCACTGAAGGATTTGCAAATTTTGCGATTCCTTAAATGCAATGTATCAAACAAAAAATATGTAAAAAATGACATTAAGGATTTGGAAACTACCACCAACTTCTAGTTTGTGGTAATTTGCGAATTCTTTTCAAAAAGCTTTTTTTCCAAAAAACAAAAGGTGCCATATGACGCCAATACATGCCCTTAGGGCATGTATGTGCGCCATATGACCCCAAATTTCTTTTTCAGGGGTGCAGCAGGGTGTTCTTGAGACACCCCTGCACCCTTGAAAAAATTCCTAATTTGCGATGAGCTAATTGCTAATCGCAAATTGCACCTTCATTCCTATGAGCCTCCTAGCCCATGGAAATGAATGGGTAATTTGCAATTAGCAATTTGATCATTGCAAATTAGGAATGGTAAAGAATTGCTATTTATTCCTTAAAATTCGCTATTTAGGAAATGCAAAATAGTTTGATGATACATATGGCGGTTCATCTGTAACAAGATAAGAAGCTTAGGGATACATTTATGATGACTGGCGCAATAAAGTGGACATTACTTACTTCATTGGTAGGCCTTTACATGTATTATCTCCTCTGTATTCTTCATCAAGTGTAACTTTAATCTGCAATCCTGAGTAGGCCTCACCTTAAACAAACCTCTGGATAGGCCACACCTTATCGTCATCCTGGATTAATCATTTAAAATGCTAGGGACAGATTTATGATAGGTGTATGCCTCTTTTGCGCCACTGTGCGTCACTTTTATGATGCAGCGGCGGTGCAAAAGATTTGCTATGAGGCGACAAAATTACAAATTGATGCATTTAGGCAGATGTGTCATGGTGTAAAAAAAACGTGCCACATGAAACCGATGCAGCAGTGATGCAAAAGATGCACCATGTTGCAAGACAGGCCTCACTTGGGGCCATATGTATCAAGCTAATTAGCATTCGCAAAGATCAAAATTCTGCAAATTTCGGCCTTTGCGAATGCTAATTAGACAAATGGTATGTATCAAACAAGTTTGATGCAAAATAAGGAATAGCAATATTTGCTATTCCTTATTTTGCGATTGCACTGAAGGATTTGCAAATTTTGCGATTCCTTAAATGCAATGTATCAAACAAAAAATATGTAAAAAATGACATTAAGGATTTGGAAACTACCACCAACTTCTAGTTGGTGGTAATTTGCTAATTCTTTTCAAAAAGCTTTTTTTCCAAAAACAAAAGGTGCCATATGACGCCAATACATGCCCTTAGGGCATGTATGTGCGCCATATGCCCCCAAATTTCTTTTTCAGGGGTGCAGCAGGGTGTTCTTGAGACACCCCTGCACCCTTGAAAAAATTCCTAATTTGCGATGAGCTAATTGCTAATCGCAAATTGCACCTTCATTCCTATGAGCCTCCTAGCCCATGGAAATGAATGGGTAATTTGCAATTAGCAATTTGCTCATTGCAAATTAGGAATGGTAAAGAATTGCTATTTATTCCTTAAAATTCGCTATTTAGGAAATGCAAAATAGTTTGATGATACATATGGCGGTTCATCTGTAACAAGATAAGAAGCTTAGGGATACATTTATGATGACTGGCGCAATAAAGTGGACATTACTTACTTCATTGGTAGGCCTTTACATGTATTATCTCCTCTGTATTCTTCATCAAGCGTAACTTTAATCTGCAATCCTGAGTAGGCCTCACCTTAAACAAACCTCTGGATAGGCCACACCTTATCGTCATCCTGGATTAATCATTTAAAATGCCAGGGACAGATTTATGATAGGTGTATGCCTCTTTTGCGCCACTGTGCGTCACTTTTATGATGCAGCGGCGGTGCAAAAGATTTGCTATGAGGCGACAAAATTACAAATTGATGCATTTAGGCAGATGTGTCATGGTGTGAAAAAAACGTGCCACATGAAACCGATGCAGCAGTGATGCAAAAGATGCACCATGTTGCAAGACAGGCCTCACTTGGGGCCATATGTATCAAGCTAATTAGCATTCGCAAAGATCAAAATTCTGCAAATTTCGGCCTTTGCGAATGCTAATTAGACAAATGGTATGTATCAAACAAGTTTGATGCAAAATAAGGAATAGCAATATTTGCTATTCCTTATTTTGCGATTGCACTGAAGGATTTGCAAATTTTGCGATTCCTTAAATGCAATGTATCAAACAAAAAATATGTAAAAAATGACATTAAGGATTTGGAAACTACCACCAACTTCTAGTTGGTGGTAATTTGCGAATTCTTTTCAAAAAGCTTTTTTTCCAAAAAACAAAAGGTGCCATATGACGCCAATACATGCCCTTAGGGCATGTATGTGCTCCATATGCCCCCAAATTTCTTTTTCAGGGGTGCAGCAGGGTGTTCTTGAGACACCCCTGCACCCTTGGAAAAATTCCTAATTTGCGATGAGCTAATTGCTAATCGCAAATTGCACCTTCATTCCTATGAGCCTCCTAGCCCATGGAAATGAATGGGTAATTTGCAATTAGCAATTTGCTCATTGCAAATTAGGAATGGTAAAGAATTGCTATTTATTCCTTAAAATTCGCTATTTAGGAAATGCAAAATAGTTTGATGATACATATGGCGGTTCATCGGTAACAAGATAAGAAGCTTAGGGATAGATTTATGATGACTGGCGCATCACCAGGGATGTGCCAGTCATCCTGCGCTGCTGTTCCGCCACCCATGGTGTGCTGCATTTACAATGCGGCGCAGCATGGGGCAAAAATGGCACAGATGAGTGACGTATCTGTGCTGTAAAGGTGGCGCATTGCTGGAGTTGTATCACAAGTGTGATGCAGCTCCAGCAAGGCTCAGGGGTGCTCCATCTCCACAATGTTGCGTCAAGACCTATGCCTGCTTAAAGCAGGCGCAGGGTTTTGACGAAGCTTTCTCCTATCTGATTGTAAATGCGGCACACCATGGGTGGCAGAGCAGCGGTGCACGTTAACTGGTGCATGCCTGGGGATGTGCCATTTAACATAAATCTGCCCCTTTACATTTAAGTATGTGCAGGGGACACAGAGTCGGTGAGGCTTATCCAAGGTTAAGAAGAGATGAGTCCTGTTCACTGAAAAATTAGACATAGGCTTCACCTGCTCAGCATCGCTGGACATGGCTAAATAATAGCTGCAAAATGTTACTCTTGTTAAACAATTTTACTATTATAATCTCTGAGATTTGTCTCTTACTCTGCAACATCTCATTGTTGTTATCTTTCTTTAAAGATAAAGACAACATCAACATGAGCGATAATCTGCAATCAGTTGATTTTGACCTCATCATTGAACTTGTAATTGAAACATCAGTGGATGTTGATCCCTTGGATGATTTAAATCCTGAGGATGAAGAAGAACGTGATGAGGATGCAGATTTGTCCGAATTATATGACATAGGGTGGGAAGCTGACCTGCTTGAGCCTATGGAACTATAAACATTTATTTTAAAAATTTATAATAAATAAAAAGTTTAATTTAAAAATAAAGACACCTTCAAAAACAGGTTATGTGTAGTGTCTTCAATAAAATATTAAAATATGCTCATAAAATTAGATCAGATTCACATATAAGATAGCACAGGTAACATGAATATAAATTCCATTTCTTTTCTGCTATTTCTGTATTCTAAAATTGCCATGCACTAAAAAATCTTATATGTAAAAATGTAAAGTAGTGTTTTAAGTTTTTGATTACTGTTATTGATGTACTGTTGGGTAATAGTGGTTAATAACATTTTTTAATATATTTTACCACAGATTCAACTGCAGATCATTTCAACATTTCGCCATGCCAACGAAAGAAAGACTGAGAAAGGCTGCAAAACGTCAAAGACAGCAGGTGATTGAAAAAAAGCAGCAGTCCTCTAACAAAAAGATTTGTCAAGTCAACAAGAAAGCACCGGGTAAGAGTACAAAAACATTCATAAGAAATATTTGCAGTAAAAAAAATATTACTACAGAAAATGTTTCAGTCCAGAAAAAGAGAAGCAATTCAAATGGAAAGGAAAGGCCAATCAAAAATGTTACTGCTAGAGCAAGAGATAACTCTGTGCATGATAGTAGAAGGAAACAACAGTTTAGGGACATTCGTAAACGAATGTTCCGCAACAGGATAATTGGCAATTTGTTAAAAAATATTAAGAAAGGTCAACAGAAAGTGGTTTTTTATAAGAGAAAAAAAAAAGTTGAGAAAGTTATTGATCAGGCATTTGAAATTAAACGTAAGTTATTTATTTTGATAATCAATAGAATTAGGAAGCTAAACAAGGCAATTTATGATTTCAAAAGAAATAGTAGATGGAAGAGAATAGTTAATCGTAGTAATTTTTGTGAAGTTTTTTCTGGAGAATGGATGCATAGTTCAAGCTGTGAGGCATTTTTTAATGAGGAGAGTTATTTCCAGGATAATGATTTGGTGCATGCAGTTGACACCAGTGGTCGTGCTTATGAAGTGAAAGATGGTTGTCCAGTTGAAAAAGAAAAACTTGTGACAACAGAGGCAGAAGAGGTGTTAGGTAATGAGGTTTTAGGAAGACGTGCTAAGGGTCCTGTGTACACCTGGAAGTGTAGTAGTATTTGCAGTGTGCGACAGGATTCCATCAATTTGCTTTGTGATTTTGTACGGTCATTTAATAAGAAAAGTTTGAAGCAGAAAATAAGGTTGTTGCAAGAATTAGATCCTTGCAGAGTGAGAGAAGTGACAGGTTTGCATGGTCATTCACTGGCTTGTCTTTCCAGGAGAGTATGCCAGAGTGTTTTTCATCATTTCAGGATGCTAGCAGTGCATCATAATAAAGTGAGGAAATTAGTTAGAATGTTGTATTATGCTAAGAGTCCAGCAATTATGCTTAAAAAATTATGTGCTGCTCTTTTGCATGGTTCTGAAATAGATGTGAAGAATATATGTGAAGAAATTGAGTTTTGTTACTTTGGAAGTAAAGAGGAGAATGTTGAAATTGACCAAGAAGAAGCGGGTAATGTGGAAGATAGTGTACAGGTTTCCAGTACAGATAATTTCCAGAGGGAAATTGCCACGTTTCAGGTCAAATCAAGTGAGAGGCCAAATTTCACTTGTGTGTGTTGTCGACGCACTTATTATAAGAATCAGACTAAGTTAGTGGATTTATATGCAAAAAGTGAAAGGGAAAATAATAGTGAATGGAAGGATTTCGCAACATACTTGATGGTAGAAAATTGTTTTGATTTGGGATCGGATCAACGTGTGTGTACTTATTGTTGTTGCAAATTAAATCAAAACCAGATGCCTGCTAGAGCAGTTCATAATAATCTGGAATTGGTTGAGATTCCTTCTGAATTGAAGGATTTAAATACTTATGAATCTATTTTGATTCAAAGTATCCATCCCTTTCAGGCTATTGTAAGAATGGAGCCAAAGACAGGGAAATTGCCTCCATCAGATTTACAGAGAGGATTAAAGGGAAGAGTTGTTTATTTGCCTCTAGATTTGAAGAAAAACATTAACACAATTGGAGTAGAAAAAGTGGAAGAGGAACCTCTGGTTATCTTAGTTAATGGGGTTCCGACAAAGAATAAGAAAATATGGCAAGATTTAGTAGATGTTAGGAAAGTTAAAAAGGCAACATTGTATTTGAAAAAAAATAATAAATACTATAAGAATGTATATGTTGCAGAAGAGGAAGTAAGTGAGGAAGAGGATAGCGATTTGTGTGCTGGTCAAATTGAGAAAGTAGAAACTTCTACTAGTGAAGAAATATATGAACATTATAGTGTTCATCCTTTGCATTCCAAGGAAGTCATGGGGAATGCTATTGAGTTGTTTCAAATGAAACAAGCCAAAGGGAGTCCCATTAGTGTTTGGGAGGAAAGTTTGGAAGCTCGGTGTTTCCCACAGCTTTTTCCAACAGGTCAGGGAGGAAGATATGATGAGCGACCTCATCAAATTCCTGCTTCTGAATACCGGACTTTGCGATTGTATGCAGGAGATGCTAGGTTTCGACAATGCATTCCTTATTTGTTTCATCTCCTGTTTGAAAGCGATCTGTCTGGACTGTCATATGCAGTGAACCACATCTTGAAAAGTGGTATACACATGCAAAACATCTCGGCAAGTGACTTTATGGATAAAGTCAATGTCCAAGACAGTATTTTGGATTCTCACCTGATTAATCTCATGGCGTGTCAGCGTGGTACTAATGAGTACTGGTACCGTCGTCATGGTGATTTAAAATGTATGCTGAGGAACTTAGGTACTCCCACATGGTTCCTCACTCTGAGCTGTGCTGAGTATGGCTGGGAAGACTTACTTGAATTTCTACGAGAGGCAAATGCTAACGTAGAAAACATCGAATTCAAGACACCCGGAGAACTGTGCTCTTTGGATCCAGTCAATGTATGTAGGTACTTCAATCATAGATTTGAAGCTATGATGTCTTTCATCATGAATAAGAAGAATCCACCTCTTGGAGAGGTGTTGGATTTCTTCTGGAGAAAGGAGTACCAAGCAAGAGGTGCTCCTCATATACATATGTTGCTGTGGATCAAGGATGCACCTAAATTTGGAACGGATCCAGAAGACTCAGTGATGAGTTTTATACAACAGTATTCTACGTGTGCTGTTCCAAACGCAAAGGACAAGAAAAGCCTAAGAGAAAAAGTTCTGCGTTTCCAAAGCCATCGATGTGGAAAGTACTGTCGTCGTAAATTCCGAAACAAGGACAAGCTCTACACCAAATGTCGTTTCCGTTTTCCACGACCGGTGATTTCTAAAGGAAGAGTAAACAGTTTGATGTCTTCGCTGCGACATAATGTGATGAAGAAATCACCTAAAAACACATACAATTTGAAGAGGAACGAAGAGTCCAAGTACATCAACGACTACAACCCGGTGATTTTGTCCATGTGGAATGCTAACATGGATATACAGTTTGTGGCTGATAACTGTATGGCTGTGGCTCGGTATGTGACGTCTTACATCACCAAAAAAGAGAAGACAGAATTGAAGGATATGTGGGAGGACATTTCCCATGAAAAGAGCCTCAGCAAGAAGTTGTACAGTTTCAGTCTGAAGATGTTGTCGCATCGAGAAATCAGAGCGTACGAATGTTCTGACCGGTTGTCTTCAGCAAGTCTCTATGCCAAGTCCAGGAGTATCATTTGGGCGAGTCTTGGTCTTGCTGCAACGCGTAATCGAGTTCTCAAACCTGTGCGGGAAATTGAGTATTTGGCGGAAAAGGAGCCAAACAGTACCGACATTTTGAAGACCAACATGTTGGATACATATTATCCAAATCGAAGCATTCACCTCGAGAATGTTTGTCTGTATGAGGTTCTTCAAAATGACATATTCAAGAGGAACATCAAAGAAGATACTGAGAAAGGAGTGTATGCTGTAATAGGAAGTGAGGGATGTCTGGTCAAGCAAAGAAAATGCCACTTGGTAAACCATCGAAAATTGAGTGGCGAATCTCCTGAAAAAAAGGAGTTTTTCTATTTAGCACTTTTGCAACTTTTCAAGCCTTGGCGTGCAGAAGAGGAACTGCTTGGAGATTTTCTCTGTTACGAAGACTCTTTCAATGCCGCCAAGGAGACCATAGAATGTCCTGCTTTTCCCAAATATGTACAAATGTTGAATGCGGAAATTGAGCAGGAAGCAATGATTGCAGCCGAGATTGCCAGAGACAGTTCTCAGGACAGTCAGAGTTCTGCTTCATTGAGTCAGGATCCACTAGGAGGACCTGTTATCGAAAATGAAGCTGCCACTGCTATGAATGAAGTGGAAAGAGCCATGGCACATGCTCAGGAGGATGCGGTTAACTTAGAAGAGTTGGAAAGACAACTCAACGTTGAGCAGAGGAAAATATATGACGAAGTTACCATGCAAATTGATCATGGATTAAGTCATGACAAGAAAGAGTGCTCATGTACGTCGTTGAAGCCTGTCCAACTGTACGTGAGTGGAGAAGCGGGAACTGGAAAAAGTTTCCTCATTAAAGCAATTTCATGCTATTTGCAGGAAAGGACAGAGTCATCGCTGTCTTGTGTTGTCACCGCTCCAACTGGACTGGCAGCACATAACATTAAAGGGATTACTTTACATCATTTACTGATGCTGCCAGTGGAGCATGACAACAAATTACAATATCACAAGCTATCTGGAGATGCTTGTTTTGAAGTTTCAAGAATCTTGAGGAAAATGAAACTTCTTATCATTGACGAAGTAAGCATGGTTTCCAATGTCATGCTTGCCTTTGTGCATTTGAGAATGCAAGAAGTTCTCAAAACAGAGTATGATGTGTTATTTGGTGGCAAACACATCATTGTTTTCGGAGATCTTCTGCAGCTGACACCAGTGAAAGGGCAACCTGTGTTCAAAATGCTCACGCATGAAGATACCAGGAAGTGCCTAGGCAGCATTGGCAACGTCAATATATGGTTAAACTTCAATTATGCTGAACTGCATGAAAATATGCGTCAGGCGAAGGATGAAGTTTACAAGACTATTCTAGAAGATGTTAGAATTGGAAAAGTGACCGAGCATGGGAAAGAAGCTTTACATGCACGATTACTGTCAAATTTATATCCAGAACAAGATGTTGTGCCTGAGAATATTTTTCAGAAAATTACTGAGAAGAAATCTGGAATATGTTTGATGCCAACTCTTGCAGAATGTGCCAAATTCAACAACAAAGTGTTGCATTTAGAAAAGCAAGAGATTGTGAAACTGGAAGCTATTGACAGAGTAGAGCATATGGGATCAACAATTATTTTGTCTGAGAATCTGAAAACAAAATTGGATTCATTAGAGAAGAGTATATCTAAAACTGCAGGTTTTGAAAAGACTCTGAATGTGTGCTTGAACTGCCGTATAATTTTAAGAAGGAATTTACATGTTGAAAGAGGTCTGGTAAATGTATCAATGGGTAATGTTGTTGATTTAGTAAAATACAGAAATAGAGATGGAATTGAATTTTTAAAAATTAAATTTGATGGCATTGAGGAAGTACAGCTAATTGGTCGATGCTCTGCTAGATTTTTGCTTGTAAAAGACTTATATGTTCGCCGTAAGCAGTTTCCTGTTTGCTTGGCATATGCGGTGACAATCCATAAATCGCAAGGTTTAAGTGTAGACAGTGCATTGGTGAATATTGGCAGTTCTGTGTTCAAGGAGGGTATGGCATATGTGGCATTGTCACGAGTTAGAACTTTATCGGGATTGTACTTGATTGAGTGTGATGTCACAAGCATTTGTGCGGATCTAGATTGTGTTAAGGAATACAATAGGTTAAGAAGAGAGTATGCGCCACATTTGCCTCAATATCCTTTGTTTGAGAAATGTGTGGTAGGCCGGAAACGAAGAAATGTAACCAATACTGGGGAGGTTGTAGCAAAAAGACGAAAAGTCGATGAACCTGAAATTATAAGCAGAAACAAAAAGGATTCTGTTGAAGATGTTGTTGGTTTTCAATTTGAAAACAGTTCTGGTGTCAACTGCTATGCTAATGTAGTGGTTAATGTTTTGTTTTCTCTAGAAAATGTAAAAGAAGAGATTATGGTCAATTCTGATCAAAGATTTTGCAGTTTGTTAAATTCTGTGTTAGAGAAATATAGCACTGATAGAACAAACATAGAAAGTGTGTCTGAAATTCGAAATCTGTTAGACAGATGTTCAGGCCAAACACAATTCTCTCAAAATATTCAGCAAGATTGTCAGGAGTTTTTAATGTATATGCTTGATGTATTGCATGCTGAAGGTGTAGATGTAGATCAGCTGTTTGGGCTTTCTTATCAATGGCAGCATGACTGCGAGAACTGTATGGTATCAAGTACTACTAGTGTAGACTCAGAAAGATTTATATATTTAACTTTGCCAGACAGTAAATCAGTCTCCTTTAATAAGCTAGTAAAAGCAGCTGATCACAACATGGAGTGTAGCCAATGTAAATCTGAAATGATGTCCACATTATTTATACGAACATATGGCCAGTATGTCATTTTAATGTTCCAACGATGTAGGCCTGATTGAACAAAATTGACAACTTTAATTAAAGATTTTGTGGCTTCGCAGTTGTCAATATCAGGAAGGACTTTTGTAACTGCAGCAATTATATATCATGACGGTCCTTCAATAACATCAGGACATTACACAGCTTATTTAAAGTCTAGAAATGGCTGGTCATTTTGCAATGATTCTGTTTTAATTTTCAAAAAAAAATTGCCGTATGACCTTAAAAACTCTTACCTGGTGTTTTTAAAACCAAAATTTTAGGGAAAGAATCTCGGGATGTGCTCTGTGGAATTTCAAGAAGTTCTAATGGCTCCTACACGATTTGGCCTTGAGGATAAGTGTAGTTCAGAGACATAACTTCTAACCATAAGACTGGACGTCATAGAGAAATAAGTGCACTTTGAATGAGTTCAGAAAAACTATTTCTTTTTATAAGCTAATTGAAGCAGCCAATCAAAACATAGAGTAGAGGGAATGTAAGTCTGCAATGCTGTCTACTGTTTTACATTGCTTTGTGATTAAAAGTGATGTAGAGAATTAAATAATTGTAGTAGTCATAGAGGTAGTGTAAGTCTGCTTCATAGTAAGCAGTATCAGTGTCATAGGAAATGTAGAACATGACTGAGCAAGAAGGGGAAGATATTACTATTCCAGGATTGTGAAAATGATCTTCAACATTTTAATTCTGAAAGTTGCAGAAATGCCAAATGACGGGATTGGCTTACAAGAAATCCAAGAGTTATAAATGGCTCTGACAAGATTTGGCTTTGTGGAAACTTGTGGTAGAGAGCAAGAAGTCATTTATTGCATGTAACATGTTTTTAAAAACGATGGAGGTTTTCTTTCAGAAAGTGGCGGGCTGAAAGTAATAACAGCACAACAGAGTGTAAGCTGTTCATAGGACATCCTTTAACGTCATGGAAAGTAAGTTAACTTTAAGGAGTTCTGAATTCTGATTTGCTATGTTGTATGGGTTTTTTAAACACAATCATTTTGATTGTGTTTTTTTTTCCCCGCTGTTATATGATGAATACCTTCAAGTCACTGTTTTTAGTGAATTTTGATACATTCTGAGAACAGCAAAAATAAACCATTTAACATGTATAATTAATTCTGTACTGTTTGCATTTATGATGTATATGTAGAACTGTGTAGGAGGCATGGAGAAGGTGAGGCTTCTGTAAGTGTCAAAGTTGTTGCATGCAGTGCTGCACTTCTGCGTACTCTTTCATATGCTGGACTACATCTGCACAATGAGATACCTAAGCAAAGGAAACACAAGTGATGTGATTGTGAAATGAGCAAAAGAAATTGCACGTATTTCAATTACATCACCTGTGTTTCCTATCATTACGAATCACATTGTGCAGATCAAGTTTAGGTCTGTCCAGGGAAACAGAGGAGGTTTGGCCTTTGTTCAAGAGTGCAGTGGACATGACTCACTTCATTGGTAGACCTTCACATGTATTATGTCCTCTATTCTCTTCAACAACTCGAAATTTCATCTGCAACCCTGAGTAGGCCTCACCTCAAACAAACCTCTGGATAGGACACATCTTATTGGCATCCTGAAGCAATCATTTAAAATGTTAGTGTCTTGCGACACTTTTCTGAGACAACAGCAATGCAAAAGATGCACCATGTTTTAAGATAGGCCTCACTTCATCTGCATCAAGATACTGTTAGTTTAAAATGTATATCTTTAGGACTGTGTAAGGGGCCTGGAGAAGCAGAAGCTTCTGTAAGTGTCAAAGTTGTTGAAAAACTGTTTGTCCTTCAATCTTTTCCCTTGTCTTTTGTAATTTTTAAATACATGTTTTAATATTTTTCAAATGTTTGTTCTCTCTTTCACAGATTGAAAGTATAAAAACAAAAAGTGAGTAATTTAACGACAATTATAAGGTAAATGTTTTGTACTCTTTTCGTTACATTTCTATCACATTTAACTTCTATTAGTTCCACTGCTTCATTTCTTTAACCCTCAGTTTCCTGCCTTTGCTACTTCCCTCATTCCTTTCTCTATTACCTACTTACTCAACTCCTTCCACTCTTTTTCTCAGTCCCTCTCTTCTCATAGTTCCTCACTCTTGTTCACTCACTCCGTCTCTATTACTCTTAGTGTCTTTGACTGATCACTCTATCACTATTTGTTCATAATGCTTTCTCTGTGTAGTTGAAGCACACTAAGGGGCATATTATGAACACAGCCAATAAAATTATTGCTGTTTTTATTGGCAGAAAACTGGTGCAAAAGTGGTTTTAGCGGCAGTTTTCTGCCGCAAAAGCGGCTTTAGCGACACATTTCTGCCAATAAAAGCTGCAAAACTTTTATTGCCTATGTTGATGATATGGCTCTATGTTACTTACATTTCTTTGCTGTTTCAATTAATCTTTTTCTGTTATTTTTTGTTTTCTGTTTTCTATTTTTTCTCTCTGTTATTCCCCATGTTTTAATCTTATTTTGAACATTCACTCACATTCTCCAAGAAACTCTTCTTTGTTAATGTTATACTCTCTTTTTTTTTCTTTCACTTCCTTATCTATTTTGTTTTTCACAATTATACCCTCTTCCGTCTTTTCTTCGGTAAATAGATCTATTAAACAGTATCTCTTCTTTACTCCCTATAGCTGTCTTTCTTTTAACATCACTCTCTGTTTACTTTCCTTATACTTACTCTTTTTTTTTTTTTTTTTTTTTTTGGTTAGCTCCCGGTCCGCGTACCGGGAAGCTAACCGGGAAGCGAACCAAAAGAAATAGAGCTTGCCAGAGTGCTAAACATTCTAGCAATTTTTTTTGAAAGGGGAGGTAGTTCTGAAAAGAACTTTTTTTAAAAATATTTTTGTTGTTTTATATTTTTTTGTATTTTTTTTATTTTTTGTTTTTTTTGTATTTTTTGAACGATTTTATATTTTTTTTTGGTTTTTTTGGGGGGGGGGAAACAACAAAAAACAGGCATTGAAAAGGGCTCAACAGGAGCAAAAAAAAAATTACTGGGGGCGGTTAGGGCAATTATGATGTTCATAAGCCAGGTTGATAGCATTTATACTCATATTACCACATGCTATCAATGCACCACAGTGCATACAAGTATGTTTCATGTGGCCAAAATTCTCTTGTATGTTTGGCACAGTTTCCCGTGCCTCTGCTGGTGTCAATGATATTGTTGATCTTGATCTGGCCACAGGAGTTGATGTTGGATTTTCCTCCAAATCCCGTATTTCCGCCCGGCTGTAATTAAGTGGATGCTTCCTGGTCATGTGCCTATGCATAGTATAGTTCCCATAACTATACTTCTTATCCGTCCCTCTTGATAATTTATCTTTGCAGATGAGGCAGGTGACATACCTCGCATTCACTTTTTTTTGGCCTGGAGGGATTGAATAAAACTGCCAGATGAAACTGGCTTTCTTATGGGAAACCCGGGGCACCTCTTCTAAGAACTGTGGTTCTTCTCCCTCCTCTTCCTCCATTTCTTCCTCTTCCTCCTCTGTGTTGGTCATGACCTGGGGAGGTGGTCCTCTCTTCCCATGAGGAGGTGGAGGTGGTGGTGGGGGTGCACCAGCTGAAGCAACTACTGAAGCCATTTCTGAAGTATTAATAAAGGTCTTCCTCTCACAATGATGAAAGTCAGAGTGAGGAAAGAAGGAGGGGTTTTCATCATTTGGGAAAACAATAGTTCTCAACCAATGAAAAGTGTTATTTTTAGGTCACCTGACCTAGCCTTACATGATTATGAAACCAAAAGTGAAATGAACCAATGAAAAGTTTTATTAACAAGTCCCATGACCTCTCACGCTCATGTTACGCGCTGCGGAACGCGCCCCGGTTAGCTTCCGGGTCGCTGCGCTTCGCGCCTCGGTCCGCGCCCCGGAGCACTTCCGGGTGCGCTAACGCGGTACGTCACAAGACGCATTACGCGGCAACGCGATACGTCGCGCATCGCTTCCGGACAGCTGCGTTTCGCGCCTCGGTCCGCGCCCCGGGGCACTTCCGGGTGCGCTAACGCGGTACGTCATAAGACGCATTACGCGGCAACGCGATACGTCGCGCTTTCGCGACGCGTCACGATGTTGATTTCTAAAGCGGCAGTTGCGGAAACGGAACGTTTACCGGTTCGCGGACCGGGTCGCGGCATCAATTTGAGCTAACGGAAAGCTTTCCGGTTCGCGGACCGGGAGCGAAACAAAAAGAAAAAATTAAAAAAAAAATTATTAATAAACATATAAAATATATTTTTGGATTTAAAGAAGAATACATTTTACAGCTATAGATATTAGCTTTTAAAAAACCAATGAAATTCACTGAAAAAACCATAGGTTATAGACCATATATAGTTAGGAATTAGCATTTACAAAACCTTGAAAATTCACTGAAAAAACCATTGGTTATACACCATATATAGTTAGGAATTAGCATTTAAAAAACCTTATTTTACTCACACAAAACCATTGAAATTCCATATATAGTTAGTTGTACTAACTATATATCGCGCACCCGCAATCCACTGCTGATCATGTCACATATTACATCATTCATGACATGGTCAGTGACATCACTGATGACATCACTGATGACATCTCAAATGACATCACTGATGACATCACTGATGACAACATCCAGTGACTGTATTTTTCTGTAAAGTTAAAATATGTCTTACATATTTAAGAATGAGTGGATGTATAAATGTCTGGATGAAGGATTTAGTAGGTGCATGACTGACTGTATGAGTGAGTGATTAAATGTGTCTCACTGAGTGCATGGGTTAGTGACTAAACTGTCTCAATTTGTGCATCATTATGTCTGTTGTTCTATAAACTGCTGCATGTGTTGATCTTTAGCTATATGATTAACTATATGGGTTATTGATTGGTTGCCCAAGTATTTGTATGGGAGACTGAGAGTGTGTATGGGTGGCTGGGAGGTGTATGACTCTGTGCATAGATGTGTGAGCAGTTGATTCACTAGATGTATGGGTTCAAAAGTGCATGTGGAAACAGCTGTATGGGCGGTTGACTGTGTGCATGAGTGTATTGGTGAGTGAATGGATATCTCAGTGCTACATGTCAAAGTAAGTACATATGTAAAACACAGTACATGTGAGAGTTGACATATATAAATAACTGTGCAAAAGAGCCAGTGAATGTGTGAGTGGCTGTGTGGATCATTGTGAACTTGTATCAGGGATTGTATAAGAGAGTAAATATGTGTTAGTATATGTTTGAATAAGTAAGGTGTGTATAACTGTATAGTTGAGGAAATGGAGGTGTGATTGATTCTTTGCATGACTGACTAGGTGTGTGAGTAACTCCATGGATGAGTGATAGTCTGTGAGTGTCTGTTTACACTGAGTGTATCTAAGGTTATATTAGAGTCTGAAGAGCTTCATCGTATTATCACATGAATGATATCATCAGTGATGTGATCAGTGATGTCAAATGAGATGTCACCAGTGATGTCATCAGTGATGTCATTTGAGATGTCATCAGTGATGTCATTTGAGATGTCATCAGTGATGTCATCAGTGATGTCACTGACCATGTCATGAATGATGTAATATGTGACATGATCAGCAGTGGATTGCGGGTGCGCGATATATAGTTAGTACAACTAACTATATATGGAATTTCAATGGTTTTGTGTGAGTAAAATAAGGTTTTTTAAATGCTAATTCCTAACTATATATGGTGTATAACCAATGTTTTTTTCAGTGAATATATATATATATCGCGTAATACCGCGTCTCGATGCAGGCAAAGAGCAGGCTCCGCCCTGCCAGCAAAAGACTTCACGGACACGGACCAGTTTCTGTGCTTTATCAATTTATTGAGGCAAAGTAAGTCGCATGACGTTTCGGCTCCGTGGAGCCTATATGAATATATATATATATATATATAGAGCAGGGATGAAACGCGTCATGGCTGCCAGCATTTACCTGTAACTGAAGGCAAATAAACTGAAGGCCGTAGCAGGGATGAAAGGCGTCATGGCTGCCAGCATTTACCTGTAACTGAAGGCATTTTAAAGCTTGTAGGTTCGTGCTCTTTCTGTTCTGCGTCCTGCGAAGGTACGAAGCAGCTGCAAGGAGTTTTCGTATATATATATATATATATATATATAGAATAAAAAACAAAGGCCTAGAGGTCAGGGTATCCATTACCCTGTCCCCGGATATCTTTATCTTTGTTTATGTTTTTCCCAGGGCTGAGTACCAAGTCCTAGGTTTGCTGCCATTACATTCTTGCTGATGTTGTGGCAGCCAAACAACAGATCTGAGCATGAGAACGGTCAGCTCCGCAGATTCTTTGCGGATTGATATACACAAAGTTTTGAGCATTAATTGCTCCAAAACTACTGAACAGATTTACAACAAAACACAAAAAGCACAATCTGCGGACCAAGATCTTGCTTCCTGTCAAATGTGGTGTAATTCTGTTAAGCAGTTCTTGCTATAGCCTTGTCTAAAGTCTATGGAAAATGCAGGGGAATTCTGGGTTTTGGGACCCCCTTTTTTCTCGGCCCCCTGCTTGACAAATCACCCAAAATGTTCCAAGCACAAACTAGTCAATCAAAATGTAGCATCTTTTTAGAAGGCTTTGTGGAGATTTTATCAAACGGCAGCAAAGTTATTAGCAACACAGAAAACGTTTTTCCTATGGGACAGCTGACCTAACTATAACTACCTAGTGACAACTTCCACTAGGATATATGTGTGTATATTAATAAATACATAAATAAATAATAAAAAATAAATAAATAAATATATATATATATATATATATATATATATATATATATATATATTTATTTATTTTTATTTCTTCTAATTTAACATTTTTTACTATGGGGTTTTATTTTATTTCAAGTCCCTACGTCCATTATTTTCTGTGGAAGGGTGTTGCAATACCATTGGATGGTGATGTTTTGTGCTGGATGGACTCCAGCTCTGAGCTACTGTTTCGGGTACTTTTTAGATGTAGTAACTTTAGAAGTGCAGTGACTAGTACTAGGTTTACTCTTTTGTGGGTGGGTGTATTTCCCTCCATAAACCCCTCTTATTTATATGTAAGCATGCTCCTTTTTCCAGCCACTCCCCTGGTACCTTCCACATTGTTTTCTACTAAGTAGTAAACTTACACGTATGAGGATCTCCCCATGAAAAAGATAGGGAGAGGAGGTGAATGCTTGTAGGCTTGTATATTTCATATCACCATAAGTATTACTATTGTAGTACTACTTACTTACTACAGAACGCAGTTTGTGAATTTGGCCCACAGTGTTTAGTGTAATACCTGCTCGGTCCCTTTCACATTGTAAAAGCACAAAGTAGGTAACCAGTCCAGTAAAGGGTGCCTGTCTTCTGCCGTTACTCCATCCACTAGGTTTCCTTCGTAGAACAGATCATTGACTATGGCACTAATCGCAGGATGGCATCGGTACTGGGTCCTGAGTAGCAGTGCTTTATGACCCTGTGGAAGGAACATGGCATTAAAATATTAACTGCACTGCAAATAACAGAGTAAATACATAGTAACAACTTTGTGAGTGGAGCAACTCAGACCAGCATCAGATAGCACTTGCACTGTACAGCATAGTATATTAAGATGAAATAGGCTATCAAGCCACATACAGTGTAGAGCTGCTGCTGCCTGTTCAGTTGTAAAACTATTGACTGCTCCATTTACGATTTTCTGAAAACTCAACCAGACATAACACTTTGCTTAACATTATAGATGATGTATTCACAGTCCAACTGTCAAGTTTAGCAAGCCAAAATACTTCCCTGTTCCATAAGTGATACAACCACCAAGACAAGCATCCAACTAGATATACAAATAAAAAAATATAAAACATATACCCCCTCCCCATCCAGTATCACTGCACTATGGACTCCTCCAGTTTTGCCTGTCTTCTGAAAGATACCTCTATCTTCAACTCACAGACTGTAAGTAACTTGTTTTCTCTCCAAGATGGTGGACTGGAGAGCTAACCTTCTCCTCAGATTTTTTTTTTTTTACTTATGTTGGTTTTCTTTGCTTGACTAATTATAGGTGAGAATGTTTATTGCTGCTTGGCCTTTGCAAACTTGCGATGTCTGTTGAATAGTAGGATTGCTTTAAAAGTCTGACAGTTGTCCGTGGCCTGTTCATTGCCCGCATGCATTTATGCAGAGGATGGAGCTAGATCAGCCATGTTAGATGGGGGCTTGCCTTTTTACATGACCCCTGAATTACACTAACATCAGGGTATCATCATTTTGGTATGGGCTGAAATGGGAGGCAATTTGCCCTCTTGTAATAAGCTGACCACTGTGGAGTGAGATTCATGTACTGTCCTGGAGGCACAAACATGAAAAGTATACAAATTAGATGTCTGACCGATAGCAGCATTTTAAATTCAGAAAGAAGCATAGTTCCTCTACCTCATTCACTTCTGGATAGTTAATTGCCACTGTTTGGGTGGTTGGTTCAGTATACTGAGTTTGGAATTGGGCGATGTTAATATATTAAAAAAAAGAGAGCACATTTGCCTTCTCAGAATAGAAGGAAATATAAAAGTGCTAATGCTGCTGGTAGCAGGGAGAGAGGATCCTCTCCTCCCTTGCAATTTTGCCTCAAACCAAATTGTGAAGAATGGCTTGTAAGACTAGGTCTACTATTCTAAAAATGAAGGATATAAACAGAAGGATGGAGAGCGTAACCTTATTCACCACAATCATCGACCTCTCTCGAACATGATAATAGGGGTAGGGCTCTGATAATATTGGTCTCATTGGTAACCACATCTCTAAAGAGGGTGTGACTGTGGTAATGGATATACTTTAGGGTCTACTGGGAAGACCATCACTCAAGGAGGCCCCTAGCATGAGTCATAATCTGTTGGTGTAGTTTTGTGAACAAGCAAGACAAAAGCTTTGCGAATGGAAGGAGATGAAGAAGACATCTGTACTAAAACTTTTCAATCATATAACCAATCAGGTATTTGCTCTCCCCCACCCCAGGGAAACTAGTAGAGCCGTAGTGGTTTAATCTGGTAGGCTGCACTTCCGAGGCCTTAGTGGATGATCCAACTAGTGACTCTGTGAGTATGATCTGGAGATAAATGTCCACCCTTACTCAAATGATTTGCTGCTCCATGTATGGTCACCGGACCTGGCTGTGGCACATATAGAAGTAGACTGTCAGCGATTAATCGAGTTTGGGCTCTTGATAAGTTATCAAAAGTCTCAGATGCCCGCCACATGTCAGAACCTGGTACAACATCAAGCTCAGATGTGGCATCCTATTTGATGGGTGTATGCAGGGGAAAATTCCACCCTGTATGGAAGGGTGTTAGGCCAACTGCAATTATATCATATCAGCAATTTCCATGGCATAGTCCTTGGCCCATAAGAAGATGCGGATTAGTATTCTGTTTTGTCTAGAAGGGGCATGCCAACACTTAGGTGGAGGCCCATGGTGCTTCCATGCTATATTTATGAAAGACAGCCACATAGAATTGACATTCTATATTTGTCTCCAATCACAGATTGGAAGTCATGGATTCCAAAGATAGGGGATCTGGCACCAGTATTCTGGCTGCTGTAACTCCTGTTTAATGTAGTGACGAGTAAACCATGTGGACAGCAAATCTAAAGATTCACGCTTGTTAGTGTGATTGGACTAAAGCTGGCACTAGAAGCTTGGGTAAATCTTCAGATAATTACTACTGGGATGAGGATAAGGATGAAAAGGTAATGCCCCAATTACTGATGTCTTTGTATCTGTCAAATCATGCCTCTCTGAATTTTTGTAGGCCTTGATGGCATAGCTTTGGTAGCCATCACTGAGGAAGTCCATACTACTGTAGCCTTATGTGGGACTTGATGATGGAGCCATATACTTTTCTTGCATTTTATGCGCGATAATGCTTTAATCATACGTGGCAAAATCTCACAAACATAATAAGTGCTGGAATTAGCTAAAGGAATCAAAATAAAGAGGTCACCAGTAAAAAAGGCATTTCATGGCTTGAACCATGTGCATGTCTATTAGGACTACAGTATATACTCTCATTGAAAAGCCCTTACATCTGATGTCTTTTTAGAAATAAAGCATCTATAACATAAACCAAAAAGCAATCTACAAAATCTATGCAGGCTACATATGTAGGTACGTACCATCAAGCAAAGTCGGTCAAAAAGAGTTTGTTCTAGCCCCTTTTCATGAGCACAGTCGGAGCCTTGAATCGTAGGCGGAAGTTGCTTAGGGTCTCCAACCAGAAGCAGCTTTTCACACTCAAATCTACAAAGAATAATCAACATAATTGAATACATTGCTGGTTTGGATATCAGAGAAAGAGATGCAAGCAACCAATTGGAATCACAAAAAATCACTCAAATGCACTTTCCATTTGAAATTGAATGGCTTTATATGTTCTGTTGCACCCTTCCACTTTAGTAGCCGTATTGATGATTTAAAATGTATTCCAAAGAGAAATGGAGGTACTCATGTAAACTGAAATTATTTATTTGCAAAGAAAATGCCCTCGCATCTGAAATAATAAAGTCTAAATGGACCCTAAATTACTAATTCTTTTACAGGAAATACCACAGGTCAGTGGCAAAGACTGACAATAGGTATAAGTCCTCTTTCAATTCCTGAAATCTTCTTCAATGGGTCACTATTAAACCCCAAACAGCACTAATGTCTGACTAATTAGGATTAACTACATGCCATGGAAGAAATTTCCACAAACACCACCAGACTTGCTAGAAACCAGGGCAGAAAATGTAGGAGTGGTTCCAGGTGGTGGGCACCGGTACTCATTTATGGCAACCTGTACTCATCAAGCTTGGACCCAGAATAAGAGCGAGAAGGGCATATATCGGAGAGTGAGGAAAAGAAAGTATAAAAACTTGGTTTATTGGTTGAAGGGGGGGAGAACCCACGTCAAATAATAATCACAATCCCAGTCAGGGAGATCCACAAAATTCACTAAATAAACCTGTGCAAAACTTTATGGTAGCTTGGCACAAAAGCAGTCAGTCTTAACCGAGAGGTAATGTGTAATATATTTATGAGGTACTCAAAGATAACACAAACACCATCCCAAACCAATTTAGAAAAATAGAGTAAATTGTAATAACTAAAATGACACCAAAACTCCCCCAAAAACTACCAGTACAACAGAAGTTAGGAAATTCTTAAAGTTTAAGGCTAAAAATAGCATAAAAGGAGCCACCTGACAACTGTGGGGATCTGATCACGCCAGACCGGGACAAAGTCAAAAGTTAAGGCCAACCATGATGGAGCATGGGACGGATACAGAACCAGGTTTTGCCTGTTTGGAGTTGTACCTTCTGACCTTGGTGTGGGTGCTGCATGTTACTGCACTGTGAGGCTTTCCATCACGTCAATTGAAGCCAGAGATCAGGAGCTGAACTGTGCTGCAATGCGAGATTCTGTATCACATTCAGTGTCATCATCGATTAGGAGCTGCATGGTGCTTGGTGTGAGGCCCTGCGTCAGATCTGGTGACACATTCAGTGAAGCAGAGAGAAGTGCACTCTGACTACAGCCAAGGGTCCAGGACCGTGAGGACAACACTTAGGGATCAGGACTCACTCCCACAGGGTCCAGCAGGGAGGACCAGGTCAGACCCGGTTGGGTCTGATCTGCCGGAAAGCAGGAGCGGCATTTGGAAGCTTGTTGTGTCCTTGTAGCTCAAACAGAAGGTCATCCACTGGGCCACTTTTGGAGCCTGGGTTGAAGTCAATCAGACCCAACCTCCCTTCTTCAGGCAGATCAGTGCTTCTTTTGAATCTTCTCAGGTCCAGGAGTGTTCTGACGAGAGGTTCTGGGGTAGTCATATTGATTTTGCTTTGAAAAAAAGGGAGCAAGCCCACTGACCAAGAGAAGGAGTACCACAGGTAAATAAAAATTGCGAGATTCTCTTGGCAAGATCAGAAAATTCACAATAACTCCTAGTCCTCTTACGTATCTCTTACACGACACAGTTCACCAGCTATACACATTCAATCAAAAGACCCCAGACCCTACTGGCCAATTATAGTACCTGTACTACAACAAGGAAATGCATTAAAAATATTATTTATTAAAAGAGTTTCTTTTACCAAGTTCTCTTAGTATCTATTGGATGGTCCACTATTACACAATACATTAAAAATACATTAAAAACACAATATTATATCCATGTGATAATGAGAGACAAACAAAAAAATAGAAGTGCAAACTATTAATCACATCTAATATCGGTTGTTCCCTATGGAATTCATTCTGTTATTTGTTAAGATGTCCACAGCCCTTATTACTCTTTTGGACATAAACAAGTTCCTTGGATACAACCATATATAAAGGAACCAAAGGCGTCAACGCATTTCGGTGGTGTTTTTCCTGGTGTAAACCACCTTCTTCAAGACTAAAACTATGTAACAGTCTCTTTTGTGTTAAGACCCGGAAAAGTCCTATTAAAAACATAAGTATACATAAAAAAACATGTTAGACAAATCCTTTCATGTTCCATTATGTAGCCTAATTGCAATTAAAAATTCATCACAACCGAGTTTTAATGCATTTCAATAACAACATATATACCACTTATTATAAAAAAGAGACAATTTGTATATATGCATCCACAATTTACCCTAAAACAAAACAAAAACAAAACAGGTTGTGCCCTAATATGTACAGTAGCAATTCTCTTCCTGACTTCAGTGTCTAAACACTGGGTCGCTCTATATAATTGTCCACTGGGGTCCAGATACCAACATTCATACTAATGTAATCACACACATCCATTAGGAGAATGGCACTCGCACAGAGGAGACTCTTTCATAAACCGAAGATTAATAGTGTCTGTGTACACAGAGGGTGTCCTGTTACTCCTTAAACACCCAGAGGGAAATGTATCTAGTGATCCGTGAAATTATAAAATTCAGTCTATAATCCAGAATGAATATTAATTGGAGTAAATCCAAAATCTTCCACAAAACAACTTATGCACAACAATACAATACATCTGAAATCCTCGCTTGGCTCTTGTGGTGAGTCTATCAGATTTTTAGGTGTTAAAATACATAAGGATAGAGAAATAATGCTATGGAACCATTACAGCCCTACCCTCAATAAAATGCATACACTAATAGAACACTGGAATCAACTTCTTCTTTCCCTGGCTGGATGGGTACCACTAATCAAAACGATAGTCCCACAAAGGTTTATTTCGTTATTCGATAACACCCCTATCCTGCTACCACAGATTTTCTTCGCCACAATATTGACAATTATCTGCTGAACTGTGTGGGCTGCAAAACAAGTTAGACTAAAATCAGTAGCATACAACACCATTATATGACCCTATCCTTCGAAAAAGGAGGGTTTCTTCGTCCCAGATCCAGAGAAATACTACTTAGCAATGTCAGTTTTTTGTTAAGGTTGGGCGTAATTTGAGTAGTCGCACTATGCAAAGCTCCGCAAAACGGTAAAAAAACTCTGCGAGCATGCGGAATTCCTTGTTCCGCCCGTTCGCAAAGCTTTTTTCCTGTTCACGAATGCTGTTTGCGTGCTCGAGGGGAAATATCTCGCAAACATGCATTTTGAAAGCATGAACAAGCAAAAAATTCCGCGAAGCAGCGGAATTTTGGGCAATTCTGCTTTCTCCGCAGAACGCGAAATTACCCAAATTCTGCAAGCAGAACGGAATTTACCGCCCATGCCTACTTTTTATGCTATATACAATTATCTACCTTCACCTCTTATGCCCCATATTATTGCCGAAACTGACTTCATAGACAAAGGGAAGATTCAAACTTGTCTTTCTGTGCCCATTCAAAACAACAGAACCAGCACTGATTCTGTGGCATCAATCAATTGAGTTTGGAATAAACTGGGAATGCATGATGGTTTAATTAAACACACCTACTGCCCCCATTTAACAACCCTGCTCTGCCACTATTCAAAAAATGTACAGTTAGAGAAACACTAACCAAGTTAAACATAACCACCATATAGCATTAATTTCAAGACAAAATATTTATATCTGAGAATTATTTTAAAGAAAGAGACGCTTCAGACACCAGAAAAATGTTTATATACTTTAGATTGAAACACAGTGTAAAAGTCCTATGAAGAGAATTCTTTACAGAACCCCACAACTGTACAAAATGGCCAATGACACTAGGCTTTCTCTAAATATACCAGCTGTGCAAAAATGGGTAACTGATTTGGGAGATCAACGGGCGACACATATATGGTCACATTGCTGTGCAAAGTCACAGTATCTATGAATTACAGATACACACTACTTCACTTCAAATTCCGGTAATAGTTATATTTCACTCATGTAAAACTACACAAAATGGACAGGACAATGACACAGGAGTGCAGTCAATGTCACAGCCCTGAAGCTGGATATATGCACTTGGCCTGGACCAGCCCTCTCATGTTAAGATTCTGGCATGAAGCAACAGACGTAAGGTCGAAAGTTAATGAAGTAGCAATGCCAAATTCTTCAATAATAGCCTTTCTAGGCTAGGATATGTCACAGATGTTCCCACACATATAAGATGCTTAACAGCAGTCCTTCTAATATTGGTTAAGAGGGAATTAGCCATACACTGGATGAAAGGCCCAACCCCTACCGTTAATAACTGACTGCATAGCGTGTTGACATGCATTATTAATGGGAAACATACTGCAACATCCGCCTTACGGATACCAGGCCTAAGGACATATAGGCACCAATTAGATCTGATCTGTTAGACATTGCCATCACAAGCATTGGCAAAGTCTGTAGGTCTCGCCTTTGGGACCTACTGGCGTGGGAAATTGCTTTTGGCAGTACTGTACCGCGTCAGGACACTGTTCAGCATCATCAAAACAAAAAGAAAAGCCAGGATGGTGTCGCGCCAGTGGACTGGAGCGCGTATTTACCAATCCCAGATGAATTATGCCACTTAGATCAGTGCCTTTAAAAAATACAAAAATAATAAGTACCATGGGTGTTGTGGAGGGAGTTGAGGGTAAGGTAGGAGAAGCTGGGGTGGGGGAGAAGTGGAAAAACAGCTCACGAAGTGGTGAAGAATAACAGGGAAAGAATATCACAGAAGCACAAGTGTGAGAGAGAGAGAAATGCTTAGGTGTAGAGAAGAACGACACAGAGCAACACCAAGTCTGAGGAAAGAGAGAAGCGCACAAGATAGGAAGCTGGAAAACTGCAGTCTTGGAGTGCTTAAGCAAAAAGAAATGAGAGAGAGCAGCACATGTGTGAAAGATAAGCAGACGGGTAGAAGAGCGCAACACGGAGTGGGAGGGAAAAGAGAGGCACACGAGGAGAGACAGCTGGAAAATATATGCATTCTTGTAGAGTGCCTAAACAAAACAAAAAAAAAGTAGTTCCTTAAAAGTGAGCAATGAAAGAACACAAGTAAAGAGGCAATGCTCCAGAGGAAGGACAAACGCAAGATGGACAAGACAAGCCATCAAATAAGAAGCAAGCAAATGAGAGTGAGAATAAAGGCAACTAATGGCAAACAATGGGTGAGGTTTAAGGCAACTAAGTTCTTGGTGAGCTGACAATATGTGTTTTGCCACAAGACAGCTTGAGCTGTCTGGTTGGCTGGACATAACAAGCACTGGCAAAGCCAGTGGGCCTTGCCTACACGAGGTATTGGCTTTGTCAATTTTTTCGAGCCATGATGTACAGTGGTGTGGCTGCTATGCAGCATGGCTGAAAGAAAAGAAAAAAAACATTATGACATGGCCATTTAGCGCTTTTTTTTGCTGGTGGGAAGGAGGGCTGGCGGAAGTCATCACGGGGGACTGGAGGGGAAAAAAGTGCTATCATGTGGCCAGCAGTGAACGCATCATAGCAGGTGGGGGGTGGGCCAATGCTGACTATGGAGGGAGGGTAAGGGAGTCTCACACGGAAAAGGGAGAGAAGGTGGGTGAGGGAGGGCTAACGGACAACTAAGGAAGGGATGCAACTAAGGAGGGAGAAAAGGCGGGTAGTAACAACAAAAGCACCTTATCCGTATTTCCTTAAGTATTCAAATATAAAGTGTAACCAGGATGTGCGCTCACTAACAACACCCACTGTCAAGGTGTGGTCCAATTCAAAAGGACTAACAAGTATAACACACACAATAGGGTGCACCAAATATTGTGTATAGGCAAAAATCAAACAATCCAAAAGGAAGAGTTTCCAATATATGTATAGATCTTCATTTTATTCTATATGTTGTTTCAAAAGTTCTTTTGCATACGTGATAATCAGACAGCCAACGAGTTTTGTCCAACACACTGAACTTCTTCAGGGCTGCAAAAGCAATGTGTACAAACATATATAAATCCACGGTGACATAAAATATATAACGTTAACACAACAAGTAAAAGAATAACATATAAGAACATGTCAAATGCAAAAGGTGGGCAGTGGTAGAGCAACATGGAAAAAAAATGGGGGAAGTGAAGGAAGGGAGGGAGGGAAGTAGGGGCCAAGCCACCAAAATGGAAGGAGGGAGGGAGAGTGAGTGGGGGCAAGCCAACATGGACAACGGAGGGTGGGGGGAGGCATGGCGGAGGTGAGACAAAATTGACAATGGACAAAGGGAGGGACAGGACAGTGGGAGCAAGACAATATGAACAACAGAGGGAAGGTGGGCGTTTTAGGGCAAGCCAACATGGACAATGAATGAATGGAGGCAAGCCAACATGGACAACAAACAGAGGGAAGGAGGGCATTTTGGTGCAACCCAACACAAACAACTAATGTAGAAACAAAGCAAACAGACAATGAATGGTGGGCTGGTGGTTGAAGGGCAAGCTACCTTGGACAATGAAGGGAGGGAGGAAGGTTGGGGGAAAGCCTAACGGACAATAGAAGGAAGGAGATTTGGTGGAGGCTAGCAGATGGACAGGGGAGGAACATGGAGGCGAAGTACATGAAGAATCCCGCTGAAAGACACACTCTGGCAAAGTGCTAGATGGAACCTAAAAAAATGAGCAGTTGAAGGACACAAGAATACGTCCATTCTCTAGGGCAGAGACAAACACACAAAGAGGAAGGAAACCTATTGTAGCCGGCCAATAAGAAGCAAGCAAATGCCAGTAAAAGTGAAGCTAACTAATGGTAAGAAATGGGCGGTCTCTAAGCCTTGTGATAAATAATAAAAGGTCTTGAATAGACAGCACATATGCTGCATAGGCAAGGCCTAACATTCAGTCTAGCAACAGAAAATAGCTGTGGCTGTCAAACATGCAATCTGAGAAATGTAAGCTGCACGAAAATCGAAAGATGAAAAATAGCGCACTCATTAAAAGGAGTGACAAAAACAATTGAAATCAGTTGGCAGAAGGATAATATTCTTCTAGTAATTGACATAATTGTACTACTGAGAGCGGACAGTTGGACCAGATTTTGACCTTTTTCAGTCATTTGCAAGATTGCGGGAGCCAACGTTGATACGAACACGTCGAGTAAGATGGTGCCGTATCTTTGGTAATACGCCGATAAAAACTGGGGATTAATGACTGAAAATTATTTCATGGGGGGGAAAAAAAATTCTACATGCATTAGTCACAAATTAAATAAAGTGTAAAGGGATAGATACACTAAGACAACATGATAAATAAATTATATACTTTACCTGGCAATCGGCAGGAGGGAAGCTGGTTCTGTGATCTGACTACATTCATCAAGCACAACAACTGGAAACCGTAGGTTATTCAAGCAAGGAAATGGGCATGCGGCACAGGTAACGCCCACCACTCTCACCTTTACAAAAGACAGAAACAGAAAATACTACATAAATGTCTGTTTAGTAGCTGGCTTTATAGAGCATGGTTTAATGTATACGCAAGGGCAAGCTGGTAGTAGTGTTCCCTAAAAAGGGAAGAACCGCACATCAAAACATGAATAAGTGTGAGATAATAGATATTAAGGGCGCTTTGAAGAAAAGATTGCTGTAAGTACAGCGGGGGTGCTCTAGAAACCAGTGCCACTCATAATCAATAAGTGGTAATAGCAGACCGAAACGAACTGCTGTTGCAAATATCCAAAAGAGAAGGTCAGCGAAGCACACCCCAATTCAAATTGTGCAAAGTCTTGGCAATCTCAAGAATGTGAAAATCAAATAGATCTATGTTACACATATACAAAGTATAGTCAATGACATAAACTAACCCCAACTTTCATCAGGACAAGATGACCAAGTCACGATGTTTAGATGTGTGATTTTCTTTATTCCTTGTCATATTCAGACGTGAAATGCAGCCAACACGTATTTCGTCAGTACACAATTAGTACTCAGACTTTCTCAAGGCTATACGGCGGTCATAAATAGCGTCAAAGGGCCACGCGACAGTTATAATCTTGAGGAGAAGTCTATTGGGAACCATATCATACAGAAGTAAATCTAGAGCTGGAGCAGTCAGGCCCACAAATAGATGCGGGAAGGGGATGTAAGCTCCTCTCATAAAAGGAGCCTCATACAGTGCAATAATCCCTTCTGTAGGTGGTCATGCAAAATCACGCGAGCCGCGTTATCAAGCATTGTGACCCGTACTCTTTGAGAATACGACGGCTTGAGGGTTGAAATCTCACCTGGACGCATCAATCTTGGATGCCCGGGTCACGTTATATAACACTTTGATCTTATTGGGGGCCATACTACAGCGGATTTTGCATGACCACCTACATACATGGTTATGAAGAGGTTCACCGTGGAGCATTTACACTTCGAGCCCAGAAGGGATTTTTGCACTGTATGAGGCTCCTTTTATGAGAGGAGCTTACATCCCCTTCTCGCATCTATTTGTGGGCCTGACTGCTCCAGCTCTAGACTTACTTCCGTATGATTTGGTTCCCAATACACTTCTCCTCAAGATTATAACTGTGACTTGACCCTTTGATGCTATTTAGGACCACCGTATAGCCTTGAGAATGTCTGAGTACTAATTGTGTACTGACCAAACTCGTGTTGGCTGCATTTCACGTCTGAAAATGAACAAGGAATAAAGAAAATCACACATCTAAACATCGTGACTTGGTCATCTTGTCCTGATGGAAGTTGGGATTAGTTTATGTAATTAACTATACTTTGTATATATGTAACATAGATCTATTTGATTTTCACATTCTTGAGATTGCCAAGACTTTGCACAATTTGAATTGGGGTGTGCTTCGCTGACCTTCTCTTTTGGATACATGGTTTAATGTATATAAAGTCAATGTGGCAACTGTTTTCTGATCTCCTATGAAAAAGAAGGGAACCCTACAGGACCACTGAGAGTCTTATCGAAGCAAAGAAAAAGTATATCACAAATGAGGTTTCATGTGTAGTGGACACTGCACCTGAGAAATCACAAATGAATATAAGCCTACATGTTTGAGCATAACGGTGTATTAAAAAAGAACACAGCAGCCACAAATGAGAACATTAAACAAGTGAGAGGGGGCATGTGGTTTGCTGGACCTGCCTGCAATACAGAACAGAACCAGTGCTTTAAATGGGCAGATACTGTCTGGTACTGAGTATCTGCACTTCTTTCATTTGAAAGGGAGACTTCCTGCAGTTTTCCCCACTGCTACACGGCAATACATTTAACGGGATATTACCTGCACTTAAAGAAGCAGCGCTGGGTCAGACTGGGAACAGCGTCCCCTCTCTGCACTCCAAAAGTTAAAAGCAGCAGAAGAACCAGCAATAACTATTGGAAGTACGCAAGCTTTGTTTTTCGCAAAAATCAAGAAGTTCGATTTAAGAATCTATTTTTAAACGGGATCACAATAATTCCGTAATATGAATTCATTCCTCTCACTAAGGAACTTTTCCAGAGTGGTGAGGGGGCGCTGTCCCCAGACTGGGACATCGCAGCTTGTTTATATTTGTGTCCACACAGGATCAGGGGGTGGCACCCTCCCACACACATTGAACGTTGACACATAGTGGATAAACTTTGGACAATATAGGGTGCGTTGCCATTATTTGCAATGCAGAGTACCGACACTTCCGTGGGGCAAACTGGTACTCTAAATAAAAATAAGTTGTCCCCGAGCACATAGACACAGATTCTTAGATTGTCCCAAGAGAAAAGATAACCACAATCAAAATTGCTTTTTCAAAGTTCATCAAATCAAGTTCCTTTAATTTTCATTTCTTTTCTCTTCATATATCAACAAAAACTCTTCATAATCTCCTTCAAATTGACATAAAATGTAGCCAATGCATCAAGGACCAATGCCAACACGTGTTTCGTCAGAGGGTACAATTACCCAAATGACTTCTTCAGGGCAAAAGATACAGTCCAAATATGAGGTCAGACAACCAAATTCCAGAAGATATTAGTTCCTCAAATATTACCGAGAACTCAATCCATTTTCTATTTCAGAGTTCTTCTTGTAGAGTAAAATATAATTGAATTTCTTAGAAAACTAACCCCTTTTTTTCCGGCGTGAGGAGTACTCTCCTAGATCTTAATTATATTTTACTCTACAAGAAGAACTCTGAAATAGAAAATGGATTGAGTTCTCGGTAATATTTGAGGAACTAATATCTTCTGGAATTTGGTTGTCTGACCTCATATTTGGACTGTATCTTTTGCCCTGAAGAAGTCATTTGGGTAATTGTACCCTCTGACGAAACACGTGTTGGCATTGGTCCTTGATGCATTGGCTACATTTTATGTCAATTTGAAGGAGATTATGAAGAGTTTTTGTTGATATATGAAGAGAAAAGAAATGAAAATTAAAGGAACTTGATTTGATGAACTTTTAAAAAGCAATTTTGATTGTGGTTATCTTTTCTCTTGGGACAATCTAAGAATCTGTGTCTATGTGCTCGGGGACAACTTATTTTTGTCATTTGAACTCCCTGGTTCCAGAGGAGTTCTTCTTTTTGGGGGCGCTGGTGGCCGTTTCTCCCTGTTCCCTTGAGCCGCTTTATTTGGAGAATATTACAGCAGTTGTTGTTGCGCAAAATTTACCCAGCCACTACCACGTTTTGTATGGTACTCTAAATAGTAAGTACCTGAACTTCTGTATTTCCATATAATACTTGCGGCTGCTCTGTGCACAATGCACAAGTTACTTTCCTTCGGTAACGATATATCTGTAAGAAACAGTAGTTAGTATTAGATTCCTTACCTTAGAATATCCCCAGGCGTCAGACTGGATCCGGAAATTTTTGCGTAGCTGTACCCTTGCGCGTCGGTAGGCGTCGTCTGCGGCTCCGCGTCAGTCGTCGGCGTCGGGATGACGTCGCCGGAGTACTTAGACGCCGCCCTCGCGCGCTGACTTCAGTTCTTACGATACAAAAAAGGGGGTGGTGATGAACAGAGTGTCTGAATTAAGCAGACCACTCTTACCCAGTCCAAAGATCAGGGCTTGATCCATCACCGTTATTTATCTCACTGCCCCATCCCAGCTCAGAACCTGGCTATATGCAAATTAGTCTGTCCCTGGCCCAGTGCATCATGGGAACAGGGCAGACCAAACTACCAAGCCAATTCTTCACCAGAAAGGAGACAAGCTACCGGGGACCGGTTTCTGGCATTTCAGCCTCTTCGGCCCGGCTTGCTTGAATCCTGATGGAGCAGTGAGAAAGGGACTCATGTCTGAGTATACCCTGCCACACCTATAGTGGCCAAAAACGATACAGAAAAGGGGGTGGTGATGAACAGAGTGTCTGAATTAAGCAGACCACTCTTACCCAGTCCAAAGATCAGGGCTTGATCCATCACCGTTATTTATCTCACTGCCCCATCCCAGCTCAGAACCTGGCTATATGCAAATTAGTCTGTCCCTGGCCCAGTGCATCATGGGAACAGGGCAGACCACACTACCAAGCCAATTCTTCACCAGAAAGGAGACAAGCTACCGGGGACCGGTTTCTGGCATTTCAGCCTCTTCGGCCCGGCTTGCTTGAATCCTGATGGAGCAGTGAGAAAGGGACTCATGTCTGAGTATACCCTGCCACACCTATAGTGGCCAAAAACGATACAGAAAAGGGGGTGGTGATGAACAGAGTGTCTGAATTAAGCAGACCACTCTTACCCAGTCCAAAGATCAGGGCTTGATCCATCACCGTTATTTATCTCACTGCCCCATCCCAGCTCAGAACCTGGCTATATGCAAATTAGTCTGTCCCTGGCCCAGTGCATCATGGGAACAGGGCAGACCAAACTACCAAGCCAATTCTTCACCAGAAAGGAGACAAGCTACCGGGGACCGGTTTCTGGCATTTCAGCCTCTTCGGCCCAGCTTGCTTGAATCCTGATGGAGCAGTGAGAAAGGGACTCATGTCTGAGTATACCCTGCCACACCTATAGTGGCCAAAAACGATACAGAAAAGGGGGTGGTGATGAACAGAGTGTCTGAATTAAGCAGACCACTCTTACCCAGTCCAAAGATCAGGGCTTGATCCATCACCGTTATTTATCTCACTGCCCCATCCCAGCTCAGAACCTGGCTATATGCAAATTAGTCTGTCCCTGGCCCAGTGCATCATGGGAACAGGGCAGACCAAACTACCAAGCCAATTCTTCACCAGAAAGGAGACAAGCTACCGGGGACCGGTTTCTGGCATTTCAGCCTCTTCGGCCCGGCTTGCTTGAATCCTGATGGAGCAGTGAGAAAGGGACTCATGTCTGAGTCTACCCTGCCACACCTATAGTGGCCAAAAACGATACAGAAAAGGGGGTGGTGATGAACAGAGTGTCTGAATTAAGCAGACCACTCTTACCCAGTCCAAAGATCAGGGCTTGATCCATCACCGATATTTATCTCACTGCCCCATCCCAGCTCAGAACCTGGCTATATGCAAATTAGTCTGTCCCTGGCCCAGTGCATCATGGGAACAGGGCAGACCAAACTACCAAGCCAATTCTTCACCAGAAAGGAGACAAGCTACCGGGGACCGGTTTCTGGCATTTCAGCCTCTTCGGCCCGGCTTGCTTGAATCCTGATGGAGCAGTGAGAAAGGGACTCATGTCTGAGTATACCCTGCCACACCTATAGTGGCCAAAAGCGATACAGAAAAGGGGGTGGTGATGAACAGAGTGTCTGAATTAAGCAGACCACTCTTACCCAGTCCAAAGATCAGGGCTTGATCCATCACCGTTATTTATCTCACTGCCCCATCCCAGCTCAGAACCTGGCTATATGCAAATTAGTCTGTCCCTGGCCCAGTGCATCATGGGAACAGGGCAGACCAAACTACCAAGCCAATTCTTCACCAGAAAGGAGACAAGCTACCGGGGACCGGTTTCTGGCATTTCAGCCTCTTCGGCCCAGCTTGCTTGAATCCTGATGGAGCAGTGAGAAAGGGACTCATGTCTGAGTATACCCTGCCACACCTATAGTGGCCAAAAACGATACAGAAAAGGGGGTGGTGATGAACAGAGTGTCTGAATTAAGCAGACCACTCTTACCCAGTCCAAAGATCAGGGCTTGATCCATCACCGTTATTTATCTCACTGCCCCATCCCAGCTCAGAACCTGGCTATATGCAAATTAGTCTGTCCCTGGCCCAGTGCATCATGGGAACAGGGCAGACCAAACTACCAAGCCAATTCTTCACCAGAAAGGAGACAAGCTACCGGGGACCGGTTTCTGGCATTTCAGCCTCTTCGGCCCGGCTTGCTTGAATCCTGATGGAGCAGTGAGAAAGGGACTCATGTCTGAGTCTACCCTGCCACACCTATAGTGGCCAAAAACGATACAGAAAAGGGGGTGGTGATGAACAGAGTGTCTGAATTAAGCAGACCACTCTTACCCAGTCCAAAGATCAGGGCTTGATCCATCACCGATATTTATCTCACTGCCCCATCCCAGCTCAGAACCTGGCTATATGCAAATTAGTCTGTCCCTGGCCCAGTGCATCATGGGAACAGGGCAGACCAAACTACCAAGCCAATTCTTCACCAGAAAGGAGACAAGCTACCGGGGACCGGTTTCTGGCATTTCAGCCTCTTCGGCCCGGCTTGCTTGAATCCTGATGGAGCAGTGAGAAAGGGACTCATGTCTGAGTATACCCTGCCACACCTATAGTGGCCAAAAACGATACAGAAAAGGGGGTGGTGATGAACAGAGTGTCTGAATTAAGCAGACCACTCTTACCCAGTCCAAAGATCAGGGCTTGATCCATCACCGTTATTTATCTCACTGCCCCATCCCAGCTCAGAACCTGGCTATATGCAAATTAGTCTGTCCCTGGCCCAGTGCATCATGGGAACAGGGCAGACCAAACTACCAAGCCAATTCTTCACCAGAAAGGAGACAAGCTACCGGGGACCGGTTTCTGGCATTTCAGCCTCTTCGGCCCGGCTTGCTTGAATCCTGATGGAGCAGTGAGAAAGGGACTCATGTCTGAGTATACCCTGCCACACCTATAGTGGCCAAAAACGATACAGAAAAGGGGGTGGTGATGAACAGAGTGTCTGAATTAAGCAGACCACTCTTACCCAGTCCAAAGATCAGGGCTTGATCCATCACCGTTATTTATCTCACTGCCCCATCCCAGCTCAGAACCTGGCTATATGCAAATTAGTCTGTCCCTGGCCCAGTGCATCATGGGAACAGGGCAGACCAAACTACCAAGCCAATTCTTCACCAGAAAGGAGACAAGCTACCGGGGACCGGTTTCTGGCATTTCAGCCTCTTCGGCCCGGCTTGCTTGAATCCTGATGGAGCAGTGAGAAAGGGACTCATGTCTGAGTCTACCCTGCCACACCTATAGTGGCCAAAAACGATACAGAAAAGGGGGTGGTGATGAACAGAGTGTCTGAATTAAGCAGACCACTCTTACCCAGTCCAAAGATCAGGGCTTGATCCATCACCGTTATTTATCTCACTGCCCCATCCCAGCTCAGAACCTGGCTATATGCAAATTAGTCTGTCCCTGGCCCAGTGCATCATGGGAACAGGGCAGACCAAACTACCAAGCCAATTCTTCACCAGAAAGGAGACAAGCTACCGGGGACCGGTTTCTGGCATTTCAGCCTCTTCGGCCCGGCTTGCTTGAATCCTGATGGAGCAGTGAGAAAGGGACTCATGTCTGAGTATACCCTGCCACACCTATAGTGGCCAAAAACGATACAGAAAAGGGGGTGGTGATGAACAGAGTGTCTGAATTAAGCAGACCACTCTTACCCAGTCCAAAGATCAGGGCTTGATCCATCACCGTTATTTATCTCACTGCCCCATCCCAGCTCAGAACCTGGCTATATGCAAATTAGTCTGTCCCTGGCCCAGTGCATCATGGGAACAGGGCAGACCAAACTACCAAGCCAATTCTTCACCAGAAAGGAGACAAGCTACCGGGGACCGGTTTCTGGCATTTCAGCCTCTTCGGCCCGGCTTGCTTGAATCCTGATGGAGCAGTGAGAAAGGGACTCATGTCTGAGTATACCCTGCCACACCTATAGTGGCCAAAAACGATACAGAAAAGGGGGTGGTGATGAACAGAGTGTCTGAATTAAGCAGACCACTCTTACCCAGTCCAAAGATCAGGGCTTGATCCATCACCGTTATTTATCTCACTGCCCCATCCCAGCTCAGAACCTGGCTATATGCAAATTAGTCTGTCCCTGGCCCAGTGCATCATGGGAACAGGGCAGACCAAACTACCAAGCCAATTCTTCACCAGAAAGGAGACAAGCTACCGGGGACCGGTTTCTGGCATTTCAGCCTCTTCGGCCCGGCTTGCTTGAATCCTGATGGAGCAGTGAGAAAGGGACTCATGTCTGAGTATACCCTGCCACACCTATAGTGGCCAAAAACGATACAGAAAAGGGGGTGGTGATGAACAGAGTGTCTGAATTAAGCAGACCACTCTTACCCAGTCCAAAGATCCGGGCTTGATCCATCACCGTTATTTATCTCACTGCCCCATCCCAGCTCAGAACCTGGCTATATGCAAATTAGTCTGTCCCTGGCCCAGTGCATCATGGGAACAGGGCAGACCAAACTACCAAGCCAATTCTTCACCAGAAAGGAGACAAGCTACCGGGGACCGGTTTCTGGCATTTCAGCCTCTTCGGCCCGGCTTGCTTGAATCCTGATGGAGCAGTGAGAAAGGGACTCATGTCTGAGTATACCCTGCCACACCTATAGTGGCCACAAACGATACAGAAAAGGGGGTGGTGATGAACAGAGTGTCTGAATTAAGCAGACCACTCTTACCCAGTCCAAAGATCAGGGCTTGATCCATCACCGTTATTTATCTCACTGCCCCATCCCAGCTCAGAACCTGGCTATATGCAAATTAGTCTGTCCCTGGCCCAGTGCATCATGGGAACAGGGCAGACCAAACTACCAAGCCAATTCTTCACCAGAAAGGAGACAAGCTACCGGGGACCGGTTTCTGGCATTTCAGCCTCTTCGGCCCGGCTTGCTTGAATCCTGATGGAGCAGTGAGAAAGGGACTCATGTCTGAGTATACCCTGCCACACCTATAGTGGCCAAAAACGATACAGAAAAGGGGGTGGTGATGAACAGAGTGTCTGAATTAAGCAGACCACTCTTACCCAGTCCAAAGATCAGGGCTTGATCCATCACCGTTATTTATCTCACTGCCCCATCCCAGCTCAGAACCTGGCTATATGCAAATTAGTCTGTCCCTGGCCCAGTGCATCATGGGAACAGGGCAGACCAAACTACCAAGCCAATTCTTCACCAGAAAGGAGACAAGCTACCGGGGACCGGTTTCTGGCATTTCAGCCTCTTCGGCCCGGCTTGCTTGAATCCTGATGGAGCAGTGAGAAAGGGACTCATGTCTGAGTATACCCTGCCACACCTATAGTGGCCAAAAACGATACAGAAAAGGGGGTGGTGATGAACAGAGTGTCTGAATTAAGCAGACCACTCTTACCCAGTCCAAAGATCCGGGCTTGATCCATCACCGTTATTTATCTCACTGCCCCATCCCAGCTCAGAACCTGGCTATATGCAAATTAGTCTGTCCCTGGCCCAGTGCATCATGGGAACAGGGCAGACCAAACTACCAAGCCAATTCTTCACCAGAAAGGAGACAAGCTACCGGGGACCGGTTTCTGGCATTTCAGCCTCTTCGGCCCGGCTTGCTTGAATCCTGATGGAGCAGTGAGAAAGGGACTCATGTCTGAGTATACCCTGCCACACCTATAGTGGCCAAAAACGATACAGAAAAGGGGGTGGTGATGAACAGAGTGTCTGAATTAAGCAGACCACTCTTACCCAGTCCAAAGATCAGGGCTTGATCCATCACCGTTATTTATCTCACTGCCCCATCCCAGCTCAGAACCTGGCTATATGCAAATTAGTCTGTCCCTGGCCCAGTGCATCATGGGAACAGGGCAGACCAAACTACCAAGCCAATTCTTCACCAGAAAGGAGACAAGCTACCGGGGACCGGTTTCTGGCATTTCAGCCTCTTCTGCCCGGCTTGCTTGAATCCTGATGGAGCAGTGAGAAAGGGACTCATGTCTGAGTCTACCCTGCCACACCTATAGTGGCCAAAAACGATACAGAAAAGGGGGTGGTGATGAACAGAGTGTCTGAATTAAGCAGACCACTCTTACCCAGTCCAAAGATCAGGGCTTGATCCATCACCGTTATTTATCTCACTGCCCCATCCCAGCTCAGAACCTGGCTATATGCAAATTAGTCTGTCCCTGGCCCAGTGCATCATGGGAACAGGGCAGACCAAACTACCAAGCCAATTCTTCACCAGAAAGGAGACAAGCTACCGGGGACCGGTTTCTGGCATTTCAGCCTCTTCGGCCCGGCTTGCTTGAATCCTGATGGAGCAGTGAGAAAGGGACTCATGTCTGAGTATACCCTGCCACACCTATAGTGGCCAAAAACGATACAGAAAAGGGGGTGGTGATGAACAGAGTGTCTGAATTAAGCAGACCACTCTTACCCAGTCCAAAGATCAGGGCTTGATCCATCACCGTTATTTATCTCACTGCCCCATCCCAGCTCAGAACCTGGCTATATGCAAATTAGTCTGTCCCTGGCCCAGTGCATCATGGGAACAGGGCAGACCAAACTACCAAGCCAATTCTTCACCAGAAAGGAGACGAGCTACCGGGGACCGGTTTCTGGCATTTCAGCCTCTTCGGCCCGGCTTGCTTGAATCCTGATGGAGCAGTGAGAAAGGGACTCATGTCTGAGTATACCCTGCCACACCTATAGTGGCCAAAAACGATACAGAAAAGGGGGTGGTGATGAACAGAGTGTCTGAATTAAGCAGACCACTCTTACCCAGTCCAAAGATCAGGGCTTGATCCATCACCGTTATTTATCTCACTGCCCCATCCCAGCTCAGAACGTGGCTATATGCAAATTAGTCTGTCCCTGGCCCAGTGCATCATGGGAACAGGGCAGACCAAACTACCAAGCCAATTCTTCACCAGAAAGGAGACAAGCTACCGGGGACCGGTTTCTGGCATTTCAGCCTCTTCGGCCCGGCTTGCTTGAATCCTGATGGAGCAGTGAGAAAGGGACTCATGTCTGAGTATACCCTGCCACACCTATAGTGGCCAAAAACGATACAGAAAAGGGGGTGGTGATGAACAGAGTGTCTGAATTAAGCAGACCACTCTTACCCAGTCCAAAGATCAGGGCTTGATCCATCACCGTTATTTATCTCACTGCCCCATCCCAGCTCAGAACCTGGCTATATGCAAATTAGTCTGTCCCTGGCCCAGTGCATCATGGGAACAGGGCAGACCAAACTACCAAGCCAATTCTTCACCAGAAAGGAGACAAGCTACCGGGGACCGGTTTCTGGCATTTCAGCCTCTTCGGCCCGGCTTGCTTGAATCCTGATGGAGCAGTGAGAAAGGGACTCATGTCTGAGTATACCCTGCCACACCTATAGTGGCCAAAAACGATACAGAAAAGGGGGTGGTGATGAACAGAGTGTCTGAATTAAGCAGACCACTCTTACCCAGTCCAAAGATCAGGGCTTGATCCATCACCGTTATTTATCTCACTGCCCCATCCCAGCTCAGAACCTGGCTATATGCAAATTAGTCTGTCCCTGGCCCAGTGCATCATGGGAACAGGGCAGACCAAACTACCAAGCCAATTCTTCACCAGAAAGGAGACAAGCTACCGGGGACCGGTTTCTGGCATTTCAGCCTCTTCGGCCCGGCTTGCTTGAATCCTGATGGAGCAGTGAGAAAGGGACTCATGTCTGAGTATACCCTGCCACACCTATAGTGGCCAAAAACGATACAGAAAAGGGGGTGGTGATGAACAGAGTGTCTGAATTAAGCAGACCACTCTTACCCAGTCCAAAGATCAGGGCTTGATCCATCACCGTTATTTATCTCACTGCCCCATCCCAGCTCAGAACCTGGCTATATGCAAATTAGTCTGTCCCTGGCCCAGTGCATCATGGGAACAGGGCAGACCAAACTACCAAGCCAATTCTTCACCAGAAAGGAGACAAGCTACCGGGGACCGGTTTCTGGCATTTCAGCCTCTTCGGCCCGGCTTGCTTGAATCCTGATGGAGCAGTGAGAAAGGGACTCATGTCTGAGTCTACCCTGCCACACCTATAGTGGCCAAAAACGATACAGAAAAGGGGGTGGTGATGAACAGAGTGTCTGAATTAAGCAGACCACTCTTACCCAGTCCAAAGATCAGGGCTTGATCCATCACCGTTATTTATCTCACTGCCCCATCCCAGCTCAGAACGTGGCTATATGCAAATTAGTCTGTCCCTGGCCCAGTGCATCATGGGAACAGGGCAGACCAAACTACCAAGCCAATTCTTCACCAGAAAGGAGACAAGCTACCGGGGACCGGTTTCTGGCATTTCAGCCTCTTCGGCCCGGCTTGCTTGAATCCTGATGGAGCAGTGAGAAAGGGACTCATGTCTGAGTATACCCTGCCACACCTATAGTGGCCAAAAACGATACAGAAAAGGGGGTGGTGATGAACAGAGTGTCTGAATTAAGCAGACCACTCTTACCCAGTCCAAAGATCAGGGCTTGATCCATCACCGTTATTTATCTCACTGCCCCATCTCAGCTCAGAACCTGGCTATATGCAAATTAGTCTGTCCCTGGCCCAGTGCATCATGGGAACAGGGCAGACCAAACTACCAAGCCAATTCTTCACCAGAAAGGAGACAAGCTACCGGGGACCGGTTTCTGGCATTTCAGCCTCTTCGGCCCGGCTTGCTTGAATCCTGATGGAGCAGTGAGAAAGGGACTCATGTCTGAGTCTACCCTGCCACACCTATAGTGGCCAAAAACGATACAGAAAAGGGGGTGGTGATGAACAGAGTGTCTGAATTAAGCAGACCACTCTTACCCAGTCCAAAGATCAGGGCTTGATCCATCACCGTTATTTATCTCACTGCCCCATCCCAGCTCAGAACCTGGCTATATGCAAATTAGTCTGTCCCTGGCCCAGTGCATCATGGGAACAGGGCAGACCAAACTACCAAGCCAATTCTTCACCAGAAAGGAGACAAGCTACCGGGGACCGGTTTCTGGCATTTCAGCCTCTTCGCCCCGGCTTGCTTGAATCCTGATGGAGCAGTGAGAAAGGGACTCATGTCTGAGTATACCCTGCCACACCTATAGTGGCCAAAAACGATACAGAAAAGGGGGTGGTGATGAACAGAGTGTCTGAATTAAGCAGACCACTCTTACCCAGTCCAAAGATCAGGGCTTGATCCATCACCGTTATTTATCTCACTGCCCCATCCCAGCTCAGAACCTGGCTATATGCAAATTAGTCTGTCCCTGGCCCAGTGCATCATGGGAACAGGGCAGACCAAACTACCAAGCCAATTCTTCACCAGAAAGAAGACGAGCTACCGGGGACCGGTTTCTGGCATTTCAGCCTCTTCGGCCCGGCTTGCTTGAATCCTGATGGAGCAGTGAGAAAGGGACTCATGTCTAAGTATACCCTGCCACACCTATAGTGGCCAAAAACGATACAGAAAAGGGGGTGGTGATGAACAGAGTGTCTGAATTAAGCAGACCACTCTTACCCAGTCCAAAGATCAGGGCTTGATCCATCACCGTTATTTATCTCACTGCCCCATCCCAGCTCAGAACCTGGCTATATGCAAATTAGTCTGTCCCTGGCCCAGTGCATCATGGGAACAGGGCAGACCAAACTACCAAGCCAATTCTTCACCAGAAAGGAGACAAGCTACCGGGGACCGGTTTCTGGCATTTCAGCCTCTTCGGCCCGGCTTGCTTGAATCCTGATGGAGCAGTGAGAAAGGGATTCATGTCTGAGTATACCCTGCCACACCTATAGTGGCCAAAAACGATACAGAAAAGGGGGTGCTTAATTCAGAGACTCTGTCCATCACCACCCCTTGTTGTAAATTATTTTGTCCACCCTAAGCGTGGAAGGGTATACTCAGATGTGAGTCCCTTGCTCATTGCACCATCAGGATTCAAGCAAGCCGGGCCGAAGACGCCTGAAATGGCAGAAACCGGTCCCCGGAAGCTTGTTTCCTTCCCAGTGTAAGAATTGGCTTTTGTAGTCTGGTCTGCCCTGTTCCCATGATGCACTGGGCCAGGGACAGACTAATTTGCATACAGCCAGGTTCTGAAACTGGGATGGTGCAATGAGCTAAAAAACGGTGTTGGATCTAGCCCTGATCTCTTGACTGGGTGAGAGTACTCTGCTTAATTCAGAGACTCTGTCCATCACCACCCCTTGTTGTAAATTTTTTTGACTTCAGTTCTTATACACAGCTTTTCCACGCCAGAAACGCAGAGCCATGATAAAAACCAACACTGGTGACATGAAACTAGGGCCCTGAAAGGGGATGACCTTAACCCTAGTTATCGGTTCGCAGAACGGGGAGGATGGGTGGGGCGGTAAGGAATCGAATACTAACTACTGTTTCTTACAGATATATCGTTACCAAAGGTAAGTAACTTGTGCATCTGAAAGAAACAGGTTAGTATTAGATTCCTTACCTTAGAATAGATACCCCAGCAATACCAACCCCGGTGGTGGGTCTGCGAACCAATAATCACACCAGAAAGTCCTGGAGGACGGAACGGCCAAAGAAGCCATCCCTCCGGACTTGGCTGTCCAGGCAGTAGTGCCTTGCGAACGTGTGCAGCGAGGCCCACGTAGCTGCCTGACATATGTCCTGCAAGGGGACTCCCCGGCCCAGGGCAGTAGTAGCCGCCGTGGCCCGAGTGGAATGGTCCCTCAGCCCAACAGGAGGTTCCTTCTTAGCCATAGAGTAGCATGCCTTGATGCACAACACAACCCACCGAGAGATGGTCCGTTTGTGCACCGCCCGTCTCTTCTTAGCGCCCACGGAACCAACAAAGAGTTGGTCATCCACCCGGAACTGGCGTGTGCGATCCAGATAGTATGAGAGCGCACGTTTTGGGTCCAGACGATGGAGCCGCTCTTCCTCTTTAGAGGGATGCGGAGGCGGAAAAAAGGTGGGCAAGGTGATGGACTGCCCGATGTGGAAGGCTGTGACTACCTTGGGCAGGAAAGAGGGTCTTGTCCGCAATACAACCTTGTCCGGATGGACAGAAAGGAAAGGAGGTTTAGAGGAAAGAGCCTGGAGCTCTCTCACTCTCCTGGCAGAGGTGATGGCAACCAGGAAAGCAGTCTTAAGTGTAAGAAGACGGAGAGGACAGTTATGAAGCGGCTCAAAAGGAGCGCACATCAGGTAAGTTAGAACCAGGTTCAAGTCTCACTGGGGCATCACGAAAGGAACAGGGGGGAACATATGAGTGATGCCCTTCAAGAATCTGTTAACAATCGGGGACTTGAACTAAGAAGGATGATCAGGTAGCCTCAAGAAGGCGGAAAGGGCAGAAAGGTAGCCCTTGATAGTGCCCAGAGCAGAGCCCTGCTGGGCAAGAGAAAGAAGGAAGAGGAGAACTTCAGAAAGGGGGGCAGAGAGTGGATCCACAGCCTTTGCTGTGCACCATGCCACAAATCTGTTCCACCTGCAGGCGTATACCGACTTTGTGGAGGGACGCCTGGCTGCCAGAATCACAGTACCAACTTCAGGAGGCAAGTCAAATGGCCTCAACTGCCGCTGCTCAATCTCCAAGCATGGAGGTGGAGACTGGACAGGTTCGGGTGGAGGACCGTCCCCTGCTGCTGCGACAGAAGGTCCTCCTGAAGAGGCAGATGAATCGGGGGATCGACAGACATGCGGAGTAGCTCTGGATACCAATATCTTCGTGCCCAGTCTGGAGCCACAAGGATAACTTGGGCCCGGTCGTGCCTGATCTTCTTCAGCACTCTGGGCAGAAGTGGTATAGGCGGAAAGGCGTACAACAGACCGCAGCTCCACTCGTGACGAAAAGCGTCTCCGAGCGAGTGCCGCCTTGGAAATTCCAACGCGCAGAACTGATGACATTGCGCGTTCTCTTCTGTGGCGAATAGATCTAACCAAGGCTCACCCCACTGCTGAAAGAGGCCTTGCGCCACGTCCGAGTTCAGACGCCATTCGTGATCCATCATGCACCGACTGCTGAGTTCGTCCGCCCTGGCGTTCAGGGAACCTGCCAGGTGTTGAACCACCAGGGTCACGCCCTGATGTTCCAGCCACTGCCAGAGGCGCAGAGCCTCCTGGCATAGGGTCCACGACCCCACCCCACCCTGTTTGTTGCAGTACCACATGGCGGTGGTGTTGTCCGTGAACACCTGCACTACACTCCCCCGGACAGAGGGGAGGAATGCCTTCAGTGCAAGTCGGATCGCCCGCAGCTCCAGAAGGTTGATGTGGAGCCGGGACTCCGCCGGAGACCAGAGTCCTCTGATCTCCGCCTCTCCCATGTGGCCCACCCAGCCCTGGAGGGACGCGTCCGTCACAACTACGTGCTCCAGTTGGGGTAGGGAGAGGGATCTGCCGCTGATCCAATCGCGGTCCGTGAGCCACCACTGCAACTGTCTTGCAGTGCCCTCCGAGATGAAGACATGGTCGGACAAGTTGCCCTGATGCTGGGCCACTGAAACTTCAGGTCCCACTGCAGAGCCCGCATCCGCCACCGGGAGTGATGCACCAGAAGGATGCAGGAGGCCATCAGCCCCAGAAGCCGCAGCGTCAACCTGACCGAGACTCGGGATAAAGGCTGAAAGATCGGAATCAGAGCCTGAATATCCCGAACCCGCTGTTCGGGAGGATAAACCCGAAACTGCGCCGAGTCTAGAACTGCTCCGATGAAGAGGAGCTTCTGAGAGGCACACAGGTGTGACTTCGGCACATTGATGGAGAACCCCAGCAGGTGCAGGAGGTCGGCCGTAGTCTGGAGGTGGCTGACTACTGTCTGGGGCGAGCCCGCCTTCAACAACCAGTCGTCGAGGTAGGGGAAGACTGAAACCCCTAACCTGCGCAGATGAGCTGCGACCACCGCCATCACTTTCGTGAACACCCGTGGGGCGCTGGTAAGGCCGAAGGGGAGCACGGTAAACTGAAAGTGCTCGTGGCCTACCGTGAACCGCAGGTAACGCCGGTGGGCCGGCAGGACGGGGATGTGAAAATAAGCGTCCTGCAAGTCCAACGCTACCATCCAGTCTCCAGGGTCCAGGGCAGCTAAGACCTGAGCCAATGTCAGTATCTTCAACTTCTCCTTCCGGAGGAAGCCGTTGATGTTCCGTAGGTCCAAGATAGGGCGTAGGCCCCCTTTGCCCTTCTTGTGTACCAGAAAGTAGTGGGAGTAACAACCACACCCTACTTCTGGCCCAGGAACGCGCTCGATGGCCCCTTTGGCCAAGAGGGCCGTAACTTCCTCTTGTAGAAGTTTCAAGTGATCCCCCGACACGCGGTGGTACTGCGATGGCATGGCTGGAGGGGACGCCTCGAAGGGGAGGGAGTAGCCCCTTCGGACGATTTGCAGCACCCACCTGTCCGATGTGACAGTGCGCCAGTGGTGGTGGTGATGGAGGACCCTGCCCCCCACTGGCGTCACATGGGCCTGAAAACACAGACTAGGAGGGTTTTGAGGCGGATGCTGCAGGGGTAGGTTTGGACTGGCCTCGCCGTTGTCCCCGACCGCCGCCACGGCAGTTTCCACGTCCGCCACCGTGCTGGATGGTAGTCTGCGGCCCCTGGCTGGCAGGACATGTGGGGGCGCCCCTTCCTTGGTCACGAAAGGAGCGAAAGGCAGCCGTTTGCTGGCGTGGGGCCGAGAGGCCCAAGGACTTGGCCTTAGCCCTGGAGTCCTTAAAGCGCTCAAGCGCATGGTCTGCCTTGTCGCCAAAGAGGCGACGGCCATCAAATGGCATGTCCATAAGGGTGTTTTGGATATCAGCCGAAAAGTTGGCGGACCTCAACCAGGCATGGCGACGAATCGCCACCGTCGTTGCCATCGCTATGCCCAGTGAGTCAGTGGTATCCAGCCCACATGGGATGGAATACCGTGTCGCATCTCGACCCTCCGCAAGGGCTTGGGCGAGTTTAGTCTGGACCTCCTCCGGACATTGTGGCAGCACGTCCACGACCGTGTCCCACAGAGAGTGGGTGTAACGGCCCAAGAGGCATGCTGTGTTGACTGACCGCAATCCCAAACTCAAGAAGGAGAATACCTTCTTCCTGTATTGCTCATACCTCTTGGATTCCCGATCGAGGGAGCCGACGGGAATGCGGTCTGGGAGTGGGAGGCCTGGATAACGAGGCTCTCGGGAGGTGGATGGACAGGAAGCAAGGGTCGCCCGGAGCCAGGCTGTGGCGCCTGGCCACGTTCCTATCCACAGGCTGACCTGTAGCGGGCTTGGACCAAGGGCCCAGAAGAACGTCCGACAAGGCCTCATTAAAAGGCAGCAGAGGCTCGGCCTAGCTTGTCTGCGGTTTAAGGACCTCTGTGAGGAGGTTAGTCCTCACGGCCGCGACGGGGAGCTCAAGGCCCAAGGCCTTGGCAGCCCGCGTCAGCACCACACTATAGGCAGCCCCCTCCTCCGTAGCCACGGTAGGAGGGGAGACAAAACCAGTGTCGGGCGAGGTGTCCAGACCACTGGCATCCCCAAGCTCACCTGTCCAGTCCTGAAAAGACTGACACTCCCGTGTCAGAGGGTCCTCGGACCCCTCCCAATCCCCCTCGTCACCCATCGCCTGATACTCAGGCTCATAAGACGGGGCCGGGTCGTAGAAGTAGAAATCTCCCATCGGCGTCGGCGCCGGACCCGAATCGAGGGCAGGACCGGGGACGGCGGCGTCCTGGGACGGCGCTGGGGGTGATACCCTGGGGGCCGGCGAGGTCGTGAGGTCCACCGGCGGCGGCCCGGACCCGGATCCGGCGGGGCCCTGCAGCATCGGGACCGAAGTCGCCAACGGCGTCGGAGCCGAAGCACCCGACAGCGTCGGGGCCAAAGCACCCGGCCCGCTGGGGGACCCAGTCTGGGCAGCTTGGCCCGAAGGCGCCGCGGTACCCGATGGAGGAGTGAGCGACCTCATGGCTGAGAGGAAGGCCTCGATCTCCTCCGGCGTCGCGTGCTGCCCAGGGACCAGCGGGTATGGAGCAGACCGCGATGCCTGCGGCTCCGGCGGAGCCGCGGGGGCGGTGTCGCCCGAACCCCCGGCTGCGTCGCGCGAGCGTCGGGGGGAGTCAGTAGAGCGATGTCGTCTCTTCGACTTCTTGTGCTTCTTACCTGAGGACTTCGAGACTGATGACGACTCCCGGAAATGTGGTGACTCCGGCCCCGCGATCGGTCCCTCGACCTCCTTCCGGACCGGGACCTCGAGTGGTGCGGGGCTGACTGCCGGAGCTCGAGTCGCTTGCGGGACCGCTCCCGCCTAGCTTTAGACGTCAGGGCTCGGTAGTCGGAGCAGGACTTGTCATCGTGGTCTGGGCCCAGACAGTGAAGACACCGGCGATGGGGGTCGGTTACCGACATCAGTCGGTTGCAGTCGACGCAGGGTTTGAACCCGGGCATCCTTACGGGCACCGTCGGAGTCGTTAGAGACTCGAAAGATGATCAAAAAGGATAGAAAAAGTTTGTCAAAAATTGACTAGGGTACAACTTTTTCTGGATCGGCGCTTGCTGGCGTGGAAAAAATAAGAACTGACGTCAGTGCGCGAGGGCGGCGTCTAAGTACTCCGGCGACGTCATCCCGGAGCCAACGACGCCGACGAAGGACGCGGAGCCGCAGACGACGCCTACCGACGTGCAAGGGTACTGCTACGCAAAAATTTCCGGATCCAGTCTGAGGCCTGGGGATATTCTAAGGTAAGGAATCTAATACTAACCTGTTTCTTTCAGATGATCTGGAGCAGCTTATGGACGCGGCCCTCAGCCTCACAGGCTTTAGGAGCCCAGGACAGGGAGCGTCAGAAGGGCTGTGGATCGCGCAACCTGTGTGTGTGTGTGAGTGTTTGGGGCTGGGGCAGGCTTAGAAGGGCCACGGCGAGTGTTCCAATCAGGGCTCCAGTTGGGGTACCACGCGGGTGGACGGCGTCCCCCCACTTATTTTACCGGGTGGACAGCCGCCCCCCCTGCCAAACAGCTGGACTTCACTCTTTGGCCTCTCTGGGACGAGGAGCTCGGAGCTCACAGCATGCTACTCACGTGCTGACTCCTAAGATGCAATTGCATCTAATGGGCCTCATGGTGCAAGCCACCTTTCATGACGTCACTTCCTGTCATGACGTCACTTCCGGTGACAGCGTCCCCCCACTTCTTTTTTAGGACTTGTTCCCTGGTTCCAATGTGGAAAAATAAGGCGTAGTAGCGTTGCGAAAAAGAGAACGGAGCTGTGCACGGCTGACCAGTGGGCATGGAGCGATCCAGCTCATTGTTTGGAAAGAAATTATAAAGGAGTTGCCACAGGTGTCAGGTGAGAGTTTGCATGTGAGTCGTGACATCTGCAAGGCGAAGCATCTACCACATCAAGCGAACACTCCTTTTCTTTCCCTTGACACATGCCGTCAGAATTCCACCAGCTAACAATCTACCCTGTTGTTGCATTTTCCGAGAATATGCTGCATACATTAACACAACTGCCTAGCTTAGGGAGGTGTGTGAACCATGGCTTTGCTTGTTCATCCACCAGTAAGGTGATAAATTAATAGTTTTACGGTTTATGCAAATAATACAAAAACAGAAACAGGATTACAATGATTAACTGAACATCTGAACCGCCCACAGAGTAATTAAACTTAGATGGACCTGAAGTATACAAAGCAGAATAGATGTAGCATTCGTAGGACTCACACAGGCATTTCGAGACATGTAGCATTTGTGAGATGACTTAAACAGCTGAAAGGCAGAAGTCTGCTGTGGAGTTCCTTCATGGGATCTAGTAGCGAAGCAAACCCAGGTCCTGATTTTGTATAGAACTTTAAAGTCAAAGCATTGAGGGCAACCTGCCTCGTTCATTGGTTGTGGCACATACATATGGGATTTACAAAACTGAGTTTGAGCTTGATCTCCTGGCGGGGTATATTGTGGACTAAATGTTACTCGTGCTTGATCTCTTGGCGGGCATAATGTACACTAGATGATACTCGGGCTTCCTCTCCTGCTGGGTTAAATTGTGCACAAGACGTTACTCAGGCTTGATCTCTTGGCGGCGTACATTGAGCAGTAGGTGTTAATCAGGGTTGATCTCTTGGCGGGGTACATTAAGCAGTAGGGGTTACTCAGGGTTGATCTCTTGGCAGGGTACATTGAGCAGTAAGGGTTACTCAGACTTCATCTCCTGGCTTTATATATTGCGCACTAGATGTTACTCGGGCTTCATCTCCTGTCAGGGTATAACATGCACTAGATGTTACTCGGGCTTCATCTCCTGGCAGGGTATAATGTGCACTAGATGTTACTCAGGCTTCATCTCCTGGCAGGGTATTATGTGCACTAGCTGTTACTCGGGCTTCATCTCCTGGCAGGGTATAATGTGCACTAGATGTTACTCAGGCTTCATCTCCTGGCAGGGTATAATGTGCACTAGATGTTACTCAGGCTTGGTCTCCAGGTGGGGTATAATGTGCACTAGATATTACTCAGGCTTCATCTCCTGGCAGGGTATAATGTGCACTAGATGTTACTCAGGCTTCATCTCCTGGCAGGGTATAATGTGCACTAGATTTATTTATTTATTTATGCAATTTATATAGCGCACAAATACCCTGGGCTGTCTCGGCGCTCTGGAGTGAATAGAAGAGCAGTTAAAATGGGTGACTACTGGTTGAAGAGCCAGGTTTTTACTAGCTTCCTAAAGGACAGGAGGGTGGTACTGGTTTTGATGACAAGGAGGAGGGCGTTCCATAGTCTAGCTGAAGCAACTGTGAATCGTCTATCTCCCCATGATGTTTTCTTTGTGCTGGGAATGGTAAGAAGATGGGCTGAGGATGAGCGCAGTGGTCTGTTGGGGGTGTAGGGGCAGAGTACTTTTTTTAGGAATTCAGGTCCAGAGTGGTTGATCGCTTTGTATGCGATGCAAAGTGCTTTAAATTTGGTACGACTTCTAATCGGTAACCAGTGAAGTTGACATTTGACTGGAGAGATTGCTTTGAATTTGGGTGTGCTGGACAAAATTTTTGCGGCTGAGTTCTGAACTAGCTGCATTTTGTTGAGGACTTTCTCCTGGGCATTTAGGAGAAGTCTGTTGCAATAGTCAACTTTCGACATAATCAGGGTGCACATGAGGGTTTTTCCGGCGCTGGTGGGGAGGAATGGTAGAAGTTTCCTTATCATTTTAAGGGTGTAGAAGGATGAGGAAACGACCGCGTTCGCATGGTGGATGAACGAAAGTTTGTCATCAAACAATACACCCAGATTCCTGACCTTTGTGACAGGTACTGGAGGAGATCGCAAATCGGTTGGCCACCAGGTGGGGGACCAACTAGGGGATAGACTGCCGAAAGTCATTACTTCCGTTTTATCGGAATTCAACTTTAGACAGTTGAGTGCCATCCAGGAACTGATGGTTAGCATTCCCTCCTGGAAGCTGGCTGCCACTGCTAGTCCATCATTGTGTACTGCCAGCACCAGTTGGGTGTCGTCGGCGTACTCGGGCTTGGTCTCCAGGCGGGGTATAATGTGCACTAGATATTACTCAGGTTTCATCTCCTGGCAGGGTATATTGTGCAGTAGATGTTACTCCGGCTTGAACTCCTGGCAGGGTATAATGTGCACTAGATATTACTCAGGCTTCATCTCCTGGCAAGGTATAATGTGCACTACATGTCACTTAGGCTTCATCTCCTGGCAGGGTATAATGTGCACTAGATGTTACTCGGGCTTCATCTCCTGGCAGGGTATAATTTTCACTAGATGTTACTCGGGCTTGGTCTTCAGGTGGGGTATAATGTGCAGTAGATATTACTCAGGCTTCATCTCCTGGCAGGGTATAATGTGCACTAGATATTACTCGGGCTTGGTCTCCAGGTGGGGTATAATGTGCACTAGATGTTACTCAGGCTTCATCTCCTGGCAGGGTATAATTTTCACTAGATGTTACTCAGGCTTCATCTCCTGGCAGGGTATAATGTGCACTAGATGTTACTCAGGCTTCATCTCCTGGCGAGGTATAATGTGCAGTAGATGTTACTCCGGCTTCATCTCTTGGCAGGGTATAAGGTGCACTAGATGTTACTAGGGCTTGGTCTCCAGGTGGGGTATAATGTGCACTAGGTATTACTTAGGCTTCATCTCCTGGCAGGGTATTTTGTGCACTAGATGTTACTCTGGCTTAATCTCCTGGGGCTACATTACACAATATGAACATTTTGATTGTTTACGTCGGGTGCACCTTTAAAAAGGTCCACCCGGCGTAAACAATGAAAGTGCACCCTATTACAATGAATGTGCTCCCACCAGGGCAGCTGCGAACTCGCGCTGCCCTCAGGGCAGCGCATTCAAGTAAAAAACGGAGCGGCTGCTTTACAGCCGCTCTGTGTTTACTTTTTACAGTGCAGGTGGCAACCCGTCTGCACTTTTGAAGGCGGGGGCTGGGGAGGGGTTCCAAGGGACCCCCTTTCCCCACTCCAGAGGGCTGCCATCAGGGGCGCAATGACAGTGTGGCACACTGTCAATGCGCCTCCTGAGGGATTCATTGCCTCTGTGCCCGCATCTATAATAAGGCGCGGGAGCAGATGCTAAGGGATCCCCTCATTTGCATGGCACTCTCCCCATGCAAATGAGGGAACGCCCCCTGCAGATAGCGCTGGCGCTTTATGTGAGCCAGTGCTATGGGTATTACAGAAGGGGTCGCACAAGTGTTTGCAGCCCCTTCTGTCATACCAAAGTTCCCGGAGTGGGGAGCGCAAAGTGGGAGCAAACACCTGTTGTGTTCCGGGGCACCTTCTATAATACGGCCTCTGGTGGGGTACATTGTGTACAAGATGTTGCCAAGGCTTGATCTCCTGGCGGGGTATAATGTGCACTAGATGTTGCTTTGGCTAGATCTCCTGGCAGGGAATAATGTGCAAAAGATTTTGCTTGTGCTTGAACTCCTGGCGGGGTATAATGTGCACTAGACGTTGCTCTGGAATGGTCCCTTGGCGGTGTATAGTGTGCATTAGATGTTACTTGGGCTCGATCTCCTGGCTGGGTTTAATGTGCAGTAGATGTTGCTCTGGCTAGATCTCCTAGCGGCGTACAATGTGCTAGTGTGCACTAGATGTTACTGGGGCTCGATCTCCTGGCTGGGTTTAATGTGTACTAGATGTTACTCTTTCTGACACAGAAAGACAAACACCAGGGGTTCTCCTTATTGACAGGTTTATTTCTGGAGTGCCTTCAAAAATTCAATTAACTGCTCTAAGCCTTTAGGTATGGGCATATTTTCATAAATACGAGTTTTGGGCAGCACCAAAATCTTTTTTGCACTTTAGAATTGTAGCAATTTATTACATTTCGCTAAGTCTATTCTGATTGGTGACATTTTCAGAGTCACACCTTGCAGCATGAACCAGTGAAGATGCTGATAATTTTTCAACATATGTATGAGCATAATGATGATAAACATAAACCCGTTGTTTCTCAGCCAAAGACCCTCGGCTGCAGTTCAAATCAGCTTGCAAGGAGACATCAAGGTGGTTGTCTTATTCTCTGCACTGAAGTCTAGAAAATGGTTAATAACTTTATAATCTGAAACTCTCAATGAATGGGAAAAGCAAAGACATTTGCATGGTAAATCGAACATATGAAAATCAGTGGCTATGTGACTATCATTAAGACCCCGCAGTCCAGTTCTCTCCTGGACATCTGACATGGAACAGCTTAGGTGGATTAACTTTCCTCATTATGACAAAAGTAATCCACACATCTCACACAGTATGCTTTTTCCTTCAAACCCTGAACTCATTTTAATCAGAAATTACCTACATGGAGTGGCCAAAAGGCGAATGTCACCCATACCGCTTGTGGACTCCCACGTTTTACACTTTTAGCTTTGCAGTAGAAGCAAAGACTAGCACAGGGATCCCCCCCAAGGGCTGAGATTTTCATCAGGGCCATGCCACCAATGATGAATGGTGTGTTCCCTCCGCCATCAAAATGAAAGTACAATGTGACTGCAGATCCAGGAAGCTGCCCATAAATTGAAGCAATGGCCCCAGAAGAGGATGCTGTTAGGAAAGCACTGTAAGTGACTCGGACACTGGATTTGGCGAGTGTTGCTGGACCAGCTTGAGGTAGGCCGAGTGGATGAAGCAGTTGTACATATTTGTGTCACAGCGGATTGTGAATTATGAGGATGCACTGGCTAAAGCTGCAGGACAGGAAGAGCATAAGAGTCCTGGGCCCGGGTGTAGACCGCAGTCAAGTATGAGAAAGGCACAGTTCTGGTGTGACTTGGCACGAAAAGAAAAATAAGTGAGACAGACACCAGGCCACAGAACGCAGGGAGAAACTATACAAGTAGTAGAAGAACTCTAGTTAGATATTCACTCTAGATGAGGGTGAAATGTACCAGTACAGAAAAATGTAAATACCGATGCCTTCTTCTTCTAAGGTGCTGCACCAGTAACTCAAACGGTTCAGCATCTGTAGCAGCAAAGGAGGAAGAGAGACAAAGACCCCCTCAGAAAATCCTACCTCTTATCGAGAGCATTATGCAGCTGAATTAAGTCTGAGAACAGTGAGGTTGGAAATGACAACCGTCTGAAACAATCCTTGGATTGAATGGCAATCAGATAGGCACAAATGCAAGAGTTACCCAAAACAATATTTGGGGCGCAGTCCCCTATTAGCAGTGACTGTGGTCCTCGAAGAACACGCTCAACAAATGAACAATGTCAAGAAATGAAGAAACAGACCAGGGTCTGTATTACCATTAGGGCGCACTTTCCCTGTTTGCGTCACAGTGCCTCTTTACACCGGTGCGCCTGGTGCACACACTAAAAGTGCACCCTATTATGAGGAATTTGCTGCCCTCAGGGTAGCTGCAAACTCGTGGTGACCTGGGAGCAGCACATTCAAGTGAAACATGGAGCGGCTGCTTCATAACTGCTCCGTGTTTCAAAATGCAGGCGGCACTCGCCTGCCTTTTCAAGAGGGATTAGAGATCTCCTTGCAGGCGGGTGCAGCAAGTGATTGCACCGCCTGCAAGAGAATGTCTGGGGGGTCCATGGGGCCCGTTTTCCACTCCAGAGGGCTGCCTTTAGGAAGGGCACTCAACAGCTTTTCCTGATATCTCCGAAAAAGTGATGGGGATCGCCACCCTTATAAATGAGGTATTTTCGTTCCTGAAGATGGCTCTAAAAGGGAATGCATGCTACATATCAAGGACTGAAATAATTTTGGAGCTAGTTTATTAGAACCAGCTCAATTTGGATAAAGGACCACAATACTGAAGGAGACCTTAATTTGAAATTGTCATGTGAATTAGACAAACCTTTGAATAGATTGAGCAACATTATATGGGTGGCATCTAAGTGCCTTCAAATCCGGTGTGGAAAGTTGGTTTACTGGATACCTTGAGTTCTTTTCACCTTTATTCCAAATATTTTTCCTTCACCTACCATGTCTGATAATCTATAAACACATATTTTTTTTTTTCATTTTTTTCACTCCAGGCACAGTAGACAGAGGCAGTATTACTGTCTTTAGCCATGCCCTGACAACAACATTGCTTGAAATTTCCCCTGGAAAATAATACGAGTGACATACTCAAGAAGACCTCAAACTATGGTGAGTGAAGACTTCAAACTAAATATTACTTAGAACTGAATGGTTAAGGAAAACGTCCTGTATTCTTTGGTATGGGATGCTCTCAAAGCAATGGATCGTGGAAAGAGGATGGCAACTGCAGCTAACTGAAAAGCCTAATTATTGATAGAACCGATATGACTAGAGAAGGAGTTGAAAGGCTCAAAACATAAATTCAAGGGCTCTAGTTTCATGTACCAGTAAAGCAACACATATTTTTTAAAGGCCAAGTGAATTTATAACAAACTCATCATTACTGGGATTGGGCAGAACATTTCCCATATCAGCATAAATACATTAGTGAGACAGCAGTACATAGAATCCAAATTGATATGCAAGAAGAACTAGAGGACTCCGTATGCCAGTAGGCAATCAAAGTCTTGCATCTAATAATTTTTCTGGGTCAGATATCTGTACTGGCCTATTCTATACTAAGTGCACTCACATCCCATGGACGACTCAGATCAACTATTGACCTCCATTGCAGAAAAAGGCAAAAATATTAAATCCATATCAAAGGCCATATTAGCAACACAGAACTCAGGAATGACCCATGACAAAGCACCCTATAGTGTCCCAAAGTTAAGTCCTAAAGAACACTAGTGTCAAACTCTTCACAAAAATGTTAGTGCCATGGATGGAACCTATTCAAGGTAATTCAGCAGCTCTGATGGATCAGTTCTTTCTTTCTAAGATTCTGATTCTGATTCAGACAGGGATCAACATGTTTAGGTTAACAGAAGACAATTATAAGCAGTGATCACAAATATATTAGAAAATGCATGCCTTTGAGGAAAAATCTTCCTGTAGAAAGATGCAAGGGAGGACTATCTGATCTTGGAAACACAAGCTTTCCCTGAAACACCATATAAAATACCAAACGCTGTTGTGAAATCTCACCTCTATTGCTATGACCACATATGCAGCTTAGTTTTGAATATAGTATGCGGAATTTAATATGTAAAAAATCTATAGTAAAAATATGTTTTCATATGCAAAATAAACAACTGATCTAAAGTAGTAACCACTACTCTTTAAATTTCAATGCTACACTATAAAAAGAACCAGGTGATTAATGGTGTTTGTGTTTATATGTGCTAGTTAACAGATATGCAAAATGGATGAAGACATATTGGTCTACGCTTTATGATACAAGATGGCTTCTGATGTCCAAACTTGCAGTCTATTTATAATGTACTGCCAAACGAACAGACAAGCAATTGGTGCAGAAAAGACTTTGTGCTAACAAGACTTTCCAACTGCCAGTATTATATACTATTCTCTTCGTTCACACGCAAAGACAAATTACATTTGTATAAAATGGTATATTAGCTCATATTCCTTAGAACCAGAAACAATCAATATAAAAATTAAAATTTTATTTTCTCTTGGTTTGACACATACCTTTCCCAGCAGCTTTTTGTTTGTGCCGAGTTTGTGTTGTTCAATACTTCTCCTAACAAACACCTTTTCAGCTGGTGTAATATCCTCCTTCATCAGGCTAAGAAGTTCCTTCAATTGCTCATTGTCACTTCCTGACCCAGCATGCAAGCTTAAAGAAACAGGTAATACTAAAATGAATCCTCTTGTTAATTAATGAAATGCATAACAAATAACACACACCTTGACTCATAATGTAGCTCTTTAAAAAAAAAGCAGTATATTGTAAACCGACTGGAGTATGTATGGCACACAAACTAAAGTCTGGGTGCGATACTAACGGGAATATATTGCATTTATTGTATTTACAATCTAGTAATAACTCTTACAGTGGTATTTAGAGGCAAATAATAAATGTCATCCATAGCGTAGAAAACCATTTCCCCTGCATTCCGACTACATGCTTAAGGTGTAAGAATCCCAAATTACAAATACCAGAACTACTGTAAAAATAAAAGAACAATCAAAGTAACATTAAAGACCTATGCGATTAGACACCTTTGATGAGACATTTATGCTGGTGTACTGAAATGTTATTTTTTCCTCATGCGTATACAATTATTTGTGTATCAATTTTGAATATGCTGAGTGATTTTGCAGTTAACGCCAATGCAACCATTCCGGATAAGAGAACTTTGAGTATCTGAAAAGTTTGGCATTGTAACACATCCATCATTAGGCACATGACTACATACAAAATGCAAATGTACACTGTGAGGTGACCAAATTAAATGTCGTAATGTTTTATATGAACTTATTATACAATGTTTGAGACATTGTTTCAAATTCCTAAGCCTTTTAGGAAGTCACATAATTTGACAAAAAATAAAGGTAAACATTGACTCTGTGTTATGTTAGGTGTCTTTGTAAAGCAAACTGTCACCCTCGAGGGTAACCTGGCACTGAGCAGGTGTGTGTGCTTAGCTTTGCCGATGGTAGATTTGTTAATTGAAACGCCAGGTGTTCAGCTTCTTGTGGAGTTTAAGAAGAGAGGAGGAGGTTCTGATGTGGAGTCAAAGGCCATTTCACGCTTTAGGAGCGATGTAAGAGAACACCCCTCCTGATCTGGTTCTGTTTATGAAAGACATGTTTGAGAGTAGGAGTCCTGCAGAGCAGAGGTGCTGGGTGGTTGGTGAAAGGAGATGCAACTGTGCAGGTAGGTGGTCATTACTTCTGGAAGTCCTTGAATGTGTGTGTGATGGGAAGTGTCAAAACCATGACCATAAACAACACAGACACAGTTAGAGAGTTCCTGTTCTAGATGGAACTTAACATGTTCAAAACCAATGACAGCTGTTGATGTCAAAACTATGTTCGATGACAAATGCTGCCCTGATGAATGCAGCCGAATTTAAATATTTAGCTGTTTCCTTTCTAATTCATTCTCCAATAAATATGGTAGAGTATGGGGTTTTATATACAAATTCTATCCCTGGTGAAAAGCACTTTTCGGAAGGTAGCACACTACTCCATGGGAGCCCAGTGTTAGTGAGTTAGTCAAACATAAGGGTTGGAGTTAGTTAGTCATTCTCCTTCCAGTCGTTGCCACACAGTTTGTAATGTTCTCCTCATGCCCATTATTGCAACATTATGAAGATCCCATGTGTAATGTTAATGTTTCATGTACTCAAGATAACAGGGTGCTTGACTATTAGTAATATCTTGATGCATAAAAACACAAGTAAGTTTTGTAATGCCATAAGTGCATTGTATTTCACTTAATTATGTATGGGGATAGATTCTGTTATGCAGAACAATATAAAGTGACATTTATTCTACTCAGTGCGAATGTTTAAAGATATAGCACAGAACTGTGTTTTGACTGGAATGGCAAATTACTGAGATTTCAGAAGATACATCCCTGAAGATTTTATAGTTCATACACATTCTAGAAAGCCTTTATTTACAAATGACATACCAGGCTTATGCAATCTTAAGCATTAGTTAGTAGTCTTCACTGGCTCATGAAGAAATATCGTTTTTTCCTGCCATCTACTATTGGCTATTGTAACAAAATTGGAGGTATTCCAATTGTTTCGGTTCTAACTGACATTACTCAATTGTAGAATTGGGAGACTTATTTTCCTTGTACTAAATAGGATTATAGGGTTCCTATCTTACACGTGGGTAGCAGAGTGATGCTGGTCAGTTGTCTCCAGTTGATAAAATCCATTTCCATGTCTTCACCATTCTCCTGAATTCCAGGTAATTATTGATGGCTTGTTTTGTGGAGTAGTGTGGCTCACTGGTTAGAGGCAGCAGGCCTGAGAGCAGAAGTCAGCCCGGGACCAGGGTTCAATTCCCGACGCGGCAGGGTCATGGACCTTGGTCAGCGGACTTGATAATTCTCGCTTCGGTGCTTACTCTAATCAGGGGTTCCACTCGGCAACTCTGGGCATTAGCTTGCCTAATCTCCACAACGGCCCCACCAATTCCGGGGATGCCTGGCTCCACCTTGGGGACTCCCAGCAAGGGACCATCCCACTGGGAAAGCCAGGACGGGTTCCCCAGAGTTATACAGCGCCGGGACGCCCCGTTGCTGGGGCAGCTGTGCGCTTTACAAGTATACAAGTATACTACATTTTCATGCTGCAAGTGAATTCTTACTTTAGCAGCTTGGACAGAGAAGGAAATGCCCCTGATAGTTTTCTTTGTTAGTATGATAGCCTTGCCACTGTATTCTGAAGCCTTTAGTGCAATGTGATAACTGACCTTGATATGCCACATTCATGCCATTGGCATAATGCATTTATGCTATGACAACAGAAGTAATTGCCTTGATCTTCTGTGGGAATTTCAAGTGTGAGAAGATATGCTTTAGTATCCATATGGTATGAAATGAAGTTTGTCACTGTGTTACCTTCATGGCTCAGAGTCCATTATAATTCATAGGTTTCTTACTTCCTTTGGTGGAGCTCCTAGCTCATCAGGCCAAGTTCTTAGTGGATTATTGTTTTTCCAGTACTCGTGTGTTGAGGTAATTAGTTAACAGCAACTGGTCAACAGGTCTGAGGCAATCCCCTTTTTTGAAACTTTAGGCTCATTAGGTTTATCCAATTTAAGGATTAGCTGGGCATCATGTATGTAACTACAGCATGCAAGGTGAAAGTATTTGATAAGTTCAGGTTATGCGCTGATATAGAATTTAGAGAAGACTGGTGAGGTAATGAACTCTTGAAGAATTCCACCCTTTATACTGTGTGGTTTTGGGGTAAAAAGAGATATTGATATGATGCTTGATCTATTCATAAGGTCATGTTTGATCGAGTCATGAGATAAGAATAGATCCAGTTGAGGAGGTTTCCTTCAAACCTCGCCATCAGAAAGGCCGAAACATATAATACAATTGTTTACCTTTAGTATATGCTAACATACCGTCCTTAGAAAGGCAGAAGCATATAATACAATCGTTTAGCGTTAGTATATGCTAACATACGGCCCTAATAAACATGTTTTGGTTAACACAGACACTTTTTTTAATAGGCTAACAAAAGTGTACTACACTTATGTGAGAACACACACATTTCTCTGACTGTAGCTCCTCACGTCAACCATAGGATCAGCAGGAGGGGTCGCTCAGGTGGCCATTGTAGGAGGCTGGCTTAGTATATGGTGCACACTTAAAAAAGTGTGCACCATATAGTAAGCCAGACAACTCTTATGGTGATTTTAGTGGTCTTAGATAACAATAGAAAGCTCTCAAAGGGGTAGCTGTGGAAAGCAGCCTTCAGGCTTAGTCCAGAAGGACTTTTAAGCAGCTTGTTTTACCAGATGTAATCATGTAGTGTAGGTTAAATGAAAAAGAACCCCACAGTTTATTTAGAAAAATATGTCTATTTATAATACAATACTCACTAACACATTAAGTATATCTCCTACCCAGAGATATCAACACAAATGCACACAATACTTCAATTGTAAACAGGTAAGTAAGCACAATACACAGTGGTCTCCAGGGGGAGACCAAACCATACACTAAGAAAGTGGAATGCGAACTGCGACTGAAGTTGGGGCTTGGACCAGGAGACCCAGAAGAGCAGGGGACCGAAATGACCACCCAAGATAAGTACCCAAGAACCCCACGGAGGCTGTGTGCAGAGTGGGAACAGAGCTGTGTACTCAATAGAAGTCAACGGTAAAAGTCGTGGTTACAATTTTGTAGGAGGGCCCTTCCCAGAAGACCCTGAAGAAAACCAGTGAAAGATAGAAGCTTGGAGCGTCACCCCACCCGTGGATACCCCAGGAACCAGGATACCTACACCAGGGAAGCAGGGTCCATAGGGGCGAAGTGACGTCAAAAACCGCCGTAGACCACAATGGAGGACTTCGGTAAAGATGCCACTGGTGAAGACTGGGCAAGAGTCCGGTGGAATCCAAGGGTGGATTCTTGGAGAGAGGAACCTGCAAGCAAAGGGGACAGAGACTATGCCGCTCTGAGGTGACCAGGAGGCATGGAAGATCAATGACCATCGATGATGGAAGATGCAGGAGAGATGACAGTGACCTAGACGCTCCAGCTATGAGGATCAGGCGACGCTGAGGAAGACCAGGAGCCATTCACGTGCTGTCCCACATCGGAAGTTGAGAACCAGAGGGTCGGTGTCCAACGGGAGTACCAACAAGCCTTGGCAGCAGCAACAGACATGGAAACCGATGAAGGAGCAACGTTGGGACCAGCAAGGTTCAAGGGACTCACCAAGTGCAGGAGAGTCAGAGCAGGCCAGAGCAAGCAGGGGAGCCCACTGAAGCAAGAGAAGACCCTCAAGAGGACACACAGGCCAAAGGCACTGGAGTCGCAAGAGGACCTCGAGCAGCTCACCAAAGATGAAGGACCATGGTGCAGAGTATCCAGTGAGGACGAAGATCTTGGAGGGAAGAGATGCTGGAGGCTGATGTTTCTTGTAGCCCGAAGATCGCTGGAGTGCAGAGTCAACAAGCCTAGGCAACGGCAAGTCGACGTGGTGCACAGGGGTTCGGCCCCAGAGTTCTGATGAGGGATTCTGGCCTCAAAATTGAAGAGAGGACAGATCAGGCCTTGAGGGAGTTGAAGATCCATAACCTGTGTTGTTGACCTGTTCAAAGTCCATGGAACGTCAGGCGCAGCAGACTGGTCAGCTTCTTTGCCGTGCCTGCAGATGCAGGGAAGTGAACCCTTCACTCCAAGGGAGATTACTTTGGGTGTCCTTGATGCCCACAGGTCTGTTGAAGATCCTGGATGAAGCACAGACACAGATGACGAAGAAGACTTGCAGAATAGCGAGTCTAGGAGCAGCAGGAGTCTTCCTTGACGCAGTCTCGGTTCCAGGCGCAGCCCAGCGAAGTCCAAGTGTCCAAACAGTCAAAGAGTGACGTGATTTCAAGCATGAGTCTTGTACCACGACGAATCTGAGGACCCACCCAGAGGTACATCCTTTTATACCCTCAGAAAGGTGTTAGGATGGCTCAGGGGTCCCTCCCAGAGGAGGGGCTGGACAGAGGGGAGGATACTCCCATGTCTTTTGTCCAGTTTCGTGCCAGAGTGGGAGCCAAGGGCTCCCAGAAGAAGATCTAACTAAAGAATCGATGGAGGACACCAAACGCGCCCTTCCAAGTAATCTGGTGGTGCTGGAAAGCACCCCCACCCCAGCCCAATAAACCAAGTCATGTCTAGGAGGGAGTCACAGCTCCCTGTGACAGGAAACCTATTGTTATACCTTCACCTGCTTGGGCTCAGCTCAGCGGCAGGAAGGCAGAATCATGACTGTGGTCAGCAGCAGCACTAGCTTGCTAGCAGACCCTGAAAGATTGTTACCTGGAGTACTTGGTGCTTTCCAGAATGTCTCAGACAACTCAATGACACCAATTCGTATATCCCTTTGGCAGAAGATCCAACAAAAAGACTATCTCTGAATATTAAACATCTCACTGAGGAGGCACTGTCAGAAGGATGGATAACGGCGAATGAGGCCTCCTACCTCTGTACTTTGAATCCGGTGATGCCATATTTTTATGTGCTCCCGAAAATTCATAAACAACAACGCCCTCCACCAGGACACCCAATAATTTCCGGTATCGGTTCAGTATTGGAACCGCTATCGACCGTTGTCGATATTTTTCTACGACCCTTGGTTAAATTGATGCCAACCTACATCCAGGACATGAAGGATTTGCTAAGAACTTTACCAAGTATTGAGTTTGATACCAACTTGGACATCTTGGTATCCTTTGATGTAGAGTCTCTCTACACTTCAATACCACAAAATGAGACTCTAGAAGTGATTGAGACATTACTGCGAGAACAGAGTTGGGACTCTATTACTCCTGTATCCTTTGTGATGGAACTGGCCACCATGGCAATGAAAGAAAATTTCTTTCGATTTGAGGAGACGGTGTTTCTCCAGACCTCAGGGACCAGCATGGGCAGCGTTTTTGCCCCGTCCCTAGCTAATCTCTATGTTCACAGGTTCGAACAAGAGTGTGTCTTGTCACCTACCAATCCCTATTTGTCATCGATAAGGGTTTGGAAACGCTACATAGACGACATTCTGGTAGTGTGGCGAGGGACACAGAGTGAATTAGAGACCTTTCACCTGTGGCTGAACGATCAGAATAGGTTCCTACGGTTTACCATTGTATTTTCAGAATCAACCTTGGCATTTCTGGATCTTCGCATCACGGCTACACCAACGGGTCTGGTGTCTGAACTGTATAAGAAACCGATGCCACGGAACTCACTGCTCCAATACGACAGCTGTCATCCAAAGGCGCTTCGAGACAATCTGCCCTTTGGTCAATTTTTACGTATTCAACGTAACTGCAGCACCAAAGAGGGGTTTCGCAAACATGCAGGTGAACTTGAACAGTGTCTCCGTGATCAGAAATATCCTCGAAAACTGATTCGAGACTCTAAAAAGAGAGCCTCAAACAACAATCGCGAATCACTACTAGAGGTGACCTGCCCTAAACCAAAGAATGAGAGGATAGCGTTTGTAAACACCTTCAATACACGATCGAACGCAGTCAAGAAAATTGTGCAGATGCACTGGAAAATCCTCAATACTGGCTCGGACAACCTCCCCAGACCATTGTTTGCATACAAGAGAGGACCAAGTTTGAAAGATCGTCTAGTACATACCAGACCAGGACCTAAGAAAATTCACCAAGTAGGTACCTTATGGGATCTGCCGCCAGTTGAAGGTCACCACCCATGTGGAAACTGCGCTGCCTGCACCCAAACAACCCACTCTACCCGCATTGATATAGGAACTTCAAGACGTTGGGAACAGAAACACTTCACTAATTGCAATAGTTCCAATCTCATCTACCTCATTAGATGTCCATGTTCCTTACAATACGTTGGAATGACAACTAGAAAAATAAAAGTCAGGATATCGGAGCATAAAAGCACGATTCGGTGCAAAAAACAATCCACCCGCCTCACAAACCATTTTCTGGAGGTAGGACATGCACCCACAGACTTTTCTTGGACTGTGTTGGAAAAACCTTGGATTCCCCCGCATATCACATATATCGCGAAACACCTCTTTAAACTAGAGCAAAAATGGGTGTATCGTCTGAATACAGACAAAAATGGTCTCAACGAGGAAATTCCTTGGACTACATTATAGGATGGTCGCGGTTTGGCCCCCAGTATCGTATCTCCAATGTAAACATATAGTGTGTGAATATCCGTGTGGTTTTAGATTGTTTTTAAAAAAAAACATACATGACTGGTGAGAGCAATGAGACAACATACTTTGATATAGAGTTATACGGGTTTCTGTGATACCATCCCATTATCCGGCAATCACTAGCCATATAGTGTCTTAAGGTTTATCTATGCCCCCTTGTGTTACTGAACATACGGCATGAGCAGTAAAGATTATCAACTGTATTAACAAAGAGCATACACACACTGTGCATCAGGATGAATAATACTACACAATTGCCCCATCTCTAGATGATCACACGCCTGTGATATCATATGATAACTTCGATAAGTGTGTGGTTAAGATCTTTGTCTGTGCCTATACCACACTAGTACTCTAGAACACTTCTGATCGAATTGTGAGCTCTATTACAAGAATTGGCAACACTTGAATATACAAAAAATATAAAAAGGATGTAAGAAAAGAAAAAAGAAATGGTTTTTGTATACACAACATTCTGGGATAAGTGGGTTGCCCTTCATTTAATCTTAGACAGATGATGCATTGTATAACAGGTAATGCTAGGTCTCCGTTTGTGCTTAAAACCCCTTTAATGCAGACAGGTCCATGCAAATTAGTCTCGGATAAATAATTACGATAGCCGAGGTAATTTCAGTACACACCAAATAGAGCTCAGCTTACTTTCAATGCTCGTGAGCTCCAATACTACATTTCCCATCTACCTTGTAGTTCGAGGGGATAGCGAGAGGGCGCATGCGCAATGACACGACGAATAGAGGGTTGTGACTTCTGCGTTTTGAAATAGAGTAAACAGAAAGGTTGCGGTGCCTTCCCGTGCAGCGCAGATGCCTGTTTGGGGTCTCGACGGACAGGTAGGTCCTCTAACAACCTAGATGCAAAATGCGTAATGTATTCATTACGGAAGGCGAAAGGATTTATTACTGACTGCCGTATGTCTGTGTATTTTGGTTGGCGCGCTTCCATTCGAAGCGCGGCCACCAAGCTTAACTGAATTCGGGTACTTGCGTGACCTCTGTTGCTTCGGCTGACATCATTGAGGCAGAGCGCGCTGAAATGGACATGGGCGCCTGTGTGTTTTGTGACGCCTGGGCTGATATCATTAGGGCATATCTTTCCGAAGATGATTGGGTAATCTTCCTGGTCAAACCGTCCTTTTGCATGAATTAATAACACTAGTTGTGCGCTATGTATAAATTACTGTGCGATGTGAGGTTTTTGGTTGACCTTCTATGCAAGCTGTCTGGTCAACTGCTTGAGATTTGGCTGTCTATTTGAGGTTTACCCGTTTTGACGGTTGTGGTTTACTTACTTATTATTTCTATATATATTTTGTTGAATAGAGCGGTGCCCCTAATTCCTGAGCTGTGGCCAGGCGAGGTGTGGCGCCGGTTTCTCATACTCTAGGTGAGTGAGAGATATATACAGATGTAGAAAGGTTGGGCTCCAAAAGTGTTAAATCATGAAAATGTATAAATAATGATATACTAATAGTTGAAACTAATGATGGGTAACCCTACTAATGTGTTCCCCTGTTCTCTGTTCTCTTTATTTGTGTTGTCTATACATGACTCTTCCTGCCTGAACTGAGCAGCTTCTACTAAACAGAAGCATTGAGAATACCGTTTCAGGTGATATCTTATTATTTTTATTATGCACACATGCACGTTTTGTAAGCAGTAGCAAAATACAATTGTGGTCCTGAGGAAGCAGGTGATACAAATAGTGTCAGTAACTGCAGAAACATGTCGACCTATATATTCATCCAGTAGATATTTGTTTAAACTACTGTTATTTTGCACATTTTTTAATCTTGGAAGTGGAATACGTCTGATTAAAGTAATTTTTGTATTCACTATCCATTTTTAATTATTCACTATCACGTATTATTCTTTATGCACTGCTTTTCAGTTACTTACTTGTGTGTGCACTGATGGCACGTTGTGGACGTACCACTTGGTGAGATTGGCCCAAATGATGAACAGGGCGGTCTAAGAAAAGTAACTGATGGGTATCCATACCACGTTGTGATGGGTCCTAACGTTTCATGTAGTGGACGGTACATGTTGTGAACAGAGAGCCTTAAGTTTCCTGAGACCCACAGTTATTATTTTTGTATGAAGTGTCTAGTAAGGGGCTATAACTGTGTTTAGGTCTTTAAATATTTCCCTTGGACCCTACTCCCCCCGTTTATATTACGCTTTCCAGAGGAGCCCACAGTGCATGGAATCATACCTCCAACACAGGTAACGGGGTTGGGGTATGATTCTAACCAGGGCCGGACTGGCCATAGCAGGCACCGGGCAATTCCCCGGTGCGCCGCATGGGTGGGGCTGGTTTTAGGCCACTTGGGGACGTTTTTGTTAAATCGGCCCTGTACCAAAATCGTCCCAAAACCGGCCCTGACAAAGAGCTCGGCGGCACCTCCACCAACCAGAGTGGGGAGGGGGGAGGCCGGCTGAGCACTATGCCAGGGCCGGTTGTGGTTCCCAGCCCGGCCCTGATTCTAACATGTTTGATACCAAACATGCCCAGGTTCGGCACATCCACTACATAGTTAGCCATTGTGTAATGATGCCTGGCCACTATATGTATCGAAATAACTGACCGCATTTACAAAGCCTGGAGAATCGACTCCGGGGTTTATAGGGGTGTCCTTCTCCTGCAGGACACCCTCACACTTATAATCCAGCACCCTTGCTTTAGGATTGAAAGGCCTGCCTTAGGGGTGACTTAGAGGTTTTTAGTGTAATGGCCTGAGATATATGGAAATTTAGATCTGTTGTAAGTGGTGCTAGCAATGGCAGGCCTGCAGTCACAGTTTGGGTTGCCTCCTATGGGTGGCATAATGCATGCTGCAGCCCATGGGAGACCCCTGGTGTACCTATGCCCGGGGTACCTTAGTACCATGTACGAGGGACTTACAAGGGAACACCAGTAGCCAATTGGGGAGGTACTAAAAGCACTTAACATGAAATTTAAGGAAGAAGCACAGTGACTGGAGTCATGATTAGCAGGATCCCAGTCAGACTAGTCCAAACCACACTGACATCAGGCAGCAAGTGGGGGGTAACCATGCTAGAAGGATCCTACCTTCCTACAGCCCCCTTTCCACAGTGAAACTAGAGTTGAATTAATACAGCAAACATAAGCATCCATCAACGAAGGGCAGGGCCCATAAGCAGAAGAAAACCATCAATGATGTGACGCCCAGGACATAGTAGTGGAATTCGACTGTATACCCCCTGGAAATTTCAGTGAGGCTTGTCCTTTTTTTTTTAGAAGCATAGCCCTATTTTAAAAGAGAAAAAAGGAGAAAAACTCATGTAATCAAACAGATAAAGTAGTACCCGACAGAGTAGTAAACTTTGGCATTTCCGCAACTATGCAAAGTGAAAGTAAAAATTCTCTCCCTACTGCAATCACTTCAGAGAAAAGCTTGTAACACTACTTAACACAACTAGGAACTTTTTTTGTAGGACAATGCTTCCTTCGATGCCAATTTCTGAAGTCTATGCGATGCGTTTCACGATGTATGATGTTAAAAGCTGCTGTTAAGCCGATAGGCAGTAGTGCTGCTAGCCTGTTTCTATCCACCATTGTATTAAGTTATCCACATAGATATCAGGAAAGATTCAGCACCTCTCCATGAATACAAGTCTTTTAATTAGTCAGATTGTAGCGAGTTGTCATCTACGATGTTTAAAAACTGGGAGAAAACTGCACTTCCAATTAGTTTTCCAAGGAATGGCCGTTTTGCATTTGACTGCAATTGTAAGGTTCACAAATACTTTAGGGAAACGACTAATCTGGGAAATGAGTGTTTGACGGAGCATTTGTCTCACATATTATGTTCTTTTCAGCAAATGTTAGTGGGGTAGCTCAAAATGTGAAGGATTCACTCACCTTGTGAAGAATTCTGCTTAAGGTACCCAAGCTGAAGATTATCGCTAGTCACTATGGATATGGCGAGTTTGTATACCAGTGCTGAATCTTAAGCAGGTTTGTACACATTAACATATTTCTTGGTTTCATGATCTTTGAATAATATGCAACTAAGTGGACTTCAAAAACTACTGCAGGGAATTTAGGATTGCAAGATATAAATTGTTCATTTTATGAATACAGTTTATTGGTGATTTGTTGATAGTTTGGGATTCCTCAGAACAATTGTTTTTAAAATATATTGAGATCTTAAGCACAAATATAAAAAAAAATTAAAATAATTTATGTAATTAGGAAAACTAAAATCACATTTTTGTGCTTAAAAAAATCACTTCATAAGAATACAGAAAGTAAGTCCATATCAAAAACAAAATCAACTCTCCATGCGAAAAGCTTCCATAATAGAACTACCAAATGTAATATTACAGGTGGTGAGATTTTTTTAACAAAACAAACTGTTCAGTTGTAACCGAACTACCTAAGCATTCTTATAAAGCTTCTGAAAGTATAAGACTCAGAGTGAGTGGGACATTAGAAATAAAAGCACGAAGAGCAAAAGAAAAAACAGTAAATTCTTATTGTGTCTCAAAAATACAGTGAATAAAAAAAATCTGCACATTTGGTTCATACAACATTTGAGTCCTATTTGTATAAAAAATGTAAATATTCTACAAAACAACTTAATACACTAAATTTAGAGGAAAGATTATCCAACAGAATAACTGTCAATTCTTTATTAACATTAAAAAAGGGCAAGTGATCAGAAAGACAAATTGAGCTCATTCGATTTTGAAACCCTGATTGTAGGTTTTGACTATCACCATAACCGGAATGCTATGTGTGTACTAAATAGGTGGCTTGCAAATTTAGGCAAAATATAACAGTATTGAAAGACAGTGAAAGAAAACACATTTAAAGTAAATTGCTTTATGAATTGTAATATAAAGTTAACTGTTTATATTACAAATGCCTTTTTGGAAATGTACTCTATGAAAACCTCATACTATGACTGGAATTAAACAAATATATATGCATATTTTTTAACATTTTTATTTTAACCACACAAAACTCACACATGGTACAAAGCCGATGGCATGGCACAACAGAGACATAACAGTACACATCAGATTGCCACTTAGGACACTATGACGATTCATGCACAGTCAAGAAGAGGCACATAGAGGCAGACGCTAGGTTCCCCAACATCCCTAAACAACTATACTTTTATTTAACTGTTATGGTTTTGGTAAAAGGTTGCAATCTTTCAGTGAAGTTACATGGGATGGTGTTTGTGTATTAATATGTATGTTTTAAGAAATGCTTTGTAGATGGACAGTATAATGTATTGAGAAATAGGGCAAACCCAATAGTAACCTGGATACACCTTGAAATAAAGACAACAGAAATGCATGAAATAAGTTTCAGAAAGTTCAGTTCAGGCCTTTCACTCCCCAAGACAGAAGCAGCAGGCCAACACTGCAAAGTGGAAGTCCCTCCTGACAGCTTCTTCCGCTCTTCTTCTTGGCAGGTTCCTTAGTCCAGCAGAGTTCTAAAGTTGTGGGGAGACCGCCCCAGTACTTATACCAGTTTTACTCTTTGAAGTTGGCAAACTTCAAAGAAAAGTATTTCTTGTCTTACTAGAACCAGTTCTGCCCTCCCTGGTCCAGTCACACTACAATGAGTGGAGACAGCATTGAGAAAGGAAGACACAGCCCTATTCAGGTGTCAGAGATGACTCCTCCCACCACTCTAGCGCAGGAAGACCCATCAGGATATGAAGGGCACACTTCAGCTTCCTTTGTGTGAGTGTCTGGAGTGAATGCGCAAACAGCCCCTGTCAGTCTAAAACCAGACATGATTTCCACAGGCAGGCACAGAATGGTTAAGCAAGAAAATGCCCACTTTCTAAAAGTGATTCAGAAAAGGGGGTGGTGATGAACAGAGTGCCTGAATTAGGCAGACCACTCTTACCCAGTCCAAAGATCAGGGCTTGATCCATCACCGTTTTTTAGCTCACTGCACCATCCCAGCTCAGAACTTGGCTATATGCAAATTAGTCTGTTCCTGTCCCAGTGCATGATGGGAACAGGGCAAACCAAACTACCAAGCCAATTCTTATACTGGGAAGGAAACAAGCTTCCGGGGACCGGTTTCTGCCATTTCAGGCGTCGTCGGCCCGGCTTGCTTGAATCCTGATGGTGCAATGAGCAAGGGACTCACATCTGAGTATACCCTTCCACGCTTATGGTGGACAAAATGATTCAGAAAAGGGGGTGGTGATGAACAGAGTGCCTGAATTAAGCAGACCACTCTTACCCAGTCCAAAGATCAGGGCTTGATCCATCACCGTTTTTTAGCTCACTGCACCATCCCAGCACAGAATTTGGCTATATGCAAATTAGTCTGTTCCTGTCCCAGTGCATGATGGGAACAGGGCAAACCAAACTACCAAGCCAATTCTTATACTGGGAAGGAAACAAGCTTCCGGGGACCGGTTTCTGCCATTTCAGGCGTCGTCGGCCCGGCTTGCTTGAATCCTGATGGTGCAATGAGCAAGGGACTCACATCTGAGTATACCCTTCCACGCTTATGGTGGACAAAATGATTCAGAAAAGGGGGTGGTGATGAACAGAGTGCCTGAATTAAGCAGACCACTCTTACCCAGTCCAAAGATCAGGGCTTGATCCATCACCGTTTTTTAGCTCACTGCACCATCCCAGCTCAGAACTTGGCTATATGCAAATTAGTCTGTTCCTGTCCCAGAGCATGATGGGAACAGGGCAAACCAAACTACCAAGCCAATTCTTATACTGGGAAGGAAACAAGCTTCCGGGGACCGGTTTCTGCCATTTCAGGCGTCGTCGGCCCGGCTTGCTTGAATCCTGATGGTGCAATGAGCAAGGGACTCACATCTGAGTATACCCTTCCACGCTTATGGTGGACAAAATGATTCAGAAAAGGGGGTGGTGATGAACAGAGTGCCTGAATTAAGCAGACCACTTTTACCCAGTCCAAAGATCAGGGCTTGATCCATCACCGTTTTTTAGCTCACTGCACCATCCCAGCTCAGAACTTGGCTATATGCAAATTAGTCTGTTCCTGTCCCAGTGCATGATGGGAACAGGGCAAACCAAACTACCAAGCCAATTCTTATACTGGGAAGGAAACAAGCTTCCGGGGACCGGTTTCTGCCATTTCAGGCGTCGTCGGCCCGGCTTGCTTGAATCCTGATGGTGCAATGAGCAAGGGACTCACATCTGAGTATACCCTTCCACGCTTATGGTGGACAAAATGATTCAGAAAAGGGGGTGGTGATGAACAGAGTGCCTGAATTAAGCAGACCACTCTTACCCAGTCCAAAGATCAGGGCTTGATCCATCACCGTTTTTTAGCTCACTGCACCATCCCAGCTCAGAACTTGGCTATATGCAAATTAGTCTGTTCCTGTCCCAGTGCATGATGGGAACAGGGCAAACCAAACTACCAAGCCAATTCTTATACTGGGAAGGAAACAAGCTTCCGGGGACCGGTTTCTGCCATTTCAGGCGTCGTCGGCCCGGCTTGCTTGAATCCTGATGGTGCAATGAGCAAGGGACTCCTTTTTCTGAATCACTTTCTAAAAGTGGCATTTTCAACCACACAATTTAAAAACCATCTTTACTAAAAGGCGTATTTTTAAATTGAGAGTTAAGACATCCCAACCTCCAACTTTCTATCATCTTCCAATGGGAATATGCACTGGAAAGATGTTTCAAGGCAGACCCCATGCCAACCTATCGAAGAGAAAGACTTTCAATAGTGAAAAAAGAAATGACAGCATTTCACTATTAGGACGTGTAAAAACACACCACATAATGTCCTACTTTTTAAATACATTGCACTCTGACGATGGAGCAGCCTTGGGCTTACTTTAGGGGTACTTATATGTAATAAAAGGGAAGGGTGAGGCCTGGCAACTGGGTGCACTTGTCAGGTAAACATGGCAGTTTAAAACTGCCCGTGCAGACACTGCAGAGGCATGTCGGAGACACATTGGAAGAGCTACTTGTAGGGTGGCACAACCAGTGCTGGAGGCTCACTGGCAGCATTTGATTTACAGGCCCTGAGCACATTACTAGGGACTTACTAGTAAATAAAATATGCCAATCATGGATACACCAATCAGTAACGCAATTTACATGGAGAGTATAGGCACCTTAGCACTGAATAGCAGTGGTTAAGTGCCCAGAGTCCTAAAATCAATGATAAATAGGTAAAAAAGGAGGCCAAAAAGCAGAATGTCTGGTGGTAAACCTATTAAAAATGCCAGGTGTAACACCCACCAGTAAACAAATAGGTGGCACGTTGTCATAGACCTGCTACAGGTGACCCTGTTTTTCTATCTCAGCACCCTACCCCTGATGGTCTGGTAATACAGGCCTCGGCTAGCTAATTGAGATCGGGGAGCATGCCATGGTGTTGAATTCTGAAAGTCAGTTGACAGGGAAAATACATTTTGCAGCAGTGTCAACGTGTCTTTACCTTTGTTTTGCAATCTGGATAGTTGCCTGGTTGTGCATCATTTTTAAATGTATGACTACAGGCTCACCCCAATATTTGGCTTAATGTACAAAGAGAAGGAGCATACCAACAAGCCAACTTGTGCATATCGCAATAATTCCTACAACACTGAGCGAAGAGGTGCCTGCAGTGGCATTTTTAGGTCTTGCTTACAAGACAGTGCATGCAATGTCTGTTGCGGGAAATACTGTGGGCTAACCAAGAATTCACAGGGACTTGGTGCCCACCCATTGCTTACCATTGGTTGGCATTCCTGTCACTTTCAGTTGCCTGCTTCTATTTTGTGCCCTAAGTTGTCAATCTTGTGTTTGTGCTCCAAAGAAGCATAGCCGCTCTACTGTCTCTTTTGATTAACTGGCTGCAATGCTTCAACTATTTGCTTTGCAAACACTACTTTTTTCTTTTGGGTTAAGCACTCCCTGAGAGTGCACATGCTGCCCGGCTTTCTTCCTTGTGTGCTTCTCCCTCCCTCCTCTCTGTGTTGTTCTCTATCACCTGAGTGTTTCTCCTTGTCCCCTCCATGTTGTGCTCGCCATTGGGTTCTCTCTCTCCAGTTGCTTTCTCACTTATATGCTTCTTCCCTGCCTACACCACACTGATCTGTCATCCACTGCTTCTTCCCCCACCATTGCCCTCCATGTTGCTTCCCCGACCTGCATCCTCCTTCTCTCGCACCTGTAGCTTCTCGGTCTCAATCTCACCCCATACAATGTATTGGTTCCCCCAAACATGCACTCTCATTCTCTCTCGCCTGTTGCTCCAGACCCCCCTTTGCTGCCCCTCACCAATGGTGGCCGCCACTAACAAAGGGTGGTGAGTCAGGTGGGCGGAGCGCAGCGAGGAGGTGGGTGGGGGAGGGTGCGCGTTTGGGCGTGTTAATAATATATTTTTTTTTAACGTACCTGAAGAAGCAGGCCTCCTCCTGTGTCTCATTGCTTCTGCTGTCCACTTCGTGGACGCAGCAGCCCCGTGGACAGACTCCCATGTAGTGACCGTGCTGCAGAGCAGCGGGGGGATTGCCCTGAACGGGCAGGAAATACGCTCCGCTCAGGTCTTGGAGTCTCTGGGGTTTCTCCAGCCGGGCTGGAGATACCTAAGTGTGCATGTGTGTTTTGGTCGGCCTGAGATGGCCGGCCAAACACATATGCGTACTTAGGGAGTGCATAAGCACTCTCCCTTCCCTCTCCCATGCCCCGCGCCTCCCTACACAAGCTGGCTCCAAGCCGGCAAACAAAAAATAAAACGATATTAGAACATATCTTTTTCGTTTGCAGGCTCTGCGCCAGGCAGTGGGGTGACGCTCCTCGGCTATTGCGAAGGAGCGCCCGCTGCCCCCTACTTACCCTGATTCCTCAGTGTTGCTTCACCACCCAAGCCTTTTGTGTTGCTCCCCCCACCTCCTGCACCATCCTTACTGCTGCCCCCAACCCACACGTTAAAAAAACAAAACACTTTTGCACAACTCGGTAAAAAGTAGTTCTCTAAGTGCCAGGGACTTCTATGGCCATGTGTGTGTGCTTGTACGACCAAACAATACTTTTTCTTTTAGGCAATACTTTTTCTATGTTACTTCCAAGCGGCCTCTCTCCTCCCACTCACTCAAAATAATGTTTTACAAAAACTATGACAGAACAAAACAAGCATTTAACCAAGTCAAAATACTGGCAGCCAACTGTAGACTTATTGGCTTTGACAATGCTTGTTAATCAGATTGGTGCAGAGAATCAGTGCATAAACTAATTTCGCTGAGCTCTCACCCATGATTCACGGCCCATCGGTGCCTTATCAACAGAAAGAAATGCTATACAGTTTTGTTTTATGTTCTCAAATCGTACAAGCCAAAATAAAAATCTCAACAAAACCACCACTGCTCCTCAAAAAGTATTCCCTTTGGATTGATGCGCAGAAAGTAATATCATACATGGTTAGAGAAGGGCAGTGCATCATTGCTACTACAGTACAGTGCCGCCATCTAGCGGACTTCGGTAAAATTGTAGTCTTTGGTTAAGGCATTGAATAACTATGTATCTAAATTGCCGGACTACCAGTTCTTGGTGCTTTCAGCACATGGGCACCTAGGTAAAGGCGCAAAAGATCTGATTGGTCAATACGAAGATGAACTCTTCTCATCTCAATGGATTCAGTCCCAACTGCATGTTTATTTGACAGCACAAGATAGCAATTTAATTTCTAGCCCCCTGACGCCATTTAAACGTAATCTGTTTCCTGTCAAGAAAAGCAACAAGAATCGCCCATGTTGTGGGGTGGTCACGTTTCAAGGCGCTGAGTAGCAACTATGATTCTCAGCTACATAGTCACAAGGCTGTGCTCAATGCGTGCATTTCCATGTCTGCGATGCGCTTTTGTATGACATTTCTATGGGGGACACGTTGTATGACCCTTTCTCACAAGCATAATAAAGTATCTATGTTGAAGTAGTGATGAGCATGTTACTTACCTTTTTTTTAACTCTTTTCTGGTGGATATTCACCTTCAGAATATTCCTCAGGCGCCAGACTGGATCGCGAAGATGTTGCATAAGTGCTTCTGTGCACCAGCACAAATTTGTGTGATAAAAAGGTGGCAGCGGCGGCTCCTCCGTAATGGCGTAGCAGCGACACCCCCACCACGAGCCAGCAAAAATAAAATGATAATAAAATACTTTTATTATCATTTTATTTTAATGACTGACTCGATGCCAGTCTAGGGCGTGACGGGTCGGACCATGGCAGGGAGGTGGAGTAAGTGCACATGTAGGTTAGGCTAGCTGTCTTAGGACGGCCAACCCAACAAGCGCACTTAGATTTCGTCCAACCTAGCTGTATTCCACAGCCGGGTGGAGACACGGCACAGACTCCCTGTGCCTGAGCGAGCTCCAGCCCAGCCTGCTCAGGCCAATCCCAGCGCTTCTCTCATGCTTGCAATAGCATGAGAGCAGTGTCGGGATTGGGTGGGGGAGTCTGTTCTGTGTGCTGCATGGCAGAGGAGCACTAAGGTGGCCAGCAGAGTCAAGTAAGTCTTTTTTATTTAATTTTTACCATCCCCCCACACTTTATATGGTAGCAGCCACCACTGGAAGGTGGTGCAGTGTAGTTGCAATGAAAGAGCGTCACTCAATGAGCTGACGTAACTGCAACAAGGAACACCGTTTTCAGCTGCAAACGTCACAGCGAACATCTATGCATAGGCTTGAGCAGCCTACACGTAAGAAATGACAAGGCAAAGTTAAGGTCCCACTGAGGCATCGCAAAAGGCTTTGGAGGGAACATGTGCGTCAAACGTTTAACTGCATCACAACTGATGATTTAAACAAGGATGACTAGTCCGGCAAACGCACACAGGTCGAAAGGCTGAAACGGCTGCCAAAAAACCTTTTGCAGGGCCCACTACAAGACCATGCTGGGCTAAAAAGAGAACAAAATAACATCAGAAAACTTAGCTTGCAAGGGGTTAGAGTTTCAGGCACCAGGAAACAAATTAGTCCCGCACCAAGCATAGATGGATTTTGTGAAGGGCATCTAGCAGTGACTGTCCATCACCTCGGCCGGCAACACAAAACACAGGCAATGGCATCTCAATATCCATGCATTGTGGTGCAGCCTGCTGGAGTTTGAATTCTCTGTTGTTTAACCAGAAACACGTGTCTAGGGATATGATTGGAGAATATACGGGCACTGGCCACAAACCTTTGAACATTTTGAGAATTTTGAATGAAAAATACTAAACTACAATGACCATGAGGCAATGGTGCAATCCGGCAAGGACATGTTCGCGGCTCTCCCCACCCCCTGTGTTTTGTATTGAATGGCTCCCGTGGGCCATGAGCTGACAAGCTCTGGGAGACGCCCGTGCACACCGAGAGTGGTAATAATCCTGTGGAGATGACGGTGGCATGTCAAGCAACCCCTGAAAATATTTTTCCCTACTGATGAAGGTATTTAACCAGAAACACGTGTCTAGGGATATGATTGAAGAATATACGGGCACTGGCCACGAACTTTTGAACATTTTGAGAATTTGGAATGAAAAATACTAAACTACAATGACCATGAGGCAATGGGGCAATCCGGCAAGGACATGTTCACGGCTCTACCCACCCCCTGTGTATAGCATGAGAGCAGTGTCGGGATTGGGTGGGGGAGTCTGGGAGTCTGTTCTGTGTGCTGCATGGCAGAGGAGCACTAAGGTGGCCAGCCGAGTCAAGTAATTCTTTTTTATTTAATTTTTACCATCCCCCCACACTTTATATGGTAGCAGCCACCACTGGAAGGTGGTGCAGTGTAGTTGCAATGAAAGAGCGTCACTCAATGAGCTGACGTAACTGCAACAAGGAACACCGTTTTCAGCGGCAAACGTCACAGCGAGCATCTATGCATAGGCTTGAGCAGCCTACACGTAAGAAATGACAAGGCAAAGTTAAGGTCCCACTGAGGCATCGCAAAAGGCTTTGGAGGGAACATGTGCGTCAAACGTTTAACTGCATCACAACTGATGATTTAAACAAGGATGACTAGTCCGGCAAACGCACACAGGTCGAAAGGCTGAAACGGCTGCCAAAAAACCTTTTGCAGTGCCCACTACAAGACCATGCTGGGCTAAAAAGAGAACAAAGTAACATCAGAAAACGTAGCTTGTAAGGGGTCAGAGTTTCAGGCACCAGGAAACAAATTAGTCCCAGCACCAAGCATAGATGGATTTTGTGAAGGGAATCTAGCAGTGACCGTCCATCACCTCGGCCGGCAACACAAAACACAGGCAATGGCATCTCAATATCCATGAATTGTGGTGCAGGCTGCTGGAGTTTGAATTCTCTGTTGCTGAGACAGGAGATCCTCAAGCACCATCCTCTGCTGACTCCGTCTGAAATAATTAGAATAACTTTATCCTGGCCATTCCTGATCTTCTTCAAAACTTGGGGCAGGAGAGGTAGTGGCCGGAGGGCATTTAGGAGTTCCATGTTCCATTCCAGCTCGAGTGCTCCCGTGGAAACTGCAACATGGAAAAATCCTGAAGGTGAGAATTCTCGATGGTGTCACACAGATCTAGCCAGGCATCTCCACATGGACCAAATGCACGCTGCACTACCTTGGAATGCAGAAACCCTTGTGATCTGACAAACAATGTCTGCTCAATTCTTCCTCTCTGGCATTCAGGAAACCTGCCAGGGAGTTTTGCTACAAGCAAAACTTTCTACTGCTCCAGACACCTACAGAGGTGCAAAGCCTATAGACACAGGCCCCAGGATTCCATTCATTCCGTCCTGCTTGATGCAGTAATACATGGCAATGGTGCCATCGGTGAGAACCAGCACCATCATCCCCTGACAGTTGGCAGGAAAGCCTTTAAGGTCAAATGAATATCCCAGGGCTGAAGAAGATTGATATAGAGCTGGCTTTCTGCTGGAGACTGGAGACCTATAATCTCCACCAGGCCTAGATGACCATCCCAACCCAGCTGCGCTGCATTCATCACTACAGTGATCTCTGGTTGGGGAAGCGAGAACAGTCTGCTGCAGGACAAAGTGGGATCGGTGGGCCACCATAGAGATCTTGGGCCAACTATAAGAAGTTGGAGGGAAATCCTTGATGCTGGATTCACTGGAATTATTGGTTCCAGTACATCTAGTATTGCTGATAAGGAGGATGCACGAGGCGAGGAGAGCAAGAAGTTTTAGATCCATCCTAATCCATATCCAGGACTGAACCAGAATCATCTGGATCATAGCCTGAGTGTCCCAGCCTCACTGCGGTGGAGGAAAGGCCTTGAACCTCATCATGTCCCAGTTTGCCCCAATAAATAAAAGCATCTGTGAAGGAATTGAGTAGGACTATGGCTCACTTAAGTGTGAAACCAAATGGTGATGCACCGTGTCCAGAACCGCTCCGATAAACAGTAGCTTCTGAGTTGGAATCAGGTGCGACTTCGGCACGTTGATGGAGAACACCAGCAAATGCAGGAGGACGGCTGTAGTCTGGAGGTGGGAGACGACTGCCTGGGGCGAGCCTGCCTTCAACAACTAGTCGCCGAGATAGGGGAAGACTGACACCCCTGATCTGCCCAGATGAGCTGCGACCACCGTCATCACTTTCGTGAACACCCGAGGGGCGCTGGTGAGGCCAAAACGGAGCACGGTGAACTGTAAGTGCTCGTGGCCTATTGTGAACCGTAGGTAACGCCGGTGGGTCGGCAGGACGGGGATATGAAAATAAGCGTCCTGCAAGTCCAACGCTACCATCCAGTCTTGCGGGACTAGGGCAGACATTACCTGAGCAAGTGTGAGCATCTTGAACTTCTCCTTCCGGAGGAAGCGATTGACGTTCCGAGGGCTAAAATAGGACGCAGTGGTAGTAACAACCACAACCTACTTCTGGCATCGGTACGCGCTCGATTGCCCCCTTGGCCAAGAGGGCCTCAACTTCCTGCTATAGAAGTACCAAGTGATCCCCGACATGTGGTGGTACTGAGGTGACATGGCTGGAGGCGTGGTCTCGATGGGAAGGGAGTATCCCCTTCGGACAATCTGTAAAACTCACCAGTCCATAGTGATGGTGCGCCAGTGGGGAAGGTGATGGCGAATCCTGCCACCCACTGGTGGTTGGTGGGCCTGAAACGCCGGACTAGTAAGGTTTGGCAGCAGTGGCGGCAGGGGAGGTGGTGGACTGACCCGCCCGCTGGCCCCAGGACCCACCTCTGCGGGTCCGATGTTCGCGGCTGCGCTGAGACTGTTGCTGCGCAGGCCTGTTGCTCTGAAACGAACGTGTTTGGGCACCCACTCCTTGGCCACAGAAGGAGCGAAAAGCAGTAGCAGAAGGAATGCACATGGCCGAAAGGCCTAAGGACTTCGCTGTAGCCCGTGAGTCCTTAAAATGCTCCAACACACTATCGGCCTTGTCGCCAAAAAGGCGAGTGCCATCAAAGGGCATGTCCATCAGACTGTTCTGGACATCCTCAGAAAAGCCAGTCGTCCTCAGCCAGGCGTGGCTGCGTAACGCCACTGTTGTGGAAATCGCCCTGCCCAGCGAGTCGGTGGTGTCAAGGCCACAAAGAATTGTGAACTTTGCTGCGTCTCTCCCCTCAGCAATAGCTTGCGAGAGTACCATCCGGGCCTCTCCGGACCCTGAGGCAGCACCTGCGCAACTGTTTCCCACACAGAGTGGGAATAACGGCCCAAGAGGCATGTAGTGTTCACAGACCACAGCTCTGAACTGGCAGAAGTAAAAATGTTCTTCCCAAACTGTTCTAGTTTCTTGGATTCCCAGTCCGGTGGTGCGGATGGGAATGCGCTTGGGGACACATTGGCCTGGTCAACCAAGCTCTCAGGAGTAGGTTGTTGGGAGAGGAAAATGGGGCCGCCCAGGGCTGGGTGATGGCGTCGGGCCATGTTCCTATCCACAGGAGCCCCTGTGTTGGGCCTGGACCAGGTGCCTAAAAGAACGTCCGAATGTGTGTCATTGAAAGGCAGCAGCGGTTCGGTAGAGGAAGATGCCGGCCGAAGCACTTCTGTCAGGAGGTTAGTCCTGATGGCCATTGTAGGGAGCTTGAGGTGGAGATCCTCGGAGATCCCACGCAACACCACAGAATATGTACCACCTTCCTCCATAGCCACGGTAGAAGGAGAGAGTGTGCCAGGTTCTGGAGTAAAATCCAGGTCACCTGCATCCTCCAATTCCTCTTCCCAGTCCGGGTCTAACTCGCACTGGGCTGCAATAGGGTCCTCAGAGCCCTCCCAGTCTTCCCCGTCCTCCGCAACCTGCCGGGCAGGCAGTAAAGAGGGAGGCAGATGGAGAAAGGGATTAAAATTCCCCATCGATGGTCGGTTTCGGCATTGATCGACACCGGTCCGGCGCCATGTCCACGTTGGGGTGAAAGCCAGTGGCGGTGCCATAGACGTCGATGGAGGTCGTACAAGGCCAACGGACCTCGCGGTGTCGAGACCGGAGTCATCGGGGACATCGGGCCTGAACCGGCTGACAGGAAGTCCTGTAGCTGGGCCGGAGTCGCCGACGGTCCCGGGAAGGGTGGGTAGGCCATCGGCAACTGTTCAGGCTCCGCTGAAGCCATGGGAGAGGCACCACCCGCAGCCTCAGCCGTGTCACTTGACAGGCTAGGGGAAAGCGTAGAGCGGCGACGCTTCTTTGATTTCTTGTACTTCGCCTTACCCGACTCTGTGTGCGAAGACTTCTTCGAATGATGGTGGTGGTGGCTCCGCGACTGGTCCCTCGACCTGCCACGGCACCGGAACCTTGTATGGTGAGGAGCTGGCTCCCAGGCCTCCAGCACCTTTCGGGACCGTTCCCGCAAAGTTTTCAGGGCCATGGCCTGGCATACGAGGCATGGCTCAGAGTCTTGGTCGCGCCCCAGGCAGTAGAGACACTCACGGTGCAGGACCCAGGCAGTGGAGACACTCACGGTGCAGGACCGTCACGACATCGTGCGGGGACAAGTCGCGCAAGACTTAAACCTGGGCATCCCACAAATAACTGTGGGGGTACCGCTCTCTCCGGATCTGCGCTTGCTGGCGCGGAAAAAGAAAGCGTGTGGGGCGCATCTAAGTAGCTCCAGCGACGTCATCTTGGCGACTACGATGCCAACGACGTATGCAGAGCCGCACGACTACGCCTACCGACGCGCAGGGGTACTGCTGACGAAAACTTTCTGGATCCAGTCTGACGCCCTGGGGGTAATTCTAAGGTAAGGAATCTATCACTAACGTGTTTCTGTCAGATATACATGCTTTGCTTCCCCAGCACCCACTTTACACCCCCCACTGGCATCAGTGGGGCCCTCGGTCACACCATAGACCAAACTTTGTGGCCCCACGGGAAAATATTTGCGAACACCATGTTTTAGGAGAACAGATCCAATACAAATCTCTTACCTAAAACTCCCCCAATGTTTTAATCATACTGACTAGAAGATAAAATTAATTAAGGGACACCTACTTACCAACAACCCCCAATCCCATTCCTTTTTTAACAGCTTCTTTATGATTGTATATAAACAACAAAAAGTGCTCCCACATAGACCGTAGGTCGCAACACACCCCAATACGCAGTGGAATGGGATCGACCCGATAATGAAGCACGCCACCAAGGGAACCCTGGAGTGTGAGGGCTTTACAAGAAAAACCTTTGTTTTTCTTCAGTGGAGAGTTACAGAATAACTGAAATGGGTTATTCTTTTTGGAATGAGTCCCCCCATCTTCAAGATGGAGGGGACTGAGAAGTGTGCTTCACCTCGGCTACGCCACCTGAGGGGTGATGTTGGCAAAGGTGTGCACACCTCTCTTCCTAGCTCAGTTTTCCCAACGATTCTTCTGCCCAAAGTGGGCATAGAAGCGTTGGAAGCCAGTTGCTGGGGGCAGAACCGTTGGGAGCCAGTTGCTGGGGCCAGCAAAAGGCAGGGACAGCTTTTAAAGGCGGCAGGCCTTTGAAGTTTCCCCTTTCGTGGACCCAGCTTATCCTGGGGGAGGAAGTATGACACCTCTGGCCAGAATGAGCTTTGTTTCTGGACCTACAGAGCGAAGGCTCTCTACCCAGCGGTCAAGAAACCTGTCTTGTGGTGGCAAATGGTGGGCAGCAATTCAGGAACCACACCAGGGCAGGTCGATTTTCAGGGGGCATCTCTAAGATGCACTCTGAGTGCATTTTACATTAAATCCAACACTGGCATCAGTGTGGGTTTAATATGCTGAGATGTTTGCTACTAAACTTCCCAGGTTGTAGTAAAGCCATTATGGAGCTGTGAAGTTCATGATGACCAACTCCCGAAACATATACTCTTTATGACTTTACTACCCTTACAATGCCTAAGAATGGGCTTCGACAATGTAGGGGTACAGGGTTCATGCAACTGTACCCTCCCCTTAGGGCTAGTGCACTCTGCTAGAAGGGTGACTTACCAAGGCGTCAGGCAGTGGGTTGCAGGCATTGCACACAGTGATGTGTGCCATATCGGCTCTTCAGTTTTCTCTGCACCCAAACATGCAGCCTGCAATGGCAGTGTGTGGCTGTTAAGGTGCAGGGTCTGCAAGGGTGGCACAATAGGTGCTGCAGCCCTTAGAGGCCTTCCCTGGTCACAGTGTCTTTGGTACCCATGGTACCTTTTACAAGGGGCTTACCTTTGGCCAGAGAAGATCCAAATGTGGGTAGAAAGGTACAGTTTGGGGAAAGAAACACAGGCCCTGGGAACCTGATTGGCAGGGACTCAGGGCACATCAGGTCAGGTTGCATCAGATGTCAGGCAAAACGTGGGGGGTAACCATGCAGAAAGGGGCACCCTCTTCAAAGGCAGGGGCGACTCCTCCGCTCCGGAGTGCCGCCCTACAGCTTTCAAGGAGTGAAAAAATAAAAATAAAATGATAATAAATTTGCTATTATCAATTTATTTTTGGTAGCTGAGGGGCTGGGTTAAGGTGGGCGGGGCTGGGGTCACAGTGGGAGGAGTGGAGGGCACACTCTAAGTGTGCATGACTATTTGGCCGACCGTCTTGGGCCAGCCAAACAGTCAGGCGCACTTTGCATATTCCCCACCAGGCTGCATTACAAAGCCTGGTGGGGGTCTTGCCCATGCTCCCATTCCCTGTCTGAGTGCCGGATGACAGCGCTCAGACCAATCACAACGCTGCGTTGCAGGGTTGCGATTGGCTTAGGGGAGGGAAGCCTATGTATCCTTCCAGTTCCTGCTTTTGTTCTGGGAGGTCAGCAGGAAAGCAAGGAGAGACGTGGCCGGTCGAGGATTATAAATAAATAAATAAATAAGTATTTTTTTCTAGTTAGATTTTTTCACCCTTTTCACCTGCCACCCCCTGTCCCCCCCATTTACTGCCTACCACCACTGTTCAAAGGGCCAGATGAAGTCACATAGGATGAGAGAAATATGGCAATTTTTAATTTTGTCAATTATTCTAAGCTGCAGATGAAGATATGATGAAAACCGAAATAGCTAGTTTCTCATACTCACTATTACTATGGTCACTAAATATTTGGATTTGGCAAACTGATGGTCAAGCATCACCAGACCCAAAATAAGTTGCTGACTGGAGGTCACCACTGGAGGCGAGCTTGGCAGAAGAACAGGGAGCGAGCCCTACAAATACACTGTGTGTGGGACTGTTAGCCTAGAGGTTGACAGGTACATTTGTCCAGAGGTAAGTCAAGTTTCTCAAAACATTGGTGTAAAACCAAATGGGTCTTCGGCACACATACCTTTTACAGTAATTGGAGTCTGAGAATTGCTGGTCTATCATAATCAGAAAAATAGGTCACACTACTGTAATCATATGAAAAGCTTAAAAATAAAATGACACTTTGACAAAGCAATGCCTAATATTGACAAATATTGGAAAGCAAACAGATTTCTAACCTTCTGTAACATTCTTTCTGGTGGGTATTCTATCTAGCCACAGATTACTCACCTTTAGAATATTCCCTAGGTTCCAGACTGGATCCAGAGGTTTTCTAATAAGTGCACCTGTACGTTAGGAGGTGGAGAAGTGAAACACTGCTTTGAAGTCCCACTCCTTGCTTGACACTTTCTGTGCCCTCAGATGTGGAGCATTAACAATTACAGGTACACGTGTGTACATCTCCAACTTGGGACCTTTTTTAGATGGTAAAAAATGGCGACTCCAGAGATTGGAAAGGCTGGAGTAAGTAATCGGATTATGTAGAGTATCCCCCAGTAAGAGCATCACCAAGGGAAGGAACATAGATACTAAATCAGTATCTCCCAACGGTAGAAGGTCTGTGGAGAGGACTCTGATCAATAAGTCCTGAAGGACCAAATTGGAGAAATGGCCTTCCTGTCGGACCTGGTTGTCAAGGCAGTGGTGCTTTGTGAACATGAGCACCAAATGCATGTGTTGCAGCCTGGCATATGCAAGGACATAAATTCTGCATGCCAACACAGTGGTAGCAACCTTATTCCTAATAGAATGGGTCCTCAGTCCCTCCAGAGGCTGGTTCTTTGGCAGTGCATAGCAGATCTAAATCACTATCCACCTGGATGGAGTCCGTTTCTGTACAACCATACCCTTCTTTCCCCCAGAGAATCCCACAAAAGGTAAATGTCCCCCCAATGGTCCTTGGCACGACTTATGTAAAAGCTTAAAGGACTGAGGTCCAACTGATGGGAGTCTTTCATTGACTTTCGAGGAATGAGGTGGGCCAAAGAATGACGGGAAGGTGATGCATTGCCCAACGTTGATAGGAGTTACACCTTTCTGCAGGACGACTGACAGAGTCCTCAACAACAGCTAGTCCAGAAAAAAGGCGGTGTAGTGCAGTTACACCGACAATGCCTTGAGTTTATTCATGCGGTGACCTGAAGTGATCACAATGAGGAACAAAACCTTGAGGGTCACAAGATGCAACACGAAGGTGTGCATCATATCAAAGATCGAACACATGTGAAACGTTAAGACCAAAGTCCAACTGTGGCATCCCAAATGACTTGAGAGGGAACATGTGTGTCAAACATTTAATAAACCACACCACAACAGGTGATATAAACAAAGATGGTTCCAGTATATGCAAAAAGGGCAGAGAGGGCTAACGAATAATCTATAATAGTGTTCAATTAAAGATAACCTGGTTTAAGGCCCCTGATGATCCTTCTTGCCCAAAGGCATGCCAAAGGGAGCTGGAAAAGTGCCAAAATACTCAGCATGGCCTCTCTAAAGGCCTTTATGTGCTACAGCATCGCCGATGACCCAGGAAATTCTGGGTGGATTGAGATCAACTGCGCATCTGTTCCCCAATCAGAGACTGGGACGCCCTTGCAACTTCTATTTAAACAGAGAGTGGGTTGATGGGGTCGAATCCCACTTTGTATTATTGTGTTTCATTTGGACTTTAACTTACCAGAGCACTTCGACAGTGAACAACCTCTGCAGCGTGAGCGGGCCCATGCCCTCGACTAGGAGTGGGAGCTGGACTTACACGAAGCCCACAACTTCATCCTGGTTCGGTGATGTACAACTTCACTTCTCAGTCCCAGATCACCTTGGGGGTGCATGAGGATGAACATCTCGCACGACTTGGAATTGTGCCCTGAGCCTAAACACATAAGAGACTCAGTGTGTTGGTTCATGACTGGCATCTGTCTTCTGCAGTCGAGGCATGGGTTGAAGTTTGTAGTTTTAGGAGGCATTGCTCTCTTGCACACTGGATTTGGTTTTAAGGAGACCGATGAAAGAATTAGTGGAGTTCCAGATCTGTGTTTAAAGGAACAGAAGAAAGGAACTGTCGTCGGAAAGCAGGGGTGGCATTTATATGTGGCGATGTTCCGTCACTCAAGGGCAGTAAGGAGTCGACACAGAGCCATAAGGAGCTACATGGAAAGAAACACATCTGGATTCAGTCTGGCTCCTGGGGAATAGTCTAAAGGAGAGGAATCTGCAATTAAAAGTATCCATCAGAACATTATATTTTGTTTGCAAGCTGCTACACTAGCCTATTTAGATGGATACATGAGGTAGTTCTTCCAAAAAAAAAAGTTGATCGAAGGCAACCTGCATGCAATATGCAGTTCCTTTATCTCCCCAAGTTACATCACTCACCTCGGTATATCAACCGGAGAGAGAACGGGCAATGACCCTTACTTCAACAACATACAAGGCTTATGTTAAGATATGATCTAGACACACTCACCTATACGGTAATATGGGTTTAGCAATTTTCCGAACACTGCCAACTCTTATAAACTTGTCAAATCCTAATTCAAGTAACCTGTAGAGAAGAAACATGAAGTACTGAGTGATCAACATCAGTTTGCATACAGAAAATATGAGATTCTACATAAATACTTGATTGCAACTGAACATGTGCAATGGTGTATTTGGCGCCACATACATTCTCCAGGATCAAGGCAGGCATCTGCAGGGGGGTCATGAAGTGCTTACATGGACATGCTCAATGTTTACTTTCTACTGTAGACTATAGTGAATGTTTTTCCCATTTGCTGTACTTACCATCTCATTGGGTAGCCAAGGATTATTGCAAACTTTTATCACTGACAAGAGTGGGTGATCCTAACAATTAATGGCTTTAAAAACTGCCGGGCATATCGCCTGAATCCTGTAGAAAGACCTATTTCTTTTACAAAGTTAGACAGAAACATCTCACATTTCACGTACACTTAATCCAGGAGAGGTTCAAATACCATCATTTCAGAAACACAAGAGACATACTTGTTCCCTCAGGCAATCTATTCGGCCCCACAATCTGCTACAGTGGCAAGTAATTCAATAATTCTGTGTTTATAGTCACCGGGAAGTGAACTGGAAAACAGAATGGTTTTCACTGGATGATGAAACAGACACCAATAAAGATGGCTGCATACCACGTGACGCCGAATGAGTAATGCGACAGCAAACATTGGGCCCAAGTTCTCCCACGCTATGGGCACCTTTTTACTGCGCCCTGGTCTCAAGCCCATGAGCCGCGCTCTGCACGCCTGCCCATTAACGCCTGTTTTGATAACACTGCTCTGCTTTCTCCTTTTAGAAAAACTGACAGACCCTAAAAGAAAGTTATATGTAGGCGCGCGATTTCTCGAAGGCTTTATTTCCACAACATAGCAACTGTAAGTGAACTCTCCTTTGTCTTCTGCAGTTGTTAAAAAAAGGTAACTCAGTTGAAATACTATGTCTCCTCTCTCTGGAACAGCAAGGTGTGGAAAACACACGATACCGACATTATAAACAAAGGGCAAGGGGAGTGATAAGGTATGATTCTTTAAATAAAGGGCTAAAGGGGTCCATGGAAAACAACGTAGATCTCAAAATTCAATGTTATTTTAGGAGACTGTCCTTTTCAAAATATATACCCTGGGCAGTACTGCAGTACTTATTAGCACTTGACCCAAACTTAAACCCTCAGAAAACAGTTTTTTAAAAGTTTCGTTTTTAGAACACCTTCTGTCCAAAAACATAGTGTCACTTTTAACAGCAATGACTGTGAGTCCAAAGGCAGTTGAAAGCAAATGTGAGTTGGGCGCTCCGAATGCTCACAGACTCCCAGGAGCTCTTCTGGGGGACTGAGTCCACAGGAGGAAGAGATGTTTCTCCTCTCTTCTTCAGGGTCGCTTTATAGGAAGCTAAATATCTTCCCCTTTGGCTACTGCTAAATGTTAGGGACATAAGCCGAGATACCAGGGTGTAGATACCAATCCTGCAGATAGGAATCTTTCTGATAAGGGACCTTTGCACAATTTCAGGGACAGCTCGGGGATGGGGACAGCTAACTAGAATCAATGTGGAATCTGAGAGCCTGTCAGGACCTTGACACAGGGCTATACGTGCTTAGGGGGGGGGGGGGGGGGGGGCAAACATTTGCACTCAAATGTTTACCAATGAATTAGGTTTTTAATAACTATCAAAGGGCCTCAAAGATTGATTTTCTATGTTTTAGGGGTCAGCACACATGCACTGGAAGTTGTTTAGAAGCAGGTTACCAATATAGCACCAAATCCATTAAAACATGGGGGAGGGGGAGGCATTTTAAAAAGGCATACCTTTCTTATACTGAACAGTCCTGCAACCTAGCTGTTTATTTGCGAGGAAATTACACTTTCTCCTTCAGGTCTCAGTTCTTCAGTTCCCCTGACTCATGAATTTAAGTCTAATCTTAGCTAAGTACATAAGGAGAATGTTTACAGTGGAAGCAAAACCAAAGGCTGTATCAGAAGTATTCCCAACTTTGGATGGTAGATTTAAGGGTAGTGATTTGCTGAGCAAGGAAAAGAAGGTCAGTATAGCAAGACCCTTTTTGCGTATAGGTTTTTAGTAACTCAGGAGATACTATGGAGCAGGGTAGTTGGAAGTCAATCTAAGAGTGACAGACCAAAATAACTGGATTTATTTTTTATAGTCACATTTTTAAACAATGGTATTAAAAGGGTGCTCTTTAATGTGTGGGACATGAATCTGCTAGAGCAGATCCAAATCTTGGAGTGAGGTATTGAAGTCAGCTAACACACCGTCTGAAGAAGGCAAAGAGGAAGTCTCCTAGGCCTGTAAGTGATGGAGACCTGACTGTTAAGAGACTTATCAATCTGAATAAACTGTTTTTAGAGGTGTGCATATTGTGGTGGGAGGTGACAGCAAAGCTACCAGGTAAAAGTATAGCAAGGTGCAGCAGAGCCTGCTGGGAGGTGCAGCCGGTTGTGCATGGTCTCAGCCTGACGTCCAGTGCCTAGCTGGAGCTGCTGCAGGAACAGATGATTTGAATTGTAAAATAATTATTTCCATTAAACATTAAATACTAGAAGAGCCCGTAAATGATCCCTCAAACATGTGTGAAACTTCTCTTGACTCAAATAACACAAATCTTTCAAGAAAATGATATCTAAAAACCACTGACACAACACAACCATTAACTTGTTTTAAATTAATTATTTTTCACATATCAAAAAAAGTATATCTATCTCATATTTCTATTTTCAAGGGCTGTCAGAAGAACATAAAGAACAATACATCACATTAACATATACATAGTTAAAATAAAAAATTTCCAACACGCCATATGTATCTTTCTTTGAATACAATCAAGACTGCCCTTTGATCTGTTTTAGTCCTGAGGAAGACCCGCTGTTAGGCCCGGCTTCTTGGGCACCAGGCACTCAGGGGTAACAGCGCTCCAATCGCATCAACTGGAGTGTTGCCTCACTGGTGTCCTGGGGCCTCAGTACTAGTGGACCCAAAACTAGATAACCAAGTACTTCTCTCCAGCACTTGACTCTCTCAGGGTAGCGAGACAGAGCAGTCCACGGCTTACTCAAGGTGAGGTGGGGTTAGACATTCAGAATACAGTGTAAACCGTACCACCAGCTGATAAACTCAATGTCCTGTCAGTGCTTTACTTTTTATAAAACAAAAGTACTTTAATACACACAAGATAATTATACTACACATAAAACTAGGATAAACAGTGAAAACCAGATGTCTCTACAAACCTCTGGGACAGAGTTCTGACCCCAAACAGTATTATAGAGCCTAGACGCCAAGCACTATAAAACACAGTTAAAATGAAAACACACAATAAGCATTGCATTTTACAGTTCATGCTACACAGGGCTGCTCTCATTCACTAGAGCCTTGATACCAATCTTTAGATTGAAAGGATATAGTTTCAGCATATGATGTGAAGTCAAACGTTCTTGATCAGCCCCATAACCCCCACCCAAAGCAACAGAAGTGCCCTCCCGTCGTGAGTGAGGACGCCGCTCTAGTGGGGTCAGGGATCTGATCACAGGTGCCTGATGTCTTGACATAGTTTACTGCAGTCCCACTAGTCCAGTAGCCAGTGGCTAGCTGTAGGAGGGTAGTGGCTGGACAGAGTGTCAATTCACCCTGATACCCTCAGAGATCACAAAAAGAAAGGTGGGGGCCTGCTTCACTGGCCTCTATTTCCAGTTACTGCTTGTACAGGCTCCCACAGCACAAGGGAGGAGCTTAGAGGGAATTTGATCTCACCTTCAACGACTATTTATTATTTATTTATTTAGAGATTTATAGAGCGCCTGGTGACCCGGAGGCATCCCCGCGCTATAAAGTCAAAAGTCAGAAACGGGCAGAAGGAAGCAAAAGGACCTATTTAGGAAAAATAAAAGTTTTAAGCTGCTTACGAAAGCGCAAATGGCAAGATTCCACTTGCAGGCCACGGGGAAGCGAATTCCAGCGTGCGGCTGCCCTCACAGAAAAGCGACGGCCTCCCGTGCGTACCTTCCTAAACTTGGGGACGGTTGCCAGTCGCTCACTATCCGAGCGCAGAGATCTCGAGGCTTTGTACGGGGTGACCAGACCCGTTAAAATCGGAGGGCCTTGCCCATTCAGAAGCTTATGGGAGATACACATAGCCTTAAAATCGATCCTCTCTCGCACAGGAAGCCAGTGGAGGGCTTTAAGCGCTGGTCTAGCAGAGGCTCGAGACGAAAGGCCAATCAACATCCTGGCTGCCGCGTTTTGTGTTCGTTGAAGTTTGCCAAGAGTGTCTTCAGGGGCCCCTAAGTAAATCACATTGCTGTAGTCCAGTCGTGAAAGTACCAATCCTTGGACTAGAAGCTTCCTGGACAGAGGGGGAAGCAGAGGGAGAATCTTACGGACAGAGCGTAAAAGTCCAAAACAAGTTCCTGCTGTTTTTTTAGCCTGGATTTTCATGGATAAGTCCTGATCGAGCCAGACCCCCAGGCTCTTGATCTCTGTTTTGGGAGCGGGAACCTCACCCATAGTATCGGGCCAGACAGATGGTGGAATCGCTGTCCATTTTTTTCCCAGCAGCATAATTTCTGTCTTGGACCCGTTAAGTTTGAGTGAGGAATCGCACATCCAAAAATGAATTTCCTGAAGGCAGTGTAGCAGATTATCTGAGCGTTGGTCAAGAAGTGAGAGAGAGACGACCAGTTGCGTGTCGTCCGCGTAACTCACAATCTTGATACCAAAGGGGGCAACCACATCTTCCAGAGGGGCCATGTATGCATTAAAAAGAGTGGGACTAAGTGAGGAGCCTTGGGGCACCCCACTTAGAAGGGGAAGATGGTCAGAACGAGAGTTGCCATCCCAGACCTGGAACGTGCGGCCCGACAAGAATGACTCTATCCAGGCTAAGGCAGTGCCCCCGAGCCCCGTCCTGGCCAGCCGATGGATCAGGACACGGTGATTCACCGTGTCAAAGGCTGCACTTAGGTCCAGGAGGATCACTGCCACTGATCCCCCTGAACCCAAAATGCACCTAGCCTCCTCGATGACAGCGAGGAGGGCAGTGTCCGTGCCCTGACCAGGGCGAAACCCCGTTTGGGAGCAACGCAAGAGTTTGTTAGATTCCAGGAACTGGGACAACTGGACATTAACCAGTTTTTCAGCGATTTTACTAATGCCAGGTAAGAGCGAGATCGGCCTATAATTGGCCAGATCGGCCGGATCCAGCTGGGGTTTCTTTAATAGGGCTTTAACTACCGCCCCCTTCCAACTAGGAGGGACGGAACCTTGTGATAGGGAGGAATTGATCAGCTCCAGGACTGAAGGAACAATCACGGGAGTGACTTGTTTCAAAAACCTCATGGGAGCGGGGTCACAAGGAGAGCCACTTTTCATCTTGGCCAGAGTCTTATCAAGTTCATCCAATGATACAGCCCTAAAGGCATTAAGCTGTGGTCGAGGAGCCTCTGCTGAGCAAGTCTCAGGAGCCACGCTATCCCAGCAAGATAGCTGAGATGGCTGAGGAAGTGAGGTCAAAATATTGGACATTTTAGATTCAAAGAACTTCGCGAGTTCCATACTCCTATCCGATGAAGCCAGGGCCGATGTAGGGGGCTGCGGAATCTTTAAGAGTTCTTTAACTATGAGATAGGTCTCTCTCGAGGAGTTTGTGGCATTTTTGATCCTATCATCGTAGTGAGAGTCCTTGGCTAATTTCAGGGCTAGTTTGTAGGCTCTAACAGCCGTCCGATAGGAGTCTTTTTTTTGTGTGGAGCCAGTCCTTCCTCCACAGACGCTCCAATTTTTTGCAATCCTTTCGGAGGGCTCTCAGTTCCGAATTGAACCAAGGGGCGGAGCCTATCTTCCCACTCTTATTTTCTCGGGTCTTTATGGGTAAAATGGAATCAAGTGAACCGATAATCCAGTTCCTGAAGTTGCTATCAGCCAAAACAAGGTCCGCAGTAGGAGCGGGAGTCGTCAGTTCCAGTGCTCTGGACCAATCCTCAATCGAAAGTCTAGACCAGGCCCTATCCTGGATATAAGTAACGGGCTTATAAGGTTTCCTGAAATCCCCTGGCCAGGAGAGGGAGACTAAAAAATGGTCTGTCCAGGGGAGGGGACAAGGGGGTTTGGCTTGAATAGAACGGACATTCGTGAAAACAGGGTCCAACAAATGGCCCTGATTGTGGGTGGGCCCATTATTAACCAATTGAAGACCACATGCGGCCAAATCCAACCTCAAAGCAGCGGCCCCCGTGTCAAGGGGATCATCAAAATGAATATTGAGATCACCAAGAACAGTGAAATTGGATGTAGAGGGGGCCAGAGCTGAAATGGATTCTAACAGCGAGCTGGCAAAAGGACCAAAGTGGCCCGGGGGGGCGATACACCAAAAGGCCTATGAGAGAGGTGATAGGGGCCAATTGAATTGAAAAGTGGCAACTCTCTGAGTCCATGATTTGTGCATCGCTAATTCTGCATGTAAAATGGTCTCTGTGCAGAATAGCCAGCCCGCCCCCTCTACCCAAGGGGCGTAATTGGGACTGAATAAGAAAGCCCGGAGGGAGAACCATGACCATATCCGAGTCCGAATGTGTCATAAGCCATGTTTCTATGAGAAACAGGATGTCTAGCTCGTGGTCAAGGAGGAGGTGATTAATTAACAGGGCATGTTTAGGAAGCGACCTACAGTTCAATAATGCTAGTTTCAAGCCAGGGTATGAGACCGGTGCCTGGGTCAATTTTAAAGAATAAGGGCAACAAAGCGCACAATTTTTAAAGTGTTCGTCTGTCTCTAAGACGTAGTTACACTGTGAGTTTTTCGCAGGTCTGAGACTAAGTAGGTCCTTCCGAGAATAGCTCATCCTGTCGGTAATGCAAACCGGCATAGAGTCCAGCCCTACGCCCGGCCGCGGACGGGCGCAGACGGGCTGGACTCTGGCGTGACTCCGGCGCGAATCCGGCGCGCCCGCTGAACGCGTCCGCTGCGCATAGTCATGGGTGGACGTTTATGTAGGGGCGACTAGAACGCTCGCCGTAATGATGACCCACCTAATATGGCCGCCAAAACAGGATCGAGCCCGGGACCCGGTGAGCCTCAGTCCTAAAATCAACTAAGGCACCACCCAAGAAGTGGGGGACCGTAAGAAATGTTGCCTCGATAGTGTGCAAATGAGCAGTGAGGGTAGGAGCGATCTAGTTAAAAATAATAGCGTCACGCTAAGATCCGTGAACGCTATGTGCAAGGAAGGGAACGGACACAAGGGAAATAAATGTTCTTGCAATAATTCAAAGTTTTAAAAAGATAGAATGATAAAAAGCGACCGCTCGACTAGCAGCCTCTCAAAGTAATGTGACTAGAATCAAGCTTCCTCCTCTATGGCTCCCTTCATGTGCTGCAAGCTTCTTTCCACCAGGTTTAATTGATGTGCTGCAAGCTTCTTTCCATCAGCCTCTGTGAGGGGCTGTAAGCTTCCTTTCCACACCTTGGGCAGCTGTCTGTAATTTCCTTGGTCCAAAGCGCACGCTCCTCCAAGCCTCACAGAATCATCTGGTCCTCACTGTTGCTGATGCCTTAGTTCCAGACGCCGTGAACAGAGTCTTATCTCCTGCCTTCACACTGCGGGTCGCACCTGGCTATCTTCCGACTGACCTAGTGTGGCCGCCTCTTCAGTCTTAGACCAGTCTTGAACAACAGCTGACCACTCAGGCCAGACTTTTATCACCTCTGATTGATAGGCTCATCCAATCAGAGGGTCTGCTACTTTTGCATCCTTAATACACCTCCAATCACAAACCATTCACGGCGTGTTCAATGCATGGGTAAAGCATGCCCCAGTCCACCCCCATGTTCTCCTGGTATCAGGCTGTGCAACTCCCTAAAGAGGAATTTTAATTAACTCCAGCCTAGGAGGCCCTGACCAGTGGGGGAGGGTCCTCTTCGCAGAGTTAGTGCAGCTAAACCCAGATAAGAGTGTCTACCCCAGCCCACCGGGCCTTTACAAGGAAATAGGGAGGGGCACGGGGGAGCTGGACCTAGGTCAGCTATCCTTGGAATATGTAAAGAAGATATAAGGATACACTGAACAAAATACTTTTGGGACATTTTGATTATATGTGGTTCCAAGGTCTCATGTTTGTGTATGTGATCACTGGGATATTTTTTTGATTTTCACTACGTATATGTTAATGTGATGTATTGTTCTTTAATATATTTAAAACAAGTTAATTGTTGTGTTGTGTCAGTGGTTTTTAGATATCATTTTCTTGAAAGATTTGTGTTATTTGAGTCAGGAGAAGTTTCACACGTGTTTGAGGGATCATTTCTAGGCCCTTCTAGTATTTAATGTTTAATGAAAAACATTATTTTACAAATTTCCTTGAGGAGTTTCGTTCACCCAACAGAACTGTTTGTAGCTCATAACTGTATACCCAGTTTCTGAGGGACACAGGGTTACTCCATTATATTTCATGGGAAACAGATGATTAAGCAGATGCAGGCAGCATAACACGGAGCATATCCTGTGAGTAATGCAAGCCCTGCACAGCCAGCAAAGAGGTAAATGACAGGAGGCAACTCTAGCCAGGTGAAAATTGAACTGACCGGAACACCTGTGTCACCAGCTGGTGACCAGGAAGGAAGGCTTCTGTTACAACTCTAGTAGACACTGCAATGCATCGACTCACAAAGCAAACTAGCTGGACATCACATTCTGAATCCTAGATGTGAATTCCTGACATATCATACTCGAGCAGAGAAATCCCATAAACCAAAGCATAAAGAAATGAGGTGCTTGCTTAACTACATTTTCCCACTGGTACAATGGCAGAAAATAAAGGATGTAGGGTGGCGTTGGGTCATTGGCCCTCGGCATAGCTTGGAAAAGATATGCCACCCTCTCCTGTTTGTGTTTTTTCTAACTAGCCAATTGTTCTTGAGTGAGCTCATCACCCGTGCAAATCTACCCAAGTTGCTCCATCATTTTACTTTGCTGCTCATTATCAGTGCTGTGCTATGATGACAGGGAGGGACCCAAAGTGCACCTCTATCCTGAATGAGTGCGGGTACCACCCTCTCAATCCAGGCAATTTCCTGATTGGTTGTGGCGGTGACAATGATTAGCAATTCAGAGATGCATATTTTTCTGTATGTAAACTCCTGCAAGAAAATTGCCTACTGTATCTCCACTATTATATATTGATCCATTCCCCACAGTTTGACTCCTATGCCCTTTACATTTATGGTAAATGTGAGGAAGGTGTTTGTATGAATGGTATGTGTAATTTATATATACTGGGTGAATGGAGGGGTATTCTGAACACTGAGTAAATGCTGCACAAGATGGTGGTTTTCCTTCATGCAGACTGGCTTTGTCCAGGGTGGCCACTGCAGCCAGCATGCACTACTGCTTGTGTCCACCTTGCCCGCAGGGATGAGCGGGCGTTCTATTTGTCAACGCCCAGGACTGCCCCCCCGAATGAAGCTTAGATTAACCTCGCACAAAGAATAATCCCTTCTTTTAGGTTATTAGAGCTATAAGCAGGTCAAGCATATGGGTTGCTAGTAGAAGGGAAGTGGATGTAAGTTATTAAAGCAACACACTTTACAGAAAAAGGAAAAAAATATGCAAGCTCATACTGCTTACATTCAATAATAAAAAAATGCTTGGAACTAAAGTACCTAACAAACCAAAAGGTGGTCAGCAGTAACCAAAATGAAACATGCAATGGCAACAACCAGAGGTCTGGCATTGGCAAGAGTGCATTTTTTTTTATTCTTTTGCAAAACATGCAAATAAAATGGTAAACAATGAAAAATATATAATTGAAGAAGTGGTCCAACAGCCCTGGCACTAAAAAAGCACTATTTTATAGGCAAATGTACACATGTGATAAGGCAAAATGCCATCACTTATTATGCAGGAGAGTCAATGGATGCAGTGGGCTGACCTGTGGCGCCATGCTGCAGGCTGTGTTGGGTTGAAACAAAACATAACCGACATTTGAACAGACCAATGGATAAAGAGCGCTGTCCAAAAGCTGCCGTATGTATGTGCATATGTATGTATTATTACGTTTATTTTGGAAAACATGAGTCTGGCCCTAGACAGCTAAAGCGGATTATAGGCTTGACCTAAAACAGGCAGGACGACCCTAATGAGTGATGACATGTAGAACATTTTAAGGCAGTAGTTTAAATATTTACAGTACTAAATTACCACGCTCTGAGAATGCAAAAATTTCACCAACAGAAACGCCCAAACAGTACTTTTGTCAACTTTTCAGTTTGGATATCACCCTCTGAGCCAACTTAAGTTTACCATCTTTGCTTCAAGAATTAGGCATTATTCTTCCAAAATGAGTACATATACTAATGTTAGCCATTTGCGGATAAATTTCCCAGCTGAGCCAGTCCATGTCTGGCTCTAGCCCATGACACACACGTGATTGTTGATGTAAAGCATCTGCTGAAGGATGTGTAGTCACTATCCACAAAGCTAGATAATTAACTGCGGCTATTCCGGCTATTCAGCTACAGCAAGTGGCACTTTCTTTTGCCTGCGAAATGCCAAACTAAGAAGCGTGAAGCTTTTCATTTGCTTGAACCACAGAGAATCAGCTGTATAGCAACATAAGGGCAGCTATCCTGCTGGATATCCAAGATGATTGCCCTAGTAACAATTTGACTTGCTTGAAGAAATTTCTTCAATATACTTGTAGTCAACCAACTACCAAAAATTCTTGCAAAGAAAAATAGGCTTCTGATTGTTCTTGAAACAATTTGCATTTGCTGCAACCATAGCCTCTTCATCTTCGTCGGGGTGCTTCCGGAGGTACTTAGTTACAAAGCATTTGCAGATTGACTACTTCTAGTTCATCAAGGTGGGCCCAGAGAAGGTCTTGATAATGCACAGCAGCATGAGAGATACCTTGATGTGTTAAATGGTCCTGAAAAGATCCATTTATCGCTTGAGAAAGAGAATCGTGAGGAAAATTACAGCTTATTTGTTGCATATATAGAGCACGACCTTAGCCACAGGAGAACTCTTCACATATAACTATTTCATTATACAAGAATATCTTTATGACTGGAAGAATCAGCAAAGTACTTACCTAGTAAAAAGGGAAGATCATACCCCAGAAAAAAGGGCTTGCAAATGTGCCTTTTTAGATTTTATTAGGCCGGTAAAGAGGCTTGGAATTGCTCTTATGGATTCTGGGATCTGGACATTTTAAAAACGAAAAACCAAAGTCTCTACCAGTTCCACATCCCCCTTCGACCATCCATGAAGGTTAGTTAGCATCCTTAAACATTGTACTTCTAATTTGGGAGACAGACTCTAAGAATTAAATGCAATATCCTGTCTCTTCAATAGTCCACTAGTGGCCTGGTCATGAACTCTTTGGAAAAATATTTCTGCTCTGCCCATCTACAGTAACTGTTACGTTGGCTTGACTCAGATGATAAGTCCCCACATACAGAGCAAGGGATGGTAAACCTTTCTCCTGAAACTGTTCATATATCCGATTTAACCCCTACCTGGTATTTTGCTACCTGGCTGACAGAGTGATACACTTACCATGGGCACCTTCTCAAAGCCACCTTGACCACTACGAACTTCATTATTTGATGGTATCCTTAAACCTTAGATTCAATTGTAGACTTAATACTTTCAGCCTTTTTATTAAAGTCTCTTGGGCAACTTGATACATAAATGCCGAAGAGGCCTCATGGCTCTGACCAAAACGTGTGAGACAAATCAACAAAAAGTGTTAACCCACAAAGAATATCGATAGCGCACTACGTCAATGGGAAAAGGCTTTATTTCTCCAACAGAAATGTTTTCAATTCCATCCTGAATTCCATCCTGAAGGTGACCATGTCTTGAGCCACTTGGATATGTCGAGACAAGGTATTCCCATGAGACAAGGTATTCCCATAATGCAGGGTTTAGCACTGAAAAACTGTCTACTTCTAGTGCAAATTTTCCATGCTGAAGTAATTTTGAAGAGTAATACAATGGAGTGCTTCAGTGCTCTAGCTTGATAATGGCAAACTCATCCTTGTCTCGGAATGAGAAACCTCTGTTGTAGAAGAATGGATGAGCGATACCAGTGGTTAAATTGTGAAAAAATACGTGGCGGGTTTATCGTCAGGAGGTAGCATGCACCAGCCCATTGCTCCTATTAGTGCGCCTATAACAGAACCAAATACTAACCATGAAAGCCTACAAGTGGGGCGGGCTGTGGCATAATGAACAGAGCTGCCGTTCTGGAGCTGGGGAACCAGGTTCAAGTCTCGGCGTAGGCCCAACATCCTGTGATTCTGGGCAGATCACTTAATCTCCCCGAGCTTACCATAAATGAATGTGTCCTTCATTGGTGCTCATGAAAAGCTCTCGAATACTTTTGGGTCAAGTTTGCGCTATAAGCGCCGGTGTTGACGATTAAGTGGCGGTGCCGAGAATCAGAAACCACTTGCTCAAATTAAACACTGAACTAAACACAGCACTTCTAATTAAATGCAATAAATACATGGCATGCAATGGAAAGATTGCATTGCTATGGAGATGTGCTTCTTGGGTTTCATGCCAACAGGAATAAGCACAGGCACACTGAGATCAAAATATACCCCATTAACATAGTAAATATGTGCTAGCATAGAGGATACTATGGTACTGACTCTCCAGGTGTATGTCAAGTTTCAAAACAGTCTCTAGAGTAATCAATGGTGGTATAATCCTGTTTATAATGCTGCTCCTACAAGGGCCTCGTAGATAGATTTTAGTGAAACTGAGCACTAGGGTTACAGTCTTAATAGCATTGGCATGATAGAGGTTGCAAGGAAGAACTGTGTGGGAATCCATAGCCAAGAAGCGGAGAAGTCAAACATAAAGAGTGGGAGTGGAAGCAGAGAGGAGCGACCAAACAGAAATGAGTTAGGGTAGTTCACATCAGTGCCCTGGATATTCATATTATTAAGTCGCCTTATCCTGAGTAAATTGTCCACTTCATTAAAGGTGCACATGGACTAAGAAGGATCAGGGCAGTTGTTTGTGAATCGTTAAAGATAATCCAAGATCATCACAAATGGCCATTAGCAAAGGGTGTTGTGTTTTCAAAAATGTGACTTTCTTAATAACTGCCTTTTCCAGGAGTTTATCTGGATAGCACAAGTTCAAAACAGGTCTAGAGTAAGCCGAGTAGGAGGCATCAAAACCTTTTTTTTAGTAATGGTAGCAGTGGGTCTTTCTTGGGATCAGAAGGCAAACTGAAACCATGTGGACAGAGAAGTAAAACAAGGGTTAATAATATGGCAGAAATTGGGACCAAGAGTTACTAAGAAGTTCGAACAAGCAGGCAGCAAATATCAAGGGCTGATTCTGTACATTTTCTACATTCGACTAAGATCTAAAATTCTTTCATGGGAAGAAATACAAAATAATCCAGTTTCACGTGTGTTCACTTATCAGTTGTAGTAGTTTTAGGTGGAATGCCAGTAATCAAAATGATAGTAGAAATCTTGGTGGTAATAAAAGTAGAAAGTTGATCACGCAAATCATGAGAAGGAGGTGCATGACAATTAAGGTTTCCGAAGGATGAAAACAGTGAAGCATTTTACAAAGTTATTTTTGAGGTAACAACATCTTTAAGATATATTTAGAATTATGGATTATATTATCTTGCTGAACCAGAGCTCTGTAATGATGAGATTTTGGCAGTTTGCACTGGAATCACAATTTATGCTCTTTTTTTGGGCGGTATTGTTGCAGGGATTCTGTTTGGAAACAGAACTATGCCTGGGACCACAGGACGTTAGAATGTAAGGACTCTGTCATCATACTACATCAGTACCTATGGGCCCAAATCCAACTCATTCATAGTGCTTTACCGTCCCTCCTATTCTTCCCAGAGTAAGAGGTAAATTGCCACCCCAGAACACAACTCTCTAGTTTCCCTGGGGAACAGCGGAAAAAGACCATCACCTTTTGTTTTCTCACTCATGTACATCCATAACAAACAAAAGAGAGACACAAAGAAAGTTTATAATAATTATTGAAACTATTGTGTTCTATCCTGAAGCAACTGTGCTGCAAATAGAAAACATATGCAATTGAGCAAAGTGAACAGCATTACAAGTAAACTATAAACAATGTAAAGCCCTACCATGGTGAATGATAGATCTGCCTCAGCCTATCCTCACTAGGTGAGCACAGTGACATATCAGAGATCTCTGGGATTAAAACGGGGTCCCATACCTGGAATGTGGTATTTAGGTAGTCTACATCTCAGGTTGTGCAACGCAGGCGTGCCCGTCCCTGGACCATTTCCTTTGCAAGAATCCTCCTCTCTGTTTTCAAAAGGCAAGTCTTGGTGTATATGATAAGAGGTGTCCTACTTGAAAGTAGCAGATGTTTCTGTGTGTTGAGTGTAAATGCCAAGCTGTGTTGCTAACCGATCACAGAAAAAAGCAGGGCATGGTGTTGTTCGACCTTGTACAAAATGTTCAGACTGAGTCCCAGAAAGGAGAACTGAATAACAAAAATATGTTCAGCGTATTTCTAAAACAATATTGTGGCACAAAAACATACTCACTGTGTGTAACGTGTAAAGCGACCTACAACATGCAACAAGGCTAAAATAAGGGAGAACTAAGTGGGCTCTAAAGGGAACTCATGACAGTATAGCAATTCAGCTTTGTCCAATTGGGATTAAACACATCCAGTTTTCTTTCTGAGGACTCAAATTGCATTGATAAATTAGAAAATGTTTATTGAGAGGCATAGAGAGACAGCCATTAAATGCCATTATGAGATGTGAGCCATCATCATATCCTTTAACAGATGAGATCATACATAAATCAGACTACCCACTGCCTTAAAAGTCCACTAAAAGTGATTTTCAGGTTTCTTGTGATGGACAGATCTAGATAATGGGAATTTTATAGAAGGGAATTGCAAAGCTTATCGCACCCCGGGATCGCTGTTTCCCCTTTTGGCCTCAGTATCTTTTTGTCTCAGCGGCATGATGCTCTGCAGAGTAGCTGTACACTCTACAAGTCCTTTTTAACAATAACATAACAATGAACTATACGACCAAAAGGATAGGGTGGCTAAACTGTATTGCATTCCTCCTTGCAAGTCAAATATTTAGGGTATAGTCCTTGCTGTGAATGCAGCCTACCAGCACCTGTTCAAAGGGCAGATTGGATGCAGAGTTTTTCAAAGTATGGTTATCAAAGTATTTATTACGGATCTTCCTGCCACTAAATTACCGCCTTCAATTTAGAATGGGGAGGATACATTAAGGTAAAAAGTTTGAGAAGAGTAAAGATGTGGTCTGCCCAATTAAATCTGAATTAGAGACTTAGATATGATGTTTGTTTCCTTATGAAAATCAGGTACACGGCAAACCCTTTTTAGTAGAAAAGTAATTTGAAATATTGCATTAAGTCATTGTTCAATAAGAATGATTTGGGGAGAGGTATGTAGGTCCCTTTGTCTCGCTCTGTGCAAAAAAACTGATCATAACAGAAGATGAGTTGATCAGTGCTATATTCAATGGAGCCATCAATAAAACTCTTTTGATTCCAGGGGCGAGTATAACATATTCAGCCTCTGTGATTTAGATGTTATGTTTTCTTTTTTAACCTCCACAGTGAAGCTTTGGGTTGATAAGAAGCTTCCTGCATTTATTCAATATGCATTCTTGGAACTTCTTATGGATAAAAGGAAACCCCCCCACATAGGTTTTTTCCATTCTACCGAGGTGGAGGATGGTATGTCCTTGAGGTAAATATGTATTTTTCAGGTTTCTGTGATTGCAGTAGTATCAACATCAAAATCATGCATGAAATCAGGAGTGGAAGATACATAAGAGACCATAGATTTCTTGTTCAGGAGGGCAGATTTGATGAGCTGGGTAGAATATGGGTTACTGTGTTAAAAGAAGGTCATGCATCTGAGATTGCTGGTAGCTTAAATACAATGGGGTAACCCAATATCCCTCAGAACCTGGGCAGTTACGAAGTAGTATACAATTGGTTCTGTCGGGGGCGTGATATCTCTTCTAGTCAATAGCATTCATCACACAATTATTCAACAACGTAGACAAATTAATCTGCAATACTCCAAAACCAAACCGTCTATGGTATTGAAACAGTCTTTTTTTATATAAATTCAAGCATTTATAAATACCATATTTCAATATTTTTGGCTGTTAATGGTACAAGGTGACATGAAATTTGTGAATAACGTGACTTTAAGTGCTCAGTGATAATGTGATGGTGTAGTATATACAATAGTGCCTGGGGGATGGGAGAGAAATAGGGGGGACGGGAGAAATTGGCCAGAAATGTTCAATCAAAATGAGTCGTTCCGTGGGCTAAATGAATGAGCCTTTTCACAGAGCGCCCTAACTGGTCCAAGTGATGTGATGTCGACGTTTCAACCCTGGGAATGCATGTTTCATAGGTCAATGCGGGTCTTCATCAGGACATAGGAGTAGGGGTAACAGCCTAAGTGGGCCCAGGTGGGCTCACCAGAGCATAGCGCGAGAAGTATCACTTTCAAGGCTGTGGTGCAGAAGTTCCCTTTCAATCCGTTTCACTCAAATGCCACCGGAGGCCAATCTCCATGGTGATTGTATGAGATTGCTTGGGCAAATTTATTTTTGATTGAGTTTTGGACACATGGCTCTTAAGATTGTTTTAGTAGGATGTCCTGTGCAATCTGTGATCACCAAGCGTTTAGGTTCCGGTGTGTTCGAGGAAATGTGCATGAAGGAATACTCTGAAGCACTGTGGTTGGCTTGCATGTTAAGCTGTTCATGAGTGTGTTGAGTGAGGTATAATTGAGGGTAGGGGTTAGGAAAGCAGTCCCTACGAGGGGATTGCTTGTGGAAGAGAAATGGAGAAGTTGGCATGCAGAATTTGCATAATCTCATGTAAGCAATCAAGTTTAAGTTTTATGTCAAGTAGTTGTTTACGTATCGCTCACATGGTCAAGCATAAGTTAACTTTCTCCCGTCTTACCCAAGCAGAACTCGGTCAACAGCAACATTTGTTGAGGAAGAGATCAGCAGTTTCCATGGGGTTTTCCTTGGACCATCCGCGGCTTCGCTCTTTTCAAAGAGCTGGACTAAGAACAACACAACAACTGCCAACAAATAACTCTTTCCAGCTCCAAATACACCTGCCAAATGTAAATGAGAAACAGAGATATTTATTTACTGTGTTATTTTCACCAGAAATTGTTTTAAAAAGTGAAACTGAGCAACAAAGGCACACTGTTATTCAATATGATTTTCCTCTTTTTGAGCATCTGAGTATTTAACTGATCCAATAAGAACCCATACCCTACTTTTCAACACAGGCAAATGCCACATACCTTGCTTCCGAGTTCCTGAAACTGTTGTTGAGTGGAGTTTGAACGACACATTTTACATTTACATTTTGACCAATGGACCCCACTAAAAGGAGAAAACGACCAGTCTTCAAGCCACTTTTAAACTTTTGGACAGTTAAAATGCTGACACCATAGGACAAAACAAGGTGCTCAATATGATGGATGCCAGGAGAAAGAAGACACGGAGAACAAAGAAGACATGGACAAAAAGAATAACAGCTTTGAGAGACAAGATAAGAGAGAAGACGCAGGAAAGAAGAAGTTAGTGAAGAAAAGGGACAGTGGCAAAAACAAGAGCAGAACACAGGAGAGCGAGGCTGAAGGACAGCAACCGTAAATGAGAGAGAAAATCAGTGCAGGCAGTAACTGAAGAAGGAGGCCCAGGAGTGCCCAAGACCATGAACGGATCACTGATGTGTATTTCTTGGGGGTGACAAAGAGCTGTGTGAAATCGTGATTAGGTTGTTTGCTGACTCTATGTCCATGATAGTTGCAGTAGCTTTTTTTCTTGGCACAGGTACCCCATCAGAATGTGCTGCTGCATTTCTATGGCTTTGTTTCTTGCAGCCGCAGTTTTTGCTTGTCCTTGCACCCACTGATACTGCCACTCATGTATTTCGTTTCCACCGCTCGTTTTTGTAGTCACACTTGGATTTTTGGAATGTTTTGAGGCTTCTGGAGAAGGGCAGTTGGAGGCTGACAAGATATTTCTGCAGGCCCCCAAAAGACAGACAACCAGGGGCTGGCACTCCTTTAGATAGTTGTATCCACTGGCCAGGACACAAGTGCAACACAGCTACATCTATTGAGATTTCCTCAGGAAATCATGACCCACATTTTACATGAACGAAGATGTATATGTTCTTAATGGATACCCTGAGTGTGAGAAAAAAGTAAGGAAGTTACATGATAAGAATGAGGATAGTGAATAATGCTCTTAAAATTAGATGTTAATAACCATAAAGACAAGCATACCACTTTTGGGTACTGTAGAAATCAGTGATTGGTTGCAAGCAACACATCATGGTTGTACTTGCTCTTTGACAGCAACCTCTCCCAAAGGGTGTGTAAAAGGCGGTGAGCAAAATCAGAAAATATCACAAACAAGTGAAGGAGCTATTCTGGCAACTTGGTGAGGATACCTGTGTGGGAGCACTTCTTTATGTCTTTACTGCAGTGTAACAGATGCGGGGAAGGACATAGAAGGTCATGGTGTCCCTGAAGACTTTATGGGTATAAGCTTGCAGTAAAAAAAAGCTTACAAAAAAGACAACTCAGGACAAGGAGCCAAGAAATGTCTAATACTGTGATGACATAATGGGGTGTAAGATTTGCCAATATTTCACTGCGGGGCATACATCGATGCACTCTTGGTGCAAATGTTTGCCTTGCGGTGATTGCCCTGCGTTATTATTTAAGGGGCGGGCGAATGACGGGTGCCCCTCCCACCCCAACTGAGCGCTGCTATTGGTATTTTTATTTAATAATGCATACAAGCCTATAAGAATCTGTTGCCTATTTTAATGTACTAAAATAGTGTGCTTTTCGTTCCTTTATCACATGTGCTACAGCACCTACCTCAAGCTTAATGTTATTTCACATATAGTCCCTTATACAGGACTATGAGTAGTCTTCTGAGATTCTTCACGTTACACCGCCGTTCACAAGCATACTTTCTCATGGTCCTCCGACAGAAAAAGTACAGTTGGAGACCACGATCTGTCTGAGAAAGGCATACATTGTTACATCATGGCAATAATGGTTCCAAGGTGTTCCTGGCTTATAACCATGTCAGGCTCACACAAACTGGGCTATCTGAGCTGAGGGATGTGCACCCTGTTCAAACAGGTATGCAGAGCTGTATTCCACCTTGCACAATATCAAACCCTTTAAAAGAAAATTATAAGTAGCGGAGACTAAGCATCAAAAGGAATTATTGAAAATACTGTGGTAGCTCTTTTTTTAAAATAATGTTTACATTCCTTGTATTCTGTATTGTCATTATAACTGTCGTATTTGCTAGTATTGTTTTTCATAATGTCCACTACCCTGGCTTCGAGCAGAAGACTCTAATCACAATAGGAAAGACTTCATTATTGTTTTATGGCTTTGAGGAAAGGGCAAAGGGAAACCTGAAAAGTATTATACACAAAAGGTAATGTGAGAAATGCTTCCAAATAATCTACACTAAAGGCAGTCGCACAAGGCAGCATTCCAATCCATCATAATGGGTTTCCTCGAGCAGCAGGGTCAGTACTGATTTGCATTAGGTGGGCCTCTCTCTAGAGTGGCACAAAGCTTTTCTTTTGCAAAACCAAACTTGATTCAATCAAGTAGGAGTCCACAGTGCAAATGAATAAGGTGCAGAGGTTTATAGCAGCTATGAATTAAATGTTGGCAAATTTTCCAGCACATAGGCAACTGCAGTCCCTCACTAGCTAGCTCAACACCAGAATAACACCTTTGAGTGTTTAACATGGGCATCTGCAGGTAATTGACTCCAGAAGCAGAGAAAGAGGTACTCCCATTCCAGTAATACCTCTAAAGCGCCACCACACTGAAATTGGCACTGAATTCACTGGTGATTCAGATGAGCAAATAGGTTTATGTTGGTATTGTTATGTACAGGGATTGTCAAATGAAATAATACACTTTCATATCACAAGCAATCACAAGTGGCTGAATTACCTTCTCTACAGTTGGTGTTTAGTCAGACTAAATTAGGCCAAACGCAGGCTTCAGTCTTCAATTCCATTGCTAAGGAACTTGGCAAAAGCGAAAGGCTGTTGGGGTGTATTAAAAAGTGAATGATAATTGGATGTGAAAGTTAGTGGAGAACCTTGGCTGATAAGAAAAGATTACTTTACATTTACATTACAGCTCTACAGCTTTGGTAGCTTTCATAGATTCATATGCCTGAATCGTTCTCTGTCTAAGAACCGTTGGTAAGGAAAGTTAAGAAAGTAGTGTACAGAAAACACCATTTTAACATTGCAGTGTCCTCTTCTCTGTATGACCTAATCTACACTCAAGGAGAGGGAGAGGGTAAGAACTCCACTCTCATCAGTGGATTCAATAGTTCACATTTTTAACAGGTAGTAAAGAATCAGGAATAAGGGAAACAGGGCGAGGCACGTGTGAATGTAAGGAGGATACCAAAAAAAAAAGAAGACTAGCAGTTACATGTAAATAACGTTTTCTTCTTCTTTAGCATCAGATCGTTCATAGATTCACATCCTTGTATTATGCTTAACAGAGAAATATAATTGGAAAACCACGATGGATTGGAAGGAATAACCTTATGTAAATAATTTCTAAAGCACAGACAGTCCCACCATTGCGTCCATCCTCGTGTGCAATTGAGGTATCAGTGCTTTCTGAAAGAATGGGTTGTTCTCTATATTGCTGCTTCACACATCTCCAGATGGTGATTCCAGAGAAAGATGCTACCATTGTGGCCAAGCCCCTGGAGGGGCAAGACTTATCTGCACCTGGTAAAACCTACCAGCATGTGTGACAAGCTGCAACGCAGGCAGCAATCCATCTAGTTAGGCCTAGTTCAGATAATGCCTGCCCTTGGTAGCTTAGCAGAATGTCACGAAAAGTTGATCCATTCATAATCATTTTTGTTCAAATAAATCTTCAGACATGTCTAGATATCCAAAGAGTGCAGGGTCCTGCCAGCTGTGGTAGAATATGGAGGAAAGAATGTTTGTAGTACCATTGGTATATTTACATGGAACCAAGTGGCAACCGTAGGTATATATTCTAAGGGGTTCACCGTTCTTTAAGAAACACAGGTGTGGCCCTTTAATTGAAAGGACAGAATAGCATGCCCGAACAGCCCCACTCTGCACTTTATAGATCAGCATGAAAGCTTACATTCATCGCGACTCATTCAATACGGCTGCTGTATTGAGAGGACAGCTTAAGGATTACACGACGGCATACCGAAAAACCATGAAGTGCCCATTGATTTAATCAAAGCAATTAGCTCATGTGTCCTCAACTCATTTGACTATGCTGGTGTCCACATTTATGAAGGGTAGCGCCTAGAGGATGACCTCATTAAAATGATTATGTTACATGTGAAGGAGGTCGAAACGAGTTGGTGCAAGTTACAGAAAAAAGAAGAGTGTGTGATCACTACAGGAAATTTCCCTAGTATTGTAGGTGAATGCACACTACTTATATGAACTCTCCTGGGGGCATCGGAATACAAACAGCCCCCTCTGGGACTTCATTTGTTGAAAAGAATGAAATCTCTAATGAGTACTGAATAACTCTTTGTACTAATAGGACACTGTGATGTTGGTATGTTATATTAATTTATAAAGCGCACGGCTACTCAGCAGAGTGTCCCGGCGCTGGCATTGGAGGAATCGGACTGGCCGTGGGATTAGCTGTTAAAAATGCAGGGTTTGAGCTTCCTCTTGAACAAATCCAGGCTGTGTATAAGCCGAAGATCTAGTGGGAGTCTAATCCAGAAAAGAGGTCCTAGATAGGAAAAGGATCTCCCACCCATTCTGAGGCGGTCAATGCGGGGCACCTTTGCCAGGCACTCCGAAGAAGAGCAGAGAGGGCGAGTGAGTACTGATTCTCTTCTTGAGATATGATGCCCCGTCCCGTGCAAGGCCTTATGCAAGAGGACCATGGCTTTAAAATCCACCCTCTATTTCAACGGGAGCTAGTGCAGGGCACTTAGGTGATGGGTCATGTGGGACTTGGGAGAAAGTCTGAGCAGCAGTCATGCTGCGGAGTTCTGAACCACCTGTTGTCTGTTAAGCAGATAGTCTGAGAGGCCCAGGTACAGAGCATTCCCATAGTCTAATCCAGACATAATCAGTGCTGCACTACCTGCCTGCCAGCAGACTCAAATAGTAGAGGAAGACTTTTTTAGCAAGCAGATCACTCTGAAGCAAGACACAACAAGAGCTTTAATCTGTGGAAGGAAGGAGAGGGGGCTATCTATTTTGTTTCCAAGATTCTAGACGCAGTTTTGAGGGAGGCCTGGGTGTGGCAGGTTGTTCGGCCAACAGGCTTCCACAAAGTTGTGGGGGACATCTGCAAAGGTCACAATATCTGTTTTATCTGAGTTGCATCTCAAATGGTGCAACTACAGCCACTAAAACACCTTGGTGAGACAGCAGAAATCAACTTCCCGTCTAAGTCCATGCGTGTTATCTATGTACGAGATGAATTTAGCGCCAAGACTCCGCGAGAATAGCAAGAGGTGTCAGATATACATTGAACAGAGTGGGACTGAGGGCCGAGCCCTGCGTAACACCCACCGAAAGGGGTCTGGCTTGTGCTGTATAAGGTGGCAGCCAGAATTCCTGAGTCCGTCTGTCCAGAAATGAGGTTAACCAGTTGAAGGCCAGCTGTCTGATTCCTATCTCGTGAAGGCGCTTGAGCAGCATAAGGTGGTACCTCTGGGACTTGATTTGTTGAAAAGAATTAAATCCCTAATAAGTACTGAATAACTCTCTGTACTAATAGGACACCGTGATTTCATGATTGTACTGACTGATTTTTGATTTAAATTAATTTTGTGCCTTATTTTTGTACGCCATATATCTATGCATATTCATCTTTACAGTTGATGGAGTGCTTAATAACTAATTATTTTCTGAAATAACACAAACTAACTTATTAATGCACATTGTTTCGATTTCTTGTGTATTATTATATAAATTAAGGCTTGACTTTTGGCAATTAGGGACTCTTTGTATTGTGTTTTTAGTATATTGGACCCTTTCGCAGGAGCCTTAACCAAATCAAACCCCATTTTGTTCAAGAAGAGCCTTTAGTAGAAAGGCTTGAAGTTGCCCGACTCATCTTGCTGAGGTGATGGTCACTAAAAAGGCTACTTTCCACGACAATTCAGGTTAATGTCGGTGTGGGTCTCACAATTAGCAGAAACATCCTGAATTCCCTCATGACCTCTTTTAGCACTCTGCAGCAATACAGGTAGGGATGTTCCAGCCTCTTACAATATTTTGAGATGGCTGCCACTGCAACGGAAACACTCAAGAGATAATATTTGAGGCTCACTTTAGCCAAATGTAAAACTTTAAAATTTGAGGAACCATGCTGATTGAGTCTGGAGCTATGAAGCATGCCCAGAGCATAAATGTCCTCCATTTCATGTGCATTATTGTTCTGGCTTTTGGCTTTCACACAATCTGCATGCTTTCCTTGGCATACTGGAGGCTAGCCACCACCTGTAATCCATTACCTTTTGTATCTTCTCCACAAAGAGTACAATGTCATGCTGCATATGTCTGCTGTAGCGCATCAGGAGTGCTACTGTCTTGGCCAATTTTACAGTTGTGGTGGCCAGGAAAAATACTGTCATTCTTGTCTATGGTATTCTTTGTTGGAAGGTGCTCTGCAGTGTAAAGAAAGACAACAATAATGGCACTGGATGACTGTTGTAATTACTTAGTCCATATTTACTTGGTTCATCAAGAAATGAAGGGAATCTTCCTTTATTCCTAGTAAATTCTTGCCACGTTCATGGTTGCTGAAGCTAAGTTCCTCTTTTTATTTAGGCCTTCTTACTATATGATTGCACCTCGAGATTGCCCCATGCTTTAAAGCCAAGCTAAAACAGGGTTTTTCCGTGGAGGGGGGTGGTAGTCTGAATTTGTGTGAACACCTTTCTAAAACACTGTGAGAACAACATACAGTGGTGTAAAAAAACAAAGTACATAAACTTAAGATTATATGATTGTACACATTAAGACATATTTGACCTTCTTTGAATCAAATATATCTTAATATTTTTGGATGCATTTGCCTCCTATCGTTTTTCTCTAGGGTTTCTGGATGGAAGGACTTTTACCCCAGCGTAGTGATATGAGCTCAAGCAATAAGGTCATGCTGTGCAGAAGCTTAAACAAGCACCCATGACAGGGTGCTGATGGACCAGTGTGCAGACACTAAGGACCTACAGGGACCACACTAGTTGGAAAAATCAGTTAGCAGAAACAGGAAAGCTGAGAGGCTGATAAGGAATTTGCAGCTAAAGTCTCTACCAGATAAGACGTTACCAAAGGTAAGTAAATTGTTCCTCTGATAGAGCCTTCTAGTCACAGATTCCTTACCTTACAATAGATACCCATGCAATACCTCTCCAGAGGTGGGTCTGAGAACAGATTCAGACCAGTTAGGCTTGGAGGACTGAACAGACAAAGTGTACTTCACAACAGGCCTGACTGTCCAGAGAGTAGAGTTTGGTAAATATGAGCAGAGATGCCCACATCGCAGCCTGACCGATGTCCAGGATGGGGACTCCGAGAGCTAACATAGTGGTCGCAGTCTTGGCTCTGGTGGAATGAGCCTGCAAGCCCTCAGGGGGTTGCTTTTTGGCTTGTGCGTAGCATATATTGATGCAAAGTACAATCCATCTGGAAATGGCCCATTTCTGCATATCTTTCTTTTTGCTCCGGCGAACCCAATGAAAAGTTGATCATCCACCCTGTATTCTTTGTTACGATATATGTAGAACTATAATGAATATGCTACTTACCAGTATGCATCTGTTCTTGGCATGTAGGGCTGCTAACATTCATATCTTAGCATTAGATCGCCGCCTAGTGTTGGGTCCGGATGATCGCACATTGTTGTCCTGGAAGAGTCTTCGAAGTATCCTGAGATAGGTGGCTCCTCCCCTGGACTACAGTGCGCATGGGCATCGGCTCCATCCCCAGATTGTACTTCGCCATTGTGGCAGAAGATGGAGTGAAAAGTGTAAAGGATGTCCATGCTAATGATTGAATACAATAGTACATCTGCAGCTGCGACAGGCACCGGGGAGGAGGGTGGGCGATATGAATGTTAGCAGCCCTACATGCCAAGAACAGATGCATACTGGTAAGTAGCATATTCAGTTCGAGGCATGTGGGCTGCTAAATTCATATCTTAGCATAGAATACATAGCAGTCCCTCCATCAGCGGCGGTTGCCCGTGCCAGCTGCAGAAACCTGAAAAAGTGTCTTGAGAACAGCCTGCCCACAGCAGCTTGCTGCTTGGAATGCACATCAACACAGTAGTGTTTTGTAAAGGTATGTGGTGTAACCCACGTGGCTGCTCTGCAAATGTCCTCTAAAGGAATGTTTCCTAGGAAAGCCATGGATGCCCCCAATTTGCGTGTGGAGTGCGCCCTTGGGGGTATCGTTAAAGTGTGCTTGGCCTTTTGATAACAGATTTGGATGCACTTAACAATCCACCTGGCTATTCCTGCTTTGGAAATAGGGTTGCCTTTGTGTTGTGGTGCGAAGGCAACAAAAAGTTGTTTTGTTTTCCTAAAGGGTTGTGTCCTGTCTATGTAGTACATCAACGCCCTCCGTACATCTAAGGTATGGAGCATTCTTTCCGCCACCGTTTGTGGGTTTTGGAAGAATGCCGGCAAGTCAATAGTTTGGTTGAGATGAAACTGTGACACCACCTTCGGAAGGAATTTGGGGTTAGTGCGTAGCACTACCCTATTTGGATGAATTTGAATGAAAGGCTCTTGGATTGTGAGCGCTTGTAGCTCACTAACCCGCCTCAGTGACGTAATAGCTATCAGGAAAGCTACTTTCCACGTTAGGAACTGGAGTTCACACGAGTGCAGCGGCTCAAATGGTGGTCCCATCAGTCTGGTGAGGACCACATTGAGGTTCCACACCGGAGCTGGTGGTGTTCTTGGGGGAATGACTCGTTTCAGACCTTCAAGGAAAGCTTTAATGGCAGGCACCCTGAAGACAGAGAGATGCTGCCTGTTCTGAAGATAAGCTGCTATGGCGGATAGATGTATCCGAATGGAAGTGTACGCTAGATTGCACTTGTAAAGATGCAACAGATAGCAAATGATGTTAGGGATAGATGCATCTAGCGGGTTGATGTCATTGGCTGTACAATAAATGACAAAGCGCTTCCATTTTGCAGCATAGCATGCTCTGGTAGTTGGCCTCCTTGCCTCCTTGATGATGTTCATGCATTCTGGAGGCAGGTTAAGGTATCCAAACTGTAGGACTTCAGGAGCCAGATCGCCAGGTTGAGCTGTTGCGGATCTGGATGCTGAATTTCTCCATGGTTCTGCGTCAAAAGTCTGGGCGTGAGGCGCAGTCTCTGATGCGGCACCACTGAGAGTTCGAGGAACGTGGTGTACCACGCTTGGCGCGCCCACGTTGGAGCAACCAGGATGAGAGTCATCGCGTGCTGCCTTAGCTTTCTTGCCACCAGCGGTATCAGTGGGGCTGGCGGAAAAGCGTACGCAAATTTGCCTGACCAGTTCATCCATATCGCATTCCCCTGCGACTGTGGGTGAGGAAACCTGGCGGCAAAGTGTTGGCATTTTGCGTTTTCTTTTGTGGCAAACAGGTCTATCTCCGGATGACCCCACTGCTGGAAGTACGGGTGGAGTACAGATGGGTGTAACTCCCACTCGTGCATTTGATGGCTGTATCTGCTGAGCAGATCCGCCATCTGATTGTTCTTGCCCGGGAGGTGTTCTGCCATGAGGAAGATGTTCCTCTGAATGGCCCACCGCCACATGCCCTGAGCCAGATGAGACAGCTGTGGCGAGTGGGTGCCCCCCTGCTTTTGAATGTAGTACATCGCGGTCATGTTGTCCGTCCGGACTAACACTACCTTGTTGCACAGATGTACAATGAAGGACTTGAGCGCCATGAAGATTGCCATCAGTTCCAGATAGTTGATGTGCATCTTCTGTTGCTGCGTCGTCCATAGTCCCTGCACTGTGCAAGTGAGCAGATGAGCTCCCCATCCCTGGAGAGATGCGTCCGTTGTCAGGATAATCTGTGGCACTGGCTCCTGGAACAGTCGGCCCTTGCAAAGGTTGTGTGGAGTCCACCAATGCAGAGAGTCGTATGCCCGACTGGTAACCAACACTAGGTCTGTTAATTGTCCTTGAGCCTGTGTCCACTGATTTGCTAAGCACTCCTGGAGCGGGCGCATATGTAACCGTGCGTGAGGGACTATGAAGATGCAGGAGGCCATCATGCCTATCAACTGCATGAACACTCTCGCTGGAAGCGAGTGTTGTGGTCTGAATTTCTGGATTAGAGACTGCATGCTGTCTATCCTGACTTGGCTTGGTTGAGCCATGGCCGTCAGGGTATTGATCGTCGCACCTAGAAACTGCCGGACATGTGCCGGCTGAAGATGCGACTTTGGGTAGTTCAACGAGAAACCTAGATTGTGAAGGAGGTGAATGGTAGTCGACATGTCCGCGGCGCACTGTTGTTCCGACTTGGCTTGAACGAGCCAGTCGTCCAGGTAGGGGTAGACATGGATGTTCTGCCTCCTGAGGTGCGCTGCTACTGTCGCCAGACACTTGGTAAACACCCTTGGGGCTGTGGTGACTCCGAAGGGTAGGACCTTGAACTGGTAATGCTTGCCTTGGATAGTGAACCTGAGGTATTTCCTGTGGGACGGGTGTAGTGGAATGTGGAAATAAGCATCCTTGAGATCTAAGGTTGCTAAGAAGTCCCCTTGGTTTAACAAGGGAAGAATCTGTTGCAGTGTAAGCATATGGAAATGTTCTGACAGTATATACAGGTTGAGGGGACGTAGATCTAGAATGGGTCTGAGAGATCCGTCCTTCTTTGGAATAAGGAAGTACAGGGAATATACCCCTGTGCCTTCCTGTCCCACTGGCACGAGCTCGATTGCGCCTTTTTGCAGCATCGCCACTACTTCCTGCTGCAATAAGTGCAAGTGCTCTGCGGACATAGGCCTTTGCCTTGGTGGAATGTTGGGTGGAGTGGATTTCAACTCTAGACAATAACCGTACTGGACTAGTTGTCGCACCCACCTGTCTGTGGTGATGTTTCCCCAGACGGGCAGGAACTGCTGCAGTCTCCCCCCGACAGGTGTCAAGTGGTCGGGGGATAGTGACAGAGAGTCACTGTTTGCTTGGGGTAGAGGAGCGGGAGTTGTTGTTCCCTCTGCCGCGTCCTCTGGTGCTGTTTCCTCGGTAACCCCCCTTGTTCTGTTTGGCGTACGAGGATTGTGCTCCACCTCTCGAGAATTGCGATTGTTGACCCATCTGTCCTCTGGTGACTCCACGCGCACCTGAGCGACGAAAATTATTGCCACAAAACTGTTGTGACTGTAGGGCCCCCATTGACTTAGCAGTTTCGGTGTCTTTTTTAATTTTTTCTAGGGTGGTGTCAACATCTGGACCAAACAGTCTATCAGGATTGACTGGCTGATTAAGTATGGTTGTCTGGATATCTGGTTTAAACCCTGATATGCGGAGCCAAGCTTGTCGTCTTAGCATGACGCTAGTGTTGATAGCCCTAGCTGCTGTGTCTGCGGCGTCAAGTGCACACTTGATGGCTGCGTTGGAGATCAGTTTTCCCTCCTCCATAAGCAGTTTGGTGCCCTCTTGAAACTGCGGAGGCAGGTGTTGTATAATCTGCTCTAGGGTGTCGTAATGCGCCCTATCGTAACGTGCTAAGAGTGCTTGTGTATTTGCAATACGCCAAAAATTGGCAGCTTGTGCAGCTACTCTTTTGCCTCCTGCCTCTAGCACCTTGGACTCTTTGTCCGGGGGAGGAGCTTCGCCCGTCGTCTGGGAGTTGGCCCGTTTCCTGGCATTTGCGACCACAAGAGAGTCCAGTGGCAACTGTCCCCGAATGTATGCAGGGTCTGCAGGTGCTGGTCTGTACTTTTTTTCGATACGTGGATTGACCACTCTCGCTCTGGTAGGCTCTTTAAAGATGTCCGCAGCATGCTTCAGGACCCCTTTGAGCATAGGCAGCGTCTTCACTGATCTTTCAGAGACTGAAAAAGTGTCAAATAGAAAGTCTTCTTCAACTGGGTCAGCATGCATGTCCACATCATGATTAGCAGCTGCCCTCTCAATGAGTGCATGAAAACCTGCAGAGTCCTCTGTTGGGGATGCACGTGCACTGAAAGGCTGTGGGTCTTGCCCCACACTTTGGGTGCCTTGGTCACCAATGTCATCATATGAATCTGGCTGTGCATCTGGTTCATTGATGGGGAAGGTGTATTGGTCATCCTCATCATATCCCTCACCCTCAGAGTGATCTGGTGAGGGTGTAGGGCTCCTCCTTGGAGGAGGCTGGATAGGTTCTATGAGGCTTGAAGCGTCTTGAGGAAGCCTTTTCTTCTTCAGGGGGATGACATAGGAGTCCACTGGCTCTGAAGTGATCCTCCTTTTGTAAAGGGTCAATTTGCCTGTGTCGGCGTCGATAAAATGCTCAGAATCCTCTTCTGAGTCGAGTACCCGACTTGAAAGTGCCCCTGAAGAATCCGACTTCTTTGGCGTCGATTTCGTTGAAAAGGCCTTCGGCGCCTCTTTTGGTGGCAGAAGGAAAAGAAGTTTACTCGCAGGCTTTGCCGGAGTGTGTGGCGATGGCATCGGAGCCGACGTAGCAGCGGCCTTCTCCCTGATTCTCTGTAGTGAAGAGGCGATGAGGGATGCTTCACTTGCAGTGGCCTTTTGCGCCGACGAGGATGGCTTGACTTTCCCCTCGGATCCGACGTCTTGGCCCTTCTGAGTCTTGGACGAAGATGCTGCCGCCGCCGACCCAGAGTCCTTGGACCGATGCGCAGATGTGCCAGCCTTCGATCCGTGTGCTTGTGTCGCCTCCGTGTCCACCACGCGTCCGACTAACGAAGTCCCAGTCGGAACCGGAGCCGTGCCGCTGGCTTTGGCGTGCTTGGACGGTGTCGCAGCGGTTGACCCGTGCCGACCACCCTTCTTAGAGGATCCCTCCTCTGGCGCCGACTTCGACCCTGTGGAATCGACCGATTTCTTCGACTTCTGTGGACCGGAGGCCGACGGAGTCGATGAAGTAGCCGGTGCGGTAGCTTTCATAGGTACGGCCGCCATTTTAGGGACGCTCGAGTCCATAAGTTTCGGTTTCGTTTTCTGGTCGGCCATTTTAGGTGTTGTCGATACCGTAGGTTTTGGTTTCGGTTTCGAAACGTGCTGCGCAGCAAGTGTGTCCGTGGCCGGGCCTGAAGGCGGGGCCGTGGCTTGCGGTACGGGGTCTTGGGTAAGGCCAACAGGCGATCCCGTGACCCGATCGTGATCTTCGTAACCTTCGGGGCATAGCTCGTCCCCTGAGCTATCTTCCGCGGCCCCATAAATCTCTTCGACGTCCCCTACCTCGTCGACGTATTCAAGGCCTTGACCCACGACTCCGTCGTCGTCTACCGGATCCGCCTCGACCTCCGTCTCGGGCGGGGAGATTTGGAGATGATGACTCTGGTCCTCCTCTTCTTGGTCTCCGAAAATGTTTGCCGGATCCGGGGCCGCTTGTCTGGCCTCCAGGCGCACCGCGCGCCTAAGCTTGAGAGTCTTCTTAGACCTGAATTGTGCGCAGGCCTTGCACTTTCCGTCGTCATGGTCTGGTGAAAGGCATTTGTTACAGACGGGGTGCAAATCTATATGTGGGTATTTGGACCCACAGAGCGGACAGAACTTAAACGGACTCCGCTCCATGTTGGAAAGTTGCAGTCGTGTCGCGATGAGAAGGCCTCGATGTCCGAAGAGTGAAAAAACTCCGCTGAATCCGACTCCAAGAGACGGAAGAACTCGAGACCGTGCGCAAACAATACCGACGCTATGAAAACAAGGCCTTTTGGCCTTAAAAAGTTAGTTTTTCTCGGTTCCGACAGAGAGAGGTCGAGACCGCATCCGAACCCAATGGCGGAAAAAAACAATCTGGGGATGGAGCCGATGCCCATGCGCACTGTAGTCCAGGGGAGGAGCCACCTATCTCAGGATACTTCGAAGACTCTTCCAGGACAACAATGTGCGATCATCCGGACCCAACACTAGGCGGCGATCTAATGCTAAGATATGAATTTAGCAGCCCACATGCCTCGAACCGTTCTTTTTGGGTCCATGCAATGGAGTCACTCCTCTTCCTCTTTGGAAGAGTAAGTTGTAACACAGAAGATTGGCAGTGTGATGGCCCGGCCAACATAGAAGGGTGTCACCACTTTCACAGGAACAAGGGACATGTTCTCAGAACCATTTTGTGTGGAAAAATGGTGGTGTATGGGAAGTGCACAGAGTGCTTGCAGCTTGCTTGCAGCTCGCTAACTCTCCTGGCCAACGTAATGGCCACTAAAAAGGCTGTTTTGATGGTCGAGAGATGCAGAGAGCAGCTATGCATTGGCTCGAAAGACGAGCACATCAAGTCAAAACTAAGTTCAGGTCTCACTGGGGTGTGACGAAGGGTTTTGTTGCAGTCCTTTTAGAAAAAGAGTCGCAACAGGTGATTTGAATATGAAGGACTGATCCCTCAACAGCAAGAAAGCTGATATGGCCAATAGATACCCTTTAACCGTGCCCTAAGACTTGCCAGGCTAATGACAGAAGATGGAGACGCCATTCGTGATCCATGAGGTGTCAACGGCTGAATCATCCACTCTGGTGTTCAGAGGTGCTGCCACTGCCATCACCTTTATGAAAACCTAGGGGCTGAAAGGGAGCACAGTGCACTCAAAGCACATGTGGCCCACTTTGAACGGCAAGTGATACCTTTGGGCAGGCAGGACAGGTAGGTAAATATAGGTGCCCTGCAAGTCCAATGCTACCATCCTGTCTCCAGGGCAGACAGGACCAGAGGTAACACGAGCTTTTGAATTTCACTTTCTTCAGAAAGAAGTTGAGAGAATGCAGGTCTAATTCAGGGCTGAGGCCTCCTCCCTTTTTCGGCACCAGAAAGTAGCAGGAATAGCAACCATTACCCACTTCTGATGCCGGTACCCTCTTGATGACTCCTTTGGCCAAATGAGCTGCACTTCCTGACAGAGCAGGGAGAGGTGGTCCTCCATCCGCCAATCTGGGGATGGTGGCATGGGTGGTGAGTTTTCAGTGAACTGAGTCTTCCACAGGTCCAGAGGTGTACTAAAATGTTGAGTCTAAGGGTCCAATATCTATCCCTGGTGCCCACTTTGAAGTAAACAGAGATTTTGGAGGTTTCAATCCTCAGGGGTGTTTGGAATTTCTTTTCTCTCTGTCGCGGGCCCAGATTGTCTGGGGATCACAATAGACTAGTGTCATACCCTTTGTGAGTATGCTCAGACAGAGCCTTTGTAATATGCAAGTGTGGTAGGTGACAGCTCCTCCCCCTCATCAATTCAGAGATCGCCCTTCCTGCCTATTATCCTTTGTCTCACTGCCTGGGAGTAACACACAAAGACAAACTACCAGCAACGGCTAGTCATGTGACCTAGAATAGAGGCAGCAGACACTAAATGGTTGGGACAAAAAAACGCAAACATACTAAAAGTGGCATTTTCAGAACTGTCACTTAAAATCCGGCTTTAAATTACAATTCTTTAAACACTAAACTCAAAATTCCTACTTGCCCCCAACTGAAAGTTACTACTGATTACATGTAATAAGTTAACTCAATGTTATCCTATGGATGTCCCAATTTTTAAATACACTGCACTCTGCCCTTTGTGCTGTTTAGGGCCTACCCTAGGGGTGAATTATATGTATTAAAAAGGAATGTTTAAGCCTGGCAAAAGGATTATTTAGCAAGGTCATCATGGCAGTGTGAAGGGGCTCCGCTTTCTTCCCCGCCCGGATTGACTTCCCCCCGAAACTCACCGCTATCGGACCGGACTGCAAACCCCACATACGAAAACCGTATCAGCAGAGCCGCCATGACGAGGAGACTCCCGCCCCTCTCTGTGTTACAGGAGCCAATAGGAGAAAGCCGCCGACCGGAAACACATCCTTCCGACCCCGGAAGTCCCTCCCCGGAGGCGGCGACAGAACCAGTGAAAAACAGATGGGAATCTCAGAACGCCGTCGGAGAATCGTGGCAGGACGCTCGGACCGGAGGAGAAGACGGAGACGAGGCGACTCTAGAAGAGGACGTGTGGACAGAAGATTGGTGGAGACCCTGAGGAGGTGGCTGAAGAGCGGCCGCAACTCGAAGGGAGAGTTGCGGCGGACCGCTTGAGTACGAGTAAAAATACCCCAGGGAGCACTGTATATAGTGTGTAAAATATTCCTCCCTCTCTTAGGCACCCGTAGTCACGAACCACATAGTAGCAGCCCCTATCTTGCACTGTATATTATCTGTAAAGCACTCCCACTGTGTGGAATTCCTCCCTTCACATACGTCTTATCACTCTTGCTGTATACCCGTCCTTTGTTCCTTCTCCCAATCCCGACCTCCCTCACGGACCCCTTTTTCCTCGCCTCACTACCCCGGTGTCGGTGGAAGGAAACTCACAGAGTTCCCGTCGGACTAACGGTACCTTCTTGTCTCTTGTTGCCCTCCGAGGTATCTCCCCTGCGCCGGACCTGACCAGACGGCTCCCAGGAAAGTCCAAGACCCCAACATCGGAGAAGAACCCGGAGAACCCTTGGACATCACTGTTATTCCTCTTGTTCTGGTGGATCATACTGTTAAATAAATACCGGCATAGCCCACTATATCCGGCCTCCTTGCCTGCTTTTCCGGCCCGCCGCACTCCCACCTTCACAGGCAGTTTAAAACTGCACACACAGGCTGCAATGGCAGACCTGGGACATATGTAAAGGGTGTTGTAAGAGGGTGGCACAATCAGTGCTGCTAGCCCAATGGTAGCACTTAATTTACAGGCTCTGGGCACATGAAGAACCACTTTACTAGAGACTTGCTAGTAAATTAAGTGTGCCAATTGGGTATAAGCCAACTTCACTCTGTTTAAAGTAGACAGCACATGCTCTTTAGCATGGTTAGCAGTGGTAAATGTAAATGTATTTGAGCTTGTAAAGCGCACTGCTACCTGTCCGTAGGTTTCCTGGCGCTGTATAACTCTGGGGAACCCGTCCTGGCTTTCCCTGTGGGATGGTCCCTGCTGGGAGTCCCCAAGGTGGAGCCAGGCATCTCCGGAATTGATGGGGCCGTTGTGGAGATTAGGCAAGCTAATGCCCAGAGTTGCCAAGTGGAACCCCTGATTAGAGTAAGCACCAAAGCGAGAATTATCGAGTCCGCTCACCCAAGTCCACGACCCTGCCGCGCCGGGAATTGAACCCTGGTCCCGGGCCGACTTCTGCTCCAGGGTCTGCCACCTCTAACCAGTGAGCCACACTACTCCAGTGGTAAAGCACACAGAGTCCTAAATGCCAACAAAAACAGGTTCAGAAAGCAGGACGGTGAAGACAACAAGGTCAGGGATGTCCCTTCAGAAAGGGTCAAGTCCAACAATAAGATTATATATATCATACTTACCTGACAGCAAACTCACTACATAACATTTCCCAGATGTCAGAATGAGGAAGCTACCTAATACATATGTAATGGTCGTACCACACAATACACAAATATTGGACTGCAGTCTTGATTTACAAAGAAAAAATAATTGGGATTAAATTGGCTTATGATCCTAGATCTTGTATGCTGGCGCTGATGAAAACACCCCAAAAAAGAAAAATGTAATTAAGTTCCAAGACCACACATTCACAGTGACACGGAGACAATTGGCGATGGACTGAAAAAATAACAAGTACCGTTGATGCCACATTGTCAGTGAGCTATAGAGAAAGGCAAAGGCAGGAGGGGGGCAGTAGTCACAAATAACAAACACGAGTGCACAGACCAGCCTAAATGAGATAAAGTGCGACAAAGTATCCAAAAAGAACAATGCTAGACAACACTTAAGGACAAGAGCAAGCCACAGGGGAGCAGGACAATGTGTAGAAAATCACCACACCCACCTCAGAGCTCCCCCATTACCAAGGGCACGTACACATGATGCAGGCACAGGCAGAACAGAGTAAACCTCAACAATAAAAGGATATAGATGTATTCCGTTTAACACCAGGCATAAAAGTGAAACGGCTGCACCGGTTATGCTGAATTAAATAACAAATAAGTCATTGTTTTCAGAGTGTATATATAAGTTGAATTGGAACCAAATAATAACAAAGGGTTAGACACATAATGAACATGATACAACTCGTATAACACCATTACGCCACACATTCTAGCCCAGTTGTGCATGCACACAGGAATGAATAGGAAAACAATGCATGCCTTGAAAATGGTTGATTGACTTTATGCACTGTTGAAATCAACTGTATCTGAAATACAAATTCAATAAAATAAATAAAGAAAAAAGGACAAAAACAAAAAAATTGCTAGACATTACCCTCAATCTAAAATATCTTCATTACTTTGTGTGCAGGAGGGAGGGAAGGATAGAGGATTGCTAGGGATGCAGATGTTGCATTTCCCCTTAAAATAGTAATACATTTCTATTGGCCTCTGCCGCTTAGTTATGAGCATCAATGAGAATGTGCTGATTACTTCAACACGTTCAACATAATGAGAGCAGAAAGTAAGAGCATAGATTGTTAATTCCTGGTAAATGATCAGGATATAAACTTTACATTCACATTAACGCATGTTAGAAAATCAATACATCTTTTTTCTAACTTGGTTTATCTTACAATAATAATTATTGAGAGATAAAATAATATGTAATTGCCCCTGGGACAACCTGTGACATGCAGGAGAGATAAGTACCTAAATATGGAGCCACTGCATACATGCAACTCAACACAAGTAGAAGGGTATTATAACCATTAAAAGAAGCAATTTAAAAAGGCAGTTGCATGAAGAAAATGTCAGTAGATGTGGTCAAAGACCACATATAAGACTTGTTGAAAAACTTTAATGGATTGGGAATTGAAAATTAAGAGCTTCCATATTAACTCTTCACTGTGGACTTTCTCCTGTAAATGATGTAACCGACCTGCACCACATCAAGTGACTGTGACCAAATGACAGAAAATAAATAAAAGATTAAAGGTTTACCTCTCACTAGGATACAACCTTTTACCATCTAAGCATTAACTTAGACCCGTGTTATAGTGGTTTAACACTAAATTAGGGAAATTATAGGAGATTTGTGGGTGAATCTTAAAAAAACCGAAAAGAACACGTCCCCATGAAAGTTATTGAAGCTATTACTCACTTTGCCTTATTTGTATTGTTTTGTCTGTTCATAGAAAATGTATGAGAAGGATCATTCTGAAATGTTTTATCTAAAATGCAAACATCCAGTCCTGGCCTAGGATATTTAACTGCAGGAATTCTGACATATGTATTATTAATTATTAGTCCTCTGTAGTTACATTAGGCAAACCTCTTAACCCCTACAATACACCCTAAGCAGTTTGTCATAACCAGCACCAACTCTTGTAACCAGGATGTCGAGAACTCTGGGGCAAAGTGATTCAGTACGCCACAATCACCAGGTCTCACTAGGCCTAAAGTGAATCAAATTAAGCATCAATGCAAGTTTCCCTTAATGTAAGCACACCAGAGCATCTCCTTTCTGAACATGTACATTATTGCTACGTTTACTTGTGTGAACAGTGTTTTATGTTCATGGCTAACCCACTGTAATCTACGATTTACACATGGATAACAAATGACCCTGACTGAACCCTGTATTAACAGCACATTTGTCCTGTCAAGGAAACCCTTGAACTAGAAACTGAATCAATGTAATTTGTGAATACAGAATTTGTTTCGAACTCTGCATGTGACCTGTTCCATGAAGTAAATCAAACTTTGTGATAAAACAAAGACAAATTACCATGGTATGCCTGAACTTTTGGTTTAGGCCTACATTCTAAATGGATCTATGAAACAGCAGGCTGTAACATATGGATAAAAACAGAGTTCTAATGTTCACAAGTGTTACTATATCAGAAAGCATTCTTGGTCAAGATAGTTTAGGACCGCCCTGACATATTTCCCAAGGCATCATTGTAATTCCCTTCACTGTCAAGAAGAGTTCATGTAGCGGCTGTTTGGCTGCTATTTCTAAGCTGTGGGCAATACCACCCAAGTGTTGGCAGGTGGAGAGAATATTTTAAAATAAATATTAATTTCTAGAATGTTTAGGCTAACGTCAGAGAGACACCGAGTTTCTTCTAAGATTCCTATACATGGGGGGAAATAAAGCAGTGAAGTTGAGTTGGCACCGCTACCAGAGTGCATGGTGAAAAAGGCAATTTAATTAACTTGGCATGAAGGAGGATGACAGATCAGCTAGAGGGCGAAAAGTATCTGAGGGGGATGGCAGGAGAAGGGGGTGGAATGTGGCAGATGTCTGTAATGCCTTCTGGTGGTTTAAAGTTGGTATTATGTTAGGGCCACCATTTAGATTCCTGGGAAGGCTCAAATTTCCTTATCTCAAACAGGAAGGAGCTATTTTATCCTGAATGCGTCAACTCACTGCACAACTCACATTCAAAGTAGCTCATCAATATTATGAGCAAAGTTTGTCAAGCCACAAGAAAGATTTCTGAATTGTCAAAATATATTGAGGAAGATGTCTGAATTGAAGGCCCTCATGCAGTCTCTTTCTTGTGGTCCAAAGGATACTGTTTGAGTCAGAGTACAAAAGGATTACTGATCTGGAAGGAATTTCCAATAAGCATGCTCTATAATAAACTTCCATCAACATTGAGCCGGTCAGAAGAGCCCTTGATGCTTAGTAAGTAGACCAGCTGGTACCTCTAAACTGTGACTAAGAAAATTCTTCTTCTTCATACAGTAAGTCTATTTCTCCTCGGTGCCTGGTGCAATATCTAATACCAGGAAAAAAGATTAGACAAATGCAGTTAAATCTGCTAACTCTGTGTGCTGTAATGGTGCAGATGTAGGTGATTTAGGAATCAGAAAGTCTGGTCCAGAAAACTTAATGCCTGATCAAAGCATGGAGGAGCCTATGTTTAAGGTCACAGCTCCAGAGATTGGACCTCTTTCTGTTAGTGGAAAGGCAATTGACAGTATCCCCACTACACCTCAGAGAAGACCATGTTGCAAAGCTGTTAAGTCACCACCAGGACACTCCTTGGCGTAGCTATGAGCATTATAATCGCATATCATATCATATCATATCATATCATATGAGCTACAACACTGGTAGCATGACTAAACTCCTTACCCTATGCCTAGGTTTCCCATATCATCAAAATGTTCTACTTTGCCAGAAGACAAGGAGGTGATGAATTAAGTAGGTTTAAATCAAATACTTGGAAACCCAATGTACGAACATGAACTTACAAACTGCAGATCAGACTCTCAGAATACTAGTTGACTCAAAGAACACCGATTTTACTGGGATACGTGAATTTCAGAGTGAAGGCCTGAATATTTTAATAGATTAAATATAAGCAAGACAAATCTAAAGTGAACGTTTCACAACTACTACTCAATATCTTAGATTAATAAAGAAGATGGTGATTTTAGAAAAATTGTGCTTTTGATAAGTACACAATGAATGCTTCAATAACAAGGTTATCAAGATATTCCTTTTGAAAATATCCTGAAAAACGAAGACTTAAGACGTGTCAGGGCAAATTTGAGAGACCGAACACAATAACACCTTATACAGTCAAAGCGTCTGCACTCCTGGTAAATTACAGAAATAATACACATATAACCACTACTTCTGGTTGAGGGAGTGGACAGCCATACAAAAAAACTATTTTGCGGCACAAAAAATTCTTATAAGCGGAAGTCCAAAATGTCACAGGACACAGAGAATAATTAACCAAAATAGTGCTCTTGCAGCATTTTAAAGTGTTGCACATCGGAAGAGAGACACTTTCTACAGATTGCATAGGAGCTGAGACTCACTTGTTGTATTGTAAGACTCAAAGCAAATATAAAACCATTCACAGCAGACTTCCATGTGTACTATGCATGCCTGTTACTCATTAGCGGCCTGATTGGCTGTGCAATGTTTGCCAACGTGTAAGTGAATGCTAAGTGGACCAATGCAGCATATGTCAATTGCAGTTCAGTGCCACAGCTCATTTCCCCTACTGGCTGCGGCCCTTCATCCACCTCAGTACGCCAGCAGATCGTAAGCAACGCAGCAGACACTCAAATAATGTGCAAACATTCTGCAATGTCCCCAGTGCTCTGTTCACACATGTGCATGCCCGTTTTCCTGGTGGATCAATACACAAAAGCTTGATCTTCCAGCTATCAGCGATTGCTGTTCAGTTGAATGTTGGGGATTAACATGATATGTGGCTGCAGGTGAGTAACAGAAATGCAGAAGATGTGCATGTCCACTTGGGGTACTATATGATGGTGAAAGGCACAAAGCATTACTCCGAATTCTTTAGAACATTATACAGTATTACAGTGTATCCATAAGCAATCTCGATGTGAAAGTCTAAAAATTCATATACTTGTTGATACTTCTTTCCTGTTGTGTCTAACACAATAAAACAACACTGGGCCAGAGGCAGCTGCTTTCTCAACTTCTGCCACAGGCTCAGATCAGCACCACACAACTCCATGAATGGTTTAATCTGGTGCAAACATGAGCGTTCCGACATGAGATCCTCATATAGGCAACATCTTGAGAACAAACTTATGAAATTCTGACTGTCTGAGGCCGGAAATAAACACCTCTCCCACCAGGCTTTTAAATAACGAACATCACTTATGGCCCCAAAAATTAAAAAACTGGAGATCTTGACAGCCTTAAGCAAGCGCTCCCAAGCATGGTCAGTCAATCAATCTGGGTTTTTGTAAAGCGCGACTAATGAGGCAATGACGGTGATTGACTGAGATGCGGAGGCAGGGAGTTCCAGATGTTCGCGACAAGGTAGGGGAAGGATCTTCCTCCAGCCGAGGTCTTACGGGTCAATGGGACAGTGGGCAGTGCCAGTTGGGGGGAGCGGAGATGTCTGGTGGGTGTGTAGAAAAGAGGCAGTGGTTAAAGTATGCAGGTCCAGTGTTGTGGAGGGCTTTATAGGCGTGCGTGAGGAGCTTGAAGGTGATTCTTTTGTTGATCGGGAGCCAGAGAAGGTCTCTCAGGTGACTGGAGATGGGGCTGCGGCAGAGGATGTCCAGGATAAGTCTATCGGAGGCGTTCTGGAGGTGCTGTCGTTACTTTTGAAGTTTTTGGGTGGCGCCGACATAGAGTGCATTGCCGTAGTTGAGTTTGCTGCTCACAAGCGCTGGGATCACCGTTATCTTGGATTCGGAGAGGATCCACTTGAAGATCTTCTGAAACATGCAGAGTGTGTGAAAGCAGGAAGACAAGATGGCGTTGATTGGGCGGTTCATTGAGAGAGAGGAGTTGAGGATGATGCCGAGGTTAGGTGAGTGGTCGGGGGATTTGAGGGGTTCCGAGCACTGCGGGCCACCAGGAGTCGCCCCAGGCGGAGGACGTGGTGCCCAGGATGAGGACTTTGGTTTTTTCAGAGTTGAGTTTGAGGCAGCTCTTCTTCATCCAGGCAGCTACTGCCTTCATTCCATTATGAAAGTTGCTCTTAGTGGCTGTAGGTTCGTCGGAGAGGGAGAGAATCAGGTTGGTGTCGTTGGCGTAGGAGACTATCTTGAGTTTGTGGGGTTTTTTGACGGATGGAAGCGGGGCGATGTAGATGTTGAAAAGGGTGGCGCTCAGTGAGAGCCCTGGGGAGCTCCCCAGCTAATCTCTATAGGTTCAGAGAAAAGAGGTGGGTCAGTTATAAACTCATATTCTTCCACCAAGCAGCAGAACTACATTACAAGTACTTACTTCATATGGATTAAGGCACAGTTCATGGCGTTAACACTGGGCAAGTGGAATTTCCGTGCTCATCTTCCGTCCTGGCGCCGCTCAGCTATTAATGACACAAGCTGCCGCTTATGTGGACAAGAAAAGAAAATCTTAATCCATATTTTATATGTCTGCCCCCAACTGCTGCAGCAAAGGAGAATTTTTCTCTGTGCCGATTTTAGTTGGCTACGAGTGCTCACTTGCCAGCAGGCAGTCATCACCACCCTGAATTCATCGAATCCACTCCTAATGACAAAAACTGTTTAAGTTTCTGAAGATGCCTGCAACTAAACTGGACTTGGTCAACCCCACAAGTACTGTGGAAATACTCTTATATGCAGTAATTCGTGCACCCCCCATTACTGCATATATAACATGGCGACCGGCAGAACCCACCACAACAACTTTAGGTCCTTCACACTTAGCTGAAGACTAATCATACAAATCATTGTCCACATGGGCCGGGTTCAGCCATGTTATTAGTTTTTCTTGCACACTGCACTTTAGCACCCACACTGCTGCTCATAACAGATTCAAAGTGATCAAATCTACTTTCTGGGGTAGGGCGTTGCGCGCATTTTTTGAATATTTCATTACTTCTCTCTGCACTGGTCTGCTCTAAAATGAACTGCATAAGGCCAGCTTCTGAGCAAGACAAGTGTGTAACCTGTTTTTCGTTTAGCATCGATTTTTGATCTGTCGCTCCATAACAAGCCTGTGTTTTCCATAATTTGCACATTATTTGTTTGTAAATCTTTGCGCAAAATCTGGATTTGTTTTATGCACTGGCTGTTGTTTTAACCACTCTTTAAATATGGTTCAGTGGCGCATTCGCAGCACGCTTTCTCCAGACATGTTCATGTTCTGCGCATCTTGCACATTTCCCTAACCTTATGCGCAAAGGATTTGTTTTCTACGTGCTCAGTTTGTCTCCTATTCTTTTAGCAAGATAAGACACAAGTGAATCTTCTTTGCTAGCAATGCATTGACTGTATAGTTTTATTTAGAAAGTCGTACATCTTTATGTTTTTTTACTGTTTGTAAAGGTTTTAATTAACTATACAATAAAATTGACTATGTGGTTGTGTCTAATCCTGCCCAACTTTTGAAATACCAAGGTAATGTATCATGTTGCTGTTGGATTATTTCACACGTAGTTAGTGGGCAATTGCTGCGCCACGCTGTTAGCACAATGTGCTCTCTCACAAATTCCCACATGTATGGACATACTTTTAATGGCATGCATTGTGCCTGCCTAAAATATAAGTCTGCAACAACCTCAGAAAAGACTAGGCCACGATGTCTGAAGGTAATGCAATACTGTGAAAAAAACAACAACACGCAACAAACCTCGAGTGACTGATGCATACAGTAGAAGGTAGAGCAACATGCCTCTTGGTGGGAAGATGAAAAGCAGTCATGTATTTATGCTGCACAGTTGTTAGCTTTCATCACATCTTGTCACAATGATTTGTGCATATTGTGCCAAATCTTCAGCCAGTCCTGTCAAATGGCTATGGTAGGCAAAGCCACCATACTTGTGACACCTCGGTCTAGTGCTTACATCCTGTGTGTGGGGAGTATGTCCAGATATGGATTTTGTGCTGACTGTGCAACAAAACTCAAACAATACTTGACTGATAAAGAGTAACTAGGCCCAAACCAGTCAGGGGTTGCTTGTCTTGGAAGTCGAAGAAGACATGGCTTGGTGTTTCGAGGTGGACTGTTCTATTGGAGCAGGGCCACGGGTGCTTTGCAGGTGGTAGGTCTCTGTCTGAAGTGGCATACTGGGCATAGAAAGATGGTCTAGAACACAGCACCAAGCACTTGCAAGTGGTTAAGACTTTGTCAAAGAGTCCATCGACCGCCTTTGTGTTTTCCCTAGTACTTGTCACCAGATGCAGACAGAAGGAACTTGTTGAGGGAAGTATATGTTGCCAAATAGAGCTCATGACCCTTGTGACAAGAGGGGATCATGGTCAGTTACCTTTATGACTGACTATGCTAATCGAAAGTTTTGTGTTTTCTATTAATTGTAAATTCTGTAGCATCTCATCTAGTTCCGCACATTGTTGTAGATGACCTATTTTCACTATATTGTCACAGTGGCAGCAACTAGGCAGGGGAAAGCCATTGGGCACTGCTTCAGCCACACAGGAACTCGGCAGCAGGTCAAACAGGCAACACCAAAGAGGAGCAGGTATAAGAGGAGCTGAATATGCAGGGAAAGACAGTATTTCCCATTAGAGCCTTGAAGACCATCATCATGTTTCTGGGAATCTGCCATTGAGTGGGACATGGTGTACCACAACACTGCCATGGGCCCAGAGGAGAGTGTGGCGAGTGGTGTTCTGGCCAAATGATTTTGAAGAATAACACAATAAAACCTCTTTCTCTCCCATAACTCCTCTTCCTCAAAGCCCAGAACACTCAAAAGAATGTCCACAGCCAAGTGCATTGTACTAGCGTGGCACAATGCTTAGACTTTCGGATCACTGAAAAATCTTTGGGTTAAAAGCCATTCTGAACACTAAACAAATGATACAAAAAATGTTTTTATCTCATCAGATTGACCTGGCAGTGAAATGAAAGGTTTATGAGAATGAAAAAAAAGTTGACTAATTTCTTCAGCTTTTTTCACAAATCAGATGACTTCTTTAACTTAATGTTAACAAAATGTTGCCCAATTTGGCAGAATGAGGTGCATATAACCAATGCTTGATTTATAGTTGCAGCTACACATTTTTCACAACATCTTAGAGCTTTGGCTGTTTACTTTCTACCAGGGTTTACACGTATATTTGCAATGGAATTATAATTAAAAATGCTCACTTAAATGTATCCTATGATTTCATGAGTGGTCTTTTTTAGGTTTATATTCAGTGTTGTGTGATTTAGTCCCTAATTCTTAGCACCCACTTTGTGTTTGCACTGTCTTAAAAAGTTGCCATGGACAAAAGTTGAGAAAACAAAAGATTACATTGTTTTCGGAATACAGTGCAAATCCATGTGTTCTTGGCTACTTGTAAGCAGCCAGACCAAAAGAATAATAATGCATACCAACGGGTGCATACATATCTGGCCCACTAAGAATGCACGTACGGTTTAACATTTCCTTAGGTAGCACTACCCAAAAACATAATTTTTACATCTGAGAACAGATGTAGTTGAGTGTGTGTGTGTGTGTGCTTGTGCACATGTGTATATATCTGCTGCTCTGATCTTCTGCATCTAGCCTTCACTGGCATTGAGCGCCTGCACCGCGAGTCTCTTCGGATGCAGGCTGCCGGGAAGTAATAGCGCTGATGCGTGCTCACATAAATAAGGTATGTACTGCCCAAACGGGCCCCCCATTTGATCGGCCACACTCACTGTAGCTCCGGCATAGCTGATCTTGTAATCCTAACCGAGTACTGCTTTACATTTATTTTTAGTAAAACGTACCGGCACTGACAGCCCCACCGCGAGTGAACACGCGTTTGGGATAACAGGGTGGCATTGACATTCCAACCCTGCAAGGTAATTGATACATTACCAATTGTTCATGATTTAGTGCATATTGGCCACAGACCGGTTTTAACATCACGGCAATCCCATGCTCAAAACACCCTCCCCTTCTGTTTTTAGATAAATCACCCCTACCGAGGACTGACCTACCTGTGCCTAGTTTTCGCCGGCACATCAAGTAAGTTCCTCTATTCATTCGCCCTCGTTACAATTTTGTGTATTAGCAAAACATAGGGCCCTGACGGCACCTATTCTATTATATTTCAGTTCCCTTGGAGCATGTGAAAGCCCCTCCTGCAGACGGCACATTCATTGACCGTCGGCTGATGTAGGTAACCATCCACATCACCATGTTGATAATTACCACCATGCCTGTTCACGCTTGCAAAATTCTGATGTATGTATTTACTTACCTTATAGGCTCTCTTTCCTCTTCCTGACGAAGACCCCAACATGAGGCTGTGAATCACCCTTCTTGCGTATCAGGGGTCGAAACGTAGAAATACGCCGTTTTTCCTTGACACACCATAGGAGCAAATTGAGAGATGTATTCTCATATATCTATGTGTGATGTTAAATTGGGAACCTTTGCCCATTAGTTTGGTTGTAGAGGTTTTTTTTCATTTTTAACTTGGATGCAATTATTTATGTCACAACACCTTTACTCTGTCCCCCTCACATATTCACCTACCCTTCCCTTTTCACAGAGAGCACCGATTTCGAATACAGTATGTAATGATGATACAATTACATGTCTTTATCATAAATTGCTCGACACTATTTTGATTATGAATGAATAAAACGCCTGAAAGAAATACAAATAATCAAATTCTCTTTTTGATTGATTTAAATGTTAAAGTGAACATGGTCCTATCTGAATTTATATATATATGTGTATTAAATCTGCCATACTCAGACCAACCTCATTTGTACTGACCAACGGACCCAGGTCCTGAGTTTTAAGGGCCTACCCCTTTCATACTCATACTCTCAGAGCAAGGTTCCCCTTGCGAGGGTTTCTCTTTATACCTAATTTATTTTGATTTAATCACATTTTGTGTATAGATAGGGTGACATCAATATGGAACTCGAGACCCTATCCTATACAGAGGATTACATTAAGAACCTGATCGGGGGCGAAACAGGGACTGCTTTTTTAAGCTCAACCAATGCCAGTGTAGATCATTCTCTCAACGAAAAGATCAACAAACTTGAGCGGTTAGAGAAAAAATTGGTCCGTACCAAACTCCATGGCCACTTACTGACTGGCTACCTCAAGGCCAATATCATCCCGACTGGACTACAAGTCCGGAACGAACCGGCCATTTTCGTTGATAATCCCAAATTCAAGGAAGGGTTCAGTTTTGTGGCTAATAACTGCTCCAGGCACTGGATGGTGCTTGGAGTTGAGACCGCTAGAGACCAAGTGGAGCAACTAACTAAGGAAATTGATGACCTCAAGGCCGAGATAGCCAATCACTCAGCCTTTTCCGATGCCAAAGACACTCTTGACAGACTTAAGAAGAGTTTGAAAGACTTTGATGTGGAAACCCAGAACAAAAAATTGGAAAAACTCGCCAAAGATATTCAATACTACGACCGCAAGAAGACTTACCCATACCTTCAGCCTGAATACTACAGACAAGATAACCAGGGCCGTTTTTCCAACCGAGGCAGGGGAGGCTATAGAGGCAACAGGAGATATACAAATTTTTCTGATTCATCATATAGTGGGGACAGCGAGAACGATCACTCCACTCCCAGTACTAGCTACCAACAGCAAGATCAGTGGTACCAACCACACGAACAACAACCGCCTTTTTTAGGGGACAGCCAGTGGAGACCCCCGCGAGGACGCGGCCGGGGAGGATCATGGAACAACCGCTCGAACCGAGGACACAACCAACAGAACTGGGACAACGGGAGACCACAAGGCAATACACCCAAACAAGTGCGCTTCCAACAAGAAGACCACGGGGAGAGGAGCACCAGGAGGAAGACATACAGATGGTGAACAACATGGCGAACAGGACCAATCCCATCATAAATTTATCCAAATACACACTCTCCATGAACGAAAACAATATTCTCTGTAAAGGTTTATCCTATGTACCCACTGCATACCCGAATAAATTCAACATCCAGTCTGAACTGACACGGTTTTTCAGAAAACTAAGGTTGAGGTATTTCTTTAGGAATAAACCAACGTCAGCAATGACAGCCTTCACTAATCTAAGACCACCATCCACCTTCATGCCCACAGCATCCTCAGTGACCCACGAAATCTTGACATACGAAAGTGTGGTCATGAGAGATGTCCTCAGAACCATTAACCAAAAGCACTATGTGAGACATAACATCACCAGTGGTGAGAGGTCCGCCCTGGAATCACTGAAGAACAACAAGGCAATAGTGATTAAGCCAGCAGACAAGGGCGGATCCATAGTGGTACTAGACGTAGAGGACTACAAGGCGGAGATTCTATCCCAACTATCAGATGGCACAAGCTACAGATCACTAAGGCGTGACCCAACTAAGGAAATACGCACAGACATCACTGCCATAACAACTAAGGCATTAGAAATGGGCTTTCTTTCCAAGAAGGAGTTTGAATATCTTAATGTAGACCAACCGAGAACACCCACCATCTATGTTCTCCCCAAAGTGCACAAGGATCCAGTCAAACCACCGGGAAGACCCATTATTTCAGGGTGTGGCTCTCTGCTGGAGCCCCTTTGCAAGTACATTGACGTGTTCCTGAAGCCACTAGCAGAAGCCACTCCTACCTACCTCAGAGACACTATGCAAGTCATCAATTACATTGACCAAATGCCATTCAACAAAGAGGAACAGATTTTGGTAACAATGGACATCATCTCCCTCTACACCAGCATTCCCCAGAGACCAGCATTGGACTGCATGAGAAGAATGCTGGACGGACGAGTGCAACCCACCCCAGTCCCAACTGAATTCATAGTGGCGCTACTAGATATTGCTATGACTAGGAACTTCTTCATTTTCCAAAATACCTTCTATGAACAAAGCAAAGGAGTAGCGATGGGCGCGGCCTTTGCTCCAGACTTAGCCATTCTGTTTATGTCTGAATTGGAAAAGGACACCATCCTCTCACACAACAATCCTTACAGAACGATGATTACATCATGGCATCGATACATCGATGATGTCCTGATGATATGGACTGGCCAATTTGAACATCTCCAGGCCTTCCTGGCATGGCTGAACAACCAATCGCCGGATATCAAGTTCACCATGCAATCTAACACAGAATCGATTGATTTCTTGGACATCAGTATCAAGGAAAAGGAAGGATACCTCTACACAACCCTCTATCGGAAGCCGGCTGAAAGAAATTCCCTGCTAAGATACACCAGCCATCATACCAGGGGACTAAGAGACAACCTGCCTTTCGGACAATTCCTCCGTCTCCGGAGAAATTGTTCCCTCAAAGAGGATTTCTTCAGGGAATCGGAGGACCTGATCGCCCGCCTAACTGACAGAGGCTATCCCAAACGCCTAGTGAAGAGATCCAGGAAAAGGGCGTGGTTTCAAGACAGGGCAACTTTACTGGAACCAAAGATGAGAAAAACATCGCAAGAACGAATGATATGTGTCACCACCTTCTGCACCGAGAGCAACGCCATCCGCAAAATTGTGAACCAACACTGGGATCTGGTAGGAGAAGTTTTGCAAGTGCCTGAACCCCCCATGCACGCCTTCAAAAGATCAAGGAACGTAAGGGATTCGGTGGTGAGATCTCTACTAGAAACCCCACCGGCACCGACAATTCGGAACCTATGGAACTTACCTGATTTGTCGGGCCATTTCAAATGTACAAAATGCAAGGCCTGCCCACTGTGTTTGGAAACCAAGCAGATACGGTATAACGACCAGACAGTAGACTTAAAATCAATGACCAACTGCAACACAAGCGGAGTGATTTATGCGATTCTTTGCCCATGCAACCTGATGTACATAGGACAAACGCAGCAAAAAGCAAAGAACCGCATCTTCCAACACTGCAGCAGGATTCGCTGCGCAACCTTAGGGGCCCCTTTGGTTGAGCACTTTACTGAGAAAAACCATACTCCAGAGTCCATTCGCTGGTTGATAATTGAGAAAATCACCCTCGGCCCCCGGGGTGGTAACCTAGCGGCCGCACTGAATACAAGGGAATGCAAATGGATGCAGAAGTTTCAAACCATAACCAAGGGACTTAATGAACTGGAGGCGAGTTTCTCGCAGATGGCGGGACTTAATCCCGAATAGACTCTGGGATTATTGCCTTTTGTTTTCTCCCCCTGAAACCACACTGTGTATTACTATCCTTAATATACAACATGACATTACACAGAACTGCTTTGATAACACCCTTGTGGAATGTATACTGTGTGTTGTAACTTGTTAAGCATCTTTTTTCTCCAAACATGTAGAAGTGGATTACACGATCTTTGTACATAATGTCTGGTCTTAAACATGTTAATTTGGTGATCCATTGTTTAATATCAGGCTATGCAATTAGATGCAATCTCTCTGCCCTGGGACGGTTTAATACAAATGTAGCACGGCACGCACGAAAAGGCCACACCCCAACGTGCCAGGGTTTACCCTGCGACATCATTGGAGACCTTTTTGCCCTCCCCGGGCATGTTCGCCTTCGACTCGATGACGAACAGCCAGTTCTTTTCCACAGAAAGGGACACTACCCCTTTAAGAAAGCCTCTGGAAACGCGCGAACCCAGCCGCGATCCCATTGGACCGCCGGGTCGAGCCTCTTCTGCATCTAGCCTTCACTGGCATTGAGCGCCTGCACCGCGAGTCTCTTCGGATGCAGGCTGCCGGGAAGTAATAGCGCTGATGCGTGCTCACATAAATAAGGTATGTACTGCCCAAACGGGCCCCCCATTTGATCGGCCACACTCACTGTAGCTCCGGCATAGCTGATCTTGTAATCCTAACCGAGTACTGCTTTACATTTATTTTTAGTAAAACGTACCGGCACTGACAGCCCCACCGCGAGTGAACACGCGTTTGGGATAACAGGGTGGCATTGACATTCCAACCCTGCAAGGTAATTGATACATTACCAATTGTTCATGATTTAGTGCATATTGGCCACAGACCGGTTTTAACATCACGGCAATCCCATGCTCAAAACACCCTCCCCTTCTGTTTTTAGATAAATCACCCCTACCGAGGACTGACCTACCTGTGCCTAGTTTTCGCCGGCACATCAAGTAAGTTCCTCTATTCATTCGCCCTCGTTACAATTTTGTGTATTAGCAAAACATAGGGCCCTGACGGCACCTATTCTATTATATTTCAGTTCCCTTGGAGCATGTGAAAGCCCCTCCTGCAGACGGCACATTCATTGACCGTCGGCTGATGTAGGTAACCATCCACATCACCATGTTGATAATTACCACCATGCCTGTTCACGCTTGCAAAATTCTGATGTATGTATTTACTTACCTTATAGGCTCTCTTTCCTCTTCCTGACGAAGACCCCAACATGAGGCTGTGAATCACCCTTCTTGCGTATCAGGGGTCGAAACGTAGAAATACGCCGTTTTTCCTTGACACACCATAGGAGCAAATTGAGAGATGTATTCTCATATATCTATGTGTGATGTTAAATTGGGAACCTTTGCCCATTAGTTTGGTTGTAGAGGTTTTTTTTCATTTTTAACTTGGATGCAATTATTTATGTCACAACACCTTTACTCTGTCCCCCTCACATATTCACCTACCCTTCCCTTTTCACAGAGAGCACCGATTTCGAATACAGTATGTAATGATGATACAATTACATGTCTTTATCATAAATTGCTCGACACTATTTTGATTATGAATGAATAAAACGCCTGAAAGAAATACAAATAATCAAATTCTCTTTTTGATTGATTTAAATGTTAAAGTGAACATGGTCCTATCTGAATTTATATATATATGTGTATTAAATCTGCCATACTCAGACCAACCTCATTTGTACTGGCTCTGATCTACAAGGCTTTAGTCTCAGTTCCACACATAGGAAAGAAAAGGAAGATAGAGGTCATTATTCTTACCATGAAGGAGAGTGATAGGATGAACAAGGCCTCCCTCTGCTTCAGGTCTTGGGTTCGTCATCATCTGACCAATTTGAACCAGTGCTGCGGCCTGATCCATATTTAGGTTAAACATATCCATAGTCTCCTTGGCTAGTCCAAGCACAGCTTCAGAAGCGAGTAGTCCGCCCAAATGTGTGCTAGTCAAGCTCATAGCTGGTACTACAAACTTCCTTCTTTGAACTTTACCAATACTGTCTTCATTAGTCGTCCTAATAAAAAAGCAGAAAGCACACTGTTGAATTCGGATGCAGTAGAAATACTGCACTTGCAAAACCATAATGAGAGGGAAAAAGTACAACAAACTTCAAATCTTGTGGAAAATTGTGATTTTGGAGGTGTATTTCAGAGAGAACAAAAGAGAGACACTACACTTTAATTATTTTATAACAATTTAACACAGCCATGTTGAGGTTAGGACTTTTACATTCAAAATGTCTGATGCAGTTCAGCACTTTGTAGTCCATATATTTAAATTCAAGTCTGTCTTCTAATTTGAGGTGGAAACAGCGTTTACATTCTAGCTCCCCAATGTTTCTTATGGTTTAGTGAAGTATAGAACAGAGGGCCAGATGTGCTAAGAATTTTAACAGTCGCAAATGCTCCAGTTCGGTATTTGCTATAGCTAAAATGTTTTTTCTTATATACTAAACCCACTTTAGGAATCGGAATCAGAAATGCCTTTCAGACTCCTATATTGGGACTCGAATGGATACTGATTTTGTAGGGGCGTCCCTTCCAAATACTGAATCAGTATCTTATAACTCAATGTTTTACAACCAAAATTTGTTCACAAAACATTGAATCTGTTCATAAAAACCTCAAAGGGGGTGGAAATGCATTCCCTTTGTGAACGTAAAAAAAGTTCGTTAGGGACCACTTCCAACACCTAAAAAAAAAGTAAACCTAATTTTAAATGTAGTCCCATTTCTTTGAGGAAAACGGCATCATTTAAAAAAAGTTAACTTTATTAAAAAGCAATCACAGATATGGCGGTACGATGACCCCAGCCAACGACTATCCTTTTGAAGGCCTCCAATCATAGTGAGATGTAATCAGTGACAAACCTCATTAAGATCCAAGAGGTAGGTGGGATTGCAACCCGCTAAGGTTTGGAATTTTAAGAATTCTTTTGTAGTCACAACGATACTTGTTGCAAATTGCGACCAGTATTTTGGGACCTAGTGACTAGAACATCTGGCTCTTAATTTCTCAGTACTTGTGTTTTACCTCCTATTTTTGCTTTATTTCATAGGAAAACAACACATGCTTTGGTGTCTGCACAAGTAGATTAAAAAACCCTCTTCTCATGAGGCTCTAGATAGTCCTATATTGAACAGGAGTGGACACACTTCTCTCTGTAAAGTGCACTATGAGCACATAACAGCTGAAACACATAAACATAGCTCATTGGATACCATGCTTTTGAACATTTATTTACAGTTTCCATGTAACAGAAGAGTGAAATGGAAAATGGAGATTCACAGTTCTACGAAAGCCGGATACACACACTCATATGGTGTAAAAAACATCTACACTGTCCCTCACTATACGGCCCTAGTGGCTCACATACATACCAGTGAGTTAACACTGGTGTTTACTTTTTTTTTTTAACACATCTGTTTATTGTTTTACTGTTTGTTTTCAAACAGACAATCAACTGTGGCACCCAAATACAGCAGTCGGATGTTATCCCGTAAATGCAAAGTGCTGTAACCACATTAACAACATGATGACCAATAATAACATATTCAACAGACTATTTCAGGTGTCTATACTTCTGGAAATCCAGGGCCCCCATATCTTCTGGCGTTTGCTTACACAAGCTCACCACTTATAAATCTCTTTCTCAGCATTACTTCAATAAGTCATGCCATTGGACCAAGTTGTCAAGGATAGCGGCTCAGTGGATCGCCAATTACTGGCAATGTCTTGTTTGGCCACAAGAAAGCTGATGCCCACCCAATGTTCTTTGTCGTTGTGAGTCTGCCCAGCACTTCATAACACCAAGCACTGCCACCTTAGGTCCATGACATTAGGTATGTGTAGTATATTGACTAGACAACATGTACTCTCCTCCAGGAAGGGACAATGGCACATCCAGATCATCTGATAGAATGTCCCTGTGGAATCACTGCAGCTTGTAAATTTCGAGCTGGGGAACTTAACCATTTCCATTGCCTTTCAGTGCTTTAGGATGTCTGGTGGAAATAACTGAACGGAATAATCCCTACATGGGAGGGAATAGTGAACAGCCGGGCAACTATCTTGGCCTGCTGCCGCTCATCAGCTTGCAATCTCCCATCATGTTCTACTCAACACTGGTATTCCAATCTTACTTTCCATCACAGGGAGGGGCACATCTTTCCTACCTTGTGGGATAAATCCAGAAGAGTTCTGCACCTACTCCATGGAAGTAACTCAGTAGGTTGTGAGGTGCAGTGTGTGAGCAGGTGCCTCTCTGTGGGGTTCACCTAAAATGTTGGCAGTACCCCTTATGTCCACCCTTATGAAAGTGTGAGGCAAAAGACTGGGTATGATAAATAACTTGTAAGTGAAAACAGTGAGTGCAAGTGGAATACTAGAGAGCAAATAATTATTTAAATTGATATGGAAGATGATGGCAATTCGACCTAACAGTTTAGGTTGGGAAGTTCAGCGGGCCACTGTGATACCTAGAACCACTCATATCATATCAGTGCAAGCAGCGTCTCCCCCAATGGATTCGACATTTTTGAGCCCACAGGTTTTTGCATTCTGCAAGCACACACCTCTGTTGGACAAAGGATGCATCCACAATGCACCCTGACCCAAAGTACAGGGTGAGTATTATCTCCTCACAAGGCTGTGTGATGGCTGACAATTGGTGGAGAGTGAATTTCCAGTGCAGAGCTCAAGGCTGTATTACTGCCCCGCTTCACTTTCCATGTAAGTGTAGGCTACTGCAAGAGGCATGTATATTACTTCTGTGGGTGTCCATGTGCTATGTGAATGGTGCCCTTATAGAAGAAAATATTACAGCAGAAAATGGCAGCTATCGTCTTAATGTTGTCTTTGTGGAAGTGAAAACTTAAATCTAGATCCCATCTACCGAGCCCCCTAGGCCAAATGGAGGCAACCTCAAGCACATACCATCAAGCCAGAGTGATGCTTTATATGGTTTTGGAGATAAAGGGATTTAGCAATCCAGTAGTCCTCACCCTAAACTGGTATTTATCTCAGTAGCAAGTAGAACACAGTGGGAGGCTCGGGTTTGTTGGTCACTGAAATATTTTAACGTTAGCAGCTGAAAATAAGATATAGGATTCTACAGTTTGCTATTCACATGGAATATCCTGTGGGTCTGATTTCCCACACTAGAGGATACACTGATTTGTGAGAAGTGGAAACAACCCAGGCACACTCGAAGTATGTCCCTTTTCCTCTTTGCACCAATTATTTATACATGGATTTCAGAATAAAACAGTGAATGTTTAAATTTGAGTAGCAGAAGTACTACCACACCTCCCCAGAAAATGACCCATTATAACTTTTGAAGACTACAGGTGCATCTCACAGACAGCACGTTTAAGTTCCAAATTATGTGCACCACGCTCAAGAGCTGGTGTACCTCAAATGCTGAATAAAACTAAGTACTGGCAAAGCCAATAGGTCTGGCGTTGGCCGCCATTCTTCTAGCAATTCCTCTTTTGTTTTATTATGATTATTGCGAAACATTGTTTGGGAACATTATCGGGCCCTCGTCAATCTAAAAAAAAAAATCATTTGCTACAGAGAACAAGTGGTTTTGGAATCTAAAAAAACACACATTACCATAGTACTCCCTGGCCCTGTGTGGATGTGTTCTTTGTGAAAGATTGTCCTGTTGTAACTCATAATAAAGTTAGTCAATGGCTAAACTAGGCTGATGCATTGCACCTTAATGCATGCTGGAGTGGGTGAAAGAACAATGTGAATGACAACAACCACAGACTAATGGATCTTGTCTGGCAGCAAACCCTTATACACATCATTTTAGTCAAATCAAAATGTCATGGCTAACACAGACCTAGATAGTCAGTATGGTACTGGCTGCAAGCCTCTTCTTCCTTCGCAAACACAAGGAAAGGATGGACAGAGCGCTGAAACTTTTTAGACACTCACCCCAGTCACAGTTCTGGGTTAAATCCATCATCATTCTTTAGCTGACTTCGCTTTGTTTCTTTAATGTCTTTCTTGTTTTCTTCTTTCCACAGAAAATAACAACAGGAGTGTTCTGCGGCAAGGCACCCGCAAGGAACCCCTGGGGGTGGGGGGGATCTCACGAGTCCAGAAGACCCAGGGAGTGAAGGTGGCTGAAACGATGACCACAGTCGGTATGCCGACACAAAAGTAGTGAGGGAGTTTATCCAGGACATCGCGATGACCCGGAAGAAGGTGAGTTCACCAAGACGTGAAGGAGACGCTCGCGGATCTAGAACACGAAGCGCTCCTTCCGTGTTGTCGGGTAGTTTTAAACTCCGGCGGCTCTGCCCCTGCTGCAGCATGCATCAGGCACTGACCAATTCCGATACTCAATTCATTTAGACTCCATGACTGGTTGGGTCGTGGAGAATGGATTAGGGTTGACTTTGCTGTGGGAAGCTTGGACCATCAAACTCTAAGGAGTCAGGTGCTGCATAATACATTATGGGATGCCCACTGCCAGTCTGTGGCACCTGGCCAGCTGTCTGTTGACCGGTGGGCAAAAAGTACGGCTTTGCCCAAGTACCCTTAAGGTTGTCAGTTAGGGCTTCATTAAATGGAAGTAATGGCTCAGATGAGGCTGGCCTAGTGTGTAAAACCTTGGTGAGGTAATCTGTTTGGACTTTAACTTAAGGCAGTTGTAGGTCCAGGACCACAGGTGCATGTCTAATCACCAGAGCAAATGATGTACTCGATTCCTTTGGAGGTCCACTGGGTGAAACCAACCCTATGTCAGTGGAGGTATCCAGCCCACTGGCCTCCTGCAAGTTCATGTAGATACCATCATTATCATCATAGTGTGTGGAGGAGGGGAGAATCATCAACATCATCATTAAGAGGAAGACCAGAGCCCGAGCTAAAAAGCTGATGAAGCCTCTGAGAAAGGCCTCGGGGGAGAGGAAATGTAATGTCTTGCCCAAATTACAGCATACAGGAACCGGGTGTACCGGAGTGGATCAAGGAAAAATCTTAGGTGTGGCCAAAATGGGTTCGGCTTGAGGTCTGACACCAAAGTCAGCAGAGGCTTGACCTCTAGCTCAAGCAGGATCAGTATCAGTAGAGAAGGAACCAGCAGTAATCTTGGGGTGGAATGAAAGTCAGCACTAGAGTCGATGCAGAACCAGGGTCTGGTTTGAAGAGCACAGACAGCGCTGAGGTTAAATCCATTTGCAGTAACCTAACTGGACGCTCTTGTGGATTCTCACGGTCTAAAGGAGTGCCAGAATGAGCCAGAAGGCTTCTACAAATATGCAGAGTGGCCTGCTTAGAGGTCTCGGCTAGCTGGGGCATTGCCAATAGGATGGGATATTCTGGGTGCAATGGGACCAGCTGAGGAAGTGGCTCTATTAGCATGGACCAGGAACAAGATCAGTGGGCACATTACTTTTCTTTGGACAGAGTGACGGGATGGGGTTGAGTTCCACTTTGATTGCTGACATTTCTTCGTAGATTTTGATTTGGACGTACTTGATGACCTTGATTGAGAAGAGGACCTGTCTCAGGAGCAGCATCCAGAGACGGGACAAGCCTGAGCACCTAACTTGGGGCGGGAGTGGGACCATTGCAAGATTCACAACTTCTTTCGATATTCGCCAACATACAGCTTTGCTTTACAGTACAGGATCTCCTTTGGGAGAATGAAGGTACACTCTTGTCACAACTCTGAGTCGTGCCACCGTACCCAAACACCAGAGCCACAACTCATGAGGATTCATCTCTGACATCGGTTTCCTGCAGCCATGGCACAGTTTGAATCCTGATGAAAAGGGATGATAAGACACCTGTATAAGTGTCCACAGCAAACTCTTGTTGGGACAGAGATAAAACAAATAACAGAACATCAGACAGTCTCATATGTAAGGCGTAGACTAGCTATTCATCACACCAGATGAGAGCCCAGTGGCATGAACATATAAATTCGATGGAATGGTGGTGAGCAGCTGCAAAGACATCTAGCTCTTCTGATGAAGATTTAAGCTGCTTGGTTGAATATGCTCAATTTCCATGCATGGAGATGAAAATTGTACAGTTCTGGGCGAAACGCCCTGCCTTTCTGTTGGGACAGCAGATCAACCAAAGTGGAGGGCATGTGCTTGGAGTCAGGATTTCAGAATACCAAACTGTACAGCCCCTGACCAGGAATGTCAGGGTGGGCTTTCCCCAGTCTCATCTGATGTTTTTCTGGATCCACAGGAATGAGTACAGGAAACCAGAGTCTCATCAAACGCGTAACACATTTGCTAAAGATCCTTGAGGAGGAACCTCTAGCGCACATAAGACCAAGCAATGCTTATTTTTGTCAGTAACAAATATGTCTACAGAGAGAATGTCCTAGTGAGCAAATATACCCAGGGCCACCGGATGCCACTTGCGGTGGGGCTAGATGACACCTACTCAGTTTGTCTGCCTTAAAATGAGAGATCCTACCAGTTGGTTCACCATGAGGAAAATTCCATGAAGTACCAGACATCACCAGTGTCTCACAGCCTCTAAAAGCAGGGCACAAGACATCACTCTGCCCTGCTTATTGATGTAGTACATAGCGGTTGTGCACATCAATCACCTTGATTGTTTTATACTTGATGGAGGGTAAAAAGGCCATTAGTGCCAGCCAAATGGTTCACAGGACTGAATTTTTATATGATGCTACTATTCCCTTAGACACTGAGACCCTTGAATTCCACCTCGTACAGGTGCCCTAACCATCCCAGAGACAACACATCTGTCACCACTGAGCTGAGACATCGACGTACACCAGTTAAGGTTCTGAGCTGCTTTGCTGGCGATGCAGATTTGGTTGAAAAGCATTCTCCGTGCTGGGCCTATTAAAGTCACAGATTTGTCTATTATGGCCCAGCTGGATGTATGATGCCAAGAGCCCAGAAGACTGAGAACCATCAAAGGCAGAACAAACATTTTCATTCATCAGGATTACAGACTGAATGTCCTGGACTCATATTGGGGGCGGAAAGGACTTCAAAGTCACTGTGTACAGAATAGAATTTATGAAGGGAACTGTGCAGAGGTTGAAGATGGGATTCTGGCTCATTAATGGAAAACTCCAGGGTTTGGGTGGTCTAAGAGCAGCTACAGGAAGCCTACCTTCAACAGGCAGTCATTACTGTATGACAATACATGTATCCACGACATGCAGAATGCTGTAACCACCAATATGATCTTTGTGAACACTCAAGAGGCCAATGTAAAGCCGAAGGACAGGAAGGTGAATTGAAAGTGATTTCACCCCACCATAAGGAAGGGATATTTTCTTTTGGACAGTAGGATCGGTACATGGAAGTACAGGTTCGGCATGTCCAAAGACACCTACTAGTCATTGGGGTGCGAGACAAACAGAACTAGGGCAAGAATTTTCATCTTGAACTTCTCTGTTCTGAGGTCCAAACTGCCTCAGTCCCAGGTCTATTTTGGGGACAAAGAGGTTCAAAAATTATCATTTCCTTCCCCTCTCCACCTTGGGAACCTCCCTGATCACATCCCTGGCAAATATTATCAGCATGTCTTGTCAGAGAATATCGGCATGATCCAGCATATTAGCATGATCTACCGACGTTTGGGTGAAAGCCGGAGGAAGAGAGAGGAAAGCGAGGATGGATTTTAGACAAAAGAAGGATGTAACCAAACTGAGCAATCTAAAGGACCCACTGGACTTATTTAATTGAGAACAAGCATGGCAGGTAATGCTGGGATCTGTCCCTACAGTTCCCAATTAGTCGATGGAGGAGGCCTTACAGAGGTTTGACGAGTGTGGTGGAAGAACACAAGCAACAGGATCAGTTATATATAGGCTGAAAAGTAAAATATATTTTGCTGTGTCCTAGCCATCCTACACTGTTTGGGTAAAGAAATCTCATACTTTTTCAGGCCACAGAAGTAAAACCTCACTTGCCAGGTTCCAAAGGGTGTGAGTGTAGTGAACCAGAAGACAAACAGCATTCAAGGAGCCAAACGCTATATTGGCAGAAGAAAATACACTTTTGCCCATTGCATTTATTTGTTTTGATTCTCTGTACAGTGAGGCACTAGAAAATGGTACGATGTTGTGTCAGGAATGATGGATACCTTGATGCGTGTCTGTGTCATCCTGTGAAAGGCAATTCAAAGGCGAAGTTGAGCAAAGCTTAAAACAGGCAGATATGATGGAGTAAGGGCTTCGTTAAAAAGAAGCAAGGATTTTGAAGCCATAGGCTCGAGCCGAGATATTTCAGTTAGGTCAGCTTTAAGTCGACACCATCAGCATAAGCAAATCCAGTGCATCTGCAGCACTACACACCACCGCCACAACCGAAGCACTCTCTTCTGCTGGGAGCCCCAATGACGAAACCAATTTTTTTACTGGTGAAGTATTCAAGACTTTGGTATGTGGAAGATCAACATACTAGCCAACATCAATGTAATGAGGATGGAGCAAGCGATAAGCCCCTTCATCTTGTTGTGGAGAACATGCTCAAGGCTTTAAACAGCATCAGGATCTGATCCACAAAGATTCTCAATCTTCTGGAAATACTGCAGACTAGGCACGGGCACAAGAAAAGAATCAACCACAATTAAAGGTTGGGTTTTGCTTATGGTTTAACTTGCACATGCATAAGCCAGCTCTGAAACCCGCTTCTGAGTCCAATCTGGACCTGTGGGCAGTGCAGATGAAGGAAGAATTAGCAGAGTCTGTGGCAGTCTGCTGGGCGGAATTGAGAAACTGCCTGGCGCCAAATGTGGAGCAGGGTTATTGTCCCCAGAGGAGACATCAGCAGGAGAAGCATATTGATAAAAGCCCGAATTGAGGTTTTGATGGATTGGTGGGGCCCGAAAGCAGAAGGTGCACTTGATCGGTACAATCATAAACAACTGCAATACAGACTCCTTCAAGGATGCAAGTTGCTGAGGAGTTGACGAGGCCCTGTTGAACATTGACGCCGGAATCGGTTTCTGATCCTAATTGGAGTCACTTTCTTCATGCCTACAATGTGACCTTTCCCTGGAGTATGTGCATCTGTATGTGGAAGAGCTTAGTTTTTTACACTTGTGCTTTTTCTTGGACTTAGCCCTTTCTGCAGGGTTATTCCCAAACTGTTTGGCTTCACCACCAGTTTTCTGAACCCGTTTTTGTTCGCTTTTAGGACTCTGCACACTTTACCACTGCTAACCAGGGCTATAGTGCTTGTGCTATCTCCTTTAAACATGGTAGAATTGGCTCACACCCAATTGGCATATTTAACTTACTTATAGGTCCCTTGTAAAGATGTATTACATGTAGCCAGGGCCTGTAAATTAAATGCTACAACTGGGCTTGCAAGGGCTGATTGTTTCACCCACCTAAGTAGACTTTTAAACATGTCTCAGGCCTGCAATTGCAGCCTGTGTGAGCAGTTTTAAACTGCCAATTTGACCTGACAAAATAAACCTTTTGCCAGGCCTAAACCTTCCTTTTTAATACATATATGGCACCCCTACGGTAGACCCACACAACACAGAAGTCAGGGTGCAATGTATTTACAAAGTTGGACATGTGCTTTTAACTTTTACATGTCTGGTGGTGGAAAACTCTTACATTTTTTTCAGATAATTGTGAGGCCTACCTCTCCCATTGGCCAACATTGGGTTGGCTTATTAGATTTAATACCTGCTACCCTTTGGTTGAGCACAGGTGACTGTTTCATGTTTGGTGTCAGAGAAATTGTAATTAAAAATTATCTTTATTAGTAAAGTTGGATTTTAAGTAACATTTTTGAAAATGCCACTTTCAGAAAAATGGCATTTTCCTGCCCCAAGCAATTGGTTCCTTTAGCTTGTTCCTGTGTCACATGACTGGGTGTAGTTGGCAGCTGGACATTGCTTATTTCTCCCAGTCACATATTAGAGGGATTAGGTGTACCTGGATGGGCCATCAATTGGCAGGATGGAGGAGGGAAGGCGGAGCTGGACACAGCCCCACTTGCAACTGAATATGCTGTGCCCTGCCTTCACCCAAAGGACTTGTCACCACTGCATTGCTCATATAGCCAGCTTGGAGCCAGGACAGGGGAGGCAGGGAACTTCAAGGACTTCAAAGAGAATTCACTAGAAACTTCGCCTAGTATAAATAGTGGACCCTCAGACCCAACTCTTCAGTACCCTCTTGTACCTGTGTATACTACAGAAGGAATGTTATTCTGCTGCCCTCCTACTCTGCTACCTTGCATGCTGAGAAAGAAGACTGGACCTGCACCCTTCATCCCAGGCTGAAGTGACTCTGTGGGTCAGCCAGCTAACCTCCTATTCTGAGCTACAGGAACATAACAAGCTCCAGAAGCTCTCTACAAGTGTCCAGCTGACTGGCTGGCTGGACCTGTCTGAGCCCTGCTGGAGTGAATTTTTGATCCATTTGAGGTGCCGGTCAGGTCCTGGACACTTAGTGTGGCATCAGTTGAGCTCTCTCCAGAAAAGGAGAAAACCCTGAGTTTTGGGCTCTTCGCACCAAGATCTTGCCAACTGCCAACGGGTCTCAGCAGCACAAGACCTGCACAAAGCGCCACAGCATCAACAGCTCTTAGTGACCGCCAACCCAAAGCTCTAGCAATGACCGTCCACGACACCCAACAGGATCTTCGAACTACTGCTATGACCATCTGTGACGCCCGGCCTTCTAGTCATACTAAATCAGTGGCCATCTGTGACACTCTTTCTGCTCCTCACGACCCCTTCCATCGCGAACAGAAGCCTTTGTGCTGGACTTTGAAGGTAACTCTTTCAGCGGGACTAACCTGGTCCTTGTATCCGGCCCACACTCAATTGCATTCAGCTTAAACTTGTGACTTTCATCTGGTCTTGCACAACCAGATAGCCACAAGTGATGCTTTGCGCTTTTTGGTGCCATTTTCACTTAAATCCTTGAAATTGTATATCTCCTGTAAATTTATTACATTTTACTCTATTTTTTTTAATTGGTGTGGTGTCTTGTGTTGGGTTCTCAATTTATACAGTTTGAAGTGCTGCATAAATACTTTACATAATGCCTCGAAGTTAGACCTCACTACTTAATACCAAAGTTAACAGAGGGTTTAGCACACCATAATTTGGGGTTTACTTGTGTTTGACTCGGACAAAGATTGTGGTTTCTGCTTGAGAAGGGTTTCACCCTCTCAACCAGTAACTCAATTTCTAACAGCTTGTCCACAACTTTGTTTTGAACTGAAGACCTGAAGTGAGGCAGACACTGTTTTTTATGCACAGTGACATAGAACTTGTCTTCCACTACCTGATGTCTTTTGGATGCATCAGGGATCATTTGGTGTATGAGTCATCCATGGTGCAGAGATCCCAAAGACGGACATTATCCAGATCCATGACAGTAACCTGATGGCAACAAATGCTGCACAGCTGTAACCTGTCAGTTTTTGTGGTGAGATCCATGCATACTGCCTAAAAAGTTTTAACAAACTTCTGTAAAAAAAAACAAAAAAAAAACAGTATCAGTGAAGCTCTGGATCCACGTCTGCAGGTGCTGAAAACGTGAAATTGAGTCAGTGCGCTGGGGTGGCGCTATATGCAGCTCCTTGTCAGCCTGTCTGCATGTGGGACAGAATCATTATGGAGGCAGTTGAGACTATCTGCCGGCGTGCATGACCAATTCCAGATCCAGTGTGGCACCTCACGTCATCCACTGGGTGAGGAATCTTAAGAAAGAAGTATCCATCAGAAATGTCACTATCAGCAATAGTACTGGCTAGACAAACTATACTGAGGCACAAAGTGCATGCTCAGTTTAAGCACTTTTTATTTCGTATGACTTTTGTGAGAAATGGACACCTTTACAGGTACGTATCCAGAGATCAAAACCTCTCACAATTGCCAGGAAAGTTAGAAAATGAAGACACGTTCCAGGGCTGCTTTTAGCACCTGCAGATGCCCCGGTTGTCATAAATAGAAATTCTTCAATACAAAAAGACAGTATACAAAAATACACAATACAAAATACAAAAAATATCTACATTTTCTGAAAAAAGCAGCAGGTGAATATTTTCAGGAGTGGGCATTAGTAATTACTCATCATATAACTTTATTGGTACATTTAAGACCATCAAAGTACATAGATGAACATCACAGTAAAACCATCCATTATTAAAATGTTAAAATTTACAGTAAAAGATTTATCTAAAATTAAAAAAGGAGACAAATGTATACAAGTATTCAATACAAAATACAATCCAGAAAATGCATAAATATTGAAAAATGTCACCTTAAAACATTTCCTTTTTTAAATAAAATAATGTAATTTGCCACAATCTCTAATTTAAGGTAATTTACGTACAACCAATTAAGATGAAATAAAGGCCCCTGAAACCCAGATTACAGCACTGTTGATTCACCAATCTCAAGTTCCTAGGGCACTGGCCCGAATGACCCAGCACAATTTCAGATATTTGGCCACAGCGATCACTATGGCTTCTCTAGTTTCTACACACAGTTGCATAGAGTACTGCCGGCATTCCATCAACCTGCATATGGATGGATGGATGGATGGGTTTTTATATAGCGCAATATCACCGCCAGGTCTCAAAGCGCTTTGCATTGGGAACCCGTCCTGGTTTTTCCCTGTGAGATAGCCCCTACTGGGTATCCCCAAGGTGAAAGCCAGGCATCCCGCCGCGGGGGGGGGGGGCATAGTGGAGATTAAGCAAGCTATTGCCCAGAGTTGCAGAGTGTGAACCTGTGATTCGAGTAGGCACCGAAGCTAGAATTACCGAGTCCGTGGACATTTTGGGCTCAAGACCCTGCCGCGTCGGGAATTGAATCCTGGTCCCGGGTCTGATCTCAGCATCCGGGTCTGCCTCCTCTAACCAGTGAGCCACACTTCTCCACATATGGGCAAAATCAATGTTTTACTTGGCCGAGTATAACCTATGCAGAAGAAGAAAAGATGGGCTAAGGTCTCCATTGTACTAGAGCACCCTGGACAAGTATCCCTGCCAGCAGTTATAGGCTGCCATTTTGTAGCAAAGGACAAAATGAGTAGCATGCATACCATAACTTCAGGAACAAAGCTCGGTCCCCAGGTGAAAGTATAACGTCAAGGAAAGGCGCAAAGGAGCTCTGTGGCTTAATGCACAAAAAGGCTTCAGTCAAGGGACGAAGATCCTCTCTTTTGAGTTCCATGTTGGTGACCAATTTCCCGTATGACACTTTCAGCACATCTTGCGATAGTGGTGGGGAGTCCTCCGCCCAATATTAGCCCAACCCAAGCATCAATAACAGATCCCTTATAAAGGTCACCCACGTAATGGCATGGAGCTTATCAAGGTTAACAATTTATTTAAAAGCAAGTTAATATTCACAAAAAGCAGGAATGTGTTTTAATCTCCACCAAAAGCGGAGGGGCCATAATCAGACCTTTCTCTCCACCGGCTGTAGCCCTAAATCATGAAAAAGAGGAACTTAACGGAAGCTTTTAGGTATACTTACCAGAAAGCGAAGAAATACATTTTTCGCTCAATTAAGATCAGTTATACTGGCATAGCCCCACATATCCTGTCCATACAAACGATTAGTAATTACTACTTGACAGTAGTCTCAGGTCAGATACATAAAATAAAACTCTTTATGGAGTGCCAAGGAAAATACTAGCATGGCGGATGTATGGCTATGGGAGTCAGCACATTCAACTTTTTTCTAGCAGTTTCATTTTCAAGCAGCACAGTTGTCAGGTTCTCCTAGTCGGAGTGCCAAACAACCATGAATGTGGAGAGTGTCTTCAAAGTACAGTGAGTAAAGATAAAACATGATGAACAAAAGAAACTGTTTATTTTGGCAGGCTTCAGGAATACAGATGTCTACATTGAAAATAAATGTAAACATGTGGTTACTTACATTTGTAGGAGATATGGCATTATTGGGAGAGTGGTAGGGTTAAAATGTTCTTGTATGTTTCTCAGAGTTGTTAGTTCACTACTAGCATTGCCCACCAACAGGGCATGGACAATCACTAGAAGACCAAACAAAACAAAATTATTCGAAATACTAAATATATTAACAATCTAGCATTCTTTTTTTAAAGTACTACTACATCTTATCTTGCATCATAAAAAATGATAAGGATATTAGATAAGGATACTTTACTGTAAATTTGTCAGTAGCCTTGGCCATTTTTCTAGTACCAATGTTTGGGGCTTAGATGTGGGGTCAGAAACTCCTTCACATTTCTTTAAACCAAAGCTTGGTAAGACATCTATGCTACACATGTTCACAAGACAAGGATCCCATATCACTCAGTTGCTCACACCCCTGAATTCCCAGTTTGAAAAGCCATTTCTAGTATTGGAATATGTTGACGGTGAGAGTATTTGGCAAGGTGTTGGATGGTAACAAAAGTGAATACAGAACAAGGATTAATGGAAGTACCACAAAAGTTATGTTATCCTAAAATATCCTGGCTCATTTCCATTTCAACATGCGGGGCAGGTTCCCAGACAAAGAGAATGAAAGAAAAAGAGCATTAGGTAATCAGGCTTCAGAAATACATGTCCCTGAAATGTAAACAGGCATGGGTTAGAGGATGCATAAGTAGAATAACATGTGGCGACAGTGTTTGAACATGAAGTAGAGCGTTATAGGAGGTCAGTTACAGACAAGCTGTATGGCATTTGCCAAGAACAGAGGACCAATGATGTAGTAGTTCTGACAGAATATGCATCAATCATCGCATAAAGAAATGAAGCTTACAACATTATGATACACAGAGAATATCCACCTCATAAACAGTCCCTTATTAGCAGACTTTCCTGACACTGAGGAAACGTTTCAACCTCCTCTTTTGAATTCCCCCAAAGGTGCCAGACTGGGTCCAGAACCCTTTTTCAGCAATTGCTCTGCTGCAACCTTGTCCTGCCCCTGGAAGTGATGGTTTTGAGCCGTATAAGGCAACACTTCAGAGCTCTGACATCAGTTAACAAAAGATCATTCCGCTTTATCTGACGCAGAGCATAAGCAACAGATTGAGAACTGTGGCAGTGAGCAGCATCTAACATGGTACCATATTAACCCCTAGATGTTCACTCCACAGAACAAGGAGGAGGGAGGGCAGTCATGAATATGCGGTTTGATAGAGTATCTATCAGAAGGAGCACTTAACAAAGGTAAGTAACTACTTCTTCTGATGGATGTTTCTAACTGTAGATTCCTCTCCTTTAGAATAGATTCCATATTAGCACCTGCCAAAAAGTGGCTGTTCTGAGGAGTGGACTTCACACCAGGAAATCCTGCAGGACAGAGCCAGCAAAAGTGCCCTCCCTACGAACGCAAGATTTAAGAGAGTAAGAAATGCCCAGTGAATGTGTGGATGGGTGTCCATGTAGCTGTCTGGCAGATACTCAGCACCAGAACACACTGGGCCAAGACTCTGGCAGAATCCTTAGCTCTGTTGATATGTGCATAATGGTCTACAGGAGGCTTCTTTTAAGTCAAAGCATGGCACATTATTACACAGAGAATAGTCCATCTGGACAAGGTCCATTTCTATAATGCCAATTTCTTCTTAGCACCAGGGAAGCCCGCAAAAACTGGGTCATCCACCAAGTGACTCCGACTCCAATTGGTATAAAAGCTAAGGGTTCTCTTTGGGGCCTCTCTTCCTCCTTAGAGGGATGTGGTGGAGCAAAGTGTGTCAGGAGACTAATGGACTACTCCACATGGATGGGAGACACCACCTTAAACAGAAAGGATGCCAGGGTCCAAAGTACCATCCTTCCGTAAAAATGGTGCACGGACAGCACCTGTCGTTCACTTGACACAACATGCAGAAGTAATCGTAGTGACGAAGACAGTCTTAAAGGTCAGGAGCCTTGAGACACAGCTGTGCATAGGCTTGAAAGGTGTGCACATCAAGAAAGTAAGAACCAAATTATGGTCTCACTGTGGCACGACAAAAGATGCTGGAGGAAACATACGCATTTAAGTTCTTTAAAAAATGCTTCATAACTGGTGACAAACAGGGACAGCTGACACAGCACATGTACGAATGTTGAGAGAACTGACAAACAACCCTTAATGTGCCCACAGCACAGTCTTGTCTGACCAAAGACAAGGTAAACAGAAGTAACTCAGAAAGTTACCCTGTGGCACATTGACACAATGGTCCTCTCACCAGGCCACACACTTTGATCATCATTCAAAATTGGCTGACTTCAGTAATGGACAGCGAGCCGCCAAGATGACATCCACCACCTCCACCAGCAAACTGAATGCACTCAGATCATTGAGCTTAATCTCCATACATGGAGAGGCGTGTGGTGCAGGTTTGAGGGGAGAACCCTGGCTGTTGTTCAGAAAGTAGGTCCTCCTGAAAAGGTAAAGAGAAGTTGAAGTGGTGAGGAAATGGTGGAAGATGCTTAGAGTCCGCACGTTGGAGCACCAGACCTCCCAGAGTGTGCGGCTATCAGGATCAGCTGAGCCATGTGCCTTCTGGCCTTCTTCAGAAACCAGGGAAGCAGTGGCAGAGGTGGGTGTGTGCAAAGGAGACCAAGTTCCCACAGAAGATGGAACACATCCTCAAGTGAGCCTTGACATTAATTGTGTCTCAGCGGTAGCCAAAAGAACAACCCAAGGCACACCCCATTGAGCAAAGATACCTCTGGAGCAGATGCCACTCATGGTGAACTAGCTGGTGCCTGCTAATTTTGTCCACACTGGCGTTCCGGAACTCTGCCAGATGGTTGTCAGTCAGAGACATCTGTTGAAGATTCAGCCAACATCAATCTCACCACCTGATGTATAGCACACGTAATCGCACACTGTCCTGCTTGGTGCAGTATCAGATGGTGTTTTTGTTTTCATAAGAATTTGAACAGCCCTCTCCTATGCCACCACCACAAGCACTGGTCATGAAAGGGCTGGACTGGCTGCTTCATGGACTGAGATGGCTACCTCTAGCAGTAAATTAGAATCTGGTAGCAACCCCTGAACTTCTGGTATCGAGGAGAGAACTGGAGGGCCGAGTTGAGCAGGTCAAAGGAGCGGGATGCAGCAAGGCTATCGTTAAAGCACTCCAAAGCTGAATTCGCCTGATGACAAATCACCACAATGGTGCCCATAGCACACCCTACACAATTTGTGATATCCAAACTGGTCCACAAAGTGTATTTGGCTACACCCTGTCAGTCATGGACTGTTTATAAGAAAGTATTTCTAGGCTCCCTAGGGACAACGGGCAAGATTTCGTTTAGCATATCCTGCAGAGCAATGAAGCAACTGCTCAACACGCAGACCATGTACAAAGATTTGAATGCAAAACTGATGGAGCTGGACACTCTTGTACGAAGTTCATCAATGTGCTTATGCTCTCTTATCAGGTTGGGCAAAACAAAGGACATTGGGGTTTACTTTGTTGGCTAAACAATGCAGAACGAGACATTCCGGTGCTGTGAGTTGAGTCAAAAAGGCTGGGACACCCAGAGTAGGCCAATGGGGCCTAGTGATGGGCCGACGTAACAGTGGTGCAGAGCAGGCCTTTGATCACACTGCAGCTACAGTGGCTGTCAGGGCTTCATTGAATGGTAGTAAAGGCTCTGAAGTTGAAGGGCCAGGTTTCAACATTTCAGTAAGCAGTTTAGCCTTACTTTCTATCATTGGCAACTGAAGTTTCAACACCTCTGTTGCACAGAGTAGTACTACACCAAAAGAGACACATTACTCGGTGGGGGTCCCCGATGAGAATCCAATACCACCTCTGATGAGGTATCAGGAGGTCTAAATATAGTCCATGATCAGTATAATGGTGGTGGTGGGGGGAGGGGGGGGGGGGGGATTCTGAGACAAATAGAAATAAGGCCTCAATGTGTTATTTTGGCCCTGAGGCAGAAACACTGGTGGAGATTCCCCCAACACAACTGGCTGTGCCTTAGTAATCTTGTAACAAGACCAAGATCTAGCAGAACTTTGCTTCAGATCCAAGATTGACATGGGAGTCGGATCCAGAACTGTCACCTATGAAGCTGAGCCTGGTACCAAACCAACCTGAACCAGCATGCCTTTGGCAAAAGGAGTCGAGCCACAACCTTAGGTGGTGCCTAACCGGTTCAGTCAGCGGCAGGAAAGCCCCCACTAGTGGATGTTCGACTGATGTCCTCCAGCGTAGACTTCTTCTTAGAATTAACCAATAACGGAGACCTGGCTTGAGATTAGTTCTTGCAGCCAGAACGGGCCCACTTCTTGTGTTCAGTGATGTAAAGCTTCACTTCCCGTGCCCAGATGGCCTTCGGATGCATCAGGGAGCATTTGTCAAATGACTTTGAATCATGCTTGGATTCGAGACACCAAAGTCTGACATCATGCTGGTCCATAACTGATATCTGCTTCCTGCAGGTATGGCACAGTTTGAAGCCTGTAGTCTTCAAGGGAGACATCCCTAACACATTGTCACCAAAACCATTTTTGGGGGCCGGTAAGCACCAAGAAAAATATGGTGGTAGAGCTACAGATCCACGTCTAAGGGGACAGAAAAAAAAGAATGGGCATCAGCGATTAGGGGTGGCACCTCAATACGGCTCTGCACCATCACATCTGAAAGCAGGAAGAGGCAGAAACAAAGTGCGTTGGCGCCATCCATCAGAGTACATGAGAAATCTTTAGAAACTTTTCCAAGTCCAGTCTGACGCCAGATGGAATTCAAAAGGTGAAGAATTTGCTGACATCCATTAGAATAACAAAGTTTGCATCTTTAGAATGTCTTTTTTGGGCTTCTAAGCAAAGGAGAGCTGTAGTAGTCCATCTTTGAGCGTATAATAGCGCTGCCAAAGCTAGCATGATGGTACTCAAAGGAAAAATAATTGATTCCACTCAGTAGCTTAAAACAATTACTAGATGGCGATACCTTTGCAATAACTTGTTTTTCCTCTGTCAAAGTGGAGTTAAAAATGTCCTAACTTTATCTGCATGTATGCTCATTGAACTATTTATCAGGATACAGTGGGAAGACGTTTCAGCTTTATTCAGATAACTATGGAAGGCTAAGATCAACAGTTAACTCTAAATTCTCTTACAAAGTACCAAGAACGTGACAGGAAGGCTACTCACGCTGCCCAACAGCCTGAAATGAAGTGTTCAGTTTTATTTTCTGGCAAACAGCAAAAACAGGTATCTTATAGCTAAGATCTGGGAATTCCTGGCACATGAAATGTAATCATTCGAACATCCTTTTCATTCTTCACTGACATAACCCAAAGGGTTGTAGGATCCTTAACATTTGCAGTTCTATAGAATACTAGAGCATCAGCGGCGCTCATACAATAGTGATTAGTGAAGTCGACTACTATTTTAATGTTACTGGAATTCTAGAATACTCTGACCATCTGTATAGTTTTTTTACTAGTGCAGAGTCATGTAATATGTATCACTCTTTTGTATAGATATACATCAACCTCTTTTATTCAATTTACAAAGTGATTTCTCTCAGACAGAAGATCTTAGAGCAGTCTCCAGAAGCAAGATAATGATGAAGACCCAGGACAAGGAGGCCATCAAGCCTAGGGTATTTATGAAACCCACAGGCTGTGTACAGGCTCAAGAACAGCGTTCTGTCTTTGTAATGGAAATGGTGGTTTGCCACCACCAAGCACTGGCACTTCTGTGTTGGTGGAAGACAAGTATATTTAACTAAGCATCATGCATTTCCATTGACCAAAGACAGGTTTTGTTTTCAACACATGAAAAGAACTGCGACAAAGTCATCATTTTGAAAATCTGTAGAAGGGGAAGTGGGTGAATTTGTAAGTCCCACAGTAAGGCTAAGTCATACCTTTCTTTTCTTACAAAAAAGTAAGGGGAATAATACCCTACCCTCCTTCCCTTTCCTTTCTGAGGAAGGAACCAGCTCTATTACTCTTAAAATGTGGCACATCTTAATCTCTTGCAAAAGATCTGGAGAAGCGGAATGGGGCAGAGGCAGCCTAGAAAGAAGCAGTTTGGAATTGCTGCACTCTAGCACTCCCACTAGTGCTAAAAGGATTAAATCAGTGATGATTTGGGGCCAGTGGTCAAAATGGTGTGAAAATCCTAAGAGGGAACCACGGAGGATTGCAGAAACTCAGGGATATTTCCAGGACTTCCGAGCTTCTCTTAAGAATTAATTTTTTCTCTGAAATTCTTCATCTTGGGTTTGGAATGATAGGACACACTTGTCTCGAAAGTTGAAATTAATTTGCCAGCTGAAAGGACTATTGTGGTACTTGGTGATACCTCTTCGATGCCACACAATTATTTGGCCATGAACATGCCCATTTTGTAACTGATGGAGGATTGTTAGTTTCAAAGACCACCAACAAAACATGAGGAAAAATAAATAGAAGTGAAAGCAAATGCTTCAATCGGCCTTAACGTCTGGCATTTGTGATGAGTAGTCACATATTCTATTGTTTTGGGATTGTCTGCCTTTACAGTAGAAGACCAACCACACGCCTCAAAAGGGAAGTGCATCCGAAACTACTATGTCATGTTCCTGCTGCTCAGAAACACAAGCAGCAACAGACGCAGTTTTGTTTCGCACTTACTGGACCTCACAGGTTAGGTGTAGTCGTGTTCACCTACCCCAAAGGAGCAGTCCAGCCCAAATACCAGATCCTCTGCTGAGAAACACAGTCAAGCTTAGCCACATTTCAGACTTATTCAGCATCACTAGTGAGGTGAAACGAAAACCCACAGGCACAACAAACAACCCCATCTAAGCGTAAGACATCAAGGATTAATTTTATGAGCAGTCATGACAAAGCTAATTGGCTGACATGTTAGCACAGGAGGCACAATCTGTATTTGGATGAAATTCCTCATATCACTGAGCACAGTAAAAGGAATTACTTTTATCTGTGTGCTGTGTAATTGTCCTTCATCCACTTTTGGCAATTTAAAAGAATTCCATCATGATGTTCAGAACTGTAATTGTTGTACCGGAAATGAAATCTTCAACATGTTTTGTATAGTTCCTATATTCCCAATAGGCTCTGCGCATTGGAATAATATAAACAGCAGTGTAGACGTAGGACTGAGGTCATCTAGGTCTCTACTGACTATATTAGACTTAATTAGTTTTGCCAGCTAGCTCAGAGGTCACTAGAAACTTTCTCGAATGTTCAAGAAGGAGTTAACTTTCCTGATTTAGACAAGAAGGGATTAGTTTCTGATAACCGCATAAACATGACAACTTTGCTCCCTCAGAATAAAGAGTATATCTCTAGAGTCGTGTGAAAACAATAGACCGTTATTTCACTCAGTCAATCGTGCATACTTAGTTTCACCAGAGTGCAGAGAAATAGAGAGACTGGCGTTTTCAATAAAAGGTGTTATTTATTGAGCAGTCTTCTTTCTTATGCAAGAGAAGTGAGTTGCCACAATTGCAATACTTATCATGAAGTAAAGTGCGTACAGTAAAAGGAGTATTATAAAATAATGCTGTAAAAGCATTGATATGGTTTCTTAGCCATATGATACTTTAAAATGGATAAAATATATACATACATAAAAACAATGACTAAACGTACTCAACTGGTGCTTCTAAGATACGCCTACCCCGGTGTACCTGACCTAAGCCTAATACGTGGGAAGGAGTAAGTAAGTTGCAGTTTAAGTTAAGTTGGTTTTTGCCAAGAACCTGAATCAAGAATTCTCTTAAGGATTTAGTCGGCTCCGTACCTTGGTAATAGAATGTAGGAGGCCTTGTATCTCTCTCTCAGGACTCTATCTCCCAGCAACCCGCAAGGGTGACTGGAAACACCGGAGCTGGAATTTCTCGGCAGGAGAAAAGACAGCGTCTCTCTCAGTGCGTCAAAGGGGAGGGTCTGCTTCCTTCGGCTCTCGCATCAGCTGGGCGTCGGGCAAGTAGATAGCCGCTCTGCTCCAAACCACAGTGTGTTTGCTTAAGGCAACGTTGGTATATTTATACCTGGAAGGTGCCGAGTTTGACGTAAGGTTGGAAATAAGACGTCACTAAGAACTAACAGTTCTTTCTGGACTCCAGGAGTTCTTGTTCAAATCAAAACAAAAGCAGGGGGATTTCCCAGGCTGCTGGAGGCTTGGTTTGTTTAAAGAACGAGTTGTACTTTCTAGGAGTCTATGGGACTAGCCTTGCCGTATTTGGACTGCATGGGCTATGACTAGATATGGACATGATTCCTATGCCTTTATAAGGATATGTTTTGTTATAACCATATAAGGGCATGAATCGGGGATATCTTGATTAGGGTCCTAGATAGATTCACAACAGTTTACCCTATGGCCATTGCCTTTTTCAAGGCTAAGCACAGGCTTATGAAGTACAAACGGTTGTTTTCCCAAGAGACACACAATGAACCTGCCCTATGGATCGAGATTACTTAACATCACAGAAAGCCCCAAAATATATCTCTCACTCAACCCCCTCATCCTTTGCTTTTGCAATCTTAACGGCCCCACCTCAATCAAAAAACAAAGCAAGTACCTATTTCTAGTCCTCTTCGTAACCTTGCATGTTAAAGTCATCCTCCCTGAACGGAAATCAAAAGTAAGATTTCTGTGTATACCTGGTGGGTAGGTTATGTTTTCCGCGTGGCATAGGTAACAACAGTTAAAACTCATCCGTGACCAAACCCTGTGAAACACAGTGGATACTTACCTCTGGAAGAAAAAACCTCCCTGATGATGCCACCTATGTTAACACCAGTATATCTTCTTCCACATTCTTGATTCTCAGTTATTACCCACATAGAAAACATATTGGATTTCTGCCCATTTAATATTCCTTTATTCCTTTGTTAACATCAGAAATATGTGAGGGATATAATATCTGACATTTTTATTTGTCTCACGGTGACTTATCTGTAAAATTGTATTACTCCAATCAGCTGCTGAATGAAAATATTAATTATAATTATGTGTTTGAGCACATAGGGCTGTAGACTCACAAACTGTGCACACTCTTGCCATCTAGAATTTGGTGGACGTTGGAAGTTGTTTGTGTTAGAAGAAGAGGTTTCAGGTTTGAGCAGACTCGTGAACACTTCCAAAAACAATCAATGCACCAGGAAAAAGAATCCACCTTTAATTGTTTTCAAAGTTGTATTATTTATTACGTTGTTGAATATATAATGATGACTTACAACGTAAAAACAGTTTTTGCAAGAAAATTGATGTAATGGAATTGAGTTATCGATTTTCATTTTGAGTCGTAAATTTGCGTATGTTTTTGATATTATTACAAGGCCCTTTACGGGAAATATTTCCAGGGATGGACAGTAACTGTACCATGTGGTTTACTTTATCTTCTTTCTGTTTCTTTGCTTTCAGTTATGCTTTCCTTATGTTAATCGTTTCAAAATCCATTAAAACAGCTTGAAATAGAGGAGGAGCTTAGCGCGCACCCAAGATGGTCGCGTGAGCTCAGAGCTCCCGGACCTTCGCCACCTCCATCGACTATCCTGCAACTAATCCTGATTTGGATGACGGGCTTTTGTGGTCGAGAACCTGCTGATCACTTATCCGTTTGCGAATTTCGATTTGGTCTCCGGGAACCGAATATATGGACTTTTGAATATTTGCGGCCTGCTCCATGGCACTGCCCCGGGCTTGCCTACTCTGCCAGCCGGGTAGTAATTGAATAACAACGGCCTGCGCTAACCTCCCTTGCCCGGTCTTCTACTTTCAGTTTCGATTCTGACGAGCCTACGTCATTGGCCTTGCCTCGGTCGCCCTGGTTGCTTGCTCCACTCAACTATTCGCAACATCGCTCGGAGCTCCGGACTTTCTTGCTCTTTGCCTAGTGACTGGTCCTCACTTTATTCTCTGAGCTTCTGCGGGCACATCGAGTGTAGCCATTTTCACTAGGTCTCAGAATACCCTCCGGGGCACACGACCTAAGATGGCCACCAAGCCTGAAGCAGAGAGGCGCAAGACCAGACCGGCAGCTCGAGGAGGTTCTGTCCAATCCAACGTCATGGACCGATATACCCTCACTAAGAGCTCTCCGAGCGGAATGGCTAAACCCCCGGCCGGCATTGAGGACGAATCCCTGCTGGGTGATGACCCGTCGTTGAAAGACGTCATGTGCGCCATTGCTGGGATGAAGGCCGCGATGGGACAACAGTATGAGGCCCTAACCCACAAGCTGGACACTGTTGCCATAGATGTCAATCTGATCAGGGCGGATCTCGCAAAAACCAACGAAAAGGTCAAGTCTCTCGACCTGAAGACTACTAGTCTTATCACCGACGTCTCTGACCTACAGACGGAGGTCGGTAATCTGAGATCCGCCCGTGACTATCTCTCCCGTCGCTTGGACGATTTTGAGGGCCGAGCACGACGGAACAACGTCCGACTGGTCGGTGTCCCGGAGAAGACGGAATCGTCATCTGTGGACCTACTGGTGGAGGACCTTGTCCTAAATCATTTAGCGCCCAAGGGCCTGAGCAAGTTTTTTGCAGTAGAACGGGCCCACCGTGTCCCGGGTGGCCCGCCCAAGCTGGGTGCCTCTCCGCGCCCCATCATTGCGCGGATTTTCAACTTTCGTGACAGAAATGTGATACTGCAGGCTTCCCGCACATCAGGCCCCACGGAATATGAGAACGCTGCGGTCAGCTTTTACCCGGACTTCACCCAACAAGTTCAGAAGCAGCGGCTGGGATTTCAAGGAGTGAAGAAGAGACTGAGAGACAGGGACATGAAATATGCCATGCTTTTCCCGGCTCGATTGCGTATCGTCCACAACGATAGAACATTTTTCTTTGACCATCCTGAAGCGGCTAATGACTGGTTGGACTCGCTGCCTACGGGACGAGGGCGATTTGAACAATCGGGACCTTCCGGTGGAGCGGAGGGCGGCCCGACGGAGCAGGAATAGGGAGCGACATCGGCTCCCGGACCAACGTTTTGACTTTCGGCAGTGGTTCGATGCTATACTGATAATGATTGCTACTCCATAGTCTTACTGGGGTGTGGGTGAGGGGCGGGTGAGACTTCCTCCTCTGGGGTTCTTTTCGTAGATTAGTTGTATGTTAGGGCGACAGGCACGCTGCGAGTTGGGGTGGCTTTTGAGTCTAACGCAGGGGTGCGGGGTGGGGGGTATGATGTTGTTCTGGGGGGTTGAGAAGTTCAGGGATGTGTTTCTTTGTTTTTTTCAAGGCATAATGCTGATGATCTTCTGTGTTGTGGTGTCGCGGCTGGTGTGGGGGGGGACTTGGGGTGGAATCTGGGATGGGGGTAGGGGACTACGGATACTGTGTTGGAACGTAAATGGTCTGGGAGACAGAATTAAGCGGGGAGTGGTCTTGCAGTTACTGAGACGCTTGTCCCCTGATGTGGTTTTGCTTCAGGAGACGCACTTGCTGGGTAATACGTGCCACGCCATGAATAGGCGTGGCTATCGTCTCATTGCACACTCAGGTTTCACTTCTGGCTCCAGAGGGGTGGGCATTCTAATCCGGACCTCCCTCCCCCTCGCTGTTGACGACATTATACTTGATGATAGAGGGCGGTACGCCGCCATTGTGGGGCGTTGGGAGGGTAGGGTGGTTACATTATTTTCTGTTTACATACCCCCAGGTCTTCAAACTACGACCTATGCAGATCTGGGAAGAGTGATTCTGGGAGTCCCCGAGGGTTTGCTTGTAGTCGGGGGAGACTTTAATTCCGTAGTATCTGGGATGTGTGATCGTTACCCTCCCCGAGTTCTCGCTAAGTTCCAATCCTGGCTTGGGGACTTCATGGAGGCGCTGGGGATGACCGATTGTTGGCGCTTACATCATCCTGGGCAACAACAGTATACCTTTCACTCTGGGGCCCACGGCAGCCTTTCGAGATTGGATTATGTTTTGATGCCCTCCTCCCAGGCTTCCCGTATAGGGGAGGTGAAACATCTTGCGAGGGATATTTCGGATCATTCCCCGCTGTGGTTGGTTGTGAACGTACATGGGGGATCGGAGGGTCGAGTGGCCCCGATCAACCCATGGTACCTCCGTGATCCTAAGATTAGAGCGGAACTACTTAAGACAATTGATCAATACTTTGCCGAAAATGTGGGGTCAGTATCCTCTTCTGTCTCCTTGTGGGAGGCGTACAAAACAGTAATTCGGGGGCAGGCCCTCTCGTCGATTGGCAATGTTAAGAGATGTAGACGAGAGGAGGTTGTTCGTCTTGAGACTGAAATTACCGTTCTTGAGGGAGAGTTTGATGCTGGGGTCTCCCCTGAGAGGCTTCATCTGTTGGACCTAAAACAACATGAGTACAGAGCTCTGGTGACTGATGCAGCGAAGGAGATGAGTCGTGAACAGCAGGGACGTCTGTATGATGTGGGAGATAAGGCTGGGAAGTTGCTTGCTTGGTTGGATAGGAGAGAATGTGCGAGTCGAGTGGTTCCTGTTATAGTTGACGCGAATGGTGAAAATATCACGGACCCTGCTGGGATTGTTGAGAGGTTCGCCGCTTTATTTTCGGGTAGTGTACTCCCCTGTGTCCGATAGACCGGAGCAGGACTCCCACATGCTTTTACGCGATATCTCGCTGCCATGCTTGTCTGATTCAGAGAAGGACCTGCTGGAAGCTCCGCCCACGGCGGATGAAGTTGTGACCGCTATCCGTTCGATCCGCTACGGGAAGGCCTCGGGCCCTAATGGACTCCCTATAGAACTCTACAAGCTCCGTCCGGATGTGCTGGCACCATATATGCTATCTATGTTTTTGGAATCACTGGCAGAAGGGTTTCTTCCTCCTGACCAGAGATTGGCTTCCATAGTGGTTATTCATAAAGAGGGTAAGCCACGTGACCGCTGCGAATCATACAGGCCTATTTCCCTAATAAATGCTGAACCCAAGATCCTGGCCAAACTTCTTGCTAATCGTCTGGTGACTGTTATAAGCGATCTGGTTCATCCGGACCAGTCCGGATTTATACCACATCGCAATACGGCACTTAATCTTTGGCGCTTGCATGGAGTCCTCACGCGAGCGGGGACATTGAGAGAGTCGGCCATCTTGGCGTCTTTGGACGCCACCATGGCGTTTGACACGATTGAATGGCCCTATCTTTGGGCGGTCCTTTCCAAATTCGGGTTTGGGCCCACCTTTATCCGTTGGGTTCGATTGCTTTATGCTGATCCCTTGGCCCTGGTAGTGGTGAATGGACGTGTCTCGGCCTCCTTTGCTCTCGGTAGAGGTACGCGCCAGGGCTGTCCTCTGTCCCCACTCTTGTTTGCCCTTGCTTTAGAGCCACTGGCGGCTTGGCTGCGATGGGAACCATCCATGAAGGGCATTCGATGGTCTCCGGAATTTGAAGACCGTGTATCTCTGTATGCAGAGGATATCCTTTTGTACCTCACATCGCCCCGAAAGTCGTTAATCATCCTTTTCGACGTTTTGACTTCTGTCCGTAAGAATTCCGGCTTACTTATAAATTGGTCTAAATCTTGCGTTTATGTTCTCTCCGGTGATACTCCTCTCCTGCCCCGTGATTGTCCTATTCCGGTGGTACTAGATGGTTTAAAATATCTGGGGATCTTTGTCACCTTGGACCCCACACTTCGGTATGATCGCAATCTGCTGCCCCCTCTCAGACGCCTTCGGGCGGATGTCGGGACTTGGAGCAGACTACCCCTTTCTCCCTTGGGACGAGCCGCGTTGTTTAAGATGATGTCGCTCCCCCGATTCCTTTTATGCGCTTCAAAACACGCTTGATGTTGTGCCAGCGGAATATTTTCGCGAGATTGAGAGTCTACAGCGGCAATTGTTATGGGGGGGCCGTCCTCGTATCGCCCTCTCGAAGCTTACACTCCCTTGGTACGATGGCGGCATCGCTCTCCCGGACATTCGTCGCTATTACTGGGCCTCTCAATTGGGGGCCATCAACCATGGCACCTACACTCCCCCACTAAACCCGGCTTTTGCGATGGACAGATGGTTGCTACCCGGTGGGGACTACAATAGGGCTCTATATGCGAAATCAGCTGGCGAAACTCTTACGGGCCCCACCAAAACAGCAGTGCAGGTGTGGCGTAGAGCTACGGCAGCCACGGGATGGGCCGACAGGCCGACCCGGGCTACCCCACTATATGCTTCGGATAAACTGGGCTCCCTTTGGCAATCGAAGGGATTTGATCGGTGGGACATGATCGGGATCAGTAGGGTAGATGACGTATGGATCAAGGGCAGGGTCAAGACGTTTGAGGAATTGAAAGTTGAGTATGGGCTGAATGATAAGGAATTCTTCAGATATGCGCAAGTCCGGCATGCGGTCTTGTCTGTTTTTCCACTAGGCTCAGACGTGCCGGAGGAAACCCGCTCGAGGATCGGATTCTGGATGGTCACGTTCCTGATAGCACGATCTCGCTAATTTATAAAAAGTTGATCAATACCAGGACTGATCTACTAGATAGTCTTCGAGGGTTGTGGACCAGAGATGGTCTAGAACTTGATGATGAGGACTGGCAGTCCGCGATTTCTTCCCCGAAGGAAGTGGCTATCCCGGCACGTCTTCGGTTCGTCCAACTAAAAATTTTTCATAGGGTGTATGTGACTGGCCCACGTCTGGTTCGAATGGGATTTTCGATGGATGGATTGTGCAGGCGCGGATGCGGTATGGTGGCTACGTTCCTTCATATTATCTGGGAATGCCCTGCTGTGATACGTTATTGGAACCGCGTGCATGAAGTAATGAGTGAGGTCACGGGAGTGCGGTTAATGCCTGAAGCGCGAAGACGCTTGTTGAATGTCTGGGAGCCGAATGACTACAATCAAGCGCAGCTCCGCTGGGCGACCTTGGGCAACATGGTTGCCAAGCATGATATTGCCCAATTGTGGGGCGCTCAGAAGCCTCCGACACTTCTGGGGTGGACACAAAACATGGATTGGTGCATGTTTCGAGAAAAAACTGTGTATGTTTCCCGTGGCAAACCAGGCAAGTGGGGGAAAGTGTGGACCCAATGGAACGCATACCGTGGAGATATATGTACTCCCCCAATGTCGGAATTTGATGCTGATTTGTCTTCCTCCCAACCTGACGTTTCCTCCGCAGGAATATAGTTGTTTTGTATATATTTTGGTCTCCTTTCCCCCCCCCCCCCTCTCCCCCCCCAATTATTGATTGCACTACTGCTTGATTCCTCTATATACCCCCCCCACGGGCCACGTGATGACACGTTTTAATGTACTGCCTTGTTTTGTATTGTTCTTTTGTTTTCTTGTTTTAAAATTAATAAAAAGTTTTCACAAAAAAAAAAACCAGCTTGAAATAAAAGAAGAAATTGAGGCAAATATAACAGTAAAGAAAATAAACAAAACGAACAATAAAGTATAATCCACAAGAACTGTTCTTTGTACTATATGCTTTATTCTTGCCAGTATCTCTTCCAATATTCTTAATTTCCCCACTTGTACAATATGGTATGCAGTTTCGCAATACTGCTTTCCCAATGGCCTATTCTTCCGTCATGTATTTTCACCTGAATATTTTAAATTTGCTTCATTTCTCTCACATTTAGTATTTTAAACACTGCCTAAAAGTATACTTCCATGACATTGTCTTATTTATCTTCACCTTTAGTCCCCACTGGGTATCAATTTCTGTCTCTGACGAGGTAGCAAGACCACTAGCATTTTGGAGGTCTAAATATAGTCCACGATCAGTATAGTGAGGGTAAAACAAATGGCCTGCCTCCTCATCATCCCTATCAAGTGGAACATCCTAAAGGTCTTGCATGGCATCTGAGCGAAAGAAGGCCTCAAGGCATTATAGTGTCACTGAGGCTTAAGCCCTGCTGGAGAGTCCCCCAACACACTTGGCTCTGCCTTAGTAATTTTGCAACAAGACGGAGACATAACTGAACTGTGCTTCAGAGCCGAGACTGATGTCGGGGACGGGGTCGGATCCAGAACTCCATCCATATCCATTTATAAAGCGCATGGCTACCACCAAAGGCGGTGTCCCGGCGCTACAAATAGCCGCGTGGTCGGACAGGGGAAAGGGACAAGCTATGGAAAATCAAACAGCCATGTTTTAAGTGCCTTCCTGAAAGTGGATTCTGATTCTGCTTTACGCAGGTAGTCAGGCAAAGCATTCCAGAGAGCGGCGGTTCTCACTGTGAAGGCTCGCCCACCAATCCTGGATTTAGCAAAGCGAGGAGTGTGGAGTAGCACCTGAGAATTGGATTGCAAGGTCCTGGTCTGGTGATATTTCTGAAGTCTCTGTTTCAGATATCCTGGACCTCTATCTCTTACGGCTCTGTAGGCAAGGGACAGTGCCTTGAATTCGATTCTCCTTTTTACTGGGAGCCAATGAAGGCTGCGCAGATGAGAAGAAATGTGATGGCGGTGGGCCACATTTCTGATGAACCTCGCTGTAGCGTTCTGGACTGTCTGAAATCTCTGGGTAAGGTAAGCAGGGAAACCCAGGTACAAGCTGTAACATAGTCCAGCTGAGATGTAATAAGGGCATGGACTATTGTTGCCCGAGAGTCCATCGGCAGCAAGTGGATAAATCTTCGCAAGGCTTTAAGTTTCCAAAAACAAGGTCTGGAGAATTAACCAATCTGGGCCTTGCCCGAAAGTTTAGAATCGAAATTAAAGCGTAAATTTCTGACTGAGGTGACTGGGACAGCAGGGGGGTTCAGCTGCGCCGGCCACCAGAGATCTACCCGTGGAGGCGAAGGTTGATTAAAAAACATCACCTCAGTATTATCAGCATTTAATTTCAGGCAATTGTCTGTCATCCAGGAGGCAATCTTGATGAGGCAGTGCCTGAAGTTGTCAAAGGCGGCAATTGCCGTGTCTTTGAATGAGAATACTAGCTGCGTATCATCAGCGGATGAAATCATTCTCACTCCACAGTGTTCCACTACAGATGCCAGAGGAGTAAGATAAATATTAAACAGGGTGGGGCTCAGCGCCGAGCCCTGGGGAACTCCACATACCATTGGGCTAGAAGAGGAGACATGAGAGCGCAGAAAGACCTGCTGAGACCGAGCATTCAGGAATGAGCGAAACCAGGTCAAGATAGTCCCCGAGATACCCAGCTGTGCCAGTCGATCTAAAAGAATCAGATAGGAGACCGTATCAAAGGCTGCGGACAAGTCCAGCAGCACAAGCATGGCACAGCTACCTTGGTCATGGGATTCTCGGATGGTTTCCGTCACTTCCAACAGAGCAGTCTCAGTACTATAGCCCGTCCTAAAGCCAGACTGGGAGTCATGAAGAAGATTATTGGACTCTAGGAAGTCAGATAGCTGTCTCTGAACGTCCTTCTCCAGAATTTTTGCAGGAGCGGGCAGAAGCGCGATGGGCTTAATGTACTTAAGTATGCCAGGGTCTGCGTCTTCTTTCTTAAGAATAGGCAAAACATATGCTTTCTTCCATATAGAGGGATAGCTACCCGAAGTCGGAGAAGCATTCCATATAAAATTTAAGTGGGGGTTGAAAAAAGGGGCCAGCAGTTTGAAAAATCTGGCTGGACAAGGATCAAGAGGCTAACCTGACTTAGTTCTTTCCAGGTCTAAAAGTGTTACCAAATTCCATTGACATTCCGGAGATACTTCAACTGTGTTGCAGTGATGTGACAGAATTAGTCAATGTCAGACTTACTGTTGGCGGGCCAGTTAGAGGGGTAGTACCCTTGCAAAGGCAACAGCTCCACTTCACTGATGGCGGATGGTCCGTAGAAGGCACTACATGCAATAAACGTATCAAGAGGATCAAAGTTTAGAGTTTTTGAAACAACCCAGAGATCATCTGCAAGAAACAAATAAAAACATTATGTATCATGGGTCAAATAGCTATACCTAAGACATAGTTACAATACGTACTCAAATTAAGAACAATGGATGTGCCTAAAGCAATTTTCTCATTTGCGAAGTAGTTGACAAGGCAAAACTACATTCCATGTAATCAGGGCTACAGCAATTATGTGATTCTGCAGCTGTGGTGTTTTCCGCATGGTTATGGATTTGTTACAGTTGCCACATCTTCTGCTACATACTTTGCAGATTTTGACAAAAAAAAATCTTTTGTAGCTCAGACGGGTCAAAGGTAATTAAAAATGTGTGCAACTTGTTTCCGTGCAGTGGAAGCCTTATGCAAAGGTTGACTAGACATCTTTTAATTGCTTATCGCTGTATTTATGTGTTAAACTGGTGACATGTTTGCACAGACAGTGTGTTACTATGTGTAAAAAAACAAAACAATGAAGTAATACTATCACAAACTGCCGCATATTCTGCCTCTTCATGTCAAATAATTTAGCTAACCCTGCCACATAATTTGCTCCTCACGTGCCACATAATTTCAGTGGCCCTGCATATAAGAAATTGCTTCAGAGGTTCTGAACCTACGTGGAAGGCAACAAAATGCAATATGTAACCCTAAATAAATTGTCTCGATTGGCAAAATAACTGCATGCGCAAAAACTATTTGTCATATAAGCTCTTTTGTTTAAATTAACACTAATAACATTTTTAGACAACTTCAGAAAACCATAAATAAAGCCATATTTGCTTACTGGGATATAGTACTTCTGCTGATTGCTTTATAAGCACTATTATTAGCAAACTGTACGGTGACCTAAAGTTTATAAGTAATCATTATGGAAGTTAGGTTTATGCTTAGGGTACAGATCTTCAACTGGAACACATCATTTGGATGACTGTAACTCACTTATTGTTTAATTTAATAGACATGAATAGTTCTCAGTTTTCACAATAACTACACCACATCAACATTGCCAGCACAAGTTTGCTAATGGTGGCAACCATATTGGACATTGCCCACACCCACAAACTTTGCATTCAAATACAGGCTTTTGAGAAGGACAGACTCTTCGTAGCAGGCTGGGCAACAGTGTGGGTAAGGGGGACACACTGGAGAAGAAAAGGGGTAGATATTTGCACTTGAATTAATCTCAGCCACTGGAAGTCGTTCGGGCCGCATCCCAATCCATCATTTTCCATCCACCATGCCACCTCAGTTTGGACCCAGCCATATGAAAATCAGTCTTGACCCTGCTCCTCATGGGAACAGTCCAGCCCGAACTGCCAGGCCAGGCCAGGCCAGGTCCTCTCTGAACTGGAACACTAGCAACCTAGGACCAGTTTCACCCTAGTTAGGGTTCTTTGGCCAGGTATAGCTTAGTTCCAGTGGCACAGGGAGCCTGGGACCCACGTCTGGGCACACCTGTGCACTTAGGGCATGAATTAGAAAAAAAACAACAAGGTGATAGATGAAATGCTTGGAATAATCTCAGCCAATGACAATCGATCTGAGCCGCATCCTCGTCCATCATTTTTCGCCCACCAGGGAGGACCTGGCTTGGCACTTAGGGTTGGTCTGTTCCCATAAGGAGCAGGGTCAAGACTGATATGCATGTGGCTGGGTCCAAACTGAGGTGGCATGGTGGGCAAAAAACGATGTATTGGAGTGTGGCCTGAACAATTTTCCAGTGGCTGAGATTAATTCAAGAATTCCAAACCTCAGAAATGAACTGAGAAAAAACAAAAGGTTAAAGTGACGTTGTAGTGCACAGTGTTGTCATCAATGATGACATTTCAGATGTCATGAGTGATGTTATCAACTGCCATAAGTGATGTAATATTTGTGGTCATAAGCAGTGAATGGTGAGAGTGTGAGTTATAGTTACTTCATTAAACTATATCTGGTGCATCATAGTGTTTTTTGAGTGTGGAATGTTATGTTTTAACTGCCATTTTCACCTAATTATAACGGGGACTGTCACCTTTGTAATATTTCAGTGAATTTCTGAATTTCTTTCAATGTAAAGTAACAGTATAAAAAGATGTCATTACGTAAGGCAGACCTACTAGCTTTGTCAAAGGATCAGAATACAGAAGCACAACTACCTATATATAGCAAACCTACATGGCTTTGTCAAAAATTCCAAAGTAATCCTTATAAATTCACACTGCAATGCACAATATTTATTGACACAAAAACATTTAAAATAAAACATTTTTATTCCAAACAACCATAAATGCTTGTTTGAGTCTTTTTTAACATTCTCCAGGCCACAAAATGTAGCATAGAACTAACCACAAGGGGTCCCTGCACTCCAGCTGAAGAATACACAGCTGCATCACGTAGTGCTTTAAAAATAATGTTAAGCTCTCCTGACCCTAGAGACTTATAGTGTTTTTTTCAAACTTACTGTTCTACTTGCATCCCCTCACAAAATTATTGTAAATGGTTAGTGGTACTCCTGTCGCTCCTAGGGGGCAAGACCGCGACTATTTTTTATACTTGAGCGCCCCAGTCCCCCCAGGGCACCTACAGTCTATCATTTTCTTTTCTTTTTTAATAGCAGCGCTGCACATGTCATTTTTTTCTTATTTTCTGTTTAGTAGGTGTTCTAGTTCCACCCAATGCACCCACATCATACATATCCGTTGGGAACTGTAAGCACCCCACCAGCTCCTATGCAGGCATCCATCCTGGCTGCCGGCGGGAGCTGGCTGTACTGCTTTCCTCCTGTCCAGCAGGAGCAGCTTTAGGTTCTGCTTCCTCTGGGCGGGACTAAACCTATTTTCCCTGCCTGAGTAGGTTTGTGCCCCCAGTCTGTGCTCTCCCTGGCAGGGAACAACGCAGTGTTCTAGGGGATAGCATCCACAGAACCATTATCAAACCCTGCACCCTAAAACACTTACTACTCCTTACCCATTTCCATCCATGAACCCTAAAAATCCTTTATAAACCTGTACTCATACCAATAGGTGGATCCTAAAAGCCTTTGGAAAACCCTTCTTACTGTTCCGAAACCGTACCCATTCCTGAACCCTAAAAACGCCTTTAATCCCTTACCACCCTTGACCTTTACCCATCAAATAACCCTTAAATCCTCCCTTCTTCTAAATGACATACTTATGTGGGGTACAGTCCACAGGTTACTTAAATAGCTATATTTCAAGACAACATCTGCTCCACACTGGGACTGGAAGCGGAACCAGAGAAACCTCTGGCTCCGCTACAGGAATTTATCACAGAAGGGCATCATGTAACCATATCTGTTCAGTCACCATCTGACTAAACACTAGAGATGTCAGGACACTTTATCCAATTCAAAAATCATGATTATAACCATACAAAAGGAACCCAATTAAAGGGATACTGGGGTGACCTTTAAGTATTTGTATTCTTATCTTTTCACTAGTTGACACAGTGGAGTTCAATATGTGCTTTCTGGAAAACGGTTGAACCCATACTGGTTTATAGGGACCAGGATGAGACCAGATGGTGACGCATGACACCAATAGGGTGTGTGAGGGTCAAACATAAAACACTGCAGGGCGTTGGGTCTGAAAATGAGTTCAGTCAGATGGGGACTGAATGCATATGTTGATAGGATACCCTTCTGTGATAAGTGTATAAAAAGTGAGACAGTATCATGTATCCCCCAGAATAATTGAAAGTCTGGGAGATGAATAATTCGTGATTTCAGCTAGAGGGACACTGACACATCTTCACCCAAACTAAGCTGGGGGTGGGTGTGCCTCCTAAGGACAAGGGTCTTAATGTTGAGGGTGAAATCTGTCACCAGTGATAGTTTCAGTGTGTAGCACACAAAAACTACCTTTTCATGGTTCATGATTTGAGAAGTTTAAATAAAACAGTTCAGAGTTAGCAATGATGTGGGTTTCTCCATTTTCTCTATTTAATTCCCCCTGCCCCATAAGTTGATACTGAATAAGGAGTTTCTTTTCAGTGCTTGCAGAAAATTGTACTACAGAATGGGGCGTAAATCGTGCTCCGAGTGAAGCCCTCTTGTACATCTATCATGCATTTTTCATTAATAAAAATACTAAAACACACAAAATGAATTATTATTTTTTACCTTTGCTGTAAAGGGAGGCATTCTCCTTCTTGCTTAGTTTCAGATATAGTTTGCTTTTGGATATCTCAGCAGTTTCAGAGTCGATCTTCATATTTTTTCTAAATTTTCCAAATTGTCTTTTATAGTCAAATGGTTTTCTGCAATAAAAATAAAGAAACACTAGGGTAAGAAAGCAGACCGGTGTTTTATTTTTCCATTATTTGCATAGTTAGATCTGCCTACAGTGCATTCTCTAAAAATTCTGGTAAATTCCTTTAACTACAAGAAAAGAAGTTGCCTCTGTTGCAACTCAACGAACTCCACTGCAAAAGGTATATGTCCAGAATACTGAGTTTTAAATATAGTGCTACAATAATACTGCAGTCAGAACATTGAGAATAAAATGTTGTGAAGGTAAGTATATGCAAGTACAGATAATTATTATCAATGAATGATAGTTAAAAATGCCTACAGCGGATTGGAACCAATTTACTAATTTCACTTCTGCCGGTGGCGTCCAAAATGTTGGAAAAGGTGATTAACTCTCAGAATATCTTGAATATTCCTCTTAATCTGGTGTCAGGCTGTGTCATAGCACGAATCAGCCCGTCTTGAAGTAGTAGATTCTATCACGTGGTCAAACATTCAAGGAAATGATGCAGGCTTGATATTATTAGATCTATCTGCTGCATTCAACACCATCTCCCACCCAATTCTATTACAATGCTTATAAATATAGGGGTGGGAGATCAGGCGCTCACGTGGATTTTTTCCTTTCTGGATAATAGACGCCAAGCAGTTTGGATGCCTCGTTTCTCATCAGTGGAGAAGTGTGGCTCAGGGGTTAGAGGCAGCAGACCCGGAAGCTGAGATCGGTCCTGGACCAGGGTTCAATTCCCCGCCTCGGCGGGTCTTGGGCTAAAAATTCCACGGACTCGATAATTCTCGCCCCGGTGCCTCCTCGACTCACGGGTTCACACTCTGTGACTCTGGGCAATAGCTTGCTTAATCTCCACAACGGCCCCTCGCAGCGGGATGCCTGACTTTCACCTTGTGGATACCCTGCTATCTCACAGGGGAATACCAGGAAGGGTTCCCTAAGCAAGCGCCGGGAAACCCACTGCGGGTAGCTGTGCGCTATATAAGCTCAACTACATTTACATTTACATACCAAGTCCCCCATTCTTGGGATGCCGCATGGCTCATCCTTGAGCCCCACCTTGCTCAATGACTATATGGCCCTCGGAGGACTCGAGGAGACACACCTCGGTGGAGGGAAAGCAAGGGCAAGTGGCCAACACCGCAGCAGTATTGGAGGCGATCCGCAATACTAAGATGGCCCAGGACCCCAAAACTGATATGGTGGCCCTCGACCAGGGGTTCCTTCAGGCTGACCATGTAAAACTTGCTGGGCAAGTGGGTAAGACAGAATCATCACTGGCCCACCTAAAACCTACCCTTTTAGGGACGGATGTCAACGTCCGTGAACTGCAGAAGACAGTTGCCCACCTCCAGAAGTGTATAGAGGGCTGATCCTGATGCAATAATTTGCGACTGGTGGAGCCCCAGCATGGAACTGTTTCTGGAAAAATGACTCCTGTCCACAGTATTTGGGGGCAAAGTGTTGAACCTGTTCACAGTTGAAAGGGCCCAGAGAGTTGCGTGCAGGCCGCCAAAGGCAGGGGCGCGGGAACCTCCAGCAATCGCTAGACTTTTACATTTGAGAGACCGAAGAACAATCTTCAGGTGGTCTGCGCACATAGCCGTGGGACCTATGTGGAGGCTTCGTATACAGAGATCCAGACTATACCAATGTAGTATAATGTCAGAGAGAAATGTTCCTGGTAGTGAAATGTCACCTGAGAACACTGTATCGCAAATATGCCCTGTTCTTCCCAGCCAAATTAAGATTTATTGATCCGGACAGATCACAATTTAATGCGACAGCCGCAGATTCCTGGGACTGGCTGGAGGTGTGGGGGCACCCGACTCCAGAGCAACATGTGAGAGACAAGCCAAAGGAATGGCAGAGGCAAAGATCCAAACCGAAACCGAAACCGCACCAACTCTCAAAAGCGGTTCCATCATGAAATCAGGGGGGGGCAGAGAGAGCTATAGCTGTGGCTGAAATTGAGCAATGCCAGTCCCTGGTTGCTGATAATAGAGAGGCTGCATTATCGAATAATTCGGAGGACATGGGGAGCAAATGCACAAGTTACTACTTGCGTAACGATATATCTGTAAGAGACATTAGTTAGTGATAGATTCCTTACCTTAGAATATCCCCAGCCGTCAGACTGGATCCAGAAAATTTGCGTAGCAGTACCCTTGCGCGTCGGTAGGCGTCGTCTGCGGCTCCGCGTCCGTCGTCGGCGCCGTGATGACGTCGTCGGAGTACTTAGACCGCGTGCTGACGTCAGTTCTTAGACACAGCTTTTCCGCGCCAGAAGCGCTGAGCCATGTAAAAAACCAACACTGGTACCAATGAAACTAGGGCCCTGAAAGGGGATGACCTTAACCCTAGATATCGGTTCGCAGAACGGGGAGGATGGGTGGGTCAGTAAGGAATCTATCACTAACTAATGTCTCTTACAGATATATCGTTACACAAGTAGTAACTTGTGCATCTGAAAGAGACACGTTAGTGATAGATTCCTTATCCTTAGAATAGATACCCCAGCAATACCAACCCCGGTGGTGGGTCTGCGAACCAATAATCACACCAGAAAGTCCTGGAGGACGGAACGGCCAAAGAAGCCATCCCTCCGGACTTGACTGTCCAGGCAGTAGTGTCTTGCAAACGTGTGCAGCGAGGCCCACGTAGCCGCCTGGCAAATGTCCTGCAAGGGCACTCCCCGGCCCAGGGCAGTTGTAATCGCCGTGGCTCGGGTGGAGTGAGCCCGCAATCCAACAGGGGGCTCCTTTTTAGCCAAGGAGTAACATGCCTGGATACACAAGATGATCACCGAGAGATGGTCCTCTTGTGCACCGCTTTCCCCTTCTTAGCGCCCACGTAACCAACAAAGAGTTGGTCATCCACCCGGAACTGGCGTGTGCGATCCAAATAGAATGAAAGCGCACGTTTTGGGTCCAGACGGTGGAGCCGCTCTTTCTCTTTAGAGGGATGCGGTGGCGGGAAGAAGGTGGGCAAGGTGATAGACTGCCCGATGTGGAAGGCCGTGACAACCTTGGGCAGGAAAGATGGCTTAGTACGCAATACAACCTTGTCCGGATGGACAGAAAGGAAGGGAGGAGTACAAGAAAGGGCCTGGAGCTCACTCACTCTCCTGGCAGAGGTGATGGCAACCAGGAAAGCGGTCTTCAGAGTAAGAAGGCGGAGAGGACAGTTGTGAAGTGGCTCAAAGGGCGTGCACATCAGAAATGTAAGAACAAGGTTCAAGTTCCACTGAGGCATCACAAACGGAACAGGAGGAAACGTGTGTGTGATGCCCTTCAGAAAGCGATTTACAATAGGGGACTTGAACAAAGAAGGTTGATCAGGCAGCCTTAGAAAGGCTGAAAGGGCAGAAAGGTAGCTCTTGATAGTGCCCAGAGCAGAGCCCTGCTGGGCAAGAGAAAGAAGGAAGAGAAGAACCTCAGAGAGAGGGGCAGCAAGAGGATCCACAGACTTTGCTGTGCACCATGCCACAAATCTGTTCCACCTGCAGGCGTATACCGACTTAGTGGAGGGACGCCTGGCTGCCAGAATGACGTTACAGACTTCAGGAGGCAAGTCAAATGGCCTCAACTGTCGCCGCTCAATCTCCAAGCATGGAGGTGGAGACTGGACAGGTTCGGGTGGAGGACCGTCCCCTGCTGCTGCGACAGGAGGTCCTCCTGAAGAGGCAGACGAACCGGGGGATCGACTGACATACTGAGTAGCTCTGGATACCAGTACCTTCGTGCCCAGTCCGGAGCCACAAGGATGACTTGGGCCCGGTCGCGTTTGATCTTCTTCAGCACTCTGGGCAGAAGTGGTATAGGCGGAAAGGCGTACAACAGACCGCAACTCCACTTGCGACGAAAAGCGTCTCCGAGCGAGTGCCGCCTTGGAAATTCCAACGCGCAGAACTGATGACATTACGCGTTCTCTTCGGTGGCGAATAGATCTAACCAAGGCTCTCCCCATCGCTGAAAGAGGCCTTGCGCCACGTCCGAGTTCAGACGCCATTCGTGATCCATCATGCACCGACGGCTGAGCTTGTCCGCCCTGACGTTCAGAGAACCTGCCAGGTGTCGAGCCACCAGGGTCACGCCCTGGCGTTCCAGCCACTGCCAGAGGCGCAGAGCCTCCTGGCAAAGGGTCCACGACCCCGCCCTGTTTGTTGCAGTACCACATGGCGGTGGTGTTGTCCGTGAACACCTGCACTACACTCCCCCGGACAGAGGGGAGGAATGCCTTCAGTGCTAGACGAATCGCCTGCAACTCCAAAAGGTTGATGTGGAGCCGGGCCTCCGCCGGAGACCAGAGGCCTCTGATCTCCGCCTCTCCCATGTGGCCCCCCCAGTCCTGGAGGGACGCGTCCATCACAACTACGTGCTCCGGTTGGGGTAGGGAGAGGGATCTGCCGCTGACACAATCGCGGTCCATGAGCCACCACTGCAGCTGTCTCGCAGTGCCCTCCGAGATCAGGACGTGGTCGGACAGGTTGCCCTGATGCTGGGCCCACTGAAACTTCAGGTCCCACTGCAGAGCCCGCATCCGCCACCTGGCGTGATGCACCAGTAGGATGCAGGAGGCCATCAGCCCCAGAAGCCGCAGTGTCAACCTGACAGAGACCCGGGATAAAGGCTGAAAGAGTGGAATCAGAGCCTGAATATCCCGGACCCGCTGTTCGGGAGGATAAACCCGAAACTGCGCCGAGTCGGGAACCGCTATGATGAAAAGGAGCTTCTGAGAGGGACACAGGTGTGACTTCGGCACATTGATGGAGAACCCCAGCTGGTGCAAGAGGTCCGCCGTCGTCTGGAGGTGGCTGACGACTGTTTGGGGCGAGCCCGCCTTCAACAACCAGTCGTCGAGGTAGGGGAAGACCGAAACCCCCAACCTGCGCAGATGAGCTGCGACCACCGCCATCACTTTCGTGAACACCCGTGGTGCGCTGGTAAGGTCGAAGGGGAGCACGATAAACTGAAAGTGCTCGTGGCCTACCGTGAACCGCAGGTAACGCCGGTGGGCCGGCAGGACGGGGATGTGAAAATAAGCGTCCTGCAGATCCAACGCTACCATCCAGTCTCCTGGGTCTAGGGCAGCCAAAACCTGAGCCAGAGTCAGCATTTTGAACTTCTCCTTCCGGAGGAAGCCGTTGACGTTGCGTAGGTCCAAAATAGGGCATAGGCCCCCTTTGCCCTTCTTGGGTACCAGAAAGTAGTGGGAGTAGCAACCACACCCTACTTCTGGCCCAGGAACGCGCTCGATGGCCCCTTTGGCCAAGAGGTCCGTAACTTCCTCCTGCAGAAGTCGCAAATGATCCCCCGATACGCGGTGGAATTGCGGTGGCATGGCTGGAGGGGTCGTCTCGAAGGGGAGGGAGTAGCGCCTTCGGACGATCTGCAGCACCCACCTGTCCGAAGTGACAGTGCGCCAGTGAGAGTGGTGATGGCGAACCCTGCCCCCCACTGGCGTCACATGGGCCGAAAAGCACGGACTAGGAGGGTTTTGAGGCGGATGCTATGGGGGAAGGTGTGGACTGACATCGCCGTTGTCCCCGACCGCCGCCACGGCGGTTTCCACGGCCGCCACCGCGTTGGTTATTACCCTGCGGAGCGTGGCTGGCAGCGCGTGTGGGTACACTCCTTCCGTGGCCACGAAAGGAGTGAAAGGCAGCCGATTGCTGCGCGGGGCCGAGAGGCCCAAGGACTTGGCCGTAGCCCTGGAGTCCTTAAAGCGCTCAAGCGCATGGTCTGCCTTGTCACCAAATAGGCGACGGCCATCAAACGGCATGTCCATCAGTGTGTTTTGGACATCGGCCGAAAAGTTGGCGGACCTCAACCAGGCGTGGCGTCTGACCGCCACCGTCGTTGCCATCGCTCTACCTAGTGAGTCAGTGGTATCCAGCCCACACCGGATAGAATATCTGGCTGCATCCCGGCCCTCCACAAGGGCTTGGCCGAGTTTGGCCCTTACCTCCAACGGACACTCTGGCAGCACTTCCGCAACCGTATCCCAGAGAGTGGGTGTAGCGGCCCAAGAGGCATGCGGTGTTGGAAGACCGCAGTCCCAGACTAAGGGAGGAGAAGATCTTTTTACCGTACTGCTCGTAATTCTTTGATTCCCTGTCCAGCGGAGCCGACGGGAATGCGGTCTGGGAATTGGATGCCTGGAAGACCAGGCTCTCGGGGGTGGGGTGGGGTGGGTGGACAGGAAACATGGGTCGCTCGGGGACGGGCGGTGGCGTCAGGCCACGTTCCTATCTACGGGCGAACCCGTAGCGGGCCTGGACCAAGTGCCCAAAAGAACGTCGGTTAAGGCCTCATTGAAGGGCAGCAGAGGCTCGGCCGAGCTTGACTGAGGTTTAAGGACCTCAGTGAGGACGTTAGTCCTCACGGCCGCGACGGGGAGCTCAAGGCCCAAGGCCTTGGCTGCCCTCATCAGCACCACACTGTAGGTTGCCCCCGCCTCCGAAGCCACGGTAGGAGGTGAGACAAAACCAGTGTCTGGTGAGGTATCCAGACCACTGGCATCCCCAAGTCCACCTGTCCAGTCCTCTTGAGACTGACACTCTATGGTCAGAGGGTCCCTAGACCCCTCCCAACACTCCTCATCACCCATCTCTTGATAATCAGGGTTGTCAATGGATGGGGCCGGCTCATAGAAGTTAAACTCCCCAAACGGCGTTGACAGCGGCGCCCAGCGGCGCCGCTCCGGCGCCGGAACCGGTTCGAGGGAGTCATCGGGGACGGCGCCGGAGGTGACACCTGACGGACCGACGCCAGTGGGGGTCGTAAGGTCCACCGGCGATGACCCAGATCCCGAAGCGGATCCAGTGGGTTCCTGCGGCGCCGGGCCCGAAGCACCCGGCGGCATCGGGGTCGAAGCCCCCGACCCGCTAGGGGCCCCAGACGGGTCCGCTGGGCCCGAAGGCGCCGCGGAGCCCGTCGGAGGAGAAACGGACCTCATGGCCATGAGGAAGCGCTCGATCTCCTCCGGCGTCGCGTCTCGCCCAGGGACCGGAAGGTGTGGAGCTGGACGCGGCGCCCGCGACTCCGACGGAGCCGCGTGGGCGGTATCACCCGAACCCCCGGCCGCATCGCGCGAGCGTCGGGGGGAGTCAGAAGAGCGATGACGCCTCTTCGACTTCTTGTGTTTCTTACCTGACGACGACTTCGACCCGGAGGAGTGGTGCCGACTCTCGGAGCTGTGGTGGCTCCGACCCCGCGACCTGTCCCTCGACCTCCCTTGGGACCGGGACCTCTCGCGGCGCGGGGCCGACTGTCGGAGTTGGAGTCGCCTGCGGGAGCCTGGCTTTCGAAGATAGGGCCCGGCAGTCGGGGCAGACCTTGTCGTTGTGATCGACGCCTAGACAGAGTAGACACCGGCGGTGAGGATCCGTGACCGACATCGTGCGGTCGCAATCCTCGCAGTGCTTAAATCCAGGCATCCCTAAGGCACCAATCGGAGTCGTTCGACTTCGAAAAGATGATAAAAAATGATCCAAAAAGTTAGTCAAAAAGTGACTAGAAGTACTGCTTTTTCCAGATCTGCGCTTGCTGGCGCGGAAAAAAGAAGAACTGACGTCAGCACGCGGCGGCGGGGTCTAAGAACTCCGACGACGTCATCACGGCGCCCACGACGCCGACGACGGACCCGCAGACGACACCTACCGACGCGCATGGGTACTGCTACGCAAACATTTCCGGATCCAGTCTGACGCCTGGGGATATTCTAAGGTAAGGAATCTATCACTAACGTGTCTCGTTCAGATCTAGTGAGTCGCCCGGGGGCTTGGAGGAAGAGATACTCCTGGAGTCACCCCGATGACAGCGGTCATGCTGAGCTGAGGGGCCTCAGTAACACAGAGATACAGGACACATACGAAGCCAAAACAGCGTATGACTTCTAAGATGGACACTGTATACTCCATTGGGCCACGTCCCCCTTCTGCTGGTACTGTTGTAGCATTGTGATATTTTCTGTATAGAGTATAAGACTGTTTGAATAGGATGTAGATGTTCAAACAGTTGGGGCACCAGACTCCTCGGGCATTGGGGAGGCAGGTAGTTCTACACCTGTAGCTTAACCCCATCCATGCTCGTGACGGAACCATTCCGTCATGAGTCATGGTTGGGCTGTGCTGATGACGGAATGGTTCTGGCACGACCACGCCCGTGATTGGAATGTCCAGCACAGGGCTGGAATTCCTGCCGCACGCAAGCGGTTAAGAGAGTGGGGAGAAATGGGAAGGGTGGGCAGTGGCTCATGACATTCCTCGTTAACAGTCAGGAGACTCGGCGGAAAGCCGGACAACTCCAAGAATGGTGGCACTTACACCCTCCACGTACCCTCAGGGCTAACCCTCAAAATACTCTCCTGGAATGTGAATGGCTTATTGTAGGAAGCTGGCTCTGTGTATACTATCATTATACTAAATAGATCTGATTGCTTTTGGACATATAACAACTTTCTGGAATCCTGAAGGCGGGATGCTAATATATCTGCCCGAACGCTGGCTTCTAACAAATGGGAATTACGTCCAATCCTCAATGTCCAAACTTTTTTGTGTTTACCAGTCCACCCCACTTGTACCCCCACTTAATAGTGTATACAAAAAGAAAGAAAAAGAGTGTGAACGTCAGAAAGTACCTCACGTAAGCATCTCCAAAGGAGCTGCTGGCAGGTACTAGCCAGTTTGCTGACGTTTCTCACCATTGGTGACTTTCATGACCATGAAAACATGAATACAGTGTCTAATGTATTATAAGATCTGTCTATACCATACCATAAGTAAGGTATAGTGTACACAGTCTCCAGGGAGTCCCCAGAGGTACAACAGAGGCTAAATTAGATAAGTACTAACCTCTCTCTTTGTGTAAGTGTGAGTCAAACAGTTTGGTTTATCCAGAGGGTGTATTAAGCATTTATTGTATTCACTCAATACAAAACTGATGCACACAGAGACAAATTAGGCAAGTATAAAAAAAAGTATACTTATATTTTATTTTAAAAACCAAGCAGGACTTGGCACAGGTAAGTAAAATATGCTCTCAAATGCAAGACTTCACAAAGGAATGCAGTTGTGGTTGAATTTGCAATAGTTACAGGTTGGTATTGATTCAAGAAGCAGTTACATTACACAATAATGACTTTTAGAAGACTTTTGATTACATTGGGGCTCATTACGATGGCGTGACGATCGCCACCGCCGGGCTGGCGGTGGCGATCATAATGCCATCGTACTGAGAAATACCCCCGCCATATTATAATGGTGGTGGGTATTGCGGCGGTCGGCAATCGTTACGATTGCCGGCTGGGCGCAGCTGGGCCACCAATATGGTGGCGGTGCCTAGCAGGCACCATCGCCATATTAGGATGTGGGTGCATGATGGCCGCCATGGAAAGGATGGTGGGGATTGGCTTTGGGGGCCCGTTGCGGATCCCCGGGGGGGAGGGGGTTGCACTGAGGGGGTATTCCCTGCACATGGTGCAGGGAAATGCTGTGCATGTCCTTTTACCATTGCGGATGGTGCTGCAGCCAGCAGCACCGTCCACATTGTTAAAAGGCCAGTATGGCGGGCGCATCCTAATTGGGCAGGTGGGCGGTCGGTCCCATCACCGTGATGATGGCGGGCGGACTGATGTCCGCCTGCCATCATAATGAGCCCCTATGACTACTGGGGGTGGTATGCATAGAACACACACCGAGGAATCTCAGAATACATGGTAAGTAAGACTTTTCTTGGTTTAAGTTATACTGACATTTTTCCCCATACAAAACAAAAGTTCAACACTTACAACATTTTAGGCCAAAAAACTCATGACGTGGGTCCCTATGGGAGAAAAATGGTTATTGGTAAACGTCTCACGAGTGGGAGTTTTGGGGATTAGGGCCAAGGTTCCCAAAGGTCTTGGTAGGCACTCGAGTTGCACCACCAGCGGCACTGGGGTGGCTGGGTGCAGAGTGTAGGAGCCCAATGTTAGTCAATGGGACTAAGGGGGGCTTCGGTTAGGGACTACTTACGAGCAGGCCAATTGGGTGTGGGGTTAAGGTCAGCGCTGGAGGGGCCAACAATCAGCACAGGAGCTGCACCACCAGCGGCACTGGGGAGGCTGGGTGCAGGGTGCTGAGAAGACGTCGGGGACCCTGTGCTTCTCAATGGAGACCTTTGGTTCGGCAAAGTTGCTGCAGGATCGGGCAGGGGAACTCCCTGAAGACGACCACTGGCTAGAAGGTAATCCGGGTTCTTGGGGGATGCCTGGACACCATCGGTTGGGGTACCCAAGTCTCTGGGGCATCGGTGCAGGGGTGTCTTCTGGCATCTGGTTTTCTTACCAACTTCGGTCACGGTCGGGGGGACCCTTCATACTGAGGCAGTAGGAGTCGTTTTGGAGCTTGAGGGAGGTCGAGGATCACCAGATCCCAGGGCAGGATCACTGAGGAGACCTCCTTGTGGTGTTGGGCCACTCGAACAAGGGCAGTGGGCGTCAGGTGCAGAGTGGAGCAGAATCGCGGAGTAGCCGGAATCTAGATTCTGGTCTTGGAGTCTTTGCTGAGCAACTCCGGTGCTCACGGGAGACAGAGTCTGTAAGGTGAGTGCAGGGCATGTCCTCCGGGCTCTGGGGGGCTGCTGGCTGTTGGACACGCCGGCTTCTTCTATGTAGGCAGGTCATAGCCGGGACAAGCAGGTAGGGCTGAGGCCAAAGCAGTAGGTGCCCTCGTCTTCCTGGGTCAGCACCGCTCTTCACGCCTTCTTTTTTATTACTTGAATCTGAGGAGGCAAGGTTCAGGGTTGCCCCTAAATACTAGATTCCGGGGCGTTTGGAGGGGTGTGCAAGTCGGGACCAATGGGTCCCTTTCTTGGGGTGGGTACACCCACTATTATGCCACCCTCCAGTGGAAGGGGGCATGGGCCTCTCCCTAATTGGATGAGTCTCCTCATCTTCAAGATGGAGAGGACTGAGATGTGTGCTTCACCTTGCCTCCCCCACCAGAGGGGTGGGGTTGGCAAAGGTGGGCACACTTCTCTTCCCAGCTTCGTATTCCCACCGATTCTCCTCCCCAAAGTGAGGGAGGGCCAGTTGCTGGGAGGCAGCGAAAGGCAGGGACAACTCCCAAAGGCGGCAGGCTTTTCCTTCGTGGACCCAACCCATCCTGGTGGAGGAGGCCCGACACCTCAGCGCAGGATGGGCTTTGATTCTGGGCCCAGAGAGTGGAGGCTCTCTTTACCAGGGGTCCAGAAACCTGTCTGGTGGTGGTAAAGGGCAGGCAGACATTCAGGAACTAAACCTGGGTCGGTCGTTTTTCAGGGGACATCTCGAAGATGCCCTGTGAGTGCATTTTACATTAAATCCCACACTGGCATCAGTGTGGGTTTAATGTGCTGAGAAACTTGCTACTACACTTCCCAGTTTTTAGTAAAGCCATTATGGAGCTGTGGAGTTCATAATGACCAACTTCCAGGCCATATAGTCTTTATGGCTTTACTACACTTAATATGTCTAAATGTGGACTTAGACACTGTAGGGGTACAGGGCTCATGCCACTGTACCCTCACCTGATGGCTAGTGAACCCTGCTAGAGGGGTGACTTACCTAGGCCTCAGGCAGTGGGCTACAGGCATTGCACACAGGAATGTGAGATGTGTGCCATGTTGATTCTTCACTTTTCTCCACAGTAAAACATACAGCCTGCAATGGCAGTGTGTGGGTGTTAATGGTACAGGGCCTCTAAGGGTGGCACAATAGCTGCTGCAGCCCTTAGAGGCCTTCCCTAGTCACAGTGCCCTTGGTACCCATGATACCTTTTACAATGGGCTTACCTGTGGCCAGGGAATTGTGGGTACAAAGGTACGGTTTCAGGCCCTGGGAACCAGGTTGGCAGGGACCAAGGGCACATTAACCCCTCCCATGCCCATGACGAGCTCAGCTCGTCATGAGCCACGGTGCTCCGGTGCTCATGACGAGCTGAGCTCGTCATGGCCCGTGGAACGCTCGCACGCTGGGCTAATTCCTCTGCTGTGCTGAGCATTCCATTAAACGGGCGTGGTCATGACGAGCTCAGCTCATCATGCGCCCCCCCCCACCCCCCAGCACAGCAAGGGAATAGCCCCAACAGCCAAGGGGTTAAATCAGGTTGCAACAGATGTCAGGCAAAAAGTGTGGGGTAACCATGCAAAAAGGGGCACTTTCCTACAATAAGGCAGAAAACTAACACAGAGCATGGTGTGGAAATATCTATTTGGGCAAGACCCGGATATTATCCTTCTACAGGAAACCCACCTGGTGAGTAACGGCTGTGGTTTCTGACCAGGGCCAGATACAAGTTACTTGTCCACGCGGAGTTCATCAGAGGATCCAGAGGGATGGGAATCCTGGCCTGCAAGTCCCTTCCACTGCAGGCACACAGTCCATGGTTGACAATTTGGAATGTTGAGCGGTGGTGCATGGGCAATGGAAAGGGGAAGAATTTATTTTGGCATTCTGCTATTTCCCCTTAGGGTTACAATCGGTGGGGCTGGATCAGTTGGGGGTTGGATAAAGGGGTTGCCAGAGGCCCTTCTCCTTCTTGTGGAGACCTTAATCTAATTGCTCAGGGAGAGACAGACAGGGTGACTGCCACTGGACAAATACCCAGGTTGACCGGCATTTATCGCAGCTTGGAGGCACTGAGAATGGCCGATCTCTGGAGGCTGGAGCACCATGGGATGCACCAGTACTCCTTTGCAGCCAATATGATGTGTTCTCTGTCCAGGCTGGATTACATGCTGGTGCCATATTGTCCTTAGGGGCATTTAAAACACACATATTTTTGTCACTGGAAAGCTCAGACCACTCACCCATAGCCACACACCTACAGACAGAAAATCCTCAGGTCCAGGGTGGAGAGGAAGCTTGACCCCTTTGAGCTGACTGACTGGGACACTAGAAAGCTGATGGCAGAGACCACAACTAACTACTTTCAAAAGATCTGTGGCATGGTGGACTCAGAGGTAGTTCTCTGTGAGGCCTACAAGACAGTAATACAGGGACAACTCATTAGGCAATTATAGGGGAAGCAGAAGAAGTTAAACAGAGAGACTGAGGACATGGAGTCCTCCACACTGACGTACTGGGAATTGTATTATGTGATAGACCCCTAACGAAAGCTGGCACGTAAAATAGAAAGGCTCAGGCAAACCTGCATGTCCAACAAGAAGAGAAGGCCAAAACTTTGCATGCAGCAGGGCAGACTCTACAAGACAGGTGATAAAGTATAGAAACTTCTGACTTGCATGGCAAAATGGGAAGAAGGCCAGCAATGGGTGCAGTAGGTCAGGACAGAATCTGGGGACACAGTTTAGTCCCCCAAAAAGGTAGTACAGTCCTTAGCTTCCCATTTGGAGGATGTATTCTGGGTCAGACTGCCAGGTCAGACTGGGAACCAGGGGAAATTTATGACAGACCTCATGGTTCCACAGTTGGGATATGCAGCGAGGTTGGGGTTAGAATCGGAGATCACAGAAGCGGAAGTATCAGAGGCAATATTCCAGATAAAAGGGAGAAAAATTCCTGGACCCAATGGTCTTCCCACTATATTCTTTAAATGCCCCAAATCTCGCATAGTGGGACCCTGCTGTGCTCTGTTCCACAGGGCAAGATGGGAAGGTATACTACCTAAAGACCTGAGACGGACAACGATTGTATTGATCCAGAAGGCAGAAAAGCTGCTTGTCGATTTTGCCTTTTATAGGTTGATATCATTATTAAATGTGAAGACCAAGATTTTAGCAAAGGTCTTGGTCAACCGCTTGCTACAGGTTGTCTCTTGAGAGCCCGGATCATTTAAGTTTTATACTGTACATGGTGACGCAACATAGCCTGCATAAACTTGCTGCTGCTTAGCGCTCAACCATCATATAATAGAGCCAACAGTTTCGCTCGCTTTGGACATTCAAAAGGAGTTTGACTCACTAGAATGGTCATAAATGTGGGCGGTCCTAAAAAAGATGGGCTTTGGCGCTGGATATTTGTCCTGGGTGAGACTGCTATTTGAAGACCCGTTGGCTAGGGTTAAAGTCTACAGGGCTTTCTCAAAAGACTTCAGGCTAGACAGAGGCACCTGACATGGATGCCGGACTTGATCAATTATTTTCAGTGGGGCACGTTTCTTAAAAAGTTTCCCCCGGGATGGTTTTAGCCTGCAGTATATCATTTATGCCACACATTCAAAAAAATCTAACCAAGTTTTAATTAATGGTGCAGTACGTCTTCCAAAATAAAATTCGTGCAGCCTGATTTATAGACCTAACTTAAAGTTATCCATAGGGAAAGCTGATGATGATGTAAATGCTTTAGCCCATATGGATGGGCCACAAAATCCAGAACAGCCATTGACTCAACTGAATTGAAGAACAGATCTCAATATTTTTTTTACCAATTCCCCATAACATGTTACTAAACATTTTATTTTTTTAAGGTATCTTTTGCAGAGTAAAAGACAAGTAGAAATGAAAAGAAATAAGGAAGCTTAGTTCAAATTCTCATTTAAAAAATAATTATTGTACCCCACAAATTAAAGTGCAACAAGGAACATTTGTCACAATCTCTCTTTGTCCTAGAATGCGACTCAACTAAATTGTCTATTAATGTTTTTTAAGTTGCTCTAGAGATGTTAATTCCTAAGCATCTGATTCAGTGAAGGGACTTCTGTGGCCCCAGGTTAGGTGGAATATGACTAGGGCAGAATTTGTAATTGAAATAACTTCAAACTTCTCCATATTTAGTTTGTAACCTGAAACCTGTTCCACATGCTGAAATCAAATGCAATATCTATTAATGTATTTTCTGACTTGGTAGAAAGATATCAACCACTAATGGTCTTAGTTCTCAAGCGATGTAAATATTTGGACAGACCACTCAAATAAACAAGCATGACACAACTTACTTACCTTCAGTAACACTTTCTGGTAGAGACAGTATCTAGCCGCAGATTCCTCACCTTTTGAATATTCCCCAGGCACCAGACTGGGTCAGGAAACATTTCAGCAGTATCTCTGTGCACCTTTAGGTGGTGCTTTATGTCTACACACTGACGCAGTTCCGCTCTGGAAAAGTTGTGTAGAGAATATACAGGTGCCACTCCTGCATGCTGATATCAGTTGTTTGCAATACTACCCATAATCCCAGATGGAGAGCCCCTGCAGCATTTTGGTTGTGACCAGTGTGCAGATTCCGAGACTTGGGATCCTACTAATGTATACATTCCAACCACTAAACGAGGGTGGAAGGGAGGATTGGTGAAGAGTCTGCAGCTACAGTCTCTCCAGAAGAGTTACTCTAGGTAAGTAACTTGTTTTTCTGACGGAGACTTCTAGCCACACATTCCTCATCGTTTGAATAGCTACCAAAGGCGGGTCTGTTGATGGACTCAACCAAGAAAGCCCTGCAAGATCGAACAGGCAAAAGGCCCCTCTCGGCAAACCGGACTGTCCACACAATAGCGCCTTGTGAAAATATGGAAGGACACACAGGTAGCTGCCTGGATAAATGTTGAGGACATGGGCCTCCATGTTCTAACACAGTGGTAGCTGCTTCGGTCATGGTAGGACGAGCACGTAACCTGTCCGGAGGCTGCTTTTTATCCAGAGCATAGAAGATCTTAATTGAGAGCACTATCCACTGGGAGATGGCTATCTTCTGCACTGCCTTGTCTTTATTCGCTCCAGAAAACCTAACAAAGAGCTGATCATCCACCTAGTGCTCTTTGGTATGATCTATGTATAAGTTCAGCACTCTCTTGAGGTCCTTGGAGGATGGATTGGAAGAAGGTGGCGTAGAGTAGGTTGATGCAAAGAGTTTGAAGCTCACTCCCCCAACTGCCTTCAACATCCTTCGAACCCTCAAGCCAACATTTCACCATACACAATCACTAAATAGGCATTCCACGGTTCTGCACTCAACATTCTTGCCCCTTCCGTTCACACCAATGCTCCACACGCTAACACCATGATATCATAGTATGTTCCACAATTAATTTTGCTTAGCCTGGTTTAGAAAGGAGTATTAGCATATCTTCTATACACATTCTAATCAATAAACACTGCATTCGAGATGATGGAGCAAAGAGTACTGTTTCAACATACCGCACCAAGAGCTGGCATTCCTCATACAGAAGTATTCTCTGGCACCTGATGTAAGAACCAACACTTTTGATGTCACAAAGTACCACCTTGTTCTTGGACTCTCCAGCCATGGCATTTGAAGACTTCACCTCATCAAGCCATTTAAAGAAATTGCACTGGTTTGCTTTGGGCGCATCACAGGTAAAGAAAAATCGACCCTAAGAAGGAGAAAACCAGAAAAGTTATGAGTAAATGAGAGAAGGTCTATTAGATATCATGCTACCAATGGTGCTTTGAATAAAACTGTTGTCACCACAAAATATATCCCCCAAAGCGCTTTCATATATTTATCTTATAGTATAAAATATCAAATGTCAATGATTAAAAAACAATAAAAGCAACTTGGTCAAAAATGGAACAGTTTAAAGACTTGAAATAAGCTATGCGTTTCTGGCGCCTCTCCATATATTCATCAACTTGTATAGCAAGTTTAGAGCATTCATTTGTTCTTGCTTATCTACAAACTAGAAGGTTTGCTAACAACGAAACTGTGCATGCACTCCCCAACTAAAATGGAACAAAGCGTTACTGACCTTTAACAAAGGTTCTTCTATTTTGTTATTTTCCATAATTTGACATGCTTAGCAGAATAATTCCACTGGCATTGTTAGTGATTGCTTTAACACTCGAGTTGCCACTCAAAGTAATTAAGAACAAAGAGCAAAATGCGCTAACACTGGATTTGCATAAAGTTGTTGCAAAATTGGGCACCAACTTTGTGGCGAATCCAATTAGGTTTTGCAAATTGACCTATGTATTAGGTCGCTTCACAAAATCTCCATGAGGAGTGAGTCGCAGTCTGGCCGACCACCTTGACTGTGATCGCATATCAATAAAGTAAACTATTTTCTTTTTAAACGCAGCCCGTTTTCCGCAAACAAAAAAGTTATTTAAAAAAAATAAGTTTGTTTGACAGCTAGCAGTGGTCTCATGGACCATTGCCTACTCCCCAACACACCTTTTTAACATTCACAAGAGATCCCCATCCCATTAAAAAATGGGTTACTACCTCCTTGGAGGAGTCATTAAAGTTTCAATAGTTTACGACCAAAATTGCAGTTGCGCATCTTTGATATCAGAAACACAAAATATTGGAGCTCACAAGGGAATGTACAATTATAAATTAATTTAGCACGCAAGTCAGTGGAGGTCAGTGTTCCTTAGTAGTTCAATAATTCATTAGGTCTCTGTACATACAAACAGTCATACAGAAAGAAGCAAACACGTTTCACTTGTGAAGACTGTAAATAATCACAGTAATGCTTTTATGAACACTGCACTTCTAACAAACTAGCAATACCTGAATAAAAATTCAGTTATTGTGAAACAGTAAATTTTGCAGTGGGGTTTCTAGAACAGGTGCATCAAGTCATGCAAAACAATGCCAGTGCATATGTGCACAGTGACAGAATAAGAATACCAGCTTATTTTGAACCTACAATTTACCTTCACCCGTGACCGAGAAAGAAGAAGAAAGATGTTTAAGTATAGTTGGCCTAAACGCATTCACCAAAACAAGCCTGAGTGCAAAGGTCCAGAGAGCTTTTCCTGTATAATGTTTGCTGATATTTCCAGAAAACCACGAGAGGTGTAAATTAGGGTCAGAAATTGGGAAGACAAATTAGGTGGGTCTAAGTAAAACAATTTTGATCGGTGGAAATTCTTTTGACCTTACATTAGATTAACACTGAACAAGGTTGATTCGTTTTCCATTTACAGCTCTGGGAAAGTCAGTAGAATAACTATGTACATTTAAATATCATAAAATCTTTGCACAGAGACATAGCACAATCCTCAAAGACCTTTCCAGCAGAATCTTATGCTGCTATAAGAGCTACTTCTAACCACTATTTGCAGACACAACTGTGCACACAAAAGGCTCAAAAAGAGACACTGTTAATTTGGATTAAAAAAAGAGTTCTTTAACTTTAAGAAATCCATGTTTTCTGTAGATTCTAGATCTTTGAAATATCCCCAGCATCCGTGCTGGGACTCCGGATATTTTGGGAAGCAGCACCAGGGTGGACAAAGATATCAAGACAAGCACTGCATCTATGCGCAGGCCAGCCTGGAAGAGACACCACTGAAGAGCTATATGGTCACTCTGAATCTGCTCATTGTGTTCCTTTGTTGAGGTCTGCCTACACCATTGAAGACCATTAATTCAATGGGGTGACCCCAATAAGTCAAAGGACCTGGGTATCAATCAGTATATAACAACAGTGGTCCCAGACATCTCATCAAACATCAATGAATGTATTATTTGTTATTCATTTGTTAAGTAGATTAATACAGAACAGAAACCAGGAGATATAATTCTTTTTAAAGCCAGAATACTATCCCAATGTGTCGTACCCAACAGGGGGCACCCCTGGTTGACCATTTCACTAGGTTCAATCATCAACCAGAAAGCATTAAGTGGTGGATAATTGAGAAAGTGACGCAGAGTTCCCGGGGAGGTAATTTTACCAACATCATCAATACTTGAGAATGTAGGTGGATGCATCTTTTTGATACTGTCAATAGGAGACTGAATGAGCATGAGGAAGTCACTAGACAAATGGCATCCATTTACAATGGTTAATTTCACTATCTCTGAATATGGGGATATGCTGACTGGATGATTGAGGTCAACATCGGATACTTTCCCTTTTTCATTAGCTTATATATGTCATAGGCTTTTGAGATATGCTGATTGAATTATCCTGATGTATAACATATCAATCACACTATTTTGTTTAATGATTGAGTATATTTTGTATAACATTGTGATTCTGTATGGAAGTGTATATAGATGTATATTGTTGTACAGTATTTACATTGATTCTTGTTTATGTTTTTGTTGTTTTGATCATTTTCCAAAACATTCACTAAACACTTACTCTCTCAATGGAATACCTGGTTACTAAACTACACTGGTTTATTGAGCATCGATAGTATTTTAATACTGCATAATTTATGTCATTTTCTAAATTGAATTTTCAGCAATATCTAAACGACCCGTTGCGTTGTTAACGCATAATTATTGTGATACAACATTCCTTCATAACCGGGGCTGAGTAGTATCTTGCAAATCCCCGTGAAATACCACTGCGTAGTCGTTTTTCCCTGTCTACTTGCGGGACGTGTTATGCACCACGTGACCTCTTGTTGTTTGCAGACGCGCCCGACACTCTTTGGAAGACGCCGCATCTCTCTGGGCCGGTCGATTTAATCGCGGTCACGTCAAGTTGATTTAGGACATTTATAACATCTTAACAGGTAATTACACTAATGGAGAGTTTGTAACATAGTACTTTCTACGAGTAATTTGGTCATGTATTGTTTATGGCACACGCAATCTCTAAGAGGGTTTATATATATTTTTTCAAAACAGGACGCTGGGGCATATATTACTGCACTGCCTCCTTTTGACTCCGTTCCTGTTTGGGATAATAGTTTGGGTAAGTGAAGTCCTTGAACTTCGGCAATATCTTGCACTTACTTGTTACACCTTTTGAGATATGCGTGTACTTAGTCCTGTTTCCTTTTTTATGTTTAGAGTAATATTGGAATTCATTCCCCCCCTTTTTAAAATGGAATATTCATCTTGAGCAAATTATTGGACGAACACTGGGCAAACCATTAACGGGTGAGTGTTCTTCCAGTGGCCTGTCAATAGTATGTGACAGGTTATATATTAATATGCCATATGGAGATGGGCATTGAGCCAGGTTTTTCGTTTGTGTCCTTTAGGTTGCTATTTATTCATTTATTGTCGGAACGCGACCGCCCTTCTATCATCCTTTGGTAAAGTATCTTACCAGTGACCTAATTTATTGAGGTTTTGCTAACTATTCAGGCTGATCGAGTCATTTTACACTATTTTAAATTATCTTGTAGGTCGCTTCACACACCCCCTCTCTCCCCCCCCCATAAAGTCCTGAAGAAGACCCGCAGCAGAGGCGTTAAAAGTCCCCGTATTGCGCCAGGGTCGAAACGTCGACAGTTGTACCCCTATGTTTTGAGGCCTAGACATTAACATCCATGTTCCTTTCTCCTTTCTGTATAACCCAGTAATGTATATAAAATTGCGTGGGTAGGCCTCTGTGTTTAGTTCAACTAGAAGAATTGTAATTTTAGTTGTACATAACATTTTTGAACCTTGCCTTTTGAACGATCTATTTTTCAATTCACTTGAGCACCCCTTATTTGCACTGCAATCTGCAGTTTCTTCTTTTTCTTTATTGAATTGTTTTTGTGAATGTTGAAAATAAATTTGGAATATACTGACTGATTAAGTAAATTAGTTGTTCTTTGGATCAATTGATGTTGGGTACGACACATTGGGATAGTATTCTGGCTTTAAAAAGAATTATATCTCCTGGTTTGTGTTATGTATTAATCTACTTAACAAATGAATAACAAATAATACATTCATTGATGTTTGATGAGATGTCTAGGACCACTGTTTTACACCATTGAAGAAACATTCAAAAGAAAGTGTGAGGTGATGTGCTGGTCTTGGAGAATCTGTAATGGGGGTGCGGTTTTTACGAGTACCTTATTACCCGAATTGATATTTTTATACAGCAGTTTCTTCATTTTTCCAAAAAGTCCTGCACCATTGAAAAAATAATTTTGAATGCTCAGAGAAACTATTAATTTGTACCTGAAAATATTCTGGACACCCAAACATCTAAATAGCCCTGCCCCACAATTAGAAACTAAGCAGTAGTACTTAGTGAAAATATGCAATGAGGAGCAGGTTTTCACCCTGCCATTATCTTGCATCGGATCTGAAATTTAAACAGCGAACATCTAACTTCAGGTGCCACTTTTTGACTCCCCACAATCCATCGGCGGCGGCTCCACCACTATGACTGTGGAGCGTCGTCTCCCTGCAAGCAGCAGCTGCAAAACTTGAAAAATAAAACAATAATACAGCAGGTTTATTATCATCTTATTTTTCTTTCCTGGCCAAGTCTTGGGGGTGGGGCCTAATCCATGATCATCATGGAGGAGGAGCGGTAGGTGCCTTGCTATCACTGCGCACGTGGGATTGGCCGGCCGTCTCAGGACGGCAAACCGACATGCGCACTGAGCTGTCTCCAACCTGAGCTGTGTTACCAGGTTGGAAACAGCAGGCACAGGCTCCCAGTCTCTCTGTGAGGCAAATGGAGGCCACTCAGGTCAATCCTGATGCTGCTCTAAGGCTGCCAGCAGCATGAAAGCAGCGTTAGGATTTGTTTGCCACAGGGGAGTCTGAGAGCCTGTAGCAGCAATGCGGTAGGATCTCAGCAAGTTTTTTTGGGGTGTTTTCATTGTCACCCCCAACCTGTACCCACTCCGCCACTTTGCCCAGACACCACCCGTGACTGCAGTACATCCCGCTAGACAACATGTAATGCTGCTGGCCTTTGTCTCCCCCTCTAAATGTAATGAATTAAGGCTAGTCTCAGATCAATTTGTGAAGTTTCTAAGCCAGGGAGTACAAATTCCAGAAGCAGAAGAGCGGACCCAGATGAAATTCTGCAAATACCACTTTGGAAAAGAAAAGTATGCTTAATAGTTTGTAAAAATGTATATATCAAAAAGACTATATATGGTAAGTCAGCTAACAGTGGAATGATTTCAATATCACTTTTAATTAAAACTGTGGCCAATGGGAAACCTCAATAAATAGCTCTGCGTTATTCACAATGGAAGCCCTAAAAAGTTGACATGTCATGCAGATTTATATAGCGCACTGTCACCTGGGAAAATATACTGGCAAAGAACAGGTGAGAGTCTAGCCTGGGGACTAGTGGGACTATTTAAAAAGACAGATCTTCAGCTTTTTGCAAAATTCAAGAAGAGAGGAGAAGGTGAATGCATGTTTTAGGAGTGACATAGGAGAAGGCGTGACAGCCGGATATGGTTTTCTGTATGCGTGGGATTCGTGCAAGTAGAAATCCGGGGCGAACGGAGGCATCAAGAAGGTTTGTTAAAGGAGATGCAATTCTTGAAGAATGCTGGGGCAGTGTTATGCAGTGCCTTGAAAGTGTAGGCGAGGAATTTGATTTGCGCTTGTTTGTATATATGGTGCCAGCGGAGCTCCTTCAGGTGTTTTGTGATATGTGAATAGTGCGGGAGGTTGAGTGATTCTGGCCACAGAATTCCGAATGGTATGCAGCCTTCGGGTGACCTTTTTTGTTGATCCCAGCATAGAGGGTTTTCCCATAGTCCAACTTGCTTGTGACCAGGGCATGGGTGACAGCTTTCCAGGACCTGGTTAAGAGCCAATATAAAAATCTTCCACAGCATCTTCAGAGTATGGAAGCATGAGTCAGTGACGGGGTTGACTTGAGCAGTCATGTTAAGTTTGCTCTCAATGATGATCCTGAGGTTCTTGGCATAGGGATGGATATCGGTACTAGCTCTGTTGGGCACCAGGTGGAGTGCCACATTGAAGTACTCTTCCTGAACATGAAGATTTAGGTCTTGTTGGTGTTAAACATTAGAAAGCTGGTCTTCTTTCAGTGGGCGATTTCAGTCATGCAGGCCCGAACTTGATCAGGACACTAGGTATCTTGTCTGTGAGGGAGAGAATGAGTTGTGTGTAATCAGCATAGGAGATGACAATTTTGTGAGAACAGTTGATGCTGGCTACAGCGAATATGTGTGCATTGAAGAGGGTCAGTTCAGATAGGATCCTTGAAAACTCTGCAGATGAGGTTGTGGCGTCCAAGGTGTACAGTGCCAGGCTGACTGACTCCTTCCAGTCAGGAAGGAGCAGTCATTGAATTGCATGTCCATGGATTCCAATGTTGTGTATGCGCTGGATGAGGATGGGGTGAGAGGCTGTGGAGCGGTTGAGGAGGATGAGGATGGCTGTGTCGCCTCTGTCCATAGTTATGCGGGTATGTACAATCCATGGCAGAGATGAGGGCAGTTTTGTGCTGTGGCTGGGTCTGAAACTAGACTGAATGGTGTCGAGGAGTTGGTGGTCGTACTCGGTGAGGCGCCTGTTGATGATTTTCTTTAAGATCTTGGCCATGAATAGTAGCAGGGAGATCGGTCTGTAGTTGGCGAGCTTTGAAGGGTCGGCAGAGGGTTTCTCAGCGGACAGCTGCGTGTTTCTAAGCATCTGGGAAGGTTGTAGAACAGGTGGAAGCATTCAGAAAGGGAATGAGCATGGCACTGAGGGGTTGCAGTCCTCTGGAGTCTGCACGGGGAGGAGGGTCAGATGGGGCACCTAAGTGGATGGACTTGATGGAGAGTAAAAGTTTAAAGATGATTGCCTCCATCAATTCTCGCTATAAAATGAGATTTACAATACTAGTCAAAGACAAAGCCAAAAAGTACTTTATTCGGCAGCCGGGAGCCATAAAAGCAAACAGTTTTAAAAAGAAACGTCATTAAAATACATTTTATACATAAAACTTAGGTCACATAAAAGTATATACACAGAGGAATTCAAAGGCATTCGGCGTTACTATTTCATCGGTCGATATAAACTTACAAAGAGTATATCAAATAAAGTGAAACAGTGCTAGGCATTAGGCCAGAAGCTATAGGCATTATCTCATAGAGTGCACATTATTATAGTTTAGGAAAGCATGTTTGCACTGGCTGATGAAACAAGGTGGCTACTGTGGTGGCAACTTTTTCCTATGTCTGATGGCCCCTATTAGAAAATTTGCCACCCCAAAGCAGACCATGGGAGAGGATAACATTTGAAGATAGAAAAAAGCAGACCTGACCTGAACAAATTGACGATCTCTAAGTAATGGTAAAATATGTTTTCTGTGCAAAGAATCATAGTAGGCGCAGAAAAACAAAGTGGAATGTATCCTGCTCTAAAAAATTAACACAGGGGCAGGGTTTTAGTGAGCCAGGTTTTGAGTAACCTTGGGGAAATGCCAAAAACCAGGGAACCAGGTTCAGACAAAATCTAGTCAGAACAAAATGATGATATGCTTTGTTAACATAGGATAGATATGGCTGCATCTGTGGGCCCAAGCTCAATGTGACAAACCTTCTCACCGAAAGCTTGGCTAGTTCCATCTCCTCCCTAAGCCCCTGCCGCTTGTCCAAAAACTGCTGTTTGAAATCTCTAACAGCAGTCTTGCCCAGGGACCCGGGGCTCAGGATCAAGTCAGGACGGCCGAGCCATCTAGTCTGTTTCATTATGTATTTCAACCAGGGAATGTCTAACACCCCCTCCAATGCATGCAATCAGTAATTATAAGTTGGTTTAAGTTGGGGGTCAGACTTGGCCAGATTCTAAGCCAGCGCAACAGCGGCATGAAGGCGATCTGATCCGAAATATAACGCACCCCCAATTCCTTATGTATATTAAAAACAGGGGTTGCAGTGGGGACCGCAAGGAGTTTAGGCATTAAATTGTTCTCAGCCCCCTGGATTCCCTTCACATTCTTGTAGCCCCAAATGTCACACCCATACGTGGCCATTGCGATACATTTTGTGTTATAGACATTCAATAGTGCGGGAAGGGGCTTTGACCCCAATCTTTTAGTAAAATCCAGGGTGGCCCCTGCTGCTCTGGCTAAGATATTCTTTTTAAGTAATCGTTGCGAGCACCACGATCCCCGTTCGTCAAATAGTACCCCTAAGTATGGAAACTTGGACACTTTGGTTAGTTGGGCCCCCTTGCAATAAAGCTTGGCCTTAACCGCCTTTCGGGGACCTATGGTCGTTAGTATACGACTTCTTAAAATTTGTGGTTAGATCTAATGAGTCCATAAAGGCTATAAAACTAGTTAAAAGTCGTTGAAGGCCAAATGCGGTTCTGGCCAGTAGAACTGCGTCATCTGCTTACAGGCGTGCAGGGATCATCTTGGAGCTAGCTCTTGGTATGTCTTTGCAACTGGATATTAGGGAGTCTCCCAGTTTGTTAATGTATAGAATGAACAGCAAAGGGGCCAAGAAGCACCCATGCCGGACCCCCCTTCTTACCTGCCAGGAGTCTGCCAGACTCCCGTCTGCGTTGTACCTTACCGCTGCCGTGATATTTTCATGGGCAGTGTGCAAGAAAGAGACCAGTTCAACATCTAACCCCTGATCGCGTAAGACCAACCAAGGCTTAGACCTATTAACATAGTCAAAGGCAGAAGGTTAGATCCATGAAGGCTAGATGTAAAACTCCCCTCTTAGCGGTGGTATACTTCCCAACCACTAAATGCAGGTTGCGGCTTTGGTCCAGAGTCCCTTTTCCCTGCCTGAAGCCATACTGCAGATTGGAAATAATGTTAACAAGATCAAGCCAAACTGTTAGGCGATCCAATAATACTTTCCCCAAAATTTTAGCAGCTGAATCTAACAGGGAAATCGGTCTATAGCATGCAGGGTCATCCTGGCCGCCCTTTTTAAAAATTGGGATGATAACCGCCTTTGCCCATGATGAGGGAAAGCCACATGAGCAGGCTGCCTTAAAAACATGAGTTAAAATTTTGTCCCAGACTTTGGGATCGGCCTCATAAAGGTCCGATGCTACCCCATCTGGGCCAGGGCCTTTCCTCCAGATCTTGAAGTACTAGCTTTATAAACCTCGTCTACGCTGAAATGGGTGGGAATGCTTGCTGGGCCGGGAGTTATTTGTACTTCGGGGTCTTCTAGATTTACGTCGCTCTAGATGTTACCAAAATGCTGTACCCAGAGCTCAGCAGGCATCATACAGTCTCTGCTAGTGTTTGGCGTATCAGAAAAAAGAGGACTGCTGACAACTTACCAGAATCTGGTACTGTCAGCCAGGGCGCTAGCTTGGCTGAGCGCCTCCCAAGCCTGCTCCTTTATCGGCTTCTTCCTTACCTGAACTGTAAGTTTATATGCCTTCCTGCGGCTCCTTATTAATACTGCGTCCCTAGGGTTTTGCTGAAGGACCAGCATTAGCTCCTTATGGGCAGCTGAACAAGCATTGTCAAACCACCCTTTAAGTTTTGGGCAACTAGCTCTAGTTTTGGAGGTTAAGTCGGATGCTAACTGCTTAGTGATTTTGTTGAAGGCCTCTAGGATGGCTCTATCCTGTGGGACAGGATCCATACAAACTTGGAACTCCGGGGAGCAGATGGAATACAAATTATCTGAAAAACTCTCCGGGGTGATCCTTTTCTACTTCAGTCTCCGCACTTGGTGTTTGGTACTAATGTTAGGATTAGAGATTTGACTCGCCACCCCCCCTTTTATGGCGGAAGAGAGGGAGAGATCCAGTATTAGAGGATTATGATCGCTGTGGCAGTTCCAAGTAACACTTACATTTTGTACAGCCAGCGTTAATAATGCAGATAACATGATGTGGTCAATTATGCTAGAGCTACCACTTCCTACATAGGTAGGGACCAGGACAGAGGCGTCTGTTTCCTGTAGGCATTGCAGATTATTGGCTGAGAGGAGACATTCCAAAAAGGTGCCCAATGGTGTACGCTCAAAATGATTTGACGTTTCGGAACCATTCCCCTACTCTAACGTGGAAATACAGTTAAGACAACAATGATGGATGTTAAAATTCCCTAAAATTAACGTGTCATGATAAACTTGTCTTCCTGCCCCATAACTTTCCAGAAGATCCTCTAAGGCTGGAAGATGTTCAGTCTTTGAGATTTGGAGAAGGAATTGTAAAAATTAACCACTAGCATCGTGGGAAGATTCTTGCATGACCATTCCTATGCTAGCACATGGGGTAATCAACAATCAATCAGTTTGGCTTGGTAAGAAAGCTTAAGAGAAAACCTTAAAAAAAGATCCCTTGCTCTTCCCATGTTCGAGGGGATAGCGTGTTTACAAAATGTGATAAATCCATTCAAATAAAAACAATTGTTGGGCTCCCACGTTTCTTGTAGGGCAATAATGTGGTGTGTAGCAAGAAATGATTCTCAAGATATGTTGCCCCTCTTTGACCTGATGCCAGCTATATTTCAGGACAAGACTTTCATGAGAGGGTCAGCGGGGATGGCCGAAGTAGGGATGGGATTGGGGGGATTATCCAGCAAAGGTGAGAGTATAGGAGCAGGTACACGTGGCTTGGTAGATTTACAATACTAATTTTAATGAACTGTGCAAAATAAATGATGACGAAAAACATAAGATTGTTTACTGCATCATAAAAGCTTTCAGAAGTGTTCTGAAAACCTGAAAATGTGACAAGCCATAAATAAAGAGAGAGAAAAACAGTTATTTGCTTATGCAATGTAAACATGTGTTTAACAAATCAAATATGGTTAACTAAGAAAATGTGCTACTAATTACCTAACGTGACAAATGAAAAGAATGCTTACAGAAAGAAACGCTTGAAGACGATTGGAATGCTTAGTTTAAAGATGTTTGACAATACAAGATTTGCTGTTTTATTCTAGTAATATGAGAAAAAACAATGTGAATAACAAAAGTGACGCTTAACAATCAGTTTGAAAAATAAAAAAATTGTGAAATGTTCTTTTAAGTAGTACCTAATATTGACATGTAACTTCTTGAGAAAAGAGTAGTAAGTACAGTTTACTATGAAAACTGAATTATTCATATTAATGTGTGTTTTATATCATTCATAATGTGGTAATGATTTGACAAATTTTCGTGTTTGCCTCTTTTCCTCGTTTTGAAAAACTGAATCTAGCTGAAGTTGTCATTTCAGACGCTATGAGTTTCTTTTTATGCTTATGAACAATAGGTCTTTTTCTGGTTCAGCAACACTTTTGACAGAAATGTATCAATACCCTCAAAGAGCGTCTGGGAACGGGCAGACAGTGAACAAATGAATTTTTTTACTTCTGAGGAAAGGATGAAAGTTATAAAGTTGTTGATATTGATGATTTAGCAAAAGGGTTTACTTAATGCTTCCGGATTTCTTAGTAAGGTATTGATCACACTATGAGCAGCCCACTGTGAACAACCAATGGAACCCATAACCATAATTTGTGGGCATAACCTGAGAACTTTTGGAAGTATAATTGCCCCCTTGGAGGAGGAGCCAGTACTGGTTATCCTTTTCAATTTCCTTGCCTGGCATGCTGTTGGACTGAACTCTGATTCTTGTTCCTATGCCAAATGCATTTGGACTAAACTTTCTGAACTGACTCAACCTGTACTTTACCGGTTGGTAACGTGAGCAGGTATAACTCTTCGATTAGACTCTCCAGTATTCCTGTGACTCCTTACGATTCAACTCTGCATACTTGGTTTGTATAACCTGAATGATGAACATGACATTTCCATATCTCTCTCTCTTTATTCCTTAGGTGATCAGCGAAATGTATATTTACTGAATCTGTATGACAATGTATGACTAATTGCACTAAATGATTTTGATGAACAAAAGCTTACATGTGACTTGCGTTTCTTGACCATTCAAATTGAGGCTTAGATGATATACATGAGAAATGTTATTGTGTTTGAGTCATTCTTGGTGCGTAAATGTCTTGTTATAAGTTTTATTAATTAATGCCTAATGAAAGTTGTTTATTCTCAGCATGAATTTCGCATCTTCTTATTCCAGGTCCTTGTAAGAATTTGTCACATGTTCTCTTAATATCCAAGTCCCTGTTAGCTCACTTAAAAGATTCATCAGAGGATCTAAGGTTGCTAAGTGTTTTGATATGGGTCCAGAGAGGAAACTATTAGGAAATGTATAAAAGGATGTAAGTATATGGAAATACATTTTGACCAAGCTTCATGCTGCATCAGTTTTCTAGTAGCAGAGGATGGTTAGTTTGACTAACTAAACTAGGATATGAAGAGACATGATTAAAAGTGATTGGGTTTTTAGAGTGTGAAGAGAATATTAGGGTTTTGACAGGTGATTGAGTTTTGAAATTGATGAAAAGATTAAAATGGACTTGTGACCACAGAAACATTGTCGGTTTGTGATGATTATATGTTTATGTTGTGGTCCGTCCTGACTTAAATGAGTACAGGTCAGTCGAGGCTTAAGATCCCGGCATAGGGCTACAAGCTGTCTTAATGTAGCATACACCAAGTGTGTTTGTCTTCTTATTTGTGAGTACTGTGCAAGGACGTTGTTGTGGGCACTGAGAAAGGGAACTAGATGCACGACAAGTTGGAATTGTTGATATTTCTTCTGGGAGCGCACTGGGAGAGATCTTAAGAGTTTTTACTTAATTAGAGTGAAACCGCACTGGTTGAGGTTATCACAGGAAGCTAAAGAGATTTTTCTGAATGAGTGAGTATCTATAATTCTTTTAGTTGAATAGACAAAGTTGTTTTATATTGTATTCTTTTGTGAAGATTGTTTTTAAAGGACGAGAGAAAAGACGACGAACAAATTGTGAAGCTAGGATCAGTTGTAGTGAGGAGTTAGAATGACGTCATAAAGAGCCGCGCTGGTATTGATGGTTGGTGTAAAGCCGTGCTGGTATTATTGGATGAGAACGAATAGTGATTAGTAGTAGAAAACAATAATGCGGAAGAGAGTTTAGCGATTTTTAAACCACAGATTGAGTTAAAGGAAAGGAATCATGACATTTTTCAAACTGTTAAAAGCTTAAGTGCGAAAAGATGAGCTGATACCAACCAGGAATGGAGTTCCTGTGGCTCCGGAAAGCACACTTGCCTTGCAGATGTAATTACAGAAAGGATATCATGCTTGTATTTGGTTAGAAAATTGGGTAAAATACACTGAGAAGGATGCTCCGTTAGCATTTCCACAGAATGAGACATTTAATGTTAGAATATTAGAGCATTTGAGAAGACAAATGAATGATTTGAAACCTAACCCTAGGCCTATACAATCTGGAGCCCTTGAAGAGTCGGGGCATGAAGCACATCGGAGAAAAAAACGAGAAATGTCAGGGAAGATATAGAAATACAATAAATCGATATGAGCAGACAAAATGGGAATCCCAGAAAAAGATATGGAGTCAAGATGTAGCTTTGGGAGCCGGAATGTATCCGGTAATGGTAGCTAAACAAAAAGGAGAGAAATGTAAGGAAAAGAGGAAACATTTAGAGGAGGAAAAGGTTCAAGTACTCCCTGGAGCAGATGAGAATTTTGAGGATATAGATGATAAGTTGTTGAATGAGTTTTTGCTGAATAGACCCCCACCTTATAATGAAGAACAGCATAATTCAGAGACTAATCCATTTGAAGGTTTAAGACCAGAAGCTTAACCTGCAGACTTAAATCCAGCTTATAAAATAATAATTTTAGATGAGAATCGGACCCCTGAGAGAGCAGGATTTTCCAATATAGTTATGACAAATAATCCTGATGCACTATCAGTAACTGTAACAATTGGTCCGGTTGTTCCTCTTTATCAGACAGGGCAAGGAGTTTCACAGATTCATGCAATAACAGTCCCAAGTGAAAATATTGAGGAAATACATACATTACCAGCAAAAAGAGAAATTGTGAAAAATCAGGGAATAATGTGTACACCAGTGAGAGTAGAGACTAATGAAAATAGTGCAGAAGAGTGCAGTAGAACAAATTCCATCATGGAAGGGGAAAGTGAGTCATTAATAAATATTTCAGAGAAGGTCCTTGAAATGCTGAGCAGAGGACAGCGAATGATTTATGGGAAAGTTTTACAAATGGGTAGTCAGAAAACAGATTCACATTAACATTTAGACTCCTTTAGGGTGAGGGGTAATAACATTCAGCTGAAACATGTAAGGTAATTTATTGATAGATGTAGAAGTCTTTCTGTTTCAGTAAAACGTCGAGTCACATATAATTTTCAATTATGATATGTATGCCCACTTAATATAGAGAAACCTAGGGTTTATCCACAGTCATTTTTAACTTGAAACCTGCACTAATATCCAGAAGAATTCTTTATCAATTTTATTTTATTTTATTAGCTCCCAAAAAATCTCCTCAGATTTGGTTGCGGCCATCCGGGTGGTATACACCTACCTGGCTGAGGGGAGCAACCAATGATGAAACATGCCGCCATACGGCGGGTGAGGTGTCTCCTCTAATATCAACAGATATTCCTGTAGGGCATGATAGGAATGCCCATTTTGTGGATGGATTGATAGATGTGCTGTCATACTCTGTGTGGTATAGTAATTTTGTCATGAACAAGTCCACTTGAACCACTCCACAATATGAAAGCATCTCCTTCTTCTGAGGAAGATCCTACGGATGGGCCTCCCAAAAAAAAAAGTCAACACATCTGCTTTGTTGTTCTGTTCCATCACCTGACCAGCTGCTGAAAGCCTTTGTGGTGTGACCAACAGCCATAGCTTCATGCTCTCTTTGATTGGTTAAAACAATGTCACACCTCTTTCAAAATGAGGTAGCAAATAGCCCCACCAAAATATTATATTTATTTTACTATTTCAGTTGGCCTTAATAATTAGCTCACAAGAAGGGAACAGGTAAGAGTGGTAAGGGCTAATGTGATGAGAAAAAGGGCACTTTATCTGTAGATTTCTAGATGATTCCCCACACATTAAGCAACATATCCCTGAAAACATGCATATGATGAGGAAGAAATTCTCATCTATCAGTAGACTGGCATCTCTTGGCCACCCCTTAAAATCCTGGCAAAGCTGTTAATAGATAATACCAGCTAGTCATACATGAACTGTTTCACCTGGTGGGCTGTAACAACATGCCTATTCCCTACTGCCTGCCCCCCAAGGCCCAAGAATGTGCCAGCATTACTGAAGGCCAAGCCCCACTCCTGGGCATACTGCCATGTCCTGATATGGGTAGGTGTGCCTAACAAATTGAAGACCTCTGACTTAAATAAATGAGTTACACATCCTCTTCATTTTCAATAATTGAATGTGCAGAAGTTATTCTCTCTGCTTGTCAAAATTAATGCAACTACTTTTAACTAGGATCTATATTTTCTTTGGGGAGAGGGAACTCCTCCAAACCCCCTCATGTCTCAGATTTACCACTACCAACCCCTAAACTCTAAAATTACTCTCAACTCCCTTTATCACTGCTCACCCCTAAACCCTAAAATTACCCTTATCTGACTTTACCACTGTCCGTCCCATATACCCCAAATTATCCGACTCTCCCTTTACCACTACCTGCACCTAAATCCTTTTTTTATATTACATAATAATTATGTTGTTTTTTAACTTTCCTGTAAAGTACCAGGTAAAGGCATGCATGGTAAGGATACAAATAATGTGTGGTAAAGGATGATTGGTAAAGGCATTGTGTGATAACTCATGTTGGCTGTTTGAGGCACAGTGATTTTTCGCACAAACGACTGAACCATTATACAATATTTTGTAAAGAAAAACACCTCACCTTATTCCGACCTTCTTTTTTAACCATAATTAGCTTTGCAGGTTGGTGATGAAGGCAAAATGGAATAAAGTTTTCATTTCCATTCCCTTTTCCTTCCCCGGCCGAAGTGTAAAAGGATATATCAGCTTTCGAGAGTGCTGCATGGAATCTCTGGGACACGTTAAATAGTAAAATATTCAAGTGTTCTTGACAGAAAAGAGAAAAGAAAAGAAGCACATGGGTTAGCTCTATGGCATACACAAGTGAACAGTATTGTTAGCACACTAACAAATACACACTATTTTCCCAATGACTTTGATATTCCATATTCTAGAGCCCTACATCTTGAGACCAATGTGGTGCTCTCCTCCTTGGTCTGAGAAAGACCTTTGCACAGTCAATAGTGTATAAAAAAATAAAAACGTTGAAAGTTCAGGTGCATGAGCCGTGTTGACCAGCCAACCTAACCCCTCCTGCAAAACCTCTCTTGACGACTTACATTTAGGTCAATTCCATTATCTGCCTTCATACCCCAAGGTTTGAATTAGGGCTGCTTGTGTAGTTACAAGTATAGAGTGTGAATTGAGGACTGGGGGGTTAGAATGACAATATTTAATCAGCAGTTTAGAGGTTGTGGGAGGGGGAGGAGAGACCGTTAAGTCACATCATTCCAGGGTCAGGATGGAAAGGTCTCTGTAAAGTGGAATGTTGGGGCTAATGGTTTCTGGGGAACCTGGGGTGCCCAGCATTGAGAGACAAGATTAAGAGGGTTTCTATATATCAATTTCTCGACACAAATCTCATCTGGCACTGTTTTACGAGATCCACCTTCCGAGCAACAGGTGTCAAAACATGCTTCTTGCAAATGGGGAGTGGAAGTATTTAATAGAAAATCACTCCCATTCAAGGAAACTAGGAACTGGTTGGACCCAAATGCTACTTATGTACCTCTGAATAGGAGACACGACTATAGGGGCATAACTGATTTATATTTATGGTTCTCCACAACTTCAGAGCAAAGTACTAGCTGCACTGGATACCTTAATGACCGAAACCCCAAACACCATTCAAGTACTTGAGGGCAATTTGATTATGGCATGGATACTGGACAAGAAAGATTAAGAGAGCCGGACTTACCACGCACTGCGGTATCAGGACAGGTCATGTCTGCAACACCTTTTGGCTCAAGCACAAAGTGTAGCCAAAGGGGTGGCAAAGACACACATTACTCCTACTACTAGGGTTCCCAAAGCCCGCATTCCATATTTGATTATTTGTTCATATCATTAGACCAAAGGCTGACATGAGTCAGACTGTGGAGTTCTTGGCCAGGCAGACCTCTAATTACACCCCATTTCTGCTAATGGTAGACAAATGTTCTGGGTTGGTCTCTGTGAGATGGAGGGTCAATGCATGGAAGCTGCAACACCGTTCGTAGGTAGATCATTTGATGATCTTGGCCAACTAACATTAATTTGCAGAATGAGGGCTTAGTCGACCCATGTTGACCATGGGAAGCTTTAACATTGTTATGAGAGGCTAGGCCGTACCTACGGGGGTCTATAAACATATGCAGCAGTTCTGTAGAGTTAGGGAACTTTTATCTGCCATCACTGAAAAAAACAGGAACTAGCAGTGCTCCCCAATGACTCCAGGAAGATAACCCAAAAATGACTGAATAATGACTAGAGGGTGGTGGCAACTAGGTTACTTGGCCCTAATGTTGAGTTGAGTTATTCAAGTACATGTCTAACATAATTGGTTCCAGGCTCCTAAGCTTCTTGTAGGATGGCAAAATTGATGGGATTCTGTGGTCAAAATAGAGACAAGTACATTACATGGATCCGCAAACATGGACGTCCCACAGACAAAGGCACCTTATACTGTTCCAACTCCCTATTAAATGTGGAGGACAATGCAACATTCTAGATCAATGGTTCCTCGCAGGTATTATTATTCTGGTGCCCGCAGTTCTATGTTACTGAACCAATGCCAACTCTTGCAAGCAAACTTACTAGCCCTTTAATATTATGGCTCTTTAACGATGAGAAGCTGTTCGACTCTACAGGTTTGTGCATCATATTATATATAAAATAAGGAAAATGGTTTGTGGGTCCCAATTGTTTCTTGTTTACTCTCCTGTACACGTCACCCATAGCTGCAGTCTGGTTAAATAGAGTCCTTTCCCGACAATTTACTTCACAGATGTATGAGACCGCTCTTCCCCCTTTCTCTGAGTCTCTTCACCTTTGAGCAGACAGGGTCCATTGATTAGGGGGTGTGAGTCGACAGCAGTGAAGACAGAAAGACAGCACACTGCTATCTGAAGATGACATTCAACTGTTTGTTGTGGATCCCTTCAATACTCATATTACTCTACATTTTTTAAAGAACCTGCACTCCGCTCCAGATTTCGTATTAAGTGGTCTAGGTTCACTATTTGTCTGATCAACGGTTAGTTTAATGTGTCCCTTGCAGACCTTTGCATTCATTTGAGCATGGAAGGGTTTGAATGACAATCCCCAGGTCTCTCAAGAAATTCAGGGTGCAATTTGGAACTGTTAGTAGACAAGTTTAAAATAGATGTTCAGCATCAGATTAGATTACTATAGTCTGTCCTGTTGAGGGCCATTCATTTGAAAAGGGTCTCAATCTCAAGGTACACCCATGTCCTTCAGAATATGCCATCCTGGCTTTCTAGGGATATTTTAAAAGGGCAGACTCAGTGCTCAGAACCCTTCTCTGGGGTGTCTGCCACAAGGATCTTCTTTCCTACATTATATAATCAACCTATAATGGTGGCATATCATTGCCCAATCCGCACTGCGGCAATTGAGAGTATCACCTTGTGGTAAGTAATAGGTGGCCATAGGAACCCTCCCCAGAAATCCCAATATATATAAATGCGAAATTCATGAGTAGAAAAATTACTCACATTTCCTCTACATTGGTAAAAATGAATGAGGGTCCGCCACAGGGAATGAAAATGTTTCTCAAGATTGCATTTAATATTGTACTCTGGGGGGACGTGGCAACGCAAGAAGGCTGACAGGATACGTCCTTGAGGGGCTCCTCCTAAGCCACGTGAATATCCTATATAATCAATCCTGTCTTAGCAGTGCTGATTTGTTCTGTACTCTGGGGGGGTCGATTGGGGATCCCTTCTCTCCTCACCCACGCAGTTTTGATTGTCATTGGGCAGTGGATGCAGATTGTGGCGTGACTGGCAGCTGCTGGGGGCCTACCTCAATTGCGGGTGCAGTGGAGCCTGCTTGTAGCGGTTCGAGTTTGGCCCGCGCCTGGAAGCGGCCGGCTGGTGCCAAGATCCTGGTGGCACAGGTCCCTGGAGCTGTTGGTGGTGCAGAAGGTGTGCCAACTGCCTCTTTGCCATTTTGGGCTGACACTGGAGTCGCGGTGAGAAGCATGAGGATTGGAGCTTCGTGCTAGCATCAGGGCTCAGCAGCGCATGCATCCTTCACTCCCCTGGGCGTGGCTTGCCTGCATCAGCTGCCGGGGCCGCTGGGCGCTCTCAGCTGTTCGGCAGAAGCCCTGCATGGACGTGGGGATGTGAAGGAAGTGACAGCAGTGGGGAGAGGGTGAGAAGGCCTTGCAGATTGGCTTGGCAGGGCCTGTGGAGACTTACCCGGTGGGGCGTTGCAGTAGAGGGGGGGGGGGGGGGCTTTGACCGGCTAGTGAGCCATTTGCTGGGCCTCCTTCCCTATATTGGAATATCGGTTGGCCATGAATTAGCATAGTCCCGAGATCTGCCTACAGGACTGGTGAGGATACACTTGATGGAGGTACTGTCATTGGCGGGGCACACAGGGACATTGTGCTTTGGTCTGCCTGTAGGTTATAAAGGGGTGCCCCCGGAGTGTATAGATTGCACCCTCAACAGGGCGTATCCCTTGGTGCATCCTGTTGCATGCTGCCTCTCAGGGAGGTATCCAAAGGAAACATTAGAATTTATTTATTTTAAACATTTATAAAGCGCAGCGTATACCCGTGGGTGTCTTGGCGCTATAACTTTGCTGAAAATCCCAAATTGAAGATGTTTCTACCTTAAACGTATTGTACTGAACAGATTATTGGTCGAATAACCAGGTTTTTACCAATTTTCTAAATTGAAGTAACGAGGGTGACAGTTTTATTTCCTTTGGAAGCATGTTCCAGATTTTGGCAGCAGCGTTGGTAAAGCTTCTATCGCCCCATGTCACCGTCCTGGTGCGTGGTACTACCAGTAGATGTCTCTGTTCGGAGCGTAAGGATCTTTTTGGTAGATAGTAACAGAGTTTCTGTTTGAGAAATGCTGGTCCAAGACCCTTGAGGGCTTTATAGGTGAGACACAAGGTCTTGAATCTAATGCGATTTCTCACTGTTAACCAGTGGAAGTTTCTTATCGCTTGCTTGGTGGACTGGAACTTAGGAATGCCAGCTACTAGCCTTGCGGCATCGTTTTGTATGAGCTGCAGTTTGGCCACCACCCGTGCCTGGGCATTTACAAACAGTCCGTTACAGTAGTCAAGTGATGAGAGTACTAAGGAGCTCACCACTGTTTTCCTAGCACTCTCAGGGAGATAGGGCAGGATTTTTCTAATGATCTTAAGCTTGTAGAAAGCAGACGACGCAACCTGGTTGGCATGGTTGGAAAAATTAAGATTGTCGTCAAATATAATTCCTAAATTCCTGACCTTTTTCACTGGTTCTGGGGGGGCTCCGAGAGGTGTCGGCCACCAAAGAGTGGACCACTGCGGCGATAGATTTCCAAAGATCATTACCTCGGTTTTCTCCGAGTTGAGGCGCAAGCAATTCTCAGACATCCATTCCCTGATGGCAAGCATGCCTTCTTGGAATCTGGCGGCAACCTCCTCCCCAGTGTTCTTAATTGCGATCACCAGTTGGGTGTCGTCGGCGTAAGAGGTAAGGCTCATCCGGTAGTTCTTAATCACCCTTGCTAAGTCCGACACATAGATGTTAAAGAGTGTCGGACTTAGGGATGAGCCTTGCGGGACGCCACATGGGAGGGCGAGCTGAGGAGATTGAAATGCGCCCAATGTCACTGCCTGCGTTCTATTGGACAGGAATGAAGCCAGAAGCTCCTTGGCCTTGGAGCAAATGCCCATCTCCTCGACACGGTCAATCAGGACAGCATGATTGACCGTGTCGAAGGCCGCCGAGAGATCCAGCAGGACCAGTATTGCTGTTCCTCCTTGGTCCCTAATGGTTCTGATATCATCGGCGGCCTTAATGAGGGCAGTCTCCGTTCCATGAAGTTTCCGGAACCCAAACTGCGACTCATCCAGGAGATTATTTTGTTCGATATATTCAGCTAGTTGAATATTCATTGCTCTTTCCACTATTTTAGCCAGGTAGGGCAGGCTGGCAATGGGTCTATAGTTGTTGGGAGTTGTTTTATCAAGACCAGTTTTTTTCAATAGGGGTTTCAGCAGAGTGTTTTTTAACTTATCTGGGAAAATCCCAGATTGGAACATGGCGTTACAGATGGGAGTAATGACTTTGCTCACCACATCAATTACTGGAATGAGGATTTTAGGGGGGCAGGGATCTAAGGATGAACCTGTTTTTACCAGTCTCATGAGATCTCCTATTTCCTGATTCGTCATATCCCTAAATCGAGTAAACGAACAGTCCAAGCTATTTTTTGATGATTTAGGATGTATGCTGGTGCTTGATGGAGTAACCGAGAATTCTGCATATATATCGTTTACTTTTGAAAAAAAGAAACCTGCTAGATTATTGCAGAATTCCTGAGATGCAAGGTGGGTTCCACTTACCTGGCAGTGCCTCGGCTGGACTGCCCCTGCCGGGACTAGGTGTCACTGCTGTTTTTCAGCAGGCTGCTGCTTTGTGGTCCTTCCCTCTCCAGTGGTTCACCTAGTGGTTGTTGTTGGCGGATGACATTGCCCGCCCCCCCCCCCTCATGGGTAAAGGCAGGCCTCAGGGGTCCTTCAGGACATCACGATGGAGCACTACACAACACCCCAGGCGAGACAGAAACGCCAGGGAGGATCTCGCCGTATTCCTAGTCTAGAACTATCGGCTGGGAAACCTATGAGAACAGAACTCTTGTGGCAATCCAGGACTCTAAGGCTGTGCTGGAAGGGTAGATAGAAACGATCTAGGTCAATCTGCTCCGCACAGACGTACACAAAGTATCCAAGAAGTTGCATGCAGCTGAGGAGCCAAAAGGCAGTCTCAAGCTAGAAGCGGCCACTCTACAAAAGCAAATGGAAGGTGTCCTCTCCAGGTTGGGATACTGGAAGCCCAGACAGAAGACGCAGAGGTGAGATCTCTACGTAATAATGTTAGACTTCTGAGCTTCCCGGAATGAGCAGAAGGGGGATCAACAGAGCAATTCATTAAACAATGGGTGCAAGATGGTGATGCAACCGAAAGACCTTTCCAGCGTACCGAGGTCCACATAGCCTGTATACAAGAAACATCATGACTAATGAAATACAGAAACTGGGGAAAAAATGGAGGGCACAACTTTACTCAGTCACGTACTCTTCATACGCCGGAGGGGAGGCCATCTGGATGGATCCAGGGGTACCCTTCCATCACACATACGCAGAGGAAGACGTAGAGGCCCGATACATACTTGTACAAGGAACACTGGATGGGAAGGCTGTCTCTAATATCAACAGCTATGCACCAAATAAAGAAGATAGGCACTTCTTAACAAATATGCAAGACATACTATAGGACAGCATAGATTCCGCTATCCTTTGGGCAGGGGATTTTAATTGTGTTGCAGATGGTGAGAGAGACAGACATTCACCTCTGGCTGGAACAAAACCACTGATGACCAGGTTGCTCTTGGTGGTCATGCACAATCTGTTTTTTTTTTAGATAGCTGGAAACTTCTCTCCCTCCAGACATATGAATACACTTGTCATTCCTTGACACACAATGCATTTAGTCACTTGGATAGTATTATGGTGGCAGAGCAGCCGCACCACACCTTAAACAAGGTAGTGCATTTGTGGAGGTGTCTTTCTGATCATGCTCCGATGCTGCTGTACGTACAATGACAGGGGGAGGTAGAGTTGGTGTTTACTCCTAGATGTCCTGACAGATGCTTCTTGTACAGCAGCCTCAGCGGATGTACTGACAGATTACACGGAGCATAATTGGGGCACAACGGTTACTAGAGCCAACGAATGTGAGGCTTTGAAAGCGGTGATGTGCAGTGCTTGAATAAGGTCCACCACTAGGATATGAGAAAAGCTGGAGGCAGATGTAGTATGACAAGAGAAACAGCTGGCTGAACTTCAAAAGGAAGAGGCTGAGTTGCTGGAGATGAGACAGGGTGCTGCAGAAGTTACACATGACCTCTGGAAGATGTTGGTAAGTAAACACTTACAGAGTATTGACAAGGCCTGCACAGGGAGGGGGACAAGTCAAGGAATTTCGTGGCTTAGATTATGCGACAGGAACAGGAGGTGACACCTATATTGCACCTGCATCTCCCAAAGGGTTGAACTGTCATTGGTCGAGAGGCCATATTGAGGACCTTTCAAGCTCACCTTCAGAAGGTGTATAGGGCTAGAGAAAAGGTCAGTTAGGATGCTTTGGGGACATACCTCTGGGGAATGGAGCTTCCCGGGCTTGCTCCAGATAGTGTACAGGAATTGGACTCAGACTTCACAGTGGAGGAGTTGAGGGGTGTCCTGCAGGAACTAAATAGGTCTAAGACGCTGGAATGCGATTGCTTCCAGGTAGAGTTCAACCAAACGTACTTTGCACATTTGTCAGAGCGGCTGTTGGAGGTATTCCAGGAGGCGTTCGATAAGAAGATTCTCCCCAAAGCCATGCGTGAGGGTGTTATCTGCAAACCTGGAGGGACTGCTCCAGACCCTTTTTCTTACTGATCGCTCACCATGATTAATGCAGATGTTAAGGTTCACTGTAAGCTTCTGGCGACTAGATTGGGGCATTGATACGGGACCTAGTGCATGACGACCAATGTGGGTTTATCCCAGGCTGGAGCATGGCTCTATATATCCAATGACTAACACATGTCTCACACGCAGTGGTTGATGAGGAGCAGGAAATGACACAAGTGGCTGTCGATCAGAAGAAGGCCTTCAATACTGGCGACTGGTCCCACTTGATGGAGGTGTTGAGGGTGCTGGAGTTTGGACCTTGCATTAGAGATTGGGTGCGGTTACTGTACACAGAGCCCATGGCCTGGGTCCCTGGGTAGGAGGGGCGGAGTCGGAGAGTTGGCTTGTGGGATGGGGGTACCCATCAGGGTTGCCCACTCTTACCACTGCTTTTTGCCTTGGTGCTGGAACCCCTGGCTGCCCTATTACACAAGGAGATGAAGGACTGGGGGATTCCGATACACAACACTACTATCATTGTTTCGCTGTATGCAGACGATGCCCTTACTTACATTTGTTCCCCTAGGGAAGCAGTTCTAATCCCGATGCAATCCTGGCTATTGGGTCAATAATCATAAAACACTCTAGTTTCCCCTGAATGTATTAACATCAATCCAAATAGAACAACTAACGGAGCTCTGCTTCCGATTTGAGACAGACTGGTTTCGGTGCCTGGTAGCCCATACGGAGACACAACAGAGCCAACATATTATAGAACAGGTGCGGGGAGGTCTTCACGAGCCCTTCAATTTTGGAACACACTTCCCCCCTCAGTCATGGGCAGCATGGCTTTCGCCAAGATCAGTGGTGTAACGAAAGTTGGGGGGGGGGCCTGCAAACTACATGGAGGGGCCTCCTCATTACTCACTTAGAAGCTCTCAGGCCGGGGTACTGCGCTGAGCCTTTCTTACACCACTGGCCAAGATGGTCTTTCTCCCCAGGTGTTTGTAAGCTGTTCAGAGTTCTCTATGTTCCATAAATCAGGGTTTTTTCCGGGAGACTGGACAGTTGATTAGTCTCCTTGGTGTGGGCGGATCGCCTTAATAGGGTGGCTTTGTTGATGCTGCAAAGAGATATGGCTGAAGGGGGTCTGGCACTGTCAGGTATGCAGCACTATTATTATGTAGCCCACTTACAATATTCGGATCAGTGGCTTCTGGATTCGGCCATTTGTGAAAAACGATTACTGCAGAGCAGAACTGGCAGTGAGACACTAGCTCGACTCCTCATGAGAGATGGATGAGCGGACTTCCCGGTTTCCTATCTAGTGTGACAGATGGTGGTAATTTGGGAGGGGGTAGTCACTAAAGTGATTCAAAGAGCCCCATTCGATCAGGAATTGCGGTTGTGGGACAATGTTCCATTCTATCCAATGGACGTGGATATGTACATTGAACGGTGGAGAAATAGGGGTTGCCTCTTAGCTGGAGAACTGTACCAGGGGAAGTTTTCATTACTTTGCAGGAGGCCCGGAGCACTCTTCAACTAGGAGTTGGTCTAGGGGTGGTGCACGTTTCCGGCTGTGCTAGTGCCGTCACATGTGCTTGGTGTGCTTCTCTGCTGAGGGGAAAGGAGAAATCTAATCACACGTCTGTATAGAGCTCTAGGCGGAAGACCTTACCTGACGCCCACTGCAAGTCGGATGATCCCAGGAGAAGGAGCTGGCTGAGCCCTTCTTGGATGCGGACTGGGAGCGGTCATGTGCATTGGTTTGTGAGTTTTCTAGTAACAGCAGTTTCAAGTTTATAAATTTCAATTACCTTCACCGGACTTCTATTACTTCTTATGTCCTTAGTAAGATGTATCCAACCAGGGAGCCAATATGTCCCAGATGAAAGGAGGATAAAGCTTCTTTTTACATTTGGCATATGTCTGCAGGGAGGTGATAATGTTCTGAGAGGAGATAGTGCCAAGGGTCAAGCTACAGTTGGGTTTTCACTCCAGGCCACACTACAGGCATGCCTACTGGGGATAGTAATGCAGCCTAGGGAGAAGAAAAATGGCAGATAAATTCATGCAACTTGCTCTTTTATTAGCACAAAGGAGAGGGCTATCGGTTGGATGGGTACTTGTACGCCTGTTAGTCATAGAAAACAAAGTGGTCCTAGACAATATTTATCTAACACCTTTAAATGTAATATTCATTTTCGCATCAAGGTAATCTTTGTAGGACTTAATCCTGAAAAGGAAAGAAAAAACAAACCAAATGCATTTGCAGTCTCGTCATAAAATACCCAAAACAAGATATTCTGACACTGAGTTTTATATAGCAATGTAAATTCACAATTTATTTCATATTCATATATAAATATTTATAGAGACCCAAAGGTTGGGGGAGTTCTGCCAGGTGCAGTAGAAAGTACAAAGAGGTTCTGCTCAAGTGAAGGGAGAGAAAAAATGAATAAAAGAAGGTAATCCAATACTTCTAAACCAGAATCTAAGGTTCTATTCCCTTAGTATTATAACCTGCCCCACGTATATCAATCATACGATTGGGTTATAATCTTTCCAAGGACAGGGGAAGGGGTACAGGCATAAAGGAAAAGGGGGGGGGGATCGTCGACGTTTCGACCCTGGCGCTGTGAAGGGAGGATCAACACCTCAGCTACGGGTCTTCTTCAGGACGGACAGAAGGGGAGAACCTAGGAGAAACCATATGAAGAATCAACCAACTACTACCTTCAAAAAGGACTCACCAGTTAATGGTGTGCTCAAATATCCCAATAAATGAACCACTTGATCTATCAATCTTCCTTAGCTAAGGAAGATTGATAGATCAAGTGGTTAATTTTTTGGTTTTATCATTTGGAACATGTATGAAGAAATCTTTCATCTTGTGAATCTCTAGTGCCACTATTTTGTTGAGGGGCACTTAGCCATATGCGTTTTCTCGTTGTCTGTAGGTGGCCACCCTCATTCTTGGGGCGCTGTCTCTCTGCAGTTTAGGTAAAGTACCCAACCCCTTGACTGGGTGTTTTTAATTATTTCATTTTTTGAAGGTAGTAGTTGGTTGATTCTTCACATGGTTTCTCCCAGGTTCTCCCCTTCTGTCCGTCCTGTAGAAGACCGGTAGCTGAGGTGTTGATCCTCCCTTCACAGCGCCAGGGTCGAAACGTCGACGATCCCCCCCCCCCTTTTTCCTTGATGCCTGTACCCCTTCCCCTGTCCTTGGAAAGATTATAACCAAATCAAATGATAGGAAGCAAATGGGCCCCGTTTTAGAAGTGCTTCACAGTAGGAGAGTGAATGCCCTTTGCGTCCTTGGCAGGCCGTTAGCTTCAGCTTTATCACTCTTCACTCCTCATAAACAGCTCTTCTCCCATTACAATACCCTTTGTAATGCACGCATCTAATGATCTTCTGTGTGGGGGGAAATCACAGTATGCCCGGATGCACAGGTGCGCAGCTTAGGGGGAACATAGGTAGGAAGGGGCCGGAAAAGAACAATAGTTACTTACCTGTAATCTGTGGTTCTCCAGTATTGGTGTCTTTCATAGATTCACATGCCTGAATCATTCCCCGTCGTCGGAGTAGGAGTCCCACGGTACATAAAAAAGCAGTAATATGCCATTTGTACATAGCAAATAACAGTTATACTAAACCAGGAAGTAAAGTAGCCTCAGCTACCAAGGAAAAAACTTCCACATTAGTGACTATCCAAGTCATTATGTTTAGACCAAACTGCAGCCAATCAGGCCACAGCTCCCACCAGAATATTCTCCCCAGAGACCCAGGCTGTCAGATTTTTGTAGCACCGGAGTGTACCAGAGTATATATATATATAAATATCTTAACAGTCTGGGTGAGACTCTGAGGGGAGGTGGGTGGGTGCATGTGAATCTATGAAAGACACCAATACTGGAGAACCACAGATTACAGGTAAGTAACTATTGTTCTTCTCCAGTATTAGGGGTGTCTTTCATAGATTCACATGCCTGAATCCGAGTAGTTAGCAGTAATACAATATGTCGCTCTTAGACGCCAAGGAAAACAGTTTTCATGCATGAAAATAAAGTAATGCAATAACATATGAAAGCGTCAAAAGAGCAATAGGAGGTGGGAGAGATCATCAGAGGCTCACCTTATTGAAAAAGATTACGCAGGACTGCTCTCCCCAACGAGGCATCGGTATCACTTGAAGAATCCAGACAGTAATGTTTCGTGAATGTGTGCCTGCTGGACCATGTTGCAGCTCTGCAAATCTGCAGGAGAGGCACACCAGCAAACAAAGCAGTTGAAGAGGAGACTGCTCTCGTAGAATGCGCTCTAGGTAAGGTCTGTAAGGGTTTACCTGCTTGTTGATGGCAGAGCCCTATCGTGGATGAGACCCACCTGGCGATAGTCTGTTTTGTCACTGCACAGCCTTGTCTTGGTCTGCCATGCGCTACAAATAGCTGATCCGTTTTTCTGATGGCAGCTGTCCTTGAAAGATCAAACTTAAGGCATCTCTTAATGTCTAATGTGTGTAAAGTCCGCTCAGCTGGTGACTGCGGATTGGGAAAGAATGTCTTAAGTATCACTGGCTCATTTAAATGAAAATCCGATGGCACCTTGGGCATGTACTTCGGATTGGTGCGTAGTATCACAGAGTCATTTGTGAATTGCAAGAAAGGTGGCTTAGACGTGAACGCCTGCATGTCACTCACCCTTCTGGCCGATGTTAACGCCAGTAGTAATGCAACCTTCCAAGTGAGGAACTTGAGATCAACTTTATGGATTGGCTCAAAGGGATGGCGCATGAGCTGAGCTAGCACTATATTCAAGTGCCAGGATGGGGGTGGCCGACGTATTGGAGGAAACATACGAAATAAACCTTTAAAGAATTGCTGGATTATTCTTGAGGAATATAGAGAATTCGTACCATCCTGACGGTATCGGGATATGGCCGCTAAAAACACTTTAAGTGTTGAGTGCGCCAAACCCGATTTAGCCAACTGTAGAAAGAAGGGTAAGATCTTTTCCGGTTCCGCATTCATGGGATGTAAATTCATAGTTTGGCACCAAACACAAAAGCGCTTCCATTTAAGCTTATAAGCTTTGTTCGTTGAAGGTGCTCTAGCATTGGCTAGGACTTCTTGACAGTCATGCGGAATGTTCAAGTGTGCAAACTCATGGTGTTGAGGAGCCAAGCCGATAATTTCAGAGAATGAGGGTCTGGATAATACACCCTGCCTTCTTGAATTGTCAGAAGATTCGGAATTTGAGGCAGTTGGACTGGTTCGCGTTCTGATAGAAGAAGAAGCTGTGTGAACCAATACTGTCGTGGCCACCGTGGAGCAATCAGAATTAGTCGACACGGTTGTCTCCTCATTTTCTTGATGACCTTCGGAATTAATGGAATTGGCGGGTAGGCGTAGGCAAATATCCGCTCCCAATTCATTGACAGAGCATCCCCGCAAGAATCTCTGTGGGGAATCCAGCTCGCAAAGTGTGTACATTTCTTGTTCTGATATGTTGCGAAAAGATCCAGATCGGGGTGACCCCATCTCTGAAAGATCCGATCCAGCGCTGGCTGATGCAGTTCCCACTCGTGAGTGCTGCTCTTGGATCTGCTCAGTGAATCTGCCAGCACATTGGCTACTCCTGGAACATGCACCGCTGACAAGTTGATGTCGTGAGTCAGAGCCCAATTCCAGATCTCTTGAGCCTGTTGGGACAATCGGGCTGATCTTGTGCCCCCCTGCTTGTTCAGGTAATGCATGCTCGTTGTGTTGTCTGTTCGAATTAACACTGTCGAGCCTTCTAGAATCGCTTGAAAGGATTTCATGGCGAGGAAAATGGCCCTTAATTCCAATAGATTGATGTGCCATTTCTTTTGATGACTGTCCCATTTGCCACTGATCGTCATCCCTTGAAGGTGAGCGCCCCAACCTTCTAGCGAGGCATCTGTGGTTACTATGAATCTGGGGACCTCTGCAAGGAAAGCACAACCCACTTGCAGGTTGTGTTTCTGACTCCACCACAGGATTGTATTCTTCATTCGAGGTGTTAAGGTGATGATATCCTCGAAGGAACCTGATACCTGCACCCATTGGTGACTGAGTTCCTCTTGTAAGGGTCTCATCCTCAGACGACAGTTCGGAGTGAGAGGGATGCACGATGAGATCATCCCTAGGAAAGATTTGAATTTTCGAACAGAAACGCACTCTTTTCTGAGGAGTGCAGTCGCCATTTTTTGGATCTTCTCCTGTCTTTCGCTTGAAATGAAGACCTGAGCGAGCTTGGAATCCAGCATTGCTCCTAGTAAAGACTTCCTTTGTGATGGTATCAGATCTGATTTCTCGAAGTTCACTGAAAAACCCAGGCTTTGAAGTAGGTAAAGGCATATCTGGACATGTCTGCTTGTTGTGGCGTAGGAATTGGCCTTGATAAGGCAATCGTCCAGATATGGGTATATCTGAATACCCTATAATCGTAAGTGGGCCGCTACAGGTGCCAACATCTTTGTGAATACCCTCGGGGCTGAACGTAGTCCAAAGGGAAGCACCTTGAATTGGAAATCCCTGCCAGCCACTCTAAACCTTAGGAACTTCCTGTGTCTGGGGAAAATGGGTACGTGGCAGTAAGCATCCTGAAGGTCGAGTGTTGCCAAGTGGTCCCCTTCTGCCAAAAACTGGAGGATCTCTTGGAGTGTTAACATTCTGAACGTTAATTTTTTGATGTATTTGTTGAGGGCACGCAAATCGAGGATTGGGCGCCATTCTCCTGATTTTTTGCGTATCAAGAAAAAACGAGAGTAAAAGCCTTTCCCTCTCTGGTGTTGAGGTACTCTCTCGATTGCCCCCTTTCGAATCATTGTATTGATTTGGATGAATAGCTCTTTGAGATGTGCTGGGGGCGGTCCTTTTGGGGGTGAATTTGGAGGGGTTTTTACAAATTCTAATATGTGGCCTTTGGAAACCACATCCAGCACCCATTTGTCTGTGGTAATTTTTGACCATTTTGAGCAATGTAGGGATATTCTTCCTCCAATTCGTTTCTGGCTGGGACAAAGTGGCGGAAGGAAGTGAGTCTCACTTTTTGCTGGTGTTGTCTCTACCCCGATATGTCGTTTTCCCTCGGGGCTGTGAATAATTATTTCTTCTCTGGCCATAAGGCTGTTGTTTATATGGCTGGTACCTCTGGGTATTTTGGGTGTTCGTATAGGAACGCTGTTGGTAATATCCTCCTCTATTTGTGAAGTTCCCCCTTCCTCTAGCACCACGAAAGGAAGATTTCCGATACTGCAGAGTACCCAACGATCGTGCAGTTTCGGTATCCTTCTTGATGGCCTGCAAAGCCTCATCCACATGCGAGCCGAATAGGTACTCGCCATCATAAGCCATGTTTAACACCTTGGCTTGCACCTCCTGCCTAAAGGATGTAGATTTCAACCATCCCTCTCTTCTAAGGACAGCGGCTCCTGCCAACTGTCTGAATCCTGTAGCTGCTACATCCACTGCAGCATCAATGATCTCCGACGAAGCACACTCCCCTTCCTGTAGAATTTTCATAGCCTCGGTCCGGTCCGGTTCAGGCAGTTTCTTAATGTATGGCGAAATGTCTGACCACATCTGCCTATCATACCTGCCGAGAATTGCCATTGAATTAGCAACCCTAACTGTGGTCGCTGCAATCGTTGATACCTTTTTTCCAATGGTATCGAGTCGTCTCCCGTCTCTGTCCGTTGGGGTAGAGATTTGAGACGACGGGTTCTTTGCTCTCTTTTGAGCTGCTTGCGCAATGACCGACTCCGTCTTGGCCTGGCCGATCAGGCAAGCGGGTGAAGAAGATGGTGCTCTGTACTTCTTATCCACTCGCGGTAAAACCGCAGGTAAAGAATTTGGCGTGGCCATGATCTATAGACCTTCTTTCCAAATAAATTCTATAATAGGAATAGACCAACTTTGCCTCTGAGACAAGCTCTTAAAGTCGTACAGGAAACATTCGTCCTGTTTAGTCTCCATGGTAATGAGAAATCTCCTGGTTGCATTGTCCATAATCCTATGGAAATTTGCAATATCCACCGGAGGTGACTCAGCCTTTGGTTGTTCATCTGGAGAAGGTGTGTCAGCTTGATAATCTTCATACTCCGACGAATCCGATTTATCTAATTCACCTTCTTCCTGAGCCTCCTCCTCAGTATTCTCATCCTCCGTTTGGTTATAGGGCACCGGTATGGATGGGTTATGCCCCGTTTCTTCTGGCATAGTAGGCATTGAATTCGGGGTCACTCTAGGCTGTGGAGAAGAGATTTCTGATTCGCCAGACTCTGAAGGCGGAAAACGGCGATAGTAATCGCTCAACATGGACTGTAAATTTTGGAAAAGTTCCATAGGCATTTGCATCCCTGGTGTTGGTGCAGTGTCCAACCTGGGCGATTGTGTCACTTGCTCCTCTTCTTCCTGATCCTTTACTAGTATAAGCAAGTCCGATGGACTCTTGGCTGCTTGAAATAATTCATCACCAGAGACCTCTTCCTCAGAATCCAAGAGCCTGTCTGGCAGCGTTAATGGCGACATAGATGCAGACTGGGATGGGCGCTTTTGTAGTAGTGCCGCAGTGGTGGCTGGAGATGGCAGCGATATCACATTGCTTCTAGCTGACCAGACTTGGATATCTGTGCAGGATGACAGCTTTGGTGTTATGGGGTTCTCTTGAGCCACTGGAAAGTCTTGTGGCTTAGACTTCGTTGTGGACGATGCACTCGTCGACGATGATTGCTCCGTCGACGACTGAGGCTGGTTAGATTTCATCGACGGGGCCATTTTCATCGTCGACGGGGCCGTCAATGGGGCCGTCGACGGAACTATCTTCTTCGTCGACGGGGTCTTCTTCGTCGACGATGGGATCGTCGACGGGGCCGTCGACGGGGTCTTCCTCGTCGACGATGGGATCATCGACGGCTGCTTCGTCGACGGTGTCGTCGTCGACGGTAAGGTCTTCTTCGTCGACGGTAAGGCTGTCGTCGACGGCAAGCTTTTTGTCGACGCTGATATGTGCTTCGTCGATGGAGGCTCGTCAACGGTTGGTGAAACTTTCTTCGTCGACGAGATGGGACGAATCTGGACATGAACAAAAGTTGGAGAGGACGCTGAGGACATCACCAAAGAGGGTTTTGGTGAGGAAAAGGTCATAGTAGAAGTCACTGCAGTGGCTGTTTGACAGGAAACCGGCAGAGAAGTTGCTGCCTTGGTTACGGGCTTCTGAGGTGACAATAAAGACACAGTCTTTTTAGATTCTGGTGGCCTCACGGATTTTTCAGAGGATTTCTTCATTTTTGAGGTAGAAGGCTCAACAGCGTCCTGAGTGAGCTGGGCCTGCCTCGCCACCTTAGCCTTAGGACTAGTCACCTCACCCTCAGCCATCCTTTTCCTAGATCCCATAGAAGACACGGAGGCCAAACTTCCTACCTCAGAGAGTGGCATATCCTTGTCCTTAAGCCGCTGTATCCACAGCAGTAGGCGACCCTCTCTGTCCCTGAGGGTTTTTGCAGGAAAAGTGCGACAAATCTTGCACTCCTTAGCCTGATGATCTGGATACAAGCAGTAGATGCAGAGAGTATGCGGATCCTCCTTGAACAGCCTTGCCTTGCCGCAGGATTCACAGGCCCTGAAAAGGGACTTAGATTTTGACATGTTTGAAAGTGAGAACTTTCAAAAGTAGAGAAAAAACTGAGCAGAGCTCAGAGAGACTCCCTATCACACGACGTGCGGTAAAAAATCTGACAGCCTGGGTCTCTGGGGAGAGTATTCTGGTGGGAGCTGTGGCCTGATTGGCTGCAGTATGGTCTAAACATAATGACTTGGATAGTCACTAATGTGGAAGTTTTTTCCTTAGTAGCTGAGGCTACTTTACTTCCTGGTTTAGTATAACTGTTATTTGCTATGTACAAATGGCATATTACTGCTTTTTTATGTACCGTGGGACTCCTACTCCGACGACGGGGAATGATTCAGGCATGTGAATCTATGAAAGACACCCCTAATACTGGAGAAGGAAGGTTTTTACACTAGTCTTAAATGTAATAAAGTTCTTCTCTCCCCTACTATTGTGATGGCGTGAGTTTCATTTCAAGTAAGGAGGTGTCTATCCATATCTGAATTTATAAATAAGGAAGAGACACCTGCCTTACATCCAGTCTTCTACCTATAGTCGGTTTAAGGCTTTCCATGCCATGGATGCTGTTGCTAGTGAGACACCATTATTCTTCACACTCTGAAGTTGCAGGATCTGTTGTTTAAATATTCCCATCAAAGTGCCTAATTATAATCTAGTTTGGCATTGACAATAGATCCGATTAGGGGCCCGAGCAGATGGGGGCTCCAGATACATTTTACTACAGTTCACAGCCTCTGAATATAATGCTGAACACATGATTAACATGAGCTTCGAGGATGAAGTGTTATCAAGGAAGACTCATGATTCCTCACTTTGAACTTGGAGGGGGCAGTCTGGTTAAGCAGTGGAGGGAGTAAGAAGAACTGGTGGAATTCATGGAAGCTTAAGCGAAACCCGAAGGAAAAGTGTATTAGACTACTAAGAGTAAAAGTTTATAAAGTTATAACTCACTACAGACTTTAAGGACCAAGCTCAGGTAATTATAAATATATATATATATATATATATATATATATATATATATATATATATATATATATATATCCATAACTCGCGTCCACCATCTGCCGCTCCTCTTTCACCCGGGTGCCTCCTTAACGCACGGTGGAGTGCGTAATACGTCTCCAAACACACAGCTCGAATCCCCGAGCTGTTCCCCAAGTAAGGACACTCCAGCCAGTTTTCCTTTGTCTCTGCGCTCGATTTATTTTAACGCACACATGCAGTCAACAAACGCGTTTCGGCGTTGCCGCCTTCGTCAGTGTTGGCTGACAGAGACATTTTTTCTTATTTAAATAAAGTTTTCCCAAAAAAATGTGTCACATGGTAAAAAAGGTAAACATAAAAAGAGGCACACAAATTCATTTGCTTTTGGCAGCCATCTTATAGAGTCTCACATTAGTATTATCACTAACCAATCTAAGTGTTAAATCCCATTTTTCATTACATTCATTGCATTCGTTTCAGTGAAATCTTAATAATAAAACGTGGAGTCAGCAAATCATTTCATGTAAACTCAACATTGAATTACACTACCCTGAATGGGCTTATTTTTCCTTGCTTTGTCCACAACCTCACAGTTCGAGATATATTATTACCTTGTATCCCACTTTTTCATGACAATGAATACACTTTAATACCAGTGTATAATTTATCTTTGTAGAGCATATCATGCCCTGAATGGGCTATCATACGACGAACTCTTTATTCAGAGTACATTGATACTGTTATTCAATATGATGGCTGTGGTTATTTTTGAAAGTGCCTCATAATACCCTCTTTGTTCACTATTCTTGTGCCCTAATCACGTCCTGTCATCTAAAAGGAACAAAGGGGACGTTGATGGAGAAAAGGGAGAGGGCAGGTGGGAATTTTGTTTTAGGGGAATTGTTACGTAGCAGGGAAGTTATACTCATCATTAACTGTTTTTAACTAATGGGAAGGGAAGGAAGGGAAAAGTGATAGCGAGAGTTCTCCATTCAGTATACTTTACTTTACTTTAAGTTTGTGGGTTAGTGTAGGTGTACCCACATTTCCTCTTCGTTGTTCAGACCTGTTGGGTTCTTGGTTTGGAGCATGATGATATAACGAGACTTCAACATTCTTAACTTTTTGACCCAATCTCCTCCTCTCTCTGTTCTGACCAATTGGTCCAATATGAAGAAGGACAGCAGATTGTTATTGCTTTGGTGTACCTTCTCATAGTGTCGTGCTACCGGATAGGTTTGGTCTTTCAAATTTATTGCCCTCATATTTTCGAGGATTCTAAGTTTGGTCTGTTTAATGGTACTGCCCACGTACTTCTTACCGCATGGACAGACCAAACAGTATACAGTGAACTCTGAATTACAGTTCAATAATTTGGAGATTTGTCTTTTCTGTCCCCTTCCTGGTACTTCATACTCTTTTACCTTTTTGGAATTTCTACAGGCCTTGCATTTCATGCATGGATAGAAACCCAAAATTGGGGCTTTCTTCTTTTTGCTCACTTCATGGTGGCTATTCACTAGATGGTCTCTGAGTGAGTGACTTCTTCGATATGTTACCAGTGGATAATCAGACAGAGACTTTCTCAAGACACTGTCTGATTTAAGTATCTTCCAATTTCTTCGCAGAATTTGGAATATCTCTGGTGACTTATCATTGTAGTTAGTGATAAGTCTCAGTGTCATATCTGCTTTCTTGACCTTATCAATTAATAGTTCCTTCCTTGGTCGTGCATCACTCCTTTTTTCCGCCTCGTTCAAGACCCCTCTGTGGTAACCCCTTGCTTCGAATCTCTGTCTGGATTCCTTTTTGGCCTTTGTATATTCCTCCTCAGTGGAGCAGTTCCGCTTAATGCGCAAGAACTCCCCCAGTGGGATATTGTTCACTACACACCGTGGGTGACAGCTACCAGCATGCAGGATTGTATTCCCTGCCGTCGGTTTTCTATACAACGATGTTTGTATCTTGTTGTCCTCAATATATACTTTTAGATCTAGGTAGAAAACCTCATCTTTACTTATGTTGCTGGTAAAACTGAGGTTGAGATTATTCTTATTAAGGTCTCTGATGTATTCCTCTGCCTCATCCTGTGTTCCCCGCCACACGATGAAAATATCTCTGTGGACCCGCTACATTGATGATCTTTTCATCGTGTGGCGGGGAACACAGGATGAGGCAGAGGAATACATCAGAGACCTTATATATATATATATCTCATAGCAGTCCGCTCCTTCTGGCAACCCCTCGCCTTCAGTAGGGGTGGCTCATTCCCGGCGGAGCCACCGGTACAATATTCCTTTCAAAACGGCGTTCCTTAGCGAGCACTCGGGCAGCGTTAAACAAACACAGTCCACGTACCAGTCCACAAAAGTAAGATTTATTACTCCATAAATCAAACATCTGATTTATGGAGTAATAAATCTTACTTTTGTGGACTGGTACGTGGACTGTGTTTGATTAACGTTGCCCGAGTGCTCGCTAAGGAACGCCGTTTTGATAGGAATATATATATATATCTCATAGCAGTCCGCTCCTTCTGGCAACCCCTCGCCTTCAGTAGGGGTGGCTCGTTCCCGGCGGAGCCACCGGCACAATATTCCTTTCAAAATGGCGTTCCTTAGCGAGCACTCGGGCAACGTTAAACAAACACAGTCCACGTACCAGTCCACAAAAGTAAGATTTATTACTCCATAAATCAAACGTCTGATTTATGGAGTAATAAATCTTACTTTTGTGGACTTGTACGTGGACTGTGTTTGTTTAACGTTGCCCGAGTGCTCGCTAAGGAACGCCGTTTTGAAAGGAATATATATATATATATATAAAATTATTAAAATAGGACACATATGCCTCTTGTTCCATTTTAGTAAGATTAGCAGAAACAGCACTCCACCAGACAGAAACTGGTATCCTTTTTTGTCTATATAGTATAACTTTGCTTCTCTCTCAGGGCATCTCCATTAATAGTCATAAGCACTGAATAGTCTCACCCAGGTGCGGGGATTCCAGAGCAGTTTTCCATAGTATATCTTCTTAAGTGTAGATGTTCGACTTTCTTCGGGAAAACCTTTAGAAACACTTAAGAGAAGAACCTTATGCAGCGTATAAGAAAGGCTACAATGACCAAATTCTTCAGATAGTACTTAGAAAAAAGGTTAAGAAACCGTTATATATGTATATTTGGAGCCAATACTTTGTAAAAACAGCTTAAATCTCTTTTACAAACCCTTTTTGTAAAAGTAGGATAGCAGGACAGTGTAGCCCTATAGCCTGTCATTATGTGAGTGTAAAAATAGCATCTGTGCTTTTGGGGACCCAGAGACCACCAGTATACCATCATGCCCAGCAGGTGGCAGTTGCTTCAGTTCCTTTTGACAAGAGGGATGACCTACCACATCAATCTCCTCGAGCTCCGCACAGTTCACTTGGTGCTGAAATATTTTCTCCCGTCCTCAAGATCCAATCCCAGCTTGTTCAGATGGACAACACAACAACCGTGTACTACCTCAACAAGCAGGACGGGGACGAGATTCAGACGGTTATCCCATGAGGCCCAGACAATTTGTAAGTGGCCAATAGCCAGGAACGTGCAGATAGTGTCAATTATCTCCCAGGTGTGCAAAATGTCCCTAAGCAGAGTCCTGCCGGAAAACCACGAATGGGTCCTTCACGATGATGTTGTACAAAACATCTTCAGACTGGGGGAGCTCCGCACATCGATTTGTTCGCAACCGCACAAAATAAGAAATGGACAGTCTTCGCCTTGTGGTTCTTCCAACCAGGGACACTGGGGAATACCCTATGGATCGACTGGTCCAGCAAATTTCTCTATGCCTTTACTCAGATCCCCCTGGTCCTGTCGATTCTCATCAAACTGTCCTACTCCAGAGCCAGGATGATCTTGATTGCTCTGAAGTGGCCTCGTTAATGGTGGTTCACGGACCTTCTTTATCTGTCAGAGCGTCTAGATCTGAAGCTGCCGTGTATATTGGATCTTCTATTGAAATTTGGAGACCAGCTGGTTCACCCCCTCTCCTTGAATTTGGCAGCCTGGCTCCTTTCTTCACTACAATTTTCCATCCTGCCTCTAAAAGCAGATTTACAGTCTTATGATTGAGAATCTATCTTGAATGGGCAGGGTGGTAATACCAAACGTTTTTAAAATCTCACAATCACAGGCCCCAGACAGTAGAGCTACACAAATCCTACAGGCTCATAAAGAAACATTACCATACCTTCCTGTGAAAGCAGGACCTTAAATGACAACTGAAGGAAAAAACTAAAGCAGCTTAAAATCTAAAATGGCCACAGTTCAGCTTCAATTACCATTCAGTCATCAAGCGAAGCCTTACCAAGTGAAGTCTTATACATTCCTTTCCAAGTCTCATCGTTGACCTGATATTCACTGAAAGAGGCTGATAAGCTGAGAGTTCACTATTGATAGCCTGATACACATCCATTTTAAACAAAATGCTCCACAGTGCAAATCCAGAAATGTGTTCAAATATTTAGAGGAGTAGTATGATGCATCTATCATTTACGAAAGAGGAACTGGTGCCGATTCTATTGTTCCTCACTTGTAGTCTGGATCAAGTACTTAGTAATAAGGGCCAGATGTAGGTAAATCGTATTGACCGATTCATAAATACCGAATGTTACCGATTCGGTATTTATGAAGGTGTGACATGTAGGTAAAATCGGTAATTGAATTACCGATTCTGTAAAAATCGGTATTTACCGAATCGTAATGCCCATTGATTCCTATGGGCATTGAAGCCCATAGGAATCAATGGGCATTACCGAATCGGTATTTACCGATTCGGTAAATACCGATTCCAGCAAGGGTGCAGGGGGTGTCACTTTGACACCCTCTAGCACCCCAAATACTGGCATGTGTGCCATGTGGCAGACAGACATGCCTTAAGGGCATGTCTGTCTGTCACATGGCATAGGTGTGCATGCACACATGTGCATGCACACCTGGATTCGGTATTTTACCACCCAATTGGATTGGGTGGTAAAATACCGAATCTGTAAGGCCTTAGGGACTCTGAAGAGTCCCACCTACATCCCGAAGTTACCGAATCGGTAAAATTACCGATTCGGTACTTTACCGATTCAGTAAATTTACCGATTCGGTAAATTTACCAAATCGGTAAATTTAGCCCCCTACATACCAAAAACCCATTTACCAGTCGGTAATGGCCGAAATCGGCCGTTACCGGTCGGTAAATGGACACCTACATCTGGCCCTAAGTGTCTTAACATGATTCAACACACTATGGCATTTTTCGATTAGCAAGAACATACCAATGGCACAGCCTACATGTGGGTTGTTAGTTGGGCATCCAGAGCTCCTTTAAAGACCATTCTTAAATCCTACAGTTCGAATAAGAAATCAGACAGCCACCACTATAATATTCTCTGGGACCAACTCAACTTTTACTACCACATTTTATCTTCTAAGCTTCCTTGTATCTTTGTTCACTATGAGAAACAGGGTTATTGGTTAGGGTGAGGTGAAAACCCTACTCGAGCAATAACTACAATCCTTGTCAGGGTGAACCATACAAGCCACTAAATTAACCTCTGCTTAATCCTAGGATAGCTTGGCACAAAAGCAGTCAGGCTTAACTTCGAGGCACTGTGTAAAGTATTGATGCAGTACACAAACAGTAATAAACAGTAATAAAGTGAAAGCAAAAGACAAAAAAATTCCAAACCATAAAAATAGATAACACGTTATTAAATAAAATGACACCAAAACAAATTAAATCCAATCATTAGAACCAGAGTTATGAATTTGTTTACGTTTTTAGTGTAAAATAGTACCTAAAAGATCAAAGCGCCAACTGCGGGTATCTGGTCGCACAAGACCTAGCCAAAGTCAAACGTTAGAGCAGACCATGATGGAGGGTGGGTTGGACATATGAGGAGGATTGGGCCTGGTCTCAACCTACCTTAGGACTTCGAAGAAAGGTTCTTGAGAAGGTAAGAGTTTCGCGGGACAAGGCAGCAGGCAGTGTCTGAGGAGAAGGCGTCATCGAGGAGCCACTGGATAAAGTCGCTGTTCAGATTTTTACCTACTTACTTAGTTACTTTTTTAGAAGGCTAAAAGCTCCAGCGTGAAGAAGTTGCAGGCTGTATGTAGCAGGCTTGGGATCCACGAGACCAGATACCTTCGCTGAGAGGTCCCTCTTAACAGGATTTGCTGCTGCGGAAAAGAATGTAGGCCAACCGGCAATGCCCTTGGGTGGATCGGTCTTCTGTCCGTTCTGAGGGCACTTTTTGGTAAACAAATGTTGATGTCCCTGGTTTTCAGAGGAGTGCCATCAACACCCCTACCAGAGGTCCAGGGCCAGGGGAGGGGGACTGGAAGGGGTTAGGACTCTCTCCAGCAGAGGGCAAGTGGAGGGTTGAAGGCCCCAGGAGCTTGGTGTCCCTGTAGCTCACACAGGAGACCTAGAAGTCACTTCTGGGGTCCTGGGTTCAAGGAGATGGCCCATTTGTCCTTCAAGCTGCATGGCAGTCCTCTGGTAGCAGTAGGGAAATCCTCTGGGGGTCCTGAAAGTCTTACTGATATTCACAAGTCTAGGATTGTATTGAAGAGTTGTGCTTAATTTAATTTAATTGTGGGTTTATATAGCGCTAGAATCAACTCCCGGAGGAGTATCTCCGCGCTTCGACCGCTGGGGAACCCGTCCTGGCTCACCCTGAGAGATGGTCCCTAATGGGTATCTCTAAGGTGCGACCAAGCATCCCCGGCGGTCTGGGGGGCCGTTGTGAAGATGAGGCAAGCTAATGCCCAGAGTTGCCGAGTGTGGTCCCTGACTGGAGTAGGCACCGAGGCGAGAATTATCGAGCCCGCTGACCCTGATCCACGACCCTGCCGCGTCGGGAATCGAACCCTGGTACCGGGCCGTCCTCTGCTTACGGGTCTGCCGCCTCTAACCAGTGAGCCACACCACTCCACTTACATTCCAATATTTATGCCTGGTGCCAGTCATTGTGATGGGGGGGTTATCCTGGCCTACCCACATCTGGTTATGGACATTTTTTCCCTTCCCTTCCCCTGCCAAGGTTCCAAGAAGCCTAGGGTGAGAAAAGGCTAGTGCAAAGTTCCATTGTATGTACTGGAAGCAAGCCCTTTGAAGTGCAAGTGGGTCACGGAACAGTTCTACCCCCCCAGCCATACTCCCAGGATGGCCCGTGTTGCTGATACCTAGTTCTCTTTGTCCTACTGTCTGGTCGGAATACACAAACTCCAGCAGTTAAGCCATTCAGTCGTGTATCCAGGACACTGGCAGAAGGCACAATACCAATTTTCTAAAAGTGGCATTTTCAGAATTATATTCAGAACGATATTTCTACCTGCTCCCAATCACGTTAGCACTTATTAAGTGTAATAATATAACCCAATGTTACCCAATGGAAGAGATAGGCAGTACAGTAGTGAAAAATGAATTTTCGGAGCTCTCCAGTACCAGGACATGTAAAAATTAAACCCATATGTCCTACTTTTTAAATACATAGTATCCAGCCCTATAGATCTTTAGGGCCCACCTTAGGGGAGCAAGACCACTGACTCACTGTCAGTAAGACTGCTCTCCCACCCTCGCAGCTCCACCACTAAGTGAGGCCCTCTGTGAGCCCCTGCACTCCCGTAGTGCTGGTGTTCGAGGCACTCCTCCACCCGCAAGATACAGCTGCGTCCCATCCCTGGAGGTCCAGTGGTCCCTGAACCCGTCTCTCACCCTTCAGCCTCTTGACCCTTCACTCTTTTCTCCACTTTTTCTCTGACTTCTGCTCCACTTCACCCTTTACTCTTTTTTTTCACTTTTTCCTCTGTATTTCATGTTTTCTCTCTTTTTCTCGTTCTTTTGGCCTGTTTTTCACCCGTTTTTCCGCCGCTGCTGCCCCTGCGGACCCTCCCCTCAGCACGATCAGCCCGCTCCCGCCTCCCAGATGTCCAGCCATCCCCAAGCCCCTACTTAATGGCGGCCGTGCCGTTTGGGTGCCGAAGGCACGCCAAAGACAAGCCGGTCTGCGCCCGTCCGTGACCCGACCGCGACCAGCGCCAGGAACCCTGGACGTCTGCCCCACCAATGATGCGATCCCGCAGCACTCCACGCACTCAACCCAGGCCGCAACAACAACTGCAAGCTAGCATCACCAGCGGACACCCACGGACCCTTCAGCTGTTACCGCTGTCGGCACACCTGCAGCACCGCCAAGAACACGGAGCCAGCTCAACCCGCCCACAAGAACACAACCGAACCGACAACCCTGCAATGCATCCACCTCAACGCCCAATCCCTCCACAAACACCCCACCGAAATCTGGGACCTCCTCGACAGCACCACCCCGGACGTAGCGTTCTTCACCGAAACCTGGACCAACACCACCTTGGGCCCAGACATCGCCATTGCCATCCCCCAAGGATACAAGATCTCCAGGAAGGACCACCCCCCACCCGCCTGGGAGGAATCGCCATCATCCACAAATCTACCCTCCGCCTAAGCACACTCCCCGACGAACCCACAGACCTGATGGAACACCTTCACTTTAAGATACTGGCCAGTCCCACCGCCACCCTATGAGGAACCCTCATCTACCGACCCCCTGGACCATGCGGACCTATCGCCAACTCCATAACGGACATCATCTCCCCGCAGGCCATCGCATCCACCAACTACACCCTGCTGGGAGACCTCAACTTCCACCTCGACAACCAACTGGACCCCAACACCACATCCCTCCTGGACAACCTCCACAACATTGGACTCTGCCAGATTGTGACTGAGCCGATGCACTCAGCAGGACACACCCTCGACCCCCTCTTCACTACAGGACACTCCATCACCATCAGCCACACCACCAAACTCCCATGGATTGACCATCATTGCGTCCACTTCACCTTCAGAACACCCACCATCCACAGACACCAGCACCTGCTCCCACAAAGAAACTGGACCAAAATCACGGACGACCAGCTCATCTCCTCACGCAACAATTCACCCCAACCATCGCAGATAATGACGACCCCAACACCGCAGCCCGAACCCTGCATAGATGGATCTCGGAAAGCGCCAACACCATAACACCCCTCAAGAAAAACAACAATACCTGCGCCAAGAAAGCCAGATGGTTTACCACCAAACTTTGAGAGTACAGACGCACTTGCAACCACCTCGAAAAGGCCTGGAGGAACACCAAATCCATAGAAGCCCACAACAACTTCAGAGCCGTCATCAACGCCCACCACCACCTCATCAGAGAAACGAGGAAAAAAGAGATTAAAGACCGAATCTCCACCCACGCGCACAACTGCAAAGAACGCTTCAACATCATCAAGGAGTTCACCCAACCCACCAGCGAGTCTACTGACATTCCCTCCTCACAAGACCTCTGCGACAAACTGAGCACCTTTTTACACCACAAAATCAAGAACATCTACGACAACTTCGGCGAAGACAACCAACACACTGAACCCTCGCCAACCACCCCCGACACCTGTAAACCAGCGATCGACAACTGGACAGCCCTCACCACCGAAGACACACTGAAGACAATGAAGTCAATCCACTCAGGGGCCCCCACGGACCCCTGCCCCCACCACATCTTCAACAGAGCCGCCGACACCATCGCACCCATGCTCCGCACACCATCAACTGCTCCCTGGCGACCGCATCGTTCCCCGACGACTGAAAACACGCCGAGGTCAACCCTCTCCAGAAAAAACACTTGGTGGACCCCACCGACCTAAAAAACAACAGACCCATCTCCTTGCTCCTGTTCCCAGCGAAAGTCATCGAGAAAGCCATCAACAGACAACTCGCCACATTCATCGAAGAGCACAACATCCTCGACTCCTCCCTATCCGGCTTCAGAAAATAACACATTACAGAAACCGCCCTCCTCGCCGCAACAGACAACATCTGCACCCTACTGGACAAAGGGGAAACAGTAGCCCTCCTTCTCCTCGACCTCTCAGCAGCATTCGACACAGTCTCTCACCGCACCCTAATACGTAGACTCCATGACGCAGGAATCCAGGACAAGGCCCTCGACTGGATCCGCTCCTCCCTCCGTGGCAGAACGCAGCGGGTCAGACTTCCCCTCTTTCCTCTTGGACCCTACACCTACCACCTACGGAGTCCCACAGGGCTCCTCCCTCAGCCTGACGCTCTTTAACGTCAACATGGCTCCACTCGCCCCCATCGTCAGAACCTATGGATTCAACATTGTGTCATACGCAGACGACACCCAACTCATCCTCTCCCTATCCAACTAACCCAACACCGCCAGACACAACTTTCGAGAAGGCATGGAAGCCGTCATCAAATGGATGAAAAGAACAAGTTACTTACCTTCTGTAACGATATATCTGTAAGAAACAGTAGTTAGTATTAGATTCCTTACCTTAGAATATCCCCAGGCGTCAGTCTGGATCCGGAAACTTTTGCGTAGCAGTACCCCTGCGCGTCGGTAGGCGTCGTCTGCAGGCGTCCCCTGCGGCTCCGCGTCGTCGGCGTCGTGCGCCGTGATGACGTCGCTGGAGTATATAGACGCCGCCTCCGCGCGCTGACGTCAGTTCTTTGCACACAGCTTTTCCGCGCCAGAACACGCAGAGCCATGTGAGAACTAACACTGGTGCCATTTGAAACTAGGGCCCTGAAAGGGATGTCCTTAACCCTAGGTATCAGTTCGCAGAACGGGGAGGATGGGCGGGGCGGTAAGGAATCTAATACTAACATTTTATATAGATTTATATTTTATATTAGACAGCGCGTTATTCACACAAGGGGTATAAGGTGGTAGGCAACATTTACAGTTATATAAAATGTTGGAAGGTTAATACTGTATGGAGAATATGTGTTTGCACGTCCTTAAGAAAATGTACCGACATATTATTATTTCAATCTTGCAGAACGAAGTCCCCTGAGGAAGGGCATTTTTGCTTGAAATGCATTGGGCATAACAATAATTAAGAAATCAGCGAATGAAGTACTGAAACGTTAATGATGAAATAATTAACGGAACACTGAAAAGTAAAGAAAACAAACATGAATAAGATGTGATGAATCTTTATTATATTGTATGAAGCAAATTTGAGAGTGCCTTGTGATTGTGAAGCTTGGGATCAAGTAACGCATGTATAAGAACTAACACTGGTGCCATTTGAAACTAGGGCCCTGAAAGGGATGTCCTTAACCCTAGGTATCAGTTCGCAGAACGGGGAGGATGGGCGGGGCGGTAAGGAATCTAATACTAACTACTGTTTCTTACAGATATATCGTTACCGAAGGTAAGTAACTTGTTCATCTGAAAGAAACAGGTTAGTATTAGATTCCTTACCTTAGAATAGATACCCCAGCAATACCAACCCCGGTGGTGGGTCTGCGAACCAATACAATCCTACACCAGAAAGTCCTGGAGGACCGAACGGCCAAAGAAGCCATCCCTCCGGACTTGACTGTCCAGGCAGTAGTGCCTCGCAAAGGTGTGCAGCGAGGCCCACGTAGCCGCCTGGCAAATGTCCTGCAAAGGGACTCCCCGGCCCAGAGCAGTAGTAGCCGCCGTGGCCCGAGTGGAATGGGCTCTCAGCCCGACAGGAGGCTCCTTCCGAGCCAAAGCGTAGCACGCTTTGATGCACAGGACGACCCACCGAGAGATGGTCCGTTTCTGTACCGCCCTTCCCTTCTTCTCACCCACGTAGCCAACAAACAGTTGGTCATCCACCCGGAACTGGCGTGTGCGATCCATATAGAATGAAAGCGCACGTTTTGGGTCCAGACGATGGAGCCGCTCCTCATCTTTTGAAGGATGCGGAGGCGGGAAGAAGGAGGGTAAGGTGATGGACTGCCCGATGTGAAAGGCAGAAACTACCTTGGGCAGGAAAGAAGGTCTAGTCCTAAGGACCACCTTGTCAGGATGAACAGACAAGAAAGGAGGTTTAACAGAAAGAGCCTGGAGCTCACTCACTCTCCTGGCAGAGGAGATGGCAACCAGGAAGGCCGTCTTTAAAGTGAGAAGACGGAGAGGACAGGAATGAAGCGGCTCAAAGGGAGCACACATCAAGAATGTCAGAACCAGATTCAAGTCCCACTGAGGCATCACGAACGGAACAGGTGGATACATGTGCGTGATGCCTTTCAAGAATCTCAGTACAATAGGGGACTTGAATAAAGATGGCTGATCAGGTAGCCTTAAGAAGGCGGAAAGGGCAGAAAGGTAGCCCTTGATAGTGCCCAGAGCAGAGCCCTGCTGGGCAAGAGAAAGAAGAAAGAGGAGAACCTCGGAAAGAGGGGCAGAAAGGGGATCCACAGCCTTTGCTGTGCACCATGCCACAAATCTGTTCCACCGGCAGGCGTATACCGACTTTGTGGAGGGACGCCTGGCTGCCAAAATCACATCACAGACTTCAGGAGGCAAGTCGAATGGCCTCAACTGTCGCCGCTCAATCTCCACGCATGGAGGTGGAGGCTGGACAGGTTCGGGTGGAGGACCGTCCCCTGCTGCTGCGACAGAAGGTCCTCCTGAAGGGGCAGGCGGATCGAGGGACCGACTGACATGCTGAGTAGCTCGGGATACCACTATCTTCGAGCCCAGTCCGGAGCCACAAGGATGACTTGGGCCCGGTCGCGCCTGATCTTCTTCAGCACTCTGGGCAGAAGTGGTATAGGCGGAAAGGCGTACAACAGACCGCAACTCCACTCGCGCCGAAAGGCGTCGCCGAGCGAGTGCCGTCTTGGAAACTCCAACGCGCAGAACTGATGACATTGCGCGTTCTCTTCTGTGGCGAATAGATCTAACCAAGGCTCTCCCCATTGCTGAAAGAGGCCGTTCGCCACGTCCGAGTTCAGACGCCATTCGTGATCCACCGAGCACCGACGGCTGAGTTCGTCCGCTCTGGCGTTCAGAGAACCTGCCAGGTGTTGAACCGTCAGAGTCACGCCCTGACGTTCCAGCCATTGCCAGAGGCGCAGAGCCTCCTGGCAAAGGGTCCACGACCCCACACCGCCCTGTTTGTTGCAGTACCACATGGCGGTGGTGTTGTCCGTGAACACCTGCACTACACTCCCGTTGACAAAGGGGAGGAATGCCTTCAGTGCTAGGCGAATCGCCCGCAGCTCCAACATGTTGATATGGAGCCGGGACTCCGCCGGAGACCAGATGCCTCTGATCTCCGCCTCTCCCAAGTGGCCTCCCCAGCCCTGGAGGGACGCGTCCGTCACAACTACGTGCTCCGGTTGGGGAAGGGAGAGGGATCTGCTCCTGACCCAATCGCGGTCCGTAAGCCACCACTGCAACTGTCTCGCAGTGCCCTCCGAGATCAGGACATGGTCGGACAGGTTGCCCTGATGCTGGGCCCACTGAAACTTCAGGTCCCACTGCAGAGCCCGCATCCGCCACCTGGCGTGATGCACCAGAAGGATGCAGGAGGCCATCAGCCCCAGAAGCCGCAGCGTCAACCTGACCGAGACCCGGGACAACGGCTGAAAGATGGGAATCAGAGCCTGAATATCCCGGACCCGCCGTTCCGGAGGATAAACCCGAAACTGCGCCAAGTCGAGAACCGCTCCGATGAAAAGGAGCTTTTGAGAGGGGCACAGGTGTGATTTCAGCACATTGATGGAAAACCCCAGCTCGTGCAGGAGGTCTGCCGTCATCTGAAGGTGGTGGACGACTGTTTGGGGCGAGCCCTCCGTCAACAACCAGTCGTCGAGGTAGGGGAAGACTGAAACCCCTAACCGGCGCAGATGAGCTGCGACCACCGCCATCACTTTCGTGAACACCCGTGGGGCGCTGGTAAGGCCGAATGGGAGCATGATAAACTGAAAGTGCTCATGGCCTACCGTGAACCGCAGGTAACGCCGGTGGGCCGGCAGGACGGGGATATGGAAATACGCATCCTGCAAGTCCAACGCTACCATCCAGTCTTGTGGGTCTAGAGCAGCCAAGACCTGAGCCAAAGTCAACATCTTGAACTTCTCCTTCCGGAGGAAGCCGTTGACGTTCCGTAGATCCAAGATAGGACGTAGGCCCCCTTTGTCCTTCTTGGGTACCAGAAAGTAGTGGGAATAGCAACCACACCCTACTTCTGGCCCAGGAACGCGCTCGATGGCCCCCTTGGCCAAGAGGGCCGTAACTTCCTCCTGCAGAAGTGTCAAGTGGTCCCCCGACACACGGTGGTTCTGCGGTGGCATGGCTGGAGGAGTGGACTCGAAGGGGAGGGAGTAGCCCCTTCGGACTAGCTGCAGCACCCACCTGTCCGACGTAATCGTGCGCCAGCGGGAGTGGTGATGGCGAACCCTGCCACCCACTGGCGTCACGTGGGCCCGAAAGCTCGGACTAGGAAGATTTGGAGGCTGCTGTGGGGGGAGGTGTGGACTGACCTCGCCGCTGCCCTCTACCGCCACCACGGCGGAATCCACCGCGTGGCTGGCAGCACATGTGGGACCGCCCCTTCCTTGGCCACGAAAGGGGCGAAACGAACCCGTTTGCTGGCGCTGGGTCGAAAGACCCAAGGACTTGGCCGTGACCCTGGAGTCCTTGAAGCGCTCAAGCGCGTTGTCCGCCTTGTCACCGAACAGGCGACTGCCATCGAAAGGCATGTCCATGAGGGCATTCTGGACATCCGGCGAGAAGTTGGCGGATCTCAGCCAAGCATGGCGACGAATCGCCACCGTCGTGGACATAGCCCGTCCCAGCGAGTCGGTCGTGTCAAGACCACACCTTATCGAATACCTCGCCGCGTCCCGGCCTTCAACCAAGGCCTGGTGGAGCTTGTCCCGCACCTCCTGCGGGCATTGCGGCAGACACTCCGCGACCGTATCCCACAGAGAGTGGGTGTAGCGGCCCAAGAGGCATGCGGTATTGCAAGACCGCAGTCCAGCACTCAAAGACGAAAAGACCTTTTTGCCAAATTGGTCATATCGCTTCGATTCCCGATCGGGCGGGGCCGTCGGGAATGCGGACTGGGAAGTGGAGGCTTGGATCACCAGACTCTCCGGGGAGGGATGGGTTGAGAGGAAGGCAGGGTCGTCCGAACACGGACGGTGACGCCTGGCAACGTTTCGGTCAACCGGTGCACCGGAAGCGGGCCTGGACCAGGTGCCCAAAAGGACATCCGTCAGGGCCTCATTAAATGGCAGCAGAGGCTCCTGTGGGCATGACTGCGGTTTAAATACTTTGGTGAGGATGTTAGGTTTCACCTTAGCGACGGGGAGCTCAAGGCTCAAGGCCTTGGCAGCCCTCATCAGGACCACCGAATAGGCAGCCCCCGCCTCCGACGCCACAGGGGAAGGCGAGACAAACCCAGGGTTGGGCGACTCGTCCAGACCACTGGCATCACCTAAGTCACCTACCCAGTCCACGTCATACTGGCAGGCTCGTGACAAAGGGTCCTCAGACCCCTCCCAACCCTCTCCATAATCGTCCTCATCGCCATAGTTCGAGTCGACGATATAGACCGGCTCCTCGGAGCCAAGGGGCCCCAACGACGCCGGACTCGACGCCGGACGGCGCCGGTCCGACTCTGCGTCAGGAGCCGAAGAGGGAATGGGGGTGGCACCGCGCGGCGCCGGCGCCCCGACGCCGGCCGGAACCGACGGCGGAGTCCCGGCGCCGCGCGGAGGCGGCACCACGGGTTGCCCCGATGGAATCGGCGCCGGAGAGGCCGGGTGACCAGCCGGCGACGACCCTGAAGGGCCCAGCGGCGCCGGGGCCGGAGCCGCCGGCGGCGCCGAGGCCCGAACACCCGGCGGAGTCGGGGCAGGTGCACCCGAACCGCCCGGGCTCCCAGACGGGACCGACGGACCCGCAGGCGCCGTAGGCCCCGCCGGAGGAGACAGCGCCCTCATAGCCATGAGGAACTCCTCAATCTCCTCGCGCGACGCGCCTTCCCCAGGGACCGACGGGTGTGGGGCAGACGGCGTCGGCGACCCACGCGGGCCGCGGGGGTGGGGACACCCGAACCCCCGGCCGCATCACGCGGGCGTCGGGGGGAGTCGGGGGTACGGCGCCCCGACTTCTTGTGATGCTTACCTGAGGAACCGGAGGAATGGTGACGACTTCCGGAGCGCTCATGGCGGCTCCGCGAACGCTCTCTCGACCGCTCCCTTGACCTCCGGCCGGACCGGGACCGCTCTCGACGCGGGGCCGACACCCGGAGCTCGAGTAGCTTGCGGGACCGCTCCCGCCTAGCCTTACTCGTCAAGGCCCGGCAGTCGACGCAGGACTCCACGTCGTGGTCCGCGCCCAGACACCGGAGGCAAAGTCGATGGTGGTCGGTGACCGACATCAGGCGGTCGCACCCGTCGCAACTTTTGAAACCGGGCATCCTACCGGCACCTGAAGAAATTAGATTAACAACAAACTTTGGTCAAAAGACCGGAGTACTGCTCTTCGGATCTGCGCTAACTGGTGCGGAAAAAAGAAGAACTGACGTCAGCGCGCGGAGGCGGCGTCTATATACTCCAGCGACGTCATCACGGCGCACGACGCCGACGACGCGGAGCCGCAGGGGACGCCTGCAGACGACGCCTACCGACGCGCAGGGGTACTGCTACGCAAAAGTTTCCGGATCCAGACTGACGACTGGGGATATTCTAAGGTAAGGAATCTAATACTAACCTGTTTCTTTCAGATACAGCTGCCTACAACTAAACAACAAAAAAACTAAAGTACTCATCATGGGCCCTAACCCCGATGCCTGGAGCGACACCTGGTGGCGCCCGCCGACGGACACCTGCCAATCCCCACGGACCACGCACGCAACCTGGGAATCATCCTGGACTTCAAGCTCAAAATGGACCACCAGATCAACTCTGTCTTGTCTTCTTGCTTCCACACCCTCACCCTCTTTCGTAAGACCTTCAAATGGATCCACCTCGAGCACAGAAAGACCGTCACTCATGCCCTGGTAACCAGCAGACTCGACTACGGCAACGCACTCTACGCCGGAATCAACAAAAACCTCACTGCAAGCTACAGATCATCCAGAACACCACCGCAAGACTGGTCGTCAACCTGTCAAAACACTGCCACATCTCCCAGCACCTGCGCATACTCCACTGGCTCCCTGTCGAGCATAGAATCACCTTCAAGATACTCACCCACACACAAGGTTCTCCACGACACCGGACCAGCATACCTGAACAGCCCACTCAAATTCCACGCACCCCTAAGAGCTGGGTTGATCGTAGGATCAACCCAGCTCTCCTACGCCATGGTCCCTCCACCAGAAAGACCAGATCAGGAGGCTGCTCCTTCTCCTTCCTCGCTGCCAAAGCCTGGAACGCCCTTCCACTCCACCTCAGACAGACAACATAGCTCCCCATCTTCACAAGAAACCTCAAAACCTGGCTCTTCGACAAACCCCCTCCTTGATGGACTGGAACCTGCACCCCCCCTACCCCTAGTGCCATGAGACCCTTACGGGTGAGTAGTCGCGCTTAACAAATGCCTGATTAAGATTGAGGGGTGACTATTAAAAACGAAGACTTAGCCCTAGTAAAAGGTTCATTTTGCAGGTCGAATTGGCAATTTAAAACTGCACACCAGGCTGCAATGGCAGGCCAGTGACGTGTTTTAAAGAACTACTGCAACGGGGGGCATAAGGAGTGCTTAGGCCCACTAGTAGTATTCAATTTACAGGCCCTGGATAATTGTAGTACCACTTTACTAGGGACTTACAAGTAAATTAGATGTGCCAATTAAGCTTAGGCCAATGTTATCATGTTTAAGTGAGTAAGCACAAGCACTTTAGAACTGATTAGCAGTGGTAAAGTGCACAGAGTCCTAATGCCAACAAAAACAAACTCAGACAACAAACAGGAGGGGTGAAGGAAAAAAGTTTGGGGGAAGTCCACACCAAGGTTGTCAGGTCTAACATCCACCAACAATAAAGTACTGAGGGACAAACAAGCAAAAAAAGGTCTCTCTTTCATCGTGGAGTCTATTGCTATAGTGCATCACCCTAGTTCCCAACAGCATGACTTTACTTCCTTTATGCCTCTTTACCTCACTGACTGTTTTTTGCTACATTACAACAAACAACTATAATATAATGTTAGATCTGAGGGTCTCTAATTGGCAGAGGTAAGTACCTTAGACCAAGTAGGGACCCTTGCTTCTAGTCAGGGTGACAGAATACACACAGTAGATAACCCCTGCTCACCCCCTTGGTAGCTTGGCACGAGCAGACAGGCTTATCCCTAAGGCAATGTGTATAATAAATGCACTTAACACAAACAATGATCCCCAATCCACCACAAACTGAGACCACACAGGTAAGTATATTTATAAAAATATAACTTTATCTAGTTGCAGCAATTAAAAATCAACAATACACAGTGGTTGCTTCTTTGTTAAAAGGTTGCACTTAATCTTGATGGTTACACTTGTATTTAGGAAGATCTTATATAAAAATAGTCTCAACCATCTTAAATCAGTATGAAAAATAATACTACTGACTTATCTCGAATCAGCTCTAAAAACGAGTAAACAAAGCAATGGTCGCGTGTTATTAACGTATTAATCAGGCCTTTAGACTACTGAGCCCCAGCCATGCGAGCGCGCCTCACCGATGATTCCTTCAGCGCCTTCGCGCCAAGCAGAGCAGACTTTACTTAGCCCCGGCCGGTCTCGGCAGCCTTCCGCCCGTTCTCAGCACTCCAGGGAGCGGCGGGGAGCTAACTCGGCTCTCCGAGCAGGGACGACAGGCCAGGGGCAGAGATCGCTTCGGTTGCTCCCTCGGCGAGGTCGGGTCACTCTTCCCCGGCTTCGGCGACAACGCACGGCTTCAGCGACGTCCTCAGGGGTCCCGGTTATGGGGACCAATCACTGCGCGGCTCGGCAGACGAGCCTCCTGGGTCACGACGTGGCTTTGAGTGGAGCAATCAGCAGGCCGCTCCCCACGCCGAGATTACCGCAGCCCGCCAATCGCAGCGCGTCGCTCGGACGAGCCCGCCGTGACGTAGGGGCTTCTGCGGGGGATCAGCCAACCAGAGCGCGGCACCTCACGAACAGCCTTCAGTCAACAGCCAATCAGAGCGCGGCTCTTTCAGTGCTGCAAAAGGACCCTCGAGGTCGATTTCAGGGCCCAGGCCCGCGGCGGTGTTTAGGCGGACAGGCTGTACTAACACACCCCGCACTGGGGAGGCTCACAACCCTCCGGCCACCTCAAAACACGTGTCGATGAACACGTCGATCTGTTACACGGCAGGCAACTGACAGCGCGGCGCTCTCGATCCGATCAGAGAGAAGCCAGCACGCTTCACGGGGCACGCAGTAGGTCTTAGTCGAGCAGCCCCCGATTTCCACCATACACAGTAGCTTCAGGGGTCACAGCAGAGCTTTGTAATCCTTAACAACCTTTCTGTTCCTGAGTTGTAAAACAGGAGGCCAGCTCTTCTCAGGCCCTTGGAGATTCAGAGACAAAGCACACAGCAAAGTCTTTCTTAGGTCAAGCAGGCAGGGTCACAGCACACAGCAAAAGTCCCTCTTTTCCTCAGCTTCAGTTGGTCAGCAGAACAGGTCAGCCCTTAGAGCACACAGCAAGGCAATCTTCCTGTTCTTCAGCAGTCCTTCTTCCAGCAGAGGTTCCTCTTGATTGTAGAATCTAATCTTCTGTTGTCAGGGGTACTTCTCTTATACCCTAAAAGTCTTTGAAGTTCTTTGAAGTCTTTGTGCAAGTGGGCCCTTAGCCCGGTCTAAACCAGTTCTGGGTGTTGCTGGAGCACTGGGGCTTTCCTGGCTTCCTTCTTTCTTTCAGTATCAGGGACAGAGGTGACAGTCGCCCAGCGGGAGGTGGAGCCAGCATTGTGGTCAGGCAGGCACAGCCCTATTCACTCCCAGGTGCTATCTCCTCCCACTTCCCTGGCAGCAGATGCAGCCTTTCATCCACGGGCTGACTCAGACAACCTCCTAAGGGCTCTGCAGCCCCTGTCATCCTCAAACCAGACAGTCAATCCACAAGCAGGCCCAGGCACACAGAAAGGTTTAGACAAGAGAACAGCCACTTTCTAAAAGTACTATTCTCAAACACAGAATTTAAAAACAACCTTTACTAAAAGATGTGTTATTAAATTCTGAGTTCAGGGATATCACTTACTTATGTCCCATCTTGTTCCTATGGGAAGATAGGCTGGTATCCATTGGGACCAGCCTCCCCCATGTTAGTCTATGGAGCAAGATAACCTTACAGCAGTGAGCACACAAAATGGCTGCTGCTCACTACCAGAGCATGTGACCTGCACTAGTACATGCTCTACCTTACCCATACACTGCACCCTGCCCAGGGGGGTACCTTGAGCCTTCCATAGGGGTGACTGATGTGCACAGACAGGGAAGGGTTAGGCCCAGCCAGTGGGGACACTGGCCAGGCGTACATGGCAGTCCACTGACTGCACACAGGCACTGCGCTGGCAGGCCTGAGACACCATTTTAAGGCTACATATGTGGGTGGCGTAATCTGCGCTGCAGGCCCACTAGTAGCATCTGTCATCACCAGCCCTGGCACACACAGTGCACTTTACTAGGGACTTCGTGGTGATACAAATATGCCAATCAGGTATACCCAATCAATATGATAATTTACATAGGGAGCACTTACACTCTGGCACTGATCAGCAGTGGCAGAGTGTCCAAAGCATCTAAACCAGCAAAAACGAAATCCAGCACAGCATCAAAAATACAGGAGGCAGAGGCAAAAAGATGGGGGAAAACCACACCAAGGGTGTCAGGTCTAACACGTGTCCCCTCCAGCTGAAAGTGGGGAGAACTACCCAACCTCTTGGGAGTCCTCATCACTAAGGCGGAAGAATCTGGACAGACCATCAGCGTTGGCGTATTCTGTACCAGGGCAGTGCTCCACCGTAAAGTCCATTCCCTGTAGGGAAATGGACCACCTCAACAGTTTTGGATTCTCGCCCCTCATCTGCATTAACCCCTTCCATGCTGATGACGAGGTCAGCTCGTCATCAGCGTTACCTACCGTGTGCTGATGACGAGCTGAGCTCGTCATGCAACGCGGTAATCTGAAAAATGCCGCATACCGCGGGAAAAATGGCCGCACGCATGCGGTTAACCATCTGAGGGGCCTGTGGTCGGTCTGAACACGGAAGTGAGTCCCAAACAGGTAGGGCCTCAGCTTCTTCAGAGCCCAGACCACAGCGAAAGATCCCCTTTCAATTGCACTCCATTTCTGTTCCCTGGGGAGTAGCCTCCTACTAATTAAAGCTACTGGTTGGTCTCGGCCCTCATCGTTGATTTGTGAGAGTACTGCTCCCACGCCTTGCTCTGAAGCGTCAGTTTGCACAATGAACTCACTGGAAAAGTCAGGTGCCTTAAGCACCGGTGCTGTGCACATGGCAGTTTTGAGGGCGTCAAAAGCAGTTTGACAGGCCTCGGTCCAATTCACTTTCCTGGGCTGATTTCTAGATGTCAGCTCTGTCAAAGGGGCCACAATGGTGCCATATCCTTTGACAAACCGTCTGTAATACCCGGTGAGACCCAGAAAGGCTCTCACCTCAATCTGAGTCTTGGGGGGTTCCCAAGCCAGAATAGTATCAATCTTTGCTTGTAGGGGCGCCACCTGGCCGCTCCCCACCTGGTGTCCCAAGTACACCACCGATCCCTGCCCTATCTGGCACTTACTGGCCTTGATAGTGAGGCCTGCCTTCTGCAGGGCCTTCAACACTTCACAGAGGTGTTGCAGGTGTTCCTCCCAAGTGGAACTGAACACAGCAATGTCATCCAGGTATGCAGCGCTGAATTGCTCCAGCCCTGCTAATACCTGGTTGACAAGTCTCTGGAATGTGGCAGGTGCATTTTTCAACCCAAAGGGCATGACACGGAACTGGAAGTGCCCCTCTGGCGTTAAAAATGCTGACCTCTCCTTGGCCCCCTCAGTTAAGGCAATCTGCCAGTACCCTGAAGTCAAATCAAAGGTGCTGAGGTACTGGGCAGCTCCCAACCGATCCATCAGCTCATCAGCTCTGGGGATGGGGTGCGCGTCAGTCTTGGTGACCGCATTGAGCCCACGGTAGTCCACGCATAACCGGAGTTCTGGGGGGCCACCGGGGGTAGCAGCTTTCTTAGGCACTAAGACCATTGGGCTAGCCCAGGGGCTGCTGGAGGGCTCAATTACCCCTAGAGCCAACATCTTGGAAACTTCTTCCTTGATGCTAGCTCTGACCTTGTCAGCCACCCTGTCAAGCTTCTGTTTCACAGGCAGACTATCTCCAGTGTCCACATCGTGGATGCATCAGTTGGTGACACCTGGGGTCAGGGAGAACAGGGGGGCGAACTGACCCAAGACCTGGCGACAGTCCTTCTGCTGTTCTGGGGTCAGGGTGGGTGAGAGTATCACACCATCCACTGACCAGTCTTGCTCCTTGGTTGCCAGGAGGTCAGGGAGAGGATCACTATCCTCTTCCCCTCCAGCATCTGTAGCCATGAGCATAGTCACTTCAGACCTCTCAAAGTGGGGTTTGAGGCGGTTCACGTGCAACACTTTCAGGGGCTGCCTGGGAGTCTTCATGTTAACCAAGTAGGTAACCTCGCTCTTGCGCTCTACCACCTCATATGGCCCGGTCCACTTGTCATAGAGCGCACAAGGCTCCACCGGCGCCATCACCCACACTTTCTGACCAGGGTGGAACTCAAACAGAGAAGTGTTCTGGTCGTACCATCTTTTCATTTCCTCCTGGCTAGCCTCCAGGTTCTCTTGAGCGAGCTTCCTGAAGCGCTTGGTCTGGTTGCGAATGGCCAGCACATAGCTGAACACATCCTGAGGGGTTTTCCCACGGGATTTCTCCCACCCCTCCTTCACCAGAGTGAGAGGTCCTCTGACAGGGTGGCCATACAGCAACTCAAAGGGACTGAACCCTAAGGATTTCTGGGGCACCTCCCTGTAGGCAAACAACAGGCATGGTAACAAGACGTCCCACTTCCGCCTCATGGGCTCTTCTAGGCCCATAATCATGCCTTTGAGGGTGCGGTTGAATCTTTCAACCAACCCATTTCCTTGAGGATGGTAAGGAGTGGTGAACTTATATGTCACCCCACACTCCTCCCACAGAGACTTCATGTACCTAGAGATTAAGTTTGTCCCCCGGTCAGAGACCACCTCTCTGGGGAATCCCACTCGGGAAAAGATCCCCATTAAGGCACGGCCCACCACGGGGCAGTGACTGTCCTGAGAGGGACTGCTTCCGGGTACCGGGTGGCATGGTCCACCAAGACCAGGATAAACCTGTTGCCTAGGGCTGTCTTGGGGTCCAGGGACCCCACGATGTTGATGCCCACCCGCTCAAAACGGGTGCTTACCACAGGAAAGGGTTGGAGGGGTGCCACGCACTTCCCTCCGCTCTTGCCACTGGCCTGACAAGTTTGGCAAGATTTACAAAAGGCAGCGACGTGCTTCTTCATCTGGGGCCAGTAAAAATGGGTGACAAGCCTGTGATAGGTCTTGTCTTGCCCCAGATGTCCTGCGAGAGGCACGTCATGAGCCAGACCCAGTAGGAAGTTCCTGAAGCGCTCGGGTACCACCAGCACACGGGCTGCACCGGGCTCAGCGAACTTAGGCTCACTATAAAGTAAGTCATCCTCCCAGTAAATCAAATGTTCCTTGGACCCCAGGCCTGCTGCCTGGTCTGCAGCCTGCTGCCGCACACCAATGAGAGAAGGGCACTCCTTCTGAGCCTGGCAGAATTCCTCCCTGGAGGGACCACCATCTTGCTGCCACTGGGACAGCTCGGGCATTTCCCCCAGTTCGGCCACCTGCTCCCCTGTAGGTTCCAGGGCATCCCCCTCAGGTTCTGCTTCCTCCTGGACCGTGGGAACGGTGGGGGCTGGTTTCCCACGCCCTCTACCCCTTCCTCTCTTGGCAGGTCCCTGGGCCATTGTTCCAGGCTCCAGTTCTGCTAATCCACCCATACTGGCTGCCATAGCACGTGTGGTCACACAGATCCACGCAGGCAAGCCCAACATTTCCAAATGAGTTCTGTGCTCCACATCTTTCCATGGAGAGCTCTCCAGGTCATTACCTAATAGACAATCTACAGGCAAGGCATCACTTATAACAACTTCCAAAATACCGGAGACTCCTCCCCATTCAAAGGGAACACCTGCCAACTTGCAGAGGCGCACTGAACTGTCAGCTGCCGCCACAGGACGGAGTACCTTGGGAATGATTTGCTCTTCAGACACCCACTGACACCTGACAGATGTCACGCTGGCCCCTGTGTCTCTCAGAGCCCCTATCTCTTTTCCAGTGATGGTCACCTTCTGCCCATATTTTTTAGTGTTTAGGGGTAGCAAGGTTTCCTGGGCCATCTCTTGGTCTCCTAAAGAGACAAGGGTCATCACTGCTAACCCCTCCTTCCCTTTGGAAATCAAATCCCCTCCCAAAGCTACACTGGCTAACCCTGGGGTTGGAGCACCAGTGGGTGCTGGAGGTTTGTTTGGACATTTGGGGGCAATGTGCCCCACCTCCCTACATGCATAGCAAGTAGGCGGGGACCTGTTGTCCTGCTTGCCCTTATGGGGCCAGGACTTCTTAAGCTTGGGGGGTTGAGACTCCTTCTCCTGGGAACTATTTTGGGGCCCTTTAGAAGACTCCTTTTGAATACCCTTGTCCCCCCCCACTCTTCTGCTGGGAACCCTGTCCACCTTTGGCTGGGGTACTTACCACCCCCTTGTGGACCCTGGTGGTAGTCCAGCGGTCCGCATCCTTAGCAAGCTCACTGGGATCAGTTAACTTGCTGTCTAAAAGATGCTGGCGCAGCTCTGGAACACATAAACTACTCAAGTGCTCCCAACTAATTAAGTGACACAACCCCACATAATCAGTTACTTTGCTGCCCTTTATCCAACCTTCCAGTGCACGCGTGTACATACTCACACACTCCACCCAAGTACTAGAATCAAGCTTCTTGAAGTTCCTAAACTTCTGGCGGTACTGTTCTGGAGTGAGTCCATACCTGAGGCATAAAGCCTCCTTCATAGTGGGGTAGGATAAAGTACCTGCTGCCTCTAAGGGTGCCAAGACATCCCTCCCAGAGGCCTCAAAATGCTTCCACAAACCTGCCCCCCAACTCTTCTCAGGCACTTCATTCATCTTCAAGGCAAGCTCATACAATCTAAACCACGCATAAATATCCTCACCCCTCTGATAATTCTGTACCAGATCTTTTGGTATGTATACTTTACCCGCCTGTACTGGTTGTGCGCTGCCACCATTAGAACTGGACTCCCCTTGTTTAGCTTTAAGGTCCAGCTCCCTCATACTCAACTCATGAGCCAACGGGAGTTTCTTCTCCTCCAAAGCGAGAGCATTTCTTCTCTCCTCCACCTTCTTCTCACTGTAAAGGCGAAACTTTCTCTCTTCTGCTTGAGCCTTGAGTTTAAAAAGCTCAATCTCATGGGCCCTAGCTCTCTGATTATCCTCCAGCTCCTCTGCAGAAATAACCCTACTGGAGTGGTTGCTGCCAACCCTAGAAGCTGGCCTATTCACTGGCAAATCACTGGATACAAAAGCATTCTCCTGTGTGCCTCCCTCTCCAGTAACATCTTCTGTAACATGTTTGGCCTCCCACCAGGCCCTTAGAGCTTTCTGTAGCTCTTCCTTGTTTGCGCTGCCCTTCATTGGGCATCCAAGCTGTTTGCAGAATTGCTTCAGCTGCTCCTTTTTATAGATGAGTAGCTCCTGAATTTCAAATTCCAATTCTACTCCTTCGCTTGCTGCTTTCTGAGACATGATGCTTCCTAACCTTTTCAAAAATAGGTTTCACCAAAAAGAAAAAATCTTGTGCAACCTGTGCTGCTAAACTAGACTAGTGATGTACAAGAAATCACTGCAGGTCAAGTGCAAATATTAGTTCAAAATCCACACCGCTGTCCAACAATGTTAGATCTGGGGGTCTCTAATTGGCAGAGGTAAGTACTTTAGACCAAGTAGGGACCCTTGCTTCTAGTCAGGGTGACGGAATACACACAGTAGATAACCCCTGCTCACCCCCTAGGTAGCTTGGCACAAGCAGACAGGCTTATCCCTAAGGCAATGTGTATAATAAATGCACTTAACACAAACAATGATCCCCAATCCACCACAAACTGAGACCACACAGGTAAGTATATTTATAAAAATATAACTTTATCTAGTTGCAGCAATTAAAAATCAACAATACACAGTGGTTGCTTCTTTGTTAAAAGGTTGCACTTAATCTTGATGGTTGCACTTGTATTTAGGAAGCTCTTATATAAAAATAGTCTCAACTCTCTTAAATCAGTATGAAAAATAATACTACTGACTTATCTCGAATCAGCTCTAAAAACGAGTAAACAAAGCAATGGTCGCGTGCTATTAACGTATTAATCAGGCCTTTAGACTACTGAGCCCCAGCCATGCGAGCGCGCCTCACCGATGATTCCTTCAGCGCCTTCGCGCCAAGCAGAGCAGACTTTACTTAGCCCCGGCCGGTCCCGGCAGCCTTCCGCCCGTTCTCAGCACTCCAGGGAGCGGCGGGGAGCTAACTCGGCTCTCCGAGCAGGGACGACAGGCCAGGGGCAGAGATCGCTTCGGTTGCTCCCTCGGCGAGGTCGGGTCACTCTTCCCCGGCTTCGGCGACAACACACGGCTTCAGCGACGTCCTCAGGGGTCCCGGTTACGGGGACCAATCACTGCGCGGCTCAGCAGACGAGCCTCCTGGGTCACGACGTGGCTTTGAGTGGAGCAATAAGCAGGCCGCTCCCCACGCCGAGCTTACCGCAGCCCGCCAATCGCCGGGACGTAGGGGCTTCTGCAGAGGATCAACCAACCAGAGCGCGGCACCTCACGAACAGCCTTCAGTCAACAGCCAATCAGAGCGCGGCTCCTTCGGTGCTGCGAACGTACCCTCGAGGTCGATTTCAGGGCCCCGGCCCGCTGCGGTGTTTAGGCGGACAGGCTGTACTAACACACCCCGCACTGGGGAGGCTCACAACCCTCCGGCCACCTCAAAACACGTGTCGATGAACACGTCGATCTGTAACATGGCAGGCAACTGACAGCGCGGCGCTCTCGATCCGATCAGAGAGCAGCCAGCGCGCTTCACGGGGCACGCAGCAGGTCTTAGTCGAGCAGTCCCCGATTTCCACCGCACACAGCAGCTTCAGGGGTCACAGCAGAGCTTTGTAATCCTTAACAACCTTTCTGTTCCTGAGTTGTAAAACAGGAGGCCAGCTCTTCTCAGGCCCTTGGAGATTCAGAGACACAGCACACAGCAAAGTCTTTCTTAGGTCAAGCAGGCAGGGTCACAGCACACAGCAAAAGTCCCTCTTCTCCTCAGCTTCAGTTGGTCAGCAGAACAGGTCAGCCCTTAGAGCACACAGCAAGGCAATCTTCCTTTAGTTCTTCAGCAGTCCTTCTTCCAGCAGAGGTTCCTCTTGATTGTAGAATCTATTCTTCTGTTGTCAGGGGTCCTTCTCTTATACCCCTAAAAGTCTTTGAAGTTCTTTGAAGTCTTTGTGCAAGTGGGCCCTGAGCCCGGTCTAAACCAGTTCTGGGTGTAGCTGGAGCACTGGGGCTTTCCTGGCTTCCTTCTTTCTTTCAGTATCAGGGACAGAGGTGACAGTCGCCCAGCGGGAGGTGGAGCCAGCATTGTGGTCAGGCAGGCACAGCCCTATTCACTCCCAGGTGCTATCTCCTCCCACTTCCCTGGCAGCAGATGCAGCCTTTCATCCACGGGCTGACTCAGACAACCTCCTAAGGGCTCTGCAGCCCCTGTCACCCTCAAACCAGACAGTCAATCCACAAGCAGGCCCAGGCACACAGAAAGGTTTAGACAAGAGAACAGCCACTTTCTAAAAGTACTATTCTCAAACACAGAATTTAAAAACAACCTTTACTAAAAGATGTGTTATTAAATTCTGAGTTCAGGGATATCACTCACTTATGTCCCATCTTGTTCCTATGGGAAGATAGGCTGGTATCCAATGGGACCAGCCTCACCCATGTTAGTCTATAGAGCAAGATAACCTTACAGCAGTGAGCACACAAAATGGCTGCTGCTCACTACCGGAGCATGTGACCTGCACTAGTACATGCTCTACCTTACCCATACACTGCACCCTGCCCAGGGGGGTACCTTGAGCCTTCCATAGGGGTGACTGATGTGCACAGACAGGGAAGGGTTAGGCCCAGCCAGTGGGGACACTGGCCAGGCAGACATGGCAGTCCACTGACTGCACACAGGCACTGTGCTGGCAGGCCTGAGACACCATTTTAGGGCTACTTATGTGGGTGGCGCAATCTGCGCTGTCGGCCCACTAGTAGCATCTGTCATCACCAGCCCTGGCAGACACAGTGCACTTTACTAGGGACTTCATGGTGATACAAATATGCCAATCAGGTATACCCAATCAAGATGACAATTTACATAGGAAGCACTTACACTCTGGCACTGAGTGGCAGAGTGTCCAAAGCATCTAAACCAGAAAAAACGAAATCCAGCACAGCATCAAAAATACAGGAGGCAGAGGCAAAAAGATGGGGGAAAACCACGCCAAGGGTGTCAGGTCTAACATATAGTAAATGAGGAGATCTACAAAACATGGGAAGGTGTTGTTAACACAGTAAGGAGCAATCAATATTTTTTTATACCAGGTCAAAACAGAAACTTATCAAACAGACTCCTACAGAAAGCAGAGACATACTGAATGCCTTTAGGCAACAGGAGCATCAGTGAAAAAGAGACCGATTAATTTCGAGAATTACTAAAACTTTGGCAAGTAGTCTTGCCTCTTTAAATCACTGGCTAACTTTTACCACACCACAAGAAACAAATACAAATGTATTATGAACTGGAAACTATAGCACGTGAGCTCCTGTGGTTGCTACAACGAGGAAGACAATGAATTGAAGAACTGATATTTTTTTTTATTACAAGACAAAACAAAAGAATCTGTCAAGAAGATTTCTTCAGAAAGCTATGATATTTAGACTTCGCTGAGGTAACAAGAGAAAGTATTAAACTTAGAAAAGTATTATAACTTCTTAAGGTATTTGCAAATAAGGAAATTGTAAAATGTCTATTTATCAAGAAGTCGGAAGTTAACACTTATGCTACAATACTGAAAGCGTGAATACAAATATTAAAATATGAATGGCTGAGGTGCTATCTTCTAGTCCATATACCTTACAGATTATGAATTCAAACGCAACCATGGCATACCAAAGCCCCAAGAAGGCATGGCCAATGTTTTAGGTAGGTAAAAGGTACTTATTGCGAATAGGTTGAGTATATAATAGATGATTCTATGGCATTGGGAAAGTCAAATAACATTTAAAAGTAGCATACAAAATTGATGAATCCATATAAACTGTTTTGTGCTGGATTAAAATGTGATTTTCAATCCGGGGTTTGGGCGCATGTGCCACTAGTGGGAGCTGGAACACAATCAACAGTGCATCAAAAATGTACCACCATAGCATTCATTAAATACATGATTACATAGCGAAGGTATTTTCAAAATGGAATGTATCCTATATTAATTCATATTCTTCTACTGTTCGTGGCAATTACATAACATTCAGTATGTAGTGTGCAATGCAATAATAGACAGGAAGTCATAAATTGTAAAGGTAATCAATAAGTGCAAGAAAACACCGTCAACAGTGATAAAGCTATGTGCTTTAGTCAATAGTAAATAGAGCTCTTTTAATATGTCAACATTTAGAATTACATTGTTTCTAATTCAAAATTGGAGGTCCACAATTTGTTCTTGTAGCATTGTTACCACATATGAATCCTAAATACATTTAATGTGGTCTGAGATGGTCTGTGGTCTGATGAGGCTCTCAGGAACAAGACATTTAGTTATATATGTAATATCTGCCTCAATAGTTGGCCATGTGGTGTTTGGCACCCAGTATGGAGGAGTCAATGTGTTTCGACCCAGTTGAATGATGAGTCACCTCAGGAAAAGGTCCTAGTTGGTAAAGTACAGTGAAAAATACAAGGGGAACTGCGAATTGCTCCCTCATGCCAAGGGGAACTGTGAATTGATTCTCAATGCCTTTGGTCTAGTTAAAATCCAGAGGAACAACTCAGGGGATTGGCATGCGAGAGGACTGACAAATAACATATGAGTTAGAAAAGATAATGTTGTGTCTATTGGGAATCTACAGCCCGCACAGAAAATTGGTAAAATTACAAGTACCTTGTGTCAGTTGTGTTACGGTCCACCAATGTTTTTTATAACATTTACAGGGGCTAACCTGGAGAAATAAAATGGAGTCAGTAGTTGCTTGGACCGTAATGCGATGTGCATAGATATGTGGAAAAGAAAAGAAAGGAGTACTTTGAGTCTCTGTGGTTTAACAGGGCCAGCCACACATTTTGAGAAGTATTTGGAACGTATTGTCTAAGGATAAAGAAAATGATCCATCTGTAGGTCTTTCAGGATTAGTAACTAATTAGGGAAGACCGGCATTCAGACAAACAAGGTACTTACTTTCGGTAAGATACTCTATCTAACCGCCGACTCCTCACCTTTAGAATACTCACAGGCAGCAGACGGGATCCAGCAGATTTAACAACATTGCACCCGTGCACCAGTAGGTGTCGGCAAGTAGCTCTGCGGAAACTTAATTTTGCTCAGTAAATGACGAATGGAGCAGCATATAAGTGCTACCGCTGTGTGCCGATGTTAGTTTCTTTCTTGACTCTGTGAGCACCTTTTTGATTCTGTGAGCACCCTCATACATGGAGCCCATCAGTAATCGAAGATACTAAAATGCAGATCCCTAGGTTAGCACCTTTTTAGATTAGAAAGCAGACCATTTCACAGAATTGGAATGAGGGATAGCGGTGAGGAATCTGTGGTTAGACAAAGTTTCCACCAGAAAGAGCGTCACACAAGGTAAATAACTTGTTCTTCTGATTGATACTTATAACTGCAAATTCCTCACATTTAGAATAGAACAGTACCTCCCAATAAGGTGTGTCTGGGGGACAGTGCATAACAAAAAGACCTACAGGACCAAGTGGGCAAAATGTCTTCCCCGTCAGACCTGGCTGTCAAGACAGTAGTGCTTTGTGAACTTCTGAACTATCGTCCATGTTGCAGCCTGACAGATGTCAAGTGCAGGCACTCCGCATGCCAGAGGTACCTGCTGTGGCCCTGGTGGAATGAGCCTGCTTCTCAGCTAGCACAAAACTTATCTTGATGAAGAGGACTATCCGCCTTGACAAAGTCCATTACTGCACAAATGTGTTCTTCTTTAGCCCAAAGAACTCTACAAAGAGCTAATAGTCGCCTTAATCATCTTTGGTGCAATCGATCTAGAAATTCAAAGCTCTTTTAGGATCCAGCCTGTGCAGTCTTTCCTCCTCCTGCGACGGTTGAGGAGGTGCAAAGAACATTGGAAGACTGATGGACTGTCCAACGTGGAAAGCCATAACTACTTTAAGCAAGAAGGCCACTTTGCCTGGAAAGAAGGTGGCATAAGAAGGCTGCACAGAGAGAGCTTGGAGTTCATTTAAGTGACGTGCCAAGGTCACTGAGATCAGAAACATGGTCTTCCAAGTCAGAAGATGTAATGGGCAGCTGTGCATTGGTTCAAATGGTGAGAACCTGAGGAAATTGAGAACCAGATCAAGATTCCACTTTGGCATCACAAAGAGTATTAGATAAAGTAAGTGAAATAAACCTTTCACACACCTCATCACAACGGGTGATTTGAACAGGGATGGCTGGTCCAGTAAACACCAAAAACACATAGGGCCTATATATAACCTTTAACTGTACCCAAAGCAAGTCACTGCTGGGCCAAAGATAAGACAAACAAGCATTTGCAATGCAATAGGTCTCGCATTTCTCAGAGTTAGAGATATTGGCATTGTATTTTAAACAGTTACACAACAATTCACGTGCTCGTGCTTCAGGGTTGCAACCGGATGAACACATTAATGTGAATGAGTCTGTTTTTTTTGGGGGGGGAGGCAGTTTTATATAGAGCAAACTAGACCCGAAGGTATCAGAGCGCTTTACATGAGCACCAATTGCTTTACAGATGGACACATTCATTTTTTGTTAGGCTCAGGGAGATTAAGTGAATTGCCCAGAATCATAGGATGTTGAGTGTCCCTGCCAAGACTCGAACAGGGTTCCCCAGCAATGAGGTCCACCTCTCTAGCGGTTAGGTCACATCCACTCTTATCAAGCTCCGCTGCACGGTTGAGTGAAGGTAGCTGTTATCCACAACAGATCTCTCTATGAGTTTTGAGTGTTATTGGGAGAGATTGAAGCAGCTTGTTAGTTATCAAGCTTATGTAACTAAAGTGGTTTGAAAACCAACATGACAGATGGCTGGAAACCGATGGGTATTTAAGTAGCTCAGTTCGGGTGAACCTATTTTGTGCTCCCAGGTTTCAGTTGGGAAAATACATTTCTGTTGAGCTACTTTCAGGGCCATCTTTCAAATAAGCGATTAACAGTTGATTTGTAGATTACACAGATTTTGCTATGGCTTTTCATGAATTTGCTGTTTTGACAATATCAATGTCTGTGGAAAAATGAATGTGCTCTTTAAAGGTGCATTCCATAGTTCATGTTATGGAGAACTGTCTTTTTAAAGCCTGTTGTATACTCTGTTTCTCTTCAAGCGTGCCAAAGCGAAGTTTACCAGTTACACTCCGGCTTGGAAAGGGTCTGTTTTTTTCTAAATGTGGTTGTTCCATAACACCATTGATGTTTAAAATTCAAGTAACTTTAGTGAAGCGGCGCCACTGACCAGCGCTCCTGTTGTGAAACTCATTCCCCACTTTTTGAAACTGCAGACCTCTGAAGTAGCCTGTCTATGAAAGCCAGCTGAGGCTTATCTTCCATCAAGCCCGGTTGCCTACTTGGGCCCATGCACCGCTATTAACATATTAATTGTTGCTCAGCTGCAAGTGCCAGCGCGCGGGAGAGAACACCAAACACTCCTCGCGACTCAAACTTCCAAGCAGTGACATCTTTGTCATCCAGGGCCGAGCCAGGACTATCGCAACCTACAAGGAAAGACGAGAATACGTATCCGCTTTTGCACAGCCCCGACTCCGTACCAAAAACCGACTTTTAACAAAATAACCAACACACAACTCTTCTAGAATCAACCTCGCCAACAGGACGTAGCAAAATTCCACAATCACACTTGCTATCAACGCCTTGTAGCTTACAGCACAAACTTGTAGTATCATTATTATTATTGTTAGAACTACTTCTATTATTATTATTATTATTATTATTATTATTATTAGTAATAATAACAAGAATAAAGGAAGAACAAGGATAATAATGGTAGTAATACTTCGAAAACTGCTACTAATAATATTAATCAAAATAAGTATTGATGATTGAAGACGTTACACACTTCAGCACGAGCTACTCCTGCTCCGCAAATAATCACAGTTCCTAAAAGTTGAACAAAGCACAAATAAAGTTTGCACCGTAGCACTTTCAAGGGCTTAGAGACAATTCAAGTTCTAACGTCCTGTACATAAGTCCATTAGTAATTGCTATCAGTCATATAATTGTCACCGTATTTGCTAAAGTTGTAGCCTTCTGTACAGTCTCACAACCCAATCATTCGAAACACTGCAGAAACAAACATTTGTGGGCTAGGGCGCCTGTTGCTGGTTCTTTCCAGTAAACTCTGAGCTGGGAGAACCCTACCTTCAGCGGCAAGCGCTGTCTCCAGGCACGCGGGAGGTAGCGTGGACACCTCTGTCTGGCAGCGTGCAGTGCATACACTCTGCTGCTGAACTCCGAGTGAAACAAGGCGGAAGAGATGCTGTGCGCAAGCGAAAGAGTCCAGCACAATCTCCAGTCCGGGTGGGCGAGCCGGAATGGAGACAGGGATGGGAGCAAAAAGCCTCACTGCTATTAAAAGGCGCGTGTTTAACATAAAGTGAGATAAAAAGCAGAGGCGGAGCTTCCATCCCACTTCCACAAACAACCCGACAACAACAGAACTCGAAGAGCGAGCAGCGCATGCACTGCGACGCTAGGCGAGACCTAAGAAAGGACATCTAATAGTTTGGTCTGTAATGCGGGAGCCACAACAAGCTAAAAACCTGTCTCAGCGTCCAGCGTACACAGACTTACTAGAAGGATGTCATGCAGCCTGGATGATCTCCACAACTTTTTGAGGAAGATCGAATGCAGTCAATGTCCGCCGCTCAATGAGGGTGCAGGTGCTTGCTGCTGTGATAGGAGGTCCTACATTTGTAGTACCTGATTGAAGGACAGATGCTCATGCCCAGAAATTCTGGGTACCACAATCTCCGTGCCCAATATTGAGCCACAAAGGATGAATTGAGCCCTGTTTCTCCTGACCTTTTTCAGTACTAGGGGCAGCAAAGTTAGTGGAAGAAAGGCGTAAAGAAGTCCATGCTCCATAGTATCTGGAATGTATCTCCATGTGGAGTATCCTTGGAAACTCCAACCACAAAATTTGATATTGCACGTTCTCTTTGGTGATGAAAAGCTCTAGCCAGGGTACTTCCCATTGGTGGAAGACCACGCACGCAACCTAGGGGTCATCCTCGACTCCACCCTCTCCATGACTAAACAGGTCAACGGCGTCTCCTCCTCCTGCTTCAACATCCTCCGTATGCTCCGTAGGATCTACAAGTGGATCCCCACTGAAACGAGAAGAACAGTCACCCAGGCCCTTGTCAGCAGCAGGTTGGACTATGGAAACGCCCTCAACGCAGGAGCCTTGGCCAAACTCCTGAGACGGCTCAAACGCATCCAGAACGCCTCTGCAGGCCTGATACTTGACATTCCTCGCCGCAGCCACATCACACCCCACCTGAGAGACCTGCACTGGCTCCCGGTCAACAAGAGGATAACCTTCAAGCTCCTCACCCACGCACCCAAGGCACTCCACAACACCGGACCAATGTATCTCAACAGATGACTCCGCTTCTACACCCCCACCGCCAGCTCCGCTCCGCCGACCTCGCCCTCGCCACAGTCCCCCGCTTCCGAAGAGCAGATCGTTCTCACACCTCGCCGCCAAGACCTGGAACACCCACCCCATCCACCTACGGCAGACCCAAGACCTGCTGACCTTCAGAAAACTCCTCAAGACCTGGCTTTACGAGCAGTAGCAGCATTCCCCACCCCGGCTCCTTGAGACCCTCACGGGTGAGTAGTGCGCTTTACAAATGATAAGATTGATTGAAGAGGTCTTGTGCCACCTTGGATTGTAACTGCCATTTGTGATCCACCAGGTGTTGCCGGCTGAGCTTGTCTGCCCTTCCGTTCAAAGTTTCTGTCAGGTGGTCCACAACCACAGAAATGCCCTGGCGCTCTAGCCAGCACCACAGAAGAAGGGCCTCCTGGCACTGGACCCATGATGCAACCCTCCTTGCTTGTTGCAGTAAAACATGGAGATGGTGTTGTGCTTGAGACCCAAAGCAACCTTCCTTTGATGGATGGATAGAAGGCCTTTGTCACAGGCGAATAGCCCATAACCCCAACAGTCTTCTGATCGCCACTGCTCCCAGATGACCTCGCCAATCCAGCAGTGATGCATCTGTCAAAGCAGTCAATTCTGGGTGAGACAGCGAGAGGGTCTGCTGATGGTTCAATTGTGCTTCGCCACCACTGCAGGTCTTTTACTTTCTTATCCAAAACCTGGATGGAATTTAATAGGTTCCACTGGTGCTGGGCTCAATGAAACTACAGGTTCCACTGCAGAGTCCACATATGCCACCAGCCGTAATCAATTAGCAGGATTTCGAGAACCCCAAAAGCCTCTGGCTGAGATCCAGGACAGATGCTGAAACATAGCAATCAGAGCCCGAATGACCTGGCCACGTTGTTGTGGAGGAAAGGCCCAACATTGCTCCATATTCAGGATGGCTTCAACGATGGGGAGCCTCTGGGAAGGAGTCAAGAGGTGACTTCAGCACATTGATCATGATCTCCAACAATATCAAGAAGTTCAACGTCACTTGGAGGTGGTCTACAACTGCGTATATGTCAAGGCCACCTAAAATGGCCAGTCCTTCGGCATGAGAAAATAATAAGAGTAACAGCCAGTCCCTCCATGCAGGGCCGGGACCTCCTTTGACCAAAAGAGCCTTCTCTCCTTGGAGAAGGAAGGACATGTGCTCCTCTGAAAGATGTTCGGATGTAGAAGGGAGGTGCGGTGGGTCAATAAGGAATGACAGGATGTAGCCCCGTTGGATGATCTGAAGGACCCACTTTTTGGATTTATATTTTGATACATCTGGAGGAAATATTTGATAACGCCTCCCACAAGATGGTCATGTGCCACTGAGGGCAAACGAAAACAGCTTGGTGGCAGATCCCGGAGGAGTAGAGGACTGGGAAGTTTGCTGTCCATGATGGCCTGATATTGGCTGCTTGATCTCAGTCCCGAAAGGACTGGGTGCCTGTTGCTGGGCAGGTGGGTGGCCTTGGCATGGGAGGTACATCAATCCCCTGCAGTAGTCTCAAAAAGGAAAAACCTGATGAGGATACTGCCTCACGGGATTAGAAGGGCCGAGGGAACACACCGTGGTCCGGTTTCATTAAAGAGACCCAATGCTGAATCAACCTTCTCACTAAACAGGCGAGACCCATCAAATGGAATGTCCGTTAAAGAGGTTATCAAGTCGCTGGAAAAGCACATGTATAGTAACCAAGCGTGCTACCGAACGGCTCTGCCCAAGCAGTCTATTGTGTCCAGTATAGAGCAGAAAATATACTTTACCACGTCCTGACCATCTTGGAGGGTTTGAGCCAAATTGGCTTTCAATTCCTCTGGAATTGCTGGTAAGATCTCACCAACCATGTCCCGCAAAACATTGGTATACCACCCGACAAGAAGCTGGTATTGACTGTTCTGAGGGCAGAGGAAAAGAAATGCGTTACTTACCTGTAAATGCAGTTATCCAGTATTAGTGTCTTTCATTGATTCACATGCCTGAATCATTCCCCGTCGTCTGAGTGGGAGTCCCCGGTACGTAACTAAGGTAATGTCCCATAGACATATAGATAAATAGGCCTAAAGGCCTCACATTAGTAACCTATCCCTGTCCTTTTGCAGAAAGGACCAAACTCTAGAAAAGAGCCAATCAGCTGTCACCTCCCTCTAGAACCCTACTGGAAGGAGCCTCAGTCCCTCAGATTTTCGTACGCACAAAGCTAAGCAGGCGTATTACTGAGAGAAGAAGGTGAGCCCTTCCAGGGGAGGCGGGAGGGTTGCATGTGAATCTATGAAAGACATCAATACTGGATAGCTGCAGTTACAGGTAAGTAACGCATTTCTTATCCAGTATTATGGGTGTCTTTCATAGATTCACATGCCTGAATCAGAGTAGCAAGCATTGAACAAAGCACATTTTGGATGGCATAGGGTATACAAGTCATTGGATAAAACCATATCAAACGACTAATAGAAAGATGTATTTGCAATCTAGAAATACCATCAAATCATACAATAGAGAAATGTGCATACATGAAAAGGGTGGAGGGATGAAAGAGGGCTCACCTTTACTGAAACAGATGACGAAGTACTGCTTGTCCCACCGCAGCATCCTTCAGGAGTTCTGTGTCCAGGCAGTAATGCCTAGTGAAGGTATGTGGCGACTTCCATGTTGCCGCTCTACAAATTTCTATGACCGGCACTCCTGCAAAAAGTGCCATGGATGTAGATATTGCCCTGGTAGAGTGAGCTCGCACTCTAGATTGCAGGGCCTGCCCTGCCTGTTCATGACAAAATGAAATAGCTGCAGAAATCCAGCGGGATATACTTTGCTTGGTGAGTGGAAGACATCTTCTGGGTCTACTGTAAGCCACAAATAGCTGATGAGACTTCCTGAAGGTTTTTGTCTTTTCAATATAGAATTTAAGGCAGCGCTTAAGATCTTGAGAGTGCAACGACCTTTCCGCTGCCGTCGTGGGATTCGGGAAGAAAGAGCGTAAGACCACCGGCTCATTGAGATGGAAGTCCGACGGGACTTTTGGAATAAACGTTGGATTTGTCCGTAAGATTACTCTATCCTGCTTAAATTGCAGGAAAGGCTCCTGTATTGATAAAGCTTGAAGCTTACTCACCTGTCTTGCGGAGGTGAGTGCAAGTAGGAGGGCTGTCTTCCAAGAGAGGTATTTCAGGTCAGCCCTGTGTACCGGCTCAAAGGGATGCTTCATAAGCTGGTTAAGGAGGATGTATGACCCAACAACGCATACTTTTACAACGCATGCTTTTACAACGCAAGTATTACAACGCAAACCTTTACAACGCATAGCGCTTAGGGGTGCTGGATAGTGAATAGTTTAATTTACTATTCCAATTCCAGTCCCCGTGGACACTAGGGAAGGGGTTGGATAGTAAATTAAATCTATTCCCTATCCTAGAGCGCCCCTCAGCGCAATGCGTTGTAATGGTTTTCGTTGTAAAACCTGCGTTTTATTAGCACTGCGTGGTAAAAGTTGTGTTGTAAAAGATGTTTCCCGGTTAAGGACTGTGTTCAGGTGCCAGGTAGGTGGCAAAATTCTCACAGGGGTAAAGGTCCTGTAGAGTCCTTTTAAAAATTGTTTGACCAATCTGTTAGACCAAAGAGAAGGGCCAGTAGGAGATCTTCTGTAACGGGATATCGCCGCCAAATGGACCCTGATGGAAGCATGAGCCAGGCCTGAGTTCGCCAGATGGAGAAGATAAGGCAATATTTGTTACGGAGAAGAAGAGAAAGGATGTATAACGTGACCTTTACACCAGATGCAAAACCTCTTCCATTTTAAAGAGTATGTTTTGTTGGTGCTATCAGCCCGTGCCCGAGCCAAGATTGCTCTACATTCTGGCGGGATAATCAAACTTTGAAATTCTCTGAACTCAGGAGCCTAGCGGCTAATTTGAGTGAGGCCAGATTCGGATGCTGGACTTGCTGGTTGCACATCGTGAGGAGAGATGGGAACTTCTTCAGACGTTTCGGCGGTTCCAAAGATAGACGGTGGAGTTCCGTGAACCAATGTTGGCGTGGCCAAGTTGGGGCTACCAGAATGAGAGTACAAGGCTCTGCCTTCAAGTTTCTGAGGACCCTGGGAATCATTGGAAATGGTGGAAAGGCGTACGCAAAGACGTTGCACCATGCAATCGAAAATGCATTCCCTAGGGACCCTTTCTGGGGATGCCAACTTGCGAAGTGTGGGCATTTGGTGTTGGACCTTGTGGCGAACAGGTCGATATGGGGAGTGCCCATCTCGAGAAAATTTGATTGAGGATTCCTTGATCCAGTTCCCACTCGTGAGACGTCGTTCTCTGTCTGCTTAATGGATCGGCGAGCACATTTTCCATGCCTAGAACATACTCCGCCCGAAGAGATATATTGTGTTCGATCAACCAGTTCCAAATTTTCTGCGACTCGTGAGAGAGTGTCATAGATCGAGTCCCTCCTTGTTTGTTGAGGTAGTGCATCATTGTAGTGTTGTCTGTACGGACGAGCAATAGGGAATTTTTGATTCTCGGAAGGAAGGCTTGCAGGGCGAGGAAGACTGCCCGTAGTTCCAGGAGACTGATATGGAGCCCCTTTTATAAGGGGGACCACTTCCCGCTTATCTGTAGCTCTTGAAGGAAAGCTCCCCAACCTTCCAAAGAGGCGTCTGTCGTGATGACATGTGGTGTAGCCGGAACCAGGAATGGTAAGCCTTGAGAAAGGTTTCGAACCGATATCCACCATTGCAGGGCCTTAACCATTTGAGGAGTGACTTTTATGAGATCGTCGAAAGACCCTGTGCATTGGATCCATTGTTTAGCGAGTGCCTCCTAGAGGGGGCACATCTGTAGCCGGCAGTAAGGTATCAAAAGGATACATGATGACATCATTCCCAGTAGGGATTTGAAAAGTCGGATTGTTAAGGTCTTCTTTGAAGCCAAGAGCATAGGCAGTGTCAAAAGCCTGTTCTTTCTCTCTTGAGATGGGAAGGCTTTCCTTAGTCGTGTGTCGAGAGTTGCACCTAGGAAATTGATGCGCTGAGAAGGTAGAAGGACTGATTTCTCCCAATTGAGTGCGAGTCCTAAATGATTGAAAAGTTGCAGACAAGCGTTGGAAGACCTGGACGCATCTTCTAAGGATGGAGCCTTGATCAGACAGTCGTCCAGATACGGAAAGACTTGATGATGGTGCTGCCTGAGATATGCAGCTACTGGGGAAGAGACATTTCGTGAAGATGCGAGGTGCGGACTTGAGCACGAAGGGCAGGACGCAAAATTCAAAGTGTCTGCCTGCCACTGCAAATCTCAAGTATTTTTTGTGATTTCTGTGAATCGCGATATGGAAGTAAGTGTCCTGAAGGTCCAGGGAGGCCATGTAATCTTCATCTTCCAGTAGTTGTAAGACCTCCTGGATCGTCACCATGCGAAACGACTGCTTCTTCAGGAATTTGTTGAGAGCCCTGAGATCCAAAATTGCTCTCCACTTCTTCTCTTTTTTCTGAACTAAAAAGAAGCGAGAATAAAATCCCCTTCCTTGTTGAGACGGAGGTACCTTTTCTATTGCCCCTTTCTGGAGCATAAGAGAGACTTCTCGGAGAAGCAGCCGTAGATTTTTGGGATTCAGTGGCGGGGAGGAGTTTGGGGAGGAATATGTGTGAATTCCAGAGAATGGCCGAATTGAGCTAATTGAAGGACCCAACGGTCCGTGGTAATCTTTTTCCAGTTTGTCAGGAAATGGTAAATCCTTCCTCCAATTTTTGATGAGGGAAATGAATCCGGGACTGGCTGAAGAGACATGTCATTGTCTACGCCCGTTGTTTTTCTGCTGTCTTCTACCATGAAAGGACGACTTGCCATAAGAAGATTGTTGTCCTTGTTGCTGGCGTTGCTGATATTGGGGTCGACTCTCGCCTGAAGAGTCGAGAAGACCTGTATTGATAGTTTCCTCTATAAGAGGACTGTCCTCTTCCTCTAGATCCACGAAAGGACTGGTTCTTGTACTGGAGAGTGCCCAGAGCCCTAGCAGTGTCCGTGTCCTTTTTTATATTCTGCAGCGCTTCATCAATTTTGGAGCCGAAGAGCAATTGGCCATCGTAGGGCATATTCAATATTTTCGTTTACATCTCAGGACGAAAGGAAGTTGCCCTTAGCCACCCTGTCATCGCCAGACTGCTGCTCCAGCCAGTTGGCAGAAACCTGTTGTACCGCTATCCATCGCACAGTCTATTATTTCTGACGCCGAGCCTTCACCCTCTAGTAAAATTTTCTTTACCTCCTCCTTGGATTTATTTGGTAATTTCGATAGATATGGGGCTATATGCACCCATAATTGTCTATTGTAGCGTCCCAAGAGCGCTAAGGCTTTGGCCGCCTTCACCGTTATCGCAGACATTGAGGAGAACCGCTTCCCAATGTTGTCTAACCTCCTGCCTTCCCTATCCGGAGGTGCCGATAATGGGGCAGAAGTATTTCTGGAGTTCTTCTGGGCCGCCTGTGTCACCACTGAGTCCGGTTTGGAGTGTCCTATCAAACAAGCCGGTGCAGTATCAGGTGCTCTATACTTTTTATCCAAGCGAGGTACTACCGGATGTACGGAGGAAGGGTTCTGCATGACTTTAACACCCTGGTCCCATAAATAATCAATAATGGGTATTGATGTAACTGATTTCTTGAGGGGTTCTTAAAAATCATACAAGAAGCAGTTTTGTTCTTGAGAGATCATTGATAATTTAAATCGTTGAGCGGCCCTCTCAACTACGTTATGGAACCCTCCAATGTCACCTGGTGGAGAATCTGCAGGCGCAGGCACTGGAAACACGGGAGAGGGAATGACATAGTCATCACAGTCATCATGCATAGATTGAGTATCTTGCAGTTCTACCTCTTCCTACTGTTCTTCCTCCTCCTCTTCCTCATCAGAAGTCGGAGGATGTGGCAGATCAAACCGCTCGGGCTGAACACTCAAAGGTGGAGGCCGTGGTTTTGATGAAGGTGATACTGTGGTAGGTGGAGGAGCAGGAGACTCTGGAAACCTCTGTTTGTAGTCTTGAATGAGGTACCTTAAGTCGGTAACTAAAGAGGCTGGAAGGCAAACCATAGGAGGAGGTGGCGGATGATATTCCTCCTCCTGATCCTCTTCTTCATCCGAACTTTGACACTTTACATGAAGCTCAGAAGGGCTTGTAGCCATCTGAAACATGTCCCCTTCATCTGAATCTTCCTCTTGAAGAAGACATGCTGGAGGCAGTGGTTGAACTCTGCTTGGCGATGTTAAAGCCGGCGTGAGCGCCTTTTTCATGATCTTTAGGCGTACACATGTGGTTTGTAGGACAGAATCCAGCATCGTCGACGAGCCCGTCGATGGCGTGGTCGTCGACGGTGGAGCGTCGACGGGTGTCGTCGTCGGTGGAGTCTTCGTCAACGGAATCTTCGCCGACGGTGCTTTCGTCGATGAACCCTTCGTCAATGACGTCTTCGTCGATAGTGCCGACGTCAACGATATTGGCATCGTCATCGAGGTCGTCGCCGATCCCGTCGTCGGCGAGGCAAGCGGCGACTGCGTCTTCTTGATGGCTATCGTCGACGACAAAGTCTTACCTGCCGTCAACGATGCCGTCGACTTAGAAACAGTCGTCGTCGACGTAGATATGTATGATGCAGTAGACACAGCTTTTTTCGACGATGAAGATGTCGTCGACGGTGCCGAAACAGGCTTTTTGAAGGTGTGAACTTCCTGAGAGGAAACCTTCCCAGAAGTTGCCTTAGAGAGAACCTCTGAAGACTTCTTTGATGTCTTCTTTTGAGGAGGAGCCGTAGGGCTAGGAGAAGCCACCCTTGGTCTCTTTAGAGAAGATTTTGTAGAGACTGAAGAACCTTCACTTTCTTCAGAAGATTCAAGGTGGTCCCTGTCTTTCAGACTCTGGAGCCAAATTAAAAGGCATCCTCCACGGTCCTTGAGGGTTTTAGTGGAAAAGGTACGACATACCTTGTAGTCTTTAGAAGAATGGTCCGGATACAGGCAATATAGGCAGTCTTTATGCTGGGCATCAACATGTAGCCTTTTCTTTCCACATGAACCACAGGATCTAAAAAGACCCTTTTTTGGTGTGACAGCCATGATCGTATCCGCAATCACAGAAGAAACAGGATAAAATATCCAAGAACACTGGGAACCAGTTGTGAAGAAAAAATCTGAGCGGAGCTCAGAGGAGACTCCCTTAGCACAATGTGCGGTAGAAAATCTGAGGGACTGAGGCTCCTTCCAGGAGGGTTCTAGAGAGAGGTGACAGCTGATTGGCTCTCTTCTAGAGTTTGATCCTTTCTGCAAAAGGACAGGGATAGGTTACTAATGTGAGCCCTTTAGGCCTATTTATCTATATGTCTATGGGACATTACTTTATTTATGAACCGAGGACTCCCATTACGACGACGGGAATGATTCAGGCCTGTGAATCTATGAAAGACACCCATAATACTGGATAATATCTGCTTCCCAAAGGTCTCAAGTCAGTTCAAACCTCTGTCTGGAGAAGTAGTTGGCAAAGAGTGAGGTTTCACTTGAACCCCCAAACTATCTAGTGTGGGGTGCTGTCTTAGAAAGTCAAGAGCACCCTGCACTGGCCTGAAGAGTCTGTCAACCTGCCTGTTTCGACCATATGCCCACACGAGTGTCAGTCAGAGCCTCATTAAATGGAAGCAAATGTTCGGATAGAGTTTGACTAGATTGTATAACCACTGATAAAACATTGTTTTCACCTCCATAGTGGGTAACTACAAGTCTAAAACTGCTGCAGTGCATGTCATCCTTACACCAAAGGAGGTACTTTGTTTGGTCGCTGGTCTTATGGAGGAGAGGTTGAGTGGTGAGGAAACATAATGCAGTGTCAAGGAAGTGTTCAACCCACTGGCAGTTTGTAAGTCCAGAAATACATTTTCATCATCATAACGTTTAGCAAGATACTCCCCTCGTCACCATTCTCACACCCAAAGGCAGGTAAACTCAGTCCATAGTTGGAACCAAATCGTTGTTGGAGCACGGGGGTATGGGTCTAACATAATGGGATTGTTCTGTCTTGATCTGAATGGACTGGGCCTGGTGGTGTCGGTACAGCATCGAGAAGTGACCTAGGTCTGGGAGAGATGGATTTGGCTCAGTCAGTGAGGAAGATAGGAACGGTGTCTTCCTCTGGTGCCAGTGTCTGTCAGTTGGATCGGTATGGATCTTGGTGCCGGACTGGAAGTCCGCTCGGGTGTCAGAGCGGAACCCGAGGCAAATTCTGGAGGCACAAATGGGAGACCTGCTGGTAGTACCCCAACTGGAGGCTTCTGTAAAATGATGGGGTCAAAAGTGTGCGAAAGGGAGCCAGAGTGGGGGCGATAGCCAGGCCATGGGGCACCATGACATCCTCACGACTGCACAAGTTGAAAATGCCAGGACTGGGATAAATTCCACATGGTCTTTTTGTGCTTTCAGTTTGACTTTGACATACTGGAAGACTTGGACTTCGACAATGACCTGTCGCAGGAATATTGTCAGGAGTGGGAGTGGGTCAGTGCCCTAAACTTCGAGTGGGAGCCGGACTTCGGTGATTTACAACTTGCATTCATGCTCCTGGATCGCCTTCAGGATCATAAAGGCGCACTCCATTCAGGACTTGAAGTTGTGTGTTGAACCCAAACACCAGGCAGAAGTCATGGAGCTCTGTCACAGACATCTGTTTGCAACAGTCGCAACAAGGCTAAAATCCTGTACTTTTACGAGGGGATATAGCCTTTGTACACTGGAAAAAGTGCAGGTGTTCAGAGCGCCCTATCCTGGGGCCGGCGTTAATAAGAAACATCTTGATTAATATACATTACTTGCCATTTTGGAAATGGTTCTGAGATTTATTCATATTTAATGAATATTTTGTAGCACGCTGTGACATTACATTTTTGTTGCATGGATTAAATTATGCCGCAAACTTGGATTTTGTCATCAAATCCAATTTTGTGAATTACCACTTACCCAAATATAACATTTGACAATATCACAGTTAAATCATCTTGAGGCAAAATGACCACTTGAAAGTAGAGATCACACTCGAAACTGGCTTACATTTTCTTCACACGGCTTCCACCAACGCCTCCCCACCTACTTTTGAAAACATTTGGTAGGCACAGTGTATACCTGTTAAAACGGCCGTGAAGACTTGCTTGTAGTGGGAAGGAGACTGAAATGAAGTCGGGATAAGGATTTGCCTTTTGTGAAGGCTGGCATTTTCCACCGTTGTCTCACTGGGGAAAGACAGTTCGGAGATGCACATGTTCTGAAAAACAACAAATCACATGAGAAGTGCAGTGTGACCGACATCTGTTGCAGATGTTCTACCTTAATGACTCATCGGCCCAAACTTCCTGCAACTTTGTCTGGACTGAGGAACGATCATGGTAGAACATCTGTACGCAGATATGAACAAAAACATACTGAATGCTACAATCCCTTCATTTCTATGGCCTGATCATCTATTGCAGATTACACAGAGAGCCGCTACTGGCAAAGCAAATGGGCCTGCCATTGGAAATCTGGTGCAATGGTAATTTTTTATTGCACACTTATGCCACAGAAATAAAAGTTTAAAAAAAGAAAGCATGCTGCCACCTATAAGCGGCCTCATTATGATTGCAATATAAATGTTACATTTAAAACATTTACTGGAGTAGCTGTATTAGTAACAATTGTGTATAAATAATAAACCATTCAGTTGTGATTTGCATTTCATTATTAGTTATGGAGGAGACAATAATAAATCAAATTGCAGGCAGCTGCAATGTTACTTATCACAGGTAGCCACATTATTACAATGTCACTTAAACTCTTTCTAACACTAATATGAACAAGCATTGCAAAAGCCAATCTCGGCAACGCAAGAGCTATGGGCTTTGTCAATGGCATGTCATTTAGCATTGGGATGCGCTGCAAGAGGCAGTGAAATCCCAGTCATAGTGTCTATGAGCCGTCTACGTGTGCAAGGATGACTTTGGGATACTATTTTAACGGAACCCTTAAACATTTGCAAAGTTTGTCACATAATGTTCACTCCATCGCAAGCTCTGAAATTAAGTCAAAAGCATTACATTAAGCTTTGCTGACATTTAATTATGAACACAAATCAATGAGTTAAATCTGGAATAACTTTGTGGCGCTCTTGCAAGTAACCAGCTTGGATATGATGTTTATATGTAAACATACTGAGAGACACATGTGCTGTGTTAACTTGTCTGCAGTGCACAGCACACCATTACAATACGTAAGATCAGCACCCTGGAAGCAGGGACAGGAGGACCACGGGCCTGGCCCTGCAGGATCCAGCGACAGAGGCACTGCTGATTCCAATTCTACCTCTCTCTCACTCCCTCTACAGATGAAGCTGTGTGCAACCTAGAACAGTGGCTGCAGCCCACTCGCCCTGGTTGTTGAAGAGCCTCCATATCTTGGTAAATAGGATGCCCATACTGGGGGCTTTGCGCTTGTCCATTGCACGGATCCAATGCCGGATTTGTCTGCCTCTGAGGCTACGGTCACTGCCTCGGCAGCCTCTGGGCGGCCTGACACTGAGCGCCACACTCAGCTGGTCAGTGGCTGCAGCGCAGATATGGTTCTCCTCCGCCTTGGCCCCTGTTCACAGCCCCCATGGCACTGCACCAGTCCGCACTAGCTGTGGCAAACTACCAAACCCGACGCAACTGCAAGAGATATGACCCCGGAAACGCTAGGGTACTTAAATATAGACATAGAAGAAATACTTTCACGTTTACAGCAGCATTCTTTCAGAAGAAACGGGTATGTTTAATAAAGTGAAATTACAGAAGCAGCAGTGTCTTACCAAATATAAAATTATTTCAAAAAATGGTTCATACACTATTAGTAAGACTGTTGTAAAGTAAATGCGCAATGTCGACATCACTGCTTTGAGCATTAGCATTCAAAATAAATGTTTAGGTTCCAAGAAAGCCTTTTCAAGCTCTAACTTTTGGTCTACGCAAATCAGGATATAAAGATTTACAAAGAGCTGTTATAATGGCAGTCATTACAGGAGGTGTTTAGATGAGGTTGACCAAACACATAGAGCACAGGATTTAAAATAATAAAAAAAATGGCACTGGTCATTAATTAAAACACCAGCTCTCCTAACAAGTGGTGAGACTGATCACCCATTAAAAAAAATAAAGAAATAGTCCCGAAACAATAGATAAAACTGGCCCCAGCGTAAGTTTAACAGTACTTGGTCGGTGCTCTAGGAGAGGGCTAAACACCGAAGAGGCATGACATATGCATGCCCAAGACAAATGGGGAGAGGGACAAATGGAGTGCAGATGGTGCCGGCAGATGGGAAGCCTATAGGTGGGCTGTAAACCCATGAATTCGATACAGCATGTCTCTTTCAAGACAGTGCATGAGCGCCGTATAGAGCAGAGACCTAAAAACGAGTCAGAAAATAAAAAAATCATCTAACTAGAAACCCGAAGTGCATGAGACCATATTTAAAGCTAATATTAAAAAAAAATACCGTAAATTCACTATGAACCAGCTTCATAATCGAAGAGAATTGAAACATTTAGACTGATGTGAACAATATCCACAGGCTTTGTGCAAAATAGGTAAGGTGGGTTTACCGAATGCTTCAAGGTGTATGCAATGGCGGCAGAAGCAAATTGTAAATTGCAATTTAACAGGCCAACAGATGAAACATGCTGATTAAAGCCCCTTAATTTATCTAGATTATTTATGGATTATTTGGAAAAGCAAAAGTCTAATGAGACAGTTAAAGCTGTCTTAAAGGTCAGACCTTAAAAATATGATGATTCATCGACTGAAACAAAAAGTATTCTGCTTAATATTATGTTTGTGGTTCCCATGATCTCAATGAATTAGAACTGGCAATAGCTTGAGCTGGGACCAGAATCTGCTTTCTAAAGATCTATTCAAGTCACACCTAGGATTTATCATACAAACACAACCTTCCCACACAGACGGCCTTGCCTTGTAGTACTACTTTAATGGTGACAGCCATCTTTGTGATTACTAAAACTGAATTTTACAGGACAGTGACTTAGCATCTCAAGTATTTCAAAGCTGTTTAGTTTTTTATTGTATATAAGCTTTGTGACTGCCAAAAGAGTAAATTCCTCCTTCCACTCTTCATAGCCTCACCTGGCTAACAATGTCCCTGCAACTTGTGTTCAATCTAGTCACAGCCTGAACCGACCATTTACTTTTTGCTAACAAGGAACTAGTGGCTCCTCCACCCTTTTAAAGAGCCATCAAGCCAGTCTATGCCTTTTCTGGCTTGGCTTCTACCCAAGTGCCTCCACAGCTAATCCACCACGAGACAAAATATCACACAGCAAACAGCATGGAAGACCATTCTTTACCAACAGACTCGGACTGCAGCAGTCTGAGAGTGACTCAGTTCAGAATCAAATTCGGAGAGCTGGTGCTATACATGATGCTAAGTACCCCTGTGGGAAGTTCTGGCGCTCGTTGGCATGCCCTACAGAAGGGAGCTGGCACCTAGAGAGAGCCAAGCTGATTTCTGGAACAATTCTCACTAGTCACACCATGAATCGGGTGCAGCGGCAGAGGAAGTCTCTCGTGTTAGGTGTTTGCCACACCAAATCCATCTTGGGACAGTCTGGCAAGCAACAGCTTGCCCAGTGGACAGGAAAACAGCACATCAGAGACCTAAACCCAGTAGACTTACTGTCACTCACAACGCCAATTGATCAATTAAAGAAAGGTAAGCTACAAGTCTCTGCCACTGGGTGCACACCACAACAATCCTCTCTGAATCTCACATCCCCCAAGCCAAATTTCCTAGAGATTGCTATGAGGGAAGTGGGTTCCACTGATTTTCTCTCCTTGTCATGCATCCCTTTAGCCATGAATCCTTTTTTCTGGTGCCTGGAAACATAATTTCCTCTTGGAGGAACCGAGTTCCATAAAATTGGGAAGGAAGTCTGTGATGGAGTCCTGGGGCTACGTTGAAGGTAACTCAACTGTTGGTGGCAATCAGAATACGATTGTTGCCATGCTTTTGTACTACTGTTCCCAGGCGACTGAGAGCTGCAGGCGAACACACTTCAACACCACTGATTGTTTACACAGCCTTCAGGATCAGTGAGGTGACCAACATAACTAAAGTGAAAAGGAGCACTGTTGGTGGTGGTGTGTCTATTTACAGTGCCCACCATTATGCAATCTTCAGAAGAAAAGCAAGGGAACAATCAGACGTAGCTCATTGCCAACTTGTAAAGTACGTTTTTCCTCCTCAGGAGGAAATTTCTATTTTGGAGGGTCCTAGGGATAATGCAGTGCAACAGATAACATGTGACATGGGACAGTTCTTTTTGATTATTCTGAAAGATGCTGAGAGTAGGGAGTTACGTTTTGGTGTGATTTCATCCAAATTTCTTTGCCATGTCTGTCTTGCTGGATATGAGACTCTATGCATTTTACCCTTGATAAACGGCAGTAAAGCGTTTGTGCTCCCTCTTTAAACATAAACACAAGTGGTCCCCATGGGAAAAGTGTAGCCTTTAATTTCCAGCTTACAAAAAACACCCACTAGTAAGGTTTAGAATGCGATATACAATTTTATTGTTCATCCACAATGAGATTGCCTTGTTACAAACAAGAATTCTATTTTATTCATCAATTTTCAGGTGAAGCTGCTTCTAAGAGTGAGATGGCACAGTGAAAGTGATAAAGTGAACCATTTGTTCGCAAGTGCTATACGTTGTGCAAGTATTTACATGTGACTGATAAGGACATTTTAGATCAAAAGCGAAAAACTCCCATTGGGAGTGTTCAGATCCTTAATAAATTTGAAAACAGTCCACTGTAGTATTTGTCTGTCGACGTTTCAACCCCCAAACACAATTATTTAGAGAAGGGTCATCATCCGGATGGTAAATATAAAGAGGAGACACCTAAGAACAAAAGAATCATGTATCAATCAGATGGTACGATTAGATGTGTTGTTATTCAACTTAAGGATTGTGGAATGCAATCTAATAACATAACATGGGCTGTAGCAATGGATCTCACAATCAAGGATGATCTTATCAATTTTTCATGGAAAACCTCAAGGGAGCTTGCATGTGAAATGTCAAGCTGTACAGAAATATAGCTAGTTCAGGCTTGTAATATAGTGAACTTGTGTATATGTACTGGGTTATAAATAAGGCTCCCTGTTTTCCGTTTTTACGGATTTTTACACATAAATACAGACAGAAAACAATGTGTTTTCTGTCTGCATTTATTTTTTAAAGTGGATAAATACAGAAAATGAGGCTGCTTTTAAATGACTCTCCATGCTGTCCTTCATAAATTATAGCCTAACAGCCGAGAAAATTAAGAAACAGGATAACATTTTTAAATAACTGCATATGTCAATATACATTTGTGGAATAATGCGAGCATATACCACAGGATGTATTGTTATGTAATATTTGGCAACTTAAATAGCTAAAACACGACCAACATCAAAGTATCCTCTATCAATTAAATACATATGGAAATGTACACTTTTACAACTTCATTTATACGCAAAACACAAAATAAATATCGATAAATGCAGATAAAATGACCCAAAAATAAATATGGATAAATACAGACGGAAATGTTAAAAAAATAAACACCGTAAAACCGGGAGCCCTAGTTATAAAGTATGATCAAATGGCATACAGGGGGACTAAGTCAAAAAATCCCACGATCAGGGTTAATTCTGTCAATCTAGTGATGAGGCTCGCACCCGAATACCTCTGCTGTAAGCAAACATATCACATTAAGGCTACTGTGTGTCATAAATCATGGTAACCTACCAGGTAGGGTAAGGAGTAGCGGCACTAACTCATATGTTTCAATTAATAAAGTGCCCAGTGTATCTGGAAAAGTATCACAGCAATCTATAAAAGAAACGATATATGAGGGACTGCTACGCTGATGACACTCAACTGGTCGTCTCTCTATCCCAACTAGTCGACCACCCGGAGAAACTGGCGAACTGCCTTACCCAAATACACAGCTGGATGAGTGATTCATCACTAAAATTAAATGGGTCTAAGACCGAAGTGATGCTCCTGGGAAAACAATGGGCAACTATCCCCCCAACAGTCTGGCCCGACGTATTCGGAGAAATCCCCTCCCCGAAGCGTGAAATCAAAACCCTTGGAGTATGGCTCGAACCGGAGCTCACCATGAAGACGCAAGCGGCCAAAACTGCTGGCACCTGTTTTGGGCTCATGCGCACCACCCGTAAGATCCTCCCATTACTACCACCTGCCTCTAGGAAACTTCTTATCCAGGGGCTAGTATTGTCCCGTCTTGACTACAGCAATATGGTCTACCTGGGTGCTCCAGAGGCCACCCTGACTAGACTACAGCGGACACAGAACGCTGCAGTCCGTCTGCTCACGAACCTTCCTTCGAAAGTGTCAGCAAAACCAGCCCTCAAGGCCTTGCACTGGCTCCCTGTTCGCCAAAGGGTGGACTTCAAAGCCATGTGTACAACACACAAACTTATCAACGGATCTGGCCCTACTATCCTCAGCAGCCTGGTCACCCCCTACAAAGCATCCAGATCCCTCCGTTCAGACAGTGAGCACCTGGCCAACGTCCCCAAATTCAAAAAGACCCGCACCGGATGTCGACGATTCTCGGTGCAATCGGCCGTGAGATGGAATTCCCTCCCACGCACCCTCAGACTGGAAGCCAGCTACCTGACCTTCCGCAAAAAACTGAAAACGCACCTATTCCCGAAATAATTGTTCCTCCTCCCTCCCTCTCCTTCAGGATAAACAATCTCATTACAGCGCGGGGATGCCCTTGGGTCACCAGACGCTATACAAATCGCTAAAAAAAAAAAAAAAAAAAAAAAAAAAAAAATTTCTAACTCACTTGGAGAAATAAAGAGCTCTCTTCATATGTACTCATGCAAGTGGTTGTGGGTATTGCATTACGTGCACTTCGTGAAGTTATCAGCAATTACCTCAACTGGGGATGCTGAGTATAAGAAGAGGTGCATATTATGATATACACATTATCCTGGGTTAATCAAACAGGGAATGGAGATATACAGCCAGATTCATCAACCCAAATTGCGATCGCAATAGCTGGGAAATAGCTATTGCGATCGCAATTCCATTAATCGCAATTCATGAAACAAAACATGACCAAATTGCGAATTCGCAAAACATAATTTGCGACTTCGCAAAGAAAATCGCAGAATCAAGGTGGAACCCCCTTTGCAAATCGGAAATAGCGAGTTCTCAAAGATTCTGCGATTTTCTTTGCGAAATCGCAAATTATTCGCAAACCCAATGCATGGAAATTCGCATATTGCGAAAAACCCAAAAAGCGATTTTTGCGAGGCGCAAATTAAGGAGAAGCCAAACCAGGTGGTAACCATGAAGTTAAAAAAAAATTCCAAGAAAAAAATCCTAACTAGCCACAGGTGCGGGGCAGTTCAAACACACTTAAGGAGACACAGTAGGAGCATGAGGACATTCACAATGCCAGGACTCTACATAGTGGTAAGGCGGCAAAGGCTCCAGGCTGCAGCAAGGAACTGACGCCGGATCCAGGAGCGAATTTTCTGCCAGCGGATCACACTACTGGGACAAACTGAGGAGGAAATCTACTCAAAGTACCGGCTGAATGGGGCAATAATTACAAAGCTCATCAATGCCGTGCCCACCCATGTCCAGGTCTTGTGTAGCCTGCACCTCCTGGCCTCCGGAAGCTTCCAGGGGATAGTAGCCGTTGCAGGGGGGATCTCCCAGAGCACCATGTCCCGCTGCCTAAGGAGTTTCCTGGAGGCCATGCTGACCCGGCTACACCATTACATCAAATATCCAACCACCCAACAGGACTTGAATCAAACCAAGCTACAATTTTACAACATAGCGCAATTTCCCCATGTAATTGGATGCATTGACTGTACCCACATCCACATCTGCCCACCCGCAGAGACTGAATACATGTACCGGAACCACAAGTCCTACTACTCACTGAACATCCAGATGGTGTGCGACGCTAAGACAATCATCACCGACATAGTGGCACAATACCCAGGGAGCACGCATGACTCTTTCATATTCCGGCACAACGGCATGCACACACGACTGGCCAGGGGAGACTATGGCGAAGGACACCTTCTAGGTAAGTACACATGCCAACAAACAGTACATCGAGACCATGTAGCTGCGCATGACAGGCACTCACCCTCTGCTCCTTTCATTCAGGTGACAGCGCATATGACCTCCGTGAGTACCTCCTCACCCCATACCTCAACCCTGCCACACCACAGCAACGGCGTTACAATGCAGCACACATTCGCACTCGAAATTGCATTGAGCGGACATTTGGGCTAATAAAGAGACGATTCCGCATTCTACACAAGACTGGTGGGGCCCTCAAATACCAGCCTGAGGTCCGCTGCCGCATCGTGGCCGTGTGTGCAATACTCCACAACATTGCTAACAAGCGGAGGATATCTGTGGATATCTCTGGCAGTGAGTCGGAAGGGGACAATCGCCAACCTGCACATGTGCATCATGCACGCGGGGAGAATCCTGCTGAAGGACACAGGCGCCGCAACCAAATCACAATGAACTGTTTCTGGTGCACCCATTCCCCTCACACAACACTGCACTCATGCATCACTAATGTAATAATGACATGAGTGGGATTAACGTGTGACCATAAATTCTTATTGTTCAGTCACAATAATGTGTACTTAATTTTCCTTAATATGACATGTGAACTGTATTCCGTCATACAGCCCCATGAAGGGGTAGAGGGCTTGTTTGTGCAATCAGCATGGCCCTGCAGGCAGAGTTCAATGTGTCACTGGCGCCTCCGGACGGACGCACCCAGTCGCCTCTCCGTGTCCTCCACAACACTGTTGGCCCGTGATGCTGCAGTGGGCCTGCTGCTGCGGCGGCGTTCTGTTACCTGCAGCAAGGACATGCTGCTGTGACTGAAAGTGCCCTCGCTGGCATCATCCCCCCCACCTGCTTGACCATGCCCAGTCGCCTGCAGACTCTGCACAGTTGTAGTCACCTGTTTAAGGGCCCTGGCGACGTCCTGGCAACATTGGACCATCTGCACCTGCATCGCAAGGGAGCGGCGCGAAAGTTGGGAGGTGGCATTTCCAATGATGTGATTGGACCTGGTGTAGGCTGACAGGCGGGTCAGCAGCTGGCGGTGGTGGCGGCGGGTGATATCCTGCTGGGATACCAGGATCTGGCAGTTCTCACGAACAGCTGCGGCCATGCCCTGCATGCATTCTGTGAGCTGGCCCACATTTCGCGTCGCTTATTCAGCTGCAGGTGGATGGCTGCCAAGTGACGCGCCTGCTTCTGGTGTACTGTGAGCATGCAGCGTTCTACGGCCAGGCCAGGATCCCGTACATGTACCCCCCTGCCAGTGCGTGTTGAGGCGTCACGCTGCTGGCGCGTCAGTCCGCTGGACTGGGTTCGCACTGTGGCTGTGCGCCTTGTCTGCCTCCTGGCTGCTGGTGGTGTAGCCTGTACCGCTGCCATGGGTGTCACTTGGGGTGGTTGCTGGGCACCTGTGGCTGCAGGGGTGGCCCTGTCCACATGGGGAGGTGGTGGTACTGCTGCTGTTGGCTGAGATGGTCCGGGTCGTGGTGCAGGATGGCCCTCACCCTCGGTGTCCTCAGGGTTCTCATCTATGTGTAGGCCCTCACTGTCGGTGCTGGGTTGTTCAGACGCACCTGTGATGTAAATGGGTGCATGATTAATGATATGTATGTTGCACATGAGACGTTGCTACATGCATACAGGCTTGCATTCCCTGACTGGCTTTGGAAATTACTTTCAATTGACAGGTCTGGCTGTGTGGGGCTATCCGGGAATTTTGGTCACACTACAAGTCCCACAATGCAATAGGGCATTTCAGGTGTGCATGGCCTGCATTACTGGGGTTATCAAATTGCTAGCTCTAGAGTCATGGGCATTGTTAGGGGACGGGGTCGCAGTCGCATGGCACTTACCTTGGGATTGTTGGGTAGGTCGGGAGGAGTCCAGCTGGGAAACCCCCACGCAAGCTGCAGGATTTACGCTGTCCTCCACAAGGTCTTCTAGTGGAGTGTTGGGTGCAACAGTGGGCTCTCCTCCTCCGGTGGCAAGTCGCTCCCCCACCCTCTCAGCGATACGCTCTTTGGCAAGCCCTCTGAGGTCGTAACACCTCTTTTTTTTAATTTGTCGATGAAGCGCTGGGTCACCCCGACTGAGTTGACCTTTGCGCTGATGCGCAGCCAGATGCGGCGCTTGTCCGCCTCAGGCACCCTCCGGGAGTCCTTTCCAAAAAGGCGAGCATGGTCCTTAGAGACTCCCTCAATGAGGTACTCCAGTTCTGTAGTGGAGCTCTGGCCAGTGCTGCTTCCACTTTCAGGCTCAGTGATCAGAATGAGGGAGGGAACAGCCTACTTCCTGGTTGTGATGTCATCATTGGGCTCGATATGCGACTTCCCGTTTTTGCGATCTCGCATTTAGCGAGATCGCAATTTGCGATTTCGGTAATTGCGAGTTCGCAATTTCTACATGGTCAACGGCCGATTCTACGATTTTTCTGCGATTTAGCGGAAGTCGCTATCGGCAATTGCAGCCGATTGCGATTCGCTTTTTGTACTCGCTTTTCTTGATGCATCCCATTCTGCGAATTCTAAATTGCAAATCGGTATTTTTCGCAATTTAAAATTCGCAGAATATGGGATTGATGCATCTGGGGGATAATGTCTTATAAACATCTCCAGCTCCAACTAAGTTGATACTACTGGAAACTGTTGAACAATATCTCCAAACAAGTATTGCTTACAACTTTAAAAACAGATGTAGTCAAACTGACTCACCCATTATGGAACTCAAACAAATCTAAAAACTTATTGTGAAAGTTAATGATCAGCATTGTAAAATAATTGTATAGTAAGCTAAATCAATGGTGAGCATATATTGTACAATAAGTCTCACCCATCTGATGCAGAAACAGGTACTAATTGAATGTGTTTGTCATCTGTGATTAAGAATCATTTAAGAAAAGTCAGGAATTTCAATAAAAACGAGCTAGTGTTTTCTGCAGAGCTGAAAAAACCACGCTGACTCACTCGTGAAAGGTTTCTGTACATGCTGGGACTGCATCCAAAAAGTAAGGGCGAACAAGCATTAGAAAAGCCAGTAGGGGGGGGGGAGGAGCTTCGCCTGCAACTATGATGGCCGCCTAGACTCTCGGCTCCGCCGACCTTCGCGCTTTCCTCCACGATCCTGCAATTTATCCTGCCACTGAGCCCAGCTTGAGCCCAGCTTTGAAACGGGGAACCGATCCTGAGTATAATGGTGTGTTTCCCGGCTCGTTCCAGGCGGTAGCGGCGGTGATACACCCTCGCTTCCTCCCCGGCCCTGCGCAGCGTAAGGTCCGGATCTTTGTCTGTGCGGCGCGGCCGGACCCGACCACGAACAACAGCGGACGTCGCAGATGAGGCAGAGTCGATCGGCCGGTGAGAGACTGTCGCGCTGTGCCTCCCGCTGCAGCGATTCATCCCGCCCCGCGATCTTGCCCGCCTGGACGCATTGTAACTACGAGACGTACAGTGTATTGTTTCCCGGCTTGGAAGCGACCTGTACAGCTCCCTCGTCTACCCCTGCTCTGTAGTGGACGCCATTTTATACACCGCACATACAGCGCTTGAAAGTGGAGACCCTAGACCACGGCCGAGAGTCCGGATAATTGCTGATTTCTTATCAGCCCTGTGTGTGGTACCGCAATGCAGTCCATTGCCCCTACGCCTCTGGCTCAGCTGTACTCTGCAGATTATCGACGGGGTGGTCTGCTGCTAACGAGTGAAGGTGGCAACCGGATTCCGGAGCTGATACACGTCCGTGAGCCCTGGATAAAGAGAACTGCTGCGTCCTCTCTTCCTGAGGCACCCCTGGGGCTCCGCGATGTTCTGAGTGCTCTAGAAACTGTACGAGCTGCCTTGCAGGACAATGCCCGGGATCTGGGGAGCCGGCTTGCTGCCATTACTCCAGTTGGCCGTGGTTGTCCTTCGGTGCTGGATACTGCGCCACACCCAGCACCAGACCACAGTGATCTGCTTACCCAGGTGCCTGCGGAAGCGGTGGAGGATCATGGTTCAGGGGCAGCCGATGTACTGACCGCGGTAGCCCGGAGGAGGGCTGGTGTTCGTGGTTTCGTGCAGTGGTTGGGATGTCGTCCCCGGACGCCATGTTTGGCAACTCCTTTGTGTTCTGATGGCGTGGCTCTTTATTCCTTTTTGGAGCTGGTGCTATCGCTCAGGCCTGCTGCTTCCGGAGGTCTTCTGCACTACCTTGGTCCTTTTTGTATTGTTCTCGGACGCGCAGAGGTGGTCTGGGTGGACTCTGGTGGACGTCTCCCCATTCTGTATTGGCCATACCGGGCGCCTCTGCCGTCCTTGATAGCGGCTGGACTGCTTAACTCCATCGACCATCTTGATCGCAGGGGGCAAGGTTGAGGCTGCTTTCGGACTTGCTAAAGCTCACAGTGCTGGGACTAGGGGGGAAAAGCGAGACATTGTTTGACGTCGAATGTTGGTATCTTCTCATCTTCAATTGATCGTGCGGGCCAGGGCTGAGGATGCTTGGTGCTTTCTGGTGTTTGTTTGGCCGGGGACAATGTGGGACACGCTTATAATAATATACGACTAGCGTCATGTGGCATTGTATGACTTGCATTATTATATGTTAATTGTTTCTTATTCCCAAGCTTGATCCGTGTGGCAAATCGCGACAACTCATTAGCACTTGAGGGGGTTTTCGTGGTGGAACGTGAGGGTTTTGAGCTGAACTTCATTGGACATTGAAGCAATGTTTTTTTTTTTTTTGTTGTCTTTGTTGGGTTATATCTATGGGAGCGAGAGCCAGACGTGGTTCTGAGTGTTTGATTTCTTTGTCGGCTGTATGCGGGACGGGTTTGATGCTTCTGTGGGGCCGGGAGTCGGGCGGGATGTCCCCTTTTTTGCTTACTACTCCCCTACGAAATGTCTCTTGATTTGCTATAACTTGCTTACCGTTCCGGTTCGGGGTGTGTGCCCTTGCCGGGGGATGGAAGTCAGGGAGCTCGTATTGATTTGTTACATTCTCCTCCTCCATCTTTTTTCCCTTCCTTGGGGTGTAGTTTAGGGGGCGACAGGCACGCTGCTAGTGGGGTTGGGTCGTAGCCATCGGCAGGGGTGTAGGGTGGGGGGGGGTTATTTTTTCTTTGTTATTTTCTATGACCATTCTATTTCCCCTTTCCTTTCTTCACAAGAGCTGTGGCGTATTCTCCTGATTCTTATCTAAAGCGTATTCGGGTGTCCCATGTTGATCCATATATCCTGTACTTCTGGTGGGCGGGTGTTGTTGGGAGGAGATTGCTGTCATTGCTATCCAATTGCTTGCTTTTGGTTCACGCTCCATTTGAATTTCTGTGGCTTATGGCTGTACATTATTTCGTCCCTCAATTTGCCCGTCCACAGTCCTGATGTAGTTCGTTTCTTGCCACCCGATATGTCTATGTATATTTTTCCTCTTGTGTTATAATAATAAAAAGTTATAAAAAAAAAAAAGAAAAGCCAGTAGGTTTAGCCTATGTAAAATCTATGGGCTTTGTCAAGAAGTTTAATGCAAGTTGCTGTCCAACATGGCTTAAAGAAAACAATAAAAATAAAAGCGATATGATGCAGCAAGCACCGACCCCATCACAGCATTTTTTCTATTTACCTTAAGCCTTGTCGACCAACAAACTGTGTTGCAGTGCAACATGTAAAAGAAACAGCACAGGGGAAGCATTGGGACATGAGGGAGGAGGGTGGGAAAACAAGTGATAGCGGGACAGGGGTGTGTGAGAAACAAGGGGTGGGTTAGAAATAAAAGGTAAGCGGGAGGGGGAAGGGAGGTTTAGAAGTGAAGGAAAGCAGGAGTGTGCCAAATGAAAAATGCTCTGACCAGGGCCGGTTCTAGGATTTGCGAGGCCCTGGGCTAAAATGGAATGTGCGAGGCCCCTCTAATGTAGATAAGTGGCCCCTTTCAAGGAGACCATTCACAGACACTGTGGGAGGCCCATTGTCCAGCACTTTGCCCCCCCCACAGTTTTAACTTTCATACCACAAGCATTTCTCACACCTTCAGTCCGACAGGTGTGAGAATTGCTTGTGGGCTAAAAGTTAAAACTATGGGGTTGCCAAAATGCTGGACAATGGGCCTCCCATGGTGTCTTTGAATGGGTCTCCTTGCAATTGAAGGGAGCGTCTCCCTCCCCTATTCCTCAAGACACCATCCCTGAGAGGCCTGGGGAGGGGGGGCCCTCTGAAGGACCTTAAATGCATGGCTCGCCAGGGAAACAACAGGACACACTACCAGTGCTTGGCCCCATGCTGGTGGGCTGAGTGCGAGGCCCTGGGCAGCTGCCCACGCTACACATGCCTAGCGCCGGCCCTAGCTCTGACATAGTCTGCTCTATATAAAATGTTCAATAGGTAAGAAATAAATAAGAAGCAAATGCCAAATAACAGTGTTAATAACGTTTAGTCTACCCAGTTGCCTACATTCCCTGTCTACAGAAAAGATTACAGTGTGTCAGTTATAGGTGGTACTCATAGTAACATTTTGTATGCTGTGATCTTCCTCATTGAGAAGCTGTCAAGGCACTAGAGGCCTCAAGGGGATGCGTTTCCATTTCCGCCAGGCAAGGCACTGTACATAAAAGTCCCCATCAGTAAAACTCCAGTGAAAGGAAGGGTGCACTACACCAGAATACTACTAGAAACTTAACAAAAGAAAAACAAAAAAAGGAGGCGCCTCCTTCGTGCATCTAACAAAATACCACAAAGCAGTCTGTCTTGTTGCAGATCAGAAAAGTTCGCAACAAAGCTAAGAAAGCAGAGGCACTGATAACTTCGATTCTAAAACGAAGGGGAAAAAACACAGGTGTGCAGGCCACAGAATATACAAAGAGATGTTGTTGCTGATAGACACAAGACCACCATTCTGACATTTGACAGGAGTTTAAATGTATGAATTCTGTGGAATGTACATGTTATTTTCAGGGCACTTGTCTGCGCTAGAAGAATAACTACGTAAAGTGCACTCGGAGAGCACCAGATATGGAAAAAGCTTCACATGGCTCTCGTGTTCCTCCAACAGGAAAGGGGGTGGGAGCTAAAGGGGTGTCGAATCTAAAGTAAGAGGGAGGGTTGTTTAAGTAGAGTGGGAGGTGCGGGGAGTGGGTTTTAAATGGATGGCAAGCAGATGGGTTTTAAAAATACTGGAGATTGGGGAGGGGAAGTTGGGGAGTGAAGGCGAGGGCTCGGAATAAAAACAAGCTGTGAAATTAAGTTAGCTCATAACACCAAATATGAACTGGATGCCATATACAGGCTGTTTTTATTTTGATTAGGGTCTGATCACGGACGAGAGAGTACAGAGATATTTTTACATTTTGTAAAAGGTGGAGGTGAAGCTCGTGTGCAGGTCAAGCCCAATTCTCTGCGAGAAACTGCCTTTGTCCTACTGCTGTGCAATTCAGCAGTTTCACTGCCATCTCCATATCTAAATAAGCCATGTTCCTCACCCAAGGCCACAACTTCCCCATCTTGGAATCTTTGAATCTCAGTCTGCAATAGCGCCAGTCACCCAGCAGAGGGCGCAATGTTGCAATCTGGCCTCGGATCACTAGGCTGTAATAGTTCCAGCACTCCAGCAGGCGCTGCCCCTTTCCAGGCCACGCAAACCCGGACACGGCTCCTTGATGGCAGCACTGCCACCTGACGATTCCTCGGACAGTGACCCGATGCCCGAGCCGGGTGTCCCTTAGAAGCTCATCCCCAAGGTGTCCACCTCCGGACAGATCCGGCAGAAGGTGAGCAGGGCTTTGAAATGGAGGTGCAACTAGTGCTGGGAGGGTGGGGGTAAGTGGAGCGTACAATTAACAAGAGGGCAAGTTGTGTGACATGCTTGGTACGGATGCAGTGGTATGTCAGAATGACAGAAAGAGCCGGCAAGCCGGAGCGAGACGAGTAGAGGGCATGGTTATGGAGAGGCAATGGAAAGAGCACGTTGGATAGAGGCAGGAACAAAGGCATGCTGAGAAACGTAGCTGGGTTTGCCAGAGACACAATGTCAGGAACGAGGACATGCTTCAGAACCATTGACGTGGGCATGAAAACAAGACAGCAGACAAGTATGCTTAAAATGCGCGCAGCCAGGCGGAGATTAGATAAAGGTAAACACTGTGCAGGGGAAACCTAATAAAAGAAGTTCCACCAAGCGTATTAAAACAGTACTTGGGCCAAAGGAAACTGAATAGAGAGACACAGAAGGAATAACAGGAAATAATACGCTACAACCAATAGAAACTGAGGAAAAGTAAGAGGCAAGCACAGGAACAAATCAAAAGTTGGGGCGGGATGTAAGCCCCTTTTAATATATTAAATATAATAGATTTCACAAGCACAGCGCAAGCACTGTGCAGGCAAAACCTAAAAAGAGAGTCAGCTGCTCAGTGGGGTCGGGAGGCTGAAGCAAGCGATGCCTGTCAAAGTCACTTATAAGTATGGAGCGCTCTGGTCGGGGCTCGTCTTCTTCGCCGCGGTTGCGTGCATGTTGAAGGAGCGGCAAGAGCTGTGTTTCAGAGAATAATGGAGTCCGTTACGGCTATAATCAATTGCAGGAACTGTCCAAAGGGCAAATTGTCCCTCAGACTTCTCGGATGACTACTGGTATAGTTTAATAAGACAGTTCTTCTCAGTCGGTTTTCTGTAAAGTAATACAAAGATCTTATCTTCTTCTATTCCCACACGTAGGTCGTGAACGGGGATGTTATTAGTACTCGGTTCAATTCTGAGTTATCCAAATATGGTAATCAAGCATTTTCCATCCATGGGGGCATTCTTGGCTTATTTACATAACTTCCATTCACTCCTCTATCTACCACAACACATGGATAGTTTTCCTTCTAATCAATTACATCGCCTATTATTTTATTTATTCATTCATTTATTTATCACAAGATTAATTTTATCATAAGTAAATGTGGGACATTCTTGGCTTACTTACATGCACGTACACTCCTCTTTTCTTTCTATGAGAACACAATAATAGTATTTTTTACAATTCTTCGTTCATTATTTATTATACTTTTCCACATTACTAGTCTTCCAGCAAGGATCTTATAATTTTAGACATTTTCGACATTGCAAATAGAATACTACTTCTTTTGAAAAACCTAGCCAATTTAATTCATTATAGCCGTAACTGACTCAATTATTCTCAGAAATGCAGCTTTTGCCATTCCTTCGAACCTGGGCCTTCAAATAGACCGCGTTACCCATTCACGCGAGCGCTGCGAAGCAGACTAGCCCCAGGCAGCACACTCTGTACTTAAAAGTGAGTTCGGCAGGCATCGTTTGCTTAACCCTCCTGCCTTTTAAGAGAGTAACTGACTTTTTTTCCCTTACGTTTCGGATGCAGCCCCATTTATTGGCATCTAAGGATACTCTTCACAGGTGAGTCAACTTGTTTTTTTCTGCTTCGCAGAAAACACACGCAGTTTTTGTTGAAATTACTGACTTTTCTTAAATGATTCTTTATCTCAGATGACAAACGCATTCAATTAGTACCTGTTTCAGCACCAGACAGTTGAGTCAGATTTGCATTTCTTGCAATTTGTACAATATATGCTCACCATTAATGTCGTCTACTAAATAATTCTTTTACCATGCAGATCACTAACTTTCACAAAAAGTTTATAGATTTGTTTGAGTTCCATAAAGAATGAGTACGTTTGATTACATCTGTTTTTGGAGATGTAAGCAATACTTGTTTGGAGATATTGTTCAACAGTTTCTAGTAGTATCAACTGTGGGAGCTGGAGAGGTTTATAAAACACCATATCTCCATTTCCTGATTGATTAACCCGGGACAATCTGTATATTGTATCATAATATACACCTCTTGTTACACTCCGCAACCCCATTGCTGATAACTTCACAGAGCGCGATTATTGCAATGCCCACAACCACTTGCATGAGTACATATGAAGAGAACTCTCTTTTCACCAAGTGAACTAGAAACATAGTCCCTCATACATGGTTTCTTTTATAGATTGCTGTGATACTTTCGAGATACACTGGGCACTTTATGCATTGAAACATAAGAGCTAGTGCTATTACTCCTTACCTTACCTGGTAGGTTCACCCTCATGAAATATGATGAAATCATCTGCGACACACAGTAGACTTAATGTGATATGTTTGCTTACAAATTGCCTATTCAGATGTGAGCCTCATCACTAGACTGACAGAATCAGCCCGGATTGTGGGATTTCTTGGCTCAGTCTTTTGGTGGGATATCTTGACTCAGTCTCTTGGTATGTCATTTGATCATACTTTATGCCCCAATACATAAACCCAAGTTCACTATACTACAAGATTAAACTTAATATATTTCATTACAGCTTGACATTTCGCATGCAAGCTCCCTTGACGTTTTCCATTAAACACTGCTACAATAATCCTTGATTGTGAGATCCATCGCTACAATCCCAGGGCATGTCATCATTTGTGTGATAATCTTTATTTCGGCCATACGCCATAAAAGAAACATCCAAATAAATACATTTTAAAAAACATACATCGTAGTGACCATATAAGCTTTAAAAAAAAGAATAAAAATAGGCCCACAAACATCATATAAATGTGTTAAAGGTAGTCAATAAAATGTTATCCATCATCACATAAATACAAGAGTGGCATTACAAATTAAGAAAGGAAGCATTGATTTACAAAATAAAAGTTATAGGTCCGTCATCTTAATAAAAGACACCAATGCTCTCAGCATACTGCTTCATTAATATTTTATTATTTTATTTTATTTAGAAGTTTTCTATAGCGCTAACAAGACCCGAAGGTAGCTGAGCGCTTTACAGTAAAAGGAATGAAAAGGTGAACAACAAGAAACGTAACAAATAAAGGCGATCAACGAAAGACAATTTGGGAGGAAAAGTTTGTACAGTAGGACGTCTTGGTAGTAGGATACAGAGATAACACATAGTTCTGAGGATGATTGCTGATCCTAGTTACCCACGACCTAGGGAATGGATAAGGAACAAGGATTTGAGTTGGCTCTTGAATCCGCATAGGACGGTATGATTCTGATGTGCGGGGGGATAGAGTTCCATATTTTGGGGGCATTTCCTGTGAAGGAGCAGTCCGCAGTTCTCTTCTTTCTGGTTTTTGGTAGGATGAGCAGCAGGGAGTTAGAGCTTCTCAAATTTCTAGCTTGGCCAGCTTTTTTGAGCTTGTTTGCCAAGTATTCTGGTTTTCCGGTATGGAGGGCCTTGTGGGTTAGGCAGGCCGTTCTGAAGGTACTACGCATTTCCACCGGGAGCCATTCGAGTTCTTTGAGTGCTGGGGAGATGTGGTCAGATTTTTTGCATCCTGTGATCATTCTCGCTGCCGCATGCAGTGTTGTTTTTAATGGGGCCAGGTGCGATTTGGGGATGCCTGTTAGGATTGAGTTCCCATAGTCCAGTCTAGATAGAACTAGAGATTGCGTGGCTAGTTTAAGGTCCTTGTTGGGAATGAAAGGTTTGATTTTGTTTAGTAGTCTGAGGTTAAAGAATGCACTTTTTGCCGAGTTCTTAATGTGGTTTGTCAAGGTTAGTTTGGGGTCTAGGGTGTGTGGGAGTGCGGGTTTGATAAACAGGCGTGGAGGCTGTATCAGGGGTTTAACAAAAAGTGGTTTATTAATGAGAAGAGGGTTGGTAGGTGGATGGAATGAGGGTCCTGGGTGGCCATCTTCTTCTGAGGACTCCTGTGAGATGGAGGGGGTTGATAATGGCAACGATGTTGTCTTGCTCTTTGATTCCTCTGGACCGGGATGGTTTCCCCGGAGGCTCATAGGAGGAGAAATGAAAACAAAGGAGCCGTCAGAAAATGGTTCTGTTGCTATTGGGGTCAAGTCTGCCTTCACCACACCATGGTGTTCTATTTAGTTTGTTGGTGCCCGCATATGTCAACAGAATAGGCTCAAAGCCCCAAAGAAAACCGATGATAAAAGGAGTGGTTAAAGAGGTCTTTTAGTGCCTAGGATATAAGAAAAGGAAAGTGCGCAATTCTCAACTTAGCGGTACTTGCTTTCAGCATATGTCTTAACGAGAAGAGCTATTCCTCCCGTTGGTTCTCCCTCCCACTTCTCCCCTCCCCTCCCTTTCTTAGCAACCCCGAGCCGTATGTACTCACCGGCTCCCGCCGTAACTCTCCTGAGTCACGGCCGCTCCCCAGCATCCTCCGGACACCACCAGTCCTCGAACCAGCTTTCCTCGCCTTCTTCTGGTAGGTCGGGTCCCGCGTCTTCTCTACTGCTCTCGGGTCCCGCGTCTTCTTTCTCGGGTCCCGCGTCTTCCCTGCTGCTCTCGGGTCCCGCGTCTTCTCTCTCGGGTCCCGCGTCTTCCCTGCTGCTCTCGGGTCCCGCGTCTTCTCTCTCGGGTCCCGCGTCTTCTTTCTCGGCTACACCACCTCGGCGTCTTCGTTCTTCTGTCCGAATACTTTCCGCGCCTCCTTTCCTCATCCACCTGTCTCTTATTGGTCCCTGGGTTTCTGTTCCGGTTTGGGTAGGGAGTTCTTCCGGGTTATGCCTGTCGACGCGCTCCTGTGAAAACAGATGAGAGGAGGATGGACGGGGTCTCGGAGGCAGCACCTGCGATGTTGGCCCCCCCTTTGAGGTCGGTTCGGTAAGCGTCCTTCCGCTCACTGTCCCCTCCTCACATCCCCTTTCCCTTGCTGTCTTTCTTCTAGGGTCTGTATCCTGAGGATATTGGTCCCTGGGTTTCTGTTCCGGTTTGGGTAGGGAGTTCTTCCGGGTTATGCCTGTCGACGCGCTCCTGTGAAAACAGATGAGAGGAGGATGGACGGGGTCTCGGAGGCAGCACCTGCGATGTTGGCCCCCCCTTTGAGGTCGGTTCGGTAAGCGTCCTTCCGCTCACTGTCCCCTCCTCACATCCCCTTTCCCTTGCTGTCTTTCTTCTAGGGTCTGTATCCTGAGGATATCTAGACAAATAATACGCATTCCCTTGCTCTTGTCCTTTTCTGTGTTTAGTATGGAACCTATATGGTTGTAGAGAGAGAAACCATCTCAGTACCCTCTCGTTGTGACCCTTGTTCCTTGCTAACCATTCCAACGGGGCGTGATCGGTGAAAAGGGTGAATTCTCTTCCTTCCAGATAGTACCTCAAGGTCTCTATAGCCCACTTGATAGCGAGGGCCTCTTTCTCAATTGTAGCATAATTCCTCTCTCGTGGGAAGAGCTTCCGGCTGATATACAAAATTGGCTTTTCTCCTTGTGGGGTGTCTTGGGATAAAACAACACCTAGACCTTGATCTGAGGCGTCTGTTTGCAAAATGAAGGGTCGGGAATAGTCAGGGCTGCTCAGGACAGACTCAGAAGTTAGGGATTTTTTTAGAGACTCAAAAGAGTGCCTTACTTCAGTAGAAGGTGATTGCAATATCACTTCTGTTCTGCTGTTTTTTTGAAGTAGATCTGTTAGGGGGGCTGCCATTTGTGAAAACCTAGGGATAAACCTTCTATAATACCCTAACAGCCCCAGAAAGGCTCTTAAGTAGTTTTTGGTTTTGGGAAAAGGTATCTGTGAAATGGCCGATAATTTAGACGTCTGTGGTCTTATGACTCCTTCTCCCAATAGGTATCCTAAATACTTAACCGTTTGAGCAGCCAAATGACTCTTAGCAGGATTGATTTTCAACCCATGCGATCCTAGTGTTTGAATGACTTGACAGAGATGTGACAAATGTTGTTCCCAGGTGTCGCTATATATCACAATGTCATCGATATATGCCCCAGCGAATGTATCATGAGGTCTCAATATCATGTTCATGGCTCTTTGAAATGTTGACGGCGCCCCATGTAAGCCAAAAGGTAACATCTTAAACTGGTATAACCCATCAGGGGTTGAGAAGGCCGTTTTTTCCCTGTCTTCTTTTCTTAGAGGTATCTGCCAGTACCCTTTATATAAATCCAGGGTACTAATATACTTAGCTCGCCCTATTCTTTCCACCTTTTCATCCATACGTGGAAGGGGATATGTGTCAAATTCAGATATTTTGTTTACTTCTCTAAAGTCAATACAAAATCTCACTGACCCATCAGGCTTCGGTACGAGCACAATGGGAGAGTTCCATCCGCTTTTGGATGGTTCTATAATATCCATCTGTAACATCTTTTGTATTTCCTCCCTTATAGTCAGACGGCGAGATTCAGGAATGCGGTATGGTCTTAGCCTTATCCGCTTACCTGGTGGGGTTTTAATGGTGTGTTCAATAAGAGTGGTTCTCCCTGGGGTCGTGGAAAAGACAGTGTCCAGGAGTTGTAACACTTTGGCCAAATTCTCCCTCAAAGAACAGGGCAACTCGGGATAAATACACTGATAGAACAGCGGATCCTGTGGTTCTAAACTATGGACTGACACTGGAACAGGCCCTTCCCATTTTTAAGCAAATTCACATGATAGATTTGAGATGTTTTTTTGTTGCTGTCTATTTCTATGCTATAGGTCACCGGGGTGATTTGTTGTAGTACTTTATAGGGTCCCTGCCACTGCCCTAATAGCTTTTGATCTGAGGATGCCATCATAAGTAACACAAGGTCTCCCACTTGAAAAGTCCTAAGTTTAGCATCTTTGTCGTATTGTTTCTTTTGGGCTGTCTGTGCGTTTTCTAGATTATTTCTGACAATGTCTCTAATTTGCCTCAAATGCATTTTTAGGTTTGAGACATAGGCAGGAAGGGGTTTTGTGTCATTTTGTTCTGTTTCCCACTGTTCCTGGGCCATATCAAGCAATGTGCGAGGCTTATGTCCGTACAATAACTCAAAAGAAGAGTACCCTGTACTTTTCTGTTCCTTACATCTAATGGCGAATAGAGCCAAAGGAAGGATGTCCTCTCATCTCCGGGCTTCTAGATCCAATAATTTCTTTAGGGTTACTTTAATAGTGGCGTTATATCTTTCAACCAAACCATCAGTTTGGGGATGATATGCAGCCGTTCGAATTTTTTTTACTCCTAACTGAATACATATGTCTTTCATCATTTTGGAGACAAAGGGGGTCCCTTGATCAGTCAAGATCTCTTTTGGGAAACCCATCCTAGAGAAAACACTGATCATAGCCTTGGCAATGTTGGCTGTGTCCGGTCGGCGGAGTGGTATCGCCTCGGGAAATCGGGTAGCGTAGTCAACTATGACAAGTACATATCTACACCCGCTTCTAGAGGGTAACAAGGGTCCGATTATATCCATGCCAACTCGACAGAAAGGTTCATCGATAATAGGAAGGGGTAGCAAAGGCGCCCGTGGAGGGTGATAACGGCTATGCCGTTGACAAATTGGACATTCCTTGCAATATCTTTTCACTTGATGATAAATGCCTGGCCAGTAGAATTTTTCTAAGATAGTTTTCTCTGTTTTGTCAGCTCCAAAATGACCTCCTAAAAGATGACTATGAGCAAGATACAACACTTTCTCTCGAAATGGTTCTGGAACTAACAACTGTGCCTTTTGGTCAGGATTACCTTTCCTATACAATAAGCCATTCTTAATAAAAAAATAAGGACCTACATGTTGTGGGTCTTCCTCCTCAAGTGCCTTGTTCCAGGCTTCCTGTAGTACAGGATCCTCTCACTGCGCAGCGTGGAAATTTCTGTCTGTCTCCCATGGGTTCTCTACTGGAGTGACGGGCAGTACAAGGGGGTCTCTCCTTTTTTCAGCCCTTCTCTGTCTTCGGCTTTTCCTGGGTTTAGAAGACGGCCATTCCCTGTCTGTCTCTTGGGAGAACAGAGCTGATGCTAACCACTCGTCTTCCACCGAAGAGGAATCCTGTAACAACTGTGGTAGTTTGGCGTAATCATTGCCTAGAATTGCTTGTTCGCGTAGACGGGGTATCAGTCCCACAGTTATTGATGTCCCTGAATCTTGAGGATGTTGTATGAGCACCTTGGCAGTGGGGTATGGTTTGGTGTCACCATGTACACATTTGATAGCTACCATTCCCTCTATGGGACCTATACTATTACCAAGGTCTTGGGGTCTGACTACACTGTGCAAACATCCTGTGTCAGCTAAAGCGGTAACAGGTTGTCCATTTACGGAGACGGTACATTTATACGGAGGTAATTTCCTTTCTGGGGGAGAACAGTAGTAGTTAAGGGCCATTACTATTTCCATGGGCTCCTCTTTTTGTGGACAAAACCTAGCTATATGCCCCATCCCGCCACATTGGAAACACTGTGGTCCTGTTGTAGGAGGCCGAATAAACGGGATACTAGGCAATGGGGAACTGGGAACTAGAGCCAGAGGTTTGGGTTTCTTGGTCAATGGAGGTCTGGATGGGCGATGGGGTGCATGTCCCCCTGTTTTCCCTATAGCTTCTTCCCTTCCCTTTTGAAAGTCTTGTGCCCTGTTATATGCACTGGCTATCTCTACTGCTGTTTCCAAAGTAAGGTTAGCTTGCTGTCGGACCCAGCGTTGAATGGGTGGGTGAAGAGAAGTCAAATATTGCTCAAGGTAAATCTTAGCCATTATTCCATCCTTATCAGTAGTCGCCGGTTTAAGCCAACGGTCCGCCATGTCCTTCACCCTGAAGTATAAGGCGCGAGGAGTCTCCTGAGGTCCTTCTTTCATTTGTCTTAGCTTCAATCTATATGTCTCATCATCTATTCCTAATCTTTCCAAAATGTATTTTTTTTATCTTTGCATAGGGAACCGCCCCTTGTAGGGTGGCTGCCTGGTAGGCTGCTTGCAACTCCCCAGATAGAAGAGGTCCCAGATATTGGCCCCATTTGTCGGCGGGCCATGAGGCCGCAGTTGCCATTCGCTCAAAGTTACTGGAAAAAAAATCAGGATCTTCCCCAGCCACATATCGCTGTAGCACTACAGATGGCAAGGTGGTGGGGCCTCGTTGTTGCCCTAGGGCTTCAGTGAGTTTATCCATAGCGGCTCCCTGTCCGGTAAGTACCTGTTGCAACTTACTTCGATCTTCCTCTACTACAGTCAAAAATCGTTCCATGACTTTACCCAAATGTTCTTGGTTTTCAGCCATCTTTGCTAGGGCAGCCTCCATTTCGCCTTCAAATCCCACTTCTGACACCACTTGTGGGAGTGCGGGTTTGATAAACAGGCGTGGAGGCTGTATCAGGGGTTTAACAAAAAGTGGTTTATTAATGAGAAGAGGGTTGGTAGGTGGATGGAATGAGGGTCCTGGGTGGTCGTCTTCTTCTGAGGACACCTGTGAGCTGGAGGGGGTTGATAAGGGCAACAATGTTGTCTTGCTCTTTGATTCCTCTGGACCGGGATGGTTTACCCGGAGGCTCATAGGAGGAGAAAAAGAAAACAAAGGAGCCGTCAGAAAATGGTTCTGTTGCTATTGGGGTCAAGTATGCCTTCACCACACCATGGCGTTCTATTTTAGTTCGTTGGTGCCCGCATATGTCAAAAGAATAGGCTCAGAGCCCCAAAGAAAACCGATGATAAAAGGAGTGGTTAAAGAGGTCTTTTAGTGCCTAGGATATAAGAAAAGGAAAGTGCGCAATTCTCAACTTAGAGGTACTTGCTTTCAGCATATGTCTTAACGAGAAGAGCTATTCCTCCCGTTGGTTCTCCCTCCCACTTCTCCCCTCCCCTCCCTTTCTTAGCAACCCCGAGCCGTATGTACTCACCGGCTCCCGCCGTAACTCTCCCGAGTCACGGCCGCTCCCCAGCATCCTCCGGACACCACCAGTCCTCGAACCAGCTTTCCTCGCCTTCTTCTGGTAGGTCGGGTCCCGCGTCTTCTCTACTGCTCTCGGGTCCCGCGTCTTCTTTATCGGGTCCCGCGTCTTCCCTGCTGCTCTCGGGTCCCGCGTCTTCTCTCTCGGGTCCCGCGTCTTCCCTGCTGCTCTCGGGTCCCGCGTCTTCTCTCTCGGGTCCCGCGTCTTCTTTCTCGGCTACACCACCTCGGCGTCTTTGTTCTTCTGTCCGAATACTTTCCGCGCCTCCTTTCCTCATCCACCTGTCTCTTATTGGTCCCTGGGTTTCTGTTCCGGTTTGGGTAGGGAGTTCTTCCGGGTTATGCCTGTCGACGCGCTCCTGTGAAAACAGATGAGAGGAGTATGGACGGGGTCTCGGAGGCAGCACCCGCGATGTTGGCCCCCCGTTTGAGGTCGGTTCGGTAAGCGTCCTTCCCCTCACTGTCTCCTCCTCACAGGGTGAAACCCAGAGATTTTACGGAGTCAGCTAGCGTGAGAGTACCTTTAAGAGCATCGATCGACTTCAGCCACTCGATGATTTGAGGGTTGTCTTCTTTGTTTGAGATGAGAAGAGTTTCGGTCTTGTCGGGATTGAGTTTCAGGTGATTCTTTGTCAGCCAATCTTGAACATCATTTAGGACAGCATTTAGTCTGTGGATATCATTAAGGGAAGAGGTTTCCAGGTAGATCTGAGTGTCATCCGCGTAGAGGTGGAAGTGGATGTTGGCATTCCTGAGTAGTTTGACGAGCGGTTCCATATAGATGTTGAAGAGCTGAGGAGAAAGTACTGATCCTTTGGGGACACCCTCGTTGACTAGCTGGGTTTCGGAGGTGAAGTTCTTCATTTTTATTATTTGCGAGCGGTTATGTAGAAAGGAGGAAAACCACTCGAGAACTACCTCGCCGAGGCCAGCTCTTACTTGCAGAGTCTTGATGAGGAGCTTATGGTCCACCGTGTCGAAAGCTGCGGATAGATCAAGGAGTATGAGGAGGCAGCACTGGTCTGCGTCAAGAGAACCGTGAATGTCGTCTATGATGTTCAGCATCGCGGTTTCTGTGCTGGGGCCTTGTCTGAAGCCGGATTGGAGGGGGTCCAGGAGATTGATGTTGTCCAGATGATGCGTCAATTGCAGGAGTACGCAGCGTTCCAGTGTTTTAGCGAGCAGAGGGAGGTAAGATATCGGTCTGAAATTGTTCAAGTCAGTTGAGTCAAAACCGGGTTTTTTCAGCAGAGGGGTGACTTGTCCCATTTTTAGACAGTCGGGGACCACTCCGCTTTGTAGGGAACTGTTTATCATTTTGGCCCAGATAGGTGCTAAGGTGAGCTTCATTTTTTTGATTAGTGAGGGCGGAATGGGGTCTGAGATGTGTGCTGATGGTTTGGAGGTCGAGATCAACGAGATTATCTCAGTTTCCTGCACGGGGCGAAAGCTTAGCCAAAGGAGGGGAGAGGGGCCAGATGGGAGGGCCTGTGGGATAGCCGCGTTGCTCTTCTGGAGGTGTAAGTTGTTGATGTCTAGAGATAATTCGATTTTTAAGACCTTATCATTGAAGAAGCTTGCGAAGTTATCGCATAGTTCTTTGGACGCCTGCCGGGGTGTGGGCAGAGGCTTGGATGTTTGATGTCTGATTATGTTGTAGTGCTCCTTAGGTCTGTTTTTGGAATTGGCTAGTGCCTCTCGGAAGAAGCTGGATTTCTTGTTTTTGATATGGTTGTTATACTTCCTGCGGGCTGTTTTTAGTTGTAAGCGAAGGATGGCTGTTGGGTTGTTTCTCCACTTTCTTTCTTTGGCTCTCAGGGTTCTTCTTTCTGCGTTGAGGTCCGCATTGAACCAGGTTCTAGATGGGGTGGCACGGCTTCTTTTGAGCTTTATAGGAGCTAGATTATCGAGAATGGAGACTAGCTCGGAGTTATAGTGGTCGATGAGATCATTGGTTGAAAGGTGCAGAGAGTTGTCTGGAAGAAGTGAACTTAGCTGACCTTCTAGGATGTCTTGGGGTACTTGGGAGAGGTTTCTCGACCATTTGAGGGGGTCTTGAGGAGGTTTGAGCGGGATGATGGGGTGATTGATGTGAAATAAGATCATATGATGATCTGACCAGTCAACGGGAAGTATGTGGTTGACCGTGATTGAATTCTTTTGTGCAATGATGGCGTCCAGTATGGCTCCTTTGTAATGTGTCTCCTCAGTACAGTGTTGAGTAAGGTTGTTGTCAGCGAGGAGGCTGGATAGCGATCTGATTAGAGGGTTATGAGTTTCGTTCCATCGGAGATTCAGGTCACCAAGAATTAGGTTTTTGGAATCGCCGAGAGTGTCTTGTGCAATCAGGTTGGATAGTTGTTCTCCAAACTCGTTGTTTCTGCCCGGGGGGTGATAGAGTAGATGGCACAGTAGAGAGTCATTGTCTTTGGTCTTGATGACAGCGGATAGACATTCAAATGAGTCGTACTTGAAGGAGGAGGTTTCTGTGATGCTCCAGCTGTCCTTGTGGATGATAGCGATCCGACCTCCTCGTTGTTCTATCCTGTCTTTGGAGATGAGGGAGAAACCAGGTGGTACCAGCATGTCTAGGCAGGGAGGAGATGTCTTATTTAGCCAGGTCTCAGTGAGGAACGCAACGTCAATGTCATCTGTGAGGATAAGCTTCGGCTAAGTCCGTTGCATGTAGTGAGGCCGATCTGCAATTGATTAGGAGGCAGTTGGTGATTTTCTCCTGATTGCTGGTGGTTTTGTCTTTAGCCTCTCTAGGTATAGCGGTGAGGACTGGTAATCTCTGTCGTTTGAGAGTGGGTGGATCTTTCCGGTGGCCCGTGATTACTTGGATTTTAGATTTAGGTGAATCTGGGTGATGTTGGCGTTGGCAAGGAGGGGGGTTCGGAGAGGGGGTTTGTGGGGATTACAGGCTATACCGAGGTTAAAGAGGATTTCTATTAAGCCTTGGGTGATAGTGTCGACCTGGTTTTCAAGGGCTGTGAGCCGCTTTGTTATGGAATCAATGGAGGGGTTGTGGGCAACTGGAGTGGGGCCGAGCGTGTTATGGTTCGAGAGGATGGGTTGGGAGATAGGGATCAGGGTAGAGGGAGGGGGAGGGGTGGGGAGATGGCTAGGAGGAGGTTTAGACATGGGAGAGATAGGGAGAGGGACAGGAGGAGGATTAGACAGGGGAGGTTTGAGAGTTGGGGGGAAACTTAAGGGGAGGCTGGTTGGCTGTGGACTGCCTGTTGGCAGGGAGGTGATTGTCATAGGAGGTGGTCGGTGGCTGTGGCTGGGGGAGGTGAGGTGGTTGGGGGGAGTGGTAGGGGGTGAGAGTTGAGTTTCCTGCACGGTGGAGGATGGCTGGGCGTGGGGGATGAGATATGGCGGGGGAGGGGGAGCCTGGCGGGCTGTGTGAGGATCGAGAAAGGGCCTGTCGAGGTCTTCTCTGTCAACTAGGGGAGTGGTCGGTGAGGGTGTTGAGGCGAGGTGAGGAGGGGTAGGGAGGGCTGACCAAAGTGAGGGAAATAGGGAGTCGAAAGCTTCCAGGTTCTCATTGTTGGCTTGTATGAGGACTGTGCCATTAGTGAAGATAGTCACGGTTGTATAGCCTCTACTAACTGATCTGAACTGGAGAATCGCGGTTAATTTGCAGCTATGAGGAGTGGAGGTAGTTTTGGCGATGAACATCCGCGTTCTGATCGTGGAGATCCAATATTCGGGTCTTTCGGTGTGGAATATTAGATCCATCTTCATCGGTCCTATGGAGGCCGAGTGGTAGATGTCAATGATTAGGGTTTCTTTATGTTTGCGGATGAGTTTCTGCTTGAAAGTGCGTCGAAGCTTTGTAGAGAGGAGCGGGGGGAGATGATGGTGAAGGAGTTCCGACTGTGAGGTTTGAGGTGGGCAAGTGGGACTGGAGGAGGAGGGGGAGGCTGGTCCCGGGCCATCATGAGGGTAGTAGAGGGTGGGAGCCTGATTCAGTTGCGGTGTGGAGCAGGCTGAATTAGGGTTTTGAGTCAGCGCGGTTCGTCAGGACACGAGACTTGGGATCCTGTGGGGCAATGTGTCTGGAGATCAATGGCCGAGTTTGTTAACGTGTCAGCCCGGCTGCCACACACATATGAAGATCACATAATGGCCCATCAATGGCAGAATCCTTTCAAGCAGCAAGTAGTGACACAAGATTTGCCCGTGCTGCGGGGCTCGTGAATGCGCTTTTTAGCGCTTGCAGGCAACACAGGAGGAGGGGATGACAGGCGCTGTCTACAGGGGCCCTGGAACGCTGGAACTTGTAGTTTCTGTCTACCCCTCCAAGCTCAGGCCACAAAAAGATGACATTATACAATCCTTAGGATGAATAACAACACACCTAATCGTACTATCTGATTGATTCAGGATTCTTTTATTCCCAGGTGTCTCCTCTTTATATTTTCAGTCCTGATAATGACGCTTCTCTGAATAATTGTGTTTTGGGGGTCAAAACGTCGACAGACAACTATTACAGTGGACTGTTTTTAAATTGATTTGAGATATGAACACTACCAATAGGAGTTTTTTTGCTTTTCCATCTAAATCTAAAATGTCCCTACCATGTAAATACTTGCACAAGGTATAGCATGTGCACAAAAATTATTCACTTTATCACTTCCACTGCACCATCACAGTCTTAGGAGTACCTTAACCTGAAAAATTGATTAATAACATAAAGTTCTTGTTTGTAACAAGACAGTCTCATTGTGAATTAACAATAGAATTGCACATTGCATTCTAAACCTTACCAGTGAGTGTTTTTTTGTAATCTATTGCCGCGGAAGTTAAGGGCTACACTTCCCCCATAGGAGCCACTTGTGTCTTTATAACCTATCCTACCTAGGTCCCATGGTTACTGTGTTGCCCCTTATTTCTTGAGAGTTTCCCTCTTTAAACAACATGGCTTAATTAGTTCACCCCTGACATATTTACCTTGCCCAAAAGACTGTAATAAATGATGTAGAAAAGTCACTCAGGACCTGAAGTTAAATGCCACCTGTGGATGTAGCACCTATTGTACCTATAAAGCAGTTGTCAAATCTGTCAAATTTGATATCTCCATGACCTCGTATGCTGACGATACGCAGCTGATCATCTACCTGGACCCTAAAAATTGCAGGGATGGTGAGAGACTGGCGTCATGTCTGATCAAAGTGAAGGAATGGATGACGGCAAGCTGCCTAAAGTTAAACTATGAAAAAACGGAGCTACTACTTATCGGAAATAAGGCAATACCTAGACCGATAATAAACTGGCCTGCATGTTTGGGTAAACCACCTACCCCAGCAGATACAATGAAAAATCTGGGGTTCTGGAAAGACACAAACCTGTCCATGACTTCACAAGCCAATAAAGTCACAGCAACTTGATTTGGGCTTCTTAGAAGCCTACGGAAAATTCTTGACAGAATACCCACTCAACTAAGGAAGACCGTGATCCACTCGCTGGTCACCTCGCGACTGGATTACGGAAATCCACTCTTCCTAGGGGCACCCAAATATGTCATCCAGAAGCTGCAGATAGCCCAAAATGCAGCCGCAAGATTACTGTTTAACATCCCGGTATGGGATCAGTGAAAATGTATCTGAAGAAACTTCACTGGCTCCCAGTAGAGGCCGGAATAAAGTTCAAGACCTTGGTCATTATCCATAGAGCACAACATAAAAAAGGCCCTAAAAAATAAGAAATCTGATCTCGCCCTACATCCCAAAGAGACAGCTGCGCTCTAGCGCAGAAGAGAGGCTAGTTCAAACCAAGGCCTGCAGGGAAAAATGGGGAGGAATATATTTCTTCCACTTGGCCCCTAAATTGTGGAACTCCCAACCATTGGAACTGAGGCGAATAGAGGGGGAGCTACAATTCCGCAAAAAAATTAAAACATGGCTGTTTACGCAATATCTGTAGGGTGCTACCTGACCAACTTCAGTTCAAATTGCTAGCGTTGGGAAACCTAAGGGCAGCCATGCGCTCTATAAATCCTTCATTCATTCATTCATTCAATAACTATTTTTGACAGACCGGAAACCCTGCTTTGAAATAATAAGTCACCCCTAAGTACACCTTCTTGGCCACAAGGTAGGCTTCCTGATATTGAAAAGTAGAATGTGCGAAATTAAAGTTGCCAGGTTCCTACAGTGTCTAGCTGCCAAAAGCTATTTTTCACTTGCAGGGCTAGAAATATATAAAAGTACATATTATAAACTTTAACCTGCATTTCTTGACAAGACATGGCTAGGATCAAGATTCAAACTCTGTTTTCTATATTTACTAAAAGTAAATTCATTGGTGAACCTAGATTTTTAATGCATATTATTTAGGACAAGCAACCTTTGGAAAGTTACCTTTTCCCTGCCTGAATCTCCTCGACTCTAATTTTCATTAGCCAGGCAGCAGCTGCCCGGCTTGACCTTAATGAGGTGTGAAAACTGCTCCCAGATCAGGACAATGGCTTAGGACTAGTAATAACATGGGCTGAGTGTGTGGCATGTGATCTCTACCAGCTCAGGTACAACAGTTTCGGGGTGTCATGAACTTGAAAGATACAGAGGCAACGCCTGCCCCTTCATTGTTTAGTGTTAGGGGAGACCAAAGCAAAGGAAAACCTTTGCTGCATAGGCCCACACTAGCCAGTCTGACCCCATACCCAGTGTAGAGTGGACAAAGATGAGGGGCCTACTCATTTCCCTGGCCACACAAAAACTCTGCACAAGGGAGGAGGAGTTCCCTCATCTTGAATTTTAGACATACGGTATTCTGTGGGATTATTTGCAGTGGGGCAAACAGAAACGTCTGAATAAGTGTATAAGGTTACTTACCTCTAGGGAACTTTTACCTCATTTGTTAGGGAGGGGTCAGTGATCACCCTCCACCCACTGGCTGGTGCAAACCATAAATGGAAAGGAGCTCGGAAGGACAGGACTGGCTCCCTTTTGTACCAGGTCAAAAAAGTGGACTCCAAGGGTCAATAAGATGACCTCCTGTGTGGCTCCAGGGACACTAAAAGCTGAAAAAGCACTTTTCCTTTGAGTTACAGTTGTCCAGTCCCAACTTAGTCTGTACTGGACCCTGCTCAAGGCCTTTGCCGGATCAAGACCTACATTTCTAATAGCCTTCTATGAAGTCTGAGAGACTTAGGTGACGAGCTGGGGAAAAATGGGCTTAGCCCTGCAAAGTTAAGGGACTTAAAAAGATTCTGACTTCCAGCGCCCAGAGAACTGGGACCAACCACCAGAGCCGAAAAGGCAAAGGCTTGACTTTGTTGGACTCAAGAAACCGGTTTATCCTGCTTGAAGATCCTCTGAAGCAGATAATCTGTGTCAGTCAGCCCTCAGTAAGAAGTTATCTGACTCCCATGCACCCGTCATTGGCCATGCCTCCCTCAAGAAAAGATCTAAGTCCCAATAAAAAAATCTTGGCTGGCCGAAGGTGAGAAAAGTATCCAGACTAAAGCTGGACCTCAGCAGGAGGGAAATTCAAATTCTCCTACTCAGAGATCTTTCTAACTAAACCAATGACTGCAGTGGAACCTCATCTAACAACTAACCGACTTTGCATCCACTTGCCAAAAACAGCCTGCTGCTTTGCCTCGCTGGACGACATTTTCCTTTTTTTGCAGACTACGTCTGAAGGTAAACTTTCTGATTGGGCTGTCCTGCTTGGTGTTTGCGAACCTGGGGTCCATCACAGTTGGCCTCAAAATGTACCTAAGTCCCAGTCTACCACAACTTTAGACTATCATTGCCACTTGGTGCTATTTTCACTTAAAATTTAAAAAACTCAATCCAGCAGTCCCCTTATTGGATTTTTATTATTTTGGTATCATTCTCTGTATTAAATCTTACTCTATAATTATTATTAATTGAAGGAGTATTTTTATTGTTTGGTATTTCGACTTGATTACTGTTTTGGTACTGCATAAACACTAAATTCAGCCCATCTGCACTGTCCCATAGCTATCAAAAGGTTGATCTTAGGTTAATATAGTGACTTTTGTGAGTTTGCCCTGACAAGTTAGTTTAATTATTCATTGAGGTGGGCAACTGCCCACTCCAAATATTAATCAACTTTTTTACAAACGTCTGAAGGGTGTTTGTAGTGGAAGTTCAGCCTGGCTGGTTTTCCTTCACTCCTATATGCGATCTACAGTACTGAGGTGAAATGAGTGCTTGGCTCTTCCCCGCAGACATATCTGCAACCAACAGGCGCAGCAATGCAAGGTGGAACAATAGAGCTGTCAACACAGCCTGAGGCTTCCACACCTAACAACCAAACACCGCTCGATACAACATCTGATCTTTGGTAAAAGGGATGGACTACAAGCCAGTATCTGTCAACCCAAGAGTAGCACTACAATTTAATGAAACCAACTCTGTGAATAGGGGATATAACACGTCTGCCCACCCAAGACACACCCACAATCATAGACCCCTAAGAGCATGAGTGTGCCATTTTGTGAGAAGCAATCCCTGTAAAAGAAGAAACATTAACTGTCTTCCTGCTGTGCCTTTGGTCATAAGGCTATTGAAATGGGATGGCACATCCCTTGCACAACTATGATCATATATTATAAATTGAATTACAGCATCTAAATGAATTGAGCTCACAAGAGCTACCAAGGAAGCCATTGACCTACTACATGTACTAAGATTTACCAGTGATCCATCATTACACACCTCACAGCAATGGTATCCCACACACTTAATCCATTACTCTGCTCTGCACCCACACTTACTACGCTAACCGTCAGCATCAATGGTTGCTACTGATCTCTCATACCTCCAGTTCCAACTCTCACACCTCAACAACCAACAGGAGGATTGCATGTCAGTATCCACGAACACCACCTCTACAACATGAATACCAGAGTCTATAGATCCACCAATCTCCTTCTGCTCTCTAACCTGCACCATCATGAATGCCTGCTAGTGGGGCAGACACTTTGTGCTTGAGGTCCCAAATTCACTAGAAGTTTTTCCACTTCATATTAGAATTCTCCCTGTGAAGACTTAGGCTTCCTCAAAATAAAACCTACAAGTTTCATTTTTCTGCCCATTTGAAAGAAGTCCTATACTTCTGCTTAGAAAGGCTGACCTATCACTAAGTGTTGTGACATGTATGTAAATTGACTGGAGGCTCTGTGTAGGAGCAAAAGCAGTGTGCCTTCCACAAGAACTTAACCAGCCCTTCATAGAGTCTTCCTATGGATACACAGCTGATGGCACGGGGACCTCATGATTTCAGTTATATCTATGTTGAGCCCAATAGTAAACAATTTGTGATAAAATGTTGCAAACAAGTTTCAATCTATTCAAGGTGAGAATTTATCATGAACAGTAGATTTGTCTTTAAGAGTGATCATTGTGTTAAAGTAGGCAGTGACATTCACCCTGGACAGAAGATCTCTCTTTAGTAGACAACACTGGGGTTGGTGTAGCTAACTTCAGCCTGTCGGAGGTCATGAGGAGTATTCTTGCACCCAATCTGCCAGTCTGCATGATACACAGTATTACTATTAAATACATGTGGGTTCTTACTTAACCTTTTACATTTGTATATCAAGTGAGCCGTGATAAAAATGCTACCTTATAGAGTCTTATGAATTATTAGACTAAATATTTTGTGTGCACAAGGATATGCTCATATTGACCTATACAAACTTTTATGTATGCTAATTTCTAGAGGTTTTTTTTTCTGCATCTCCCCGGGACAATTGATCTTGCTGTATTCCTTTTGTAGGACCGGATTACGAGTTTAGTGGTCCCGGAGCAGGCCGCCATGCCAGCGTCCAGCTCCAAGTCCGCAAAACCCATAGTCAGACAGCCTGCCGGATTAGGAGTTTTCTCCTGGTCTGGTAGGCGATTCTTTGGTGTTCTCACAGCAGTGCCTATTAAAAAGGCACTGCAATAGGAGAGTCAAGGGCATTTCCTGCACAGCATAATAATAATAATAATAATAAGGCATTTATTAAGCGCGCAGCTACCCCAACGGCGTGTCCGGACGCTGTCACAGACAGAAAGAGGGCAACTGACCACTGTTAGACCTGTCTGGCCTTTTGCGTAGTCCCTCCAATTTATTATTTATTTTGTCCCCTTTTTGCCCCTCATACCCTTATTCATTTTTTTTTGTCCACTAGATTTTTCAAGGTGTTGGTCTGGGGGATAGGTGCTCTTTCGCCCTTATAGTTTTTCACCTCAGGCCTAGAGGCCTTTCCTGACAGGAATTTCTTTGGAGTCACAAAATGGTGGCTACCAACTGTCAGAACTGACATACCTAGAACCTGTCCCATAGGATAGAGTAGGGCATTCCAGAACCTTCTGGTCCCTTCTGGACCTCTGAGGGTCAGCCTATAAAAGGCGGAATGCTGGGCAACCATTTTGTCTTGCCAGTGAGGAACAGCTAGAGTGAAGGCTGAGGTCTGGAAGGGGTAGGGTCCTTAAGGGTGGACTGCTCTACAAGGGTTGCCCTCTGTCTGGGTTCCCCGCCCCCCATTCCTGCTGTCCTAGCCGAGTTAGTTTCGTCCTGCTGACCCTGGTCAGGGAGGTGCCCAAGTTAGGTGAAGGGGTCAATCCCAGTGGACTGTGGAGCTGCGGAGATCCCTGCTGTGGGAACCAAACAAGGAGTTCTCCTGTGCACCTGTTCCTGTACAGTATGGAGGGTTAGTGGATTACTGCTGTAACTGGAGATCTGGGGACCCAAATGTGAGGGATTCCACCTCTAACCCCCTCTCTCCATGGTTTGAAGCAGGTTCCTGCCCTGCGTGACGCCGAGACCCCCTTACCAGTGTTTGGTCCTGCAGCGTGTGAGCAAACCTCCCCACTCGTGAGGAGAAAGAGTGGGGTGACAGGGTTATTGGGGCTGAGCCGTCTTCCCTGATTCTGCCGTGAGCGGGACCCCTGGGGCGCTGATCGCGCTTCCGTGACAGCGCTGCTTTAAGAAAGAGAAAAAGGGGGCTAGTTGTATAGTGCCCGGCGCCACTGCGCATATTCCAAGTTGAACTGGTGATCCATCACAGGAGGGGCCTAGGACCGAGCAGGCCGCTGCGGAGCCACTACCCGCGTCAGGCAGGCGGAGCAGACTCTGTTGGCTGGTCCGCTTACTCCCCGCGCATGCGTGATTGCGTCCTCGCGGGGGAAATCCTGTCAGCAGCCGGTGAGGAGATCTTCGGGGAGCAGCCGCCGAGCACCGGGCTTCCCGCTTAAGCGCTGGGAGCTACATCAAGGCGGGCCCCTGCTTCTCTGAGAAGAGAGGGAGCGGGGCGGCCCGGTTTCCAAAGGAGAGCGCACTTCAAGCGGAGAGGTGCGACTGGTGTGTCCTCTTTCCCTGACTCCGCGCTAACGAGGAGGAGGGACGAGGGGCCGCAACTTCGGCCGGAGGAGTCTGGGTCCTTTTGTCTTTTCCCCCCCCAGCAAACGGAGACACCGGCCGGTGGGCCCAACATAAAACAAAGTAAGGAGAGGTCGTGAGGGGGAACTTGGAGGCTTTAGCGTCTCTCTTAAAGGAGCAAAGACTTCCGGTTGGCTATATTAGGATTGGGCTAGTACTGGGTAATGCCCATCTAGTTTCTTGAAAGGATCTTCTGAAACGTAACTTTGAATGTAGGATGTTCCCCGTTTTGTGATTAAATAACTATATTCCAACCCCCCCTTGCTTAGAGAAACTAAAGTGAGTGAGGCTAGCCCATTCTTCTGGAGTCAAAGGTGGAGAGGGGGTAAAGGTATAAAACCCTTCAGAGGAGTCAAGTCTAGCAAAGTTTGGAGACTAATGTAATGTGCTGTTAATGCTGATTAATGACATAATTTGGCAACTTTGAACATCTTAATAATTTCATGGATAAATGTAATGTACTGAACTGTGATATCTGAAGACAAGAGAGCAGAGAATATTTTTTTTATAAACAAGCTCGTATTTTTACACAAATTTTGGTGTAGTGTCATTTTTGCGTGTTATTGCATTGAATTACTGCTGGGTGGTCTGCAACCTTTACACATGTGCCTCGAGAGGTGTGGCGCTGCGGCCAGGGCGACTGACGCTGGAATCTGGGGACCACGGTTCGATCCCCGGCTCCGGCGGCAGGGTTAGCCCGGCACCATGTCACTCTGGGCAATAGCTCGCTTAATCTTCCCGACGGCCCCCAGCGCCTAGAGACCCTTACGGGTGATTGTGCGCTTTACAAATGTGGACTTTACTTTACTAGTGATTTTGTCTTACCCTAGGCCAGGCTACCCTAGGTGACCTGACATATTTAGGTTCCAATATGTTGGTGTCTAGCGGTGGGATCTTGACTGTGGTTGCAACTACTCTGTAGTAATTTAGTGTAATCCACTAGCCTACACCTGGAGTTTTCTCCTAGCGGCCCTCCTAATTTTTAGTTTTGTTTTTCCAAATGTGTTCCTGGTGGTGGGGTGGAGGTAGCTTCAGGTTGCCCTTGCAACTCTATTCTTTTTGTGCGGTTAACCTTGTGTTGCCTTTTGCAAAATGGAATTTGCACTGGAAAAACTGGGCACTTATTCATTGGCCCAGCTAAAAGATTTCTGTCAACAATTGGGAGTGTTCTTTAAGCGTGGTGCCAAGAAGGGGGAACTCCAGACCAGTTTGAGGGCTTGGGTGGAAGCGCGCAATGAGGAGGGAACGGTGGAAGAGGAGGAATCGGACAGAGGTACTGTCATTGATAGGACTGCGGAATGTCCCCCGGGGGTGGGTGAGATGTCAATCAGCCCCAAGGCAACCTCACGGGAGGGCAGCAGTGTGTCATCGAGAGGGTTGTCAGAAACCGAGTTAGCTGACAGGAGAGAGGATAGACTGTTAAGGTGGGAAATAGCAAAAATGGAGTTGGAAGAAAAGAGGGAGGGGAGGAGGTTAGAACAGGAGAAGGAAGAGCGGAGAATGGCTCATGAATTCAAACTAAAAGAGTTAGAACTCCAGGCCCTGCAACGGGGACCCTTTCCGACTCCAAATGGTGGCAGCGAAACCAGAGAACCAACCAGGGAGTCCAGACCCTACCTGCCTAAGGATATAATTGCCAGCTATAGTCAGGGGGATGACATAGCCAAGTGGCTGGCAGCCTATGAGGTCTCCTTAAGAGCCCATGGGATCCAGGAGAAGCACTGGGGGGGTGGGTTGTACAAGTACATGCCTCCTACCGGTCGGGACACTTTGCTAGCCTTAGAACCGGAGGAGCAGACCAACTACCCCACCATGAAGCTAGCATTGATCAGGAAGTTTGGATTAACCCCAGAAAGGTATCGCCAGAAGTTCAGGGGGAGCCACAAGTTAAGCACCCAGAACTGGGTGGACTTCCTTGACTATGCAAGAAAGGCATTAGAGGGCTGGGTCAAGGGCAGTGAGGTGAAGGATTATGAGGGGTTGTATGATCTATTTTTGAAAGAGCACCTCCTCGAGAAATGCTTTCCCGAGCTGCGCCAACACCTGGTGGACAGCAAGCTGACCAATCCCCGGAAGCTTGCAGAGGAGGCGGACATCTGGGCAAGTACCCGGGTGTCCTCAAAGGGGACTGGAGGGGATTCCCAAAAGGCCGGACAGGGCGCCCCTCAGAAGAAGGAGGGGGGAGATAAAAAGCGGGAGTTCCCTAAAGGTCCCCAAAACAATTTCCAGGGAAAGGGAACAGGTTTCACCCCTAAGGCAAACCCGCCCAGGAACCCTAATCCTGGCCAAAGCCAGCAGCCAAGGGTTCTCCACTGCTTCGAGTGTGGTGGTGTTGGACATTATAAGGGAGATGTCAGATGCCCAAAGAGACCACCCCCTCCCACCGGAGGAAAACCACTGGGAGTAGCTAGTGTAGCGCTCGGGGAGGAGTTGCCCTTAGATAAGGGGGGTGAGTGGGCGGGTGTCACCTTAGTGTCCCTGGGGGAACGGGAGATGGTTCCTAAGATCCAGGTGCCCCCAAATACTGTTAAGTATGGGCAATGGATCACCATCAATGGCCAGAGAGGGGAGGCTCTGAGAGATACTGGAGACAGTATGACTATGGTGAGAAGTCAACTGGTGTCTCCAGAGCAGGTGGTTCCCAATGTACTCCACCCCGCCGCGATGGCTGACGGCAGAATGGGCCACTATCCCGTGGCTAAGGTTCCCTTTGAGTGGGAAGGGGTTGCAGGTTCACTTCGAGTTGCCGTAAGCCCTGCCGTGCCAGTTGATTGTCTGCTGGGGAATGATATGGAGCACAACGCTTGGAGAGAGGTGGAATACCGGACGCGCTCTGCGATGCTGGGTACACCTGACTGGGCCTGTGTGAGCACAAGGTGTCTGCGACTGCCCGGAGAGGGAGTTCGCCTGGGTTGGAGCCTGGAACAAAGGCCCAACCCGCTGCCAAAAAGGGACAGACCCGAAGACAGGAAGAGCCTGCTTCGGCTTCCACACCCCATGTGACAGATCGGCCACCTGCGGTGGTGGACCAGGAGTCCGTGGAGGGGGAAGTAGTCTCTCTGGAAGACCTACCCATCCCTGCTGAGTGGCATGTGGAGGGGGGGGCCTACTAGAGAGGAATTCTGTAAGGGGCAGAGGGAGTGCCCTACCCTGGAGGGACTGAGGCGACAGGCTGAAGCCCAGGCAGCAGGTGATGTTACGGGACACTACCATATTTACTGGGAGGATGGACTCCTCTACAGTGAACCCAAGGTTACCCTTACCTGGTTCATCAAGGGCCTTGGTAGTCCCGCAACAATACCGAGCCTTTCTGCTGGAATTGGCTCATGCTATACCCTTGGCAGGACACTTAGGTCAGGACAAGACCTTTGCTCGGCTTGTCCTCCACTTTTACTGGCCTCAGATGAAAGTGGCGTCTAACACCTACTGTAGGACGTGTGTCACCTGCCAAGCCAGTGGGAAAAGAGGGGTGAAGCTGAAAGCTCCCCTGGAACCACTTCCTGTCGTTAGCACCCCTTTTGAAAGGGTGGGCATCGACATTGTAGGGCCATTGGATCCACCAACAACAGCTGGTCACAGGTTCATCCTGGTTCTGGTGGATCATGCCACACGGTACCCAGAGGCAATTCCTCTGAGGACTGTCACTGCACCTGTGGTGGCTAGGGCCCTGATGGGGATCTTTACCCGAGTGGGTTTTCCCAAGGAAGTTGTGTCCGACAGGGGGACCAACTTTATGTCAGCGTACATGCGGGCAATGTGGAAGGAGTGTGGAGTGACCTACCGGTTCACCACTCCATACCACCCCCAGTCCAATGGACTGGTAGAGAGGTTCAATAAGACCCTGAAGGGCATGATAAGAAGTCTGCCTGAGAGCCTACGGAGGAAATGGGACGTCCTCCTGCCCTGTTTGCTGTTCTCCTACCGAGAAGTGCCGCAGAAGGGAGTGGGCTTCAGCCCTTTTGAACTGTTGTACGGGCACCCTGTGCGTGGACCTCTCAGCCTGGTGAAGGATGGATGGGAAAAGTCTCCCAGAAAGCCTCCTCAGGATGTGGTGAGCTACATGCTGGCCTTCCGGAGCCAAATGGCAAAGTTGTGGAAGCAAGCTTCTGACAACTTGGAGGCCAGCCAGGCAGTAATGAAGGAATGGTACAACCACAATGCTCACCCGGTGGAGTTGGAGCCTGGCCAGAAAGTGTGGGTGATGGAACCTGGAGAGCTAAGTGCCCTTCAAGATCGTTGGGCTAGCCCCTTTGAGGTGTTGGAAAAAAAGGGTAAGGCCACCTATGTGGTGGATCTTAAGACCCCTCGACAGCCCCTACGGGTGCTGCATGCCAATCGCCTCAAACCCCACCATGAGAGGCCAGAGGTCATCCTGATGATGGTGACTGATGGTGCCGAGGAAGCAGAAAGCGAGCCTCTCCCTGATCTCTTCTCGTCTCAAGAGAAGGATGGGTCGATGGAGGGAGTGAATCTCTCCCCATCCCTAACTCCTGAGCAGCGAGAGGATTGCCGCCAGGTATAGGAGCAGTACTCCTCGTTGTTCTCCCTTGTCCCGGGAAGAACCCACCTGTGTACCCATGATGTGGACACAGGAGACAGCCCACCAGTGAAGTCAAAGACCTACCGGCTGTGAGACAAGGTGAAGGCTAGCATCCATGGAGAGGTTGCCAAGATGCTAGAGCTAGGAGTGATAGAAGCTTCCAACAGCCCTTGGTCCAGTCCGGTGGTGCTAGTGCCAAAAGCCGCTCCACCGGGCACCACGCCAGAACTGTGGTTCTGTGTGGATTACCGGGGACTGAACTCAGTTACAAAAACTGATGCCCATCCGATCCCTAGGGCGGATGAGTTAATTGACCGGCTAGGGGCTGCCCAATACCTAAGTACCTTTGACCTCACTTCAGGGTACTGGCAGATCTCCTTGACAGATGGAGCAAAGGAAAGGTCAGCCTTCTCCACGCCTGAGGGACACTTCCAATTTTGCGTGATGCCCTTTGGGCTCAAAAATGCCCCTGCCACATTTCAGCGGCTGGTGAATCAGGTCCTCTCCGGAATGGAGGGTTTCTCTGCTGCTTACCTGGATGACATTGCTGTCTTCTGTAGCAGTTGGGAGGACCATTTGCAACATTTGCAAGCAGTTCTCTAGGCCCTGAAACAAGCTGGATTGACAATCAAGGCCAGCAAATGCCAGATTGGACAGGGGTCGGTTGTGTACCTTGGACACTTGGTGGGTAGGGGGACAGTGCAGCCCCTGCAGGCAAAGATTGAGGCAATCATGGCCTGGGAACCCCCCAAGACACAGACTGAGGTCCGAGCTTTCCTGGGTCTCACAGGCTACTACCGTCGCTTTGTGAAGGGGTATGGCACTATTGTAGCGCCCCTCACAGAGCTCACCTCAAAGAAACAACCTCGACGGGTAGTTTGGACGGAGGCTTGTCAGCAAGCCTTTGAAAAGTTGAAGCAGGCAATGTGTGCAGCACCGGTCCTGAGGGCCCCAGACTTCTCCAAGGAGTTCATTGTCCAGACAGATGCATCAGAACATGGCATTGGGGCAGTGTTATCGCAACTGAATGAAGTGGGCCTGGATCAGCCTGTAGTCTTCCTCTCCAGGAGACTACTTCCCCGGGAACAGAAGTGGAGTGCCATTGAAAGGGAAGCTTTTGCGGTGGTGTGGGCTCTGAAGAAGCTGCGGCCATACCTGTTTGGCTCGCACTTCCTGGTTCAGACTGACCACCGACCCCTTCGTTGGCTAATGCAGATGAAGGGGGAGAATCCCAAGTTGCTGAGATGGTCCATCTCCCTACAGGGAATGGACTTCCGGGTGGAACAACGGCCTGGAGTGGACCACGCCAATGCAGACGGTCTCTCCAGGTATTTCCGCCTTAGTGATGAGGACTCCCAAGGGGTTGGGTAGTTCTCCCCACTTTCAGCTGGGGGGGGCGTGTGTTAGACCTGTCTGGCCTTTTGCGTAGTCCCTCCAATTTATTATTTATTTTGTCCCCTTGTTGCCCCTCATACCCTTATTCATTTTTTTTTTGTCCACTAGATTTTTCAAGGTGTTGGTCTGGGGGATAGGTGCTCTTTCGCCCTTATAGTTTTTCACCTCAGGCCTAGAGGCCTTTCCTGACAGGAATTTCTTTGGAGTCACAAAATGGTGGCTACCAACTGTCAGAACTGACATACCTAGAACCTGTCCCATAGGATAGAGTAGGGCATTCCAGAACCTTCTGGTCCCTTCTGGACCTCTGAGGGTCAGCCTATAAAAGGAGGAATGCTGGGCAACCATTTTGTCTTGCCAGTGAGGAACAGCTAGAGTGAAGGCTGAGGTCTGGAAGGGGTAGGGTCCTTAAGGGTGGACTGCTCTACAAGGGTTGCCCTCTGTCTGGGTTCCCCGCCCCCCATTCCTGCTGTCCTAGCCGAGTTAGTTTCGTCCTGCTGACCCTGGTCAGGGAGGTGCCCAAGTTAGGTGAAGGGGTCAATCCCAGTGGACTGTGGAGCTGCGGAGATCCCTGCTGTGGGAACCAAACAAGGAGTTCTCCTGTGCACCTGTTCCTGTCCAGTATGGAGGGTTAGTGGATTACTGCTGTAACTGGAGATCTGGGGGCCCAAATGTGAGGGATTCCACCTCTAACCCCCTCTCTCCATGGTTTGAAGCAGGTTCCTGCCCTGCGTGACGCCGAGACCCCCTTACCAGTGTTTGGTCCTGCAGCGTGTGAGCAAACCTCCCCACTCGTGAGGAGAAAGAGTGGGGTGACAGGGTTATTGGGGCTGAGCCGTCTTCCCTGATTCCGCCGTGAGCGGGACCCCTGGGGCGCTGATCGCGCTTCCGTGACAGCGCTGCTTTAAGAAAGAGAAAAAGGGGGCTAGTTGTATAGTGCCCGGCGCCACTGCGCATATTCCAAGTTGAACTGGTGATCCATCACAGGAGGGGCCTAGGACCGAGCAGGCCGCTGCGGAGCCACTACCCGCGTCAGGCAGGCGGAGCAGACTCTGTTGGCTGGTCCGCTTACTCCCCGCGCATGCGTGATTGCGTCCTCGCGGGGGAAATCCTGTCAGCAGCCGGTGAGGAGATCTTCGGGGAGCAGCCGCCGAGCACCGGGCTTCCCGCTTAAGCGCTGGGAGCTACATCAAGGCGGGCCCCTGCTTCTCTGAGAAGAGAGGGAGCGGGGCGGCCCGGTTTCCAAAGGAGAGCGCACTTCAAGCGGAGAGGTGCGACTGGTGTGTCCTCTTTCCCTGACTCCGCGCTAACGAGGAGGAGGGACGAGGGGCCGCAACTTCGGCCGGAGGAGTCTGGGTCCTTTTGTCTTTTTCCCCCCCAGCAAACGGAGACACCGGCCGGTGGGCCCAACATAAAACAAAGTAAGGAGAGGTCGTGAGGGGGAACTTGGAGGCTTTAGCGTCTCTCTTAAAGGAGCAAAGACTTCCGGTTGGCTATATTAGGATTGGGCTAGTACTGGGTAATGCCCATCTAGTTTCTTGAAAGGATCTTCTGAAACTTAACTTTGAATGTAGGATGTTCCCCGTTTTGTGATTAAATAACTATATTCCAACCCCCCCTTGCTTAGAGAAACTAAAGTGAGTGAGGCTAGCCCATTCTTCTGGAGTCAAAGGTGGAGAGGGGGTAAAGGTATAAAACCCTTCAGAGGAGTCAAGTCTAGCAAAGTTTGGAGACTAATGTAATGTGCTGTTAATGCTGATTAATGACATAATTTGGCAACTTTGAACATCTTAATAATTTCATGGATAAATGTAATGTACTGAACTGTGATATCTGAAGACAAGAGAGCAGAGAATATTTTTTTTATAAACAAGCTCGTATTTTTACACAAATTTTGGTGTAGTGTCATTTTTGCGTGTTATTGCATTGAATTACTGCTGGGTGGTCTGCAACCTTTACACATGTGCCTCTAGTGATTTTGTCTTACCCTAGGCCAGGCTACCCTAGGTGACCTGACATATTTAGGTTCCAACATGCACATAGACTAGTCCTGGCAACTAAATAGCCAAGTTTTAAGGGATTTGCGGAACAAAGGTTCCGACTGGATGAGGCGCAGGTACAGGGGAAGCTTGTTCCAAACATTGAGTGGCACCCACCTCAAATGATTTCCCTCTAGATCTAGCTTTTTGAAATCGGAGGGTAACCAGCCGGCATTGAGCGTTAGACCGTAGAGTTCTGGTCTGAGCATATGGGCGAAGTCTCCTTCTGAGATAGACCGGCCCCAGCCCTTTGCGAGCACGAAAGGCTAGAGTCAATGCCTTGAATTCGATTCGCTTAGCAATAGGGAGCCAGCGAAGTTGTCGCAAAAAGGGAGAAATATGTTGTTTGAGTGGAACGCCACAGACAAGGCGGGCCGCCGTGTTTTGTACTATCTGCAGTCTGCGGATCAAACCAAGAGAGAGACCCAGATATAGTCCATTCGCGTAGTCCAAATGAGAGGTTATTAGTGCATGGACCACCGTTTTACGTATAGGGTTAGGCAGATAGTTAATACATTTTCTAATGGTTTTGATTTTTCCAAAACAGACTGCTGCAACTGTTTGCACCTGGGCTCCAAGTGATAGCTGTTTGTCCCATCTAACACCCAGATGCCTGAGCGAATCTTTGGGAAGTGGGGCTGTGCCCAGTGCCTCGGGCCAACACAGATTGGGCCAAAGAGGGGAGGGTTGATTCAAAAATAAGATCTCGTCTTATATGCGTTCAGTTTCAAGAAGTTGCGGTCCATCCAGGCCGCAATGTTCTTAAGACACGCCTTGAGGGGATCAAAGGTGGTGACAGATACTGCCTTAAAAGTGAATAATAGCTGAGTATCGTCAGCGTAAGATATCCTTTTGATCCCGGTATTAGAGATCATCTCCGCTAGTGGGGTTAGGTAAACATTAAAAAGAAGCGGGCTCAGGGCAGAGCCCTGTGGCACGCCCCATTTAAGAGGTTTAACGGGCGACGTAAAGGGGTGGGTCCGGATCTGTTGTTTGCGGTCAGAGAGAAAGGACGTTATTCAGGTCAGTACTGTGCCCTGGATTCCTATGGTCTTAAGTCGATTCAGAAGTATAGGGTGTGAGACGGTGCCCATGCCTTGTAGGAACTGGGGTGCATGAACACAGAGGTGGCACAACATATGCCCCCCCTGCATGAACCCCATGGGCCTGAGGCAACAGAGGGCCCGTAAGGGCCCCTTTTGTTTTCTCTCTGTCACAATTTTCATGGTGGGCTCACCGCCATGACATATATGTCCGGGCCCTGCCAAGCATATTGCGGCCATGCCATGGTGGTCCAATCGACCAAATTGTAATGGGGCAGTCGGACAGCAGGTGCGGCGGTGCCCACACTGCCCCGTGGCTACTGCGGGCCATGGACCGCCTTACTCATAATTAGGCCCATCGAGTTCTGAGAGGGTAGCTCTCATTTGTCAGAATTTTATAAAATCATCATCATTGAGATTCTTTGTAGGTAACTGTAAGGCCCGTTTACAGCACTGTGAAGCTTCCGGACCCTATTAAAAAGTGTTATGTAAAAACAATATGAGCAATTGATTGCTGTGCTGATAACCAGTGGTTGTAAGATACTCTAAATGATGTGCTTTGCTGTAACTGAGGGAAATTTTTCTTAAAAAGAGAAAGTTCTTTAAATTACAACTGAAAAAACCTCTAAAGTGCTAAATTCAAGATACATGTTAAATCATAAGTACGCAGTCTCTGCACACAGAGTAATGGCATGGGCACAAAGCGGGTGGGTGTAGTAAGAGGCTGACGTGCCATAGAACATGTGACTAAATAGTTCATTCAGTCTACTACCTATCAACATCAGTTGAGGCAGAAAAGGGAGCTGGCATAGTGGGAGTTAACATAAAACAACAAACATATTGGTACAGTGATACAATTGAGATTAGAATCTCGGTCTCGTGGTTAAATAGATAACAATGTATCTATCCATAAGGGTCAATTCCCGCCGCAATGCTACATCTTTAACATTTTATTGTGCCATACAATACTTGTATGGTGCCTTTCGAGAACGTATGATTTATTTGCAAATGTATGAGAAAATTATGTTGGAAACCGCACAGTTTAGCTTAAAGATCAGCAGCTTGATGCACAGCAAGAACATTCTGATGTGAATAAATGTCTGCTTCGAAGCCAAATCTCATGCCACGCCCCTGCCTGCCTCTTACTCAACCTTGTGAGTACCTGCACTTCTTCATTACCATTTAAAGAACTGGTTTAAATATCATTTTTTCATGTAGTTGATATCCTTAGTTGCCATCTAAAGGTGCATATGGGGTCGCATCACACACATAGTCCTGTGCCTGGCCTATTTGAAATTGTAGAGATGAAAATTAATGTTTGCCAGCGGTATTTGAATTTGTCTGCGGTAAATCCTGTCAGACACATTTTAATTTATTATGCAAAATATTACTGTCAAAGAAAAATATGTACAGTGCAATTTCGTGCTAAGATAAAGTACTACACAATCTATTGCTGATTGCTTTCAAATTACAATATTACCGACAGCTTTTAAAAATTGACCTTGAAATACCGACTACACTACACAAATCTGGGTATGCGACCATTACTGGCGGCACAAAGCGGACATGACGCAACGCATCGCGCTCGTTCACCTCTCTGCATTTACCATAGAGGCTGCGCCAACTCAATCCATGATGTCAACATACACAATTCCAAAAGCTGCATTATCAGGGAGGTGCGGATTGACACATCCATTGAGCACACCTACTTTTTAAGTCAGCAAAAGCATAAAGGCCTCAAAAACACACATTCATACGTTTCTGGGGGCTACCAGAGTCCAGGCGGGTCTATCTAAAGTGCTGTCTACGATAAATATTACTCAATTCATGATCCACTTAACGCTGCGTCACCCTTCAGACATGCATGACTTGGTACCTCCGAGGAGGGCCGCGCGCTCCGCTCGGTTGAACAGTTACGCACCTGGCGCGCTCCGGTTTCGCTGTTGTGGCTCATCCTCTCGAGCACAGACTGCCTTTTCTTGAATGCATCAGGCTGTTTTGAATTCAGGGAAAGTATCTCTGTTTTTGAAACAGAATGGGCCCCGTGCTGCTCCCCAAGCCTGTCTTTAATTATGTTGAAGTGTTCAGACGAGGTGTTTCTATGGCCAGTACTGCCCGCCCCAAGGGCACACTTTGGAGAGGTGTTATCAGTGTCTCGCACGTGCTCTCTCTCTTGCACTGAGGAGTCACAAGGAGCAGTGCTTTGATACTTCATCCACTTACTTGACCTGAGTCCTGCAGCCAAACTTTGCTCCAATAGGTTTTCGACTTTGGGCTTTTCGGCAGATGCTTGACCAATGGCATTTCTCACGGAGTGTCTCACTGGCTGGCCATACAAGCCGGATTCTAGTGCACAAACACTGCGGTGCGGTTCATCTTCACAATCCACCTCGGGGTCAGAGGTTATGCCAATATGTCCACCAGCAGGTGGTACAGTGATGATTGGCAGTAGCGTTCTAAACCTAGGGGTTAGTCCTGAAATAATGTCGTCGTCATCCTCCAATTTCTCAAATGTCTCAGGTTCTGAAATATAAAGTTCATAACAAGTCTTAATATGTTTTGTATTAACACCAACCATCATTGCCAGTAGAAAGTTAAGATACCTATTAGGATCAGCTACCACAGCACTTACAAACATCACGTAAAGAATAGGCTTTAGTAAATCTATAAATCTTCAACTCTGGTCGTCACATCTCTGCTGATACAATAGCTCATTTTTCCACAATAATATATTTACGACGTAAAAAAATTATGGCACAGTAACTTTCCATACCTTTTTACGCTATATCAAGTTACTTATGACTATTAGTAGTAACGATTCGTCCAATCAGCCACTAACCCAATACTTGTTTCCTATGTTACACTGGCACTTGGACTTCATTCTTGTGAGAGTTACATTTAATTAATTACTATAAGTTTGTTTATGAATCAGATTCCTACTAGCCTTTTGCTCCTTTTAGCTAATTTATTTCACATTCAAATAGTACGTCTGTACATTACATTTTCCATTCATGTTTTACGGTTCACAAATAAACCTATAGAAGCCTCCATTAAAATAATATCATACTACTATATAAGTTTCCTTAAAAACAAAGGGCTTTAGAGATGTGCAGATGCGGGACATCTGTCAACAATGACGAATGTCCCCCGCTATACAAAGAGTGGCATTCACCACTAATCTGCCAAACTCTAAACGAAGCCCCAAGTTCCATAACGTGAAGAAGTGCAGCCCAAATTTTTTAATGCCCTAGAAAATATAAAACACCAAGATTTATATCAGAGAGTTCAGTCCTTGAGGGGACTCTGCATAAAGTCGAGAGATACCAGACATGAAGAACACGTCACCAGACAAAAGATAGATATCAAGATGGCTTAACGTTTGAAATGAAATGCCGTGTGCCTCAATTGAGAGGTTATTAAATACAGAGGTTAGGTTAAGCTGATAAATTAATTTTCTTATATGTAAAAAGACACATCGACTCCAACTGTTTTTTAGCCACGATGCTCGGAACCCGCGATGCTGTGCAACTTAGCTAACGTTAAAACATCAAAAGCCTTCACACAGCCACCCACATCATGTTGTAGGTGTGCACACCATGCAAGCAGGTTCTTTTTAAATTTCTTTTTAGTTACTGATACGAGATGGATTGGTAACTAAAAAGAAAGTAAAACGTGCAAAACTGTTACGCAACATGAGGAAGGGTGGGGGGGGGCGGCGACGCAACACAGGTGGGGGGTGAAATGGAGAAAGCAACTGGGTGGGAAGTTTGCATTGAGCGGAAAGCAACAGTGGGGAGGTCAGTAGTGAAAGCAACAAGAAGGTTGGTGAAAAACACCATGGAGGGTGCGAGTGTGGAGAAGCGTTGAGGAGAAGCGTTGAGGAAAAGCACACTGTCGGGTGAAAGAGAGAAGATGCCTGCCAAACAGAGACTGAAAGAGGCAATGCTTCATGGGAGGGACAAACATGATTGATAAGGTGAGACATGAATAAAAAGCAGGCAAATGAGAGTGACCAGGAAAACCAACCAATTGCAGGCAATGGGCGGGCACCAAGCCTCTTTATGTTCTTGGTAAACCACAACATACCTCACAATAGACAGAGCATGTCCAGTGTAGTAGGTTATTAAATTATTGGGTTGATTAGGGTCATTATTGCCTCTATCTTAGCTGCAAGGTAAATCCTACATTCCAAAGTCTTCAAAGAGAGGTATACAGGGGAATACTAAGGGGAAGACTCAACATAGCCTAAACACATTTTGAAAACATTGAAATCCATGTCCCTCCTCTCTAGAGTGCACAAAGATTCGCAAGGAAAAAACAAATCCCAACACTTGAAGCAATACAGGCATGGTCATTCTTATTTGCAGTAACAACATTTAATATAACACTTAAGCTTTCTCACTAGCTTTCTAAGACCTCCAGTACTCACCTTTACATTACAATTATCATTCTCAAACATACTCATATAAGAATGTATGACATTACAACGCATGCCTTTACCAGGTATACCTTTTCCATGTAGCCTTTACCATGCAGATGTCTTTACCACACATATTAATTATATGTAAGTGAAGTAAAATAAATAAATACATTATATATATGTGTGTGTGTATATATATATATATATATATATATATATATATATATATATATATATATATATATATATATATATATCTTGCTCCTCCGTTCCCCATTAGCGGGGCACTTTGTGGTCGGGTGCCGTTGCGCGGTGGCGGTTCCGCGATAAATATCTGGCTCGAGTTTCCCCTTTTTGGAAAGGAAAAGAATAGCACTCACGAGGCTTCTTTGGCTCAGCAGCAGTTTATTTCAGACAAACGCGTTTCGGATTGTATCCTTCGCCAGTGTCGTAAATCACGACACTGACGAAGTCATTTGAGATGTCATCAGTGATGTCACTGAACATGTCATGAATGGTGTAATATGTGACATCATCAGCAGTGGATTGCGGGTGCGCGACATATAGTTAGTACAACTAACTATATAGGAGCAATTTCAATGGTTTTGTATGAGTGAAATGTCCAGCTAACTATAACACCCCTAAAACTTATAGTTTTTTGAGTGAATTTTAAAGGTTTTTTAAATGCTAATTCCTAACTATATAAGGCCTGAAACCCATGGTTTTTCCAGTGAATTTCAAAGGTTTTTTAAATGCTAATTCCTAACTATATAAGGCCTGAAACCTATGGTTTTTTCAGTGAATATATATATATATATATATATATATATATATATATATATATATATATATATATATATATATATATATATATATATATATATATATATATATATTATTTTTCTTGGGGAGTGGAAACCGCTCTAAATTCCCTTTGTATTCAATTTACTCCCAACCTTCCTTTACCACTACCCACCTCTACACATTAAAATGACCCTTACCTCCATTCACCACTGTCCACCTCTAAACCCGAAAATGTCCCTTCCCTTGCCGCCCTTTGCCATTGACTACCCCTAAATAGTAAAGCGACGCTTACCTCCCTTTACTACTGCCCATCCCTAAACCCTAAAAGTCTCCTTACCTCCATTTACTACTGGCCACCCTTAAACCCTAACATTAGCCTTACCTCCTGTTACCACAGCCTACCACTGAAACGTAAAATTACCTCCCTACCTGTGTCTATAACTTATGTTATTTAATTTTCTCTCTCTCACTCTCTCTCTGTATAGAGAGAGAGGGAAAATTGCCCATCGCTACTACTCAGTTCGCCGTTTTCCTTTCAGAGAATAGGTACAATAGATCATGTACTGAGAGAGATACAATTGCAACTAAAATTGTCCATAAGACAATTTTTTATTCTGGTTATTCATTCCGTGATCAAAACATTCGACAGAGTTCATCTTTGTTGTTTTCAGTTATCAACTGGATACATAATGTTCTTTAACAGAAACAAAGAGAAACAACCAAGCCAACGCGTGTATCTCGAAAACAATTAGCTTCTTCAGGGTACCTAGATAAGATCGCGTTTTTCATTGGAGGGAGGCTACAGCCTTTACGATTATTGGGAAAGATACCGGAAGGAATACTGATTGTTGGAAGTGATGCTTTTATTTATTGTTATTTTTTTTTTAAACACGCCCCCAGCCCTCCACTACTTGCCCTATCAGCCGCAACTGGATTTATCTCATTCCCTGCATAATCCATATGGGGAAGTCTTGGCCCAGATTATTTTAAAGCACAATTTACTGTTTAATGTAGATTTCCTTAGGAAAGGCTTGGTGCTCCCTCCAACCTTTACAGGCCGAGGTGGCGGCTCAATCATTGATTTTATTTTGCCTTCCTCCAACTTATTCCCTTTTGTGTTGGATTTATCACTTTTGTCCTCCAGACTTAGCGACCACAATCCAGTCATCATTTGCGTTTCCTCTACTAATATCACCATTGACCAACCTGCTCCTGTTAGTTCTGATGACCTGCATTTCTGTAACTATAATGTGATATGTACAAAGTGGAAATACAAACCCTGAGAAATATCTTGCCGATTTAGTAACTGAAAAGAATAAGGATGTATCACGTTGTCTCTCTGAATCAGCTGAACCGTCCATGATCCTGGGCAGTTTTAATGTTTTGTGTACATCTATGTCTAGCCTAATGACTGTTAGTTTAGTGCTATACCCTCCCTCCATCTGCTTGTTCAACTGCCTCTAAAAACCTGAAAATGGCAATTAAGTCCTCACCTAGGAACATCAAGGAAATTAAGACAGGCAGAAGAAAGCAACACTCAATAAAATAAGGAGGGAAATAAGAAAGAATGAATGGGATGACCTACTCTCAGCTGCTAAACGTAGGGACGCAAAGGCATTTTGGGACGTGATAAACCACCCTTATTTTTCAATAGATAGTATTCTGAATATTATAGGTCATGTCTCACCAGCCGACTGGCTGTCCCATTTTTCCCGCATCTTCGAGGACACTTCCTCTAAATCCTCTGATTGAGGTTCTTTTAATAACACTCATATAGCAAGAACATCTAGATCCCGCTGAGCCTGTTAGAAATACTCTCATGTTTCCCATAGCTGTGACTGATGTAAATTGTGCTAGTATGAGGCCTTGGCCCTATTGGGGTCACAATTGATGTGTTTAGGCACAACACTCCATTTTGGGCCCCTTGTCGACTAATGTATTCCGTGCCCTTTTCCATGAAGAAATTCCAAGCTCTTGGAAAAAATCTACTGTAGTTCCGATCTTCAAGAAGGGTGCTAGAGGAGATCGAGCATGTTATCGTCCGATTTAGTTTCTGGACTCCTCTGTCAAAATTCTAGGGACGGTGATCCTCAAGAAGCTAGAGGAATGGGCAAAAGACAGGGGGTTCCTCTCCGAAGTGCAGTACGGCTTCAGATTGGGCATGGGCACAGTAGAACAGTCCCTCAACCTGCTCCTGATCACAGGGAAGTAGGTTAAGGACAGGGGAGGCTTGCTCCATCTTGCCTTCATGGACCTGTCTAGTGCATTCGACCTCATGGACAAGGGCAGGTTGTGGGATTTAATGCCCAAAGCTGGGGTCGATATATGCCTGCTTGAACTTCTCACAAGGCTACACTGGGACACTTTCCCAGGTGTGCTTTGTTCCCGATGGGGAGTGTATGCTCACCTTTAAGGTGGACAAGGGGTCAGGCAGGGGTGCATTCTTGCCCCCTTCTTCTGTCTCTTTTATATTTATTCCTTGGATCTTACGCTTCAGCATACAGGAAAAGACGTGCCTAGAATAGGGGGATTGACCTGTCCCCATACTCCTGTATGCTGACGATGCTTTCATGACAAACTTGAAGCTCAAGTTTAACCCCAACAAATCTTTTATCATGACCTATCATCCTAGAAATACCCCACTCATGTAGGTTCACCATGGACAACACTGTCATTACGAACGTCTTAAAATGTAATTATTCAGGGATCCTGTTGGACACTAATTTTAAATGAGAAACACTTCTGGAATTGAGAGGGCTTAAAATGGACAGTGCAACTGGGACAATTTTTTAGATTCGCTAGAAAACTAAAACAAACACCCATTGTAGACCTCATATATCTTTACAAAGCTAAATGTTTCTCTCTGGGTACTTATGAGGAGGGAGTCTTAGAGTATTCAAACTGTGGCCGTCTATAAGCAGCTGAAAATAAACTCCTCTCTAGACTGTTGGCTATTCCAAAAAGTACCTCTAACATTACCAACACCGCGGTTGGCGATTAAATTAGCAGTTCTGTTACTGCGGGTTAAAATCGGAAGCTCCCCTTTCACTAATTTCTTCCACCTTGTTTTAGCTGATTGCATCAACCTAGATCGTACAAATAATATTGGTTGGTTAGCATACATCAGAAAATATTTTCTTGATCTGGGTGCCCCGCATTTTTTACATTCCACCAGTGAGATCAATAGTAATACTAAGACCCTGATTTGCTCCCTCTTCCAAACATACAGTAACCTAAAAAGGTCCACAGATGCCAAATCCTGACCACTGCTCGTTATCACATGGAGATCACTTCACTTGAGTGCGCCGAACCATATCTAGCGTGGATCCCTAATCAAGAGCACAGATTTTATTTAGCACATTTAAAGGTTGTGTAATGTGCAGTTTTGGTTGCCTTCCCTCAGCAGGGCAGTTGGTTACCACCCCTGTCCTGCTGTCCTTGCGACAACATCAGCCAGATATCTACAATCAACTTTATGTTTTTTGTAGCTTTTATACCATTCCTAGAACAAACATTTTACGTCCCTTTTTAAGCTCTACAAACTATAGGCCGGCCAGTCAAAGGCTTAAACATTTGCAGTGCCTGACCTCTGAAACTGCTTTATCAGTCATTCGCTCAGGATTAGAAGAGATTTTAGGACACCGGCAAACTGATAGCATTGGATTGTCTTTTAATTGACCTAACTGTACATTTATTGCAGCTATTTTACCAACCCTATTATTTGATCTGTATTGTTTTCATTATAATATTGATTGCACAGTATCATGTTTTAATTATATGTTTATTGCTGCTATTATTTTATGGCAGCATTGGGTGAATAACGTTTTATTGACTGGCTGACTAACTAATATGTTCTCCACATGAGTTTGCCTCACCAGGTCAACATGTTTTCAGGCCTGGCCTCTCCTTTAACAAACCACATTTTAGGAGATGTGACCTTTTTGTGTTAAGGATGTCTAGGCTCTAATATACACTAACTACAAATGGCATCTTCAAATACATATTCTCAATTATAACATTTTTAACATTAGCAGTCCTCAGAAAAATCAACTCACTAAATCACTCTATTTCATTACTATACAAAACCTAAGAAAAAATCAAATACCACAAACTCATTCAGCATTAGATACATCTTACACTCCTTTAACAAACATTTCTGGCATTCATTAGTGTTTCTAAATTCTGCTCATGCCAAGTTTCTGTACTGCATATATCCCACATGTGCAGTTTACATATATCTTCTGATTTTCTTTTCATTAAAAATAATTTTCCTTGGAAAGTCTTTCATTACTTCCCACACCATGCATACATTTGGAGTGCTGTTGCACTTTTACATTACTGAGACCTAAATCATTCAGGCACGAATTTGGGAGTGCAAATAGACGTGGAAAGATAAATACAAGTACTTATGAAGAACCACTAAATAACATCTGTTTGGATGTTCACCAAATTCGCGATGTGTTTTTCTATCCAGTTCATGACACCTGACATGTAAGTTTTCTGTCACTGCTTTTTCTGTCATTGGAAAGCCTTAATCTGGTGCTAAGGCATGCAAGAGAGATGGTTTACAAATCTCACACCTTCCAAGATGGAAAGTGGAATCATACATCTAGATCTGGACCAAGTGTTTAATTTGAAAACAAAAAAAGAAAAATTACATACAGGACCCCATTATTGTTTTTATGGTTCGCCTAATCCAATGCTGCCTAATCTTGATTCCACATCATGCCTCTTTCTTCCACCATTCTAAACTTACTTTCCTTTTAACTCATTCTTGTAGGAACCTTTTATTCCTGTGTTCCACCTTTGTCACGGTTTTCTTATCACCCCCCAACTCCTGTTTCTCCCTCTTCTGCCTTTCTCTCTCTTGACCTGGGTCAAGGTCTTATGTTGGAAAATAAATACTCGCAACCACCAGCACAAGTTACCACTCCTTGCAAACTATTTTAGGCACATCTGATCTGACTTTATACTAATTTGGTAGCCAGCAGTCTTCCTTCAAGATAAGTAAACTCAGCGAAATAGGCATAATTCCAAAAAATGTTCAACAGTGGTGTCTGTTAAAATGCAGCATTTACTTGGTGTTGCAAACAGTGAGAGGCTATGCATCTGATGAACAACAGAGACTGGTCACAGCACAGTATATTGCATTTTGCTGCAATCAGCCTCCCTGTAGAAATAATCATTCACACGATGTCCCTGTGATTTTTGCCCTATCTGTCGTGCTGGCTAAGGAACTCTGGAAGAGGTGTGGCGCAGCGGCCAGGGTGCCTGACTCTGGACCATGGGGTTCATGGCTCGCTCCCCGACACCGGCGGCAGGTTAGCCCAGTACCATGTGACTCTGGGCAATAGCTGGCTTAATCTTCCCGACGGCCCCCAGCGCTGGAACACCTCTCGGACGTAGCGGTGCGCTTTACAAATGCTGGTGTTTCAATTATTTCATTACCCTTGCAAACCAGTACTTAAGTGCCTATGTTATCCTTTAAACATTGTCGTATTGGCATACTTCTAATTGGTAAATTTAACCTGTCTATAGGTTCCTAGAATGTGGTACCAATTGTACCCAGGACCTGGTAGTTAAATCTCACTAGTACAATGCAGCACATACTATGTCATACACTAGTGCGGCAAGGAAAACATGGCTTGACGACAAACACTGTATCTATACTGTACCAGTGTAAAAACCGTCATTCAACTTCCTTTTGATAGGTCAAACCTCATACTTAAATATTCATAAGACACCCATATGTAGATCTTGTAGATCACAAAGGGTGGGGGGGAGGCATGGCATTTTAAAGTAGGACATGTAGAAAGGAAATGTTACCATGTCCTTACAGTGAGTAGCACCCAAAAGCTATTTTCACTGTAGTAAAGCTGGCTGGTCTGTAAATAAACACTGGGAAGCAATAATAAATACAAATACTGTATCTTAAGAATAAGACTAATTAGAAAAAATTATGAACCAACTAATTTTACTAGCTATTCCAAATCCCAAATCCAATTCAATGGTGAAGTCAGATTTATAATAAATATTAGGGAAAGATAACTTTTAGAAAATGACCTTTTCCCTGCCTGAAGTTACTGAAGAATAATTTGTATTGGCTCTCCAGCTTCTCCCAGCCAGTGATTAGCCTTTAATAGGTGTGAAAAAGGTGTGAAACTCCACCCTGGAGCAGACAATGGGCTGACCAGAACAGGTAGACATGACACCTCTGAGTTTAGCTGAATTGGAAGCAGTGGGGGGGGGGCTGTGGACCACATGTAACACTTGGGACACATTTGAAAGGGACAGAACAGGATGCCACAAAAAATCTTGTGTATCTAGTGTGTGGTTGCTGAAGGGCCCTTCTTTTGTCCTACTATACTTCAGTCTCTGGGTTTGTTGTGGGTACAGTACCTGCTTCACATTAAATTTGACTATTAGACGCAGGAGGACACAAGGATTACAATAGTACACCCCCTCTCTCACCATCAGCCCAGAGAGCCCTAAGTTTAGTGTGGGCAAAAACTTTCTCTATTTTGAAAATGCCTGACACATGACATTTTGTGACAGTTTGCAGTGTGCATTAAGCAAACAGGGATCTACTGCAACAGTAGATAGGTCAGGACATAGGAATGTTTACCCCATTGGTTAGGGAGGGGACCAGAGTAACCAATAACCCACTAGCTTTTGTCAGATATAAACATAGTGCCTACAGGCACCCATTGCACAACACATTCTGGACTTGCGGGAGGTAAAAAGAGGACTGAACCTGCTGTTTGTGACCTGAGAGAAGCCTGAACGACTGGACTTGCTCCCTCTTGTACCCAGGATAAAGATCGGACTCCAAGGATTATCTGCAACAACGAGCATGCGATGCAATGAAACGTACACATCTCTGTCTCCGCCCCAGTGCACTAGGTTTGAACAACTCGTCATACACAAGGGAACAGTCTGGGGTTTTCAAATCCAATAATAGTGTTCAGATTTTCAGACTAATTACCCTGCTCTCCGACCTATCAAAAATACTTCAGATGTGCAGGTGCAGAACCCACCTCGGTTGCAATAAACCCAAAACTCAGCAATACGGTTGCAACAGTGTCCGTAGTTATGGAAGGAAAAATGGTGTGACATGGTACTCTGGCTTATTGCATAGGCTGCCTTTCACACACAACCTCACAGACTCAATAGTGCCAACAAAAGCAAAACAGTAAAAAGATGGAAGGATAGAAGGCTGACCTGACCGATACAAGGGTTCAAATTCATGAAGGGTGCAGCAGACATCAGCAGCAGGCTCACACCCGCCTGAGTTATACTGAGAGAATGGTAACATTACAGAATATGTGCAGATGTTTACAGCAGAAGCTCCTACCCCCTGAGCTGTTCTAATACAGGTGGATACATTACTCATTATATTGACCTTTCACGAAAGGATGTCCAGCTCGTGAAGAGCTTCGAGCCGATACTACCGGGGGCTACAAAGTCCAAGTGACTAGTAGCCGTGGCACCCAGGGAATTTTTTACGTAACAGAGCAAGGTGAAGAAATGTCACAGTTTCGTTACTTCGACAAAGGAAGTGGTGTGTGGCGTGTGACTGTGATTGGGGACAGAGGATGGCAGTGCTTAGAAAATGGGACCTTCTCACACCCAACAGGCTTACGTGCTGCGATCTGTCCTACGAGGATCGTGGTGCTTTGTAAAACATTTCTACATTGCTAGTGATCCTACAGGGTGTTCCTACAGGGAGCACACCTGGATCTGTGGCTCATCATTTCAACCAAATTGTATCAGGGCAAGATCGTTCCTGAGCGGTGCCTCCAACAAACACAGCCAAGGGAGCAGGATTTAGTTTTCCCAAGTCTATCTGGGGGAGGATCCGGGGAGACAGAACTTTGGAGGGAGCAAATTCATTGGGACCTTATAAGCATTTAGTCATCACACACAACAGAGAGGCTGAATGTGGTGCAACATACAGAGCTGTTGACTTTGAGACTGGGGACCTGGGTGCAAGCCTTGGCGTTGGCTCTTCCCAATTGTAACAAATTAAATAGTAATTAAAATTAACCAACATCTCACAACAAAAATTGATTGGAAACATTTCCATATTAGTAAATGATCAGGTAAACAAAAACCCTTTCATGAACGCGTAGAGGATCGCGCGCCGTGGTATGAGGAAGTTTGCCTTGCGATCGGATGGCAACCAAAGGATAGATTACATGCCCAGACGGGAGGAGGAGCCATTGTGCGCTCTGCGAGGAGGAAGTGGGATGGCCAACAAAAACAATCACATAGTGAAATTGCCTCAGCTGAAAGAAGCACCGAAAGGAGGAACAATTGAAAGCAATGGATCAATAGAAAGCCAGCATTTCGGAATGGCACAAGAAATAACCAATGGCAATTAGTGGTGTGCCAAAACCCCACAGAAGAGAGACAAAAAGTCTTGCAGACAGCGCAAGTACTGTCAGAGGCTCAACCTAAAGAGGAATTCTAAGGTAAAATTCATGACTGGGAAAAGGCATTAAAAATATCTGCCAAACTCGAGGACTTCGGCAGCCATGAAACTTAAATTGTTCCCGCTCTGAGCTTTTCCTACTAAAGCTAACAGCTTAAATGTAACCTCATTCAATGGCAATTCTGCTTCGAGTGGATATAGGAGGGTACACCCTGCCACCTTGCACTACTGGTGTGTAAAAAGTAGAACCGTAGTCCATAAATGTGAATAACGAAGTTTAATGGTACACAAAGAAGCACCACCAGAACACATCTGCTCCAGCCAGTCACCAACCACCAACTGCCCATAGATAGCACGGCACGGATCCAAGAACTCTTAATAGAATCAAGGGTCTGTGCCGAGATAATAGTTACATACCACACCACAACACATCTTCCTCCTTTAAATAACACCAAAAAAAAGAATAATATATTACTGAAAATTGCATGTGCAACTATATCTAATTACAGGTACAACTTACCTCTAATGCGAGTAACGAAATCTAATAACCACACTGGTCTTCTGCATAGTCCTTTGGTTTTTAAAGCATGAGGCATAGACTCACTGCCCAGTTTGTGGAAGCTATATCCGTTACCATTCCAGGGAAAAGATTGCCTCCATTGTTCATAGGCTTATGAATCACAGGATCTTGACTACCATCCGGTAGACAAATCTCTTCAGTGCTCACAGAGCATTGTATTTTGTCACCTCCATTATATCCACTCTCAATGGTATCCTCCCTGACAAATTCTCCTACATCAAAATCCTGCTTGGGTGCAACACGTTTTTCTTTATACAATTTTTCGCACCCTCAAGGACAGCAATCCTACTTAAATTCCATATTGTACTATTCCATTAGTGAATCTCACAGAATTTTTCAAAACATCCTTCACAACAAAAGGTCCCATATACTGGCTTACTCCTTTGCACACTTTCCATGTTTTTTTTTTACTTTAACAAGCATTCCTCTCCTAATCATGGGAGTCTTCTTTGATCATTTCTTTTGGTCAAACCTATTCTTGTTAACAATATGGATTCTCTCAATTCTTTTCTTGATTTTGTCTAAATCAACAGAACTTTCGGTAGAAGTTATTAACCAAGACGTATTACTTGTATTCCTAGGTATCCTGCTTCTCATGATCTCAAAGGGAGAGCATTCAGGCATATCATGTGGGGTAGTTCTATATTTCCACATAGTTTTTAATACTTGTACTTCCCATTTGTCATCGTCTACACCTGCAATTTGTATATCTCCCTTGAGCACTTTGTTAAATCTTTCAATAATACTATTCCCACTGGGATTATACAAAGAGGTGGTACAATGTATGACTCCAATGCCCAGAAAATAATCTTGCGTCTTATTAGATAAGAACTGCACCCCATTGTCGGTGAGAATTCATATAGGAAGGCCCTCTTCTGTAAAAGCCTTATCCAAAAACAACAAAACTGCATCAGTGTTTACATATTTCTACACGGAGGCATTCTTTAACTCACTCAAGCTGCATCTTTGACCGGGACTACAGCGACTCCCTTTCTCTTTCCACCAGGACCCACATCTCGCCGCACCCGCTCCGCGGGTGCCGCTTCGCGGGTGCCGCTTCGCTGGGGAGAGACGCAGGGGGCACTTCAGCTGGACACACAGCCTTAGGCGGTAAGAGGTGCGAGGCGCTAGCGGGGCTGCGAGCGTGCAGGGACTCCAGGAACCAGGAGTCCCTGCGAGACCAATCACCATCTACCGGTCCGCTCTCCCTGCTGGCCCGCCCCCCGCCCTGCTGAGGCTTAAAAACAACGTCCCACCTCATTCCCCTGTGAACCATATCTCTACACGGAGGCATTCTTTAACTCACTCAAGCTGCATCTTTGACCGGGACTACAGCGACTCCCTTTCTCTTTCCACCAGGACCCACATCTCGCCGCACCCGCTCCGCGGGTGCCGCTTCGCTGGGGAGAGACGCAGGGGGCACTTCAGCTGGACACACAGCCTTAGGCGGTAAGAGGTGCGAGGCGCTAGCGGGGCTGCGAGCGTGCAGGGACTCCAGGAACCAGGAGTCCCTGCGAGACCAATCACCATCTACCGGTCCGCTCTCCCTGCTGGCCCGCCCCCCGCCCTGCTGAGGCTTAAAAACAACGTCCCACCTCATTCCCCTGTGAACCATATTTCTACACGGAGGCATTCTTTAACTCACTCAAGCTGCATCTTTGACCGGGACTACAGCGACTCCCTTTCTCTTTCCACCAGGACCCACATCTCGCCGCACCCGCTCCGCGGGTGCCGCTTCGCGGGTGCCGCTTCGCTGGGGAGAGACGCAGGGGGCACTTCAGCTGGACACACAGCCTTAAGCGGTAAGAGGTGCGAGGCGCTAGCGGGGCTGCGAGCGTGCAGGGACTCCAGGAACCAGGAGTCCCTGCGAGACCAATCACCATCTACCGGTCCGCTCTCCCTGCTGGCCCGCCCCCCGCCCTGCTGAGGCTTAAAAACAACGTCCCACCTCATTCCCCTGTGAACCATATTTCTACACGGAGGCCTTCTTTAACTCACTCAAGCTGCATCTTTGACCGGGACTACAGCGACTCCCTTTCTCTTTCCACCAGGACCCACATCTCGCCGCACCCGCTCCGCGGGTGCCGCTTCGCTGGGGAGAGACGCAGGGGGCACTTCAGCTGGACACACAGCCTTAGGCGGTAAGAGGTGCGAGGCGCTAGCGGGGCTGCGAGCGTGCAGGGACTCCAGGAACCAGGAGTCCCTGCGAGACCAATCACCATCTACCGGTCCGCTCTCCCTGCTGGCCCGCCCCCCGCCCTACACGCCCCTTTATAACTTAGTAAACCTCCCGCAGCGCGGGACGCAGCCCGGGCGAAGACAGGGCAAAGACTGGGCCGTTTGAGGCCGTTAGAGTACGTGAGAGTCCGGTCCGGGCCCTATCCTTTTATCTGTCAATTCGAGACCACTGATACACTTGTGAAATGTGCTCACGGGAAACTAGGAGTAAAACATCTTCGCTTGCCGCGGCCGGAGCGGTCAAAGGCCCAATTGACACTTACTTTGCCAAAGCGGGCTCCCTCCTGATCGAGGAAATCCAGGTCTTGGAACGCAGAATATCCCAAGAAATCGACTGGGTAAGGAGATCTTCTCTGGGCCCTATGGCCCAAGCTAGAACCCCAGAAAATAGTTCTGCAATACCAAATACTTCTAGCACAGACCAGGTACTATGCCCCCCCCCCAGATATTATAACTACTACTCCAGAACTCTCTATTGATCTGCAGAGTGATTTTGACGACATGAGTCTTAGGGGTTTACCTACTATCCAATCTGTCCAGCTTACGCCATTAGAGAATACAGAGATAGCTCTAACTACAGAGGCTAATATAGATAGCAACAAGGGATCTAGAGAGGGGGCTATCCTAAAAAAGAACCATGGGCTGCAAAACCTAGAAGAGCTTAGGTCCAATACTCCTAAATCTAAACAAGTCAGAGGCAAAGGGGGGAAAGCAGCCACACTTGCCTCCGTGGCGGAGAGGCCGGGTATGTTAGCTACTTTCAGATCACCCAAACCTACTCCACCCACACAATGCACTAATAACACGCAAGGAGACACCTCCTTGGATGACATCACATTAGAGGATATAGGTTCACTGCTTAGGTCCCTATTAAGTCCCCTCGAGGCGAGACTGATTAAAATAGAAGCAAGATTAGTCACTATTGAAAAGGCAACTGTGCAACTTGCTGATGCAAGGAAAATCGACATTAGTGGGACCAAAACAACAAAGGAGGGTCTAGGTTCTGAATCTAGTAAAGATAATAGTCTTTTGGCACTAGCAAATAACAAGCCTTCAGACTTAAAACCCAAACCCACAGCACCCCCAAACAAGAATGTATCACATCCTCCAGCTGCAAATAAGGCTTTGATGCCTACGCAGCAACCAATTACTGCCTCCCCAAAACCAGCTCCTCCCCCTCCTAAAGAAAATTCCATGCCTTTGGCAAAAACTAAGAATGACCCTCCCCTGGAGGGAGAGAAACCATATACTAAACGTAAATTACAGTTTGTAAACCTCCCCCCAGAAGCTTCTCCTTACACCGTAGTTATGGTAGGGGTGCCTGAACTCAATCCCCCTATATTCGAATCAATCACTTCACTTAAGAATAAAGTGATAAACTGGCTCTCGCTTAATAGACCACTTCCGAGAGGAACAGCGAGTGACATAGCCACGACCAAGAGAGTAGCTTGGGTCGGGCACACCAGGAAATCTATAAGAGGAGATTGTATCCTGGTTTCCTTTAGAGACCCCAACACAGCTGCATACATTTGCTCCTGTGTTTCTGATGAGGACTTTGGCAGTACCATACAAACACTTCCCCTCGCCTTTTTTTACCCCTCCGATGCATACAACTCAGAGGATCTTAGATGGGGGTATCACCAAGAGCTATTGGAGGGTTGGGAAAACTGCCCCAGGGAGACCAATAACTACCCGATACACAGGGAAAGAACCAGAGAGTACTTCCCTAGTTCTGGGGATGAGGCTGGCTGGGAAACTATCACTAGGAGGAGGAGGGGGGGTGGTGGACACAAGAGGGGAATTCCTGGGCCATATAGAACACACTATCCTGCTTATTTATCCACACAGAATCGATATAGTAGCTTAGAAATGGTAGATTGACAGGCGGTCGAACTGGGGAATGACGCTTGTGCAACTTCCCCACTTGACACTATTACACCTACAGACCATCTACCTGTTACCATCACATCTACAGCTCCCGATTTATACCTTAGGGCAGTCAGCATAGTTGAACCTAGCCTGACCCCAAGCTTGTTGCACCCCTCCCCACCTCCTGCCATTAGACCACCGGGTAGGAACCACCCCACTTCAAATCAAAGGGTATACCCTGAGTCTACTGATATCAACTTGGTTCCTATAAGTCCACCACACAACCAATCGATAGTCATAACAGCAATCTCCTGGAATGTGGCAGGGCTCTCCAATAAATTAGACTGTCCAGAGTGGGGTTCCTATATTAGATCCAAAAATGTATTACTCCTTCAAGAAACATGGGCGCGAGAAGAGATAGAATTACCGGGTTTTGCTTCCTTCTTCAACGCAGCCAAATGGGGGGGAAGGGGTAGGCCATCAGGGGGATTAATGATAGCGGTAGCAACGGACTTAGGTTGCCAAGCTACCTACTTAGAGACTGCTTCTGATGATTTGCTGGCTGTCCTACTCGAATGGCCAGACTCTACGAAGCTACTAGTGATCAGTATCTATTCAAGGCCGACACAGATGCATAAAGAGTCGAGCACTGTGGATGAGTTAGCTAGTTTCCTAGAGGGCATTCCATGTGAACTTCCCGGTCTGGTTGGGGGCGACTTCAACTCTCACTATGAACCTTTGCCTGGACTACGCGATGGTCCTTCTCTAGACGAAGATTCCTGTTGGTTTATACCGGAGACGGCGGCACCACCCCCAAGGGCTTGGACTCCCCTAGCCCTGCAGATAAACGCCCTCACCCTTAATTTTGGTCTCAGGGCGTGTAATGGCCGTTGCAAATCTGATATACCTAGTAATCCTACCTACAATAAAGCTGGTAGTGAGTCCAGATTGGATTACATTATGGTTAAAACGTTTATGTGGCCAGCAATAGTCGACTTTAAAGTTTGCCCAAGAACGGATAGTGACCACAACTCTTTGGAATTGATGTACTCACTTCCTGGGAGGGAGGACACATCGCAGGGACTAGGCAAAGAAAAGACGGGCCTCCTACTTGAAAACAACCGCAGGAAAGTCAAGTGGGAGAAGCTGGCGAATAGTATGGATAGAATACCCCGCCTATATGAAAGGTTACAGAAAAGGGGGTGGTGATGAACAGAGTGTCTGAATTAAGCAGACCACTCTTACCCAGTCCAAAGATCAGGGCTTGATCCATCACCGTTATTTATCTCACTGCCCCATCCCAGCTCAGAACCTGGCTATATGCAAATTAGTCTGTCCCTGGCCCAGTGCATCATGGGAACAGGGCAGACCAAACTACCAAGCCAATTCTTCACCAGAAAGGAGACAAGCTACCGGGGACCGGTTTCTGGCATTTCAGCCTCTTCGGCCCGGCTTGCTTGAATCCTGATGGAGCAGTGAGAAAGGGACTCATGTCTGAGTATACCCTGCCACACCTATAGTGGCCAAAAACGATACAGAAAAGGGGGTGGTGATGAACAGAGTGTCTGAATTAAGCAGACCACTCTTACCCAGTCCAAAGATCAGGGCTTGATCCATCACCGTTATTTATCTCACTGCCCCATCCCAGCTCAGAACCTGGCTATATGCAAATTAGTCTGTCCCTGGCCCAGTGCATCATGGGAACAGGGCAGACCAAACTACCAAGCCAATTCTTCACCAGAAAGGAGACAAGCTACCGGGGACCGGTTTCTGGCATTTCAGCCTCTTCGGCCCGGCTTGCTTGAATCCTGATGGAGCAGTGAGAAAGGGACTCATGTCTGAGTATACCCTGCCACACCTATAGTGGCCAAAAACGATACAGAAAAGGGGGTGGTGATGAACAGAGTGTCTGAATTAAGCAGACCACTCTTACCCAGTCCAAAGATCAGGGCTTGATCCATCACCGTTATTTATCTCACTGCCCCATCCCAGCTCAGAACCTGGCTATATGCAAATTAGTCTGTCCCTGGCCCAGTGCATCATGGGAACAGGGCAGACCAAACTACCAAGCCAATTCTTCACCAGAAAGGAGACAAGCTACCGGGGACCGGTTTCTGGCATTTCAGCCTCTTCGGCCCGGCTTGCTTGAATCCTGATGGAGCAGTGAGAAAGGGACTCATGTCTGAGTATACCCTGCCACACCTATAGTGGCCAAAAACGATACAGAAAAGGGGGTGGTGATGAACAGAGTGTCTGAATTAAGCAGACCACTCTTACCCAGTCCAAAGATCAGGGCTTGATCCATCACCGTTATTTATCTCACTGCCCCATCCCAGCTCAGAACCTGGCTATATGCAAATTAGTCTGTCCCTGGCCCAGTGCATCATGGGAACAGGGCAGACCAAACTACCAAGCCAATTCTTCACCAGAAAGGAGACAAGCTACCGGGGACCGGTTTCTGGCATTTCAGCCTCTTCGGCCCGGCTTGCTTGAATCCTGATGGAGCAGTGAGAAAGGGACTCATGTCTGAGTATACCCTGCCACACCTATAGTGGCCAAAAACGATACAGAAAAGGGGGTGGTGATGAACAGAGTGTCTGAATTAAGCAGACCACTCTTACCCAGTCCAAAGATCAGGGCTTGATCCATCACCGTTATTTATCTCACTGCCCCATCCCAGCTCAGAACCTGGCTATATGCAAATTAGTCTGTCCCTGGCCCAGTGCATCATGGGAACAGGGCAGACCAAACTACCAAGCCAATTCTTCACCAGAAAGGAGACAAGCTACCGGGGACCGGTTTCTGGCATTTCAGCCTCTTCGGCCCGGCTTGCTTGAATCCTGATGGAGCAGTGAGAAAGGGACTCATGTCTGAGTATACCCTGCCACACCTATAGTGGCCAAAAACGATACAGAAAAGGGGGTGGTGATGAACAGAGTGTCTGAATTAAGCAGACCACTCTTACCCAGTCCAAAGATCAGGGCTTGATCCATCACCGTTATTTATCTCACTGCCCCATCCCAGCTCAGAACCTGGCTATATGCAAATTAGTCTGTCCCTGGCCCAGTGCATCATGGGAACAGGGCAGACCAAACTACCAAGCCAATTCTTCACCAGAAAGGAGACAAGCTACCGGGGACCGGTTTCTGGCATTTCAGCCTCTTCGGCCCGGCTTGCTTGAATCCTGATGGAGCAGTGAGAAAGGGACTCATGTCTGAGTATACCCTGCCACACCTATAGTGGCCAAAAACGATACAGAAAAGGGGGTGGTGATGAACAGAGTGTCTGAATTAAGCAGACCACTCTTACCCAGTCCAAAGATCAGGGCTTGATCCATCACCGTTATTTATCTCACTGCCCCATCCCAGCTCAGAACCTGGCTATATGCAAATTAGTCTGTCCCTGGCCCAGTGCATCATGGGAACAGGGCAGACCAAACTACCAAGCCAATTCTTCACCAGAAAGGAGACAAGCTACCGGGGACCGGTTTCTGGCATTTCAGCCTCTTCGGCCCGGCTTGCTTGAATCCTGATGGAGCAGTGAGAAAGGGACTCATGTCTGAGTATACCCTGCCACACCTATAGTGGCCAAAAACGATACAGAAAAGGGGGTGGTGATGAACAGAGTGTCTGAATTAAGCAGACCACTCTTACCCAGTCCAAAGATCAGGGCTTGATCCATCACCGTTATTTATCTCACTGCCCCATCCCAGCTCAGAACCTGGCTATATGCAAATTAGTCTGTCCCTGGCCCAGTGCATCATGGGAACAGGGCAGACCAAACTACCAAGCCAATTCTTCACCAGAAAGGAGACAAGCTACCGGGGACCGGTTTCTGGCATTTCAGCCTCTTCGGCCCGGCTTGCTTGAATCCTGATGGAGCAGTGAGAAAGGGACTCATGTCTGAGTATACCCTGCCACACCTATAGTGGCCAAAAACGATACAGAAAAGGGGGTGGTGATGAACAGAGTGTCTGAATTAAGCAGACCACTCTTACCCAGTCCAAAGATCAGGGCTTGATCCATCACCGTTATTTATCTCACTGCCCCATCCCAGCTCAGAACCTGGCTATATGCAAATTAGTCTGTCCCTGGCCCAGTGCATCATGGGAACAGGGCAGACCAAACTACCAAGCCAATTCTTCACCAGAAAGGAGACAAGCTACCGGGGACCGGTTTCTGGCATTTCAGCCTCTTCGGCCCGGCTTGCTTGAATCCTGATGGAGCAGTGAGAAAGGGACTCATGTCTGAGTATACCCTGCCACACCTATAGTGGCCAAAAACGATACAGAAAAGGGGGTGGTGATGAACAGAGTGTCTGAATTAAGCAGACCACTCTTACCCAGTCCAAAGATCAGGGCTTGATCCATCACCGTTATTTATCTCACTGCCCCATCCCAGCTCAGAACCTGGCTATATGCAAATTAGTCTGTCCCTGGCCCAGTGCATCATGGGAACAGGGCAGACCAAACTACCAAGCCAATTCTTCACCAGAAAGGAGACAAGCTACCGGGGACCGGTTTCTGGCATTTCAGCCTCTTCGGCCCGGCTTGCTTGAATCCTGATGGAGCAGTGAGAAAGGGACTCATGTCTGAGTATACCCTGCCACACCTATAGTGGCCAAAAACGATACAGAAAAGGGGGTGGTGATGAACAGAGTGTCTGAATTAAGCAGACCACTCTTACCCAGTCCAAAGATCAGGGCTTGATCCATCACCGTTATTTATCTCACTGCCCCATCCCAGCTCAGAACCTGGCTATATGCAAATTAGTCTGTCCCTGGCCCAGTGCATCATGGGAACAGGGCAGACCAAACTACCAAGCCAATTCTTCACCAGAAAGGAGACAAGCTACCGGGGACCGGTTTCTGGCATTTCAGCCTCTTCGGCCCGGCTTGCTTGAATCCTGATGGAGCAGTGAGAAAGGGACTCATGTCTGAGTATACCCTGCCACACCTATAGTGGCCAAAAACGATACAGAAAAGGGGGTGGTGATGAACAGAGTGTCTGAATTAAGCAGACCACTCTTACCCAGTCCAAAGATCAGGGCTTGATCCATCACCGTTATTTATCTCACTGCCCCATCCCAGCTCAGAACCTGGCTATATGCAAATTAGTCTGTCCCTGGCCCAGTGCATCATGGGAACAGGGCAGACCAAACTACCAAGCCAATTCTTCACCAGAAAGGAGACAAGCTACCGGGGACCGGTTTCTGGCATTTCAGCCTCTTCGGCCCGGCTTGCTTGAATCCTGATGGAGCAGTGAGAAAGGGACTCATGTCTGAGTATACCCTGCCACACCTATAGTGGCCAAAAACGATACAGAAAAGGGGGTGGTGATGAACAGAGTGTCTGAATTAAGCAGACCACTCTTACCCAGTCCAAAGATCAGGGCTTGATCCATCACCGTTATTTATCTCACTGCCCCATCCCAGCTCAGAACCTGGCTATATGCAAATTAGTCTGTCCCTGGCCCAGTGCATCATGGGAACAGGGCAGACCAAACTACCAAGCCAATTCTTCACCAGAAAGGAGACAAGCTACCGGGGACCGGTTTCTGGCATTTCAGCCTCTTCGGCCCGGCTTGCTTGAATCCTGATGGAGCAGTGAGAAAGGGACTCATGTCTGAGTATACCCTGCCACACCTATAGTGGCCAAAAACGATACAGAAAAGGGGGTGGTGATGAACAGAGTGTCTGAATTAAGCAGACCACTCTTACCCAGTCCAAAGATCAGGGCTTGATCCATCACCGTTATTTATCTCACTGCCCCATCCCAGCTCAGAACCTGGCTATATGCAAATTAGTCTGTCCCTGGCCCAGTGCATCATGGGAACAGGGCAGACCAAACTACCAAGCCAATTCTTCACCAGAAAGGAGACAAGCTACCGGGGACCGGTTTCTGGCATTTCAGCCTCTTCGGCCCGGCTTGCTTGAATCCTGATGGAGCAGTGAGAAAGGGACTCATGTCTGAGTATACCCTGCCACACCTATAGTGGCCAAAAACGATACAGAAAAGGGGGTGGTGATGAACAGAGTGTCTGAATTAAGCAGACCACTCTTACCCAGTCCAAAGATCAGGGCTTGATCCATCACCGTTATTTATCTCACTGCCCCATCCCAGCTCAGAACCTGGCTATATGCAAATTAGTCTGTCCCTGGCCCAGTGCATCATGGGAACAGGGCAGACCAAACTACCAAGCCAATTCTTCACCAGAAAGGAGACAAGCTACCGGGGACCGGTTTCTGGCATTTCAGCCTCTTCGGCCCGGCTTGCTTGAATCCTGATGGAGCAGTGAGAAAGGGACTCATGTCTGAGTATACCCTGCCACACCTATAGTGGCCAAAAACGATACAGAAAAGGGGGTGGTGATGAACAGAGTGTCTGAATTAAGCAGACCACTCTTACCCAGTCCAAAGATCAGGGCTTGATCCATCACCGTTATTTATCTCACTGCCCCATCCCAGCTCAGAACCTGGCTATATGCAAATTAGTCTGTCCCTGGCCCAGTGCATCATGGGAACAGGGCAGACCAAACTACCAAGCCAATTCTTCACCAGAAAGGAGACAAGCTACCGGGGACCGGTTTCTGGCATTTCAGCCTCTTCGGCCCGGCTTGCTTGAATCCTGATGGAGCAGTGAGAAAGGGACTCATGTCTGAGTATACCCTGCCACACCTATAGTGGCCAAAAACGATACAGAAAAGGGGGTGGTGATGAACAGAGTGTCTGAATTAAGCAGACCACTCTTACCCAGTCCAAAGATCAGGGCTTGATCCATCACCGTTATTTATCTCACTGCCCCATCCCAGCTCAGAACCTGGCTATATGCAAATTAGTCTGTCCCTGGCCCAGTGCATCATGGGAACAGGGCAGACCAAACTACCAAGCCAATTCTTCACCAGAAAGGAGACAAGCTACCGGGGACCGGTTTCTGGCATTTCAGCCTCTTCGGCCCGGCTTGCTTGAATCCTGATGGAGCAGTGAGAAAGGGACTCATGTCTGAGTATACCCTGCCACACCTATAGTGGCCAAAAACGATACAGAAAAGGGGGTGGTGATGAACAGAGTGTCTGAATTAAGCAGACCACTCTTACCCAGTCCAAAGATCAGGGCTTGATCCATCACCGTTATTTATCTCACTGCCCCATCCCAGCTCAGAACCTGGCTATATGCAAATTAGTCTGTCCCTGGCCCAGTGCATCATGGGAACAGGGCAGACCAAACTACCAAGCCAATTCTTCACCAGAAAGGAGACAAGCTACCGGGGACCGGTTTCTGGCATTTCAGCCTCTTCGGCCCGGCTTGCTTGAATCCTGATGGAGCAGTGAGAAAGGGACTCATGTCTGAGTATACCCTGCCACACCTATAGTGGCCAAAAACGATACAGAAAAGGGGGTGGTGATGAACAGAGTGTCTGAATTAAGCAGACCACTCTTACCCAGTCCAAAGATCAGGGCTTGATCCATCACCGTTATTTATCTCACTGCCCCATCCCAGCTCAGAACCTGGCTATATGCAAAATAGTCTGTCCCTGGCTCAGTGCATCATGGGAACAGGGCAGACCAAACTACCAAGCCAATTCTTCACCAGAAAGGAGACAAGCTACCGGGGACCGGTTTCTGGCATTTCAGCCTCTTCGGCCCGGCTTGCTTGAATCCTGATGGAGCAGTGAGAAAGGGACTCATGTCTGAGTATACCCTGCCACACCTATAGTGGCCAAAAACGATACAGAAAAGGGGGTGGTGATGAACAGAGTGTCTGAATTAAGCAGACCACTCTTACCCAGTCCAAAGATCAGGGCTTGATCCATCACCGTTATTTATCTCACTGCCCCATCCCAGCTCAGAACCTGGCTATATGCAAATTAGTCTGTCCCTGGCCCAGTGCATCATGGGAACAGGGCAGACCAAACTACCAAGCCAATTCTTCACCAGAAAGGAGACAAGCTACCGGGGACCGGTTTCTGGCATTTCAGCCTCTTCGGCCCGGCTTGCTTGAATCCTGATGGAGCAGTGAGAAAGGGACTCATGTCTGAGTATACCCTGCCACACCTATAGTGGCCAAAAACGATACAGAAAAGGGGGTGGTGATGAACAGAGTGTCTGAATTAAGCAGACCACTCTTACCCAGTCCAAAGATCAGGGCTTGATCCATCACCATTATTTATCTCACTGCCCCATCCCAGCTCAGAACCTGGCTATATGCAAATTAGTCTGTCCCTGGCCCAGTGCATCATGGGAACAGGGCAGACCAAACTACCAAGCCAATTCTTCACCAGAAAGGAGACAAGCTACCGGGGACCGGTTTCTGGCATTTCAGCCTCTTCGGCCCGGCTTGCTTGAATCCTGATGGAGCAGTGAGAAAGGGACTCATGTCTGAGTATACCCTGCCACACCTATAGTGGCCAAAAACGATACAGAAAAGGGGGTGGTGATGAACAGAGTGTCTGAATTAAGCAGACCACTCTTACCCAGTCCAAAGATCAGGGCTTGATCCATCACCGTTATTTATCTCACTGCCCCATCCCAGCTCAGAACCTGGCTATATGCAAATTAGTCTGTCCCTGGCCCAGTGCATCATGGGAACAGGGCAGACCAAAATCCCTTGCTCATTGCACCATCAGGATTCAAGCAAGCCGGGCCGACGACGCCTGAAATGGCAGAAACCGGTCCCCGGAAGCTTGTTTCCTTCCCAGTACAAGAATTGGCTTGGTAGTTTGGTTTGCCCTGTTCCCATCATGCACTGGGACAGGAACAGACTAATTTGCATATAGCCAAGTTCTGAGCTGGGATGGTGCAGTGAGCTAAAAAACGGTGATGGATCAAGCCCTGATCTTTGGACTGGGTAAGAGTGGTCTGCTTAATTCAGGCACTCTGTTCATCACCACCCCCTTTTCTGAATCATTTTGTCCACCATAAGCGTGGAAGGGTATACTCAGATGTGAGTCCCTTGCTCATTGCACCATCAGGATTCAAGCAAGCCGGGCCGACGACGCCTGAAATGGCAGAAACCGGTCCCCGGAAGCTTGTTTCCTTCCCAGTACAAGAATTGGCTTGGTAGTTTGGTTTGCCCTGTTCCCATCATGCACTGGGACAGGAACAGACTAATTTGCATATAGCCAAGTTCTGAGCTGGGATGGTGCAGTGAGCTAAAAAACGGTGATGGATCAAGCCCTGATCTTTGGACTGGGTAAGAGTGGTCTGCTTAATTCAGGCACTCTGTTCATCACCACCCCCTTTTCTGAATCATTTTGTCCACCATAAGCGTGGAAGGGTATACTCAGATGTGAGTCCCTTGCTCATTGCACCATCAGGATTCAAGCAAGCCGGGCCGACGACGCCTGAAATGGCAGAAACCGGTCCCCGGAAGCTTGTTTCCTTCCCAGTACAAGAATTGGCTTGGTAGTTTGGTTTGCCCTGTTCCCATCATGCACTGGGACAGGAACAGACTAATTTGCATATAGCCAAGTTCTGAGCTGGGATGGTGCAGTGAGCTAAAAAACGGTGATGGATCAAGCCCTGATCTTTGGACTGGGTAAGAGTGGTCTGCTTAATTCAGGCACTCTGTTCATCACCACCCCCTTTTCTGAATCATTTTGTCCACCATAAGCGTGGAAGGGTATACTCAGATGTGAGTCCCTTGCTCATTGCACCATCAGGATTCAAGCAAGCCGGGCCGACGACGCCTGAAATGGCAGAAACCGGTCCCCGGAAGCTTGTTTCCTTCCCAGTACAAGAATTGGCTTGGTAGTTTGGTTTGCCCTGTTCCCATCATGCACTGGGACAGGAACAGACTAATTTGCATATAGCCAAGTTCTGAGCTGGGATGGTGCAGTGAGCTAAAAAACGGTGATGGATCAAGCCCTGATCTTTGGACTGGGTAAGAGTGGTCTGCTTAATTCAGGCACTCTGTTCATCACCACCCCCTTTTCTGAATCATTTTGTCCACCATAAGCGTGGAAGGGTATACTCAGATGTGAGTCCCTTGCTCATTGCACCATCAGGATTCAAGCAAGCCGGGCCGACGACGCCTGAAATGGCAGAAACCGGTCCCCGGAAGCTTGTTTCCTTCCCAGTACAAGAATTGGCTTGGTAGTTTGGTTTGCCCTGTTCCCATCATGCACTGGGACAGGAACAGACTAATTTGCATATAGCCAAGTTCTGAGCTGGGATGGTGCAGTGAGCTAAAAAACGGTGATGGATCAAGCCCTGATCTTTGGACTGGGTAAGAGTGGTCTGCTTAATTCAGGCACTCTGTTCATCACCACCCCCTTTTCTGAATTATATGAAAGGTTAATCCCCTTGTTGGAGAATGCCTTTTATCTAGGAACTAAAGACCAAGATGAAGATACTAGAGGAGAGTTAGCACAAACACATAAAAGCATCATTGCCTCTCTAGAACAGGATCTGTTCACAACCACAGGGAAAAGGAATGCCCACAAGCTGAAAACCTCCTGGTACAATGCCACGTGCAGGGAGGCAAAGGCCCATTTGTTATCTGCTATCAAGGGACACCTTAGCAAGGAAGAAATCTGCGCTAGGAGGAAAAAGTATAAATCCCTTCTGGTGAACGCGAGGGCGGAATGGGACTTTGAGTGCTGGGAAAACCTCGTCAAAGCATTGGCAACTAGAGATTCCCGAAAATTTTGGCGTATAGTGGCGAATGGTACGGAGGACCTATCCTCCGCAATAGAGCCCAATATTGCCCCCCCAGTATGGCAGGCCCACTTTGAAGCATTATACGCGGAGGGTGGTTGGGAATTAAACAGTGATGGAGCTTCAACTATACCCAGCCCCCCAGATGTCCCCATCACTGAAAAGGAGGTGAGGGAGGCCATTAAAGGGCTAGCTGCCGGAAAAGCACCGGGGTTGGACGGGATCCCTGGGGACCTGTTGAAACAGGAACCAGGGATATGGGCACCGTACCTCACACTAATATTCAATGCCATTTGGGGGGGAATGACGGTGCCTGATACTTGGAGGGGAGCAGAGGTAGTCCCAATTTATAAAAAGGGATCCCCCCTGCTCCCTTCCAACTATCGGCCCATTAGCCTGATTGACATATCTCAAAAACTCTTTGGCAGACTGATCCTGAATCGTTTGCAGGCGTGGATTGAAGAAATGGACATCCTATCTCAGTACCAGGCAGGATTTAGGGAGGGAGTATCCACCACAGATCAAATCTTTAGGCTACACCTTCTCTATTGGAGAACAGCGGTAATCGAGGGCGGCAGTCTATATACCATCTTTGTAGACCTACGTGCCGCCTTCGATTTAGTCCCTAGAGCAAGGTTGTGGAAAGTCATGGAAGAACTGAAAGTCCCTGCGGATATTCTGGCAATCCTGATGAGACTTTATTCCAACAACTATGCCCGCGTAAGGTGTGGCAAAGGTGGCAAACTAACCGAAAGGTTCCCCGTTCGCAGAGGTGTGAGACAGGGGTGCGTGCTCGCACCCACCCTGTTTTGCATCTTTGTGAACGGGGTTGTTGCTCACCTAAACAGGATTACCAACTCTGACGCCCCAAAGTTGACTGGCAACAGGGTGCCTGCAATTATGTTTTCAGACGACACCCTGTTGCTGTCTAAATCCCCGATGGGGATCCAACGCATCTTGGATGGCTTTTTAGATTTCTGCTCTGACCGGGGATTGGAAATAAACCCACAAAAAACAAAATTTATGATTTTAAATCCCAAATCTCGAAATCGAACCCCTCCCATGCTAGGCACCGCCCAATTAGAACGAGTGCATAACATTGAATACCTGGGGATCACCATAAACGAACATTTAACCTGGACGTCGCACCTGGCCAAAGTGACCATCAAACTGGCTCAGTTGGCGGGTGGCACTTTGCGCCTGGCAAATAAATCACGCCATCGACCACTTACCCCAATTATTCATATATACAAAACACAAGCCCGGGCGGGGGTTACATACGGGGGTGAGTTGTGGGGCCACATCCAACATTCAAAGCTACAGTCCACTGAAAACAAATTTTTGACACAAGTAGCCGCCCTCCCCCAGAGCACTCCATTACTACCCCTTAGATTAGATCTGGGAATCAAACCCATAATAGAGGAGCTAGGACTTAAACCCCTAACATTCTGGAGGCGTCTGTGGAGTAGCCCAGATCTCGTATACTATAGAGAGGAATTACAGGAATTCCTGGAACTACGGAACATAAAGAAGATTCCGTGGTTAATGTATGTAAAGGGGAGGTTCGTGGAATTGGGCTACCCGGAATTATGGACGGACCCTTCGAACTCATGCACCAGGATTCCAAAAAAGGCAATTGTGAGTGCTTACTATGCTTTGATGCTCACAAGAGCCACTAATGACACTCGAGAGGGGTCCTTGACAAACTTATTTTTGAAAGTGAAAGACTCCTATTCCCTCGAAAAAACTCTAGATGAGATCGCTCCTCCATTAACGAGGAAATTGTTTTTACAGTGGCGATATGGATGCCTGCCACTAGCTTCATTTACAGCGTCCTGGAAATCAAGCTCCACCGTATCATCTTGCCCAATGTGTGCACACCCGAAGGAGGATGACGTGCACGCGGTCTTCTTCTGCAAGGGCTACGAGCGGAGCAGGAAATACTGGTTAGTCCCGCTACTAAGGAACTTGGGATTCAGATCTTACCAAACTGCCTACAGAGTTTTAAAATCGGACCTTTCTCCCACTGTGGTTTTTGCAATTTCAAAATTTCTAACGTCATTATGGTTCATCCGCAGCCGAGCTATGAAAAGACTGGTATAATGGTCCCCACCAAATCGATTTGTATCTATTGTTTTACATGCATTTAAACTCAAATATTTTACTACTGGATCACATTGGTTTAATAAGTTTTTAATTGTATATATTGTTATGTATCTTTTATGATCAGTGATCGAAATAAAGATTTTTGAAATGAAATGTTTACTCTTTCTGCAACTTTTATGACTGGCCACTTGGAAAACACATAAATAGCTGCCACAATACATTTACTCTTAGCACCAATAGGACTCATGATGTCCATGGCAATGGTCTCCCAAGGACCATTGGGAATAGAATGCTCCCCCATATTGGGTCTCAAGGTTTTTAATGACTTATCAGAATTTCACAACTAAGGCAATCTCTAACTAAGCGCTCAATAAAAGTATCCAAATTAGGCCACCAAAAAGTGTTTTTTTCCGACTGCTTAGCTCAAACAATACCATTGTGTCCTTCATGGCCGGGCAAAACAATAGTGTGTCTCCTCCCTGTAGGAGGAATAGCTCTATCCCCTCTCCAAATAGTACCATTGACTTAAGATAATTAATTTCTTACCTCCCAAAAACTCCTAACCTTGGGAGTAAGGTTTTTCTTGGAAGGCCAACCCTCAATTAAACACCTCTCTACTTCTTGCAAAGTTTCATCTTTCAAGTACTCTTCACACCAAGTTTCGTTCTTAATAGGCATGGCACCTTTATCATATACCAAAGCAATGTGAAAATCATTCCACTTGTCCTGGACATTTTCTTTCAAAGGTAAAGACAGTTTTGATGAAAAATCAGCAGTAGCATTATCTTTGCCAGGAACGTACACTACTTTGTAAATAAAGTCTTGTAAACTAACAGACATTCTCGCAATTCTTGCAGTAGCCTTGATCATCCCATTAGTGGTAAGTAATCGTACCAGAGGCTTGTGATCACCCCTAATTTCACACTGTTTGACCCAAACAAAAACTCTAAAATGTTCTAGGGCCCACACACAAGCTAAGGCCTCCCTTTCTATGGTGGAGTACTTCTCCTCAGTAGGAGACAATGCCCTTGAAGCATATGCAATTATAGCTTCACCACCTTTTTCAAGTTTTTGTGCTAGTACAGCTCACAAAACCTTTTGAACTAGCATCAGACATGATGACGCGTGTAAGTTGAGGATCGAAGCTGTTAAGAGCAGCTGCTTTCGCAATCGCTAACTTACATCTTTAAACTCATTTTCACACTCAACATCCCACACAAATGTACTCTTGTTTTTAACAATTGTCTAATTTTGAAAACTCTGCAGAAAAAACTTCTCGCACAGTTGTTCTATGATCACCTAGAATTCTAAATTGCTAAATATTCCGCATGGCACATTCATGCAAAAAATAAACACTTCTTACCAAAAAAACATTCTGAATCTTCTTGATCACTGGGTAAAACTTTATGATTTACAAGCTGTTTCTCCTGTACTTCTGTAGGTAGTTCTTTGTTAATTTTCCTTAAAAACAAGTTCACATCAGGATTATGAGGAAGAACATGCTGCTGGAGTGATATCTCCTGCAAGGAAAAAAAGAGCCTATGATGTCCAACCATCAAATGAAATGCAAATTAAGGATCTAGAATGACATTGATATGTATCTTCTTTTGAAGAAAATATAATAGGCATGTGCAGCTTTTTGTTTAGCTTGTAATGTGCCCATGAACAAAAAGGTACCACAAACTATCCCGTCTCGACCACTGTGCATTTGTCATCTAATTCTGCTTTCAGTTCTCATAAGAGAACAGGTTGATGAAAACCTTAAGCTGGAGAATGAATGAGAAACGGAATATGGGAACTGATAAATCCTAATCCATCTATTATAGGAAAAATGAAGATCAGTGCAGGTAACTTTTCATACTAACCTAGTTCCACTACCCAACATTTATAATTCTTGGGAAACGATCACTGTACCTGAATAGAAACGGCATCTAGGGGCGATAAAGAACAGCAAAAGGCTTAAAGTAAAATTGCTTCTGTAGCGATTCGTATTAGAGATTAAAGCATAAAGTCGATTTCTTCTTCAGGACAATGTTGGACCAGATATTCTGTTACAAATTCTGAGTTCTAGGACCCTGGTTTGCAGGGTTTGGGTTCCTCAACCAACAGTACAATAACATAGGGCCTGATTAAGAGTTTAGCGGGTTGTATCAACGTCATAAATGTGTCAGATGTCTCGTCCGCCGGATAACAAGTGCATTATAGCCTATGGCACTTATAATACAGTAAGCAGGATATTGATCACATTTTGATAGCGTCTTCCATCCGCCAAATTCTAAATCATGCCCTTAGTAGTACACCATCACTGAGTAAGGAAGCTGATTTTAACTGCAGCCCTCTCACCATTCCTGCAAGCATGATGTTTTTTTTTCCTGGATAACTAACTGTCCCATAAAGAATTCAGGAACACAGTGGTAATTCAAACCGAATTTCGTTCTTGCAATAGCACACTCAAGCACAGCACTAAGAAAGACACCACATATTTTAAAGTGCTTATTTCTACAGTATCATTCTGTTACTCAATATATACACAACCACATTGAATATAATTGAAACAGCACATGGGCATTTTGCCAGTAAGAAGAATACAATTAACAGTTCTAACATAAATAAAATGCTACTAGAAGCCTACCAGCCTAATGCTACTTCTATGCGCTACACTATGAGAGCATGGAATAGCTAACTTGCTTCTAGAGTTCCTTGGGGCCCTGTGCCCTGCACACCAGTTCACAGCTGATCAGTTGTGTTATCAGACTTCAGCTAGGAAGAGTGTGTATTTTTCATAATGAAACACACAACAGCTGGGCTCAGCTCCACTCATCGCTGAATGGACTCTTGGCTTAAGAGTAGATGCTCTGGCAGTCTGGTAGGACCTCTCATAATAACCTAGTACGAAGGCTTCTCCACCGTAATGATCAGTTCCTGGAGATTATATAGGTTATGGACCAATGACTTTTAGAGTGCATTGCAAAATCTAGTGGGGATTTTAAAATATCTGATAGAAAAACGATCTAAACCAGCAAGATGAAAATATGTCAACTTGGATGACATGTTTACCATACGTATCTACTGTTAAACCTGCTAAGGAGTTTGTGTCAGCCTTGTGTCACCCAACAAAAAAACAAATCAGTGTTTAGATGACAATGATACCATGATTGAAATGATATGATATAATTTCACAAGGCCTGCGAAAGATAATGACCTGCTGAAGGTGGACCCATGGCTGACAGGCTAACTGAATATTTTCAAACGTCTGTCTTGGGAGTTCACAAAAGTTAGACTGTAATTAATTGATTAAACTCTGAAATTATCAGAGTCTGTTGATAATGAAGGACAGGTTTATTAGATATCTACAGGAAATATCATCAATAACCATTCAAGATGCTCAGCCAAGTACTAGCTGCCAAAGTATCAACATTTAGGCACTTCAACACATTCCAAAGATGACATATAGGACATCCACAGTATTCCAAGTTATCTACTACCTCACTTGTAGAAATTTCAAATTCTTTCCTGTTTGAGTATCCAAACTATGTCCCAGATGTCCCTCATCAACTACAGACTGATCAATAGGTGCTTAGTTTTTCTGTTATTTTGTTGAATATCACTCACATTTCTTACTTTTGCTGCCTGACAGTACCCAAGAGGCATTCAAAGGACGGTTCAGCTGTAACAATCGGAAGAGTAGTCCTGGAAAGCACTCTAGGTGTAATCCATTTTTATTTTACTAGATTTGGCTGACATTTTTTACTCTGGGCAGTGGGACACTGCAATTAAATCTTCCAGAACATCAGCTCTGACCTCTTAACATAATGAAAGTTTGACCAACCCCAACTGGCATATTTAACTGGCAACCATGATGTCCCTCCTCATCATAGAGGGTACTCCTGGCCAGATCCTGCCAGGGCTGTTTTCTAGGAAACTGCTCTCATTTCCATATTACACTTCCTGTGTGGGGGATTCAGAACTCCGTACAATGGCAGCTGATAGAGGGCCCACTCGCTTATTGTGCCGCTGTGCCTAGTATTGAAAGTAATTGCTCTGCTTAAGGAGCATACCTGACTCAGAAACTCGCTGAAACTCTGAATTAGTATATGAGCTGCAGGTAGCACAGCTCGCAAGCAATCAGAGCTGTGCACATGTCTGGATGTAATCACACTGTCTACAGCACTTGACACTTCATGAGCTAATTGACAACTTTTCCAAGACAGTGCAACATTTGTCAGTTCACTCATGAGGTGCAGAAAGCAAAAATTGGAAAATCATTGGTAACCACAGCTCAATATTTCAGAGTTGTGTTGCCTTAAGCTCATGCAGTAGTTTTAGTTTTTGTAGCTGGTCTGATTTTGATCATATTTGCGCACAGCTCCCTTTTGCCTCTGAGTGCTGTGGTCATGATGACATGGCCTCGCATTGAACACTTTACCTTGTTCGCCTTTTTAACGCATGGTACAAGTGAACATGCCTATCCTTACTCTGTGTGTTTCTTGCACACTTTAGTGGCTGTGACGTCTTTAAAAGAGTTCTGCTGTCGAAACTCAGAACTTAGCCAGCTAGACTAGGGCACTCGCAGTTAGCGATGTCTTTATTCCTTTATAAATCGAACAAGAGCGACCCCAGTGAGCACTAGTTTAAAGACCTGCCGGTTGTGAGAGGCACCGGCAAAGTGAGGGATGGCGAGTTAAGGAGCAGTGAGAGCAGCATTCCGTGCACAATGCAGCACCGACAGCTGAATATTACACTTTAGCTTAAAGTCTAGAGCTTCTCTTCCTGGAGCTGGGCTACGTTCCCCGGGCATGTGTAAAGCATGTGCTATCCCCTGTGAGTCCCCCTCGCATGGCACTGCTTCACTGCTGCTGCCGCCAAGGAGCTCAGGCCGGTAAAAATAAATAAAGTGAGCGCTGTGTCCTAGCGGACGCCGATCTCCCCCTCGCATGGCACTGCCTCACTGCTGCTGCCGCCGAAGAGCTCAGGCTGGCAAAAATAAATAAATAAAGTGAGCGCGGTGTCCCTAGCGGACGCCGCGCTCATTAAAGTAATGAAAAGCATACCACAGTGAGCTCATAGTGCTGCAGCCGCCATTGTCCCCTCTGTGTCTATTTTAACAAGTTGAGCACAAAAAACCATGAAACCAGTGCCCGGTTTAACATTATCAGCCTACTTGAAATGAGGACCTAAGCAGAGGACGAAACCAGGAAGTCAGGCATCCTTGCCCGTGACATGGGCAGGGCCTGTGACGCGGCCGGAAGAGGCCGGTGTGGCTCGTTGATGCGGGGCTCCCATGAGGAAGGGAGAGCCCCGCGGTAGCGATCGAAATCCTGAGAAGTCCCGGGTCCCAGGAGGGGGCCAGGTGAAGTGGAGAGGCGGGGTCTGTTTCTGCAGGGCTCCCGTATGCTGAGGGAGCCCCTGCAGGGCGTCGCATGGGAACCCCGCGCAGGCCGCCGAGAAGAGAGGAAACGGAGTCTATGCACAGCAGCCCGGTGAGTGGGGCTGCATACTGGCAGTAGCGAGTGCCTGTTCTGAGCGGTCCTGCCAGGGACATATGTTATTTAAAGTACACTGCCACGTCTTGAGCATTTTCTGTATTTCAAGCCGTGAGGATGGAAGGGGGACAGGAGATGTGCACATCGCGTGACTGTACGTGCGTGCTCGTTCACATTTCCAGTCCGTCCTGCGCGTGCCCATCTCCTGTCTCCCTTTCTCCCTTCGCAGGCAAGTCGGTGACAATAGATCTCGCTGGCAGCAGCGATTTTGCGCAGCGGTCGCCAGGCGAGACTAAAAATGGTTCCGTGTGATCTGATATAGAAGGTGCTTGGCCTCCTGGAGCCCTGCCAATCTACAGCAGTGGAGGCTTTTGAGCTCCAAAACAGTTACTAAGTACCAGAGAATATATCTGACCTTGAGGAGCCCTATCAAGCTACAGTGTGGGACCACCACAAATATGCCGTTTGCCTGAAATCGTGCCTATAGCCCAGTCACCTGCAGCAATAGACGCTGTGCAGGTTTCTTGGATATATTTTACTTTAAAACAGAAAATTCAATAAAAGATTTAAACCATAAAATGTAATAAGTCAAATCTGATTTTCACCTCTTTGGTGCTATTATTCCTATTAACAATTTTTAATTCCTATTTACAAAATTGGCTTGTTTCTCGACTTTAATGTTGGTTTGACACTATTTAAAACCTTAACATGAATTTCTGTGAGGGAAAGCCTGTTGCTTTCTGCAATTGCTACCAGGGATTAAGCCCATATTATCTCACTGAAGCTGTGTTGCCCTTCAAAGAAAAGAAATAAAAATGTAGTGGGATCTTTCCCCAAGGATACCCTATTTCTGGCAGCTACCTTACAATCCTAACAATAGTTTCATACAAGATTGAAACGCAAAATTTCGTTTTTTATTTGTAATTGCCCTTTTTATTCATTTTTGAGTAGGTAAGTTGTTTTATTCAATCCAAGCCATTATAATAAACTGTTTACACCTTTATCTTTTTTAACAGGTTAATCTGTCCACACTGACAAGCTTGCCAGTTGTAGGGATGAAGGTGATTTGCCAGGAAAGAGTGGTCAAGATGGGTAGCTGGTTTGAGAGCACTGACATGGAGAAAGCCCCCTGAACCTCAGAGAAGATCTGACAAGTTCAGATCACCTCAGAAAAGAGTGAAAAAAAAGATCAACAGCTTTGGCGGGGAGACTTGAAGCAGAGCAGGAAAAGGCAGGGATGGTCTACAGGATGAAGACTCATCCCACCTACAGCCACCAAGCACAGAAGCCCCCTTCAGACCCAAGCAAAGGTTCAGAACAGAGCTGAAGAATGCATATCTAACTGGTGAAGCGTGAGACCTGCCTGACAGCTACTGCAGGTTCAGAGTAGAGGAGAAACCGTTACACACCAACCTCAGAGAAGGACATCAGCACTTTTCATATAAGAAAAACATTCAATATTCTTGAAGGTGGCAGACTTTAAAAATAATAAACCCAAGTCCAGCGGTGGGGTGGAGAGCCAAAGATGGATCTACCCAAGCATGCAGAGAAGATATTATGAAACAGCTCCTGTGTAACTTTATGTTCTTCTCTATTGTTGCCCTTGTTCCCTGAATCAAAAGTTAAGAGAAACAAGAGAGCAAGACTGCTGGAGACAATATTGAGAGAAAGATCGGAAGCGGGTCCTAGCAAGCCAGGCCGCTGGTTCGATATCAAAGTATCCTGAATTGAGCGACAGGAAAGGGTTTAGATACAAAACCCAGACTCAGTAGTGCTGTAACAACCTAAATAAAGTTAGTTTTTAAACCTACTTCAAGACCTATCCCATTGTAACCACCATCTGATCACCCACAACTACAATCATGAACATTCCGATGCATCATCTGTTCCCTCTGCTGTTTAAGCCCTTGGTACCACATGCTGCAAAGTCTAGGAAAAACACAAGATACAAACCTTGCTTGTGTCACAGGCAGGCCACTGTGTGAAATCCAAGTCCCAATCCGGGTTGGAAGATGTAAGCATCCATTGTGGAGTTTTACAATACACTGCTGAGGACAAAAATATTTTTAACATACTTGGTCATCAAAGAACATAATGATACTTTAGTCCAAAAAAACCTGTATAGATTCATATTGTACTTACAGGAAACCTTTGCAAACTGTGCTTCAGTAGGAGAAGAAACATTCTGATCTCTCTCATCTGAAGAAAGGCACACTCTGAGCGCTGGTTGGGTTTCCAAATCTGGGGACTTGAAAACAATATTTAAATAAGACTTTGCAAAGAACATTGAACAAATGTTTATGTGTAAGCCATTGATTCACTGTTTCTTCATACACGGCATTTAGCACAATCAGACCAATAATTACATATGGTAGGACTTTATGTTGCCTTGAGAGTAGCAAAGAGGCTAGAGAAGGATATTAATCCAGACCGATATGGTAGATAAGTTGTGCTCCTCATTGGTACCAGCCTTCCATTGTGAGTCTGTGTCCCTATGGCCAAGTGGCATGCCTGTAAGTTCTTTACATTAAAAAGGATGGTACAGATGATTTTAGGTACATGTCAAAGAAGCAGGAGGGAGTGAGAAAAGGAGAAAGAGATTGGAGGAGAGATAGAAAGAGAAAAAGAGAAAAAGAGAAAGGGGAGGGCTGAAAGAGGGAGGGATAATGGGGAAGAGAGAGAGAGAGAGATAGAGAGAAGTATGGCTCAAGGATATTGCAATTTGTTGTGACAGGGCTGATTTGCATTGCAAACTGTTACCACACACCTCCAGACTAGAGAGATCTATTTTGTCAACAATTTTAATCTGAGCTTCTCTTTGATTCATGTACAATGTAGAAGAAAGAGATAAACTTTGTTAACCCCACTATTCCTAAAACAAACTGTTACTGCATATTGAAAGACCACTTCAACGTGCACAGGTTTGATCACATTCTGTTTTATCCAGTACATGCAGTGTTCTATTTCACTATAAATTAATAGATTTGTTTAGTGGATAAATCCCTTTAGGCTATACAATGTTTAAAAATTTCGAGAAAGTAATTTATATTTTGTTTTGGAAGACTATTTTTATGCATACATATCCATAGCTAGATACTTTGCAGATTTGTCAATAGTTTATGTGCTAAAGCGATTTAGATTGGCCCGGTGAGAATTTTATTTGTATTTTATTTTTAGGATACAGGATTCCTGGTATCCTTTAGCAGAGAATGATCTGCTCACCTACTATGGCGCTATATTGATGATTCCTCTTCCTGTGCGTGCTGGTTTGTATCATGTGTACTTTCTCAGAAAAAGCAAGATGGATATAGGCTGTTTGTAAGTAACCCAAAATAGTAACCACGTTATATTCAGATAGGCTGCAATGGGAACTGTAAATGCCAACCCTGGCTGCAGAACGTTCTGTTTGGGACAAACTTCTACTGGCATATGCCACAATATGCCTTCGAGCATAGGGCTGTCCGCTGTGCTGTGCAAGGTTAGGGCCTAACTCAACTGGGCTAGTGTAAAAAACCACCTCAGTATGAAGCTTTGGATTGAAGTAGGCCATTTCAGCAGCAGTTGTAATGGCTTGTTTGATTTTCTTGAAACTTCTCCCACATTCTTGTGACTACTTGAATAAAACATTTTTCTTCATTAACTCTCATAAGGGAGCCCTTATAGTCTTGTATGTATCTTGAACAGTAACTGGCCATTCCAAGAAATGAACGTTTCATAGAAACATCTTGTCGGGGATCAGCATTTGACAGGGCTTGTACGTTGGCAGGATCAGGTATCATACCCCTATCTGAAAAGATATGGTCAAAGAACGTTTACTTTCTCTTGTAGAATTCACACTTATGCGCAATCAAACTCAGGCCTGCATCAGTAAGTAGACAACATGAATGGGTGAGAGCTTTATCATGCTCCTTCGCTATAATTGAATACATTCACAGCAGGCTGTATGATACATCGAATGACGTCTTGGAAAAGCTCAGCAGCCAATGACACTCCGAAACTGAGTCTCTTGAATCAAAACAGACCAACATGTGTAGAAAAGGTTTTAATATAACTGAAATCTTCTTAGAGTTTTAACTGATGATAATAACCTTTATTTAAATCAAGGTGAGAGAAGACCTTTGCACTATTTAACTGCATTATCATGTCAGTAATGTGTGGACCTGGATGCCGTTCTCGTTCAATTGCCTTATTTGCTTGACGCATATCAACCATATGCATACTGCTCCTTCACCGTCCTTTTTGGGCACTTCCACTACGGAGGAAAGCCATAACATGGAAACAGTTGAACGCTCAATAATGTCTAGCCTAGGGGGCGTGGCTTGCAGCCGTGAGGAATGGCTGCGTTTTAGACCGGCTCCTCGGCCCTCGCCTGTAAATCCGCCCTAAAACCTATCCGGATGCTGCAGTTTCGACCCCTGTGACCACCTAAGGGGTCGACGAGAGAACCGACCTGCCTGCGACCGCATTTCCAGGCTCCTTCGCCGTGCCTTCCTTGAGATCGCTCCCGCCTCGGAGCATACACTGACGCGGAGGAAGATGGCGACCCGACTCGTGATTCATCAGGGGCCTAGAACTTTCCGCACTGCCTGGCCCACCGAAGTAAGTCGCGAGTCCTCAGTGCCGTCGGAGCTCCCGGGGGCTCTCGGGCGCAATTGGGCCAACTTCCACCTGCCCTACGCCGAGTGGTGACGGCCCGGAGCTGGGGACCTGGCTCGCCCCCACCGCCGGTCACAGTGAGCACGCGAGTCCCCGGCTTCTTGGCCTACCGCCGGGACTCGCTCCGGAAGCCTTGCTGCGGACCTTTCTTCTCCCGCCCCCGGATGGATGCCCTCGGAGAGAAGTACCCGCTGGCCCCCCTTCTGATTAAGAGGCCCCCCCCTCCGGTGCCTCCAATATCGCCATACAGACCTCTGTGGCTATCGCATTGCAGGACATACAGCTGGGCCCCTCCTGGTGACCATCGGGATCCGCTCCACTCTCCTAGCCCAGAGCCAATGAGACAAACCATCAGACCCTAATCAGACTCTCTCGGGCTACCTATGGTGCACTGAGTGGTCGCTGGTGCGCAACTGCGGCCCCCTTGGACTACGTGGTGGTTGCGTGCTTGCCCCCATCTCTGGATTTTGGACTAGAACCGAAGCATTCTGAGCACACCTTGCACAGTTGTAGACGGGGGGACGTGGATTGTTGCCTGCAGAGACTCCTCGTGGCTCCTGAGTGCCGACGACAACGACGCTGATCGTGCCTCCTTTTACAGGACACGCGCACCAAGTCATGTGTGCCATCCCAAAGGCTACGGACACTATCTGTACTGCTGCACCCCACTGCTCCCCTGGCCGGTTCTGACTGGCGAGACTTGGACATGCGCTCGTGGGCCACGCGCCGCCCTGCAACCCCATGATGGCAGGTAATAGGAGTAACCGACCCACCACCCAGAAACAAATCACTAAATTCACCTGGGCGTCCAAGGGAGAAAGCAAGGGCCGTCCTTCTGAAGGGGACCAATCAGGTACACCTCCCTCCCCCACGACGAAATCCCTAACACTTGAAGATGTAATGGAGGCCATCGCGGGCGTACGGACATCCTTAGAAACGCGCATTGACTCCGTCAACATTGAAGTCACCCTCCTGCGCGCAGACTTCCGCAAAATGGATTCTAAGGTCAAGGATGTGGAGGTGAAAACCACCGCCCTCATTGACGACGTATCGACGCTTCAACAACAGATGGACCAGATGAAAAAGCAGCAGCTCATCATGGGAGAACTCCTGGATGACTACGAAGGTAGATCAAGACGCAAGAACATTCGCATCCTAGGAGTTCCGGAACGAATGGAAGGGCAGGCGGCAGACCTCTTCGTGGAGGACCTTGTCCAAAAACATCTTAAACCTAAACGACTCTCCACATACTTCTCCATTGAGCGGGCTCACCGTGTCCCTGGAGGCCGCCCAAAGTCGGGGGCTCCCCCGCGCCCCATTATAGCCAGAGTCTTCAACTTCCGCGACAGGGACTCCATCCTCCAGACGGCCCGCGCCGGAGGACCTCTGCGCTTGGAGGATGCGCATATTACGTTCTTTCCGGACTTCACAGTAAAGGTACAGGCTCGACGACGCAGCTTCCTTGAGGTAAAAAAAGCCATGCGTGATAAGGACATTAAATACTCCATGCTCTTCCCTGCAAAACTCCGCGTGGAAGCAGAAGGCAAAACTTGGTTTTTTGAGTCTCCGGGAATGGCCTGGGAGTGGCTGGAGGGTTGGCGCCCAGCTGGGAAACCGAAAGACGACCGTGATGGCGTCAGAACGAGTGACCGTCGCAACCGCCCCCCAGACCGCAGCGAGGACCCACCGGAGGATGAACCAGCTGATCAGTGAGGATATCCGCACGGAATAAGATTGACAACGACCTCCGTGACAGTCACTGCCTCGGACTGCCACTCTTGGGGCAGTAACATGATAGATAATGCCCTAGGTCTCCCGATCCTAGATTTCGCAAGTGGTCCTGTTGTTTCCGCGGGACGAGACGCTCATCTAAACCGTATGTTATGTTCCTTTATGATATGTCACAATGTACAGGTCGGTTACGAAATGTTATAGATTATTGGTTATGCTATGATGCTTTATGGCGAGGGCCCCCATGGCTCACCGAAACCCCCCTTCATGTTTGGGAGGGCGACAGGCACTCTGCCTAGTTGGGGAGTGGATAGTTTTAAGTCCGCGGGCAGGGGGGCAGGGAGGAATGGGGTGCGGTTGGGGGGAGGAGAGGGATTCTTCTTGTTTTCGTTTGTTGTAACTTTCGCCCTTAGCAGAGTCCTTTCTTACAACAGTGCAGGTTCTGGGCCAGATTTAGCGGTGGCATGGCACACTTTCCCTCCGTACTTAGCGATTTCGCGGCCCCCGAAGATACAGACGCCTCTGGCCCCTCTTGGTCAGGTCCACCTGAAACGAACTATCCAACCTCTCTTATCACATATGTACCTCCACCATGACGTCCGCCGTTAATCCACAGACCCTGTCCAGGTCCCTTACCATCATGTCGTGGAATGTACATGGACTTGGTCACAAAATAAAACGAGGCATAGTCCTTCAATTCCTACGACGCCACTCTCCCGACTTAGTGTTATTGCAGGAGACACATCTGGTGGTCAACACCTGCCAGGCACTTCAAAGAGGGGGATATAGACTGTTGGTACACGCGGGTTTCTCATCTGGGTCTCGTGGCGTTGGGATCCTAGCTCGAAAAACCCTAGCACTCACAGATATAAAGACTTGGGCTGACCCTCTAGGCAGATTTGCGTCAGTTGAGACCTCCTGGGAGGGACGTCCCTTGAATTTAATTTCCGTATATCTCCCGCCGACTCTATGTAGGACTCCCTCCGGGAATTAGGGATTCGCCTGGCGACCTTCCCGACGGGTACACTTCTCATAGGGGGCGACTTCAATATGACTATGGATGACCACCTCGACAGACATCCTACACGCCGCTCACACAAATCCTCCACGGACCTCTCCGATTTCGCTCATGCCATGGGTTTAGAAGATATATGGAGAGCCCGCTACCCCCTACTTCACACACTACTCTAATGCGCACAACAGTATGTCCCGCATCGACTACTTCTTTTGCCCAACAGCAGATATCGGATTCTTTATACACCCCAAGGGTCTTCCCTGTGGCATCTCCGACCACTCTCCCATCACCGTAGAACTGACACACTATCGTCAAACCACCCGCGGCCCCATAACCATTAATCCCTGGATTTTGCAAATTCCAGATATCAAGGAGGACTTGATTGAACATACTGACTTCTACTTCACTGAGAACGTAGGTTTGGTTCAATCGGCAATAATTATATGGGAGGCTTATCTGGCGGTCATTAAGGGCAGGTCATTATCGCTTAAATTAGGCTACCTCCGGCAACATAATGAGCAGATCCTACAAGCCGAATCTGACCTCCTCCAACAAGAGTTGGAACACAATGCATCCCCCTCGACGGAGTCGGCCCGCCAACTCCATGCGAAGCAACTCAACTATCGGGCTCTAGCACAGGAAAAGACACAGGCTCGACTACTCAATACCCGTCATCGCATTTATGAACACGGCGACCGAGCCGGGAACATGCTGGCCTGGCTGGAACGTCGCGACCAGGGGGCGAGATGGGTTTCTTCTGTCACGCGGCCGGATGGATCGGTGACCTCTGACCCGCAAGAGATTGCGGAGACCTTCGCAGACCACTTGGCACACATCTATACTGCCGGGGCGATTTATACCTCGGAAGAATCTAGACAACTCCTTGCGGAGATGCAACTACCGACACTCTCACAGACGGACCGAGACGTGCTCGATGCTGACATTACAGCAGACGAGCTCACATCGGCGATCTTCTCCATCAAGTCGGGTAAAGCCATGGGTCCCAATGGGGTCCCGATCGAATTCTTAAAGGCTATGTCCCCAGGTATTGTCCCCCACTTACAAAAGATGTTCGAGGAAGGGCGAGACGTTGGCTCCCTCCCACTTGATCAGCGGCTGGCATCTGTGGTCATCATTCTCAAACCAAATAAACCTCCCAACGAATGTTGCTCCTATAGACCGATCACCCTGATCAGTACAGAAGCCAAGGTTCTAGCGAAATTACTGGCCAACCGTCTCCTTGATATACTCCCCTCATTAATACACACCGACCAATCAGGATTTCTTCCGGGGCGAAACACGGCCCTAAACCTGCGTCGAGTCAACAATGTCTTGAGTAGACAACCACATATCCAGGAGGACGCTGCTATCGTCTCCCTCGACGCCACCATGGCGTTTGACTCAATAGAATGGTCTTATCTTTTTGAAGTCCTTCTTCGATTTGGCTTTGGGCCAAAATTTGTCCAATGGGTGCGTCTTTTATACACGGACCTCCTGGGCCAGGTCCGAGTCAATAATCATACGTCCAGAAGATTCACACTCCACAGAGGGACCCGTCAGGGCTGCCCCCTATCGCCGCTTTTATTTGCCTTGACCCTAGAACCACTAGCCCAGTGGGTCCGCACAGACGCCGCCATCATAGGCCTCCGCTGGAACAACAAAGTGACCGATAAGATTTCCCTATATGAAGATGATATCCTGATATACGTAGCTTCCCCAAAATCTTCTCTCAATAGTCTTTTCCACGTCTTAACCAACTTTGGGAAGTACTCGGGATACTCAATCAATTGGGCTAAATCGGCTCTATACATGCTACGCCGCCCCCCCCCCCCTCGCTACCCCGTGGATTCTCTATACCGGTGGCACAAGAGGGCTTCAGGTATTTAGGCATTTTCCTCACCCCGAATCCCACCCTTTTCCACGACCGGAATCTGCTAGCCCCATTGCGCAGACTACACAGCGATGTGGCACACTGGCGATCCCTACCACTGTCCCTCGCAGGCAGGGCAGCCCTGTTCAAAATGTTGGCACTCCCACGCTTCCTATATGCCCTCCAAAATTGCCCCTTTCCGATTCCTGACTCCTACTTCGGGTCGGTGGAGAGCGATCTCCGCCTTCTCCTGTGGGATGGGGGGGCTGCCCGTATTGCCCTACAAAAGCTGACAATGGGCTGGTATGACGGAGGCATTGCACTCCCCAACTTGCGCCTCTATTACTGGGCGTCACAACTGGTTGCTACTAACCACTGGATACATGGCTCACCCGTTGACCCAGCCTTCCACCTTGACAGATACCAGACTGGACGGGAGGGATATTTCGGGGCCCTATACAGTAAGCCCAAAAAGAATAGATACATTGGCCCTATGGCGCACACAGTCGCAATATGGCATCGGGCCACGGCTCACCTAGGTTGGTCGAACAAACTTACTAAAGCCACCCCACTGTGGGCATCACAACAGCTTGGTTCCCTCTGCTTCCAGTTGGGTTTCGACAAATGGGACGCAATAGGCATCTCAACAATAGGAGACCTGGTACACAAGGGTAAACTCCTCACCTTTGCAGACTTACAAACCAGGTACACACTTGCACAAACTGAGGCCTTCCGTTACCTCCAAATCAAACACGCCCTCCTCTCTGCCATCCCCGATCTCTCCTCCTTGCCCGAGTCCTCCCCTCTGGAGGACAGATTACTCTCAGAACCCCTCCCGACAAAAGCCATTTCCTACACATACCGTAAGCTCTGCAATAACCTCCCCAATACATTCCAACCCCTACGAGATAAATGGCAGGCAGACCTAGGTGATCTGGAGGAGGACGAGTGGCAGGCGGCCTTGATGTCCCCCCGGGAAGTGGCGATTAACCACCGACTCAGATTGATTCAACTGAAAGTCCTACATAGGACCTACATGCCCGCAACTCTGTTAGCCACGATCGGGAGAAGGGAGGACGGTAGATGCCTCAGGGGTTGTGGACAAACTGGCACCTTTTACCATATCTTATGGGACTGTCAAGTAATACAGCGCTTTTGGGAGGGGGTTGTCCGAAAAATGAGAGACTCATTGGGAAAACCCATCTTACTGTCACCAAAGGAAGCTGTCCTCAATATCTGGGGTGCCACGGACCTGAGTGACCTGGAGCTACAATGGGCTGCCTTGGGTTTTCTAATCGCTAAACGTTCAATTGCAATGAAGTGGGGTGCTGCCGATAGACCTCTGGTGGTGGGTTGGATGGCTGAACTGGACAGATGCATGTTGGCCGAAAAAACTGTTTACAAGCTCCGTGGCTGCCCCGCGAAGTGGGACAAGAAATGGGGCCATTGGAACATTTACCGGGGCGAACTCTGTGAATCCCCCACGGCGGAGCTGGCCATGAGCCGGACGAGACTATTGGGCTGAATTGTGCATCTCTTTCATTGTAAATGTACTATTACTTTGCTTGAACATGCTAACTGTACACTGATTTTGACTCTGCACTGTTTTCAATAAAAATGTATGTTAAAAAAAAAAATAATGTCTAGCCTAAGTAATGATTCAAGTCCATTTTCTAACAGCTTCTTGTAAATGAAAAGTAACTTGTCTCAGAGCAACAGGACAGACATCTTCATTAATATGTAACTTTACTTTCATAGTCTTGAAATTTCCCAAACCATAAAACCACAAAGGACATTGACTTACTATTTCATAGTGAATATTCATGTTGAAATTCAAAGAAATCATTCCCATGCCAGCAATGGTACTGAAACTGAGCAGACAGGCACTTACTTGATGCTGTACCTTGAAGCACATGGATGGATCCTTGCACCTTTGTTTTCTTGTGTTTCAGTGTCGCTACATATGAACCTTGATATTTATGGGCATCAATGCAGTGCAGCCCATGTGTACACTTTGGTTTTCGATGGCGTAAGTCGGAGCAATGGAGATAATTCATTGTATTTCTCTTCAGGCATTATGTTTATCAATGCATTACTGTCAATGATGAAAGGTAAAGAGCAATTATTGATTTTCGAAGACATTTTCGGACAATGTTTGTATGACTTTGGTGCCTTGGCATGTCGACTTTTCTTTGCCTGACATTTTTCCTCACATGCAGCCAGTCCGACATGCGCACAATTCTTTGAGGTAAACATAGACATGGCTCAACCATCTTCCTCACTTGGAATTGAGGAAAACGAACAGCTTGACGATAATCTAGATGACGATCGACTTTGTTCAGGGTCAATTTGACTAAACTGATGTCACCACCTGCCCTTGTGGGTGTGTGTCGAACGTTGCTACTGGAATGTTCTGGTGGCCATTTTGTCTTTCCACCATAACACACTTACTTTTCCCCTCGCTTTACAAACTGTCACAAACTAGTTATCTATCCAACAGCCTTTACAAATCTGTCCTCTGGCTGGATATTCACCTTTGTGTGGAAACGAAAATCTACATCCAAAACATAACTTCTTTTTACGTGTAGACATCACTTTGTGTCCTTCAGTCTTTTGCTTTGGCGTACTTTTTTAACTCATGGCTGATTCATTCTAGACACCTCCGGCCTCCATCTCAGTAGCTTGGCTATCAGCACGCTCCTCAGATCAGGAAGCCATCTTGCTCCAGACTGAGGATTTCTCTGAGCATTCGGCATCTGAATGAACCTGACAAGCAACAATCAATAACTCTAAGTCGCATAATTAAATTCATGGAACTTACAGTGTTTGATGAGCATATCCAGTTTCTCCACAAATTCATCAATGGCTTCAGCCACTTTTTGGTTTTATTGACTGAAAATGTATCTTTCGTACTCAACATTTGGTACTGGACTGAACTTGAGAGTCAGCGTTTCTTTATTCTAACAATATGCATTTTCTTTATGAATTCTTCATTCATTCAGCAAGATTTCGGAGATACTTCATCATTTTTTTGTTATAAGTGCGTCAATGAAATCATCAAATGTCTCTATCCCAGCAGCCCATCTATTGCCAATATATATTTTTAGGGCGATATAGAAAGCGGGTGGTGCTTTCAGGAACATAGCAGCGTTGTAGGCTAGTGTGGAACTTAATGACACAGGGGGTGGATCCCTGTGACTTGGTTTAGGGGATCCGAGTGCAGAAGTGTGTTTCAGCGTCGGGTGCCCAATGTTATCCTATGGGGGAAAACATGAACTGCATTCCAGCAATTCACAGCGACCTACGAACCAATCTCCTGGACTTAAGGGGAGTAGGGGCAAGGTCCAAGGTCACACCAACAGGTCACCTCGGGAGGCTCTGGGGCATCCGAGTGCAGAGGTGTGTTTCAGCGTCGGGTGCCCAATGTTATCCTATGGGGGAAAACATGTACTGCATTGGGCACTTCATGGCGACTTACGGGACAAATCTCTTGGACTTAAAGTGAATATGGAGTAAAGTCCAAGGTTACACCAACTGGTCACTTCGGGAGGCTCTGGAGTGTTTGGGTGCTGACATGTGTTACAGCATTGGGTGTCCAATGTTAATCGATCCAGTGGGAAAGAGGTTGCAGGTTTGGACTGGGAAACCAGTCAGGCTGAACCAACAAGGGGACTCAGGTCTCATAATGCTCGTGGACACAGTTAGACCACTAGATTTAGGGGTGTTAGGGGAGTGTAGGGTAGACAGCAATGGGCTACTGACCCCTGGAGTCACTACGCCCCCTATATGACCACTTCCTGTGGGAATTAGGCATAACCCTGTCCCACAGTTCTTAAGTTTGCCATCAGAAAGCATGGTTTTGATTTTCATCTTCACTTCAAGTGGCTCACCTTAGGGGTGGACCTAGCCTGAAGGTCAACACATCTCTCCGACTACTAATTTTCCCATTTGTCCAGGTGCCAAATTTGCAGGCCGTCCTATTGGAGGGGGTGTAACCACCCTCTGCATGAGCAAACCTTGTTCCTGACCTCCTGAGAGCAAAGGCCCTCACCCCTGGAGGTTAGAAACTCATCTGTTGTGGCAGGCTACCTAGGGCCAGTCAGTCAGCACACTAGTAGTTGGTAGGTTTTCAGAGGGTACCTCTAAAGTGCCCTCTGTGTGCATGTATTATTATACATCACTGCAATCCGAGATGTTTGATTCCAAACTTCTCTAGTTTCAGTGAAGCCATCACTCGTTTTTGACCAGTGTCCAGCACATGCACTTAAAATGGCTTCCCTAGTCTCTTGTACTGGTAGTAATTGAACTGGCCAGCCCAGGGGCATATTTGTCCGTGCAGGCATCTCCACACATGCAATATAATGCACCCTGCCTTCAGGGGTGTAAGGCCTTCTTGTAAGGATGACGTACAAATATTACATGCAGTGTTAAGGAACATGGCACACAGGAAGATATGCTTCAGCTCTTGAGGAATCTCTTTAGTACGTATGGTACCACTTACTAGGGACTTACAGAGGTGATAGAGGCCTGGTCACTTGGGGATCAAATGACAGGTTATCTTGTTTTGGGGGAAAAACACTGGCACTGTGGACCTGTTTAGCACGAACCCAGTGCACTTCAGTCAAAGGTGCACCAAATATCAGGCAAAAAGTAGGGGACTAGTGCAACAAAAACCCAGTTTCCTACATAACCACGAACACTTCTCTTTGAGCCACTGTCACCGAGTGCTGTAGTATGTGGACTCTCTTTAGTATATTCAGTAAGTCATTTACGTCAATTTGCATTTTCTGACACCTGGTTGATCTCCACCTTGCAGTGCTTCTAGTTGGAGGGTTATTTTGCAAGTTATGATTATCAGTGGCTGTGCTTCGTAAACCAGGTTGAATCCGCTGACAGCGTTAACACTCCGAATAATGCACAACTGTATCTTGCATGGCAGCGCTGTACCCTTATATCTGGCCTGCCAAACAGGTTCTCGACCATCGACGTGCAGATTTTTTGCAACGCTTCCGTTGTCTTTACCTGCTTTACAGCGGCTGAAGTTGCACTTTAGTTACACAGGCATGAACTGTTGATTTCGTTCTTTCAACAGCGACACTCATGCATAGTCATTCTTCGGGCTACTTATCCCCTATATCGTCGCCACTTATAGCGTATTCCTCAACCTGGGTACCCTCCAATCACTATGCCACACACAGAGCTTGGGATTACATGCCTTTACTCTGCTGTGTGTAACTGCGTACTCAGCATTCTAAAACAAGCTTTCATGGCATTTCGCTCTGACGCTTACGTCACAGCTCTACGGAGTTCTTTAGGAGCCAAAAGGGTTCCGTCATAAAATATCACCAAGACACTACAACTATATTTTTGTCAGACGATATTTAGGTCATGATATCCTGGTACCATATGTATTAGGGAGAAAGGGTAGGGTAGGGAAGGGTGGAGGGTGTGTGAGCGTGTACACATGGGCACATATGCACGACGATAGTGCAGCCAGGACATAATAATTATTCAGTGTGTGTGCTTGTGTGTGAAAGATCTATTGAAAGGATGCTATTACAGTGAGCCAGAAAACTGCATAGTCCCACCTTAAAGATGTAGCAAGTATTGTTTTACAGATAATGAAGTTCTTTATAAGTCATTTAATGAGAGCCAACTAGGCTTGTCTACGAGGAGCTCGCCAACACAGGCCTGGCTGCTGGGTGTGCGAGAGAAATAAAAAATTACTCTTAAAAAAATTTTGAAGAATGAAACTCCAAATGTCACAGAGCATAACATAAGGCATAATGTAGTAAGCTATCACTTTAATTCATGTCATGTTGTTTTTAGAATGTTTTACTGATGCTTGGTTACCTTAGAATGTCTTATGGGCATTCTTGGGATGGAGTCTGTTAGAGCCAGTTGACTTTCACACTGGCTCTCTTTCATTGCAATCTCAATAAATTATCTCAAGACAATCAACTGTTTCAAGGTCAATTACTACATTTTATTGGCGACGAGGATGGGATACAAACCCATGCGTGCATAGCACAATGGATTAGTTCACCATCTTTCAGCGTTTGTTCCACAACGCGCACAACGTATCAGGGCGTCAGCGTCAGTGTGTCACGGCGTACAAAACGTCACAAGTACAAAGCTCACTCACGAGGGCCATTTTGAAGAGCTTAAAGCTTTTGTTTCCATAACAACCAAGCAGCTCGGAGCACCTTCATTTGTCCTTTCACCAAGAAGCTACTGAAGCTTTTATTATGAAAATCTTCACCTTTGTCTGTTCACTGAAGTTGTGGTAACATTTCAGAGCGGATTCGTTTCTTAATTCGTTTTATTCTTCGCTGATCCGCACAGCTTGTGGAGTGAAGGAATGTTTATATTTTCATTTAATTGCCACGTTATTTGTATTTTCATCCACAGAGACTTTTGCATTTATACACGTTATTTGTTTCTCATAAACCTCTATTTTTAATACGTTGTGGCACTTTGTTGACCTTGTCATTAGTAGTTTCCTTTCATTTTACGATTGTATATTCTTTCTGTTAGCCATGTGCACCTTGCAGTCAGTCAATCCACCTCCTTCTTTTCTAGACACTCCTGGTGAGCCTGCCATTAGGTGGAAAGTGTGGCATGATGCCTTTGAAACATATTTAGGGGCTATTGGTGCATCCAGGTTTGCTGCTGAAAGAAAAAAATACCTATTACTACATTCTTTGGGGTTTGAAGGTAGGTCAGTATTTAAACATCTTCCTGACCTTTCTGAAGTAGATCCTCCCTTAAATGATGCTTATTTGGAAACTGTACAGAAACTTAAATTACGGTTTGACAAACAGCCGAGCCTCATGGTCCTTAGGCATACATTTTTTTAAAAGAAAACAGATAGATGGTGAAGACGTTGATTCCTATATATCTGCTTTGAGGAAATTAGCTGGAGACTGTAGATTTGAAAACTTTTCAGACCAACTTATCAGAGACCAATTTGCATGTCATTGTAAAGAGAAAAGCATCTGACAAAAATTACTCTCTTTGGGTGACCCTTCATTGGATGAAACTATAAAGATTGCTAAGAGTATCGAAATTTCTTTGGTTTCCTTGAAGGAATTGGAGGAAAAGATTATTGAACCAGTTAATGCTATCAATTTAAATTCTTCTTCCAAATCATCTAAGAAACCAGTTAGAGCTAGTTTTACTGTTCCTGTGAAGTCATTTAAACCTTTTAAGCCTAATAATTTAGATGCTAATACCTGTATAAGATGTGGTAATGTGTCTCATCCTAAATATTCTCGTTGTCCAGCTTCCAATGTCACATGTAATTATTGTAAAAAGGTTGGACATGTTGCTAAAGTCTGTGTCAAATTAAAGGGGCAAAGGCAAAAGAGTTTTAAAAAACCCACTGTTTGTATAATTGATTCAGATTCTTCTTCTGATGGGGAGGTTGTTTCTGTTGTTACCGAAGATGTTGTTGTGGGAGATCCTAAAGATTGTGTGGATCCCATAGCTGATATTCAAATTGGTTCCAAATGCGTTAAACTTTTAGTAGATTCTGGGGCAAAAGTAACTATGATAACGGAAAAACTTTTCAACGAAACATGGGAAGGTACGCAACCTCTTCTTCCTCCTCACCGTGCACCAGTGTCTTATGAAGGCCGGAAGATTGATCTTCTGGGTTATTTTGAAGATGAATTGTGCTTCAAAGGGAGGAGGATAAGGGGCAAAATGTATGTAGCTGTCAAGGGTCTTGATATCTTGGGCTGGTTCCATCAAGGTTTATTCAAGATGATTTTGAGGCCTGGTGCCAAAGACCAAATTCTAGTTGTTGATTGTGCTGATGAAGTTTTGTCTCTTCAAAAGGATTTTCCTTCTGTTTTTAGTGGGGAACTAGGAAAAATAAAGGGGTTTAAGCACAAGATAATTGTCAAGGATGGTTCTTTTCCAGTTAAGCACAAACTAAGGGGTGTGCCCTATAGTGTAAGGCAGGATTTAGACAAAGAATTGCAACAGCTCTGTGAGAAAGGTGTTATCGAGCCTTGAGTCATCCCCTTGGCTCAGTCCTTTAGTCGTAGCCAGAAAAAGGGACGGTCAACTTCGTGTATGTGTAGATTTAAGGTCAGTAAACAAAGAGATTTGGGTTGACTCACATCCTTTGCCTAAGATCCAAGATCTCTTTGCTTCTACGAAGGGTGCTAAGATTTTTACTAAGCTTGATCTGGCCAGTGCTTATCACCAGATCGAGATACACCCGGACTCACGTCATCTTACCGCTTTTGTCTCTCCTCTGGGAACGTTTCAATATCGACGTATGCCGTTTGGATTGGCATCTGCTGCGTCAGTATTTCAGCGTGTTATGTCTAACATTCTCAGTGGAGTAGATGGAGTTTTGGTTTTCCAAGATGATGTACTTATTTTTGCAAAGGATTCTTGTTCACATGACAAGATCTTGCATAAAGTGTTGGGTCTTTCTCAAGAACATGGGGTTGTTCTTAAGGTAGAAAAATTTAATTTTTTTTGTACTGAAGTAGAATATTTAGGGCATATTCTCACCCAAGATGGAATCAAGCCGAGACCAGGACTTTTGGAGGCTCTCTCTAATGCTGCTACTCCCACAGATAAAACAGGTGTGAAGTCTCTTTTGGGTCTCTGTGAATACTATTCAAGATTTATACCACATTATGCCACCATTGTTCGCCCCATCAGCAATTTGTTAAAGAAGGGAAGTAAATTTGTGTGGTGTGAGGAATGTGTTTCTGCTTTTAAGAAGGTTAAAGACAGTCTGAGTGTAAGTCTATTTTGAAGCCTTTTGATCCTAGCTTACCGTGTTGTTTGACGGTTGATGCAAGTCAAGTGGGTTTGGGTGCCACTTTGACTCAGGTAGAGGATGGTGTTGAAAGGACAACTGGTTTTGCTTCAGGAGTTTTGCGTGCTCCCGAATTACAATATTCGGTCATAGAGAAGGAACTTTTAGCGTGTGCGTGGGCCATTGATAAATTTCGTTCTTATGTGTGGGGTAAACGATTTTTATTACAAATGGGTCACAAGCCTCTTGTAAACATCTTGAGTGGGACAATAACTAAATGTTCTACTCCCAGGATTATGCGCATGGTGAGCAGGTTGTTACAATATCATTTTGATGTTAAGCATATTTCTGGTGGCAGGAACGGGAGAGCAGATTTCTTTTCACGGTTTCCTTCTCCAAACTCACATGATGATGATGTTTCATATGCTGATCTTGTTGATGAGGACTGTGAGGATTGTCTTGTTGCTAGTGTTGATATCCCTGAACTTAAATTTTGTTCTGAGGAGGAGTGGATGCAAGCTTTTGCTAATGATTCTATTCTTCAAGAAGTATGTAATTTTATCAGGTCTGGCTAGCCAAGAGAGAAAGTTCTTTCACTTTCTCTTCAACCTTTTTCTAAAGTTGAGGACGAGTTGTCTGTGGAGGATGATATTCTTTTACGCAATGAAAAACTAGTTCCTCCACAAGTTTTTAGGAAAGGTATTATAATCAGGGCTCATGAGGGACATTTAGGGTGTTCATTTACCAAACGTCGCATTCATGATACTTTTTGGTGGCCGGGTATGGATGCTGAGGTTGATGAGTTTGTTTTGGATTGTAGTATCTGTAAATCTTCTGACAAATCTCTCAAAACTTGTGTTCCTCCACTAATTCCTGTGGAATGTCCTGATCATCCTTGGCAAAAAGTGGGAGTTGATGTGATGGGACCTTATATGACTCTCAGTGGTGGTGCTAGGTTTATTTTAGTGATGATTGAATAAGCTGTTATTGATTTCTTGAGTGAAGTGTGGTGCAGGGAAGGTTTTCCAGAAATTCTTGTTTCTGATAATGGGAAACAGTTTATTTCTAAGGAGTTGGAAGATTTTTTTGTCTACTTCTGGGGTCAAACACAGTAAGAGTTCTCTCTATTACCCTCAAGGAAATGGACTTGTGGAGAGAATGAATAGAGGGGTTGGCGATTGCGTGAGATGGGCAAAGGATAGGAATTGTGATATTGCCAAATCTCTTAGCAGCATGTTTTGGTTCTATAGAACTACGCCTCATTCCTCCACAAAAGTATCTCCTTTTGAATTGATGAGGGGAAGAAAACTCAATACTTCTTTTCGACCAGGTTGGATGTCAAAGTGGGTTAAAAATGAATCTGATGTGGAGAAGTTGATGTCTTTTGTAAAGAAAAGTGCCTCTATTACTCAAGAGAAACAAAAATCAACTGTTGACATTAAGAAAGGGGCAACATTCTGCACTTTAAACGTTGGGGATTGTGTCAGAATTAGGAAATCTACCCATGTCAATAAAGGGGAGAGTAAATTCAGTCCTCCTGTAAAGGTTCTCAAGATAGTTGGGAATGCTGTTAAAGTTGAAGGAGGGTTTTGGAGGAACTTGAGTAAAGTTGCTAAAGTTAATTGTTCTGTCCAGTAGCAACCTGGTAAGAGTAATTATCAGTCTGCTCCTAATATTGTCTTTAGGAAGAGTTCTCGCTCAATTGTTAAGCCTCTTAGATATAGAGAATAAGCCTTTTAGATATAGAGATTAAATACTGATTTTGTGCATGTTTGGGGGTGGGTATGCTATGTACTTTGTATATATTTATTGTTGTTTTTTTATAGGATTTGCATTGTTTTTCTTAAGGTTTATTGAGAAGGGAAGGTAATGTAGTAAGCTATCACTTTAATTCATGTCATGTTGTTTTTAGAATGTTTTACTGATGCTTGGTTACCTTAGAATGTCTTATGTGCATTCTTGGGATGGAGTCTGTTAGAGCCAGTTGACTTTCACACTGGCTCTCTTTCCATGTAATCTCAATAAATTATCTCAAGACAATCAACTGTTTCAAGCTCAATTACTACACACTCCTACCTGAAAAAATATATTTTTTGAGTTTACCTGCACTAAAAAGTTCCTCGTGTATCTGCCGGACAATTCTGGTGTCATAAAATGATGGCCCGCTGTAAAGTTACTCTGCTGAGAGTTCTCAACCTGCTGGTTACATCTTTGATGCAGGGTGGAATCCCTGACCATTTCGACACTGGAAGCAGACCCATTTACTTTGTACCCCTGAAACTCAACTTGCTGCAGTTTCAAAAGTGAAAACAGAAAGAAAGATTATTTATTTTTTAATTGATGGCTTACATTATATTATGCTATATTATATTATATTGTTTCTTACATTATACTAGAATTATGTTGCTTTTTTAAAAGAATAAACATTTGGGGGCTTTTCAGAAAGCCATTTAGGAGTCTGTACGTAATACCTTTGTGAATTGACCTCATTCATTTTCTAAACTTCATGTAATAAGAGAGTTTAGTAACATAGCTGTTGGACCTGGCATCATTGGCATGGGTCTCCCTTCCCCTGTGACTCTTCCTGTCTTGTATGAGGACTGATGTAGATGTACTGGGCGCTGTGCCACTGCTAATCAGTGCCACAGCGCGAATGCTCCATGTATATAAATGACTGTGTGACTAAGGATAACTCTAATGCTTACATCTGCATAGCCTGTTTGTTAAGGATTACTTTCTATCACCCTATCCGGCCCTAGGAACCCGATAGGAACTTCGAGTTTGGTATGTTTATGCTCAGCAATAGCTAATTAACATTATATAATGGCCAGGGCATAAACCAAAATCCCTATTGTACAGCATAAAATAGGAAAATATTTCACCTGATTTGGAATCCCAAAAAATGTATGAAGGAATCCCCAATTCAAATATAATAACCAATTAAAAATAAAGGCATTAGGCACTGTGGACGATACACTGGTAATCAAAATATGCTAGACCTTCGGTGTGTTGCGATACTCAGGCCCATAAAGAGAATAGACTCGATATAACTTCCTTCCCTGTTTACCCCACTGTGAAGAAATCCGAAATGTACGCCGGTTAGTGCTGGGCAGAGGATGCTCAGAAATCTCTTATTAAAAGACGAGATAAAAACTTTCGAACAATGTAAAAAGGAATTCAAAACAGGAGGGAATGGTTGAATGAGGTATTGGCAACTGCAGCATTAGACACTCTTTCCACTTAACAGAGATGAGGCTATTCAACCACTCAATGACTGGGAGCAACTCTTTCCTAACTATAAATGTCCTGTGGCCTTATGTGATGTATTCGAGAACTAATGAAATAGGTCCCAGTGTACAAAGACCACACACTAGGCACAGGCAAACTATTGTCCGCTGCGAAATCTAAGGGCCAACATATCCTCCACGTGTACAAAACAGAGAATCTCTTTAAAGATATATGAGACTATGCCCATGATATTGAGACTGGTGGAACAATTAGACTCTTAGTAGATGAAGACATAAGGTATAAAACGTAAGACAGCTGAAATGTATAGTACCATGGAACTACCTTGATTGATATCCTGCTACCCACTGGAAAGTTCTGAGTTTAGGTGTTTTTAGGTAGAAGCCTACCTGACTGCACAGCTGTCTGGTTTGATAACGACATCTTGGGGACTCTTGGAAAGCTTCCCTGTGAATGCATTCCACTCATTTCTGACAATTGACTTTGTGGATTGTAACTCACATTTCCTTGCTTTCTACTTTCTAGCTTAATTTGTTGTGTGCTGTCCAGCTTGAGTTTGTCCCTCTTATTGTCCATTCCTTACTGTATCCTTCCGGGTGCACCCTTTTTGTAAATGGGCCTTTAAATCTTGTTCTTATCTGGTCACATTTGCTGTGCTTTCAAAGACAGATGTCAAATGTCAGGTTCTGTCTTCCAAGAAGCTTTTTGTTTACTTTTCTTTCTCTGACTTCAAAGGGAGAGGATTTATGTGATAATCATGCTGGCTACTGAGGGTAGTTTTGGTACTTCTGAGGTGTGGTGGAAATAAATATTTTAATATGATCAAAACACCTCAATACACTGGGTGATGACATTGCCATACATTATAGTTTGTGTGGTGTATACTTTTATCAGCAAAACTGTATACTTGTGCAAAAGTAATGGTCATTTCAATTGAAGATGTGTTGTATGTAATGGAAGAGAGCTACCACACAACGAACACTCCAACTTACCCCTTTCCACTCTACTCTGCACTACTCTACACCACTGTGCTCTACACCATTGTACTCTAGGTCACTGCACGGTATGTCACTGTTCTACTCTGCACCACTGGAGTCTACCCCAATACACTCTATGCCTCTCTACTATACATCACTGCACTCTACAGACTACTCTACAACACTGCACCCTCTGCGACTGAACTCTATACCACTCTACTCTTCGCCACTAAAATAAATGCCACTGCATTCTATGCCACCGCACCCCTCTATGCCAATGCACTCTACTCTATGCTACTGCACTCTGTCCTGCACCACTCCACTTTGCAACACTGCACTCCCTGCCCCTGAACTTTAGGTGGACTAAAGGCCACTGCACTCTACTCTGCGCCACTAAACTCTCTACCTCTCTGCGCCACTGCACTTTATACCAATCCACTCTAAGATGCTCTAATATACTCTGCACCACTGCACTCTAGTTCACTGCACTCTATTCTATGCCACTTCAGTCTATGCTACTTTACTCTACGCCAATGCTCTCTATCCCACAATGCTCTACTACGCACCACTGCACTTTACATCACTCCAGTCTACGCAACTGTACTGTCAACATTCTACTCTGCAACACTGCACTCTGCCAGTGCACTCTACCCCAATGCATTCTACTCTGTACCACTCCATTCAATGCCAATCCACTTCACACCACTCTAATCTACTCTACACCACTGCACTCTAAGCAACACCATTCTACCCTGCACCATTCCTCTCTGTACCACTCTACACCAATGATCTCTACTCTAACCACTGCACTCTAAGCCAATGCACTCTAGATTACTTTACTTAAAACCAATGCACTCTACACCAATCTACTCTGCATCACTGCACTCTACAACACTGTACTCTACATCACTCTATGCCACTTCACTCTACACCATTGTACTCTAAATCACTGCACTGTATGCCACTGTTCTACTCTGCACCACGGTACTCTACCTCAATACACTTTATGCCACTGTACTATACACCACTGCACTTTACAACAGACTACTCTGCAACACTGCGCCCCTGCCACTGAACTCCATGCCCCTCTACTCTGTGCCACAGCAATAAATTGCACTGCCCCACTCTATGCAATTCTACGCAAATGCACTCTACGCCTCAGCACTATATTCCAACGTACTCTACTCTGCATCACTTCACTCTACTCTGCACCACTAAACTCTATACCTCTCTACTTCACTCTATGCCAATGCATTCCACACCGCTGCACTTTATGCCAATCCACTCTAAGCTGCTCTAATCTACTTTTCACCACAGCAGTCTAGACATTGCACACTGCACTCTACTCTATGCCACTGCACTCTACACCACTTCACTGTACTCTGAAACAAACTCCTTTATGTCACTGCACTCTACTCCAGTCTGTGCTATTCCACTCAATGCCACTGCAATCTACCCTGTGCCACTCCACTCCACTCTTATATCACTCTACATCACTTTACTCAAAACCAATATTCTACGGCACTGCTCCCAACACCACTTTACTCTGCACCACCCTACGCCACTATACTCTACACCACTGCATTATACCACGCTCTAATCTGCAACACTGCAGTTTCCCTGCCACTGTACTCCACACCACTCAATGCCCCGGCACTCTATGCTACTGCACCACTCTACTGTATGCCAAAAGCACTCTACGCCACTGCACTCTTATGCTACTGCCCTCTACGCAACTTTACTCCACACCTCTCTACTCTGCACCACTTTAATCTATGTCAATGCACTCTACTCTAAACCACCCTACTCTAAGTCAGTGCAATGCACAGCACACCACTATTCTATGCCACTCTACTCTACCCTGCATCATTCCACTCTACAGCGCTTCACTCTACTCTGAAACAATCTACTTTATGCCACTGCACTCTATTCTACTGCACACCATGCTACACCCATCCAAACCACTGTACTCTACTCTGCACCGCTCTACCCCGTTGTGCTCTAAACAATTGCAATCTACTCCAAATTACTACATTGCTTACTCAAAACCAAAGCACTATACGCCACTGCACTCTACGAGAACTACTCTGCACCACTGCACTCTACACCGCTATACTCTAATCTGGAACACTCTACTCCACGGCACTGCACTCTTCACACTGCATGCTACACCATCCTACACTGCTGCGCTATGTCACTGCACTCAGCGCCACACTACTCTACTTTGCATCACCGTACTGTATGCCACTGCTCTCTACAGCACTCAACTCTGCAACACTTCTCTATGCCAATGCACTCTACGAAAATACACTCTACAACACTCTACTATGCAAGACTGCACTCTCCACCACTCAACTCTTTGCCACTGCAGTCTTAGCCACACTAATGGACTCTGCACCCCTGAACTCCACACAGCTTCACTCTACACCGCTAAATTCTACACAACTCTACTCCATCCAGCCCCACTCCACACTACGCCACTGCAATCTACGCTGTGCCACTCCAGATACTCTACTTCCTTCATGACATTCCACAACACTCTATGCTACTCCATGACACTCCACATCATTCCACACTACTCAACTCTACTCTACACCATTTCACGCCACTCCATAACACTCCAATGTTAAAAACTAATAAAATGTATTTGAAAGAAAAATAAAGGTATTTTGCTGGATCAATAATATTAATTTGTCAGACTTCTATCAACATTTGTTAGAAATTTTCAGCTACATGAGTATTATCATCTACAATATGTATACTAGTATGGTAAATTAGAACTTGTACCTAAATTGCTGTCTACTGCAGTGGTTCACACTTTAACAAGGACAGTTCCTCATCTCACGCCCTGGATCAACTTCCCCCTCAATTGACCAAGGACATGAAGCTCGTCCTAGCTCTGCTATGGTGCAAGATCATCAACAGCTCACTGAGCTCAGGAGTCATTCCAGATTGCCTCAAAGTTGGCCAAGTCACGCCACTACTGAAAAAGACTGGGCTAGACACTGATGATCTTAATAACTTCAGACCGGTATCAAACTTACCCCTTCTGTCAAAGATCCTGGAAACATGTACTTCCTCAGCTAACCAAACACCTGGACAACATCAATCTCCTAGACCCCCACCAATCTGGCACAGAAAGGGCTGCAGCACCAAAACTGCAATCCTTAATGTCAGAGACGATCTTCACAAATCACTGGACTCGGACCAATGCTGTCTTCTCATCCTCCTTGACCTATCGGTTGCATTCGATACAGTCAATCACAAATTTCTCATCAAGACTCTACAAGAAAGGGCAGGTCTAGAAAAGACAGTACTCCACTGGTTCTCATCCTTTCTCCAACACCGCTCAGAAAGAATAAAAATTCAAAACTTCGAGTCCGACCTCCACCCTGTTAACAGGGGTGTTCCACAAGGATCAGTGCTCTCCCCTCAACTTTTCAACATCTACATCTAACCCCTTACCTTCCTACTCAGGAAATCTAACATTTCTTTTCACCTATATGCGGATGACACACAACTCTACCTGGAAACCTCCTCCATTGCTGACATCCAGAGACTCAACGCCACGCTCAGGGAGGTACAAATCTGGCTTTCAAACAATCACCTAAAACTTAACCAAGAGAAAACGGAAATACTCCTCATCTCCAATAAAGACAAGAACCCACAAATCGCGGAATGGCTCAAAGCTATCGATGCCCTCAAAGGCAACCTCATCCTGGCGGATTCAGTAAAATCCCTAGGTATCACCTTAGACCCCAAACTAAACATGAAAAAACATATCTCAAAATCCGCAAAAAGCCCCTTCCTCAATCTGAAATTACTGTACAAAATTAAACCCTTCCTCCCACCCAAAGACCTTCAACAAGCCACCCAAGCACTAGTGCTCTCCAGAATTGATTAAGGATTGCAGCCCTGACTGGGACATCAAAATCTCACCTCGCCCCCTCTGAAAACAACGTTAAATGCAGCAGCCAGAATGGTCACTGGTACTAAGAAATTTGATCACATCTCCCCTGCACTCAAAGAACTCAAATGGCTCCCAATTGAGTTGAGAGCCAGCTTCAGAACAGCCTGCCTCACCCATAAAGCCCTGCACACAGGCAAACCGGAATACCTTGCTGCCAAACTCAAAAAGGCCGGCCAGTCCAGAAACCTCAGGAGCTCCAACACTCTGCTACTTATCTCAATGAAATCTCGTAAGCAGAAAAACGTGACAAAATCGTTTGCCGGAAATGCCCCGAAAATCTGGAACTCCATCCCCCCTCACATCAGAACGATACCCTCATTTCCCAAATTAAAAAATCTGCTCAAAAACCTCTTCCTCGACAGCTCTCGAACGAACCGATAGAAGCCAAGGATGCTGCACTCCAGCCTGCACTCTCTTTAACGTTATACTTTGACCAGTGACACTGATTCAGATCAAGAAAATCTCTCGGGACTCTCATCCGATGTGATCAATGCAACCTTTGGGGGGGCGCCCTGTGTAAACTTCATCCTCCTTGCCCGCCCGCGCAATTGCGCCTTTGTTCGCCTATTCTCGGCCTGATCCGCATGGTTGACTTTAATCTGTACTGCATACTTGCTCCTAATTAACTTGTTGTAAAGTGCTCTGTTACCCTCGGGTCCAGCTAGCGCTATATAAAACTCCTAAAATAAACTTTGGTGCCTCGAAGGGATTTACCTGGATTTCTTTCCTCTCACCCTCGGTTCAGATAAGACACCAAATGTATCCAAAATCTCCATTGTTGGAGTCAAATCAACATTTGAGTCATGACTATAAAGAAAGATAGAAAGGTATAATCTGCAAGTTATGAAATATTATGCTGAATACCTACCATGTTAAGCCCCTTGACAAATCCTTTCTGCCTATCACCACTCAATAGCTCCAGTGCGAGAGTGGGTAACCATGTCAGGTTAGCTGTTTCCATTGGCCACTGGTGGAAGATGATCCTCCTCATTTAGGCTCTCACTCTCATTCTAGTGTACATCATAAGCCACGCAATCAAGTCTGGTACAAACTTCAGAATGTCTAAAGCCTCATACAGTTGGAGCACTAGCTATTAAGTGCATCAACATCTGTAGTTTACGAGCGGCCCTCCTTCCTGGGATGAAGCCTGTCTTGCTCTGGATGAACTAAAACTATTAGGGCTGCAAACATTTAAGTCATCAACATGTTCCTACAATTCAGCAGGTAAGTCATCAGAGCAATGGTTTTGTTTTCTAGCTATTAGGCAAACACTAATTTGCCTTCAGCTAGAGCAAAAGGCATTTCCATGGACGCATTCTACACAGGTGATAGGCTGGGAAGGACTATTGTACCAGAAAATCTGACAAATGATCCATGCATAGTGCTTCACAAAAATTGCATTAATCCTAAAATGAGTTAAGAAGCCTATACCTGTTCTCCCTTTAAATGCTGTTAACAATTGACTTCACGTTCAAGATTAGCACCACAGCCAACTTCTCCCAGGGCAGAATCCTCGTATACAGACAACCAGGACCCTGCAAAAATGTTGCCATTGTCATCATGCACCTCGTCACACCCCTCATCATCAATGCCAACACTTTCATCCTCTTCCTTAATTTTCACCCAGAAGATCAGACCGACCCACACTTAACGGCCTGCTAGAAAACCCTGAAAAGCTTAGCCTCACCCAGCACATTACTGAACCCACCCACATCACCAGACACCCACCGAACACAATCTTCAACTTAATCAGAAACATCACCATCGACAATCCAGAAACTAGGACCCATCACCACAGACATACCACCAACGAAACAACCCGCCACAGCTGGAAAAACACCACAGAAAAGGAATGGACTTCAATCCTCTCTGTGCACTGGCCCGAGCACACCACCAACTTTGCAAAAGCTGCCAAGAACCTCAACTGCTGGATCATCGCATGTGCCGAACTCCTGGCTTTTTTTTAGCACAACCGAAAATTAAGAGTCTGACGACAGGCCATCAGCTACAAGGAGGAACGCAGGCTAATGAAACACCACTGCAAGAAACTGGAGTGCAAATGGAGAACAAGCCATGACACCACAGATAAAGACATCTTCAAATCAGCCCTTAGACTCTACCACCAGCAAATAAGAAACACCAAGCACATAGCTCTTGCAGATTGCATCTAAGCTGCACAAATAGCAGCAAGAAACTTCGCCATCATGAACGCTTTCACCGAGCCTCCTGCTACCTGCAGCAATATCAGCCCCTCACAAGATCTTTGCAACAACTTCTCTGGATTCTTCTGTTACAAACTCACAACCACATACAGCAACCTAAATCAGACCCCATCACCATCGCAACTCAACTGCCCAACAGGGCTAAAGAACAAACCCTAATGTTGTGTCCTACCATCATCACTGTTGAAATCTCTGCTACCAAGAACAACATCCTCTTGGTGGCCCCATTTGACCATTGCCCCCACCATGATTTCACCAAAGGACACCTACCAATCAGCAAAGCACTAACATCCATCTTCAACGCCTCCATCGACTCAGGCACATTCCCACACACCTGGAAACAAGCCACCATTGCGTGCCTGCTCAAGACACAATCCGATGACTAGCCATGCTGTCCAACTTCAGAGCAATCTCCCTCCTATCATACCCAACAAAGTTTTAGAGAAACAAATCAAAACAACCGACAACTCACCAACCACCTCAGCAACCTCTGGCTCCTTGACGCCACAAGTCTGGATTCAGGCCCAACTACAGTACAGAAATAGCACTCAGCGATGTCACATTCACAGGATTCTTGACAGAGGAGACATGGCAGCCCTCAGTCTGCTGGACCTCTCTACAGCATTTGGAATGGTCTCACACCCCAACCTCATCAAGAGCCTGCACAAGATTGGGTTCCAAGGACCTGTTCTCCGCTGGTTCTGTTCCTTATTAATGGATAGAACACAAGCAGTCAGCTTGGCACCTAACTCCCCGGAAGCATGCACACTCATCTGCGGAATGGTTCAAGGTTCATCGCTCAGCCCAACCCTCTTCAGCGGATACATGATCCCTCAAGCCAATGTCATCCGTGCAAACAACATCAGCATCCTCTCCTATGCAGATGACAAGCAACACATACTCTCCCTCGCAGACAAGGCCCATTTATTGCGCTACACAAGTCAACCCCAACCTACCTGAACAGCTGCATCTCCATCCACCAACCACCCAGACACCTCTGCTCCAGAGGACTACAACACGCACACATCCCATGCTTAAACAGACCAGATCTGGAGGACAGGCGTTCTCTTACTGCGCTCCTAAAGCATGGAACAGCCTCCCACTCCACTTCAGAGCCTCCTCCGCTCTTCTTGAATTCCGTAAGAAGCTGAAGACCTGGTTTTTCAATTATCCAAATTACCAAAGGTGGGGCTAGGCACATATACCTGCTCAGTGCCAGGATACCAACGCGGGTGATGGTATGCTTCACAAATACATATATCATAAACCCAAACAAGGGTGAAAACGATCCGGGGTTACTTGTGTTGCGGTTCAGAGAGCACCTGGCCTGACAGTTCAGTTGTGTTAGGTCACGTGCGTGACCTGCACCTGTGTAGTGCATGGCCTCAGAGCGCACTGATCACAGAAGGAGCGATTCTGTGCACCGTGACCCCCTAGGCCCCAATCACTCCCCAAATCTGATAATTAAAGGCCATGAATGGCCGTACCTTGCTGTCATCTCCTCTGTTGCCAACAGCTCATCTGTCACCGAAATCCCGTGCAAAACATCACAGGAAGATGTACTCAGGCGCGATTAACCTGCCATATTGGACACAATGCCATTAAAGGCTGCGTCCTGACTAGTAGCCACGCTAGGCTTCAAGCTTCGGCAGGAGATCCCGCTGTTTATAGAGAATTTGGAACCTCCTCCCCGCATCCTGTTGTTTTGCCTTGGGCAGCCCTTTTCTTGGATCCCTCCTCACTCCTTGTTTCTGCCCTTACATTCCAACACCCTGATCCTGCCCTCCTTTCCCCCCACCGCGCTTCCATTCTGGTCTAGCCAGTTCCCTGACTCACTTACTTACCTGACTGCACTTTGGATGGCCTCTGTCATCATTACTGGGACTCCGTGAGATTCTGGCATCATATCCATTGGAGTGTAACTTAGCCTGAAAGAGAAAAATACATTAAATCAGCAAAAACTGAATAATGAGATATCCTCCAAAAGAAAGACATTCATTGCACATCAAGGCAGTGCACTAAGATTGTGGCTCCATCTATTAATCTCTCAGGCATTACCAACTCACTCATGCGCTATAGATGGAATAACATTTGAAAGAGTTCTAGCCCTGAATGCAGACTATGGACTCATACCTTACTATTCCAGGATTGGGATCTATTAAAAACGATATCCTTCCTTCCTGGGTTGAATTTACAAGTGCCTCTATAGTGCATAGATTACTTGACTACCCTGGGTGAATTGTGGTCCGAGATAAAGGGGAAGGAATCAGGTATTAGTTCTGCCTGTTTCTTGTACGTCACTTCTAATGGGGTACTTGTATTTCCTTTTCAGGTAATCACTAGTATGGATTTCCATCTGAGGTGCGGGTCTGCTTTGGTATCAACCCTGAAAGCATCATCTTCTCTTCTCCGTTTTATCCTTCCCATTTCCTTAACCACCTATTCCCTCTGGGCACAGTCATTGGCACTTGTTATAACTCTGTGCTAGGGATTGTTCCTTGGAGTTACTGGGAGGACCATCTTACTTCCCGCAGTTTTGAGACTTCAGGTGAGAGGACACTTGACAGGTTGGACTGTTTCCACTGTAGCCAGGTCAAGACAGATTTGCATATTGCTGAGTCCAAACTGAGGTGGCATGGTGTGCAAAATAACAATGGACTGAGATGCGGCCGGAGAAATTGCCAGTGGCTGAGATTAATTGAAGCATTCCATCCATCACATTTTTATATGCTTTATTGTCACATCCTAAGTGGGCCGGGTATGCAGAGGCGTGGGTCCCATGCACATTGTGCCACAGGAACCAAGCTATACCTGCATGATGAGCCCTGATGAGGGCAAAACTGGTCCTGGGTTGCTGGTGTTCCGGCTTAGGAATGACTTGGTCTGTCAGTTCGGGGCTGGACTGTTCCGACTGGAGCAGGGTCAAGAATGATTTGCATATGGCTGGGTTCAAACTGAGGTGGCATGGTGTGCAAGATAATGATGGACTGGGATGCGGCCTGAGTGAATACCAGTGACTTCGATTAATTCAAGCATTCAATCCAACACTTTTTGTATACTTAAGCTTTGAAGTAAGTTACACTCCACATACGGCCAATTACTTGTGCAGTCTTACAGAAATCAATGGAGGAGGAGACCAACACTGTCAACACGTTGCGGGGGGGATGTTGTTCTGCATCAAAATTATTTTGTTATTCTTATAATTTTAATCTCTTTAAAGAAATGTAATTTCTGGCACAAATCAGGTATTGTAGCAAGAATTAGGCAAGGCTTCATTCGCAATCAACCTACCCATTAACGCAAGGGGAGGTGAACAACCAGGACTTCACCATATCCATCAAGAGGTGAAATTCACTACAACATCCACCAATGACCACAAACTGCCAACAGAAGCGTGGCTCAATGGTTAGAGCGGCAGACCCTGATGCAGAGGTCTGGCCCGGGACCAGGGTTCAATTCCCGCCTCGGCGGCTCTTGGACTCAAATTTCCCCGGACCTGATAATTCTCGCCTCGGTGCCTAGACTAATCATGGGTCCCACTCTGTGACTCTGGGCAATAGCTTGCTTAATCTCCACAACGTCCCCAGCAGCGCTTGGATGCCTGGCTTCACCTTGGGGGTGTCCAGGAGTGGACATTTCACAGGAAAGCCAGGATGGGTTCCACAGCGGTATGAATACAGCGCTACGAGGCCTCCGGGTAGAAGTGCGCTATATAAATACTATACATTTACTTATAAATAGTATACATTTACACATAGGCAGGTAAGCCACAAGGAAATCATCTATTCCCCATTTTAATGAATACCTTTGCTGCCTTGCCCCTGACTTTGAATAACAATTACTTGAGAAGAGAGAAAAAGTACAGACAGAGGATCAACATCTTTGGGATGTCTAGGGAAGTAGTAATTGCTTGATACTGCTTCTCACTTGAAGTGATTTGTTTTTTAATTGTTCTTTATTAGTATAAATCAAGACAAATAGTAATTCAACAGTTCATTTCTTCAATGCTCAGTTCAGAGAGATAGACCAATTGACTAGAATAGCAGCTGGTTGGACAAGGCAGCTTTAACATCAACAATCATATCCATGTCAGGGCTTGGCAAAAAGCATGCACTGCTATTTAGAGGAGCTGTTGTGCAGGCACATACATGTAAAGGTGAGTGGAAGGGCACAACAGCGTGCACCAGTGTGTAGTTTATGGGCCAGACTGAATCAGTGATTATATATGGCACCATGCAGTATGCAAGAGTATTAGATCATGTCCTGATTGTCTTTTGGGCTGTTTGTCACTGGATGAGGTGGCCAGTGCCAGGGGAGTAGAATTCCACCTCCCTATTGCACCTAATGCCATTGTCCTCCGCCAGAGCCCGCTTAGATAATTTTGTTTTACAGACTTCAACCAAAAGGAGAGCTTGGGATCGCTACGAAACGCAAAGTCCCTTTTCGTGAGAGCCATCGCTAAGTCAATGTCACTGTTTTGGTGTATCGCTTGTCAGTCAGCGACAGAAAGTCTAGCTCACAATGCACGCCAAGGTCATAGGATACAGATTTGCTAAACCTGCAAATCATCTTGGGCAGCTGTGTCACACATTAGGGGTGTGTGGTATGTGATGCACAAAACTGAACTGCAGCAACTTAAGACGTGTACGCTTGGATACCTTAGCTACATGATGGAGAAAGGCTAACCAGTAACTGACTGATCGCTCCAGTTGATGGTCACTGCCCCATTTGGGTCTGAGGTCCAATCGATCTGCCTACCCCACTCAGAGTGCTTTGTAAAAACTTGTTAATCTATGGCGATGGTGCCCCATGTTAGCAATGTGTGAAAAGTGCCATCTGTTTCCAATTTGTCGTCTAACTTATTCCTGGTAGCAATTCCTTATGGAGGGCTGCATGTATCAGGAACTGCCCAGTGTGCAAATCATAATCCTATCTGATATCTGCAGATGTCCTAAGAGTTCCCAAGTCATAAAACTGTCCCACAGAGAATATGGTGGCCTTTATCCAGAGCGGCCTGTCAGCGTTCTTCCCTGCCTTCCTAAATCTGGGCAGGCACCACAGTGGCAAGTCCGGTGAATACACTGCCTGCGGTGTGGTCTTCTGAAGGTACCTGAACTAGCAGAATTAAACCACCCGGAAGAGGGTAGGAGCTGCAGTGGTGTTGGGAAATCTCCCTATTGTCGTTCTAAAATGATTGCATCCATCAGTCAGTGGCTCATGAATTCTACTTGCAGTGACGCATTAGGGGCAATACAAGTCATGGCCTATTGAACTTGTGCTGCGAGGTAGTAGGTCTCGAAATCAGGCGCTCCGAGGTTCCCACTGTCGATGAGAAGGAACCATTTCTCAAGAGCTACCCTACGCACACCCAAACTCCATACCAATTCTGTTAAGAGGCTATTGAGACCACAAAAAATGGCCTATGTAATATTAACGGAAAGTAAGAGAAGAGGTACAAGAAATGTGGCGAAACCATTTTTGAGAGGGCCATGTGCTTCAGAGGCGAGAAACATATTTATTTCCAGAATTCTGATCAGGCCTGGAGGAACCCAGGGCTCAGTCCTTATTTATAGGTAGGTAGGTAGGGTGGTGCGTGTTGTGTGCGTGTCTCTCCCCCTCCCAGGTTCGTCTCCATGCATCGATCAAACAACAGTCCAGCACTAATTCGTCCACCATATTCTGTGCCAGCACTCTAGGTAAAGGTTGAATGAGATATCTCTTTTGCAATGTCAACACTCATTTAAAGTCCGCCCCAATCAAGAATGGCTTAAAGGGGGTGGGGTTAATGTGGAGGCCAAATGCAGGTGTGTGACTTTACCAGGGTTAGAAGAGTAAAGACCAAGAAGTGTACTTTCTTGCCACCTAGCAATCCTTCAGCATAAACATACCTCCCTTCCGCATCAACTTGTTGTTCTTCTTACAAGAAGAGGAGCCACTGCCCTACTCATATCAGAATGACCCTGGCGTAGGCGGAATAACTACTTTAAACCAACTGGATTTTCCACCAATGGATGAATCTCTGACATTCAGTCCTTGTCAGGTGTGTTTCCTGCAAAATTACGATGTGAAAGTTCAGTTTCTTCATAAAGTATGCATCTTGGGTATTTTAGCTATCTCTTGTAGCCCGCTGACATTTAATGTGAAAATGATACATATTATGTAGGGCCATAAGTAAAAGAGGTTGCAGATGCGATGGTCTGATTCCTATAGCGAACCACCCTCTCTATACTGCACCAACTGCCAGTCTGTTTCCGCTAGCCAAAAAATACTTGTTGAAGTGAGATCCCCTGTGTGAAATGCAAGCTGTGACCTGAATCTTCCAATGAGTTGGCATGCTTAACATTGTCCAGGACAACGACTGATACGGCTAGCCAAAGCACAAACACAGCACTAAGGGAGCAGCAGTGTTCCTCATGCTCTTGTCTAGAGGAAGAATAAAGGATTTATTGATGTCTCACTTGAGTAGAGTATTGCATAGCACCAATAAAAAGTTATGAGTCCCTTTATGTCCACAGCTCTTCCCCAACAATACCACTGTACCAAGGGGCTCATTCCTAATGCAGAGCTCCACGCTGACCCCTATCCAATGTGGTTACAAATACTTTGACCTGGATGCATCCCTCTAGAAATGTGCCAACAACTTCCTAGCCACAGTCCCCAATGCACACAACACAAACTGCAGGCTGGTGGCAGCCACCTTCAGCACAACCACCATGAACCTGACAGTTGAATCCTGTGCAGTTGTTGTATACAGGCCCGCTGCACTGGGCCCAGATGCTCCTGTGCCTGGGCTCCAAATCACTGCAGTCAGTGCAGCCTGCTTTACTTCATGGTGTTCCATGGGATGCCACATGTCCATCTAAGCCCAGAAAGTGACCTTATGTCCACAGTCCCTGTTGGCAGGGTGCCTCATAGGGCAGGCATGGGGTTCATCGGGTTCGGGCCACAGGTAGCTGATGCTGCTGTGCCACTCCCTATTTTGTCTCCATTCTCCAGGGCCTGCAAGGGGATCGGATGTTGGCAGACGTTGACGGTGCCAGCCACGTGCTCGCTTAAACTGCAGCCTCTATATCTTACCCTGTTGTTCATACCCCCACTTGAAGTGAATCCTTGACATGGTTGCATTCTGGAAGCAGAGGCTTACTTCACCTGAACTTGTCAAAATACGGACTACTGATTTTTCTAGAGGGTCAGCAGGGACACAGTGGGCAGCTCAAAGGCAAGTCACTTACAGTGTGTATGCAGGCACTGGAATGCATCATCAACCAAGTGCACCAGTTTATCACCATACCACAGCTACTGGCAGAAAGTCAACGGGTAGCAAGGGAATTACATTTTATTGCCCACTTTCATCAGGGATTGGGTGCCACTGATTAAAACAAAGTATCACTTTAGACACCCCGCCAAAGGGAGCCGCATTTCTGCAACAGACACCACAGCACTTTATTAATGATTAAGCAGTCTGTAACGTCAGGGTCTTCTTCATTGATGTGTATCCTGTTTTCCAAGCTGCACACAAAACAGATATATGCTTCTGAAAATCTGTTCTTGCAAGCCAGTTTACTGGGGTTTTCAGAATTATGCGACTACTAGATAAGTTTAACTAACTCATATGGGGATAGCACGTAAATCTAGGGAATGGCTTCACAAACACAATCACTCATAACTTCACCCCATCACAATACACTTACATAACACTGACATTGAATTCATACATGTGTAGAATGCCTGCTACATTCTCAAGGAAATTACATCATGGCAAACCTCACGCCTTTGTTGCAGGTAATGACAGGTATATGTTATCTCCCCATCTCCTTACGCGCTTTGAACATCCAACCACACAGGCTCAACATGTGCAACCAAGCACACACCAGTTTATGAGCCATCATTGAGCATACTTTTGTCATCCTTGTTTCAGATGTCTTGACCAAATAGGGGATGCTCCTGTATTCCCTAAAAGTAGTGAGCTAAGTATTGTAATCTTTTTAATTTTGCAAAACATTGTCAGGCAATGTGGTGTACATGTAGACCTTACCATAAACTATGGCCCATCCTGCGTCCTGGGTGGGACATGGAACAGAGGTCAGGGTCTTCAGCTGCATGACTGAATGGGGACTTTACACTGCACCTGAGCAGCAAGTTTAGTTGCTGCATCACTGTGCTTAGACTGTGTTCAGCGAATGATGACTATGGTGGACTATGATACTGACCACATATACCATCCTGACACACCACTGCTGCACTACCACAATATAACATCCAACCTTGCAAGTCTCATTGCAATCTTCAACCACAAACACATCACTCACTTATTTATCACAATATTCAATTTTACAGCTACATACATCATTCACCCACACTGAATTTCAGATTACATCAATACACACCACATGTAGTGGGCTGAGAATACAATGCACGTAGGAGTACATTTACACATCTAAATATCCACATGATTTTCCCTTCATTTTCTTTATATACCATACCTATGAATCCCACCTACATGTCAGAATTCTCTGCTGCTGTTATTTAGGTGAAGAACCCCGTAGTCCAAGTGGAGTTGTCCGCCAACCATGAGAAACAGGAAAGGCTATACAAAAACTGAAAATAGGCCATTCCACAAACATCAAAAGACCACCACACAATTTTCCTCCTGGAGTTGAAATTCCCTAAATGGCTGTGGATCAAGAAGAAAGGGTCCCTAGTTTCGCTCAAGAGGAACTGGAGCGTGTATGGGAGAAAGTCCTCCGGAGCTATCTTCAGTTCTTTAAGGGGACCTCACACCCTGGAGAGTAATGCAGTGTAGAATGAGATATGGTAGGGCATAGCCTTTGTGCAGTCGGTGATTGCACTCAAACAGTCAGAGAATGCCACGATTGCTATAAGGACCTCCTGCACTGCGCATGGCTGAAGGGAGAAGATTTGCTCTGAGTATCTTCCGAGCCTCATAATTAGTACCCCAAGTTCTCCCCATTGAACAGAAGGGTATATAAAACAGCTTGGCAGACCTTCCACAGACAGCAAGGAGATGCAAGTCTTGAAATTATTACTTTATATGTAGATTTAAACGTTTGTAGTATAACATCTTATGTTTGTGTTTTCAGTCCACGTTATTCATATTAACTGCTGTCCTATAAAATGTGAAGTTGAACGAATGCTATTATTGTAAATACTCGTTAATTATATTATAATTTTCCTTTTCATTATTTTTTATTCAACGTACTGTCATTAGGTTTGTAACCATGTCTACTTTTTAGGAGGTCATGAGGCCAGTGATTGCCTGTCATCAGGTGATTTCTCGGAGCCTTCAAAGGTGGCCACAAAGGTGAAGGCACATCAAGAGATGCTAGCTGACCAGCATAAAGAGTTCTGCTGCCTGCCCAAAAGCAGCCATTTCTAGTTGGACATGGTATATATTTTTAGGACAGTTAGATATTTTGTATCATCCCCAATGGACATTGTACACAAGTTTTCAATTAGTATTTTTTGTTGCCCACACCGGTCCTCCATGTTGAGTTTTTTTCCTCGACTCGGACATTATATTTATTTCTCCTCTTCGAAGGACAGTTGACCTACACACAAAAACCATGCCCAATTATGTTTTTTACAAAATATTTTTTTTAGTTTAGAGATATTTGAAAAACTTAATTTTTCAACCCTAGCATGGATCTGTTCTAACACTTTTCTATATATGTAGGTATGCTGGTAAAAGTAACAGATTGAATTGCTGTAAGGGTTAACGTCAATTCATCACCAAACAACTTTGTTTCGGTTCGAAAAACCATAAAAGCACGCGTATGTGAACAAATACAAAACTTTCATAAAACACAGTAAATTACAAAACTCAGTTTGCTGCAATGCAATTGATTGAACTACTACACATCCAAATTGCGACCTTTAACACAAATGGTTTGATGGATCCAATGGAGTGCCCTCAATAAAATATTTACATACCTTTCCAAGGCGCCAGAAAAGCAAAAACGTCAAGAGAAAGCCCTAAAATGGCAACTCATGGGTCCGTTATGCCATGCAAATGGAGATTCAAATCCAATGACCATCAAAAAGGAATAAAGTGCATTGTGCAATATATCTAATCTCCCAGACATGTTAATTAATCAACAATCTCAAATATAATACATTACATTATTCTTAAAATACCAATCTTCAAAGTCAGATGACACACAGGTGAAAGATGCGGGTGATATTTATTGTAAATGTTTAACAATAAATGTGCCTCAATATACATCAATAATGGTGTGTTAGGTGATCAGAAAAGACAATGAGTAGAGGATGAATTATTCATGGAGGTGGTGGATGTGTCCAAGCTGTAAAGTAAGGGCTGTGATGAGGGAATATGGGAGGTCATGCTTGTGCACCGTTGAACAATACGGGGCCCACATTAGGTTGAGGGTCTGGTTGTGATGTGGGAGCAGGTGAGTTTGTGGGAGTTGCAAGTGAGTTGTTGCAGAGTATGTGGGAGGGGTGGGCCTTGAGGGTTGGTGTTTTTCCTCAGCAGACTAAGACACACGACTTTACTCTGCAGCTTGACACAGGCCCCAGTGTCATATAACCTGCATTATCTATATGGTCAAGGCATTGTGCCTGGCATCCTCCATGGACAAGCAAAGCTGTTTCTGGTGCAACTGCACCACATCTTGAAGACTTCTCAATGTTGCAACATGGATCCTTGTGAGATGCCCTTGTGTGTTTCGATGTTGTGGAGGTTCTCCTCCATTTGACGACTGCTACTGGAGGAACTGATGCTTCTAGAAAACAGGATGTGCACATGCCAACCTCTCCCCCACAGGCATTGCCATCTGACAATGGAACCATTTTATCCATTATATTGAGGGTTCACTTCTGGGAGGTTGTGTAAGGGAGAATATTGAATGAGGGGGACATACTCCACACCAGTGGTTTCTTCTCCCTATTAAGAACAAGAGAAGACTGAAGTTGTTCTGTATTCAAAGGTGGAGTATTGGAGTCAACATAGGTACCTGTAGGCTAAGGGCTGGTATGCACAGAGTCAAGCATCTGTGGCTTTGTATTTGTTATCTGAGGTCTTGCAACATAGGAGCTCTCTAGGAGGAAGACTGCAAGCCAGCCTTGAGGTCGTTTTTCAGATGTTTTCCTAAGTGGGAGCAACAATCCCCTTCTCCTCCTTAGATTTTAAATTCTTTGGCTTTGACCTATGGCAAGAGCGAAAAGGGAGAAAGACAGACAAAGTGATGAAGGGAGAAAGCAGAATTGCAATAAAACTTGCAAGAGTGAATTAAAAAGCAAGGATGGGTAGGATGGTGGAAGAAAGAGGCATAAGGTGGAATCAAGACTCTGTATTCTTGGTAGTACCACTTTGGATCCCAGCACCTATTTTTATATAAATTAAGCACTATTAGCAGAATTAGTTCAGGTTCAAGTGCTGTCTACAACCTTTAAAGTAGCATACTGCTCGACTCTCCATTGTCAGTGTTTCGTAACCCATTTGACATCATCTTTGCTTATTTAAATGGCCTCACACTTGTATATATAGACAGGGAAGAAAGAGGAAAAGAGAAGGATTTTGTGATGCTATGTTTTAAGTCCCCATGCGTTAAGAGGAGACACATTTTTGTACTTGGAGGTTTTATTTCTCAACAAATTTCTAAGTTTTATGGCTCCCATTAGGGCTTTTTTGCTTCTGGTCAAGGTGCTCTAGATAGCGTTTATCTGTCAATACTACCTCAGATATTAACTCCCCAGACACCAAACAGTGGTTTGACACATTTCCTATAGTCTTCCTATGAAAGACGATTGGTAACAGACTCTTCTCATCTAGAACTTGAACCATGCATCTCTGTAGGACTTGTACTTACGGTAAATTGTTGTCGTCTTCAACACACGGGTAAACCGCGATGTGCCTTGCCCTGAATTTTAGAGGTATGTTTTATAGGCAGTACATTGGTTCTTACTAAAAAAATTGGCAACTCTCCTCATCCAAAGAGGGGAGTTTTGGAGTAAAGTATTTATAGTGTAAGCCATATGATAGAATGTTTACAAAGGTCCAGACCTTGTTAGTGTCTTATACTTGCATTTTTACTTTAATGCCAAGACCACAAGGACACAGACAGATGACTCTCAGTGAAAGGACTGCACAGATTTTTTGTCTGTGTTTCTTACATCCACATTATAGTACTGAGGAGATGGGAGGCAGGCTTGTGGTGGATTTTGAAAACACCTCTAGGATAAATGCGATGCTCCCAGTATCTACCCTGTTAAATCCACCTCAAGGACAGTCACCTATGCATTGTATGAATAAACTGGTGAATCTCCCTTCTGTGAAGGTTTATTAGATGTCTGTGTGCTGCAATGATGTTACTCGGAAACCCCTCCAGTAAAATCCAGGGAAGTGGTTTGTTTCCTTCCCATGAAGCTTGACTCCGGCACCCTCTAGGGACCTCTTCATCATTGGGATTAACCCCTCAATTCTTAGTCTGCTCATATTTTCTTCATTTATAAGAGATTCTATCAACACAAGGAATGTGCATTAGACACCTGTGTAGAGGAACAATTTCCTTTCTATTTTTTATATATATAAAAAATTAACTTAAAGAAACACCAGAAAAATTAGAGTTTTTTTCAAAATGTATGGAGCTGCATTGCCTTCCTGCCTTTTTTGTTTTCTCTCTTCTGAAAGAGAGAAAATAAAAAGAAACTTCCCAGGTGCAAATAATCCCTTAAAAAGCCAAAACAGTACTGTCACTTTAAGCCAGCAAGGTAGCAGATGATCACTTACTGAAACAATAATTACTGACCTTATATTTATTTTTAATATCAATATCATTTATATAATTGATTCTCATCCCCAAGATGTTCTTTACGAAAACATTTTGCTGGACAGCAAAACCTTAATAAAAAGACAGTTTCAAGTTCTGTTTCAATAAATGCATTAGAACAATGAAAACTGTTTTTAGAGATGGAAAAACTCATATTTCCAGTTACTATTATGCAGAAAGTATGAGCCAAATAATTTCAATGTAAGCACTGGAAGACAAAGGAGATGCAAGAGACACCACCTCATCTGAGGAACTACTAGAGGGGAGTGAAAGGGAGAAGTAACAAGAACCTCCTGAGGGTCTGTATCCACTATAAGAGTTGAATGTAACCAATGCAGAATGCTATTGTAGATGTTTTGACAGAGTGCATTTCCAACTATATGATGGTATTAAGGATGGGCTTTAGATGGTGTTGGTGGAGACATGACTGGCTGAGAAAAAGCTGCTAGCGGCCACCAAATCTAGAAGTGAACCTGATTGACTGGAACTGTCCATTTTGGGGGCTGAGAGTAAACAACTGATACTTTGTAACTGCCATACCAAAAGGATTCAAAATATTCTCTTTGTTACAGAGAAGGCTATCGGTGAATTTTGGAAACGGAGTACCCTGGAAGGTCATCAAAGCACCCCATGATATCACATATCCTCAGAGGATTGATATACTTATTTTTCCAATTTATGAGGTTTGTATAGGTGATATATTGATAGACAAATTCTGTTAACATTAACTTTTAAGACTGTTTTGGAATATTACTATCATCATCTAAAAAAGATTCCTTCCTTCTTTCGTGGTTTCCTCAATTTGGAGATGTGTGTGGGCTGGAGTGTCTGGTATGTCGATGTTAAAGAGTTCTTGAACATCTACATGCACCCACTAACACAGACCCTAGTGCATTAATTATCTTGTAACTCCACCATACACGGGCAACGTTCAGATCCACATTCAGCTAGACAACAGGCCTACAAACTATGCCACCAGCTCTACTTACCAGAACCTTGTATCTTTCAGTTTGAATGAATGTTTACTTTGCCATGACGAAGCTAAGAGAGAAAACCTCATCCTGAGGGAATCCATATTACTGCTGTTTTAGTGCCACACTAATCTAACAGGCTCCAACCTAAATGTAACAGAAAGCTAAGAACTCATGACTCATATTCTATTCTGAACTCTCATTGGTCACCCCAGCCCCCCTCCTCCGGTTAATGCAGTAGTCAGTTCTACCTTGCAAAACGTTCAATGCCAGAGCTTATGTGGCTGATTGTTTTCCGTAAAAATATATATATATTTGCAAATATGTTAAAGTTTACAAGACTCGGGCCCTTCGCCTTCAAACTTACTTCCAAAAGAATGCTCCATGGATGTATGTTAAATTATGGTTTAGTTTTAGTTCTACTGTGCATTTGTTGGTTGTGACATCCTGTAGTTAGTTAGCATATGTTAGATTCTTTAGGTGTCCCAAAGTCAATGGTGTTCAACAGGTATACTGATCTTAATCAGATTATATTGCTTTCACCAATTGATCTCCATTTATGAAAGGGGTTTGAATCCCTGAATATATGGCCACGGAAGTTAGGCCAGGAACTTAGAAGGCACAACTTTAGAACAATGTAAGTAGTAACAGCTTGCAAATCAATCAATCAATCAATCAATCAATCAATCTGGGGTTTGTAAAGCGCACTACTCACCCGTGAGGCTCTCAAGGCACTGAGGGGGAGGGAGGAGCAGCTCCGGATCAATCGAAGAGCTAGGTCTTGAGGTCCTTCGTGAACGTGTGCAGGATCGGGGAGCGCCTGATGTTCACCGGGAGTTTGTTCCAGGTTTTGACTGTGATGTAGGGGAAAGCCCTGTCTCCTGCTCTGTTTCTGCGGATGCGGGGGACCACTGCCAGGGTGAGGTCAGCGGAGCGGAGGTTCCTCTTGGGTACGTGGAGGGATACTCTCTCATTGAGGTATTTGGGTCCGATGTTGTAGAGGGATTTGTAGGTGTGGGTGAGGAGTTTGAAGGTGACCCTCTTCCCGAAGGGGAGCCAGTGAAGGTCTTGTAGGTGATGGGTCATGTGTTTGTGACGCGGTGTCCCGAGGATGAGTCTGACTGCGGCGTTCTGGATGGTTTGGAGTTTGTGTAGAAGGGTTTTGTTGATTTCGGCATATAGGGCGTTGCCGTAGTCCAGTCTACTGGTTATGAGCGCGTGGGTGACGGTCCTTCTATAGTCGGGGGGGATCCATTTGAAGGTCTTGCAGAGGATTTTGCAGGCAGTGGAAGCTGGTGGAGGCAATGGCGCGGATCTGTCGGTTCATGGAGAGATTGGAGAGTTGAGGATGATGCCAAGGTTTCGTGCGTGGTCTGTGGGGGTGGGTGGATTTGAGAGGGTGGAGGGCCACCAGGTGTCATCCCAGGCGGAGGTGCAGGGTCCGAGGATGAGGACTTCGGTCATCTCTGAGTTGAGCTTCAAACAGCTGCCACGTTCTTCATTTCCTCCTGGAAATAGTGTCTGGAGTCTTCGGGATTCTTTGTGAGTGAGAGGATGAGCTCGGTGTCGTCGGCGTAGGATACAATGTTGAGCCCATGCTGTCTGACGATGGCGGTGAGGTGGGCCATGTAGATGTTGAAGAGCGTGGGGCTGAGCGATGATCCTTGGGGTACTCCGCAGTTAAAATCGGTGGGTTCGGAGAGGAAGGGAGGGAGGCGGATCCTCTGGGATCGGCCGGAGAGAAAGGATTGGATCCAGTCGAGCGCGGCTCCTTGTATCCCTCCTTCGTGAAGTCTGGGTGCGAGCGTGCGATGTGAAACGGTGTCGAAGGTTGCGGAGAGGTCTAGAAGGATGAGGGCTGCAGTGTGTCCCTGGTCGAGTAGCATGGGCATGTCGTCAGTGGTGGCGAGGAGGGCGGTGTCGGTGCTATGGTTGCTGCGGAATCCAGACTGGAAGGCGTCCAGGATGGAGTTATCTTCGATGAAGGCGATCAGTTGAGCATTTACAAGTCTCTCGGTGACCTTGGCCGCGAAGGGGAAGAGAGAGATGGGCCTGTAGTTTTTCAGGTCTGTTGGGACGGTCGTAGGTTTTTTGAGAAGGGGTTTGACCTCTGCCCGCTTCCAGTCATCTGAGAAGATGCCGGATAAGAAGGAGGCGCTGATGGTCCGTCCTAGTTCGGGCGGTGACATGTGGAATATGTGCAGATGGCAGGGTCCATAGGGGTTCTTGAGTGGGTTTTCTTCATTGTCGCGGTGATGTGTTCGATGGTGGCGGGGTTCCAGGTTATGATGGTTGGCTTATCGGAGGCGTAGGGGGGTTGGGGGTTGTGTCTGGTGTCTGTTCACTGAAGTTGTCAAAGAGGGCCATGATCTTCTGATGGAAGTAGGAGCTGAGCTTGTCGCAGAGTTCCTGGGAAGTTGTGACGTCCGTGGCTTCGCTGGGGGGCTTTGCGAACTGGGGTATGATGTTGAACAGTTCCTTGGTGTTGGTCGTGTTGGTCTGGATTTTGTCTCTTATGAAGGTCTGTCTGGTGACTCTTATGTGCTGGTGGTATTTCTATAGGGCCTCCTGTGGTTGTTCCATGCTTCCGTGGTTTTCTGGTTTCGCCAGGTTTTCTCTAGGCATCTGCAGGATCGTCTGGCTACTTGCAGTTCCGTGGTGAACCAGGCGGCCTTCAGAGGGCATTGTTTGGCGGGGTGGCAGAGGGGTGCCAGCTTGACGGCGCAGTCGGAGATCCAGCGGTGAACTTCTATGGCCACGGAGTTGGCGTCGGTCGTGGCACTGGAGTGGGGTCATGGAGGAGGGAGGAGTTGAGGTGTTCCTCTGCTACCTTGCTCCAAGTTCCTTCGTGGCGGGCGCGAGGGGGTTTGGGTGCAGTGGTGGTGTTGAAGATGGAAAGGACGCAGTGGTGGTCTGTCCAGGGGGGCTGGGTGGTGTGGCTGAAGCGGAAGTTCGTCCATCCCGCGAAGTCTGGGTTGAGGGTGTGTCTGGCTATGTGAGTGGGCGTGTTGACCAGCTGCTTCCTATGTTGGCGAGGAGAGTGGTGGAGTCGGGGCGTCATCGTTGTCGAGGTGGAAATTCAGGTCCACGAGTAGGATGTAGTCCGTGGAGGTGATGGCGTGGGATGCGGCGATGGTACTTGCGGACTGGGAGCAGGGTCCTGGTGGTGTGTACATGAGGGTGCCGCATAGCGTGGCCCTGGGACGGTCTGGATTTGGAAGTGGAGGGGTTCTATGTTGGAGTCACTCTTACTGGATGTGGAGGGTCGGAGGGGGTTTTGTGTACGATGGCGAATCCTCCTCCAGGGCGGTGGGGGCAGTCCTTTCTCTGGATCTTGTAGTCGTCAGGAATGGCAGCGGTGATGTCGGGGCTGGAGGTGGCATTAGTCCATGATTGCGCGAGGAAGGTGACGTCGGACGAGAGGGTGTCAATCAGGTCCCAGATCTCTAGGGCATTTCGGGGCAGGGAGCACACATTGAGGAGTATGCAAGTCAGGTTTCTGGAGGTAAAAGCATCCGATGGATCCAATGTAGACTGAAAATGGCAAAGTAAGATTAAAACCATACTTAAGTCTTACAAAATTGAAAAAAATGCACTTATCCCTCCGGTAATGTCTGGAAAAAATTATAAATAATTATTATAGCAAAGGTAAATTGGTGCCGTGCTATTAGTGGCCGGTCTTTTTGTTATTACAGAAGTGTCTAAAAGTGTTGTGTTTGAGCAGTGTAAATGCTCAGTGCTCAACAGCAAGGTCAAGAATGTTAGCCAGGGGGGAGGAGCCTAGCGACGAACGAAGATGGCCGCATAAGCCCTCGGCTCCGCTGACCTCCGCCTGTTGCCTGAAGATCCTGAAATATATCCCGCTTTCGCGCCTCACCCCCGTGCGGGGTAATCTTTGCTGACACTGGCGGTGTGGTCCCGAGACCTTTTCCACCCGGATCAGCGGAGTTGTGTCGTGTGAAAGATCCTGGCCTGGAATCGCCTGTAAGCCGGGACCTCGCTTCATGACCCAGCCGGGTTGCTGTGCAGCGGCGGCGCTAGTTACCCCAGACGCGGTCCGGACGATTAACCTGGAGGGTTTCCCAGCCTATATTGGTGAGGTGCCTGAGGTCCTCTACTCACGGCGGGGGTGTGCCTATCCTGAAGGTGGCTGAGAGGTCGGGGATTCCCTTCCCGGAGGTTGGCCGCCTCGCCGGGTTGGTGCTACTGACCGAGAGACCCCGTCCCTGCTCTGAGGAGAGCCTTCAATCCCCCCTGCCCGACCCGCACTTCGGTCCCCGGGAGAATCGGGTGCTCTGCATTCCCATGTCTGGGGCTGCCTGTGTGGAGGCGGTGCGGGGTACTACAGAGCCGTCTTTGAGGACCTTGATGGCCGCCATTAAGGAGCTACGATCCTTCATGGCCTCTACCCTCCAGAAGACGATCGCGGATGTCATCGAAACTGCCCGTTCGCGCAGGAACCCTCCCCTGCCTGGTGCCCCTAAGCTGGCTGTTTTGACTACGCTATTCCCGGTACCTATGAATCGAGACTCCCTTCATGTCGCAACCTCGCAATTGTCGTCTGGAACACGACGTGCTAGTGAACCTATTGTCCCGGAGAGATGCCCGCCATTGTCGGCGCATCCGTCCACAAACATGTTTCTGGTTTTCTCTTCTCCTGAGCCTATGGCTAATACGACCCGGCGGATGCTGCGAACGTTACTCGATTGCTTTGACTTTGCCCAGAGTTTGAGATCGATATGGTCGTATTTTGGCTGGAAGACTGCAGGTGTCATGGCGGCTGTGGATCGTGACGGACTGTGGTGCTTGATCGGACTCCTTCTGCAGGTTCACAGACTGGCTGGGACTTTTCCGGGATGCGTGCTGGTGCAGTTGGCGGTACCCACTGTGAACATTCGAAGGGGTCAAGGGTGAGACTGCTGTAGATCTCGACTTTAGGGGTACATGAAGATCGGGGGATCCGCCATTTTGCTGTGGTGGGGCGGTGTCGGACGCCTTCCCTGGGTTTTAATTTAAATAACATGCTTATTGAATCGCTAGGCTTAGGACTGGGGCTTTGCGTCGCAGGGGAGGGTAAGGGGACCGAGGGCAATTGTGATTTTTCTCCTCCTCCGTCTTTTTTCTTTTTCTTCCTTTTTCCTTTTTTCTATCTTTATATATTTCCCTTTTTCTTACTATATTTCGGGTTTTTTGAAACTGGGCGACAGGCACGCTGCTAGGGGGGTGGGCCATGGCCATCTGCAGAGGTGCAGGGTGGGGGAGGATGGGGTATTATTGTTTTTTTCGTTTCTTGTTTCTATGGCCTCTTTTTCTTCATTAGTTTAACCGGATAGTCGGTCTCTTTTCTTTCCTTTTGGGTTCTGGGATCGGTACAGTAAATTGCCTGTTTTTGACTTCTTGACGGTGGACCGTGGGCTTCGCTTATAAGTGATCCTCGTTATTCCCCTCCGTGTACGGGCAATGGCCGGGTGTGCTTAAGGTTTGATTACATGTGTATACTGACTGCCCGCCTCAAAGATGCCGATGGATATGTTGTGTTTGCTTCCTCCCGCGCCCGATTGTTTTCTATGATCTAGATTCTGTGACTGATCCCTCCTTTCTTTCTTTCTCGTTTTCTGCTCTTTTTGTTATTACATTGAAATTCATTCCTTCTAACGGTCAATATCCTGTTTTAAAACTTTTAAAATTAACCTCATTCATCCTGTGCACAGATTCGTGAGTACTGAAACAATCCTGATCTCTGATCCTGCTGCCGTGCCTCCGGGATGTTCGGCTGAATAGCTGTGTACACCCTATTTATAAATAAAGGTTTTCAAAAAAAAAAAAAAAAAAAAAAAGAGAATGTTAGCCAGAGTACCAACTCTTAGACGAAACGCAGTTTGGCTTTAGGAAGGGACACGGGACGGAGACTGCTTTAATAAAAGCCTCTGATGAAATCAGAACCATCATGGACCAGGGAGGAACGGCCATTTTAATTCTTCTGGATCTATCAGCTGCATTTGACACGGTCGACCATGCTATTTTGGTCGACCGTGTCACAGCTCTGGGGATTGACGGTTCGGCTAGAGACCTTATTTCATCTTTTCTGGCCGACCGCACTCAGACAGTTAAGTTGGGTAATTTCTACTCTCCCGTCTCTGCACTACCATGTGGAGTACCACAGGGCTCCTCGCTAAGTCCCACGTTATTTAACATCTACGTAGCGGACTTAGCGAGGGTAATAAAGGCCTATGGGGTGCGATTAACCTCCTACGCAGATGATACCCAACTGGTGCTGGCGATCCACAAGAACGGCACAGCAGTGGCAGCCAATTTTCAGGAAGCAATGCTTGCTGTCAGTACGTGGATGTCCTCCAATTGCCTAAGGCTCAACTCGGATAAAACCGAGGTTATGACCTTTGGCAACCTCGCCCCAGAATGGTCCTCCATCTGGTGGCCCAAACAACTGGGCTCCCCACCTGTCCCAGTGGCAAAAGCGAGGAACCTGGGAGTCATCTTCGATAGCAAACTAACCTTCAACCTTCATGTTAACAAGGTTGTCTCCTCTGCCTTCTTCATGCTAAAGAAAATAAAGAAACTGCTGCCTTATCTCCCCTCCTCCGCCGGGAAGACCTTAGTTACCACTCTGGTATTTTCCAAAATGGATTATGGAAACGCCCTCTTCCTTAATACCCAGAAATCTGTGCTGTCAAAGTTACAGTCGGTACAGAATGCGGCTGCTAGAACTCTTTTAAACATCCCTCGCCGCCAGCCTACTACTCTTGCCATCCGCCAGCTTCACTGGCTCAGAGTAGAGAGCCGTATTAAGTTCAAGGCCCTCTGCATTGCCTATAAGGCAGTGCATGGAACAGGACCCAAATTCCTGACTGAGGCACTCCAGCTGTACACCCCCAAAAGACTGTTGAGATCTGCCAACACTTGTCTTCTTCCTGTACCTCGCACCAGAACGGCAACTTGGGGAGACCGTCGCTTTTTAGTGGCCACACCAAAACTCTGGAACCTTCTTCCATTAAATATCAAAAATGCCCCCAACCTGATGAGCTTCCGGAGGCTCGTAAAGACATGGTTATTTGACCAGTGAATTCTATTATTATGGTCCTGTTAGCTCACACATGCGCCGAGACACCCCAGGGTATTTGTTTGCGCAATAAAAAATCTCAAAAATAAATAAATAAAATAAAATTAACAAAGGCTGGCATATTTGGCAGTCCATGCACATGGATTTGTAACCCTGGCCTTGATTTGGACATGGTAATGATGGCACATCTTGCATAATGCTGTTGAAAGTAAAGTTAAACTAGTGAGACGTGGTTCTCAAAGTTGAATGACACTAGCGTGGCTGGAGTAAACACTTACTAATACTTGAGAAGATGTCTCCACGACAAACAAGAAGGAATGGACAGAAATATTTTAATCCGTCTTGACGACAGGCAAGCACTCTTGGGAGCATTCAATTCCATGTTTTAATGGTCATCTAAGGCTAACCATTTGCAAATCAGTCTCGGCTTCTTCCTCACTTCCCCAAAAAATAAGCAATCCAGCCAAATGGCCACCGTCCTATGCTGAAAAGCCCAAACAATGAGTTACAACACCAGTTTTGTATGGGAAATGGAATCCAGTACCTAAAGAAAGGGAAAGGACAATCCACTGTGCCAACTTTGTATCCAATGCACTTTGTACAACCAGGGCTCTGGCGGAAGGCATGATGAGGACTTCCCTTAGTGAATAGGACCCCAAGAAATTGAAATGCAACCAATCACTGGGACAGTTCTTTCAGGCCATAAAATATACTATATATTGCATTTATGAGAACACACTGTGAATGTATCAGGCATTCAAAATAAATTAGCCTCTAAACCGCTTACCTGAAAATGTTTTGAAGATTTGGCAAGGGAAGTAAATGCATCATGCTCTTTTTCTTCTATTACGATGAACTTCCGTTTCTATGGGGAAAAACGACTTTAAGTTGTATCCAAATTAAATATTATATAAATCACATGTAAGGAGATCGATGCGCTTCTAATCCTTTACAGAACTCTGAACCTAACAACTGTGTAAAAATTCACAATTTCTAGTATTTTTATGAAATACAGACTTCTTTTATGGAATTGTATAGATTGCTGGGAATTTGCAATAACAATGCCAGTTTTCACAGCTCTATAACCAAAAGATAGGACTTGCCAACTGTGGGCTCTTTGATGTCTGTGCACTTTGTTTAGAGTTTACTCTTTAAAGATATCTGAGTACACAGTAGACTAGTATATGTAGTTTTCATTCTAAAATCCGCCTAAATAAGTATGTCATTTCAAACTAAAACCCCCATTGTCTTACAAAGTGTGCTTATAACGTTGACATGCATCGCCTACACTCATAAATACCAAAGAAGGTAAGGTGCAGTGTTTGAAATTAATCTTTCATATAACTGGAAGCCGGTGTCTTATGACAACGCTGCAGCTGCAGAGTGGGAGATAAACAAGATTTCTGCTGTACCAATCAATAAATATCTGGAGGCATCAGTGACATGAAAGATGAATAAATATTGATACTCTGACAAGTAAAATTCAAGGTGTTTACAATCCTTTCTTTCTCTCTCACTCAATCGCCTTCCCGCTGTAAAATAGGTTCACATTTTTGAGACATGTTTCTCCACCCAGCGCATTTCCGCAGCAGCTTGGAACGACTGTTCCTTGAGGTGTCCCAGCTGCCCAGAGCAGTACCCGTGTCTGGCTTAGGTTGCACCTCACCCCACCTGTCCTTTATGTTGTTGTGGAACAGGCTGGGCCCACCAGAGCTTTTTTGACTGCCCTGTCCCATCCCCAGCCCTCTGAAGGAAAGCATGTGCTCCCACAGCAGGGTTTCAAGGGATGCAAAGATTGGTCCGGGGAGGGCAGAAAGTTCTTCCTCTTGTCCAGCAGGTGCTGTTACCTGGTTGATCCTGCCAGTAGCATATGTCTGTCTCAAGTATTAAGCCATGCACATTTAAGTAACACGGCCGGTACAGTGAAACTAAGAATGGCTAATTAAATCAGCTATGTTTGCTTTCATCGCTCAATCTGTTACTTGCATAACTGTGGTAATTCTACAACTAATACATGCAGATGAGTGCTGACCTCCCGGGATCTCTGCATTTATCAAGCCAAGACCAATTTGGGCTCGCCTGTCTGCTTTGGTGACTGTAGATAACCTTAAGCTGATCGCATGTTCCTGTGACAGTGATTATTCATTCAGATTTCTGACCCATCGACTTTCTATGGTACTTTCTGAGCCTACCATGGTGCCCATGGGTAACATGAAATAAGGGTTCGAGCTAGAGTAGGAAAAACAGCTACCACATCCAAGGAAGCCAGTAAGTGTGCAAATTAGGCGCTCGCGACTCTGGGAGGTAGTGACGAAAAATAACAATACAAGGCTTGTTCAAATGACTACACTTTAACCCTTTAATGAGGATCTATGGTGGATAAGTCTGGTGCCTGCAGCCACTGTATTCCAACTCCAAAACAATATGATAAAGGTGCTGCAGTTTAAAAGCTCATATTTGGATCATGAGATCGAGCTGGCGGTCCACTGCGAGCCGAGCTACCGCCTGCCCCAGCTCCTGCCTCTCGCCACCCCCTTGATGATGTTGAATGTCCTAGGTGTCCAAAAGAATTCACGTTGAAAAATTGAGAGAGTTCATTGTAGGTTGTTCACCTAAATACTTCAGCTAGGAATAGTGCAATAGGACTCGGATTCTATTTTGCTGATTTCCAGTACTGGGGCCATGATTAAAAGGGAAGGTCGGGGGAATTTGTATTGTGCCGCTATAGGTGAAATTCCTGGACTACAGCAAGACGAACCAAAGCGAAAGCATTTTACAAGAATTATTTAATTAATCAATACCAAAAGACCGAGGTACGAAGATGATCAGCTACTGTAGGAGTTCCGACCATAAATGATGCGGTCTAGTGATCTGGTGGTGTTATTTCCATGACCCATCTAGCAGCTTCCAGGAAACCAAAGTGCTTGGGTTCTGGGGAAATATGGTTGGAAAGCTGAAGCTTAAAGCAAGTGACAGAAGGACACCGCCAGCAGTGGAGCGTGATATTTAATTTCACCCAACACAGGAAACCTCACCTGGCCAGAACACAGAAAGCATAGACAGATTTATAGCTCTGTCTCAATTCTGTGGGTGGTGGTGCATGTCCGTTCTTAGTTTTTGGAGTGATTTGTCTGCTTAATTCCATTAACCAACAATAGTCCTTCAAGCTAACTACTTACCCTACCCCCAGTGGTCATTGTACAGCTTCTTAGTGGAACAAGTGCTGTACCGCCACATGAGATTAAGTAGTAACGGGTCTGTGATCCCTTTAGATATATGAGGCTTCATGCATGCTACACTGAACAAATCAGTGTGCATCTACCCTTCGCTGACAGGTGTGGGTAGCCTGTTGAACTCTGCTTGTGATAGGTATTCCAATTATTTCACATGAATGAGAAATTCTTGCTCTTTGTACACACATTCCCGTAGCTACTACCAACAGTTGGTTTAGTAAGGTCTTTTGATTGGCCCTTTTGGGGTCGCAACGCCCATGGCAGAGCACGAAAAAGACAATCGAACTTGACTATCTAGAGGAAGTAAAAGTCGTGATAAGGTTTCTGACAGTGAACTGGTGGAATGACCATTAACAACAGAGCGGTCCAAGCAACTGATGGTGCTGGCCAAACTCTCGGACATAAGATGGACATAACCGCAGATTCTGGTCTTTCCTTTATGTGCTGGATGGTGGAGCGGTTGGACGAGGACCGGGCACAGAACCGCCTCCTCAACCACAGGATGACCTGATGGACAATCAAGGGACCTGAGTGAGTGAAGCCGGCCCCTCCGGGAGGGGCACGATGCAATAGACATCCCTCTCAAGATAGAATCCACGCACACCAATGTGGGAACCAAATCAGTATTTCCCTGGGATGGGACCCCCTAATAGGCCCTGCTGCCTGGTACCTCCCATGCCTGATCTCTACCTACTCGTGTTTCAAGCAACTGAGAAAAGTCCTGTCTTGGGCAGCAGAGCAGCCTAGATGAGAAGAAGTAGGGAATACGAGGGAACACTAGGTGCTCTAAGCGGAGATTTTGTGCTCCTCTAGGCCAGTACGAACTGCTTTTAAGGGGCATGAGGGAAAGTCACACATGGCCATTCGGATATTCACATGTGCACCACCAGGGGGAAGCAGGCGAGTTGCTCTGATGGTACAGGGTAACCTGGCTCTTCTCCCTTCAGTGCCTCTTGCCAGTGCAGAAAAACCCCAGATTGAAGGCATTGCTCAGGGCTGCTGCCTAAGCTGGAAACTCTCGAAGAGCAGGGATTGCGTCCTGGCTCCCGCCTGTTCCAATGGGTGGCAGACAGTCGACGTGTACATAAAGCGACCCTTCCTCGGTGCTGGGTATCTGGTGGCCTGGTTCTATGTGGCTAGGATAGGGTGTGAAAACTTGTGTGGTCCTGTCTTGGTGGGATGGCGGTGGATCTGCCTACCTCCGCTTCTGTGGGAGCCGCTAACTCACCCGCCCGCTAAAGCAGTGGTGTGGGACTCCTGGGCATAGCATCTGAAAACACTTATTAAATCGGGGCAGATCTCCTCAGAGAAAACACAGGACAGAAGGAGGTAGAGATGTACACTTTGTGAATCGCCTTTTGTAGTAAACAGGTCGTGCTACTGTAGAACGACTTTACATAGTACAAAATGCAGTTTGTGAATTAAGCCCACGGTCGTTGGGCAAATAGTACTCAAACTATTCTGGTTACTTTTATGCCCCAACTGAGCACTTTTGTGGCAATCTTGACCTTGAATCTATAATATTTTTGGGTGTGAGTCTGAGAACAATGATGTCTCCAGTTCACTCTAACGATTTGGCACCTTGGCCATTTCTGTATAATACTCCGTTTCTGCTTACTCTAGAGCAGTTTCTAGAACTACTTTGTTCCAAAATGACTGAGACAAGCACCTCTGGTGACACACCATTGATCCCTATACTGATGAAAGACAATCGGAAGTTACAGAAGTATTAACATAGCCAGTAGCACGTTTGCTCTCTGAGACCCCAACAAAGAGTTTGAGACTAGTCAACAGGGCCACAATTGATGATGCTGACATGGAGCAATCCAACAGAAAATAAACCGTGGTGTTTTCTAAGAAAACCATGCACCATTTTTTGAAACTCTACTAAACTTTTACAGGCTAATAAATTACTTGCCTGGGATTAAACAGGCTCTGCAAGTCACATAAAGAATTCCACAAACAAACTCTAACTCCACAAAGAGGAACTTGACCTTTCAAAGACACACTCCAAAGCCACTTCATGGCTTGTGTAGGGGACCACAATGTATTTTTTTGTCATGCTTTGTGGATGTAATTTGGCTGAAACAAAAAGCATTACATCTCAACCCACCCTCCCCCCAATATTGACAGGATTAGAACCCGAGTTTGAAAAGATTATTCACGTTTTCACTCCAGACCTTAGGTGGGCAGTTATTCAGTAGAAAACAATCATAGCTATCTATTGCCTCCATGTCTGGGAACGAAATGGCATGTGCTGCTCTTCCTCCTTACACACTTCACACCTGTTATAATAGTAATGTCCCTTATCCAGGGCCACTGGAATTATGCAATTCTGTGTGTATTCCGTACCATTATGAATTTGCTGCATTTGACACATAATACACCTTCTGCTGCACAATCTGCAGATTGTAACAACAAAAAATGGTTTCTAGCTTCCACTACGTGCAAACAAGGCCCTTCGCAAAGGTTAAGTTGTCATTCAGTTGCTTATTTATGTATTTCGTTTTTAAAACGGTACTAATGAGGTAAAAACGTTGCCCAGACAGTATTAGCATGTGTACAAATGACAAATAATGAAGTAATACTAGAAAAAAATGTGTTGCATTATACCACATAACTTGCTCTTTCTTGTCCCACAGTTTAGCCAAGCCTGCCACATCATTTGGTGCTCCCCTGACACATAATTCCAGTGACCCTGCCTAAATACCTGCACAAAGACAGTCAGCAAATTTATCATCAGCTACATCATACTAGTCAGCCAACACTGCCTAATGTTTCTTCCTTGCCAAAAGGTGTGGAGACATGTTTCTGGCGGTGTTACAGCCACAGCCATGACTCTGAGAAAGGAGTCTGTAAACGTACCAGTTAGAAGACTCTGCTTTGTCCTCTATCTGAGAGAAGCCGCTCACTCAAGAAAGGGGTGAGGCAGCAGAGACGATGTGAAGATTTTCCTTCATGATACCTAGCAGTCATGGATACCCCTGGCTCTGTCCATTGATGGCATAACAAGACGTGGAAATAATGCTGAGTTAGACTGCTAGAGAATATGTCCTTAGTACTTGTCGAGGTGGAAGCGACAACTCGTGCTCTGCTTGCGGGTACTTCACAGCACTATCCAAAGTCACAAATCTTCTTCAGACCTACATTTTAAATTTAAGCTTTGTTATAATTTATCATAAGTCTCACCAAAAGCCCACGCCCTTCAGTCTAAATGTAACACCAAGGATCCTCACAAAGGATCCATCCGCTGTGGCAACGATTGTCAGAAAATCTATGTGTATGCATATCAAAATGATTCATTGTTTAAGAGTCAACACAACTTTTCCCACTTAGGACACTATTCATTCACTCATCTTCTCATTACCAATGCAAATTCTGGTTTGCAAACGCTCCAGGACAAGGTAACTGCATGACACTGTAGTACCAACTGCATGTCTTACAAGTTCTAGATAAACATATCAAGGAGTGGTCTGTGAGAAGCACTAGTAGTTATCCAATCACTACTTTCTCCTTCCGTTTCTCCTTTGACCTAAGAGCATCACATTTAGAACAGCAGCTGTGGAAATAAACCATACCCCGTACATCACTTCTTGCTATGCCAAGCTATATACCTCATTATACCAGGTGTACTGCTGCAGATGAGATCAGTTAAGATCATTAGGATAGGCTTTCAGATAACACGGGTATGGTCCTTTTGATCTCTCACCGGCTCCATCTGTTCCTCACTGTTCCCAATGTTTGAGAAGGCATTCAGTTTCCGCAATAGTGAGCTAGGAGTGGGCTAGGCAAAGTTCATGTGGTGAGCCCACTGTAGCATTGCTTCCATTAGTGCGTTACAGAATGAGAATGACTTGCATGACAATATCGACGTTGTATAGCATAAAGCCATCACCTTGGCATGGAAGGCATTTATCCTTTTTGTAAAGGAAAAAGTGGTGTTATGGTGCACACAGGAAACAGGACACCACAGTCTTAGATGGAGACTACCGGTGAGATACACCTCCGTGGTATTTGCAGTCAAATTCCATCCCCTCAAAGTAGTAGCATCTCCAAAAACATCGCAGTAGAATTGCATACTGAGAAGGTACAAAATGTACATGATGAGTGTTTTAACTATTACCTTCAAATTTTTCGCCACTAGGAAGTAAACCAGCTATTAGTAAACATCATTTTTAGTCCCAGTGCCTTCAGCAGATATTTCTGAGACCAACAATGATTCAACATGCTAGCAATGCACATCATTAATGTTTAAAAGGTTAAGGCTGCTTGTGCAATACCTTAATGATTGATCAGAATTCCTATATGCTTTCCCTCTAAAACACTGTGAAAATCCATTTAAACTTTGAAAGCACCAGTATGGCTGCATCAAATTTGGGCATGTTCCCTTCTACTTCCTCTCAAAAACATTCCTGTGCTTCTATTGCTACTGGAAATAATTGCCACAGAAGGTGGTGCAGGTCAGTAGTAAGGGTAAAAATTATTTTTCAGAATCAATTTACGTCAATTAGCAATTATCTAGCACAACGTAGAGGTCCTCAAAGTTGCTGTGAAGGCCACCATAAGATCTCTATGCATGAGTGAAGGGCGGAGACCATTGCTGACTAATATCGAAAGAAATCCGCTCTCTTACTTGCTCATCTGCTACTTCCATGTTCTTCATGTTTTCCAGATGTATGACTATGTAAGAATCTCAGGAAAATATTTCAAATGCCATTTATCCAATGCAGAAAGGAAATAATCAGGAGAGATGAAAATGTTATTTTAGTGATCAGCTTTGTGAAATCAATCAATCAGGGGTTTGTGAAGGACACTATTCACCCGTGAGGGTCTTATGGTGGGGAAACGTCTGATGTTGAGTGGGAGTTCGTTGCAGGTCTTTTCCACCCGTTCTGGCTCTGAGTATGTGCAGGGTTTCGGCGAGGTCAGCTGAGCAGAGGTTTCTCTTGGGTGCGTGGAAGGATACTCTTTTGTTGAGGTATTGGGGTCCGGTGTTGTGGAGGGATTTGTAGACGTGAGTGAGTACCTTGAAGGTTACCCTCTTCTCGACGGGGATCTAGCGGAGGTGTCGTAGGTGCTAGGTGATGTGTTCATGTCGTGGGATGCCGAGGACGAGCCTGGCGGCGGTGTTCTGGATGGTCTGGAGTTTCCGGAGCAGGGATTTGTTGATTACGGCGTCGAGGGTGTTTCCGTAGTCCAGTCTGCTGGTTACGAGCACTTGGGTGGCGGTCTTTCTGGATTCGGCAGGGATCCACTTGAAGGTCTTGTGAAGGATGTGGAGGGTGTTATAGCACAAGAAGAGACGCCATTGATCTGTCAGGTCATGGTGAGGGAGGAGTAGAGTATGATGCCGAGGTTGTGGGCGTAGTCTGTGGGAGTAGGGGGGCTCCCGAGTGCAGAGGGCCAGCAGGTGTTGTCCAATGCTGAGGGGGTGGGGCAGAAGACAAGGACTTCTGTCTTTGCCGAGTTGAGCTTCAGACAACTGCTGCTCATCCAGGAAGTGATGTCTTTCATTCCTTCCTGGAAGCCGAGTCTGGTGATGTTGGGTTGCCTCATGAGGGAAAGGATGAGCTGGGTGTTGTCAGCATAGGATACTATGCTGAGCCAATGTTTTCTGACGAGGGCAACGAGGGGGGCCTTGTAGATGTTGAAGAGCCTGGGGCTGAGCGACGATCCTTGGGGTACACTGCAGTTGATCTCTGTGGGTTCGGAGAGGGAAGGCAGGAGTCTGATTCTTTGGGTTCGGCCGGTGAGGAATGAGCGGATCTAGTTGAGGACAGTTCCCTGTATGCCGGCGTTGTGGAGTCTGGCAGTGGGAATGCAGTGGGAGATGGTGCCAAAGGCTGCAGAGAGGTCAAGTAAGATGAGGGCTGACGTGTGGCCCTGGTCGAGGAGGGTGCGGATGTCATCTGTGGCGGCGAGGAGGGAGGTCTTGGTGCTGTGGTTGCTGCGGAATCAAGATTGGGAAGAGTCGAGGATGGAGTTGGCTTCGATGAAGCTCGTGAGTTGGCTGATGACGATCTTCTCTGTGACTTTAGCCGCGAAGGGAAAGAGAGAGATGGGTTTGTAGTTTTTGAGGTCCGTAGGGTCTGCGGAGCGCTTCTTGAGGAGGGGCTTTTCCAATTCTCGCCCCTTTAAAATTAACAGTGGTGCAGTTCTCCCGACCTGGACAAGCCGGAAAACATGATCTTGTTGTGGAGTACATCTTCATGCAGTGTATAAAACTTTTTGAGATGTTTTCCACCTTGTCCGGGTAGGGAGGACTGCACAACCATGAAGTTTAAAGGGGCCGCACAGGTTCAGAAGTGTCGAAACCTGTCATGCGGGACAACTGGTCTTAATAAACTGCCTCTGGTTACCCAGAAACCCACTGGAGGTTATTTTGAATTTACAAAGAGTGTGTCACAGCGCAGAACCAGCTAAAGGGCAAGAATTGTACAAAGGACACTACAGGTCCCAGCCTGCACCAACAATAGAACTTACTAGAAAGGCCCACCAGAGGGCCTTACATTTGAAGCAAAATGAGTGTCTATTGTTTCTGCGCAGGTGCACCAACAGCCTGTGATCAAGGCAGCTACGAAACGCGTTAGGCAACTCACTATCTGGATGCCAGTTTGCCTCCATGCAGTGGATATATATATATATATATATATATTCACTGAAAAAACCATAGGTTATAGACCATATATAGTTAGGAATTAGCATTTACAAAACCTTGAAAATTCACTGAAAAAACCATAGGTTAGAGACCATATATAGTTAGCTGGACATTTTATTGACATAAAACCAATAAAATTCCATATATAGTTAGTTGCACTAACTATATATCGCGCACCCGCAATCCACTGCTGATGATGTCACATATTACATCATTCATGACATGGTCAGTGACATCACTGATGACATCACTGATGACATCTCAAATGACATCACTGATGACATGACTGATAACAACATCCAGTGATTTTTTGTTTCTGTAAAGTTTAAATATGTCTTACATATTGAAGAATGAGTGGATGTGTAAGTGTCTGGACGAAGGATTTAGTAGGTGCATGACTGACTGTATGACTGAGTGATTAAATGTGTCTCACTGAGTGCATGGGTTAGTGACTAAACTGTCTTAATTTGTGCATCATTATGTCTGTTGTTCTGTAAACTGCTGCATGTGTTGATCAGTAGCTATATGAGTAACTATATGGGTTATTGATTGATTGCCCAAGTATTTGTATGAGAGACTGAGTGTGTGTGTGGCTGGCTGGGAGGTGTGTGACTCTGTGCAGATCAATGTGTACTTGTATCAATGATTGTATAAGAAGGTAAGTATGTGTTAGTATATGTTTGAAAATGTAAGGTGCTCTATGTTTAACTGTATAGACAAGAAAATGGAAGTGTCCTTGATTCTTTACAGGACTGACTAGGTGTGTGAGTAACTCCATGGATGAGTGGCAGACTGTGAGTGTCTGTATAGGTGTATGAGTGCATATGATAGTGTTGTAAAGATGAGTGATTGTATGTATGAATGATTGTATGGGTGAATGAGTGAAGGTGTGTGTAGACGTAGGAATCAGTGAGTGCGTATGTAGTAACTAGTATTGGTGTGTCAATGGTTTCAAAAATTATACTCTGTATTTAACACTGGGTGAAACAGAGGTTATATTAAAATGTGAGGAGATGCATTGTATTGTCACATGAATGATATCATCAGTGATGTGGTCATTGATGTCAAATGAGATGTCATCAGTGATGTCATCAGTGATGTCATTTGAGATGTCATCAGTGATGTCATCAGTGATGTCACTGACCATGTCATGAATGATGTAATATGTGACATCATCAGCAGTGGATTGCGGGTGCGCGATATATAGTTAGTGCAACTAACTATATATGGAATTTCATTGGTTTTATGTCAATAAAATGTCCAGCTAACTATATATGGTCTCTAACCTATGGTTTTTTCAGTGAATTTTTAAGGTTTTGTAAATGCTAATTCCTAACTATATATGGTCTATAACCTATGGTTTTTTCAGTGAATTTTCAAGGTTTTGTAAATGCTAATTCCTAACTATATATGGTCTATAACCTATGGTTTTTTCAGTGAATTTCAATGGTTTTTTAATAGCAAATATCATAAGCTGTCGAATGTCAAGTACGTGGTAAGTAAAAACATTTTCGTGTTTATGCACACTGATCTGCTTTGAATGCTGCCCCCCCACCCCTCATTTCTATTAGGAGTACTCTCTCTTTGCAGATAGTGAAGGGTAGTTAACGCAGGCCTTTGCCCCCGTTGTAATCCGTCGTGCCTGCTTCTCTCTCCATTTGATTGATTGTTCTCTTTGCTTCATTCTCTATTTACAAACAAGCACAGAGTCGCAATACTCTGTTTAGTCTTTGCAGATAGCGAAAAATCGTGTAAAAAAACAAAAGGAATCGAGCAAAATCAGTAGGCCACTAATGGGATCTCTTTTTGACCTCGCTAAAATAGAAACATTAGGAACAACCTGTTGAAAATAGCAATGTGTATGTACATAAGCGGCGTTCATTTGTGTTCACAGTACCCCTTGTTGATTGTTTGAATCGAGCATTGAATTGTTCGAAGTTGGTTCTCTTAAGGATCTTCTCTGCCTGCAAACGAGGAAGAATAGGAATATTCTCTCTCCCTTTGCAGATAGTGAAGGGTAGGTAACGCAAGCCTTTAACACGTCGTACCTATTTCATTCCTCATTGATTGATTGATTGTCCGAACATTGACTGTTTGGGAATTAGTACTTTTTGGAGGTATTCCCTGTTTGCAAATAAACGTAGGAAAATCTTTGCAAGTAGTGAAAGTGTAGGTAATGCGGACCTTTCTCCCCCGTTGTAATCTGTCATGCCTATCTACTCCCCACTGATTGATGCACCTGTTTCACCCGGACCATTTACTAGAGATAGGTCATCTGGCCCAACAAGAGAGCACCCCTAGTGAAATATGCAATAATAACGAAGTGATCACTGTATCCTGTTAACAGAAACTTTAGCATGAAACAACCTGGAAAGAAAAGAATAGGAAAACGAAAATCAGTAGGCCACTGATGAACTTTTTATTAAATAACAAACAAAGAAACGATAACAATACGTAATGATAAAACCTATTATTGTCCTAGAAACAAGAAACGTTAGAAGTAAGCCCGTAATAAGAAACCTGAAAACATCGCCCCTCACTGCCCCAAAACGTGTCTGTCCCACCGCCTGCCACGGCCAAATAACGGCAAACTGGGAAAGATAGAAGTCAGCAGACATCCGCCCCATTCTAGAAACTTCCAAAGGGCAACAGGTTTTCGGCTACGCCCAGCCGGAAGCAACACATATAAGGCGGGTCCTGCTGCCACGCCTCGGCCAGGAGATCATCACGTAGGGTGTAGCCGGAGGAGAGGCCAAGGCCAGCGGGACCCGGCCAGGGGGATTGACAACGCTGGAGAGTTGCAGGGGGGGGAATGTCCGTGTCCTCGACCCTCCCCTCTCTCTCCCAGTCCGGCCGCGGTGGCCCTTGACAGTTGCAGGTAGTCCCGCCACATTCTCTACCGGTCCGGCCACCAACGGCCGGGGCCGATGGGATCCGGCTGCAGCCGATAAACCAAGGAACCCGTTCATGGGGCCAGAGCAAGGGGCGTCCGGCCGACATCCACCGGAAGCCCGGCCCGAAGACGGACGGGACATTTCTTCTTTCTTCAATAATGGCTTTGACAACACTGGGGGGGATGTCTTGCACATGCCTCCGACCCCCCCCCCCTCGTCCACATCGCCTGGTCCGGCCATAACAAATCTCAAGCGAGACGCCGTGGGGTGCACTGGGAGGGAGAGACGGTGCGAACAGGCCTCTCCCGCCTCCCCAGGTGGAGGCTTTCCACCTGCACCCTCAGCGCTCCAGGCGTCCGGAAAAGGGTTCTTCCACTGTGGCGATGCTGCAACGTCTCCCCGGCAGGGTGGAGCCCGTCCGCTCATTTGACCCCGCGATCGCCAGTAGCTACCGAACTCTCAAAATGGCGATCGACCTGGCTAGAGCGGGCCCAGCATAAAGAAATGGCCCGGTCACTGGTTGACTCCACCACCGTAGTCCTCCACGACCTTGAAGATTCTAGAGGAGCCGCGGGAGTCTCCGACCCCCGCAGACACCCCCGATGGGGAATGACTGCCATGATCGCCCGTGGAGTGACGAAACTGTATCCGCGGGACGTCGGCGCTCCCATGCTGGCGCCAGCCTCACTTTGAATTACTAGAATCCTGCAAACCTCAGTTCCGGTGAAAGCACACTGTGACCCGGTAGGAAAAATTGTTGCACCCCCTCCCCTTTTTGACTGATAGTTCAAACCACCGATCCTTTCCTTTGCCCTTTTACCAGAACTTTGGACTGCCTCCCCCTCTTTTACATTTTCTAGAGAAAACAAAACATTAACCACTACATTAGCATAGCAGTTGACACCAGAACTGTTTTCAAATTGAAAACCAACAACATCTTCAACAGAATCCTTTTTGTTTCTGCTGTGACCCTGCTACAGCACAGGCATTGTCCCCAGCAGTAATTCTGCAATGCCGGTAAGAATAGCTGTGGTGCCTACTGGACTCACTCACCCCCGCGGCGCCCCACGCCGTTATTTGCTGGGCGGCAACTTACTAGACATCACCTTCGTGCCATCTAGATTTCAGCGCGTTCTGCTGCCTTCGAACTATTCGCACAACAGACTGCTACTGACGACCCACCCCCAGGCAACATCTTCTGAATTTTCATAATTTGAAAGAACTAGTAACATGTCCTCATCAGGAATTTCCTCATGAAAAGTCTGCAATGATGATTCTTGTAACTCTATGGTCTCCAAACATTCGATAAATTCGCCATCAAGAGATTGATCAAAAAAATCATTCAAATCATCTCCTCCTTGTGAGAATATTTCGTTATTGGTGCTGTCAATTTCAATAAATGTATTGGATAATTCAAAAGAAATTGCCACGGTCTCTTCGTTGTTTAAATGTTTTTACTGTTTTTGTTTTGTTGTATATATTTATAAGTTATTAAAGTTTTATAATCCTACTACTTTGTTGGAGTGCTATATATTTTTAATGTGACACATAAATGTAAAAACTTTGATGTACAAAGAGTCATCCCTGGAATCTTCCGCTTCAGGCTCGGTCCCCTCCCCAATCACAATACAGGATGGTTTTCAGATAGTAGGAACACGTGTGGTGTGACGGATCTCATCGGGTGTGGGCCTTGATCTACTATAACTCCTTTGAAGAGGGGTGATTCTTTACAGCTGGGGCCATAAACTACATCTGCAGGGCTAGCTGATAGCCTGGACAATCGGACACAGAGGAAGAAGAGTGTCAGAGGGTGCGGTAGTGAATAGGACGAAAGGGAGGTGTCGGGCGGGCACAGGGTGTGATTCTCAGGGAAGAGCAGCGCAGATGGGGAGAGGTTTATTGCCCATGCATAACACAGAGAGCGGGGGTGAGCAGTGCCTGGGGAAGATGCTTGCGAGGGGGAGCCATGCTACGAATCGACAGCGTGCAGAGAGTGGGTCTGGTCAAGGCATCTAAAATGGCTGCCGTGCACGACAAATGTGTGGCATTTCAAAAAAGGCAAGATGGCGCAAACAATGTTTTTCAACACTTCCTCATTTCCTTCGAATCGAACGTTAACAGACGTTGGTGCATATTACCAAAGTTAAGCGATATATATCGCTAACGATGCTTACCAACGAATTTTTTACCGCTAAGCATCGTCAGAAATTATCGAAGATAAACCTTGCTATTATCAAGGTTTATCGCAAATGCGATAAAAAACGACCGCAATGCATTAATATCGCTGAAAACTCAGCGATATTCATGCATTACCGAGCTAATGCTCTTAGCCATGTTATCCACCTCCCATTGGATAACATGGCTAAGAACTGCTCAGGGCAGGTGTTACTTTTTGGAGATATTCGCGCTTAGCGCGAATATCTCCAAAAGTTGGTAATAGGAGATATATATCTTGCATGTTGTAATGCAAATTATTGTGGTATATGGAACTCATACCATAATCTCTCAGGAAAGCAGAAACTGATCCTTTTGGGACCGCCTGAGAAGGCCTAGGGGGTGAGGGGTACTCTACTTTTCCCCCTTTTCACGTTCCGAACTATTTTATTTTACTCTCTTCTGTAATTACACAAAATGGCAGCGATAAGATGCATCAGAGACAGACAGTGAGAGAAAGGAGGCCGGAGATGAAGAAGAGATGTCAAATACACATTGGAGATAATATAGTGGGAGAAGGGAAGTAAATATGAGTAAACTTACCATGTAACATAAAAATGTTGCACTCTATACTATAAGTCTCATTTTATACTACAATCACTTCGCTACAACCTCATAAATTAAAAATAAAAATGAATAATGTCTCAAACTATTTTTGATTTCTAAATATAAATTTATTCTTCTGAATTTTCTAAATTTGAAAGAACTAGTAACATGTCCTCATCAGGAATTTCCTCTTCAATCATCTCATCTGGAATCTCCTCATTAAAAGTCTGCAATGATGATTCTTGTAACTCTATGCTCTCCAAACATTCGATAAATTCGCCATCAACAGATTGATCAAAAAAATCATTCAAGTCATCTCCTCCTTGTGACAATATTTCATTATTGGTGCTGTCAATTTCAATCAATGTAGTGGAATCATTCAAGTCATCTCCTCCTTGTGACAATATTTCATTATTGCTGCTGTCAATTTCAATCAATGTAGTGGACAATTCAAAAGAAATTGCCACGGTCTCTTCATTGTGAGCCATTTTATTTTGAAATTGCTTGCTGTAAATTGCAGAAAAAAATAATCACTTTCATTTATCGTTTTTAGTAATACATAATATAACACTAACTTTATCAAGTATTTAGTATAACAGAACGACTGCAAATAAATAACAGAAAACATTTTTCAAATTATCTTCAAGTGTACAACATAGTTCCCCTTACAAATTAAAAACTCACCTTTTTAAAAGTAGGAGAAGTGTTAGTACTGTGTAAATCAAACACCAGAAATTCACCACCAAAAATTCCTCACAAATGTACCTCAGACAGTAGTATCACAAAATGGCTGTGGTTTCCTCTCATTTGAGATATATACATAACCAATTAACTTTCATCACACACAAATACAAAACCAAAGTAACATTTTAATTGGTTCTAAATTTCAACACTTTCAAATGTGTTTTCCCCATGCAATTTTCCATAGGACATTTACATACGTCTACAGCCTGAATGGCTGAACGGAATTACACCAAACTTGGCAAAATGGTACATCAAACCTAAGAGGTCAGGAAGGATCTACTATGCCCCCTTATGGTCATTTGCCCCTTCGCTTTGGCCTCCTCTTGTCTCTTGATCCTACCGAGAGACAAGATGGCGGCCGCTACGGACTGTTTGGAATGTTTACAGACGCCGGAGAACCAATCAGCTTCGCAAAGCTCCGTAACGCGAAAAGTACGCGAAGCGGGGCGCTGTTACAGATATATATCTTTTTTTGAACGTTAATTTTTCAAAATCCACTGTTGCACATATATTGAGACCTAGCAAAGGCACATCGGGCTACCAGTCCCTAATATTTTGCCAAGTTTCGTGCAAATCCATTCAGCCGTTCGATTATTATTATTATTTTTTTTTTTTGCCCCGCGGGGCCCTTTTAAAACCTCCACATCAAACCTAGGGGGTCAGCGAGGATCTACTATGCCCCCTTATGGTCATTTGCCCCTTCGCTTTGGCCTCCTCTTGTCTCTCGATCCTACCGAGAGACAAGATGGCGGCCGCTACGGACTGTTTGGAATGTTCACAGACGCCGGAGAACCAATCAGCTTCGCTTCACAAAGCTCCGTACCGCGAAAAGTCCGCGAACCGGAGCGCTGCCCGGTCCGCTGTTACAGATATATATCTTTTTTTGAACGTTAATTTCTCAAAATCCACTGAAGCACATATATTGAGACCTAGCAAAGGCACATCGGGCTACCAGTCCCTACAATTTTGCCAAGTTTCGTGCAAATCCATTCAGCCGTTCGGGCTAAAAGTGAGGCCAACCGCCCTATGGGAAACTCAATGTTAAAAACACGTTTTGGGACCCCCCTTTTTTCTCGGCCCCCCCTTGACGAAACCCCCCCAAATTTTCAGGGGCTGCTCAGAAACAAAATGTTCCATTTTCCTGAAAATTTCAGCCAATTCCGTCCACAAACGCCAAAGTTATTAGACATAGAATTTTCAAAAAACCCATAGAGAAAAAATCCTAACTATATATACCTACTGGCGACCGCCAGTAGGTAATATATATATATATTACCTACTGGCGGTCGCCAGTAGGTATATATAGTTAGGATTTTTTCTCTATGGGATTTTTGAAAATTCTATGTCTAATAACTTTGGCGTTTGTGGACGGAATTGGCTGAAATTTTCAGGAAAATGGAACATTTTGTTTCTGAGCAGCCCCTGAAAATTTGGGGGGGTTTCGTCAAGGGGGGGCCGAGAAAAAAGGGGGGTCCCAAAACGCGTTTTTCCCATGTTAATTTCCATAGGGCGGTTGGCCTCACTTTTAGCGCGAACGGCTGAATGGATTTGCACGAAACTTGGCAAAATTGTAGGGACTGGTAGCCCGATGTGCCTTTTGTAGGTCTCAATATATGTGCTCCAGTGGATTTTGAGAAATTAACGTTTAAAAAAAGATATATATCTGTAACAGCGGACTGGGCAGCGGCCCAGGACGCGTACTTTTCGCGCAACGGAGCTTTGTGAAGCGAAGCTGATTGGTTCTCCGGCGTCTGTCAACATTCCAAACAGTCCGTAGCGGCCGCCATCTTGTCTCTCGGTAGGATCGAGAGACAAGAGGAGGCGAAAGCGAAGGGGCAAATGACCATAAGGGGGAATAGTAGATCCTCGCTGACCCCCTAGGTTTGATGTGGAGGTTTTAAAAGGGCCCCGCGGGGCAAAAAAAAAAAATAATAATAATAATCGAACGGCTGAATGGATTTGCACAAAACTTGGTAAAATATTAGGGACTGGTAGCCCGATGTGCCTTTGCTAGGTCTCAATATATGTGCTCCAGTGGATTTTGAGAAATTAACGTTCAAAAAAAGATATATATCTGTAACACCGCACCGCTTCGCGTACTTTTCGCGTTACGGAGCTTTGCGAAGCGAAGCTGATTGGCTCTCCGGTGTCTGTAAACATTCCAAACAGTCCGTAGCGGCCGCCATCTTGTCTCTCGGTAGGATCGAACAGCTGAATGGATTTGCACGAAACTTGGCAAAATTGTAGGGACTGGTAGCCCGATGTGCCTTTGCTAGGTCTCAATATATGTGCTTCAGTGCATTTTGAGAAATTAACGTTCAAAAACAAGATATATATCTGTAACAGCGCTCCGCTTCGCGGAGATAAAATTATATGTGTATTACCTAGCTGTTGCTAACACCAGTTAGCGACGGCTAGTAGAAGATAGCGACCATCTTGGGCCCCACTTTGCATGTGAGTGATATTTATCACTAATGACATGGAAAGTGGGCATGCCAAGATGTTAGCGACTGGAAACAGTCGCTAACATCGCTATCTCCTATTATCAACTTTTGGAAATATTCGAGATAAGCGCGAATATCTCCAAAAGCTACCACCTGCCCTGAGCAGTTCTTAGCCATGTTATCCAATGGGAGGTGGATAACATGGCTAAGAGCATTAGCTCGGTAATGCATGAATATCGCTGAGTTTTCAGCGATATTAATGCATTGCGGTCGTTTTTTATCGTATTTCCGATAAACCTTGATAATAGCAAGGTTTATCTGCGATAATTTCTGACGGTAAAAAAATCGTTGCTAAGCATCGTTAGGGATAAATATCGCTTAACTTTGGTAATATGCCCCAACGTCTGTTAACGTTCGATTCGAAGGAAAGCAGGAAGTGTTGAAAAACATTGTCTGCGCCATCTTGTCTTTTTTCAAATGCCACACTTTTGTCGTGCACGGCAGCCATTTTAGATGCCTTGACCAGACCCACTCTGTGCACGCTGTCGATCCTTAGCATGGCTCCCCACCCTCGCAAGCATCTCCCCCAGGCAGTGGTCACCCCCGCTCTCTGTCTTATGCATGGGTAATAAACCTCCCCCCATCTGCGCTGCTCTTCCCTGAGAATCACACCCTGTGCCCGCCCGACACCTCCCTTTCGCCCTATTCACTACCGCACCCTCTGACACTCCTTTTCCTCTGTGTCCGATTGTCCAGGCTGGGCCTAGGGTATCAGCTAGCCCTGCAGATGTAGTTTATGGCCACAGCTGTAAAGAATCACCCCTCTTGAAAGGAGTTATAGTAGATCAAGGCCCACACTCGATGAGATCCGGCACAGCAGAAGCGTTGCTATTATCTGAAAAGCATCCTGTATTGTGATTGGGGAGGGGACCGAGCCTGAAGCGGAAGATTCCAGGGATGACTCTTTGTACATCAAAGTTTTTACAATTATGTGTCACATTAAATATATATAGCACTCCGACAAAGTAGTAAGATTATAAAACTTTAATAATTTATAAATATATACAAGAAAACAAAAATAGTAATAACATATAAACATTTTTAGGGAAAAACAACGAAGTAGCGGTCGGCTGTGCGAATAGTCCCAACGCAGCACAACGTCCAGATTTCCGGCGTGGGGCGTCGCGGGGGGTGGGTCATCAGTAGCAAACTGTTGTGGGAATAGTTCCAAGTCAGCAGAACGTGCCGAAATCTAGATGACACGAAAGTGATGTCTAGTAAGTTGCCACCCAGCAAATAACGGCATGGGGCGTCGCGGGGGGTGGGTCATCAGTAGCAAACTGTTGCGCGAATAGTTCCAAGGCAGCAGAACGATGGCACCAAGGTGATGTCCAGTAAGTTGCCGCACTGGTTTTGGTATCCTACAATGCTGCTCCGAATAACGGCGTGGGGCGCCCCGGGGGAGGCGGTGTGAACGGGCCTCTCCAGGTGGAGTGTCATCTGTTGTAGTGGGGCGCCCCTTTACCGTTTCAGTTGCCATTCCGTCCGTTTTTGGTCCACTGTGTCAAATGCCGCAATTCAGCTGAGTTGCGCCCACTCTTGCGGTGCAGCGATAGGCGGCTGTCACAGGAGTCTCAAAATGGCGGCAGGCTCTTTCCTTTTTGGGCCTGGTCCACTGAAATGGCCCTGGGACACCTTGGAAATCGGACGCTTGTCTGCTAGGTCTTGGACCCCATTCTCGAAAGCGTCCCCTCCGCCTTGAGAATTCATCAAAAGTTTTGGGGGCTCCGACTCCTGCAGGCTTCTGGTGGGGAGCGACTGCCATGATTGCTCGCGGAATGACCACGACTGAGCTACGAGATGGTGGTGCTCTCATGCTGACGCCAGCTTCAGTCTGAAACATCCAGAAACAAGGTGCGGCTTTCATCGTTTGGGGAAAAAAAAACGTTTTCATCCAATGAAAAGTGTTGTTTTTAGGTCACATGATCAAGCCTTCCATCATTAGGAAACCAAAAGTAAAATGAACCAATGAAAAGTTTTATAAACAAGTCACATGACCTGTTATGCGGCATAGGGTGTAAAATGCGGAGAAAATACGTTGGTACGTGAGGCGGCGTCAGTAGCGGACCGATGTGCGAATAGGCCGAAGGCAATACAACGCGCCAAGATCCGGATGGCACCGAGGTGGTGTCCAGCAAGTTGCAGCACTGGTGTGGCCATCCTACAATGCTGAAAGTCGGCGTGGGGCGCCCCGTTGGCCTGTGAGTTTGCGTCAGTAGCGGACCGATGTGCGAATAGGCCGAAGGCAGCACAACGCGCCAAGATCCGGATGGCACCGAGGTGGTGTCTAGTAAGTTGCCGCACTGGTGTGGCCATCCAACAATGCTGTAAGTCGGCGTGGGGCGCCCCGTTGGCCTGTGAGTTTGCGTCAGTAGCGGACCGATGTGCGAATAGGCCGAAGGCAGCACAACGCGCCAAGATCCGGATGGCACCGAGGTGGTGTCTAGTAAGTTGCCGCACTGGTGTGGCCATCCTACAATGCTGAAAGTCGGCGTGGGGCGCCCCGTTGGCCTGTGAGATGGCGTCAGTAGCGGACCGATGTGTGAATGGGGCCGAAGGCAGCGCAACAATATTTTCGGAATAGAAGACACCACTAGGCGCTGAGATGCCAAGATCCGGATGGCACCGAGGTGGTGTGTAGCAAGTTGCCGCACTGGTGTGGCCATCCTACAATGCTGAAAGTCGGCGTGGGGCGCCCCGTTGGCCTGTGAGTTTGCGTCAGTAGCGGACCGATGTGCGAATAGGCCGAAGGCAGCACAACGCGCCAAGATCCGGATGGCACCGAGGTGGTGTCTAGTAAGTTGTCGCACTTCTGTGGCCATCCTACAATGTTGAAAGTCGGCGTGGGGCGCCCCGTTGGCCTGTGAGATGGCGTCAGTAGCGGACCGATGTGCGAATGGGGCCAAAGGCAGCGCAACAATATTTTCTGATTTGAAGACACCACAAGGCGCTGAGATGCCAAGATCCGGATGGCACCGAGGTGGTGTCTAGCAAGTTGTGGCACTGGTGTGGCCATCGTACAATGGTAAAAGTCGGCGTGGGGCGCCCTGTTGGCCTGTGAGATGGTGTCAGTAGCGGACTGATGTGTGAATGGGGCCAAAGGCAGCGCAACAATATTTTCTACTATATTTTCGGAGTAGAAGACACCACAAGGCGCTGAGATGCCAAGATCCGGATGGCACCGAGGTGATGTCTAAGTTGCGGACCGATGTGCGAATGGGGCCAAAGGTAGCGTAACAAGATTTTCTGTATGGAAGATACCACTAGGCGTTGAGATGCCAAGATTCGGATGGCACCGAGGTGATGTCTAGCAAGTTGTGCCACTGGTGTGGCCATCGTACAATGGTAAAAGTCGGCGTGGGGCGCCCTATTGGCCTGTGAGATGGTGTCAGTAGCGGACTGATGTGCGAATGGGGCCAAAGGCAGCGCAACAATATTTTCTGACTGACACCACAAGGCGCTGAGATGCCAAGATCCGGATGGCACCGAGGTGATGTCTAAGTTGCGGACTGATGTGCGAATGGGGCCAAAGGCAGCGTAACAAGATTTTCTGTATGGAAGATACCACTAGGCGTTGAGATGCCAAGATTCGGATGGCACCGAGGTGATGTCTAGCAAGTTGGTGTGGTCATCCTACAATGCTGAAACTCGGCGTGGGTCACCCCATTAGCCTGTGAGATGGCGTCAGTAGCGGACCGATGTGCGAATAGGCCGAAGGCAGCACAACGCGCCAAGATCCGGATGTCACCGTGGTGGTTTCATAGTTGAGAGGCACTTCATCTGCAGTGGGGCGCCGAGATCCGGATGGCACCGAGGTGATGTCTAGCAAGTTGCTGTACTGGTGTGGTCATCCTACAATGCTGAAATGTAGTGGGGCGCCCATTTACCGTTTCAGTTGCCATTCAGCTGAGTTTCGGCTGCTCTTGATGCTACAGCGACAGGCGGCTGCAAGAGGACTCTCAAAATGGCGGCCTGTTCTTTGTATTTGGGCCTGGTCCACTAAAATGGCCCTGGTACACCTTAGAACTCGGACGCTCGATTTTTTTTCCTTTCCTGTACATGCAAAAAAAGGTAAATGCCCGGTACGTTACACGCTTCATCTGCCACGATGAACTCTCCAGAGGAACCGAAAAAAAATATAGTTGTGGTAACTATACCATGCATCGTCATATGGAGAGGTGGCACCAATTAATTATAGTGCTGCATAAAAGAGAGATTTGGAGGAGAACCCCTGACCTGCTAGTACATTCATCAAAGAAGTGGCACTGAGAGCTTCAGAGGCAAGGGAAACGGTCCCAAATATTTAGAAGAACTTTGGAAAGATTAAAATGACATGTTTAGATTGTGGTAAATTAATTTCATGTGGACAGATGTGTTACTCTAATAAATACAGCATATGAACATCATCATAGTCGATGGTTGGTAGAGACATTTTGAGTATATTCTGGACCTGCCCGTCCTCGCCCAAAATGGCGCCGGAATAAATGGGACTCGTAACTCCTTGTTGTGTACTGGTTGCAGAACCTTGAAATCACGAGATACGTATGCAGTTTTGAAGCACATGGCGGGCGGGGACGAGAATTGATTGAATATTTCGACATCCCTATTGATATTAAGTTCTGATGTGTTATTGATTACTGTGCTGTTGAAAATTCGAATTAACGTCACCCATGGTACTTGCCCGCAAATGTATATCTAGATAATTTTATTGTAACTGGCCCTGTCGTATTTTAATTATAAAATGTACGTCCACCGATTCCGTAACTGTTAGACACCTTAGTTCTTGCAACCTAATGGCCCGCCCGTTACGTTCCTCTACAGTGTAAATGTCTATTCATCATATACGATTACAGTTTGCTCCGTGGCAGGCCCACGTGGTTATAGGCTCGTATTTGTATAATGAAATTTTCACAATAAAGGTTTTTAAAAGAAAACATGGTAGTAGTATATACATTGGTAAAGTTTTTAATAATAGTCACTGTTTTAGAATCATTAAAAGGCAAGTGAAATAAAGCAGACCAATTACATGAAGGGTAAAAGGTATAATACGAAGGAACGCGGTAAAGATAAATGGTCAAGGGCTGTTGTGTTTTCTATTCCTGCAACATAAAGTGATCGATAAGAATCTCATATTCAGGCGTATCGGCGACTAAGACAGCAGGTCGACCCTCTTTTGCTCAACGGCTCCGTCATGGGACGAAGAAACGCTCTTTTTCTCGAAAAAAGAATATATTTTACTTGCAGGACAGTTGTAAAATTTCCGGGAAAGTACATTAGCCTGGAACATTATAACATATATTTAAGAAAAAATAATGTTCGGAAGTAATTAAAAGCGTAATTTTTAGGTGATATGACCAAGGCTTTCATCATTAGAATAAGAAAAGTAAAATGAACCAATGAAAAGTTTTATTAACAAGTCACATGACTTGTTATGCTTACGTTACGCGCTGCGCGCCCCGGATGACTTCCGGATGCGCTAACGCGGCGCGTCATATGACGCATTACGCGACAACGCAGGTCCAGAATATAGTCAAAATGTCTCCACCAACCAGCGGTCGAAACACAACCCCTTTCAGCAGGCTAAATAGTTCTGTTAAATGACAACAGAAGGGACAGGCAACAAGAACCATCAGTCAAAGAGGGGAGGGCTAGGTCTTCTCTACCGGGTTACATTGGGGCGCTACCGGAACTGATCGAATTGGTAGTCTACAGTGTTTCTGGATGTTTCAGACTGAAGCTGGGGTTAGCATGAGAGCACCACCATTTCGTAGCTCCGTTGTGGCCATTCCGCAACCAATCATGGCAGCCGCTCTTTATCGTTATTTTGGGCGGGGTGGGTGGCGGAGCCGAGCTGTTTTGCAGCCATCATTGTGTGGAGTTCAGTTCATCTCACTAGTTTTGTATTTGTCATGAGGGGTTGTTCCTAATGTTTCTATTTTAGCGAGGTCAAAAAGAGATCCCATTAGTGGCCTACTGATTTTACTCGATTCCTTTTCTTTTTTTTTACACGATTTTTCGTTATCTGCAAAGACTAAACAGAGTATTGCGACTCTGTGTTTGTTTGTAAATAGAGAATGAACCAAAGAGAACTAATTCTAAAACAGTAAATACTTGGATAACAATCAATCAAATGGAGAGAGAAGCAGGCACGACGGATTACAACGGGGGCAAAGGCCTGCGTTAACTACCTTTCACTATCTGCAAAGAGAGAGTACTCCTAATAGAAATGAGGGGGGGGGCACCATTCAGAGCAGATCAGTGTGCATAAACACGAAAATGTTTTCACTTACCACGTACTTGACATTCGACAGCTTATGATATTTGCTATTAAAAAACCATTGAAATTCACTGAAAAAACCATAGGTTATAGACCATATATAGTTAGGAATTAGCATTTACAAAACCTTGAAAATTCACTGAAAAAACCATAGGTTATAGACCATATATAGTTAGGAATTAGCATTTAAAAAACCTTATTTTACTCACACAAAACCATTGAAATTCCATATATAGTTAGTTGCACTAACTATATATTGCGCACCCGCAATCCACTGCTGATGATGTCACATATTACATCATTCATGACATGGTCAGTGACATCACTGATGACATCACTGATGACATCTCAAATGACATCACTGATGACATCACTGATGACATCTCATTTGACATCAATGACCACATCACTGATGATATCATTCATGTGACAATACAATGCATCTCCTCACATTTTAATATAACCTCTGTTTCACCCAGTCTTAAAAACAGAGTATAATTTTTGAAACCATTGACACACCAATACTAGTTACTACATACGTACTCACTGATTCCTACGTCTACACACACATTCACTCATTCACCCATACAATCATTCATACATACAATCACTCATGTTTACAACACTATCATATGCACTCATACACCTATACAGACACTCACACTCTGCCACTCATCCATGGAGTTACTCACACACCTAGTCAGTCCTGTAAAGAATCAATCACACTTCCATTTTCTACTCTATACAGTTAAACATAGAGCACCTTACGTTTTCAACCATATACTAACACATACTTACTCTCTTATACAATCATTGATACAAGTACACATTGATCTGTACAGAGTCACACACCTCCCAGCCAGCCACACACACACTCAGTCTCCCATGCAAATACTTGGGCAATCAATCAATAACCCATATAGTTACTCATATAGCTACTGATCAACACATGCAGCAGTTTACAGAACAACAGACATAATGATGCACAAATTAAGACACTTTAGTCACTAACCCATGCACTCAGTGAGACACATTTAATCACTCACTCATACATTCAGTCATGCACCTACTAAATCCTTCGTCCAGACACTTATACATCCACTCATTCTTCAATATGTAAGACATATTTTAACTTTACAGAAACATAGTCACTGGATGTTGTCATCAGTGATGTCATCAGTGATGTCATTTGAGATGTCATCAGTGATGTCATCAGTGATGTCACTGACCATGTCATGAATGATGTAATATGTGACATCATCAGCAGTGGATTGCGGGTGCGCAATATATAGTTAGTGCAACTAACTATATATGGAATTTCAATGGTTTTGTGTGAGTAAAATAAGGTTTTTTAAATGCTAATTCCTAACTATATATGGTCTATAACCTATGGTTTTTTCAGTGAATATATATATATATATATATATATATATATATATATATATATATATATATATATATATATATATCTCCTAATGAGCCCTAAGGCAGGCTGCTGCAGGCTAGTAGCCGCATTGGTAAGTACAGAGTCACACACTGACAATTCAGCAGTGCTAACTTCTGAATGGGACTCCTATGTACGGTACTTCAAGATATCAAAATAATCATTGCACTAAACTCGGCGTATTGCCCAAGTCGAACTTAATGGAACTTAATGCAACTTATGCCAAAATGGCAGTCTTAGAAAGTTGCCACTTTGTTGTCCAAAAGCTTCCAGTGACCAATTACGGTTGCACGCAAGCAGCAGTGCTCAAGACAGGGTGACATACCCTGAAACAGGTCCCGGGATGCTTGTTTCCGGTCCAGGGAGGACCTGGCCTGGCAGTTAGATCTGGAATGTTCCCATGGGGCACAGGGTCAAGACTGATTTGCATATGGCTGGGTCCAAACTGGGGTGGCGTAGTGGGCAAAAGAACGGTGGATTTAACCCAGATCTTTTGACTGGGGAGAATGTTTGCATTGTCAGCATTCCGTCCATCATTTGTTTGCTGTAACACAAGAACATCTTATGGCCTCCTGGGGAGAGGTATGAACGACTCTCAAGGAGGAACACAAAGGCTCTGCCAATGCAAGAGAGGTGACCTTCTCTTGGGAGGAAGGCCAAACAGGGTGTGAGCCCAAAAAGTGAGCTTCAAAGGGGAAGCTGCCTTTGAAGGGCAAATGGTAGTCACACACTAGAGGGTGGCTCTTCTGTGTTAGATGATTGACTGGCATCTCAGACAGAGAGGAAGAAGCTGTTGCCAAATCAATTTTTCCGTGGGCGTGTTGCCCCCAAGTAGCCACACATGTACCCTGGGATAGCTAGATGCCACAATTCACAGGAGGTTGTCATCAGACAGGAGGGACCCGGTAACCTGATTGGCTAGTTAGCTGCCTCAGTCCACTGAGCTCGCAGTGGGAATAAAAAAAGGCACCCAACACCCAGATCTCAGATTACGTCTTTACTGGAGATTAGACCTAAGAAGGTCTGAACGCTGTTCCCTGGATCAAGCAAAAGAGAGAGGCTGCACCGAAGATTGGATTGCACCTGCTGCACATTGGGCTAGCAAAGGCAGGACTGTGCCTGTGGGGTCCCGCTCGAGAAAAAGACGCCCGACCCCCTGACTGTGAAGTTGATTTCAAAGAGTCAGCTGGCTGACTCCCTGTCACAGCCACATGTCCATAAAAGCTGGAAATATTTAACAACAAGGGGTGGTGATGGACAGAGTTTCTCAATTAAGCAGAATACTCTCACCCAGTCAAGAGATCAGGGCTGGATCCAACACCGTTTTTTAGCTCACTGCACCATCCCAGTTCAGAACCTGGCTATATGCAAATTAGTTTGTTCCTGTCCCAGTGCATGATGGGAACAGGGCAAACCAAACTACCAAGCCAATTCTTACACTGGGAAGGAAACAAGCTTCCGGGGACCGGTTTCTGGCATTTCAGCCGTCGTCGGCCCGGCTTGCTTGAATCCTGATGGTGCAATGAGCAAGGGACTCACATCTGAGTATACCCTTCCACGCTTAGGGTGGACAAAATATTTAACAACAAGGGGTGGTGATGGACAGAGTTTCTGAATTAAGCAGAATACTCTCACCCAGTCAAGAGATCAGGGCTGGATCCAACACCGTTTTTTAGCTCACTGCACCATCCCAGTTCAGAACCTGGCTATATGCAAATTAGTCTGTTCCTGTCCCAGTGCATGATGGGAACAGGCCAACCAAACTACCAAGCCAATTCTTACACTGGGAAGGAAACAAGCTTCCGGGGACCGGTTTCTGGCATTTCAGCCGTCGTCGGCCCGGCTTGCTTGAATCCTGATGGTGCAATGAGCAAGGGACTCACATCTGAGTATACCCTTCCACGCTTAGGGTGGACAAAATATTTAACAACAAGGGGTGGTGATGGACAGAGTTTCTGAATTAAGCAGAATACTCTCACCCAGTCAAGAGATCAGGGCTGGATCCAACACCGTTTTTTAGCTCACTGCACCATCCCAGTTTAGAACCTGGCTATATGCAAATTAGTCTGTTCCTGTCCCAGTGCATGATGGGAACAGGGCAAACCAAACTACCAAGCCAATTCTTACACTGGGAAGGAAACAAGCTTCCGGGGACCGGTTTCTGGCATTTCAGCCGTCGTCGGCCCGGCTTGCTTGAATCCTGATGGTGCAATGAGCAAGGGACTCACATCTGAGTATACCCTTCCACGCTTAGGGTGGACAAAATATTTAACAACAAGGGGTGGTGATGGACAGAGTTTCTGAATTAAGCAGAATACTCTCACCCAGTCAAGAGATCAGGGCTGGATCCAACACCGTTTTTTAGCTCACTGCACCATCCCAGTTCAGAACCTGGCTATATGCAAATTAGTCTGTTCCTGTCCCAGTGCATGATGGGAACAGGGCAAACCAAACTACCAAGCCAATTCTTACACTGGGAAGGAAACAAGCTTCCGGGGACCGGTTTCTGGCATTTCAGCCGTCGTCGGCCTGGCTTGCTTGAATCCTGATGGTGCAATGAGCAAGGGACTCACATCTGAGTATACCCTTCCACGCTTAGGGTGGACAAAATATTTAACAACAAGGGGTGGTGATGGACAGAGTTTCTGAATTAAGCAGAATACTCTCACCCAGTCAAGAGATCAGGGCTGGATCCAACACCGTTTTTTAGCTCACTGCACCATCCCAGTTCAGAACCTGGCTATATGCAAATTAGTCTGTTCCTGTCCCAGTGCATGATGGGAACAGGCCAACCAAACTACCAAGCCAATTCTTACACTGGGAAGGAAACAAGCTTCCGGGGACCGGTTTCTGGCATTTCAGCCGTCGTCGGCCCGGCTTGCTTGAATCCTGATGGTGCAATGAGCAAGGGACTCACATCTGAGTATACCCTTCCACGCTTAGGGTGGACAAAATATTTAGCAACAAGGGGTGGTGATGGACAGAGTTTCTGAATTAAGCAGAATACTCTCACCCAGTCAAGAGATCAGGGCTGGATCCAACACCAATTTTTAGCTCACTGCACCATCCCAGTTTAGAACCTGGCTATATGCAAATTAGTCTGTTCCTGTCCCAGTGCATGATGGGAACAGGGCAAACCAAACTACCAAGCCAATTCTTACACTGGGAAGGAAACAAGCTTCCGGGGACCGGTTTCTGGCATTTCAGCCGTCGTCTGCCCGGCTTGCTTGAATCCTGATGGTGCAATGAGCAAGGGACTCACATCTGAGTATACCCTTCCATGCTTAGGGTGGACAAAATATTTAACAACAAGGGGTGGTGATGGACAGAGTTTCTGAATTAAGCAGAATACTCTCACCCAGTCAAGAGATCAGGGCTGGATCCAACACCGTTTTTTAGCTCACTGCACCATCCCAGTTCAGAACCTGGCTATATGCAAATTAGTCTGTTCCTGTCCCAGTGCATGATGGGAACAGGGCAAACCAAACTACCAAGCCAATTCTTACACTGGGAAGGAAACAAGCTTCCGGGGACCGGTTTCTGGCATTTCAGCCGTCGTCGGCCCGGCTTGCTTGAATCCTGATGGTGCAATGAGCAAGGGACTCACATCTGAGTATACCCTTCCACGCTTAGGGTGGACAAAATATTTAACAACAAGGGGTGGTGATGGTCTAGAACCTCCTTACTTAAACTGTCTAAAGAACTTTTGCCTTAAAGCATAGCGTGCCTCTCTCTCCATAGACTCTCCTATAGTTATATGAATGTCCCGAACTCCTGTCTCATTTGTTTCTGAGATAATTCTAGAATACTAGTCCTAATCAAAGCCTATCCCATCTTTAGTGATTCATCTTAAACGTTCTAATTCTTGATCCTTCATTTAAGTGTGTCCTGGTTCCATTAGTTTATAAATGGTTGCACTGACTTATTTCTGGTTCTACGTGTTTAGACGCCGGCAGACCCCCCAATCGGACAGCGAAGAAGAGACAACCATTAGATTGCCTTCGCACCGCCACCAACATGACGGCATCCGTCGGCTAAACAGTAGAAACCTATAGACCCCCAGCGTAAATACAGTGGACGGTAGCTAAAGACGTGCCCACTATTGAAATTGACCGCAAGGGTTCACATACAGCCGTCTCCATTCAGCCGTTTCGATCCCTGGCTCTACATGTTTAGACGCCACCAGACCCCCTAATTGGAAAGCTAAGAAAAGACAACCATCAGATTGTCCTTGCACCGTCACTAACATGACGGCATCCATCGGCTAAACCCTAGAAACCTGTAGACCCCCAGCGCAAACGCAGTAGACGGAAGCTAAAGATAGTCAGCGCTACAAGAAACGCTCAGAGATCTACCCTAGAGCACCTACGAACTAAATCTACAGCAGTTCCAAACTTGAAGTCTGCCGTTAGATAGCAGGACACCGACTGAAAGAGAAATAAAACACACAAAATAACCTACTATACAGCGCCCACGTCTTAAAGACATACTCCCTATAGGTCAAGATCTCTCTATCCTCCTGTGAGAACCAGCATCATTTATTTATCCAGGTCCATTTGGATACTCACATGGCTCCCTGATGAAGGCCCCCAGCCGAAACGCGCGTAGATGTCATATCTAGCCATGTTTTTATGTATAGTGTGCTGAAACAATCTTCCACACAACCTTCAAGTCTAAATTAATTACCTTGAAATGTGTATAGGATGTAATAACAAGTATATGTATATGTAGACTGACAGTCACATGTATAGTGGAGGCATGCACACGATAATTACCTGTAACAAAATAACGATATTGTGTATAGAATAAAATAAAAGCCATATTTTTGTATCACACACTTTGTTCTGCAATAGTTCTTGCTGTCATTTGTCCTCTTTTACCTTCTATTTAAAACCAGTTCCTAATTACTTTTCTTTCAAATATTGCACTGACTTATTTGCTATTCAGCTATGTACTTTCTGTTATTCTGATTATCGATTGCTTAATTACTGTGAATTTGATGATTTCTGAATTTTACTAAATTAGATAAAGACTTTAAAATTTCCAGTTGTCCGTGGTCATTTTACAAAGAGTTTTGAATGTCATTTGTTGGGTTTGTATTTTGCTGCCTTTCCTTTTACAGCTAACTCCCTGATCCATTGTGGTCATAGGTACCCGTGTCGGTGGATGGTAAGTCGGGTACGCTGAAGAATAACGAAAGGAATTCCCAAATATCTGATAGCAGACCGTGAGGTCATCCGATCAATGTATATGGTGATTTGAAATATATGGGCCCGAAGCCGGAAGTGGCGAAATTATTGGCCGGGTGACCCGCGCGCTCTATCAGTATTTTCTGGTAGCAGAGTTATGGTTAGGGAATAGTTAAAGGTTGGGTAGGACTAGTTAAGCTAAGTCAAAGTCGGTAGCTGCTAGTATATTGCTGCTATAAGAGCGGCCATTTCAGGGGACCTGATCACTCTCTTGAGGTGCGATGCTTTTGAAATTTATCAATTGTTTGAAAATTGTTTTTTCTTGTTCTTATATTGTTATATGTATTAATCCATGCGTATGTAAAACGTTTTGTTAAGTGTTGTCGGAACTCCCCGGGGAATTGAATGGCAAGTGGTGAATAGAATCCATTGCCTTGAGGTCGCAGGCTCAAGGAAAGTTAGGTGCAGGTTAGGAAGGACCGGAAGCACTAACTAGGGTTTTTTCTGAATACATGTGTGAATAAATGTTAGTAACGAGGTTCATCGGCAAAATTCCAATAGTGGCGTAACCTAGTAAGGGTCACATCGGAAGAGTAGCAGGTTCATCGGAGCTTGGGTGAAAGCAAAGGGGTCCGCTGGGAAACCTTAGACTCGGATATATCCCGGAAAGAGTGGATGGGTCTAGGGAAGTAACAGGTTCACTAATGCTAGAGTGAAGGGTAGGCGGAAGAGGTCTACCCGCAGCGTGTGAAAAGTAAATGGAAGTAATTTACTTGCAGTAAAACAACTCTTTCCTGTCTAGACACTTGAGCACTGTGGCGAATGTGTATTCGTTGTAAAATAACCAAGCACTAGCGCTTTAGAAAGAAAGAAAGTTTCCGTTACCTTGTGAAGGGAGGGAGTCAGTCGCGAAGCGTCTCTGACGTCACTCCGAGCCGCGCTGGGATTGGTAGAAACAGCGGGCGGGTAGCGGGGCTGGAATTGTAAAGGAGGGGTGAGCGCCGAAGCGTGAGAACTGTCTCGCGAAAAGGCCGCGCACCCATTGGCTGAAACTATTTGAACTTGTGCACCCCATTGGTCGCACGGAATTGCAAGACGCATTCTGATTGGAGGAAATTTTGTAAACAAAGTTAAGCGTAGAAATCGTATGTGGAACTCGTATACTCCAGAGACTAGACCCGATCCAAGAAACCTAGGTTTTGAAAGGGATCAGTGGAAGGCTAATAGATACGGCATTATGTATGGAAATAAGCGAAAAATGTCCCTTGTAAATAAGGTAAAGAATTACTTCAAAAAGGACAAGCCGATTCAAACTAGAGAGGGCATTGTTATTCCACCACCAAATACTCCCGCCTCTTTCATGATGTTTGACAGAGGGTACAATACGTGTGTGTGGTTAGAAAATTGGGTGAAATACACAAAAGACGACGGAATAATGGCCTTTCCGTTAGAAGGTACCTTTAATGGTAGGATCTTATTCAACTTAAGAACCCGAATGAATAAATTACATCCCAGACCGAGACTAACGCAGTATGAGGCATTAGAGGAATGGGAGATTGAGGCTTTCCAGAGAGAAAAGCCCCGAATGGATAAAGGGCTGACAAAGTATTACCCAAAACTGAGACAAGAAACTAGAGACAAAAAGATGAAACAGTGGAGACAGAGCATGATTGTTGAGGGTCTGTTTCCCATGATGCCAGCAGAAGATCCTCCTGGGGGGGGAAAAGAACAGAGAAGTCCAAGCACTGGAGGCCCCTGGGAGAATCAGATGACGAATTGTTAGATGACATATGCATGAGAAGTCCTCCTCCTTATAATGAGGGACACCGACCTTCGAGTGCAGGAGATATTCCCCGGAGACCCCTACAAAGGGAGGAGGTCAGGTCCGCAAGTGTAGGAGGGGATTATCTAATTCCTCCTTATACTGAGAATCTGGGACCCGTAGAAACCAGAAGTATTTACCCCAGGAGACCCGTAGGTGGGGAGACAGGATATTCACGTGAAGGAGATTTTTTCCCTCGTCCCCCTTATGGAGGTGAGGTGAGGTCCGTGGGTTCAGGAATGCCGTTATTACAGCCCCAGAGTGAGGAAGATCCGAGAATTCTAGGCACAGGAAGTCTGTTTCAGAAACCTAATTATGGTGGAGGACCAAGTGAAACACATCCCACTGCCCCGAGTTATGCTCCCATTCTAACCCCGCAGGTGTTACATGGAAACACTTTGGACAGGTTATTAAAAGAGAAGGAGCGGGAAGCGCTAGGAAATCAGAGAGCTGAGATAATACAGAAAATGTCGCAGCTAAATGCAAGTCCTGAGGCCTTGACGATCCCAGTAACAATCGGACCGGTGGTTCCGCTGTACGGGGACCGTCAAGGGACTCCGAAAACTCCAGTAATTACTCCTGTCATTGCACCGACCAGACCAGAACCCTTAATTATAGATGACCAGACAAGTGAGTGCGAGTCGGAGGTCTCGCTGCTAGATCTGCCCATTAGAAAGACTGGAAAAAGGATACCGAAAGGACAGAATACTTTTAATGCGAGGGAAATTCAGATGGAATCGACCTCAGGTACTAAGAGTGTCACATTGGTGACTCCTGAAGAAATCGAAAGATGGAGTCAAGAATTGGAAAAACAAGCGTCCCCAACGAAACCTTTAGATCTCTACAAGCTGAGAATAGAAATAGAGGAATTGATGGCAGGAAACGTAGGATTAGACAGATTAAATACCTACTCTGAAGACGAAATGCTGTTTATCTGCAAGAGTCTCACCCGAAATACCCGAGTACTTCATGAAAAACTGACAGACACTGCTGCTAGCATGGGAATAGATATTTCAAGATCGAAACCGCTGCGAAAACCATACAGGGCAGATTTCTCAGACAAAGATTTGGAAAACTTGAATATGTCGGGGAAGAAAGCACAGGTCAAAGAACTATTGACAGTATTGGAAAAATGGGGAGATGTGGAAAGGTGGAAAGCCAGATGGGCCAAGAAAAAGGATGAGGCCAGGTCTAGGCAGGCAACTCCCGAATTCTTGCTAAAAGAAGCTGAAAAACCAGAACAGTTATGCCCTATGCGCGAGGTACCAGGTGGAAAATATGTGCACGTTCCATGGTCCAGACAGGATATTGTGTCCTTTACTAACGATTTCCCGAAATTGCGCGAAAAGCCAGTTGACTGGTACAGGCAGGTGGAAAGGTTCGTAAAGGTGCAAAAATGCCTGTGGAAAGACCTGGATGGGTTTTTCGACATTGTGGTCCCGGTAGATCTGTGGACCGAGTGTAAGATAGCCATAGCTTGGCCTAGTGAGGAATACCCGAGAGATGAAAGAACAGGGGAACCATCGAAGGAGGTAATGAGAAAATATGAACAGGTAATTCAGCATCTGAAACTAAAAGTGCCAGCAAAGGAAACTGATTGGACCAAGATAGACAGAACCACGCAGGAAAGAGATGAGACAGTGCACTCCTTTTATGAAAGGCTGTTGCAGGTGTTCAAAACATACAGTGGTATAGATAACATCGAGATGAAGGATATGACACATTTTATTTACAGGTTTGTAAATGGTTTAAGACCCGAAATTTGTCAGTGGATAAAAGATAACAAAATCTGTTGGCATACTAAAAAGATGGATGAGGTCCTACGGTACGCAAAGTACTGTGAGGACGAGATGGCAGAAAAGAAAAAGGCTCTCAAGGAGAAGGTTATGTGGGCTCAAGTGAAGCTCGCAGAACAGCAGGAAAAACAATTGAATAAAATGGCCAAAACTACTCAGAACCAAGGTCCTGGGGGAGGGGGTGGAGGAAAGCCCCGGCCCAAAATGAGCAGGGAGGAGGCTAAGAAGAAATTTCCCTGCCATCAGTGCGGAGAAATTGGACACTGGCGAGACGAGTGTCCCTATTTGCCGGATGATAACTCCAAAACACCTGATTTAACTCCACAGACGCAGAATGAAAGACCAAGAAAGACCCAACAACAGGTAAAAACGATTCAGTTGCCCAGAGCACCAAAGCAAGTATTTAAGGGAAAATCCCCGCAGGGTGATGACGTAGAAGTCTGGGGATGCGATGAGAACAGAAATACAGCAACTTCGCAGTATTTACTAAATGATACCTTCCTTTGTGATGACCAGTACTGACGGGGCCTGAGAGGGGAGGACGAGGAGTGCGTACTTGGCGCCTCCTTGCCGGTAGACCAGTCCGGACCATACATTGAAGGAAAGGTTGACGGAAATGATGTCACTTTTCTGTTGGACACTGGCGCTACCCGTTCTACTGTGAGAACAGTGGACGTTCCAAACCTACCCCTCTCGGGAGAAGCCATCCAAGTAGTGGGTGTATCTAATCAATTGATTAGTACTCCTGTTACCGAGCCCATGGAGATCTCAATTGGAAACTTTAAAGAAATGCATAGATTTGTCGTTTGTGACACTAGTCCAGTGAACTTACTGGGACGTGATTTGCTGTGCAAAATGAACTGTACCCTCTTTTGCACACCAAAGGGTGTTGAAATTCAGACCCCAGATGAAGATGGCATTTATAAATTAATGTTAATCAGACCTGACTCAGAAATTAAGCGAATGACTATGCAGGATTTGCCCAAAGAACTCCAAGAAACAGTGAAGCCAGAGGTATGGGACTTTACCGGAAAAGATGTAGGATTAATGAAAAACGTAGACCCCATCCAGATAGCCATCAAGGACAATGCAGTATACCCTAATACTAAACCCTACAGAATGAATGCAGAAGTGAGAGCAGGTGTTGCCCTGGAAATACAAAAATTGCTAGAAGGAAACATCATACAGGAAGTAATGAGTAGCCCATGCAACTCACCGATTATGGGCATCAAAAAGCCTAGTGGCAAGTACAGAGTAGTGCAGGACCTAAGAAAGGTAAACAAAATAGTGGTTCCTTGCTGCCCTATTGTCCCGAACCCAGCAGTGATTCTGTACCAGATTCCCTGGGATGCTGAGTGGTTCACTGTGATAGACCTGTGTCATGCATTCTTTTCCATTCCCTTGCATCCAGACAGCAAATTTCTTTTCTCATTTGCTTTCAACAGTCACGTGTATGTCTGGAACAGGGTCCCCCAGGGGTACACAGAGAGCCCCTCTATCTTTAATCAGATCTTGAAAAAATGCTTGGAAACTTTGGTCTTACCTGGAAATTCTGTCTTGGTGCAATACATTGACGACCTCTTGGTGGCGTCCAAAAGTCATAAGGACTGTGTGATTGACACCATTGCCCTACTGAATCACCTGAGTGAGAAGGGACATAAAGTGGCCCCTGAAAAATTACAGTTCTGTGCAAAATCAGTGAAATATCTGGGGCACCAGATAGAGAAAGGCATCAGGAAAGTAACATCAGAAAGAGTGAGAATAATTCAAAAGATGCAGTTACCCCGTACTCAGAAAGAAATCAGAATGTTCCTTGGAGTGATAGGATACTGCAGGCAATGGATTGTGGGATTTGCAGTCCTAGCTAGGCCCTTGATAAAAATGACCAAGAGAGGAACACCAGATATTGTAGAATGAGATGATGAAAGCTTAACAGCCTTTACAAAATTGCGAGATTGTCTGTGTACAGCCCCTGCGTTGGGAATGGCAGACTATTCCAAGGAATTTGCCCTATTCTGTGACACTCGCGATAATTGCGCGTTGTCAGACCTAACTCAAGAACATGGCACAACCAGAAGGCCAGTGGCATATTTCTCTGCCACCCTGGATCCAGTGGCTGCTGGATTACCAGGATGTCTGAAAGCAGTAGCTGCTACTTGCACAAGTTTAGAGCAGAGTGAATCCATTGTCATGGGACATCCTGTAACTGTGTATGTTCCACATGGAGTGGTAATTTTGTTAACGAGAACGAAAACTCAGTATCTCACCCCTAGTCGGCTGACTAAATACGAGAGGATTCTCGTGGGTGCTGCAAACATAACAATTGTCAGGTGCAACATTCTGAACCCCGCAACTCTGCTTCCCGACTCAATGGATATGGAAGATGGGGAGGAAGATGAGCATAACTGCATTGATTTAACAGAATTTTGCACAAAACCACGCCCAGACATTAAAGAAACGCCTTTGCCTAAACATGACATGGAATTGTTTGTGGATGGTTCATGCCTAAGACATGAACAAGGAGGCCTGAGTGCTGCCTATGCGGTAGTCTCCTTAACCAAAATTGTAGAAGCAGGTTATTTATTTGAAGTAAAGGCTGCACAAGTAGCCGAATTGATCGCTATGATAAAAGCTTGCAAAATTGGGAAAAACGTACGCCTAACAGTATATACTGACAGTCAGTACTGTTTTGGAGTTGTGCATGACTTTGGCCAATTATGGCTACAGAGGGAGTTCCTGACTTCATCAGGTACCCCTATTCGAAATGGAAAAGTTGTTCAAGACCTTTTAGAGGCAATCCAATTACCAAAGGAATTGGCAGTGGTCAAGTGTGTTGCCCATAAGAAGGAATTTGACCCTGTATCCTTGGGAAATGATTTTGCTGATCGAGTGGCACAATTATGCGCCAGGGATCGATATATCATAAATCCAAAACGGGGGGGGGCCTGGAAACAGCTGCCAACTTCGAGTGTTTGAAGAAGTGCCTACATGGGAAGAAGTGAGAGAATGGCAGCAGGCGGCACCCTCGCAAGAGAGAGAGAAGTGGAAGGAAGAAGGGTGTAGACCAAGACGTGAGGATGGTGTCATCTTGGGCCCAAATGGTATGCCTGTGTTACCCAGACACTTGCTTGGCACAATGGCGAGATTGATACATGAGGGATCACACATTGGTAGGGACGCCATGATTCTGGTATTCCAACAGACTTGGTATAGCAAAAAATTCAGGAAGGTAGCAGAGTCCCTCTGCCAGAGGTGCCTGTCATGTCAACAAATGAATCCAGGCAAGAGAACAATGGTGGAACTGGGGAAAATTGGGAGGTCAGCAGGTCCCTTTGTGAGAATACAGGTTGATTTCATCACCATGCCACGTTGTGAGGGGAAGCGTTATGTCCTTGTCATTGTCTGCCTATTTTCAAAGTGGGTGGAAGCTTACCCTACTCCCCAAAGTGACGCACTGACAGTAGCCAAGTGTTTACTGAAAGAACTGATACCTAGGTTCGGGGTTCCAGTCACTATTGAATCAGATAGAGGCCGACATTTTCAGAATGATGTGATCGACCAACTCTGTAAGGCCTTTGGGATCTCGCAAAAACTCCACTGTGCATATCATCCAGAGGCTTCTGGAGTGGTGGAACAAATAAACGGGACTATCAAAACAAGACTAGCGAAATTGTGTGATGCATCTGGCATGACCTGGGTAAAGGCCCTGCCTCTGGTTCTGATGGGACTCCGAAGTATTCCAGACCGGAAGACAGGCCTGAGCCCTCATGAAATCCTGATGGGAAGAGTGATGAGACAAGCATGGGTACCAGGAAGCAAATTGTTGAGTATTACTGATGATTTGGTGCTTGAATACTGCAAGAGATTAGGTGACCAAGTACGTTATATCTCTCGCCAGATCGGAGAAGACGCCGTCACCAATCCAACGACTCCTCTCCACAAACTGGTTCCAGGGGACTGGGTCAAAATAAAGAAGCATACTCGGTCGAGCTGCCTGGCACCAAGGTGGGGACCGAAGCGCCAAGTGATCCTGGTAACGACCACAGCAGTGAAGTGTGCAGGTGTACCCCATTGGATCCATGCCAGCCACACCCAGAAGGTATTACCAGACGAGGAGCCTGGAGAAGAAGGCCGTCCAGTAGAGGGGCCTGCAGAAGCAAGACCAGAAGTAACTGACGACGTACAGCCCAGTACCAGTCAAGCTGAGGGGTCCGCAGACGTTGGTCCAGGAGTAGTTGATGACGAGCTACCAAGAGTCCAGCCTGCTGAGGGGTTCCCAGAAGTTGGTCCAGAAGTAGCTGATGACGAGCTGCCAAGCATATGGCCAGAGGAGTGGATACCCTTGATTGACCTCACCGAAGACCCCATCAGAACAAGAGAGCGAATTTGGAAAGGTAGAGAATGGAATAGAGAGGAAAAGCAAGGCACAGGCGAAGAACCTCAGAGTATTGAGATTCACATCAAAACTGAGGAAGGAGAAGGTCAGACAGGGACAGAACAAGTGATCGATACTCCTCCACTGACTCCTGATATCGAAAAGGGACAGATTAGACCAAGTAAAGAGATTCGAGCGGAAGAAAATCAAGAGAACGAAGTGCTCGAACAGGATCAGACAGGATTAGAAGAACGTGTTCAGGACACAGAAACAGAGACAGTTGAAAAGCAAACACAAAATTCTCCTGAACCAGGCCAGATTAGTAACCAGGCAGAAGAAATAGATGCAAGTCCTGGAACTAGTGAGATAGGAAGGGAAGAAGAAGCAGAATTGCCACAAACTAATGAAAATAAAAGGGCAAGAGAAGAGAACTAAATCTCAGTGCCAACTAAAAGACTTAAGAAAAGAAAGCATATTGAGCCCGGATTCATAAAGAAATTGAGACTGAGGATAAAAACGGTAGAAGAAAAACGTGCAGAAGAAGGAGAAGTTCTCGCATAGCAGAACAACCAGAAGACACTTCCAAAAGAAGGAGCGATCGAATAAAAAGACAAAACAAAAAGTACAAGTCTCCTGAATGGACGCTCGTTTTGGAAGAATTTGAAGCTCTTGATATAACTGACGAAAGCGACGGAGAACCAGTCGCTGAGTACTCTGCCGAAGAAGAAGACGAGCCACCGTGAATTTGCACAAAGTAAGCTACTCGTGTAAAGACACAAAGAGGGGTCGAGAAACTTCTTCTGAGCCAAAATGTCTGATTCAAACGTGAATGGTAGACCTAGTCGCAGTTGTTGCAAAACATGCTGCAAGGTATGTGTATGTAGCATAATTATAGTGATATTAGTTTGGATAGGACTAACAGTGTTCATTCCTTTTGCGGTGAGCAAAAATACTAATGTTGACCCTACTGAGATTGTAAATACTGACAATGAGGAGCTGACAACACAGAGTGTAGCAAGACATGAGAGAGCACTCAAACAAACAAAACGAGACCTAGAAGCATCAGATGAGGGAGGACTACATTATCATGGAGTTAAGAATAAGACACATTTAAATGTTTTCGCAAACTTGTTAATACACTATGTAGAGACTATGGAAATCGAAGATTGCTATGTCTGCATGAAGCTACCTACCTCTGTAGCTGAAGGCGTGACATACCATCACCTGCCCCTGACATATGGAATATCCTGTAGCATTTTAGCAAGCTTATTTTACAAAAGAGGACCGTTACAGTACTATTACTCTAACAATGACGTGATCTTTTCTGAACTTCCTATACGTGGGAACTTGAATCCTGTACATACCAAAAGTGACGTTACTCGCTACATGGGCGAATACTTTCTGACTATAGGTAATATCGACATAGGTGACGCACACAGAGATAACTTGACTTGTTCTTTGCGTGAGCAGGAAAAGATGTTCCTGAACATGGCAGAGAAGAGGAGAATAAAAATACAAAGAAAGGCAGATGACGAGAGACAGAAAACGCCAAAATGGGCTGAGAACATGGAAGGTGGGGCGGGTCCTGCTCTGTTGCTGGATTTTGAAAAGAAAGGAAAGCTATGTCTCCACCGCGAGAAGACTAGCTATTATAATAACATTTTCATTGGTTCCAGTGAATGTGAACATAATTACAAGGTAATTGGAGGATGGGGTTTCAAAAATGGGTCAGAGCCTGTGTTTCCTGGAATTTATTATATATGTGGAGACAAGGCTTATTTCAAATTGCCGGATCACTGGTATGGAAGCTGCTATTTTGGCATGGTCTTCCCGAAAATATACCATGTGAATGAAGTTGCTGGAAGCAGTGAAAATATTAATGGCTTAGTGCGTAGTAAAAGAGAAAGCGTAGGTGAAATAATGGGTAGTATTTTCAGTGCACTGATACCTGGAGTGGGAGTGGTTCTGAACACTCACAGAATTTGCAAATTGTCCACTATAGTGGATGTGTTGTCTACGGACACAGCTCATGGATTTCTGCTGGTCAATACCGAAATGGTTGCGATCAGATCAATGGTTTTGCAGAACAGACTTGCTCTTGACACCTTATTAGCAAAAGAGGGCGGAGTCTGCCGGATGTTGAAGGCGCAACATTGTTGCACTTATATTCTGGATAAAAGTGTGCAGCTCAAAAGATATGTGAAAAACATTACTAATTTGGAAAAGGAACTCAAACCACTCGAGGTTGACAGTGCCTGGAAGAGACTGGTAGATGGTCTCTCAAATGTAGGTCATTGGCTTGCTAGCTTAGGTAAAAGCTTATTGTTTAAGGTACTGATGCCAATTGGAATTATAGGTCTTATCCTATTTTTCATATTTGTCTGTTGCAAATGCCGTAAGCACACCAGAAAGCATCAAGTGAATGCCAGAGGAGTGAAACGGAGTGTGGATGAGCTTGAACTAGAGGAAATAAATAATCAGATATACAAAAAGGTGAAAAATTCTCACCCTACCAAAAATGAGAAAGAGAAACTGAATCGCTTGTTGGAAGAGATAGAGTTGTATAAGGTGTGAAGAAGTTGGCATCTGGTTCCATTATTTTTGTGATGATAGTAAATATCATCAAAGAGGGGATTGATAGAGCAAGCTTCGCATCGCGACTTGCTCGAGTCATGAACCTCGCCCGTGTGTAATCAATTAATAAAATTTGTACGTCTTACTAATCTTTATTTTTATATTCGAACGAAGTAGAGGAAGCTTGCGTACGTGTATTTCTAATACAACTAATCCATGTCTCTAAAACATGGCCGCCGCTTGGTAAATGGCTTCTGCGCATGCGTCAGTCACACTCACGTGACATGACGTAGTTATAAGTTTGGTGGGAAAGGGTGCGCATGCGTAATACACAGCTTTGGTAATAACGTGGTGATGCTCTTGTGACAGTGTATATGTTGCTAACATTTAAACTGCATAGTATATTTTTATAATGATAAGTTTAAAGTACAAAACCAATGATGTGTTTACATACATTTATTTCTATGTATTAATTTGTTCTCGCTTACTTTTCATGTACTGCGGGGAATGGGGGCCCGAACCGGTTGGGAGCCATATTGAAGGTCCCTTCTGCGCATACTCGTGGAGCACTGAAAGGTGGCAACATTGGACAGTGGAACTCAGCCAGCTGGCAGCCACAGTCAAGATGCTCATGGGAAAGCCACCTCTGCCCTACGAGAACGGAGAAAGTTGCTCCTTATATATGTAGTGTGTTGCGCTACTGTTTGCCGTACAGTTTCTCATGGGAACCCCAATCTCGCTAGGCGGTACCCAGAGATGTAAATTAGGCCTCCAAATAGTCTATTCTGATTGGTGTGTTACCCAGACCCTACCTTAGGACCAATCCAAATTGAGGGATTCTGACACTTTGCAACATTGGGGGGGTGGTACACCGTCCCAAAACAGTATAACTACCCTGGGTTCACCTAGGGAAGTCGTCCGACTTGTCTGGTTTAGCTGACCTGTCACTGACCCAACGCACTCAATAGGTGACTGAAGATACAGAGTACTGCGGAGCACTCTGTCCGAAATTGACCATAGACTAAGGTTTTACTAAACCTTAAAGTGCTGGCGGAGCACTTTGCTGGGAGTTCGCTGACCCAATCGGGGTCGTGATCGATAGCTGCAGAGAGGGTGGAGCGCAGGCGTTGCTTCCGAACTGCGGGTGCTGGTCCTGTCCTGAGGGTCCTGTCCGAGGGTCATTTCCTGATTCCTAATCTGAGGGTTTCCTGTCCTGTCCTGGGTGTCCATTCTGCACCTGCTGTCCATTGAGGGGTATCCTTCCTTGAGGGTTTCCTGTTCTTAACTGACCCGTGGCCAGGGTTTGGTTTCCACACCAGTCTAGGTAAATATCACTCTGAAAACTCTGAAACTGCACCTTTCTGAATTTCTGTCTTTTGCTTCAATAAAGACATACCTTTGCATATGTTAATTTTCCATGCTTTCCGCAACCATTGAATCATAAAGTCATTTGCATTTGTTTCATAACGTGTTCCTATGTTACCCTACCTGTTAGAAATTATATTTTGCATTGCAGTTTGTCATTTCCTGATATGGTCTAGAACCTCCTTACTTAAACTGTCTAAAGAACTTTTGCCTTAAAGCATAGCGTGCCTCTCTCTCCATAGACTCTCCTATAGTTATATGAATGTCCCGAACTCCTGTCTCATTTGTCTCTGAGATAATTCTAGAATACTAGTCCTAATGAAAGCCTATCCCATCTTTAGTGATTCATCTTAAACGTTCTAATTCTTGATCCTTCATTTAAGTGTGTCCTGGTTCCATTAGTTTATAAATGGTTGCACTGACTTATTTGCTATTCAGCTATGTACTTTCTGTTATTCTGATTATCGATTGCTTAATTACTGTGAATTTGATGATTTCTGAATTTTACTAAATTAGATAAAGACTTTAAAATTTCCAGTTGTCCGTGGTCATTTTACAAAGAGTTTTGAATGTCATTTGTTGGGTTTGTATTTTGCTGCCTTTCCTTTTACAGCTAGCTCCCTGATCCATTGTGGTCATAGGTACCCGTGTCGGTGGATGGTAAGTCGGGTACGCTGAAGAATAACGAAAGGAATTCCCAAATATCTGATAGCAGACCGTGAGGTCATCCGATCAATGTATATGGTGATTTGAAATATATGGGCCCGAAGCCGGAAGTGGCGAAATTATTGGCCGGGTGACCCGCGCGCTCTATCACCACCATTTTTGCAACTGCTATGCGTCCAGTGAGTGAGAGAGGCAGTTTGATACAAAGTGGGATCCGGGTCTTCAACCACTGCATGGCGCGCCCATAATTCGCTCTCCATAGGTTGTCTGAGTCTTTACTCAGCCATATGCCTAGGTATTTGACTGGTTCATCCTCCCATTTCAGCTAGTATTCGCCTTCATAGGGCGCAGCTGAGTCCGTCAGTGGGCATAAAATCGACTTGGACCAATTTATCTAGATCCCAGAGAATCCACCATATCGGATCACCTCTCGTATTACTGGTTCTAAAATTGTGTCCGGGTTTTTAATGTAGAGCACCACATCACGGCATACATGGAAACAATTAGGCCGTGAGTGGTGAAGCCAATACCTTGTTCTGCGTGCTGCTGTCTTAGCCTAGCCACAAGTGGCTCCATCGCTATTGCGAATGGAATCGGAGAGAGGGGGCAGCCCTGTTGAGTGCCACGGGTAATGCTTATGGGCTCTGAGATGCCTCCATTTATTCTGATGTGCCGTAGGCAGAGTGTACAAGAGTTGAATTTTCAGGATGACATTGTGGCTCAGACCCAGCAGTCGTAGCTGAGGAAAGAGAAAATGACAATCTAATGTGTCGAAAGCTTTAGTGACGTCCAGTAGGGCGGCCACCGCCGGGAGATCTGGGTGTATGTGGTGCATGATAACGAAAATAGTATGGAAATCGTGAGAAGTCGTTCGACCGGGGATTAAGCCCAATTGATCCTGCCGTACAATAAATGGCAGGGGGGGCAGCAAGCGGTTTGCCAATACTTGCATATATTTTATTATCTACGTTTATTAAGGAAAGTGGGTGATATGAGTCGCAAAGGTCTGCGGGTTTGGCTGGTTTAAGAATGGTCACTATTATTGCCGCTCTTAACAAGGGGGGGAGTTTCCCCTATGTTATTGATTCATCATATATTTCAATGAGATGTGGGATTGGAATAGGGGCATATTCTTTGTAAAAGGTTGGTGTTAGCCCATCGAGGCCCAGGGCTTTGTCAGCCAGCATTGGTAGCGATTGCCTGCGCTATCTCTTCCGGTGTCATCGGCGAGTCTAAATACTCTCTGTGACTTTGGTAGAGCTATAGAAGCTGGATGATGTCAAAAAAGTCTGTCTCCGGTTCTCTATCTAGGCCGGTTGTGTATAACATAGCATAGAGGTTGACATTACTTCCGGTAGTTGTGATGGCAAAAAGATTAGCTGGGTATCGGCATCTCTTAATTTCGACACACATGTGGTGGCATGGGACTTGCGTAGTAAGTCGGCTAATGTCTTACCCGGATGATCTCCCTTCCCATATTTACACGCCCTTGTCTCTTTACTGACATAGTGAGTTTCTCACGCTGCCTCTTCTTTAAGGTATGAGAGTTTCTCTCTGATGGCCGAAGTATGGCAGGGTCAGGGGCCCAGTAATAGTCCCCCTCTAATACCTGAATTTCCTCTTCAAGTTTACCTAGTGTGCCACGTAGCGCCTGCAAAACCCTGGCCTGCTTCTCAATGGAGGTTCTGCGGATCACCACTTTAAACGCCTCCCACAGCATGGAGGGCGATTCGACTGTCCCAATGTTGTGCGCAAAATACTCAGTGATCGCTGCGTGGATCTCCTCTCTGAAGGCAGCATCCCGTTAAGCATTTGGAGGGAGTCGCCACTCAAAAACTCAGGGAACATTCTGTGGGGACCTGCAGCATTAGGAGTACTGGGGGTGATAGGGGAGCATGTGTGAGAGGTGCGCAGAGCTAGTTGTACAGGCAAGCGCATCCAATCCAGTAATCTAACCGTGACCATGTGTTGTGGTAGGAGGAGAGGCACATGCCTTCTCGTGTGTTCGTGTGAGTATGTCGCCATAAGCCTGTGAGTTGATTGTCTGTGATTAATGTATTTAGCACTCTGACATAGCGCAAATGTTGTTCGCGCATCCCAGAGCGATCTAACGTCTCCTCTAGGGCCACGTTGAAATCCCCGCCCTATAAAAATCTTTTATGACCCCAGGTTGGACAGTCGTCTCCAAATGTTCCTGTACTTAGTAATGAAAATGTATGGACCCAGGAGTGGCATAAGATAATTAGAGAGAGAAAATAGCTCTGGGTGATCCAAGAGTTCAGAACAAAAAGCCTGATATAGAGTTTGGCAGATCAGAAACTCTGTCACACATGCAGTGGAGTGCCTTGTCTGCCAAACCCTCGGTCTCCCCGGCTCATTTAGAGATCAGCGATGAGCGGACCTTAAGGTTTCCATTGACAGAGCTCCCGTTGGCTCTGTTGACTGAAAACACCCTCCAACAGTCTGATGAAGTAGGGGTTGTCAGAGGAAGGACGTTACGCCACCCACCCTATTTTGGAAACGTTTGGCAGTAGGAACAGGGAGTGACCAGTGTGAAGTCTTTTTTTGATGTCCATCACCACCAGGAAAAGCCTGGCAGTGAAGAACGCAAAAATTAAATACTGCTGACTGCTCTCACCACACACCCTGGGAGAAACTCCTGTGGTATGGAAACCATTAGTTTTTTATTTTTCAGAAAAGAATCCTGCTTTGGGACAAGTTTGGTGAACGGCTATCAAAATCGATGGCAGACGTCCCATAAAATCTTTTATTCAATGTACAGAGATGATCGCTGGCCCAGAAGTCATCTAAATTGGACAGATGATAGTCCGTGTAAATGGCAAAGGTAACATTCGAAACTGGTCCCAGGATGCATGTTCCCGGTCCAAGGAAGACATGGCTTGGCAGTTCGGGCTGGAACGTTCCCATGAGGCACAGGGTCAATACTGATTTGCATATAGCTGTGTCTGAACTGGGGTGGCGAAGTGAGCTAAAGAACGATGATGGATTTTACCCAGATCTGTGACTGTGGGTTAGTGTCTGAAAAGTTTCAGGGCACCGTCCATCATCTCCTTGTGTTTGCTTTGTTCGCCCTAAGTTGGCAGGGTATGCCCAGACGTGGGTCCCTTGCTCACTTTGCCACTGGATTCAAGCTAGCCTGGCTGATGAGGGCTGTTAGCCCGAAACCGGTCCCAGTATGCTTGTTTCCGGTCCAGGCAAGACATGGCTTGGCAGTTCGGGCTGGACTGTTCCCATGAGGCACAGGTTCAAGGCTGATTTGCATATAGCTGTGTCTGAACTGGGGTAGCGAAGTGAGCTACAGAACGATGATGGATTCAACCCAGATCTGTGATTGGGGTGAGTGTCTGAAAAGTTTCAGCGCTCCGTCCATCATCTCCTTGTGTTTGCAACCTCCTCTGCCATCCTGACGGACGGGGTATCATCCGTCAAATCACAAATCTGGCCCAGTGTTTTAGGACTTTGAGGCAGAGCTCACTGGCTTTAATCTAGGCTTCAAGGGACGTTAAGTGTCACTAATTTGGAAGATTGCATTAAAACGATCTCCCAGGAAACCTGCATAGAGATGGGCTTTATCAACACCAGGATCTCACAGTATATTCCCAAAATGTTGCATGGAGATCCTAAATATGCTGGGGAGAATCGAGCTTTGAAGGACTCCGTATGTTATTGGGCAGAGGAGAGGAGGCTTAGAATTTCTGATGGAAAACTGAACGCATTATCCACTGAAAACGTCAATGTGGGTTCAAAAGAAAAAAGGCAAAATTGTAGGTATTTATCACTTAATGTAAGCATTAAACTGTATATCTAGGCATTTCCAATAGTACAGTGGCATTGTAATACAACAAACCTCGATAATAGTTAGATTGCTTATTGTCACTCCGAACGGACAATACAAAGCTAATACATACTGTTTTTATACAGGGAGAAAACTATTGACAAATTGGAAAATCCTTGAGAAGAGAATGTAAAATACTACAGATTTAAATCAACTCACAAAACCCAACTTTTCTTCTGTGAATGATGTTGGACTCCCCACTACTCATTAGGTCGAAGAGTTGTTTATCTTCTTTCATCACGAGTAGCAACTTTCTGACCCCCAAAAACTATGATAAGAGATTACTTTAGAGAAAGGCTTGCACTAGGAGTAATGGAGTCACCATAGGGTAACTGCTGAACAGACTAGTCAGTGGTTAACAACAGTATACAAATGTCGAAGATCAAATGCAACTGTATCAACCATCTATAACGGATCAGCCTTGGTTACCATGTGAGTTGAAATCTTACAATTTCCAATGCAAATGACAATACGAGTATACATTAAAATAGATAAAAGTGCTAAAACAATTTTGATGGAAGCAGAGCCAACCCATGCTAGCAAAACATGATAAATGGCAAATTATAGAGGTACAAGCTTACCTCATGCGGAGACATGATATGTAAACAAGGTGATGCGTGCAAGTCTTCTGGACTGCTCACTGTATTAGTTGGGCTTTCACCTAAATGGAGAAATATCATTTTTATATAGGAAGCTAAAACTGACATTCATTTTCAGAATAACTATGCTATGATATCTGTAAAAGTAGTTATGCACACTTCTTACTCTAAGCCAACAACTGTTGACAATGTTTTTATGTTACACTTTTTCTAAATATTCTAGTTACTAGAAAACCAGGGCAGTTCAGTGCAAATGGGGTAAACACTATCTTATGATAAGGTTAATTTGAGGGGACAAATTTCAGTCACCTGAAACATATCATCATTCTTAATGGTTCAAAGGCAACAAATGTAAGTAGCAACTACTGTTACACAACTGGAATATCTTATGCTCCATTTGCAAGAATGTGGCAAAGGGCGAATAATAGTGCATTGGCCTTAAACATCATAAGCAGAAATTGGCTCAGACATTTAGCATGAATGCAGTGCCTCCAATAACCTCGCTTTTTAAGTTAAGTGAAAGCGAGAAGCAGGCATATGAAGCAGACAGACAGCTGGCCTGCTTGCATTAAAGAAGAGGAGTCTACTGGATAATTGTCCAGAGTTAACTGTACTTCCCCCTCATCATCTTCCTTCAGCCCAGCTCTAAAAGTTTGGAGGGGGGAGCTGATAATAGTTAACACCATCGGTAGAGGACAACCCATTGCCGTCCTGAACACACAGCATATGGCACCATGGCCTAAGTGTTTACCTGCATTGTAACCTTTACTGTACTACACAACAGAGTGAGGTAAAGACATGAAGCAGCCCATTGGTAAAAGGAAGTGATGTAGTAGGTGAGTGCTAATGGTTGTTAATGGCTCTTGACTGTTCTTCCATCTAATTGTGCACTATTGGGCCAAGCACATAATAATGAGGTGACTAAATAACAGCTAATAGCAAGGAACAATAACTCCTAGCTGCATTCCGTATGATGAGTTATGTTCTGTTTTCAAAGTCTTTTCAAATGAGTGCATTTGCCCCATAAAGGCAAACAGCCTTATATAAGGAAAACGAAGCAGTAGAAGGAAGTAGACATGGCCAGCAAAATACCAGCTCGCAGGTAAAATATGAGAGGGCTCCTCAGCCCCATCCGCGATCCTATGAGAAGCTAACAAATGATGGCCTCATCTGCTTACTGCAAAATCGGAAGAGGGTAAGCAGGCTTATCATACATAACACAAAAGTGTCGATGGGTCTACAAAGCAGTAACAAATCTACCAAAGTATGTGTCCTGACTGTCCTATAATGTCCTACCAGAGAAACGTCCAAGAGAGAGTGGAGGATACCCTAATCTCAATGTGATCTGGAAAGGATACCCATCAGTCTCCACAAGGAACCGCCCTTCATCATTTGGGATTCCTTAAAGACCAACCACTTGGAGAGCTACAGGTGACCGAGGAAGCCTTGGTCAAACAACTTCCAAACACCGGGTAGTTGCCAGTATGGTCTAGGTATAGATGATAAAACCTTACAAGTGGATATGAGACTGATTTGCAGTGCATGTGAGGGAAAATGTGAGTAATGGTGAAAATAAAATTGGGTGAGGGAGCAGTATGGAATTTTATTCAGGTTCTGCTCACTCCTCCAATGTCAATAAAGCAGCAGTAGCAGTTTTAAAAAATAACTGCCTGGATGTAAAAAGTGGTCGACATGTTTCAGCAAATATGTTGGACACCTGTGTCCATTGCCTTCATCAGGACCTAGATATAACTTATGCTACTGCAGAGTGAGAGTGCAAAAAATAGGTTAAATAAAGTGACTGCATAAATATCTTGCTATGACAAGGAAAAAGATCACCTTTTTCCTTGTCATAGCAAGATATTTATGCAGTCACTTTATAAGAATGACAAACTAACCATAAAGTAATCAATTACCGAAGAATGGCCCATTCCACTGTAAGTTGGCTGCCCAGGGATGTCCCCCTGGGATCGCCCATTACAGGCTCTGATAGAGAAGGAATAGGTAAGAGAAGTTAGCTGGATTGCAAGGGCTGACCAATATTTCACTGGGTAGATGTTTGGGGCGGGACTAACCAGGTTTCATCTTCTTTTGTTGTTATCTGGGAGACACCATTAAGTGGTTCAAAGTGACAGTTAAAGTCTCCTCCAATCAACAGAGCAACGTCACCAGGGAGAGAATGTAATAGATTGATCAAAGAGACCAAAGTCTCGGAGGTTCCTCCAGATCGGACTGACCGCGAATAGATAGTAATAAGTGCCAGTTTTGGTGTGTTAGGATGAGACATGAGAATACAAGTCAAATCAGAACTTTTAGTATCTATTCGTTTCAGCGTAAAACCAAGGTGAACACCTACCCATATGCACAACCCCCCCCGATGGTCTCCCTCTTGGGCCCTTTATGGCTGGCTCCATATAGGTAACATATCCCATTCTATGTATAGGATTAAGAGCCCAAGGTTCCTGGAATAAGCAGATCCCGTGGAGATCTACAAATGCACACCAATCAGGTATTTCTAGATTGGCAGCGAGTCCCGCTATATTCCAGGACAAGATTTTTAGGGTCCCATTTGGGGAGGACGGTCTACATACCGCATAGTCCTGATAACCCGGACTAATAGATCCCCCTACTAAAGTACTAGGTGCCTGTTGGGCTAAATCTGAATGTGAAGGCAAACTTGGAACATGGGATTCGGCATTTAGGGTCCTAGAAGATGTGAGGATTAGTGGATTAACCACAGTCTCCCTCACAGCTAGTGACGATTTTCCCCCAACATGGAAGCATTCTTCCACGGTGGATGGATCGTCCAAAAACCCCACCGTCCCCCCCTAGTCTTTCCATCCTAGAATCTAGTGATAGGAGCGTTTTTTGAGAGGGGGGGTCATTTGTGGTCAGTCTACCTGGTCCAGTAAACTAAACCTATTGCTGACTGGGAATCTCAAGACATCATTACTCCCCCTCCATCCCCACATGCCCTCTTCGTGGTACCAGGTGTCTTCTTGTGGAACCCAATGGTCAAAATTTCCAATATCATAGGAGTGGTGAGGGTTAGCCGGTGGATAGAAATAGCTTAGTTTTAGCGTTTTAATAGTTGTAGCTGAACCATTAAAACGACTACTACACACATGATCAATTAGCCTGCTATTCTGAAAGTTTATAACAACACAGTCCCCGATCATGTCTTTCGATTTTGGACCCACCCACCCTACTCTTCTAACAAACAGAATCTTGCTTTGAACACTGCTCGGCAAAGGTCTATATGTGTTCAACCAGTGGATTGTTTTGTTTTTGAGTTCCATAAATGATTCTAGTCTGTTTTGGGCCAACTTAGGGACCCCAGTAAGGACAACCACATAAGGGGCACTTTCGGGAGGTAAATCAATGTGTGGCGGGTCCAAGGGGCAGTGATTAACCCTCGGTCGGTTGGTATGAGCTCTGCCCGGGGATTTAGGTTTTGTTGTTCTCGGGATGGCACTTTGCCAACAGGTGTAGGCAAGGTATGGCTTGTGCATCCACTAGGTCCACTAGATCGTGATGTATTGGTCAGTGGCAATGGTTCAGAAGGGCAAGTAGTAAAGGGCTTGGGATGGACTGGCGGAGCCTCCACGGCAGCTGTTAGTACTTGTATTTGAGCTTTAGTAGCAGAAAGTTCTTTAACATGGTTCATATTGCTTACAAGTAAATCCTCAATTTTCGCCAATTTCTTCTCAATAAATTTGAGTCTTTGCTCCAGGGGCTGTATGATCGAAGATAAAGCCGACCTCAAATTTCCCACCAGCAGATCTGTATTGAAGTTGCTTGGGGACGGAGAGACGGTTCGAGCCTCAGAGGGGTTCCCTAAGGGGACCGGAGACTCACTAAGTTCGCTTTGCTCTACAGTTAGCAGTTCAGTACAATTATTGTGCTTGGACAGTTTTGGTTTTCTCCTCCGCAGAGGTGCACCCATCCGCTTCCTTTTGGGAACTGCACCTTCCTTGTTTGTACTGAGAACAGGAGGAGTTATAGGGTTTTCTAAATGTACGGTCGCCTTGTGGGTTACCCGCACAGGTAGAGGTTGTTTAATCAAATCCTCCGTTCTCAATGGATTGCTGGAGGGGGAATTCATAATCCCGGGTGACCCTTCAGCTTCAGTTGTTTGTAAAAGGGGCCCCGGGGAGCGCACTTGGGCCAGAGGACCCAGAGATGATCTGCTCAGAGACACCTGATCCTGTGACAACCGGCGGTCCGCCATGACGATCTCTCGTTCCAGCACTGATTAGGCCCTCATTATAAATTGATCCAGTGTCCCAGCTACATGCCCTGTGGGTGTGGGTTTCATTCCTCTACGGGCCGCCATAAAAACTGGGGGATACAAACAGGGGCGATCAGTACTCACAGTTTCCAGTAGGCGTTAGAGGATGGGACCGGTCCGGTCTCATCCGGTCTGTAACGGGCTAGAACGGGCCCGCCCTTGGCCCGGGCTTCGCCCTGCTCGTCCCGCGACACAGATCCCGCGACACAGAGGTCCGCGCTTCTTAATGCGCCTCCTGGCGCTGGTAGCGCGTCACTGGTGCGCGCCGCCGCTGAGGAAGCCGGGAAATGTAGTCCCGGGGCAGCAGCGCGGGTAGCGGAGGCGTCCGGTGGTGGTGAAGTATTCCCCCGAAGATGCAGGCGATAACCAAGTTGCACCGCAGGTATGGCAAGGTTCCCCTCGCTCACCGAGGTCCGCGCTTCTTAATGAGCCTCCTGGCATTGTTAGCGCATCACTGGTGCGCGCCGCCACTGAGGAAGCCGGGAAATGTAGTCCCGGGGCTGCGGCGCGGGTAGTGGTGGCGTCCGGTGGTGGTGAAGTATTCCCCCGAAGATGCAGGCAATAACTAAGTTGCACCGCAGGTATGGCAAGGCTCCCCCCGCTCACCGAGGTCCGCGCTTCTTAATGCACCTCCTGGCGCTGGTAGCGCATCACTGGTGCGCGCCGCCACTGAGGAAGCCGGGAAATGTAGTCCCAGGGCGGCGGCGCGGGTAGCGGTGGCGTCCGGTGGTGGTGAAGTATTCCCCCGAAGATGCAGGCGATAACCAAGTTGCACCGCAGGTATGGCAAGGCTCCCCCCGCTCACCGAGGTCCGCGCTTCTTAATGCGCCTCCTGGCGTTGGTAGCGCGTCACTGGTGCACGCCGCCGCTGAGGAAGCCGGGAAATGTAGTCCCAGGGCGGCGGCGCGGGTAGCGGTGGCGTCCGGTGGTGGTGAAGTATTCCCCCGAAGATGCAGGCGATAACCAAGTTGCACCGCAGGTATGGCACTTAATCATATAACCTGCAGTAGGGAATAAATCAAACCTAGACCACAGTAGAAGTAAAACAGTAGGTAAAACCTATCTATACTACTATTATAAAGAGAGAACTCTCACCTTTGAGCCAGGTAAACTCGAGAACCACAGCGCCAATCTACACACCCGATACATCCTTGAAAATGTCAGGGTGTGTAGATGGACATAGGCTACATAAAATTAAAATAAAACGTAAATTAAAAAAATGTACTTTCAAAACAAAGTAGTCCCCTGAAAGAAGCGCCGGCCGCGACGTAGCGCTGGCCGCGACGTAGCGCTGGCCGCGGCGCGCTGCCCGCGACGTGCGTGATGACGGGACATGGAGCGGCGGTGATGTGAGGAGCAGCGGATCAGGTAAGGCATTTACAAACATGGAAAATGTCGGGCGGGAGCAGGAGCGGGGGCGGGAGGGGGGCGTACGGTGGTCCGTGTCCGTGAACGTGTCCGTGTTCTGACTGCAAGAAGGAGAAGGAGGAGTCCCGTCAGCTGCAGCACTTCGAGCGTAGGGGAGCGGAGCAGAGCTGACCGGCTGAGGGCTGAGGGTGGCCGAGAACGGAGCGGAGCAGGGTGGAGGAGCAATCTGCCAGCGCAGGGGGTCGGGGCTGCGGGGGTCGTGAGGTACATCACACCTACCTCTGCTCGCTCCACCACATGCTGCCCCCAGCCCACTTCTGCCCCAGCCAAAAAATGCAGCCCCCAGGCCCCTTCTGCCCCAGGCAACGCTGGGGCAGGCTGCTAGTCAAGTATAAAAGCACATAACCTGTAGTAGGGAATAAATCAAACCTAGACCACAGTAGATAATTAAAACATAAGGTAAAACCTAAGAATCACAAAAGCACATCTATGAGCATAAATCAAGGTGCATAAATCACTCAAAAAACATTACATTTCCTAGCACCTATATAAATGACCTTAGGGCCTTGCGCCCTATAAAACCTAATAGTCCCCAGGGCCAACTGGCGATCTATAAGGGGCTAAAATGCCCTCTGTCCATAAAGTCAGGGCTGCTGTCTAAACAGCGACAGTCAAAGGGCACGCTTGGCGCAAACCTAAACGTGGCAGCTGCCCACTACTTGCTGGGCAGCTGGGGAGATCAATGAAGGCCTAAACGTTGCAGCTGGAACTAAGTGCTGCGCAGCTGTGCAGGCCAGGGTAGGGAGAAAAAATGCGTCTCATTCCTGGATAAAAGTACATGTCCCCCCTAGAAGAAAGAACCTAAACGGTGCAGCTGCCCACTAATTGCTGGGCAGCTGGGAATCAGAAAAATGCGGCATGGGCTCTCAGTAGCCCTTAAACAAATATGCCAAATGTTGGAGCCATCTTAGGCTCTAGAAACAGGACATGCTGCGCATGTGGGAGCCATCTGGCTCTGAGAACATGAGGCGAGAATGTGGGAAAGAGTATGGGAGCCACACGGGGCTCGGAAAATAATTAACCACCCACTGGAGCCATCTGGGCTCTGGGAACGTGGGAGCGGCCCGCTCTCTGACTGGGCGGCTTGAGGATCAACAGTAACTGAGGCATGCACCGATCGTGTGCCTTGATATGGGCCCCCCTCCCCCACGGCATCACTCACCAGCTCTCTGACTGCGGGGGGAAGGTCTCTTCATCCTACGCGGTGGGGGAAGATCTGTAACCTATGCGGCGGGGGAAGGCACCGGCAATGTGCCTCGAGCCCCCTCCGCTTTCCTCAACACTCGTTGGTGCCTGCGGGGCTCTCCCTCAGGCATGGGAGCCCCGCACAAGTTGACACCAGCTTCGCCCGATCTCCCTCTCTGCAGCCGGGGACTCCCTCCAATCACAGCGCGGCGCCCGCACCAATCACAGCGCGGCGCTGCCTGTGACGTCACGGGGTGTCCCCGAGGGCCCCGGGCCGGCAGCGGTGATTTCTCTGGCAGTAAACCGCGGGGTGGGCACCCGCAAATTAATAATATTTAAATAACTGGGCATAATGCAGGGTGGGCTCCTGCAATAAATAGGACAATGAGCGGGGGAAAACGCAATCGCGGCTCACGGGCCGGCAGTGGTGATCAGGACACAAGCCTCCCCCAGTCTCCTTACGGCCATGAACAGGGGAGAGCAGCCAATTAACCCCGCACTTCCTGCAGACACCAGTGGGGGAAATTAGAAGAAAGGCAGCACAGCGCTCCCATGCTGCAAAAGGAAACAGGTGCCTTTTAAAGAGAGGCAGCCCTCCCAGGGCCAAAGTAAATAAAGTCCAAGGTTTCTAGGGCAAAGCAAAAGGGCCCCAGAAAGAAGTCTTCCAGGCATCCAGGGGTTGGGCAGAGCCCAGGGAGGCAAGCCTTCCCCTGAGCTCCAGCAGCAGCACGCCCCTGGTAGTTTCAAGTACGCAAACAAGAACATTTACTTGGGGTCACAGCCCCTCTTTTATACACAGAAATCCTTTGATGTAGCAGTGTAGGCAAGGGGAGAACCAAATGCAACTGGTTCTTGAGCACTTTGTTTTGCTCAGCCCCTCTTCCTATTCACAAGACAGGCCAGGGACATCAGACGCACCACAGGGGGTGGAGCCAGCATTGTGGAGGGAAAGCCCAGCCCTATTCAGGTCCCAGGTGCACTCCTCCCTGCCATCAAGCATGCAGATCTCTCCATTCACCACTGGGGCAGACCCATCCTGTCTCCTGGAGCCAGGCACACCAGCCAGCTCCAGCCAATCACACGCCAGACAGCCAATTCACATTTACTGCACAGGCAGGCCAACTTCTAGAAGTGGCACTTCCACACTAGCTACAATAAATCCGCACATATCACCACGCAGCATTTAATCTCACGAGTTCACACATACCAAACTTGACCTTGCACTCCCCACGCATCAGGAACTATCATGGACACACATATTCCCCATGCATTCTTATGGGAGGGCAGACCAACTCAGCACACACACTCAGAGTGCGCACGCACTTTACACTGGCCCACAGTGCTAAAGTGCGCAGAGGCCTAAAATCACTATCACCATGCCAGAGAATAAAGGCAAAAAGTTTAGGGGTGAACCTGCCAAAAAGGCCCAAGTCCAACAGGATCCTATCCAGAACGTGGCTTTCCTGAGTGCCAAAGTATCTAAGGCCTCTTTCAGTTTCTCCACTGTGAGAGGAGCATCAAGATCTGAGCATCGAAAGCTGCCCGTTCATCCTCATCTAATATTTCAACACTAGTCTGTTCCAAACACTGTTTAATCGTACACAACGGAGGGGCTAAATCCTCCTGATAAAGTGCCTGATAATATGCCACAAACACACTGATACCCAACTGCCCATGCCTCTCCAGAATATTGTTGATAGCATTTTTAACTTCTTTTTGCTGCATTCTTTAGGCCAGCACCTTTCCTACATTGTCACTGTGTGCATAAGTTTCTGCCATATGTATTTGATTTTTCTCCACAATCCTTCTTGCAGTATAACTATTGATGCTCGAATTGGCAGCTTGTTTTTTTGGGAGGATCTCATGCTCTTCTCGCCCTTCCATAATAATCTTAACTTGATACGCTTCCAAACTAGTCAATTCATTATAATATTCAGTCATTTTATTAGCTTGGGTGTTCTGATGGTGAATACCAAAGGTGAGTGTTTCGCCTCTGATACCAGCTTTCAGAGCATGCCATACAATTAATGATGATGCACTACCTTGTTTCCGGTACCGGGATTCTTGTTTTCCGGTCCAGGAAGGACCTGGCCTGGAAGTTCGGGCTGGACTGTTCCCATGGGGAGCAGGGTCAAGACTGATTTGCATATGGCTGGGTCCAAACTGGGGTGGCATGGTGAGCAAAACAAAAATGGCTTTAACCCAGATCTGTGACTGGGGGTGAATGTTTGACTATGTTCAGCATTCCATCCATCATCTTTTTGTGTATGGAAAGAGCCAGTGCTTTGTCCTACTCATTTTATTCACCTCCCCACCAGGAGTGGATTATATCTTTGTGAGCCGTACCTGTGTGATCAGTGTTCTAAAGCACAGTCTATGGTTAGAATCCTTTCTAACTACATAGCCTTTCGCTTAACGCATACCTGACTAGGTTACAGCCCTGTATCCAGACTTGGAGGCCTAAGGTCGAAACATTACCTGACAATGTCTGTAGGACACAGGGTCTGATATCCTAGGTTCCAATCCTCATTCAGGATCAGAGGAGGTTAGGCATGCATAATATGGAAGGTGGGAATATGGAAACTAGCATGAGAACTAAGTGATTCTCAATTCTAGGATACATGTGGGACTACTGGGGAGATGGAGGGGGGCAGAGCTGCTGTACAAAACTCACAAAGGCAATAGCTAGGCACCTCACCACATGTCTTAGCAGTTTCAGCTTATTCCACTTCCGACAAGTTTGGCACCCAACCTTACATCCCAGCACTTTATTATGTTTTCCCTTTTGGTCCCTCTTTACCCTGAACCTCTTCTCCGTCCTTCCCTTTTTACTTCACCTCCCTCCTAGGCACCTTATCAAAAGCGTTCTTCTCTCACCTGAATTCATTACTCCTCTGAAGGAAATGATGCAAGTGTTGTGGGGAAACATAAGATTAAAAAAAAGACAAGACTCCTCTTGGCAAGGCAAAATCAGCTTTATTGTTGTGGCAGGGAGAGCAGCAATCTCTAAACAGGTAAACTGCCGGTCTCAATTTGCTGCTTCACAGGCAGCGACTTACAAAGCAACATGAACAATATTTCTTACAAAAGGTCAAATAATAGGCTACTCAGCAGTTACATATTTGTTTCAGAAAACATCACGTCCCTAAACTTTTAACCTATTTCCAACACATTCTTTATTGTATTTCTAACAATGCTTAACAAACCATTTAAATACTTGTTTTGTATATGTGTTAGCGTGCCTTATTGCTCTGCTCCAAAGTCATTTTATCAGATCACGTGTAGTCTTGGCTAATTCAGTCTCCTGCTCATATTCTCCAATCACGTTCTTAATTACTAGGACAACAGAATACGTGCTTGTGTGTAGAGACCATAAATTTCTTCAGGCTTACAAACATGGGTTTTCCTTTAACTAAGAATCTCCCCAACACAAGCGCCCTGCGTATTTCACCTCAGTGGTACTGGCTCCGCTCCTTCGTGTCTGAGCCGGTCTCCTGGTAGGACCGAAGCAAGTCATGACACTTCCAGGTAAACGAAAGGTAAGCTGATAACGCACTTGTTCTTGCCCTGTATTCTTATACTTGTTTGTTCACCAGATTATGCCAGTTTCCGCTTATCTCTGAGTTCAGTCAATATTATCGAGAGGCGGTTCTGAGAGGATCCCAAGCTAATGTTGGCACCATTCTGAGATATCTTTTATGTCTTACCCCTCTCTCATTTGACCCAGGGTTCATAAATGACGTATTATTGTTGGTGGCGTCTCGAGAAGGGTGTATACATAATATAGATAGATATACGTGTGTAAAATGTTTAAATCTGACGGTAAATGTATGTATAACTATATTTATATATAAATACTCACATATATAAAAAGTCGAAATTATACATTTTAAGCAAACTACACGGATTTGCAACGAAAGATAGTTGGACAAATTAATGTGTGTGGCAAATGGCAGTGTCTGTTTATTTTTTCTGTCACCTCCTGGGACATTCAGCAGATGTGGTGGTTGGGCACAAAGGGGTTCGCTTGTCAGGACACATAGGACACGGACCCCATCTGGCTCTCCTCTAGAGACGCCAGTGAATATTATCCTGTACTTTGGGATGGAACAGCTAGACGTCTTAGGCTGTTGGTTATTATCCTTTGGGATCTCATCCCAACCCAAATCCTGCCATAAAATGTTGGTGTATACTAAGAACGTATTTAGTAATTTCTGTCTTATTCAGCTCAAATTCCTACATAGCATATACTTTATCCATGCTGTTATGTATACAACGCACCCTACTGTTTCTGGCTGTGACCCAAGCTGTGGACAAGGCAATACGGATTTTTTTAATATGATTTGATCGTACAGAGTGGTAACAGACTACTAAGTACAAACAGTGATTCATCTAAAAAGGATCATGGGGAACCTGATTAACTTAGCCCCAATAAAATGTGTCTTTTTCTTATACTAAAGAAAATGCGTATGCAATAAACATTTTCAGTACTGTATCACCTCTTGTTGGGAAAGAGATGGGTGGCAATGCATTAGCTGCCGACTATTGGTCCAATCCAGGATCTACGGTTCAATGATTTACAAGAATGGGCAACGGCTAAAGAAATCTGCATTAAATGATTTCATACTGATGAGAAGTTAAGGGACGATCTGGAGTTGTGGAGAAGATTGTCTAATGACATAGGAAGATGAAGCCAATCTTAAAACGATAAAATGATGTGTATCATGAATCTACATCAGACTGTGTTTAATTCATAAAATACATTTGTGTAAGGAAGAGTAATTGACACTTAGCCTGAAGGGAGTTCATCAGAGGTACTTCCATCAGGCCAAGAGACAATATGTAATTTGCTTTTTCTTTATGATCTCTTGATAATAAAAACCAATTACAAAAAGAAGTTGATGGAAGACATCATTGGTTACTTTTATAGCCTTGTAAAACTTGATGATTTCTTCTAGGTGGGTAGACATAGGCACTTCACGAAGAGTATTATGTAATATTGCGGTCTTTAGAAAAAAAAATTGTAAAGTGCATGTTTACTTCACAGAGGATACCATGGAGCAATGAAAAGAATTCAAGGAAGCCTATATGAAGTCCATTGTATGCTCTATGCACTTGAAATCAAATCAAAAACATCTTTATTTGACAGGGAGACCCGCCATGAAAGCAGTTTTAAATGCACACAAAATAGATAAAAATGAACATCCACGGCGACCACATGTATCATATAGAACTTAAGAAAAAACATGGCATGTATAGGTGAATAGTCTAAAAAAGTACAAGATGTTAGTCAAAGTGGATAGTGCTTCTTGAAAGTATGGCTGCCTTGAGAAACAAACTGATGCAACAATAGGTTTTAGTGTCTGTTAAATCTTGCAGACACTTAAAAGCTTGTTGGAATCTACCATAAGTTCCAAGCCTAAAAAAAGGTACTAAATAAATTCTCGTAAATAATTGGTAGTACCCACGGAAGAAGGTAAAATTAATAATAGTTTGCTTAGATACATTGTTGAACGGGCAAACTTCTGAGCTCAAGTTGTAAAGGAAAATGGGAAAACTCCTTACCCATTGAGACTGAATACTTGGTTTAGATGGAGGACAGAGATGAAAACTGTATCTTCCAATGTGGTCGTTTTCCCCAATGGCTTAAAGTAAGTCAAAGTTGATCAAAAATTACGATGCTTTTATTCTATTTAATATTGTTCATCCTGAACTGAGGCGAAAAAGAAGGATAGCCAACATGTGTTTCACCCCCTGCGGTGTGCAGGCCGGGGGAGTTTCTCAAGGTTCTTAATAGAATTATAATGAGAATAGTGAAAAGAAAGTGAAGAACAAAAAGAGGAGAAGAAAGAAGATTCCACACGAGTCAAACATGGTCAGATGGCCAAGTGTAAAAGATACAAAGGAGGAGAGGATAGAAAGGAAGAGGAAAGAATATATCATTGGGTCAAGGGCATGGGTATTGCCAACCGACAGGACAAATGAATAGTACAAATAAAAGCAAATGATTCATATCCTGTTAGAAGTAGAAATTCAAAATTAACAAGCTAGTTTCCAGCTCTGCCCTTCCTTACAAACCAATTAATAACATTGCACTGTACGACTATTGTTAAATGCAGATCATGTATCCGTGACAGATCTCTTAATTTCTATCAAAATAAGAATTACCATTTAATGGTATTATATGTCCTAACTTGTCTGTGATAATTCCAACTACACAGCACTGTCTGTCTTTCGATGGTCTTAAAGACTAACTTTATTGTTGCATTCGATTGGGTCTTACCCATGTTCAATTAATAACAGGAGAATCTGCCAAATCTTGCAGCCTCCATTTCAACCTCGCATATAGTTTGTTCAGGGTCAATGGTGACGACAGAAATATCGTTGGTATATGTCAATATCTTGGTCGTAAAGCCATTTACCACCAACAGGCTGATCACTGTATTTTTCACTAGCCTTTGCAACAGGGGATCAATATAAAGTGTGAATAAAAGAGGAGATCAGAGGCAACCCTGCCTTGTCCTCAAGCTATTGTAATAGCCTCGGACTCCATTGCCATCATCTGCAGTTTAGCTGTAGGGCTGATATGTAGCCTCCGTAAGGCAGCTTTGAAGCCAAACCCAACCCCCAAAGTGTAGAAGATCTACCAAAGGTACATCCAGGTAACCTGATCTGGATTGAGTAGGATCATTACCGTAGAAGTCTTCCTTACCTCGGCTATATCAAATAGCGTAATTACCCACCTGATGCCATCCATTGTACTACAGCCTGGAAGAAAGCCATGCTGCCACAGGAGATTAATTTGGTAAAGATCGCACTCAAACACATTGCAAGTATCTTGGAATACATTTTAGCCTCACTATCAATAAGCCAAATCAGTCAGTATGAGCTAGTATTCAATGAATGGTATCCTTCTTTTCAGAAAAACCATTATATCAGTGGCTGTCCAAGAGGCTGGGGGAGGAAGTCCCCACTGAGCATGCAAAAAGATTGTAACCATATCCAGTCGCAGCCGGCATGACTCGCGGGTGGGGGTGGGGGCGGATGGTTAGTTCACGAGGGGGGGTGGGTTGAGGGGGGGGGGGGGTATTTAAAAATAAAAAATTACCTTACCGGGTCCCACGCCGCCTCCGCTCCTGGCTGGGTCCCACGTTTTCCTGCTGCTTTCCGGCTCTTCTGCCTCCGGCAGGAACAGGAAGATGACAGCCTCCCTCCACTAAGCCAATCATTGGTGAGGACAGCCCCAGAGGGCCGACCAAACAGTCAGGGCCCGTAAACATTGGGAAAGTCACTCCTCCACGACCCACCCACCTGCCCACCCCCAACCACGCATACCCTTCTGCATTCTCGCAGTACGAGAAGCAGAAACATAAAATCGTATTTGAAATGCCATTGTTTGTTTCTGCTTCTGGCACTGCGAGAAAGAAGTGGGCCGACGCTCCTCCAGCCTAATGGAGGAGCCACCCCTGACCATATTCCCCGAAAGAACAGAATAGAATATACAGTAAAACTCTAATGGGATCCTATCAAGAACGTGCCCTTACCGAGTGCCAAAGTAAGGCCTCTTTCAGTTACTCCACTGTGAGAGGAGCATCAAGAGCTGAGCATCAAAATCTGCCCATTTATCCTCATTTAATATTTCAACGCTAGTCTGTTACAAATACTGTTTAATCGTGCACAACGGAGTGGCTAAATCCTCCTGATAAAGTGCCCGATAATATGCTACAAACACATTAATAATAGCATCTGGGGTATTACCCAACGTGCATACCTCTTCAGAATATTGTTGATAGCATTTTGAACTTCTTTCTGCTGCATTCTTAAGGTCAGGACCTGTCCTACAATGTCATTGTGTGCATACGTTTCTGCCATAAATATTTGATTTTTCTCCCCAATCATTCTTGCAGTATAACTACTGATGCTCGAATTGGCAGCTGGTATGTTTTGTAGGATCTCATGCTCTTATCGCCCTTCCATAATAATCTTAACTTTATACGCTTCCAAACTACTCAATTAATTATAATATTTAGTCATTTTATTAGCTTGGGTGTTCTGATGGTGAATACCAAAGGTGAGTGTTTCGCATGTGATACCAGCTTTCAGAGCATGCCATACAATACTTGATGATGCACTACCTGGTTTCTGCTCAGGAAGTCCACCAGCCAATTCCTTCATATGGCTTATATAATCAGGATTTAAAAGGAGCATTCTATCAAATGTCCAAGTATAATGTGAAATTACAACTGAAGGGAGACAAGTTTTGAAGATCAAAGGGTGATCAGAAATAACCGTGGTGTATTTCTCGACCAAACTGAGAAAATCCTAACTTTAAGACTTTTGGTATTCACAGAAGGCATTTAGGAGTCCTAAAGTTAGGACTCCTAACTTCTGTAAATACCGAAATGAGTAAGTGCCTTCTGTGTATACCAAAATGAGTAAGTGCCTTCTGTGTATACCAAAATGGTAGTAAGTTTAGTATTTTGTCTTAAGTTAGTTCTGTGAATCGGGCCCACTGTCTCATCGGCCACTAAAGTGGAGACATGACCCACTGCAGCAGCCTTAGAACCTTGAGTGCCATCCTTCACGTCAATGACTGGGTTTTAACATTCACCCAGCAGATAGTATTTATAATAATCTCACTAACCTGAGATCCAGTGTTGAAAGCGAGGATAGATTGCTCACTGAATACAATAGAAAGTAGATCTAGCGAATGGCCAGGTGAGGGTCCCATTAAGGAAAGCATTGAGTGCATCTCGAAATACCCTCAGCAGATGTTACCAGTATGGCTAGGTCTGAATAAGAGCCTACTCTCTGTGCGGCTTGGTACATAGCTACACTGTGGTGAGCTTGGGTGGAACAGACGCTGTGGCAGTGCCAGTACCAGCCCTTCCGATAGACCGTGAACTCAAACAATCGAATGCTGAAACTGATTGGCTCATAACAGCTGCACCTCCTCGGTGCCTGCTCCCGAGTGGTTTCTCACGGTTTACCCCTGCTGTTCCTGCTCCAGTCGTCATAACTGCTCCTCGAGTTTTTGTAGCTTTTATGGCCTTCGGCGCCATTCCGTTGTGAGATTGGCCTTGGCTATTCTGGCTCCACCTGTTGAGTACTCGCTTTAAGCAACGAATCTCCCTGGCCGCAAGCAGTCACATGGAGAAAATCCTCATAGTGACCCCCCCCCCCGCACAACCAGAAGAGGTGTCTTACTCTACCCAAGTAAATGCCTAAGGTCCTGCCATTGGGGGAGCATGACTTCTATGCCAAAACACCGATCTCACTCAAAGGGAGAGAAAAGAGTTGGCTTACAACCAACTCAAGCGATCACCATCTTCTCCCTTGCTTTTTTAGTTTTATGCACTTAGGTGGGAGGAAGGCGTAAAGGGGGTATGGAAATAATTTGTTAGAAACAGAGGGAGAGGTGCGTTTGAGTCAGGATAATTAGTTGTTGGAAGAAGGAAACAAATGGGCTGTCACCTTGGGTGAGGCAAGCATGGAAAACCATGCATTGAACCTTGGGGACACGGGTGGGGGTAGCAGCATGATGGTAAAATGAGGTGCGGAAATCAGAAGCTATCATTTGAGTAAACGTAAACAGAATGCACATCATTGGACAGTAGTTAACTAACAGAGCAACTAGGTAATGAACAGAGTGTGAAGGCTATGTATAACTGGAAATTGAACTATGGGGGAATAGTGCAGGGACAACTGGGGTAACAGTGGTGTATGTGTGAGCGTCAAACTGTGTATTCGAAATATGAAACAGGAGATGAAATAGGATGCTTTTATTAATGTGTATTTAAAAGTATCTTTTGGGCACCACAGTGAAAGGAAGATACACCAAGTTGCTGCACTGCGGATACATTATGAATTGACAACTGGGAGATAAAATGGATGAATATGTGATAATGTGTGAACTGGACAGGCGCAAATAAATGTTAAGTGGGGTAAGCACAGCTAGGTAACCTAATGAGGTGTGAACTAAGGAGGGAATGTCGCTTTGGCATCTATAGGGAGTGACACTCTTTCAATGACCCACCTTCCAAAAAGTCTTGCATCTGAAATAAATGATATTGTTTGGATATAGCCCTACAGAGACCATCATTTCTTGTTTTTACTTAATGAGTACCTCTCTGTACACTTTCTTTTCTATGTTCTTAAAATTCAATCTAAAGGCATTTTTTAATCTAACACTAAAAATGCAGCTGCCCTCCTAGCATCACCAGCATCTCAGCAGCATTAGGTTGAAGAAGTCTATAACACAAATAATTAAGGTCTGTAAATGAGTCAAGCTATATTTGTCTTGTGCGCCAGAGCCGATAGAGAAAGGAAACTTGATTATTCAATAGACTCTATGACATCCTCCTGCATAACCTTTCTAACTCCCGTTTAATGGCTGGCTGCAACGTTTTAGACATGTTGCCCACCACAAGTACTCTTAGTTGTGTGCCATGCCAAAATACAGGAAACATTCTCTGCATCAAGTGTCCAATCCCATCTACAAATATTGCTGCTAGTTTCACCACCGAATATATATATATATATATATATATATATATATATATATATATATATATATATATATATATATATATATATATATATTCTTCCAAAAAGTCCCCAAGCTTTAGAGACCGCACTCCACGAAGCAATGTTCACAGAACCTTTAATTGCACAAGAGGTACAGAAACGCCCTGATTATATGCAGTCCCTGACGCGTTTCAATGCTTACTAGCATCTTCTTCATAGGGCGGGCAATGTTGAACGGAAAAACAGCAACGGACTTCTGACCATTTAAGCAAAGCATACATACTCTGGTGCAATGCATGCTAGTCGCAGTAGTTCCAATGTAGTCCCATCTGGTACGGGTATTCTAATGTAGGTCCGTTTTTCCCTTCATAGTACAACTCCCGATTTTTAAATATCATTTCTTTACCCTTCGGTGGGTTCCAGAATCATAACTGTGCCTCTCCTTGAAGGTGCTTAGGCTGCCGCGATGTGCTGCTGCCTCACAGACCTGTAACTTGCGTTGGCGGCGGTTCGGTCTCCCACGGCTGGAGTTGCCGTGTACATAATTCTTCCAAAAAGTCCCCAAGCTTTAGGACCGCACTCCACGAAGCAATGTTCACAGAACCTTTAATTGCACAAGAGGTACAGAAACGCCCTGATTATATGCAGTCCCTGACGCGTTTCAATGCTTACTAGCATCTTCTTCATAGGGCGGGCAATGTTGAACGGAAAAACAGCAACGGACTTCTGACCATTTAAGCAAAGCATACATACTCTGGTGCAATGCATGCTAGTCGCAGTAGTTCCAATGTAGTCCCATCTGGTACGGGTATTCTAATGTAGGTCCGTTTTTCCCTTCATAGTACAACTCCCGATTTTTAAATATCATTTCTTTACCCTTCGGTGGGTTCCAGAATCATAACTGTGCCTCTCCTTGAAGGTGCTTACTTCGCGCTGGAAATAGGCTGCCGCGATGTGCTGCTGCCTCACAGACCTGTAACTTGCGTTGGCGGCGGTTCGGTCTCCCACGGCTGGAGTTGCCGTGTACATAATTCTTCCAAAAAGTCCCCAAGCTTTAGAGACCGCACTCCACGAAGCAATGTTCACAGAACCTTTAATTGCACAAGAGGTACAGAAACGCCCTGATTATATGCAGTCCCTGACGCGTTTCAATGCTTACTAGCATCTTCTTCATAGGGCGGGCAATGTTGAACGGAAAAACAGCAACGGACTTCTGACCATTTAAGCAAAGCATACATACTCTGGTGCAATGCATGCTAGTCGCAGTAGTTCCAATGTAGTCCCATCTGGTACGGGTATTCTAATGTAGGTCCGTTTTTCCCTTCATAGTACAACTCCCGATTTTTAAATATCATTTCTTTACCCTTCGGTGGGTTCCAGAATCATAACTGTGCCTCTCCTTGAAGGTGCTTACTTCGCGCTGGAAATAGGCTGCCGCGATGTGCTGCTGCCTCACAGACCTGTAACTTGCGTTGGCGGCGGTTCGGTCTCCCACGGCTGGAGTTGCCATGTACATAATTCTTCCAAAAAGTCCCCAAGCTTTAGAGACCGCACTCCACGAAGCAATGTTCACAGAACCTTTAATTGCACAAGAGGTACAGAAACGCCCTGATTATATGCAGTCCCTGACGCGTTTCAATGCTTACTAGCATCTTCTTCATAGGGCGGGCAATGTTGAACGGAAAAACAGCAACGGACTTCTGACCATTTAAGCAAAGCATACATACTCTGGTGCAATGCATGCTAGTCGCAGTAGTTCCAATGTAGTCCCATCTGGTACGGGTATTCTAATGTAGGTCCGTTTTTCCCTTCATAGTACAACTCCCGATTTTTAAATATCATTTCTTTACCCTTCGGTGGGTTCCAGAATCATAACTGTGCCTCTCCTTGAAGGTGCTTACTTCGCGCTGGAAATAGGCTGCCGCGATGTGCTGCTGCAACATTGCCCGCCCTATGAAGAAGATGCTAGTAAGCATTGAAACGCGTCAGGGACTGCATATAATCAGGGCGTTTCTGTACCTCTTGTGCAATTAAAGGTTCTGTGAACATTGCTTCGTGGAGTGCGGTCTCTAAAGCTTGGGGACTTTTTGGAAGAAATATATATATATATATATATATATATATATATATATATCAGCGCTCCTGTCGTACCATAAATCACGGGTCACTCACGAGCGGGTGCTTCAGACGCGACGGTACACACGTTTAAAATCCTAGCTCGGACTCCATTTCCTTTACCATGAAACAAAGTTCAGCACTCCAGGGGTACAGGCAAGAATTTCTTTATTTCGCCATTAGCCGTAGACAGATGCGTTTCGGACGTGAGTCCTTCATCAGTATTTACTAGAAACGCCGCAAAGCGGCTACTTTAAATACGTCATTGTGACACGCCCATCAACATTAAATGACGGTGTCGAAATCGCATATGCGCCCATACGAATGTGGCGGCCATCTTTGAAAGCATAATATAATGCAATTTCCAATGCAGTGTGTTATTACTGCAGCTAATCTTGCTAGATTTATAGATATATATAGATTTATGTGTGATTTTATTGATTACATCTTTTGGAATACAAACTATCTCATATGCAGATGATACACAGCTGATTTTATCACTGGATAAAGCATCCTTTGGCTCAGAGCTCAATTTTAACAATTGCCTTACTGCAGGCATTTGTTCCATACAAGCCATCCATTTAAAATCTAATACAGATAAGACTGAGATCATGCTGAACCTCTCCCCGTTTATTATATCCCTGTTTTTTACGGCATTCACACAGCTCCAACTATCACTGTTGACACGCTGCATACCGATCAGCTTCACTTTTCGCTACCGAGGTCATCAGCGGTGACTGATGATATATATCACTTGTCTGAATGTGTTTAAATTGCAAATTGTCCTGATAACCTTTTAAATGCCAATAAAAATATGTTTAAAAAAAAAAAGACTGAGATCATGCTGCTACGGAAGTCTAACTTTTTTGTCCTAGATCAATGGTGGCCAAATACTGCGCCCTCCCGCTACTGTTGAGGTTGTTAGAAAACTTGGAGTCAAATTCGATGCCTCCTTTTGGTCCACAAGCCCTTGCAGTAGCAGGTATGTGTTTAATCTGCTAAAACCATTGACAAACGTTTATATGCAGGCTCATCGAAACAAACTATCCAGAAACTCATGGTTGTGCAACACGTGGCTGCTAGACTGGTTCTTAGACTTCCCCCGACGATTATCGGCCTCGACAGCTTTGAAAGGACTACATTGGTTGCCAGAGCATAAAAGGGTTCTTTTTAAAATTATTTTATTCACATTTAGAGCCTACAGATCTATTGGGCCAAGATTGCTAATGGCCAGATTTACACACCGCGTCACAAAACGGATCCTGAGATTTTCCCACACGAATCTTCTTAAACCCCGCCCTTTCAGACTCAGGAATCGAGACGGTAAATCAGAAGTAATATTTAGAAAGCCATTCGAAGACCCAGCTTTTTGCAGCCCCCGATTCACACATTTACCCATTTATCCTCTGATTTATTATTCAACTTTTTACTTTTCATGGTCTGATTGAAGCACCACTGTTTTTTCGTGTTAGTGTCAGGATGCTCCTTTCGGAGTGGTAGAGTGCTCTACAAGTACCTCAATTCAATTAAAAAACACCCTAAAGTCAGATGCCACATGAGTTAGGAAAACATAGCCAATCAGGACCTAGCACACATAGTGAGCAGGCGCTTCCCAAGCCAAACATCTGAACACACCATCTGCTGGCCACATTGTCTCCACGCGATTTTGCGACCCACCTGTGGTAACCATTAAACAATTAATTTATGACTCAAAAAGTCAGCAACCAACATTACTCAATATATATGGTACGCTGAAAACTTTTACAACTCATCAGGTTTTGTGTATAAGTAAAACGTTTACAGATTGTAGATTGAGACAGTTCTCAGACCCTGTGCCTGTAACTGTTCTCCTGCTGTAACGTTTAATCAAACAAACTGTTCCTGTTTTGCCAAACGCCTCCTGTCTGATGTTTTTTAAGGGATTTCTAACTCAAGCAACAATGGTATGGCCTGTCATTACATAGTAGAGTATGGTATACTGTCACAATATAAAAGTATCCCACTATGTCATGCCAGGGTTTGGATAGATCCTCTGGATAAAACTTGGATTAAAGAAAATTAGTTGTTTTCTTTGTTAGCCCCTCACCCACTCCGTAAGTGGCATGCTGCATCATAGGGTCTTATTCTGGTCCCTAAAAACCACTTAAGAGAGCATTAGAACCATTATATCCTTATCTCTGCATACTTTTTTTAACCATACCTGAACAACCACTATTAAAGGGATACCTTGGTTGTTCAAGGTATTTTTTATTATATTTTGAAGACCACGGATGTAATAATATTCAAAGTGCTCCCTGGAATATGGTTGAGCCGATCCTGGTTTTTAGGGACAAGGATGAGGCCCGATGACAATGGCCTGTCTTTATACAGTATGGTATGATATGGTGTGAACTGTCATTGTATTAGTATGGTATCGTATGGCCTGTAATCAGTGCTTAATTTGAGCCCGTGGTTGCCGGTGGGACCCACTGGCACTCATTTTTGGGACCAGCACATATTTTTTCTCATCAGATTATGAAGCGAGTAAGAGAGGAAAAAAAATGGGGAAAAGGAGGAAGAGAAACTCAGAAAAACTGGCACAAGGGAAGACAGCAGGGACCAGCAAGGGTAAGATAAAGGGGCATCTGTGTCTGGTAGTGGATTAAAGAGGCCTTATGTGAATTCAGCACTATGCAGCCTTGGCATTGGCACACCTATTTTTACAGGCACCACTTGAGCAGAGCTTTGGGTGCCAGCACTCATTCGTATACAAATTAAGCAGACCACCAGGTCTGTGAATACTTTTAAATAAAGCAATCTTTTTGTTTTTTAATGCAGCCTATTCTCCTTAAAGGAAACTGGGAAGAGTTTTTAAAAAATGTGATAAGTTCCATATACCTTTTTGACCACAGTGACCACTGCCAACTACTAAAAAATGTTTTTGTTAACATTAGTTTGCAAATGGCTTACCACCTCCTTTGAGATAGCAGTAACATATTAATGCTTTACAAACGGATTTCTGTCCAAAAACATTAATACATACCATAAGGAATCAGTATTTGGACAGGACTCCCTTAAAACGCCCCTTCCAAATACCGATTCCAAATGGATTCCCAAACCCATTTAATGAAATCCTTTTCCAAATCATTAATTAGGTTTAGTACATTTAAAAAGGGTTTTAACATTTGCAAATCCCCTGATCTACCAAATCAGAGGGTTTGCGAATGCTAAAACCCTTTGAGCAGGAAGCCCAAAAATTCTGTTTGGCTATCACAGTAAGCGTAATTGCCCTCACAGTCTATTGATTCTTAAAGATTGCCTCAAAACTGGGAAAGACTGTTTGCCTGACCACCAAGGCAGTGCGTTAGCAATCGCCACACTCAATGATAGTAAATCTTAAGAAATGAACACCCGCGGGCCCCAGTTCAGGGTCATGCAATGTGAAGGCCATTTTGCTAATCTCAATGTATGATCAGCTAGCACACTGTTATGTAGTCCTTTTCTCTACTCACCTGCTTGTTTCTTCTCAACATTTTTGGCCACGCTTGGTTTTCCTCAACGTATCCTTCAGAGAGTCCTGGTGTCCCTGCGCTGCACGTTTGATTTCCTGCCTGCTTTGATGTTTTTCCTTCAAGTTTGGAACTTCATATTGAGCCCGGTTTGACTTCAACACTTGCTCACTTCCCTGAAGGTACTTTTCTAAAGATATACCTTATTTCTTAAACCTTCCTTGGGATTTGTACTTTCAGCTCACACGCTCGAGCTCCTGTCGACCGTTGCTGCTCTACGTCATACCCTACGTGGCTGGAACACTTTACCTAAGGCGTGAAACCCACAGCGCAGTTCTAGCGTGCTCTGTTTGCGTAACTACGTGTATTTCGTCACACGTCACGTTACGTGCGGCCATTTTGGATTTGTTTACTGCCAATTTCTTCACCCGATTTCACACTTGTTTTCTTTCGGATCTGCCTTTCACAGACTTGGCATCGTAATACACTTTTACTTTTGACAAACCCTGGATTATACAACATTTCTTCGAGTGTTTTCCTTAACCAACAAGGTAATTGTGATATTTTCGTCATTTTGCTTTCCTGTGCAGTACTTTCACGGTGATCTGCACACCTTTTATTCTAAGTGACGCTGCGCAGTGTGGTATCAACTTTTAAGTGACGCTTTGCAGTGTGGTATCATCTTTTCTCTTGTGCAACACGTTCACTGTGATTTGCACACCAGTTATTTTTTTTCTTTTTGTTTTTTTTTTACCACTATGGCTGAGTCCAATTCCAATGTTATTATGCCTTCTTTGTTTTTACCTACTCCTGGTTCCCCTAAGATTCTGTGGGAAGATTGGTTATGTATTTTAGAAAACTGTATTGTAGCTTTGGATGGTGCAAATTTTTCACCTGCAATGAAAAAAGGCACTTTTATTGAGTGCCCTAGGGAGTGAAGGTCAACGTATATTTAGATATCTCCCTGTTGCCATGGGTCCAAATGGGCATTGAGAATGAAAGTATTGATGATTTTATTTCCAGGTTGAGAGAACTTTCTGTGAAATGTAGGTTTGGGAACATGTGTGAAGAGTTAATTCGTGACCAGCTGGTTGTACAATGCAGGAATAAAAAGATCCAGGAGAGACTTTGGGCTGCAAAGAACCCCACACTTAAGGAAGCCATTGACTTAGCCAAGGTTATTGAAGAATCACAAATTTGTAGTAAGGAAATAAACAAAAAAGACAGGTCATCTAATGAAATTGCTAGCACCAGTCTTGAAGATAAGTGCGAAGTTAATGTAGTTGCTAAAAGGAGATGGGGAACTTTTCAGGAAATGTTGCCAAACCTAAAAATAAGGAATGTTCTCATTGTGGTAGTCAATTCCACTCCTCAGATTGTATGCTTTAGACCAGAATTGCAACAAGTGTGGTCGTAAAGGCCATTATTCTCGTATGTGCAAGAATTCAGAGATCTCTGATAAGTTTAAATCAAAAGTTAATGTTGTTCAGGAACTCCATATTAACAAAAGGATTTTAGCTTTGGGTGAAGATTTGGATCTCAGTTTAGTCTCTGAAATTGATTCTCGGAGACTTATTAGACCTTCTGCCAACTTTAATGTGTGTGGCAAGGATGTGTCCCTGATGGTAGATTCTGGTTCTATGTTCACTATGTTCACTATTAGACAAGATTATATCATTCCACAAAGAGTTAAAAATAGATTCAGGTATATCAAGGATATTAATCCCGTGAGTTATCAGGGCCAACCTATTGACATTCTTGGTTTCATGAAAGGTCTCATAAAATTTGGTTCTAGGTGTGTTGAAGGCAAAGTGTATATTTCCAGAGATGGTCCTCCCATTCTTGGCTGGATGCACCAGTTTGACCTAAATATCATTATCAATCCCAGAGCACCTAATCAAATTATGGTTGTTGATGATGATATTCAACGTGATCATATTCTCCAAAATGCCCACAAGGTTTTTGAAGATAGATTAGGTTGTGTAAAAGGATATATGCACAAAATCATTCTTAAGTCCAATGCATCCCCTGTTCAACACAAACTCAGAAGAGTTCCTTTCGCGGTTAGAGGTAAACTCAAGGATTTGTTAAATGACCTTCTGAAGTCTGGTGTGATAGAACCTATTAAAGCTTCAACATGGATTTCTCCTGTTGTTTTGACCCTTAAGGCGGACGGCCGTTTAAGATTTTGCATTGATTTAAGATCTCTTAATAGAGATATTGTAATGGATACTTTTCCTTTGCCCAATATTAATGAATTATTGCAATCAATTGGTAATGCTAAATGTTTCTCTAAAATCGACTTAAGGAGTGCTTACCATCAAATCAAGCTCCATCCTTCTTCCAAAGCACTTACAGCGTTCATCACCTACTTTTCAATTCACTCGCATGCCGTTTGGCTTAGCCTCCGCGGCGAATGTTTTTCAGAGGATGATGAGTGGATTGTTTAAAGACATCAAAGGTGTCATCTTCTTTCAAGATGATGTCTTAATTTCAGGTTTAACTGTGGAGGAACATAATGTGGTGTTGAAACAAGTACTTTGGAATTTGGAGCACATTGGTCTAAAAGTCAACAAGGATAAGTGCAAGTTTTTGACTGAGAAAATCGAATATCTCGGTTACACTGTTTCTTGTGGAGGTTTTACTCCCAAGCATGATTTGTTGTTGGCTATTAGAGATGCTCCTCATCCAAAGGACAAGGAACAATTGCGTTCTTTCTTAGGATTAGTCGAATATTATTCTAAATTTGTGAGATCCTTTTCTGATGTTGTGGAACCTTTGAGATGTCTGTTGCGCAAAAGGTGCAAAATTTTGTTGTGCCAAGGAACAACATTTAGCTTTTTCGAGTATAAAGGAAAAGATTTGTCATGCTGGGGTTTTAGCTCCTTTTACTTCCAACTGCAAAACTATCTTGACTGTTGATGCTAGTCTTTCAGGTTTGGGGGCAGTTCTCTCCCAAGTTCAAAAGGGGATTGAGAGAACTATTGCATTTGCTTCAATGACTTTGACGCAGACTGAAAGAAATTATTCAGTCATCGAGAAAGAGGCTCTGGCGGCTGCATGGGGTACTGAACACTTTAGAGTGTATCTGTGGGGATTACGCTTTTGTTTGAAAACAGACCACAAACATTTAATGAAGATTCTTTCAGCCGGTGGTGCGGGCAAAGGGTCTGCCCGTTTAGCTCGGTTTGCAGCTAGGTTGCAGGAATTTTCTTATGATATTGTTTTTATTCAAGGATGGAGGAATTCGCAGGCTGATTGTTTATCAAGATTGTCTTTGGATTGGGAGATTGTGGATAAAGCTTTGGTGGATAAACTTTCTTCTGAGGAAGCTGTTGCTAGTGTGAATGAGATCAGTGAGACTGCTGTCAGTACCTTTTCTATGGAGCAATGGGTCAAAGAGATGCAGAATGACAAAGTTTTAAAACAAGTTATTGTTCTGATCAGGAATGGTGCTGCTCGGGAAAGTTTGGTTTCTATCCCTCTCAGGCCGTTTTGGAAGCTTCTCGATGAGCTCTCTGTGTGTGGTCAGGAGGTTATTGTGCGTGGTGAGAGGTTTGTCCCTCCTTCTGGTTTGCGTTTTCAAATTTTTAAGATCGCTCATGAGGGGCATCTTGGTCAGGTCATGACTATAAAAAGAGTGAAACAAGACTTCTGGTGGCCTGCTATGGACGACCAAATCTGTGGTTGGGTTGAAGGATGTTCGTTATGCATAGACAGTGAGAAAAGGTTAAGAGTTGGTGCTCAAAAGAATTTTGGCCATATCCCTGATCCTGGTAAACCCTGGTATCTCATTTGTCTGGATTTCATTGGTCCTATGTCGGACCTCACTTTGGATTTCCGCTTTGCTGTCGTCATTGTGGATGTGCATTCTCGTTGGCTAATTGTCAAATTTGTCAAGGAAATTACTACCTCGTCCACTATTGATGTCTTGGAGAAAATTTTCTTTGAAGAGGGTGTTTCTCATTCTTTGTTGACGGACAATGGGACACAATTGACGTCTGGTGAGATGCGCTGTTTTCTTGAGCGTTGGGGTGTCAAACACTCATGCACTTCTTTGTACAACCCTATGGGTAATGGCATTGTGGAAAGGGCCAATAGATTGGTCAAGGGTACCTTACAATTAGATGTTGCTAACAGGCAGTCTCCCATTCAGTTGGTTGATGAGATGCTGTGGGCTTATCGGTGCACTGAACATAGTGTTACCCACATTTCCCCTTTTGTCAGCATGAGAGGCCGGGTACCTGGCTCTAAATTGGTTCCTTCTTGGCTTAAAGATTGGGTCACTTCTGATGGCTCTTCTCCTGAAAACTTCTTTGTTTCGAAGTTTCAGGTTGGTGATTGGATTAAGATTAAATCTGGCAGGGTAAAAGCTGGTTTCAGTATATTCTCTGCTCCTTGCCGTATCGTCAAAGTGGCTAAACATTATGTGGTGGTTGAGGGTGGTCACAAGTGGAATTTGCGTAGGATTGCGCTTTACCAGAGAAAGGGTGATTTGTTTAGGGAGGGTCCTTGTCAAGATTCTTTTTCTGATGATGAATGTTCAGCTGCTTTGTTCATTCCTGATAAAAACAGTGATGTTGTGGGGAGGGAGATGAGTGGTTATTCTGGTTCCTGTTCTGCTCCACATGCTGTCTCTCCCCAAGAGGTTGTTCTTCAGGATTCTGGTTCTGGTTCTTGTTCTTCCTCTAGGGTTCCTCCGGTGAGTTTGGGGCTTGAGGAACCTGTGGTCTCGGCCGACATGGTCGGCAGGGTGCGCTGACCACCTTCTTACTTGCAAGATTATATCACTTCTTAGATGTGAGTTCTGTTTATTATCTTTTTAGCCTTATTGTATTTTTCTTTTATTTCTTTCATTAGGGAAAGAGGATGTGTTATGTAGTCCTTTTCTCTACTCACCTGCTTGTCCTCGTGCCCTTCCTTCTTACCTCATTGTAGAATCCCCTGTGTTCTCTGATCTAGAATGTGAGGCTTACAAGACTCGACCTTTGGCAGTTCCTGTCTGATCGTCGAGGGTCTTGGATGCCAGTTTCTTCTCTCTGCAATAAACGTCTTGAAATCACCTCCAATCTTTCTACGTTTCTTCTCAACACACACCACGCAGGCCTCCCTATTCACAAAGAAGGCCTGCGTGTTGAGAAAGGGCCAGTGGTGTAACAAAACTTGAGGGCCCGCCCCTCCAAAGTATAAGGACCCCCCCCCCTTTGGAGTCAGTCAGAAGCTCTCAGGCCAAGGTACTGTGCTGAAGCAGACCCCATGAAGCTCGGGCCCCCTCAGCTCCGCAGGGGATGCGGGGCCTATATTACACTGCTCAAAAGGGCCTGGACTGCAGAGCAAGTGCTGCATTACTAGGCCCTACTTGAGTGTCTGTTAGTTAGGTATTAAAAAACCACATCACAAATATTTGTCCTACACAGACTAATATGTTAATCCATTCCCTGAAATGCTTATTCTTTCATTTCTAGCCCTGATAAGACTATTACGACAAGATCAGCTTGATTGTAACAATCAGTTGAAAGAAGATCCACCACTATTTCTATCCTCAAAATATTTAAAATCGTTTAATTGTTTTAAATGATGTGGGTTCATATTTGTCAAACGTATGTTCAGATAGTCAATGCACAGATAAAGAGACTTGGTTTAAGAAAGCATGAAAATAGATATGAGAGAGATTGATTGTTGCATCAAGGGAAACCAATACACTTGCCTTCAGTTAAGTTAAGTCAACAGGCCATGAATAAGAGCCCTCAATTAAAGGTTTCTGGACATCTTGGAATAGCGAAGACTTCAGCATCAGTAAGGAGACCTTTTGAGAGGCCAGGTTGTCTTCAGAGAGGACCTGGCCTGACATTTCCTAATAGAGCATGAGCAAGGCTGGTTTGCATATAGCTGGTTCAGGACTAAGGAAGCATAGTGGGCAAAAAACGATAAACTGGGAAGAAGCCTAGAGTAATTACTAATTGCTGAGATTATTTAAAGCATTCCACTCATTACTTATTTGTTTCCGTCAGTGCAATGTCTTAAGTGCAATGGATATGCCCAGATGTGGAAGCTGTGCTAACTGTGCCAATGGAACCAAGGTGCACCCTACTAATAAGTCCGAAATAGACCAAATCCGGCCTGGGGTTGCTCGTGTTTAGGTTCATAGGGCGCCTGCCCTAGCAAGTTGGGCGGGACTGTTCCTACATAAGTAGGACTAAGGCTGACATGCATATGGTGAGTTCCAGCTCTACGAGGTGGTGTAGTGTGCATAAAATAATGGACCGGGACATGTCCCAGAGTAACTGGAAGTGGCAGAGATTAATTCAAACACTCCACCCATAATTTTGTTGTTTTCATTTTGGTGGAGAGCCACTATCAGGAAGCAAGTCTGGCGATTCGGCTTACCACTTAAAACTCAGGAAGGGCAGGGGAGTGATCCTTGAAAACAGCTCAAGCTGACTCCATCAAAGGAAGGAAAGGGTGGCAGTGCTTGCAGAGTGTTGGTGCTGTCTGGAGAGATGTTTCATGTGCATGGAGACTGCACTATGCTGCAGCATCCAAAACAAACTATTTCTCCCAACAGGCCATAAAGCCACACATAATTTCGTGGCACGACGGTCATCTTGAATATCTGGGTCTAATGTCCCCTGGGCTCACAACATCTTTGCTAGGCAATTACAAAAGTATGTTGCAGCAGTCTAGGATTTTCTTTGCAAAGAACTGCTGCTTGCCTTTGGAATTGTTTTGCAGGATACTGGATTTACAGAGAAGTATGTGAAACTCAAGCCATGTCGAGAAAACAAACTGTGAACTATTAGAACATTTAAGATTACTTACTTTTCTGAATGTTCTTAAGTTTATCCTGTGATGGAATAGGAAGAATTCCCAAGTCAGAACTATACTGCACATCATATCTATTTATGATAGTGTAGTAGGCATTCACAGTTTCCGTATTTTGATAAGAGTAGCAAAGTTATGAATCACAAAATATTAATGTATAGCAATTACTTTGCAGTCGCATATGCGTCAGAAAGAAACTAGAACATCTTCCACAGAGAGCGTATAGAGAGTGACCAAGCTTGAAGTAGTGATCCTACTTATCGAGAGAAGTGTTGGTGAACCTGTACTCCAGGTAATCATTTCTTATAAGTTTTAATTTCATGAATAACAAGTTCTACATCAAAGTACAGAGAGTTGATTACACATAGATATCAATCAAGTATATTCATTTACTGTCACAGTTAAATGCAAGGCTGCTATGGCCAGTTACTAAGGAATCTCCTAATGACGTCAGAAAATCCATTAGGTCTTATAGACCCTATTGCCCAGCAGCAGTGATGAGTCTAAGTGCTGGAGCGCAGTGTTGTACTTATCTCTCTTTTCCCATTTCCCTTTCCAACACACTTTTTGCCAAAGCTTATCCTTAGTTTTCGGATCTGCCTTTTATGATTTTTTTTTGATAGGCGCCTTGATGCCTTCGGGCAAAGTTGCGCGTTATAAGTTATTATTCATTTTCATTTTTCATTTTCATTCATTCAACATTGGTCCTCAGAATTGTTTGCATGCGGTCATTGGTGGAGGTGGTGATAGATGGGAAAGTGCATCACTCCTGTTGGATCAGGAATACAAGGTAAGTGCTCTCTGACAGCACCATATGGCATAAGCAAAGACAGAGTTAGGAAGAGATTTGCTCACTGCATAAGAGACCAGTATGACTTGCAATGTGAGAGTAACCAGAGCCATGGTTTTGTTGACCATCCAGGTGTATATTGCTTTTCTGAATTCTGTGTGGCTGTTGATGATCCCTATTCTCTTTGGAAGCACGCTCCAGAGGCTGCATGTCTGTAGAGATAAAGATTTTTACGCCCTTAGGGTTTTTTTTGAAAAGGGGGAATAATTAGGAGTTGAGCCATTCTCAATCTGAGGCTTCTCCTTTGGGTGGGAATGGACAGGAACGTCACATTTGGTTTGCAATAGTATCATTTATGCCTCAAATGTTTCCAAAGATGGGTTTAGCCTTTAGTACTTGAGGGTTAAGTCACCGAAGTCATCGGATAACTTTATTTGTGATATGCAAAATTAAACTTAGCAAATTTAAAAAAAAATATTTTTTAAACATTGTGAAAAGATTGTGAATGTCACAAAAAGGAATGAATGTGAGAAAAAAGAAACAATAAGTGTTGCTGGAGGAAAAATGTGCAACATCTGATCTTGTGTCACAGAATTCTCCTGCTAAAGAAAATGAAGTTCGAAAATTCTCTCACAATAAGTTTTGCCATGGAACTCAACCCATTGCCTATGCAAACATGACTGTCTATTGTGAATAAGGCTCACAAAAGTAACCGTTTTTTCACTTGTGTGTTAATAAAAATCGTTTTAGAGTTAGTCTTTTGTTAGTGTTTGCATAGGCCATACCTGCTTACTAGTCAAGAAAGACAATTGGCGTTTTTGTTGTTAGGCCTTCTTTTTATGGGATCAGGCTAAACTGCCATACCATGACTAAAATAAGCGAATCCACAATTACACTATATGCTTTTGTGTCCATGTAGGGATTTGCTTTTTGGTAAAGGGGAACAAGGCAACTCCTGAACAACAACACCATGCACAATAGGATGACGAAAACCATTAATTTACTTACAAATAACACATTGAAAAATGGAAGCTCCCTCGTTTTCCAGCCCCTCAGCATGTGTTCTTGAGTGGATCCATGTGAAACATAGTTGGTCAAATGTATATACCCACTTAATTTCAGTTTACCCTCTACTCCTTTAGCTGCAATTTACTCCAACTCTCCACCGATGAGATATGGAGGATAATAACACTACCCCAGTCCTCGAGAAATGAAGCCTCCTTCCAAGAAAGCATAGAGTAAACTATATCCCTACTCAAGTCATCCCTCGGCCATCTCTACTATTGCTCTACCTCGGCCTTCTGAAGCTCACTAGTGCTTTGAGGACTATCCTCCTCTGGCCCTACCCCACGAGAACAAGAGTTCTTCCTCTCTGCTGTATGGACAGACAGAGAGAGCCTTTTCCTACAATTTCTAAACCTGTTCTTTCTCTGACTACATAAGTCAAAAGTCAACTACATACACACAAGTTGACTTATGTCACAGGAATGAAGTAGCGTAGTCATGTACGTATACCATGTTTTTAGGACAAACATTTTCCTGGAAGGAGGTGAGGTACGCGGCCTGCATCAAGAATCACAGATGCAGTTCACCGACAACTGAATGCCTTTACTCAGATGGGAGTATCTGTCTGCAGGAGAAACTGCCCAGTAAATACCATTTGTCTCCCTTACCATACCCAACTATTCTTAATGAAAAAGAACATTGCCCTTTAACTCACACCATTAATCACAGTTACTCACGGGCTTCCCCTCCATTCACCAGCATTACCTTCGGTCCCTATACAGCTGCACAAAGTATCAGCAGTGAATGCTTCGTTACAGGGGCATCCACTGGAGAGAAAAAACTATTCTCTTTGCTGAGTCTTGCATCTCTGACAATCTCCAACAGCAACCATTCTAGAACATTGCTTTGTTTAATGAAAGCAATTCCAGAATTCTAGTACATTGCTTTGCTTGATGACGTCTGCTTGGATTTTGAGCTGCATTGTGAGATCGTTCTCTGACTACTTCACTGCACCTTACATACTTGACATCCTATTCGCTCTCACCTCCAGCTAAGACAACTGCTCTTCATGCAGGAAATTAAGCGGCTGCACTGCTCCACATTATATCCCTATTACTACATACCGGTACCAGCGTTCACTGGATGGCCCTTTAAGGGGCACTGAGAGTTGAATAAAGAGTGGGAAAGCTGCCTTATCTGTACTGAATTAAAAAAAAGTAAACACTAGCAAGCTGTGGTAAAGTCAATACATATAGCTTTTTATTGGGAAAGAGCTTGGTAATAGATGGGTGAGTTTCTATGCGTTTTTGTGAGTGGGAGGTGTAACTTCAGTGAATGGGGTTCATTGGACTGGTGAATGTGAGTGACTTGGTAAACGTGTATAGGTGGGTGGATATGAGTGAGAATGCCTAATGTAGGTAGGTGAATGTAAGTGGGTATATGGAGGAGGGTTGAAGGTAAATGAATGGGCGAAATTAAAAGAAGCAGATGTGTGGATGTGCCACTTGTCAGCGATAAAGACTGTCCAGGGTGAAGTGGGTGTGTGCGACCTCTCAGAAAGCTTAAGCGATAGCTGGAGTCAAATGGTTTTGCAACAGTTTCCATAATTAAACATCAAGGGCAGCAGACCACAGCCATGAAATGATGGCATAGATGGATGGCCAGGTAACTGGATGAATAGGCAAGTGGGCGAATTGATGGGTGAGCAGATGAATGGAGCGGTGAGTAGGTTAATACATTTCTCTGGTGATAGATTTGAGTGGGCATGTGAGTTTATGCATTGATGGCTAAAGGATAAATAGATAGATGGATCTCTCAGGTAATGCTTCAAAGGATGTGTGAGTGCTGTGTTGGAATTATTCGCAACTCTCATATTTAAGGTTTAAGGTTCCACATATGACAATGTGTTTAAGGGTCCTATTTGGATATTACTGTCTACGTGTTGATAACACAAAAGTATTGACTGTCGCACTTTTCTATTTTGGACTCACAAAATGATGCCAGCAATGAATCGGGTAGCACAGGCACCCACTCCATTGGTGTAAGGCCGGCTCCTAATGCCCCGCATTTGGATCGACAGAAGAAATGGGAGAAATTACCACAGCAACCCGAGGCTGCTGTGTTAAACTGGGGTGAGTATGCTCATGCCCCCACTTATTACTGACAGTGGCCCTTATGTGGGGTGAGGCGGGCCGGCCCTTCTCGAAACTGTAAACCTGTTGTACAACTAAGTGGTTAGATGTGGAGCAACTGCGACCCCCTCAGCTACCTGGGGCCCGCTGTTGTCCAGGGCCATGGCCTGCTTCCTGTCACCATACCCACATTTGCTTTGTGTTTTTGAGCTGCTGCCAGAATCTCATTTGGAAGACCAACTGAACTGCCTACTGCTGGCCATCAGCGGGGTTCCACCGGCTCCCATTTTGTCTGACATACCAAAATTGCAATTTGCATCCAAGTAATCTGCCAGTGCATCTAGGTAGAAGGCTTCACCTATTTCACCTTCATCTCAGCCCTCTCACAAGCCCTGACCGATCAGGATTTGAGAGCCTTGCTAGTGGACATGAAGCACAGCCTGGTGGCAATTGATGCTAAAATTGACTGTTTGACCAGAAGTATTGTCAACAAAACTTTATTAACAAAACCAGTTGGGGTCACAGAAGTTAGCCTTCTAGTATTCCGCAGACGATCACGGTCACATGACCGCTATTCCCTGACCCTGATTGGCCACGTGTGTAAACGGAATGACGTATACCCACTAACGTGCCCAGACGCGCATGGCCAGCGCGAATCCAGCGAGATCCGGGGCAGCCAATACAGCCTTTAAAAGACCTCTTAAACACAGAAAATCGATTGACGGACGGGGTCCGGTTACAGAGGGTTGGACCAGGTACCAAGCAGGTGCCGGGCTTTGCTGGCGTGAGTGGATTACCGCAAACCACGCACTCACCCAGATAAGTAATTAGCTTTGAGCGAGGGAGCTTTTCATTGACATTTTCCGTCTCTCTATTTTTTCCTGACAGGGTGGGCCGACTAGCCAGCACCCCCCTCCTGAGACTCATGGGGTGATTAGTGATCATTCCGCATGTAAGGTTCTTCCGCCCTCCCCTTTTCTATTTCGTGCTTTCAGATACCCGCCACGACACATAGTGTGTGTAATTTTAACGCACCCATACCAAGTAACGCCCTAATAGGCGTGCAGGTCATATAGAGCTAAGAAACTGGTACCATCACATTAATAGTGGAGTGTTCTACAACCACTAATGATAACGTGAAAACTATGTGCACATATTTCTCACCATTTTGCACAATAGCCTTGTGAGATCCAGCTCCAGAGTGCACGCTGTTTGAAGAGCATGAGTACTCAAAAATCATGGAAAATTGCAAACTACAAACTTCTGACAACCATAACCTGAAATGTCCTCCTTTTCTATTTGTTTGTCTATGTTTGTCTGTTTTCTTCCCTTCCAGAGAACTGCTGGGTTCCTGATAAGGATCAGGTTCCCTCATGCATAACAGGTTTTGCAATTTTTTTCTCCTGTTTTCACACATTTGACCTCCTGGTTAGGGTGAGCCTTAGCACGCTCATACTGCCGGGGTCGACACACTGGTCCGGACGAATGCCTGGCTAGTTGCAACATACAGGCAGAAACATGTTGACCACCTGACCACCCACAGTGAGACACAGCTGAACTATCTATCCAGCATCCATCATTCACTTCATTTTTAACTGTGCCTGGTTGGCCATCGAATAAATAATTTTTGGACCCAACCCAGACATTTTTAACTCGCGTCACTCTCACTCACACATTATACAAAACTAACCAGATCTGCAGTAATTCTGGCGTCGAAGCACACCGGGAGGTACTCGACCTTCCTGGTGGGGCCCAATGATGAAGCATGTCATCAACTAGGTTGGTGAGTGAGGGCTTTCTAAAGAATCAAATCTGATTATTTTTTGCTTGCTCTGGTCTTCTTCTAAGGAGGTTCACTCTTTTGTTGTTTGAATATAATTGTTTGACCAAAAGACATAATAAAAGAGTGCCTTGACCAGCACGACTATCACATCAATCATCTGTAACTATGTGTCTCTGATGCTAAAGAAGCTGCTAGTGGCAGAGATAATAAGGTAGTGTCAATGGATAGGGTGGTAGATGCCTTCGCAGTGAAGAATGAGGACTTGGAAGCAAGATTGCGCCACAATAACCTGACCATATTCGGAATACCACAATCTAAAGGTATAGCATTGTTAATGAATTGCTAAAGAGCATGTTCAGCTGGGCGGCCTTCATACCCATGCTCAAAGTGTTGCTGCCTGCTGATAATCATTAGATTCATGAACTTTGAGGACCGTTACTTGATCCTATGACTGTTCTGAGAGAAACCATATCCCTCACATGAAGGCAATAGCATCTTCATCTATCCGGATTTCAAGGTGTTAGTTCAGATGACGAGGCACAAGTTCATTGCAATGAAGAAGATCCTTTCGAAGACCGGGCTGAAATACACACTGCACACCACCACAGACAGCAGGCAATACACACTCACCTGAAACCAAGCAGGCTACCATCTTCATCTATCACTGACTCGGAACCAGGATCCTAATGCCAATGGACAAGACAACACTAGTGACGGGGTCTAACTACTGCTGATAAACGCCCCATGATCCTTAACAGCTTGTCTCAAGTTCTCCAAGGCTTTCTTGACTTCTTTGATTGCAATGTCTGATCCATACTATGTGAGATTATGCCTGCCATCGCACCCCTTATTTCTAGCACATGGCCTGATCGCTTATCATGATGACACAGCATATCCTGGGCACTTCAATGGAGTTACACTAGTGCTTCGAGCTGTCCTTGGTGCCAAAGACTTGAATCGCAATATGATCCCAAATTGGGAAGGTCATTGATGCTTGGAGTTTGGTGTTTTACTGCTTCCTAGTGGCCTACTAGGCTGCCTTGTAAACATGCCCGAACAATAGGCGCTATGTATCCGAATGCATATCCTTTAATGCTACTTGCCTCCAACCTATATACCTGAACTACTATTTCACACGGCTACGCTGTACATGTAGAGTGCCCTGCAACCTGACTGTAATGTCCTGCTTTATTTATTATTATATGTTTCTTTATGGAATATGGAATTCTACTCAGAGATGCTGGTAGAATGTAGAATGTACTGGGGAGTCAGTTGGCTTCCTGGCTGTTCGTGGATGAGGCGAATAAATCTACTGCTGAACCAACAGGCTATTCATTATTAATTATTATAATTATTAACTATTTTACATTGGCGACGAGGTTGAATAAAGGGCATTGTGACGCGCACAGATTCCAAGTGATCTGAGAAAGGCATTGTGAAGTAAAACAGAATTTTTACAAGAGCAGAATTCTTAACCAAGGAACTTGGAGAGTTCACAATGCACATTTTATGGATTATGACATCATCATTGTATTTCTAATAGCTCTAATACAAAAATAACAAGGAGCATTAACAAAGGGCATCTACAAAAATGAGTTTCTAATAGCTCTAATAGAAAATTAACAAAGAACACTTACTAAGAGTATTTATATGTTATAAGGAGCATTAAAAGGAACAACAGGTTTCTAAACATGCAGAATGTAACACAACCTGCATTTTTTTTAATAAGTCCTGGTGAACCAAATGTAAAGTGGCAGAAATGGAAGAAGATTTTTGCAAATTACGCAAGAGTGTGTGGCACGAATTTAAGTGCAGAAAGGAAGCATTCATTACTACTACACTGTCTAGGGGGAGAAGGTCAAGATGTTCTAGAACATTTACCTGAGCTTTCTGCTTCGGAACAAAGGAATTTGAACGAATACGAAGTGGCTATTGAGCAGTTGGATAGACACTATCTTCCTAGATTAAGCACAATAATGGAAAGGTACCATTTGGGCTTAAGAGGACAAAAGAAGGATGAGTCGGTTGAGGAATATGTTTCTGCACTAAGGAAATTAGCCTCGTCGTGCAAATTTGGACAAACTCTGCATGAGAGAATAAGGGACCAATTTGTGTTAAGATGTGCCCATGACAGTATTCGCAAGGAACTCTGGCTAAAAGATGAACCGCCATTGGATGAAGTTCTGGGAATAGCGAAGCAAGTTGAACACATGACGAAATGTGTAGATGAGTTAAAAGTGGAAAAAGAGAAAATGAATGAACCTGAAAAGAAAGATGAACCTAAAGTGGAAGAAGTAGTATGTCAAGTGAAGAAAGAAGAAAAGTAATCTATTGATAAGAATGAAAATGGAGCAAATAGTTTTAATCCCAATTTTAATGTTACTAGTAAATTTTCATGTTTCAGATGCGGAAATAATGGACACTTAGCTAATTCAGCGAATTGTCCTGCTATGAAATCGATTTGTAACAACTGTGGCAGAAAAGGGCATTTCTCAAAGTGTTGTAGGACTAGAAATAGTAAGAGAGATAATGTATATAAAAGATGGAATCAACCTCAGGTAAAGACTGTGACTTTTCAAGTCAATAGTGGTTCGTTAAAACATCCTTCGCACTTGGTAAAAGTGGGTGATGCCATGATAGAATTTAAATTTGATTCATGTTCCCAAATCACCATGATTGATGAGGAATTGTTACATAAGACTTTTGGGGAAAAGGTCAAACTCTTTAAAAGCGACATTTTACCTTTAGGATATGGGAAAAAACCAATCAAAATAATAGGTTATTTCATGACAACTCTTGAGTTGGGAAGTCGCATCATACCTGGGAAAATTTATGTAACCAATTTTGGAGATGCTTTGATAAGTTGGAGGGATCAGCGAGACTTGGGTGTAAAACTTGATCCAAATGCTTCACCTCAAGTACAAATACATGAAGTGGAAAATTTAGCTGAAATGTTTGCAGGAAAGTTTCCAGGCGTGTTCAAGGAACAGTTGGGTTGTTTAAAGGGATATAAGCACTGCATAAAAAAAAAAAAAAAAAAAAATGCTGTACCTGTCATAGCGAAAGTAAGGAGGATTCCTTTAGCGGAACAAAGTAAAGTACAAAAGGAAATTGAAAAATTGATTGATAATAAGATTATAGAACCAGTAGAAGCTACCGAATGGTTGGCCCCAGTTGTAATAGCAAAGAAGCCTACGGGGGAAATTCGTCTTTGTATTGATTTGAGGGCGCTCAATAAGGAAGTAATTGTGGACAGATTTCCGTTGCCAAACATTGATGAGATTGTGGGGACTCTGGAAGGGGCAAAGTATTTTACCACTTTAGATCTAGCTTCCGCTTACCACCAGGTGGAACTGGATACCACTTGTCAAGATCTTACTGCTTTTATTACCCCTATGGGTACATTTAAATTTAAAAGGATGCCTTTTGGGTTAATCTCAGCGTCTTCAGTGTTTCAAAGAATCATGACTCATATATTGAAAGGTCTTCTAGGGGTAAAGTACTATCAGGATGACTTATTAATTTACGGTGCTAATGTACAAGAACACTATGATCGAGTGTGTGAGGTGTTAAAGAGGTTGTCTGAAGCTGGTCTATCTCTCAAGAAAGAAAAGTGTAAGTTTGGGTTGAAGGAAGTAAATTATCTTGGTCACTGTATCAGGAGTGAAGGTGTGTTTCCCAAGTTAGAGTTGGTCACTTCGATTGATAATATGGTTGAACCTGTAAACAGGGATGAATTATTGTCATTCCTTGGAATGGTTGAGTTCTATGGGAAGTTTATTTTACACTTTGCTGATAAAACTAAAAATATGAGAAGACTCACCGCAAAGAATGTGACATTTGAGTGGTCAAATGACTGTAAAAAAGAATTTGAAGCGATTAAGAGAGAGTTAAAAGAAGCTCCCTGCCTTCAGGCATTTGTTCCTGGCTTACCAACATTTGTGTATACTGATGCTAGTGACAAAGGTCTAGGTGCTGTGTTGGTACAAAATAAAGGTGGTAGTGATTTCCTCATTGCATGTGCTTCTAGATGTCTGCGTGGTCCGGAGCTTAATTATTCAGTAATTGAAAAAGGGTCGTTAGCAATTTTTTGGGCTTTAAAAAAATTTAAGAATTTGGTCTGGGGTACTAGATTTGTTGTAAAATCTGACCATAAACCCTTGAAGGAAGTTTTTAGTAAGAAAGGGTTAGATTCGATATCTTCAAGGATCCGGAGATGGATAATAGCGTTACAAGAATATGACTTTGAGGTGCAATATTTACCTGGTATTTCGAATAAGGCAGCGGATTGTTTTTCTAGACTGGTTGAAAGGTGTGATCTGCACAGTGATGAGACAATGCAAGATGAAGATGAGACTCTGGATGTGTGTGAAGTAACTGAGGGTGTTGTTAGGAAAGATGAGTGGAAAGAGGAACTGTTAAAAGATGAGGAGTTAAGAAAGGTAATGTCCTTTCTGAGGGATAATAAACGTTTGGATAAACCCTGGTCACTTGTTTCAGAGGAATTGTCGATAACTGATGATTTGTTTACGCGAGGTGTGAGACTGATACCTCCCCATAGTTTAAGGAAGAGATTATTGTTGCATGCACATTCTGGTCATCAGGGTATAGTAAAGACTAAGGAATTGTTACGCACTCAATTTTGGTGGCCTGGAATGGATTTGGAGATAGAGCGAATGGTCAGAGATTGTGTAGAGTGTTGTGCGAGTGACAAAATCTTAAAAACAAGACAGATGCCCATGGTTTGCCGAACTTTGCCTGATCATCCTTGGGATGAATTAGCCATCGACATTTTAGGTCCACTTTCTGGAGTTTCTGACACCCCGTATCTAATTGTTTTAATAGATCTTTATTCTCGTTGGATTGAGGTGAGTGCTGTTTGTGAAATTACTTCTGAGTCCGTCATTAAATTTCTATCTGAAGTGTTTACGAGAGAGAGTTTTCCTAACAGTATTTTATCAGACAATGGCCCTCAATTCTGCTCAGCGCTATTTGGTGACTTTCTTACTAAAAGTGGTATATTGCACAAACGATCCTCTCTGTACCATCCAGAAACCAATGGTGCAGTGGAGAGGGTTAACAAAACGTTAAAAGAATGCATTCAGCTTGCCAGAGCGAATGGTTTGAATTGGAAGGTGGAGCTTAAAGAAAGAATTGAAGCTTACAGATATTCTCCTCACTCCTCTACTGGTAAATCCCCTTTCGGGTTGTTCAAAGGAAGGGTACCCAACACCAAGTTGTGTCCTGGTTGGATGAATCTTAATAAAGGGTTTGTTGATAATCATATTGGTGGTTGGAGGGAAAGGGAGTTAGAAAAACAAGCTTGTAGAAAAGCTTATTTTGATAAAAAGAAAGGTGTTCGTTTTCAGGATATTAAAGTTGGGGATTTTGTTAAAATAAAAGCACCTGTTGGGAGGAGTTCCTGGTCGAAATATACTAATGTCAGACCACTTATCAAGGTGTTTAGGAATGCCATCAAGACACAAGATGGAAGAATTTGGAATAAAAGTAGAGTTGTGGTGATTAGATCAAGAAATGTTACTCAATTTGCATCAAATACTGGTTATGAATCTTCCCCAACATTTCAATTACCTGTATCCAGTTCTAGTAATTCTTCCTCTCTTCATGTGAGGAGTCAGAGATTACGCAGAGCTCCTGCTTATATGAAAGATTATGTTTGATCTTTCTTCTGTTTTTTCTGTTAATAGTATTTAGTTATCTTGTTTATATTTTGCCACCTGAATGCTTTATTACTGTTTTTGTTATTATTATTATGTAGGAGGGAGATGTGTAATGTCCTGCTTTATTTATTATTATATGTTTCTTTATGGAATATGGAATTCTACTCAGAGATGCTGGTAGAATGTAGAATGTACTGGGGAGTCAGTTGGCTTCCTGGCTGTTCGTGGATGAGGCGAATAAATCTACTGCTGAACCAACAGGCTATTCATTATTAATTATTATAATTATTAACTATTTTACACTGACCTCTTGAGGAAGTTCCTTTGTTATTGCTTTTGGTTTGAGTGTTATGTAATTTGATTGAGTGATGTTGTCTAGTCGATTCGTATAATGCCATGTTAAAATTTAGTTTGCCTTTTTGGGCTGTTGGTTGATGGGAGGGGGGAAAGACTGCTATAAATCATATGTGAGGTGCACTCCTCTCTTTAATACACTTTATGAAGAATTGCTATAAACTATTTAAACCTGGCGTGCTGCTAAGGCTTACAATGTCCCAGTGTGTTGGAGATAAACAACTGAAAAAACAAGTGATGACACTTGACCTTTGCGCACAGTTGCCTGCCCACCCGTGGGTGGTGTACAAAACTATGTTTTTGTCTTTAAACCGGTCTGCAAACACTAACAAAAACCAATACCAACTCGAAAAGTAAGTTTAACAGTCAAAAAGGTTTATATGAATGAAAATATTTTCATGACCTCAAATAGCATTACATGTAACATAAATACATCCTTTTACAGATTTACTTTATGAATCACAATATTTCTTGAACCGCCCAATGCATTTCTGGGCCATAGGCCCTTCTTCCGGGGCTTGATTCTTAAGGTTTCTTGAACTGTTGTAGACCACAAATAACTTGAATGTTGCAATGACGGTCCAATCTCCGTGTTCGAAGTGAAGCACGCGCTGTCTGTAAACTCCCTGCAAGAACCTCCACGTTGTTCGTATATCCTCGCAATACTTGAAAAGTTTGAAACACTCTCGAACTCGTTCCGAAACTTCAACAACGCTTCCGCATTCACCGCCGGCTCCCCTACATTCTAAGGTGCTGTGTTTATATTGCAGTGGGAGGTACACGTAGAAGGTTCTGGACACCTAGTTGACGCTGAAACGTGCGTCAAATGATGACGGCACTTGTCTGCATGTATGGAGGTTTCGACTCCCTGAGATTGTCTGCGCATTGCGACTGTCACGATGAACAGACATGTTAGCTTATCTTAATAGACAGTGCATTCACCTAGGAATGTTGCAAGACACTCTCCTCACTAAGCAAACAACCTCTCTTGGTCCGTGCAAATGAGCTCAATGTTTATTCCACTGACTTTTTTCACTGGGTCTGGACGGAAATAATAGAATTCAACAGAAAGACTCTCATATATGGCGGGGATTTCAATGTTACACTAGATCCAACTTTGACATATTGTGCTCGACACCCACAATGTCTCATGGGCAAATGTATTTCTACTGCTGATAACTCTTGGTCCAGGATTGACTGCTGGCTGACCTTTAAAGACATTTGCACCAGCACAACACCTATTTAACGTAAACCTACAACCTTGTCAGACCATGCTCCAATCCTTCTTGAAACTGCCTGTCCCATGGTTTGTCGCAGGACTTTCACCTGGAGGTTGCCCCCCATCGTTTTGTAGCATGCTGTCTTTAGAGAGGAGATCCACTCTGCAATTACAGAATACATCACCCACAATGTGCAATCAGTAACCAGTCCCAGAATCTTACGAAAGGCCTTTGAATCAGTATTTAGAGGTATTTGTTTTTCCAAGAATCTGGTACATTAACAATAATCCGAAGGCATATTAGCAGGTTTGGAATCAAACTTCTAGACTTAAATGAGGAATACTGCAGGTCCTGGGACGAAGGTCTCCAGGTTAAACTCGAAGAGTATAGTAATCTTGCTGCATAAAGCTACCTATCTGGGTAGGTATGCGAAAGCCAGAACATGTGGTGAGGAAGACTCACCAAGCAGGATGCTTGTGAGTCTCCTTAAACGCCCCTGGGCCAGTTCTGGCATTCCTTAAATACATTGTGTGGACGAGATCGTCAGTGCATGAGGTTGATACGTTCTTATTAGCATTTGCCAGCTTTTACACTGTCATGTAGCTGTCTAAACCTAATCCCACTAAGGCTGATAAATCTAACTATTTTGAAATGGTAACACTTGCCTGGTTTCCTGATTCTCATCACTCGTACCTTCGCATGCTTAGATTTACTGAAGAGATCATTCAGCTCATTCGAAGTATCCCTACTGACCGTGCCCCTAGGCGGACAGACTTTGAACTCAGTTTTACAAAGAGTATTCACAAATACTAGTGCCACACTTGCTGGCAATGTACGAAAGGGCAATGCAGAAAGCCACTCTTACACCCTCTCTCCATGAGGCACTGCTTGCCACTATTTTTAAGCAGGAGAAGCAGGCAGCGTCTTGTGATTCATATTGCCCACTGTCAATGATGAACAAAGACAACAAAATCTTGGCTAAATTCCTAGTTAATAGAATCATTCCTTTCCTTCCAGATCTGATCAGACCAGACGAATCAGGGCCTATCCCAGGATGGAGCGGGTCCCATAACCTTCTGACCAACTTTGCCTTGATTCATCAGCTTAATCCGAAGATCAACGCTGTTGATGTTTTTCTCGATGCCACTAAGGTGTTAGACTCTCTGGAATAGTGGTACCTATTTCTGCTACTGTGGTGACCGGATAATTTCTGAGTAATGGTGACTTTGGTCTACTACCATCCTAGTATAGGGGTTAGGTCCCTATTCTTAGCTTATTTGCAGGGTTTACCTATTGGCTTTGGCATGATTCTGTGCCTTCTTTGCCTCTTTTCGGACCTAGAGGACTAAACTAGAGGGTAGCCATCTTTCCTTTGCAGTATCTACATATTTGCAGTGTTTGCCTATTGGCTTTGGCATGATTCTGTGCCTTCTTTGCCTCTTTTCGGGCCTAGAGGCCTAAACTAGAGAGAAGCCATCTTTGTCTTGCCTCTGCTGACTGAGGCGCTTGCAGGGTAAAGGTGATGTTTATAGTTCAGCCTGTTATCTGCTAGAGAGGAGCCAGTGGAAACTGGTTCTTATCGAAGAAATGTGTTTGTCTCTTAGGTCTAGACGCAACACGCAAGTGGCCACAGCGGTTGCGCAGAGAGCCTTGGAGCTGGCACAGGAATTCGGTGGGAGGTAGTTTTCTGTTGGAAATTTCAATGGTCAGAGAGCACTCTATATTATCGAAGTGCAGAGAGGCAGAGCTGTCAGATGGTTCTTGGAGCGGTCAGAGAGTCGTCAGATGGTGTTCGGAGTTGGAGTGTGCAGATGGTGTCCGTATGGTTCTTGGAGCAGTGAGATGGTCTTTGAAGCTGAAGCAGTCAGTTGGTGAGATGAACTTTGGAGTGGACAAAGGCAGATGGTCTTTGGAGCTGGAGCTGTCAGCTGGAGCTTTTGGAGCAATTGAACCACTGGAGTGAAGTTAGCACGTTGGTGATGGTGCAGGAGAGAGAGAGTCCTGATTTCACCAGAGAGAGAGGAACAGGCAGTTGGACCCTTCTTAACAGGGTGAGGTATTCTTAGCTAGTTTGCACTATATATAATCATTCATTCCCTTTTTGCTTTCTAGGTGAAGTAACTCTTTCCTTTACTTTTCAGGCCATGCTTAGATGATTTCATAATGCAATGTTTTCCTTTGTCTTGTCATTCTATCATTGTGTCATAAAGAGCATTAGTTGTTTAGCTCCTTGTCATTTTATCATTGTGTAATAAAAAGACCCCAGTTTGCAAATCCTGTTTGTTTATTGTCTCTGAGAGAGAGTAAAGGGTTCCTTTTTAGGTCGAGCTGGCGTTGGAGCGCGAAGCGCTCCCGCCAGCGAGACTATAGTCACCTTCCTCCCTGCCAAGGGAGTCAGAGCTGTGAACGAGCAGCTCCAAACCTGGGCACGAGCCGACTCAGGTCTGTGAACGCGCGGGAACGTCAATACGCGCGGGAACGTCAATATGCACGTTCACGCGCGTCACGCTCCTGTCTTCCCGCGTCTCTTCTGAGGCGCGCTCGAGGCCGACTCGCGGTGTGCTGTTCCAGCGTTAGGTAAGTGAGGGTCGGGGGGGATTTGTTTGCTTGTTTCTATTTGGTTTAGCACTCCGAGAGTGAATGTGTTTACCATCTCTCTATTGTGTGCTTTTACTGCTAATATCCACCCTGTGCTATGTTTGTCTCCCTTGTGTGCTGCTCACGTGTTTTTCTACCAGCCAAACTCCCCTGAGCGCCTTGCTGCTCACTTCTACGTGTCTTGCTTTTCCACTCCTCTCCACTGACTTTTTTATGTTATACTACGCCCTGCTGCTCCCCATCCGCTTATACCTTGCCTCGACATCCTTTTTAAAAATAAATTCCTTATATAATTTGGATTGCCAGGCAGCAAATTGCAGCCTGTCTCTCCGCTATCCAAAAGCGTTTTAGTGCTCGTTACATTTCATTAACATTTTCTTTAATTATTTTAAATGTAAGGCTCCACCTTGGATCTGTAAATGGAAAAAAAAATGTAATTGTGCATGTACGCACCTATAAAACGAAGTGGAGGACTCTCCATTGCAGCTTTTTCTTTTCTTTCTTTTTCATTTTTTAAATCTTGTCCGATACAGCACCGCATCGGCAAACTCCATTAGCAAAGCCATTAAGACAAACAGTCCAGACGTTTTGGTTTTGTCAATGCTTGTTGGAACAAAGGCATCTCAAGGCACCTACAGTTTGGTTTTTCAGCTGAAATTCGAGGGCATGCAGTAGTTCGTAAATAACCTAACCAAATTAGCAAACCTCTATTTTAGGAGGTGATCACGGAGGCTTAAAACACATCTGTGCATAAAATGGTCTAATGTGTCCAAGAAAGGGAAGACTTTAATATGGAAAGGAGTTCCTTTAACACCATTTACCCATTAGTGTTAGAGCTATGGATGCTTATGTATCTTTGTATCGCGTCCCCATCTAATACAACAACTTCACAAAACCTTTTTTAATGCTCATGTCGAGCATAATTTATCAAATCACTTCAGCACAAAGCAGAGCTAGAGATTGTAGTTTACTAATACGTGTTACTGCAAACTCAGACCAATAGCTCAAGACTGGCATTTACCATACTCCAGTTAAATTCATAACATGGAGTGTTTTCCTGGTTACTCTTATGAATGTGTCTTTTTTTGGAGTCAACAGCTGTTTGTTTCTTATAAACCTAAATGTGATACCACTTTCATGCTGACTTTGTGCCAATTGAGCACTTAAATGTATTTGTTACTAAGTGCTTTTGTATTTACAAGTCTTCCCACTCCTTTTTTAAATTTGCACCTCAGTGTTTTCGTGCTAGTGCCCGCAGATGTATCACCAGTGGTGATATACATATGAAAGCAATTTTGAAACCAAGTGTGATTTTGTTCCAAAAAGTGACCTGTTCTCCTGCAATTGTTTCTACACTAATTCTGCACTTTACGTGGTTAGGGCTCTTCAGTGTGTTTTCTGCTATGTTAATCTAAATTTGGTTTGTGCATCCAAAAACGAGTCCAGATTTCTGCCTGTCGTGATTTAGCAACTAAATGTGATTCAGCTTCTAACTATACCACAATCCTAGTAATTGTGAACCTTAATACAGTTTTGCACATTAATACAATTTGTGTTCCTAAGTGTTTTCCACACTCATTTTCTTCGAATATGACGTTATTACACAGTTCTGTTTTTGTACTTGGATGTTTTTTTTTGGTACTTAATGTTATTTCATCTTAAGCTTTTCCACGATGGTAGTGTTATACTTTAAAAGATTGTGCACTAAAATGCCTTGCACATGAAATGTTTTCCACTCTCCCGGCTAAGCAGCATCAAGGTGATTTATCATTCAACTGTGTTTTTTCTTGTAGACATGATTTTGTGCTCCAGTGTCTCACACACTTGCTAAATTTGCACCAAGGTTGATTTTGCGCCTACATGTGATGCTAAAATGCTCTTTACTTTACACCTTGGACAATTTTGCACGTAAAAGTAGTTTTACACCCAGAAGGGATTTAGTTTCACATGAGCATGATTTGCACTTCTACAATATGTAGCTCCAAGGATGATTTTGCACATCAGTGGGTTGTTGCCCAAATGGGATGCCACAGCGATGTGCCCTTTTTAGGTCTCGCCTTGCCAGCGCATGCGCTGTGTCAGCGAGATCTAAAGTAACCTGTATGTTGGCTTAAACATCATGTAATCTGTATTTCCGCTTCCTATTGGCTTACTTGTGGTAGTATTGTTGTCATCTCCCTTTCTGTTGGCTGTTGGTCATTTGCGAACTTCTTTGTAGTCCCGATACAACGGCGCCTAACTACAGTGCTAGTTCGCACTGCTTGGACTTCTTTTAATTGAATTTCAGTGTGCCATCCTGTTTTGTTATGCTGTAGCCTGCCTTTTTAATTGGAGACTTTTGAGCAGCGTGCTAGTTTTTGCTGTGTGATTCCTACGCTCCTCCACCCCACTGTCCGTTTTCACCCCCCCTCGGTCACAGAGGGGGGTTGTGCTGCTGTATGAGGCATTTTTATCAGGGTGGCTCCCTTTCATGAGCGCCACCCTGGTTCTGCTTTCATTCTTGCTTCTTGATTGAGTTTCTGTTCCTGCTGCGGCACGACATGGTCTGCTTAGATTCTGCGCGCTGTGTGCACTTTCACTTTCATATCAGACGGGACAATCACAGCCGCTTGTTTGCAATGTCATAGGTCTTGCATAGACCTATGGCACTGCAAATATTTTTTTGTAAAGACTATGCCTGGATCTCCTGGACCAAAATTGCCAGCTCTGTGTATTGAGTCACAGCCCTGAATTATTTTAGCCTTATTGCAAGGGAGGATGCATGTTCGATGCACCCCCACCCACCTTTGTTTCCTGCTCATCCGAGCCTTTGGAGGGCACCTGTTCTAATCCGTACACCCGCTACTCTACTTGTTTTGATGCAGCAACATTTGTTCAGCTGATCCTATACCTGTCTTACAGTGAACAATGCACTAAAATAAACAATTAGCACAAGAGTCCCACAAGGCTGAAAATAAATTATACTTACTAAATTATTTAATAATATCAGCATATGTTTATGGAGCCTACGCTGAGACTCGAGCACGGATCCCCAGGACCAAATACGATAGCTTTGTTTTTATGCCACACCCCTAGCTTGTTTTATTTCAGTTACGAGGGAGGGTGCATGTCCGAAGCTCTTCCCCCCCCCCCCCTCCCCTGACGTATTTGTTTCCTGCTTACTGGAGCTTTTGGAGGGCACCAGTTCTATTCTGTGATGTGACTTAAGTCAGGTAAACAGTGTAGACCCTCATTCTGGTGTGTTTTTCCATTGAAAAATGAAGGCAATTGGTATTCAGACCTGCCGATTGTTTATCTGAATATTCAAACTCTTGAAAGATAAATCAGCTTCCTGCATTACCCCTCACAGATTTCCTTCGCATATTCAGTTAAACACACCAGGTCATCGGAGCCCAGCACTGTAAAATGGCAGGATACCAGGGCGTGACTAATTCAAGGGGACCGCTCTGTTTGAAAATACCTGCTTGCTGTTCACTAATAGTGTAATGAAACATTTGTTTACCTCTTGACAACTGATCCTTGTTCAAAGCATAAATATTGTCTCTTGGTTCACATTAAAACAGATTCTGCTCTTCGCGGTGTGGGCTGCCATTTGTCATCTGTCTCCAACATCTTAACTCTCTTCTAAAAGACTGAAGCACAGCGTGACCCTGCCTTGCTAAGAAGCTCTATATATGGATTTGCTGGACAGTAGCTAAAATAGCACTATTACCATCAAGTGTGCATTACAGCAGATATTTTCATAGGTTTCATTGATAGATGTTAGCAAGATTTAATATGTATTTATTTTTTAAAACACCTGGATGGGTCCCATCACATTGTGCTAGGCTCAGAGATAACTTTTGGGATAATGGGCAGCTGGGAGCCGCAATGTCCGACAGATCTGCTGCCTGGCCTCTTCCAGAGATATACGGGAGAGGGGTCTCAGACAAAGAACAAGTGATTACAATTTCATACACTTATTGCAAAGATACAAATAAATGAATGCAAAAAGATTTATTTCAAAATTGCATTGTTACCTTTCATTGGTTGGATTTCATCAACATATATTTCAACAAAATTTATGTATATGTGCCCACATACACAACATGGAAGGGGGGTGAAGTGAGGGAAAGTGCCAAGGATAAAGTAGGATTCGGGAAATAGTCAGAATCATTCGTGACATGTATTTATCATGACTTCAAAAAACAATGTTGATGTGGTTCCTTAGAGCAAGGACCACAATATTGCGCTCGTCTAGAGTCCAGAATTTTAGTGGTGTAGACCACCTAACTCTCCTTCAGCTGCTTTGGTCTAGCTTGGGGGTGGGAGTTGGTGAAAATGTTATAGTCTACGTTTCGACCCAAAAGGTGCGTAGGGTAGTAGTCCTTACAAAAGGGTCTTCTTCAGGACAGAATGGTTGTGGGTGGGTAACCTCCTAAAGAAATAATTAAAAGAATTTTTAGTACACAACCTCCTTGTTGGTACATACAAAGCAGGCGGTTAGTTAAAAAACGTGTTGTCATCTATCCACAGAACACAAAGTACATGGTAGATCAATTGGTTGGAGATGACCTCCAGAGTCATTTAAGTACAATGTCGATTCACCTAACACACAGAAGGAGAGAGACCAAAATAGATTAGTGGTCCTGGATGTTCACAAAACTTGTAAATTGTTCCTATGTAGGGATTACAAGAAGGATCAAGATCAAAGATTAGTCTGACAAAACGGCCCTGAGTTTTGGTTTAAACACTCTACAGTTTTAAAAGGGGTAACCACAGAGGGTTAAAAAAATGGCAACATACCCATTTACATTCATGCTGATCAAGTATAAGGAAGACGTGCCTTCCGAGCGCTTGTCTGTACTATTGGAACACGAGTCTAAAGGAGTCGTCAAGGACCTATTGTGAAATATAGTTTAGAAATTAATAACATCATACTCCATCCATCGCAAAAATTCTATCGATAATACGCTTGTATTAATGGGGTACCTTTTTACCCATTCACAACCAAGTATTCATACCTAGTACCTCTAATTCAACTTGTAAGCTGCGTTCGCGTGGCAGGAAAAATTTGCCTAGATCGCTCAAAAGGCAAGGAAAGTTCGATATAATGGCTCTCAGGGTTACCTGTTTATTAAAAAGACATGCCAGTGTTTAAATATACAATTATAGTTTTTTGGTATATAAATTCACCACTTGTATGGACAGAACCTACCCCAACAGGAATAGAGAAGCGTGGTAAGGAACTCAATAATTGCCACTGTAGCCTGTAAGAATCTAGGGGAGTCTTCGTCAGAGCCTCTATGGTATTCCTCTAACGTTAGAAGGATTTAAAATACGGGGAACGAAGTCAAAATTGGTATTATCACACAACACTAAACACCAAACACCGCAAACTCATCTGAAAGATTAAAAGCTCACCTTAAGAAACAGATCGGATTTGCATCAACAGAGCCCTACTGCAAACACAGACAGGTTGGAATTACTTCACCGTGTCGTGTAACTCTAGAGTTGGAGAGGTCAAAATAAAGGGAGGGCGTCAGAGTGAACTGATATTATTTTGCAAGGCTTAACGCCCGGAGCGCATTAGGAAAACAGCCAGCTCACCTCAATTTAAATTTGCACCAATGCGTAGGGATCGATGAGGACCATCTATAAGGCAAAAGGAAAAAGCCCGAATTACCGTCCGGCTCATACTGACAGGTATCACAGTTGACCGAGCGATCCTAGGTTAAAGAGCCCCTCATCGCTTGAACATCTCACCTCAACCACCGGTACAGCCGTCGGTATGATTCACCAGCGCGTCTCTGTAGCGTTCACTAACCAGGAAAGCTTCCTGGTTGGAAAGAAGGGGGCGTGGCCTCAACTCAGAATTCTTAATAGAGACGGTAGAAAGACTGATCTCTACTGATTCGACATCAGAGGGATATAGGAAAACACGACTCTTGAAAAACGATTGGATGGTGCATATTGTAACCCTAAATTTGGGATTCTGCAGGGACCGATAAATGATGTCTGCAAAAGATTTACAGTAAATATAATGCTCTAACACGGTGTAACCGAGCACATCATTATTAAGAGGCAAATGGGCACCAATCTCACAGGATAGTGAAACCATGCCTTTGTCCATTGATATAATTAAACTCAGAAAAATCTATAATTATATTTGGTACATAATTCACATTATAATAAGGCATGTAAAAAATGTAAAATTGTAACCGTGTGACCAAAAAACATCACAGTGTATCGCTGTATACCAGCATTTGTTGACACAGAGGTAACCATAAGGTAATGCGCACAAAACTCACAGGTTAGTGAAAGGCATTATCCAAAACAAATAAGAGTGACTCCAGTGCTTTACTCTCTCAATGAACACCAATCCCACAGGATAGCGGGACCCATACCTTGGTTCAGTAACCATAATCAGCTCTTCGGAATCAATAAATATACTTCTCGGAGTTGGTACATGATTTACATAGTAATCAGGCATGTAAACGAAAACCTCACAGTGTACAACTGTATAACAGCCTTGGTTGACACTAGGGTGACCATTTGGTAATGCGCACAAAACTCACAGGTTAGTGAAAAGCAATACCCAAAATTGGTCCAGTACATTAATCTCTCAAGAAGGTATAGACTTGTGAACTCAGAGGTTAGCCAACTGTACGAAACTACTTTCAGATTCATTTAAACCCTCCGTTACAGAATTAAAAATATGAATCCACTTCATTTCTCTGATATTAAGAACACTAGATAAATCGCCACCCCTGGGGCCTAGCGTCACATGTTCCAGAACCGCCCATTTGAGTGTTTCAGGGAGATGGTTTTCTCTTTCACAATGTTCTACTAGTGGTGCCCCCGGTGTTTTGCATCTTATGCGGCTGCAGTGTGTAAGGAACCTAGCTTTCACCCGTTGTTGGGTTTGGCCTACGTATATCAAATCGCAGGGACAGATTATTGCATAAATCACATTTCTGGTGTTACAGTTCGTGTGGCTCTTGTAGGTGTGATGGTGGTTTTTGAACGTAAAGTCCTTTGATTGAATAGTGGAGGGACAGGCTTTACAACTCCCACATCTATAGTGTCCAACTATAGGTGATTGTTTCCAGCATGAGGCTAGGGTGGGTGCCGCTGGGCATTCCAAGAAGGACGATACTACGTAATCTCTCAGACATCTAGCCTTTTTAAAGGCATGCATGGGTAGATCATTAATTTCCAACTCGTTGCCTATTCCAGGCTTAAAAAATCCTGCTCTGTAGACCTGATGTAAAGTCTGGGTTTCCTAATATTGGAGTTAGCGGAGAGGTGAACGATGTCAGATTATGCTTAGTGCCTACTGTGTCCCAGACCCTCAGCAGAGGCCCCGTAATGACTGAGAGATATAGGTGACGCTTTAAATGAAAGATGTTCAGACTGGGTGGTTTTAAGTGAGCCAAACATCACCATACAAGTGTCTTACGTTACGAAAGACTATGCATCGATATTTTTTGTTTCTAGATTGGAAGTTACTTTCTTTGCATGAAAAGATCCACATTATTTGCAGGACGTCAGTGTGTTTTGAAATGCATTATTCAAAAAAGTTAGTCTTTCATTTAGCGGAATGTTGGTCATTCTGTATTTCTGTTACCCACTTGATGGGTCGTTGCCTGCTATGTCTGTCTTTTTTTTACTGCAGAAGGGTGCATATGTATGTCATTTTGCTTTTTATATTCGAATGTGTTACTGTTGCATTACATGCGCGCAACCTTGCTTTAAGTGTTATATAGCACCTCTCTTTTGCTGTACTAAAATACTCTATGCTGTATAGCTATTTTTGAGATGAACCATGGTTAGTATGTGCCGATAATTTTTGATTTGCTTTTGATTCATGCTTTTTACTTGCTGATTATGCCTGTGTTAGTCAACTTGTGATGTGTTTCTCTAAATGGGTCCATTGTTAGTTTACAGCAACATGATCCACTTTTAAACACTCCTATTTCTATGTGAACACCTATTCCTATTTGTATACGTATACCACCTACCTCTGTGTTATTAGCAAACTGTGACCATCAGGATACTATGTTGCAGACTTTATAACAAAAACATTAGCAGACCCATTTTTTGAATACCCCTTTTTCAAAGTTGCTCTCTGTAATTTCCGAATATGTCTGCAAGTTCCACTTTTATTGTGAAGCTTGTGGCGGATTTTCCTACACCAGTCATGTCACAATTTGTTTGGTAATTTTATGTGTTTTTAAAATTGAGAAGCATGGTTGTAGGGTATTTTTTTGACATAGCTGTATTTCTCAACAAGTGTTTGCAATGCAATAGGCCTCGCATTTGCAAGAGTTGGAGCTATCGGTATTGTAAATGACAATGCCTTTTATTCATTTGTTTTTAAAACCTGCAAACCGTGCATAAACACGCGCTTTGTACGTATAGTCCTTGCTCACGAGAAGCAAGGCTGCAATAAAAGAGACTGCCAGCCTTGCTTCTCATAAGCATCGACTATAAGTGCAAAGTGCTTGTTTACGCACAGCTTGCAGGTTTAAATAAAAGGCATTGTCATTTACAATGCCAATAGCTCAAACTTTCGCAAATGCGAGACCTATTGCATTGCAAATGCTTGTTAACCAGATGCTGATGTATAGAGGGCTGGGAGGAATGTATACCTTCGAGGGTTGTTCCTAGGATAGGGAGACTATCACATTAGGGAACAACTTTGGAATGTTGATTCAGCACCCCCACTTGCGGGTAACTGTTGGTAACTAGGTACACTACTCAGGATCAGGGATGGTTGCAAGACAGAACATATAATTTGGCCACTTTTGTGTGTGAGGATTGGATCTCCTGTCCTGCATGTAATAACAATAATTCATATGAGATAGATACTTCCAGTAGATATCAGATACTCAGAAAATCCCCCAAGAGAGAGAGCATGAGGTATTAATAGGACCGAAGAGCTGCCTCCCGAGACGCGAGGGGGTAGAGAAGTTCGGGCAGGAGCCGCGGGGCTACCAATGGAAATATAGAGAGTACTGCCTCCCAAGAAGCGAGGGGGTAGAGTAGTTCGGGCAGGAGCCGCGGGGCTACCAATGGAAATATAGAGAGTACTGCCTCCCAAAAAGCGAGGGGGTAGAGTAGTTCGGGCAGGAGCCGCGGGGCTACCAATGGAAATATAGAGAGTGCTGCCTTCCGAGAAGCGAGGCGGTAGGTCAACCCGAGCCAGAGTGCTGTGGGGTTGTACAGGTAAGATAATAGGATATAGGATGGAATTCCGTAGTTTCTTTAGGACTTAGTAGTATGGTAGTAGTATAAAAGTGTATATACAGTGGGTTCTCCATTCCCAGGTAAGTACCCCAGGTACTGTTGTAAATAGGGACTGGGAAGGGATGAAGTTACGTGATGGCTGGGTTTGTAGTATTCAGGTGAGTTGCTAACTTGGTCAGAAAATCCGATCATTACAGCTACTTAATAAAGAAAAAAACCTGCTTTGGTGACAACTATTTGCAGGATCAAACTACTCTATGACAGCACAGTAAAATGAGTTAGTGTCTGATCTGCTACTAATTTCTTGGGGAAACATGCAGGTATGCCCCCTGAACATATATTGCCTCTAGACTCAGATAGCATCATGCAGAGCGGGGTCTCCGCTTCAAGGCTGGATGCCTAGTTGAGCCACTATATGCCGATTGTGTAACTCTTTTTGTCAGAGACCCATCTACAAAAGTCTCACCTATAGCATGTGACTTCAAGTTCGCATTGCTATTGAAAGTATCTAGTAATTGGGTTAAGTCCGTTATCTTCATACTCACTCCCTCCTTCCCCTTAAAATATCCTTTGAGGAGGAATAATTAATCCATCAGGTACCTCAGGATCCACATTAGAAGGGACATCAAACCCATTCTGTGGGACAATTATGGTAAAGCTATTGCCAAGCTGGAGTACCAGGTGATTGGATTGATCGTCAAACAACAGCTAGGATGACTGTTCTCCCCACATTTTTTTACCTCTTTGTGAATAACTCTATTATTATTGCTAAATGATTACTAAACAGCTTAAGTCCTACATGTTTAGAGACACAGCCTTGCTAAAGTTCAAATAAACTGATCCTTCCCTTTAAGCAGGTTGGCCTTGCTGTTCCAGATTTTGAACTGTACTACTTGTGCATGCAGGCTCAGTTCACGTATTTCTAGTACCACCCCATGCCCTTTCGACCGCATGTCTTGATCAAGACAGACACTACCAGTCCAACCCTATTCTGTTGTATGGGGTTTTAAATTCTGAATGGATTTTCCAGATTCATGCCCTTATATAGGTACAATTCACATTGCCCTTATATAGGCATATGAATCCAGCCCTTATTTAGGCATAGCCCATGCAACCCAAATACAGGCATGGCTACTTCCATCCGTTCACCAAACGTCACAACGATTTCTTGGAAAACCAGCTTAAGCCGTCAGGGACTTCCCCTTGTTTGAATATTGATTTCTCCAAGAACTCAGTAAGTTTTAAAATTAACATCTATTGCTTAGGGGTTCATTCATGATGTTCATATGCCCGACTTTACGTCAAACATGGCATTCCTAAACACCTACTATAGCAAAGCACGGTGGTTCGGAGCAGTTCGAAGACCTACTTGCCCGACGCAGCTCGCTACAGCAAGTGCCGAAGGAAGCCGACTCTCCAGCTGACGCACTGATCAGGAAGCTGCCCTCTCTTGCCGAGTATCCAGCTCCAGTGTTTCTGACTCCCCTTGCGGGGTGTTGGGAAATCGAGTCCCGAGACAGAGATACCAGACCTCCTTCATTCTAAGGTATGGAGCTGCATTTCCGGGAGGCAGCAGCCTAGAACGTAGGTTTTCTGCGGGGAGCCGCGAGTGCCGAAATAGTCACCGCGTGAAACAGACCCGCGCTGTCCTCCCTGAAGGGGCATCGTCTCTTGTACAGTTTCTATGATTATTCCTGCAAAAGGCAGCGGATAACAATGGATACTGTCGTGTGAACTCTCACACTATTTTATAATAAAATATTTTTCACATTTAGAGCCTCACGGGAGGGTGCGCCTTAGCGCGCGCATACCACCGGAGGACTTTATGCTAGGTCCTGACGAATGCTGAGCAAATTGCCAAGAATACAGCAGAAACATGTTGACCATTTTTCATAGGACTCTGGTTCCTTAATTTAGAACCTTGTGAAGTCCGCTCACTTTGTTTTTAATCTAATGCGGGTTGACCATTATTAAAGATTTTTGTAAAGGTTACAACCTTCGCATTTTTTAATCACATTAGCACATTCACTTATAGTCACTCCTAATTTGGGCACTGTTACACTCACCACATCCTGCTCCGCTGTAACCAGGCGTTGTAGCACACTAGGGTGACACTCGGTCACCCTAGCGGGGACCCGATGATGAAGCATGTCACCAACTAGTGGTGAGTGAGGGTCCTTCTTAAAGATAAGAGTCTTTCCCTTCTCTTATGCCATATGTTGGTGAGTTTCGTACCCGATGGGTACCTTCTGGTAAGGGACCTTGACGGGTAATAACAGGGGGACAGAGATTGGACACAGTGTACGTGTGACAGTGGGAGTAACAACCACTGTCGCAGTACTGAGGGAGCCAACAAGTTCTTCTTGAGTTTAAGTAGCACGTTTTCTTCTTTATTTTACACTAAGTCACTCCTCTGTTGTTATTTGCAAGAACCTACAGAAACCTTTGGCAATTCTTGTCAGAACTAAAACTCATGCTAAGCAATACTTAATTCTTGTCTGGTTCGAGACCTAGGTTAGGTACATTGGGGGAGGCGTATTTTAGAAGCACCAGTTGAGTATTTTAGTCTATGTTATTTATTTATGTATTTTTATATGGCTTAGAAACCATACAATGCTATTACAGTATTATTTCATAATATTATTCACGCTGTACGCATTATACTTTGCATTCTGTCTAACAATTGTAGCAGTTCACCTCTTGCATGAGAAAGAAGACTGTTCAATAAACCTTTTATTGAAAACGCCCGTCTCTCTATTTCTCTGCAACTCTGTAGAAACGAAGCATGCACGATAGACTGAGTGAAATACTTATCTATTGTTTTTACAACTCTGAAGATATTTTCCAGTCCTAGGGAAACAAAGTTGTCATGTTTATGCGGTTGTAAGAAACTAATCCCTTCTTGTGAATTCAAGAAAGTTTCTAGTGACCTCTGAGCTAGCTGGCACACACAATTAAGTTTAGTATATTTGATAGAGACCTACTGACTAAGTCCTACGTCAAATCTATAGGATATATTATTCCAATGCGCGGAGCCTATTGGGAATAAAGGAACTACACTACATGGCGCCCAACGTTTGGTCAGGCACTAATTTAACGCTAGATACTAAAGTAACTCAGTTGTGCTTTTCTCAGAGACCCCTTTTCCGTAAATACTCCAACAGACCTCTGAAGTGGGTAAAGGGATAATATCCGCCATAGCTGAGTAGGACGAAAGTCCTATGTATTAGCTTTTTGGTTTGTTCAACGTTGAAGGATACAGTGTTCCAAAATATTGTGCACCTTATCTTTGTTTCCTTGAAACTTGCTCTGCAAACTTTCAGTCAACAAAATGAGGAATAGCGACACCGAGAACGGTGGAGCTGCAGCTGATCCGGTAGCTTTTAACATAACAGGTTTACAAGAAACCGACGAGGATGCTATAAGCATACCTCTAAATTTAAGGAAAGCCATCACTATAAAACTTAGAAAAAATGTCCTAACAGCAAGAGGTGGCAAGGCAGTTTTTGTGATAGAGGCACATGAATATCATCAGACAGCGGTACTCTATTCATGGATAATCTTCCATGAAGCAGATACAAGAACCCATGTGTTTCACTTCTACAAAGAAGATGAACCACCAGCGGAATACATTCCTTTTGATGATATTGAAATTCCACTCACTTACCAGGAGCATGTGCTCTGGTTTAAAGGTGTCCTAAAACATATAAATCACATTACCAGGCTCGGTCCACTAGGTAGACCAGGAACAACATGGCCGGTTTTAGCCAGCTATACTCCACATCCTGAAATGAATGAAATGACAAATGTGGAACTACGAGCTCAACTCAAAGAGCTAATCAAAATGTTAATGTTAATGATCATTTATAGAGCGCACTTACACCAGGTGGCTTCTTGGCGCTAATAGACTCAGTGTGCTGTCCAGAATTGTTTAGTTATATACTTGCAGAATAACGTACTTATCCAGAATTGGAATAGTGCACTGACCAGAGTTGTTTAGTTATATGCTTGCAGAAATAGCCAGATCTTAAGAGATTTCCTAAATTGCAAAATGTCAGTACTAGATCGTATTTCCAATGGAAGGGAATTCCAAAATTTAGGTGCAAGGACCGCAAACTGCACCCTCCTTGACGTACCTGCTTAAACCTTGGGATAGTGAGGAGTGAAAGGTAAGCAGATTGGAGATTACGTGAGGGAATATGCCTAACTATCAGGCTGTTAATAAATGCAGGGCTGTTGCCGTGCAAAGCTTTGAAAACAAGACAGCCCGTTTTGAAGGCACAACGTGAAAAAATGGGGAGCCAATGTAATTTCCTCTACAGGGGCGTAACTGGTTGCCATTTCGGTTGACGAAAGACCAACCGGGCTGTCTGGTTTTGAACCAACTGCAGCCTTTTAAACAGGTAGAATGGCATTCCCAGGAATACAGAGTTGGCATAATCCAGATGAGACAGAACTGTAGCAATTATAATCTGGATCAAAGCATCATGAGTGAACAAGCAGTGTATCTTCCTGATCTTACGCAGCTGGAAAAAACACTTAGAAATCACTGTGCCAACCTGAGATTTCAACGTGAGTTCATTGTTGAGGGAGACTCCCAATGTTTTAGCCGAGGGAGAATGGGAGGGAGAAGGACCTAGTTCTGGGGGCCAGTTGTGCGGGCCCCAGAACTTATGACTATCTCCGGTCAAAACAAGCTCTGTCTTACCCGGGTTTAGTTTAAGATGATTACGGTCCATCCACTGCTGTATATATAACCTCGTGTCCTGGAAATCCATAACAGAGCTATGAGAGCCGTCAAACTTAAAGACCAACTGTAGGTCATCTGCATAGTTAAAAACTGTCACTTTTCTTTCCTTCAGAGATTGGATCAAGGGAGAGATGTAGACATTAAACAAATGGGGGGAGAGTGCCGAGCCCTGAGGGACTCCACAGGTAATTTTACGTTTACAATTTACAATTTTACGTGGGGGAGCCAGGAAATGCCCTATAAAAATCTATAAACCATTGGTACAATATGTCATGTGGACTCTTACAGTCCAACCTACAATAATGATTCCACAGCACCCCCCCCAACCAGGAGAACACAAATAGAACTATACAGTTAAACCCCAACTGTCAGAAAGTCTTGAAAACGTCTTTACCAAAACCACTCCTACTCCTATTAAGAAGAAGTGGGAAACACTAAACAAACTTCTAAAGAGAAGCGTTCTCAATCCCGAGGTATGTCTCCTCAAAAGGAGCCCTCTGAAAGGAGGTACAACCTCAGGAATAGGGATAATTTGAGAAAACCTGATAGATATCAAGACACTGATATACGTTCCTCTCCTACCTTTCAGACTTCGTCACAGAAATCCGAAAGAAGAGGGCGGTCAGAATACAAGGAAGAACGCGTGAAGTACAAAGACAATCAGCACGTTCAGAGAAATAAGAAACCTCAATTCACCAAAAAGAAGGTTGCAGGTCTAAAAATCAGACATGCCGAGGATCTTGAGGACACAACTCCAGAACGGGGAATGGGCTCAGACAATGATGGACAGCGCAGCAGAAGTCACCATAGCTCGCAAGAACTTGAAGGATCATCTGGAGACAGTGGACTTGAATGAATTGATTTAAGTTGAAACTGCAGATACCAGGGTTAGTTGTCCACATACGTTATATGAAATAACACTCCGGATGGAGGGGGACATACCAAGAAAAGTGAGAGCACTCTTTTGGGAGCGGCTTTCTAAGGGTTATGACATTCTTCTCGCTGAACAAGATTGGCCCCACAATTTGTCAGGGAGTGGCCACATGGTGAAGACATCATTATGCCAGCCTTCTCTAATCACATTCCAATTCATTTAAAATATACTCATGCCAGGAAATGGGCAGTTGCCCAAGCTCCTGCATTATATAAAAATCATGTAGGATGGGATGAGGATTTTCCTCACCATAAAATCCAGTTTAAAAAAATCAACCAACTGCACAAAGGCAGTACCCAGTTAAGGAAGAAGCTAAAAAAACGGGTCAGGGAGATATTAGATCACCTTGAATACCAAGGGGTGATTGAAACATGCACCTCATTAATGAACAATCCTTTGTTTCCAATCTCAAAACCAGACAATACGTATTGTCTAGTATTGGATTACAGACATTAAAACTCTTGTTGCAAAACATTTGCAGTACAAAATCCACATAGTGCAGCAATAATGAATAACATGGTGCGTAAAAAGTATAAAACCACATTAGATATTTCTAACCGTTTCTTCTGTCAAAACATTGCACCAGAAAGTAGGTATTTGACCACTTTCTCAATTATTGGGACACAGCGTCAATTCTGTTGTCTCTCTCAGGGATTCAAGAACAGTCCAGGATTATTTTCAGCGAGAGTAACAGAGTTACTACAAACATATGATGACGAAGGCTTGTCATATGTTGATGACATCTATCTAACAGATGATGACTTGGATAGGCACTTGAATTCAATTTCAAAAAATCTAGAATTAACCATTTAAAAGTCCTCTTTCTAGGATATGAACTTTCACGTGAAGGCAAAAGCCTGGCAGCGAACTTTCTAGAGAAATGTGCACTGCTCCAACCTCCAAAAACACTGAAAAACTTGCAGTCAATTCTAGGTTTCCTGAACTTCGGAAGAACATACATTCTAAACTAAGCAGAAACAGTTAATTGGACACAAAAATATACAGAAATTTTGCGTTCACTATAAACAGACATCATAGCAACTAAACATTTACAAACACGCGTAAACGTATGCAACTTAATGATCCGAATCATTCCAGGACAATGCGGATTCACGTACTTAACTTTAACGAAGGTGAAAAAGTACCAATAGCATACAAATCACACTGGTACACACAAGCAGAAATGAAATTCACTTCAACAGAAAAAATTCTGACAGGGGTTCAAACTGCAGTAGCAAAAGAGAGAGCCCTCGCACAAGGAAAACGCATTATGGTCGTTACACCTGTACCTGCCTTAGAAGCAGTGACAAAAGCGAGCATTCCAAATGCAAAAGCTTTACATCCAAGATGGATACAATGGGTTAATTCTCTTGCTGCAACAGACGTTGAATACGTTTTTGATCTATACGTGAAGACACAAGCATTTCTACAATACAAACAAGAATGTCCTTTGCCTACTGAAATTCGGTCTCTAAAGTAGTATGAATGTATAATTTATACTGACGGATCCGCTCAACCCGCTACGGGGGGTAAACAAGCCTATAGGGCGGCGTGCGCGATCGTTAAAGGTCGTAGGCGCGATGGCAAATTCCGACCAATGGTCACTAAAACACAATCTCTAAGAGATTGTACAGCTCAGCGAGCTAAACTACAAGCATTCAAGATGGCACTTGAGAATACGGATCGCGAATTCCCCACACTCATAGTGTGCGATTCCTAATATTGTGTTCAATCTTACAATGAATACTTGCAAGACTGGATTCAAAACTGTTACAAAGATGCAAAAGGTGGCACAATCAAGCATAAATTGCTTTGGGAACAAGTAGTTCAGTTACGGCAAGGACTACAAAACACTCACGTGATACATACTCCGAGTCATCAACGAGATTGCGTTCACGTTGAAGGGAATTCATTGGCTGATGAAGCCGCGAAGGCAGCTGTGCAAACGGCTTCCCTAGCTGCAATCACTCGTTCAAAAACGAAAATAGACGGCGAAATAATGCAAGCTGTCAATGCTTCAAGCAAAGACAGTGGTAAAGCATTACCTAAAGGGTTTCCACTCAAATACTCATATATAACTGATGCCAATAATTTTCCGTTTGCTCGAATCCCTGGAGTTGGGGATAGAGTAATTCCAAACATGGAACATAGATTAGGACTAATCTTAGCAGCACATGAAGGGCTTGCCTCTGCACATGCAGGCGTTTCCGCCACAGTATCATCATTAAAACAGAGATACTGGTGGCGACGCATTAGGAAACAAACGAGAATCTATGTTTTGGAATGTGAAATCTGCCAAAAGATGAAAGTCTCTACAGTGAAACGTCCTGCGCAGACACCCCTGTTAATTTCAGATAAACCATTAGCTTGCCTTTACCTAGATCACTGCAGTCCCTTACAGAGGGATGGTAACTATAAATATATCATGTATATAAATATATAAGTGGATTCGCGTTCAAGATTCATTTGGATGTTGCCTCAGCGCTCGGCTGACGCTCTAACTGTTACAAAAGATTTGCGAGTCTTTATCGGCACATACGCAGTTGGCACACTACATTCGGACCAGGGTCCTGCGTTTAGCTCTCGAGCTTACAAGGAGGCCATTGCCAAATTGGGCGTTGCATTGTGGTACTCTAGTCCATTCCATCCTGAGGGAAATTCGGTTGTGGAGAGAAAAAAACGGGACATAAAGCAATCTATAACAGCTAGGGTATTAGGCTCGATGACGGGGGGGTCAAACATCTAATAAGTGTCCAACGTAGTCTTAACAATCTGACAAGAAATTCTGTATCAGATCTCGATTGTCAGACTTCAGTGGTAGACCAAAAACCCTTTGATATCAAAGACCGTTTGGCTGTTTTACAGGACTTAAATGAAATAAGAACGGAACAAAATAACGTGTTCCTGAAGCCAACCACCACTGAAGAGAAACCGACCGTCCCAGCAAGGCCTGTCTAGATTCCTAAGCTTGGGGATCTAGTCAGAGAGATCACGGACAAGAAGGAATTTGAGCCTTCTTACAGACAACCGGTACCTGACCTAGCAATCCACGGATCAAGAACAGTATTAATGCCGCCCCTTGCTGGTAAAAAGGAGAACAGGTTTGTGTCCATCAACCTGGTCAAACCACATCATTTTTTTTTTTTAAAGAATTTTTATTGCAGACAGGAAGGAAACAGAACATAATATCAAGCTGTATACGCTGTTGTGACTGCCCATCCACCCAACCTTGTAATATCCATCAACACTCTTTACACAGCCTCAAAGCCCATATCCCGGAGGCTGGGCGGCGCGTTGCAACCCCTGACAACCTCACAAGGGATAGCAGGGACATCATTCGGTCAAACATCTGATATCTGCGTTTCAAAAAATTTCTCCCCCCCCCCCCAACACCCCAGCTACCGACAATCCACGCTGTAGGACACCCCGCAGGATTGAGCTCATCGGAACTCCAAACAGCTCCCTCCATTCCTACCCCTCAGGTATCTCACCGATGTGTTAAAACACCCCGGATTCCAAAAGCCTAATTCAGCATAGCAACTACCCTTCTCTCGAGCCTATCGTTGAGACACAACACCCCCTCGCATCCATCCACCCATCAGCCGCGTCATGTCCGTATCCCAAGTAGCCCACCCCCCTCTAACTGCAATTGGTGTGGGCCCCACTAAAGTCAAGGATCTAATCCACTAACGAGTCCAGCACGTCCTCCGTATATGCGCCATGTGGTACCCGGGAAGGCAACGTAGAACCCCACCAACTCATTCCTCCTCAGGTTCTAAGCTGTTCTTAAATGTCTGCACCAAGTCTTCCCACGCTCTCGCCCCCTCCAAACATTTTTCATTGGCCGATCGAGTTGTGGTCAAACCACATCATGTGGCCGATCATAAGCAGTAGGCCAAGTGGATTCCACCAATGTAGCAGACGCCCAGCTCTGGCTACTATCCAAGAGGCTCAAACTGAGAGACTCGTCACCTTTGAAGAATCTGCAGTGCGAAAAGAAGGACTATGCAACAAAACCATGGAACTTGTACCTCTTGAGACCCAAATAACAGTTTGTCAAGAAACACCGGTCTACAACGAAGTAGCATCAGACTACACAAATGTATCAAGTGATCAAATGGTTCCAACGATTTCAACGAATCCTGATGCAATCCCAACAATTGACAGAACTGCCTCTGGCTATTTCATTACCTTTGATACGTTTTCCGAGGATCCCAGCAAACCTGAAACAACGCCATTAAAAAGAACTTTGAAAGAACAAGCAACAGACCTTTTTCATCACTTGGAAAAGATTGTGTCGGGTGTGCTTTTTCTTCTACTTGGGTTGACTGGTAATAACTTTGGGAATGCTGATGAATGGAAGATATGTTAAAAAGAACACAGCAAGTAAGAACATCAACTTACTACTCAAGCCACACAAATCATCTCATCGTGAACAAAGAGACTTGTCATCAGTGAACATCACAGCCATTCCGATACCAGGGGCTATAGCTTGGGAGAGAAGTGATTATGACATTTTTGGCCCTGCTGAGCTTTTGAAGATTCCACACCAGTTCAAGATTTCCTTGAATGACTTTGTTTCATCTAGTACCTTTACTGATGATTGGGACTTCGAGACTGTTAATAATATGATGTCAGACTTAGAATTGTCTGCTGTATTTATCATTTCTTGCACAAATCTGCAAACCCTAGAAATGCATTGATGTATAACCAATGGGAACATTGTCCTACGCCACCAAAGGGTAGCTCAAAAACATTTTTGGGAAAATGTCCATACTTTTCAGATATTAATGTTTCCAATCCAGAATCATTTTACTTTAAAATGTTAATAAGATAGGAATGAAAAGTATGTTGACAAATACCAAGCAAATTTATTCTGCAGCCTTTTATGCTCAGCTGTCTTCACTAGATTTAAACTTTTGGAAAGACAACATTGAGACAAAAACTGTCTAGGGCACAAAAGATTGGCAAGTGCAGGGATAGAAGCTTTATTTAGAGCCTGCATCATCCCAGAGCAAATTATGTTTTTGAATGGCACTGTCCAACAGACATCTTGTCTTGGGTTAGCCAAGATAAAAGACCTAAACAACCTGTCCATACCTACACCTACACCTGTTAGTGGGAACACTTCAGAGGGGGAGGTCGACGTACATTCTATTTTGCATCACAACAGAACAGATCCAGATTGGAAAAAATGTTAATCTGGCCCACAGACACAAACACCTGTCAAGATAGATTCCTGAATAAAGCACGGGGGTTCACATTCACTAGGCCAGATCCAAGATATGTTCAGAGACAGCATCCAGGAATAGTAACAACATACAGTGTAGGGAAACTGTGCCTTGAATGGCTGCATAGATCTACACCTTAGGATGTTAAACAACACTTATCTTTACTTAAAGATGGCGCTGATCTTAGGGTATTGTTGCTAGGACCAAGAACACCGCGTCATAAACGTTTTATATATGCCGGTATCTATGCTGCTTATAATGAAGCATTAAAGATTACGCAAGCAGAGACTGTAGAAAGAATACGAGAAATTGACTGTATTAACTTAGAGAAAACTCTCTCTGTAGTTGACAATGGGTTAACGACTCTGTCGTCCAGGATATATTCTTTGGACAGCATAGTATCCTCTGCCATAGGCATCATGGAACAGGACTTGATCACGTTGCAACATGGTCAGTCGCAATTACATTCTATCATGCTATTAGGCTGGACGTTACAAAACCTACTTTCAGGCTATGTGCCTTGGTGTTTAATCAGTACTACGTCACTGTTTTCAGAATTCAATCTCACTGATAAACAGATCAAACTGGCACAGAGGGGAGCAGACTACACGGTGCTGAGCATTGAAAAACTGGAACAGATTGCCATTAACGGTCGCTGAAAAGCCAGCCACAGAATGGATTATACAGGGAACAATCACTCTGCCTGTTACAATTTTCCATTTTGAGCATTGCCTAAAACATATACCAGCAGGCACATGGGTAAAGAATACATCAAGACATCCTGAGAAATACTATACACACACACAGATGTTGGAGTGGGGGAAAAGAAGTGTTTCTTAGTGGTACAAATTATGAAAACGCACTAAGCGGTTCCCTTTTTTGTCAGGGTATTGATTTACACTGGCCTGCGATGGTTCCTCTAACAACTTATCCTGCCACCTGCAAGGTTCACCAGCTGCGGTGATTGATCCAATTTTTGGACAGCTTTCTAATGGAAGTTACCTCATGTTGAACAATCAAAGCTGCTGTGGCATGTTGCCAGGTTTACCCTAGCTAGTAACTGTGCCAGCCAGGGTCACTTGCTGTATGCAAGTATTGTTTCCAAAAACCAAGACAGACCAGGAGTCGCCATTATGGCCTTCACTGAACATCTCTTCTATACGAATTGATACTTTAAGCAGAATAAAAGCCATTCTTTTACAGAAAACTGTGACACTGACCTCGGCTAAAGAGACCTATGATCTGCAAGTCGCAAGGACTTCTGCAGAGATACATGCCATCTCAACTACAAATTGCTCTATACATTTCTCAGAAATGTTAAGTCGTATCTTAAACATGTCTGATACGAGTGATATTGTACATGTATTTAAGTTAGCAACCTTTTGAAGCAGTCCTAGGAATATTTCCAAACTGCGTGCACTCTGTGTTTGGCGGATTGCCTCTCATTTTGGGACTCGCTGCCGGGATGCTATTTTTGCTCCTACTGCTTCGATAGTTTACCATGGAGACAACTCTACTGGCGATGAAGTGTCGTGAGCGCATCGTGCAAATTTTGTGACTACCTCGTCTAAGAGAATTTAATACCACATGGTTTCTATCATTCAGACCAATTTGGCAAGATTGCATCTTACCTGTTCTACGCTGCATGCTATGCGGAGAAGATTGCGTGCTAGACACATGTCTGACACTCCCATCAGTCATGCCAACGGATGTTGATACTTTGCTTGAACCAGTAACGGCCCATGCACTGTGTTGTCCCCAGCAGCTACCAATTCTGATGACGGCATTGATTGAGATCTCACAGATGCAAAATGCTGACGGTGAGGTACGAGAGGAATGAGGCACGCAGGTACCATCCATTAAGAACATTGCAAATGCAACCAATGCTGACGGCGTTGCTTCACATTTAAGTGCGGTTGATCTTCTTAACGAGGTAATCCAACTTTCACCTACAATGGTAGACAAATTCTTTACAGACTTAGAAGATTTGATGTTTTCTCCAAACAATAGCACTGACTTTTGATTTGGCACACAGTGTTCTGAGAGACTCTGAATTCGACCTTCATTTTTTCAAAACAAAGTTCTAACTTTGGGACTCTTTTTTCTATGATTAACTTTTTCTATTTCCAAATTTGTATTTTTTGTTTTTTGGCACAAAGTAATCTGCTTAAAGTAAAGCTATTCATAGAGAACTAGAATACTTTGAAAAAAAAAACTTCCAGAGACAATATTTGACATTGTCCACATAACAAACAGTTTTATGTATTCTGACATGAAATGGTTTCGGACCTTTTTCTTCTGTAATTACGAGCCATTTCATAAATATATTTTCATGATTCTTTCAGACAGCATTTACAAATGTCAACTATATGCTTAGAAAAAAACATTGCTTTTACGTACAGCACCAATGCGCTTTTGTGTACAACCAGTACCATTGCATTTTTAAGTGTTTTGGGTGGGTTTTAACACATCATGTTTAGATATGTTTAACATGTTTAGAACTTAGTAATGTTGTACATAAGAAAGTGGAGTGGGTGTTGTATGGTGTTTTAGATTCCGAATGGATTTTCCCAAATCATGCCCTTATATAGGTACAATTCACGTTGCCCTTACATAGAAATCCAGCCCTTATTTAGGCATAGCCCATGCAACCCAAATACAGGCATGGCTACTTCCATCCGTTCACCAAAGGTCACAACGATTTCTTGGAAAACCAGCTTAAGCCGTTAGGGACTTCCCCTTGCTTGAATATTGATTTCTCCAAGAACTCAGTTTTACAATGAATATCTATACCTTAGGGGTATGTATGCCCGACTCTCCATCAAACATGGCATTCTTAAACACCTTCAAGGTATAAATATACCTTAATTTGCTATAGCAAAGCACGGTGGTTCGGAGCAGTTCGACAACCTACTTGCCCAACGCAGCTCGCCACAGCAAGTGCCGAAGGAAGCAGACTCTTCAGCTGAACACACTGATCAGGAAGCTGCCCTCTCCTGCCGAGACACCAGCTCCAGTGTTTCTGACTCCCCTTGCGGGATGTTGGGAAATCGAGTCCCAAAACAGAGATACCAGACCTCCTTCATTCTAAGGTGTGGAGCTGATAAGAACCTAGAGAAACCTTTGGCAATTCTTGGCAGAACTAAAACTTATGTTAAACAATACTTACTTCTTCCCTGGTACTAGAGGTAGGTTAGGTACATTGGGGTAGGCGTATTTTAGAAGCACCAGTTGAGTATTTTACTCTATGTTATTTATGTATGTATTTTTATATGGCTTAGAAACCATACAATGCTATTACAGTATTATTTCATAATACTATTCTCGCTGTACGCATTATACTTTGCATTCTGTCTAACGATTGTAGCAGTTCACCTCTCTTGCATGAGAAAGAAGACTGTTCAATAAACCTTTCATTGAAAAAGCCGGTCTCTCTCTTTCTCTGCAACTCTGTAGAAACGAAGCATGCACGATTGACTGAGTGAAATACTTATCTATTGTTTCTCCGACTCTGAAGATATTTTCCAGTCCTAGGGAAACAAAGTTGTCATGTTTATTCGGTTGTCAGAAACTAATCCCTTCTTGTGAATTCGAGAAAGTTTCTAGTGACCTCGGAGCTAGCTCGCACACACAATTCAGTTTAGTATATTCAATAGAGACCTACTAACCTAAGTCCTACATCAAATCTATCGGATATATTATTCCAATGCGCAGAGCCTATTTGGAATATAGGAATTACACTACAGTTCGACACAGCTATCTGCCTAATTGCCACACGTGCTAAGGCCGAGCTGAATACTGTAAGATAGATCGAGGCACCAGGCTCACCTTGAGCAGTTTCACACTCCCAGACTATCTTTGACTAAGAACACACAGATGCCCTTGATGAATGAAACCGGGTAGTTAGGTAACTAGATCACCCTCGACTCCATACCATTGGTGATCTGTAACCATCAAACAGCTTTATACTGTTCGCTGCTATTCAAGAGCCCCACATTCATACTCAACTGGACACCTCTCTGTATTTTAGACTATTAAAACCACCACATCTACTTTTCCCTCCCCACCTTCTGCACTTTCAGCACTTATATTAATCAAATCCCTAGCCTAAAAAAAAACGAATGTACCGGCTACTTTCTATTATACAAACAGCAGCACCCTTGTGCTGCTCTAGGGCTTTGGAGAAATGAACTATAAGGAGGACCACTTGAACGATAAACAGTTATTGCTGTACACAGACCGAAACTCTCCCTTCTAACTAAAGACTATGGTTGAGCCATGTAAAGTTTTTGCACAGAATATACCACACAGCAGCAGCACTCTTTTGGTTGGATCTCTGAGATCATGCCAATTGCAACAGATGCAAAGACCCAGCTGCAACCTTTCTTCACTTGGCTTGTCAGTGCCTGTCAATTGCTAACGTTTAGGTGAGGGTGATGGAGTGCTCGCTGATATGATTTGGGATTGTTATTTCAAGTACGCCGCTCCAAGTCCTGCTGGGATACATTAAGAATGCCTTGATCTCAGTGAGGAAACCCGTTGGCTTGTCTGTGCTACTGGCCAAGAGGAGAGTGGCAATTCATTAGGGGAGAGGTACCCAAACTAGAGGACTGGTTAAGAGATGTATCTAACTGTAATGAAGAGTTAGATACATATTGCAACTTGATGCCACCTCATTCTTGGCCCAGGGATATATGGAGTTCATTCCGTGGATACCTCCTTTGATGTACTGGGCTGCAGACAGTTGAAATAGGTGAGTCTACCCTCACACAGTCCTTGAACCTTCTAGTTGACACTCGGCTTGACAGCTTGAAGACCTCATGCAATGGGGGCCTTCACCATGCTCATCACTGCTACTACCTTTTATGATACTGTTGCTCCTATAAGATTGGTTGCAGGCTTGCTGTAACTCTGTTGTTTAACATGGTTTCCACATGTCTTCTCTAATAGATTCCGGTCGTTATCTCATGATTCCCTCTGCCAGGGTGCGAGTAGTGCTTGGTCTAGAACGGCAAAATATCAATAAGGCGCATTAATAAACTACTACTGGATGTCCTCTGGAACCTGATGCCTAGGCATTTGTGATTCCTCTCAAACGTATCTCCTGCGACACGCCTAGAGACATAGTTACACAAGGACCTCTGGCAAGTATGCCAAGGAGCTGGATGTCCCCCTAATATGGTCCGGTTGTTTCTATTGTTCCTACGCCAGTCTGCAACTATTTAACCACAATATCACAAGATAATTAACAATGTTTCAGGTCCCTATTTGTTGAACATTGTGGGATTGAGGGCGTGTAAATGATGGGTTCTGTGGGCATATGTTCCATTTGTTCTGATGTTTATAACTAAAGGAATGGCCTTTTGAGCTCTCTGTTTGGATTGCCTTGCATTGTCGCTACTTTGAAAATAGTAAGCAGCCCTCTCGGTCATGGGTAGGACAACCTCCATCGGCAATCAGCTCAATGTCCCCGGGCCCGGCAACGTGGAGCTCTTAAGACAGTTGATTCTTCCAGCCAGGAGGACCTCCACAGGCACAGTTTTCCACATGACACATTGAACTCCGCACCTGCTTCCCTTCACCTGGCCTAGGACAGTGAAACTGAGGAGCCCCTAGTGGCATGGTTGCAGCAATGGAGTTAGATGCCAAGCCAAAGCAGCTGTGTTAACTGGAAAACAGCAAAATTACTCCAACAGGTCCCTAAAGCAGTACAGAATTGGTGTCACTGGGGGGCTCGACGGGGAATACATTTAACAATGTGCTACTTTAGGTCCCCAAGCACTATAGTCGGTGCCCTTGGGTCACTCAGCAGAGTATATACTAGTAAACAAGATCTTAATGTTAAGCATCAGGGACAGATAGGAGTTTGTATAACCATAAATGAAAACAATGCATCCCCAAAGCAGTAAATAGAAGCTTCTCTGCATTTGCGCTAGAATAGAAGCATTCTTTAGGCGGGTGGATACACCTATTGGCTAATGAAAAAGTAGCATGACGGTAAAGAGGAAGTACTCCAAGCCATTCAATATTTATATTCTTCATATTTTTTTTGTTACTGTAAAATAAGCTCTAGACTCAGCTAAAAAGGTCTGTAGCCACACCCAAAAACGAAGGAAAACCAACGAGCGCAAAATAATGTACCACTGCCTTACCCTGTTGATTTTCCACTTTAGGGATAACCCTCAACTGAAAAAAGGACTAGATTGCAACACTAGCAAGGGAGCCGCTTGCCTACAGTGACTCTCAATAACTAAAGAAAAAAAATCATGACATGGTTCAGGGGCATTAACAAGTTTTAACTTTGCAAGACAGCAATAAAAACACAACCAACCAAGCTCGCCATTCCATAAACCAAATATATGCTGCAGGAAGTGATAAATACATTCAATAGTAAAATAACAGAGATTCAACAGTACAAATAAAAATACAGAAATGAATTGCGGGAGAAAAGAAACAGAGAGAAAATTAAACGATCACATTAGAACTGTACACAAATTGTTTTTTTGTGCAAATATAGCTTTGAAATGTGCAAGGGCAATGCCTTATTAGGATGTAGTTCAATGACATGGATCTGAATAGGTTGCCATTAAAAGGAAAAAAGCAACCTGCATAATGCTGCTCTAGTAAAACCCATGCAGTTGCAACTGAGGCCACAGAACCAGAATCTCAAAGCTCTTCACTGCACTTAGGGATAAACTTGCGTCTAATTCAATCTGAGGGGTATAAAAGTCGCATACCTCTTAATATGCTGGCACACAGATCGCAGCGAGAGTAGTTTACTACCAGAATATCAACAGTGAACAATAGGCCTGCCAAAATATCGAGATCATAATGTCGACTATCATCAGCCGTATCATGAGGAGCTGCGCCGGCTCAGGGCAAGAGCCAAGATGCTTACTTTGAGGTGTCTAAAGCTCAAAGATGTAACTACATATGACCTGACTATATCTCTATCTATCTATCTATCTATCTATATATATATATATCCGCAATACCTCGCGGCGCTCCACCTGTTTTGGCGTAAAAAACGAGGCATGGACCACTTCTTCGGTGCAATCTGGTTTTATTTTTCCCAACAGCTAGTCATGACGCGTTTCGGCCGTCCCTGCCAGTAGGTATATAGTTAGGATTGGCAACCATAGGAAATCCGCAACTTTCTATTGGGAATAACTTTGGCGACGGTTGAGGAATTTGCGTGTAATTTTCCAAAATTTTGGCCAGCTCCGCTGCGCTCCTTCCCTGAAAGTTTCGGAGGGATTCGTGAAGTGGGGGCTGAGAAAAAAGGGGGGTCCCAAAACGTGTTTTCCCCATGTTAATTTCCATAGGACGTTCTGGCAAGTCTACAGCCGGAACCGCTGCACGGAATTACGCCAAACTTTGCAAAATTGTAGGGACTGGTACGCAGATGTGCCTTTGCTATATTTGGTGAAAATCCCTCCAGTAGTTCCTGAGAAAATCAAAAGAGAAAAAATATATATATCTATAGCAGCTTACGTGTAAGCTTACTGTAACCTTACCTTTTGAGCACGAGCTGCATTCTGATTGGCTGCCAATGTCTGTCAACACTCCAAACCAGAAAGTGTTGGCAGCCATCATGTGCCTCGGTAGACTGAGGCAGAGGAAAGCAGAAAAACAAACATGTAGAACTCAAAAAGGGGGCAGGGTAGAAGCACCCTGAACCCCTAGGCATGCTCAGGGGGTCCCACAAGGACCCCCAAGGCAAAAAAAATTGTTTTCAAAACACAAATTCTTCATCCAAGAAGTGTTGGCAGCCATCTTGGGACCAATATACATGATAGCACCTCATTAAAAAGCATTGCAGTTAATAGAAGGTTTTAGGACTTTAGTTACATTATAAATCATTTGTTGATGGTACCATACTCATTTTAGGAATTGTGGTGTGTTCTAAGGTGATTTTACCATGTGAAAAAGCCTTCTGCTGGGATATCATGAATCATGTTTGAAAGAAAACTATTATCTCATGCTTTTCCCACAGTGGTTTGGAAGGGGATCTATAAGCTAAACTGAAAGCATATTTAATTCTGTAAATTCACATTATCTTTCTCAGTCATGTGAGAATGAAGTCTGACATTCTCAGTAAAACATGTACATCCAACAAGGGCAGCGACTGTCAGTTGATTCCTTTGTGTTCTACTGCAGCTTCCCAGAGTGTTCTAAAGAACAACTAGAGCGCTAACAGTCTTACTTATGACAAAAGTATGGCACAGCAGAAGCCATCTTGATTGGAATGAAGTGGTAACTCTTAAAAACATTTAATTTAAAAAGGAACAAAATGAGGGGGTATATTTTGCCTTAGAAAGTATGATTAGTGCTGCAGAAAGAAAAATTAGGGCACATTTTGAGTGACTTCTCAAAGCCTCATCCATTTCATAATTTTTTTTTGACATGCAGTCTCCCAAGATGGCCACCAGAGACAAAAGAGCCCAAATGCAGCCCAAATAGCACCCAGATGTAGCCCAAGTATAGCCCAATGACAGAATGTCCCAGAGTGTTCTAAAGAACAACTAGAGCGCTAACAGTCTTACTTATGACAAAAGTATGGCACACCAGAAGCCATCTTGATTGGAATGAAGTGGTAACTCTTAAAAACATTTAATTTAAAAAGGAACAAAATGAGGGGGTATATTTTGCCTTAGAAAGTATGATTAGTGCTTCAGAAAGAAAAATTAGGGCACATTTTGAGTGACTTCTCAAATCCTCTTTTATTTCATTAAAAAAATTCTGACATGCAGACTGAAACATGCACTTTAAATACCATCAGCAGACTTCCCTGGTGAGCAGTAGCTTTACTACAGTGATATAATGAGCAACTAGAGTGCTAACATTCAGAATTTATGGCAAATGTGTGACACATCTGAATGCCTTCTTGATGGAACCAAAGTAAACAAGCATTGAAAATGCAATAGATCTCGCCCTCGTTTAAGTTAAAGCCATTCTGTTTGTAATGAGGTGGCTTTTTAGCTTTGCTTTTAATAGTGTTTTTCAAACTTTCATGTAAATAACATGCATATGTATGCATATATGTATATGTATGCATGCATTTATATTTGTATTTATATAGATATGCAGATTATATATGTTTATATATGTATGTATATATATATATATATATATATATATATATATATATATATATATATATATATATATATATATATATATATATATATATATTACCTACTGGCGGTCGCCAGTAGGTATATATAGTTAGGATTTTTTCTCTATGGGTTTTTTGAAAATTCTATGTCTAATAACTTTGGCGTTTGTGGACGGAATTGGCTGAAATTTTCAGGAAAATGGCACATTTTGTTTCTGAGCAGCCCCTGAAAATTTTGGGGGGGTTCGTCAAGGGGGGGCCGAGAAAAAAGGGGGGTCCCAAAACGCGTTTTTCCCATGTTAATTTCCATAGGGCGGTTGGCCTCACTTTTAGCCCGAACGGCTGAATGGATTTGCACGAAACTTGGCAAAATTGTAGGGACTGGTAGCCCGATGTGCCTTTTGTAGGTCTCAATATATGTGCTGCAGTGGATTTTGAGAAATTAACGTTTAAAAAAAGATATATATCTGTAACAGCGGACTGGGCAGCGGCCCAGGACGCGTACTTTTCGCGCAACGGAGCTTTGTGAAGCGAAGCTGATTGGTTCTCCGGCGTCTGTCAACATTCCAAACAGTCTGTAGCAGCCGCCATCTTGTCTCTCGGTAGGATCGAGAGACAAGAGGAGGTCAAAACAAAGGGGGAAATAACTATAAGGGGGCATAGTAGATCCTCGCTGACCCCCTAGGTTTGATGTGGAGGTTTTAAAAGGGCCCCGCGGGGCAAAAAAAATAAATAATAATAATAATAATAATAATCGAACGGCTGAATGGATTTGCACGAAACTTGGCAAAATATTAGGGACTGGTAGCCCGATGTGCCTTTGCTAGGTCTCAATATATGTGCTCCAGTGGATTTTGAGAAATTAACGTTCAAAAAAAGATATATATCTGTAACAGCGCTCCGCTTCGCGTAACGGAGGTTTGCGAAGCTGATTGGTCATTCTGTCACTGGGCTATAGTTGGGCTACATCTGGCTGATATTTGGGCTACATTTGTTTTTTTGTGTGTCTGGCGGCCATCTTTGGGCTACATTGGGCTACATTGGGCTTCATTGGGCTACATTCGGCTAATTAGCAAATAGCTCATCGCAAACTAGGAATGGTAAAGAATCGCTATTTATTCCTTAAAGTTCGCTATTTAGGAAATGCAAAAAACTTTGATGATACATATGGCGGTTCATCTCTAACAAGATAAGAAGCATAGGGATACATTTATGATGACTGGCGCATCACCAGGGATGTGTTAGTCATTCTGTGCCGCTGTTCCGTCACCTATGGTGTGCTGCATTTACAATGCGGCGCATCATGGCTCCACCCTGCTTCTCCCCCTCCCCGCCTCCCTGCCCCATCGTAACTCCCTCCACGGCCCGCGGCTGCTTATATCTCACCCTCCCTAATACACATATTATATTATTTGCTAAGAAGGTCTCTTTGTGTTGGTTTAGGGCGTGCCCATACTTTAGTGTCTTAGATTTGAAGGAATCACATCAGCATACACCAGCTCTCTCTTCATGTGAACAGCATCAACTGTTGTGTATGTGTGTTCGGCAAAGCAATATAAAACCCGCCTCATGCCCAGAATTGGCAGAAGTTGCACTTATGTTATGAGTATGAAGTCGTGGAGATCAGACCTCATAACAATTCTGTATCGTGTTGTTCTTGAAACTTTAGCACTCGCTGTACAGATATAGTTTAACAAGTAAAGCAGATAGTAGACCAATAACATATTATTCTCATGTAAACCACGATGAACTACTAGGTGGAAAGCTAAAGCAACAACTAAGTGTCTTGTGCAGAAGTTGCAAAAAAGGAAAAATGGCGTTTAAACCGGTAATGAGCCCATGCTAACTTAACACGGTGTAAAGATATCCAGGACCTAGATGACACCTCCCCATGATCCGGAAACGAACTGAATAAGATAATAGAAGTGCCATCTCATGAGAGCAGATTGCAAGTTTATATGTGGACGGTCCGCAAGGTAAAGCATTAAAAACTAGGAAAATTTAATGCTAAAGAAAAATAAAACAGCCAAGTACTTTATCGAGTCTTAAGCCAATAGGCAAGGTAAATAATAAAAACTTGACAAATAAGTCAATGAATTGTCAATGAAATGCTAGTACTCAGCATATCAAACATGAAAAAGGTCTATGACATAACTGTGTATGCAAAATAAGCTGCAACAGCCTCCAATAGGAAGTCACCGTCTTCATCCGAAAACAGTTCAGCCATCCAATTTAAAAGCGGAAAAGAACATACGTGCTCTCCCAGCACCGGATCCTCTATCACCATCAGAGGACAGCTCGGTGGGTTTTCAAGAAAGCTCTGTTCCAAGAAAGACTGTGCTGCCGCCAGTAAATTCCAGGGACCAAGTAGTCCATGCATCAATGCCACAGCCATAATCCTTTCGCCAGGACAAACCAACTCGTGAGTAATGATAGGAGTCATCAGCTGATTAAAGTCGACGTCAGGAGAAACCGGTCCGCAGAGACACAAATCAATGGCCCAATCGAAATCACAGGTCAGGCAGTGAAATACAGGCTGGACACAGGTGAAGTAGGAGAATCGAAAAGATAATCCATATGCCGTGCTTAATATCGCCAACGGCATTGTGCCATAATATTCTAGCATGCGATTGCAGAACAGTGTCAGCAGCTGCAGGGCGTGAGGTTGCATAGGAGGGACATCCATATTTAAAAATGTAAAAAAGCACAAGAGCGTCCGCTGGTAATGCAAGTAAAAATGCCAATCCACGAACCAGAGTGGAGAAAATGGAATGAAAGGAAGCAGGGATGACTCCAAAGATTTTCTCAAATGAAGTCACGAGACCACTGGTAACAACTTTAAAAAAGTGCGCCAGGGACTTTGTGGAGGATGCGTTAAAGATAGTCGGAAACATGTTGCTGAAATTGAAAGGCAAATCTTAATTGAAAAGGGTGTGCACCTCTGTACGGGTGTTCGCTATGTGAAGTACGAAAGTTTCACGGGCCGAACTCAAGGCCACCTCTCTCTGAGACAAAAGAGCTCTTATTCTTGCCATGCCGTTGAAACGTGTCCCAAGGTTGGTATTTGTTTCTATTTTAGCGAGGTCAAAAAGAGATCCCATTAGTGGCCTACTGATTTTACTCGATTCCTTTTCTTTTTTTTTACACGATTTTTCGTTATCTGCAAAGACTAAACAGAGTATTGCGACTCTGTGTTTGTTTGTAAATAGAGAATGAACCAAAGAGAACTAATTCTAAAACAGTAAATACTTGGATAACAATCAATCAAATGGAGAGAGAAGCAGGCACGACGGATTACAACGGGGGCAAAGGCCTGCGTTAACTACCTTTCACTATCTGCAAAGAGAGAGTACTCGTAATAGAAATGAGGGGGGGGGGCACCAGTCAAAGCAGATCAGTGTGCATAAACACGAAAATGTTTTCACTTACCACGTACTTGACATTCGACAGCTTATGATATTTGCTATTAAAAAACCATTGAAATTCACTGAAAAAACCATAGGTTATAGACCACATATAGTTAGGAATTAGCATTTACAAAACCTTGAAAATTCACTGAAAAAACCATAGGTTATAGACCATATATAGTTAGGAATTAGCATTTAAAAAACCTTATTTTACTCACACAAAACCATTGAAATTCCATATATAGTTAGTTGCACTAACTATATATTGCGCACCCGCAATCCACTGCTGATGATGTCACATATTACATCATTCATGACATGGTCAGTGACATCACTGATGACATCACTGATGACATCTCAAATGACATCACTGATGACATCACTGATGACATCTCATTTGACATCAATGACCACATCACTGATGATATCATTCATGTGACAATACAATGCATCTCCTCACATTTTAATATAACCTCTGTTTCACCCAGTGTTAAAAACAGAGTATAATTTTTGAAACCATTGACACACCAATACTAGTTACTACATACGTACTCACTGATTCCTACGTCTACACACACATTCACTCATTCACCCATACAATCATTCATACATAGAATTACTCATGTTTAGAACACTATCATATGCACTCATACACCTATATAGACACTCACACTCTGCCACTCATCCATGGAGTTACTCACACACCTAGTCAGTCCTGTAAAGAATCAATCACACTTCCATTTTCTACTCTATACAGTTAAACCTTGTCGCTCCAAGGTCGTTAAAGAGATAGAAGAGTTGGAAGAACAGATTACGAAGAATGCGAACAAAGAGGAACAGGAACAACTTAGGGCCAATATGAAAAAAAGACTCCAGAAATATGAGACTAAAATCAAACTTAGGAAACAAGAAAAATTTGACCGAGACGAGCGGGACTATGCAATGGGAAGGGTTTTGACCTTCCATAGAAAATATGACCAACCGCGCAAGGAGTTGGCCAGAAAAAAACAGTTGCCGAGCACATCAACGGAAACGAGAGTCGAGACCTCAGACTCTGATGTCAACTAAAGTGAAAACTCGGGAGATGAAACGCCTGGCCAAACTACAATGCCTGCGACAATGACCACTAAAACTCCTTTTCAACAGGAGTTCAAAGTCATACAAGAGAGCTGGCTGCGGGGCGGCAAGAACAAGCCCCCAGAAGACGCAGGCAAACAAGGCGAGGAGGGTGGAAAGGCAAAAGGCAGAGGACAAACAAGAACAACAACACGAGTAACCAGGAGCCAAAGGAGAGGCAAATGGTGAATACTCCAGACCAACTTACCATCGTCAATTTGTCCGAGAGATCTCTAACACCATTGGAAGAGTCTGTCTTGAAATTGGGACTAACCTTTTGCCCAAACAAAAATATGGAATACACGCAGACACGCATAGATCTTTACAAGTTCACTCGGAAGATCAAGTTGCACAAGTTTTTTAAGATTAAGCCAACCAAGCAAGAATCAAAACATCTGAGAAACACCAAAGATACCGATCTTCTAACGGTAAATGACCTAACGGCCTGTGAAGTTTTGCAGAATCTCAGACGAGATGATGACATGGAGACAAATGCGGTCAGGAACACGCTAACACAAAGATTGGACAATGTTAATATAGAGCAAGAAGCACCGAAGAGTACTTTTAAACTTGCCTCAAGATTTGTCCCCCAGACCGCAGCGGATGCAATTGACGTCTTTGCAGAGGTGGTAACCAGGGATCTGGCTGCCATGAGGATGGAATCCAACCCCCAAAAGAGGCACCATAACATGACCAAGGAACAACAACAGGCGGTGAGGTGCCTGATGGAGGATCCAAAGATTGTCTGCAAACCCTCCGACAAAGGAGGTAACATAGTCATCATGTCTAGAGTGCAATACGTCGCTGAAGCAAAGCGACAGCTTGATGATCGAACATGTTACAGTGTCATCACGAAAAAGGATTATTTGACCAGCATTGAGGAATTGTATCAGTTGCTCAAAAAGTGGCATGACCGACAGATGATCGAACTTGAGGAATATCTCTTTCTGAAAACCATGAACCCTATCTTACCCTGTTTCTACCACCTGCCTAAGGTTCACAAGAGCATCCACAACCCCCCTGGAAGACCTATCATTTCCTCCATAGGAGGTTTAACTGAGAACCTTTCTAAATTCCTAGACCATTTTCTTTTTGGCTTTGTACTATCTTTGAAATCATATATAAGAGATTCTACAGATTTCATCGAAAAAATAGAGTCTATTACTTGGCAACCCTCATATATACTGATTACACTGGACATAACAAGTCTCTATACTTGTATAGACCACGAACAAGGACTCACGGCTGTTGAATTCTTCCTGAATCAAAGAGAACTGAGATTTGCCCTACACAACAAGATGTTGTTGGAACTCATAAGATTTTGTCTCTACAATAATATCTTTCTTTTTCAGGATACTATATATCAGCAGTGCTCTGGGACGGCGATGGGCTCCTGCTTCGCCCCCAGCTACGCGAATTTATTCGTGGGCTGGTGGGAGGAGCAGGTAGCCTGGGCCCCTGGAAATGCCGCTTGGAACAACAAGATAGTGGCTTGGAGCAGGTATATTGATGACCTGCTCCTAGTGTGGAATGGGTCTATAGTAGAGGCTAATGAGTATATTTCAGTGCTAAATAACAATGAGTGCAACCTCAAATTTACAGGGGATATCAGCAAAGACAAGGTTAATTACCTTGATCTACAAGTGAGTGTGAGGAATGGTAAAATCAGCACCCAACTTTATCGGAAACCGACTGCGGGTAATAGCGTTTTACACGCTTCAAGCAGCCATTCCCATAAACTTATTTCCAACATCCCTTACGGGGAACTTTTACGATTAAAACGTAATTGCACCCATAATGAGGATTTTGAACAAGCTGCCACTGACAGCATAGAGAGGTTCCGGAATAGAGGCTATAATTCTAACCTGTTACAAGAAACTCTGAAAAAAGTCAGAAAAATACCTCGCAGCAAATTGTTTGAAAAGAAAAAGATTATCCAATCTGAAAAAGTTCAATTCAGAATGATCACACCGTTTGCTGCAAATTCATTCAGACTAAGATCAATCTTGTCCAAACATTGGCACATTCTTAAATCCGACCCAATTGTAGGTCTAGATATTCCAGCTGTGCCTGCCATCACCTTCAGGAGGGCAAGATCGCTGCGAGATGAAATGGTTCACAGCTATCTTCCAGTTGATAAGAAACAGTTAGGAACATTGAAAGATGCAAAAGGTTTTTTCCCGTGCGGGAAATGTAAAGCCTGCTCGGCAAGTAAAAGAACGTTGACATATGAGGTGCCAGGTTGCCAAGGTGAAAAGAAAATCACAAAATTTATGTCTTGTCACACTGACCACGCAGTTTACTGTTTGGTCTGTCCTTGTTTGTTGAGGTATGTGGGCAGTACCATCAATCCTGTTAAACTCCGGATACTGGAACACATGCGGGCAATTGCCAATAAAGATTTCAGCTATCCAGTAGCACGGCATTTTGCCATCAAACATAAGAGTGATAGGACTTTGTTAAGATATTTCTGTCTAGATCAAGTAACTGAGAACCCTAGAGGAGGCAATCGATTACAGGTTCTGAGAAGATTAGAATCTAGATTTATTATTGATCTGGAGACCAAGGCTCCGAAGGGACTGAATATGGGGGAGGAACTTGCTTCTCACTTGGGCTAAGAACATGTCTTACAACACATGAGTAACAATATGAAACTGTTTGCAATATTTTTGAATATTTTTGATTATTTGTTTGGGTGTAATTCTGAAAATGTATATAGTGAAAGTAAGTTTTATCGTCAAAATGAGATATATTTTTGTGTGTTTATCTTTTCTTGGCAATGACCTGAGAATCTAGCAACCTGATATTAGGTTGCAAGTGCCGATCCACGGCAAGATTTTGCTTAGTATAGCGTTTGTTCCTAACATAGCGATTTTTCGCTTTTATTATGCATTCTTGGTAATGCCTTGTTTCTCAGGCACATGTCTGTTTTTTGGGACTTCATTGTCTACCATAACTTCTGCCGATACACGGCAAGATTGTTTGAAGTGTTAACGCACTTATGTCTTTATTGACGTTGGAACACAATCCAAACATTGTGAATTCTTATATCTCATGCAGACGTAATGTATAGATCGTAGGCGTTCAAAGATGGAGCGCCACATACACGTAAATGCATCAGTCCTTTGTTTATGTTGATATTTGGCATGAACTGTGATAAGGGTGAAAAAAATTTGGGCGCTCAAACGATAACACTGACGAAGGGATTCTATTCCCGAAACGCGCCTGCTTTTGAATAAACCGATCTGCTAAATATACTGCTGCTGCCCGTGTGAGTGCTGTTTTTCCTGCAAACCCGGCTGGGTATTTCTGGAAATTGGAGCCTGCATATATATATATATATACATACACACATACATATATATAAATGCATATATATGCATATATATAGGTGTATATGTGTGCGTGTAGATAGACCGAGGCACAAGAAAGCAGAAAAACAAACGTGAAGAAGAAAAAAAGGGGGCAGGGTAGATGCACCCTGACCCCCTAGGCCTGCCCAGGTGGTCCCACTAGGACAAAAAAGGCCCACATTTTTTTTTTAAAACCTGGTCTGTTTTTTTAAAAATTACCCCCGGGGGGACCAAATCACGGCGGCATAGTGATAAAGAAGTGTGGGGGGTCCACAATCCCCCCCACACTGCCCCGGGGACCGCCACCCCCGGGGCAAAGCAATGCTGCCCCTTGGCGCATACTGGAGGCTCCTGGTGGGCTACTTGGCCCCCCAGGGACCCCAGTATGCAAGGGGAATTAGTTCCTATTCTGCAAACACGCCAGGGGTTGCGCTGCAGAGAGGTGTAAAAAAGGGTGTGGCCTCATTACACCTCTCTGCAATGCAGCCCCCTGGCGCATACTGCAGGTTCCAGGTGGGCTAGTTGGCCCCCAGGGACCCGCAGTATGCAAGGGGAATTAGTGCCCCCTCTGCAAACACGCCCGGGGGCTGCGTTGCAGAGAGGTGTAAAAAAGGCTGTGGCCTCATTACACCTCTCTGTAATGCAGCTCCCTGGCTTATACTGGAGTCTCCTGGTGGGCTAGTTGTCCCCCAGGGACCCCCAGTATGCAAGGGGAATTAGTTCCTCCTCTGCAAACGCGCCAGGGGTTGCGCTGCAGAACTTTGTAAAAAGGGGGCGTGCCCTCTGAACACCTGCCTGCAAAAATGTAGCTAAATCAGTATAAAAAAAATAACAATTAATACATTTAAAAATTGTCATTTAAAAAACCTTCGAAATTCAATGAAAAAACCATAGTTTTCAGGCCATATATAGTTAGGAATTATGTTGAAATCTAGTTTGTGAACTGAACATCATCTGCGCCATCTTGTCCATTTCCTCAGACTCACGCACAAATATGCACGGCAGCCATTTTAGGCACCATGGTCTCCCTGCTCACGATCGATCGCCAGCACGTTCCCCTGGCGCTGCAAGCACCCCCCCCCCGCGCACTCTGGCTGCCCCTGCTCCCTCATGCACGGGTCATAACACCTCTCCTTCTGCGCGACTCTGCCCCTGGGAACCACACCCCGCGCCTGACCAACACCTCCCTTCCTTTCATGAATACCTCTCCTTTGATGACCCCTTCCTCTGAGCCCGATTGTCTGCACGGATCCCAGGCCATCACTTAGCCTGAGGATACAGTTTATTGCCCCTTACTGTATGGAATCGCCCCTCTTCAAAGGAGCTACGATTGATCATGGCCCCCCCCCATTGAGATCCGATCAGGCGCACACATTCTAAGAATCGGCGGAATGTCCAGCTGTGTGATAGCCATCTCCTATTGTATGTGGGGTGGGGACCTCTACTGTAGATATGTGTGGGAATGGGCCTCAAGCGGGGATTCCGGGGATGTCTTTTCATACTTCAAAGTGTCTTTATTGCAATAAAGAATGTTCACATGTCATAAACCAGTGTATAAGAGGCCAGGCCTCAGAGAGGCTGAGAGAGCACCTCGAGAAGATACCCTGTTGTCTGATTTGACGTGTTCTGCTCCGTCGGAATAAACTCCTGTTTCCTGCCTTCCAGTCTCCAGCACCTGCCTCTTTATTTGGTAACCGGGAGTTGGGTGAGAGGCGGCTAGCGCCGGGCAAACCTTGAAAAGGGGTAATCGACCTGATCTGCCTGACCCTTTTTCTACAATTGGCGTCCCAAGCGTGGGGCCCATCAGCGACACGTGGATCCAGTGGGAGAGGTCCCGACGACAGAGTGAACGACTGCAACGATTGGAAGTGCACCTGCCCGATAGACCCTCGTCTGGCAGCCGGTCATCCGAACTTCACTGGTTCCGAGCAGACCTCTCTCGAGTGATCTACGGTCCTGACTGGGAACCATCAGGAGTGCCGCAGTAACGACAGAGAGTAGAGGACGATCGGGCGCTGGAAGCGGAAGACGAGAAACTGTCCATGCGGTCCGGGTAAGGTCGTGTAACACGACGAATTGCGAATTGATTGTTTGATTGTCATTGGAAAATACTAGTATTACGCATTTGATTGTTTGGTTCTGAGAGGTTCTCTGTCTACAAACGGGGAAGGATAGGAGTATTCTCCCTTTGCAGATAGTGAAGGGTGGGTAGCGCAGGCTTTTGCCCCCGTTGTAACCCGTCGCGCCTACTTCCCTCTCCATTGATTGATTGTTTGTTCGAGCATTTACTGTTCAAAATTGGTTCTCTGAAAGGATCTTCTCTGCCTACAAACAGGGAGGAACAGGAATTTCCCTCTCTCTTTGCAGATAGTGAAGGGTAGGTAGCACAGGCTTTTGCCCCCGTTGTAACCCGTCGCGCCTATTTTATTCCTCATTTGATTGATTGATTGTTTGTCCGAACATTGACTGTTTGGAATTGGTTCTCTCTTTGGGTATTCCCTATTTGCGAATACTGTAGAATAGAAATATTCTATCTAGTCTTCGCAAAGTAGTGAAGGATAGGTAGTGCAGACTTTTGTCCCCATTGTAACCCGTCATGCCTATCTTCTCCCCATTGTTCAGTAGTTGGTTCAGCCCGACCGCTTATTAGAGGTGGATCATCCGGCTCCTCTGGAAGGCACCCCTAATAAGGATATGTTTTTGAAGTATGGACTAGTCGCCGTAGCTTATAGTAAGTTGTGGCATAAATATACCAAAAAGGATCGGGAAAGTCAGTGGCCACTGATAGGATCCTTCGATGACGCAAAAATAAGCGTGCTGGAAACAGCCCTTTGTAACAATAAAACAACGCCCACTATGCTTGATAGTTTCGGCATGTGGCGCAAGGAGACGGAACAACGAAAGAAAAGAAACGAAGTCAGACTAGAGAAAGAATTGCGAAAAGCAGCTCATTTAGCCGCGAGCAAGTTGAAAGAAGAGATAAAGGAAAGAGAGGGAGCTGGACTGAAGCAAGAATCCGAGACATCGAGCCAATGTCCCGTTAGAACACCCTCTACGCTTTACCCTGAGCTACCTTCGAAGCAGCGAGCGAACGATGATCTACTGCTAGGTCCCCCGATCATCTACATGCCCCCTCCATACGCCCCTTCCCAACCCTTAGTGCAACGCGCGCAGCCCCCTAGCACAGATGAGAGCAGTGCCAGAGCCTCGGTCCTCACGGCCTCCGCGCCGGCCGAGCCCCTTGTACTCAGCGCAGCGCAAGCAGCAACATTAGATGAGCCCGAAACTGAGAAGAAAGACTCTGCTAGACTCAATCGATTGAGTAAGAATGAACGAGCAGGGATTGATAAGATTGTAAAGACGCTAAGAGAACGGAAAGAAAATGAAGATTACGTGACAGATATATGCAATACATATGCTGATAACCACAAACAACACTTTGTTGCACGTTTCTGTTACCACACCCTTAACGCCTATGAAGACCGGTATCGGAACAAAGGTCCTGAAAGCCTAACGACTCTGTATAGAAAAGTCGACATTGGAGACGAGGGCGAGGGTGATGTGACGGACCTCTTCACGCGCACGCTTGAAGTCTTCCGACACCTCACTGAACAAAGATTAGAAGCCGACACCACGACCCCTGTAGCGACTGAACCTCAAACCGAGAGAACTGACACCATGATGCCAATAAGAGAAGCGGCACCTTATTGGGTCCCCTCACGAGGACAGGGAACACACGACGATATTAACCACCAAGATGCGAGAGGGAGGGTAGTGTACAACTGGGTCTACCAACCCTGGGATCGGCAAGACATCCTGACTTTCCGAAAGTCCTTGCCCGATCTACGAAAGAACCCCACTGCCTTCTACACAGAATTAGGTACCGCCTTGGGTTCGACGATTATGACCCTAGCGGACATCGACTTGTTTTTCGGGCTATGTCTGCCAGCTGATGTGTGGAAGCAAATCCGGAAAGTCGACCACCTTGAGCTGTTCGGACATACCTGGTCACAACTCGATGGCATAGACAAACAGCGAGAGCCCGGACAGAAACCTTTGAAATCGATTCTAGACCTGCCAGACAAAATAGTACTAAAACTGAAAACCATAGTACCAGAAAAGAAGGTGGACTGGTCGATAGTAACGGCCTGCTGCCAGAAACCACAGGAAGACGCCTCAGAACATTTCTCCCGGTTCAAAACGGTGTTCTCCGATTACAGTGGCCAGGACATGACCTCTGCGACCGGACATCACTTGTTCGTCCAGAACTTTGTAAAAGGCCTGAAACCAGAAGTCTCGCAAAAACTGCAGACTAGTGAAAGTAGTTGGGCTGCCTCCAAACCCGCGGCTATCCTTCAGATGGCTCAATACTATGAGCGACAAAAGAACGAGAACGATCAAGCGACTGAGAAAAAGAAAAAGGACTTGAAAGAGAGGGTGATGATCGCTCAGTTGCAAGGGGTGACTATAGGAAGGGAACAGTATAGAGGAAACTACCAGTCGAATGCTCCTAGAAATCCACCCCCTAGAGACCGCACACCCGCGCCCGGCGCTCCACGAACAGACCTCGATGAGAACCAGTGTGCGTTTTGCAAAGGATTTGGCCATTGGAAGTCTCAATGTCCGGTTCTTCTGGAAATGATTAAAAATAAAGAGACGAGGGACATGACGAATGGCCCCAGGACTAGAGGGCAGGGACGAGTGTACACAAACGACACCAACAACGACAGACCAGGTAGATCGAACACATTTGCCGTCCCCGACAGAACCAGTATCAACTATCTGACTGTGAGAACGCCCCTGACTTTGCATAGGACTGCCCGGGGCAAGGGAGGGATCCAGTCGAGCTCTATGTTGACCAGCAAGGTCCTTATGTCACCGCTAAGGTCCTAGGTACGAAGTCTCCATTTCTGGTAGACACTGGCGCGACACGTAGTGCGTTATCTAAACGACTGATTCCAAGGGCACCCTTGTCTGGCTCACACATAACATCAATAGGCTTTGATGGAACGCCCTCCACTAACCCCTTATCCGCACCGGTTTCCTTCGACTTGGACAGTAACCCCACTGACATGACGTTTTTGCTCTCCTCCAACACCCCCGACGCCATTATGGGACTTGACTTGTTGAAACATTTTCGAGCCACTATTAGGTGTTCACAAGACGGAGTTCGAGTCATTCTGTACGATAACCCGACTCTGCTCAGACCTCATCCCGCACGACACATGTTCTCCATCTCTGACGCTGACGCATCCTTACTTGACTCTCTACCTCTGTATCTGTGGGCTAAAACTGACGCTGACGTAGGACGAATGATGATCGACCCCGTGCACATAACTGTTCGCCAAGATGCGATACTCCCAAAACTCCCACAGTATCGGATATCGCCCGAAGGTGAGAAGGGATTGGTAATGATAATCCAGTCCCTGGTAGAGGCAGGAGTGGTAGAGGAAGTAGTCAGCAATATTTGCAACAGCCCTATCCTACCCATTGTGAAGAAGCAGGGCGAGGGAGATGAGAAAGCGTACCGCTTCATCATCGACCTTCGAGAGGTCAACAAGGTAGTTATACCTCAGTACCCCGTAGTCTCAGATATCACCACCATTCTGACCCTGATTCCTTCCACAGCCACCACCTTCACTGTTATAGACCTCAAGAACGCTTTCTTCTCCATCCCCATCCACCCAGACAGCCGCTACCTTTTTGGCTTCACGTTAAAATCCCGCTCATATAGATTTTTTAGAGCTCCCCAAGGTTACACAGAAAGTCCCAGCATCTATAGCCAGGCCCTCAAGCGACAACTGGACGCCGTTCAGCTACCGGATGGAGTGGTGTTGATACAGTACGTCGATGACATCCTTTTGGCGGCGGACACCACTCCACTTGCAGTCACAGCCACCATCCAACTCTTGCACTTCCTTGCGGAAAATGGCCACAAGGTCTCCAAGAAGAAGTTGCAATTCTGCCAACCCCAGGTCACCTACCTAGGCCACCTCTTGTCCAAAGACGGGAGAAAGCGTACACCCGATCGAATTCAGGCCATTCTAGAAACCCCTGTCCCAAAGACCCAGAAACAAGTCCGCTACCTGGTAGGCCTCACCTCCTTCTGCCGGCAGTGGTTGCCAAATTTCAGTCTCATTGTAAAACCTCTACTTTCCCTGTTGGCTAAAGATGTCCCCTTCCCACTCCCTTGGACCCCCGAATGCCAGGCGTCCTTTAAAGAGTTGCGAGATGCCCTTTGTTCAGCACCTGTCCTAGGAACACCAGATTACTCCAAGCCCTTCTCCCTCTTCACTCACGAAAGGGAGGGATGCGCGTTGTCTGTTCTAACTCAGCCTATCGGCCCTAAGCAACGCCCTTGTGCCTACTTCTCTGCCACTCTTGACCCCGTAGCCAGAGCTTTGCCTGCCTGCCTTCGAGCAGTAGCTGCTGCTGCTGTCTCTATCCGTCAGAGCGAGGGAATCGTACTCTCGAACTCCCTCACTGTGTTAGTACCCCATGCGGTCAACACCCTTTTGAACCAGACCAAGACTCAACACCTGACTAGTGCACGACTGACTGGGTACGAATTGACACTACTTGCACCCCACATCACTCTGAAAAGATGTACGACTTTGAATCCCGCCACACTGTTGCCCTTGCCTGAAAACGACCCCGATGTGCCCCCTATACACAACTGTGTGACCCGCACGGACGAACAGACTAGGAGTAGAGTTGACCTCCGAGACACTGCTTTCACAGACCCTGACGGAGAGCTATGGGTAGACGGCTCTTGCATCAAACTCTCCGACTGCACCACCTCAGCTGCCTATGCAGTAACGACAGCCCGAACAGTAATTGAGACAGCCCGCATCACACAACGATCCGCACAGGCGGCAGAACTGATTGCCCTCACACGAGCATGTATTATAGCGACAGGGACCACGGCAAACATTTACACGGACAGCCAGTACGCCTTCGGAGTGGTTCACCATTTTGGACTCTTGTGGAGAGAAAGGGGATTCCTGACGTCCCACGGCACGCCCATTCTCCACGGAGATCTAGTCTCCGCCCTGATTGAAGCAGTTCTCCTCCCCAAACGATTAGCAGTAATCAAATGCCAGGCACACAAGAAGGTGACAGACTTAGTCGGACAGGGAAACGCACTGGCCGACATCACTGCCCGAACCACAGCTGAGAATAGGACGACGACACGCATGTATGTGACCAGGTCACAAGCAGAAAAATGGACTGACGCTAGCGAAACGATTAGGGACATCCAGTCGGCCAGCACACCTCACGAACTGACTGAGTGGGAACGGGTGGGTTTAAAAGATGATGAAGGCTGCTGGCGGACAAAAGACAAAAACAAATGGTTGCTGCCTGACTCGTACCTGATTCCCATACTGACTATGGCACACTCCCCCGCACACATAGGATCTGCCCCCATGATCGAACTCATCTCCAAGGTCTGGCATAACGACAAAATCCCCGACTCAGCCAGACGCCTGGTCCAGCAATGCCTTATCTGCCTGCAACACAACCCTGGGAAAGGAACTGTGGTACCCCGGGGAGGGTTTGGGGTCCCCGACCATCCCTTTGAGGTCCTCCAGATGGACTACATCCAACTAGAAAGATGCCAAAGCCTGAAGTATGTATTAGTCATTGTGTGTGCCTTCAGCAAATGGGTAGAAGCCTATCCAACCCGTGATAACACTGCCATGACCACTGCCAAGGTACTACTGAAAGAGTTTTTCCCTCGCTACGGTCTTTGTCGAATTCTATGGAGCGACAACGGCCCCCACTTCATAACTGAAGTTATCCAACTAATCTTGAAAGGGTTGGGTGTAAAACAGAGGTTTCCTGCAGTCTTTCACCCCCAATACGCTGGCTTAGTTGAGCGACACAACGCCACACTGAAACTAAAACTGTCGAAGATAGTGGCCACCACAGGACTTAAATGGCCAGATGCCCTCCCACTGGCATTGCTATCGATGCGCTCCACTCCCACTAAGCACCATTTGACCCCCTACGAGGTTGTATTTGGGCGACCGATGAACCTCTGGACTGCCCCTAAACCGACCTCCATTCACGACGTCCCGGACGTCCTACTGTCTGATTACTTGTGCAAATTGACTAAAACGTTGTCTGTCATTCATCAGCAGGTGCAGCAGGCCATCCCCGATGCTTCCAGGGGTCCGGGTCACGATATCCAACCGGGGGATTATGTGCTGATCCGAAATTTCCAACGGGCGAAGAGTCTGGAACCCCGGTGGACGGGCCCCTGGCAAGTACTGATTACCACCCGGACGGCTCTTCGAGTGGAGGGGAAACGGCACTGGCTGCATGCACACCACTTTAAGAAGGTCTCCTCGACCCTGGCCACGACAGAAAACGTCAGCACCCAAGAAGAGCTCCTGTACAAAGACCGGCCATCACTGAACTGTTATCCTGATACAGAGGCACTCGAACTTGCAAAATTCTCTGATCCCACTGTGCCATCCAGGGAAGGGTATTTCCTGCGTCGAAAGGAGGGAGCTTCGGCTAAGTAGACCACGGACTAAGTTGAATCTCAGAACGGTAGCCTAAACACAACCAAGGGTTACCCGGAGAGAAGCTAAACGAAGTCTGCGGTTCTGCCCACTACCGAGCACCTCGAAGATGATGGAAGCGCCAGATAAGAAGATGATGGAAGCAACCGGAAATACCCACTACTGGAACCCAAAGACTGACAGTATGCACAAATCGAAGACAATTGCCATTTTCATTGTCCTCCTCTTTTGCCTCCTCCTCATGACTTCCTTCTGGATCGTGGAAGAGAGCGCACCCGCTCATCAGATATTGCTGACCACTGCACAGCCAACCACTATGAAAGAGCATCACCTGATCTCCCTTTCGCCTCAGCTCCGAGAAAGGCGTAAGGAGTTCTGGAACAATTCCTTCGTGCAACTGTTGCACCAACACAACCTTGCCGCCAACGCCACAAACTGCTGGATCTGCGGGTTGCTCCCGCATGCCACCGGACACTCCATCCCTTTCATCCCTTCCCCTTTCTCAGTTCACGGCTCCTGCCTTGCCTGGTTGATCCTCTTGCAAGAGAGCTACAAGGACAACGCCACTTCTGGTCAAACAGTGTCACACTTCTACCATGGGTTCTGGCTGAACAAAACCGGAAGGACATCTGCTCCCTTTTGTCCTTTGACCTCTGGTTCCTCCTTCCATATGGACATCCTTGCCAAGGAACGAGTTGAAATGCAGGTGTTCCATAATCCAGCCAGACCCACCTTCTCCTACCTACGGAAACGAACTGCTGCCACTCTGACTGTGGCTCTGTCTGTTATCAATGTCACGGGCCTCGTGTGCCTCGAAGGCCTGGGAACACAGCTGGTGGGTCACAGTTCCTGCCACATCACCAGAACATTGGACTCAATTGATCCCCCCTCCTTTGTTGCTTCTCCGAATATGCACTTTGTTTGTGGCACCAAAGCTTACACTTGGCTTCCAAAAGGTTGGGGGGGTACTTGCTACATCGCCTTCATTCTCCCTCCAACGTACGTGGCCCCAGCAAACCATCACCGGCAGAAGCGCGCAAGAGACATTGAACACGCCGACTCCACCGGAGCACAGTTCCTGGATGCAGTGAAGGGACTTGTTCCTCTGTGGGGCCCAATGGCAAACAGCCGCGCCATCCAACACCTGACCCAGGCAGTAGAAACGACCATGAACATCACGGCTGGCATCCTCACTAACAATACGGCCGAGCTTCAGGCAGTCCGCCTGGTGGCTCTTCAGAACCGCCTTGTTCTAGATGTGGTTCTAGCTGACCGTGGAGGAGCATGCCGCATCATCGGATCCAGCTGTTGTACCTACGTGCCAGATAACTCGCCCTCAGTCTACAAAGCAATCGAGCACCTCCACAGACTTTCCTCAGAGGTTCACCAGGAGCAGGAAGGATGGTCGCTTGGGAGCTGGTTTTTCGGGGCACTTTGAAGGACTGGGGATGGAGGTTGTTTACATTTATATTGATACCGGTCGTGGTACTGTGTGAGTGTTGCCTAGGTATTCAGTGCTTGCCACCTTTGTGTTCACTCATTGCTAACTGCATGTGCCCTAAGACTTTGGACTTCGGAACTGAGCACATGAGTCCCCTCTATGAGGTAGAAATACGTGGCCTTATGGGGATAGATCCGAATTGACAAGTTGGCGAGACATGTTAAAAGGGAGGACTGTTGAAATCTAGTTTGTGAACTGAACATCATCTGCGCCATCTTGTCCGTTTCCTCAGACTCACGCACAAATATGCACGGCAGCCATTTTAGGCACCATGGTCTCCCTGCTCACGATCGATCGCCAGCACGTTCCCCTGGCGCTGCAAGCACCCCCCCCCGCGCACTCTGGCTGCCCCCGCTCCCTCATGCACGGGTCATAAGACCTCTCCTTCTGCGCGACTCTGCCCCTGGGAATCACACCCCGCGCCTGACCAACACCTCCCTTCCTTTCATGAATACCTCTCCTTTGATGACCCCTTCCTCTGAGCCCGATTGTCTGCACGGATCCCAGGCCATCACTTAGCCTGAGGATACAGTTTATTGCCCCTTACTGTATGGAATCGCCCCTCTTCAAAGGAGCTACGATTGATCATGGCCCCCCCCCCCTTTGAGATCCGATCAGGCGCACACATTCTAAGAATCGGCGGAATGTCCAGCTGTGTGATAGCCATCTCCTATTGTATGTGGGGTGGGGACCTCTACTGTAGATATGTGTGGGAATGGGCCTGAAGCGGGGATTCCGGGGATGTCTTTTCATACTTCAAAGTGTCTTTATTGCAATAAAGAATGTTCACATGTCATAAACCAGTGTATAAGAGGCCAGGCCTCAGAGAGGCTGAGAGAGCACCTCGAGAAGATACCCTGTTGTCTGATTTGACGTGTTCTGCTCCGTCGGAATAAACTCCTGTTTCCTGCCTTCTAGTATCCAGCGCCTGCCTCTTTATTTGGTAACCGTGAGTTGGGTGAGAGGCGGCTAGCGCCGGCCAAACCTTGAAAAGGGGTAATCGACCTGATCTGCCTGACCCTTTTTCTACAATTAGCATTTAAAAAACCTTGCAAATTCACTGAAAAAACCATAGGTTTCAGGCCTTACATAGTTAGGAATTAGCATTTAAAAAACCTTGCAAATTCACTGAAAAAACCATAGGTTTCAGGCCTTGTATAGTTAGGAATTAGCATTTAAAAAACCTTTGAAATTCACGAAAAAACCATAGGTTTCAGGCCTTATATAGTTAGGAATTAGCTTTTAAAAAAACTTTGAAATTCACTCAAAACACTATAAGTTTTAGGGGTGTTATAGTTAGCTGGACATTTCACTCATACAAAACCATTGAAATTGCTCCTATATAGTTAGTTGTACTAACTATATTTCACGCACCCGCAATCCACTGCTGATGATGTCACATATTACATCATTCATGACATGGTCAGTGACATCACTGATGACATCTCAAATGACATCACTGATGACATCACTGATGACATCATCCATGTGACAATCACATACACCTTTTCATATACTATTACAATTTTTCATCACTCTTTGTAAAATACAGAGTATCATATTTGAATCCATTGTCACAGCAATACAAGTATCTAAAAATCCACTCAGTGATTCATAGATGTATACACACATCTAATCATTTACCTGTAGATTCACTCATACATGCTGTCAATGAACAATAGAACACTATCAAAAATACTTATACACCTATATCGACATTAAACAACAGCACACATCCTATTCACATATGAAGTCATCCTACTCACTTATGCAAACAATGGATCATACTTACATATTTACTTAGCAAAACACTTATACAAACACCACTTCATCTATTCATTTAGATAGTAAGTCATACTTAGTGAATTATAAAATCATTATTACAAGTATACAGTTATCCATACAGTCACTCACACAATCATTGAGTCTTATGTATACTTATTTATATACAACAACTGACACATACACTGCCTTTTATTTTTCTAGTTTGTTGGACCTATACCATTGAGAAATACATTTGCCATCACCACACCCATAAAGAGATTCACTCACCCAAACTGTTAGAACATGTAGTTTTAACTTCATATATCTACTGAATCAACTATTCACACATCTTTGGACAGTCACACACGCCCCACCGAACCACACACACTTTCACACTCCCATACAAATACTCAGTTAACTAATCAATAACTAATATAGACTTTCACATAGCTAGTAACCAACTGTAGAATCAGTTTACACAACAACTGACAAAGTGATACAGATATTCACACAGTTTAGTCACTATCCACTATATTTAGTGAGGCATTATAAACTGGTCAAGTAAACAGTCAATTACACTGCTACTAAATCCTCCATCCAAATATTTATTTATATATATCCACTCATTCTTCAATGCAAATTGCTATATATATAATGCATATTTAAATAACGAAGCAAACCACATTCACTGGATGATGTCATCAGTGATGTCATCAGTGATGTAATTTGAGATGTCATCAGTGATGTCACTGACCATGCAATGAATGATCTAATATGTGACATCATCAGCAGTGGATTGCGGGTGTGCGAAATATAGTTAGTACAACTAACTATAAAGGAGCAATTTCAATGGTTTTGTATGAGTGAAATGTCCAGCTAACTATAACACCCCTAAAACTTATAGTTTTTTGAGTGAATTTCAAAGGTTATTTTAAAGCTAATTCCTAACTATATAAGGCCTGAAACCTATGGTTTTTTCAGTGAATATATATATATATATATATATATATATATATATATATATATATATATATATATATATATATATATATATACACACACATGTATCTTTAAAGCAGGTAAAAGTGGAGTTAAGCACAGTACGCCCTATCTAACTTCACAATGTTTCCGGTAGGCACCACTTTTGTTTTTATCTCTCATCGTTTATTTTGAAATCATAGTTAGGACACTGAAGGAAGATCAAATGTTATGCCTGCATATCGCAATGAAGGAAATTCAATGCAATACTGTTTAGGCTTTCATTACAGGTTAGAGAAGACGAGATAATAAACAGAGATACAAAGGAATACAGAAAAAAAGTAATAGAAACAAAGGCAAAACTGAAAAGAAAGGAAATAAAGTATAGGAAGTGAGAAAGAGAAGAATGGGAATAAGCAAATAGAGAAAAGTGCATATAGGAAAGGAACAAAGAAAAGGAGGAACATGAAAGAATGATCAGAGGATAGTGAAAAAATAAAGTGAACACAACTGTGACTTGAAACTCCTTCATAATACATTGGTTGTGCCCATCGACTCTTAAATGGATACTTGGGAAAGCAGTGGTTAACACTTATATCTAAAAAAAGGGGGCAATGGAAATTAGGTAGTATACAAAGCAGAAATTAGAGAATTAGGGGTTTCTTGGGACGGAAACTGCTGCACAAATCAGTATACAGTGTGCTCTAGAACAATTATAAACAAGTATCTACCACAAACCTTCCATGCCTCTAGCACAATCAGAGCGCGATTCAACACTGCTACTGCCAGTCACCACACCAATGGTTTCTTCTTCCAAGTGCTTCAAGCTTTCTAAGGCTGTGCTATGTGCACCAAGAGACCTCAGAAGGCCAATGCCATTTCCAAGATCAGAAAATCTGGCTGATACAACAGTACTTGCCATGTCTTCTTGGACACGTAGCAAATCATGTCCTCTCTCCACAGCCAGTTGGGATGTTGTGGAAAAAGCAGGCATGTCTTTCATTTTATCTAACCAAGTACATGCTCCACTGGGCTCGACATTAACATACTGGTGCAACTCAGATGAATCTTTAGCTTCTAATGGCAGTTCTACAACCAAATTGTCTGATGCAAGGTTATTATTTTCCCAAGAATTCCATAAAGAACTATCTACGTGATTATTACTTTTGGCCAACAAATCCACTTCCTCAGGCCCTTGGCTCATGACTGATGTGGTTTCTGAAGTAGATGAAATTGATATGGGTTCAGCTTCAGCCAACTCCTCAAACTTAGATTCACAACGTCCTGAGCACACAGAAGCTCTGTCGCAATCATCATCCACTAACAACGGGCTGTCAACACTCACAGAGTGGTCATCCGCATCATTCTTGTCACCTGTGCTAATTGTTTTGATCACATTTGTGTTCTCTGAAAAATCTTCAGTTCCTGAATGTGAATAGTCAACCAATGAAATAGATGCAGGAGGGGCTTTTCCACTTTTCCGCGATTCTGGAGGAGTTTTTGAACTATCTGGGGAATGTAATATGTCCTCAATCACTGGGGATACTGAGATACTATCCCCAGCCAGGTTTTCTGCAAGAGGAAGGCTTTTAATAAGACACTGTTCTCCCTGACTGCCTCCATTTTCAACAGGATCTCTTTTACTAGTAAGGTCCTCAGGTTTGCCCATTTCTTCTCTTGAAGTGCCTTCTGAACTGTACGCAGGCATGCTGGTCGCCTGTGAGTCTTCCTCTTCTGTGTTATCAAAATCAAAGCTATCCATCAGATTAAAAGTGATCTCTGAAAATTCATCATCTGTATCATTGAAGCCATCAGATATAATACATTGCTCCTTCATCATTTCACCTGCAGATTTGTTTGGTGGCTTTTGGCTGCCACAACTTACATTTTCTGAATGTGACCTGTGCATATGGTTGTTTTCACACAGTGACTCATTATTATACTTTCTATAGCAGGTATCTGCCTTTTGATCCATCTGGTCATTGAATATTCCAGAGCTACTAACATTTTCATTCATGCTCACATCGGGGAGAGATTCTTTGGCATACATTCCTTCAAGATTGATACCTAGTGATGAGGAGCATGTAGATGTTTCAAGTTGCATGTTTATATTTGATTCAAATGCTTCAGTTGTCCTTTGGAGGGTATCAGCGTAATGTTTGTAGTTAAAAGGATTTCTAGCAGTCATACTGCTCATGGGAGAAGAGGATATCTCATTGCCTATATTGGAATCTTTGTATATCTGCCTGTGGTTGTTATCCAATAATGTTTCACTAGTGCCCTTCAAGAACTCTTCTCTTGCATTAGATCCGGAAAAATTACCACTCACATGGTCAAAGTGGTCATGCTTGGTTTCGTCTACGAGAGTACATTTATTGTTATTGCTGGATGCATCCTTAGAGTGTTTAGGCAAATACACATCCCACTTGCTTTTTTTGGAAATCGACGTACTCATTAAATCGCCTGATTGGCATTCTCGTTGCATGTTTTCTTTGGTCTTCCTTTCAACAGGGCTTAAAAGGTCAGCTGCAGTTGTGTCCTGGTGGTTGGAAAAGCTGTTTCTAAACTCTGAAGTTCTCACTTCTGTACTAAACATATTCGGTTTGGAGTTTAAAAGTGCTAAAATCTGTGCTTTGCTCCGTATATGATGCGAGATGCCCATTCCCCCGGTGGGTCTAGAGAACTCTGTTGAGTGCAAAGTAGTTGCTTCAGATCGTTCCTGCCCAGTAGTCCCAACAATAGAATCAGAATTGCAGTGCTCGTCATTCAGCTTCATTTGTTCTACGGGGTCAACATGGCTAGGAGAGAATAGTGCAGACGGAGACGTGGCTTGCCCATCATCCGGCAGAAGAGGCAACTTAACAAATGCACCAACTTCTTCCTGAAAATTTGACTGCATGTTTTTGCCATATGGAGCAGCAAATAAAGGAGACGTATGGTAGAGCTGTGACGGCAAGGCAGTGCAATGCCGTTTTGCAGAAGAACTGCTGGATACATCACTATGATCCACATCTTTACATGGAAGAGGGCGCGGTCCAAGAAAACCCTACAGGAGAAAAAAGAGAAATTCTTGTGAGTAATTTGTTCAGATCAATCGTTAGCTTAAGGAGAGCAAAAGGTAAGGCAACAGCAGAAATTGCATACCTATCTTTATGCACAGTTTCAAAGTCAATCTTACTTTTGGCAGTTCAGAAACTGAAGCATGAAATGTAAATCAAATGTTCTGATAGCATGACCTCAGTAATAACAGAAAATAGATCAAATATTGTTGTGTGCAATCAGTTGCTAGGAGATAGATCCATGAATGTTAACAGGAATATTACAATTGGTCTGTCTTTGCGAAAAATGTTATGTTTGAGAAGTTGAGTACATCTAATAAGAATTAGGCTACTCCATGGAAGGAATCCAGCTGATTGTTTTACAAATATGCCACAAACAATCCTAGTATCTCAAAAGTTTTGATGCAAGCTATCACTGATACTATACAATGGATGGATGTTATGATTGGCATACATGTGGAATTGGATCACAGGCTTTGAATATTATTGTGTTGATTTGCTTCGCTGTAGTAAAAGGGCTGATGACCATATAGTGTCAGCATATGAGTATTTACTGAACAAATTACATCAGCCTTCAAGTATAGGTAGAGGACTTCATGCTCAAAAATGTTTATCCTGTCGATTTCACTCTGCCTCCCACATTTTCCTGTCTAAAAAAATGTATGCTACTGTTTTGGGCAACAACACTTATTTGTTGTCTGTCATTTGTAGCAATATACCCATCATCGTGAACGTCTGCACTAAAAATATGCTTTTTTCATGTCATGCTTTGAGTAACACACCTCTCATTCTATTAATATCTCTCAGCCCACCATACCTACAGAAATAATCCTTAATGCGAAAACTCTGCGATTTCCGGATTTATGTACATCTTTGAAAATTGGCGACTACGCCATATGAATCCATCCATACTTCCATACTGATATTATAAAGAGAGACCCCAAACCTTTGAGGCGGGTAATATCAGTAACCACAGCACCAATCACAACACCCAATACAGTATTGGAAAGGGCAGTTGCAGCAGAAGGACATAGGCTATGCAGACGGCCACCATATACATTTAAAAGGTAAAAGAACCGTGCCAGCAAAGTAGTCCCTTGTGGGCGTGTCTGCGTTGTGCTATGGGCGTGGGCTGGGGACGTGACTAACGCTGGAGGCGTGTGGTACGGCTATCATATCGTGAGCTATGGGCGTGTGCTGGGGGCGTGACAAACGCTGGGGGCGTGTGTCCGCCCTTCATGCCATGTGAGTCGTACATACAAGCGCCAATTACGTTGCTGCGCAGCATCAAGGGGCACGCTGGGAGGGGTGACACGCTGGGGGCGTGAGAAACGCTGGGGGCATGTGTCCGGCCTTCATGCCATGTGAACGCAATTGCGTCGTATCAAGGGGCACGCTAGGGGCGTGAGAAACGCTGGGGGCGTGTGCTACGTTCCGCCCTTCATGCCATGTGGGTCTTACATTAATCAGAAGATCGTCTGCTGTGGCCGGGGGCGTGACAAACGCGTTCAGCTGGAGGCGTGGTAACGTTACTGCAGCCTCTCCTGCGCGCTGTTACTGAACTCTCTCATTCAACGAAATTACACGCGCCTGCTACCATCAACCAGGGCTCTAGCGGGCTCAGGCGGCGGATCAGTACACTAATTACACGCGCCTGATAACATCAACCAGGGCTGCCGCTGGGCCTCAAGCGGGGGAACAAGCGCCTGCTAACATCAAACAGGCCTACATCTGGGCCTCAAGTGGGGGAACACGCAAATGAGCGTGTCTGCGGGGACAATTACTGCAGCCTCTCCTACTCGCCGTCACTCAACTCTCTCATTAAACGGATTTACCCGCGGCTGATAACTCTCTCATTCAACGACATTACACGCGCCTGCTAACATCAACCAGGGCTGTAGCCGGGCTCAGGCGGCGGATCACTACACCAATTACACGCGCCTGCTAACATCAACCAGGGCTGCAGCTGGGCCTTCTCCGTCCCGATTCTAATTAAACAAAAAATGTTGTCTACCGCGAGATCTTAAAATAAATTGCCCTTGCCAAATACACACATTACACACATTCTATTTCATACCCGGACAACGTCGGGACGGGCTGCTAGTAATACTATATTCTCTGAACATTAGCCTAAAAAAAATAAGAAATTTAAAGACATCAAACAGACATTAAGAACAATGCGAAACTTGTGGAGCTGGCACTCATAAGGAAGACTTAACCACTAGGGCAAATCAATACAGTTCAAGGAAAGTGCTCAAAGTTTTTTCTCAAATATAAAAACCATCTCGCCAACTATCAGTATACATACACACAAAATTAGTTGATCAGACTGACAAAGCTCAAAGGATGGAGAAGCATACTAGGAAACGAGCCAAAGCTCTACTGTTTTACGATGTGTGCTTTGCATCCTGAGACAGTCACTTTGCACACTCCGCTACATGCAACACACCCTGAATCAGCATCTGCAATTTCTTAGTTCTATGAGGCGTAACTTCAGCCACAGGCCTCCCAGCTTTAACAACCCTGCAAACTGACTCAGTCACACTCGTCACAGCCTCTGGCATGCTCCACTCTCCCTGAATCAATTACTGCGCATACCCGGCCCCTTCTTGCTCACCTTGAGTGATCTACATGCACACACTCCACTAACCATACTGTCTGCTATGCTCCACACGCCCACAGCCACTCTCAGCACATCCACAGCTACGCTTGGCACACCCTCAACCATGCTCTGCACACTGCCCTCTTCTCATAAATGCAATTATATTTTCTTTAGTGACACTGTGAGAAGCTGGCTTAGTAAATGGTTCTCGCTTATATATAAGTGTAGCACCCTGAACTAATCCAGAAGACTCTTATGGTGATTTTAGTGGTCTTAAAAAACCTTAGAAAGCTCTCTAAGTGGTAGCTGTGGAGAGCAGCCTTCAGGCTTAGTCCAGAAGCAGTGTAAATCAGCTTGCTTTACCAGAGCATAATCTTATTGGTATAGATGAAGTGAAAAATGAACCACACAGTGCATTTATAAAAATATTTATTATTATAGGACACTCACTAACACATACAAATATCTCCTACCCAGAGATATCTGAAATCCACACAATACTTAGCAAAGAAAACAAGCATTAGAAATGCAATCGGGCTCGGATTTGTTTGAGCTAATGGCATTGTAAATGGTAATGTATTTTTGCTAAGTGTTATGGAGCGTGTTAATGTGGTGGTGGTGGTAGTGGTAGTACTGGTGGTGGTAGTACTGGTAGTACTGATGGTGGTAGTACTGGTAGTACTGGTGGTGGTGGTGGTACTGGTAGTGTTAGTACTGGTGGTGGTGGCTCGGATTTATTTAATTTTGAGCTAATGGCATTGTAAATGGCAATGTGTTTTCGTCATGTGTGAAGGAGTGTGTGCATGTGGTGTGTAGTGGTATTATGTGAGTTGTATTGTGTAATGCTGTGCTTTAGATGAATATGTTTAAAAGTAAAAAGTGTACCATACTGCGATTGCTACGAAAGTTAATTGTGGATGTGTTAACAATTGATGCGTGCACTGATGGCTGGTGGTGTGTGTGCTTGGTGGAAGAGTGCACTATCGCCTGGAGGTGTGTGTGCCTAGTGGAAGGGTGCACTGCCGGCTGGTGTGTGTGTGCTTAGTAGAACAGTGCACACATGGCTGATGTTGTGTGTGTTTGGTGAAAGATTGCACTAACGGTTGCTGGGGAGTGAGCCTTGTAAAAGAATGCAAGATAGCTGCCTGGTAGCAGTAGCATTGGTGGTAGTGGTACTGCTGCCCGTAATACTTCTACCACTCTGCACTCTGCACTACCACTCTGCACTACCACTCTGCACTCTGCACTACCACTCTGCATTCTGCACTACCACTCTGCAGTACCACGCTGCACTACCACTCTGCACTACCACTCTGCACTACCACTCTGCACTACCACTATGCACTCTGCACTACCACTCTGCACTCTGCACTACCACTCTGCACTCTGCACTACCAATCTGCACTCTGCACTACCAATCTGCACTCTGCACTACCAATCTGCACTCTGCACTACCAATCTGCACTCTGCACTACCAATCTGCACTCTGCACTACCAATCTGCACTCTGCACTACCAATCTGCACTCTGCACTACCACTCACACTCTCAATCTGCGCTCTGCACTACCACTCTGCGCTCTGCACTACCACTCTGCGCTCTGCACTACCACTCTGCGCTCTGCACTACCACTCTGCGCTCTGCACTACCACTCTGCGCTCTGCACTACCACTCTGCGCTCTGCACTACCACTCTGCGCTCTGCACTACCACTCTGCGCTCTGCACTACCACTCTGCGCTCTGCACTACCACTCTGCGCTCTGCACTACCACTCTGCGCTCTGCACTACCACTCTGCGCTCTGCACTACCACTCTGCGCTCTGCACTACCACTCTGCGCTCTGCACTCTGCACTACCACTCTGCGCTCTGCACTACCACTCTGCGCTCTGCGCTCTGCACTACCACTCTGCGCTCTGCACTCTGCACTACCACTCTGCGCTCTGCACTCTGCACTACCACTCTGCGCTCTGCACTCTGCACTACCACTCTGCGCTCTGCACTCTGCACTACCACTCTGCGCTCTGCACTCTCCACTACCACTCTGCACTACCACTCTGCGCTCTGCACTCTGCACTACCACTCTGCGCTCTGCACTACCACTCTGCGCTCTGCACTCTGCACTACCACTCTGCGCTCTACACTCTGCACTACCACTCTGCGCTCTGCACTCTGCACTACCACTCTGCGCTCTGCACTACCACTCTGCGCTCTGCACTACCACTCTGCGCTCTGCACTACCACTCTGCGCTCTGCACTACCACTCTGCGCTCTGCACTACCACTCTGCGCTCTGCACTACCACTCTGCGCTCTGCACTCTGCACTACCACTCTGCGCTCTGCACTACCACTCTGCGCTCTGCACTACCACTCTGCGCTCTGCACTCTGCACTACCACTCTGCGCTCTGCACTCTGCACTACCACTCTGCGCTCTGCACTCTGCACTACCACTCTGCGCTCTGCACTCTGCACTACCACTCTGCGCTCTGCACTCTCCACTACCACTCTGCACTACCACTCTGCGCTCTGCACTCTGCACTACCACTCTGCGCTCTGCACTACCACTCTGCGCTCTACACTCTGCACTACCACTCTGCGCTCTACACTCTGCACTACCACTCGTCGCTCTGCACTACAACTCGTCGCTCTGCACTACCACTCGTCGCTCTGCACTACCACTCGTCACTCTGCACTACCACTCGTCGCTCTGCACTACCACTCGTCGCTCTGCACTACCACTCTGCACTCTGCACTACCACTCTGCACTCTGCACTACCACTCTGCACTCTGTACTACCACTCTGCACTCTGCACTACCACTCTGCACTACCACTCTGCACTACCACTCTGCACTACCACTCTGCACTACCACTCTGCACTACCACTCTGCACTACCACTCTGCACTACCACTCTGCACTACCACTCTGCACTACCACTCTGCACTCGCCACCAGACACGGCGGACTCGTGGAAAATTAATGAAGTGACCTAGAGGGTGAGGATGGGATACTCCGCTACCATCGAGTTCGTAGAAGAACAAGATTACATACGAAAAACAAGCAGCACAGAAAGCATCACTTTCGCGATCGCAATTGTTTAAACAAGCAGCACAGAAAGAGATCACTTTCGCGATCGTAATTGTTTAAAAAAAACAGATCTGATGCATGTGATTCTCTACATTGCTGGCCGGCTGTTCATGCGCGCACACAGAGCTGAAGGGAAAAAAAACACTATGCACTACCACTCTGCACTCTGCACTACCACTCTGCACTAGCACTCTGCACTCTGCACTAGCACTCTGCACTCTGCACTACCAATCTGCACTCTGCACTACCACTTTGCACTACCACTCTGCACTCTGCACTACCACTCTGCACTACCAATCTGCACTCTGCACTACCAATCTGCACTCTGCACTACCACTCTGCACTACCAATCTGCACTCTGCACTACCAATCTGCACTCTGCAATACCAATCTGCACTCTGCACTACCAATCTGCACTCTGCACTACCAATCTGCACTAGCACTACCACTCTTCACTACCACTCTGCACTAGCACTCTGCGCTCTTCACTACCACTCTGCACTCTGCACTACCACTCTGCACTCTGCACTACCACTCTGCGCTCTGCACTACCACTCTGCGCTCTGCACTACCGCTCTGCGCTCTGCACTACCGCTCTGCGCTCTGCACTACCGCTCTGCGCTCTGCACTACCGCTCTGCGCTCTGCACTACCGCTCTGCGCTCTGCACTAGCGCTCTGCGCTCTGCACTAGCGCTCTGCACTACCGCTCTGCACTCTGCACTACCACTCTGCACTCTGCACTACCACTCTGCACTCTGCACTACCACTCTGCACTCTGCACTACCACTCTGCACTCTGCACTACCACTCTGCACTCTGCACTACCACTCTGCACTACCACGCTGCACTCTGCACTACCACGCTGCACTCTGCACTACCACGCTGCACTACCACGCTGCACTACCACGCTGCACTACCACGCTGCACTACCACGCTGCACTACCACGCTGCACTACCACGCTACACTACCACGCTACACTACCACGCTGCACTACCACGCTGCACTACCACGCTGCACTACCACGCTGCACTACCACTCTGCACTACCACTCTGCACTACCACTCTGCACTACCACTCTGCACTACCACTCTGCACTACCACTCTGCACTACCACTCTGCACTACCACTCTGCACTACCAATCTGCACTCTGCACTCTCAATCTGCACTCTGCACTACCACTCGCACTCTCAATCTGCACTCTGCACTACCACTCGCACTCTCAATCTGCACTCTGCACTACCACTCGCACTCTCAATCTGCACTCTGCACTACCACTCTGCACTACCACTCTGCACTCCCACTCTGCACTACCACTCTGCACTACCACTCTGCACTACCACTCTGCACTACCACTCTGCACTACCACTCTGCACTCTGCACTACCACTCTGCCCTCTGCACTACCACTCTGCCCTCTGCACTACCACTCTGCACTACCACTCTGCACTACCAATCTGCACTCTGCACTACCACTCTGCACTACCACTCTGCACTACCACTCTGCACTACCACTCTGCACTACCACTCTGCACTACCACTCGCACTCTCAATCTGCACTCTGCACTACCACTCGCACTCTCAATCTGCACTCTGCACTACCACTCTGCACTACCACTCTGCACTACCACTCTGCACTACCACTCTGCACTACCACTCTGCACTACCACTCTGCACTACCACTCTGCACTCTGCACTACCACTCTGCACTCTGCACTACCACTCTGCACTCTGCACTACCACTCTGCACTACCAATCTGCATTCTGCACTACCACTCTGCACTACCAATCTGCACTCTGCACTACCACTCTGCACTACCACTCTGCACTACCACTCTGCACTACCACTCTGCACTACCACTCTGCACTCTGCACTACCACTCGCACTCTGCACTCTGCACTACCACTCTGCACTACCACTCTGCACTACCACTCTGCACTACCACTCGCACTCTGCACTACCACTCTGCACTCTGCACTACCACTCACACTCTCACTCTGCACTACCACTCTGCACTACCACTCGCACTCTCACTCTGCACTACCATTCTGCACACTGCACTACCACTCTGCACTCTGCACTACCACTCTGCACTCTGCACTACCACTCTGCACTCTGCACTACCACTCTGCACTCTGCACTACCACTCTGCACTCTCACTCTGCACTACCACTCTGCACTCTGCACTACCACTCTGCACTACCACTCTGCACTACCACTCTGCACTCTGCACTACCACTCGCACTCTCACTCTGCACTACCACTCTGCACTCTGCACTACCACTCTGCACTCTGCACTACCACTCTGCACTCTGCACTACCACTCTGCACTCTGCACTCTCAATCTGCACTCTGCACTACCACTCTGCACTACCACTCTGCACTACCACTCTGCACTAGCACTCTGCACTAGCACTCTGCACTCTGCACTAGCACTCTGCACTCTGCACTAGCACTCTGCGCTCTGCACTACCGCTCTGCGCTCTGCACTAGCGCTCTGCGCTCTGCACTACCGCTCTGCGCTCTGCACTACCGCTCTGCACTCTGCACTACCACTCTGCACTCTGCACTACCACTCTGCACTCTGCACTACCACTCTGCACTCTGCACTACCACTCTGCACTCTGCACTACCACTCTGCACTCTGCACTACCACTCTGCACTCTGCACTCTGCACTACCACGCTGCACTACCACGCTGCACTACCACGCTGCACTACCACGCTGCACTACCACGCTGCACTACCACGCTGCACTACCACTCTGCACTACCACTCTGCACTACCACTCTGCACTACCACTCTGCACTACCACTCTGCACTACCACTCTGCACTCTGCACTCTCAATCTGCACTCTGCACTACCACTTGCACTCTCAATCTGCACTCTGCACTACCACTCGCACTCTCAATCTGCACTACCACTCTGCACTACCACTCTGCACTCTGCACTACCACTCTGCACTCTGCACTACCACTCTGCACTACCACTCTGCACTCTGCACTACCACTCTGCACTCTGCACTACCACTCTGCCCTCTGCACTACCACTCTGCCCTCTGCACTACCACTCTGCACTACCACTCTGCACTACCAATCTGCACTCTGCACTACCACTCTGCACTACCACTCTGCACTACCACTCTGCACTACCACTCTGCACTACCACTCGCACTCTCAATCTGCACTCTGCACTACCACTCTGCACTCTGCACTACCAATCTGCACTCTGCACTACCACTCTGCACTACCACTCTGCACTACCACTCTGCACTCTGCACTACCACTCTGCACTCTGCACTACCACTCTGCACTCTGCACTACCACTCTGCACTACCACTCTGCACTACCAATCTGCATTCTGCACTACCACTCTGCACTACCAATCTGCACTCTGCACTACCACTCTGCACTACCACTCTGCACTACCACTCTGCACTACCAAACTGCACTCTGCACTCTGCACTCTGCACTACCACTCGCACTCTGCACTCTGCACTACCACTCTGCACTCTGCACTACCACTCTGCACTACCACTCGCACTCTGCACTACCACTCTGCACTCTGCACTACCACTCTGCACTCTGCACTACCACGCTGCACTACCACGCTGCACTACCATGCTGCACTACCACACTGCACTACCACTCTGCACTACCACTCTGCACTACCACTCTGCACTACCACTCTGCACTACCACTCTGCACTCTGCACTCTCAATCTGCACTCTGCACTACCACTTGCACTCTCAATCTGCACTACCACTCGCACTCTCAATCTGCACTACCACTCTGCACTACCACTCTGCACTCTGCACTACCACTCTGCACTCTGCACTACCACTCTGCACTACCACTCTGCACTACCACTCTGCACTCTGCACTACCACTCTGCACTCTGCACTACCACTCTGCCCTCTGCACTACCACTCTGCCCTCTGCACTACCACTCTGCACTACCACTCTGCACTACCAATCTGCACTCTGCACTACCACTCTGCACTACCACTCTGCACTACCACTCTGCACTACCACTCTGCACTACCACTCGCACTCTCAATCTGCACTCTGCACTACCACTCTGCACTCTGCACTACCATTCTGCACTCTGCACTACCACTCTGCACTACCACTCTGCACTACCACTCTGCACTCTGCACTACCACTCTGCACTCTGCACTACCACTCTGCACTCTGCACTACCACTCTGCACTACCACTCTGCACTACCAATCTGCATTCTGCACTACCACTCTGCACTACCAATCTGCACTCTGCACTACCACTCTGCACTACCACTCTGCACTACCACTCTGCACTACCAAACTGCACTCTGCACTCTGCACTCTGCACTACCACTCGCACTCTGCACTCTGCACTACCACTCTGCACTCTGCACTACCACTCTGCACTACCACTCGCACTCTGCACTACCACTCTGCACTCTGCACTACCACTCACACTCTCACTCTGCACTACCACTCTGCACTCTGCACTACCACTCGCACTCTCACTCTGCACTACCACTCGCACTCTCACTCTGCACTACCACTCTGCACACTGCACTACCACTCTGCACACTGCACTACCACTCTGCACTCTGCACTACCACTCTGCACTCTGCACTACCACTCTGCACTCTGCACTACCACTCGCACTCTCACTCTGCACTACCACTCTGCACTCTGCACTACCACTCTGCACTCTGCACTACCACTCTGCACTCTGCACTACCACTCTGCACTCTGCACTACCACTCTGCACTCTGCACTACCACTCTGCACTACCAATCTGCACTCTGCACTCTCAATCTGCACTCTGCACTACCACTCTGCACTACCACTCTGCACTACCACTCTGCACTCTGCACTACCACTCTGCACTACCACTCTGCACTACCTCTCTGCACTAGCACTCTGCACTACCTCTCTGCACTACCACTCTGCACTCTGCACTAGCACTCTGCACTCTGCACTACCACTTTGCACTACCACTCTGCACTACCACTCTGCACTACCACTCTGCACTACCACTCTGCACTACCACTCTGCACTACCACTCTGCACTACCACTCTGCACTACCACTCTGCACTACCACTCTGCACTACCACTCTGCACTACCACTCTGCACTACCACTCTGCGCCACCATTCAGCACTGTGCACTCTCAATCTGCACTCTGCACTACCACTCTGCACTCTGCACTACCACTCTGCACTCTGCACTACCACTCTGCACTACCACTCTGCACTACCACTCTGCACTACCACTCTGCACTACCACTCTGCACTACCACTCTGCACTACCACTCTGCACTACCACTCTGCACTACCACTCTGCACTACCACTCTGCACTCTGCACTACCACTCTGCTCTCTGCACTACCACTCTGCCCTCTGCACTACCACTCTGCCCTCTGCACTACCACTCTGCCCTCTGCACTACCACTCTGCACTACCACTCTGCACTACCAATCTGCACTCTGCACTACCACTCTGCACTACCACTCTGCACTACCACTCTGCACTCTGCACTACCACTCTGCACTCTGCACTACCACTCTGCACTCTGCACTACCACTCTGCACTCTGCACTACCACTCTGCACTACCACTCTGCACTCTGCACTACCACTCTGCACTACCACTCTGCACTCTGCACTACCACTCTGCACTACCACTCTGCACTACCAATCTGCATTCTGCACTACCACTCTGCACTACCAATCTGCACTCTGCACTACCACTCTGCACTACCACTCTGCACTACCACTCTGCACTACCAAACTGCACTCTGCACTCTCACTCTGCACTACCACTCTGCACTCTGCACTACCACTCGCACTCTGCACTACCACTCTGCACTACCACTCTGCACTCTGCACTACCACTCTGCACTACCACTCGCACTCTGCACTACCACTCTGCACTACCAATCTGCACTCTGCACTCTCAATCTGCACTCTGCACTACCACTCTGCACTACCACTCTGCACTACCACTCTGCACTCTGCACTACCACTCTGCACTCTGCACTAGCACTCTGCACTCTGCACTAGCACTCTGCACTCTGCACTACCGCTCTGCGCTCTGCACTACCGCTCTGCGCTCTGCACTACCGCTCTGCGCTCTGCACTACCGCTCTGCACTCTGCACTACCACTCTGCACTCTGCACTACCACTCTGCACTCTGCACTACCACTCTGCACTCTGCACTACCACTCTGCACTACCACTCTGCACTACCACGCTGCACTACCACGCTGCACTACCACGCTGCACTACCACGCTGCACTACCACGCTGCACTACCACACTGCACTACCACACTGCACTACCAATCTGCACTACCAATCTGCACTACCAATCTGCACTACCAATCTGCACTCTGCACTCTCAATCTGCACTCTGCACTACCACTTGCACTCTCAATCTGCACTCTGCACTACCACTCGCACTCTCAATCTGCACTCTGCACTACCACTCTGCACTACCACTCTGCACTCTGCACTACCACTCTGCACTCTGCACTACCACTCTGCACTCTGCACTACCACTCTGCACTACCACTCTGCACTACCACTCTGCACTACCACTCTGCACTCTGCACTACCACTCTACACTCTGCACTACCACTCTGCCCTCTGCACTACCAATCTGCCCTCTGCACTACCACTCTGCACTACCACTCTGCCCTCTGCACTACCAATCTGCCCTCTGCACTACCACTCTGCACTACCACTCTGCACTACCAATCTGCACTCTGCACTACCACTCTGCACTACCACTCTGCACTACCACTCTGCACTACCACTCTGCACTACCACTCGCACTCTCAATCTGCACTCTGCACTACCACTCTGCACTCTGCACTACCACTCTGCACTCTGCACTACCACTCTGCACTACCACTCTGCACTACCACTCTGCACTCTGCACTACCACTCTGCACTCTGCACTACCACTCTGCACTCTGCACTACCACTCTGCACTACCACTCTGCATTCTGCACTACCACTCTGCACTACCAATCTGCACTCTGCACTACCACTCTGCACTACCACTCTGCACTACCAAACTGCACTCTGCACTCTGCACTACCACTCGCACTCTGCACTACCACTCTGCACTCTGCACTACCACTCGCACTCTGCACTCTCAATCTGCACTCTGCACTACCACTCTGCACTACCACTCTGCACTACCACTCTGCACTACCTCTCTGCACTACCACTCTGCACTACCACTCTGCACTACCACTCTGCACTACCACTCTGCACTACCACTCTGCACTAGCACTCTGCACTAGCACTCTGCACTACCTCTCTGCACTACCACTCTGCACTCTGCACTAGCACTCTGCACTACCTCTCTGCACTACCACTCTGCACTCTGCACTAGCACTCTGCACTCTGCACTAGCACTCTGCACTACCACTTTGCACTACCTCTCTGCACTACCACTCTGCACTACCACTCTGCACTACCACTCTGCACTACCACTCTGCACTACCACTCTGCACTACCACTCTGCACTACCACTCTGCACTACCACTCTGCACTACCACTCTGCACTACCACTCTGCACTACCACTCTGCACTACCACTCTGCACTACCACTCTGCACTACCACTCTGCACTACCACTCTGCACTACCACTCTGCACTACCACTCTGTACTACCACTCTGTACTACCACTCTGCACTACCACTCTGCACTACCACTCTGCACTACCACTCTGCGCCACCATTCTGCACTGTGCACTCTCAATCTGCACTCTGCACTACCACTCTGCACTCTGCACTACCACTCTGCACTCTGCACTACCACTCTGCACTACCACTCTGCACTACCACTCTGCACTACCACTCTGCACTACCACTCTGCACTACTACCACTCTGCACTCTGCACTACCACTCTGCTCTCTGCACTACCACTCTGCACTACCACTCTGCACTACCACTCTGCACTACCACTCTGCACTACCACTCTGCACTACCACTCTGCACTACCACTCTGCACTCTGCACTACCACTCTACACTCTGCACTACCACTCTGCCCTCTGCACTACCACTCTGCACTCTGCACTACCACTCTGCACTACCACTCTGCACTACCACTCTGCACTACCACTCTGCACTACCACTCTGCACTACCACTCTGCACTCTGCACTACCACTCTGCTCTCTGCACTACCACTCTGCACTACCACTCTGCACTACCACTCTGCACTACCACTCTGCACTCTGCACTACCACTCTGCACTCTGCACTACCACTCTGCACTCTGCACTACCACTCTGCACTACCACTCTGCACTCTGCACTACCACTCTGCACTACCACTCTGCACTACCACTCTGCACTACCAATCTGCATTCTGCACTACCACTCTGCACTACCAATCTGCACTCTGCACTACCACTCTGCACTACCACTCTGCACTACCACTCTGCACTACCAAACTGCACTACCAAACTGCACTCTGCACTCTCACTATGCACTACCACTCTGCACTCTGCACTACCACTCACACTCTGCACTACCACTCTGCACTACCACTCTGCACTCTGCACTACCACTCTGCACTACCACTCTCACTCTGCACTACCACTCTGCACTCTGCACTACCACTCACACTCTCACTCTGCACTACCACTCTGCACTCTGCACTACCACTCGCACTCTCACTCTGCACTACCACTCTGCACACTGCACTACCACTCTGCACTACCACTCTGCACTCTGCACTACCACTCTGCACTCTGCACTAGCACTCTGCACTCTGCACTAGCGCTCTGCGCTCTGCACTACCGCTCTGCGCTCTGCACTAGCGCTCTGCGCTCTGCACTACCGCTCTGCACTACCGCTCTGCACTCTGCACTACCGCTCTGCACTACCACTCTGCACTCTGCACTACCACTCTGCACTCTGCACTACCACTCTGCACTCTGCACTACCACTCTGCACTCTGCACTACCACTCTGCACTCTGCACTACCACGCTGCACGCTGCACTACCACGCTGCACTACCACGCTGCACTACCACACTGCACTACCACACTGCACTACCACGCTGCACTACCACTCTGCACTACCACTCTGCACTACCACTCTGCACTACCAATCTGCACTCTGCACTTGCATACCAATCTGCACTACCACTCTGCAACTACCACTCTGCACTCTGCACTACCACTCTGCACTCTGCACTACCACGCTGCACTACCACGCTGCACTACCACGCTGCACTACCACGCTGCACTACCACGCTGCACACCACGCTGCACTACCACTCTGCACTACCACGCTGCACTACCACTCTGCACTACCATCTGCACTCTGCACTACAACTTGCACTCTCAATCTGCACTCTGCACTACCACTCGCACTCTCAATCTGCACTCTGCACTACCACTCTGCACTACCACTCTGCACTACCACTCTGCACTACCACTCTGCACTACCACTCTGCACTACCACTCTGCACTCTGCACTACCACTCTGCCCTCTGCACTACCACTCTGCCCTCTGCACTACCACTCTGCACTACCACTCTGCACTACCAATCTGCACTCTGCACTACCACTCTGCACTACCACTCTGCACTACCACTCTGCACTACCACTCTGCACTACCACTCTCAATCTGCACTCTCAATCTGCACTCTGCACTACCACTCTGCACTCTGCACTACCACTCTGCACTCTGCACTACCACTCTGCACTACCACTCTGCACTACCACTCTGCACTCTGCACTACCACTCTGCACTCTGCACTACCACTCTGCACTACCACTCTGCATTCTGCACTACCACTCTGCACTACCAATCTGCACTCTGCACTACCACTCTGCACTACCACTCTGCACTACCACTCTGCACTACCAAACTGCACTCTGCACTCTCACTCTGCACTCTGCACTACCACTCGCACTCTGCTCTCTGCACTACCACTCTGCACTCTGCACTACCACTCTGCACTACCACTCGCACTCTGCACTACCACTCTGCACTCTGCACTACCACTCACACTCTCACTCTGCACTACCACTCTGCACTCTGCACTACCACTCTGCACACTGCACTACCACTCTGCACACTGCACTACACTCTGCACTCTGCACTACCACTCTGCACTCTGCACTACCATTCGCACTCTCACTCTGCACTACCACTCTGCACTCTGCACTACCACTCTGCACTCTGCACTACCACTCTGCACTACCAATCTGCACTCTGCACTCTCAATCTGCACTCTGCACTACCACTCTGCACTACCACTCTGCACTACCACTCTGCACTCTGCACTAGCACTCTGCGCTACCACTTTGCGCTACCACTCTGCACTACCACTCTGCACTACCACTCTGCACTACCACTCTGCACTACCACTCTGCACTACCACTCTGCACTACCACTCTGCACTACCACTCTGCACTCTGCGCCACCATTCTGCACTGTGCACTCTCAATCTGCACTCTGCACTACCACTCTGCACTCTGCACTACCACTCTGCACTACCACTCTGCACTACCACTCTGCACTACCACTCTGCACTACCACTCTGCACTACCACTCTGCACTACCACTCTGCACTACCACTCTGCACTCTGCACTACCACTCTGCTCTCTGCACTACCACTCTGCACTACCACTCTGCCCTCTGCACTACCACTCTGCCCTCTGCACTACCACTCTGCACTACCACTCTGCACTACCAATCTGCACTCTGCACTACCACTCTGCACTACCACTCTGCACTACCACTCTGCACTACCACTCTGCACTACCACTCTGCACTACCACTCTGCACTCTGCACTACCACTCTGCACTCTGCACTACCACTCTGCACTACCACTCTGCACTCTGCACTACCACTCTGCACTACCACTCTGCACTACCAATCTGCACTCTGCACTACCACTCTGCACTACCACTCTGCACTACCACTCTGCACTACCAAACTGCACTCTGCACTCTCACTCTGCACTACCACTCTGCACTCTGCACTACCACTCTGCACTACCACTCTGCACTCTGCACTACCACTCTGCACTACCACTCTGCACTCTGCACTACGACTCTGCACTACCACTCGCACTCTGCACTACCACTCTGCACTACCAATCTGCACTCTGCACTCTCAATCTGCACTCTGCACTACCACTCTGCACTACCACTCTGCACTACCACTCTGCACTCTGCACTACCACTCTGCACTCTGCACTAGCACTCTGCGCTCTGCACTAGCACTCTGCGCTCTGCACTACCGCTCTGCGCTCTGCACTAGCGCTCTGCACTACCGCTCTGCGCTCTGCACTACCGCTCTGCACTCTGCACTACCACTCTGCACTCTGCACTACCACTCTGCACTCTGCACTACCACTCTGCACTCTGCACTACCACTCTGCACTACCACTCTGCACTCTGCACTACCACTCTGCACTCTGCACTACCACGCTGCACTACCACGCTGCACTACCATGCTGCACTACCACGCTGCACTACCACGCTGCACTACCACGCTGCACTACCACTCTGCACTACCACTCTGCACTACCACTCTGCACTACCACTCTGCACTACCAATCTGCACTCTGCACTCTCAATCTGCACTCTGCACTACCACTTGCACTCTCAATCTGCACTCTGCACTACCACTCGCACTCTCAATCTGCACTCTGCACTACCACTCTGCACTACCACTCTGCACTACCACTCTGCACTCTGCACTACCACTCTGCACTCTGCACTACCACTCTGCACTACCACTCTGCACTACCACTCTGCACTCTGCACTACCACTCTGCACTCTGCACTACCACTCTGCCCTCTGCACTACCACTCTGCCCTCTGCACTACCACTCTGCACTACCACTCTGCACTACCAATCTGCACTCTGCACTACCACTCTGCACTACCACTCTGCACTACCACTCGCACTCTCAATCTGCACTCTGCACTACCACTCTGCACTCTGCACTACCACTCTGCACTCTGCACTACCACTCTGCACTACCACTCTGCACTCTGCACTACCACTCTGCACTCTGCACTACCACTCTGCACTACCACTCTGCACTACCAATCTGCATTCTGCACTACCACTCTGCACTACCAATCTGCACTCTGCACTACCACTCTGCACTACCACTCTGCACTACCAAACTGCACTCTGCACTACCACTCTGCACTACCACTCGCACTCTGCACTCTGCACTACCACTCTGCACTCTGCACTACCACTCTGCACTACCACTCGCATTCTGCACTACCACTCTGCACTCTGCACTACCACTCACACTCTCACTCTGCACTACCACTCTGCACTCTGCACTACCACTCGCACTCTCACTCTGCACTACCACTCTGCACACTGCACTACCACTCTGCACTCTGCACTACCACTCTGCACTCTGCACTCTGCACTACCACTCGCACTCTCACTCTGCACTACCACTCTGCACTCTGCACTACCACTCTGCACTCTGCACTACCACTCTGCACTACCAATCTGCACTCTGCACTCTCAATCTGCACTCTGCACTACCACTCTGCACTACCACTCTGCACTACCACTCTGCACTCTGCACTAGCACTCTGCACTCTGCACTAGCACTCTGCACTAGCACTCTGCACTCTGCACTAGCACTCTGCGCTACCACTTTGCGCTACCACTCTGCACTCTGCGCCACCATTCTGCACTGTGCACTCTCAATCTACACTCTGCACTACCACTCTGCACTCTGCACTACCACTCTGCACTACCACTCTGCACTACCACTCTGCACTACCACTCTGCACTACCACTCTGCACTACCACTCTGCACTCTGCACTACCACTCTGCTCTCTGCACTACCACTCTGCTCTCTGCACTACCACTCTGCACTACCACTCTGCCCTCTGCACTACCACTCTGCCCTCTGCACTACCACTCTGCACTACCACTCTGCACTACCAATCTGCACTCTGCACTACCACTCTGCACTACCACTCTGCACTACCACTCTGCACTACCACTCTGCACTCTGCACTACCACTCTGCACTCTGCACTACCACTCTGCACTCTGCACTACCACTCTGCACTCTGCACTACCACTCTGCACTACCACTCTGCACTCTGCACTACCACTCTGCACTACCACTCTGCACTACCAATCTGCATTCTGCACTACCACTCTGCACTACCAATCTGCACTCTGCACTACCACTCTGCACTACCACTCTGCACTACCACTCTGCACTACCAAACTGCACTCTGCACTCTCACTCTGCACTACCACTCTGCACTCTGCACTACCACTCGCACTCTGCACTCTGCACTACCACTCTGCACTACCACTCTGCACTCTGCACTACCACTCTGCACTACCACTCGCACTCTGCACTACCACTCTGCACTCTGCACTACCACTCACACTCTCACTCTGCACTACCACTCTGCACTCTGCACTACCACTCGCACTCTCACTCTACACTACCACTCTGCACACTGCACTACCACTCTGCACTACCACTCTGCACTCTGCACTACCACTCTGCACTCTGCACTACCACTCGCACTCTCACTCTGCACTACCACTCTGCATTCTGCACTACCACTCTGCACTCGGCACTACCACTCGCACTCTCACTCTGCACTACCACTCTGCACTCTGCACTACCACTCTGCACTCTGCACTACCACTCTGCACTCTGCACTACCACTCTGCACTCTGCACTACCACTCTGCACTACCAATCTGCACTCTAAATCTGCACTCTGCACTACCACTCTGCACTACCACTCTGCACTACCTCTCTGCACTAGCACTCTGCACTACCTCTCTGCACTACCACTCTGCACTACCACTCTGCACTACCACTCTGCACTCTGCACTAGCACTCTGCACTAGCACTCTGCACTAGCACTCTGCACTACCACTTTGCACTAGCACTCTGCACTACCACTTTGCACTACCACTCTGCACTACCATTCTGCACTGTGCACTCTCAATCTGCACTGTGCACTCTCAATCTGCACTCTGCACTACCAATCTGCACTCTGCACTACCACTCGCACTCTCAATCTGCACTCTGCACTCTCACTCTGCACTACCACTCTGCACTCTGCACTACCACTCGCACTCTCAATCTGCACTCTGCACTCTCACTCTGCACTACCACTCTGCACTCTGCACTACCACTCTGCACTACCACTCTGCACTACCACTCTGCACTACCACTCTGCACTACCACTCTGCACTACCACTCTGCACTACCGCTCTGCACTCGCCACCAGACACGGCAGACTCGTGGAAAATTAATGAAGTGACCTAGAGGGTGAGGATGGGATACTCCACTACCATCGAGTTCGTAGACGAACAAGATTACATACGAAAAACAAGCAGCACAGAAAGCATCACTTTCGCCATCGCAATTGTTTAAACAAGCAGCACAGAAAGAGATCACTTTCGCGATCGCAATTGTTTAAAAAAACAAGATCTGATGCATGTGATTCTCTACATTGCTGGCCGGCTGTTCATGCGCGCACACAGAGCTGAAGGGAAAAAAAACCACAGCAGTGCACACGCTCCCAGCACCATCTGCCTTCAATTACCGGCACCTCGGACAGCTGGTAATTGAGGATTTATGTATTCTTCTGCGCGTGTCCGAACACTTTATGCAGGAAGTGGACATTGACAAATTCCTAAGGCCTATGGCGTGCTGCCTTACTTAAACACAGCCTTGCCTGGACCAATCACTAGGCAGATGCCATAAAAAACGCGCGCGCACTAAGGAATGTGGCAGCCCGGACCCCTAAAGTAACTTTTTTTTTTCTAATACATAAGAGCTCGGAAGCTCCGCCCCACTTCGTGGTGACGTAGGCCCGAGCCCTAAAAAGGTAAGAAGCACATATTACACAGTGGTAACCAGAGGGGACCAAACCATATACCAAAATAGTAGGATGCAAACCACAACCCAGATCAAGACTATACCCAGAAGACATAGAAGTGTTGAGAACCCAAGGAACCACCCACGGTAAGTAACCAGCAACCCCACGGAGGCATGGTGCAGAGTGTGAATTCAAGTCAATGGGTAAGCCCCAAGTGCAATTTTAAAGAAGAAGGACTCTTCCCAGTGGATCGTGAAGAAACTCTGTGAAAGAAAGAAGGCTGGAGAGCCACCCCACACGTGGATACCCTAGGAACCAGGGTACTTACACCAGGGAAACTGGATGCATAGGTGCAAAGTGCCATCGGAAACAGCCGTTAAATTCAATGGAGGACTTCAGGAAGATGCCGCTGGCGAAGAAGTGGAAAGTGGCCGGTGGAATCAGAAGGAGGATTCAAGTGAGAAGTATCTGCAAACAGAGGGGACAGAGTCTATGCCACTCAGGAGTGACTAGGGGGCACAGAAGTTGAATACCCACCGATGTCGGGTTTTGGAGGAAAGTTGACAGTGACCTTGGAGCTGCAACTGTGCGAACCAGGCAATGTTGTGGAAGACCAGAAGCCGTTCACAAACTGCCCCATGTCGGATGTCGAGAGTTGAGGGGTCGGTGCCGTTGGGAGCACCAACCAGCCTTGGCAAACGCAGCCAACGTGGAAGGTGAAAAAGGTGCTGTGTCGGGACATGCAAGGTCCAGGCGACTCGCCACAATCAGGGGAGTCAGAGCAGGCCCTGAGCAATCAGGGGAGCCCACTGAAATCAACGAAGACCATCAAATGGCCAACAGACAGGAGGCACTGGAGTCGCGAGAGGATCTCGAGCAGCTCACCAAAGATGGAGGCCAACAGTAAAGGGATGCGATGAGGACGAAGATCTTGATCACAGGAAATGCTTGACGTGGAGGCTTACTTGGAGCCTGAAGATCTCTGAGGAAGATGAGGAAGAAAGCCAACAAGCCTTTTTAACGGCAAGTAGACGTGGTGCACAGGGGTTTGGTTCCCGGGGCCATGACAAGGGAAACTGGCCTCAAACTCGGTGAGAGGACAGGGCAGGCTTCGAGGGATGTGAAGAACCACCACCTGTGTTGCTGAGCCTTTCGGAGTCTGTGGGAGCCCAGGATCAGCAAACTGGCCAGCTTTGTTGTGGTACCTGCAGATGCAGGGAAGTGACTCCTTCACTTCAAGGGAGATTCCTACAGGTGTCTTGAATGCTCACAGGCTTTGGGAAGGTTCCTGTATGGAGCACAGGCACAGATGTTCCAGCAGACAAGCAGGAGTCTTCCCAGTTGCAGTCTCAATAACCAGAGCGAAGTCCAGAGTGCCCAGACGGTCGAAGAAGCTGTGTCTTGATGTGAATCTTGTCCCACGACGTATCTAGGGACCCACCTACAAGTAAGCCTTTAACTACCCTAAGGAAAGGGTTGGGATGATTCAGGGTTCCTCCCAGGGGAGGGGTTTGAACATTGGGGAGAATACTCCCATGTCCTTTGTCCAGTTTCGCGCCGGAGCGGGAGCCAGCGGCTCCCTGAGCTGGTTTGAACTGGACTATGCAAGGAGGGCACCAAACGTGCCCCTCAAGCAGACTGAATGGCGCAGGAAAGCACTCCCACCCGGCCCCAATACACTAAACCCTGTCTGGTAGGTGGTCATACCTCCCTGTGACAGGATACCCATTGTTCTGCCTTCCCCTGCTCGAGTTTAGCTCAGAAGCAGGAGGGCAGAATCATTTCTCTGGTAAGCAGCACCCATGTTGTGCTGTCTGGGTCTAGAAGACTGGTACCGGGAGCACTGAGGACCACACGGAGTAGCTTTACAGTGCATGAAATCATTGATTCCAACATGTTTGATACCAAACATGACAGGGTTTGTTACAGCCAGTTCAGAGATGGTCATCGTGTAATGACGCATGGACACTATGTATATTAATGGCTGATGTACTACCAACCCAGGAGAATGGACTCCGAAGTTTGTAGGGGTGTTTTGCTCATGAAGAGGCACCCTCACACTCAGAACTGAGCACCCTGCCTTCAAGATTGAAGGGCCTGCCTCTGCGATGACTTATAGGTTTTAAGTGCACTGACCTCAGATATAGGGAAGTCTATATCTGTCATAAGTGGTGCGAGCACCAGCTTACACAGGCTGCAATGGCAGGCCGCTAGTCACAATTTGAGTGGTCTCTCGTGGCTGGCATAATACATGCTGCAGCCCATGGGAGACCTCTGGTGTACCTATGCCCTGTGCACCTCAATGCTATATACAAGGGGCTTATAATGGTACACCAGTAGTAGACGTGGTGCACAGGGGTTTGGTTGCTAGGGCCATGACAAGGGATACTGGCCTCAAACTCGGTGAGAGGACAGGGCAGGCCTCGAGGGATGCGAAGAACCATCACCTGAGTTGCTGAGCCTTTCAGGGTCCGTGGGAGCCCAGGATCAGCAAACCGGTCAGCTCTGTTGCAGTGCCTGCAGATGCAGGGAAGTGACTCCTTCAATTCAAGGGAGATTCCTTCAGGAGTCTTGAATGCATACAGGTCTTTGGAAGGTTCCTGTATGGAGCACAGGCACAGACGTTGCAGCAGACGAGTACTCACCATAGTCAATTTAAAGGAGAAAGCACAGAGACTGGGGTCCTGCTTAGTAGGATCCCAGTCAGACTAGTCAGAAACACCATAGCACCAGGTAAAAAGTGGGGGTAACAATAAAAGCAGAACCTACTTTCCTACAGGCACTTTTCAATTTCAGCAATTGCTGGCATTACTCAACATCTTTTAAGTTTGTTGTAGTTGTTAATTCTTTTACTGTTTTTATAATGCACTTAATATTTTTTTTCTCACTTTTATACTTTGCTCTGCCTCTTTTCCTCTCGAAAGGACCAATCTGTCACTCAGCAGGTGATGGAAAGTCAATTTCTGTGGTTGAGAAGGAGAGGAAGACTTATCTGAAATTGTAGGGTGTGAATGGAGACACCTTTGAGAATGCTTTCTATAGGCCAAAGGACTGCTGGGGAGTGGATATCAAACAAGCATTGGCATAGCCAAAAGGTCTCTCCTTTGTAACCCTATAAGTATTTAGCCAGAGCTATTGATTGTGCTAATATTTTTAAGCTATGTTGTAGAGCAGTGTTTGTGCTGTGTAATATGTTGAAAAGTAACAATAAAATATATTTCTAAGCATTTTTATTAACTTATATATAACCAAGAAGACATTATGTACAACAGCAGATGATTAAGATGCCAGCTGCAACAAACACGTCCTTGTGTGTTCAGAGGTTTTTCAGGCAGCAATAACAATGTAAAGGTAACTTTGGCGACTAATGCTCCTGCTGGAGAGAGATGGGAGTTTTTTCTAGTGGATGTTTCCAATGATGCAAAAGTAGTGCAGAGGATTACGATATCTGCTGCAAAGAACATGTCCTTGTGTGTTCAGAGGTTTTTCAAACAACAGTAAAAATGTAAAGGTAACTTTGGTGATTAATACTCCTGCTAGAGAGAGATTGGAGTTTTATCTAGGGGCTGTTTCCACTCATGCTAAAGTACCGCACAAGAACATCCCCTTGTGTGTTCGGAGGTATTCAGGCAGCAATAACAATGTAAAGGTAACTTTGGCAATTATTGTTCCTGCTAGGGAGAGATCGGAGTTTTATCTAGTTATGTCCTTGTTATGTGAGGAGCCCTGCTGTGACAAACAAGCCTGTAGAGCATCCACAGCACTACCCCGCCCACTTCTCGGGCCCCAGTCAGAGCCGGAGGGAGAAAACAAAGATAATAATGTAGCCACTGAAACAAGGAGCACGAGGGTGGGGGAGTAAGGGTCAAGCTGCAAATCCACAGGGGATTTTGCAGCGGCACGTTGATGCGTAAAAAAGCCTAAGGAAATAAAAGCCTAAACCATGGGCTGGAGACAGACAGCATACGAAACATGCCATCTGTTTCTAAAGTAAACAAGTCCTGTAATAGTATCCACACAACTTGAGGGAAACGCGTGCCTTAAAAAACACACAAGCGAGCTGCGAAGAGAGGGCGGAAAGAAAAAGTAGTGCATTGAAACTAAACATGTGGCCACTAGTGAAAAGATCTTTGTAGAAGGGTCAGTAGCCAGGGCGGTAACAAACTAGCCACAAGGTGCACCCTGTTCACCACTGACTGCAATGCAATTTGGAACGGCTGACCAAGCAACCAATAAAAAAGTGGTAGGTGTGGAGAACTCCACAGAGTAATTACTGAATGCCTGGCAGAGCAGTGCATGCACGCTCACTTTAGGCTCGACCATCTATCAATGAAGTACATTGTTGCATGCAGTGCACAGGCCTCATACATCAATTGCTGGCAAAACAAATACATTTAGCTTCGTTACCAGCCTTTTGGCATTGACAATACTTGTTTTTTGCAAAACTTTAAATTTGGAGGAAAAGAAGCGAGTCTTCTGGGCTACTGTTGGACTTGGCCCCCTTCTGTTGGGCCATCCTCAAACTTTTTCCCTTCACCCTTCTGTTTTCAGAACCAGTTTTTGTTGGCTCTTAGGAATTTGGCTTACAACCAATTGGCACAGTTAATTTACTTGAACGTCTCTAGTAAAGTGGTACAACTTGTACACAGGGCCTGTAAATTAAATGCTACTATTAGGCCTGCAGCACTGATTGTGTCACCCACTTAAGTAGCTTTTTAAACATCTCCCATTGCTGCCTGTGTGTGCAGACTTAAACTGCCATTTCAACCTGGCGAAATAAACCTTTTACCAGGCCTAAATCTTCCTTTTTAGGTCTCGCCTGAGCCAGCGCATGTGCTACAAGACATTTAGTTAGGGATTTTAAAAGTGCTGCCACACTGCCTAGCACTTGCGTTCATATGCGCGTGCACGCCTGCAACCGCCAGCTTTTAGCGCCCTGGCTTTCCTTTATGGCTTTCCTTTGCCGCGTGCACCACTCGCAAGCTCACCTCCTGCTGCCCCTGCCACCATGGCCGCGGGTCTTGTTATTGTAGCTTTCTACCCGAACGTGCTTTTCTGCCTGTTGCTGTTTCTATTTCTTTTTTTGAGTAGTTTTCACTAGCGCTGCTCATGCTCCTCCCAGACTACAATACTACACCCACACACACACACACCCCCACCTCCCCCCAAATGGCCCTGCTTATTTCGTAGTTGGTCTCGCAGGTACGCTCTACCGCTGTGTGCTTATACTTTCCTCATGACACTGCTCTCTCTTGTAGTTTAAACTTTAATTAATGACATGGTTTTGGAGCCCAGGTGGCTTAGCGCTGTGCTCTGTTTCACTTTTGTTTTGTTTCCATTAACTATACTGCTTTCGAAATGTCGGCTGTTTTTCCTCTAAGCATTTACACATTCCTCCTTCAAATACACTTGCAACTTCTATAGTTGCCTTTCGTTTAATTGCCTTTTTGTTCGTTAACTTGTAATCATGTGACTGTGTTTATTCATTTTTTATTAGGCATGGACGCAAGCAAGACTATCACTGTTCCCCTGTACTACAGTCAGCTGCTTTAATATGTATGCCACAACCTTACTCCAAATATTCCTTTGCATAGATTTTGGTGAGAGTCGCAGTGTTTCCGTTCTTTTTTGTGTGTTTCACATGAAACAAACGATCCGGTCAACAATGTCTGTACAAAGATAAGACTACTGTATCTCCTTTCCAAAGCTTGCCGTATCCCGGACACATCTCTACGTCCTTTGGGCTGCAGAAAGTTCGTAGCGTGACTCCAAGCTCCACTGCTTTCGCAAGCGCTCCCAATTCACGTTTCTAGCTCCCTGAAGCACTCCCGGATGATTTGCAGCGCTCTAGATGTTTCAGGTCCTGCTTTTACAGTTTTGCAATGTGCGTCCAAATTCTTCTAGTTACCTTTCCGATGAACTTTCCTGTCCACTCCCAAGGTCAAGTGTTTACAGTTCCCCAATATGTCACTACTTTCAGTTTATACTGTTCAGCTACCCAACAGCCTTAACAATCAGGCTCCTTTGTTCTCAGCTGAATAATTTAGAAAACCTCCCTATCTACAGATCTATTTTAGTGCTTGATGTGATGAAGGGCAGACAGCAGCTTGCAGGTACATGCTTATTAGTTATAATAATATCCCCAGCGGAAACGCGTTCTGTACATTTTTAGATAAAAATGGTAACCATCTCCTGCATTTGATAACAAGCTAATTAATTCCATAAAGTAAATCACTTACGTACAGTTGTTGCATGCTGTAATAAGACACTGGTCCAGCAGCAGTCAAAACGTGTCTCATTTTAACTGTTATGGAGCTTTTCCATGTTTCCAATGATGCATGCTTCTTTAAATATTGCTAGATACTCAAACATGGCACACTTTTCAGTGATATGGCTGTGTATGCAGTCTTTTGGCTTTTAACGCTTTAGTGGCCTATTCTGCTTTTAGCAGATGTTCTGCAATGAATTCATCAAATTTAGATATTGTGAAGTAACGTGTTCATTCTTAAGTTGTGTAAAGTATTTATCGGATTACTGCATAGCAGTGAACAAATGTATTTGGCATCATTCTAATCAGCATAATCGCACTCAACGCCACACAGTTCCATGCCACACAATTCAACTTCACACATTTCCATTCCACACAATTCCAGACCAAACCACATCATTCAACTCTACAAGACAAATCCACAACACACCACATACCCAATGCACACAACAGAATTCCAAATCATGTCGCAAAAGCTAACAGCACACCGCATTATCTCACATACACAGCCACGGTGGCAGGGTGTGCAGTGCCACACCAACTACTGGTGTTTGTCCAAAAGAGTAATCAAATAAGCTAATAATACCTAATTTACAGAGTCTCTAAAAAATGCCCACCTCTAAAGACCAGCTACCGTTCATGGTCTTAAATACAACACATCAACACAAAAAGGTAAGAGAGGCACAATTATAGAGACAACAATCATTGGGTTTGATCCCACATAATGAACCACGATGACAGGAACAACTGTTTTTTCCTTAAATGGTGAAGTGAATACTTTTTATTCAAAGATTCATACAACACAGCCAACGAGTTTCACCCTAGCGTGCTTCTTCAGGGCAAAGTATGGTCCACAAAGCAACTGGATTCCATAGGGTGTTCGCCCAACTAAAAGGATAACATCAGTAATGAAATCCTGCTCCAATGTCTGGTTAAGAATGCTCAAAGAATCGGAAAGTTCACAGAATTATGTAAGCGGTTCACGCTAAGTAAAAACGGGAACCAGAGCGCATTGAGTGTCGCGCTAAACCACAGGGCTCATAATAAAGCACCAAAAATCGGCCGACGAAGAAACTACTTTCTCGCATGTTTTCAAAGTCACTGATGATCAAACCCAATGATTGTTGCCTCTATAATTGTGCCTCTCTTACCTTTTGTGTTGAAGCACACCACATTATTCACCTCCAATACATAACACTCCACAACACACAATGCCATTCTACATAATTAACTCCATTACACACAGTTACACTCTACATAATTCCAGTACACTAAATGCCCACACTCCACATTTCCAAAACCACACAATTCCGCAACTAATTCCAATCCAATCCACATAATTCCACCCCACACCACACATGTCCACTCCACTCCATAACACACCAGTAAAAGATATTGCCATGTACAACAACAATAGCTCTTCTAGCAAATGTGAGAACTATAAGCATTGGACAAAATAAATTCAACCTCACAACATGCCAGATAATTGAACTCCAAACCTCCCACTTTATGCCATACAACACCACACAATTCAATGCCACACAATTCTAGACCATTCAAAATAATTCACTCTCTCTGCTTCAAATGTCTCGCTCGTTTAATACTGTCTTACCTATGTCTCTCTCTCCCTATTTCACCATTCTCTACTTCTCCCTCCCCCTTCCTCTGTATTAGCCTCATCTCTCTACCTCATCTGCACCTCTTCTCTCTCTACTTGTCAAATCTTTCTATTTTTCATCCCACCAACTCTACCTGCCTCTCTGCCTCGCTACTTTGTTTACCTGACCTGTCATTCTGTGCTTCACCTTTCTATTTGTGCTATCTCATTATAACTCACCTCTCTTCCTATCTTATTTCTCTCTAGACCTTGCCCCTCAGGTTGGCACCTTTCTTACCAGCCTACATTTAAAACTGCATGCCAGCCTGCTAAAAACAAGCATTGGCATATCCAATAGGTCTCGCCTTTGGGACCTTATACGTTTTAGCCATGCAACGGTTTATTGCACCAAGGATATTGTGCTGCATAACTAAATACTTATAAGGTCCCAAAAGCAAGACCTATTGGCTATGCCAATGCTTGTTGATATATGTAAGTCACCCATAGGTTAAGCCATAAACAGCCAACTAGGCAGGGTAAATTGCGTTCAAAAAGTTGAACATGTACTTTAAAGTTTTACATGTGGTAACTCTCAAATTTGTTTTTCACTAGTGCCAGGCTTTCCTCTCCCATAGGATAACACTGGGTTACAGGATTATATTTAATAAGGGATAACGTTTGATTAGAAGCAGGTAGGAAACTCCTGTTTGATGTGTTAGAAATTGTAATTTTAACCCATTTTTAATGGTAAAGTCGGATTGTAAGTCAGAATTCTGAGAATGTCATTTTTAGAAAGTTTGCATTTTCTTGCCCTAACCAATGGGTGCCTGCATCTTATTCCTGGGACACATGACTAGATTCAGTTGGCCTTTGTGCATTCCTACCAGATAGCATCACAATAGATGGTCTGGCTGTTAGCAGGAAAGGGGGGGGTGGATCTACACCTACCAAACTTGCACTTCAAAGGCAATGGCCCAGATTACACATAAAGGGCTTCACATTAGCCTACTGTGCCTCCAGACAGACTGGAAACCAGGTAGGTAGGCAGAGAATTCCAGACACCTCTGTGGGTGTAAAACTACAGAATCTTCTCTCACTTCGAAGGGGGCACAAGATATAAAAGTGGGATCCTCAGCCTCCCTCTTCAGAACCCTCTTGAGCTGTGGAAACTACATAAGAAGGATGCCCTGCTGCTTAAGGTCTGCCCTGCTTGTTGAGGAGGAAGAAATGACCTGCACCCTTCATCCCAGGCTGAAGTGACTCCAATGGTCAGCTGACTGACCTCCTATTCTGAGCTACAGGGACACAACAAACTGACCTGTTGCAAACGGACCTGCCTGAGCCCTGCTGGGATTCTGCTGGAGTAGGTACCCGATCCCCAAGAGGCGTCTCTTAGGCAGTGCTTATTTGTAAAAAAAAAAAGTGCCAGGGCTCTCGTCAGGAGACCCCTGCAGTTTGCACCACACATTGCCCCTGCCATGCTGCAAATGCTAGTAACCACACAACTACAAACCATTATACTCCTACAAGTGTAACATTTTGGACTATTTAAGGCCCAAAAGCTATAAGAATGGCTTAGGCAGCAGGAAATAGTACTTTTAATGTATATTGAATTAATAATTGGCTGTTGTTGCGATCACCTCTGGATTAGCCAGACAGCACCACCTTGTGGCAGACTGCATAATTGCTGGTGTTGCCAATTAAGAGCAGGTGCTCAGCACCGGAAATCACCAGCTCAAATTAAGAAGAAATCCTGAACTTTGGGGCTTTTTGCGACAGTGAACAAGCTTGTTCATGCCAAGATCTTGCCCTCCGTGACCACTGACAACATGAAGCTCCGGTGAACGGGACTCTTCATGCTACAGTGACGACCAGCAATGCGACATCTGCCCTTTGAGCTACAGCATCGACAGCCTGCGGTGACCACCATTGTGAATCTCCAGCAACAACTGTCCGTGATGCACAAGAGGATCTACATGCTACTACAAACGTCCACAACGGCCGGTCTGCTCTCCGCACTACAGCAACGACCATCCATGATGCTTGGCCTGTTCGTCGTGCTACAGGTACGACTATCTGAAATGCTCTCCCTGCTCCTCGAGGCCTCCTCCACCGGGAACTGAACTGTTTGCGCTGGTGTTTAGACTGTAGCTTCTTCAGCAGCATTAGCCTGGTGCCTGTGTCTGGCCCACTCTTGCACCCCTATCAAGACTTTCATAATAGTCGCAGAATAAATCATTGATAGGCTTGGGGTCGTGGACTGGGTCCCCAGTGCTGGATCGAACTTGCATGGACGGAGGTCAATGGGTCTCTGGCTTGACTAACCATGCCACTAATCTTAACAGGCCTCCCCTCTTCTTTCAGCACCTTAGCAAGGTAGTCTCTGTAGTCATGGCACCTCAACCGTTCATGGGTGGGGTGGTACAGTGTGCGTGTTTCTCTTAAGGTATCTCATGCATCTGGTCTTTTACCTGTACATTATCCAACATGTGTAATTTACCTTCCAATGTTTCCAGATCTCGATATAATTCTTTTTGTGCCCCTATCGATTGTTCAAAGCAATGACCCCTCATCACCACCCTAAACGCCTCCCATTCTATCAGCTCTGTGGATGCCATTTGTGTACTGTTATCAAAGTAAGTGTCTATGGCTGTGCCTGTAGTTTCTTTGAAACAGTTATCTTCTAGCATCAACCGGTTTAGCCGCCATAGTGGGATCAGCGAGCGTTTCCCCAGGGGCTGAAGGGACAACAAGAGAGGGCTATAATCTGAAAATGTATGCACCAAATATTCTGTTTGGGTAACAGACCAACCCAAGCCAGGTGTGCTCCAGAATAAATACAGCCAGGTGTGTAATTGGTGCAAGGGAGCATAGTATGTGTAGTCTCGATCCCCTACATGATGTGTCCTCCAAACATCCTCAAGCCCCCAGTTTCACCTCCAAACTCGGAATCCTGCTGTTGTGCAGTGGGCCTGGGTGCCCGGTAATGGAGGATGGGGGCAATCTAGGATAGTAATCGTAACACAAACAAAATCACCTCCAGCAGTATGTCCGATGTTAACACCTCAGCCATAGGGGCGAGAGGTTCTGAAGGAATTACACTTGATCTTTATTAGGGGCATATATACTACCTAACGTGATGTCCCACCCAAGGAGCTTACCCTTCATCAGTACATTTCTACCATCTCTGTCTACGGGTGTGTAGGGGTTTGAAGGGTACACAATCCCATGCCCAGATCAATTCACCTCTGCCTTACGCCGAGTAGGAGGTCACAAACATCTGCCCTCTCCATCTTCTGCGCATTTTCTCCACTTGGCCATAAATGAGGTGTGTTTCCTGCAGGAGCACAATCTGCACTCCTCTCCTGCGCAAGTATCTATGCATGTTGTGCAGCTGAACGGCTGAGCCTATCCCCCTGATGTTCCATGTCAGTATTTTCAGTGTGTGTTGTTTGGAGGCCATTTTCAAGAACCTTGTTTGTGACCTACTACTCGGCACAAGCCAGAGGTGCATTGATCTGGGCTAGGAATTGTGTACCCGTTGAATCCCTACACACACTAGTAGATAGAGAAGGTAGAAACGTACTGTTGAAGTGTAAGCTCCTTGGGCGGGACACCACATTAGGTAGTATATATACCCCTAATCAAGATCAAGTGTGATTCCTTCAGAACCTTTCGGCCGCTATGGCCAAGGTGTAATGCTGGGGGGCGATTCATTGTGTTACTGATACTACCCTAGACTGCCTGCATCTTCCTTCACCCAGGCACACCGCACAAAAGCAGGATTCCAAGATTGGAGGGGACACTGGGGGCTAGAGGATGTCTGGAGGACGCAACAGGTAGGGGATCGAGACTACTCCTACTACTCTCCCTTGCACCAATTACACACAATTCTGGATTTATTTTTGAGCACACCGGCTTGGATTGCTCAGTTACCCAAGTGGAATATTTGGGGTATACATTTTCAGATCATAGCCCTCGCTTGTTGACTCTTCAGCCCCTGGGGAAACGCCAGCTGATCCCACTATGGTGGCTAAACCTGTTGATGGTAGAAGATAACTGTTTCAAAGCATCTACAGGCACAGCCATAGACACTTCCTTTGATAACAATACACAAACGGCATCCCTCGCTGATGGAATGGGAGGAGTTCAAAGTGGTGATGAGGGGTCATTGCTTTGGACAATCAATAGGGGCACATAAAGGACTACATTGAGATTACACACATTGGATAATGTACAGGGAAATAGACCAGATGCACAAGACACCTTAAGAGTAACGCATACACTGTACCACCACGCCCTTGAATGGTTGAGGTGTTTACTCCAGAGGCTACCTTGCTAAGGTACAGAAAGAACAGGGGAGGCCTGGTAGATTAATAGCATGGTTAGTCAGGCCAGAGACCGGCAGAATTCTTTTCGACTTATGTCTCAAAATTAGTGGCACAATTAGAGAGATTATACACTGAATCTCTGAGACTGGGACATCTCTCCGAGACCACGTGGGACACATTAGTGGTTCCACTTCCTAAAAGACCACGGCTGGGGCACAGTTTACGAATTTCTGACCACTCTCCATGCTTAACATGGATTTTAAAATTCTTAGCACGGTATTGGCATGCTGCTTATTACCTCACATGCCTGATCTAGTTCACGCAGAGTAGACCAGATTCATCCCGGCCTGTAGTACTTTGTTCGACCTGCGCAGCTGTACTCAGTGTTGTACCACACAGGCATACATCAACTACAAGCAGCTTTTCTGTCAATAGATCTTGAAAAGGCCTTCGATACAGTGCGATGGGATTATTTGGTAGCAACCATGAGACACATATGCCTGGGTGAATGATGGGTGAGGTGGGTGATGGTGCTCTATGAGCACCACACGGCCAGGGTTAAAATGGGCAAGAGTGTCCACACAGCATGGAATTTTCCGTGGCACACAACAGGATTGCCTGTTGTCGCCCCTCCTGTTCGCACTGGCGATGGAGTCCCTAGCAGCGTTATTTAGACAGGGTGGCGAGGGGCTAGGCCTGACCATAGGAGAGCGTACCCATATTATCTCCATGTACACCGACGACCTGTTGATTTACCTCAGTGACGCAGCTGTGGGTACCTTGACAGCAAAAGATCTAATGGGACAGTTCGAGCTAATGCCCGGATTTAAAGTTAACCGAACCAAGACCTACCTCTTCCCTGTGTCTGCTGACATGCTATGCCCTCCAAACCATATGGAAGACACTAACTGGGCACCTTCAAAATTTTGATATTTAGGGATCCAGGTCTTTCATTCATTAGATGACCTGCGCAAGGGTAATCTCGGGAGGGCTCTCAGGTCTCTAAGATTGAGTGTTTCTTTCTGGTGTTACCTCCAATTGCATATCATGGCCCGGGTCTCCCTTTCTAAAATGGTTATGCTACTGCGTCTGCTGTATTTCTTAATTATTCTCCTGACCAATCAATCAGGTGACTTGTAAAGCACAACTATTTACCCGTAAGGGTCTCAAGGTGCTGGGGGGCTGCAGATCCGCCAAAGACACTGTGGTTCAATCAAAGAGCCAGGTCTTGAGGTTCTTCCTGAATATAGGCAGTGACGGTGATTGCCCGAGATGGAGAGGCAGGATGTTCCAGGTCGGTGCTGCGAGGTAGGAGAAGGACCTTCCTCCAGCCGTGGCCTTGCAGATATGTTGGACGGTGGCCAAGGCCAAATGGGCGGAGCGGAGGTCTCTGTTGGGTGCGTGGAATGAGAGGGGGTGGTTAAGGTAAGCAGGTCCAGCATCATGTAGGGCTTTTGTAGGCATGTGTGAGGACCTTGAATGTGATTATTTTGTTGACTGGGAACCAGTGGAGGTCTCTCAGGTGGCTGGTGATGTGGCTGCGCAGGGGAGATTGAGGCGGAGTCTGGCGGCGGCGTTCTGAAGTTTCCACAATCCCTGCCTCATGGTTTAGACAACTGGACTTGCAACTGCGAGACCGAATATGGGAAAAAGGGAGGCGGAGGGTAGCCTTAACAACTTTATGTCATGTTCGGTTCCTCACTTACCCCCATCATGTTTGCCTGTGCACGTAAATCTGCCTCTGCGGGACACGAATTTCCTCACTTCCGGGTCTGCCGGTTAGCAGTCTAGTCGTCGAACCGGAACCACAGCAGCGTCATTAACGCTTCCGGGGACTACGCTTATCAGAGGCGGTCTCCCCCGGCTGAGCGCTTCGAATTCTTTTTGCCACTGTCGGAAATTGGATTTGCCAGGAGGTAAACTTGTACGCTGTTGCTTCACCCTCGCGCTGGAACGCTTCACTCTGGTTCGTTTCCCCCGCACTGGAGCGCTTAGCTCCTGTTTGCTTCCCCCCGCGCTGGAGTGCTTAACTCTGGTTCGTTCACCCCTGCGCTGGAGCGCTTCACTCTGGTTCGTTCACCCCCGCGCTGGAGCGCTTCACTCTGGTTCGCTCACCGCCGCGCTGGAACGCTTCACTCTGGTTCGTTTCCCCCGTGCTGGAGCGCTTAACTCTGGATTGTTTCCCCCTGCGCTGGAGCGCTTATTTCTAGTTTGTTTACACCAGCGCTGGAGCGCGTAGTTATACCTTGCAGAGTGCGCTGGAGCTCTACCAGGTGCTTGTGTTTGATATGTAGCGCAGCTATCGCAGGCACTAACATGGTACTTCAGAGTTGGTTATCTGAGGAGTGTCACCGTGACTGTGTTTGCTTGTGTTACAACGCTGGTCCTTCACTTGCCTCTCAGCGCTGGTGTGACTGGTTGAAACCTGTGACTTTCCTGTAGCCGGGTTGCATTTCCTCCTAAGTTTATACTTGCCTCTGTACAAGGATCTATTGTACATTTATAGCGCAGGTGCGCTTCTAGACTTTCCTTATTCAGCGCAGGTGCACTTCTTGATTTCCCTTTCCTCGCGCAGGAGCGCGAACGTCTTGGCAAGAGTTTTTGAGTTCTATCTCCTGATGATAGCAGACCTGCTGATGTCCACCTGCTGAAGTCCACCTGCTGATGTCCACCTATAAGGTAATCGTGGATCACGCATGAGTATCTGCGTTTGTGTGGTAGCTTGTGGTTCACCTATAGTTATAGTGTTTCCTTGTCTCCCTGTCCAGCTGGTGCCCACAGCCGATCAGAACAGAGGGATTTTCACCACTACCTCCTAACATCAGCTTGATCCTTTTAGCTACCATCCTCACTCCCATCTTCATCCTGCTGATTGTCAGACCTCTGGTAGGGTAAGGTGGGCGTGGGGGCGATAGCTCATGTCGTCTCTGCGAGATCTCTCCGCAAGAAGCAGGTAACATTGCGGGGAACCTGACACTTTACAGCGCCCATCCATAGAGGGAGGCCTGGGCTGAAAAATGTTGAGCTTTATTTTTTGGCCTCCCACCTGCAGTGGCTGGCAAGGGCCCAGAAGGGACAGACCTAACAGACCTAGGGACCCGTACTGATCTATTATTGCCAAAAATGCTGGATTCCCCAGTGGCTATTCCTCCTTTAACTTTGATACAAACCACAGCCTTTCGCTGTTGGAAACGCTGTGTTTTTAATGTGAGAGGGACCCCTTTATATTCCCCGGCCTGCCCCTGGTCGGCCTGCTACATGGCAACCCAAGAACAACATTAATCCAAGTACTAATGAAGGCCTGGACTGAAGCCAGACAGGAAACGGCTGGGGATTGCTACCAGTAATCGACCCTAGCTCCTTTTGGGGACTTGCTTGAGGGTTTAGGCTACAACCAGGACAGTTCCTGACACATGAAATTGTGCTGCATACCATCAGGAATTGTGGGGAGGAGACCAAGAAAAGCCAAGATGCACACGGTCTTGCACTTAGTTCTCACGCTAGGCACGATACTGCACCAGGAAAAATGGTTCTATGCTTCCCAGCTGGAAATGGCCTGTGCACCCTCAACAAAGCTGTGTAATCGCTGGGCGACCATTTTGGATAGAGACCCAGAGTGGGCCAAGATTCTAGCATACCTTAAAAAAGTTTCACGCAACATCAGATTAAAGTATACACAATTTAACTATACCCACATAAACTTAACATTGTCTATGTAGGCAAAGTATGTAAATGCCATAGATGTGACTACAATGATGCAGATTTCATACACATGACATGGGACTGTGTCACACTGCGAAGGTTTTGGGAGAAGTCTACCAGGCCTCCCCTGTTCTTTCTGTACCTTAGCAAGGGAGCAGCGGTGGGACGTGCATTGGGATCTACAGTTGGAGTATGCTTGCTGGGGCTCCTCCCCCACCCACCTAAGGAGAAGCTGGGAAATAGATTCCTAGACCTCGCATTGGTCTTAGCTAGGAGAAGAATAGCGACGATCTGAAAATCAGCGACTGGGCCAGCAATTGACATTTGGAGATGAGATGTGACATACTGGGCTGGGGCCGAGGGCAAAGTCTTGGCTAGACAAGAAATGAGGGGGCGAAGACAACACTATCACAGGGCACTGGAGAGAGATCCTAGAGAAATGGGAGTACCCAGAACGAGACCAGAGCGAAGGGAGAAGGGAGCAGTGAGGGCACACAACCAGGTGATGAACACTGTTAGGAAATGGAGTGCAATAGTGGACAGTAAGGGGAGGTTCCCAATGGGGGTAAGTACGATATTTCAGTACTGGTATAATGCAATAAGTGGACAATGACTAGGAAGTACTCCTACATAATACTCAGACCCTCCCAGTGCCTATAGCATACAACATGAGTATGGTAGAGGCCTGATGCCAGGTGGAAGGTGGCTGAATGTCAGCCCACACCAGCTCACCCTATACCTCGCATACCCCAGACTTACATACAAATTCACTGACATGATTATATAGCCTAGACCCCCCCCTCCACAGCACAGTTAGATAGTTCATAAGTTGTACATGCTGCATTGTTCTACATACACGGAGAGACATTTATCTGACGGTCCCTCTTTTCATGGATACATCAGACCGTAGACAGTTCCTCCTAAGTATTATAATGAGAAAAGCAAAAGAGAGACATAATACAGTATTAACTAACACCCAAACAGGTCCCTGAATATATCCTCACAGTTTAACGATTCAGAACCAGGGCTGGTAAAAGGAACGAGCAGTAGTACGCACACACATATACGTGTTATTGATATTCTGTCCTATTGAAATAGGATATATACTTGGATGTGTTAATACCCCTGATGGATGATGAACCAAATGCCAATGTCAGGCACACGGAGCAGTAAGTGCAGAGAAATTGGCATTTCTAAAACAGTAATGTTACATCAAACTTCACCAGTGAGGAGGATTTGTCATTACCATTGCAAACATATGTAACATGACAAAACTACACCGCTCTGATGAGGAACTACAGCTTAAAAGTGTATTAAGAAAGTCCCAATGCTAGCCTATGAGAGGAGTAGGTCTCACAGTAGTGAAACCTGAATAAGCTGTTTGTCATTACCAGGACATGCAAAACATAAAGATACATGTCCTATCTTTTATTTACATAGCACCCTGCCCTTAGGGTTACTTAGGGCCTACTTTCAGGGTGACATAAATGTAATAAAGGGGGAGTTTAAGGCTTGGCAAGTGGTTTTAAACATCAGTTGAAGTGGCAGTAAACTGCACATACAGGCACTGCAGTGGCAGGCCACAGACCGGTTTGAAAAGCTACATCTGTGGGTGGCACAGTCAGTGCTGCAGCCCACTAGTAGCATTAGAAGTTGAGGCCCTGGGTATATGGTATGCTACTTTGCAAGGGACTTACCAGTAAAACATATGATAGACACCAATGTCATGGAAGAAGCACATGCACTTTAGCACTGGTTAGCAGTGGCAAAATGCTCAGAGTCCTAAGGCCAACAAACAGAATAAGCAAAAGCAGGAGGTAAAAGGCAAAAAGTCAGGGATCAGTCTAAGGATGCCAAGTCTAACAGCACTAATTCTACTTACTACTTTAAATAGTCATATGTACGGTTCCCCTTACTGGATTTTTATCTTTTTGTTGTAATTGTATTATGTTCTAATCTATTTTTCTGATTTGTTTCAATTTGGTCTGGGATTTTTGTTTTGCATTGCCCTAACTTAAGCATGTCGGCTCTGTGCCATAGCTACCAGGGGGATGAGCTCAAGTTGAATCTGTGACTTTGAGGGTTCACTCTGACAAGGGATGTAGTTATATCTTAAGGTGGGTAGTCACCCACCCCAAATATTGGTCCAATTTCTTACACATAGCATAAGCTAACTGAGGTGATGAATGGGTATGTTCTGTAAAGGAGGGAGAGATAGTACTACAAGTACCGGACTTGCCATTAATGTATAACTCTGCTGTCTTGCACACCCTCATTTTTACACACCTGGAAATCAGATTTTATAGCACCAAACTGTGGTATGGGGGCGGTTGAGGGAGATAGCATGAACATGCCAGACTTTACCACGCATATACCTTTACCACGCGTACACCTTTACCACGTAAGGTAAGTATATAGTAAGGTGAATACATATATATATATATATATGTATATATATATATATATATGTATATATATATATATATATATATATATATATATATATATATATATATATATATATATATATATATATATATATATATATATATATATATATATATATATATATATATATATATATATATATATATATATATATATATATATATATATATATATATATTACCTACTGGCGGTCGCCAGTAGGTATATATAGTTAGGATTTTTTCTCTATGGGATTTCTGAAAATTCTATGTCTAATAACTTTGGCGTTTGTGGACGGAATTGGCTGAAATTTTCTGGAAAATGGAACATTTTGTTTCTGAGCAGCCCCTGGAAATTTGGGGGGGGTTCGTAAAGGGGGGGCTGAGAAAAAAGGGGGGTCCCAAAACGTGTTTTTAACATTGAGTTTTCCATAGGGCGGTTGGCCTCACTTTTAGCCCGAACGGCTGAATGGATTTGCACGAAACTTGGCAAAATTGTAGGGACTGGTAGCCCGATGTGCCTTTTGTAGGTCTCAATATATGTGCTTCAGTGGATTTTGAGAAATTAACGTTCAAAAAAAGATATATATCTGTAACAGCGGACCGGGAAGCGCTCCGGTTCGCGGACTTTTCGCGCAACGGAGCTTTGTGAAGCGAAGCGGATTGGTTCTCCGGCGTCTGTAAACATTCCAAACAGTCCGTAGCGGCCGCCATCTTGTCTCTCGGTAGGATCGAGAGACAAGAGGAGGCCAAAGCGAAGGGGCAAATGACTATAAGGGGGCATAGTAGATCCTCGCTGACCCCCTAGGTTTGATGTGGAGGTTTTAAAAGGGCCCCGCGGGGCAAAAAAAAAAAATAATAATAATAATCGAACGGCTGAATGGATTTGCACGAAACTTGGTAAAATATTAGGGACTGGTAGCCCGATGTGCCTTTGCTAGGTCTCAATATATGTGCTCCAGTGGATTTTGAGAAATTAACGTTCAAAAAAAGATATATATCTGTAACAGCGCTCCGCTTCGCGTAACGGAGGTTTGCGAAGCTGATTGGTCATTCTGTCACTGGGCTATAGTTGGGCTACATCTGGCTGATATTTGGGCTACATTTGTTTTTTTTGTCTCTGGCGGCCATCTTTGGGCTACATTGGGCTACATTGGGCTTCATTGGGCTTCATTGGGCTACATTGGGCTACATTTGGGCTCCAACATATATATAGGCCAATGTAGCCCAATATATATTTTTCAAAGTTAATTTTCGTAAAAACCACTGGAGCATATATCTTGAGACATAGCAAAGGCACATCGGGCTACCAGTCCCTACAATTTTGCCAAGTTTCGTGGAAATCCATTCAGCCGTTCGAGCTAAAAGTGAGTCCAACCGCCCTATGGAAATGAAGGAAATGAATGGGTAATTTGTAATTAGCAAATAGCTCATCGCAAACTAGGAATGGTAAAGAATCGCTATTTATTCCTTAAAGTTCGCTATTTAGGAAATGCAAAAAACTTTGATGATACATATGGCGGTTCATCTCGAACAAGATAAGAAGCATAGGGATAGATTTATGATGACTGGCGCATCACCAGGGATGTGTTAGTCATTCTGTGCCGCTGTTCCGTCACCTATGGTGTGCTGCATTTACAATGCGGCGCATCATGGGGCAAAAACAGCACAGATGCGTGATGTATCTGTGCCGTAAAGGTGGCGCATTGCTGGAGTTGTATCGCAAGTGTGATGAAGCTCCAGCAAGGGTCGGGGGTGCCCCTGTCGCAGGGTTTCTGTTCTCACACAGAACTGTGGACAGAGGATTGGAACCTCGGCGAATTAGGGTGCCCCAAAACTCACGTTAGTAATCAAAAACCCCTTAGCAAGCTAGGTACAGTGTCACATTGGATATAACAAACTCTCAATGTTTAGACAATCCAGAATATGAACTTATAGTACCTCAGGATACGTGGAACTCATGAACAGTCGGTCGTTATATATTTCTTAGAAACCAGAACATGGAGTTAAGAAGAACACATGTGTATTTGAAATGTTTATTTACTAATGCCGTCTTCTCAGGCGTAGTATCTTAGATAATACAAGTACACATATTATCAGTAGCAAAATTACCAGCATAGTTACTAGTACATAAAAAGCGAATGGTGACAGTATGTTAACATGCTGTAAATGAATAAGAGTTATCAACACTTATAAGCAGCCACGGGCAGTGGAGGGAGTTACGGTGGGGCAGGGAGGCGGGGAGGGGGAGGGGTAGGGTGGAGAGGGCTCCACCCTGCCCCTCCCCCTCCCCGCCTCCCCGTAACTCCCTCCACGGCCCGCGGCTGCTTATATCTCACCCTCCCTAATACACATATTATATTATTTGCTAAGAAGGTCTGTTTGTGTTGGTTTAGGGCGTGCCCATACTTTAGTGTCTTAGATTTGAAGGAATCACATCAGCATACACCAGCTCTCTCTTCATGTGAACCGCATCAACTGTTGTGTATGTGTGTTCGGCAAAGCAATATAAAACCCGCCTCATGCCCAGAATTGGCAGAAGCTGCACTTATGTTATGAGTATGAAGTCGTGCAGATCAGACCTCATAACAATTCTGTATCGTGTTGTTCTTGAAACTTCAGCACTCGCTGTACAGATATAGTTTAACAAGCAAAGCAGATAGTAGAGCAATAACATATTATTCTCATGTAAACCACGATGAACTACTAGGTTGAAAGCTAAAGCAACAACTAAGTGTCGTGTGCAGAAGTTGCAAAAAAGGAAAAATGGCGTTTAAACCGGTAATGAGCCCATGCTAACTTAACACGGTGTAAAGATATCCAGGACCTAGATGACACCTCCCCATGATCCGGAAACGAACTGAATAAGATAATAGAAGTGCCATCTCATGAGAGCAGATTGCAACTTTATATGTGGACGGTCCGCAAGGTAAAACATTAAAAACTAGGAAAATTTAATGCTAAAAAAAAATAAAACAGCCAAGTACTTTATCGAGTCTTAAGCCAATAGGCAAGCTAAATAATAAAAACTTGACAAATAAGTCAATGAATTGTCAATGAAATGCTAGTACTCAGCATATCAAACATGAAAAAGGTCTATGACATAACTGTGTATGCAAAATAAGCTGCAACAGCCTCCAATAGGAAGTCACCGTCTTCATCCGAAAAGAGTTCAGCCATCCAATTTAAAAGCGGAAAAGAACATACGTGCTCTCCCAGCACCGGATCCTCTATCACCATCAGAGGACAGCTCGGTGGGTTTTCAAGAAAGCTCTGTTCCAAGAAAGACTGTGTTGCCGCCAGTAAATTCCAGGGACCAATTAGTCCATGCATCAATGCCACAGCCATAATCCTTTCGCCAGGACAAACCAACTCGTGAGTAATGATAGGAGTCATCAGCTGATTAAAGTCGACGTCAGGAGAAACCGGTCCGCAGAGACACAAATCAATGGCCCAATCGAAATCACAGGTCAGGCAGTGAAATACAGGCTGGACACAGGTGAAGTAGGAGAATCGAAAAGATAATCCATATGCCGTGCTTAATATCGCCAACGGCATTGTGCCATAATATTCTAGCATGTGATTGCGGATCAGTGTCAGCAGCTGCAGGACGGGAGCTTGCACAGGAGGGACATCCATATTTAAAAATGTAAAAAAGAACAAGAGCGTCCGCTGGTAATGCAAGTAAAAATGGCAATCCACGAAGCACAGTGGAAAAAATAGAATGAAAGAAAGCAGGGATGACTCCAAAGATTTTCTCAAATGAAGTCACGAGACCACTGGTAACAACTTTAAAAAAGTGCGCCAGGGCCTTTGTGGAGGACGCGTTAAAGATAGTCCGAACCATCTTGCTGAAATGGAAAGGCGAATCAGTATTGAAAAGGGTCTGCACCTCTGTACGGGTGTTCGCTATGTGAAGCACGAAAGTTTCACGGGCCGAACTCAAGGCCACCTCTCTCTGAGACAAAAGAGCTCTTATTCTTGCCATGCCGTTGAAATCTGCTCCCAAGGTTGGTATTTGTGACCAGATTGAAAACTCCCTATGTTCATGTGTGGGAGGAAATAGAACATTTCTGCAGCAAATAACCCGTTCACTTACTGTTACGATAAAAGGAATACTTTTAATTAACCCAGAACAATCTTCATTATTGAGCATCAAATAACTACCATTTTCCAACAACTTGAACGTGGGGATGATAGCAGGAACTGGCGTGCCTTGCAACACGCAAGCCATATTTGGTCGGTGTTTGTTGCATGAACCGTGTAACTGTATGTGCCTACACATTAGTGAATGATCTGGCGTCTCAGTGCATTCCTCTCCATTCAGATAAACTTCTTGATCATCTTTGAAACATCTGTATGTGTATGGAAGCGACCAGACCTCATGAAGAAAAGCACTACCTAAAGGTTCATAACGACCTATTGGTATATATTTCATACAATTTGAAAACTTATATAAAGCAAAAGGCAGCGTTATTAAACCGTGGATAAGGCACGTTGCCAAAAAACCCGCAATCCTCTGCTGATGATGTCACTGAGCATGTCATGAATGATGTAATATGTGACATCATCAGCAGTGGATTACGGGTAATAGTATCTCTAGTTTACTCCCCTATAGCTGTCTTTCTTTTAACATAAGTGTCTGTTTCCTTCCCTTATACTTACTGTTTTTGGTTCGCTTCCGGTTCGCGTACCGGCGAGCGAACTGGGAAGCGTACTACGAGAAATAGAGGTTGGCACAGTTCCAAATATTGTACCAATTTTTTAATAACGGGGAGGTAGTTCTGAAAATAACTTTTTTTTTTATTGTTTTTGTTGTTTTATATATTTTTTATTATTTTTCTGAATTTTTTTTTACTTTTTTTGAATTTTTCTGAACAGTTTTATATTTTTTTGGGTTTTTCTTGCAGGGGGCAATGAAAACGATTCATTGTAAAGGGCTCAACAGGAGCAACAAAACAAAAAAAAAGTATTTATTATTTGGGGCGTTTCGTACAAACTTGCATATGATAGTCAATAGCTCTGTTGATCAGAGTGATGCTTCTTTCTCCGTAGCAAATGAATCCACTGCAATGTACGCAGACGTGTTTTACTTCATGAAATCTCGTTTGAATATTTGGCACCATCTCCCTGCCCTCTGGTCCCGTTACTTCCGGTACAACAGATCTTCTGGCCATAATAGGGAGATTATCTAGGTCGTTACGAAACTGTGCAGCACTGTAGTTGTTAGGATGCCACCTAGTCATATGGCGATGCATTGTGTAGTTTCCGAAACTGTATTTTTTGTCGGTCCCTCTGGACAGTCTATCTTGACATATAAGGCAAGTTACGTATCTTGCATTTACTTTTTTCTGACCTTTGGGAATTTAAAAAAATTGCCAAATGAAGTTTTCTTTCCGGTGAGACGTCCTTGGCTCCTCAGGCAAAAAGTGCCTCTCTTCGTGCTCGTCGTCCTGTTCCTCTTCTTCCTCTTCTTGCTGAATTATAACTTGAGCAGGTGGTCCACTCTTCCTTGGAGGTGGTGGAGGTGGTGGGGAAGCACCAGCTGAAGCTACTAAAGAAGCCATTGCTCACTGGTAACAAAGGGTCTTTCTCTCACAATGATGAAAGTCAGAGTGAGGAAAGAAGGAGGGATTTTCATCATTTGGGAAAAACAATAGTTCTCAACCAATGAAAAGTGTTCATTTTAGATTATATGACCTAGTCTTACATCATTAGGAAACCAAAAGTGAAATGAACCAATGAAAAGTGTTATTACCAAGTCACATGACCTGCTGTGTTTACGTTAAGCGCTTTGCAGGGCCTCCCGCTTTGCTTCCAGAAACCTGTGCTTTGCGACTCGGTAAGCGTACCAGTTCGCTAACGTAGCACGTCATATGACGTATCACGCGACAACGTGAAACGTCATGCGGACGGGAGGCGTCACGATGTTGTTTTCTAACGCGGCAGTTGCGGTAAAGAAACGTTTACCGGCTCGCGGTCTATTTCGCGGCATCAAGGTCAGCTAACGGGAAGCTTCCCGATTCGCGAAGCGGGAACGAAGAAAAAAAAATATTTAACAAAAAAAATTATTTATAAACATATCAAATATATTTTTGGATTTAAAGAAGAATACATTTTACAGCTACAGATATTAGCTGTTAAAAAACCAATGAAATTCACTGAAAAAACCATAGGTTATAGACCATATATAGTTAGGAATTAGCATTTACAAAACCTTGAAAATTCACTGAAAAAACCATAGGTTATAGACCATATATAGTTAGGAATTAGCATTTAGAAAACCTTATTTTACTCACACAAAACCATTGAAATTCCATATATAGTTAGTTGCACTAACTATATATCGCGCACCCGCAATCCACTGCTGATGATGTCACATATTACATCATTCATGACATGGTCAGTGACATCACTGATGACATCTCAAATGACATCACTGATGACATCACTGATGACATCTCAAATGATATCACTGATGACATCATGACACACCAATACCAGTTACTACATACGCACTCACTGATTCCTACGTCTACACACACATTCACTCATTCACCCATACAATCACTCATACATACAGTCACTCATTATTACAACACTATCATATGCACTCATACACCTATGCAGACAGTCACACACTGCCACTCATCCATGGAGTTACTCACACACCAAGTCAGTCCTGTAAAGAATCAATCGCACTTCCATTTCTTCATCTATACAGTTAAACACAGAACACCATACTTCAGTGACATCACTGATGACATCACTAATGACATCTGAAATGACATCACTGATGACATCTCAAATGACATCACTGATGACATCATGACACACCAATACCAGTTACTACATACGCACTCACTGATTCGTACGTCTACACACACATTCATTCATTCACCCATACAATTACTCATACATACAGTCAGTTATTATTAGAACACTATCATATGCACTCATACACCTAGTCAGTCCTGTGAAGAATCAATCACACTTCAATTTCCTCATCTATAGTTAAACACAGAACACCATACTTTTCACACATATACTAACACATACTTACTCTCTTATACAATCACTGATACAAGTACACATTGATATGCACAGCGTCACACACCTCCCAGCCAGCCACACACACACTCAGTCTTCCATCCATCCAGTCATTCTTCAATATGTAAAACGTATTTAAACTTTACAAAAACACACAGACACTAGATGATGTCATCAGTGATGTCATCAGTGATGTCACTGACCATGTCATGAATGATGTAATATGTGACATCATCAGCAGTGGATTGCGGGTGCGCGATATATAGTTAGTGCAACTAACTATATATGGAATTTCAATGGTTTTGTGTGAGTAAAATAAGGTTTTCTAAATGCTAATTCCTAACTATATATGGTCTATAACCTATGGTTTTTTCAGTGAATTTTCAAGGTTTTGTAAATGCTAATTCCTAACTATATATGGTCTATAACCTATGGTTTTTTCAGTGAATATATATATATATATATATATATATATATATGAATTCCACAAGAACAACCAACTCCTTCTGGATCTCCTTCGACCCGTGAGAGGTGGCGTGCGCGTCGGCGGAGTAAAGCCGACAAATTTCTGCTTTCTAACCAAAGTTCGTAAAGCACGCTCTCAGGACACAAAGCAAGGTATCACACAATCTCCATAGTGCTGTTGTGAATAAACAGCACTATGGAGATTGTGTGATACCTTGCTTTGTGTCCTGAGAGCGTGCTTTACGAACTTTGGTTAGAAAGCATATATATATATATATATATATATATATATATATATATATATATATATATATATATATATATATATTACCTACTGGCGGTCGCCAGTAGGTATATATAGTTAGGATTTTTTCCCTATGGGATTTTTGAAAATTCTATGTCTAATAACTTTGGCGTTTGTGGACGGAATTGGCTGAAATTTTCTGGAAAATGGAACATTTTGTTTCTGAGCAGCCCCTGGAAATTTGGGGGGGGTTCGTCAAGGGGGGCCCGAGAAAAAAGGGGGGTCCCAAAACGTGTTTTTAACATTGAGTTTTCCATAGGGCGGTTGGCCTCACTTTTAGCCCGAACGGCTGAATGGATTTCCACGAAACTTGGCAAAATTGTAGGGACTGGTAGCCCGATGTGCCTTTGCTAGGTCTCAATATATGTGCTTCAGTGGATTTTGAGAAATTAACGTTCAAAAAAAGATATATATCTGTAACCGCGGACCGGGCAGCGCTCCGGTTCGCGGACCTTACGCGTAACGGAACTTCGCGTAGCGAAGCTGATTGGCTCTCCGGTGTCTGTCAACATTCTAAACAGTCCAGAGCGGCCGCCATCTTGTCTCTCGGTAGGATTGAGAGACAAGAGGAGGCCAAAACAAAGGGGGAAATGACCATAAGGGGGCATAGTAGATCCTCCCTGACCCCCTAGGTTTAATGTGGAGGCTTTAAAAGGGCCCCGCGGGGCAAAAAAAATAAAAAATAAATTTGTTTTTTTGCGTGGGTAGCGCCCGGTTCGCGAACCGGGAAGCGTTCTGGGCAGCGTACTATAAGGAAAAAAGAATGATAGACTTTTCAAATACTGTATGTTAATTGATTGTTGGTTTTGTTGATTATTTTTAAATTTTTTTATTATTTAAGCAATTATTTATTATTGTGATTGTGTTTCAAAATTTAATAACATTTCTAACATTTAACTAGTTTATGAATTACATATAAAAATGATTAAAGACTCAAACAATTTTTTAATATTACATACAATTTTATTTTTCGGATTGTTTTTCAAAATTTAATAGAACGTCTAGCATTTGACTGTCCGATATGTCCTCTTGTTGAGTGAACATAAGTTCCCACATTTGACCGTCATCATAATAAAGTAAATGATCCACAGATTCTACACATTGAACTAATTCATGGTCCCGTGATTCATCCATGAAATCTGAGTCATCATTGTCCTCAATATCTTTTTCTGTGTTGTTCTCCAGAACAATTTCGAAGGAAACATTCTGCTCACCTTCCATTTTATTGCTGTAATTTGCATAAAAAATAAATATATCAGTAGAGATAGGGCACTGTTGGGTTTAAGTTCAGACAGGTACTTGTGAGTTTATAACAGAGAAGTAATCTATGGGCACTGTATGGTTTCAGGCGTGAAGTAGTACTATTAAAAAGTGCCTGTGAAGAAGCCTAAGTAAATTCATAATTATACCACAGAAACCTAAATCAATCCATAATTATAATAAAGAAGCCTTTCTCAATGTCTAACTCTTACAGAGGGATAGTATATAACTATCTGAAAATGTTTTCAAATTTATAAAATAATATCTCACCTTCTAAAAACAAGTTTAAGTTGTGAGTGAAAATGATCTTGCAATGTAGTTCAGGAAGTAGTAGTCAAAATGGCTGTGTTTCTCTCTCTTCCTTTATATATATTCAGGTACATAACCAATCAAATGTCAGGTAAAAAAAGTAGAAAATGAAAGTAACATTTTAATTGGTTGTCAATTCCAACACTTCAGATGTGTTTTGTGAAGTAATTTACCTCAGGGTATTTAGAGAGGTCTACAGGCTAAATGGCTAAATGGAATTCCAATCAAATTTGTGAAAATGGTAGGGATTGGTATGTAGTATGAGCTAATCTATATTTGGTGAAATTGTCTCCAGTCGCTTTTCTGTAAATTACTTTCCCACCTTTTTTGATGGTGCGCTTCCCAGGGAGCGACCCGGTACGCGAACTGGCGAACGCCCCGGTTCGCGAACCTTAAGCGTTACGGGAGTCCACCATTTTGTGTTTCGGTCGAATTAAGATACAAGATGGAGGGCAAATAATGTTCAGAATGGGTAGAAGGGGGCACGGTAGACTTATCTTGACCCCCTAGGTTTTCTGAGGGTGGCTGAGGAGGCCCATATGTGCGAAAAAAAAACATTTTTTTAAAAATTTTGCGAGGTTAGCTCCCGGTTCGCGTACCGGGTAGCGCCCCAGGGAGCGTGCTTTTTTGAAAATTAGTGAAAAATGTTAGAGTAAAATAATAATTGAGAGTGATCAGATGTAGGGTAGCTCTGAGAAGAGCTTTTGGGTTTATGGTACATTTAGGTACTTATAAGTAGGTACCAATGCACAGTCTCAAATTCAGAATGAAAATTCTGTTGCCCTCATCTGAGAAGTGAACTCCATCTCCTCTGTAGATATCTTGCATGTAGTAACGCAAGTTATTGTTGTACACGGAGCCCATTCCATGGTCTCTCATGTAAGCTGAAACAGATTTGTTTACATGCTTCCTCGACTTCTCAATTTGTGGACAAAATTGGTTTGACCACCTCCATTTCTGTCTTTGGCATATATTTGAATATACCAAAGCAGTCTGAGGAAAAAGTGCCATCAATTGCTCAAAGGTGTCCTTTAAAAGCATTTCCAGACCTACCCCAGTCAAAGTGCCCAAATCATTACCTCCACAGTGCACAATTAACAGGTCAGGTTTTGGCAAATGCATAAAGGTTTTCACCAATGGTATCAATTGGTGACATTTTAATCCTCTGTGGCCAAACCACTTAATTTCCACATCTTGTAAATTGAGGTTAAGTAAATTCCTGTTCTCAGCATACCTCTGAGCCCAATAGATGTAACTATGTCCAACAATCCAGACAGAAAACATGGTGAGAGAAGGTTCTCCTGCAGTCAGATGAAGTGTGGCAATGAAATGGCAGTTGAAAAAATAAGAGTTTAAAATGAAAAAAACTGTGGAGTTTCTGTGTTAATGAAGCAGTAACATTGATTGGTGGATTTTGATTGCTGAAAACAGAAAGTTAGGGTGCATGGATGAGTTCTTTGAAAGATGTATTTTGAGTGGTCAAGAAAAAAATCATTAAATGAAAGAATGCACTGGATATGAGGTGCACTGAGAGTTCAGAGTTCAATTGCAACATTGTTGTGTGAACTTGCAAACACCAGAGGTCTTCCAAGAGGTGGTTGCCATGCAAAAAAGGAAGAAAGGGCAGAGGGGGGAAGGGTTTTGATTTGAAAAAAGTGAGGGAAGAGTTTTGATTGGGTGACATGAGAGATATGTGTGAAGAATTACAGCATTTCTGTGCTTTTGATAGCTGCAGACTCTGGAGTGCATACCTTTTGCTCTGCTGAAGACAAATTGGTGTGTTTCTGAGACTGTTTTGAAACTCAAAGTATTTGCTAAGGTGAGACAAGATTTCTTTAATTTAGATAGAGAATAGTGTGCTTTAAGGAGAAAATTATGAAGAAAGTTGTGTTCTTCAAATGTTGCTTTGTCTCAAGTGTTTTACAAATAGATTTTGTTTCTTTGAGAAAATTTAATTGGAGAAAATGTGAAGTATTAGTACTGACAGGGTGTTTTTGTGCATAGGAGCTGTGGAGTGTTTTCAAATTATGACTTGAAAATCGTTTTTGAGGAAAATGAATGGTTATAATATTTATGACAAGGACATAATGGTGTATGCTTCATTATAAGGCAATTGAGTGTCTCTGATGTTATTTTTCCCATTTTAATGTAAGACCTTTCTCTGTGGAGCAAATTGCTTGTAAATATGCTCCCACCTGTGCATGGCAAATTTAGATTTTGAATGTTTGTGTTACATAGCTATGTTAAAAGTGACCCAACCATGCTGGAAAGGCAATCAAAAAACGCTTTCATGTGTCTTAAGGACATTTTAAGTCATTTCCCTATGTGCAGTGTTTTCAAATTATGATTTGAAAATCGTTTTTGGGGAAAAGGAATGGTTTGTAAATTTTTGACAAGGATATAATGGTGTATGCTTCTTTATAAGGCATTTCAGTGTCTCTGATGTCATTTTTCCCATATTACATTAAAAGACCTTTCCCCGTGGGGCACATTCCTTGTAAATATGCTCCCACCTGTGCATGGCAAATTTAGATTTTGAATGTTTGTGTTACATAGCTATGTTAAAAGTGACCCAACCATGCTGGAAAGGCAATCAAAAAATGCTTTCATGTGTCTTAAGGACATTTTATGTCATTTCCCTATGTGCAGTGTATTCAAATTATGATTTGAAAATCGTTTTTGGGGAAAAGGAATGGTTTGTAAATTTATGACAAGGATATAATGGTGTATGCTTCTTTATAAGGCATTTCAGTGTCTCTGATGTCATTTTCCCCATATTACATTAAAAGACCTTTCCCCGTGGGGCACATTCCTTGTAAATATGGTCCCACCTGTGCATGGTAAATTTACATTTTGACTGTTTGAGTTACATAGCCATGTTAAAAGTGACCCAAAAACTTGCAAAGGCTTTAAAAAAACACTTTCATGTGTCTTAAGGACATTTTAAGTCATTTCCCCCCAGGTGCAGTGTTTTCAAATTATGACTTGAAAATCGTTTTTGACGTAAAGGAATGTTGTTAAAATTTATGTGCGCCATATGCCCCCAAATTTCTTTTTCAGGGGTGCAGCAGGGTGTTATTGAGACACCCCTGCACCTTTGGAAAAATTCCTAATTTGCGATGAGCTAATTGCTAATCGCAAATTGCACCTTCATTCCTATGGGCCTCCTGGCCCATGGAAATGAATGGGTAATTTGCAATTAGCAATTTGCTCATCATAAATTAGGAATGGTAAAGAATCGCTATTTATTCCTTAAAATTCGCTATTTAGGAAATGCAAAATAGTTTGATGATACATATGGCGGTTCATCTGTAACAAGATAAGAAGCTTAGGGATACATTTATGATGACTGGCGCAATGAAGTGGACATCACTTACTTCATTGGTAGAGCTTTACATGTATTATCTCCTCTGTATTCTTCATCAAGCGTAACTTTAATCTGCAATCCTGAGTAGGCCTCACCTTAAACAAACCTCTGGATAGGGCACACCTTATTGTCATCCTGAATTAATCATTTAAAATGCTAGGGACAGATTTATGTTAGGTGTATGCCTCTTTTGCGCCACTGTGCGTCACTTTTGTGATGCAGCGGCGGTGCAAAAGATTTGCAATGAGGCGACAAAATTACAAATTGATGCATTTAGGCAGATGTGTCATGGTGTAAAAAACACCGTGCCACATGAAACTGATGCAGCAGTGATGCAAAAGATGCACCATGTTGCAAGACAGGCCTCACTTGGGGCCATATGTATGAAGCTAATTAGCATTTGCAAAGGCCGAAATTCTGCGAATTTCAGCCTTTGCGAATGCTAATTAGACAAATGGTATGTATCAAACAAGTTTGATGCAAAATAAGGAATAGCAAAATTTGCTATTCCTTATTTTGCGATTGCACTGAAGGATTTGCAAATTTTGCGATTCCTTAAATGCAATGTATCAAACAAAAAATATGCAAAAAATGCCATTAAGGATTTGCAAATTACCACCAACTTCTAGTTGGTGGTAATTTGCGAATTCTTTTCAAAAAGCTTTTTTTCCAAAAAACAAAAGGTGCCATATGACGCCCATACATGCCCTTAGGGCATGTATGTGCGCCATATGCCCCCAAATTTCTTTTTCAGGGGGTGCAGCAGGGTGTTCTTGAGACACCCATGCACCCTTGGAAAAATTCCTAATTTGCGATGAGCTAATTGCTAATCGCAAATTGCACCTTCATTCCTATGGGCCTCCTGGCCCATGGAAATGAATGGGTAATTTGCAATTAGCAATTTGCTCATTGCAAATTAGGAATGGTAAAGAATCGCTATTTATTCCTTAAAATTCGCTATTTAGGAAATGCAAAATAGTTTGATGATACATATGGCAGTTCATCTCTAACAAGATAAGAAGCATAGGGATAGATTTATGATGACTGGCGCAATGAAGTGGACATAACTTACTTCATTGGTAGGCCTTTACATGTATTATCTCCTCTGTATTGTTCATCAAGTGTAACTTTGATCTGAAATCCTGAGTAGGCCTCACCTTAAACAAACCTCTGGATAGGCCACACCTTATCGTCATCCTGAATTAATTATTTAAAATGCTAGGGACAGATTTATGATAGGTGTATGCCTCTTTTGCGCCACTGTGCGTCACTTTTCTGATGCAGCGGCGGTGCAAAAGATTTGCTATGAGGCGACAAAATTACAAATTGATGCATTTAGGCAGATGTGTCATGGTGTAAAAAAACTGTGCCACATGAAACCGATGCAGCAGTGATGCAAAAGATGCACCATGTTGCAAGACAGGCCTCACTTGGGGCCATATGTATCAAGCTAATTAGCATTCGCAAAGGCCTAAATTCTGCGAACTTCAGCCTTTGCGAATGCCAATTAGACAAATGGTATGTATCAAACAAGTTTGATGCAAAATAAGGAATAGCAAAATTCGCTATTCCTTATTTTGCGATTGCACTGAAGGATTTGCAAATTTTGCGATTCCTTAAATGCAATGTATCAAACAAAAAATATGCAAAAAATGACATTAAGGATTTGCAAATTACCACCAACTTCTAGTTGGTGGTAATTTGTGAATTCTTTTCAAAAAGCTTTTTTTCCAAAAAACAAAAAGGTGCCATATGACGCCCATACATGCCCTTAGGGCATGTATGTGCGCCATATGCCCCCAAATTTCTTTTTGAGGGGTGCAGCAGGGTGTTCTTGAGACACCCCTGCACCCTTGGAAAAATTCCTAATTTGCGATGAGCTAATTGCTAATTGCAAATTGCACCTTCATTCCTATGGGCCTCCTGGCCCATGGAAACGAATGGGTAATTTGCAATTAGCAATTTGCTCATTGCAAATTAGGAATGGTAAAGAATCGCTATTTATTCCTTAAAATTCGCTATTTAGGAAATGCAAAATAGTTTGATGATGCATATGGCGGTTCATCTGTAACAAGATAAGAAGCTTAGGGATACATTTATGATGACTGGCGCAATGAAGTGGACATTACTTACTTCATTGGTAGGCCTTTACATGTATTATCTCCTCTGTATTCTTCATCAAGCGTAACTTTAATCTGCAATCCTGAGTAGGCCTCACCTTAAACAAACCTCTGGATAGGCCACACCTTATTGTCATCCTGAATTAATCATTTAAAATGCTAGGGACAGATTTATGATAGGTGTATGCCTCTTTTGCGCCACTTACAAAACACTGCCCACGGGGAAATGACTTAAAATGTCCTTAAGACACATGAAAGTGTTTTTTTAAAGCCTTTGCAACTTTTTTGGGTCACTTTTAACATGGCTATGTAACTCAAACATTCAAAATCTAAATTTACCATGCACAGGTGGGAGCATATTTACAAGGAATGTGCTCCACGGGGAAAGGTCTTTTAATGTAATATGGGAAAAATGACATCAGAGACACTGAGATGCCTTATAAAGAAGCATACACCATTATATCCTTGTCATATATTTACAAACCAATCCTTTTCCCTAAAAACGATTTTCAAATCATAATTTGAAAACACTGCACATGGGGAAATTACTTAAAATGTCCTTAATTCAAAATTTGCTATTCCTTATTTTGCGATTGCATTGAAGGATTTGCAAATTTTGCGATTCCTTAAATGCAATGTATCAAACAAAAAATATGCAAAAAATGCCATTAAGGATTTGCAAATTACCACCAACTTCTAGTTGGTGGTAATTTGCGAATTCTTTTCAAAAAGCTATTTTTCCAAAAAACAAAAGGTGCCATATGACGCCCATACATGCCCTTAGGGCATGTATGTGCGCCATATGCCCCCAAATTTCTTTTTCAGGGGTGCAGCAGGGTGTTCTTGAGACACCCCTGCACCCTTGAAAAAATTCCTAATTTGCGATGAGCTAATTGCTAATTGCAAATTGCACCTTCATTCCTATGGGCCTCCTGGCCCATGGAAATGAATGGGTAATTTTCAATTAGCAATTTGCTCATCGCAAATTAGGAATGGTAAAGAATCGCTATTTATCCCTTAAAATTCGCTATTTAGGAAATGCAAAATAGTTTGATGATAGATATGGCGGTTCATCTGTAACAAGATAAGAAGCTTAGGGATAGATTTATGATGACTGGCGCATCACCAGGGATGTGCCAGTCATCCTGCGCCGCTGTTCCGCCACCCATGGTGTGCTGCATTTACAATGCGGCGCAGCATGGGGCAAAAATGGCACAGATGCATGACGCATCTGTGCCGTAAAGGTGGCGCATTGCTGGAGTTGTATCGCAAGTGCGATGCAGCTCCAGCAAGGCTTAGGGGTGCCCCATCTCCACAATGTTGCGTCAAGACCTATGCCTGCTTAAAGCAGGCGCAGGGTTTTGACGCAGCTTTTTCCTATCTGATTGTAAATGCGGCACACCATGGGTGGCAGAGCAGTGGTGCACGTTAACTGGTGCATGCCTGGGGATGTGCCATTTAACATAAATCTGCCCCTTTACATTTAAGTATGTGCAGGGGACACAGAGTCGGTGAGGCTTATCCAAGGTTAAGAAGAGATGAGTCGTGTTCACTGAAAAATTAGACATAGGCTTCACCTGCTCAGCATCGCTGGACATGGCTAAATAATAGCTGCAAAATGTTACTCTTGTTAAACAATTTTACTATTATAATCTCTGAGATTTGTCTCTTACTCTGCAACATCTCATTGTTGTTATCTTTCTTTAAAGATAAAGACAACATCAACATGAGCGACAATCAGCAATCAGTTGATTTTGACCTCATCATTGAACTCGTAATTGAAACATCAGTGGATGTTGATCCCTTGGATAATTTAAATCCTGAGGATGAAGAAGAACGTGATGAGGATGCAGATTTGTCTGAATTATATGACATAGGGTGGGAAGCTGACCTGCTTGAACCTATGGAACTATAAACATTTATTTTTAAAATTTATAATAAATAAAAAGTAAAAAGGAAAACGGTTAATTTTATAAATAAAGACACCTTCAAAAACAGGTTATGCGTAGTGTCTTCAATAAAATATTAAAATATGCTCATAAAATTAGATCAGATTCACATATAAAATAGCACAGGTAACATGAATATAAATTCCATTTCTTTTTTGCTATTTTTGTATTCTAAATTTGCTAAGCACTAAAAAATCTTCTATGTAAAAATGTCAAGTAGTGTTTTAAGTTTTTGATTACTGTTATTGATGTACTGTTGGGTAATAGTGGTTAATAACATTTTTTAATATATTTTACCACAGATTCAACTGCAGATCATTTCAACATTTCACCATGCCAACGAAAGAAAGACTGAGAAAGGCTGCAAAACGTCAAAGACAGCAGGTGAATGTAAAAAAGCAGCAGTCCTCTAACAAAAAGATTTGTCAAGTCACCAAGAAAGCACCGGGTAAGAGTACAAAAAGATTCATAAGAAATATTTGTAGTAAAAAAAATATTACTACAGAAAATGTTTCAGTCCAGAAAAAGAGAAGCAATTCAAACGGAAAGGAAAGGCCAATCAAAAATGTTACTGCTAGAGCAAGAGATAACTCTGTGCATGATAGTAGAAGGAAACAACAGTTTAGGGACATTCGTAAACGAATGTTCCGCAACAGGATAATTGGCAATTTGTTAAAAAATATTAAGAAAGGTCAACAGAAAGTGCTTTTTTATAAGAGAAAAAAAAAATTTGAGAAAGTTATTGATCAGGCATTTGAAATTAAACGTAAGTTATTTATTTTGATAATCAATAGAATTAGGAAGCTAAACAAGGCAATTTATGATTTCAAAAGAAATAGTAGATGGAAGAGAATAGTTAATCGTAGTAATTTTTGTGAAGATTTTTCTGGAGAATGGATGCATAGTTCAAGCTCTGAGGCATTTTTTAATGAGGAGAGTTATTTCCAGGATAATAATTTGGTGCATGCAGTTGACACCAGTGGTCGTACTTATGAAGTGAAAGATGGTTGTCCAGTTGAAAAAGAAAAACTTGTGACAACAGAGGCAGAAGAGGTGTTAGGTAATGAGGTTTTAGGAAGACGTGCTAAGGGTCCTGTGTACACCTGGAAGTGTAGTAGTATTTGCAGTGTGCGACAGGATTCCATCAATTTGCTTTGTGATTTTGTACAGTCATTTAATAATAAAAGTTTGAAGCAGAAAATAAGGTTGTTGCAAGAATTAGATCCTTGCAGAGTGAGAGAAGTGACAGGTTTGCATGGTCATTCACTGGCTTGTCTTTCCAGGAGAGTATGCCAGAGTGTTTTTCATCATTTCAGGATGCTAGCAGTGCATCATAATAAAGTGAGGAAATTAGTTAGAATGTTGTATTATGCTAAGAGTCCAGCAATTATGCTTAAACAATTATGCGCTGCTCTTTTGCATGGTTCTGAAATAGATGTGAAGAAAATTTGTGAAGAAATTGAGTTTTGTTACTTTGCAAGTAAAGAGGAGAATGTTGAAATTGACCAAGAAGAAGCGGATAATGTGGAAGATAGTGTACAGGTTTCCAGTACAGATAATTTCCAGAGGGAAATTGCGACGTTTCAGGTCAAATCAAGTGAGAGGCCAAATTTCACTTGTGTGTGTTGTCGACGCACTTATTATAAGAATCAGACTAAGTTAGTGGATTTATATGCAAAAAGTGAAAGGGAAAATAATAGTGAATGGAAGGATTTCACAACATACTTGATGGTAGAAAATTGTTTTGATTTGGGATTGGATCAACGTGTGTGTACTTATTGTTGTTGCAAATTAAATCAAAACCAGATGCCTGCTAGAGCAGTTCATAATAATCTGGAATTGGTTGAGATTCCTTCTGAATTGAAGGATTTAAATACTTATGAATCTATTTTGATTCAAAGTATCCATCCCTTTCAGGCTATTGTGAGAATGGAGCCAAAGACAGGGAAATTGCCTCCATCAGATTTACAGAGAGGATTAAAGGGAAGAGTTGTATATTTGCCTCTAGATTTGAAGAAAAACATTAACACAATTGGAGTAGAAAAAGTGGAAGAGGAACCTCTGGTTATATTAGTTAATGGGGTTCCGACAAAGAATAAGAAAATATGGCAGGATTTAGTGGATGTTAGTAAAGTTAAAAAGGCAACATTGTATTTGAAAAAAAATAATAAATACTATAAGAATGTATATGTTGCAGAAGAAGAAGTAAGTGAGGAAGAGGATAGCGATTTGTGTGCTAGTCAAATTGAGAAAGTAGAACCCTCTACTAGTGAAGAAATATATGAACATTATAGTGTTCATCCTTTGCATTCCAAGGAAGTCATGGGGAATGCTATTGAGTTGTTTCAAATGAAACAAGCCAAAGGGAGTCCCATTAGTGTTTGGGAGGAAAGTTTGGAAGCTCGGTGTTTCCCACAGCTTTTTCCAACAGGTCAGGGAGGAAGATATGATGAGCGACCTCATCAAATTCCTGCTTCTGAATACCGGACTTTGCGATTGTATGCAGGAGATGCTAGGTTTCGACAATGCATTCCTTATTTGTTTCATCTCCTGTTTGAAAGCGATCTGTCTGGACTGTCATATGCAGTGAACCACATCTTGAAAAGTGGTATACACATGCAAAACATCTCGGCAAGTGACTTTATGGATAAAGTCAATGTCCAAGACAGTATTTTGGATTCTCACCTGATTAATCTCATGGCGTGTCAGCGTGGTACTAATGAGTACTGGTACCGTCGTCATGGTGATTTAAAATGTATGCTGAGGAACTTAGGAACTCCCACATGGTTCCTCACTCTGAGCTGTGCCGAGTATGGCTGGGAAGACTTACTTGAATTTCTACGAGAGGCAAATGCTAACGTAGAAAACATCGAATTCAAGACACCCGGAGAACTGTGCTCTTTGGATCCAGTCAATGTATGTAGGTACTTCAATCATAGATTTGAAGCTATGATGTCTTTCATCATGAATAAGAAGAATCCACCTCTTGGAGAGGTGTTGGATTTCTTCTGGAGAAAGGAGTACCAAGCAAGAGGTGCTCCTCATATACACATGTTGCTGTGGATCAAGGATGCACCTAAATTTGGAACGGATCCAGAAGACTCAGTGATGAGTTTTATACAACAGTATTCTACGTGTGCTGTTCCAAACGCAAAGGAGAAGAAAAGCATAAGAGAAAAAGTTCTGCGTTTCCAAAGCCATCGATGTGGAAAGTACTGTCGTCGTAAATTCCGAAACAAGGACAAGTTTTACACCAAATGTCGTTTCGGCTTTCCACGACCGGTGATTTCTAAAGGAAGAGTAAACAGTTTGATGTCTTCGCTGCGACATAATGTGATGAAGAAATCACCTAAAAACACATACAATTTGAAGAGGAACGAAGAGTCCAAGTACATCAACGACTACAACCCGGTGATTTTGTCCATGTGGAATGCTAACATGGATATACAGTTTGTGGCTGATAACTGTATGGCTGTGGCTCGGTATGTGACGTCTTACATCACCAAAAAAGAGAAGACAGAATTGAAGGATATGTGGGAGGACATTTCCCATGAAAAGAGCCTCAGCAAGAAGTTGTACAGTTTCAGTCTGAAGATGTTGTCGCATCGAGAAATTGGAGCGTACGAATGTTCTGACCGGTTGTCTTCAGCAAGTCTCTATGCCAAGTCCAGGAGTATCGTTTGGGCGAGTCTTGGTCTTGCTGCAACGCGTAATCGAGTTCTCAAACCTGTGCGGGAAATTGAGTATTTGGCGGAAAAAGAGCCAAACAGTACCGACATTTTGAAGACCAACATGCTGGATACATATTATCCAAATCGAAGCATTCACCTCGAGAATGTTTGTCTGTATGAGGTTCTTCAAAATTACATATTCAAGAGGAACATCAAAGAAGATACTGAGAAAGGAGTGTATGCTGTAATAGGAAGTGAGGGATGTCTGGTCAAGCAAAGAAAATGCCACTTGGTAAACCATCGAAAATTGAGTGGCGAATCTCCTGAAAAAAAGGAGTTTTTCTATTTAGCACTTTTGCAACTTTTCAAACCTTGGCGTGCAGAAGAGGAACTGATTGGAGATTTTCTCTGTTACGAAGACTCTTTCAATGATGCCAAGGAGACCATAGAATGTCCTGCTTTTCTCAAATATGTAGAAATGTTGAATGCGGAAATTGAGCAGGAAGCAATGATTGCAGCCGAGATTGCCAGAGACAGTTCTCAGGACAGTCAGAGTTCTGCTTCATTGAGTCAGGATCCACTAGGAGGACCTGTTATCGAAAATGAAGCTGCCACTGCTATGAATGAAGTGGAAAGAGCCATGGCACATGCTCAGGAGGATGCGGTTAACTTAGAAGAGTTGGAAAGACAACTCAACGTTGAGCAGAGGAAAATATATGACGAAGTTACCATGCAAATTGATCATGGATTAAGTCATGACAAGAAAGAGTGCTCATGTACGTCGTTGAAGCCTGTCCGACTGTACGTGAGTGGAGAAGCGGGAACTGGAAAAAGTTTCCTTATTAAAGCAATTTCATGTTATTTGCAGGAAAGGACAGAGTCATCGCTGTCTTGTGTTGTCACCGCTCCAACTGGACTGGCAGCACATAACATTAAAGGGATTACTTTACATCGTTTACTGATGCTGCCAGTGGAGCATGACAACAAATTACAATATCACAAGCTATCTGGAGATGCTTGTTTTGAAGTTTCAAGAATCTTGAGGAAAATGAAACTTCTTATCATTGACGAAGTAAGCATGGTTTCCAATGTCATGCTTGCCTTTGTGCATTTGAGAATGCAAGAAGTTCTCAAAACAGAGTATGATGTGTTATTTGGTGGCAAACACATCATTGTTTTCGGATATCTTCTGCAGCTGACACCAGTGAAAGGGCAACCTGTGTTCAAAATGCTCACGCATGAAGATACCAGGAAGTGCCTAGGCAGCATTGGCAACGTCAATATATGGTTAAACTTCAATTATGCTGAACTGCATGAAAATATGCGTCAGGCGAAGGATGAAGTTTACAAGACTATTCTACAAGATGTTAGAATTGGAAAAGTGACCGAGCATGGGAAAGAAGCTTTACATGCACGATTACTGTCAAATTTATATCCAGAACAAGATGTTGTGCCTGAGAATATTTTTCAGAAAATTACTGAGAAGAAATCTGGAATATGTTTGATGCCAACTCTTGCAGAATGTGCCAAATTCAACAACAAAATGTTGCATTTAGAAAAGCAAGAGATTGTGAAACTGGAAGCTATTGACAGAGTAGAGCATATGGGATCAACAACTATTTTGTCTGAGAATATGAAAACAAAATTGGATTCATTAGAGAAGAGTATATCTAAAACTGCAGGTTTTGAAAAGACTCTGAATGTGTGCTTGAACTGCCGTATAATTTTAAGAAGGAATTTACATGTTGAAAGAGGTCTGGTAAATGGATCAATGGGTAATGTTGTTGATTTTGTAAAATACAGAAATAGAGATGGAATTGAATTTTTAAAAATTAAATTTGATGGCATTGAGGAAGTACAGCTAATTGGTCGTTGTTCTGCTAGATTTTTGCTTGTAAAAGACTTATATGTTCGCCGTAAGCAGTTTCCTGTTTGCTTGGCATATGCGGTGACAATTCATAAATCGCAAGGTTTAAGTGTAGACAGTGCATTGGTGAATATTGGCAGTTCTGTGTTCAAGGAGGGTATGGCATATGTGGCATTGTCACGAGTTAGAACTTTATCGGGATTGTACTTGATTGAGTGTGATGTCACAAGCATTTGTGCGGATCTAGATTGTGTTAAGGAATACAATAGGTTAAGAAGAGAGTATGCGCCACATTTGCCTCAATATCCTTTGTTTGAGAAATGTGTGGTAGGCCGGAAACGAAGAAATGTGACCAATACTGGGGAGGTTGTAGCAAAAAGACGAAAAGTCAATGAACCTGAAATTATAAGCAGAAACAAAAAGGATTCTGTTCAAGATGTTGTTGGTTTTCAATTTGAAAACAGTTCTGGTGTCAACTGCTATGCTAATGTAGTGGTTAATGTTTTGTTTTCTCTAGAAAATGTAAAAGAAGAGATTGTGGTCAATTCTGATCAAAGATTTTGCAGTTTGTTAAATTCTGTCTTAGAAAAATGTAGCACTGATAGAACAAACATAGAAAGTGTGTCTGAAATTCGAAATCTGTTAGACAGATGTTCAGGCCAAACACAATTCTCTCAAAATAGTCAGCAAGATTGTCAGGAGTTTTTAATGTATATGCTTGATGTATTGCATGCTGAAGGTGTAGATGTAGATCAGCTGTTTGGGCTTTCTTATCAATGGCAGCATGACTGCGAGAACTGTAGGGTATCAAGTACTACTAGTGTAGACTCAGAAAGATTTATATATTTAACTTTGCCAGACAGTAAATCAGTCTCCTTTAATAAGCTAGTAAAAGCAGCTGATCACAACATGGAGTGTAGCCAATGTAAATCTGAAATGATGTCCACATTATTTATACGAACATATGGTCAGTATGTCGTTTTAATGTTCCAACGATGTAGGCCTGATGGAACAAAATTGACAACTTTAATTAAAAATTTTGTGGCTTCGCAGTTGTCAATATCAGGAAGGACTTTTGTAACTGCAGCAATTATATATCATGACGGTCCTTCAATAACATCAGGACATTACACAGCTTATTTAAAGTCTAGAAATGGCTGGTCATTCTGCAATGATTCTGTTTTAATTTTCAAAAAAAAATTGCCGTATGACCTTAAAAACTCTTACCTGGTGTTTTTAAAACCAAAATTTTAGGGAAAGAATCTCGGGATGTGCTCTGTGGAATTTCAAGAAGTTCTAATGGCTCCTACACGATTTGGCCTTGAGGATAAGTGTAGTTCAGAGACATAACTTCTAACCATAAGACTGGACGTAATGGAGAAATAAGTGCACTTTGAATGAGTTCAGAAAAACTATTTCTTTTTATAAGCTAATTGAAGCAGCCAATCAAAACATAGAGTAGAGGGAATGTAAGTCTGCAATGCTGTCTACTGTTTTACATTGCTTTGTGATTAAAAGTGATGTAGAGAATTAAATAATTGTAGTAGTCATAGAGGTAGTGTAAGTCTGCTTCATAGTAAGCAGTATCAGTGTCATAGGAAATGTAGAACATGACTGAGCAAGAAGGGGAAGATATTACTAGTCCAGGATTGTGAAAATGATCTTCAACATTTTAATTCTGAAAGTTGCGGAAATGCCAAATGACGGGATTGGCTTACAAGAAATCCAAGAGTTATAAATGGCTCTGACAAGATTTGGCCTTGTGGAAACTTGTGGTAGAGAGCAAGAAGTCATTTATTGTATGTAACATGTTTTTCAAAACGATGGAGGTTTTCTTTCAGAAAGTGGCGGGCTGAAAGTAATAACAGCACAACAGAGTGTAAGCTGTTCATAGGACATCCTTTGACGTCATGGAAAGTAAGTTAACTTTAAGGAGTTCTGAATTCTGATTTGTTATGTTGTATGGGTTTTTTAAACACAATCATTTTGATTGTGTTTTTTTTTCCCCGCTGTTATATGATGAATACCTTCAAGTCACTGTTTTTAGTGAAATTTGATACATTCTGAGAACAGCAAAAATAAACCATTTAACATGTATAATTAATTCTGTACTGTTTGCATTTATGATGTATATGTAGAACTGTGTAGGAGGCATGGAGAAGGTGAGGCTTCTGTAAGTGTCAAAGTTGTTGCATACAGTGCTCATATTCTACGTAGTCTTTCATATGATAGACTACATTTCCACAATGAGATACCTAAGCAAAGGAAACACAGGTGATAAGATTGTGGAATGAGCAAAAGAAAATGCACGTTTTTCAATTACATCACCTGTGTTTCCTAAGTTTATGAATGACATTGTGCAGATGAAGTTTAGGTCTGTCCACGGACACATAAGAGGTTTGGCCTTTGTTCAAGAGTGAAGTGGACATGACTTACTTCATTGGTAGGCCTTCACATGTATTATGTCCTCTGTTCTCTTCAAACAACTCGAAATTTAATTTGGAACCCTGAGTAGGTATCACCTCAAACAAACCTCTGGATAGGACACATCTTATTGGCATCCTGAAGCAATCATTTAAAATGTTAGTGTCTTGCGACACTTTTCTGAGACAACAGCAGTGCAAAAGATGCACCATGTTTTAAGATAGGCCTCACTTCATCTGCTTCAAGATACTGTTAGTTTAAAATGTATATCTTTAGGACTGTGTACGGGGCCTGGAGAAGCAGAAGCTTCTGTAAGTGTCAAAGTTGTTGAAAAACTGTTTGTCCTTCAATCTTTTCCCTTGTCTTTTGTAATTTTTAAATACATGTTTTAATATTTTTCAAATGTTTGTTCTCTCTTTCACAGATTGAAAGTATAAAAACAAAAAGTGAGTAATTTAACGACAATTATAAGGTAAATGTTTTGTATTCTTTTCGTTACATTTCTATCACATTCACCTACTATTAGTTCCACAGCTTCATTTCTTTAACCCTCAGTTTCCTGCCTTTGCTACTTTCCTCATTCCTTTCTCTATTACCTACTTACTCAACTCCTTCCACTCTTTTTCTCAGTCCCTCTCTTCTCATAGTTCCTCACTCTTGTTCACTCACTCCGTCTCTATTACTCTTAGTGTCTGACTGATCACTTTTTCACTACTTGTTCATAATGCTTTCTCTGTGTAGTTGAAGCACACTAAGGGGCATATTATGAACACAGCCAATAAAATTATTGCTGTTTTTATTGGCAGAAAACTGGTGCAAAAGTGGTTTTAGCGGCAGTTTTCTGCCGCAAAAGAGGCTTTGGAGACACATTTCTGCCGATAAAAGCTGCAAAACTTTTATTGCCTATGTTGATGATATGGCTTTATGTTATTTACATTTCTTTGCTGTTTCAATTAATCTTTTTCTGTTATTTTTTGTTTTCTGTTTTCTATTTTTTCTCTCTGTTATTCCCCATGTTTTAATCTTATTTTGAACATTCACTCACATTCTCCAAGAAACTCTTCTTTGTTATTGTTCTACTCTCTTTTTTTTCTTTCACTTCCTTATCTATTTTGTTTTTCACAATTATACCCTCTTCCGTCTTTTCTTTGGTAAATAGATCTATTAAACAGTATCTCTGGTTTACTCCCTATAGCTGTCTTTCTTTTAACATCACTCTCTGTTTACTTTCCTTATACTTACTCTTCTTTTTTTTTTTTTTTTTACATTTTTTTTGGTTAGCTCCCGGTTCGCGTACCGGGAAGCGACCCGGGAAGCGAACCAAAAGAAATAGAGCTTGCCAGAGTGCTAAACATTCTAGCAATTTTTTTTGAAAGGGGAGGTAGTTCTGAAAAGAACTTTTTTTTAAATGTTTTTGTTGTTTTATATATTTTTTTTTTTTGAACATTTTTTGTTTTTTTGTATTTTTTGAACAATTTTATATTTTTTTTGGTTTTTGGGGGGGGGGGGAAACAACAAAAAAAAGGGCTCAACAGGAGAAAAAAAAAATTACTGTCTGGGGCGGTTAGGGCAATTATGATTGTCATAAGCTAGGTTGATGGCATTAATACTCATGTTACCACATGATATTAACGCACCGCAGTGCATACAAGTATGTTTCATATGCCCAAAATTCTCCTGTATGTTTGGCACGGTTTCCCGTGCCTCTGCTGCTGTCAATGATATTGACGATGTTGACCTGGCCACAGGAGTTGCTGTTGGGTTTTGTTCCATATCACGTATTTCCGCCCAGCTGTAATTAAGTGGATGCTTCCTGGTCATGTGCCTATGCATGGTATAGTTCCCATAACTATACTTTTTATCAGTCCCTCTTGATAATTTGTCTTTGCAAATGAGGCAGGTGACATACCTCGCATTCACTTTCTTCTGCCCTGGAGGGATTGAATAAAACTGTCAAATGAAACTGGCTTTCCTATGGGAAATCCGGGGCACCTCTTCCAAGAACTGTGGTCCTTCTCTCTCCTCTTCCTCTAGTTCTTCCTCTTCCTCCTCTGTGTTGGTGATGACCTGGGGAGGTGGTCCTCTCTTCCCATGAGGAGGTGGAGGTGGTGGTGGGGGTGCACCAGCTGAAGCAAGTACTGAAGTCATTTCTGTAGTATCAATAAAGGTCTTCCTCTCACAATGATGAAAGTCAGAGTGAGGAAAGAAGGAGGGGTTTTCATCATTTGTGAAAAACAATAGTTCTCAACCAATGAAAAGTGTTTTAGGTCACCTGACCTAGCCTTACATGATTATGAAACCAAAAGTGAAATGAACCAATGAAAAGTTTTATTAACAAGTCACATGACCTCTCACGCTTATGTTACGCGCTGCGGAACGCGCTCCGGATAGCTTCCGGGTCGCTGCGCTTCGCGCCTCGGTCCGCGCCCCGGAGCACTTCCGGGTGCGCTAACGCGGTACGTCATAAGACGCATTACGCGGCAACGCGATACGTCGCGCTTTCGCGACGCGGATCGCTTCCGGGGAGCTGCGTTTCGCGCCTCGGTTCGCGCCCCGGAGCACTTCCGGGTGCGCTAACGCGGCGCGTCATAAGACGCATTACGCGGCAACGCGATACGTCACGCTTCCGCGACGCGTCACGATGTTGATTTCTAACGCGGCAGTTGCGCAAACGGAACGTTTACCGGTTCGCGGACCGGGTCGCGGCATCAAATTGAGCTAATGGAAAGCTTTCCGGTTCGCGGACCGGGAGCGAAACAAAAAAAATATTTTAAAAAAAATTATTAATAAACATATAAAATATATTTTTGGATTTAAAGAAGAATACATTTTACAGCTATAGATATTAGCTTTTAAAAAACCAATGAAATTCACTGAAAAAACCATAGGTTATAGACCATATATAGTTAGGAATTAGCATTTACAAAACCTTGAAAATTCACTGAAAAAACCATAGGTTATAGACCATATATAGTTAGGAATTAGCATTTAAAAAACCTTATTTTACTCACACAAAACCATTGAAATTCCATATATAGTTAGTTGTACTAACTATATATCGCGCACCCGCAATCCACTGCTGATCATGTCACATATTACATCATTCATGACATGGTCAGTGACATCACTGATGACATCACTGATGACATCTCAAATGACATCACTGGTGACATCACTGATGACATCTCAAATGACATCACTGATGACATCACTGATGACATCTCAAATGACATTACTGATCACATCACTGATGACATCATTCATGTGATAATACGATGAACCTCTTCAGACTCTAATATAACCTTAGATACACTCAGTGTAAACACAGACTCACAGATTGTCACTCATCCATGAAGTTACACACACACCTAGTCAGTCATGCAAACAATCAATCACACCTCCATTTTCTCAACTATACAGTTATACACACCTTACTTATTCAAACATATACTAAAACATATTTACTCTCTTATACAATCCTGGATACAAGTTCACAATGATGCATACAGACACTCACACATTCACTGGTTCTTATGGACAGTTATTTATATATGGCAAGTCTCACATGTACTGTGTTTTACATATGTACTTACTTTGACATGTAGCACTGAGATATCCATTCACTCACCAATACACTGATGCACACAGTCAACCGCCCATACAGCTGTTTCCACATGCACTTTTGAACCCATACATCTAGTGAATCAACTGCTCACACATCTATGCACAGAGTCATACACCTCCCAGCCACCCACACACACACTCAGTCTCCCATACAAATACTTGGGCAACCAATCAATAACCCATATAGTTACTCATATAGCTACTGAACAACATATGCAGCAGTTTTCAGAACAACAGACATATTGATGCACAAATTAAGACAGTTTAGTCACTAACCCATGCACTCAGTGAGACACATTTAATCACTCACTCATACAGTCAGTCATGCACCTACTAAATCCTTCATCCAGACACTTATACATCCACTCATTCTTCAATATGTAAGACATATTTTAACTTTACAGAAAAATACAGTCACTGGATGTTGTCATCAGTGATATCATCAGTGATGTCATTTGAGATGTCATCAGTGATGTCATCAGTGATGTCACTGACCATGTCATGAATGATGTAATATGGGACATGATCAGCAGTGGATTGCGGGTGCGCGATATATAGTTAGTGCAACTAACTATATATGGAATTTCAATGGTTTTGTGTGAGTAAAATAAGGTTTTTTAAATGCTAATTCCTAACTATATATGGTCTATAACCTATGGTTTTGTCAGTGAATATATATATATATATATAAATATATATATATATATATATATATATATATATATATATATGAACAGAATCTCGCCAGACGCCAACGGCGCCACCACTTTCCCGCAGGTAAAGAATGACGAAGAGTGCAAACCCGGTCTGGTGCCAAACAAAGGTGCTTTATTTGTGCCTTTTAACGCCCAGCATGTCCGCCATGACGTAATTCGCCTGTATCCACAGGCTTGATCACATGATGTGTTTTGAAACATTAGAGGGAGGTACTTATAGTGAACATGGAAGGCGGATTTAGTACTTCCACCATTTTTTATGTATTCTGACTTGTATCATGGAAACTATAAAAAAGACTCTGGCTGGTAATACATTCTACAAATATAATAACATCATAGTTGTTAAAAATTACTCCCAACCTATTACATAGTTAATACAATGTAATAAATATGTGCAAATCAGGCAATAATAATAAATAAAGTTATAATCATTTTCTATAACAATATCTATATACACATCGCCATCTTATTTGTTTTTATATCAATTTTTTAGGTAGAGGCTGTAAGATACTTTCTTGACAAAAGACCAGCCAAGTATCTGGAACATGGAAAAATGTTGATAGAATGTCTGAATTTCTGTCTAAGAAATAACATTTTCCTTTTTCAGGATGATCTATACCGGCAAACCAGTGGTACAGCGATGGGAACCTGCTTCGCCCCCAGCTACGCAAATCTTTTCGTAGGCTGGTGGGAGGAGCAGGTTGCCCTAGCAGGACGAAATCAACAATGGGCGAAACACATTGTGGTCTGGCGTCGATACATCGACGACCTCTTCCTGGTGTGGAGGGGCTCCACCACACAGGCAGAGGAATTCATTGAGGACATTAATCAGAACCAGTTACACCTGAGGTTCACCTCTGACATAAGTAAGACTGAGGTACACTATCTTGACCTAAGGGTTTTTGTCAACCAGGGGAGGTTAGAAACATCCCTATATAGAAAGCCCACTGCCGGTAATAGCATATTACATGCCGGCAGTAGTCACCCCCCCAGTCTTATCCGTAGTATCCCCTACGGCGAAATTTTAAGATTACGGCGGAATTGCTCTCTAGAAAGAGATTTCGTCATTGCAGCAAGGGGATGCATTGCTAGATTTTTGAACAGAGGGTACGATGAGACGTTGCTCAATGACACTTACAATAAGGTACTGAGAATCCCCAGAAAACAACTTCTTGTCCAAACCATGGAGACTATGAAACATTCGGAGACCACAGGTAAATTTCGTATGGTCACAACCTATTCTGCGGAGGCAAACAAGTTGAGAGAAATACTCACTAAAAGTTGGCACATATTACGAACAGATCCCGTGATAGGGAATGATGTCCCTGATAAACCTCTCCTTACATTCAGGAAATCTAAATCTCACAGGGACAATCTGGTACAAAGCCATCTCAAGCCGATTGAACCCAAAACAAGTGGCAAACTGAGAGACATGAAGGGCTTCTACCCATGCGGAAAGTGTCGTGCCTGTGAGAACAGCAGAAGGACATTGAAATACAATGTCCCAGGTTTGAGTCAACCAAGGTCAATCAACAAATTCATTACCTGCACAACTCCATACGTTGTATATTGTTTGGTTTGTCCATGCGGACTCCAATATATCGGCAGCACGATAAACAATGTTAAACTCCGAATACTAGAACATCAGAGAGCAATAACTAACAAGGACGCTGCTTATCCTGTTGCTCGGCATTTTGCAAAAGTCCATGGCAGCAACAGAGAACTGTTGCGGTATTTTGGTATCGACCATGTACCAATGCATCCCAGAGGAGGAGACAGACTCTTGAGTCTTCGCAGATTAGAGTCCAGATTTATCATAGATCTGCAGACCAAGAGTCCTCTTGGGCTCAATATCGGGGAGGAATTTACAGTACATCTAGGTCGCTAACTCCCTAAGTCAGGCTTTGGCTACCGTCAAAGCGCCTTTACAGACACTTTGGGGATATGGGAAAGAGAGAGGGCAGAACAACATCTCAGAGAAAAAGCATATGACATAAGGAATAATTTAACCCATGTTATTAGAAACTACATGAGTCAATCCTCTCCCAGTTAGCCATGAACGACATCACTAGCAACATTCTCACACCATATAAATTCTAGTTCAGAACGGGTTTCTTGGTTCAATTCATGATTCACAATGATTTGTTCATAAATTCTGAGTCGTATGATAGGTCTCTCGTATGAGTCCAAGCATCTTGTAAATATCTTTATTGTAAATATTTTTTGATGTAAATATTTTCCATGGAATGAATGAACCATCGAATTCATGACGCAACCTATGCAACTTATGTTTCCATGCATACATATTTCTCTCTCACACACTTATCTTTTTGACTTATGGTATGGCATGTACCAGCCTGATATTTCAAATTGTCTCCGGTAACTCAATATGGATTGTAATACCGGAGAATTGCCGATACACGGCGAGATTTAATTTTTATCCCTGGTGAAAGCTAAGCCATGAAGGGTCCTTAATTTACGGTGTATTTTTTGGTGTTTATAATTTAATTGGGGGTTAAGCCAGAAATAAGCCGATTCACGGCGGAATAAGGTGTTTATTCTTATGCTTTATTTTTGTGCATTAATCTGCTCTGGCAAAGGCGGTCAGCACACATTACTGCATACAAGCTCGTGATTTATGATTGTATTGTGCTATCTATATCATGCTATGCAATGGCCGTCATGTTTCCCCAAGTGTTAATGAACTAACGCCTATACTGGTACAATAAGTCCGCTTTCACCTTCTGTGAGGGCGTGTACTAATACAAGCCGCGCGCAGCATTTCACTGACACTGAGGAAGGACTTTGTGTTTGAAACGCGTCTGTCATCTTTCGCCTGCTGTAAGCCGCAATAAATCTTTTTTGCTGTACCCGGAGTGCTTAAGTTTTCCTTTGATTTGGGAGGACCACGAAGTGTGTGTATATATATATATATATATATATATATATATATATATATCGATGCTCCAACAACCCCTCTCCCAGCCGAGAAAGAGGTAGAAAAGCAGCACTCGCGGGGTGGGTTTCAGAGTTTCTTTATTTCTTTAGTGCAGACGCGTTTCGGGCAAAGCCCTTTGTCAATGTAATTACAAAACGCTAACAGGAAGACATTATATGCAGTGCGTCGCTACTGATGGAAACTGAAAATGGACTACCCGACTCAGAACCGCGGGCGCCATATTGGAATGTGCAATGTAACATTGTTACCATGATCAAAGGGCAACAGATTACCTTTTCTGAATCCTTAACTATTGTGAACCTTAGTCCCAAACAACTGACTAAGGATGAAGAAACTGTGTTACAACTGGGCCTCTCGTTCTGTCCGCAAAAAGATCTGGAATTTACCCAAACCAGGATCGATCTCTTTAGATTCACCAGGAAACTAAAGTTGCATAAATATTACAAAACTAAACCAACGACACACGAAAGACGACAAAATAGAATTTTGGAGACTGATACCATCCAATTGGGTGATCTGGAAACTTTAGAAATCTTGGAAGAGATAAGATCGGAAACAACAGTGAGTGATTCTGATAAATCGAGTTTGACTCAAAGGAGTAGGAGGGTGGGCATAGATCAGGAAGCCCCACAGAGTCCTTTCAAACCTACTTCGCATTTCCTACCACAAATGGCCCAAGATGCGATCGATATTTTCTCAGACACTGTGATAAAAGATCTGATTAAACTACGCATGTCCAAAAAGAACACAAAAGAGAACGTCACAAACCCATTAACCATGGGACAAAGGAAAGCCCTAAAAAGTCTTCAGGATGACACCTCCGTGATCTACAAACCTTCCGACAAAGGAGGAAATGTAGTTATAATGACTAAGGACATGTATGTAGGGGAAGCGAAACGACAACTTTCGAACCAAGAACATTATGAACTCACTACTATGAGGAAATATCAGGAGAGCATCCAAGAATATGACAAGCTTATACAGAAATGGCACAATAAAGATATGTTAAGCACTGAGGAACATCTCTTTTTACGTTCAAACCATCCTGTAATCCCCACTTTTTACCATCTGCCCAAAGTTCATAAGGATCTCAAAACACCGCCTGGCCGCCCAATAGTTTCATCAATGGGCAGCCTTACAGAGAATCTTTCGGTGTTCATTGACCATTTCCTGTTTCAGTCAGTGCTCCAATTGTCCTCATACATTAGGGATACAAAGGAATTTATTGTACAACTACAAGATCTAGTGTGGGATCCCATGTATGTTATGATTGTGATGGATATCACGAGCTTATACACGTGTATTGATCATGCGCAAGGCTTGAAAGCAGTGGAATATTTTATGAAAAAGAGACCACTAAAGTATGCGGGACATAGTACCATGTTGCTAGAGTTAACAGAATTTTGCCTGTTAAATAACATTTTCCTCTTTCAGGGTGAACTCTTTAAACAGATCTCTGGGACCGCCATGGGAACCTGCTTCGCCCCCAGCTATGCGAATTTATTCGTAGGCTGGTGGGAGGAGCAGGTGGCCTGGTCAGAGGGAAACACTACTTGGACCACTAATGTGGTCAAGTGGCACAGATACATCGATGACCTCTTCCTGGTGTGGAGGGGGTCGGAACAGAGTGCCAGAGAGTATATCTCTCATTTAAACAACAACAATGTCAATCTTAGATTCACAGGCGAGGTTAGCTCAGTGGCAGTGAGCTACCTCGACCTTCGTGTAACTATTATTGATAACCAGGTAACAACATCCCTATACCGCAAGCCTACTGCTGGCAACAGCGTCTTACACGCTGAAAGCGCACACCCGACGAACCTGAAACGAAGTATTCCTTACGGGGAGCTCTTGCGTCTTAAACGGAATTGCTCACGTGAGGAGGACTTCCAGAAAGCAGCAAAAGACAGTCTGTCCAGGTTCAAACAAAGAGGTTACAACCAGGCTCTCCTGACCGAAACTCTTAAAAGAGTGTCCGGGATAGACAGAGCCGAACTACTGAAAGACAAAATAAACTCCAACAAAACGGATGAGGGCAAATTCCGTTTAATAACATCCTATAGCAACAATTCCAATCAACTCAAGGGAATCTTACGCCACAGCTGGCATATCTTGAAGACTGACCCCATAATTGGGGTAGACATCCCCAATAACCCACTTGTAACCTTCAGAAAAACGAAGTCCATCAAGGACTTACTGGTACACAGCCACCTAGAGACTCCCGTTGCTAGGACGAACACTCTGGCTGAAATGAAAGGATTCTATCCTTGTGGCAAATGTAAGGCCTGTGCTTACAGCAAAAGGGTCTTGGGCTACGAAATCCCTGGGGTCACAAGGAAGAAAAACATTGGGTCCTTCATCACATGTCAGACACCGTATGTGGTGTATTGTCTAGTATGCCCCTGCAACCTTAAGTATATAGGGAGCACTATAAAAAGCGTGAAGTTAAGAATCCTAGAACATATGAGGGCGATAGCCAATAAGGATCTGACTTCTCCTGTTGCCAAACACTTTGCCATCAAACATCGCAGCAACAGAGACCTGTTACAATACTTTGGGGTTGATCAAGTTCCAGAGAGTGAAAGGGGTGGGAACAGACTTTTAAAGCTAAGACGTCTGGAGTCTCGTTTTATTATTGACCTACAGACCAAAATTCCAAATGGTTTGAATAGTGGCGAGGAATTAGCCATCCATCTAGGCAAATAAACTGCATCAGTCAACAGCTTGCTGTCTCACTCTAATCTGATGGAATCTGTGTTGACCTGGGGGTTTCCCCTGGTCATTATTAGCGGTTTCTAGCAATAGGAGCCGCCTAAGCCGATCCACGGCAAGATAATAATGGAATGTTTGATCGAGTGGGCATTTGTATTTATTTTCTGTGACAAAATGAGTAACCATGTACAGTAAATAAGAGGATAAAGACGATTGGAATTTACATGTAAATTTTAGCATATCTAAAATGTACCTGCTTTAGCTCATATACATATTTTTGGTCACAATAATCATCAATTGAACGTTGAATGCATGCTGATTCACAGCTTAATAACCAAATGAATGATACTGAGAAAAGGTAATCTGTTGCCCTTTGATCATGGTAACAATGTTACATTGCACATTCCAATATGGCGCCCGCGGTTCTGAGTCGGGTAGTCCATTTTCAGTTTCCATCAGTAGCGACGCACTGCATATAATGTCTTCCTGTTAGCGTTTTGTAATTACATTGACAAAGGGCTTTGCCCGAAACGCGTCTGCACTAAAGAAATAAAGAAACTCTGAAACCCACCCCGCGAGTGCTGCTTTTCTACCTCTTTCTCGGCTGGGAGAGGGGTTGTTGGAGCATCGATATTTCACGGTGCGTCGACCGTGCAGCGGCACCCCAACGCTTGAGCCCCGTTTTTCGGCGCAATTGGAGCGTTTATATATATATATATATATATATATATATATATATATATATATATATATATATATATATATATATATATATATATAATCTCGCCAGACACCAACGGCGCCACCACTTTCCCGCAGGTAAAGAATGACGAAGAGTGCAAACCCGGTCTGGTGCCAAACAAAGGTGCTTTATTTGTGCCTTTTAACGCCAGCATGTCCGCCATGACGTAATTCGCCTGTATCCACAGGCTTGATCACATGATGTGTTTTGAAACATTAGAGGGAGGTACTTATAGTAAACATGGAAGGCGGATTTAGTACTTCCACCATTTTTTTATGTATTCTGACTTGTATCATGGAAACTATAAAAAAGACTCTGGCTGGTAAAACATTCTACAAATATAATAACATCATAGTTGTTAAAATTACTCCCAACCTATTACATAGTTAATACAATGTAATGAATATGAGCAAATCAGGCAATAATAATAAATAAAGTTATAATCATTTTCTATAACAATATCTATATACACATCGCCATCTTATTTGTTTTTATATCAATTTTTTTACATAAGTCTCCAAGTGCAAGAATTGTATATATATATATATATATATATATATATATATATATATATATATATCCCATGCACCTTTCAAAAAGAAAGAAGTGAGCCGCACACGTCGTGGTAAGTTTTCGAGTTTAATTAAAACGCTCCTATTTTCCTCATGCATTTCAGCCCACCTTGGGCCTTCGTCAGAGGAGCATGGCTGAACATCACAAGGCTATGATTAGATTAACAGCGCCAGTTTCGCTCATTTAATTGTTTATTCATGATTACCCTCCAGTGGGTGTAACATTCAATTTCAATGCCGAGCATTCTGGTACCTGCAGTCCAACCAAGTCTCTCAGTACTATCCCTTCGGTGGGCGATGCTTCATTTTAATGCCATATTCCCTTTACCACGATTCTCTTGCAAACCGATTTCATTTGCTCGAGTCCGAACCTGGGGCCAGTCCCTGGAGACAGCCGCTGCTCTTGTGCCTTCCGGCGGATAAGCTTTCACGGTCCATTTCGAGCAGGTCAGGCGCTCATTGTCGGTGGTGCGTTGCTCCACGGTCCACATATATATGTATATATATGTATTGAGGCAGTCTTTCCCGAAACGCGTCGCAGCGAAATCATGGAATAAATGACTTTATTGCCAAAACCCCCCCATGTCGGTGTCAGGTTTCGAGTCTCAAGGAGTCGGACGTGGTGTTATATATATATATATATATATATATATATATATATATATGTGTATGTATATATATATAAATAAAAATTATTTGAAAAAAGAGGGGGGGGGGGGGGGAGGGTCTGCTCCCAAAAAGAAAAAAATGTAATTTAAAATAATTTAAACATAACATGTTATAAAGTTTATAGAGCGCTCAGCTGCCGCAGCAAAGTGCCGTCCCGGCGCTATAATGGACAAAATAACACAACCAGAGGAGGGAATTTAGCCGGAACCAAGATTAGGGTAATGGAAACAGAAAAGTTTTGATAGCTCTTCGGAAAGACAAAATGTCAGATATAGCACGGATGTCAACAGGTAGTGTGTTCCAAAGACTCGCTGCCAGAACGCCAAAGGAGCGACCGCCCACTCTGGCCTTCCTGAAGCGAGGAACACAGGCCAGAAATTGACCCGTTGAACGTAGTACTCTAGCAGGGACGTAGTAGGTAATTGCCTGTGCAAGAATAGGAGGTGAAGAGGCCTTTAGAATCTTAAAGGTCAGGCACAGAGCTTTGAACTTGATCCTCTGTCCGACAGGCAACCAGTGAAGATCGTGGATGGTGCGACTGACGGAACAGAATTTGGGCAAGCCTACTAGCATTCTGGCGGCTGCATTTTGCATACGCTGAAGGCGTGTTAATTCAGCTTGGTTAACGCCCAAAAGAAGCGAACTGGCGTAATCAAACCTAGAGAGTACTGTAGCTTGGACAATGAGTTGTCTAGTTGGGGCATCGAAAAATTTGAAAATAGGTCTGAGGCTCTGCAAGACCCCGAAACAGGTGCCAGCAACTCTTTTGGTATGGGGGATGAAAGTAAGGTTGGAATCAATCCAGACCCCGAGGTTCTTAGCCTCTGTCTCAGGAGTGGGGGCTTGGCCCAGCTCCGGTGGCCACCAGTGGTCTCTCCAAAGATGAGCCTGTTTACCCAAAACTAGGACCTCTGTTTTTTTTTTTTTTTTTTATAAGACCTTTATTGCACCGTAACGACAGGACACAGCTTAAGGCCTACAACCGCTGGGGCCGGCCGCGAACATTTCAGTGTTAAATTTACCAAGTAAAGAATTACACAGCCGTTCAGCTGGCATCCCAGGGGCCCGGCGGCAAATATTCCTTGTGCGCTTAACCGAGCTATTATCATTGTCTGAAATTACATAGGTCTGCTTTTTAAACCGTAGAACCAAACATTTCTTGAAAACAAGGGCACAGCAGTAGAAAAACACAAAGCGAACCCAGAGGGTAAATAGACATTTATCCACAGTCATAGTATCATTAATATTAGTGACGCACTCCAGAACCGTTCCCAGTCCCTCCCTCTCTCGCAAAGGTCGGGAGTTCTCCAAAGCTGCAGGGCTTGGCACCCCCTGCAGCTACAGTATAATTTTATTTCTCAATCCGACAAACACTCATCTAAGTCCTCTCTCGGTGGTTCACAAATGTTTCCCCTAGATCTGTTCCAAGCCCCCCAGATCAGACCCCATTGCTTGGGGCAACCTCTCCGAACAAACACTGCCCTCTCGGCCACCATCGCATCATCCATGTCGTTGCACCATTCTCTCAGTTTGGGTACTACAGGAGATCCCCACAGTTTAGCCACATTACGCTTCGCTACCATCAGGCCCAACATTACCCAATCCTGCTGTCGATGGGTTAAGTCCGTAGCTTCCCATATGTGCAGTAAGCAGCAGCGCGGGTCGGGCAGCAGTGAGGTATTCACAGTCTGAGAGATAGTTCGCATCACCGCTGTCCAGTACCCTGACAACCTCCCGCAATCCCAAATGGTATGATAGAACGTCCCCCTCTCTCCGCACCCACGGAGACAGTAATCTTGGTCAGCCTTTCCTATCTTGTACAGGACCGTCCTGGTATAGTATGTACGATGTAGTACTTTCAGCTGCACCAGTCTAAGTCTGGAGGGAATCGCAGACTTGCGCGGTGACGAGAGAGCCTCCTGCCACTCCGAGTCATCAAGGTCACCTATATCTGCCACCCAACAGGAGCGTAATTTGGACAACATGTCGGGGAGGTTGTTAACTAGTTTCCGGTATGTGTAGGAGGTGGCTTTTTGGGGCATGTGCTCCGTCAACAGTCTGTCTTCTAGAGGGGTAGATTCCTGCAGATTCGTACCCACCGGAATGGCAGCTCTCAGTGCATGCCGTATCTGCATGAACCTGTACTGTTCTGACCCAGCCATACCATACTTGGTCTGTAGAAATCCAAAATCCACGACTTTGTGATTTTTCCAGAGGTCCCCCACCACTGAAATTCCTATGTCGTCCCATGCCTTGAACCCCTTAGTATTGCCCATGTAACCCAACCTGTGTGAGTCCCACAGGGGTGTCATCTGTGTAACTGTGTTCGCGCATTGAAGACGTCTGTGTGCTTTATACCAGATTTGGATCGTGTGACGGGTCGGGCCATGTAGCTCAGACGGGATGGTGCGGCTATAGAGGTTTCTCAGCAGACCCCGGGATTCGACATTCTGCCTGTCCGCCATGTAGGCCGGTTCCGTTTGTGGGGCGTGCAGCCAGTAGTTGATCTGTTTAAGGTGGGCTGCCCAATAATACAATTCAATATTAGGGAGCGCTATACCCCCATCGTACCAGTCTTTCACCAGCTTGTCCTGAGCAATACGGGCCGGTTTCCCGTCCCAAAGCAGATTAGAAACTGCCGCTGCGATGGCTTTAAAATAGGAGGGGGGCACTGGAAACGGTGAGTTCTCAAGGAGGTACAAAAAACGGGGCAATGCCATCATTTTAAACAGGGCGGCTTTGCCCAAAAGAGTGAGTGGAAGGGAGCGCCACACCCTGACATCTCTAATAAACCGTTCCAGGGGGGGTTTCAGGTTCAAAACGTGGAATTCGTCCGGGCTAGGAGTGACGTAAACTCCCAAATATTTGAAGGGGGCATTAGTGTAATTTAACGGACAGTCCCTCGGTAGGGGGGGGGCGACCAGCAAGAATGAATAGAACTGACTTTGACCAGTTGATGCTATAGCCCGATACCATCCCGAACTTCTCGCAAACATTGAGTAGTTCCGGGACCGATTTCCTCGGGGAGGTGAGATAGAGCAGGACATCATCAGCGTATAGTGATATCCGATCCTCCCATGTCGGTGACCATCGGATACCCTTAATGGATGGCTCCCATCTGACCCAAATCGCCAGCGGCTCCAGGACCAAGGTAAACAGCAGAGGAGATAACGGGCAACCCTGCCACGTCCCACGCCCGAGCGGATAGTCCCTGGAGATGTGACCATTCGCCGCCACCTGAGCCAAGGGCCCGGTGTAAAGCAGTCGGACCCACGCACAAAATTGGGGTCCGAAGCCCATGTGGCGAAGCACAGCAAATAGATAAGGCCACTCCACAGTGTCGAACGCCATAGTGGCGTCCAGGGAAAGCAATACCGCTGGCTCCTGTATACACTCTCGGCGAGCCAGCACCGATTGGAGACGTCGCAAATTATGCGAGGTATTACGATTCTGCATAAAGCCGGACTGATCCGGGTGTACCAGGGTGGCAAGGTGGGGGGCCAACCGCAGCGCCAATAACTTGGCGAGGATCTTTGGCTCCGCATTGAGCAGGGAAATAGGGCGGTAAGAGGTACATTCCTCTGCTGCCTTACCAGGCTTATGGATCGGGATGATCGTGGCCAGACGTTGATCATGCGGTAGCATACCCTCTGCTAGGCTGTCCCTGAGCATGTTAAGGAGATGGGGGGCTGTCGTCTGGGCTGTTTGTTTGTACAGTTCCACCGGGAGACCGTTGGGTCCCAGTGCTTTCCCAGACGCCAGTGCCTCCGTCGCGTCCCTCACCTCTTCCACGGTAATATCGGCCTCTAATAAAAGCGCAGTCTCAGGTGAGAGACAGGGAGTCGCCAGATCCTTAATGTAGTCATATGCCTCCTCTGCCGAGAACCCCGCCCGGGGAGCGTAGATCGCTTCATAGTGATCAGCCAACAGGTCAACTATGACACCGGGGTCAGAGGTCGTGCTTCCGTCAGGCAACTTCAATTGTGCAATGACTCTACCCGCCCTTTCTTTTTTATCGAGCCAAGCCAGCATTTTTCCTGCTTTATCGCCCAGTTCGTAAACCCGGTGTCGGGTGGCCTGAATCGAGGACCTAACCATTTCCTTCTGATATGCCATCCATTCTATTCGGCACAACCGGACCGCCTGGGCGGCTCCCAGAGATGGATTTGAGTCCTGTCTGGAGATGGCCGTTGCAAGGGCCTCCTCCAGGGCGCTAAGTTCTTGCTGTTGCGTTCTCCTGTGGACCGCTACCGACGCAATGGCTTGCCCCCGCAAGACTGTTTTAAACGCTTCCCACAGGGTACTCAGGGAGTCCACTGAGCCCGCATTCTCCCGAAAAAAGTGCTCAGCAGTAGTGGCGAGGGATTTTTTCAATGGGGCGTGTTGCAGATAATGTGCATGAACCGGAAATATACGAGATCTATGAGAGCGATGGTTCGTGTATGTGAGTAGTAGCGGGGAGTGGTCTGAGATCCCTCTGGGGCAGATTACTACCTCCTCCACCCCACGAAGCCCCTCACCCGACATTAAAACGTGGTCAATCCGTGAGAGGCAATTATGTGTGGCTGAGTAGTAGGTGTAGTGTCTGTCATAGGGGTGTTTGTATCGCCAGCAGTCCGTCAGTCCCAAGGCGTCTAACAGACCGGAGAGTCGCCCGCCTCCCCGCGCCGTCCCAGCCTGTGGGTGTCTATCAAGTGCATGGTCCACAACGTCATTGAAGTCGCCCCCTAAAACCAGTGTCGCCGTCGGTAGGGCCAGGAGGAAGGAAGCTAGGGCAGTGTGAGCTGCGGCTTGCAGGCCAGGCGGGATGTAGACAGATACAAAGTTAAAGAGCTGGCCCTCCCACTGCACCGTTACTGCTGCGAAGCGGCCCCGAGTATCTATCTTAGTTTGTTGGCAGATCAAAGGGAAGGTCTTCCGTATAAGGATCCCAGTTCCCCTAGAGCCGGATGAGAAGTCTGCATGAGAGATGAATTTATACCCCCATCTGTCCATTGCTTTAGATGCCGTGCCCACTAGATGGGTGTAGGAAGGTAGATCCCTGACTATGGTTGCCCCCAACTTTTTGCCTGGTGTTTTGCTGGTTTTCTGACTTAGTTGACCTGAGGCCCTGCTATTCAGGACCTCAGGCCCACTGCTCTCTCTGTAAAATGGATTCCATGTACCTTAGGTACATATCTAAATTGGATACTGAGCCACCTTATCAGTCCCTGTACAGTGTACCTTAGGTACCCAGGGCTGAGGTGCACCCAGAAGTCTCCCAGGGGCTGAAGCATGTATTGTGCCACCCCTGGATTGACTAACTAAAACTGACACAACTGGCTGCACGACAGCTGGGGCAAGGTGGTGTACTCACCCTTTGCTTTAGATATAGTATACCTATATCTAACCCTAAAATGGACACAGATCTCCTATCAGTCACTCCTATGGCAGGCCTTAACAATCCTGAAGGCAGAGTGCTTGGAATCGTGTGAGATGGTGCTCTGGCATGAGCTGAGCCTGTCTGCGGCTTTCGGGATCTATCCCTTAGCCGTTTCCATGATATCGCATACCATATACTCTTAAATGCATTATAATCCTCGCGGTTATGTGCCAACTCTGGTATCGCTTTCTCAAAACATGTCGAGTAAGGTGTCATACGAATTGGAATACTAACCCCTCGCCAATTCTGGCGACGGGGTTAGCATTCCACCCTTCTAGAGGGACACGACATGTATGTAACCCCTAACCCCGGTTAAAGTCAGACAGAGCCTTAGCATCCACAAAATGGATGCTGCCACCGAGACACAAGTCTGCCCTCCTGCTGCTGGGAGTCCTCCCAGAGCAGGAGATAAGGACAAAGGGTTTCCTGCCAGGGGCGGTGCCAGCACCGTCCCAGACAGGGTTTTGTGTATTGTAGGTAGGCAGGGCTTTAGAGGAAGGTGACTGCACGTGGCACCCCGGTGCTCACTGTGCATAGGCTGGCTGGAACCAGTTCCAGGGTCACTCCAGACCCTGTGCTGGGGAAAAGCCCGCCAAGGAAGTGGGTGTAACCACCCCCCTCCTGGTCCCACCCATAGGGCAGGACCTAGTCGCGTGCCAGCCCCCTTTTCCAAGATAAAGGTAGAGACTGGCCCCCTTCCAAATCAGATCATCTTTGAATCCTGAAACTACTTTCTGCGAAAGGAACTCAAGACTTCTTCCTAAGATTTCTCCCTTGTGACTAAGGAGTAGTCACCCTGCATCCGCAGGCACCATCTAAGAACACTGCGGTCTGCTGCAAGTCCTTCCTCCGGAATCCGACTGCCCAGCTTGACGAGAACCGGCTTCCCTGGCACCTCTGACCTCTACCCACCTCTACAGCCCAGCTGAGAACCGTGGGTGCGACGAGACCTCAAGGGACCGGCCATCTGCAAGACTGCACGACTTCTTTCCAGCAAGCCCGCCGAGTGAATTCCTGGTGAGTGCTTTGGGGTCCGAGAAGCCCCGACCCTGAGCAGCTCCAGCACCGAAGTGCAGCCCCCCAGCATCTCCACGATCTGCGTGGGGCCCTTCTGCTTTTGGCTGCTCACCGCGTTGTTTGGCTACTAGCCCGCTGGCTTGTGGCCTTCCTGACGACGCCCGACGACATTTCTGCTGCTGGTCTGGTTGCTCCAGACTGGCCCTTGCTTCCCTCCATCGGAGAAGTACCCTGGACCCTCCTGGTCCACCCAAGACGCCATTTTAGGTCCACCGCGTGGGCCTTGCATTTGCCAAGACTTGTTGCCCAATCCTGGGTCCAGCGACGTCGACAGCAAGAACCTTCGTGGGACAGCTCGCACCTCCATCCTGGTCGCCGACAACGCCTCCTGGTCCGAGAGACTGCAGAGCCCAGCAGCGCCCACTCACCTGACTGCGGTGACTTCGCCCGGTGCCATCCTGGTGCCCACTTAATCACTGGCTAGTGATTCAATAACTTGGTCCCCTCTGCTTTCAGGTTTTCTTCTTCCTTGATCCAGGCTTGGATCCATCGAACTTTTCTTCACTGGTCGCCTGCCAGCAACTTCTTCCTTCCAGGCTCCTGGTCCGGCAACGAGATCCCCGACGTCTTTTCAGACCTATGCAGCTGCAGCCCCTGGGCTAGGTAACTTCGGCACTTCGGTGTCCCAGCATAGCCTCACTATCCTAGGGTCAGGATCCACTGTCGTTTTCGTCCTACCAGGTCGGGTTCGCCCGTGAACACTAACTTTGCCTTTACTAGCTTCCATAGACTTTGTCCCGCATCCCGCGTGAGAGTGCACACTCTGCACCCGAGTCCCCTAGGTCTCCTAGAAGTAATCTAACGATTCTATAGTCAAGTCCTAGCGATTCCAAAGCCTATTAGTACTGTACTTACCTGCTAGTAATTTCGCATTCCACTTTTTAAGTATATGGTTTTTCGTGCCCCTCGGGCATTTGTGTATAACGTGCTAACTTAAGTATTTTCGTAAGAGTTTTGTTGTGTGCCTAGCACCCTGTCCTCATAAAGAGTACAGGGTTGTTGTGATTCTAATAAATACACTGTTTATTTTCATAACACTTGTGTGGTGTCCTTTCACTGGGTGTTCAAGGGGTAATGTGATGGTAAAACAGCTGGCTTAACGCGCCCTCTAGAGTCTTAGCCTTAGACTGCTCGTATCCATGCTACTAGGATAGCTGGTCTATAAGGTTGACTTACAACCAATCATCAATAAGGGTTGTTTGGACTGATATATAGTGATCACTAGAATAGTGAACACTGCACATCAGGCCAACTTCTCACATTGGTGAGCAGCGGTTGGGATTTGAGCTTGCTGTTGTTTTACCACACATGCCCTAAGAATATCTTGTGAAAGATCACATAAGTACTAAAGGTACATATAACTTAGCTTAGAATACTCTGAGTTCTACTGAACCAGCTGTTGTAGCTCCTAGGGCCTAGCACACCCTAAACTACAACTCTAGCAAGGGATCAGTAGGCAAACATATAGTGTAGGTAAGTGCACCACTTACACCTCACTAGAAAAGCATGTCGACTCAGGGGGACTCTACTGAGACTCCCCTGGTCAGTGTTGACCCTCCACAGGTCACTTCAAGATATGCAGCTCTCAGTTTCCAGGAGATGAGACAGATCTGTGTCTCCAGGAAACTGAAGCAGGGGTGTAACCCCACCATTCCCTTTCTGATAGGTCTCTTAGAGACATATGATGCCAGAAAGCTTTCTCAGTTACATGAGAACATGCCAGCCTTAGAGGGAACCTCTGGGGATCCAGACCTCCCCAACACTGCTACTGCAGTTGAGGAGGAGGATCAAGAGGAACTCTCTGGGGATGAGGTAGACAAAGGTCTTGAGGTAGTCAGAAGGCTAACTAGGGCCAACTTAGACCTACTTGGGGAAGGATCTGGGGGACCCCCAGTACTGACCCGAATAAGGCCTAACCTTGGAGTTAGGAGAGATAGATCTCCTTCTAGGGACTCCATTAGATCTATGCACTCTAATGCCTCTTCTCAGGGGAGAAGGAACTCTCCCCAGAGGAGATTGACTTCCCCTCAGAGAAGAGAGCATGAAGCAAGGATGAGACAAGCTAAACTGAGGATTGAAAGGGAAGAACTTGCCCTGGCCAAAGAGAAGCTTGCCTTTGCTAGAGAGCAGCAGATGTGTGGGTTAGCTCCCACTGGTGGCAGCAATCTCCCAAGAGATAGAGAGAAGGGTTTAGATACTAAACACCTGACAAAAATAGTGCCCCCCTTTAAGCAAGGGGATGACATCCAGAAATGGATGGCTGCTTTGGAGAGGGCCTGCACTGTGCAGTGCATTCCCCAGAGTCAGTGGGCAGCTATACTGTGGCTCTCCTTTGATGGTAAAGGTAGAGATAAGCTCCTCACTACAAGAGTGGAGGATGCTAACAATTACCAGGTCCTGAAAAATGCACTGGTTGATGGGTTTGGCTTAACCACTGAGCAGTACAGGTTGCTGTTCAGAGACACCCAGAAAACTCAGCCTCAGGACTGGTCAGACTTTGTTGATTGTGCCACTAAGGCTTTGGAAGGCTGGCTACTGGGTAGCAAGGTTACTGACTTCACAGGATTGTATAATCTTATTATGAGAGAGCAAGTCTTAAATAATTGTCAGAACCAGTTATTACACCAGCACCTGGTAGACTCTGATCTGACCTCTCCACAAGAATTGGGTAAGAGGGCAGACAAATGGGTCAGAACCAGGATTAGGCCCAAGAACCAAGGTGGTGACCAGAAAAAGGAATCAACCAAGCCTCAAGAGAAGGGTGGGAATAAATCTCCAGATCAAACCACATCAGGGCCCCAAAAATCCTCTGAGGGGGGTGGGTCCCAGAATCCTTCCAATAACCAGAAGAAACCTTATTGTTATCCCTGTAAACAGGTGGGTCATTTAAAAACTGACAGCAGTTGCCCAAAGAATAACAATAAGGAAAACATACCCCCAAGTAACATTCCCAAACCTCCTGTTACTACTAGTAGTAATCCCCCAGGTGGTGGGAGTGCCCCCAAGAATTTGGGTGCATTTACTTTGGGAGTTCCTGGGGACTCTGGCCTAACCAGGTCCCCAAACTTAGATACTCTTGTCTGTGAGACTGGCATGGGGTTTGCCAACTTCACAACTTGTCCCAACACTTTGGGCAAGTACAGACAGGAGCCCCTCATCAATGGTATAAAAGTTGAGGCCTATAGAGATACAGGGGCTAGCATCACTATGGTGACTGAGAGTCTAGTCCCCTCCAGGCAACTTTTACCTGGTGCCACATACCAGGTGACCAATATTGATGGAGTACAGAGAGATCATCCCATGGCAGTGGTCAATCTCAGCTGGGGAGGTGTCACTGGCCACAAGAGAGTGGCAGTGTCACCAAACTTGCCTGTAGATTGCCTACTGGGGAATGACTTAGAGCTCTCAGCCTGGGCTGAAGTAGAGCAAGAAACCCATTCTAGAATGGTGAACATCCATGGTAAGGGTAGTGGGGCAGTGGTAGCCACAGCCCCAGTCCAAGATATCCTCCCTGAACAGGTCAGGAGGGTTGTGCCAGTCACAACCCAATCTCAGACAACTTCCTTCCCAGAACAGGTTGTCAAGGCTGTGATGGTCACAGCCCACACCCAAACTGAGCCCCCTCCTGAAAAGGTTGGGAGAGTTGTGATGGCCACAGCTCAAACTCAGACAGATGACAGTGTTGTGAAGCCTGAAACTATGGATCACTCCACTCAGACAGAGAGTATTGAGGAGGAAGAGAAATCTCCCTCCCACCAGACTTTAGGAAAGGATCAGCCTCCTCAGGGAACTGATCTGACCCCTTGTGAAGAAACTGCCACAGAGGTAGTCAGGCATAGCCTGGCAGAACCCCTGATGTCAGTGGACCCTTCCAAGGTGGGACCCAGTCTGGAGCAGGTAACCTGCCCCTCTCTACCCTGCCTCAGTCAGCCCAGGGCTGTAGAGGTCAGGGAGGCCAGTGTTGGACCCCAAGGGGCCCCCTGTCCAAAAGAATTTCCCAATCAGCAGATTAAGGGCACTGAAGCTAGTAGTCCTAGCCAAGTGAAAATAAAACATACTCCTGAGGGATCCCCCTTAAAATTAGTTAGGGACCTCCCACAGATGGACACTGTTGGGCACAGCCAAACTTGGGACCTGAGGGCCCCAGACCTGAACTGTCCCTCCAGTAAGCCAAACAGAGGGACCCAACCTCCAGCTGTAGGTAGCCAGAGGTTGACCCTGAGAGCCCAAAACAACTCAGTCTTGGAAAGAAAGGCCTCTATGGTGGATAATGATTGGAGGAAGCTGAGCCCAAAGTTAGTGGAGCCTCACTTCAGTACTCCATTTCAGCACCAGCCTTTTTCTTTGACAAAACACACCACAGGTAGAGATTCCCTATGGTGGAGACCCTCAGACACCCTTAGGGTGAGGGATTGCTTAGTGGACCATGACATAGGGGGTAACCATGCCAGTGTTGGTACTTCCTTAAATGGCCACTTAGGCAATATAGGCTTACCTGGACAAGGATAGCCTTATCTCCTTTCGTTTGGGGGGGGGTTATGTAGGAAGGTAGATCCCTGACTATGGTTGCCCCCAACTTTTTGCCTGGTGTTTTGCTGGTTTTCTGACTTAGTTGACCTGAGGCCCTGCTATTCAGGACCTCAGGCCCACTGCTCTCTCTGTAAAATGGATTCCATGTACCTTAGGTACATATCTAAATTGGATACTGAGCCACCTTATCAGTCCCTGTACAGTGTACCTTAGGTACCCAGGGCTGAGGTGCACCCAGAGGTCTCCCAGGGGCTGAAGCATGTATTGTGCCACCCCTGGATTGACTAACTAAAACTGACACAACTGGCTGCACGACAGCTGGGGCAAGGTGGTGTAGTCACCCTTTGCTTTAGATATAGTATACCTATATCTAACCCTAAAATGGACACAGATCTCCTATCAGTCACTCCTATGGCAGGCCTTAACAATCCTGAAGGCAGAGTGCTTGGAATCGTGTGAGATGGTGCTCTGGCATGAGCTGAGCCTGTCTGCGGCTTTCGGGATCTATCCCTTAGCCGTTTCCATGATATCGCATACCATATACTCTTAAATGCATTATAATCCTCGCGGTTATGTGCCAACTCTGGTATCGCTTTCTCAAAACATGTCGAGTAAGGTGTCATACGAATTGGAATACTAACCCCTCGCCAATTCTGGCGACGGGGTTAGCATTCCACCCTTCTAGAGGGACACGACATGTATGTAACCCCTAACCCCGGTTAAAGTCAGACAGAGCCTTAGCATCCACAAAATGGATGCTGCCACCGAGACACAAGTCTGCCCTCCTGCTGCTGGGAGTCCTCCCAGAGCAGGAGATAAGGACAAAGGGTTTCCTGCCAGGGGCGGTGCCAGCACCGTCCCAGACAGGGTTTTGTGTATTGTAGGTAGGCAGGGCTTTAGAGGAAGGTGACTGCACGTGGCACCCCGGTGCTCACTGTGCATAGGCTGGCTGGAACCAGTTCCAGGGTCACTCCAGACCCTGTGCTGGGGAAAAGCCCGCCAAGGAAGTGGGTGTAACCACCCCCCTCCTGGTCCCACCCATAGGGCAGGACCTAGTCGCGTGCCAGCCCCCTTTTCCAAGATAAAGGTAGAGACTGGCCCCCTTCCAAATCAGATCATCTTTGAATCCTGAAACTACTTTCTGCGAAAGGAACTCAAGACTTCTTCCTAAGATTTCTCCCTTGTGACTAAGGAGTAGTCACCCTGCATCCGCAGGCACCATCTAAGAACACTGCGGTCTGCTGCAAGTCCTTCCTCCGGAATCCGACTGCCCAGCTCGACGAGAACCGGCTTCCCTGGCACCTCTGACCTCTACCCACCTCTACAGCCCAGCTGAGAACCGTGGGTGCGACGAGACCTCAAGGGACCGGCCATCTGCAAGACTGCACGACTTCTTTCCAGCAAGCCCGCCGAGTGAATTCCTGGTGAGTGCTTTGGGGTCCGAGAAGCCCCGACCCTGAGCAGCTCCAGCACCGAAGTGCAGCCCCCCAGCATCTCCACGATCTGCGTGGGGCCCTTCTGCTTTTGGCTGCTCACCGCGTTGTTTGGCTACTAGCCCGCTGGCTTGTGGCCTTCCTGACGACGCCCGACGACATTTCTGCTGCTGGTCTGGTTGCTCCAGACTGGCCCTTGCTTCCCTCCATCGGAAAAGTACCCTGGACCCTCCTGGTCCACCCAAGACGCCATTTTAGGTCCACCGCGTGGGCCTTGCATTTGCCAAGACTTGTTGCCCAATCCTGGGTCCAGCGACGTCGACAGCAAGAACCTTCGTGGGACAGCTCGCACCTCCATCCTGGTCGCCGACAACGCCTCCTGGTCCGAGAGACTGCAGAGCCCAGCAGCGCCCACTCACCTGACTGCGGTGACTTCGCCCGGTGCCATCCTGGTGCCCACTTAATCACTGGCTAGTGATTCAAGAACTTGGTCCCCTCTGCTTTCAGGTTTTCTTCTTCCTTGATCCAGGCTTGGATCCATCGAACTTTTCTTCACTGGTCGCCTGCCAGCAACTTCTTCCTTCCAGGCTCCTGGTCCGGCAACGAGATCCCCGACGTCTTTTCAGACCTATGCAGCTGCAGCCCCTGGGCTAGGTAACTTCGGCACTTCGGTGTCCCAGCATAGCCTCACTATCCTAGGGTCAGGATCCACTGTCGTTTTCGTCCTACCAGGTCGGGTTCGCCCGTGAACACTAACTTTGCCTTTACTAGCTTCCATAGACTTTGTCCCGCATCCCGCGTGAGAGTGCACACTCTGCACCCGAGTCCCCTAGGTCTCCTAGAAGTAATCTAACGATTCTATAGTCAAGTCCTAGCGATTCCAAAGCCTATTAGTACTGTACTTACCTGCTAGTAATTTCGCATTCCACTTTTTAAGTATATGGTTTTTCGTGCCCCTCGGGCATTTGTGTATAACGTGCTAACTTAAGTATTTTCGTAAGAGTTTTGTTGTGTGCCTAGCACCCTGTCCTCATAAAGAGTACAGGGTTGTTGTGATTTTAATAAATACACTGTTTATTTTCATAACACTTGTGTGGTGTCCTTTCACTGGGTGTTCAAGGGGTAATGTGATGGTAAAACAGCTGGCTTAACGCGCCCTCTAGAGTCTTAGCCTTAGACTGCTCGTATCCATGCTACTAGGATAGCTGGTCTATAAGGTTGACTTACAACCAATCATCAATAAGGGTTGTTTGGACTGATATATAGTGATCACTAGAATAGTGAACACTGCACATCAGGCCAACTTCTCACAATGGGTCTCTTGCAGCATGACTATCGCCGGTTTACAGCGTTTCAAATATTGTAACACTAGGCCTCGCTTCACTCTATCGCCCAATCCCCGAACATTCCATGTGAGTGCCGTAAGTGTAGGTGAGCGGGTGGTGTGATGTGGTGCTCAGGTGTAGCCTTCGAGTGTGTCGCCATTGAGCAGGGTGTGGTATGTGTCCAGGAGGGACGATCCCAGTGGAGCCCCGTCACCAATTAATGTGTCACCCTCACGCAGTGCATTGTCACCTGTGCTATGCCATAAAATACAACAAGAAAACAAGAAAACTAGAACCAAAACAACCAGCAAAACCCCCCCACCCCCCTCCCTGCCTCCCTGCTGCACGGGTCTGAAACCGCCCGCCTCCCCCAACTTAGCAGAGCGCTTTGTCCCATCCCAAACCATTGTACTTGCTTGTCGGGGGAATGAAGCTCTGCAATCCGACGGCAGCTCCATGGGACCTCAGCCGCCCGACTCAGAGCGGGGCCCAAGTGTCCAAAGTCAGTGTATGGCCCATGATCGCCGGCCCCTATTCCTCCGGATACTCTCTCTCCTCCAGACCCGGTTCTGCAAATAGGTCTTGGCTATGTCCTTGCGATGGCTCCTGGTCCGATTGATGTAGTGTTCCTCTATCGCGTTGACTTCTGCCTCCTCGCCTAGGTGCCTCCACACGTCGCCACCCGTCCAGCCAGTCCCTCGCTGCTTCTGGCGTGTCGAAGAACCACGCCTTGTGATTGTCCACGACTCTCAGTCTTGCCGGAAATAACATGGAGTATGGTATGTCCTTGGCCCGCAGGCTTTTCTTGACGTCGATAAAAGTCTTACGTCGTCGGGCCACCTCAGCTGTGTAATCAGGGAAGAACGCTATCGTAGAGTTTAACACCTTGATTGGGGCGGAATTCCTGGCAGTCTGAAGTATGGCATCTCTATCTCTGAAATTAAAGAGTTTAGCCAGCACCGGTCGTGGCGCCGCCCCTGGCTTCGGTGTCCCCCCGGGAACCCTGTGCGCTCTTTCAACAGAAAAGAAACGGGAGAGACCCTTCGGCTGCAGCTTCGTCGTAATGAGCTCCTCCACGTATAAATCCATCGAACGTTTGCCCTCCGACTCTGGTATGCCCAGGATGCGGACGTTGTTTCTTCGCGACCTCCCTTCTTGATCGTCCAGTCGTTCTTGCAGCTTCTTGGCAACCGCTTCCAGTCGTTCAGTGGCTAACTGCAGCTCAGAGGTGTCCGCCACCAAGGATTTAGTTACCACTTCCACCTGGGCCACACGCTCCGTTATTTTGTGGAAGTCCGCCCTCAGCAGCCCAACATCAGTAGAGATTGCTCCCACCGTCGCCTGCACACTCGTAAGCATCTTCATCAGATCCTCCAACGTCACCCGTTTGGTGCCCTCACCTTCCGGACCCTTGCCCACGGAGGGGCGACCCTCCGAATGATTTGCGGCAGACTTGTCGAAGGCAAATTTTTCCAGCTTCGCCTGTGCTGCGGCGGCCCTGGGACCTCTGTTTGCCATAGTTCTAGGTAGCCAGCACGTGGGGGGGGCCGCTTCACAGTGCAGCCTCAGCAACAAGATGGCGCCGATCGCCAAAGTTTCACCACTTCACCAGATGCGCAGGTCAGTAGCGCTGCTGGACCCCAAAGCTGACGCCTCTGTGCAGCACTAGGTGATCCTCCGTCAGCCGTTATCGCCACTGCCCCTCGCTGTATGCTACGTGGCCCAGAGTTGAGAAGCAGCGGGCACCGAGGCCTCGGACGTGTCTCTGGATATGGGCGCCCACCGGCTCTCGTGGTTCAGGGCAATATCTGCCGTCTGCGCACCCCCGCACCCAGGGGCCCCGGCACAATACTCGGGAAAGCAGCCAATGTCGGACGCAAGGGCCGGTGGCACTCCTCGCTCCTACCTCCCAGCCAGTCAAGCGCGTCCTTCAGGGCGCTCCACCCGGAGCCCAGCAGTCTTTCACTCCTGCGCCCTGAAGAGCAATGTCACAGGTCAGCCCACCTTCTTTTATTCAGGTGTCAGTGCCAGGCAAAGTGAGCGCTCAAAGCACACTCTCCCCCTCCCGGCTTCGTATCGACTGTGAAGCCGGTCACGGGTCACTCGCAAGGCATCCGCACCTCAGGGCAGCATGGGCGAGGATCGAGGCTGCACAGGGGGAGAACCCCCGTCTGGAACGGCGCGTCGCCTCTGGGGAACAAAAACTACCTTCGGCGGACCTCCGTCACCAGCGGCTCTTTCCGGTCCGGCCGCCCGTCTCAAGGCTACTTCCGGTCGGGCTGTGGTGCTGCGGCAGGCCGGCGCTTGCACACTCGGCAGGGCCCCTTCTGGACCGTCAGAGTTCCACCGGTTATCTTTGCTCGATTTTGGCCGGGGAAGCGTTATCCGGTGTCGCGCGGTCTCCTCTCCCAGAGCCCGCGACCGATGGTACACTAGCTGCGGATTAGTAGTCGGATCAATGGAAATGGAGCCGCCTCGGTGACAGAGCACTCGCGCTACACAGCCACCATGGTCGGCTCGTAGCCACGCCCCCGACCTCTGTTTTTGACGCGTTAAGTTGGAGACAGTTCTTCGTCATCCAACAGGCCACCTCCTTTAGGGTTTTCTGAAATTTCGGGGCTTCAACCGCAGGGTCCCCATTTAGTGCAACCGCTAGCTGGGTGTCGTTGGCGTACGACACCATGGTTAAACCACAGTTTTTTGCAATAGTGGCTAGCGGCTGCACGTATAAATTAAAAAGAGTCGGGCTGAGTGCCGAGCCCTGCGGGACCCCTTGGGAGATGTTGCGTGAGGCAGATTCAAATGGGGGGGTGGATACTTTGAAGGTGCGTCCAGATAAAAAGGAACGAAACCATTCTAGTGCGGTATTCTCTACACCGGCCTCTTGTAGTCGTTGAAGAAGGATGGGATGCGAGACAGTGTCGAATACGTGGAGGCTGGCAGGATTCCACGTGGTCTACGGATCATGTTGGCGCCTAGTTTCGAAGACCCCAACCCGGCAATGTTGAAGAAGTGGGGCGAGTTGAATCTGGATGCTTCAATGAACCTGGTGAAAGTTCTCATTGAATATGCCGTGATAGACCGGGAAAAACTGCTGGAGGAGATCAAAAGTCTGAATGACCAATTGGATGCTATCACCGACCCTGACACCAAATCGTTGGTAATGACCACACGCAAGGAAATAAGTGAACGGCTTCATAAACATGAGGAGCGCATTAAAGTCAGAAAAATTCACAAATTTGCGAGGGATCTGAATGACTACACAACTGGCCAAATATATACATTTTCCCGCAAATTCGACAAAGCGAGGCAATCCAAATTGACCAAGCAAACGGTCAGGGTTGAGGGTGCAGCAAGAGCCAACCCAGTGGATGAACAGAGCGAGAACTCTGATGCGGAATCACTCTCTTTGGCCAGCACTTCGAGCACCTCGCTTTCAGATCTCAGTAATACAGAAGGAGGCCATACGGGTAGAATCCTTAACCTTGCGGAAGAGATTGATTTTTTAGTGGAGGACCGGTTGCAAACATTGCGACCCAGAGCACGAAAGAATCAAAATGCAAAAGGCGCAATGCAAAACGTCACGCAAGACGAAAAAAACGAAAAGCCTCAGCAGCAACAACAAAAAAAGAAGAGGCAATGGTACAACAAAAGGAAATAATAAGGGATTGTACCATCACGAACCTTACCAGTGTGGTTCTATCAACGGCTGAAGAACAACTTTTAGCCCTTGGATTAAACTTTTGTCCTGAGAGTTCATTTAATTATACAAGCACCCGAGCGGATGTTTTTAAGTTCATTCGCAAACTGAAACTCAAGAAGTTCTTTTCTTCAAAACCGGCGACCAAAGATAAAGAGAAGACTGCCAAACGAACGGTGAAACCTGCTGGCAATGTAACAGCGCCAGCAGCACGAGATGCCAGATTGCTTCTGACCCTATGCGACCTGGGGGAATCCGGGAATTCAACCACAAAGGATGATGTTGCTCCATCTACGCAACACGAACTTTACAACGTGGACATCTGCCAGAAAGGAGCTGGTGACAGCCCGTTTAAACCGGTAAGCACGTTTTTGCCTGTAATGCCAAAAGACGCGGTAGACATTTACCATGAATGTGTCATAGAAGATCTTAAAAAATTAAACCGCACAGTGCAGGCGCAAACTTATAAAAACAATGCCAAGGTGAATCAATATAACATGTTAATGAAAAAACTGAGTCAGAATCAAGAAGTGGTGATCAACAAATCTGATAAAGGTGGAAATATTGTGTTATGGAATAAGGAAGAATACATTGTAGAAGCCATGAGACAATTAAATGACACCTCTTGTTATGATAGATCAAATGGAATGGCATACAAGCGAGCAAAGGATGATGTAAAAAAGATGCTAATGTCGTACAAAAGAAACAATTTGATCTCACAAACTGAGTTTGATTTTTTACATGTTGAACATCCAGTGATACCCATCTTATATCTGATTCCAAAAATACACAAACAGAAAGTTCCAACACCAGGCCGACCTATCATTGCGGCCATCAACAGTGTAGGAGAGAATATTTCAAGTTACATTGATTTTTTTCTACAAGACATTGTTAAAAGCTTACCGAGTTACATTAAGGACACAGGCGATTTTTTGAAGAAATTGTCCTCTATCATGTGGCAAGAGAATTGGTGTCTACTTACTCTAGACATAGAGTCGTTGTATACGTCAATAGATCATTCGAAAGGTTTAGAAGCAATCAGACACTATCTTGGTCTACGATCATGTGAATACTATGCTCACAACAAAATGTTATGTGAATTAATACATTGGTGCTTGCATAACAATTACTTCATGTTTGCTAAAAGTATATGGAGACAGGTCCGGGGTGTGGCGATGGGATCGTGCTTCTCCCCCAGCTACGCGTGTCTCCACGTGGGCTGGTGGGAGGAGCGCGGTCTCATTACTACACCGGGATTTCAACATGTGCGATACTGGAAACGGTTTATAGATGATGTTTTCTGCATATGGGAAGGGGATGAGGCTAGTGCTCAGGTTTTTGTTGATGCACTTAACAATAATCAAGAAAATCTTTTCTTCACCTCTAATATCAGTAAGGTACAAGCAGATTTTTTAGATGTTCATCTAATTATTGAAAATAATGCTGTAACCACTTCTCTTTTCCGTAAACCGACTGCTGGAAACAGCATATTAAATGCCAGTAGTAACCATCCGCAACATGTGATCAATAATGTCCCATATGGGGAATTGGTGCGGGTCAAGCGAATTAGTAGTACCCCTGAGATATTTGAACGAGAAGCCCGAAACACTATCGACAGACTCAAAGCCAGAGGGTACAGTGATAAGGTTTTGAACAGTGCTCTGAGAAGAAGCCGAGATAAATCTAGGGAATCATTACTCAGATCTGAAGCACCAAAACCGACAATAGAGAACAACACTCCTCGCTTGATTCTGACCTATAGCAAGCAAGAAAGACAAATTAGGTCTATTGTTAGAAAACATTGGCCCATTTTGATGACAGATGGTTTTTATAGTGAGATATTACAAGTTACTCCAACAATAACCTATAAAAAATCATACAGCATGCACAACAGTCTAGTGAAAACCAGCCCAGAGTCGGGTAGTGGCAGTACCTGGCTCAAACACAAAGGCTTTTCCAAATGCTCCACATGTAGGGCGTGCAAGTTTGGTGTGAACACCACTCACTACAGCACACCGTTTTGTCCCATCAGTAAGACTATTCGAGGTAATTTCAATTGTCACAGTGAGTTTGCAATATATGTCCTGACATGCACCTGCGGTTTGCGATATGTGGGCAGCACCAAGTTACAGGTGCATGTCAGGATCTTGCAACACCTACGTGCAATAGTAAATAACGATAACACATACCCGGTAGCACGCCACTTCAAATCAACTCATAACAATGATCTGTCAAAGTTGACATATTTTGTTATAGATGCGGTGGCTCCTCTTATTCGGGGAGGTGACAGAGAGGGACTCTTAAGGAAAAAAGAAACAGAATACATAGTGGAGCTGGATAGTAAATATCCTAATGGGCTGAATACGACTGAAGACTTACATCATTTGTTATAACTATTCACATGATTTATACTATGTTGTGTAGTATATAGGAAACGTCTATAAGAAACATGAAATAAATCCTTATGTGGATTTTTGTTTTTCATTTTTTAAGGGCCTTCCGGATTTACAAACATCGTATGAAATACAGGCACATTGACTGCATCGAGTTGCACCAAGTGGTAACTAGTTGTGAAATTACATCTTTTAAGAAAATGAAATTGATATCGAGCTGAGTAATTGTTAAACTCTCATTCAATAATCATGTACAACTTAGAGAACATTCACTTTTTTGTTATTTGCTAAACACAAAGGTTTTTTATTGGCACTCTGTTGTTTTTTTTTAACTATCTAATATCACTTAGTATGTGTTGCCACTTAGGGTTTGAGTATGGGCAATTGGGGAACTGTCAATATACTTAATCCATGAAATTTCTGTTCTCGTATATCTATTCTATAAACCAATTTAAATATTAGTTCAGAATTCCTTTTTGGCATATAAGTCAGAAAATCTAGATGTTTATATCTGTAGATGTTGTATATAGATGTATAGAGATACATCATATGTAAATATATGTATATGGGAAATATATATATTTTTCTATTTGTATATACATTGTTTTAACAATCATCATTTTTTGGTATGGTTTATAGAAGATGTTAATATAATCTTTGTATGATTTCATAGACAAGGAGTGGTATATGAGACTAATTTGGGTTTTGCATTCATGCAGTTATATTGTTTTCCTTGCCCTTTAAGTTTAATGATGGTGGGTGCGGTGATCAGTAACATAGAAAAGTATTTTGTCTATGTCCATGCACCATGTGATTCACTTAGGAGGTGGAGCACTGCAAAGGAAAAAAATGTATTTAAATGTTTGCTGACCAGGTGTATGGTGTGTGATCAAGCACTAGTTTGAAGACTTGGTGTGTGTGTGTATATATATATATATATATATATATATATATATATATTACGTTTCACCACACGCTCACAAGCGTGAAAATGCACTCGAAATCCAGTGTATATTCACCATCCAATTATACCATCCAGCAAAGTTCATGGGTATATATTCTTTTATTCCAGCATGGAACACAGTTCATGGAACTAACCCCATGTTCCATGAACTGTGTTCCATGCTGGAATAAAAGAATATATACCCACGAACTTTGCTGGATGGTATAATTGGATGGTGAATATACACTGGATTTCGAGTGCATTTTCACGCTTGTGAGCGTGTGGTGAAACGTAATATATACAGGGTGCCTTTGACCCTGGTGTGCACCGCAGTCCGAGGGTCCCGGTTTCTCAAAGGATGTGGACTGTTTATATATATATATATATATATATATTAACATTTAAAGAGCGCTCAGCTGCCGCAGCAAAGTGGCGTCCCGGCGCTATAATGGACAAAATAACACAACCAGAGGAGGGAATTTAGCCGGAACCAAGATTAGGGTAATGGAAACAGAAAAGTTTTGATAGCTCTTCGGAAAGACAAAATGTCAGATATAGCACGGATGTCAACAGGTAGTGTGTTCCAAAGACTCGCTGCCAGAACGCCAAAGGAGCGACCGCCCACTCTGGCCTTCCTGAAGCGAGGAACACAGGCCAGAAATTGACCCGTTGAACGTAGTACTCTAGCAGGGACGTAGTAGGTAATTGCCTGTGCAAGAATAGGAGGTGAAGAGGCCTTTAGAATCTTAAAGGTCAGGCACAGAGCTTTGAACTTGATCCTCTGTCCGACAGGCAACCAGTGAAGATCGTGGATGGTGCGACTGACGGAACAGAATTTGGGCAAGCCTACTAGCATTCTGGCAGCTGCATTTTGCACACGCTGAAGGCGTGTTAATTCAGCTTGGTTAACGCCCAAAAGAAGCGAACTGGCGTAATCAAACCTAGAGAGTACTGTAGCTTGGACAATGAGTTGTCTAGTTGGGGCATCGAAAAATTTGAAAATAGGTCTGAGGCTCTGCAAGACCCCGAAACAGGTGCCAGCAACTCTTTTGGTATGGGGGATGAAAGTAAGGTTGGAATCAATCCAGACCCCGAGGTTCTTAGCCTCTGTCACAGGAGTGGGGGCTTGGCCCAGCTCCGGTGGCCACCAGTGGTCTCCCCAAAGATGAGCCTGTTTACCCAAAACTAGGACCTCTGTTTTTGACGCGTTAAGTTGGAGACAGTTCTTCGTCATCCAACAGGCCACCTCCTTTAGGGTTTTCTGAAATTTCGGGGCTTCAACCGCAGGGTCCCCATTTAGTGCAACCGCTAGCTGGGTGTCGTTGGCGTACGACACCATGGTTAAACCACAGTTTTTTGCAATAGTGGCTAGCGGCTGCACGTATAAATTAAAAAGAGTCGGGCTGAGTGCCGAGCCCTGCGGGACCCCTTGGGAGATGTTGCGTGAGGCAGATTCAAATGGGGGGGTGGATACTTTGAAGGTGCGTCCAGATAAAAAGGAACGAAACCATTCTAGTGCGGTATTCTCTACACCGGCCTCTTGTAGTCGTTGAAGAAGGATGGGATGCGAGACAGTGTCGAAAGCGGCACTGAGATCCAACAGGATCAGTGCCGCCGTCTGTCCTGCGTCTATCAACTTCCACAAATGCTCCACCATGGCCAACAAAGCAGTTTCCGTGCTATGGCCTGTACGGAAACCATTGTGGGATGGATCTAGAATGCCTGAGTTTTGAAGATGGTTAGACAGGATTTTGTTGGCATGTGCCTCCGCAAGTTTGGATACCCACGGGAGGAGGGAGATGGGTCGGTAATGTTCAGGCTTTAAAGGGTCCAAGGTGGGCTTTTTTAAAATAGGGATAACCGTAGCTTGTTTCCATTTACTGGGAACAGTCCCGGACTCAAAGGATAGCCCAATTAGATCGAGCACAGGAGGCAAACAAATCTCGGCGAATTCATTGAATTGTGCAGGACTTAGGGGGTCAGCGGGTGAGCCTGATTTAACTTTTATAGTAAGGGCTTTAAACTCTTCCTGAGATGGCTTAGGTATAAGCGAGAGAGATCTGGTGATCGTGGGATTGCTTCCTAAGTTAGTTATAGGTACAGTTTGTGGGGGGAATGATCGATAGATCGCCTCGACTTTCTCTACAAAGAAGGCCGCTAGCGTTTCGCAGTGATTTAAAGAGCGTTTTTCTATTGCCGCCGTTTTCTTGCTGATGAGATCTTTACAGACCTTAAAGATGAGTTTTGTCGGATTAGGGCTATTCTTAAACTCCTCGGAGTAGAACGTGGCTCGGGCTTTACACATGGCTCGATGGTATGCTTTAATACTAGTCAAGTAAGTCTGCTTGAGGTTGGGATCATAAGACTTACGCCAGGTTCTTTCTGCTCGTTTGCAGGCAGTCTTAAGAAGCCTAAGGGAGTCATCGTACCACGGACTAGAAGGACCAGGTCGAACTTTACTCCACCTAGCGGGGATTAGGGAGTCCAAGGCTAGGGTCAGCCACTCACAGAAGTGGTCATATCCCTGCGAGGCATCTTTAGGAGGGTCAAGAGGATGCGATGACAGAAGCTGATAGAAGTCGGCCAATCTCAATTTTCTCCAAGGCCGCTTAAAGATCGGTGGAGTGGAGTTCTTAAAAGGAGAGATGTTGCATATTAGCTGAACTTCTATTAGGTGGTGATCTGTCCAGGCCATGGGTCTGGGTGGGAGAGTGGTAACATTGTGAAGATTCGTCAGAAAGGGATCGAGGATATGCCCGCCCACATGAGTCTGACGATTAATGAGCTGATACAGCTGTAGAGCCTCAAGATCTGCAAGGAAGCTACTAGCGGTAGTGGAGAGTGGAGTATCTAGGTGAAGGTTGAGATCACCTATGATGCTAAAGTTGGCTGATCTAAGGGCCAACGAGGAGACCACATCGGGAAGGGCGAGCCGGAAGGCGGCGTCCGGGCCGGGGGGTCTGTAGATGAGTAATCCAGAGATGGTAAGTTGGGGATGTATGGAAATTGCAAAATGGGCACTTTCACATCCAGCTATGGGAATGGTATTCCATGAGCATGGGTAGCATGATCTAGTTACAGCCGCAATTCCGCCACCTCGTGAGTTGCGGTTCAAAGTATACATGACATATTCATCAGGAAGCGCAAGGTTAATAGCTGCTGTGGCATCGTCGTGAAGCCATGTTTCTGTTAAAAAGAAAATATCAGGCTGTTCGTCTGTAAGTATAGTAAAGACATCTAAGTGGTGGCAGACCAAGGATCTAACATTAAGATGTAGTATTTTAAGTGTAGTCTGTTGGCTAGTAACAATAGGGGGGTTCACACTTAGAGATGACTGTATAGGCTGTAAGTCCGCAATGGGTAGGGGCAGCGGAAGTTCAAAAGAGCACGTAGGGCATTGGACCGGCCCACAGAGAGGATCAAGAGCTCCATGAACACAAGAGCTTACCTTGGGACGGAGACGAGTGAGGACATCACTGGATAACATAGTGGGGAATGTCCAGGGAGCCCTGCCCTAGCCCTGCCTAAGCGCTGACGAGCGCAGACGGGCAGAACTCTGGCTTGACTCCGGCGCGACTATGGCGCGCCCGCTGTACGCGTCCGCTGCACGGAGCAATGGCCGTTTATTTTTATACTCAACCCTATCAAAGATGGCCGCCGCCGTCTCTTCGACCGTGCCCCCGATGAGTCAGCCCTGAATCGGCTGGTCACCCAGGGGAGGAGGCAGAGGAGCGAAAATGCAGCGCTCAATCCTGTGAGTTTTGTCAAGATTTAAAATTAGGCTAAAAGCGGCAGTGCCTCCACCCTCAGTCGGTGGAGACAAGCAGCGAGATAATTCCGCGCGTGCAGGCAGGGGGGGGTAGGACACAGAGGATAAACACAGGAACAAAGTAAAATCAGCTTAAAAGAGTTAAAAGAAGTAGCAGCCCGGCTCAAGCCTCAGGCATCAATGGAATATATATGATATATATATATATATATATATATCTATATATGTGGGACGATAGGCAGCACGATTGTGCTGCAATTGCCGATCCACGGCTAGATTTAAGCTTTTGGGAATTGTGTGTAATATGCTGTTACATGCCCCTTTTGAAACTTACTTGCAGTATGTAAACTGTGTGAGAAAAACATTCTCTAAGATGGCGCCCGTATGAGAATACGAGGCACAGTCCCTTGTTTATGTTAATTCCCGACAACTCTTGCGCTTTTAAAAATGGTGCTGCGAAATGCATTCTCGTTTGTTTAAATAAAGTTTGGCGTTCAACGCTTTGTGACCCCGCGAGTGCTGTGTGTCTCTTTTGGGCAGGATTCAGAAGGACACTCTTTGGAGCTTAATTTTGGCGCGGTACACCGCCGCGCTACAGCACCCGCCTTTGGAGTGACTCGCTATTGGTGTAACTTTGGAGCGGAATATATATATGTATATCCAACAATTTTTACACCATGTGGAAAAGGCCTCTCAAAATGGAAAATACATCCAAAGATGGAGGGGCATCAGGTGCAGCTCAGATCTGGTTCCACGATTGTCCAAGCCAAACTCGTTTCTGGCTACACGCCCTTGTTCACTGGCAAAGTAAGGAAACACAAGTGAGTTGCAGTCACCTTTTTACTTTGGATGTATTTTCCATTTCGAGAGGCCTATTCCACATGGTGTAAAAATTGTTGGATTTGTATCGGCTGGCCCCGGCCGAGGAAAAGGCCTGCAGCGGAAAGGCAGATCAAGAGACCACGATCACGTGGTTCTCAATGATAAATTGGTTTCCTGTTGTAAGGCAGAGATATGGCATGGGTGATGGCATGGACTGTGTTGCCAAACCCACTTGGGATTTTATTAATTATAATTAGAGGCACAATGTGAAGCCCACCGAGGTAAAACAGAATTGCAGGACTACCAAGCACAGAATACCTTGCGATTGGGCAGGCTGGATTTGATTAAAAAGGTGACTGCAACTCACTTGTGTTTCCTTCACTTTGCCAGTGAACAAGGGCGTGTAGCCCGAAACGCGTTTGGCGCGGACATTTGTAACACCAGATCGGAGCCGCACCGAATGCCCCTGCAACTTTGGATGTATTTTCCATTTCGAGAGGCCTTTTCCACTTGGTGTAAAAATTGTTGGATTTGTATTGGCTGGCCCCGGTCGAGGAAAAGGGTCACTGCGGAAAGGTGGATCAAGAGACCCCGATCGCGTGGTTCTTAATGACGAATTGATTTCCTGTTGTAAGGCAGAGATATGGCAGGGGTAATAGGATGGACTGTGTTGCCAAACCCACTTGGGATTTTATTCATTATAATTAGAGGCACAATGTAAAGCCCACCGAGGTAAAACAGATTTGCAGGACTACCAAGCACAGAATGCCTTGCGATTGGGTGGGGCTGAATTTGAATAAAAAGATGACTGCAACTCACTTGTGTTTCCTTACTTTGCCAGTGAACAAGGGCGTGTAGCCTGAACCGCGTTTGGCTTGGACAATCGTGGCACCAGACCTGAGCCACACCTGATGCCCCTGCACCTTTGGATGTATTTTCCATTTCGAGAGGCCTTTTCCACATGGTGTAAAAATTGTTGGAGATATATATATGTATATATATATATATATTCACTGAAAAAACCATAGGTTATACACCATATATAGTTAGGAATTAGCATTTAAAAAACCTTATTTTACTCACACAAAACCATTGAAATTCCATATATAGTTAGTTGCACTAACTATATATCGCGCACCCGCAATCCACTGCTGATCATGTCACATATTACATCATTCATGACATGGTCAGTGACATCACTGATGACATCACTGATGACATCTCAAATGACATCACTGATGACAACATGCAGTGACTGTATTTTTCTGTAAAGTTAAAATATGTCTTGAGTGGATGTATAAGTGTCTGGATGAAGGATTTAGTAGGTGCATGACTGACTGTATGAGTGAGTGATTAAATGTGTCTCACTGAATGCATGGGTTAGTGACTAAACTGTCTTAATTTGTGCATCATTATGTCTGTTGTTCTGTAAACTGCTGCATGTGTTGATCATTAGCTATACGAGAGGCTATATGTGTTATTAATTGGTTGCCCAAGTATTTCTATGGGAGATTGAGTTTGTGTGGGGGTGGCTGGAAGGTGTGTGACTCTATGCATAGATGTGTGAGCAGTTTATTCACTAGGTGTATGAGTTCAAGAGTGCATGTGGAAACAGCTACATGGGCAGTTGACTGTGTGCATGAGTGTATTGATGAGTGAATGGATATCTCAATGCTACATGTCATAGTAAGTACATATGTAAAACACAGTACATGTGAGAGTTGGCATATATAAATAACTGTGCATGAGAGCCACTGAATGAGTGAGTGGTTGTATCGATCATTGTGAACTTGTATCAGGGATTGTATAAGAGAGTAAATATGTGTTAGTATATGTTTCAATAAGTAAGGTGTGTTTAACTGTATAGTTGAAGAAATGGAGGTGAGATTGTTTCTTTGCATGACTGACTGGGTGTGTGAGTAACTCCATGGATGAGTGGCAGTGTGTGAGTGTCTGTTTACACTGAGTGTATCTAAGGTTATATTAGAGTCTGAAGAGGTTTATCGTATTAGCACAAGAATGATGTCAAATGAGATGTCATCAGTGATGTCATCAGTGATGTCATTTGAGATGTCATCAGTGATGTCATCAGTGATGTCACTGACCATGTCATGAATGATGTAATATGTGACATGATCAGCAGTGGATTGCGGGTGCGCGATATATAGTTAGTGCAACTAACTATATATGGAATTTCAATGGTTTTGTGTGAGTAAAATAAGGTTTTTTAAATGCTAATTCCTAACTATATATGGTGTATAACCTATGGTTTTTTCAGTGAATTTTCAAGGTTTTGTAAATGCTAATTCCTAACTATATATAGTCTATAACCTATGGTTTTTTCAGTGAATTTCAATGGTTTTTTAATAGCAAATATCATAAGCTGTCGAATGTCAAGTACGTGGTAAGTAAAAACATTTTCGTGTTTATGCACACTGATCTGCTTTGAATACTGCCCCCCACCCCTCATTTCTATTAGGAGTACTCTCTCTTTGCAGATAGTGAAGGGTAGTTAACGCAGCCCTTTGCCCCCTTTGTAATACGTCGTGCCTGCTTCTCTCTCCATTTGATTGATTGTTCTCTTTGGTTCATTCTCTATTTACAAACAAGCACAGAGTCGCAATACTCTGTTTAGTCTTTGCAGATAGCGAAAAATCGTGTAAAAAAACAAAAGGAATCGAGCAAAATCAGTAGGCCACTAATGGGATCTCTTTTTGACCTCGCTAAAATAGAAACATTAGGAACAACCTGTTGAAAATAGCAATGCGTATGTACATAAGCGGCGTTCATTTGTGTTCACAGTACCCCTTGTTGATTGTTTCAATCGAGCATTGAATTGTTCGAAGTTAATTCTCTTAAGGATCTTCTCTACCTGCAAACGAGGAAGAATAGGAATATTCTCTCTCCCTTTGCAGATAGTGAAGGGTAGGTAACGCAAGCCTTTAACACGTCGTACCTATTTCATTCCTCATTGATTGATTGATTGTCCGAACATTGACTGTTTGGGAATTAGTTATTTTTGGAGGTATTCCCTGTTTGCATATAAACGTAGGAAAATCTTTGCAAGTAGTGAAAGGGTACGTAATGCGGACCTTTCTCCCCCGTTGTAATCTGTCATGCCTATCTACTCCCCACTGATTGATGCACCTTTTTCACCCGGACCATTTACTAGAGATACGTCATCTGGCCCGACCAGAGAGCACCCCTAGTGAAAAGGACATATGCAATAATAACGAAGTGATCACTGTATCCTGTTAACAGAAACTTTACCATGAAACAACCTGGAAAGAAAAAAATAGGAAAACGAAAATCAGTAGGCCACTGATGAACATGAACTTTTATTAAACAACAAACAAAGAAACGATAACATAACGTAATGATAAAACCTATTAATGTCCTAGAAACAAGAAAACGTTAAACTATGCCAGTGGTGAGAGACCAGAAAAACAGTCCGAGAAACCAAATCCGAGAAACCAAATCACCCCTCGCTGTCCCAACTCATGCACTCTGAAAGTTCAAAGTTTTGAGGAGTGCTTGTAACATTGTCTGAAGCCTATTTGCAATTGCTTCATCTTCACTATTCTTAAAGTAAGTGGGGGCTGTTGTGATGCGGTGCCACCCTGAACCGCTTGACGGAGGCCCCCGAGGGACGGTGTCATGTCGCGGACTCGGAGGGGGCGCTTGGCTCCGGCCCCCTCCCCAAGTCGTGTTGCCCTGGTGTGGCCTGAGATCGCCCCCGACATAGGTGGCCGGCTCCCGGGGTCAAGCGGAACTTTTTTCCTTTTGGTGACTCTTCCATTCTTCACCTTGTCCCACAATCCGTTTCACCTAAAGACACGCTGTAGTGGGGCACCCCTTTTCCGTTTCATTTGCCATTCAGCCCGCTTTTGCTACACTGTGCCTCTTCCGCTATTCAGCTGTTTACCGCCCGCTCTTTCGACTACAGCGTCTCGCTCACCATGTACTTGAGTTGCTCCCGCTCTTGCGGCGCAGCGATAGGCGGCTGCCACAGGACTCTCAAAATGGCGGCCATCTCTTCAGATTTGGGCGTGGTCCACTAAAATGGGCCTGCGACACCTTGGAACTCGGACGCTTGTCTGCTAGAGCTTGGGCTCCATTCTCGAAAGCGTCCCCTCATCCTTGAAGATTCTACAAAAGTCTTGGGGGGCCCCCGACTCCCGCAGGCTTCTGGTGGGGAGCGCCTAGCATGATTGCTCGTGGAATGGCCACGACGGAGCTACGAAATGGTGGTGCTCTCATGCTAACGCCAGCTTCAGTCTGAAACATCCAGAAACACTGTAGACTACCAATTCGATCAGTTCCGGTAGCGCTCCAACGTGACCCGGTAGAGAAGAACTTGCCCTCCCCTCTTTGACTGATGGTTCTTGTTGCCTGTCCCTTCTGTTGTCATTTAACAGAACTATTTAGCCTGCTGAAAGGGGTTGTGTGCCGTCCGCTGGTTGGTGGAGACATTTTCACTATATTCTGGACCTGCGTTGTCGCGTAATGCGTCATATGACGCGCCGCGTTAGAAAGTTTAATAAATTATTAAACACAATAAACAATCCTTAAAAAATAAAAGTCTATCATTCATTTTTCATTGCAGTACGCTGCCCAGAAAGCTTCCCGGTTCCCGGACCGGGCGCTACCCACGCAAAAAAACAAAAAAAAAATTATTTTTTTTTGCCCCGCGGGGCCGTTTTAAAGCCTCCACATTAAACCTAGGGGGTCAGGGAGGATCTACTATGCCCCCTTATGGTTATTTGCCCCTTTGTTTTGGCCTCCTCTTGTCTCTCGATCCTACCGAGAGACAAGATGGCGGCAGCTACGGACTTTTTGGAATGTTGACAGACGCCAGAGAACCAATCAGCTTCGCTTCACAAAGCTCCGTTGCGCGAAAGGTACGCGTCCTGGAGCGCTGCCCGGTCCGCTGCTACAGATATATATCTTTTTTTAAACGTTAATTTCTCAAAATCCACTGGAGCACATATATTGAGACCTACAAAAGGCACATCGGGCTACCAGTCCCTACAATTTTGCCAAGTTTCGTGCAAATCTATTCAGCCGTTCGGGCTAAAAGTGAGGCTAACCGCCCTATGGAAAAATCAATGTTAAAAACACGTTTTGGGACCCCCCTTTTTTCTCGGCCCCCCCTTGACGAAACCCCCCCAAATTTTCAGGGGCTGCTCAGAAACAAAATGTGCCATTTTCCTGAAAATTTCAGCCAATTCCGTCCACAAACGCCAAAGTTATTAGACATAGAATTTTCAAAAAACCCATAGGGAAAAAATCCTAACTATATATACCTACTGGCGACCGCCAGTAGGTAATATATATATATATATATATATATATATATATATATATATATTACCTACTGGCGATAGCCAGTAGGTATATATAGTTAGGATTTTTTTCCTATGGGATTTTTGAAAATTCTATGTCGAATAACGTTGGCGTTTGAGGACAGAATTGGCTGAAATTTTCAGGAAAATGGAACATTTTGTTTCTGAGCAGCCCCTGAAAATTTGGGGGGGTTTCGTCAAGGGGGGGCCGAGAAAAAAGGGGGGTCCCAAAACGTGTTTTTCCCATGCAATTTTCCATAGGGCGGTTGGCCTCACTTTTAGCCTGAACGGCTGAATGGATTTACACCAAACTTGGCAAAATTGTAGGGACTGGTAGCCCGATGTGCCTTTGCTATGTCTCAAGATATAGGCTCCAGTGGTTTTTACGAAAATTAACTTTGAAAAATATATATTGGGCTACATTGGGCTATATATATGTTGGAGCCCAAATGTAGCCCAATGTAGCCCAAAGATGGCCACCAGAGACAAAAAAAACAAATGTAGCCCAAATATCAGCCAGATGTAGCCCAACTATAGCCCAATGACAGAATGTCCCAGAGTGTTCTAAAGAACAACTAGAGTGCTAACAGTCCTACTTATTACAAAGGTATGGCACACCGGAAGCCATCTTGATTGGAATAAAGTGGTAACTCTTAAAACATTTAATTTAAAAAGGAACAAAATGAGGGGGTTCATTTTGCCATAGAAAGTATGATTAGCGAATATATGACGAAATCCCGCATGTACTATTAGGCTGCAAATTAAAATAACGAAAACTTTTAGAACGAATATGCCTTTAGCATACACTAAACAACTAAACTACCCTAAACCCTAAAACACTACCCCCAGCATGACCCTACACTACACAAACAGTACAACACTACCCTAAACCCTAAAACACTACCCCCAGCATGACCCTACACTACACAAACACTACAACACTACCCTAAACCCTAAAACACTACCCCCAGCATGACCCTACACTACGCAAACACTACAACACTACCCAAAACCCTAAAACACTACACCCCAGCATGACCCTACACTACGCAAACACTACAACACTACCCTAAACCCTAAACCCTAAAACACTACCCCCAGCATGACCCTACACTACACAAACACTACAACACAACCCTAAACCCTAAAACACTACCCCCAGCATGACCCTACACTACGCAAACACTACAACACAACCCTAAACCCTAAAACACTACCCCCAGCATGACCCTACACTACGCAAACACTACAACACTACCGTAAACCCTAAAACACTACCCCCAGCATGACCCTACACTACGCAAACACTACAACACTACCCAAAACCCTAAAACACTACACCCCAGCATGACCCTACACTACGCAAACACTACAACACTACCCTAAACCCTAAAACACTACCCCCAGCATGACCCTACACTACGCAAACACTACAACACTACCCAAAACCCTAAAACACTACACCCCAGCATGACCCTACACTACGCAAACACTACAACACTACCCTAAACCCTAAAACACTACCCCCAGCATGACCCTGCACTACGCAAACACTACAACACTACCCTAAACCCTAAAACACTACCCCCAGCATGACCCTACACTACGCAAACACTACAACACTACCCTAAACCCTAAAACACTACCCCCAGCATGACCCTACACTACGCAAACACTACAACACTACCCAAAACCCTAAAACACTACCCCCAGCATGACCCTACACTACGCAAACACTACAACACTACCCAAAACCCTAAAACACTACCCCCCAGCATGACCCTACACTACGCAAACACTACAACACTACCCAAAACCCTAAAACACTACTCCCAGCATGACCCTACACTACGCAAACACTACAACACTACCCAAAACCCTAAAACACTACCCCCAGCATGACCCTACACTACGCAAACACTACAACACTACCCAAAACCCTAAAACACTACACCCCAGCATTACCCTACACTATGCAAACACTACAACACTACCCAAAACCCTAAAACACTACACCCCAGCATGACCCTACACTACGCAAACACTACAACACTACCCAAAACACTAAAACACTACCCCCAGCATGACCCTACACTACGCAAACACTACAACACTACCCAAAACCCTAAAACACTACCCCCAGCATGACCCTACACTACGCAAACACTACAACACTACCCTAAACCCTAAAACACTACACCCCAGCATGACCCTACACTACGCAAACACTACAACACTACCCAAAACCCTAAAACACTACCCCCAGCATGACCCTACACTACGCAAACACTACAACACTATCCTAAACCCTAAAACACTACGCCCAGCATGACCCTACACTACGCAAACACTACAACACTACCCTAAACCCTAAAACACTAGCCCCAGCATGACCCTACACTACGCAAACACTACAACACAACCCTAAACCCTAAAACACTACCCCCAGCATGACCCTACACTACGCAAACACTACAACACTACCCTAAACCCTAAAACACTACCCCCAGCATGACCCTACACTACGCAAACACTACAACACAACCCTAAACCCTAAAACACTACCCCCAGCATGACCCTACACTAAACAACCACCACAACTCTACACTACACTAACACAACACTACACTACACAACACTACACTACACTACACTACACAATCACTAACCCACGAAAAAATTAACACAAACCCACTTACCTCTCTCGTCATTGTGGTTTTCACAACGCAAATGCATTTACCATACATGCCTTTAAAACGTAATTCTTTGTAAAGGCATGCGCGATAAATGCACATGCGTTTTGAAACAATGCGGGATAATGGTATGCGAGGTCAATGACCTTGTGGGATAATGGTATGCGGACTGAAAGTCTGCGGGATAAAAAATGCGGGAAAATGGCTGCAAACCATGATTAGCAGCAGACTTCCCTGGTGAGCACTAGCTTTACTACAGTGATCTAATGAGCAACTAGAGTGCTAACATTCAGAATTTATGGCAAATGTGTGACACATCTGAATGCCTTCTTGGTAGAACCAAAGTAAACAAGCATTGAAAATGCAATAGATCTCGCCCTCGTTTAAGTTAAAGCCATTCTGTTTGTAATGAGGTGGCTTTTTAGCTTTGCTTTTATTAGTGTTTTTAAAACTTTCATGTAAATAACATGCATATGTATGCATAAATGTATATGTATGCATGCATTTATATTTATATAGATATGCAGATTATATATGTTTATATATGTATATTACCTACTGGCGATAGCCAGTGGGTATATATAGTAAGGATTTTTTCTCTATGGGATTTCTGAAAATTCTATGTCTAATACCTTTGGCGTTTGTGGACGGAATTGGCTGAAATTTTCAGGAAGATGGCAGATTTTGTTTCTGAGCAGCCCCTGAAAATTTGGGGGGGTTTCGTCAAGGGGGGCCAAGAAAAAAGGGGGGTCCCAAAACGCGTTTTTCCCATTCATTTTTCCATAGGGCGGTTGGACTCACTTTTAGCTCGAACGGCTGAATAGATTTACATGAAACTTGGCAAAATTGTAGATATGGTTTGCCTGACGTGCCTTTGCTATGTCTCAATATATGTGCTCCAGTGGATTTTGAGAAATTAACGTTTAAAAAAATATATATATCTGTGACAGCGCTCCGGTTAGCGCCCCGGTTCGCGTACCTGACGCGTAACGGAACTTCGCGAAGCGAAGCTGATTGGCTCTCCGGTGTCTGTCAACATTCTAAACAGTCCGGAGCGGCCGCCATCTTGTCTCTCGGTACGATCGAGAGACAAGATGTGGTGAAAAACGAAGGGGGAAATGAAGGAAAGGGGGCAAGGTAGACCACTCCTGACCCCCTAGGATTGATGAGGGGGATATTAAAGTGCCCCGCGGGGCAAAAAATTAAATTTTTTTTTTTTTGCGATTTTACGCCGTAGAGGCGCGTCCCGGTACGCGAACCGGGCAGCTCACCGGGCAGCTCACCGGGCAGCTCACCGGGCAGCTAACCGGGCAGCTAACCGGCAGCGTAGCTGTCAACATTGTAAACAGTCCGGAGCGGCCGCCATCTTGTCTCTCGGTAGGTTCGAGAGACAAGATGTGGTGAAAAAAGAAGGGGGAAATGAAGGAAAGGGGGCAAGGTAAACCCCTCCTGACCCCCTAGGATTGATGAGGGGGATATTAAAGTCCCCCGTGATTTTTCGCGGTAGAGGCGCTTCCCGGTACGCGAACCGGGCAGCTAACCGGCAGCGTAACGGGAGTCCGCCATCTTGTGTTTTTGGAGCATCCGGTTCGCGTACCGGGTAGCGTCCCGGTAAGCGTAACAAGGGGAAAACCAAGAGAAACAGTAAAAAAAAAATTAAGGGAATAGATTTCCAGCAAACTTGGCAAAATTGTAGGAACTGTTTGTTTGATGTGCCTTTGCAAGGCCTCAAGATATGTGCACGTGTGGATTTTGTCTAATTAAGGTTAAAAAATATATATATATCTGTAAGCGTGCTCCGGCACGCTTACGTTACGGGTTTTGTTTGCGCTGCAGAGCCGATACGTCACGGTTATGCGACGCGCCATGAGGCGTCTCACGTGGCTACGTGATACGTCACGTAATAAAGAATATATTTTACAGCTATAGAAATTAGCTTTTAAAAAACCAATGAAATTCACTGAAAAAACCATAGGTTATAGACCATATATAGTTAGGAATTTGCATTTACAAAACCTTGAAAATTCACTGAAAAAACCATAGGTTAGAGACCATATATAGTTAGCTGGACATTTTATTGACATAAAACCAATGAAATTCCATATATAGTTAGTTGCACTAACTATATATCGCGCACCCGCAATCCACTGCTGATGATGTCACATATTACATCGTTCATGACATGGTCAGTGACATCACTGATGACATCACTGATGACATCTCAAATGACATCACTGATGACATCACTGATGACATCTCAAATGACATCACTGATGACATCATGACACACCAATACCAGTTACTACATACGCACTCACTGATTCCTACGTCTACACACACATTCACTCATTCACCCATACAATCACTCATACATACAGTCACTCATTATTACAACACTATCATATGCACTCATACACCTATGCAGACACTCACACACTGCCACTCATCCATGGAGTTACTCACACACCTAGTCAGTCCTGTAAAGAATCAATCACACTTCCATTTCCTCATCTATACAGTTAAACACAGAACACCATACTTCAGTGACATCACTGATGACATCACTGATGACATCTCAAATGACATCACTGATGACATCATGACACACCAATACCAGTTACTACATACGCACTCACTGATTCCTACGTCTACACACACATTCACTCATTCACCCATACAATCACTCATACATACAGTCACTCATTATTACAACACTATCATATGCACTCATACACCTAGTCAGTCCTGTGAGGAATCAATCACACTTCGATTTCCTCATCTATACAGTTAAACACAGAACACCATACTTTTCACACATATACTAACACATACTTACTCTCTTATACAATCACTGATACAAGTACACATTGATATGCACAGAGTCACACACCTCCCAGCCAGCCACACACACACTCAGTCTTCCATACATCCACTCATTCTTCAATATGTAAAACATATTTAAACTTTACAAAAACACACAGACACTAGATGATGTCATCAGTGATGTCATTTGAGATGTCATCAGTGATGTCATCAGTGATGTCATTTGAGATGTCATCAGTGATGTCATCAGTGATGTCACTGACCATGTCATGAATGATGTAATATGTGACATCATCAGCAGTGGATTGCGGGTGCGCGATATATAGTTAGTGCAACTAACTATATATGGAATTTCATTGGTTTTATGTCAATAAAATGTCCAGCTAACTATATATGGTCTCTAACCTATGGTTTTTTCAGTGAATTTTCAAGGTTTTGTAAATGCAAATTCCTAACTATATATGGTCTATAACCTATGGTTTTTTCAGTGAATTTATATATATATATATATATATACACATATATATACACATGTATATACACATATATATATTTATGTTTAAATTATTTTAAATTTACGTTTTTTTTTTTGGGAGCAGACCCCTCCTTCCGTCTTTTCAAATAATTGTTATTCCCCCCTTTTTAACCTTACCACTCCAATCCTTACCCACCATTAAACAATAAAAATACCCTTATCACCTAATACCCACTCCTAAACCCTAAAGACACCTTTACCACCCTATACCCCTACCCATCACTAAAAATACCCTTACTACCCTATAACCTTAACTGCCTCCAAACCCTATTTCATATATATTGTTTATATAACTAATCACAAAGTGCGATCAGCGTCGTGACCAAGGTGTTTAAACACCAAAACGTGTTGATGTCTCTTCCGCATTCGAGAAAAACAAAAACAAACTGGATTTACACTCAGCATTGGAGTGCCAAGGTTTCCTTACGAGAGAAAGCCAGAAAAGTGATTTGAATCGCAGTGCACGGCGAAACACTGCCTACGAGCACCATTGGTGGTTTGGTAGCCGGGAGGCAACACGCCGAACCCAGGATAGAGATAGATAAAGGCATTATGTCGTAATGCCAGAGTTGTAAAGGCCGTTTCACCTTCTGTGCAAGGTAATGACCGTACAAATGTCTTGGAATGAGCTTGAAGGCCCCAAGGAGCATACACTCCTCCAATTTTCTAATGTTTGGAAAATGAATTGCAATTGACCAGATAAAAGATACCTTTGCAACTTCACTGCTTGAACTAAGACCAACACAAGGAATGCTCAGAAAAGTTGAAGGGATTTACATTTCCAGCAAAAACGTCAACACTGGAGATATTTATTTTGTCCAAGGCCTCCAAAGAAGCAATGAGGTCCAGGCTGAAAAATTAGCAAAATTTCATGATTGGAAGAAAGTTCTGTAAAAATCTTTGGAAATTAGAATGGACTGTCTGGAGCACAACCATTCAGCTGGCTCACCATGCCACAAAAGTACTCTCCACCATGAGCCAATATGAGCATCCAACAAAATACACTAGACAGAATTCTTAACATACAATTAGAATTAGCTACATACATCAAGTAGTTGGCTATCTTGGTACCCCAAAGAGCTTGCCCTCAAGAAACCAACCAACATATTCATTTGCAGGGACATGAGAGTCTACTCTCCTAGATAATGTGTAAGCAGTTGGCATAACTCTTCAACACCAAAATTGTACACCCACAGGCCAATGTTTCGTTAGCAGCTAAATAATTGAGAATACGACCAGAGTAGAATACGTTATCAAAAACTCAAACAGACTCTGGTTTCTGATGGCACCGTCAAAACAATGTGGCAAGTCACTGAAATGCAAAAAGCCCTACCAGGATTTATCAGTGGCAGAATGTACACTATCCAAATGTAAGATTCATAATGCAGATGTCACAAAATTATTGTTTTCAAGGATGTTCATTATCTCGACAGCTAATTAAGAAAGGGATCACAAAGCCTGCTCCTGTACTGCTATACATGAAAAACACACTTATAAGAAAAAGAATTGAACATATTCAAAGGTTTAATTGGTACCGTTGTCTTCCTTTTTAAACCTACAGCCAGCGGACGTGGCATAGGACGGCTTATGGGTTTCAAGTCACTTTTACTTGAAGAAGGCAGCTCTGGTTTCCCACTTGGTTCCCTTGAAACATTAGCACCATTTTTTTGTGCTTCAACTGTGATTAGATACCGATCACTTTCCAGGTCATCCCCAGGACAGAGCTACAAGCAAAAGAATGGTTAATGTAAAATAACAACAATATAATTGTTTCAACCATTGCTTTACAAGTAATACATGATACAATAGTTGTTCCAAAGCATATTAAAAAAACTGTCTAACATTTCAGAAAAAATATCGGATAATAGCGCCAAGACCCAAGAAGAAATGTTATTATACACTCTCAATATTTCAACATTTCAGTGGGAATGTAGCTCATTTAAATGTTTTTTGAAAGGTAAAGCGGTCTATAACCAGTTGTTTCATAATTCATAACTGTCTAGCATTCAAATTAATTTAGTACTGACACGCTTGTATCTACAAGTATTGGTACCCACTGTCATGGGAAAGTAAACAGGTTAATTCAGATATTTTCTCTGATAATAACTAGTGGATCTTTGGTAGAGCAGGTGTTGGGTTTAAAGTCCAACTCGCCTCTCTCAACTGACTGAGTTAGATGGCCAACACATGGCTGTATTTGAGAAAGTCTATGCCATGGATGAAAGTGGAGTTAGGTTTTTGAAATTATTACAAACCTCTAAAAAAAGCTTAAAGACCAGTTTGCTAATCTAAGATCCTTGCATGGCCTCACTGTAGTCTGTCAGCTCTGACCTCTTGTGGCAAAACTGTGACTCACAGACTACCCATTGAGTAGTTGCATCTGAAATCTTGGAGACTTTCATGCAGGTGGACAATCCTGACAGTGCGGGTTTCTCATTGGCTAAAACCTTGGAATAGGCCAGTATATCAAGTACGTAAGAACAGGGAATTCCAAAGTCAAACTCATGATCAATGGTTGCATTTCAACTGTTCCATTGCTGATCTCGGAACCCTCAATTGAACACTATGTTCTCTATTTCTTCCTTCCCTGCTTTGATTTACTGCAAATTGTGCCTAATGCTCATTTTAACAGAATATTATATATTTTTTAATTGCGAGTGCAGCTCTGCTTCACTGATGATTTATTTTATTGAGTCCTTGAAGGAGGAGTTTGCAGATTTAAATTTTCCTTTGATTATTATATTTCTGATTTTAGCCTGTTCTAAAACGTTGCATTGGTTCAATGTTGATGGTCATGGAACCTCTGCTTTCATCCAGAATCTGTAAAGCTGTGCTTTATAAAACCAGTTTCTGCATGGACTCTACTTTCCATGGCCTTGCCTGCGTTACAAGGAGTATCTCCCTCCTGTGCTTCATTCAGCTCTGCCGTAAGTTTTACTTCCTCCTAAACATGCTAAAGTGCAGTGCCTTGCCTTGCACATGCAAGATGATCTATTCTATTCTGTACCATCAGGCATTTTGTTTGTAGCCTGATCATCTTGTGATATTTATACGATTACAAATCATTATATGAAACCCTCAGTAATTACTCCTGAATGATCTTCTTACTTTAGTCCAACTGCCTAGTCTCCAAACATAAGGGAATCTCGGAAACAGCAATATCCTTCTCACTTTGATTGTAAGTGAAGCACACCGACTCATTTCTCCAATTTCCTGTCAATTTTGAACATGACGTCAACCATCTTTTTCAACAGGACAAGTAAAATCTGAGAGAACACCAAAGATAGGTCTGGCACCATGATTTTACAGGCACTGGGGTTTGTCTATCCATTTTTGCATAAGGCTGAGCTTGATAGTGCTGCAGTAACAAAATCTCAAAGAACATAGCAGCGTGAAATTTGAGTCATAATGAGTGTGGGTGTGAGATAAAGGGTTCTAAGAGAAGGGTGAGTGAGTGAGTAAATGATAAAACAAGCTAAGGGACCCACTCACAGTATTTTAACCTGCCAAGGGAACCTATAAATTAAACTTAATTCACCCAAGTATCCCTTAGCTAGTTTTATCATTCACTCACCCTTCTCTTAAAACCCTTTATCTCAAACCCACACTCATCATACGGCAGTACCCGTACCAATAAAAGATATCTGCTAAAGCGACCCATCGAGGGACCCGTAGGGCATTGCAGCACCGGCCCGACGAGGAGCAACGCATGATAATGAAGCATGACATCCCACAGGATGTGTGAGGGCATCAAGAGACAAGACTTAAGCTTGCCTCTAGTATGTGGTCTTTAGACCTAGGCTCCTATTCTCCACTTCTTTTCCTTTTCTCATTTTTGTGGGCGACTATTGTGCCCAGATTTGGAACAGTTACCCTCTGTTTGTATTGAAATTCTTCCTACTTCAAACCTAGCTGTTGCCTCTTTTTCCACAATCCATTATGGTTAGAGCTAGATTTGCTTGAGCTGTCTGAACTGCTGGAACCCCCAGTGACCTTTCCTGGTTGCTTCCCCCATTGGTATTATTTTTATATGGTTCTTTTGTGCCCTGAAGAAGGTCGACCTCGGATTGAGGTCTAAACCGAAAACGTGCACTGGTGCATACTTCGAAATCAGTCAGACCAGGACATTTAGTCCAGTGGAAATTCTGAAATATACAGATGTATATATAAAACAAGGATGTATTATTAACCAACTTTTTCTTTCCCAGTCTATAGAAAATGATATTTTGCTGTTTTTATTGCGGTGCGGTATTCATGTTTGAACGATTAAAGTATGGGAATGGTCTGGTATGATTGTTTGAGAGAATGTGAGTTTGCATGAGATGGTTTGTGGCTTGTTGGTATCCAGTAGTTGCTCAAGGTTTCTTTACACACCAGTGTAAATATTCTGGTTTGTAATTTCTTTCTATTGTCTATACTGCATAAAAAATGTATATATCACAGTAATGTGTTAATAAAAAATAATAAATATGATGTCTTTAATCCTATGAGAAAGATTGAGCTATGAGAAATTGTGTTATTTTGTTTTTGTGTGCTACTTTGCGATTCTTTGCGCTTTCTAATGTATGATTCAATGCACTCTTCACACCCATTTTTTTGGGGCACAGAACCCCAAGTGCAGGCTTCCTTTCCAGTCTATTTGGCCTTTGACTGCCACAAGATCAGGAGGACCCATACCTGTGAGAGGAAGGGAGGCAGTTGCCTATCCTCCAATTGAAGTCTGCATTTTAAGATGATTCCCACTATGTCAAATGACGTAGGTGAGAAATTGGCGCACACACTGGCAGTGCCCGTGTGTGGGAGTCAAGACTGTAAGGAGGCGAGGGAATTATTGACTGTACCCCAGTTGTACAAGAGATTGGGAGGGGAGTTGTTAATGACCCCACAGGAGATCAGCAAGTAAGACTTGCTAGAGGGAGGAGGCGAGGGAGGAGAGTTCGCTGTTGGACAAGGTAAAGGGGGCAGAGAGATAACAATTTACATCAAAATAATGGTAAGCAGTCATTGTCTTCACTTCATATACCACTATGGGGAAAGATGGCTCCATAAACTCCAGATCTACCATTAACTCTAGTGATCAGCAAAATCATATGGAGATGGCTGGTGTTGACCAGCCCAAGATGCCTTGAGGAAAGCCTTTTCTTCTAAAGCACTCTTGCCTTGGGTCAAAAAGTGTAGGTAAGTTAAGAGAAAGTCATGGAGCTTCTTGTGCCTGTGAAAGAGATCACCTCTAAGGTGACTGATTAGAGTGCTGAGAATTACTTCAGCAAATGATAAAACTGTGCTAAATCATCCATTATGCAGTTTTAGGCTAAGGTTGACAGACTTAAAAAGGTCTAGACTCCGCTGAGTTCTCTGCCTTCCAGAAGCGGGTGGATTGAAGGAGTTGTTTGGATTGTTGGACAGGCCCCATGAAGGGCTCGCTCCCTCCCCGCATGACAGGGCCCTGGTCCCGGCCTTCCAGGTACTACCCGCAGAAGCAACACCCAACCCGTCCCCCATGGGACGTCTGCTCCCGGGAATCCCTGTGTCCCTGGCCTGGGCCACCGTCAGCACCCTTGCCCGGACCAGCCGCCATCTTAGACACTGCGCCACGAGGCCGCGTGGCCTCAGCTCGACCCCAACCCCGGGCCTGGCCAGGTCCCGACATCCCGGCACCACCATCCACCCAGGAGGTGAACGGACCACTTGGCAGGTCAATGGGAGTAAGGAGTGTCGATGGCTCTCTCCCGCCAGGTGCCGATCACCCCCAGCCTCCCCGGGCGCTGGCTCCACCCCCCTGCTGGGTGTCTGGACTCCCTCATCCCGGACCTCCCGACCTCCAAGAGCGAGGGTCCGGACATCAAAGAGCGCCAGACCTATAACTGAGGCAGCCCCAGAACAGGAAGGCAGTTGTATCCTGGAGTCGAGAGACACCGCGACGAACTCATCCGTGACGGACTGCTGGCGCTGCCGCAGCCCTGCCTTGTGAACTATTGTCCTGCCTGCTGGCGCTGCCGCGGCCTTCTGCAACCTTCATCCTCATGGGACCTGCTGGCGCTGCCGCGGCCCGTTGTCACCTTCAGCCCCGTGGGACCTGCTGGCGCTGCCGCGGCCCGTTGTAACCTTCATCCTCGTGGGACCTGCTGGCGCTGCCGCGGCCCGTTGCCACCTACGACCTTTTCGGGACCTGCTGGCGCTGCCGCGGCACATTGTAACCTTCATCCTCGTTGGGACCTGCTGGCGCTGCCGCGGCCCGTTGCCACCTACGACCTCTTCGGGACCTGCTGGCGCTGCCGCGGTCTGACCCGTCCGAACACCGAGCTCGAGGATTGTGAGCCATCATCGTTCCACCGCCGTACCTACGGGTACCAAGACTGTCCCGCTACCCCCTTTCCCTACTAGAGACTAGAACTGAGAGGACCACCGTGTCCTGATCTCCTTGTATCATACTGCCTCATTTCAAGAACTGCCTATAAAAGGTATTAATCTGATCTTCGTGTGGTGTCCATCTGTGGGGGGGAAGTTACCTGTCTGTGCGATCGCTGGAGACGGTCCTCACCGGAGGCCTCTCCCCTTGTGCTCGGCCGACCCTCCAGGTCCCCGTCTAACATTGGTGGCCAGCGGCGCGATCCGAACCAACGCGTACCGTACAGACAGTAACTCACCCTACGACTAAAACCACAATGACGACCAAAGAGAGCGGATCGGCAGAGAAGTTCCAGATGGAAAAGCTGGAAGAATACAACCACCGAGAGCTCAAACAATTTTGCATGGACTTAGGCATTGCTACCACCGGGCTAAGCACAAAAGAAGACTTCAAAAACGCCCTAGAGGCCTGGACAGAGACGAATACCGCCACCCCCCGGGACCCCGAAGCCCCGGAAGTCAACACCACCCTGACGGAAGAACGGAGAACAGGCCCCTCCCGAGAAGAGATCCAGGAGCGGGGAAAAAATAGACTACACGAGTTAGACTTGGCACGGCTCAAATTAGACGGAGAATTGAAGCTGGCGGAACAAAAAATAAACTTAGAACACTTACGGCTCAGAGAAGAGCGAGAGGAAAAACAGAGACAGAGGGATCTCGAAGAAAAAAGACTGGCATACGAACACGAGTGCAAACTAGCAGAGATAGAAATGCGCAAACTGAACAAAAACCTAGGGGTGCCCGAGCCACCGCGCTCCCCGGGTACTACCGAGCAGAAGGTCCACATCCCCAAGGATGTGGTCCGAGAATATCACCGAAACGACGACATACAGCAGTGGTTCAAGGCCTATGAGATCGCCATGACTGCCCACCGGGTCGCTCGAAGTGACTGGGGAGCCGGTCTATGGGGGAGATTCGTCAATGAGGGCCGTGATGCCCTGCTGCAGCTTCCGGACCATCAAATGACGTCCTATGACCACAGGAAGGCCGCCCTCCTCAGTCGATATGGGCTTACGCCCGAAATGTACCGCCAGAGGTTCCGCAACTGCACCCGGATCCCAGGTACAACTTGGTTGGAATACGTGAACTATTTCAGCCGGGCCTTCGAGGGATGGATCAAGGGTAACAACGTAACCACTTACGAACAACTCTTCAATCTCATTGTGTGGGAGCACCTCTCCAACAACTGTTTCGTCGAGCTCAGGCAGCACCTCCTCGACAGTAAATTGACTGAACCACGGCAGCTCGCCACCGAGGCGGATCGGTGGGAGAGCACCCGAGTGGCCCGGAGTGGGCCGAACGAGCAGAACAGAACCAACCAAGGTCATCATCGTCCCCGGGGAGGAGGAGGAGGACAGGGCCGGGGCAGAGACGCTGTCCCAGTCGCTCCCGCTAACACCACCCCGCCCCCAGCAGGCCGGGGAAACCCCCCGATGCGCCCGGGGTTCCGAGCCAACGTTACGTGTCATCGATGCCAGCGAGTCGGCCACTATGCCAGTGACCCGACCTGCCCGAAGAACCAGGTTCCCGGGCCCCGCCAGGTGGCGGCCGCCGCCCTAGGAGAAGAACAAGTCTCCGAAGACCCTGAAGCATACGAGTCGGAGCAGTTCGAGTGGGAACCCGCCGCCATGACCCTGGCCTGCCTAGGAGGAAGAGACATGGTCCCGCGGACTCCCCTGCCCGCCAACACTCGGAAGTACAGCCAATGGGTGAGCATAAATGGGCGCAAGGCCGAGGCGCTGCGTGACACCGGGGCCAGTGTGACGGCCGTCCGTTGTCACCTGGTGACCCCAGAACAAATCCTGCCAAACGTGCTTTGCCCCGTCCGGTCGGCAGACAATTCGGAGAGCCTGTGTCGGATGGCCTGCGTCCCCTTCGAATGGGGAGGAGTGTCCGGCATGCTGAAAGTAACTGTCCGCGACGATGCCCCCGTGGACTGCCTCCTGGGGAACGATCTCGAGAGCTCCCCGTGGGCAGCTGTTGAAAGAAGAGAGCATCTGGGGATGTTGGGTCTCCCGGACTGGGCGTGCGTGACCACCCGGTCCATGGCCACCCGCACCATCCCTAGACCAGAAGAACCCGACTGGTCAGCACCTCCGCCCTCGATCGCTCCAGAAGGAGACTTCATCCATACCGACCACCCGGAACCCACCACAGAGGGGTCCGCACAGCCCCCCGAACTTCCCGACCTGGCTCAGTGGCGTCAAGAAGGGGGGCCCACCCAAGAACAATTCCGGCAGGAGCAAAAGACCTGTCCCTCCCTCGAGGGACTGCGACAGCAAGCGCTCGCCCAGGGCCAAGGAGACACCACCGGGGCCCACTGGGCTTATTGGGACAATGATCTCTTGTACAGCGAGCAGAGAATCGCAGAGCTGGGGGCCTGTTGGACAGGCCACATGAAGGGCTCGCTCCCTCCCCGCAGGACAGGGCCCGGGCCACCGTCAGCACCATTGCCCGGCCCAGCCGCCATCTTGGACACGGCACCACGCGGCCGCGCGGCCTCAGCCCGACCCCAACCCTGGGCCTGGCCAGGCCCCGACATCCCGGCACCACCCTCCACCCAGGAGGTGAACGGACCACTTGGCAGGTCAATGGGAGTACGAAGTGTCGATGGCTCTCCCCCGCCAGGTGCCGAGCACCCCCAGCCTCCTCGGGCGCTGGCTCCACCCCCCTGCTGGGTGTCTGGACTCCCTCATCCCAGACCTCCCGACCTCCAAGAGCGAGGGTCCGGACATCAAAGGGCGCCAGACTTATAACTGAGGCAGCCCCAGGACAGGAAGGCAGTTGTATCCTGGAGTCGAGAGACACCGAGAAGAACTCATCCTTGACGGACTGTTGGCGCTGCCACAGCCCTGCCTTGTGAACTATTGTCCTGCCTGCTGGCGCTGCCGCGGCCCTCTGCAACCTTCATCCTCGTGGGACCTGCTGGCGCTGCCGCGGCCCTCTGCAACCTTCATCCTCGTGGGACCTGCTGGCGCTGCCGCGGCCCTCTGCAACCTTCATCCTCGTTGGGACCTGCTGGCGCTGCCGCGGCCCGTAGTAACCTCCATCCTCGTGGGACCTGCTGGCGCTGCCGCGGCCCGTTGCAACCTGCATTCTCGTGGGACCTGCTGGCGCTGCCGCGGCCCGTTGTAACCTTCATCCTCGTTGGGACCTGCTGGCGCTGCCGCGGCCCGTTGCCACCTACGACCTCTTCGGGACCTGCCGGCGCTGCCGCGGTCCGACCCATCCGAACACCGAGCTCGAGGATTGTGAGCTATCACCGTTACACCTCAGTACCCGTAGGTACCAAGACTGTCCCGCTACCCCCTTCCCTTACTAGAGACTAGAATTGAGAGGATCATCGTGTCCTGATCGCCTTGTATCGTACCACTCTACTACCAGAAGTGCCTATAAAAGGTGTTACCCTGATCTTTGTGTGGTGTCCATCTGTGGGGGGGAAGTTACCTGTCTGTGCGATCACTGTGCTCGGCCGACCCTCCAGGTCTCCGTCTAACATTGGTGGCTAGCGGCGCGATCCGAACCAACGCGTACCGTACAGACAGTAACTCACCCTACGACTAAAACCACAATGACGACCAAAGAGAGCGGATCGGCGGAGAAGTTCCAGATGGAAAAGCTGGAAGAATACAACCACCGAGAGCTCAAACAATTTTGCATGGACTTAGGCATTGCTACCACCGGGCTAAGCACAAAAGAAGACTTCAAAAACGCCCTAGAGGCCTGGGCAGAGACAAATACCGCAACCCCCCGGGACCCCGCAGCCCCGGAAGTCAACACCACCCGGACGGAGGAGCGGAGAACAGGCCCTTCCCGTGAAGAGATCCAAGAGCGGGAAAAAAATAGATTACACGAGTTAGACTTGGCACGACTCAGATTAGACGGAGAATTGAAACTGGCGGAACAAAAAATAAACTTAGAACACTTACGGCTCAGAGAAGAGCGAGAGGAAAAACAGAGACAGAGAGACCTCGAAGAAAAAAGACTGGCATACGAGCACGAGTGCAAACTAGCGGAGATAGAAATACGCAAACTGAACAAAAACCTAGGGGTGCCCGAGCAACCGCACTCCCCGGGTCCTACCGAGCAGAAGGTCCACATCCCCAAGGATGTGGTCCGAGAATATCACCGGAATGACGACATACAGCAGTGGTTCAAGGCCTATGAGATTGCCATGACCGCCCACCGGGTCGCTCGAAGTGACTGGGGAGCCGGTCTATGGGGGAGATTCGTCAACGAGGGTCGTGATGCCCTGCTGCAGCTTCCGGACCATCAAATGACGTCCTATGACCACATGAAGGCCGCCCTCCTCAGTCGATATGGGCTTACACCCGAAATGTACCGCCAGAGGTTCCGCAACTGCACCCGGATCCCAGGTACGACGTGGTTGGAATACGTGAACTATTTCAGCCGAGCCTTCGAGGGGTGGATCAAGGGTAACAACGTAACCACTTACGAACAACTCTTCAATATCATTGTGTGGGAGCACCTCTCCAACAACTGCTTCGTCGAGCTCAGGCAGCACCTCCTCGACAGTAAATTGACTGAACCCCGGCAGCTCGCCACCGAGGCTGACCGGTGGGAGAGCACCCGAGTGGCCCGGAGTGGGCCGAATGAGCAGAACAGAACCAACCAAGGTCATCATCGTCCCCGAGGAGGAGGAGGAGGCCCGGGCCGGGGCAGAGACGCTGTCCCGGCCGCACCCACTAACGCCACCCCGGCCCCAGCAGGCCGGGGAAACCCCCCGATGCGCCCGGGGTTCCGAGCTAACGTGACGTGTCATCGATGCCAGCGAGTCGGCCACTATGCCAGTGACCCGACCTGCCCGAAGAACCAGGCCCCCGGGCCCCGCCAGATGGCGGCCGCCGCCCTGGGAGAAGAACAAGTCTCCGAAGACACGGAGACCTATGAGTCGGAGCAGTTCGAGTGGGAACCCGCCGCCATGACCCTGGCATGCCTAGGAGGAAGAGACATGGTCCCGCGGACTCCCCTGCCCGCCAACACTCGGAAGTACAGCCAATGGGTGAGCATCAATGGGCGCAAGGCCGAGGCCCTGCGTGACACCGGGGCCAGTGTGACGGCCGTCCGCTGTGACCTGGTGACCCCAGAACAAATCCTACCAAACGTACTTTGCCCCGTCCGATCGGCAGATAACTCGGAGAGCCTGTGTCGGATGGCCTGCGTCCCCTTCGAATGGGGAGGAGTGTCCGGCATGCTGAAAGTAACTGTCCGTGACGATGCCCCCGTAGACTGCCTCCTGGGGAACGATCTCGAGAGCTCCCCGTGGGCCGCTGTGGAAAGAAGAGAGCATCTGGGGATGTTGGGTCTCCCGGACTGGGCGTGCGTAACCACCCGGTCCATGGCCACCCGCACCATCCCTAGACCAGAAGAACCAGAATGGGCAGCACCTCCGCCCTCGATCACTTCAGAAGAAGACTTCCTCCAGACCGACCACCCGGACCCCACCCCAGAGGGGTCCACACAGCCCCCCGAGCTTCCCGACCTGGCTCAGTGGCGCCAAGAAGGGGGGCCCACCCAGGAACAATTCCGGCAGGAGCAAAAGACCTGCCCCTCCCTCGAGGGATTGCGACAGCAAGCGCTCGCCCAGAGCCAAGGAGACACCACCGGGGCCCACTGGGTTTATTGGGACAATGACCTCTTGTACAGCGAACAGAAAATCGCAGAACTGGGGGCCGGGCGAGTGCTGGTGGTGCCCCTCCACTTCAGAGACTTCCTGTTGAACCTAGCCCATGATGTCCCCCTGGCCGGGCACCTGGGCCAAGACAAGACCTACCACCGCCTGGTGACTCACTTTTTTTGGCCCAAAATGAGAAATGACGTATCCAACCATTGCCGGTCCTGCCCGACCTGCCAGGCCAGCGGGAAGAGCGGCCGCAAACTCAAGGCACCCCTACAACCATTCCCCGTGGTGACCACCCCGTTCGAAAGGGTGGGAATAGACATTGTGGGGCCCCTGGACCCCCGAACAGCACAGGGGCATCGCTTCATCCTGGTCCTGGTGGACCACGCTACCCGCTATCCTGAGGCGGTCCCCCTTCGTACTATAACAGCCCCAGTAGTGGGTCGAGCCTTGATGGGGATCTTCTCTCGAGTGGGCTTCCCCCGGGAAGTCGTCAGCGACAGGGGTACGAACTTTATTTCAAAGTATATGAAATCCCTCTGGCAGCAGTGCGGAGTCACTTACCGCTTCACCACCCCCTATCACCCCCAGGGGAACGGACTAGTCGAGCGGTTCAACCGCACCCTCAAGGGGATGATCATGGGGCTGGAAGAACCCCTACGCCGCCAGTGGGACGTGCTACTACCGTGCCTCCTCTTCGCCTACCGAGAAGTCCCCCAGAAGTCCCTCGGCTTCAGCCCCTTCAAACTCCTGTACGGACACCCCGTTCGCGGGCCTCTCAGCCTAGTGAAGGAGGAATGGGAGATGGCCCCCCTAAAGACCCCCCCGGACGTCTACAAATACCTCCTGACCCTCCGCAATCAGACCCGGAAATTCAGGGAAATCGCTAAAGCCAATCTAGAGGCCAGTCAAGAGGACATGAAGAAGTGGTACGACCAACATGCCTCCTCCATCGAGTTTGAACCGGGTCAGCAGGTATGGGTGATGTCCCCCATCGAACCATGTGCCTTGCAAGACAAATGGACGGGGCCCTTCAAGGTGATCGAGCGCAAGAGTCCCATCACCTATCTCATCGACCTGGAGTCCCCCCGGAACCCCCTCCGGGTCCTCCATGCCAACAGGCTCAAACCCCACTTCATGCGCTCGGAACTCAGCCTGCTGATGGCTACCGACAGTGGTACGGAAGGAGACTCCGAGCCCCTCCCTGACCTACTGAGGACTCGGGAAAGCGATGGCTCGGTGGACGGGGTCCGACTCTCCGAGGCCCTGACCCCAGAGCAGCGTCAAGATTGCCGGGCCCTCCTGCTGCCGTTCGCAAACCTGTTCTCCCTCGCACCCGGAGTCACCTCCTGGTGCCTGCACAACGTGGACACGGGGGACAGTCCTCCTGTCCGACACCGGGCGTACCGAGTACCGGATCGGGTACGTACATGCATCCAAGAAGAAGTCTCCAAGATGCTCGCCCTCGGGGTCATCGAGCCTTCGGACAGTCCCTGGGCCAGCCCGGTCGTCCTGGTCCCCAAGGCCGCGGCACCGGGCACCACACCTGAGCTCCGATTCTGCATCGACTATCGGGGGCTGAACGCGGTCACCCGAACCGACGCTCACCCTATCCCCCGCGCAGATGAACTGGTCGACCGCATGGGGGCAGCCCGCTACCTATGCATCTTTGACCTGACAGCGGGCTACTGGCAGATCGGCCTCACCCCCAGGGCCCAAGAACGTTCCGCTTTCTCCACCCCGGACGGACACTACCACTTCAGAGTGATGCCCTTCGGCATGAAGAACGCTCCAGCCACCTTTCAAAGACTGGTGAACCAGGTATTGGCGGGCCTCGAAGAATTCAGCGCCGCCTACCTGGACGACATCGCGGTATACAGCCGCCACTGGGCAGACCACCTCCACCACCTCCGAGAGGTCCTGCAGGCCCTCCAACAGGCCGGCCTCACCATAAAAGCCAGCAAGTGCCAAATCGGCCAGGGGTCCGTAACCTACCTCGGACACCAAGTGGGGAGCGGTCTGGTGGCTCCCCTCCAACTCAAGGTAGCTGCCATCCAGTCCTGGCAACCCCCCGAGACACAAACAGAGGTCCGAGCCTTCCTGGGGCTCACCAGATACTACCGGCGGTTTGTGAGGGACTATGGCAGCATTGTGGGGCCCCTCACGGAACTCACGTCCAAGAACAGCCCAAAGAGAGTCAACTGGACGCCCGACTGTCAAGCAGCCTTCGAGACGCTGAAGGCCGCCATGTGCACCGCTCCTGTACTCCAGGCCCCCGACTACAGCCGCGAGTTCATCGTGCAGACCGATGCCTCCGACCATGGTATTGGGGCCGTCCTCTCCCAACTGAACACCGAAGGGGTGGACCAACCAGTGGCCTTCATCAGCAGACGCCTACTGCCCCGAGAACAGCGCTGGAGCACCATTGAGCGAGAGGCCTTCGCTGTGGTATGGGCCCTCAAGAAGCTCCGGCCGTACCTCTTCGGAACCCATTTCCGGGTACAGACGGACCATCGGCCCCTGCAATGGCTCATGCAGATGCGGGGGGAGAACCCCAAACTATTGCGATGGTCCATCTCCCTGCAGGGGATGGACTTCACTGTGGAGCATCGCCCTGGTCAAGACCACGCCAACGCGGACGGCCTGTCCCGCTTTTTCCGCCTCGACGAGGAAAGTCCCCAAGAAGATGGGTGACTCTCCCCGCCTTCAGCTGGGGGGGACGCATGTTGGACAGGCCACATGAAGGGCTCGCTCCCTCCCCGCAGGACAGGGCCCGGGCCACCGTCAGCACCATTGCCCGGCCCAGCCGCCATCTTGGACACGGCACCACACGGCCGCGCGGCCTCAGCCCGACCCCAACCCTGGGCCTGGCCAGGCCCCGACATCCCGGCACCACCCTCCACCCAGGAGGTGAACGGACCACTTGGCAGGTCAATGGGAGTACGAAGTGTCGATGGCTCTCCCCCGCCAGGTGCCGAGCACCCCCAGCCTCCTCGGGCGCTGGCTCCACCCCCCTGCTGGGTGTCTGGACTCCCTCATCCCAGACCTCCCGACCTCCAAGAGCGAGGGTCCGGACATCAAAGGGCGCCAGACCTATAACTGAGGCAGCCCCAGGACAGGAAGGCAGTTGTATCCTGGAGTCGAGAGACACCGAGAAGAACTCATCCTTGACGGACTGTTGGCGCTGCCACAGCCCTGCCTTGTGAACTATTGTCCTGCCTGCTGGCGCTGCCGCGGCCCTCAGCAACCTTCATCCTCGTGGGACCTGCTGGCGCTGCCGCGGCCCTCTGCAACCTTCATCCTCGTGGGACCTGCTGGCGCTGCCGCGGCCCTCTGCAACCTTCATCCTCGTTGGGACCTGCTGGCGCTGCCGCGGCCCGTAGTAACCTCCATCCTCGTGGGACCTGCTGGCGCTGCCGCGGCCCGTTGCAACCTGCATTCTCGTGGGACCTGCTGGCGCTGCCGCGGCCCGTTGTAACCTTCATCCTCGTTGGGACCTGCTGGCGCTGCCGCGGCCCGTTGCCACCTACGACCTCTTCGGGACCTGCCGGCGCTGCCGCGGTCCGACCCATCCGAACACCGAGCTCGAGGATTGTGAGCTATCACCGTTACACCTCAGTACCCGTAGGTACCAAGACTGTCCCGCTACCCCCTTCCCTTACTAGAGACTAGAATTGAGAGGATCATCGTGTCCTGATCGCCTTGTATCGTACCACTCTACTACCAGAAGTGCCTATAAAAGGTGTTACCCTGATCTTTGTGTGGTGTCCATCTGTGGGGGGGAAGTTACCTGTCTGTGCGATCACTGTGCTCGGCCGACCCTCCAGGTCTCCGTCTAACAGGGCCGGTCGAGTGCTGGTGGTGCCCCTCCACTTCAGAGACTTCCTGTTGAACTTGGCCCATGATGTCCCCCTGGCTGGGCACCTGGGGCAAGACAAGACCTACCACCGCCTGGTGACTCACTTTTTTTGGCCAAAAATGAGAAATGACGTCTCCAACCACTGCCGGTCCTGCCCGACCTGCCAGGCCAGCGGGAAGAGCGGCCGCAAACTCAAGGCACCCCTACAACCATTCCCCGTGGTAACCACCCCGTTCGAAAGGGTGGGAATAGACATTGTGGGGCCCCTGGACCCCCGAACAGCACAAGGGCATCGCTTCATCCTGGTCCTGGTGGACCACGCCACCCGCTATCCTGAGGCGGTCCCCCTTCGTACTATAACAGCCCCAGTAGTGGGTCGAGCCTTAATGGGGATCTTCTCTCGAGTGGGCTTCCCCCGGGAAGTCGTCAGCGACAGGGGTACGAACTTTATTTCAAAGTATATGAAATCCCTCTGGCAGCAGTGCGGGGTCACTTACCGATTCACAACCCCCTATCACCCCCAGGGAAACGGACTGGTCGAGCGGTTCAACCGCACTCTCAAGGGGATGATCATGGGGCTAGAAGAACCCCTACGCCGCCAGTGGGACGTGCTACTACCGTGCCTCCTCTTCGCCTACCGAGAAGTCCCCCAGAAGTCCCTCGGCTTCAGCCCCTTCGAACTCCTGTACGGACACCCCGTTCGCGGGCCTCTCAGCCTAGTGAAGGAGGAATGGGAAATGGCCCCCCTAAAAACCCCTCCAGACGTCTACAAGTACCTCCTGACCCTCCGCAATCAGACCCGGAAATTCAGGGAGATCGCCAAAGCCAATCTTGAGGCCAGTCAAGAGGACATGAAGAAGTGGTACAATCAACATGCCTCCTCCATCGAGTTTGAACCGGGTCAGCAGGTATGGGTGATGTCCCCCATCGAACCATGTGCCTTGCAGGACAAATGGACAGGGCCCTTCAAGGTGATCGAGCGCAAGAGCCCCGTCACCTATCTCATCGACCTGGAGTCCCCCCGGAACCCCCTCCGGGTTCTCCACGCCAACAGACTCAAACCCCACTTCGTGCGCTCAGAGCTCAGCCTGCTGATGGCTACCGACAGTGGCGCGGAAGGAGACTCCGAGCCCCTCCCTGACCTACTGAGGACCCGTGAAAGAGATGGTTCGGTGGACGGGGTCCGACTCTGTCCCCGTCTAACATGGATATTTCATGGAGATGGTTCTCAGCCCCTCAAGACACAGTGGTAAAAAAAGTAACAAGACTGCCCAAAAGATACCACCCCCTGGAAGTTCGAAAGGGAAGGAAGGATTGCTGATAAAGACGATGAGGCTGATAAGAGGGAATGGTCCTTCAAGCAGCAAATAAGGAACAAAATCAGTTCTTTGCAACAATAAAGAGATACTTATGTTACGTATCTTATCGGAAACAGGAGGTGTTCTCAATTAAACAAGAATTGAAAGAATGAATAACTTTATTGCGAGATTACTTAAAATCATTGCAAAACTTAAGCCAATGCGATCATAATATAGCTTTTCCCCAAGTCGCATACAACCATAGATCCTGGGGTTCCAAACTTCATAAAAGAATAGCAACTTACACAACGGAAGTAACCGAGATTTGTTTGTTAAAAATGTTTGTAAAATGCATGGCAGTTTGATTAGAACAAGCATTTACAATGCAATGGTCTCGGCATCATTAAAGGTAGAGCTATTGGCATTGCTCATGACATTTCTTTTTTTTTCTTTAAATCATAAATAAATGGCATTGTCATTTACATTGTCAATACACACCACTCTGCACTCAACTGCACTCACCTGCACTGCACTGCACTCACCTGCACTGCACTCACCTGCACTGCACTGCACTCAACTGCACTCACCTGCACTGCACTCACCTGCACTCCACTCACCTGCACTGCACTGCACTCACCTGCACTGCACTCACCTGCACTGCACTCACCTGCACTGCACTGCACTCACCTGCACTGCACTGCACTCACCTGCACTCACCTGCACTGCACTCACCTGCACTGCACTGCACTCCACTCAACTGCACTCACCTGCACTGCACTCACCTGCACTGCACTCACCTGCACTGCACTGCACTCACCTGCACTGCACTGCACTCACCTGCACTGCACTCACCTGCACTGCACTCACCTGCACTGCACTCACCTGCACTGCACTGCACTCACCTGCACTGCACTGCACTCACCTGCACTCACCTGCACTGCACTGCACTCACCTGCACTGCACTCACCTGCACTGCACTCACCTGCACTGCACTCACCTGCACGCCACTGCACTGCACTCACCTGCATGCCACTGCACTGCACTCACCTGCACTGCACTCACCTGCACTGCACTCACCTGCACTGCACTCACCTGCACTGCACTGCACTCACCTGCACGGCACTGCACTCACCTGCACTGCACTCATCTGCACTGCACTGCACTCACCTGCACTGCACTCACCTGCACTGCACTCACCTGCACTGCACTGCACTCACCTGCACTGCACTGCACTGCACTGCACTCACCTGCACTCCACTGCACTGCACTCACCAGCACTGCACTGCACTCACCTGCACTGCACTGCACTGCACTCACCTGCACTGCACTCACCTGCACTCACCTGCACTGCACTCACCTGCACTCACCTGCACTGCACTCACCTGCACTGCACTGCACTCACCTGCACTGCACTGCACTCACCTGCACTGCACTGCACTCCACTCACCTGCACTGCACTCCACTCCACTCACCTGCACTGCACTCCACTCCACTCCACTGCACTCACCTGCACTGCACTCACCTGCACTGCACTCACCTGCACTGCACTCACCTGCACTGCACGCACTGCACTCACCTGCACTGCACGCACTGCACTCACCTGCACTGCACTGCACTCACCTGCACTGCACTGCACTCACCTGCACTCACCTGCACTGCACTCCACTGCACTGCACTGCACTGCACTCACCTGCACTGCACTGCACTCACCTGCACTGCACTCACCTGCACTGCACTCACCTGCACTGCACTGCACTCACCTGCACTGCACTGCACTCACCTGCACTGCACTGCACTCACCTGCACTGCACTCACCTGCACTGCACTGCACTCACCTGCACTGCACTCACCTGCACTGCACTGCACTCACCTGCACTGCACTCACCTGCACTGCACTCACCTGCACTGCACTCACCTGCACTGCACTCACCTGCACTGCACTCACCTGCACTGCACTGCACCGCACTCACCTGCACTGCACTCACCTGCACTGCACTCACCTGCACTGCACTGCACTCTCCTGCACTGCACTGCACTCACCTGCACTGCACTGCACTCACGTGCACTGCACTGCACTCACCTGCACTGCACTGCACTCACCTGCACTGCACTCACCTGCACTGCACTCACCTGCACTGCACTCACCTGCACTGCACTGCACCGCACTGCACTCACCTGCACTGCACTGCACTCACATGCACTGCACTGCACTCACCTGCATTGCACTGCACTGCACTCACCTGCACTGCACTGCACTCACCTGCACTGCACTCACCTGCACTGCACTCACCTGCACTGCACTGCACTCACCTGCACTGCACTCACCTGCACTGCACTGCACTCACCTGCACTGCACTCACCTGCACTGCACTGCACTGCACTCACCTGCACTCACCTGCACTGCACTGCACATACCTGCACTGCACTCTGCACTCACTACTCTGCACTCTGCACTCACTACTCTGCACTCTGCACTCACTACTCTGCACTCTGCACTCTGCACTCACTACTCTGCACTCTGCACTCTGCACTCACTACTCTGCACTCTGCACTCACTACTCTGCACTCTGCACTCTGCACTCACTACTCTGCACTCACTACTCACTACTCTGCACTCACTACTCACTACTCTGCACTCACTACTCTGCACTCGCTACTCACTACTCTGCACTCACTACTCCCTACTCTGCACTCACTACTCCCTACTCTGCACTCACTACTCCCTACTCTGCACTCACTACTCACTACTCTGCACTCACTACTCACTACTCTGCACTCACTACTCACTACTCTGCACTCACTACTCACTACTCTGCACTCACTACTCTGCACTCACTACTCTGCACTCACTCCTCTGCACTCACTCCTCTGCACTCACTCCTCTGCACACACTCCTCTGCACTCACTCCTCTGCACTCACTCCTCTGCACACTCACTCTGCACACTCACTCTGCACACTCACTCTGCACACTCACTCTGCACACTCACTCTGCACTCACTACTCTGCACTCACTACTCTGCACTCACTACTCTGCACTCACTACTCTGCACTCACTACTCTGCACTCTGCACACTCACTCTGCACTGTGCACACCGCTGATATCATGGAATCTTCCACCACACTTTCTAAAACTCTATAGTCCGAAGCATAATAGGCACAGAACCAAAAGAAGGGTAGACATTGCTTAAAATATTCTTATTGTATTTATGAGAAGCAAAAGCGAGACTGTGAAATGTGCTGAATATCAGTTTGTTACGAATCAACAGAGTGGAGTTAGAGAACCAAGAAATAGTAATTTAGAATCCGGGTTAGAAGGAGTAGTAATCACAAGCTGAGGATCAACGGGCGCGAAACAGCGTGGTGGGCGCGCAGGAGACGCAGCGTGAGCGTGCACATCAGCTGAAGATCGCTGGAGAAGACACCGAGCCTGCCTGCTGCCGTGACTGACCCGCTGCAGAGGGAAAGAGCCCGGTGAGTGGGGGTAGAGGGGGGGGCGGCAGAGAGGGAGTGGGCAGAGAGGGAGGGTGTGTGTGTGTGTGTGTGCGTGTGTGTGTGCGTGCGTGTGTCTGTCTGTGTCTGTCTGGTGTGTGCCTGCCTGCCTGCCTTTGTGTGTGCGCGTCCACAGACCCTGGTCGGCTCGTGCACCGCTCTGTACTCCCTTGCGAGCTTACATGGCGACAATAGTTCTCGTTGCCGAGACCTAAAAAGGAACATTGACCAGCAGGTTGAAACCATGTTTATCAGGTCCAAATCACATTTTTATTTTAAGACATTAAGCAAAAACCTGGAACATATGAGCCAGAACAGGATCACTTTGTGATGAGGATGCTTTAATATTAGAGATGGGAGCTGTGGAGCAAAAAGGGAGAACAAGACGGCCAGTCTCGTGTGATCTCCTGAAACCAGCTCCTTTCTGCTGTCCACAGGGTTTAAAGGCATGCGTGCAGCCTGCTGAGGCAGATGCTGTTAGCAGTTGTTATTTTGCCTCCCCAAGTGCCTGATGGAGAATACTACTCATGGGGAAGTCCTACAGACCTCCCCCCCCTTCTTGGGCAAACACAGAAAGTGAGCATGGGCGTGTATCGCAGCAGAGAGGTGGTGGTAATTCTGGACAAAATTCTGACACAAGGCAGAAAATTGTGCAGCCAGGGGTCAAACAACTCCTCTTTTTCTCCTGATCTGAATCCTTGCACTTTGAAAGAAAGAGGGTATTCATGTCCACATGAAAGGAGTTACTGGCAAAAGAAATCGAGGGGGCAGTGGATTTCCCTGTGTGCATAACTGCCCTATGTGAGGAAACAATACATGTCTCTGGATTCCTCCAGGTCTTTCCTCGATTACATTCATGGGAACACTGGACAATAACATTTCTGAAAACGGTGTTGTCTCGTACTCAGATAGCCCCACTCCTCCCCTGCCCTCCGAGCGCTGGTGGTTGTGAGTATTACAAAGGTGGGCAGAGTAGACACTCCCGGGAGGAGAGGAGGTAGAGTCAATGGGGTCTGTATTTTGAATTTAACTACTTTGGAATTCTCCATTGTTTTGTTTTTCAGCTGTCTTTTTATCCCCCATATGTTGGATCCTTTGATTCGCACAGGAGGTTGGTAGTTTCCAGTTGTAAACTCTTCAATAAATCCAAATATTCTCCAGCTTTGTTACTACCATTGTTGCTAGTATGACTTTTCAGAGGGCCCACTTATGCCTATTAAGGGGCAGCCACATATTTGCTATACTCTTTCTGAAGCGCAATTAAGTGGCGAACTTTCTTGTTCCATCTTTCAGGTTGTTTTCAGTAGTTTTATTCAGAGCCCAAAAAAGTGGGTGACATGAATTGGTGAATAAATGTTGTTAACAAGATTAGTAAGAACAGAAACTTGAGGATTAAGAAGAGATTGTAGTGCTTTAAAATTGCTTGTGGAAGTAATTGTGGTTCAAGATGGATTAGTTACTTACCTGTAATCCTAGTTCTCTTCCAGGGGTATCCTCATCAAAGTCATAAGCATTAGAATATTCCCGCCCATGCGTGGGACCCCGGAAACAATATATTATATGTGCCCCACATATATATACTCATATATATATATATATTCACTGAAAAAACCATAGGTTATAGACCATATATAGTTAGGAATTAGCATTTAAAAAACCTTATTTTACTCACACAAAACCATTGAAATTCCATATATAGTTAGTTGCACTAACTATATATCGCGCACCCGCAATCCACTGCTGATGATGTCACATATTACATCATTCATGACATGGTCAGTGACATCACTGATGACATCACTGATGACATCTCAAATGACATCACTGATGACATCACTGATGACATCTCAAATGACATCACTGATGACATCACTGATGACATCATCCAGTGACTGTGTGTTTCTGTAAAGTTTAAATATGTTTTACATATTGAAGAATGAGTGGATGTATAAGTGTCTGGATGAAGGATTTAGTAGGTGCGTGACTGACTGTATGAGTGAGTGAATAAATGTGTCGTACTAAATGCATGGGTTAGTGACTAAACTGTCTGAATGTGTGCTTCAGTATGTCTGTTGTGATGTAAACTGCTGCATGTGTTGATCATTAGCTATACGAGAGGCTATATGTGTTATTGATTGGTTGCCCAAGTATTTGTATGGGAGATTGAGTTTGTGTGGGGGTGGCTGGGAGGTGTGTGACTCTGTGCATAGATGTGTGAGCAGTTGATTCACTAGGTGTATGAGTTCAAGAGTGCATGTGGAAACAGCTACATGGGCGGTTGACTGTGTGCATGAGTGTATTGATGAGTGAATGGATATCTCAATGCTACATGTCATAGTAAGTACATATGTAAAACACAGTACATGTGAGAGTTGGCATATATAAATAACTGTGCATGAGAGCCACTGAATGTGTGAGTGGCTGTATGGATCATTGTGAACTTGTATCAGGGATTGTATAAGAGAGTAAATATGTGTTAGTATATGTTTGAATAAGTAAGGTGTGTATAACTGTATAGTTGAGGAAATGGAGGTGTGATTGATTCTTTGCATGACTGACTAGGTGTGTGAGTAACTCCATGGATGAGTGACAGTGTGTGAGTGTCTGTATACACTGAGTGTATCTAAGGTTATATTAGAGTCTGAAGAGGTTTATCGTATTAGCACAAGAATGATGTCAAATGAGATGTCATCAGTGATGTCATTTGAGATGTCATCAGTGATGTCATCAGTGATGTCACTGACCATGTCATGAATGATGTAATATGTGACATCATCAGCAGTGGATTGCGGGTGCGCGATATATAGTTAGTGCAACTAACTATATATGGAATTTCAATGGTTTTGTGTGAGTAAAATAAGGTTTTTTAAATGCTAATTCCTAACTATATATGGTCTATAACCTATGTTTTTTTCAGTGAATTTTCAAGGTTTTTTAAATGCTAATTCCTAACTATATATGGTCTCTAACCTATGGTTTTTTCAGTGAATTTCAATGGTTTTTTAATAGCAAATATCATAAGCTGTTGAATGTCAAGTACGTGGTAAGTAAAAACATTTTCGTGTTTATGCACACTGATCTGCTTTGAATGCTGCCCCCCCCCTCATTTCTATTAGGAGTACTCTCTCTTTGCAGATAGTGAAGGGTAGTTAACGCAGGCCTTTGCCCCCGTTGTAATCCGTCGTGCCTGCTTCTCTCTCCATTTGATTGATTGTTATCCAAGCATTTACTGTTTTAGAATTGGTTCTCTTTGGTTCATTCTCTATTTACAAACAAGCACAGAGTCGCAATACTCTGTTTAGTCTTTGCAGATAGTGAAAAATCGTGTAAAAAACAAAAGGAATCGAGCAAAATCAGTAGGCCACTAATGGGATCTCTTTTTGACCTCGCTAAAATAGAAACATTAGGAACAACCCCTCATGAGAAATACGAAACTAGTGAGATGAACTGAACTCCACACCATGATGGCTGCAAGACAGCTCGGCTCCGCCACCCACCCCGCCCAAAATAACGATAAACTCTATGCAAATATTACAAATATATACAACACACCAGCAAAGTAACAGGGTAAAACATTTTATTAAATAACTATTTACATAACTATTTTATACTTTTTGTTGCCCGATCCGGCTAGCTCAATCGATCGAGCATGAAACTCATGCACTCTGATAGTTCAAAGTTTTGAGGAGTGCTTGTTAGACTGTCTGAAGCTTATTTGCACCTGCTACAGCTTCACTATTCTCAATGTAAGTGGGGGCTGTTTGAGGACGTGACTGCATTTGAAAACAATGTGATGCGGTGCCTCCCTGAACCGCTTGACGGAGGCCCCCGAGGGACGGTGTGATGGCGCGGACTCGGAGGGGGCGCTTGGCTCCGGCCCCCTCCACAAGTCGTGTTGCCCTGGTGTGGCCTGAGATCGCCCCCGACATAGGTGGCCGGCTCCCGGGGTCAAGCGGAACTTTTTGCCTTTTGGTGACTCTTCCATTCTGGACCTTGTCCTACAATCCGTTTGACCTGAAGACACGCTGTAGTGGGGCGCCCCTTTACCGTTTCAGTTGCCATTCCGCCCGCTTTTGCTACACTGTGCCTCTTCCGCTATTCAGCTGTTTACCGCCCGCTCTTGCGACTACAGCGTTTCGCTCACCATGTAGTTGAGTTGCTCCCGCTCTTGCGGTGCAGCGATAGGCGGCTGCCACAGGACTCTCAAAATGGCGGCCGGCACTTCAGATTTGGGCGTGGTCCACTAAAATGGCCCTGCGACACCTTGGAACTCGGACGCTTGTCTGCTAGGGCTTGGGCTCCATTCTCGAAAGCGTCCCCTCAGCCTTGAAGATTCTACAAAAGTCTTGGGGGCCCCCGACTCCCGCAGGCTTCTGGTGGGGAGCGGCTGCCATGATTGCTCGTGGAATGGCCACGACGGAGCTACGAGATGGTGGTGCTCTCATGCTGACGCCAGCTTCAGTCTGAAACATCCAGAAACACTGTAGACTACCAATTCGATCAGTTCCGGTAGCGCCCCAACGTGACCCGGTAGAGAAGAACTTGCCCTCCCCTCTTTGACTGATGGTTCTTGTTGCCTGTCCCTTCTGTTGTCATTTAACAGAACTATTTAGCCTGCTGAAAGGGGTTGTGTTCCGACCGCTGGTTGGTGGAGACATTTTGACTATATTCTGGACCTGCGTTGTCGCGTAATGCGTCATATGACGCGCCGCGTTAGCGCATCCGGAAGTGCTCCGGTGCGCGAAGCGCAGCTTCCCGGAAGCGATCCGGGGCGCGGCGCGCAGCGCGTAACGTAAGCATAACAGGTCATGTGACTTGTTAATAAAACTTTTCATTGGTTTTCATTTTACTTTTCTTATTCTAATGATGAAAGGCTTGGTCATATGACCTAAAAATTACGCTTTTTATTGCTTTCGAACATTATTTTTTCTTAAACATATATGTTATAATGTTCCAGGCTAATTTACTTTCCCGGAAAATTTACAACTGTCCTGCAAGTAAAATATATTCCTTTTTCGAGAAAAAGGGCGTTTCTTCGTCCCATGACGGAGCCGTTGAGCAAAAGAGGCTCGGCCTGCTGTCTTAGTCGCCGATACGCCTGAATATCAGATTCTTATCGATCACTTTATGTTGCAGGAGTAGAAAACACAACAGCCCTTGACCATTTATCTTTACTGCGTTCCTGCGTATTATACCTTTTACCCTTCATGTAATTGGACTGCTTTATTTCACTTGCCTTTTACTGATTCGAAAACAGTGACTATTATTAAAAACTTTACCAATGTAAATACTACTACCATGTTTTCTTTTAAAAACCTTTATTGTGAAAATGTCAGTATACAAATACGGGCCGGCCACGGAGCAAACTGTAATCGTATATGATGAGGAGACATTTACACTGTAGAGGAACGTAACGGGCGGGCCATTAGGTTGCATGAACTAAGGTGTCTAACAGTTGCGGAATCGGTGGACGTACATTTTATAATTAAAATACGACAGGGCCAGTTACAATAAAATTATCTAGATATACATTTGCGGGCAAGTACCATGGGTGACGTTAATTCGAACTTTCAATAGTACAGTAATCAATAACACATCAGAACTTAATATCAATAGGGATGTCGAAATATTCAATCAATTCTCGTCCCCGCCCGCCATGTGCTTCAAAACTGCATACGTATCTCGTGATATCAAGGTTGTGCAACCAGTACACAACAAGGAGTTACGAGTCCCATTTATTCCGGCGCCATTTTGGGCGAGGACGGGCAGGTCCAGGATATAGTCAAAATGTCTCCACCAACCATCGACTATGATGATGTTCATATGCTGTATTTATTAGAGTAACACTCATCTGTCCACATGAAATTAATTTGCCACAATTACCATAACTATATTTTTTTTCGGTTCCTCTGGAGAGTACATCGTGGCAGATGAGGCAGGTAACGTACCGGGAATTTACCTTTTTTGCATGTAGAGGAAAGGAAAAAAAATTCGAGCGTCCGAGTTCTAAGGTGTCCCAGGGCCATTTTAGTGGACCAGGCCCAAATCCAAAGAACAGGCCGCCATTTTGAGAGTCCTGTTGCAGCCGCCTGTCGCTGTACCAGCAAGAGCGGGCGAAACTCAGCTAGACGGCGCTCCACTGAAGGAACATAGACTTGCTGTGGACCTTCCATCTTTTCAACACACACCAGTGCGGCAACTTGCTAGACACCACCTCGGTGCCATCCGGATCTCGGCGCCCCACTGCAGATGAAGTGCCTCCACATGGAGGGAGAGACTCATTTGCGCCGCCTCCCCCCCGCTTCTCAGAACTCTCAACTATGACACCACCTCGGTGCCATCCGGATCTTGGCGCGTTGTGCTGCCTTCGGCCTATTCGCACATCGGTCCGCTACTGACGCCACCTCACAGGCCAACGGGGCACCCCACGCCGACTTTCTGCGCAGCATTGTAGGATGGCCACACCAGTGCGGCAACTTGCTGGACACCACCTCGGTGCCATCCAGATCTCAGCGCGTTGTACTGCCTTCGGCCTATTCGCCGCAAGTGCGCACGCAACTCAGCTGCATAGCGAGTGAAACACCAAGGGGCGCCCCACTGCAGCCGAGGAACCTCCATCTTGGGGGCGACGCACAGCATCACATTGCTTTCCAATGCAGTCCAAGAACTAGCAGACAAGCGTCCGAGTTCCAAGGTGTCCCAGGGCCATTTCAGTGGACCAGGCCCAAAAAGGAAAGAGCCTGCCGCCATTTTGAGAGTCCTGTGGCAGCCGCCTATCGCTGCACCGCAAGAGTGGGCGCAACTCAGCTGAATGGCGGATTTTGCCACAGTGTACCAAAAGCGGGCGGAATGGCAACTGAAACGGTAAAGGGGCGCCCCACTACAGCAGACGAGCCTCCACCTGGGGAGGCCCGTTCACGCCGCCTCACCCCCCCCCCCCCCCCCGGGCGCCCCACGCCGTTATTCGGAGCAGCATTGTAGGATACAAAAACCAGTGCGCAACTTACTGGACATCACCTGGGTGCCATCCACATCTCAGCGCGTCCTGCTGCCTTGGGACTATTCGCACAACAGACCGCTACTGACGAGGCCTCCCCCCGCACCCCACGGGACGCCCCACGCCGTTTTTCGGAGCTGCATTGTAGGATACCAAAAACCAGTGCGGCACCCAGGTAACATCACCTGGGTGCCGTCCAGAACTCAGCACGTTGTGCTGCCTTGGGACTATTCGCACAAAACACAGCTACTGACCATTGTTGCTTCTTTTTTCAAAAAAATGTTTAAATGTATTTACTGTTTTTGTTGCGTTGTATATATTTATAAGTTATTAAAGTTTTATAATCCTACTACTTTGTTGGAGTGCTATATATTTTTAATGTGACACATAATTGTAAAAACTTTGATGTACAAAGAGGCATCCCTGGAATCTTCCGCTTCAGGCTCGGTCCCCTCCCCAATCACAATACAGGATGGTTTTCAGATAGTAGGAACGCGTGTGGTGTGATGGATCTCATCGGGTGGGGGCCTTGATCTACTGTAACTCCTTTGAAGAGGGGTGATTCTTTACAGCTGGGGCCATAAACTACATCTGCAGGGCTAGGTGATAGCCTGGGACCGGCCTGGACAATCGGACACAGAGGAAGAGGAGTGTCAGAGGGTGCGGTAGTGAATAGGGCGTAAGGGAGGTGTCGGGCGGGCACAGGGTGTGATTCTCAGGGAAGAGCAGCGGAGATGGGGGGAGGTTTATTGCCCATGCATAAGACAGAGAGCGGGGGTGACCAGTGCCTGGGGGAGATGCTTGCGAGGGTGGGGAGCCATGCTAAGGATCGACAGCGTCCAGAGAGTGGGTCTGGTCAAGGCATCTAAAATGGCTGCCGTGCACGACAAAAGTGTGGCATTTGAAAAAAGGCAAGATGGCGCAGACAATGTTTATCAACACTTCCTGATTTCCTTCGAATCGAACGTTAACAGACGTTATCTCTCCCACACTACCGGTCCCCCTGGGCTTAAACGCCGAGATGGTAGGGACTGCATCCCGTGGAGATAGGCCGAGACGTCACTCAGCAGAAAAAAAAAAAGTCTATAAACATACAATAAGTTAAAAGTCAATCATTCTTGTTTCCTTGTAGTACGCTCCCCAGTCAGCTTTCCGTTACGCGTACCGGGCTCACCCCACGAAAAAAAACGTTTTTTTTTGTTGTTTTTTTTTGCCCCGCGGGGCCCTTTTAAAGCCTCCACATCAAACCTAGGGGGTCAGGGAGGATCTACTATGCCCCCTTATGGTCATTTGCCCCTTCGCTTTGGCCTCCTCTTGTCTCTCGATCCTACCGAGAGACAAGATGGCGGCCGCTACGGACTGTTTGGAATGTTTACAGACACCGGAGAGCCAATCAGCTTCGCTTCGCAAAGCTCCGTAACGCGAAAAGTACGCGAAACGGAGCGCTACCCGGGACGCTGTCACAGATATATATCTTTTTTTTAACGTTAATTTCTCAAAATCCACTGGAGCACATATATTAAGACCTAGCAAAGGCACATCGGGCTACCGGTCCCTACAATTTTGCCAAGTTTCGTGCAAATCCATTCAGCCGTTCGGGCTAAAAGTGAGGCCAACCGCCCTATGGAAATTAACATGGGAAAAACGCGTTTTGGGACCCCCCTTTTTTCTCGGCCCCCCTGACGAACCCCCCCCCCCCCAAATTTTCAGGGGCTGCTCAGAAACAAAATGTTCCATTTTCCTGAAAATTTCAGCCAATTCCGTCCACAAACGCCAAAGTTATTAGACATAGAATTTTCAAAAATCCCATAGAGAAAAAATCCTAACTATATATACCTACTGGCGACCGCCAGAAGGTAATCTATATATATATATATATATATATATATATATATATATATATATATATATATATATACACACACCTGTGAGCAAGGTCTCCGTAGAGACCGAAACGCATTTGGTTTTGCTGGTTGCTGGAATAAAGAAATTATAATTTGACTTCAAACCCGGTGTGGTTTTTGAATTTTTCACACGGGAGTGCATGAGGAAAAGACTTCCCTACGGGAAAAGCAGAATTCTCACACATATATATATATATATATATATATACACATATATATATATACACATATATATATATATATATATATATACACATATATATATATATATATATATATATATATATATATATATATATATATATAATAAGCAATTGCAGCCAAATAAACCGTAGAGCTGAATTATGCTGTAAAGAATTTCCACCATACATGTACCTCTGCATTGGAAACATGAGAAACAACACCAAAGATTGTTTAGAAACTGTTTTAATGCTTAGAAAGCAGTAGAAATTCTTATAACTCACTGAAAGCATAGCAAGCTCCCAGGCTGCATTGCAAACACACAGTCTAAAAAGACTGAAAAGCTAACCTGTAGCTGCATGCAACAAAAACTGACACCGTGCCTTTAAGGCACCCATGACCCCCAGCTTCCCATCATGCCCCAGGGGTGACAGTTAGGTCAGTTGTTCTTTTCGGAGACTGAAAACCAAGTAACAAATAGGTTAACCATATCTCCTCATTAACGAATGTCCTTTGCCCGGGGAGGCGAAGGGTTGCTTATGACTTTGATGAGGATACCCCTGGAAGAGAACTAGGATTACAGGTAAGTAACTAATCCTTCTCTTCCAGGGGATCCTCATCAATAGTCATAAGCATTAGAATAGAATAGCGAGCCTCACCTCATCCCTGCGGGCAAAGGAATAACACGACAGTAATATCAACAAGCCTGAGCAGGCCATAGGCTACCCAAACAGATTCCTCAAGGAGGCTTGCCCTACTTGAGTATCAGCCCTGGAATCAGATTCTAGACAGTAATGCCTCGTAAATGTATGAACTGATTTCCAGGTAGCAGCCTTGCATATCTCTGACATAGGAATGTCATGTAAGAAAGCTACTGTGGCTGCTTTCCCTCTAGTGGAATGCGCTTTGGGTGACACCAATAAAGGCTTGCCTGCCAGCTGATAGGCCAATTTAATGCATGAGACAATCCACCTGGAGATGGATCTCTTGGCCGCTGGAAAGCCCGTTCTCATTGAACCATAGTTCACAAACAGCTGATCCGTCTTCCCAATACCCGTGGTCTTTTCCAAATAGAACTTGAGCACTCTCTTAAGATCCAAGGAGTGCAGCGACCGCTCGGCCGGGGTCGTAGGATTTGGAAAGAACGAAGGGAGGGAAATGGACTGATTTATATGAAAATCAGAAACCACCTTAGGCAAGAAGGAAGGATGAGCTCTCAGGACCACTCTATTGTGGTGGAAAACAGTATATGGTTCCTTAGTACAGAGCGTTTGTATCTCACTTACTCTGCGCGCTGACGTAATCGCCAATAAAAAGGCCGCTTCCCAAGAGAGATGTTGCAAAGAGGCCTTGCGGATGGGTTCGAAAGGAGGTGACATTAACCTGGATAGAACCAGGTTCAATTCCCAAGGAGGAGAAGGATTGCGCACAGGGGGATAGACTTTCTTCAACCCCTGGAGGAAATCCTTGACCACCGGAACCTGAAAGAAGGAAATCTGGTTAGGTGATTTCCTGTACGCAAATACACGAGAGGTAACAAGGGTCTTTTTAAGTATTTCGGGCTTGGTACCAAATTTTGGTCCTCTAGCTCCGGGATGCCAAATAGTCATCAAGAAAAAGACACACAAAGGAGAGACAGGTGAATAATCCGCAGACAGTGGTCTACAGAAAAAGAAGAAAGAAACCCATCAGCCCACCAGTTGGCGGAACTTCATCATCTGGGTTGTATCACATTATCCGCTTAATTCAACCTCAGTGTATTAGTTGAGGTTTACTAGAACCGGAATGTGAAAGAGAAAGTTGTCAACCAGACAATGAGTGTTGTAAAGGGCTGAAAAAAGGGGGTTAGTTGCAGTGCTCAAAAAATGTATAAACAAAATGTATTGTGAATTAAAAATGCCTGTACAGATGTCTACAGAAATTTTATTTTAGGCGACCATCAGGACGGCATGTTTAAAAGCAGAGTGGATATAGTATGACAATATTACTATACATCAAAGATATTAATTGGTCGACATGTTTCAGCCCAACAGGGCTTTCATCAGGACCTATGGTATACACTACTGCAACACTTACCACTGTTTGTGATAAAAGTATAATGTGGAGACCTACCAGTGGTGTAGTCTGTTATTTCACAGCCTCTCCTATGTATCCGAAACACAACAAGAAAAAATATACACACAACAAAACAATTTATCAAAAGATTTTTTTGACAATTTCATTAGATGTGTTACTTTTGTAGTGTTTACATCAATTTGATTCCACTTGGGAACAGATTTGTACTCACCCAACATTGTAGGGAGGACAAGCCTCACCTCACCTGGCACTCGCTCAGGAAAAGGAGGCCACGCACTGAGTAGACAAAAGATATAAACATGTCTACATCAGTTTGCAACATGGAAAAATGTACCTAAAAAAATGCATACAGGTAGGCAGAGAGAGACACAGGTCCATGGCAGCATATGAACTAAAACCTCCAATATTCATATGTTGATTTTTGTATTGATTTTTATATTGGTTTTTATAAGTCCCAGTGAGAATACATAGACCCCAAGAATGAATTGATTTGGGGACCTATTATGAATTGCTATCTCAGAAATCTGTCTCAGCGCATTGTTGACAGAAAATTACAAAAAGAGATATTCCATGCAAGAGAATGTTGAAGAACACCTTCTATCGAATAGAGCCTTCAATTGCAAATGGTATAATTTCTGTCAAAAATAAAATAAAACCGCTCATAGCGCAAAGGTAGGCATGTAGCTTGATTTTTGTCAGAATGCTCGTAGCGCAGGGTTTATGCGTCTAGATCGAAAAGGTAACGGCGTGCAGCGGAGCGGAGGTTCATTTCATTTCCGTTTCCGGTCTACTCCTCCAATCAGAGGAGCGCACACATCACGGAACAGTAGGACCTATCCCGTTATGAAGGCGTTGATATGACCAACCAACAACCAATGCGCATACGGGTGTTTTAAGTTCTCTATCAGGTCCGCTATAATCATTTTTAAGCGGACGTGATGCGCGGTCCCAACACCTCCCCCTCGGCTCAGTTCTTTGACCGAGGCAACGACGGAGAGGTGAGTGGGAGCTGCGCGCCGTTACCTTTTCGATCTAGACGCATAAACCCTGCGCTACGAGCATTCTGACAAAAATCAAGCTACATGCCTACCTTTGCACTATGAGCGGTTTTATTTTATTTTTGACAGAAATTATACCATTTGCAATTGAAGGCTCTATTCGATAGAAGGTGTTCTTCAACATTCTCTTGCATGGAATATCTCTTTTTGTAATTTTCTGTCAACAATGCGCTGAGACAGATTTCTGAGATAGCAATTCATAATAGGTCCCCAAATCAATTCATTCTTGGGGTCTATGTATTCTTACTGGGACTTATAAAAACCAATATAAAAATCAATACAAAAATCAACATATGAATATTGGAGGTTTTAGTTCATATGCTGCCATGGACCTGTGTCTCTCTCTGCCTACCTGTATGCATTTTTTTAGGTACATTTTTCCATGTTGCAAACTGATGTAGACATGTTTATATCTTTTGTCTACTCAGTGCGTGGCCTCCTTTTCCTGAGCGAGTGCCAGGTGAGGTGAGGCTTGTCCTCCCTACAATGTTGAGTGAGTACAAATCTGTTCCCAAGTGGAATCAAATTGATGTAAACACTACAAAAGTAACACATCTAATGAAATTGTCAAAAAAATCTTTTGATAAATTGTTTTGTTGTGTGTATATTTTTTCTTGTTGTGTTTCTGATACATAGGAGAGGCTGTGAAATAACAGACTACACCACTGGTAGGTCTCCACATTATACTTTTATCACAAACAGTGGTAAGTGTTGCAGTAGTGTATACCATAGGTCCTGATGAAAGCCCTGTTGGGCTGAAACATGTCGACCAATTAATATCTTTGATGTATAGTAATATTGTCATACTATATCCACTCTGCTTTTAAACATGCCGTCCTGATGGTCGCCTAAAATAAAATTTCTGTAGACATCTGTACAGGCATTTTTAATTCACAATAAATTTTGTTTATACATTTTTTGAGCACTGCAACTAACCCCCTTTTTTCAGCCCTTTACAACACTCATTGTCTGGTTGACAACTTTCTCTTTCACATTCCGGTTCTAGTAAACCTCAACTAATACACTGAGGTTGAATTAAGCGGATAATGTGATACAACCCAGATGATGAAGTTCCGCCAACTGGTGGGCTGATGGGTTTCTTTCTTCTTTTTCTGTAGACCACTGTCTGCGGATTATTCACCTGTCTCTCCTTTGTGTGTCTTTTTCTTGATGACTATTTGGCCTCCCGGAGCTAGAGGACCAAAATTTGGTACCAAGCCCGAAATACTTAAAAAGACCCTTGTTACCTCTCGTGTATTTGTATATTGTTTAGTTGGGGGACAAGGTACAAGCAGGTCTAGAAATACAAATTAATTCCCCTAGGACCCTTACCTTCAATTATAGTTTTCTGCTAATTTCCTGTACGCTACTATGGCTGACAGATGCACTCTAATGGAAGCATATTTAAACCCCGAAGTTGCCAAGGAAAGGAGGTATGGAAGAATTACTTCCTCCTGCCCTTTAGTAGGATCTAGGTGACGATCCCTACACCATATGTAAAACCTTTTCCACTTGAACGCATAGGACGCTCTCGTGGAAGGTCTCTTAGCCTCTTTTAAAATGTGCATACATTCGGGAGGCAGGTTCAGATGCCCATATTGCAGGACCTCAGGAGCCATGCTGTCAGGTTCAGTGATGGAAGGTTGGGATGCAGTATCCTCCCGTTCATCTTGCTCAACAGGTCCGGCCTGCAAGGAAGTCGTCTGTGTGGACACACAGATAGATGCAGAAGGTCCGGGTACCACCACTGCCGTGGCCAATCCCGAGCTATCAAGATCATCTGCATGTCCGACCTGAGGAGCTTGGACACCACCGTCGGCGGGTTGACGACAGCGGAGGGGTCTTGGTCCTCGACGCCGATCGTCGCCGAGTTGACGACGGCGGAGGGGTCTTGGTCCTCGTCGCCGATCGTCGCCGAGTTGACGACAGCGGAGGGGTCTTGGTCCTCGACGCCGAGCGCCGCCTGGTTGACGACGGCGGAGGGGTCTTGTTCCTCGACGCCGATCGCCGCCCGGTTGATAACGGCTGAGGAGTCACGCGCCTCGATGCCGATCGCCGCCCTGTTGACGACGGCAGAGGCGTGACCTCCCTCGACGCGGATCGTCGCCTGGTTGACGGTGGCGGAGGGGATTTCGCCGACGGAGCTGGCATCCTCGACGGCGGCGGCGAACCCGATCTTCTTATCGACGGCGAGCCCGCCGTCGATGGTCGTTTTTCAGCTGGACAACCCACCGTTCGATGTTTCTTCAGGGTCGAGCCCGACGTTGAAGTTGAAGGACGTGAAGACTTGCCTTTTGAAGGACTTCTGGCCCTCTTGATGCCCTTCCTCTCTGGGGATCTTCCTCTGGAGGACCTTTGAGCCAGTCCATAAATGCGTTTTCTTTCTCTGTCCTTGAGAGTTCTCTCAGATAGGCGTTCGCAGTGTGGACAGTTCTTAGGATCATGATGATCAGGCAAGCAAAGTATACAGACATTATGACTGTCTGATTTTGCCTTCTTGTTGCCACAAGAAGGACAGTTGTCAAAAAGAGAAGGCATTTTACAATAAAATGCCACACAAAAAACTGTCTAAAAAGACAGAACCTTACTTGACAAGATGTTGAAAGTACCAAAGGATAGAAAATTGAAGTAAATTTCTGTCAGAAAAGCCAGAAAAGAGTGGAGCTGTGTTACCAGGGTCCTTCCTGAAGGAGCCGGAAAGAACAACTGACTTAACTGTCACACCTGGGGCATGATGGGAAGCTGGGGGTCATGGGTGCCTTAAAGGCACGGTGTCAGTTTTTGTTGCATGCAGCTACAGGTTAGCTTTTCAGTCTTTTTAGACTGTGTGTTTGCAATGCAGCCTGGGAGCTTTCTATGCTTTCAGTGAGTTATAAGAATTTCTACTGCTTTCTAAGCATTAAAACAGTTTCTAAACAATCTTTGGTGTTGTTTCTCATGTTTCTAATGCAGAGGTACATGTATGGTGGAAATTCTTTACAGCATAATTCAGCTCTACGGTTTATTTGGCTGCAATTGCTTATTTTATATATATATATATATATATATATATATATATATATACACACACGAGTATATATAGGTGGGGCACATATAATATATTGTTTCCGGGGTCCTGCGCATGGGCGGGAATATTCTAATGCTTATGACTATTGATGAGGATCCCCTGGAAGAGAACGAATATGCTACTTACCAGTATGCATCTGTTCTTGGCATGTAGGGCTGCTGACATTCATATCTTGTGCATAGATTGCCGCCTAGTGTTGGGTCCGGATGATTGCACATTGTTGTCCTGGAAGAGTCTTCGAAGTATCACGAGATAGGTGGCTCCTCCCATGGACTACAGTGCGCATGGGCATCGACTCCATCCCCAGATTGTTTTTAGCCATTGTGGCAAAGATGGAGTGTAACACTGTGAGTGATGACCATGCTAAGAGTAATTGTAAGTGCTGCAGCCGCTACAGGCGCCGGGGAGGAGGGCGGGCGATATGAATGTCAGCAGCCCTACATGCCAAGAACAGATGCATACTGGTAAGTAGGATATTCGGATCGAGGCATGTGGGCTGCTGAATTCATATCTTGTGCATAGAATACATAGCAGTCCCTCCATTAGCGGCGGCCGCCTGTGTCAGCTGCAGCAGTTTGAAAAAGTGTTTTTAGAACAGCCTACCCTACAGCTGCCTGCTGTTTGGAGTGCACATCTACACAGTAGTGTTTTGTAAATGTGTGTGAGGTAGACCATGTGGCTGCTCTACAAATGTCTTCTAAAGGAATATTTCCAAGGAAAGCCATGGAGGCCCCCAACTTGCGGGTGGAGTGGGCCCTTGGGGGGATTGTTAAAGTGCGCTTTGCTTTTTGATAGCAAATTTGAATACACTTAACGATCCACCTGGCAATACCTGCTTTGGAAATGGGGTTGCCTTTGTGTTGTGCTGAAAAGGCAACAAAGAGTTGTTTTGTCTTCCTAAAATCTTTGGTTCTATCAATGTAATACATTAAAGCTCTTTTGACGTCAAGAGTGTGGAGCATTCTCTCCGCCACCGACTCAGGATTTTGGAAGAACACAGGCAGTTCAATAGTCTGATTGATATGGAACTGTGAAACCACCTTTGGAAGAAATTTAGGGTTAGTGCGCAGCACCACCCGGTTGGAGTGAATTTGTATGAATGGCTCTTGGATAGTTAGTGCCTGGAGTTCACTAACTCGTCGCAGTGATGTAATCGCTATCAGGAAAGCCACTTTCCACGTCAAGAACTGAATCTCGCATGAATGTAGAGTCTCAAAAGGTGGACCCATCAGTCGGGTGAGGACCACATTAAGGTTCCATTCAGGAGCTGGTGGGGTCCGTGGAGGAATGACTTGTTTGAGTCCTTCCAGAAAGGCTTTAATGGCAGGCACTCTGAAAAGTGAGAGATGCTGCCTGTTTTGGAGATAAGCCGCTATGGCGGACAAATGAATCCGAATGGAAGCATAGGCCAGATTGCATTTGTAAAGATGTAACAGATAACAAATGATGTTGTGCGTAGACGCGTCTAGCGGGTTGATGTTGTGGTCTGCACAATAAATGACAAACCGCTTCCATTTTGCTGCATAGCATGCTCTGGTGGTGGGCTTTCTTGCCTCTCGTATGATATCCATGCAGTCGGGAGGCAAGTTGAGGTAGCCAAATTTTAAGACCTCAGGAGCCAGATAGCCAGGTTGAGCTGTTGCGGATCTGGGTGCTGAATGTGCCATGGCTCTGCGTCAAAAGCCTGGGAGTGAGGCGCAGCCTTTGATGCGGGACCACGGAAAGTTCTAGAAACGTGGTGTACCATGGTTGGCGTGCCCACGTTGGAGCAACCAGGACGAGCGTCATCGAGTGTTGCATCAGCTTGCGTGCCACCAGCGGTATTAGAGGTGCTGGGGGAAAAGCGTACGCAAATTTGCCTGACCAGTTCATCTATATCGCATTGCCCTGCGACTGTGGGTGCGGGAACCTGGCGGCAAAGCTTTGGCATTTGGCGTTTTCCTTTGTGGCAAACAGGTCTATCTCTGGATGACCCCACCGCTGGAAGTACGGGTGGAGTACTGATGGATGTATCTCCCACTCGTGCATTTGGTGGCTGTACCTGCTGAGCAGGTCCGCCATCTGATTGTCCTTGCCTAGGAGGTGTTCCGCCATGAGGAAGATGTTCCTTTGAATGGCCCACTTCCACATGCTCTGAGCCAGATGAGACAACTGTAGAGAGTGTGTACCTCCCTGCTTCTGAATGTAGTACATGACCTTGTTGCACAGATGTACCTTGAATGCTTTCATTGCCAGGAAGATAGCCATCAGCTCTAGGAGGTTGATGTGCATCTTCTTTTGCTGCGATGTCCATAGTCCCTGCACTGTGTAGTGGAGTACATGAGCTCCCCAACCCTGGAGAGATGCGTCCGTTGTTAGGATGATCTGTGGCACAGGCTCCTGGAACGGTCGTCCCTTGCAAAGGTTGTGTGGATTCCACCAATGCAGAGAGTTGTATGCACGACCGGTTACCAACACTAGGTCTTTCAACTGTCCGTGAGCCTGAGTCCACTGACGTGCTAAGCACTCCTGAAGCGGACGCATATGTAGTCTGGCATGCGGGACTATGAAGATGCAGGAGGCCATCATGCCTATCAACTGCATGAACACTCGTGCCGGAAGCGAGTGTTGCGGTCTGAATTTCTGTATCAGCAATTGAATGCTGTTGATCCTCATTGAATTTGGCTGTACTTTGGCTGCCAGAGTGTCTATTGTCGCGCCCAGATACTGCCGTACGTGGGCGGGCTGAAGGTGTAACTTTGGGTAATTCAGTGAGAATCCCAGATCGTGAAGAAGGTGAATGGTGTGGGACATGTTGGCGGCACACTGCTGGGCCGACTTTGCTTGGACAAGCCAGTCGTCCAGATAAGGGTAGACGTGAACGTTTTGTCTCCTGAGTGGTGCAGCCACTGTCGCCAGGCACTTTGTGAACACCCTGGGCACAGTTGTCACTCCGAAAGGGAGGACTTTGAATTGGTAATGCTGATTCTGAATGGTGAATCTGAGGTATTTTCTGTGTGACGGATGTAGCGGAATGTGAAAATATGCATCCTTTAGATCTAATGTTGCGAGGAAATCTCCCTGATTGAGCAACGGAAGAACCTGCTGCAGTGTTAGCATGTGAAAGTGTTCTGATAGAATGTACCGGTTTAGGGGTCTGAGGTCCAGTATGGGTCTGAGGGACCCGACCTTTTTTGGGATTAAGAAGTACAGGGAGTACACTCCCGTGCCTCTTTCTTCCACCGGCACGAGCTCGATTGCCCCTTTTTGCAGCATGACTAGTACCTCCTGCTGCAATAAGTGCAAATGCTCTGTGGACATAGGACGGTGTTTTGGGGGTATGTGGGGTGGAGTGGATGTTAACTCCAGACAATAACCGTACTGGATAAGCTTTATGACCCACCTGTCTGTGGTGATGAATTTCCAGACCGGCAGGAACCGTTGGAGTCTCCCCCCGACCGGTGTTGTATGGTCGGGGGGCAGTGACAAGGCGTCACTGTTTGTTGGCGGCGGAGGAGCGGGAGCTGTTGTTTCCACGACCTCTGCCTTTGGCGCTGTTTCCACGATAGCCACCTCTACTTTGTTTGGTGTACGTGGTTTGCGCACCACCCTTATTGTACTGTGTTTGCTGGGACAGCTGGCCTCTGGAAACACCTCTATTGCCTGAGCGACGAAAAGAACCACCCCTGAACTGCTGCGACTGGAGAGCCCCCATAGACTTCGCAGTTTCAGTGTCCTTTTTGATTTTCTCTAGGGTGTGTCCACCTCAGGTCCAAATAAGTGATCAGGGTTTACAGGCTGATTTAGGATGGTGGTTTGTATCTCCGGCTTGAACCTGGAGATTCTCAGTCAGGCCTGTCGCCGCAACATCACACTAGTATTAATGGCCCTGGCCGCTGTGTCTGCTGTGTCCAGTGCACACTTAATAGAAACATTTGAGATGAGTTTTCCTTCCTGTATGAGCATCTCTGCTGCCTCCTTATATTCATCTGGCAAGTGTTGTAACAGGGTCTCAAGTGTATCGTAATGTGCCCTGTCATATCTGGCTAAGAGTGCCTGAGTGTTTGAAATGCGCCAGATATTGGCCGCTTGAGCCGCCACCCTTTTCCCTGATGCTTCCAGCACTTTAGATTCCTTGTCAGGGGGAGGAGCATCACCAGTAGTTTGTGAGTTTGCCCTCTTCCGGGCATTGGAAACAACCAGAGAGTCCAACGGCAACTGGCCCTTGATGTAGGTAGGGTCCCCAGGCGCCGGCCTGTACTTCTTCTCAATTCTGGGATTTATAACCCTGGCTCTTGTGGGCTCTTTAAAAATGTCTCCAGCATGTTTTAAGACACCCTTTAGCATTGGCAGAGTCTTTACGGTCCTCTCAGAGGTGGAAAAGGTGTCAAACAAAAAATCCACCTCAATAGGGTCAGCATGGAGCTGGACATCGTGATTTTTGGCTGCCCTTTTAAGAAGCGCATTAAACGCCGCGGAGTCCTCAGTTGGCGATGTTTTTATGTTATACACCTGAGTATCTGGGGCAGTTTGTAGATCTCCTGTGTTATCAGCATCTGCCCATGGTTCATGTTGATCTTCAGGATCAGTGTCGACAGGGTAGTTGTACTCATTAAAGTCACCTTCCCCAGCCTCAACATCTGAGTAAGTGGGCGAGATAGGAGCAGTGTCCTGGCCACGTGGAGCTATCAGTTCGACAAGAACGGGTGAAGCCGTGGAATCCTTCTTCTTCTTCTTCAATGGAATTGTGTAGGACTCCATAGGCTGTGCCGGGGCAATCTTTCGTTTGGAAATAGAAAGTTTACCCGTTTCGGCATCGATGAATTGTTCCGACTGCTCATCAAGCGGGGGTTGTCGATGCTTTGTGCCCACAACCGCAGGTGTAGGCTTCGGCCCTGTGGACACCTTCATGGACCCTTCGACGGCCGTCTTAGGGGCGAAGGCCTTCGGCACCACTTTTGGTGGCAGCGTAAACTGAATGGGCGCCGGCGACTTTTGAGGTTTGGCGGTAGGCTTCGGCGTGGAAGTATCTTTTGGACTGACAGCGGAAACCTTCTCCTTAATGCGTGTCAACGATTCCGACACCTGCTTCGAGAAGGAGGCGGACGGCTGAGTCAACTCGACTGGATCCTTCGAGCCACCGCCAGGCGCGGACTCGAGGGTTGTATTGCGTTTGGCCTTCTCCGTCCGACGCGCAGGATCGATAACCTTTTGAGCTCCGAGTCCTTTTTCCGTGTCGACGGTCCTTGGCGCCGATTTCTTCGGGTCGACGACCTTGACCAGAGTTTTCGGTGTCCCAGTCTTCGCTCGACACCCTTTAGCGACCTCACCGGGTCGATAACCTTCTTAAACTTCGTCGGCGGCGATAAGTCAGAGGACTTCGAGCCGACCAAAGCAACACGCACTTTCGGTTTCGGTGGCGCCTCTAGTGCTTTCGGTTGCGTAGACACCGATGCTTTCTCTTTCGGTTTCGATTTCACCACTTGTGGCTCTTTAGAAGTGTCCGAAGCCGGGCCTGGAGGTGAGGCTGTAGAACCTAGTGTAAGATCTTGGGTAAGGCCATGTGGCGATCCCTCGACCTGAGCCTTATGAATCGTTTCGACGGTTGGGCATAGCTCCTCGCTCGAGCTATCTTCCATGGCCCCATAGGCCCCATCGTCGTCTCCTACCTCGTCGACGACTTCTTCAGTATCGAGCATTTCAACATCAGCGTCGTAGCTGGAGTCGATCTCCGCTGCTGGATTGGACATCGGCTCTTGAACTTCCTGCTCGTCTGCCTCTTCTTCCTCGGTATCGAAAATGTTCACCGGGTCAGGTGCCGTCTGCTGGGCCTCCTGGCGCGCTGCGTGCCGATGTCGAATCGTCTTCTTGGAGCGGAAACGAGAACAATCCATACAGTTGGCTTCATCGTGATCCGGCGACAGGCACTTGTTGAACACCGGGTGGACGTCGATGTGAGGATACTTCGAGTTGCACACGGTGCACCTCTTGAACGGGCTCCGTTCCATGATGGTTCGTCGAATAAGGCCTCTGGCGTTGACCGGGCCTTCAGCGCCGAAGAGCCACGCGACTCCTCTGGATGTCCGACTCGGGAACTGAGCTGGAACAGAACTGGGCACCGATCGCAAGACAATACCGACGATATAGTAAAGGCCTTTTGGCCAAAAAGAAAGTTTTCTATTGATTCCGAACTGGAGTGATCAAATATGCATCCGAACCCAATGGCGGAAAAAAACAATCTGGGGATGGAGTCGATGCCCATGCGCACTGTAGTCCAGGGGAGGAGCCACCTATCTCGTGATACTTCGAAGACTCTTCCAGGACAACAATGTGCAATCATCCGGACCCAACACTAGGCTGCAATCTATGCACAAGATATGAATTCAGCAGCCCACATGCCTCGAACCTTCAGGTTCCAAAGTGCTGAGCTATGTACCAGAGGCAGCATGGAATTTCTTTTATGCTGGTTCAGTCTATTTATTTAAAGAGAAACAGATGTGATCCAGCTGCAGAGGGTAGGACTGCTGTTCAATACCACAGTAAAAACAGTGATGGGCGGAATACTTAGATTAATCTCAGCTACTTCTAATTACTCAGGCCGCATTCCAGTTCACTATTTTCTTTGCCCACAATGCCACCCTAGATAGAGACTAACCCTATGTAAATCAGCTTCAGACCTGTTCCAATAGGAGCAATCCAACTCAAACTGCTATGTCAAGTTCCCTTTAGATGGAAAATCAAACAACCTCACAATGTTTTCGGCCTATCTGGGCCTCAAAATAAAAAGTGCTTTAGCCCAATGGCACAGTGAGTATGGGACCCACACTTGGGCATCGCCATTGCATACAGGCGATGCCATAGAAGTCGTACAAACGCGTGTTTATGAAATGGAAGCCCTGGGGATTCAGGTACACAGATAATCAATGCTTCATCCCAGCTCCACAACTGGGAGAGGTCTTTAACTACAAGAACATGATCTATACCAACCGCACAGTTTCTTTTGAGGAGAAATGATGCCAATTCACCTATATAATACAATATAGATAAAGCTCCCTCAAAACTCTCCTCATACTTTATTTTAAACTTAAATTTTGGTTGGTACAAATTCAGGGCTAGGTAAAGAGAGCAGTGTATCTACACAAGATGGCCCTTTAAGCCACCAGACTGATGCTTTCATCTCAGAGAGTACCACTTTGACAGTTCACTTAGAAGATATAAAAAAGTAATTAGCATCCTAATGGAGGTTATAAAAGCTTTTTGCATCCTAATGGATTCCTACTGGCTTCCGGAGGCAAAGTATGGATTGTTCTAAACTGTGTGAGGATTCCTCTGGATCAGATTTAGAAATAAAGTAACTAGGATCACAAGTGTCTATTTCTTTCTGCAGTACTTTAATGTCTTGTCAGATCTCAAGAACATCACAAATGTATCTTCCACTGAAGATAAACTACTGTGTCAGATGTAGGATTTCTTCAGACCAGGGTCCCTATCTTGTATACCAACCCATTGAGAGACTGGCACTGGAGGAAGAGAACAGATGGCATCTCTAGAGTGAAACTTCAGGAAGAGCATATGCTAATCTGAATGGGCTGCCTTGTCAAAAGGGCTATGTCCTCTATTTTGATCATGTTAATTTATTTCCATTTGCATTTTATTATAATAACAGGAATCGAGCTGTAGTAACAAGCAACAGGCTGCAATATCAAATTGGTGCTTTAACCAATAGACTTATTAAAACAATTGGTACTGGACACAACTCAGCAGGAAACATGTTGCATTGAAAACACCATTTTCAAGCCGATGAGAGTAGCGAAAGTAGACTAATGCTCAATAAAAAGACAAGCAATACAATAAAAATCACTTACGTCTATGAATGAGTGAACCACAACACACTAGAGTTCAAATAATCAATTGCCAACTCGGTCACACCAGTTCTATTCTTTTGCCCTCTCTACCAACTACCACAATCTCTGCCTCTTCCTTTCACACAGATGTAATACAAACGAAAACAAATATTAGATCAGATTCTCATACTAACACCTAACACAACCATGCAGTACTAATTTGGCACATCATCAATAGCACATTAAATATTCCTGGAAGTGATAAATAAATGTACTGATGAAGCATTTAACATACCTTACGATCTTTCAGGAAAACACTCTCCAGACGTTGTCCCTTATCATCGAACAAGTTGGCCTAAAGAGGGATACAAGGCTTACAAATTATAAAGGACACAGCTCCACAAGTAAAACAGGCCTCAACATTATCCTTAGAACGTGTATGGCACCCACCTGCCATTATCCCTCCAACCAACTCTTACAGCATTCCAGTTCTTTCCCAATAGTGCATGCCTATCCCCGGCACTCCCACCAGTGAGTGAAGCACACCTTTATCTCATGGCACTCGTAGCTGCGTTGAAAGCACCCATGTCATACAGAGCACTATATCTGTTACTTTTGCCAGCATTCATCACTACGCTCTGACACATTGGGATCAGTGGCTCTGTGCAGCTAAGATGTCACACTAAACATCTATGTCATGGGCATCTCACTTCATTTCCAGTCTTCTGCAATGGAGAGACGGAAGTTATGGCAGAGCTGTGTCGGTTAGGCTCCAGAGAAGCACCCCACCACATAAACTTTTATTAACTGCTTTACAATATTTCGCGCAAGATTAGGAGGGCACTACTGAATGTGCGGACCGCAAACCATTCGCCCCCCAATGTTTGATGATAGCAGTATATCCGTTGTCGCAAGAGGGGATAGATTGAACATGTAAATATGTAAGTAGGAGTTCAATGAGAGCCGCCATGCATCAGCGTTGGGAAGCGGAAATCTGGTCTGATGAATGTACCTGTCGTAGGGCCTTGCTTAATACTTGTAATGAGAGCTTTGCTGGGCAGGGGGACCTCAAAGCCAGTCTGTTGGCCAGCTCCTACTATTACCTACACGTTTCTAGTGTTGGCAAGTGCTGAACACTGCTATTGCACTGCCGGACTGTGTACAGACTCAGCAGCAAAGCTATGCTGGAGCAGGTCAGAGTACTCACTTCCATCCTAACAGAAAGACAGGGCCTGTCAAGCCAGCGTCCCATTAGATCAGCTAAAAGAGGAGAGGGATAAATCAGCTTGGGCTTAAAGGCGACACAGCTGGGGTCCTGGCTACTAGGGCAGGACATGTCACACATGTAGAGCTATGCTCTGCTAGGAGAGCCCACAGGTGAGACAGGCATCATCTTTATAATATTAATGTATTATATTTACAGAAGGTGGCAGTAAAACTCTTGCCTGACAGAGGGTTGTGAGCTCCCTGGTCCCAGTACCAGGGAAGGAGTCGCATGATTGCCTATTGTTTGGACTCGGCCAATCCAAAGGGAACGAGGAGGAATATCCCACTTTATGGTACCTTCTTAGCCCAATCCAAGATGGGGAGGATTATGTCTGCACCCTACCATGATAGACTCCAGGGCAGACTGCCTCACTAATTTATTCCTTGATTCAAGGTTGGCCTGAATCATGTTAGAGCTGAGACATGACTTGTTCACATGTAGAAAAAGATGAGCGGCTATCTCTTTGCTTCACAGAGCCATAATGTGTGGGTGGCATCATCATGACAGACTAAGGGTGGGCTATTTCTGACAGAAGCATGACATCCATAGGTTACAGGGCTACTTCCTGCTCAGGGATTAGCTGAGTAAACCTTTCACTTACACTGAAGAGAAAAGGTCAAATCAGGAGCCTGCTGACTGGGCCCTGGGATCTTCACGGGAGACCTTTGTGAGGGATGGTCTTGCTGCTGGGCTGCGTCAGATCAGGGCCAACTAACTGCTTTGCCTCTGCAATTCAGTCTGCATCTGTATAGCCTGAAGGTTTAAGCGCCAGTTCACTGTGGGAAGATCAGTGCATGGGGGACGAAAGTCCCACCTGGCCACCCTGGCACAGAAAACATAGTTGTCTACTCGTCCTTATTCCCTCGGTATCATGAAGAGAAATCTTGCTGTAAGGTCCTGGGCACCTTTCGTCTGCATAATTGTAGGCCGAGGGTAGCTTGGATTCCTGAACCTCTGTGCAGCTCCATACAGCTCAGCCCCAGACGGCCAGAATAGTGTACCGTAATAACAAGTTACTAACCTTTGATAACGCCTTATCTGGTAGAGACTATATCAAGCCGCAGAGTGCTTGCCTTTTTAAATTTCCCCAGGCGTCAGACTGGATCTGGAAGATTTCTCATGAGCAGTACCTCTGTGCGCCGGTAGGTGGTGTCGATCAGCTCTTTGTCCGTCATTGCCGGCATTCGCGCTGGAAGTGACGTCATGGTACCTATATAGTGGCCACCCAGGCACGCTGATGTCCGTTACTTTTCACGATTTTCCACGCCAGAAGACCAGAGCCATGAAGAACACTTGTATGTCTAAACTAGGGCCCTGAAAGGGATCATCCCTGTCCCTAGAAATCCATTTGCAGAGAGTGTAGGATGGGTGAGTTGGTAAGGAATCTGCAGCTGGATATAGTCTCTACCAGATAAGACATTACCCAAGGTTAGCAACTTGACCATCTGATAGAGACTTCTATCTGCAGATTGCTTACCTTTTGAATACCCAAGCAATACAATCCCCGGAGGAGGGTCTGCAAACAAATTTCAAATGAGAAAATCCTGCAGGACCAAACGGTAAAATGTCTATCCCTGTGGACATGACTGTCAAGGCAGTGGTGTTTGGTAAATGTGTGCAGAGATGCCGACGACCGGAACACTGCCTGCTAACGCAGTGGTCACAGCTTTAGCTCTGGTGGAATGAGCCTGCAAGCCTTCGAGATGCTACTTCTTGGCCAATGTGCAGCAGATTTTGCTGCTGCGCACGGCCTATCTGGAGATGGTCTGTTCTGCACCGCCAGACCTTCCTTTGCACCATCATCCCCCATGAACAGTTGGGTGCCCACCCAGAACGCTCGCGTACGGTCAAGGTAGAACAACAACGCTCTTTTTGGGTCCAGAATGTGGAGACGCTCCTCTTCTTTAGAGGTATGTGGTGGAGCGTAGAAGGTAGGCAGTGATCGATTTGTCTACATGAAATGAGATAACCACTTTTGGTAGAAAGTAGGCCATTGTGCCAAGCACCACTTTATCAGAGTAGACAGAGAGGTAAGGTGGCTTATATGAATAGTCCTGCAGCTCATTTACTCTGCTGGTAGATGTAATTGCCACAAGGAAGGCTGTTTCAAGGTGAGAAGCCTGAGGGGACAATTGTGTAGAGGCTTGAAAGGAGTGCACATCAAAACAGTAAAAAACAAATTAAGGTCCCAATAAGGCATACTGAATGGCAAAAGAGGGAATAGAGGAATAAGACCCTTGAGAAACCTATGCCCAATAGGGGACTTGAATAAAGAGGGCTGATCAGGCAACCATAAGAAGGCCGAAATAGCAGACAGATAGCCTTTAATAGTGCCCAGAGCAAAGCCCTGCAGGACAAAGGAAAGAACAAAAAGCACAACTTCAGAAAGGGAGGCAGAAAGGGAATCAACAGATTTTTATGCACACCATGCCACAAATGTTTTCCAACGGCAGGCATATACTGTGTTGGTGGAGGGACACCTAGCTGCAAGAGTTTGAGAGGAAGGTCAAAAGTTGTCAAATGTCACCCCTCAATCTCCACGCAAGAAGGTGGAGAGTGGACAGGTTTGGGTGGAAAACCCTGCCCCGTTGCTAAAACAGAAGATTTTCTTTAAGGGGCAGCCTGACCGGAGGATCGATGGCCATGCTCAGTAGCTTGTGATACCAGACAATCTGTGCCCGTGAGGAGTCACAAGGATGTATGTTTTTTGTTAAGTGCAGAGCATGAGGCAAAGGTTAACCATATAATATAATTTTACAGTACCCGCAAGGATCTAGACATGTGACTTATGAGTTCAAACAGGTACGCAACTCTGGGCCCAGTTGTTCTTGATCTTCTTGAAGATTCTGGGAAGAAGTGGTATGGGCAGAAATGTGTATAGAAAGGCCTGAGCTCAACTAAAGACAAAAAGCTTCTCTGAGCGAGTTGCGCCTTGGAAACTCCAGCAGGCAAAACTGCTGACATTGTGCGTTCTCAGCAGAGGCAAACAGATCTAATCAAGGCTCTCCCCACTGCTGAAAGAGCCCTTGCGCCACCTCGGGTGGAGGCCCCATTGGTGATCCGTTAAGCATAGTCAGCTGAGTTCGTCCACCCAGGCATTCTGGGAACCTGCCAGGTGTTGAACCACCAGGGATATGCTAATCTGTGACAGTCATGTCCAGAAATGCAGGGCCACTTGACATAGGGCCCACGACCCCACCACACCCTGTTTGTTGCAGTATTATATGGTGCTGGAATTGTCTGAACACTTGTACCATCCTTCCCTGAATAGAGGGTAGAAAAGCTTTCAATGCCAGTCGGATCACATAGTGCTCCAATAGGCTGATGAGGAGTCCGGATTCCGCCAGAGAACAAAGTCCTCGGATCTCCACCTCTCCCAGATGGCCACCCCATCCTAGGAAGAACGCATCTGTCACTACTATGAGATTGATCAGGTTGAGGAAGGGAGAGGTGTCTGCCTCTTACCCAATCGCAGTTCGTTAGCCACCATTTGGAGGTCATTCGCAGTTCTCTCTGGATCAGGTCGAGAGATACCCCTGATGCAGCCCCACTGGAACCTCGGGTCACATTGCAGAGCCCGCTTATGCCATCTGGCATGTGTTACCAGCAGGATACAGGAGTCCATGAGGCCCAACAGCACTAGAGTCAATCTCACCGAAAACCATGATAGAGGCTAAAATATCAGTATTATAGCCTGAATATCCTGAAATCGCCGCTTGGGAGGTTAAGCCCGAAAATGTGCTGTGCCCAGAATAGCTAAGAAAAAGGGAACATCTGAGAGGGGAGTCAGGTATGACTTCGGCACATTGATAGTGAACCCCAACAAGTGCAGAAGGTTCGTCATAGTCTGGAGGTGGGAAACAACAGCTTGGGGTGAACCCACCTCCAGCAGTCAGTCATCGAGTTTGGGAAAGACTGGAACCCCTGATCTCCGCAGATGAGTTGCAACCACCACCATCACTTTGATGAGCACCGAGGGGTGCTGGTAAGGCCAAAGGGGTTATTACTAAAGACAGTGGTCCCTAGACAATATAAGGTAGAAAACAACTAATCAACATATGCTCGATAGACAGTATGTTCTTTGTCCAGCAGGACAGAATTTTTTTTTTTTAAAGTTTTGTAAAAAGGAATCAGTGACCGAATACAAGTGAGACGCAACCTGCGTCCAACTCACGAACATGGACAAACAACAAATATTGTGGAAGAAGGGGAGTTTCAGGCAAGGGGGAGGTAGTCTGTAATCAGTACAGTTGGACAGACTTAATTTTCATAGCAGTACCATTGTACATTTTTCACAACATTTAGTTACATATGGTACAGTTCGTGTCGACGACGTTTCAATTCCTAGGGTGAAATACATGGGATCATCTTCAGGACAGTGAAATTAAACATGCCTGTGTGCAAACAATAGACAATCTGTTTGTTTAAAAGGGCGGACATCAGGAGCCTTCGGGGAATTGGTCTGATAGGGACGTGTGGGATAAAAAAGTCGTCGCTGATAGCGGTCACGGCGAGGGACCGAGAAATTAGCTTGGAATATGTCCTAGTTTGGCGGCTCTGGCCGCCAAACTAGGACCTATTCCGCCCTTTTAAACCCTCAGCGGCTCCTGGCATCTCTCTAACAGGCCGCTTATCTGGACTCACTCATTCCGGCGCCTGCCTCGCCACCAACGTTAACAAACGTTATCATTTTGTAAATCCAGTAACCCCCCTGGTTAAACAAACAGATTGTCTATTGTTTGCACACAGGCCTGTTTAATTTCACTGTCCTGAAGATGATCCCATGTATTTCACCCTAGGGATCGAAACGTCGTCGACACTAACTGTACCATATGTAACTAAACGTTGTGAAAAATTTACAATGGTACTGCTATGAAATTTAAGTCTGTCTAACTGTACTGAATACAGACTGCCTCCCCCTTGCCTGAAACCCCCCCCTTCGACAATTTTTGTTGTTTGTCCATGTTCGTGAGTCGGACGCAAGTTGCGTCCCACTTGTATTCTGTCACTGATTCCTTTTTACAAAACGTATTTAAAAATAAAATTCTGTCCGGCTGGACAAAGAACATATTGTCTATCTAGCATTTGTTGATTAATTGTTCTCTACCCGATATTGTCTAGGGAGCACTGTCTTTAGTACTAATCGATTCAGCCAAGGTCCCTACCATATTGCCTTTGGGCTCCCTTGTTGTTTTGCAAAGCAGGTACGGCCAAAGGGGAGCACGGTGAACTGAAAATGCTCATGTCCTACCATAAACACCATACAGTACCAGTGGTCAGGCAGAATGGGAATGTGGAAATAGAAGTCCTGCAAGGCCAAAGTAACCATCCAGTTTACTAATCCAGGGCAGACAAGACCTGAGCCAACAAGAGCATTTTGAATTTTTCCTTCATGTGGAAGAGATTAAGTGCCCGCAGATCTAGAATAGGATGAGGGCCTTTGTCCATTTTTGGAACCCGGAAGTAGCTGGAATAACAACCACAGCCTACTTCTTGCACTGGAACCCTTTCTATGGCTCTCTTGGCCAAGTGAGACATAACCATCTCGCAGAGAACAGACAGATGACCCTCCGTCAGCCGATCATGAGATGTTGGCATGGGGAAGGGGTAGTCTCGAAGGGGAGGGAGTAGCCCCCTCGGACAATCGGCAAAAAACCCAACTGTCTGATGTTATGGAGGACTGCCAGCGGGGCAGGTGATGGCGAATCCTGCCGCCAACTGGGTGCCCATGGTGGTAAAGGGGTAGACTAGGACGGTTTGGAGGCGGCTGTCGCAGTGGCAGACTGACCAACCGCTGGCCACATGAACCATGAGGCCTGAGAGTACTGCGCCAAAAGCCACGCAGAGGCTGGAGAGTCGGGCGGTGGCCGAGCAGGCATTGGCATGGCTGAAAGCCTCTTCCGTAGCCATGAAAAGCTGACTGAGGTGGACGTGGGGCAGCAGAGAGGCCTAAGGACCTGGCTATAGCATGAGAATCCTTAAAGCGCTCCGACGCAGAATCTGCCTTGTCTCCAAAGAGACGGGTGCCATCGAAGGGCATGTTCATAAGGGAAGCTTGGACATTCCCCGAAAAGCCAGTTGTCCTCAGCCAGGCTTGGCTCCTAAGGGCCATAATAGTGGAAGCCTCTCTACCTACTGAGTCGGTCATCTCAAGTCTGCATCGCATATGAACTTTGCCACGTCTCTCCTTTCGGTGACAGCTGGGAGAGTATAGATCAGGACTCCTCCAGGATCTGTGGCAGTACTTGCACAACTGTATCCTACAAAGGGTTGGAATAACGGATCAAAAGGCATGCGTTGTTCACAGACCGCAATGCCACTTTGGTGGAAGAAAACATCTTTTTCCCCAAACGAGTCCAGCCATTTGGATTCCCTATCCAGGGGAGCGGTAGAGAAAGCGCCTTGGGAGGTGGAGGCTTGGAACACCATTCTCTCAGGGGTAAGGTGTTGCGTGGGAAAGTTTGGACCCCCAGGTGCGGGGCAATGACAGGCAATCATTCTATTCACAGGAGCCCCTGTGGTGGATTTGGACCAGGTACCCAAGAGGATGTCAGTGATTGTGTCATTGAACGGGAGCAAGGGTTCTGAAGTGGAGACTACCAGTTGTAGCACCTCAGTCAAGAGATTAGTCTTGACTGCCACTAAGGGCAGCTGAAGGTCAAGGACCTCAGCTGCTTTACACGCCACCATTGCATAAGAAGCTCCCTCCTCCGTAGCCACGGGAGGGGGAGAAAGCAGACCGACATCTGAAGAAGTATCCAGGCTGCTGACCTCCCCCAGGTCCTTACACCAGTCCACACTGTTCTTCCTCATACAGCTGGTATTCCAAACGGTCCAGTGACCCCTCTGAGTGTTACCCAAGGCCTGGACAATAAAATTAAGGCTCAGACTCAGATCTAGGAGGCAAGGCTCCTGCCGATGTGGGGGCAATGCCCCTCTGGCTCAGTGTCGCAGTCGGTGATGGCAATAGGGTGGGGGGTAAGGGGGAATTGCCTGGAGCATCAGAACAAGTGCTGGGGAAGGTCCGGATGGCACAACCGTAGCTGGTCTTGATCCATGAATGGATCCATGGGGCCTCACCGGAGCCACTGGCACAGAACCAGATGGGGTCCTTTCCAACCCTGTGGGGCTCGAAGGCACATCAACGGTATCGGATCACCCAAATATGAAGAGCAGATACTCATAAAACTCTTTCAATTGACCTGGGGCACTCAGTTATTCGGAAATTCTGGAAGGTGTCGAGTCGGCCCAGGTGCAGTCTCCAGGGAATCAGGCCTAGAACGCCAAGGCTCCCTTGTGTCTTCGGCTAACAGACGAGGAGAAGTCGAAGACCACCTCGACTTCTTACTCATCTTTTTTTGTCTCCTGTCCCGAGGACTTCGAATGGGAAAAGGAGGACTTCGGGCTCCACAAACAATCCCGGGACCTTCCCCTCAAATGGGAATTCGACTTCCGCGGATTCGCATGCTGAGCTGATGGCAGTTTCAGGGACTACTCTATCAAAGCCTTCAGAGCCATGGCCCAGCAATCGGAACACTTTTTGGTGTCGTGGTCACGCTCGTGCTCCAGACAACTGAGGTGTGAGTCCGTCACAGACATCGCTCGGTGACATCAGCCGCAGGACTTAAAACCGGACTTGCACAAATACATTCCTTGACACACCAGAAGGTAAACTCAAAACAAATCAACAAAATGTTGAAAAAGCCTGTCAGAAAGCGACAGAGGGGTAGCTTTTCTCCAGATCAGCATAGGTTGACGCGGAAAGAAAATAACTGATGTCAGCTTGCCTGGGTGGCGCCTATGTCGGTACTGTGACGTCACTTCCAGCGCAGATGACACCAACAATGGATGCACAGCAGACTGTGGCATGCACCTACGCGCAGGGGTACTGCTCAAGGAAAATCTTTTGGTTCCAGTCTGACTCCTGGAAAAATTAAAAAAAGGTAAGGAATCTACTTCTAGAAGGCTCTATAAAAGACACCATGCACTATCTGAACTGAGTGAACCTGTCTTTGTGAGGGTCTCTGCCAGGACCCAATGACTCAGTTACTGATTCTATGACTAAACAGACGGTCTTCCTAGACTACTCTCGCTGGTAGGGAGCACCCTTATTACCCTAGTACATTGTGTGCTTGTAAAAAAACAGGACTCTATCCCTACTGCTCTCACTAAACTGGAGGGCCAGCTATATGACCCACTAGTGTGCACCAGTTGATTCAACTTGTGTACAAATGGACAGTCGTTACCCTGTCTAGTGCTTATGAGTAGCCCACTTTTCGAATGCCCCACAGATGCGGTCTTATACTCTGGGGCCTCCCTGCCCGAAGTTAAAGCATATACTCTAAACTGGGCTTCTGGGCATGGGCCAACTACCAACTCTACACTTGCTGTAATAGGTATCTGAATACCATTCCCTATGAACATGTAATCTTCTGGTCAACACTCCAATCTGAGAGTTGGAACCAGCCAATTTGGTGCCAGGCCTGCTTGAAGCAGGTACCGTTGCTTGCCCTACTATCTTGGGAAATGACTAAACTGAAACAAACAACTAAGAGAGACCAGTTTCTCCAGTCCTTAACCTGCTGTAAAAGAACATTACTTTATTTGCCACACTTTGTCCTCATCTGAATGTTAGGTTCCATATCCCGTCCTGACCTTAGCACTGGCACCATTACTACACTCATTCCTTTATGTTTCTGCCTTTCAGTCCACATGGTGCCATACAGTGCTAGACAAGTTTCCACTAACAATACATTTTCACAAATATAATTGTATTTTTACATACATCAAATGTTTATGTATTTAACAGACCATGGGAATGGTTTCTAGTAGTGTATTGAAATGATTACTCATGTAGTTCCTTATGAATACAATTGGGTGAGCACTTAATACTGACTAAACTCAGAATTAATAGACTTTCAGTTAACAAATACTTAGGGATGGACTAACAAAGATTCTTCTGAGAGTAGGTGTACCTTATTCTAGAATTACTACAAAAGTTCCACGAGTAAGTCACATGTGGGAGTGCTCCTTATCGAGTTGTGATGCCATGAAAAGGCCACCCAACAAATATACATTTTAGATTACCTTGTTCCCTTCAGCAGCAATCTTCAGAGATCCATCTTGCCATACCTTGGACTTTTTAGTCTTTTGATGTGTGTACAGCACCTTGTGGCGAGAAGGATACATAGCATGTTAATGTAAACAATAAAAAAACAACGTTATGATTATCAGTACCTGCGCCTGAGCTAGAGAATGAGCTTCTGGATCCTCAAATATGCCCCTCTACTCTAAATAAAGGCCGTACCATGCTGTTATGATGCTGTGACCGATAGCGGGCAGAGCAGCTGACTCCGGAGTGCGGGGTTCGATCCCCGGTGGCAGCTCACTCGGGGCAATAGCTTGTTTTACCCCTCCAACACCTTAAAACCCTTAAGGGGGTGATATGTTCGTGCTTTACAAATAGGATTTATTATTTAGTAGTAGCCGACTATAAAGTCTATGGGGATGGTGTTATCAATGTGAAATCACTGTGGTAAACACATTTCCATCCTATGTAATGAACTGATTTCTGCTACATCCTCTTTAATAGCCCATTAACAACAAGCACTGACGTTGCCAATAGGTTTCGCATTTGGAAAGTTGGAGCTATTGGTTTTGTAAATGACATTTTATATTTATATATTGTTATTGACAATGCCAATACTTTTAACTTTAATGCTAAACAATAAGAAGGACCCGGTCACTGTTTTAATCTGCCTATATTTTATTTTACGCAGAATCACACCCTAAGGTGCTTAATCCTTGGATGTTTTAAATTTTCAATTAGTTACAAATTACAGCACATTTTTTCCTGTAAGTTTGAACCAAAAGTCTGAGGTTGCTTTGTCGTGCACAGAACATATATTTACATAAACTATAACATTAAACACATTGGAAAATTATAAATAAATACTTTTTTCAATATATACAACACATTTATCACAAACAATGATTATTAACTTCAAGATTGTACCCTACTAAATGATTCCACCCGGTTTTAAAAGGGACTATTTGAGTTTAGTTTAAACCTGGTACCACAAAGGCTTAAAGCTCGATGCACTTTTTTTAAGACATTGAACTCATGAACATGTTTGACAAAGCCTTTTGCGAAAGAAGCATTCGTTTTTTTTAATATGAATGTCTCAAAGCCAAAGCCGACGCGTTTCCAAGTCCGTCATTCAATTATCGGACTTTTCTTCAGGGCTTAATAGCTGGGCACCTGTGTTAAAGTAAGGGGAGGACATATTTTAATGTGGGACCCTCACATGTATCGTCACCAGTAACATGATTGTTTGACTTGTCTCAATTACCTTCTTCTACCGAATGGTCGAATCTGTTGTATTGGTCTGAGACTTTTAACTTTAGCATATGTGACACTTTTAGTATTTGTAATATCACATGTTTTGTATTGACGTGACTTAGATGTATTGATATTACAATAAACAATGGCTTTTAATTTTTTTAAATAATTAATACTTAAATACTTAAATGTTATTGTTTTTTTTCCCTTCGTGAAGCATTAATCAAGTAAAAAAGTCGTTTACCCCCAGGACATACAGATTCTGGTGTCCAAAGCACCAAATGTGCATGCTATCCCCCATTTGGAAATGGAAAACCTGTGATAGGTGCCATTTATCATGTGTGGAATTCCGAACCTAGAGAACCATCCGATGGTACAGAGGCCCCCTCAAGTGCACGAAAAAGTTTACGCTGCGCTACAAGGGAAAGAAAGTGTTGTGCTGTTGCTGCCACATATGTAATCCAATGTGTAATTAGGGTCAGTCTAAATAACAGGGGTTACAGGATTGTGAAGGGGGGACTCCGAGGGAGCAGAGCCCATGACCCAATCCCAGCCCCGGGGCGGCCGGCAGAGTGGAGGGAAGGAGAGCTCGGGGTGTCTGTGGAGGTGTACATGGGGTGGGGTGCAGATCAAGAGTGCCCGAGGGCATGGGTTTAAGTACTTCTGAGGGTTCGAAGATGGATTTGTAGTCGGAAGGGCCTAGGACTCTGTGGGGTGAGGGGGTCTGAGAGAGAGCTGTGACGCATGAGAGTCTGGAGGGGGCAGAAGAGTGAGGGGTCTGAGATGTATGGAGTTTATGAGAGCGAATATGGTTTGAGGGGGTCTGGGGCGGGGTTTGTATAGTGGATATGGTTTGAGGGGGTCTGGGGCGGGGTTTGCATAGTGGATATGGTTTGAGGGGGTCTGGGGCGAGGTTTGTATAGTGGATATGGTTTGAGGGGGTCTGGGGCGGGGTTTGTATAGTGGATATGGTTTGAGGGGGTCTGAGTTGTAAGGAGTTTATGAGAGCGGATATGGTTTGAGGGGTTCTGGGGCGGGGTTTGTATAGTGGATATGGTTTGAGGGGGGTCTGAGTTGTATGGAGTTTATGAGAGCGGATATGGTTTGAGGGGGTCTGGCGTCAACGTTAAGACTGTCCGAAGCGTCTTAGGTGAGGAGGTTTGCGTGACTGGTCTGTGGATTCAGAGACCTGAGCACTCTGCGGTGCGTGGCGTCTGTGTGAGACTGGAGCTGGTTTGAAGGAGCCTGAGAGGGTTTGTAGATAGACTTATCCTGAGGAGTCTGTAAGAGAGCGGACAGGGGGAGTATGGAGGAGCTGAGTGGATCGGAAACGATCTGATGGGTCCTGAGAAGATATCTAGGTTAACCATTTGTGTAGCGCCTGAAGCCCGCCAAGCGCTGAGGGGGAGAGGAGGCGGATGTAAGAGGGCAGGCTGGAGCGGAGCCTCATCGGGTCTCGGTTCATGCGCGGAGGGGGGTTTTAAGATACTGCAGGAGTCTGCAGGGGGGGCACCGTGAGCTGGAGGTCTGGCGGGGGTGAGCGAGGGCTGAGGGGAAGGGTTATGACTGAGTCTGGGTAGTTAGAGGGGGATCTGGGTAGTTTCCTAGGGTTATAGGGCGATGGCATCTGGTGTTTTGAAGGGTCCATGAAGAAACAGCGGAGTTCTGTGGAGGTCGGGGTGAGGGGATGTGGCGGACAGTAAGGGGGTCTGCAAGGACCGAAGGAGAGGGCGAGCAGCCCGGGACGAGAGAGCTGCAACGCGAGGATGTGGATGACGGGGGTTGGTGGGGGTCTGAGATGATGAGGAGCGGGGGAGGGGGTCCTGGGGGCTTTGATGTGAGAGATAAATTAGGGGCGGGTGGACTCTGGCAGGGGAGGGAACATGGCCTGGAGAGAGGCCGGAGGGAAGCCGGATTTGGGCGGGAGAGCCTGGTGGGGGGCCGGGAATGCGAGCGAGGGGAGAAGTGTGGCAGGCGGAATGCCTGTGTGCGAAAGCGCGATGCGCTTGGAGAGAAGCCGGATGGGGGCGGGAGAGCCTGTTGGGGGGGCGGGAATGCGAGCGAGGGGAGGAGAAGTGTGGCAGGCGGAATAGGGAGATGCGCGTGCTTGTGTGGTCACGTGACCCACTTTTGTGGTCACGTGACTCACATGCACTGTGAGAAAACCGCAGTGGTTTCACGAGTCGATTGAGCACTTGAATTTTCGCCTATTACATTCGCAAGCGAATGATAATAGGCGAAACCTAAAAATACCTAGAATTAGGAGTGGTATGAACATAATTTACTGCATAATTAGTCATTGCCCTACCCTGCACAGTCATCCATTGATCCTGTCAATGTGCTCTGGAGACCCATGGAATTCTGGAACACAGCTGGACTACTGCTATCCGTGAGTCTGCCTCTCATCCACCTCAAGACCCAGGAAAAGCAGAACCCATTTCATATAAAGCTTAGTAGCTCTCTTTCTGGGTACGATATCGAGGACCAGAAAGTACAGGGAGAGTTCCCGTTTCAGATTAATCACTAATACTTGCACCCTACTGATTCTAGCCACCTTCACAACTGCTGCTTGGAGCTTGCAACATTCAAAGATGTGCACGGCTGGTGTGGTTAGGGGGATCTGCTTCCGCAAACATGCTTTGATCTTCTCCTCATAGCAACCTCTTAAACTCAAATTACAGACTGGAAAACTTTTCAGAAAAGGCTTCCTTTGCAGTCTCTCTGCAGAGAATGCACAGGCAAAAAAACAGCTACCATAGGACCCAGTTTTCTTCCACAGTAAAATACTTGTTCTTCTTGTTTATTCACAGTTAACATATTTTCACATTGTCTCTCAGTTGTCCATACACTGAATAAATAAACTGAAGATGAGAGACGTATCAGACTTACAGTAAACTCCTGGCATGTCATGATTTGCCCAAAGGTAACCAAATCATCCCTTTCACATTATGTTCTTCGGGTTCCTCACATTGCCTGCAAAACATCAGCGATATATGTGGAATAAGTTATTTGACAAGGTTTGTAGTATCAACACTCTTGATCCCCCAACAATTACAACCCACTAATCAATAGCATGTTGATACAAGTAAAATACTTCTTTGGCCTGATCCAAGACGTGACTGAAACTGTCCCAAAGCAATGGCTGAAGAAGGCTGGCCCAAAGGCCACTTTGTGTATTGTTTCAATATAAAAGGTTTTTGAATGTGTAAAAAGATCCAAGGAAACTTAAAGTAGCTTTTCATGAAGAGTTTAATGCATGAATCAGAGTTGAAGCACAGCACATCATAACAGGTTCAGGTACAGGTATCATAAAATCAGTTGGCCTGGAATCTGGAACCCAGGATGTAAGATGCAGGCACGCATCATACATTCCAGGCAGCAGATCCAGACAGGGAAAGGCAATGGGACAGAACAAGGCAGAAAGAAAATACTACAGAATGCAACACATCTTATCCCTAAAAAAAACATTAATCCAGATATCTGCTGGGAACACACTTTTGCCTATTGGAAACTTTAACTCTAGAGGCAACTGAGGAATCTAGATGAACAGAACTGGGAGAGGGTAAAAGAGGAAAAACATCAGGTCTCCTCAGGCAAATACCCTGAGTGGAGGAAGGAGAGAAACGTACATTTTCAGGATTGCAAAACTTAGCTACTCTGCGGACGTTCCATACCCTACCGTCTTGCGTGGCAACGCTATTTTTAAAGACTTTAACTATTTTGATAGGAGGGTAAAACTTAGAAAGACCCTTGACGAGAAAGCCAGGCTTTCTAATTCGTACCCAATCCCCCACCACAAAGTCATTATCTTTAGCTTTCATTTTGGAATCAAACAAGGTTTTCATTTGTAGTTGTTTGTTTTCAACCCGTTTGGCCACAGCAGCAAGGTCACAAATAGAGTTATTTACATCAAGTTTTACATCAAGTTTTTTAATCCACCAGGGACATATATCAGAAGGAGGCTCCCTACCCTTAAGGAGCTTGAAGGGACTAACACCGGTAACAGAGTGGGGGGTGATACGATATGTCCACAATCTTTTCCTCACAACATCCACCCAGTTATCATCCGAAGACTGCACAACATTCAAACAATCCTTAAGAACACGGTTAAAGCGTTCAACTTGGCCGTTTTCCCTAGGCTCATAGAGAGAGGTGGTGTAATGTTTGATACCACAAGCACTGAGGAATTTCTCAAAATCATCTGACACAAGTTGAACACCATTATCGGTGACACAGGTTTCAGGAAATCCTTCCCTGGCAAAGACTTCCTTAAGGAAAAGAATGACCGATTGAGAAGAAACAGAACTGACAAACTTGACTTCGGGCCACTTGGAGTGGTAGTCCACCAGAACTAAAGCATACCGAGCATTAAAAGGCAACTGTTTAAATGGACCAGATATATCAAAACCCACTTTCTGCCAGGGAAAGGTGGGCCAAGACACAGGCTTGAGAGGAGCAGAGGTCACATGAAGCATCTTATCACTGTTAACGCAATGCGAACAGTCTCTCACCAGCCTATCCACCATTTTGTCCACTCCCGGCCACCAAAAGCTCTCCCTAATTAGACGTTTCATCGATGACATGCCGATGTGACTCTGGTGAGCGAGAAGAAGAATCTTCTCTTGTAAGGATTGAGGTGGAATTAATTTACCAGACTTGAAGAGTAAACCAGAAAACACTTCAATTTCCGAAGAAACCTGGCAAAAAGGAGCTATATCTGGAGAAATACCCTTATGGGGTGGCCAACCATTCCTGACAAAATCAAACAGATGTTGGCAAACCACATCCTTGCCAAGTTCAAGAAACCATTCATCTTCCGACAATGAAATAAACTCCTTGGAAACACAATCTCCAACAGAGGCAACCACATCGAGGTCAATATCCATCTTTGGAGACTCCTCACAAGGAAACCTTGAAAGAAAATCAGCAGTCACATTACATTTACCAGGAACATACACAATTTCGAAATCATACTCTTGAAGGCGTGAGGACAAACGAGCTATACGCGCAGTGGAGTTCCATCCACCTCCAGGAGATAAAATCCCAACTAAGGGTTTATGGTCGGTACGTAGTACAAAACGATTTCCCCAAACATAATTCCTAAAGTGCTCAACAGCCCAAATGCAGGCCAGAAGTTCCTTTTCAATTACGGAGTACCTTCTCTCCGTGGGAGACAAAGTCCTCGAGGAGAAGGCAACACACCACTCATCCTTACCTGATGACTGACTTAACACACTACCAATGCCATAAAGGCTGGCGTCAACAGTAATAATGCACTTTTTATTGACACAAAAGGACTTTAAAGTAGGAGCATTAACAATTTCCTCTTTGATTTGTTTAAAAGCTTGTTCCTGTTTCTCTGACCAAATGAATTTAGCTGAACTCCTAGTAAGTTCTCTGAGAGGTTCCATTTTGTTCGCAAAATTTTTGATAAATTTGCTATAATACTCGCAAAGTCCTGCAAAAGAAAGTAACTTTTCCTTGTTGTCTGGGGAAGGAGCCTTAACAATAGCATCCACAAGGTTTTTTTTTGGTACAACTCCATCCCCTGAAAGCGAATGGCCCAAATAGTCTACTGTCTTACAAAAAAACTTGCACTTACTAGCTTTGATGGTCAAACCAAACTTCTCCAACCTGGAACAAACCTCCCTAAGGTGACCATCATGCTCAGAGATATTTTTAGAAAAGACAAGAATATCATCTTGAAAGCATTTGACGTAGACATTCAGATCCCTGAAAATGTGATACATTGCCCTCTGGAAAACAGAAGCGGCTGACGCTAAGCCGAAAGGCATTCTTCTAAACTGAAACACACCATGGGGAGTGATGAAGGCGGTGAAATGTTTTGAGTCTTCCGTGAGCTCTATCTGGTGGTATGCAGACCTAAGGTCTAAAGTGGAGAACACACAGGCACCATCAAGCATACATAACATTTCATTTATGTTAGGTAACGGGTGACAATCTGTAACCAAACATTTATTTAACGCTCTCAGGTCTACACACAACCTAATAGTTTTGTCGGGTTTAATCGCCAAAACAATAGGCGAAACCCATTCGGAGGATTCTACCTCTTCAATAACACCATCTTTAACCATGTTGTCAAGCATGACTCTGAGTTCCTCTCTGACACTGATGGGAACGCCCCTCAACTTCTGCTTCAGAGGCACAGTATTAGGTTTGACTTTGATTTTATGCATAAAACCAGTCAATTTCCCAAGTTTTTCGGAAAAGACATTGGGAAAGGCGATAGATATCTCTTTAGACATGGATGCTAGATCATAGTCCCCATCAGTTATAGCAAGAACACATACAGGATCCTTTAACCTAGGATTTAACGAGATCCCCAACTTAGCTTGGTCCCGCCAACCTAGAACATTCACACCTTTGGACGCTACATACATCTTGATGATAGCTGAATTATTTTTAACAATAATGGGGACTTCTTTAAAACCAATAAAACTGATCTTGGAAGTATCAAAATTGTAGGCATCGATATCAGGTTCACACAAAGAATTCACATCAATTAAGTTACCAAATGACTCCACACAGTAATCATGAGTGATTATGGTCCACGGTGAACAGGAGTCTACCATAAGTTCAAGAGTTTTACCTAGTATGTTCACTGAACTCTTAGGAGGAGGCAAAGTATCTGCAAGTGTCACGTCGAACGAAGATTGTATGGAAATTACAATACCAGACTCTCTGACTAGCAGATCGTCACTCTCTCTCTCCGCAACATAAGACACATTACTATTAGCACGTCTGGGAGTGGCATAGGAAGGTTTCTTGTAATCATTAACTGGCTTAATCGAAGTCTTACAATATTTAGAAAAATGTCCAGTGCGATTACACTTATTACATTGTCTATTCAGAGCAGGACACTGTGGAAAAGAAGCTATGTGATCCGGACTTCCACACCTAAAACAATAAAATTGTTTACCTTTGCCCTCGTATTTGTTAGAACTTTGAGTTTTAACATTCACAGTGCTAACCTCACCAGTGGATGTGGACGGGGCAGATTGAACAGAGGCTTTGTCTAAAGATTTGATCCATTTGTCGGACTGTTCTAATGCTTTAGCTGTACTAATGGCAGTTTCTAAACTAGGATCCCCTAAAATCCATAACTGCTCCTGTACTTTTTTGCTTTTCACATGCACCACTATTTGGTCTCTAATCATTTCGTCGGTTATAAGACCAAAATTGCAATGGAGAGAAAGTGCACGTAAAGCAGTTAAGAAATCATCAAAGCACTCATTCTCATCTTGTACTCTGGTATAAAACTTGAACCTGTTTAAGGCTACACTGGTTACTGGTTTAAACCTTCCCTCTATTCTGTGTACAGCCTCATCATAAACATTAGAATCCCCACCAGATCTCACAGGAGGTAAAGTTCTAAAGACAAGTTGTCCTTCTGAGCCAAGACAATGTAAGAAAATGTTCTTTTTCCTTTCCGCTGACATCCTTTCGCCATCCATGGCTTTAAGGTAAGTAAAGAATTCCTCTTTCCACCTAGTCCAGGGGATGGGTGGATCTCCTTTGGTTTGCAAAAACTTTGAAGGTGGGTCAAATTGCATAGTGGCTAGAGAAAGTAAGGGTACTTCCTCCAATCTTTAACTAATGAAAAAAATTATCACCAAATAATAATAGACACAAAACGAATAACGTAAATAGGGCTTAACAATAGTTCTTTAAGTGGTACAGTCACCAGTTCGAAGAGAAGAGAGAAATCCTTTCCTTTGAATTGAATGAAAATGCGGCAAAAGTACTTGAAACTGAAATCAAAACGATAATAAAGATAAATCTGTTATTATTTTCCCATCCGGCGTATATATACAGTTTTATTTTACCTTCCGGCGAGTAGAAACGTTTAGGAAGCCTCGACAATGATTCTTGTGCGTTGCCGTGTATTCCGTTGTTATGGCAACCAAGATGGCGCTGAGGCGTGCAGCGTGAAGGCAGGAAGAACGCGTCACGTGATCACGCAGCGCGTGATGATGACGCAGCGCGTGTAACGAAGAAGCCTCACAGCGCGCGTCTGCAGAGGAAGTCTCGCGCAAGCAAAGCCTCGCGCATGGAGAAATGTCGAAAAAGGCTTGAAATTGAATAAAAGCAGTTTTATACTTCACCGGATCGCCGGAGCAGAAGCGCAGGAAACATCCGGAGGAGCGCTGAATAAAACGGTAGAAGCGATGCTTTTTGAAGAATCTTTGTAGTTTTCTGTTTTCAGTTGGTAAAACGAAAAGTTTTAAAAATAGGTAGGAAAACACTGGTAGCTCGTAAATTTTCGTAGTTTCGATGTAGAAGCATTAACCAGTGCTGTCAAGAAGAAAAGGCTGATGAATATGTATTACAGGTTTCTTCCTTAGTACGTAGTTTCAAAATGAATAATTCTGCTCCTGTGCTCCAAGGATGGTGGCAGAAATAGTAGGGTTTACCTCGTCGCCAGTAAAAAGATCCAAGGAAACTTAAAGTAGCTTTTCATGAAGAGTTTAATGCATGAATCAGAGTTGAAGCACAGCACATCATAACAGGTTCAGGTACAGGTATCATAAAATCAGTTGGCCTGGAATCTGGAACCCAGGATGTAAGATGCAGGCACGCATCATACATTCCAGGCAGCAGATCCAGACAGGGAAAGGCAATGGGACAGAACAAGGCAGAAAGAAAATACTACAGAATGCAACACATCTGTAGTATTTTCTTTCTGCCTTGTCCTGTCCCATTGCCTTTCCCTGTCTGGATCTGCTGCCTGGAATGTATGATGCGTGCCTGCATCTTACATCCTGGGTTCCAGATTCCAGGCCAACTGATTTTATGATACCTGTACCTGAACCTGTTATGATGTGCTGTGCTTCAAGGATGGTGGCAGAAATAGTAGGGTTTACCTCGTCGCCAGTAAAATGATCCAAGGAAACTTAAAGTAGCTTTTCATGAAGAGTTTAATGCATGAATCAGAGTTGAAGCACAGCACATCATAACAGGTTCAGGTACAGGTATCATAAAATCAGTTGGCCTGGAATCTGGAACCCAGGATGTAAGATGCAGGCACGCATCATACATTCCAGGCAGCAGATCCAGACAGGGAAAGGCAATGGGACAGGACAAGGCAGAAAGAAAATAAGTGGTTCAATGCAATAAAAAGGAAAATGTAGTCCCTGCACGACTCTTCGCAGTAAAAATGTGAACACCCTCTATTAGAATAGAGCACTATGAAATAAGTGGTTCATCAAAACATACAGCATAAATAAATCTCAACACTTACCGAAAGTAGTTCCAAAACATATATCAGTATCACACGCTCCAACTTAATAATCACTAGAAATACATTAAATTGAGCATCGCATCTCAAATTGCGCACTTATATGGCTCAACAAATTAAAGCAAACACCTCCAATAAATTGAGCACATATGTGGTTCATTACCATAAAGAAAAATCTAACATTTCCACGACTCAGCATAGTAAAACCTGACAACTAAAAATCAACACTTAAAAAATAATTAAATGAGCACCTGAACAAAGGTTTCAGTACATAAGTAGCTCAATTCAGTAAACGTAAATTAATCCATCAAAATAACAGTAAAGAAGCACTTGAATAAAATATTTCAGCACATAACAGTTCCACGCAGTAAAAGTGAATAAATCAGTCACTCTGAACACAAACATGTAAATCAATACACATGTTTAGCAAATAATTCAAAATAAGAAACTAAAACAATAAAAGTAGTCACCGTTGTCACGATAATGCTGTAAGACCTTAGCTTTGCAAAAAAAAAAATTGACAAAATAAATGTAGTCACTGTTGACTCAATGCGCAGCTCCACTTCTTAAAGTCCGTGTAATTATTTCTCCACAAAACATTGCTGCCATGCTGATACAGAAAGTGAATTATGACGCTTTCTCAGGACACTTCATAGTTCCGGGTAGGTGTCAGGCAAACGTAATCACGCAGTGTCTCTGCTGGTTTGCGACTTTCCTGTCATCACAGCGTGATGACTCATCATTCACAGCCTGCTCAAACTACGTTCTGGAATGCGGGGACAACATAGCTGAAAGATTCCTTCAGGATGGATGTCGGCTGGCACACAGAAGATTAACGTCACAGGTAATCATTTTCAAATCCAAACAAAATGAAAATGTGCCGTTGCCTTTGCTGACGATCACACATGGGCTCCACACACAGTATTAAATCCTTTCCAGTGTAAAATAAAACACCACATGAAACCGTTTGAAAAAGAGACTCTTGAGGCACAGTAAAAGTGAAATGAAAATGCGATCCCAGAGAGACAAACACATTCCGATTAAAATATCCAGGTCTCTTCTTGTTTGAAACCAACGATGCAGTGCAAGCAGGCAGGTTTAAGTAGCAAAGTATTCAGAATAAATAGTGTGTAGGCAGGCAGGTTTCAAGCCATTCGCTCCACACACATGTCTTTTTAGTCACGAACTTTACCGTTTTAAAAATCCAGAAACGGAAATATGCACAGATGGTCAGAGAAAAGGCTTAACAATTGCTCCCACAGTGAAGAGGTTCAAACTACGTGAAACATCAACGTAACCTCATCAATCCTTGTTTTTGAATTTGACACAGCATATTTATGAAGGTAAAAACGTCGAAAGAAAGTTGCTCATCCACAATGAAAGCATATTTAACAGATGACAGAAGCAAAGTTAAAAACATCCCAAAATTGGTCGTAATAGCAGGTTTCAGGTCTCAAACTCCAGCTCACAAAATATTTAAAATAACCATTTGTAGACAGGTTGATTTAAAGCAATATGAGTCAAACATTGTCCAACGCCCAAAACATACCTTTAGAAAAGATGTATTCAGTAGGCTGTCAGATGTATCATGACTCCAACAATTACAACCCACTAATCAATAGCATGTTGATACAAGTAAAATACTTCTTTGGCCTGATCCAAGACGTGACTGAAACTGTCCCAAAGCAATGGCTGAAGAAGGCTGGCCCAAAGGCCACTTTGTGTATTGTTTCAATATAAAAGGTTTTTGAATGTGCCACACCTAAAAGGAGGCCTGGAGTATTCTTAAAGGGGAGGACTGGTCATTTAAATGACTTGTTTTTGTAACGCTCCTATCTCTGGAGTAGTTCACTCATCCTTTAAAGCATGCAGCAAAAGCGGTAGCACAAATGCAAGTAAACAGGACATTATTAATTTACACAACACAGATAATCAGTTCAGTGGTCAGGTTCAGTAGATAGGAATATCTAGTACATTATAGGTCTCTAAAGACAGACCAGTATACACACATAAAAAACACAATTCACTTTTAAGACGTTGTTTGGTGGGTACACATTGCATTTTAATAGCATTAAGAGTGCTAGAGCGGGGATGTTTTCATTATCATCGGCTGATCCCCGCTGGCCTTATTTTTCTACTCAGGTGGATGAATATTTAACGTGGTTTTGGAGGAGATTAAGAGCTGTAAATCATACCAAATGTATAACAATGTCTATCTCGATCAGGCAGTAAAGAGAGTTTGTTATGAGTTAAAGGGTTTTATTATTCAGAGGCTTAGTAAATCATCTTCATTAAAGTTACAACTTAAGTTCCTCATTCTCAGTTGTTAAAATCTCATTAGAAATCAATAATCAATAAGTAATCATACATCACAATACATTGCATTAAGTGTGTTACATATAGGAAAGAAAATCCACATTTTAAGAATGAGGGAGAAAAGATGTCCGTCTCATAGATCCATCAAGACTTTTGATATTGAGAAAGAATTATAAAGCATAAAGGCCCAGCATTAAACCTCAGCTCAAATAAATCTATAATCAATCAAAGCAGAACTTCTCGTAAAAAGAAGAGGTTCAAGAAACTCAGTATAGTGTTGCAAACTACGGATAAAGGGTTGTGGATAAATGGAAAAGGCTTGGGCTCTAATCTAGGAAAAACCACTATTCTAGACAAACAAAATATTGTTTCTATCTTCAGGTAGCTTCTTCTGCCGACCATCCAGCATCTGATTCGCCCATGGGAATGCGTTCACTCCCAGTCTTCTCACAGAAACCCAATATTCTTTAGACAGCAACTTTTAATACTGCAACTATCTCTCATCATCTCGAAGGTTCTCATAATTCATTCTCCCATTTGAGTCTACATCCCCATGTGTGAAACTTCATTCCTAACTTTCTAAATAACAAGTGTATTTATTCATTAGCTAACAGTGGTCTTTTTGGAAGTTGAAACATCTATACAAACGAAAAATTAAACATTTTGTCCAGCAACCATTCATTGAAAAATAAAGTCTGCTTAAAAGATCAAGATCAAGTTTAAATGCTAACTTTACAATTTATTTAGCCCTGTTAACTTTAATACAGCTGTGTCTCAGAGCATTAGGCCTAGCATGTTTAAGTATGCTTGCCTAGTGCAATTCCTTTGCGTTGAATTCATGTTTTAGGTCTCTTTAGCTTTGCAAATTATGAAACATTATTTCTCTATTTTTTAAAAAGCTTTTCCAAGAGCAAACTACTCTTTTAGAACACACAGTGACATGCAATGATGGAGCCACCAAATACAGCATTCTGTGACAGCGTAATAACCAATGTAGAATATAGAATAGAGTGGTGGCAGAAAGAAATATCTTCAGGCAGGGCTGATTCTAAGGTGGCTGCCAATGGCCCAACGAGGAGATGCATGTCAGGATGCAGCTATATGCAGAAAGTATTGCCCAGTGACATGTGTATCGGGCGATGGGAGAAGAAAGGAGCTTTGATCATGGTCTAAAGTGGCACAACCCGTGGCAAAGTAGGGGTCATGATTCTACAAGTTTGACAAGAAATGAGAAGAAAAAAAACATTAAATTTAAAGAAAATGGGGATTGCTTATACAGCCAATTTAAAAAGCCACAACCAAACCCTCAATAAAATAAAACACATAGTTAGATCACATTTAAAGTAAATTATATTAAATGGATCAGGCATGAAGTTTGAACTTTCACCACTAAAGACTCAGACTTTTCAAAACCAAGCTAGGACTAGAGCAGTGTTTGAGAGCTCACAGAAAGCAGATTCTCACACTGACTGACTGGCCAGGAACTGGCTTCGGGACCTATATATGAAGTAGCACAAGGATTGACCCAAATTGAATGTCTCAGAGAACTATGTTCCTTGTTACCACTGAAAGAAATATCTGCAGCTAAGTACACGTTCCATGCATGCCGAGCTGTTTGCTTCAAGGACAATGAGCGAGTAATTCATTTTTTCAGAGACTTCTGACAGAGAGCAGATGTTAGTAGTCAAAGGTAGAACAGATGAACCCTTCCACATCGTTATTCAACAATCAGCAGGCAATGAGGGGGTAAAACAAAGATTGTCCCTGTTAGATCTGTGATATGAAAGCGATTAATTGTTTCAAAGTCTAGAAAAGACATAACACTTTCAGATGAAATGTGAGTAAAACGTATATGATGACATTAGCAGAACAGAGAGAGAAAGCAAGATATATGTACTTCCTGAGATCCACATAGGCGAGAAAAATACCATAGCTATTCAGTATGCAAAAGCATGATGTATTGTATTTATATAGGTAATTACACTAATTATTACAATATATTACATTGACTGATAATGGACTTGAAGTTTTTTCCATTCTAAAGGTATTCATATTATCAGCCTTAAAAGATATAAAGATTGAGTTAAAATCAGCAAAAACTCAAACTTATGCTTAGTCGCTTGTCCCGCAGAGATATTTTGCTAGGACCTTGTAACATGCTGTTTACTCCAAGATCGCTGCAACACATGCATTAACCCACTGAGAAGCCTTACTAGGGTATGAACGTCCATGCAGTAGGTTGCATACAATTCTCTACAGCAGGCACATTAAACAGCTCAGGTATTTTGTGATGAAAAATCTGGGATCCTCAGATTCTTGTACACACACACTGCTGCTGTAAGTGCTTTAACCACTGCTGCGGTTTACCAATATTCTATCCATCCCGAGTCTTGCTGATTCCAGTGCTTTGAATGAGATGAAAAGGGTAGTGTTGGGGGGAGTAGATGCTCTAAAGGGGTTGTGTCGTAAAAAGCACAACTAATAAACCTCCACAATACACATGGCCTATATCCCCAAGTACACAGTCTAATACATTTAAAATAGAATCCTGTGATTGACAAATTCATATAGTATTACTCGCCAAATAATAAAACTACAACAGCGCTTCAAGATAATTTTAACAGTTTACATAGGACCATTATCCTGGGCCCTAAGCAAAAACACGCTTGACAAGATACATTTTTACAATAGACAGCGATCATTTAGTCACACAAGTGGAATAAAATGCTGTCTTTGGCCGTGGTCACCAACAATAAACAAGAGTGTCAACCATGTTGATACATCTTAATGGCGCAATGGGGACTTCAGCAGGAGAAAGGCAGGCAGTACTGTTTTTGTTCAGCAGGTGAAGGGCTAAAATAGGGTGATTTATTGGGCCCTGGATCAATTTCCATTTTTTTCCTTGTTAATGGTCAGCTTTGCTGTATACACACAGATCTCTTCAACAAGTGCCTTAACAATATAATCGGTCTTAAAATGTGCTCTATTTAAGACCAGTTTATTAAACCGAACTGCTTTGCTATTTTTGTCAATTTCATTGCGGATTTTAAACAAATAATGCACACTTTATGAACACTCAGCTCCACAAAACCAGTTTTGGAGTAGAGACGTGGGGGCACATGCATCAAAGGAAATTGCATTTGCAAATGGTGCGAATGGCAAAATTTGTCCGTTTGCGAATGCAATTTCCATTTTTGGGATGCATTAACATTTTTGGAATTTTTGCAATTAAACAAATCGCAAAATTGCGATTTCTTAAATTGCGATTGTATTTAAGGAATCTCAAATTGAGATTCCTTAAATGCAATACATCAAACTCTAAAAATTTGCGAATTCGCAAATAAGGGTAGCAAATTACCATGAAGTTGACCTTCATGGTAATTTGCGAAAACTTTGAAAAATGCACTAAAGTGCATTTTTCAAAGTTCCATTTTACACACACACATGCCCTTGGGGCATGTGAGTGTGCAAAATGAACTTCTAAGCAGATTTCAGGGGTGCAACAGGGTGTTCTTTGGACACCCCTGCACCCTTGAAATTGCATTCTTAATTTGCGAATTTCTAATGGTGAATTGCAAATTAAGAATGTCTTTCCTAGAGGCCCATAGGAATGGATGGGGAGGTATTCCTTAATTGCGATTCTCAATTAGAGAATCACAATTAAGGCGTTTTAAGAAATCGCTATTTTTTTTAGCAATTTCTTGATGCATTGCACTTTGCAATTCCTTAATTGCGATTCCTTATTTTTCGCAATTAAGGAATCGCAAAATGCAATATTGATGCATGTGCCAGGTAGTCCCTTTAGCCTAATAGCTAAGAAGGATTAGAAGTATTCTATGTACTGTGAAACTGCGACCAGGAGTCTCTCTGGTGCAGCACATAGGTTTTCATTTTGCGTTTCTTTAAACACGCTGTAGCTACTGTTAAATAGCCTGATCAGGGGAGGCTCTCATTGTTTTGAGCAACATAATTTCTTAAGCTCCTCTTTCTGTTTTAGATGAGTGTTAATGTGCGCCCACTGGTGGTCGAATGAGAGCATCAGCACTTGAAATGCCATCTCCCCAGCCTCTTTGTCTGAAAACACTTGATGGGCCCACACTTTGGAAACATTTAAATCCTGTTACAGCAGGGCGCTGGTTGCACTCTTCCAGCAACAAGTACAGATGAAAAGAAGGCCTAAGTGTGGTTAATTACAGGGAGTTGTTATTAACAATATTTTCATGTCAAAGTGTAACAAAAAACAATTGTTTTACTCCCAAAAATGTATACATTTCAGTTCTAAGTGGAATATAGGCAAAAAAACACAAACTGCATGTTTCTGGCTTTTTGTACTACTGCCAAGAAGCTTCCAATCACGTGTGATAGAACACTTCAGACACACACATTTCAGACAACAGCACATTGCACTCTGGGACTTGCAAATTTACTTTTTGCACTTCCATTATGGACTGAAAAATCGCCGCATTTACAGTGGAGCAGCTAAAAGGCCAAGGGTTACCGAAGGAGTACAACGTGCTACGGAGCTCTTGGTAGCTATGTTTTATCAGTCTACTAAATGTTGTAACGCAATCATGCAAACGCAAACTCTGTCTCTGTATTTTGTGAGAGTTCACTCTTTTCATCAAGCAATAAAAGGATTCAAGGAGGTAGGCCATAAAGAAAATGGCCGCCTTCTGAAAAGCGGTGTGCACGCCTCTCCAAACAACTTTGTTAAAACAGGTTTTGATGTTGAAGGGAGACATAAGGACCACCGCCTATACAGCATATGGGTAAAGACTAAAGCATTCCAGGGTGATGTCCGTGGGACTAAATTTTGGCTCACAGCTTTCGGAGTCACCCCACTCACTGTTGTGAACACCCAACATTATAAGAAGGCCGCCAGAGACAAACATGAAGCGGGCTCATAACTGCTGATGAAACCACTGCGCCCATCTTGTCAGCTACTGCAGAGAAAGGAACTAACCCAAAGAAGTGCTAGAGCTGTCATTGAGTCCCTGTGATGGTAAGCGGCCTTTCCACCATCTCTTGGTACCATGATCCTGCTTGCTGACACAGCCAGCAGTGAAGTGAGAAATGGAGGCAGGAGCAGCAGGAAAGTGTAAACCTGACCAGCAGCATACTTATCCCTGAAGGGGCCTCTTGGTCAACCAGTTGTGACCATTTTGATTGGGAAAGGTTCAAATTTATGATATCATGGTCCAACCTGGGGGCTGCAACTGTCTGGGTGATCCAGTGGAATACAGCGAGATGGGAAACATAGGATGCTGCCACCTCTAGCAGCAAAAGAAGTGTATTCAAAAGCTAGAAATTAACTTTTACAACATTGAAAAACTGGGAAGGTGAATGCTTCCTCATTCATGATTCAGTACATGTTTTGCCTGTGGGAAAGGGAGAGGTAAGACAACATATGCCAATTATGTAATGGTGTGTAGCTGCTTGGGAGTAAAGACTCCAGACAGCTTCTTCTCTCAGAAGTACTGAAAGGTGGGAGTAAGACCCTGATCACTTTGAACACACTTATGAAGGAACCTCAAGAACCCTAATCTTTGATTTAACACAGTGGAACTCTAATCTGCTGAAACAACAGAAAGAGTTGAAATATGTAGTAGCAGAGACGTCAATGTTTAAAGTTCAACTTAGCAGTACAGAGAAAATCCTTGAAGCCTTTAAGAGACTAATTGAATTTCCTCACTGGGAATCAGATTTGTGGAACTTCCAGAAAAAGTTAACTGACCTCGAGGACAGAAGCAGAAAATACAACATCTGACAGCATGGCTTCCTAAAGAGAAGAAAGAGATGACACTTAGGATTCCTGTCAACTTTCATGTCAAAATTACTTAGTGTAGTATTCAGACCACCCCTTCCCCAAATGAGTTTTAGACAGCACTCAGGCTACAATCATGAAGAGACAATAGAAAAGTAATGGCAAGACCAATAGTTCAGGTGTCTCCTTTGTTGGCTACATGCAGGGCTAATCCTGCAAATGGTGAGAAAACATGGCACATAACCCTATAAAGGCCACACAAGCTCCTAATTAGCTGCCTTTTCCAATTAGTCGAGTATAATATGAAGGAACTTTCTATCGTTGCCCCCACTTCTTAAATGAAAGTAACTTAAACATGGCCTGCTAGATCTAGCTGTGATGTTGGTGACGAGAGAAGGCAGATTGAGGAAATTCTATGACCCACAGAACCTTCAGAGCTTCCTCGATAATCTGGAGCAGTCCTCAATGGATAAGTCGCGATGATGAAGCGCAACAGATTGTCACTTTGTGGATCGTAACCACTTCAGACAGAAGACCACTTGTGACCTCCCTCTTTAAAAATAGGTATACCCCTAGAGATTGAATCCTGAAGAACCCTTGCCAAGAGACAGAGATAAATCTAGATAATCCCTCAAAGCGCACACATTAGTCAGATGAATCAGACATCAGATAAAGAACACATAATGCTAGTACCGGACATAGTATTGTAATGGAGCAGTCACGCAACACCCATTATAGAAGGCCCACCATTATAAAGTCTGTGATAATCAGCAGTCCACAGAAACGGTTTATATGCTTGTAATATTTCAGACTAAAGATTCCACTATTGTCTTCAAGATCCTATATTCTTGCTTATAACATACATTGGCAGACTACTACTTGAAACCTAGCTGTACCATATTACCAGACTACCTCGCCTACACACACACACACACAAATATAATCAAGACTCTAACCTCCAAACATAAATGAGGTGAACTGGTATGTCTAGTATAAAATGTACACAAAACGTGGCCTCTCAATGTAGTCCCTAAACATAAGTGGCCTGAAAAATCATGTAAAAGGGAAAGAAGTTCTGAGCTACTTAGCAACTATGAAACTAGGCACAGCTCTTATGCTAGACTCCCACATATCACAAAATGAAGCTAAGAAGCTCAAATGAAACTGTGTAGGAAACCTGATACAGGAATCAGTGTCAAAAAATCAGAATGACACTTCGACGTCTAAAACACTGCCCAAAGTAAGGGTGCTGTACCTATTCTCATCCACCAGTAAGTACCTGCCATAGTGCAAATGGCATGGTCTAACGCATCGGGTAGATGTAAAATTTCTAAGCTCATGACACAAATGACTCCTTGATTATTGGTTTGGTCTATGTCCCCAACAACGCAAAATCAGCCCTAATCTCGAAAATCCAAAAGACTACTAACTAAATTAAATTAGGACAACAAAAGTTATGATGGGGCTGACTGGAATCTATCACCTGATCTGGTATTCAAATGCTCCAGACCTCTGGGTTTCCAAAACAATAAATGATAGAGATTTACTGAAGGACTGAGTGTTGGATCACTTTCTCCTACAACCTTGGACCACTCTCTCCTACAGCCGAGGACACTTTTACAGCCTACGACCAGGAAATACGCTTCCCAGTCATGACACCCAAGGCACTGAAACAAGAACAGACTATTTCCTTCTACACAACAGGCTCCTGAAGGAAGTGGCCAGCTTAGGGTCACTCACGACCACCTCTCAGCCTTCCATACCAAATGAAAAGCTGGTCAGACAGTAGAGAATACAAACCAATATATGTTTATTCAGGTACACTCGAGAGGAGCCTGGTCTGCCCAGTCTCTTAGGAGTGCTGCAGAGGGACTGGCATCAGCAAACATGGAAATACATTATGTACCATTCAGAGCCAGTGAAGGCACGCCCATGATGGAATTTTCCAGGCAGATGCAACTGAACAAAATAAGTACTGCAGGATAAGTTTTGATTCTGAGGCCGGGTACACACTATTTCCTACTCAAGGTTGTTTTGCCCGTGCCTACCACTAGACTAGGAGGAGAAGGCCTCTATCTGGTGGGAAAAGGTATGTGCTAATAAGAACAGTGTATTCATTAGCAAAGCAAGGCCCAACCTTGGAGAAACGAAACTTACCACAGGCCGTTTCTCAAAATGGGCAAAGATTAGTTTAGATCAGGGTTCAAAATGGCGGCCAAACATAAAACGGTGCCACGAATGCTAACTTACATAGAATAATGCACAAGCAAAGAGAACAAACACATTTTCATTCCAACACTCCCAAAAGTCTACCGCTGAAAAATAGGAGTAAGCAGTGTCTTGGACCACGGCCTAGTTGCTATCTAGTCAAATCACTGCCTTTTGCAGATGAATCCAGATTTCTTAAAAAAAGTAATTTGATGACGCAACCGTTGTAGCCAGTCGTGTCATCCAGTAGACGCACAAATGCGTCACCAGGCATGCACATACCTATAGAATGACACAGGTGCCATTTTCCTTTCTTTTCATTTACTCATCCAAGATGGATGATGCCACTTGGATGAGTAAATCAAATAATGTCTGTTGGACCCGGCCTCGTGGCGTGGTTCGCCTCTGTCCCTCCACACCCTGTGAGCGTAGGCCTGTTCCCCGAGTCCCCTGCGCAGCCTCCCCGTTAGTGTAGCCTGCACCCCGAGCCTGGTCGTCCTACCCCAGTTAAGCCTAGACCCCCCTGGAACCTCGACCAGGCCTGCCTTCCCCGCTCCACTCCCGGCTCCGAGCGCCTAACCTTGCATGCCCCACAAGGCCCGGACGCCATCTTCCCTTCCCGACATCCCTGTCGCCCTGCGCCTAGCGTGACCCCGGCCCCAGCGAAACCCAGACTCCAAAGGCGCGCCAGTCCCGGCTGGGGGGTAAGGGCTCCCCAAGTGAGATAAGCCAGGGAGTTTCGTTGGCACCTCCGGCCTCCCCTGAGGGGCTGGTTTCTGTCACACCTTTGGCCCTCCCCTGTGGGCCAGTTTCGATCACCCTTCTGGCCTCCCTGAGGGCTGGCTCCAGACCCGCTGGGCGTCTGGGAATCCCCGGACCCATCTTTCAAAAGGATCAAAGAGCCACCCGCCGGACCTCGCCAACGACCAGCCCCCAGGGCCTGAGACCTCCGCCTGCGAGGGTCCGGAGATCAAAGAGCAGAAGGACTATAACTGGGCCCGCCCGACAACTAGCGGGCAGTTGTATCTTGGACCTGAAGCCCTGCTGATTGGATCGCGGCTGACCCTAAGGAGACTCATCCTGAACATCTGAGCCCTGCTGACGCTGTCGCGGCTCAAGCTGAACTGAACCATCGGAGCCCTGCTGACGCTGTCGCGGCTCAAGCTGAACTGAACCATCGGAGCCCTGCTGACGCTGTCGCGGCTCAAGCTGAACTGAACCATCGGAGCCCTGCGGACGCTGTCGCGGCTCAAGCTGAACTTGCAACCATCGGAGCCCTGCTGACGCTGTCGCGGCTCAAGCTGAACCGAACCATCGGAGCCCTGCTGACGCTGTCGCGGCTCAAGCTGAATTTGCAACCATCGGAGCCCTGCTGACGCTGTCGCGGCTCGACCTCGAAGATCATCCGAGCCCTGCTGACGTTGTCGCGGCTCTCCCGAACTTCTCCAGATCGAACCCTGCTGACCTCGTCGCGGCTCGAGGAGTACTCTGGTCCGGCTGGACCATCGAGACCACCATCACGACCGAGCCAACTCGACGGAGGTGAGGCAGCCAGTACGACCCTCATCCCGTACCCCCCGGCTCGAGGATTGAGAGCTGTGCGTAGGGTACGCCGCGTACTGACCCAGAGACTAAAAGACTGTCCCGCTTCCCCCTTCCCGAATCTTCCAAGACTTTGTGGTCCCTTGACCACTGTGTATATAAGAGTGCTTCCTTCGTTATTTGCTAATATAAAGATCTTGTTACTAAAACCCACCGGTGTGGTGTCTGTTCGTAGTGTGGAGTGAGCTCAGTGTGTACGATCCTAGACCCGAAGTCCTCCCCGGTGAGGACCTCGCAATCAAGACTCTGCAAGTTCTGTGGGAGAGGTGGATCTTGGGGTGTCGGGGTGAGCACAACCTGGCCCTCGAGGTCGCCCCTTCTAACAATGTCAACTGACTGCCAGTTGGGGGAGCAGCAGAAGAGTGGGTGGGGAAAAGAGGAAAAGCAACACACGAGGGAGAGAGCAACACAGTGGGCAGGGAAGAAGCCCATGATGGATAGAATAACATGAAATGCGGAGAAGGCTCATGAGAGAGAGAGGCAGCAGCACATGAGGGAGAGGGAAACATGGGGTGCAGAGTGGTGGAGTTTGGAGGCAGAAGCACACAAGAGCAAGCAGCACACAAGAGCAAGCAGCACACAAGAGCAAGCAGCACGCAAGAGCAAGCAGCACGCAAGAGCAAGCAGCACGCAAGAGCGAGCAGCACACGAGAGAGAGCAGCACACGAGAGAGAGCACCACAAAAAGCATGGGTAGGTATCGGACAGAGGGAAAGCACACGAGGTAGAGAGCTGCAAAACACATGCACTCTCATGGAGTGCTTAACTGAACATAAAAAGTAATTCCGTAAACGAGAGCAGTGGAAGGATACAAGTAAGTCAAACAAAAGGATGGTAAAGAGGCTATGCTCTACAGGAGAGACAAACATAAGAAGTGGAAGGCAAGTTGGCATTCAATAAGAAGCAAACAAAATGAGGTGATAATAAAGCAACCAAATGCTAAGCAGTTGTTGGGAATGGGGGCTCCAAACCCGCTTTAGGTTCTTAGTAAGCCCACCATAGGTCTTTCTCAACCAGACACCTTGCGCTGTCAGGTAGGCAAAATATGCAAATTAAAGATTTGTGGCCATTTACAAATGACTAGACCTTGTATAGATGCTTTAGATTTCAAGATACTGAGGAGTGTTACTCAAACATTTGTTACCTTCTGGGTCATATTGTTATTTGGGCTAGCTCTGCCACCTTCGACCCATACACCTAACAACCTCTTTGATAAGGTGCACTAGGCAATTCCAGCCTTGGTGTTACAACTTTTCAAATTGTTGTGCCTCACTACCGAGGCTTTAAAAGAGGTTTGGCCTTGATGAAGCTCCGGTAAATGTTGCTGGCTAGTGGTTGGAGTAAGCAAGGAATGGAAATATCGCACATTCCTTTTGACAGCACCTCTTGTGACATCACTTCCTGAGAGGTCACACAACCTGACCTCACTAGGCTTCCCTCGCCCCCATTTGTTTAAGCTGTTGTGTTCTGGATAAATTCAACGGTTGTAGTTGGCAGGATCAATGAACAACGACATGCCCATGCTTTTTCTAAATTTACAAAAGCAGTTCCCACACCATTTGTTTGTTAAAAAAAAAAAACAGTCCCAATAATTGTTCAAGCCAAGCAAACAAGCATCTTCTATATACCAACGTGTTTCTTGCATTGTCCGTATCATCATCACCGTTAGGTCACTGGCGTAACGAACCTTGAGGGGGCCTCCCTGCAAGGCACCTGCCTGGAGGGGCCCCCTCTGGGCTCAATCAGGAGCCCTGCAGCCAGAGTGCTGTGCTAAGGGGCCCACCTGGAGATTAGGGGTCTCCCTGGAGCTTGCCCCCCCCCGCACCACGGGGGCCTGTGTTACACCCCTGCGTTAGGTATGAAGAACCTTGGGGCATATTAGCAGGAACCTCGTTAAAATTATCGCCGTTTTAGCGGCAGGAACCTGCCGCTAAAACAGCGATAAGGGGCTTGCTAATATGCGTTATAGAATTCCAATAGAAGCCCAGGTTAAATGTGCAAGACATCTAACCTGGGCTTCTATTGGAATTCTATAACGCATATTAGTAAGTCCATTATCGCCGTTTTAGCGGCAGTTTCCTGCCGCTAAAATGGCGATAACTTTAACGAGGTTCTTGCTAATATGCCCCCTTGTTTTTTTGCAGATTTATATAACGCGAACTCGACCCGAAGGTATTGGAGCGCTTTACATGAGCACCGGTTACGTTACACATTCTGGCACGGGGAGATTAAGTGATTTGCCCAGAATCACAGGATGTGGGCGCGACCCCGAGGCTAGAACCTTGGTTTCCAGCACCAAAGTGGGCAGTCTAGCCGACGGACCACATCCTCTCCCCTAGCTCATGGTATGAGTGAATAATCTTCCCATCACTCTGGATGCACTCTTTTGATAGCAGGGTGTAGTCTTTCCTACTATTGTTGTTCTTAATTATAATCACATTGCTGTAAATGAGGCCACCCTTGTTTGAGACGCTCGGTTGGCATTTTCCACTGCTACCACTGTAAAGAAGTGTGAGTGTATCTATCCAGTAATTCTACAAGAGAAGCGTTCCACCTATGTGCAGCTTCGAGTGTTCTTTTGTGAGAGTGTCTGAAGATGGCGCTCTTGTATAATGAATAACAGTCAAGAGGCCTAGCTGCGCCAGTTTTAATGGATGTCGGCAAGACGAGCAATCTTCACTAGCCTGGCTCCAGCTGTTAGTACACAACAACGGGTGTTCCTGCACCCAGTTGCTGAAACACCGAACATGTTTTAGAGGGTGGTAATTTCGCCTGGAAAAATGGAAAGACTTTGGCTGGAGCTCGGACCTTCACGAACGAAATGTACTTCATTGTCAAATGTTTATCACCTTCTCATTCGTACAGCTCAATCCGACTCTTAAAACACACCTTTCAGTTGTTAGGCGCAACAATAACACGCAGACCTCCGACCACAAATTGGGGGTGTCGGTTGGGATAAATGAAAGGGATAAGATTAGGTTTTGGAGTTAGCCACGGGTCGAGTCATTGAAGAAATAGCTGATGGTGTAAGAAGTACTGGCAGAAGGGTGGTAAGAGATGAATTATCTCCCACCCATAAAATGTCCGTGACAACAAGGTGTAAGCGGAAAAAAAAAAGTTTCGAGTAAAGAAAAGGGTAACCGGGAATAAATAAGCATTACAATTTACCCATGTAGTAAATATCTGACATTCTTACTTTACTGTTTACTATTTCCATAATGAGTCACACAACATGTAACCTCTACATTTACCTTTTTGTATTCCACTTTTTTTACATGCAATTTTAGAACTCAACTAAATGATACTTGCTTCAGCACCCTTGACAGGAAAAAAGACTGAGCCAGTACTATACTGATTTAATCCCTATGTGACTCAGGCCTGTGAATAGGCACTTAACATACTCACTGAGTTATCTTGCGACTAATCATACATTACTAGCTATGACATTAACTTAGAGTAAGGCAATATGTAGGGAGGCTGCACTGTAAGATTCCACTGGAAAAACAACTGTACGCTCAATTATATGCGTTGTTGAATACTAACCCACAAAAATGAGATAATATGTGTAGGAAGGTAGATCCCTGACTATGGTTGCCCCCAACTTTTTGCCTGGTGTTTTGCTGGTTTTCTGACTTAGTTGACCTGGGACCCTGCTATTCAGGGCCCCAGGCCTACTGCTCTCTCTGTAAAATGGATTCCATGTACCTTAGGTACATATCTAAATTGGATACTGAGTCACCTTATCAGTCCCTGTACAGTGTACCTTAGGTACCCAGGGCATAGGTGTACCCAGGGCCTACCAGGGGCTGCAGCATGTATTATGCCACCCCTGGCTGGCCATCCAAAACTGACACAACTGGCTGCACGACAGCTGGGGCAAGGTGGTGTACTCACCCTTTGCTTTAGATATAGTATACCTATATCTAACCCTAAAATGGACACACAGATCTCCTATCAGTCACTCCTATGGCAGGCCTTAACAATCCTGAAGGCAGAGTGCTTGGAATCGTGTGAGATGGTGCTCTGGCATGAGCTGAGCCTGTCTGCGGCTTTCGGGATCTATCCCTTAGCCGTTTCCATGATATCGCATACCATATACTCTTAAGTGCATTATAATCCTCGCGGTTATATGCCAACTCTGGTATCGCTTTATCAAAACATGTCGAGTAAGGTGTCATACGAATTGGAATACTAACCCCACGCCAATTCTGGCGACGGGGTTAGCATTCCACCCTTCTAGAGGGACACGACATGTATGTAACCCCTAACCCCGGTTAAAGTCAAACAGAGCCTCAGCTCCACAAAATGGATGCTGCCACCGAGACACAAGTCTGCCCTCCTGCTGCTGGGAATCCTCCCAGAGCAGGAGATAAGGACAAAGGGTTTCCTGCCAGGGGCGGTGCCAGCACCGTCCCAGACAGGATTTTGTGTATCCTAGGTAGGCAGGGCTTCAGAGGAAGGTGACTGCAAGTGGCACCCCGGTGCTCACTATGCATAGGCCGGCTTGAACCAGTTCCAGGGACACTCCAGACCCTGAGCTGGGGAAAAGCCCGCCAAGGAAGTGGGTGTAACCACCCCCCTCCTGGTCCCACCCATAGGGCAGGACCTAGTCGCGTGCCAGCCCCCTTTTCTCAGATAAAGGTAGGAGCAGGCCCCCTTCCAAATTAGATCATCTTTGAATCCTGAAACTACTTTCCACGAAAGGAACTCAAGACTTCTTCCTAAGATTTCTCCCTTGTGACTAAGGAGTAGTCACCCTGCATCCGCAGGCACCATCGCAAGAACACTGCGGTCTGCTGTGAGTCCTTCCTCCGGAATCCGACTGCCCAGCTCGACAAGACCCGGCTTCCCTGGCACCTCCGACCTCTACTCACCTCTACAGCCAAGCTGAGAACCGTGAGTGCGACGAGACCTCAAGGGACCGACTATTGCCAAGACTGCACGACTTCTGCACAGCAAGCCCGCCGAGTAATCTCCTGGCGAGTGCTTTGGGGTCCGAGAAGCCCCGACCCTGAGCAGCTCCAGCACCGAAGAGCAGCCCCCCAGCATCTCCACGATCGGCGTGGGGCCCTTCTGCTTTTTGCTGCTCACCGCGTTGTTTGGCTACTAGCCCGCTGGCTTGTGGCCTTCTGAACGACGCCCGACGACATCACTGCTGCTGGTCTGGTTGCTCCAGACTGGCCCTTGCTCCCTTTCCGAAGAGGAGCACCCCGGACCCTCCTGGTCCACTCAAGACGCCAGTTTGAGTCCACCGCGTGGGCTTGAATCAGCCAAGGCTTTGTTGCCCAATCCTGGGTACTTCGACGCCGACAGCTTCATCCATCGTGGGACAGCTCGCCTCTCCATCCTGGTCGCCGACAACGCCTCCTGGTCAGTGAGATCTGCAGAGCCCAGCGTCGCCCACTCACCTAGTCGAGGTGACTACCATCCGGTGCCCTCCTGGTGTCCACTGACTACTGGCTAGTAGTCACGAACTTGGTCCCCTCTGCTTTCAGGTGTCATCCATCTTCCAGATCCAGGCTTGGATCAACTCGAACTATCTTCAACTGGTCGCCTGCCAGCATCTTCCTTCCAGGCTCCTGGTCCGGCAACGAGGATTCCCGACGTCTTTTGAGACATATGCAGCTGCAGCCCCTGGGCTAGGTAACTTCGGCATTTCGGTGCCCCAGCATAGCCTCACTATCCAAGGGTCAGGATCCACTGTCGTTTTCTCCCTACCAGGTCGGGTTCGCCCGTGAACACTAACTTTAGCGTTACTAGCTACCATAGACTTTGTCCCGCATCCCGCGTGAGAGTGCACACTCTGCACCCGAGTCCCCTAGGCCTCCTAGAAGTAATCTAACGATTCCCTAGTCAAGTCCTAGCGATTCCAAAGCCTATTAGTACTGTACTTACCTGCTAGTAATTTCGCATTCCACTTTGAGAGTATATGGTTTTTCGTGCCCCTCGGGCATTTGTATATACTGTGCTAACTTAAGTATTTTCGTAAGAGTTTTGTTGTGTGCCTAGCACCCTGTCCTCATAAAGAGTACAGGGTTGTTGTGATTCTAATAAATACACTGTTTATTTTCATAACACTTGTGTGGTGTCCTTTCACTGGGTGTTCAAGGGGTAATGTGATGGTAAAACAGCTGGCTTAACACGCCCTCTAGAGTCTTAGCCTTAGACTGCTCGTATCCATGCTACTAGGATAGCTGGTCTATAAGGTTGACTTACAACCAATCATCAATAAGGGTTGTTTGGACTGATACATAGTGATCACTAGAATAGTGAGCACTGCATATCAGGCCAACTTCTCACAATATGCAAACACTAGAATAGACAGCTCACCAGGCCTGCCAGAGCTACCACACATTTCATTTGAAACTTAATTTTACATTTAATTAACGCAAGCAAAATAGTGGTTCAGTCAGGTGAACTTTCAAGACACGTTCTGTCTAGGTGGGACTTGGCCCTCTTTGCAATGCTGCCTTACTTTACCTCTGGGACTTGCAGGTACAGGGACGTCCAACCAAGCACTCAAAAAGTGAGAATGATATGGCATCCCCCTCCAATAAAAACAGAAAATAATAAAAGCAGGTAAAGAGAGGGACTGGTGCTCACCAAGCAAAAGCACCCGACAAATCACCGGCATGAGTATTTGCAGTTCCTTGAGGCAGCCTTTCTCTGGTTTCTAGGGAGAGGTCAAGGGCTTCTTTGCATTGTGTCCAACTCTCTAGACTCCCGGTGCTGGCTTGGACATCAGCAAAGGTGGCCAGCAGGGCTTCTAGAGAGCATCAAGGCTTGTTCCCAGCCAAGAGTACACGGACAACACTAATCTCCTCACTGTGGAATCGCCACCAGCAGCAAGATCCATGCAGATCCTTGTCCAGAGGTGTTTGACAAGCTGGAGGGAATTTGGACACAGAATATCTCCAAATTCATGCAGTCGGTTGTGACCTTCTGCCAACGACAGCCAAGCGTCATCGAAGTACGATGGGTCCCCCTTTCAGACATGGGCACAGAGAGGAGTCTGGCTAGCTCCCCTCTAAAGAATACACCCTAGAGGTTGCTGCCTACAGGCAGGCGACCAGGAATACCTTCCAGGCTGCTGCTCTTGTGGGAAACCTTATGTTTTTTCCTTTAGTCAGACCAAGGAAACAAAGAACAGCACAGGGCGGGCGTAAAAGTGGAGATTTCACTCTGTAAGCAGCATCAATCATCTAACTTGGAATATATTCAGAGATTAATACTTGCAAACATCTACAGGTAACACCAACACTGGCAACACCAGTTTAGTTCGAGAAGTATTTACAAGCTCTGATAATGGCAGACAGTTATTAGAAAACAAATGCACAAAATGCTGCAAACATCTCAAATATTAACAACAATAATGAACACAAAGCGGCCACTGTCTACCCCAAACCTATGTAATTAATCTTCAGGTGAAGGGGCTACTTTGTTGAAACCATAAGGGTAGGAGAACCTTTAAACGTTTGCCCTTCTTGGGATATATACAAAGGGTAAAACTCAGGAGGTAAACAACCTTTACAACGCAACTTTTACCACGCAGTGCCTTTACAACGCAACTTTTACAACGCAAACCATTACAACGCATTGCGCTGGGGGGCGCTCTAGGATAGGGAATAGGTTTAATGTACTATCCAACACCTTCCCTACTATCCACGGGGACTGGAGTTGGAATAGTAAATTAAACTATTCACTATCCTGCGCCCAAAAGCACTATGCGTTGTAATGGTATGCGTTGTAAAACTCGCGTTGTAAAAGCATGCGATGTAAAAGCATGCGTTGTAATGTCATACATCCAACTCAGGATCATCAGTTTGCAGTATAGAGTACCCTAGGTTCAGTGGGAAAAAAATGAGCGGAGAGGTTAAAGCTGCACAGGTTGCAAGTGATTTTTAGGGCTTGCCTGCTGATGCGCTTGCGCATAGCTGGCGAAGCTCTGTAGTGGCTTATCCAGAGTTTAACCACTGGCGATTCCATGCAGTGCATGTGCGCTTTTTAGGTCATTGCGCAAGCACAAGCCCTAAAAAGCACATGCACAATGCCACCAGCCGCCTGCCTGCCTGCCTCGCATTACCACATCAAAGGCAGCCCAGCCTCCCTCCCACAAGCTTCTCAGCGTGCGCTCTGCATTTCTCCTCCCAGCGCATTTTTCATCCCCTAATTATTCACGGCCGGCCGGCCGTACTTTCAGTTTCACGGCCGCCAGGCCGTGTCTCCTTTTATGCTCTCTGATGCTTGTTTTTTTTTTAACTTGCTATTAAATTCCATTCTGCGCCTGTAAACACTTTGCGGAAGAAATAATAACATTACTTGGACAATCTGATATAAACAAAGTAAAAAACAGAAATAGCTCTGAGTTAAAAAAAAAAGAACAGGTTTGATTTATTCCAGTCTGTGAGAAAGAAATCCTGTCCTCTTGAAACTGAAAAATCTCTGATCAAGGGCTCAGCCGAACAAGAATGTTGAGGTTTCATTCAGTAATTCATGTTGCTTTGAATCGTCTTGAATGTGTCAAACAGGAAGTGCGTTGCACTTGGCGCATGTGATCCTGGCTTGCCCTTACCGTGGCGTGTGCTGGAAAGCTTGTGCAGCTGCGATTCGATTCAGTTCTATAGGAAGCGTTACGTTTTTGTCTGTTGGAGTGCTAAAGATCATATTTTTTAATACGTGGATGGGCGTTTTGTTTTTAATATAGGCAATCAGGGCAGTTGGTCTCCAAATTGTCGCTTTAGTTTTGATGCGCCTTGGATGTCTTTGTGTGGACTTCACATGTCCCCTGACTTTCGGATTTTTTCCTCAATAGCTACAGAAATTGCAAATTGTTTTCGACCAAGACCCTTTTGCCAACTGCTTGATTGCTCTCAACGTGATAAATGTCTGGCTCAATCACACCCTGTTGTTGTCAGGATTTTAAGAGGAAAAACGAGGTTCTTTGATTACTTCCCATCCCTATGTTGAAGTACAGGGACATTTCTCCTCTGCAGCCGCGCACCGGGTTCAGTCACCATTTTCGTACTCTAACATTTATAGTGTGGACACTTATACAGCCCAGGATGGTGGCAATGCTTACAAGACTCCACACCGACACCCCTTAAAGGCACCTTACGTGCTGCAACATGTCTCATCTAGGGCAGAACCCCCCCCCCCATACTGATGGAACTACATGAACTCGCCTTGCCAGCCCACACAATATTCAAAACCAGCTGCATCATTTATAAAATCATCATGACTATCACCCGTTAACTCGTGGAAAAGCTCACCATCTCTGGTGGCTCTCGGTACACCCGTAGCCAGGCCACTATACCTCTCTCCCTTTCCCTCACTTCCCTCTCCCTCTCCCCATCTCCCCCTCTGCCTGCTCTCCTCTCTCTCTCCCTCCCCTCTCTCTCCCCTCCGTCCTTCGCTCTCATCCTCCCCCTCTCTTCTTACCCTCCCTCTCTTCCTCTACCCTCTCTCCCTTCCCCTCTCTCCCTTCCCCTCTCTCCCTTTCCCTCCCTTCCCTCTCCCTCTCTCCCTTTCATCCCTCTCCTCTCTCCCCCTCTCTCTCTCCTCTCTCTCTCCCCCTCTCCCTCTCCTCTCTCTCTCCCCCTCTCCCCTCTCTCTCCTCTCTCCCTCTCTTCACCCTCTCCTTTTTCTCCCTCTCCCCATCTCCCACTCAGCACCACCACAGCATCACTCAGCACCACCACAGCATCACTCAGCACCACCACAGCATCACTCAGCACCACCACTCAGCACCACCACAGCACCACTCGGCGGCACCACAGAACCACCACAGCACCACTCAGCAGCACCACAGCACCACTCAGCACCACCACATTATCACTCAGCACCACCACATTATCACTCAGCGCCACCACATTATCACTCAGTGCCACCCCAGCATCACTCAGTGCCACCCCAGCATCACTCAGTGCCACCCCAGCATCACTCAGTGCCACCCCAGCATCACTCAGTGCCACCCCAGCATCGCTCAACGCAACCACAGCATCACTCAGTGCAACCACAGCATCACTCAGCGCAACCACAGCATCACTCAGCGCAACCACAGCATCACTCAGCGCAACCACAGCATCACTCAGCGCAACCACAGCATCACTCAGCGCAACCACAGCATCACTCAGCGCAACCACAGCATCACTCAGCGCAACCACAAACCACAGCATCACTCAGCGCAACCAAAGCATCACTCAGCGCAACCACAGCACCACTCAGCGCAACAACAGCACCACTCAGCGCAACAACAGCACCACTCAGCGCAACAACAGCACCACTCAGCGCAACAACAGCACCACTCAGCGCAACAACAGCACCACTCAGCACCACCACAGCTTCACTGGTTCAAATATGTTCTTTCAATGTTTCAAGCTGTTTTCAAGCTTTCACGCTTTATTACAAATCACAAAAAGATGTTAATATTTCACTTCTGTTCTTGGATTTTCGTCACAATAAAAAACACTGAACATAATCTTCACAAAAGTTATTTACAAAAATGTATGCTATTGTCATTACAAATTAAATAAATTATTTAAGTATTAATTATTTTAAAAAATTAAAAGCATTGTTATTTGTAATATCAATACATCTAAGTCACGTAAATATAAAACATGTTGCATTACAAATGCTATAGGTGTCACATTTGCGAAAATTATAACTATTGCCATTGTAAATGACAAAGCTATTAATTTAACTATTTGAAAAAATAATACATAAATAAAAAAAAATGTAGAAGACCAATAGCTCAAACTTTCCTAATGCAAGCCCTATTGCATTTCCAAAGCTTGTTATATGTACGAGTGTTTCTGCAGCGCATATATGCTCCCAAACTCACTTTCGGACAATGTGTCCTTATCTTGTTTTTCACGTTACTCGCATACCGCCTTGATGTAATTGCACCACATCCTCTGGTCAGGCGTGGCCAGAGAGGAGCAAATAAAAGGGGGTGGACTGTTCAATGTCACACTCCGACACTGTATGTGTATGACTTGTGTGTCTGGGGCAGTGGGGGATTGGGGCGACGCAACACTGGCGAAGAGGGTGCGACCGAGCCCACGCACCCTGCACCACAACCTACCTGTGACACCACAAGCATCGAACCATGACCTAGTTGATTCCAGCACCGCCGCACGAGAGGAGGTCAACTCTGATGCGGCCAGCTCCCACTCCCTCCAGTCGACACGGAGGTCGAGTGCAGCAGCCACACGGTCTCCCCTCACCAGCGTGTGCTCTCGGAGTAAAGGGCCGAGTCAAGCCCCGCCTGTATCTCTGCAACACAGACTCCACCCTGCAGGGTCAGCCAAAAGCAGGAGACATCCACACCAAGCCTTCCCCTAGCACTCCCCACCACATGGCCACACGAACAAGCAATGAAAAAGAGCACACAAAAAAAAGAAAAAGAAAACATAGGAAGAAGAAATAAAGAGATAACAGTTAAAACTCAAGGAATAGAGAGAGACAAATAATAATCAGGACACTATTGGGCAAACACTCACAGTCATAGTCGGGCTTCAGGAAAGTGATATCGCCTAATAGGTGCCTCCCAGCCAAACTGCACACCATCACCAGGAAAGCCGCAGGAACACGTGGTACGCGACACCTACCAGCGGACATTCAAAGCCTAGGTACAACCTAAAGCCCAGACACACGCCCAGTATGGGGGACGAGGCCCAACCCCTCCAGCTAAACCCCACACAACATGCCCTCACAGGGTGGTTGCCTCCATTTAATGAACAGGCTGATCCCGCAACAGCATCCCAAGGCGGAAAATTGGCTCAGGTGGCAGGAGAACTACTTTGTTGCCTCGAGGGAGACAGATGGTGCTATTAAAAGATCACTACTCCTCCACCATTTGGGGAAGAAGTGTATAAGTTGTTCAAATACCTACCCAACATCGGACCAAACACAGAATATGACACAGCAGTAAGGGCACTCAACGCCCACTTTGAGCCCCAGCTAAACCCCAACTTTGAAAGGTTTAAACTATGTCAAGCTCGCTAACGAGAAGGGGAATCCATCGACACCTTTTACTCTAGATTACGCGAACTAGCGAGCACGTGCACAGCGGACAACTAGTTAAAAGAAATTTGCGCTCAACTCATACAAGGATGTCGGAGCAAAATTCATGCTAGGCCTAATCCTGTGCCAATCAAACATCAGCCTTGACGACACCCTAATCCCAGCGCGATCGCACGATTTGTCCACCGCCCGGGCCCACGAAATGGATCTAGCCATCACATAGTCTCCAGATAAGCCTGCATGTGTCAAAACAGAATGAGCTGATGCGATCCAGACCAAGAGCAGAGAGACAGAAGCACAGGAAGTTGAATCCAGCCTACTATGCCAAGGTGCGGTACTGCGGCCGTGAAGAACACCCGATCAACAAGTGTTGGGCACATGGCCGCACCTGCTCAAACTGTGGAATCCACAACCACTTTGCGATAGTTTGCAGGAACAAGCTCAGAAGCAAAGGTTCCAGAGACAATCGGCCGCCAACCAGGCTGGTACGCCAGCTGTCTCTCACGCACCTGGAGCATTAAGGTGACGCCAAACCATCAGTGATACAGAGCTGCCGCTTGGAAGACTCCTCCCAAGAAGAAGATGAAACATTCCTGTTGGACCCGGCCTCATGGCGTGGTCCTACCTCTCCCGCGCGGCGGGCCCCAGACGACATCAGCCCTCCACTCAGCCTCGGGCAGCCCCTCCAGCCCGACCCTGCACGACCACCATTGCTGGTCCGGTTACCATCCCGGATCAACACTACCGGCCTCGCTCCATCCCAGGCCCATCACGCCCGAACACGAGGCCTTCCCCGACGCCATCTTGGAACCTCCACGTCAGGGGCACGTGGTCTCTGCCTAGCCCCGGCTCCAGCTAAGCCCCGACATCGAGGCGCCAGGATCCACCCAGGTGGTCGAGTGGCCACTCGACGGATCCCGGAGGAAAGGGGAGTTTCGATGGCCCCCAGCCGTCCCCGGACGCCTGGTATCGATCGCCCTCCGGCCTCCCTGGGCACTGGCTCCACCCCCCTGCTGGGTGTCTGGACACCATCATCCCGGCCCCTCCGGCCCCCAGGCGCGAGGGTCCGGACATCAAAGGACTCCAGCCCTATATCTGGGCCAGCCCCGGAGCAGGACGCCAGTTGTATCCTGGACTGGAAGCCCTGCTGACGCTGTCACGGCCGACACCAGACAAACTCATCCTCCCTGTAACCCGAAGCCATCTTGAGAGCCTGCTGGCGTTGCCGCGGCCTACCTCGCTGAGACCATCTTGAGAGCCTGCTGGCGCTGCCGCGGCCTACCTCGCTGAGACCATCTTGAGAGCCTGCTGGCGCTACCGCGGCCTACCTCGCTGAGACCATCTTGAGAGCCGGCTGGCGCTGCCGAGGCCTACCTCGCTGAGACCATCTTGAGAGCCTGCTGGCGCTGCCGCGGCCCGACCTCTCGGAACCCCCCAGCTCGAGGATTGAGAGCTGTGCGTAGGGTATCCCTTCTTCCACCCCGGTTGAGACTGTCCCGCTACCTTACCCCCCTTTACGAGACTTTACGGATCCCTCGATCTGCCTGTATATACTGCCAAGAACCAGCAACCTTTATTATCTATAAAAGCTTAAGAATTTGACCTCCTGTGTGGTGTCCGTTTGTAGTGTCGTGATTACTCTGCTGTACGATCCTAGGAGAGGACCCTCACCCAGGAGGCCTCTCGGTAACGCTCGGCTACTTCTCGAAGGAGAGGTGGACCTAGGGGTGGTCAGTCAGACATCTTCTGCCTCCCCCGGGGTCGCCTTTCTAACATTGGTGGCAAGCGCCGGGATCCGAGCCCTCGCAGATCGTACAGAGAGTGATTCACTCACTACCAAGAAAAACCCACTACGACCATGAGCACAGAATTCCAGAAAGAGAAAATGGAAGACTACAGTCACAAGGAGCTAAAGCAATTCTGCAAAGACCTAGGCATCGCTACCACTGGCTTAAGCACCAAAGAAGACTTTAAATCGGCCCTGCAGGCCTGGGTGGACGCCGGCGACGCGCCACCCCCGAGTGAAGATAACCCGGGCCCGAACGGAGGCCCGGAGGCTGAGACGAACCCAGCGGGAGGGAGACCCGCAAACCCAGACACGGGCCTCTCCCACGAAGACGCCCGAGAACGAGAGAGGAACCGGCTCCACGAGTTGGAGCTCGCTCGACTCAGACAAGAAGGAGAGATCCAGCTGGCAGAAAGGAAGTTAGCCCTCGAGCAGCTACGGCTAGAAGGAGACCTCGAAGAAAGGCGGAGACAAAGAGACCTCGAGGAGAAAAAACTCATGCTCGAGCACGAGCGCGGCCTCAAAGAACTGGAAATTAAGGCCAAGACAAACGAGACCGGCACCTCCGGAGGCAAGACCTCACCTCCCCGGTGGACACGAAGGTGCACATACCCAAGGATGTCGTCAAAGAGTACTATAAGAACGACGACATCCAACAGTGGTTCAAAGCCTATGAGGTGGCCATGACCGCCCATCGAGTACCCCTCAAGGACTGGGGCGCCGGCCTGTGGGGGAAGTTTATCAACGAAGGGAGAGACGCCCTGCTGGAGCTCCCTGATACGGAGATGACCTCGTACGAGCACATGAAGACCGCCCTCCTCACTCGCTACGGACTCACCCCCGAGATGTACCGGCAGCGATTCCGAGACTGCAAAAAAATCCCCGGTACCACGTGGGTGGAGTACGTAAACTTTTACAGCAGAGCCTTCGAGGGGTGGATCAGAGGCTGCCAGGCCACCACCTACCTCTACCAGCAATTGGTCGACCTCATTCTATGGGAACATCTGGCCAATAACTGCTTCATTGAACTCCGGCAGCACCTCCTTGACAGCAAACTAACTGAGCCACGGAAGCTCGCTGTCGAGGCGGATAGATGGGTGAGCACCCGAGTTCCCCGGAGTCCGATGGGAGACTACAGCCGGGGATCCCCGGGGAACCACCGACCACGAGGCGGCGGAGGAGGCCAGAGGCGGGACGCCCCCCAGGGGTCCTCCCCTACCTCCACGTCGCCATCCCTGGGCCGAAGAGGGGGCCCCCCAGCCAGACCCGGGCCCCGCCCGAATGTTACGTGCCACAGATGCCAGCGACAGGGCCATTACGCGAATGACCCTCTCTGCCCAATGAACCAGCGACCCGGCACCACCGGTCCCCCAAACCGCCAGATCGCGGCCGCCGCCCTGGGTGAAGAAAGAAGCGAGGAAGAGAACGACAACCACGAGCAGGCCGAATGGGAGCTTGCCGCTATGACCTTAGCATGCCTGGGTACCCACGACCTGATCCCCCGAGACCCGATCCCAGGCAACACCCAGAAATACCGCCAGTGGGTCACCATCAATGGACGCCGGGCGGAAGCCCTCCGGGACACTGGAGCCAGCGTGACGGCGGTCCGCTGCCATCTGGTGACCCCCGAACAGATCCTTCCTAACGTCCTGTGCCCAGTCCGGTCGGCGGACAACTCGGAGACTTTGTGCCAGATGGCCCGCATCCCCTTCGAGTGGGGAGGAGTGTCGGGCATGCTGAAAGGGACTGTCCGAGACGATGCCCCCGTGGACTGCCTCCTTGGGAACGACCTGGAAAGTTCCCCCTGGGCCGGCGTCGAACGGAGAGAGCACCTGGGGATGCTAGGCCTTCCCGAGTGGGTCTGTGCGACCACCCGCTCCATGTCCGCCCGAGCCTCCACCCCAACGGAGGAAGCCCCGACCGAGGAGCCGGAGTGGCCCGCACCTCCGCCGGCCCAGAGGACGCCGACCCCGAACCCGGCCCCCAGGGGCCCGGCCGAAAAGATCTCACCGAGCTCGGCCACATTCCAGAACTAGCTCAATGGCGCTAAGAAGGTGGCCCCACCCGCGAACAATTCCGGCAGGAACAGAAAACCTGCCCCTCCCTCGAGGGAATCCGACAGCAAGCCGCCACTCAAGCCGCTGGAGACCCCGCGGGGTCCCACTGGGTCTATTGGGACAACGACCTTCTCTACAGTGAGCAAAAGATTGCCGAACTAGGGGCCAGCCGGGTACTGGTCGTGCCCCTCCGATTCAGAGACTTCCTCCTGAACTTAGCACATGATGTGCCCCTCGCCGGGCACCTGGGGCAGGACAAGACTTACAGCCGCCTGGTGACCGATTTCTATTGGCCGAAAATGCGCAACGATGTGCATAACCACTGCAGAACCTGCCCGACCTGTCAAGCCAGCGGGAAGAGCGGGGGGAAAGTCAAAGCCCCGCTCCAGCCGTTTCCCGTGGTGACTACCCCCTTCGAGCGAGTGGGAATCGACATCGTAGGGCCCCTGGACCCTCGCACCTCGCAGGGACACCGTTTCATCCTCGTCCTGGTGGACCATGCCACCCGCTATCCCGAGGCCATCCCCCTCCGAACCATCACGGCCCCCGTGGTGGGCCGAGCCCTCATGAGCATCTTCTCCCGAGTCGGCTTCCCCCGGGAAGTCGTGAGTGATCGGGGCTCCAACTTTATATCGAAGCATATGCGGTCCCTATGGCAACAGTGCGGGGTCACCTATAAGTTCACCACCCCGTATCACCCCCAAGGAAATGGACTAGTGGAACGGTTTAACAGAACACTGAAGGGGATGATCAAGGGCCTAGAGGAGCCGCTCCGACGCAAATGGGATGTCCTGCTGCCCTGCCTCCTCTTCGCCTACCGAGAGGTACCCCAGAAGTCCCTAGGGTTCAGCCCTTTTGAACTATTGTACGGGCACCCGGTCCGAGGCCCCCTCAGCCTGGTCAAGAAGGGCTGGGAGACAGCCGTTCGAGATGCCCCACCGGATGTCTACCGATACCTCCTGACGCTTCGCAACCAGACTCGGAAGTTCAGGGAACTTGCCGAGGCCAACCTAGAGGCCAGCCAGGAGGAAATGAAGCGCTGGTATGACCAGAACGCCTCGTCCATCGAGTTCGAGCCAGGCCAGCAGGTCTGGGTCATGTCCCCGGTTGAACCTTGTGCCCTCCAGGACAAATGGACGGGGCCCTTCAAAGTGGTGGAGCGCAAGAGCCCCGTCACCTATCTGGTGGACATGGAGTCCCCCAGGAACCCCCTCCGGGTTCTACACGCTAACCGGCTCAAGCCGCACTTTGCCCACACTGAACTAAGTCTGCTGTTAGCGACCGATGACGGAGCTGAAGACGACTCCGAACCTCTGCCAGATCTCATGAGCACCTCCGAGAAAGACGGCTCCATCGAAGGGGTCAGGCTCTCCTCTACCCTAATCCCAGAGCAGCAACAAGACTGCCGGAAGCTGCTGGGACAATTTGCGGATCTGTTTTCCCTCACTCCGGGGGTCACCCGGTGGTGTGTCCACGATGTAGACACCGGAGACAGCCCGCCGGTAAGACACCGAGCTTTCCGAGTGGCCGACCGGGTTCGGGCCTGCATCCAATCAGAAGTGGCCAAGATGTTAGCTCTGGGGGTAGTCGAACCCTCCGACAGTCCATGGGCCAGTCCCGTTGTCCTGGTCCCTAAAGCCGCCACCCCCGGAACAGCTCCGGAACTCCGGTTCTGTGTTGACTACCGGGGACTGAATGCAGTCACCAGGACCGACGCCCATCCCATCCCCAGGGCGGATGAACGGATCGATCGCCTGGGGGCCGCCTAATACCTCAGCACCTTCGACCTCACGGCTGGGTATTGGCAGATCGGCCTTACCCCTGGTGCACAAGAGCGATCGGCCTTCTCGACCCCTGATGGCCACTATCACTTCAAGGTGATGCCCTTCGGCATGAAAAACGCCCCGGCCACCTTCCAGAGACTAGTGAACCAGGTGCTGGCCGGACTAGAGGAATACAGCGCCGCCTATCTAGATGACATTGCTGTGTACAGCCTTCACTGGGATGAGCACCTGACCCACCTCTGGGAGGTCCTGACGGCCCTCCGCCGGGCCGGACTCACCATCAAAGCCAGCAAGTGCCAGATAGGCCAAGGGTCCGTGACCTATCTGGGCCACCAAGTGGGGAGCGGCAAAGTGGCTCCCCTCCAACCAAAGATAGACGCCATCCGGGCCTGGGAGCCCCCGGTCACCCAGACCGCCGTCCGAGCCTTCCTGGGGCTCACTGGATATTATCGGCGATTTATAAAGGACTACGGGAGCATTGTGGGGCCCCTCACAGATCTGACCTCAAAGAAACTACCACAGAAAGTGCACTGGACCCCTGCGTGCCAAACAGCCTTCGAGACTCTAAAGACTTCCAAGTGCACCGCCCCTGTGCTCCAAGCCCCCGACTACAGCCGAGAGTTTGTGGTCCAAACTGACGCCTCGGAGCATGGCATCGGGCGGTCCTGTCATAAGTTAACCCCGAAGGGGTCGACCGGCCTGTGGCCTTCATCAGCCGACGGCTGCTGGCAAGAGAGCAACGGTGGAGCACCATCGAGAGGGAGGCCTTCGCCGTGGTGTGGGCCCTCAAGAAGCTCCGGCCCTACCTCTTCGGCACCCACTTCAGAGTCCAGACCGACCACCGGCCCCTGCGGTGGTTGATGCAGATGCGGGGGGAAAATCCGAAACTGCTGCGCTGGTCCATTTCGCTGCAGGGGATGGACTTCACTGTAGAACATCGCCCTGGCAACGACCACGCCAATGCTGACGGCCTGTCCAGATTCTTCCGCCTCGGCGAGGAGAACCCCCAAGAAGATGGGTGACTCTCCCCTGCCTTCAGCTGGGGGGGACGCGTGTTGGACCCCGGCCTCATGGCGTGGTCCTACCTCTCCCGCGCGGCGGGCCCCAGACGACATCAGCCCTCCACTCAGCCTCGGTCAGCCCCTCCAGCCCGACCCTGCACGACCACCATTGCCGGTCCGGTTACCATCCCGGATCAACACTACCGGCCTCGCTCCATCCCAGGCCCATCACGCCCGAACACGAGGCCTTCCCCGACGCCATCTTGGAACCTCCACGTCAGGGGCACGTGGTCTCTGCCTAGCCCCGGCTCCAGCGAAGCCCCGACATCGAGGCGCCAGGATCCACCCAGGTGGTCGAGTGGCCACTCGACGGATACCGGAGGAAAGGGGAGTTTCGATGGTCCCCAGCCGTCCCCGGACGCCTGGTATCGATCAACCTCCGGCCTCCCTGGGCGCTGGCTCCACCCCCCTGCTGGGTGTCTGGACACCATCATCCCGGCCCCTCCGGCCCCCAGGCGCGAGGGTCCGGACATCAAAGGACTCCAGCCCTATATCTGGGCCAGCCCCGGAGCAGGACGCCAGTTGTATCCTGGACTGGAAGCCCTGCTGACGCTGTCACGGCCGACACCAGACAAACTCATCCTCCCTGTAACCCGAAGCCATCTTGAGAGCCTGCTGGCGCTACCGCAGCCTACCTCGCTGAGACCATCTTGAGAGCCTGCTGGCGCTGCCGCGGCCTACCTCGCTGAGACCATCTTGAGAGCCTGCTGGCGCTGCCGCGGCCTACCTCGCTGAGACCATCTTGAGAGCCTGCTGGCGCTGCCGCGGCCCGACCTCTCGGAACCCCCCAGCTCGAGGATTGAGAGCTGTGCGTAGGGTATCCCTTCTTCCACCCCGGTTGAGACTGTCCCGCTACCTTACCCCCCTTTACGAGACTTTACGGATCCCTCGATCTGCCTGTATATACTGCCAAGAACCAGCAACCTTTATTATCTATAAAAGCTTAAGAATTTGACCTCCTGTGTGGTGTCCGTTTGTAGTGTCGTGATTACTCTGCTGTACGATCCTAGGAGAGGACCCTCACCCAGGAGGCCTCTCGGTAACGCTCGGCTACTTCTCGAAGGAGAGGTGGACCTAGGGGTGGTCAGTCAGACATCTTCTGCCTCCCCCGGGGTCGCCTTTCTAACAATTCCTCATCTTGTTCACAAGGGAACTGAAGTGCCACTGGAGGCTGCAGCTCACATGTGTTGTACGAATAGCAGTGTCAGAAGTAAAAGCAGTAATCAACACCGGGGCGTCTGTCAATGTAATGGGAGTACAACTATACAACAGCATGAGACACAAGCCACTCCTGGTACCATCCCACACCAAAATCTTCGCACACTGGAGTCAGACGCCACTACCCCTCTGTGGACGGATGTCAATGCGGTACAATCCGAAGATCAGGAGGGGACCCCCACCCTACCAGGTTATTGACCAAGAAACAGACACACTCATCAGCAGCCACACAGTGGAGGACCTTGGCCTTGTGTCCTTCGCCAAACGGGTAAAGTCACACCAGGTCGATGAACTGTTGGACCAGTTTCCAGAGTTACTCCAAGGACAAAGCTTCCTCAAACGTTCTCCGGTGAAGTTACACTTCGATCCGTCGATTGTGCCGGTGGCACTTCGACACTGTCGTATCCTGTTCCATTTACTGTCCTTTGGTGGAAAAAGAGCTCTAGAGACTAGAGGCACAAATTGTGATAGAAAAGGTCTTAGGGTCCAACCCTGGGTCTCCCCAATGGTCATTGCAGAAAAAAACAAGCAACCTGGAAAAATCCGCCTGTGCATTGACATACGCCTGCCGAACTGTGCAAACGGGAGCAGCACATCACTTACACCATGGACTAAATTGTGGTGGATGTTAGCAGCTTCTGCTGGTTCTCGAAGCTGGATCTCAACGCCGGGTATCACCAGCTACTACTTGCAGAAGAGAGCCGGTATATCACCACTAGGACCAACTTCATCCATGCCATATCCTAGGCCCTGTGCTGTACTGGCCTCTGGGTTATCTTGGACAGTATGTTGAACCTTGACCTCCCTCTTGGTCTCTATAGGAGCCCTTCACTTTTCTGGAGACCTTTGGAGTTGTTTTGAGATAACGACATGCAGCTTTGGTGGTGTGCCGCTTCAAGTATGGATGGCTCCGAAAGCACAACCCCGGGCATTTTCTCTGGGGGCCACTCTACCCAACACTGGGGTATGATGACTCTCTTTAATTGGTTCTGGTGAGCAGGTGACATTTTCTTGTGTGTGAATCGCTTTGATTTTAGGCTTCTCTTTGTATTGTCTGACACCTGATTGATCTCTGCCTCGCAGCGCTTCCGATTGCAGCGTTATCTTGCAATTTGCTGTCCCTATTTACTGTTCTTTCCAAACCTTGTTGTATCCGCCTTTAACGTTATCACTTAGTATGATGTATAGCTTTAGGTCGAGTAGTAGTGAGGTACCTCTCGTTACGTCCTTCCCAGCAGGTTCCTGTACAACTGTGTGTAGACTTCTCAATGAAGCTTTCATCATCTTCAAATACTACACACTGGCTGGCGTGGCGATTTGACTCCACATACGCCAAACCTCTATTCTGCACTTCGACTGAGGCACACGTGGTACGAATGAGCAGTTTGCTGGACCACAGAAAACTCGCTGGGAGAGCAATGTTAACGTCAGTTTATTTATTCCCGATCTGGTCGCCAGCTGGAGCATCTTCCCCAGTCTGGGTACCCACTAATGACTACACCACACGCAGCGCTTTGTATTACATGTCTTTTTTAATCTGCGTGTAACCGCAAACTCAACATTCTAAACCTACATTCACTTCACAACGCTTTAAGACTTACGCATCAGGAGCCAAAAGGGTACCATCATTGCTAATTCACACTACACTACAAGCAACACTATGGATGACTCTTGAATTAGTAACGCTGTTTGGATTGAAACTAGAGGAACAATTACACTGCCTTTTCAAAGAGAAGAAGAATTCTTCTTCATTCAGACAGCTGGTAGGATCTTCTAATCTGCTTCATCTGAAAAGCCATTCTTAACATTTTCATTTCGCCAACTTTATGGAAGGTCGTAGCAACAACAATCTGGAAACTTCAGCAAGCAGCAAAACAGGAATCAGATCAAGCAGATGGCTAAACCTCCTCCAACTACAAATACACAGTGGTAACTTTTGTAATTTTGTATTCTGGTTTTTAATGTAATGGTTTTGAGTAACCAAACAATAAAGTATTCATTCATTCATTCATTCAGTGGTTCTGAAGAAATAGATATTCTTGTGGGATGTCAGTTAGGTCATTTCAGGATAAATTGAGAAATGTATTCTTCCGATGCTTGGGTGCAGAGGATAATCGTAGAACAGGCATAAATAATAAAATGTTACTAGAACTGCAGGTTAAGTGACTTGAATAATCTACTCAAACTAGCTGTAATGTGTTTGACCTGTAATCTAGTCTCAAATGGGGTTATCATAGCAAATATTTCATTTTACAAAGCCGCCTTTTTCTTTATTATCATATATGTGAGCACCTCCAAATACGCAAATTCAGCATTTCTGTTATACAAAAAACTATTGTGATTGATTTAATAGACTCAACGTCTGCATTGATGACATGGTATTAAAGTAGTAGTTTTGAATTTGATTTCCAACCTGTGAGTTGGCTACCCATTTAAATGGTCCTTATTGGGTAGCCAACATGAGAATTGTTTTGTAGTTGCATTTATATGATCTCTTACTACCCAGATGAGGGGTCAAAGCGCTTTTCGGCGTGTAGCATGCTACTCCAGTACCCATAGTCACCCTAGTTCCTCAGTGCGGTGAGGCAGAGCGATGAGAAAGGTCCATTGGAGGGCCAATGCCTCAATCATAGGTGTGGGTAGACAAAGTAAATAAATAAATTTTAACAAATTGGGCCCAGGTGCTTCCGCTGCCACAAAACTTAAACATGTGTAATTGCAGAAAAATAACTAGTTACATGCAGTTACCAACTTTCTTCTACTCGCAGTGAAGTGTTAAACACAAGAACATTCAAAACAAGAAAATCTCACACGTAAGTCAACTTAAAGCTTGGAAGCTACGAATCATTTCAACGTAATGGCTGGGAAAAGGGCACGTTGGTAATTAATTTATGATGAAGATTATCAGCAAGTAACGTGAGCAGCACCCCAGGTGACGCCCATGTGGGCTCACTGAAAATAGTTCTCGCACGTAATGTCACAGACCAGATAATAGACTGGCAGGAGCAATTCAAGTTTCCCGCGCGCACACGTAGCTATAATGAAAACATGCTAGTGGCACCTGAATAAGACTAGTAAAGATGAAGGCCTGAGTAAGTGATGATATCGGAAAACTGGGAAACGGATATACCAAGTGTTGTTTACACCACCGCTGACAGTTACGTTTATACGTGATGCCAAATGCTACACATGACAACTTACCTATTGCTTTCCGGCAACACGCTCTATGAATGTAGACTTCCGTAGCCTCGGTCGACTTGCACAGTGACGGCACTGTCATACCGCAGAATAGCCTTGGGTAAGGTTTAGTTAGGGGTTTGGGGGACACGCTCGCGCTTTACAGTCGAGTCCCGCCACTACAGTACATTTAAAAACACTTCCTGCTCCAAGATGGCGCCCACAAAAATGGATTTTATGAGCTACTCTTTTTCCCGTTCCAAAATGACACCCAGCGATTGTCCTAACACTAAGGAAGCTCGTATTTCCTATCCAATATGGCAACCGAGCGACGCTAGCACGGTCGTCCAGTGACGTCACCTGTTCGCGCAGCGAGTAAGGCTTTTAGCCTGCTACCCAGAGCGGTTTGGAGTCAGTGACCTGGGCAGGTACGAGATCAATAAATGCATTTTTACTACGGAATAATATATTGTTCGAGCTTTAAAACGGCGGTCCTGTGTTAATGCTGGTGGCGTGCATTGGTGTTTAATTTGTCTCAGAGTGCATGGATCTGAGGTGTTAATGCATGTGTACCATGTGGATACCGATGAGAATTAGTACTTGGGAGCCTGCCTCTCACTGCCGTCACCGTAGTAGGTAGGAGACGGAGAGAATGTCCCATGCTCACTTTGCAGTTTTGGGTTATTCAGACTGTTAGCCTACCAGTTTCATCCTTTAAAGCCTTACGATTTGTCTGACAGGCGTATGTGTGCGCGGAGTTCCTATCCTCCAGTGTTTATCTTCAATTAGTATAATCTGGACCATGGGATTAATGCGGCAGGGGAGTACCAAATTCTCCGGCAAGGTTGACTACATAAGGCGGAATGAAAAGGCAAAGTATGCCGTAAAATGCAGCACATTTTTTAAAAGTATTATTTCATTATTTAAACATTTTTACACTTGGTAAATACTGTCTGGGCAAATATTTTGCTTCACTCGTACCAAGTTTTTAACCAAATACTATTTGGTTGAACGCAAAAGGTGCAGCACTTTCAACAGTAATAACAAAACAGTAATAACAAACAGTAATAACAAAACAGTGTCCAAAGCAGTGAACACACAAGAAGATGTTCAGATTCCAGATGTTTGTTTCTTAACAGGATTGTTCTTTATTGATTTAAAAAAAAAATAAATCAAAAGACACTAGCTGAAGCGTTTCGTCTCTGCAGAGACTTCTTCAGGGCTTAATCAAGTCACAAAGAACGTTTTCAAAGATGAGTGTTCCAACAGAATGTCATGGTTTCCATGTTCCGACTACTTTTATGTAGGATGCAGTACCATGATTGCGGCTCGATAACCAACAGCGTGAAGGCTCGTCAGTAGTACTGACAAGCCTACACGCCGTTGGTTATCGAGCCGCAATCATGGTAACTGATGGCGTGTAGGCTCGTCAGTACTACTGACGAGCCTACACGCTGTTGGTTATCGAGCCGCAATCATGGTAGTGCATACTATATAAAAGTAGTCGGAACATGGAAACCATGACATTCTGTTGGAACACTCATCATCTTTGAAAATGTTCTTTGCGACTTGATTAGCCCCGAAGAAGGTTCCGCTGAGACGAAACGCGTCGGCTATGGTCCTTTGAATTAAAAAAAAACAACAATAAAGAACAATCCTGTTAAGAAACCAACATCTGGAATCAGAACATCTTCTTGTGTGCTCACTGTTTTGGACACTGTTTTGTTATTACTGTTGAAAGTGCTAAACCTTTTGCGTTTAATGTTGTTAAAGGAATTTAATCCTGAGTAAGGAGCATAGAGGGGAGTGCTCCTTGGTTATTTGCACTATTACGTTACATTTAGACACACTCTATTTGTCAGTGTGGATTTCTATAGCCTCTACCCTCAATCAATTTGCACTTCACTATTTGGTTGAAATACAGAAATAAGCAACTGAAAGACAACCAGTTTACCTTTTTGAAGCGCCTTCCACTGCACACGAACACCCAGTAACATTTGTAGTAACTTTTCATCTACAGGAGGCTATGGATTATGTGGGAAATCCATTATAATTTTTAAAAAGCTGCTGTCCCAGAATTGTATAATTTCTGTGGCCCTGCATATAATGTGGAGTTGAACTCACTGTCTAGTGCGTGTGTCTGATCCAATAGGAACAGAGTATGGTGTACCAGGTCGAACTGAGTGGGAGATCTGTGTTCCGCTTTTGACTCAAAAAGTTGGCGTGCATATAGTTAAAACTGTATGAAACGTGTATTTTTTCCACTTTACAGACATCGTTTTTTGCAAAATATCACTATAATTTTTTTGCAAAACAGTATCACAATGATGATCGACCCATTGATTAATTTCACTTCAAGTATGCTCCCGGTAAATCTCTCCCCCTCCTTCTTTAAATCAATCGATAAAACCATTTCTGACTTACTGGGGAAAGACAAGAAACCGAGAATCTCCATTAAAATTATGATGAAGAATAAACTCTCTGGAGGAATAAACCTTCCGGATTGTCCCCCGGTATCAAAAGGCATTTTTGATTTCACAGGGCGCATGGTGGCTCCGATCGCAGGAGATCTGTTCTTCCCCACGGCGTCCCATAGAATCTGAACTAATCTACTCTCTCCTCTTCCCTCACAACGCACAATCTGTCAAAACTCCTCTTGGAACACTCCAGATGTATCATAACAGACACTGTTGCCTCTCCAATTGCTAGACAAACGATGAGCTCCTTGCACATATGGTTGCATCATAGCCTCCCTATGGCATAACTGTGCAATCAAGCTAGAGGGGAAAGCAATCTACTGAGAAACATGGGCTAGTAAAGGTATTAACTCGGTAAATGACCTGAGCTAACATGCAAATACCACCACATTCTCATCTGTGTAGTGGAAATTCGGTCTCCCAAACAAAGACTTCTATAGATTGCTGAAATTGAAAGGCACATTGAGCAGGTGGAAGTGTCCACGCCATACGACCTACCGGAATTCCTGTGAAAACTTAGAAGAGAGGGCCAAACCACCTGATGTGTATACAGACTCCTGGACACACCCAACATCCTTACACTGTGACTCTTTTCCCACTTTACTGACAAAACAACGAGTAATATTTGCAGTCCCCCTTTTTGGCAAAAATCACACCAGCTCTAGTACAGTCAAGGTTCTCGTCAATTCACAACACTTACTGGACCACCTCCAGGCTACATAAACTTGGGTTAAGAGATTCTAACTTAAGCTGGAGATGCGAGGAAGGCACATGTGACCTACAAAACATGTTCCTTAACTGCAAAATGTCTCAACCTCTGTTGTTGAGTATACAATCATTGATACAGACAATCTCAGGGTCAACAATAGAAATTGACTTCTTAACGATAGCCCTGGGAATCCACGCTAACCCCCTCGCCTCTAATATTACTGGGAACTCTGCTTTACTAGTGGATTTTATCATCTCATTGGGTCCAAGACAATACTCGCATTTTGGAAAGCGACATCCCCAAGTTCCTTTGACAAATGGTGGGACCTACTGTGCTCGATCAGGGGAGGGAGGGGGGAGAGGGGGTGCGAGATACTATACACACCTCCTCTGGACCCAGATGCCTTTAGGATGCCCTAGACAAACACTTATAAGAAACAAACTACCCTGAACTCGCCTCAAAGACTACCACTGAGCAAAGGATTTGTAAAGGTGACTTTCCTTTCTGTTTGGTCACACACATCTGGATGATGGTACCTCCGGTGGAAAGTGCAAGCCCAGTGCAGTGTTTCTGAGGGCGGGAGGCCACCAGGTGTTGTCCCATGCGGAGGGCTGAGGACTTCAGTTTTTTCCGCATTGAGCTGCAGACAGCTGTTGCTCATCCAGGTCACGACCGCTTTCATCCCTTCTTGGAAATTGTGCCTGGTGATATCGGGTTCCTTGGTGAGGGAGAGGATGAACTGGGTGTCATCGGTGTAGGAGACAATGTTGAGTCCATAGTTTCTAACAATGGTGGCGAGGGGGCCATGTAGACATTGAAGAGTGTGGTGCTGAGGGAGGATCTTTGGGGTACTCTTAATCTGCTCTCTGTCGGTTCTGAGAGGAAGGGCAGGAGTCTTATTCTCTGGTTCTGCCTGAGAAGAAAGATTGTATCCAGTCTGATGCTATTCCTTGGATGCCGGCAACGTGCAGCCTGGTGGCTTGTGTGCGGTGGGAGATGGTGTCAAAGGCAGCTGATAAGTCCAGGAGGATGAGGGCTGCCGTGTGGCCTTGGTCGAGGAGGGCACGGATGTAGTCGGTGGCAGCAATAAGGGCGGTCTTGGTGCTATAGAATCCGGATTGAGAGGTGTCTAGGATGCTGTTGGTTTCTATAAAGTGTGCTAGCTAGGTGTTGACGGCCTTTTTGATGACTTTGGCAGCGTAGGGGAGCAGAGAGGTGGGCCTGACGTTCTTGAGATTCATCGGGTCTGCGGAGGGCTTCTTTAGGAGGGGGGTGACTTCGGTGTGTTTCCAATCGGGGAATTTGGCGGTCTTGAGGGAGCAGTTGATAGTTTGGTGTAGCTTGGGTGCATTGGCTGTGGCGTCCCTGTGGAACATGTGCGGCGGGCAGGGGTCAGTAGGTGCTCCGGAGTGAATCCTCTTCATTGTCTTTAAAGTGTCTTCTGTGGTGAGAGGGCTCCAGGTGAGAAGGGTCTGTTCTATGCTGTCGGTGGAGTGGGGGTTGAGGCAATATCTTGTTTTTTTTTTCATCAAAGTTGTTGTAGAACATCTTGATCTTGAGATGAAAGATGGAGTGGCGTTTGTTGCAGAGGTCTTGGGAGGGAGAGACATTGATTGTTTCGCTGTAGGGTTTGGCGAATTCCTGTATGATGGCGAAGAGTTCCTTGGAGTTGTGGGTGCTGGAGAGGATTCTATTTTGGATGAAGTTTTTCTTTGTTGATTTGATGAGTTGGTGATGTGCTGTGATGGCCGCTTTGTGTGCTTCCTGGGTTTTGCTGTTTCTCCACTTCTTTTACAGTCGTCAGCAGGAGTGCTTGGATTCGCAGAGATCCATTGTGAACCAGTTGGCTTTCTTGTTGTGACGTCTTGTGGTGTTCTGGAGGGGGGGCGAGGGTGTTGGCGAAGTTGGCGATTCATTGGTGGAGGTTGCTTGCCACTGTGTTGGTGTCTGTCGTAGTAGTGGGGAGTGCAGGTGAGGGCGGAGGTGAGGTGTTCCTCTGAGACTATGTTCCAGCATCTGCTTGGGGGGCAGATTGTGCACTTGTGAGCGGTGGGTTTCATGAGGGAGAAGTGGATGCAGTGGTGGTCTGTCCAGAGCAGTTCTATGGTGTGGCTGAAGCGAATGTTGTTTCCTCCAGCGAAGATGGGGTCGAGTGTGTGTCCTGCTGTGTGAGTGGAGGTGGAGACAAGTTGCTCCAACTCTATTGTGGTGAGGTTTTCCAGGAGGGTGGGGTGTTGGGATCGCTGTGGTTGTCCAGGTGGAAGTTCAGGCCTCTGAGAAGTATGTAGTCCGTCAAAGTGAGGGCATGGGGTGCGATGTGGTCTGCGATGATGTTGGTGAAGAGTGTACGGGGTCCAGGAGGTCTGTAGGCAAGTGTTCCGTTGTTCTGGGGTTGGGCTGGATCTGGAAGTGGATGTGTTCTATGGGGGGAGCGAGGCGTTGTCCGAGTTGGTGGTTGTGAGTCAGAGGGTGCTCTTGTGGATGATGGCGAGGCCTCCTTATGAACAGTTTGGGCCGTCTTTCCTCAGTATCTTGTATTTGTCTGTGATGGCGGTTGGGATGCTGAGTGCGGAGCTGGCGTTGGTACAGGTCTCTGTGAGTTAGGCGGCGTCGGGCTCGTGAGTGGTGAGGAGGTCCCAGATTTCTACGGCATGTCTGTGCAGGGAGCATACGTTGAGGAGGATGCGGCTCAGTATGTCGTGTGCGGTAGCGACGTGTTGGGGGCAGCTGCCTGGGTCTGGAGGTGGGTGAAGGTGTGGCGGCAGTGTTTGCCGGAGATCGGGCCTTGGGTGTTGCTCGGCGTCGAGAGCTGGCAGTTTTTGCATCCGTGGTTGCGTGTGTGAAGAGTGCTAGGGTCGTACCGGCGGGGGGTACAGGAACCATCCCTGGTGGCGGGCGCAGAAAATCACTGGTATGTTCAGAGTCTGGTATAATCAGAAAGGTGGCATAATCAGACCCTAGGTAGATCACAATCCCTGACATAAAATGAGCCATGGCATAATTAGAGAACATATTTTCAGATCTTTGATATAAAAGGGTATTGCCATAAACCGTCGCCTCACTGCATGGCTCCACATCGAGCAAATGTATTTTTGACCTGCCAAGTAGATTTCTGAAGCATCTTGTCATTTAGACAAGTAGAGATTTTATAGGATTCCACACCCTCAGTTGCTCTGCCCTGATAACACGAGCTAAATAAGCTGGTTCTTGTGATGTCAAGAATGTTGGCATCAGTAGATGGACTAGAAAATTAGCAGGTCATGGGCTTCCCATATCGGCTTTCAGGATAGCACTTGCTTAATGTCCTACCTGTGCCATCTCCAGATTACTCACAGGTGGATCACTTCTACAGCTATTGTCATAGAACAATGTTCTTGGGTGGCGCTGTTTATAGAGCACGAAGACCAGATGAGAAGTGGGGTAATGGCCGAGTCACAAATGAAGTGCCTCTGTGCTTGTGTTTCTGCTGGAAGGATGGAGTAATTTTTAAAGATTCACTGACAGTTAATGAAGTATGTGTGAAGTAACCGGGTTATTGAGTCTATTTTCAGGTCGCAAGTGTAAGAAGAGAAAAAGTCTAGGGTGTCCAGGTACGGAAGCACAGATTCATAATTTAACAAGCACTGACAAGGCAAATAGGTGTGGTGGTGTCTTTGGCAAGTCTTATTTTGTTCTGTCATAGTTTGTGCATAAACGCATTGTTGGGAAAGCAGCCAGGCAGTCAATCTATAAAATAATAATTGGCTAAAGCCAGAAATAGTTTTTGGTTGCAAAAAAGCATACATTTCTATATTAGTCAATGACGCTGGAGAGGTCTGTTTGCATGTGGATGTGCCCTCATGAAAGCTGTACCTGGCAATGAGCCCTAATCAGGGCGAAACAGTCCCCAGTTGCTTGTGTTCTGTTTTAGGGAGGACCGGACCTGGCAGTTCGGGCTGGACTGTTCCCATTGGAACAGGGTCCAGACAGATTTGCACATAGCTGAGTTCAGAGAGAGGTAGCATGTTCTGCAGAACAATGATGGACTGGGATACAGCTCTAGCAATTACTAGTGGCTTAGATCAATTTAAGTGTTATATCCATCTCTTTTTTGTATTCTTCCTTACTCAAAGGGAAATCAACCAGTGGCCAAAGTGTGATAACCCAATACCTGTGGCCTCTATGAATGTGAAAGCACCGCATGGGCGCTAGTTAACAAAACAACAAAAAAATAAGTAAGCGCGGCCGCTATAGTTGAAGTGGACCTCGCTGCTATAATTAAATAAATAAACGAATAATCGCTCCGTCTACAGTTAACGCTGGCCGCCATTAGTAAATCAAATAAAAGCGTGCTGCGAGGTAGTGGATCGAATTAGGACAAATCATTAAATAAAATAGTGCTTTGCGCCAAGAAGATCGTGTGACAAGAGAAGTAAAAAGTCCTGTTGTTTTGTGAGGTAACAAATGCAGACAAGGTGTTACCAAGGAGGGACTAATTAGCCTAATAATGAATCGAAAGCCAGCATTTACGAAGGACAATGACACAAGCCAATTACTTATATGGGCGGAAAGTGTGCAAGGCTTCAAGTCCATACTTCACTACTGCATGCCCCGCAGCAGCGCATGCGCTTCCCAGGCTCGACCTCAAAAGTCAATTGGTTTGCCTTCGGCTGCCAGCCTCTTGCCTTTGCTTATGCTTTTTTGTAATATTTTCATAAAACATTCTTCGAAACACTGGCAGACAGGCAGGCATAGACAGACAGGCAGGCATAGACAGATATGCTTGCTCAGACAGAAAGGTGTTTCAAATAGACAACAGGCTTGCACAGACAGGCAGGCGTGCACAGACAGACCGGAACGAGAGACTTAGCAGACCAACAGAGGCTTACACAGAGAGACTTGCACAGACAGAGAAGCTTGCACAGACAGACAGAATTGCGACAACAGAGTTGCAAAGCTAGATCGACAAATAGTGTTGCAAAGGTAGATTAGCAGACAGATAACATTAACATAACGTGTATATGTAAATTGCATGTTCACCTGTGGGCATGTTGGCACTGAATAACAGATGTTTATTGCTACCCAACTCACTGGTACTCATTTTATTGACCTCCGAAGAATGATAGATCTACATGTGAAGTGAATGGTCGATGGATGAATGGACGTAAAGGTGGATGGATGAGTAACATGATTGCTCAATATATGAACAGATGGATGTAATTTCAGAAGCGGGTTGATTAGGCTTTGAGGAGGATGGGTCAGCTAGCTATCCTGGGCCAATTGCTTGACCTTAAGCTGCCCTTTAGCGAAGCCACAGATGGTGACCTTGCCGGCCTCCCAGAGAGTGCCCGCAGAAGGGACTGTGTTTAGGTCAGTGAGGAAGTATTGTTGAAGTTCATCTCTGACCGCCTTCCGGAATTTGCTGTCCTGAAGGAACCAGGCTTTCATCCTCCAGATGGGGCGCAGTGTGCCAGAGGGGTGTCCTAGGATGAGGAGAAGTGGTGAGTGGTCTGAGATACCCCGGGGAGGATGCTAATGTCGGAGACACTTCGGCACTCAGGGGTGGACATGAAGATCAGGTCAATATTTGCATGTGTCTGGTGCGCCGTGGAGGTGTGAGTATATTGGGGTGTTCTGGGGTTCCATGTCCCTCAAACGTCGCATATGCCCAGGTGTTCCGCCCATTCTGTCAGTCTCTTTGCACATAGGCGTGGGAGGACCTCCCTCGGCAGTTGATCTCTCAGCAGATTGGCCTTGTTGTGGGTCACACTGGCTGACGATCCATGCAGTATTCCAGGGTCATGGCTGGCAGCAGCATGCGAGGAAGATAGACCTCTCCGGGTGCCTCGGCCTCTGCGGGAGCGCGTGCGCTGCCTCCAGGACATGGGGCTTGCAGGCAGCGTGGCACTGGACCGTAGTTTTGGAGGAGAGGCCGCCACTCGGGACCCAAGAGGGCGTTCCTTAGTCAGCCAGGTCCAGGCCGACTCCGGTGATTCAAAGAAGTGGGGTTTGTCCTGGAAAATTACCCAGAGGCAAGCAGGGAAACTCAGTCTTTATTGGAGATTGAGTGCACACAGTTTCTGTTTGACCTCTGTGTAGGATTGCCGTTGGGACTGTACTTATCTGGTATTGTCTGGGAAAATCATAATATTGTGTCCTTGGTAGGGATGGGGGCTCTCTTAAGTTCATGATGCATTTGGGAAGTAATTCTTCATTCCAGAAGGTATTATCTTCTTTCTATTCCATTGTAGAAATTCACACATTTTCCCTCCTTGAATTTAAGCCAATATATCATGTCTGCACCATCTATTCTGGCTGATGTTTCCTATACAATTGCCTCACAGCTAGTTTGGCTACTATTACTCCGTCAGGGTCCAATCCTTAATGCAACCGTCTGTTCTACGTAGCCAGAGGTTGAAGACTTGGTTACTACTGCTTACAACCTCCAATAGGTAACTTTAATCCAACATTAAAAAACCTGAAGCTGGGGGAGGAGCTTCGCGGGCTTCCTAGGTGGTCGCGTGAGCACAGAGCTCCCCGGACCCGCGCCGCCCTTCGCAAATATCCTGTCTACATCCGGATTTTGAAGATGGGCTTTTGCTCGCAAACCCTCGCTGATCTCAACATTCTTTGAAGAATTGAATTCGGACGTTGGGATCCACTTTTACATCGCCTCGAACTTTTGCGGCCCGCCCTGAGATGGACCGGGGCTCCGGTTGCTCGGCAGGCCGGGGAGTAGTTTAACAACAACGGCTGAAGGGGTCTCCTTTCGATCGACCCCAGTTTAACTTTCAGTTTCGTTTTCTACTCCCGGCTCGGATTGATGGAAGCGCTGCCCTGATCGATCCTCGGCCGGCCTGGTGTTTCTATACTGCTCTGTGCTGTCCCTACTGAGTGCCTTATCTCCAGCTCTCTTGGCGTCTCTGCCAATTTGATCCAGTTTCGTTGTCTGCCTGGCCACTCTACACCCGGCCATTTTTACCAGGTCACGCGGGACCCTCCGGGGTCCCTTCTCCAATATGGCCACCAGACCTGATACTGAGAGGCGCAAGATCAAGACACCTCTCCGTGGGGGACAGACCCAGACGAACATTATGGATCATTACTCTCAGTTAAAGGGGCCCCCCTGCGGTGCTAGCCGCACTTCTGACGATCCTAAGGCTGATTCTGCAGCGACCTCGGAAGTATCGTTGCAAGACGCCATCGGTGCCATTACTAGCATGAAGGCCTCCATGGGACAGCAGTACGAGGCCCTTGCCTCTAAGATCGACACGGTGGCCGTCAACATCACGTTGATTAGAGCGGACTTGGCGAAGACTAACGAGAGGGTCAAGTCGTTGGATTTGAAGACTTCCAGTCTTATTACGGATGTCACAGATGCTCAGACTGAGATCGGTAACCTGCATTCCTCTCACGACATGATGGCTCGTCGCCTTGAGGATTATGAAAATAGGGCCCGTCGTAACAATGTACGCCTTATCGGTGTCCCTGAGAGTCCCGAGACGCTTGCAACCGACCTTCTTGTGGAAGATCTGGTCACGAATTATCTCCCTCCTGCCGGACTTAGCAAATTCTTTGCTGTTGAACGGGCTCATCGAGTCCCAGGCGGGAAGGCGAAGCCGGGTGCCCCCCCGAGGCCCATCATTGCCAGACTATTCCACTTTAGGGATAGAGACGCTATCCTTCAAGCCTCGCGGGACAAGGGCCCTGTGAAATTCGAAAATGCCTCCGTGACCTTTTATCCCGACTTTACATCGCTCGTTCAGAGGCAGAGGCTGGGATTTCAGGGAGTAAAGAGACGGCTGCGGGACTTGGGCCTTAAGTACGCCATGTTGTTCCCGACCAGACTTCGGATCGAATATGGGGAACGTACGTTTTTCTTTGATCGCCCGGACAATGTTGGTGACTGGCTTGACTCTCTGCCCAAGAGAGACGATCGACCTGGGCACCCCAGTGGCGCCGACGGTGGCGCGCCAGAGTGAAAGTGACACTGCGGATCCTGACGTCTGAACTTTTCTACTATTTCAGCTGAGTCTGGACATTGGTTCTCTTGTTTTTAGTCTAGATTGGCCCGAGGGTGGCGGGGGGTGAATGGGGACTCTTCCTCCTCCTGGGTTCTTTCTGTAGATTAGTTTAATGATGGGGCGACAGGCACACTGCAAGTTGGGGTGGCTTATGAGTCGTACGCAGGGATGCAGGGTGGGGGGTGTTGTAACGGGTTCAAGTTGGGGGGTGGCGGGGGTGTGTGTGTGTGTTTCTTTTTATCCACGAGGCATCGTATTGTTTTTTTCCTTTGCTCTGGTCAGTGGGTCTTGTGTGGGTGTTGCTCTGCCTACTTCTTGGGGATGGGGATGGGGGTGGCGAGTTGAGACTGCTGTCCTGGAATGTCAATGGGTTGGGAGACAGGATAAAGCGAGGGGTTGTGTTACGTTTCCTTAGACGCCATTCTCCCGACATTGTCCTTTTGCAGGAAACGCATTTAATAGGTAACGCATGTCAGGCCATGAATAGACGTGGATACCGGCTGGTGGCTCAGTCTGGGTTTACTTCTGGTTCCAGGGGGCGGGCATTCTTATCCGGTCTTCTCTCCCTTTTGAAATTGATGAAGTTTGACGACAGGGGGCGCTACGCGGCTCTCACTGGTAGATGGGAGGGGAAGACACTGTCCATACTCTCTGTGTATATCCCTCCGGGCCTACAGGCCTCGACCTACGCTGATCTCGGCAGGGCTATATTGGGGATTCCTGAGGGTCTCATGATTCTGGGTGGGGATTTTAATTCTTTTGTCTCTGGCACTACTGATCGTACTGTGCACTAGAGCTCTGCCTATATGGACTCATGATCATGCTTTATTGTACTTTTACCTTGTGAGTTTTGTTAATTTGTGTATTTGACTGTTTCAATAAAAAAAATTAAAAAAAACCTGAAGCTGGGAGGAGGAGCTACGCTAGCAACCAAGATGGCCGCTAGCTCCCGGCCGCAGCCTATAAGCTCCCGGCTCCGCCGACCTCCGCCAGTAGCTGATAAATCCTGATATCGATCCTGAATTTGCACCAGACTCCCGTGTGGCTGAATTGTTGCTGAGCCTAAAGGTGCAATCCTGATATTTTTATCGTCTCGAATGATGAAGCTACGCCGTGTTTCATTCTCGGCCTAACCCAGCGTGAGAGCCGGGGCCTCGATTTCTGACCCGTCCAGGTTGGAGTTGAACAACATCGGCCGCGGGACTTGGGCAGCGTCCGGTCTCCCAAAGTGGAGAATATCCTGACCGGTTTGGATGGTGGTCCTGTGGTCCGGTTGATGCCAAGGGTACGGCGGCAGGACGCACCTGTGGCTGTGGACGGGGGTCCGTTGCCCAAAGACCCTGCTGGACCCCCGGGGTCGACGGGTTTGGATCCTTGCTGGTGGCGACGGTGTAGAGATCACGAGATTGACTGGTTGCCCTCCTGTTAAAGATCTGATCTGTCGCTTCGCGAGAGGAGATGGAGCGGGCGGAATGTACGCCGTCGCTGCAGACCGTAATGGCTGCCATTGGGGTGCTTCATTCGCAAGTCACCGCCATCATCCACAAAATGGTCGTAACAGCTGAGACTATGTGTTTGAGACCGGACTCCGACCCTTTGCCAGATTCGAAACACGTTGTATTACCCGCGAAGCAGGTCTTGCTTGAGACAGAGGGCCCGGGCGGAAACCAGGTCTGGTGTCTTTTGTCAGCTCCCGAACAACAGCTTGCGAGCTCGGAACTACCAAAAACTCATCATACTCAATGGCGATACCGGCCAAGATGGACACAGCTGATCTTATACTCCTGGATAACGTCCTCCGTGCCTATCGGATTGATTTCTCATTTTTTTCCTCCCAGTTGGTTCAACGACGTTCTCGAGACTTACTGTCGGTGGGCGGATATCTCCGTTTGATTTGTGGACTTCGAGTACTAAAACTTTGGATTCGATCCTACTGTACTGGTTTTGACTTTCTTGAACGTTTTGATTCTCCTGTCGAGATGGCGGTTCGAGCGGAGAGAGCTTGCACGAAAGATGGGAAGGGCCAAGGATGAGTTTGATTGTCTGGGTTTGATATAAAGGCTTCATTGGATACGGGACTTGCAGCCTATAACGATGCGGGAGTCGGGCGGTTTTTATAAACTTCCCCGGTTTGTTTGGCTTGTAATTGCTGCTTTTACAATGTTTTGACTATATTTAGGGGTCGTTTGCTTGGGCGGGGGTAGGGGAGACCGGGAGCCTGTATGACGTCTACTCCTCCACTCTTTTCCTTCTTTTAGGTATTAGTTAGTTGGGCGACAGGCACGCTGCTAGTGGGGTCAGGCCGTAGCCATTGCAGGGGTGCAGGGTGGGGGGAATGGTGGGGTTTTTTGTTTTCTCTTTATTTAGTTCTATGGCCATTTTCTTTCCTTTCTTTCTTATACGAGAGGTGGGTTGCTTATCCTGAGTCGATCTTTTTCTCATATCTGGGTGTCTACTCTGGTCTTAATTATCCTGATTTGTGGGTGGACAGGCCTTGAAGGCCTCAGCTTAACGAGGTTGCTGATCGTGCTGTTTTTCTTCTGTCACATACCTGCTAATGTTGACGTCTCATACTCCGTGCATTGATTTGTACCTCATTGGTTTATTCGCCTACTCACCGTTGTAATGTACTCTATTGTATGATACCCGATATGTGTACTATTTCCTCTTGTTTTTCTTCTATTAATAAAAATATATATTAAACAAAAAAAAACTGAAGCTCCACCTACAGGAACAGATCCTGTATTCAGAACTTGACCGTAGATGTTTTCTGGTGTTCTCCTGCTGGTGATAGTTGTACTAACTTTTTTCCATAATCTGTTTCACAGTGTGACTTTTGGAAAGGGTCACCATAAATAAAGAAGATTAAGGAGTAATTAAAATGTGTGGTCCCTGGCTATAGTGATATGCCTCTGCACCATAATAGTTAAGCTTACCTTTTATGCATTGATGAAGATTTCCAGAACTGACTCCAAAAAAGGTTTGAGGGCATGCACTTAAAAGTATTTTGCACTGGCTTAATATTGCTTTGTCGCCGTTATTTAGAGTGCCTTTTCAGCTGCAATTTAAAATACTAATCATATTTAAGCTTGTCGATTTCCCCCATGCATCCAACTCTTGACATGGACCAGGATTACTAGTTACTGTGGTAATTAGCTTTACTTTACAATTTATTTTCTAACGAATGCATATAAGTCCAAATAAACAAGTACAAATAAGTTCTTACTGTGTACTAGAAGGTTATTGTTTTGGTTTTAAGTATCTAGCTTTTATATTTGTTATTTTGCAAAGTTGATTCTGAAATACTGATAGTTAATAAAAGAATTGTTACTTTTCAGGTGCCAAGATGACTGGGTCGGAGACCGAGACTGTAAGAAGTAAAGTCAAGGAAGAGGAAAGTAGTGAACAAATTAAAGAGCGAGAAAAGAAAAAAAGGTCGAGGGTGAAACAAGTGCTTGCAGATGTGGTGAAGCAAGTGGAATTCTGGTTTGGGGATGTCAACCTTCAAAAGGATCGGTTTCTCCGTGAACAGATAGAGAAGACCAGAGATGGGTGTAAGTTTATGTTACTTTAAAAAGATTAAACTGGTAGAGAATACTTTTTACCTGTGCACACATTGACTAATGAGGTGAGAGTCCATGTCAGGTTTTCTTTTAAAACGAAACATTGCCTTTGTAAATATTGAAGGAATTTAAAATGATGTACGCAAGTTCTCTTCTTGGGATAATGCTTTTCTCTACGGTAGCGAGTGAGCTGCACCTGTCTTTTGCAGAATCTGCCTCGTTATTGGAGTGGTTCCCCTCTCATAAAAGCCTATAAATCTTTTAAATCTTAGACTTGTACACTGGGTCACCAGGTTCACAAACAGCATAGATGCCACCAGTAACTGTAGTTGTAAAGGTGGACTTGGTGGACCTGTTTGGCCTTCTGATTTAGTTAAAGGTGCGCTATCTTAACCGAGCCAGGTTGCATCATCTGTTTAAAAGACCTTGGTTCCGTTAAATATATCCAAGCAACCGCTACTGCTTTTAGTCTCTCTGGAACATTCATATGATAAAATATATGTGTAGGCATTATTCCAGGTCACTGTTTTTTGATTACGGTCCCGATGGTGGTGATAATCTTCTGTGCAGCGTTCCATCTACTACTCATGGAATGTGATTGTAAATTTTGCAGAAACTAAATGATAAAGGGGCTAAAAACCTACTTTTCTTCAGCCAGAGCTCTTCAATCGCTTTGACATATGCATCATACCATTCTAGCATCAATGATATTCTGATTGTCCTTTGCCTGTTGGTTGGCAAATCACAATGCTTTTACCACCTTAGGACCTGATATATAAAGACTTTTCGGCGTTAGCATTTGTAAAGAAAAAAAAAAGGCTAGAAACGTATAGTACCAAAATGATGTTTTCTCTTTCCTGCTCTGACTAAGAGCATTCTTGCAATGCTTGATGTATAAGTACTCTTGAGAGTCGCGTGCATCAGTCGTTAACTAGAATATCTTTGAGTGGAGTGTTTACCTGTGCTATTTGGGGTTTATGTAAATAAACAGATTGAGGCCCATTCAGTATTTATTTTAATGTCAATCTGTACCTACTGCCATTTAATAAAAATAAAAAAGGTGACAGTGCCATGCACTGTGCTGTGAATTTGGCAGGGGTACTAATTGTGTACCTTCATTTGGGAGAGAGGAGAATCTGCCTCTGTTAACACTTTAGAAGCAGAAGGCTGCCCCCCCCCTTACTAAGGTATTACCCAGGTTCGAGTAATTACCCTGCTGCCCTGTGAGAATGGTACAGCACACAAGCTTTTTAGGTCTCGCTGAAGCAATGCGTAAGCATTGTTCTGCGACATTCTAGTAAAGCTTACGAAAAGTCTCCCTAAACTGCGGATTAGACACAGTTCATGTGAGCCAGGCGTGTGCACATCACCAGCCACATCGCACTCCATACACCATTTGTCTGCGACTTCAAAGGAATGCACTCCCCCCCCCCCCCCCCCCTCCGCGCAATGCCGAGAGCTTGGTTTATTCCTGGACGAAAGTGAAAGCCTACCGTGCTTGTTTACAGTAGCCTTGCTCCTTAAATGCTGTTGCTGTGTTGCCATCTCTCTAGGGACACTCGGCTTGAAAACACTCGACTTGCTGGACTCCTGCTAGCTGCAATGCTACATCCGCTATGCTTTGCCTCTAGACACGTCGATCCCTTGCAGACTGTGCTGACTCTGGCTCTCCTGATTCTGAAACTGACCAACGCAGTCACCACGCAGACTCTCCGGAGTGATACCGCCGCTCAACACCAATTCCCCAGTAGGGCTGAGCCAGTTGCTGTTTCAGTGCCCATATACCTCACCGAGGCGGAACAAGTTGCAGAATTTTGTCACACTCACCTCCAATCCTCACTAACTCGTTTTTATTCATCCATACTTGATTTTTTTTTTTATTATTCCTTTGCGGCCCGGCCGCGCGGCCAATGCTTGTCTTCTGTTGTGGCTCCCCTGGTTCGAGAACACTATTGACGGTAGAAATTAATTGCTAAGAACCACTCTTGATTTTGTTAAACAATGTTTGAGACACTGTTTAAATTGAAAAGGAGGGTCGCATTAAACTCTGCATGAGGTTGAAATCTTTATGAAGCACATAACCTGCTACAGATATATGTTGGATGAGAAGCCCCACAAACCTGACGGCCTACTACTGGTTTGTTTATTATCCACTTCACTAGAACAAACAGCGCTGCGAGAAAAGCCCCCAAAATGAACAGGGCTGCGGCACAAAGCTCTTCCATCAAAAGCTCACCATTCTCCCCTTCTTTCCGCGCGAATCCTGGGCCCCGGATACATATTTTACAGCTCAGGCTGATAAGGATGTGTTTTCACGCGCTGATTAAGATATCCGGGCTGCGGTGATTTGTAATATATGAGACTGTGCAAAAGAACAGGGCTTTTTCCTCTCTCCCTAGAAGACAAATGGAACACACCTTATGACATATTTTCTTCAGTGGGGGCTGGCATGCTATAAATTGATAACCGTGCCTCGAAATATTAATAATGTTGTAGTGAAAGATGTACAGACATAGCCAGGAACGAAGAAAGCAATCCCCATCAAAGAACAACACTGCAGGCCCTGCACAGTTCATGTCGCTGTCACGCTGGCCTTCATGTCCGTCCGTCCTTCCTCCCTCTCACACTCAGCGCCGGCACTTTGCCCGTCCCCCTCCCGCACCACAGAGCAGTCCTTTTACAAACGACTACTAAATTAGAATTCTGTGCTTCGGCACGTGGGCTTCCAGTAACAGTAGATAATCCTGGGGTTTACTAAGTTACTGTTGTCATAGTGGAATCCTATTCGCGTTTGAGTTTCAAGTACATGAGCCACTGGAAACTTTGGATTTATACCAGTAATTTACGACTCGAGCTGTAAAAAAACAGGCGCTAGAGTCCCACACTTGCGCTCCCTGAAAGATTAATAAAAGCACAGAAACTTGTGGTTATTTAGAGTGCAGAAAAAATTGTTTATACCTCTTCGCTGACACTTCCTCTGCCTGTCAAAGAGGTTACTGCGTGTATCCAGGTTTGTGCTTCCCTGGAGGAGAATTAGCAGCGCAAAGGTGAAGAGTTAGCAATAAAACCAGACGGCGCTGTGCTGTCCGGCCTGCACACTTAGGGGCTTGCACGGTTAGTGGCTCTTCCTCATAACAAAGCTGTCTCAAAATCCTGCCTAATGTAAACCAGGCGTGTTCATGCAGGCCTTTGTTCTCCACACACAGCTCGTGCCCGTGCTCCGCCCATTGCATTGCAAGCTACATTGGTGAGGGGTTGTTGACCATTAAATCTAGTCTAAAAGTACACCAGTGCCACCTTCGTTCAAGGAATGTGTTGATTACTGGATTTTAGGTTCTCTACTGGTTGTACATGAGTACTTCAAGCCTGGCCGGAAGTTGGCTCAGCTTCAGCCAATTATCCGTGAAACCGACTGTGCAGCAGCAGACTCTGAAAATCAAAGGAAATCATTTAATGCACATCAGCCAGTCACACTGGTGGTTCAGGCAAAGCCACTGTTCCTGTTTCCTTCAGCAGCTCTTTCCCTCTGTTCATCACCAAGGATGTCCAGCTAACACCAGTACAGGACAGGGCACCATTGACGGTTCCGGCTTAAAATCACAGAAAGGTACATACTGGTGAGAGTGTCTGCACGTGTGTGTGTGTGCACGTGTGTGCGTGAGCGAGAGTGCACGTTGAAGTTTCAGAATGTCCAGTACTAAATCACATGCTACAAAATTACTATATATGTACTTTGACGATATGTATATTTCTAACGTACGCAGATATGAAGTGTTGTACACAATAGTTTTGTAATTGATATTTTTACTGACAGCCTTCTGTATATACACACACGTTTAGGGAGTCCTTTACAATCAGCAGTAGCAGTGCAGCATCTCCTCACACACACACAGACCAAGTGGTACAATGCTAAAAGCAGAGAAAGTTGACCATAGCACACAAAACACATTCAGGACAAGCAGCTGTAATGTAAGCTTCTTTCACACCCAGGAGGTACACTGAGCTGAAGAGTAAATTGCGAAACTTTGCACCTCTCCATGTTTCTTGAGCTTTCTAAAACTCTTCATAAAGATTACAGACTTTCCAAAACTGCTGTTTTGCAAAATGAAAATCGAAAAAACTGTGTAATGGTAGTTTTCTACTGCAGAAGAATTATTTCCTTGTTTGAAGTGCCGCAGAACCGGTTTCTAAACCCAAACAATCCTTGACAACAACTGACGGAGCAGCCAGCAGCTCTGTTGTGTAAACACAACTATTGTTGCGTGAAGGGGCCGGACCCCTCTGAACATTGGGCACTACCACATCCACCACCACCATGTCCACCACCACCATGTCCTACATCCACCACCACACCCTCCACCACCACGTCCACCACCTCCACGTCCAGTATCACCACCTCCACCACCACTACGTCCACCCCTGCCATGTCCACCACCACCACATCACCCACTACCACCATGTCCACCACATCCACCACCACCACGTCCACCACTACGTCCACCACCATGTCCACCACCACCATGTCCACCACCACCATGTCCACCACCACCACCATGTCCACCACCACTACGTCCACCACCACTACGTCCACTACCACTACGTCCACCACCACCACCACCACCACGTCCACCACCACCATATCCTCCACGTCCACCACATCCACCACCACCGGGTCCGCCACCACCGTGTCCACCACATCCACCACCACACCCACCACCACCATGTCCACCACGTCCACAATCACCTCCACCACATCCACCACCACTACATCCACCACCACTACATCCACCACCACCCCGTCGTCCACCACCACCACCACACCCACCTCCACCACCACCATGTCCACCACCACGTCCACCACCACCACACCCACCACCACGTCCACCCTGTCCACCACCACGTCCACCACCACCACGTCCACCACCACCACGTCCACCACCACCACGTCCCACCACCACCATGTCCACCACCACCATGTCCACCACATCCACCACCACCATGTCTACCACCACGGCCACCACCATGTCTACCACCACGGCCACCACCACGTTCACCACGAGGCCACCTCACTCTATCTATCTATCGCCCTCACTCTTATCTATCTATCGCCCTCACTCTATCTATCTGTCGCCCTCACTCTATATATCTGTCACCCTCACTCTATCTATCGCCCTCACTCTATCTGTCTATCTATCGCCCTCACTCTGTCTATCCATCTATCGCCCTCACTCTATCTATCGCCCTCACTCTATCTGTCTATCTATCGCCCTCACTCTATCTTTCCATCTATCGCCCTTACTCTATCTATCGCCCTCACTCTATCTGTCTATCTATCCATCTATCGCCCTCACTGTATCTCTCGCACTCACTCTATCTATCGCCCTCACTCTATCTGTCGATCGCACTCACTCTATCTATCACCCTCACTCTTATTTATCTATCAATCGCCCTCACTCTATCTATCTATCGCACTCCATATATCTATCTATCGCCCACGCTCTATCTATCTATCTCACCAACGCAACATCTCTCAACAGCACCCCAGCATCACTCAGGGGCACCACAACATCACTATGCGCAACCACAGCATCACTGAAAGCCACATCATCACTCGTCGCCAACACAACATTACTCCGCGCCACCACAGCATCAAGCTGGGCAACTATTCACCAACAACTGGTTCAAATATGTTCTCTCAATGTTTCAAGCTTTATTACAAATTTCACAAAAACATATTAATATTTCACGTCTGATCTTGGATTTTCGTCACAATAAAATACACTGAAGATAATCTTCACAAAAGTTACTTACAAAAGTTAAAACTACTGCCATTAAAAATTACAATAACTTTTATTTAAGTGTTAATTATTTACAAAAATTAAAATACATTGTTATTAGTAATATCAATACATGGAAGTCACATAAAAACAAAACATGTTGCTTTACAAATGCTATAGGTGTCACATTTTATCTATTGCCCTAACTCTATTTATCTATCTATCGCCCTCCCTCTATCTATCGCACTCCCTATATCTATCTATCGCCCTCACGCTATCTATCTATCGCACCAACACAACATCACCACAGCATCACTCAGGGGCACCACAACATCACTATGCGCTACCACAGTATCACTGAACGCCACAGCATCACTCGTCGCCAACACAACATTACTCAGCGCCACTACAGCATCAAGCTGGGCAACTATTCAACAACAACTGGTTCAAATATGTTCTCTCAATGTTTCAAGCTTTATTACAAATTTCACAAAAACATATTAATATTTCACGTCTGTTCTTGGATTTTCGTCACCATAAAATACACTGAACATAATCTTCACACAAGTTACTTACAAAACTACTGCCATTAAAAATTACAATAACTTTTATTTAAGTATGAATTATTTACAAAAATTAAAAGACATTGTTATTAGTAACATCAATATATATGTCACATAAAAACAAAACATGTTGCTTTACAAATGCTATAGGTGTCACATTTCCAAAAGTTAAAAGTATAGGCATTGTAAATGACAAAACTATTAATTACTCTCTTTTCAAAATAAACACATAAATAAATAAATTGCCAATTACAAAACCAATAGCTCAAACTTTCCTAATGCGAGACCCATTGCATTGCAAATGCGTGTTTCCTAAAGCTAGTCGTCAAGTAGACGGTGTCTGACTTCGGCACTTGCAAACCATTTTTGTGGTGAAAGATGAGGTCTGACGTTCTTACCACATGTCAGAATCTAAATAAGAGAAGTTCAATTTGTGCCCCACTTTGGCTTAGAAAGAAGAGCCCCAGACAATGTGTGTTATGATGAATCCAGCCATTTCTGGGTGCGGTCTGGGTTTAGCACAGATAGAACATATTATAAGGGTGTCTGCTTGATTTCAAACAGGCACGTCTGAGGGCCTTAATTTCGACTCTCTTTCATAGTTTCACTAGAAGAGAACTAAGGGCCTGATGTACAAACCCATTTTGCATTTTTTTCAGAACCACAGAGTTTACGCCAACAATTCAGTAAAGCATTTCCAGACTGTAAAATGGTTTTACTGACTCGTTCTGAATTTTTGATCGCAATGCGCATCAAAGGGTCTTCCTTCCTAATTGTGAAACAAGATGTCTCAATGGTTTTTAACTAAAGTTGGGGTTGCAAACCATTGATAAGTTACTGAATTCTCAGAGATGGGTGTAGCCCATTCACAAAGGGAAGCAGTTCCGGTGGGACAATCACACATTTGAGAATTGTGTGGGGTTTCACTTAGGGAGGCAAGCAGTGGTGAAGCAGACCACTGCCTGCTCTCTGGCCAGGACATGTTCCCAGGTGGGCTGCTTTTAGAAAAAAGAAATAAATCCCTTTCGAGAATTACATTAAAAGATGCATTTGCAGAGCGTAATACTCGCTCAGAAAAGAACTTCAAGACACTACTAAGTCCTAGCCTTCAGACACCAGCCCTACAGCAAGCCAAAACCTAGGATACAACAGGAAGAAATATCTTACTGGAGGGTGGCAAGACTAATCCATCCAATTGAGCCAGTTTTAAAGCGGTTTCAGAAACAGAGCTCAATTAGATGAAGCACAGAGAGACAGGGGCAAGTTGTTCCACAGCTGCCGTGTCTCTTAAGACGAAACATGGGAGCTTGTAGGACAAAAGAGGAGGCAGGTCCCAGACTTCTCGTAGGAGTGTAGAAGAAAAATATAATCTGTAGACTCATAAGACCATGATTAAAGACTGCTCTGTGAATAGGCAACCAAATATTAGATTGAATCCTCTATTCTTTAGCCAGCCAGTGCAGATCTTTTAAACTGTTATCCATAGAGCAGTGTGTGGGAATATTCAGTAGAAGCCTAGCAGCTACCTTCTCTATAATTTGCAGTCTGCTTACATATATTTTTAGCAACCCCCAGACCTAGCACGTTCAATAGTCAACTCTAGAATCAACCAGCGTGTGTGACTGTAAAAAGTAAGTAGGGAAGGATCTTACTTAGCATTTTGAGTAGTCCAATACATATATGTCACATTTTGGATTTGTGGACTGAAAGATAGATGAATCAAACTTTACTCTTAAATTACAAACAATCTGAACTGGCGATGGAGTTTTATCAGAGTTGAGCTTTAAATGGTTTTGCAACATCCAGAAGGCAACAACCATCAGGCACTGTCTAAAATTAGATCTGATAAGTCAATCATCCTCAACCAGAGGGATAATGAATCATTAGCATAAGACAGCACCTCAAAGCCGAAGCCACGCATAAGTTTAGCCATTGGAGCTGGATGCCCTCAGGCACTCTTAAGTTCAGACTGATTTATTGGGAAGAATAGGGAAGGAGTCGAACTGAGAAAGCTCTGTTCGTAAGAAAGTTTACAAACCATTGTAAAACCAGTAAAAGCTGAGATCGTCGTCTGCTTTACATTGCAATTACTTTTAGCAGGTTTGCTGCCGCCACCTTCGGCAGGATTTTGCATTGAAGCCTATTAACACATTGCAAAATCAGAGACAGGTTCCAAGTAGATGATGCGCAATTTGCAACAACTGTTTTGAACTTTAACTCTGTACATCAGGCCTCTTAGTGATTTATCTCAGCCTGTCGAATCTGAATCTGGAGAGAGTCTATCATGTCCTGCCCGAGATTAGGAGACATTTTGAATACAAGTTATATTTCAAATACATAATTCTAGTAGTTGGCAAACAAAGCATAGTATATCCACCTGAACATTTTGTTTACTAATTTTTTTTTTAACATAAACCTATGATAGTCTTCTTTTTGGATTTGGAGCTGCTGTGCTAGCAGAGTGAAGAACACTTTGCATAAATCGCATATGAGACATGCTGTTAAATATACTCTTATATGTTAAACAAAACATCTAAGAGTTCAATGTCTATTGCCATCTTTTTATCTTATTAAGGGACTGTGCTCCCTGCAGATATGTTTTCAGAGTGAACTGCCAACAACTGTTGAACTTGGAGCCAATCTTGTCTTTGCTGCTACTCTGTCATTTCTGTTGCCTTTTAATCTTTGGGACTCGGGTTGGGATGCAGATGGAGGACTAGAGAATAGCTTTATACATGGGAGGAACTCTTTGTACGTCTGGTCTGACATGTTTTCAAATATAGCATATTTTGCGTCCACATTGTTAACTGTTATACCAGTTTTCAGTGTGGATAAAAGTTATCAATAATTATTTCCAGATAATGGGAGAATCTTGCCCTAATCATTGTCAAATTTCTTGCTCTGCTTTTCATTCTCATTGCAGATGTTGACATTTCCCTACTTCTATCCTTCAACAAAATGAAAAAGCTAACCACGGATGCTAAATTAATAGCCAGAGCCCTAAAAAACTCATCCATTGTAGAGGTAAGACTTTAGTATTACTTTATTTGTGATGTTTACACTGCAAGCAAGAGTTTGAGTGAAGAGTACTTGTTGCAGGGGTGGTGATTGTTCAAGGTGAGTGATATGTTGTTCTCATTTCAGTTGAACTTGGAAGGAACAAAAATCAGAAGAAGGTTGCCCCTTGGAGAGCAGCCGCAAGATGTGGATGAGCGTACAGTATATGTGGTAAGGCTTTATATTTGCTTATGTATTGATCCTATGCTTTTCACTTTCTTGGTTTAACAAATGCTGTTTTTTAGCATTTGTTTCTTGTAATATTTCTGCTCAAAATTGGGACTGCTAGCATGGTTCTTGCACTTTGGAAGTGTACATCTAATCTAACTCTCTGTTTTGGCTGCTTTAGAAACAAGTAACACTGATTCTCCTTACATGTCTTCTCTCCTCTCCTAATTCCTTCATATCATGATATATGGGCCCGATCCACAGCACTGTTTTAATTCAGAACCAACAAGGGACGTACGTGGGCTGGTTTTCTTAAGCAAAATGTGCAAAGATTCTCTCCAAATACTATACATGTAACACATAAAGGTAAAGAGAAAGTGTGTTGTATATGAGGGATAAAAAATAATGGAAATTTACCTCCAGTATATGGGTGTTCTAAGTGAGAATTAGCAAGTCCTCCCCTTAAGATATAATCATCTACTATGCCATCTGGGGCCATCGATCCAGTCTCCGCCAAAAACGGTTGCCTAACTTTCTTGATACAATGCCTTAATAATGATGCACCCACAACCTCGTTCCTGGCTGTAGTCCCTCTTTTTTTCTTCTTCTCTTTAATTTTCTCTCTCTCTCTTTCTTTTCTCTTACACTATTGACCCTCTCCTACTTTTACTAGTTACTCTGTTCATGTTGTCATTAATAATGCATCCATTTTGGATAAAGCAAGAACATTAGCCTCTTGAGTAATTTAAATGTGTGTAATGTTGCTTGGTAGCTAATATGTCATGTTTCACTGAAGTAATGGAAAACAGCTAGTAATTTCAATATATATATATATATATATAAAAAGATAAATAAAGTTTAAAATATATATATATATATATTTTTACTTTATTTATTATACATTTATAATAAGAACAGTAGCCATATTTGCACGTTTGTCACACAGTAGGAGAGTACATGCAAAAGGGTAACACATTCAGTAATTTTAATATTTTTGCATAGCTGTAGGTTACATGTCATAATTTTACGGATCAGATTTTAGATTATTTTTATTTTTTACTGTAGATCACTGATAGAGTGAAGATGCCATTGCTAATTTTGCCTGATGTTGCATCTCATTAATCAAATTATGCACTTACTTTCTCTTCTCCAGGAGCTGCTTCCTAAAACAGTCAACCATAGCTGGATTGAACGTGTGTTTGGAAAATGTGGAAATGTTGTATATATCAGTATACCTAGATATAAAAGTACTGGAGATCCAAAAGGGTTTGCATTTGTTGAATTTGAAACAAAAGAGCAAGCGGGGAAAGCAATAGAGGTAGGTTAAACAAACATACCTGGTATACACTTCTAAAAGAAATTGCATTTTTATCTGAAAACTTGAAACTATGTGTTTCCAACTTCAGTTCTCAAGTGTTCACGGGTTGTGTTTGCATGCAATCCTTGTCTTGTCTTGCTGATTATTCTCCTCAATGTAGACTGTAACTTTATATAGAATCTCAGAGGAAAGCAGGAATCACTTTTGGTTTGAAAAAGTGAATTTGTGTAGTTCTAAGTTGAAAAGACATGAGGCCCATATCGAAAACCTTCAGCACATCAGCCATACTGGTAGATGTAATCTCAATCAGTACTCTTCGAATGAGGACAAACATCTCACAGGTGCAAGGAGACGGATGGGTGACCAGTAAGATCTTTTGCTAAAGTGACACTCAGAGTGGAGGGAGTAAAGATTTCGAATTTCCTAATTTCTTAAGTCTTTTAGCTGATGTAAATGGGAGTCATGCAGGTTTTTAGGTCTAGACATATTGATGGTGCAGCAAGTTAGCAGGAAGCTGTATAAATCCAGTCAGCTGACATAATGTTATTTTTGAAGGTGTGATATTTCAGTAGTTGAGTTTGCAATGCAGAGATTGTGTAACTTGGAGTGCCATCTTGACTTCAGGATTGTTATATTTCAGAGTCAGTTTAGTATAGTAGTATTGCCATTTATTATCTAGATGCCATAAGACAATTTAGTTTGAAATGTTTGTTGTATAATACCGTGGCATAATGTTTTGTGATGGTGCAAACATGGAATGAATCAGAAAGGTAAATCAGTATTTACTACTAGTTATGAAAGTTTCTTCTTTTTGCCTCAACAGTGGCAATTTGGTACTTTTAGCAGAATATTGCAAATTTAACAATGGGGCTTTGGAATTATTGGAAAACGTTTGAAGTGAAAATAAATGTATGTTTCCTAAGTTCTCCCTGGGGTCAGCCATGTGAAAAGAATTAGCATTATGAGTTTCATAATGATGCTTCAACAAAACCTTTGAAAGGTTATTTTTATGCTTCAATAACTTATATTGAAATTAACATCCAAGAAGGAAACAGGAGTTGTACACAGCTCTCCTTATTAATGAAAACATAGGTGCTGTCTCTTTTGACGTCATCCCATTCAGATTGTCCTTTTAAAACCAAAGCAAATAGGGGTACAACAGAGGGGTAGAGTTAGTTCAAATGAAAATAACTTGTAGCCAACAGCAGACTCAACATCAAAACAATCTCAAATACAGTTCAATTGAATCCAGAAGGAGAACAAAACAGACTATATTGCAAGATAAAATAGGCAGGAGTACATATCCGTACATATCTTAGATACATCCTAAATTTATGTATGATTTTCCATAAATTGTTGTACTCTTCTGATTGTGTAGAAACATAAGTCTTTTTCACCGCATTGCATTTTCAGTCATACAGGAAACAGGAATGAAACTTCCAGTCCCTTTATAATAATTCTTTTATTGATGTGCTGCAAATTTTGCTTTCTCAGTAGTGTCCTCTTCCTCGGGTTGGAACAGATCGGCCATATACCCCACTAACTGGAGATTATACTTCCTTAACCCAGCGGGCTGCACCTCAGCCTCAAGAATCTCCCTGATGAGTTGTTTCAGATCCACATCCTTAGGAGGTCAGGGTGCCCAGCCTTCTGAGAAGCAGAGGTCCCCCTCTGCTTTTTTCACAGTCTATTTGTTTTCCATTTGATGTATGACTAATAGTGCACTGCTCAAAATGCTTTCAATGTGTTAATCAGTTGAACACTAGCTCTGTCTTCTTCCACTTAAGTATTTGTACCAACACTCACAGTAATACAGGGAAAGACCAGAAATGGACACCACATCAGTTTAGAAAAATAAAGTATCTTTATCTAAACTTGACAAGACCAAAACGACAAAAGTCCAACGAACAGATACTCAGTAAAATGTCTTTAAAAAGAATTTTGCAAAAATAAGCTTGTAGAAATCAAATAGCACGAACTGGGGCTATCAGGACAGTACAAAACCAAAGTACGGCGCCGCCCGCGAGGATCACACAGACCCCCCAAACAAACAGTACCTTGTAAACGATGTCGGTCACGATGCACAGCGTAGAAGAAGGCCAATGTCGTCTCGGCAAGTTTCTCGAGTCACTCTCGTCGGTTATCTGCAACACAAAACCAAGATGCTGGCGAAGACGGAGTCGATGCGAGTGCTGGCGTCGGGCACGGCCGATCACTGCTGGCATCGTGCAGCGTCAGAGCTGTGGAGCAGGCCGAGCGCTGTGTCGTTCACTTCACGAGCGGCTCCTGGGCCTCGATGCAGGTCGCGGCGTCAGCGACGGCGTCGGAAACAGGATTTCTACCTTCTCTTTAGTTTCTTCCAGGTCCCAACAGCAGAAGCAACCTCCAGAGGCCCAACACAGTTACAGGCACCTACTGGCAGGTCGGAACTCCCAGCAAGGAAATTTAGGGGATCTGGGGGTGAATTCCTTTTGTTCCTGGGACTTCAAAACAGGAGGCCAGCTCTTCAGGCCCTTGGAGACATTCTTTAAGCCAGGGACACAGCACACAGCAAAGTACTTCCTCAAGCAGGGGGACACAGTCTTTGGCAAAAACTGCAACTGCAGGCCAACCCCAGACACACAGCAAGGGCAGTAGTTCTCCTCCGATTCTTGAGCTCTTCTCCTCAGCAAAGGTTCCTCTTGATTCCAGCAATAGTCTACATTTCAGGGGTTTTAGATCTGATACTTGTACCTCAAAATGTATTTGATCCCTTTGTGCAGGGGGCTCTGAGCCCCTTTCAAACCAGTTCTGGGGTGCACTCTGCAAGTGCACCTCATCATCCTTTGTTAGTGTGGGGCAGGGTCCCAGACACACCACAAGGGGGGGGGGGGGTGAGGGGGGGAACCAGCATTGTGGAAGGCAGGCACAGCCCTATTCAGGCACCGGTGCTACTCCTCCCACCACTCCCAATTCAGAATCCAGTGGCAAAGTGAGCAAGGGACCCACATCTGGGAATACCCTGCTAACTCAGGGCGAACAAAGCAAACACAAAGAGATAATGGACGGAGCGCTGAAACTTTTCAGACACTCACCCCCAGTCACAGAGCTGGGTGGAATCCATCATCGTTCTTTAGCTCACTTCGCCGCCTCAGTTCAGACCCAGCTATATGCAAATCAGTCTTGACTCTGTGCCTCATGGGAACAGTCCAGCCCGAACTGCCAAGCCAGGATTTCCCTGAACCGGAAACAAGCATCCTGGGACCGGATTCTGGGTAACACCCTTCATCAGCCAGGCTAGCTTGAATCCAGTGGCAAAGTGAGCAAGTGACCAAAGTCTGGGCATACCCTGCCAACTTAGAGTGAACAAAGCAAACGCAAGGAGATGATGGACGGAGCACTGAAACTTTTCAGACACTCACCCCCGTCACAGATCTGGGTGAAATCCATCATCGTTCTTTAGCTCACTTCGCCACCTCAGTTCTGACTCAGCTATATGCAAATTAGTCTTGACCCTGTGCCTTATGGGAACAGTCCAGCCCGAACTGCCAAGCCAGGTCTTCCCTGAATCGAAAACAAGCATCCTGGGACCAGTTTCTGGGTAACAGCGTTCATCATTGTGTGAGGGCAGGACACTACCTATTAAAGTTTGTAAGTCCCTTCCCTCGGCCTATCCGTATTCAAATGAATGCAGATGCATCTGAGTGACCTGTGTCTGTCTAGAGGGAATGCACAACGTGTAGCTGTCACCCAAACCCAGACGTTTATTGGAGACAGGCAGAAGGCACACAAATAGCTAAGAGCAGAGAAATGCCCACTTTGTTAAATTGGCGCTTCCAAACAAGTAATGCCAAATCCAACTTTACCAGTAAAGAGGGTTTTTCATTACCAATCCAAAAATATGATACATAAAGCAGCTTCTCCTGTAATCAGGAATTGCAGCTTGAAGGTGCATTTAAGGAATTCCCGATGTTAACCTGTGAGAGTAGCAGGCCTCACAGTAGTGAAGAACAAGATAGGCTGTTTGTCCCTACCAGGCCATGCAAAACATACAGGTAAATGCTCTACCTTTTACTTACATGGCACCATGCCCTTAAGGTTACTTAGGGCATACCTTGGGGGCCGGGTGACTTCTATGCAATGATAGGGGAGCTTAAGGCTTGGCAAGTAGTTTTAAATGCCAAGCCGATGTGGCAGTAAACTGCACATACAAGCCATGCAATATCAGACCGAGACCGGCTTGAAAGGCTCTTTATGTGTGTGGCACACTAGTGCTACAGCCCCACTAGTAACATTTGAAATACAGGCCCTGGGTATATGGTACACTACTTTACAAGGGACTTTAACCAGTAAATCAAATAAGCCAATTAAGTGTACACCAGTGTCATCATGTTCAGGGAGAAGCATGTGCACTTTAGCTCTGGTTAGCAGTGGTAAAGGGCTCAGAGTCCTAAGGCCAGCAAAAAAATTCAGCAAAAGGAGTAAGAGTAAGGCAAAAAGTTTGGGGTGACCTTTCAGAGAAGAGCCATTTTCCAAAGTGGCACAATCGGGGCAGCCCCACTAGTAACATTTAATTTACAGGTCCTGGGCACAGGTAGCACCACCTTAATAGGGACCTACAAATAAATTCATTATGCCAATTGGGAATAAGCCAATTATACCATGTTTCAAGGGGACAGCACAAGCACTTGAACACTGGTTAGCAGTGGTAAAGAGAGTAGAATTATAAATCTAACAAAAACGAAGTCAAAAACAGGAGAGTTGAAGCCAAAACGTTAATGGGTAAACCATGCCATGGATGCCAGGTCTAACAGTGGGGATTGCGCAAATACATTTTGCATTTGTAGAAAAAGGGAGAAAGTGATTTGCCAGGAAACACTTGATGTTGAGCCAAGTGTCGAGGCTGAGATTCAAACAAGGGTCCCCTAGTTCAAAATTCGGCAGCTCTAATCACTAGGCTACATCTCCACTGTTTCATCCATTGAGGACACTAGTTCCCTTGCCATCTTGAAATTAAAGTTGTACAGTTGGTTCGCTATGACGCCCAGCTTAGTAAGCTTCCTTACACAAAAATGTGTACTAATCTATTGAGACTCGTATTCCAGATAGCGGTAGAGCACGGAGCTTCTTGGCTGTGTTTCTTAAGAAAAATATAACTATCTACTGGTTGGTTTCATGGCCTTCACTGTCAACCGACTGACTGCTGAACGATCATGCAGTTTTGGAAAAAATAGCAATGATTGTTGTTTTAGTGGATTTGACTTTTTCATATGCTTGGATAAGCTCTAATGGTCTAATTGGTGAAGTAGAACACTGGTCTACTGACTTTCTCTAGTTGGTATAGAGCAGAAATACTCAAAGTATGGTCTGGGGGCGCATGCGTCCAGCGGCCCTCCTGACCTTTAATTGTGGTCCCCTGGAGAATGGCAGCACTGGGCTGCTGTTTGCTTGACAGAGCAAGACCATTCAGAAAGCTGTGAAACAAATTGACATACTTTATTTACACATTAACTAAAGGAATGGTAAAGAAGGTGTCCTAGACAACGTAGCTTTAGGAACACCTTTAGGTTTATAGACATCTTGCACTAAATTTGTAAAACATGATAAACTCTCTGCAAACTTAAAAAAAGTTAATTTTATTAACCTGAATGAGTGTTTTACTTTAGTAGATCAGATTATATCACTGCATTGAGAGGCGTTTATTAGCAGTGATCGTTTTCAAACATGATTTTGGAAATATTCATACTGCCCCCATTCTGAAAGCAATGCCATTAGTGAACGAAGAGGCAAGTCATTTGTCAGGTGCACCTTGTGTGTATCCTTGGTTGTTGTTTGATTGGACCAACATTTTAGTTTATTAGATAAAACACAAGAAAAGGTTTTGTACAGCACACATCCTGAATTCATGTCTTTTAAGGGACTTTCATATGTGGTAATGAAGTAATGGGAGACAAAGCGAAATTAACCAATTACCTAGGATTACACAATTTTTTCAAGTGGGGAAGGCAGGGCTGATACCAGTTTTCTGGTTCCACATTTTGTAATTCAGCCACCAGATGGCTAACTCTTTCCCTCTCAGGATTTACATTTGAAGTTACTGCTTTGCCTTTAATTCATGGTGCATGAGAATAGAGTGCTGGTGACAGACAGAAGTCACTTGAAGGCTCAGTTTGTTGTCCATACCATGCATCTGCTTCGCGTCCCCCCACGCCCACCTTTTATCACCCTGACACTCGCATTGCTGACATCGGTGCGACCCCTAACAGTACTTCACGGCCCTCAGGGACATGTTTACGAGTACCCATGGTCTAGAGTCCTAGGATAAGTAGTGGAGTTTTGTGTCTGAAGTTGCAATATTAAGGGTAAGTCTGAGGACCTTGCACTGTGGAGCTTCCGGGCCTACCTTCCTGAAGGTGGAGAGTTCGGTTTTCTTTAGATGGTCAAAGAGTGGTTGTTAAGTGGTCATTGGCCTTGATCTGAGTTCTGAACATGTTGTCCCTTATGAAGAGGTTGTCTTCAAAAGTGGTTACTGCTTTTTGGTGCTTTCTTCCTTTGTAATGATAGTTAAGTTAGATGAAGTTGGTGTGCTCTCTTAAAGGAGCCGAACTGAGAGCATTACAGAAACTGTTTTTTTGTATCTTTGGCTATACGTTGGTAAAGGTAGAAAACTAGTCCTATATGATACTATTTTGGCTGTTAGCGACTTGGAAATGCTGAAAAATTAACTTAGATTGTCGCTAGCTTTTATTTGTTTATAACTGATGATGTAGAGAAAACAATTTCTACGCCTCTGCTAACCTGTTTAATATTGCATAATTATACATACACTTGTGAGTATTATTTTCTATCTTATTTTTTGTAATTTAAATGGTGGTTTTTTGTTTTTTTTTGTCAGACTTTGAACAATCCACCCGAGGATGCACCAAGGAAACCTGGTGTTTTTCCCAAAACTGTAAAAAATAAGCCTATTCCTGTACTGGACACAAATGACACTGCTGCAACTGGTATGTATCAATCTAGATATTTGGAAAGTCTATGTGCTAGTCTATTAAGCATAGATACTGGCCGGCTCGTGAATGCTTTGTTGCTACGTTTGACTGAATGTCCCACCCCAAATAATCCAATTTCTTACAGTTAGTGTTGGATTTGGTGTGTGTGTAAGTATGTATGTATGTATATACATGTGTATGTATGTGTGTGTATGTATATATATATATATATATATATATATATATATATATATAAATATGTATATGTATGTATATACATATGTATGTATAACATTAAGATACATTTAATTATAAGTGGTTAAAAGTAATGCATACCTATTTACCTTTAAAGTAAAGAATTAGAGATGCAAAGGCATGCGATGTAAAGGTACTCCTGATGTAATGACGTCATGTTGAGGCTCTCCTGATTTGAAAGCCACAATGTAATGATTCGTAATGTAATGGTCTCTGATGTAACAACTGACATTCAGTTTGGTTGACTGTCGCTCATGCGGTTCCAGTTCTTTGAAATCTGGCACACTGGCACTCAGTGGGGAAACACCGTTTCAAAGGCACCTTCTGCCACCCAGGAGGACCTGGAATCTCAAGATTTCTCTTGGAGTTTGGGAATAATGAACAGTCTTTCTTTAGCTTAATGACATCCTCATTCTCTTTTGCTGAAAGTCAAGACGCCCGCAATGAAAAAATATTGCCCCCAAAATTCCTTTGTCTTGATCTAACGAGTAGAGTGCCGAAAAATTCCCTTGAACCACAGTACATGTAGGTTTATAAACACATTCTTCTAAATATATAATACACACAAAATCTTGGGAAATTAAAAATCATTTATTGTGAATACATTGAATATAAAAACAAAGATATTGGGCTAACTAATCTAGCGCCCTAATCTAAAATACATAAAAACAATACGGAATAATCAATTATGACCTGCACAATTGAGACTAGAGACAGAAAAAGTAAAACATAAAAAAATGTAAATACAAGTTGTACATTCGGACTCAATTATGTTTCCATCCATGTTATGCTACTACAGAATCTGTACATCAACATCGATGTTAATCTTGAATTGTGCCCAAAGCGGCGTCGACGCGTTTCGGTGGATTATAATGGTGATTACCACTTTTTTCAAGACTTTCTGATTTTCTGTCACACCCAAGGAGTCTTTCAGATCTTCCTATAATGAATATATATACACATAATTAGAGTGGTCGGTGAGAGCTATATATTTACTCACTGTGCAGCCCATGTAATACCAACTAGTGCTAACAAGGTGTTTCTTAACAGTCAAAAATGTTCTTATTGGATAGGTCAAGTTAAAGCTTCGTTGTTGTACTGCTTAAGTTTTGATTAGAGAAGTTTTTCTTTTATTACATACAAAACAACTCGTACATACAGACATTTGGATGTATGGAGAAAAACATGATAGAATAAACCACTGTTCGCTTTGTATGTAATAAAAGAAAAACTTCTCTAATCAAAACTTAAGCAGTACAACAACGAAGCTTTAACTTGACCTATCCAATAAGAACATTTTTGACTGTTAAGAAACACCTTGTTAGCACTAGTTGGTATTACATGGGCAGCACAGTGAGTAAATATATAGCTCTCACCGACCACTCTAATTATGTGTATATATGTATTCATTATAGGAAGATCTGAAAGACTCCTTGGGTGTGACAGAAAATCAGAAAGTCTTGAAAAAGGTGGTAATCACCATTATAATCCACCGAAACACGTAGACGCCGCTTTGGGTACAATTCAAGACTCTAACATCGCTGTTGATGTATATATTCTGTAGTAGCATAACATGGATGGAAACATAATTGAGTCCGAATGTACAACTTGTATTTAACAATTTTTATGTTTTACTGTTTTTGTCTCTGGTCTCAATTGTGCAGGTCATAATTGATTATTCCGTATTGTTTTTATGTATTTTAGATTAGGGCACTAGATTAGTTAGCCCAAAATCTTTGTTTTTATATTCAATGTATTCACAATAAATGATTTTTAATTTCCCAAGATTTTGTGTGTATTATATATTTAGAGGAATGTGTTTATAAGCCTACATGTACTGTAGTTCAAGGGAATTTTTTGGCACTCTAGGTTGGACAACCTCATTTCCCTTGACTAGTTTAAGGGGTAGCTCTCTCTTTAATACATTGATCTAACTAGAGCCTGATGGAGACCATTGGGGAAAATCCAAATCCTCCTGCTTAGTAGCTACTTTGCTCAGAAGAGCATGTACATCTAGAACTAATGTTAAATAAGTTCTGTTTCCTTCCTTACCAGTGGTGGCAAGCAAACTGTAGGAAGCTGGCTCTTCATGTGATATATCTATAACCTGATATACCATGTAAAGAGTCCAGGGGTTCCCTTGTTAGTCGACAGGGGTGTGCTATGCAATCCCAAAGTGTTCTATTAGGGGGTAGTCTGGTCGAGCAGCCTTAAGCTTACCACAGAGGATACTAGACGTTCGCAAATACACACAATGGTTAATAAATAACACACACACCTCAAGGAGATCCACACCAATTTATAAAACTAGAAAGTATCTTTATATATGTTTAAACGTTGGAGAAAAATCGTTTGAGTAAGTTTGTTTTTAAGTATGAATTCTTTTCACTTGGAAAAAGTGGACACAGTCCAATTTCTGAGTTCTGCAATGTTATCCTATAGATGGAAGAACAGGTTCTGTGTACAGGTCCCGTGCATCGACTTACAAGACCAATCTCCAGGAGTAAAGGTGAGTGGTAGACAAGGTTCAAAGCAACACCAGCAGTACACCACCAGTAGCACAAGGGTGGTCGGGTGCAGGGTGCAAATCAGCGTCTGGAGCCCAATGTATTTCAATCGAGATCGGTCACTGCAATAAGAGGATGAAGGCTCTGGCCAGGAGACCAGTCGGACTGAACCAGAAAGTAGGCATAGGCCTTGCAAAACTCGTGCATGGGCGGGAAATCCTTTGGTCCTCTTCTCCAAGGGGCGAAGGGAGCAGAGGTCTCCTTAGGCGTCGGGTTTTACCTTACCGGAACAATTGCGGTTGAGGGAACATGCGTACAAAGGCTTCAGGCTATGTCTGGGAATGCAGGAGGAGTAAAACCACGATGGTCTCGAACTCTAGAAGGCTGGGTGGCCTTGTTTACACTGGTGGCCCTCTTCAACTCGGGCAGGAGGCACAGGTGCAGTGGTTGCTTCGGGTGTAGGATTTGGCGGTTTCAGAGGCCTCAGGCCTCTTTTGGAGTTTCTTCAGGACAGGTTTGCTGTTCACTGGAGACCTCGAGTTTTTTCGAAGGCAGGCAGTCCTCCCAAGTTTCTCGAGTCAACAGCTGTAGGACGAGTCGACTTTTACCTAGTTTTCGACAAGGGATGCAGCCAGACCGGCAGGGATGATGCCAGGTTGGCTGCTTCCTCTCTCTCCTCTCTGCTTTTGGGGCTCTCCAGTGGCCTCTCTCTTCTTAGTGGTATCAAAGGGGGTTTGTGGGAGGGCAGGTCGGATATACAGACGCGGAGGCTGAATATATTGTCGAACAGCACTTTTATTATCAGGATTTAAAGTCTTAGGTTTCACAACGGGGTCCGCAATTCCTCCCTCGGCAATTGTCTCTTCAAGGTTAAAAGGATTGGCCGTGATACTCAGAGTGGTTTCTCCCTCTTCTGCCAGATGATGGATTTCCTGGGGCGATGAGGGCTCCGTGGCGTTGGTTTACCCGGAGGTACCGAGAGGGAAAGAGAAAAGGGGCCGTCAGATGGTCTGTTCAAAAGTAACCCTTGTCCTTACACCCGGAGGTAGTGCTCGACAAATGGAATGGTGATAGGTTGTGCCCAAAGGTTCGGGATGTGAAGGTTTGGGGAGAGGGAGGAGAAGGGAGACGCCAGGGTGAGAAGATAAGAAATAGGGAATAGCCGTAGACCAAGTACTATCCCAAGATAAACAATCAGAGTGCCGCTTTCACGTACTATTGCCAAGATAAACAACCAGTGTGCCGCTTTCACGTACTATTTCCAAGATAAACAACCAGTGTGCCGCTTTCACGTACTATTTCCAAGATAAACAACCAGTGTGCCGCTTTCACGTACTATTTCCAAGATAAACAACCAGAGTGCAGTACTTTCCCCTTAATCCATTCCACCCTCCACCCACGACATACACGTCACCACCCACCACCCGTAACACAGAGCAATTCCAGAATAGTCCCCAGACCAGTTTACTCACCGGCCCCGCCGTAACTCTCCTGAGTCACGGCACGCTCTCCAGCCTCCTCCGGGGGACACCACCACTCCTCCGTCCAGCGGTCTTCGGCCTCCCCCGCCTCTTCCTCACGCTCAGCAACGCTGTCTTGACTCTCGGCGTTCAGCTCCGGCTCCCGGCTCCGAGATTCGGCGTCTTCCGCGTGGTTCGTCCCAGGTCCCGCCTCCTCGACGTACGGTGACCCCTCTTCCTGTGTAGCGTCCGTTTTTACTCGTTCCCGCTCTGTAGCTCCTCCTCTCGACCTTGTCCCTCGCTGTGGAAAGAGAGGAGAGACATGGACCGCCGTCCGTGATTCCTGTGTGACGGGACTTTTAGGACATCGTCCTGTTGTTGCAGGGAAGTCTGGGTCCCGTAGTCCGACCCTACATGGAGGTCCGCCTGGTCCCTTCTCACAGGGTTATGATGGCTGGAGCATCTGAACCAATCAAACACTCACACCCAGTCAACAGATCTGGGTTTAATCCATCACCGTTCTTTAGCCCACTCTGCCACCCTCAGTTCAGACATGGCCATGTGCAAATCAGTCTGACACTGTGCCTCATGGGAACAGTCCAGCCCGAACTGCCAAGCCATGCCTTCCCTGGACTGGAAACAAGCTTCCGAAGACCGGTTTCTGGCATTTCAGCCGTCTTCAGCCCGGCGAACAAATTGCACTTTGCCACTGGATTCAAGCAAGCCAGGCTGAAGACGGCTGAAATGCCAGAAACCGGTCCTCGGAAGCTTGTTTCCGGTCCAGGGAAATCATTACTTGGCAGTTCGGGCTGGACTGTTCCCATGAGGCACAGGGTCAGACTGATTTGCATATGGCCATGTCTGAACTGGGGTGGCAGAGTGGGCTAAAGAACGGTGATGGATTAAACCCAGATCTGTTGACTGGGTGTGAGTGTTTGATTGGTTCTGATGCTCCAGCCATCACCACCCCCTTTTGTACCACTTTATTCGCCATAAATTGGCAGGGTATGCTCAGACGTGAGTCCCTTGCTCACTTTGCCACTGGATTCAAGCAAGCCTGGTTGATGACGGCTGAAATGCCAGAAACCGGTCCTCGGAAGCTTGTTTCCGGACCAGGGAAGGCATGGCTTGGCAGTTCGGGCTGGACTGTTCCCATGAGGCACAGGGTCAGACTGATTTGCATATGGCCATGTCTGAACTGGGGTGGTAGAGTGGGCTAAAGAACGGTGATGGATTAAACCCAGATCTGTTGACTGGGTGTGAGTGTTTGATTGGTTCGGATGCTCCAGCCATCACCACCCCCTTTTGTACCACTTTGTTCGCCATAAGTTGGCAGGGTATGCTCAGACGTGAGTCCCTTGCTCACTTTGCCACTGGATTCAAACAAGCTGGGCTGAAGACGGCTGAAATGCCAGAAACCGGTCCTCGGAAGCTTGTTTCCGGTTCTGGGAAGGCATGGCTTGGCAGTTCGGGCTGGACTGTTCACATGAGGCACAGGGTCAGACTGATTTGCATATGGCCATGTCTGAACTGGGGTGGCAGAGTGGGCTAAAGAACGGTGATGGATTAAACCAAGATCTGTTGACTGGGTGTGAGTGTTTGATTGGTTCAGATGCTCCAGCCATCACCACCCCCTTTTGTACCACTTCTCTCTTCTTAGGTCATCAGGATCTGCATCTCTGGTGCCAGGGGCTCACCAAAATAGTGAATTTAGCGGAGTGTAGGGCAATAGCCAATGGGCTAGCGACCCTTTGGGCTACTGCGCCCCCTATATGACCACTTCCTGTGGGAAGTGGGCATAACCCTGTCCCAGAATTTCGAAGTAAGCCATCACAAATATGGCTACTTCCAAATAATCATGTCCTTAGGGGTAGTACTAGCCTGGAGGTGGCAAGCCTATCTGACTAGTTAATTTTCCACCTATTCAGGTGCCAAGGGGCTCTGAACAAGGGGAGGCGCCTTCCTCACCCTCTCGCTGGCCCAGGGAGACCTGTGGGTCATTCTGTGGGAGCGGGTGTTACACCCTCTTCGCGGACAGGCTTTTGTTCTGGCTCTCCTGAGAGAAAAGGCTCACACACTAGGAGGTCAGAACAGCATCTCGGGTGTTATGCTGGAAGACACCAGTCAGCAAGGGCACCAGAGGCTGGTAGGTTTTCAGGGGGCACCTCTAAGGTGCCCTCTGGATGCATGTACTGGTAAATACAACACTGACATCAGTGTGGGTTTATTAATATGAGATGTTTGTTACCAAACATCTCTATTTTCTTCCCTGGTCACTTGTACTGGCAGTAATCGGACTGACCAGAATAGGGGCATATCTGCTCATACAGGTATGCCCTCACGTAATATTCAGCACCCTTCCTTAGGGCTGTCAGGCCTGTTGTAGGGGTGACTTATAAATATTACATGCAGTGCTAGGGACATGGCACACAGTGATCTGTCAGAACTATGGGGAGCATAATTAGGCTCCACTCCCAGGTGCACTGCGTAAAAGTATGTTTAATCCTTCCAGTTTCCCCATTTAATTTACTCCATTGTCAATCCATGTTACTCCACTCTGTTTTCCAAACTCTTAATGCTTTTCTTTTTGTAATCCACATGCATGATTTCTAGTGTGCGTTCTAAATGCTTCCCATATTCAAGACGTGCCCATCCAGACCGCTTCAAGAATACGACCAGAACACAAGATTTGTCCAAGACAGCATTTCTTTATTGACACCCAATGCATTTTGGGCTTATAATCGCCCTCCGTCAGGGGTAATTGCAATTAAACCATTTTAGAAAAAAACACATCATTACTACGTTATCCTTGATCAAACATATGCAGTTCATCATATTACCTTTCTTCTATTTGTAAAACATTGTGAATACAAAACCTTTTCCCCGTGCATATGGCTCTAAAACAGAAACAACCTCAAAATTAAAATTAACTTCTTCCCCTCTATACCCAAACAATCCATTCCCACCCTTGAACTATGCTGACTTTCCCAGGTTCCCACCTACTACCACGCATCTACCCTCCAACGTAATCATCCTCTGTCTGTCCCATTCTTCATCTCGCCACACTATCTCACTTATGTGATCTCTAAAGCGAACCATCCGTGTGTTCTAAACTCACCCATCCTCATTACCAGTCTCTCATACATCCCCGCTCTCCTATGACTTTCTGCATTCTTGTATTCAATCCTACCCACCGCGCTCTTGTCCCTCATCTAGTCGCAGCATTAACCGCACGCATTCACTCGCTCCTAATTCTCCCTACTGCCAAGTTTCAGCCAGCAAATACTCACACACCCTTTAACTATGATGTGGTTGTTTTTTTTTAATGGTTTAATTGCAGTTACCCCTGACGAAGGGCTAATATAAACCCGAAATGTATTAGATGTCAATAAAGAAATGCTGTCTTGGACAAATCTTGTGTTCTGATCGTATTCTTGAATAGGTCTGGATGGGCACGTCTTGAACATGGGAAGCATTCAAAACGCACAATAGAAATCATGCATGTGGATTGCAACAAGAAAAGCATTAAGAGTTTGGAAAACAGAGTTGAGTAACATGGATTGACAATGGAGTAAATTAAATGTGGAAGCTCGAAGGATTAAACATCCTTTTACGCAGTGCTACTGGGAGTGGAGCATAATTATGCTCTCCATAGTTCTGTTTCATCGTCTGTGCCAAACAGGGCAAGTCACACGCCCAGTTAACGCACACAATTCATTGATGATCGGTTAAAACGAAGGATCAAAGTGAAAAGCACGGTGTGCACCCCCCTCCCCCGTGAATACACAGTGATCTGTGACATGTCATATTTTCACTTTTGTCTCCACCAAGACTTGCAGCCTGCAATGGAAATTTTGCATGTGCTTGGTGATGGGTCCCTTGGTTGGCACAATTTGCGCTGCAGCCATTAGAGGCCCCCTTAAGTACCCTCTATAGAACGGTTGTCCCTAGGTACCAGGGTACCATTTGCTAGGGACTGCTGGAGGGCGCTAAAGGTTTTGCTAAATGGGGGAACAATTGTACAGTTTTGGGAAAGTGCTCTGGCACTGGGGACCTGGTTAGCAGGAACCAGTTCACTTTCAGTCGAAATCACATCATGTGCCAGGCAGAAAGTGGGGGTGACCATGTCAAAAAGGGGCTCTTTCCTACACAACCGGTGCCAAATTCACCAATCCCACTTAGCAGCCTTTTGTCCTCTGAGCTGCCATGTAATAAAAGATGGCATCTGTAGGGAAATCTGCTACTCAATGGGACAAATGTTCGATCAGAATTACAACAGCCAATTTTCAGTCTGGTGTTGGCAGTCAGATTGACCAGTTCATTAAACATGTTCTATCATTTATTTATATCTTTGGAAGTGCATGTATCCCCTCTCTTATTTTAGGGCGCTGAATGTCTTACTGTGAGGAGTCTGATTTCCTCTTTTGTGGGGGTGGGGGGTAGTGCTTATACACTAGAGTTTTTTCCGATGTTCTGCATACACAATCCCACTCCTTTATAAACTTTTGCTGTTGGCAAGTAAGAGGTGCTCTGTTTAGAGTTGTTTGCTGACGCTCATGTAGTTTGGTTTTGCTCTCAGATTGGGATAAAGGAATTCCATAATTTAGGACTACGAACGTCCTGGAAGCTTCAGACATTTAAAGGTTCGCTGAGTAATGAGATGTGTGTTCATTTAGCATAGATTTACGGTGCATGTAAAGTGAGAATGGGAGTTTAGGTAATCTGGGTCTTTTTTCCTAGTAAGTTTTGTGCACATTAAATAGAACCTTGAACATGATCCTTGCATTCACTGTGAGCCAGTATAATGCATTTAGGACTGGTTTCAGGCTGTATTGCCAAGGTCAGACACATTCTGTCTCCTTGGTAATGTAGCCTTTAGAAAATAGCAATGGAATTCTTAGTGAGCCCCGAATGGATTAAATTTGGAATAGTTAAAGTGTCCTTAACCAATGTGAGCTCCACCTAGTTGTTTGGAGAAAAAGTAAGAATATTTTGTGAACAGAAAGCCTGCTGGATGATCACTTTAACCACTTCATGGATTTAAGGTGCAAATGAGAACTCCTCATCGAATATGATCCTCAGAGATCTTACTTTTGGCGATGTTAATCTGGGTTGCAGCTAATGTTAATCTGGGGTCTTTCAAGGACTGCAGTCCAAGCGCACAGTTCGGTTATGTTCTTTCAAGGACTTGAGATTTGATTTTTGTTCTCTTCTTTGAAATGAAGCTCTTAAATCGCAACATGTGGTTCATGCATCAAGTGATCTTAGCCTAGTTCTCAGGGCCTGTTTCTGCACACGTTTGAAATTCGCTTGAGATGCTACTTGAGAGCCTGTATTACAGGTCATGCATAAATGTTGAGAAGCACAAGAGAGCTGTTATCACTGAGGATATGCCACACGACCGTGATCATGAGTATTCCACCGAACCAATCTTTACTTTTTGGCTCTGGTTTGAGAGAAATAACTAATGTCGAAACAAATCCAAAAAGGCTTACCCTGTAATACAGCTTTCATGGGGAATTGATTTTTTCTTGATATTGCCACATCAGGTGAACTCCTCCGAGCTCCTTGTTGACGTTAATACATTCTTCGTACTCCTTGCTTTTGATGTGGTCCCACATGGGTCCAGAGGCTATGGGAGTTACATATCATGTCTGATAGAGGATGCAGAAAACACAGAGATACACCCTATGTGTGGCGATTTCATATCTAAATATATTTCCCTGCCTTAAATGCATGATAATGAGCTGAGTGCAGTGAACTTACAAGTAGCCTATTTTCACTTTTCAAGCTGGAAAAAGCTGCCTGCGGTTTCTTTGGGTCATTAAGAAAAAACAGCATAGAAGTAAAAAAAAAATCTCTTTTTAGTGGGCATATCACCAGGTGCACATGGCAAAGCCCTGCTGACAATTATCTTCCTTTTGAGTGTTGAGGAGGTGCTTATCATCATTTGGAAAATTAGTTCTTTAGACATTCCTCATTGACTCTATTTCTCCCGCCTCAGTCCACCAGCTTTGGTCGGGATTTTGTGTATGAATTTAAATCATGCCTCAGACTGTAACGGACATTCAAGCTCATTAGTACTCTCAAGTGCACTGCATGTGGGAAGGCCTTCTATTGCATACTGCATACTTGGGACTATAGAGTAGACTGCTCCACTTCTGCCCACTTTTAATTGCTCGACTAGGTTTTTGAATAGTATGGATTTTATGACTTCCTAAACTCAAATGGAGCTAAGGTTGACACTCAAAATAAGACTTATTGCTGCAGCAGTCATACTACTGTTTTTCATAACATTTTAGTTCATTGCAACCTGCACAGAATAAAATAATGTTTCTGAATCTATGGGAAGTGGTGCAAAAAGAACTTTCAAAGTGTACATTTGCTCAGAAAGTGCTAGACCTGTTTGACAAGTAGTAGGTGTCTTGTCCAAAGAGGCAGAGTTTAAAAAAAAAAAGCCAACCTTTTTAATCCTTGCCCTCTCTCCTGCTCCTTCACCCATATGACATAGGAAGTAGAGAAATCACAGGAATAATGGTACACAGACTCAGAAAAAACATCTTCTTTCAGTGCCTTGGTTTGCACAGCCTGTGTTGTACAGTGTTGTCCATTACAATGCTGACTGCATTATTTAATTGAAACTATGTTTCTAGAGGTAGAAATAGTAAAAAGATGCTGCCAACTTATAAATATGAGGGGTGGAGGATGTAGAAAACTGAGATCACCGAAAATCAAGAGTCTAAAATGAGTGCCTCTTATTTGGTAGCCTGCACGTTTACGTTTCTTCTTGCTATAGAGGGATGGAGATCAAGTAGACATTTGGCCCATGGCTTGGATTTAATTTTGTGTAATTAACGTGAAACCTTTGAACTGAGTATCTCTTCTTTCATGATGTTGGGCAGGGAACCATCGTTTCAGATTTAAATTAGTCCACACTTTAAAGGCTATGCAAATGTTGTTTTTCTTTTCCAGGCCGCCTTTGAATACAAATAGAACTGCATCCGCACTTTTTTCACAATGTTCTTTTTTTATATGTGTCACCTGTTTTTGATCTAAATACGACTTTTTATTGCATAGGACTGAATTTTAGATCGACTTTTCAGGGGAGTGGAATTTAATATGATATCTACTTGTCCATGGTACAGGTTGCTTCATAAATCTACTTGTCCTGTAAAAATATCCATTTGGCCTTTTGTGGCCACGTGGTGCGGCAACACATTATGGCAGCAATTTCATTTTATAAGAGCTTTGATAATAGCTTTTCTGACTATGCCACGGCTCATGCTTTAGTAGGGTTTGGAGACTAGCAATTCCTTTATTTTGCCACCTTTCCGCAGAGCTGCGTACTGGGGCTGGAGGTAGCGGTAAGCAATAGTTCCATGGTTGGAATGCCCTTGTTAGTCTGTGCAAAACTACTAACTTGCATGTTTAGGGGTTTTCACCAGCTCTTCTCTATTCTTTTCCCATATTGAAAAAAGTTGGAAATTTACTTATGACAACTGCAGAAGTAAAACATCTTCCAGGTTTGGGGAAAAATGTGGTTGGAGGGACTATGAACTTGTAAACTCTCAACAGATTTTCGCAAGAGAAAATCTTCACATTCATATTTGTTTGTGCTAAATTGCAGTTCACAAATAAATTCTATGAGTATGATTTGCTGGCCTTCTGTAAGTTCTTGCGAATTAGTGAAAACAGAAAATCTGCACTAATGCAATGACATATTACATGGGTGCACTTATGTGACTTTCTTTAAAAATTTGGCTCCAGTTAGGCCTGGTGTTAAACATTTTGTTAAAAATCTCTCTCTCTGTTTTTTGGCTGGCTTGTGACCGCATTCTGCTCTTTCTCAAGGAGCGTATCTGCACACCAAGTTGTTGTTCAGTGCCATGAACTACTGTGGCAATGTGTGATTTTTTTTAGACCAAATATAGTTTTGCTTTATGCTAATGTTTGTTGTAATGGTGAGGGTGCTACAGCTCCCACAAGAATAACGTTTTACTAAAACCTTGTCAAAACAAGACAGGCATGAACAAATCCAAAAAGCTGACCACCAATGTCAGACCTGTTGGCTTTGACAATGTTTGTTTATTTTCATGTTTCACATAATCTTGCTGAAACTGGTTACTCTGATTTTCCATTATGAATATTTTTGGGAATACTAACGTGCATCACCACTTGTTTAGCAAAACATTTTTTTTCTAATTGCATTTTTGTGAACATTTTATTTTGAAAGCAAAGAATCGTCAATCCTGCTTTCAGGCTTCTGCAAATATTCGCATCTAATCAGAGCTCATTCTGGGAGCGTGGTATGTTGCCTCGTTCACCCTAATAATTAAGACTTTGCATTACTGAACCATAAATGGAAGTTCTAACAACATTAACATATGGACACAAATGTTACCTTAACTGAAGACAGTGCCTTCCCTGATCTATAATGTATTGTAAGCTGGCAGACAAAGGATTTATGCGACGGGGTTGGGCCCTACTTGTCCCATTGACAAACATGAAAACTTGTTGTCCTTAACCTCAAACAGTATGTCCTGGACAGCGGAATTCCAGACCCCTGGGGTTTTGTATTAGTAATATCTGACATATTTTACAAAACCAAGCTCACTGAAGTACTTGCCTACATTGCTTTTACCTGTGCATTCACACAGTAGCTACGTTTTAGTGAAAATGAGTAAATATGCTAAATGTTTCTATATGGAACATTGTTTCTTCCTATTTATGAAATGCACCATGGTTCCTCTTTGAGATACAGGGTTGCCTTCGACCACTATAGATCATTTGAATACAGTGCCATTGTCTGTGGCAGGTGAGGCATTGTCTGCTTACATGAATACCAGGGCATTCCTGGTATCATATTCTGCATCCTCCAGAACTGGCCATTATCTTCCTTGTGATGCTGAAGGCCACAAATTGGAGAAAAAATACCTGCGCTCACAACAATATTCAACTTTTACAGGGGCTGTCTAGCCAATAGTACCCCATGCCGGGATCTGGCATTGCTAGAGCAAATAGTCTGCTCTCCTGCAGGCTCTTGGGGGTGCCTATCAAGTGCCTTCCAAGTAAAATGTCAGTCCTGTGCTTCAATGTTTATCTTCTTACATTCTATTTAGGGCAGCAAGTTCAGAGAAAGAGGGAACAATAGGAGCTCCACTCATGACAACCGACTCCGACTAAAGTGGTTTCACAATACAAGAAAAGTCTCCACCTGAGTTAAATCAAAAGGCGCTAATAGAGTCGCCAATAATTAAATCTCCCTCCCAGCAGGGAACGACCAACGAACAAAGTTAGAACATATTCATAGATTCATTTTGATCAATATTTATTTGAAAATAGAATTAGTTAATGTTCATTAATGTAATATGACAAAAAGAAAATGAGAAAAAGATACACATCCCCACAAATCAATCATTCAACACAACACATACTCCTCATACACTCAATCTCATTCGTCCTGATCCTAAGGGATCCAATCATTCCAGCAAAGGTTAAAACTATTCTGAAAAAGGGAGAAACCACAGTAATAGATGGCAATCGTGAAAAACAGTGAAATTCCTACATGTATATCATTTTGTTAGAAAATGTACAATCAATTTTCAAGGACATGTCTGGGGTTCATTCAATAGAACTTATAAGATCCAGAGGTCTGACCAAGAATTAGGATAATGTACAGACAAGAGCAATTTATACAAATATAGCTATATGTGGTAACTCAAAGGATTTTCTTTGTGGTGGTTTCACACCATTTGTCATGTTCTTTGGTCCATGCGTTGTCTCCATACAGGTGTATTGTTTACTTTTTGTGCCATAGATATAGGCTGTTTTTAAAGAAAATCTGGATCGGACAGGATCCTTCATTCTCTGGGTCTTTATGGTCAGGCTCAACATGACTTTTGATTCCATATCTATTATACCACTGGGCTCCAATGACAAAACTTCGGCTGAGGAGCATGCCAATAGTATAGATCATCCTTTGGTTGTAGCTTAGTGGGCCCTGGAACTTGAGCTGCTTTGATGGTTTCCTTTCAGCGCCTCTGACACACTTGTCAATGTCAACACCTACTGTTTAAATGTTGTAACACTAAAGGAGCTCAAGAGACTCAAAGATTGCTTTAAAGCTCTGCCTGATTCACCTCAGTTTTCATGGACTTCAAGTAGTTTCTCTTGCTTCTCCGTAAAAAAGTTAGTTCTACCTTATAAGAAAGCAACACTGCCATGTTGTAACTGTCCAATCAAGGTGCTCCACATTAGTCTGCATTTATCAGTTGATGTTTTGTAACTGTGCACATAGATTCTGTCCCTGGATTTCTGGAAGAAGATAATTCAGGCGGACAGTGTTGCAATTGGGTTATGCCGATTTGGTACGCCCAGATTTATATTTTATTTTTGGATCACCCGTTTTTTGACTTTTTACTGTGGGTTAGGCTCATTACATGTTTCTCAGCCACTGTAATCACATGGTAAGCGGGCTGCGTGTGTTTACTGCCTTACAGTGCAGTTTTGCTTTCCTTTGGCCTATATAGTCCAGTGACATATCAAAATAAGGTGGAACTTGTGCAAGAAAATCAAATCTGCGAGTTCCAAGAGGATATCTGTATAATGTATTGGTCTTCCAGAATTGTCATGTTTCTCTGGTTCAGCTCAGGATCCGAGTCCCGGCCTTTTGTCACCCTGTGGTGCTAAGTTAATTAAATTTCTCTCCAGCAGCTGGAACAAAGGCCACCCCACACAAAAGTAGTGATGAACAGTGCTTCCATCTGCGCCTGAGAAGGGAAGGGTGGGGATAGAAAAAAAATTGCATCTATTAATTACCTGTCAGACTGCACCAGGGCTGGGACAGCCCAGGCCCACTGAACAAAGGAAGAAGCCCAGACAACTGGAGCGAGCTCCTCTTTGAACTTTTGAGGGGAAAGGCCACGGCAGTGATGTCAATGAGGGGTGGAGCTAAGAACCTAGGAGTGGCTGCAACTAGTGACTCCTCGATGGCTCAGTCTTTAACTGTCCCAGCATGCTGTGCAGGAGAGTTGGGGCAGCGGCAGAGATGTGAATGGGCACCCTAGGATTGTTCATGAGTGCCTGGCTTCTAGAACATTCCACCCACTTTTAAAAACTCTTGCAGATATGGGAGACTCTCTCTCTCTTGTTTGACGTGTTTGTGCTTCGTGCTGCTGGACCATGAGACTGCGACAGTCATAAACAACTGGAAGGAGGAACCCCTGTTTCCCAAAACAGACTAAGGACTCTCCCTTACAGCCCCTGAGGACCAGTTGTGGGAAAGCCCTGGACTTCTGTGCCCAGAGACAAAGACCAGGAGGAAGGCTGTGTCAGGGAGCCAGGAGAACCAGCTCCCTGTAAATTACATCACTTTGGTAGTGAAGAGGTCTGCTAAAACAGGTGGCTAGAGCTTGCCACCAGGAGTAAAGCCCCCGATTGTCTGAATCGGACATACAGGGACATGTTTATAGTAGTTTCAAGTCCTTTGACCTTTTCCAAGGAATGGTGTGCGTGGGGCTTCACCCCATCTTTAGGAGTTACACCCTTGGTGGGCGAAGGCCGAGCCCGGAATTTCTGAATTTAATTACACCAGGGAAGGACCTTGTATGGGGTTTTCTTGACATTTTCCACTTTTGCCCCCGGGGACCGATGCACCCAATAGTGGTGGGCCCATTCCCCATGTCTGGGGAGAGCAGAGCGACCAGCAGAAAGCAACGAGAGAGAGACAGACAGACTATCGCATGGGAGCCGGACAGGCAATCTGGGTTGGGCTCCCTCAGCTGCGCTCTGCGTTTGGAGGCGCAGTAAGACCGGGGCAGACCTAAATTAAAAAACAAAACAGAAAAAAGTGGCTGGGCCTCAGGCCAGGAAAAACAAACCATGCCACTCCCGGGCTCAGCAAGAGAGACGCTCATTCAAAATTCACTGCTCCTGCCTAATGTGCCCCATAATGCTCTGTGGGGCTTTCTTATCTTTCTTGCTTTGTGGTCACCCCAGGAGGACAGGGACACCACCAACACATTCATGAAGAGGTGTGGGGGCTGTGGGAGTAACAACGGGCCCCCAGGACTAATATGTAAGAACTGACCCTTCTTCTGCAGGGTCCAGAAACCCATGACCCTCTGAAATTTTTCCTTAATTTTTGAAGCACTCCCAAAGATGGTGCGTTTGTTCTGCAGCTGGGAGTGTAGTGCTCTCTAGGGGCTTGTTCTATGGCTACATCTAATGTGGCCTGAAGGAGTATATGGTGGATACACGCAATGAAGCACCCGCTAGGGGCTGAATTTGTTTGCATTTTATGTGATCCGAAAGTGATACACTCTAGGGGCTGTTATTATGAGTACAGCTTTATTTTTTGAAAGTATATAAAAAGCACACTGACACGTCATGATCATTTTAAAATGCTTTATTGACATAATGTTGACGGTGATTACTAATTATGGTGAACATGCTTTATTAACATTAATAGGTGCATTTACCCATGACTATTATTGGTTATTGCATTACCTCCCAAACTAATGGTGTTTTGTCATTTCGTTTGTTGATCTTGAACTTTTGACCAAAGCCAATAGACTTACCTTATATGTTTGTATGACCTTTTAGGGGGTTGAGGGTGATGCCCCAATGCCATAAGTGGTCTTTTCCATCTGTCTAATGTATATATTTGTAACTTAATAGTTTGTATTCAGTTGTGTGTATGTGTGTGTGTGTACGTAATGTACCTTTTCTTTTCTAAAGAAAAGGCACTGACTTGACAATTATTTTTTCCGTGTTATTTTTGTGTGCCAGTGAATGGTGATTATTAGTCCACACCACCTCCCCATAGTAGGTAGGCCTTCGACTGCTCGCTTCACTACCCTGAGAGAGTCCAGAGCTACAATGGAGTGCTTGATTCCCAGTATGGGGAAATTGTGGACCTAGTACTTGTGTAACCAATACAACTAATAGCCCAATTTCCTACAGACAGGGCAAGCTGGCAGTTCAACGTTACCTCTTAAACTTTTACATTGTCATATTGACATTAACTGATGTACATTTGCTGTTATTGTTTTCTGCCTTTGCCCCTTCTCTGTGGACCTCCTTTCCTAACTTGCATATTGACAACCATTCGACATTCCATTTAAAAAAAAAAAGAAAAGCTAACCATTTTGTTTACTTCACTTAATACTTGGATATGTCTGCTGCTCCAGGATACCTAGAAACCAAAGTCCCTCTTTACGGACTCCTGCAGGTCTGCCCCGAAATCAGTATGGTCACAGAGTAGTTCGCATTTTGCACTATTTGTCTCCAGACCATATGCACTAGAATGATTAACATTATAAAAAACTCAACACGCATTATGCGGATTAGGGCAAAAGGTAGATAAGCCCCAGTTGTATTTAATCTGACATTTTAAAACAATTAGTCCAGCCTGTACCTAAGTGATATTTAGTTTTTGGCAGCAGATTTGAATTAGTCTGTTTGTAATTATTTGGCAAGTCATGTGAAGTCTCTCGGTGTACTATATTGTACCATCAAGCCTGAATTGGGATCTTTGTTTCAGTATTGTATCTCCCCAGTAGCCTGACACCTACACAAGTGTCTTATATACTTTTCTTGTACATGGCACGACTTTATTGTACTGTATTTACCATCAAGCCTGAATTGGGTTCTTTGTTTCAGTATTTTATCTCCCCAGTAGCCTGACACCTACACCAGTGTCTTATATCATTTTCGTGTACATGGCACTTAAGGAGCGACGCCCACCAGCTCAGGCTGTGCTTCTGTTTTTGTTAGAGAATACTGTGAAAAATACTTCTTGTTCAAAATACAGGAAGTACACAGAATCCCTTTGCTACTTGTCTATCTCATTCTTACAAGATAGAACTTGCAATGTCATTTCTCCTTATCTCATTTCAGTTTCCACGTTTATGAAAGGGCATCGAAGAATGTACATTTCCTTTCTCTGAGGTTTTAACGTGCATCTCAGAAAAACATGGCAGTTGAGCACCTATGTTATGAGCTGCACAATTTAAATACTTTTTCGTTAAAAGGGATCAAGCTTGCTTGTTAGGCCCTGTGCTTTGATCATGTACTCTAAAGCATTTAATTTACAGTGTCATTGATGGCATACAACCTGGCCTGTGTTGTAGGTAACTGTAAAAGTACATATAAAAGCCATTCAACACAAGTCGATATTCACAAAAAAGTAATGTTCACAATTGGTAGCAGTTAGAGAACAAAACTGCTTGCATGCCTTTGTTTGTTACACATCCCCAGATGTCATCTCTTACTGTTAGGAAAACATCAAAAAACCTTTTATAATAAAAAATGGAGAACCAAAGTCGGTACCCCAAAGGTCATCAAGGTCAGGGAGGGAACTTTGGCCATGCTCTGAGTTTGGTGTGGTAATAAGTCATGGTCAAAGACCATGCCCATTGACAACACGGTGTGGCTGAAGGTCTGGCCTTGTGCCCAGCCCCTACAGCCTACACACAAAGGCCATTCTGAGATGGTTTTGGGAAACTTTGCTAAGTAAAGGGCCTGAGCAAAGGCAAAGTTTTGCACTGATAACTTGCCAGGTATATCCAATGCCCATACGGTGAACCGATTGATGATGTTATTTATTAATTCATCTGTTCCATATTGAGCGGAGCATTGTGAGAAGATTTGGTTGTGTAGCTCAATAAAATATATAACTGCCAGATAACCACATGCACCCATTGCAAAGCACAGCTGGCAGTACACTCGGGCAAGCCCACATTGTAAAGGTAAAGGATGAGCCCCTTGTCATGCATGCCTGTATGTATGGGTCTGTGTCGGGGCACTTTAACTTGTGGGAATCAGGGAAGAAGACACTGCTGTGGGGCCTCGTTTTAAGTGTTAACTTAGTTCTATCATTGCGTGCTGAGAGTGTCTCCTCTAGGTCCAGATCACAAGTTGCACAGTACTTGTAATTACTGTTACCGTGCAGTTGCTGCTTCCGCATTTCCAACACATTTGTGCTAATGCAATTACGGATTAAACACCATAGTATGGGGGATAACTGTGCGGACCTGGTTTTACGAGGCGTACAATCACACACAATTCCCAGGTCCATGTGGATTAAAATTCTCATTTTCTATCTGCTTTAAGTACGTAAGTGGTAAATGGGTACATGGACTTCTGGCTGAGGGTGGTGGAAGGGTAGGAGTGGAAAGGGGAAAAAGCGACCTGGCAGTGGGAGCACACATTGCTACCCGCTTGTGGTCAAAACTGGCATTTAGAATCCAGGAAAACTGCTGTTTGACATAAAGGGTGCATGTTTCAGACAGTCACCCATTCAATCTGAAGGACTATGAAGTGTGTTGAACCCCAGAGATTACTCTGTCCTGCAAGACTGAAACCCTGCTGTTATATGGAAAAAATGCATCTTTTGTTGCTGTTGCGTCCTTCACCGTAATGTGTACTGTGGCAGGGTACATAGTCTTTGCTTTGCAGCACATAACATGTTCGAGAAATACTTCTGTGTAGCATCTCCATATATTCATTTTTATTTACAAATGTTAATGATATGCAGAAGACAAGAAAAAAAAGAAGAAAAAGAAGAAATCTAAACTGAAGGAAGAGAGCAGCGAGCAATCTGCAACAGAGGTGAAGGATACAAGCATGGACTCAGGAATCCAACAAGTGAGTAAGACAAAAAGGCACAGGACAATCTCTGAGTCCTCCGACATGGAGGCCTCTGATAGTCACAAGCATCATTCGAAGAAGGAGAAAAAAAAGCGGGACAGGTCTGTGAGCTCCGAAATGGCGGAGGAGCACACGCGGCCTTCAAAGAGGAAACGCAGCAGCTCCAGCGACAGGGAAGCGCCATCTTCAAAGGCCAAGAGGTTGTCATGCAAGGAAGACGGGGATACTCGCCACAAATCAGCAGACGACATCACAACTCTAAAGGAGTGCAAAGGTAGGACATGTTTCACATGTTTGTTGTTGCAGCCTTAGTGCGCTGCAAATAGTTTATCCTCATTGCTTGATCTCCTTGGGGATGTTCAGTTAGAAAATAATTGTCCCATCTCAAATTTGGTTACAGGTATGGTAGGTTACATTACATGCATAATTACTAAGCAACAAATAAATAATGAATTGATAAAAGTAAATGTGTTTACAGTTTGAGAAGCCAGGACTGCTTCAAACATGAGTTGAACACCAAATACCCATTCATATCCCTGTAAGTTGTCATAAATCACAGGCCTTGTTGGTGTTGTTTGAGAAAAGTGTGCTTAGGATAGTATATGTATATGAATTTAGAATCTAGTGCTGGAGCAAAGTGTGTCTCTTCCTGGTTCGCTCAGCGTACCACAGTGAGGCAAATTTTGCAGTGTACAAAGAGTCTAAAAATAACTGGACTCCCTAATGGGATCCTGCTTAGGAGTTACTGTGAGATAATTTGCTGGGTCCTGGGCAGTTGGTCCTTACCGTGTTAAGAATCCTGTCTAAGTACTGTTGTTTACCATCATTATTTCTGGATCACCAAAATAATTTCACTGTGATTGGGTCGGCATTAATCACTTCTCTCTTCAGGGGCAGTAAAGTCAAACAGTTGAAGATTTTACTGTAGAAGGGGATTATGTACTCTGATAAAGCATGACAATGTTAATCGCACTCAATAATGCAAATGCCCAGTCTTCAAAGGATTGTGCTTGGGTTTACAGATAATAAAAAAAGCAAGCTTAAAATTATCTCGTTCCAGTATATGACCCCAAACAGCCTTATTTATACTTTGCCGTAGTGCGGTAAAAATGGGGAAAACATGAGGAAAAAGTGCTCTCAGGCATTACACTTTTTCCTCATATTTAAAGCATTTCTGCACCAGCGCAGAAACTCTGTAGATATCTGCATTTAAAATGTGCAGGCTTACAGTAGAAGGGGAAACAGCCTTTACAACACAGCAATTCCCATGCAATGTCTTTACTACATAGCTTTTACCATGCATGCATTAACAACACATCCATGTTTTGGTTCTTTTTGTAGGGGGTGATGAGGGTATTGGGTTGTAAGTGTATTTTAGGGATTAGGGGTGTAAAGGGTATTTATAGGGTTTAGGGGTGGAAAGGGTTATTGGGTTGATGAGGGTATTTCTTATGGTTTAGGGGTGGTTAAGGGTATTGGGTGGAAAGGGTCTGTTTAGGGTATGGGGTAGTAAAAGTATTTTAGGCTTTAGTAGTTGTGTGAGTATGCTGAGGTAATAGTATTTAATAAAGGGAGTTGTTTAGGGATTTATCCCTAATAAAAATGGTTAATTTGTTGGAAAAATGGGAGGTTTGGGGGGTCTCCACCCCCCTCTAAAAAATGTAAAACAAGATATATTATATATATTAATTATCTTACCTGCATGTTAAAGGCAGATGTGTGGTAAATGTATGCAATGTAAAACGTGTGTGGTTAAGGCATAAGAGGTAAAAGCATGTGTTGTAACGTGGTACAACCGTGCAGAAATTGTGGAAAAAATGTGATAAGCATGGTTTATTGTCCCACTTTTGTATTGCACTTTTCCCTTCTAAACTTAATTTATAGATTTCTCCGTTTGTGTCTGGGTGGGGGGCGGGGCAGGTTAAAGACCACCAGGATTGACGTGGCGTTTTAAAATATTGTTTTAATATATAAAGAGGCCTGTTTTAAATCAAACTTTAAACAGTAAACCACTGGAAAATGATGGGCCGATTGACCAGACAGCAGAGGCCCGATCCTCCCACCAAAGAATCACTTATCTATCTCGGGCTGTGTGCTAGGCCAGCGTGGTGTGAGGAAATCCATGTGGTAATTGAAATGTCTACAGTGAGGACATGAAATTTTAAATACGAGTGCCCCTCTGTGAAAAAATGCTTTCCGAAGTGGAAGTAAGAAAGACCCGGCTCTGATGGAAAATATAAATTTCAAAGACACACAAATGATGGATGGAATGCAGAGCAAATCAAACATTCACCCCCAGTCAACAGATCTGGGTTAAATCCATAGTTCTTTTGCTCACCATGCAACCCCAGTTTAGACACAGCCCTATGCAAATCAGTCTTGACCCTGTTCCTCACGGGAACAGTCCAGAACGAACTGCCAAGCCAGGTCCTCCCTAGACCAGAAACATGTATCCTGGGACTGGTTTCGAGGTATTACCCCAGATAAACCAGGCTAGCTTGAATCTAGTGACGCAGTGAGCCCGGTACCCATATCTGGGTATACCCGGAACACTTAGGGCAAGAAAGCAAAAGACATGGCCTCGAAATATACCAGCACAAAATGATGTGTTTTCTTGCATGCTAAAAACCATGAAGAAAAAAAAGTAAAATGCTTAAATTATTGCATGCCCATTTCCTTAAATCTCCAGAAAACTGAAGCTTTTTCTTTACATGCAGTGTTATCCTCTTATGTTAGTGAAGAAGTGGTTTTCTTTAAATCCAGTGGAATCAATTGTTCACTGATGCGGAATTGTTATTTCCGCATAAGGGGATAATTGCTGGAAAATTACCGCAAATGCAGCCAAGTATAATTGAGGCTGGTAATATTTAGCGGATTTTCCTCCATTGACACCTTAGCCTTTGTTATGCAATGACGACTGCCTTCTAGTCTTGCCAGGGAACTTGGTAACTCGCTATACAATATCCATAACATTTCATAAAGGTGTCTGATACAGATGATGCAGTGTAGCTACATTGCAAGGATGCACCTTGCCCTGTGTTTTCAGTAGCTCTGGCTTCAGAGCCGAGCAGTTCAGTGGGCAGGCGTTCGAGGATCATGCAACAATAATAGTAAAAAGACCATTAAACCATCACCCACGAATCAAGAGACCCACCCTGTGCAATAAGGAGCTTTGTTCAGGATTCCTTCTGAATCTCGGTGCCCAAGTGAATAGTGACGGTTGTCTAGTTACCGGATTAGTCTCAGCTAGGCCTGTTCCTCTATGGCCCCCTCTGTGTGCTCCTGAAGCCCACATGGCTCTCCAATCACCGTCCGATGGGGCCTCTTATGTATATGACCTTGCCTCGTGTGGTAGAAGTCTCAGGCATATGAGCCGTCATTTTCATCCTACGTGCCCATGTGCAGGGTCAACTCACCCCAGGAGCCGGGACTTTCTGCTGTCTCCAGTACCACAGAGCTCGGAGCCGGCCGGGCGGGGTACATCCAGATGGGGCCAGCTGTCACACGTCCAGAAATATCTGGGCTCTTTCAGGTTTGGGACCAGTAACGGCCCAGACGCCGACATCTGTTTCCAAGCATGCGTAGCTCAGGTTGGCCCAGCACTCCCTCAGTGCCGGCCTCGATAGTCAGTGACCGCTGAGCGGGCTAACTGGACTCTATTTTGCCAGCCTCCTTGGGAACTCTGTGCAATCGTCTCTGCGGGTGTCACACTCTGTTAGTCTTCGGTCTTGGCATCCAGTGCCACTGAAACCCGGGGCTGCACTGAACGTCCAGGCTACACCCAGCACATCGACACACCTGAGCCTGTCAGTTTCTCCTTCTTGAGGCATGTTCCATTCAGGTACTTTATACTTGCAGGGGCTTGAGGGTCTTCCTTGAATCCGGACTGTCCCTCGCCTCCTAAAGGAAATTCATCTCCTCTCCTGTTGGACTGGTGATTTTTTTTTCTCTTCACTTGCCACAGCAGCAAGGTGCCTTACAAGAATCAACCCTTGCCCCAAGCCAGATCAGGAGAACTGCAAATTCACGTTTGTTTCATGATAATACATTTTGCTGTTGCCTGAGTACACTGTTCCAGTGCGTGCTTTGTTGTGCAGCTCTCTGGGCCCAGCAGTCCAGTGTAAATGCTACTTTAGTAGTGGTTGTGAGAAGCCTAAACCAACCAGAGTGCATCCTTTTTCAGTTTCAAGCACATCAGCCAATCTTAGTTAGGTGAATGCTTGTTCTAATGAGAAGAGGAGCAGACCGGTGCATGAAAGCAGCGTGTTGGGCGCTTCATAAGAAAGTGTTGGAATGCACGTATGAAGGATTTAGAAGGGGTTTTGATGATCAAGTGTTCCCAAATATTTTACATTTTGCCCGCTTAAACGGTACTGATGCTTGGTGGCCCTGTGTCACATAGTTTAGTTGAGACCGTGACACAGATTCACTAGAAGGACCCACGGGAGGCCTCACGAGTTGTTCCTTATACCCTTGTCCTGATGAGGCCCATATGGAAGGGCTTAAACGCGTCGTCAGTTGAAGAAAGGAGGAATCCATAAAACCAAAAAGATTGTATTTACTATGGATGTGCACACTACCCAAAAGGCTTAGAGGTGCAAATGATACCTCCAGAGTGTAGCCGATTACCTCACAGTGGATCACAGCTGATCAATAAAGCGAACACTTAATTGTCAAATCGGGGGGGGTACAATTGTTTTTTTTTTGTGATTTAGGTATCTTTGTGTATTGCTTTTTTTATATTGATTTAATGGAGAACAATTAAAAAAGAAATAAAGAACTGTTCCAACCAGGAATATACAGTTTTACGGGGCTTGTTTGAGGTGTGATAAAACAAGATGGGACTATGTACCATAAAATAGGAGTAATTTGATGTTTCCTATGATTATTTTGATTGTATTGATCCCTCCATATCACTTGTCGTATAGTGCAATATTTGCTTGCCCACAAGGTGGACGGTTATTTTGGTGAACCTCTATTGTTGTGCAGCTCTCTGGGCCCAGCAGTCCAGTGTTAATGCCACTTTAGTAGTGGTTGTGAGAAGCCTAAACCAACCAGAGTGCAGCCTTTTTCAGTTTCGAGCACATCAGCCAATCTTAGTGAGGTGACTCGTCCTTTGTCCTCATGCTTCCTAGCATCCAAAGCAGAGTGTCCCAGACAGACAGCTTGGACTGGCCAAGGTGTGAGGTGGATTAGTTTCACACACAGTTCTAAACTAGGCCATTAAACACTAGGTGCTATCCAGCAATGCAGAAAGATAAGGTCATGGGGAGTTTCTTATTTGCATGGGTAAACTTTCTTATGAACAAAAAGGAGCCCTCACCAACCTATTTCTTGGATGTGGCTCTGGGATTGAGTTTACAGCTTTCCACAATATCAAGGAAAAAAGGAGAATTTGTAGGGCAGGACAGAACAAGGATAGGGCAGCAGTGCACAGCTTTTCCATTCTTTCATGAGTGCTTTCACTTCAATTTACAGTTGATCTATTTTAGAGAACAGTGACCGGAGTAGAATTGTAAACACTATTTCTTATGTAGAAAGTTACGCAGACATGTTGCTCCTGGTATAAATCACTGCACACCTAACAATGCACCATGCTCCGTTGTAGAAGTTTCTACTGAGGAAGAAAAAGATGGCATGGACAAGAAAGATACAACGATGTCCAAAGTTAAAAGGAAACGTAAGAAGAAACACAAGGAAAGGCACAAGGTGGGAGAAGAGGTTATTCCCTTACGAGTGCTTCCAAAGTAAGTGAACTGCTAACTTGAATATTTCTTTCCTTTTATTGCAATTTCTGAGTCTCCAAAACACCTAACCTGTGATGTAAAATGTCATACTCCAGCTTAATATTTGAATAAAGATTCTGGAGGAAGTCCAGTTATCTACAGTCAGGCTGTGAAAATATAGACCATGGCTACTCTCAAACAATTTCCCAGGGGCCAAAAAGTTTTGTCTGTGGTGTGGCCAAGGGCCGTATTGATGCCAGCAGGGTAGCGGTCGGGGAGCAGGGGTAAAGGTGGGTGTAGACGAAGCAAAGCATGTACATCAAATGACTCAATTTCAAAATGTGAAACCAGAAGACTTTCGCATAAATTCCAGCTTTCCCACTTGATCAAACTGAGTCATCCTGGGCAATTGTTTTTGTATCACTATCCCTCCTTTTACTTCATTATCACTTATAAGAGGACCTTGAAATACATTACTTCAACATGTGCACTGTATGAAACCTTCTCATGTGTTTTAATTTAATAAACTATAATGTCTGTGTATATTAGCAACCAAGGCCACCCAAAGGGTGCACATAACAACTAACTTGCCTCTATTATCATTGTTGTCGGGGTGGGTGGAAGCATTCATGTTTCTAAATCAATGTTTGAAAACAATTTTTTTTAAATACTTCTCAATGCACTGATATAATATGATGTACTAAAGTATAGCGATTCTGCATGTTAATAAAATACACCTTTTGTATTTGGAGAGAATTTATCTGTACTTTTACACATTTGTTGCACAATGTCTTTAAACATGATTGTATTCATAAAGTTAAGCACTGCAAGACACCCAAGTTGTTTCCTTTTTATCATTTTACTTTGCATATTTTTAACGTTGGTGCTAAGTCGGTGCTGACTTTTACCTGGGGGTCTCATTTAAAGGTCAGGAGGGCCGCACTTTGAGTATCCCTGATCTATACCCTTCCATTGTACTCAAGAACAACCCAGGGCTCCTGTTTATGTCGCCCCTGCAACTGAAGATATGTCTTACTAGAACCAACCAAACACCCATTCTGTGGTCAATAATAGTTCCGTCAACTTGCTTTGCATGTTCATTTCCTCATCTGTCGAAGACTGACTAGGTGTGTTGGAGTGACAAAGCCATTTGCACACGTACTTTAACTTGAATTTGCAAACTGTCAAAGCGATTTGGGAATTGTGTATGTATGCCCATTCTTAACATTACCCCAGTACGATGTAGTTCTGTGCATCGGTAAATTTCTTAACGCAGCAGGGAGTGAGCCCACCAAAACATTTCTGTTTGAAGACGGTGTAAGGAAAAAAAAGAGGTTACGCCAGCAAAAAGTGCACCAGTGATCTGCATCTAATGAGATTAGCACTTAGAGAATCCTGTAAAGCTCGGTCTAAATGTTGTCTTTCCATATTAACCTGTAACCCGGTGCCTAGAATGGACCTGTTGCTGTGGTCCCATTAAAGATCCCTGTTTCCGCTAACATGAATAAAAAACTGAAATCAGTTACTTGTTTTGTTCTGTCTTTACCTGCTGGAACCGGAACAGCAGCTAATAATAGCTATTACAAATTCTAGTTTCTTTCCTCCTCCCTCTTCCTGTAAACTAAAAGGAAACTTGGAACTATGAGTTATAGGTTGTGAATCATATCACTTTTGCCTATACTTGGGGAAAAATGCACAGGAATAGAAAGTATGATTTATTAATGTTACAAATCATTTTTCTGCCTCTCCTGCATCTTGATATTTACATAATAGAGTAAGCAGAATGTATTAAAATGTATTCAGTATCTGCTGTCTACTTTCTTTAATGTAAATATTTTTGTTCGGACTATTTATAGAAGTAAATTATAAGGGTCCCTACTAACGAAGTTGGCATAGAATATATTGCTCAGAAGAAACAGTTTGCAAACAGAGATGTTTCACTGTTCGAGAAAAATACGTTTGTTATAATCTTGGCTTTTAGCTTTGTGAAAGTTAAAATTGCAATGTGAAACAATGTAATAGTAAATAAATAATGTGAATTTTATTTTTATTTCCTAATTTGAAAAATCTTTTAGGAAAGTGTTGATTGTACATTGCTTAATTGTAATTAAAGGAGAAGTCATACAAATAAAGTACTTAGTTATCAGATACTTAAAACATAAGGCTGTTCTTAAGAAAGCTGTTAACTGAAAACAACAGCTGGCTTGGTGTCTCCGTTAAAATCGCTTTTCTGGCAGCAACCATGCTCGTGTGTGCTGCCTTTTTGCCATTTCCTATGGTTACTCTTAAGTCAAGCAAGAATTCCCTTTGGAACACCTTTGATTAGAGACACAGCATTCAACAAATAACGAAGATCAATAGCATTAACATAGAAATAGACATATGAGGCAATACAAAAACGAAACTATGAAAAGTCCTACACAATTTATTTATACAATGCAAAAGTAAAACATCATTGAGCACCAAATAAAACAACATCAATTAAAATAGTGGGGAAGAGCAAAAATTAAGGAAACATTCAGTTCCTATTTTGCAAAGAAAGGAGGTATGTACGAAAATTAAATTCAGCAAAAAATGTCTTATAGTTCTAGTTTTATATTGATGGCCGATCGGTATTTAGCGGGAGAGTGTCCTTGAACACCTTGCGTTTTGGCAGCTATAATGAAACAATTTTTTGGGGAAGAAACTATGTATATACCTGATGAAGGTGGTCTAATCAACTGATCCACCGAAACGCGTCGCATGATAGAAGGAGGATTTTGTATCTTAACGCTCTGAAAATAATTCTGACATTTTTTGCTGAATTTAATTTTCGTACATACCTCCTTTCTTTGCAAAATAGGAACTGAATGTTTCCTTAATTTTTGCTCTTCCCCACTATTTTAATTGATGTTGTTTTATTTGGTGCTCAATGATGTTTTACTTTTGCATTGTATAAATAAATTGTGTAGGACTTTTCATAGTTTCGTTTTTGTATTGCCTCATATGTCTATTTCTATGTTAATGCTATTGATCTTCGTTATTTATTGAATGCTGTGGCTCTAATCAAAGGTGTTCCAAAGGGAATTCTTGCTTGACTTAAGAGTCTTTTCGGTACCCTATCCCTTTGGGTTACGGGGTCCCTCTCTCTTTTACTAGAGCATTTCCTATGGTTACCCATGATCAGTGCCCCATCTGAGTATCGAGCAAATGCTGGGCTATGTGAAAACAGTGTTTGTGCCTGATCAAGATGTTAGCTTTTCGGTAAATCAGCCCACCTGCAGCTTAAAAAAAAATTATTTGCAGAGAAAAGAGGTTGAAAAGAGGAAAGATGTGCAGTAATTGCAAACTCCTATACTGCAGGCTATGGTGGTCCTTTCCCAATGCAACATCAAAAGGCATTTTACTGCTATTTCATGAGTGGTATTTCCACACAGTACTTCCTGAGTGCTTGGGACAATGGCATTAGTCTTTTGAGAAAAAATGGATTTGTTTTGCATTGTTCCTTAAGTACTACGAAAAACTCTTCTACTACCCATTCTTTTCTCTTTCTCATACAGGAAGGAATGGATGGATCTTAAAGTTGAGTATTTGGCGTTACAAAAAGCCAGTATGGCTGCTCTAAAGAAAGCAATGTCGCAAATGAAACAAAATGAGAATGCAGGGCAGATGGAAACTGACACTACTGGACAATGCAAGCCTGAAATAAAAAATGGAACAGGTAACTAAAATTGATGCCAGGTCTAACATACAGTGTTGGTGGTACAGTGTTGGTGGCTTTCCTTGATTCATTTGTTTAGCCCATATAGTTGTGAGATATTGCCTTTGGCGTCTGTGATTGCAGTCTATTACCAAATGCATGCAAAACGGTAGACACCTGCAATATGAAATATTTTGTAGTGTTACATTCTATTCTCATTTGAGTGCGTCTCTTCTCATATTCCACCTTTCATTATCCTAGATCTGTGTGAGAGCCCCAGAAACTTTGCATCTAAGAGTTATGGTATGCCGCATGTTTCTGTTCAAGGTGTACATGTTGTGTACTTTACTGCCATTTAATGTTGGGATCATAATTTTAGAAATAGTTTTGTCAAAGTCTTCTGCCTTCAGGTGTGAGTTAGATGACTTGTGATCACTTTCCCTGAACCTCTTACGGTACAAGGACAAAAGCTCTTCCTCAGATCATCTTTTTCCAGCTTTGGTTCCGGGGTATTTACGAGGTGTTTGCAAGTACTCAGGGAAGGAAGCCAAACACCCACTAAAAAAAAGTTCTCAGAGTGATAATGGCAGACTGTTGATAGTCATCGGCATGGTAGACACAGACACAGCTTTATATTTTTTCAACATTGTTTTCAGACTTCCCTATAATCTTTACTTCTTAGATCTCATAGCAGTGAGTCTGGGGTGATATTTATGGAAAATTCCCTTTATAAATATTGACCTTCCTTCTATCCCCAGAAATACCTCCTTATCCATGGAGAATAACAAGAACAATTGTAATATGAGTAAAAGTAAAACCTTCACTTGCCCAATATTGTCTCACGAAAAATCTGCTAAGTCTCCCTCAAAGAAATTTCAAAGAGGAGTACAACAGGGGCACTGAGAGAGGCTGTATTTGATCTTATCATAATCTAGCCACACAACTTGACATAGTTGAGGGACAACTGAGCTCATCCTTGCTAAGTTTACAAGGGCACCCAACCATTATGCTGAAATCATCCCCTCTCCCTCAGAGGCTGGTTTATACACCACACTGACATTACAGACGCAGAGGATGATTCTAATCAATCGATCTCCAGATGTACATGATATCAGATAGAGCAGGCAACTCTGAACTTTGAAAAGGTGATCAATCTCAACATTAGAATCCCCCCCAGCAAGAGGATCGATCTTGACAATAGGATTGATCTTGACAAGTGGATCAACCCCGAAAGGACAGTCAAAGTCTAGAGGGAGCTGTTGTGCCGTGACTTATCAATCTCAACCTAGATCAACCGGGTAGAACATTACAGTTTTGAATATAGCTGAAAAAAAGGAGTTAACTTTAATGAATAAGACAGAAGTATGACTTGCTCATATTATTCTGAACGCTTTCATTGAATAAGTGTGCACAATTTTACACCCATTCATTGTTTATTGATTTTTAAATATTTTAACCCAATTGCTTTTGAAATTATTTTGTTCATTTTTTTATAGGGATTGAACTATTTAGGTTATATCTTAAATATATTGTTTGCACAGCTGATTTGCACACACCATGTGCACGTTTGTTGAAGAATACCCTACTGCACAGGTTAAGTAAATTGTCTAGAAACCACTTCATTTCTGTGTAGTAGATTATTTGGGCATGATTGAACCTTAGTCACAATGTGCAACGAGATTGTGACATATCTACCCACTGTCCAGTATGCCAATTCTTTACAGAAATCAGTTGCTTAACCCCTTCCGTGTTCATGACGAGCTGAGCTCGTCATGAGTTGCGCCGCTCGCATGCTCATAACGAGCTCAGCTCGTCATGTAACGCAGCTTTTTAAAAAAAGCCGCACAGCGCAAAAATAGCGGCCGCACGCATGCGGTTAAAGCCTTGTTTTCCATCCCAGTATTAAGATTGTAAAGTCTGAGTCTCAACCAGTTCTGATGGAAAGCAGGAAAGCAAAGGAAAAATGTCCTTCATTGTGATTGCAGTATCACGAGTCTTCCCTCAAGTAGCATATGCTATTCTAGCACCGACGACAATTTTGGGGATGGGTGAAAAAAGAAATGCAGGAACTGGGGTAGGGGAAGATGGCTTTTTTCCATTTTCTGCCACGGCAAAATGATGCAAAAAATTATGAAGGTTTTTAGCTTTGCTGTTCACTCTCGTGGTACTGTGATTATTCATAACATAGCTTAAATGTATGGTATTGAGGACGACTCACATATATTCACTCAATTATATTCGTTTTTTTTTACATTTGTACGCATTCTATACATCAAAGTTGTTTGCTACTGCATTGTAAATCCAATGTTAAACAACATACATATTTATCAAACTCTTTATTACTTGAAAGAAGAATGAGGGTATCATGCTAGTTTATCACTTAATGTGAAGTAGAGATAATCACTTTTTTTGCATATTTGTATATATAATCTTTGTTTTTTCCTACCCATTTTCATAGTAGCTGCAGACAAAAAAATTGTAAGCCCGATGGGGCCACAGTTCGTCACTGGAGTGATATTAAAGCTCACATGCACTGAGCCTCTCCCTGGGAGAAAAGTGATCAAGGTAAATGTTCTTATTTTGTTAAGGTTTCTTTTTTCTAGCATACCCACAGGACCATTAATCCTTCTTTGATGTTAAAAAATAAATAATTAACTCGTTTAATGCAGAATGTTAAAGAAGGGGAAATGTTGGCTGATTGAAGAATGTGTACATCCTGAGTGACTATTCGTGACTTCTGACACAAGTATTACCAGCAAAGAAATTGTTCTATATTTGCCGGATGGCGAGTTGTCAACTGTTTATTTGTCCATTCCTGAAAACTTCAGAAAATTTGTGTCTCACTTTTTGCTTTTTGATTTTATTCGAATGAAGGTCCTGAAGTGAGTCTTAATGGCATTGCCTTTTGAAAGCATTGCTCTTTACATGTGTGTGACTGTCTTCATGATTGATCAAAGCAAAGCTATATCCCTGTTCCTTTCTTTCAGCAACATTTTCATTGTGTTAACTAATGACTTGTTTTCTTGGCTTTATTATTAATCATTTTTCTTCCGGTGGTTGCATTTCAATAAAATAACACAATTGCAGATTTCATACTCTTAGTCCTGAGATGAGGAAGGCAGCCATCACGTTGAATGTTTATTATTGATTGTGGTCCAGACGCCACTCGATATTTAGGTTTCCAGCATCCATCAACTTCAAATGAATGCCTTTGAAAGTCCTCATTTGGAAAAACAAAAGTCTAAGGCAGTGACCACCAGTTGGTTAAGGCCTCTTGTTGAAGTTTAGAAAAGTATATTTATATGATGGCATTACCCTCCAGAGTCTAGGGTTTTGTCTGAAAAGCAGAGCTGTGGGAGCAATACTTAACAGAAGGGAGATACCCAAGGGGTTTAAGAAGGTTTTTAGCTTTTCCCATTAAGCATATGAGAAACAATGTTATGATGTCTACTGGGATTATTCCAGTTGGGATCAGTCTGAGCTGAAAGTATGTTATCTGTTTGAGTTTCATTTGAAAGGAGGTATTTCTTGGAGGAAAGGGACGAAGTCAGGAGATATTATCTGACTGACGAGAGCATGTAAGCCATAGCCAACCCTTAAAAACATTGCAATATTAAGACTTCCAGCTTAAAATACATTTTAGCTGTATCAGGCTTCCAAAGTAGGATCCTGCTAGCTGCCGATACCTAGTATATGTATAGTCCTGTAACATGTTGCCGCCCACAATGTTTCGGCAGTTAACATGTTCTCTTCAAGCCATTTACAGAAATTAGCATAGAGCAGATTGCATTCTAACTGCCTTTCCAGATTCCTGTGGAGTCTTCATGCCACTTACATAAATTTATGTATATCACAAAATGCCCAGTTGAAGAGATGATTGCCCCTGCTGATCTTTCAGGAGTTGAAATATTTACACTGATGTTATTGAACTGAAAGAATATTGCCACATTTTGATAAGTCGCATTGTTTACCCAGAAAAGGCGACATATGACTTTGAAAGTTGCGAAACACCCTTAGGCTTGGTGCAAGAGCTCAGCAAAATTTATAATAAAATATAATATTTTGAACTCTGTAACTTAACGTCTCCTGGTTATAAAACTTCAGGTTTCTATCTAAAACTGTTTTATTCTTTCAAGAGATCAAGTAACATAGTTGATAAAGTATCTGGTAAACTGGAAAGCCATATAGGAGATAATAGAAGTGATATATCTGATAGAGACTTCTAACTACAGATTCCTTACCTTTGAATTTCCCCAGGCGTCAGACTAGATCCAGAAGATTTTTCATTAGCAGTACCCCTGCACTGGTAGGCTACATATGTCAGTCATCAGCAATTTCCACGCCGGAAGTGATGTTGCAGCACCTATATATGCGCCACCCAGGCATGCTGATACCAGTTCTTTTCTTTCTACACCAGCCAGCGCTGATCCGAGAAAAGAGCTAAACTCAGTCAGTCTTTGATAGATTTGTTTTGACATTTTGTCGACAGTTTTTGATGTTTTTCCTCCTGGTGTGTTGAGCATGGAATCGTGCAAGACTGGATTCAAGCCTTGCGGAGCCTGTCACTGCCTGATGCAGGTGACGGACCCGCACCTCCTCTGTCTGTGGTGTTTGGAGCGTCACCACGACCTGAAGTTGTGAACCGATTGCCGGACCATGCACTCGAAGACGTTGAGGGGCCGGTCCCTAAAACTCATGGTGGCCTGGCTTCCGACTCTGTGCAAGTCTTGGTCACGGTAGAGTTGAAGGCCCCAGGACTGGTAGTGCAGTCTGAAGTCTACATCGTCCCAATCAAAGTACTCCGTATACTCAGGTAACACGATGAGCGAGCATCAGCATGTTGGGCGTTGTTCCTTGTAATGTGTGCCTGGCCCGACTCCGTGCCTCTCCGACTTTCCGGGAGCCGGAGCGACCCCTGACCAACTGAAGTTCTATGAGGTCATGCGACTCATATTTGGGCAGCCCGACCCCTCTGACGTGCCTTTGGGCCCTGTGCGATTGGAGGGGGCCCCATCTAGTTCGTACTGGCTTCTCTGGCCCTGGCTCCAGAGCGCCACCAAGGATCCAGTACTCACAAATTGTTCATTCAATCTCCCATTTATTCCTATGGGCCTGTAGGCCCATGGGAACGAATGGGAAGACATTCCTTAATTGCGATTCGCAACGCGGGCCGTTTTTGTTACAGGCCCGCTTTATCTGCAAAATCTGCCCTGTAAGAATATCGTCTGAAAACCGGCACTGGCAAAGAGCTCGGTCGCACCACTGCCCCCCCTCACTCCCCAGTCCTGCCCTGGTCAGCAGTTTTGCTTGCTGGAGAGTCCAAGGCAGCTCTCACTAAGAGATTCATTTCGTCTGGAGTGGAGTTCAGGCCTCCGGTACTCCTTTCTGCCCATGCTTCCCCTACCCAGAGTTCTCAAGAAGATGAGGCACCACCGGGCCCTCGTCATCCTTGTGGCTCTGGACTGGGCATGGAGAGTCTGGTATCCCAAGCTAGTGAGCATGGCCATCGATCCTCCGATCAGGCTGCCCCTGTGGGAAGATTACTGTCACAGAAGCAGGGGAAGGTTATTCACCTGAACCTGTCTGCTCTCCGCCTTCTTGCGTGGAGATTGAGCGGTGACATTTGACAGCTTTTAACTTTAATCCCAAAGTCTTGGCAGCAGGGCATCCCTCCACCAAGACGATATATGCCTGCCATTGGAAAAAAGTTTGTGGCATGTTTTGCAGAAAAAACTATTGATCCCCTTTCTGCTACTCTTTCTGACGTCTTACTCTTCATTCTTTCCCTTGCCCAGCAGGGCTTTGCTCTAGGGCACTCTTAAGGACTATCTATCTTCCATTTCTGCCTTCTTGCGGTTGCTTTGTAGTGTAGTTCCTATATTCCCAATAGGCCCTGCGCATTGGAATAATATATCCTATAGATTTGACGTAGCACTTAGGTCAGTAGGTCTCTATCGAATATACTAAACTTAATTGTGAGTGCGAGCTAGCTCAGAGGTCACTAGAAACTTTCTCGAATTCACAAGAAGGGATTCGTTTCTGACAACCGCATAAACATAACAACTTTGTTTCCCTAGGACTGGAATAACTATCTTCAGAGTCGTGGAAACAATAGATAAGTATTTCACTCAGTCAATTGTGCATGCTTCGTTTCTACAGAGTTTCAATAAAAAGGGTTTTTACTGAACAGTCTTCTTTCTCATGCAAGAGACGTGAACTGCTAAAATCGTTAGGCAGAATGCAAAGTATAATGCGTACAGCGAGAATAGTATTATAAAATAATACTGTAAGAGCATTGAATGGTTTCTAAGCCATATAAAAATACATACATAAATACATAGACTAAAATACTCAGCTGGTGCTTCTAAAATACGCCTACCCCAATGTACCTAACCTAAGTCTAGTACGAGGGAGGGAGGAAGTAAGTATGGTCTTTAGCATAGGTTTAGTTTTGCCAAGAATCTGCCAAAGGTTTTTAGGGCTCGGGCCTACGTCACACGAAGTGGGGCGGGGCTTCCGAGCTCTAATGTTATAAAAAAAAAAAAGTTCAGAAAGGGCTGTGGGCTGCCGCATTCCAGAAAGCACGCTGTTTTTGCGTGTGGTATTCTGCCATGTGAATGGTAATTGGTCCAGGCAAGGCTGTGTTTAAGTAAGGCAGCACGCCATAGGGCTTTGGAATTTTTGCAATGTCCACTTCCTGCATAAAGTGTTCGGACACGCGCAGAAGAATACATAAATCCTCAATTACCAGCTGTCCGAGGTGCCGGTAATTGAAGGCAGATGGTGCTGGGAGCGTGTGCACTGCTGTGTTTTTTTTCCCTTGAGCTCTGTGTGCGCGCCGGCAAACCCGCGCCTGCTCTTTGACTGAGGTAGGCTAAACAAGCATTGGCAAAGCAAATAGGACTCTCCTATAAAAAATCTGTTGGTTTTGTGGCGGTGCAGAGTGGCGGTGCAGAGTGGCGGTGCAGAGTGGTTGTGCAGAGTGGCGGTGCGGCGGTGCAGAGTGGCGGTGCAGAGTGGCGGTGCAGAGTGGCGGTGCAGAGTGGCGGTGCAGAGTGGCGGTGCAGAGTGGCGGTGCAGAGTGGCGGTGCAGAGTGGCGGTGCAGAGTGGCGGTGCAGAGTGGAGGTGCAGAGTGGCGGTGCAGAGTGGAGGTGCAGAGTGGCGGTGCAGAGTGGCAGTACGGTGGTGCAGAGTGGCGGTGCAGAGTGGCGGTGCAGAGTGGCGGTGCAGAGTGGCGGTGCAGAGTGGCAGTGCAGAGTGCAGAGTGGCGGTGCAGAGTGGCGGTGCAGAGTGGCGGTGCAGAGTGCAGAGTGGCGGTGCAGAGTGGCGGTGCAGAGTGGCGGTGCAGAGTGGCGGTGCAGAGTGGCGGTGCAGAGTGGCGGTGCGGTGGTGCAGAGTGGCAGTGCAGAGTGGCAGTGCGGTGGTGCAGAGTGGCGGTGCAGAGTGGCGGTGCAGAGTGGCGGTGCAGAGTGGCGGTGCAGAGTGGCGGTGCAGAGTGCAGAGTGGCGGTGTAGAGTGGCGGTGCAGAGTGGCGGTGCAGAGTGGCAGTGCAGAGTGGCAGAGCGGCGGTGTAGAGTGGCGGTGCAGAGTGGCGGTGCAGAGTGGCAGTGCAGAGTGGCAGAGCGGCGGTGCAGAGCGGCGGTGCAGAGCGGCGGTGCAGAGTGGCGGTGCAGAGTGGCAGTGCAGAGTGGTGGTGCAGAGTGGCGGTGCAGAGTGCAGAGTGGCGGTGCAGAGTGGCGGTGCAGAGTGGCGGTGCAGTGCAGAGTGGCGGTGCAGTGCAGAGTGGCGGTGCAGTGGTGCAGTGTGGCGGTGCAGAGTGGCGGTGCAGAGTGCAGAGTGGCGGTGCATAGTGGCGGTGCAGAGTGCAGAGTGGCGGTGCATAGTGGCGGTGCAGTGGTGCAGAGTGGCGGTGCATAGTGGCGGTGCAGAGTGGCGGTGCAGTGGTGCAGAGTGGCGGTGCAGAGTGGCGGTGCAGAGTGGCGGTGCAGAGTGCAGAGTGGCGGTGCAGAGTGGCGGTGCAGAGTGGCGGTGCAGAGTGGCGGGGCATAGTGGCGGTGCAGAGTGGCGGTGCAGAGTGGCGGTGCAGAGTGGTGGGGCAGAGTGCAGAGTGGCGGTGCAGAGTGGCGGTGCAGAGTGGCGGGGCAGAGTGCAGAGTGGCGGTGCAGAGTGGCGGTGCAGAGTGGCGGTGCAGAGTGGCAGTGCAGAGTGGCAGTGCAGAGTGGCAGTGCAGAGTGGCAGTGCAGAGTGGCGGTGCATAGTGGCGGTGCAGAGTGCAGAGTGGCGGTGCAGTGGTGCAGAGTGGCGGTGCAGAGTGGCGGTGCAGAGTGGCGGTGCAGAGTGGCGGTGCAGAGTGCAGAGTGGCGGTGCAGAGTGGCGGTGCAGAGTGGCGGTGCAGAGTGGCGGGGCATAGTGGCGGTGCAGAGTGCAGAGTGGCGGTGCAGAGTGGCAGTGCAGAGTGGCAGTGCAGAGTGGCAGTGCGGTGGTGCAGTGCGGTGGTGCAGTGCGGTGGTGCAGTGCGGTGGTGCAGAGTGGCGGTGCAGAGTGCAGAGTGGCGGTGCAGAGTGGCGCTGCGGTGGTGCAGAGTGGCGGTGCAGAGTGGCGGTGCAGAGTGGCGGTGCAGAGTGGCGGTGCAGAGTGGCGGTGCAGAGTGGCGGTGCAGAGTGGCGGTGCAGAGTGGCGGTGCAGTGCGGCGGTGCAGAGTGGCGGTGCCGAGTGGTGGTGCAGAGTGGCGGTGCAGAGTGGCGGTGCCGAGTGGTGGTGCAGAGTGGCGGTGCGGTGGTGCAGAGTGGCGGTGCAGAGTGGCGGTGCAGAGTGGCGGTGCAGAGTGGCGGTGCAGAGTGGCGGTGCAGAGTGGCGGTGCGGTGGTGCAGAGTGGCGGTGCAGAGTGGCGGTGCGGTGGTGCAGAGTGGCGGTGCAGAGTGGCGGTGCAGAGTGCAGAGTGGCGGTGCAGAGTGGCGGTGCAGAGTGGCGGTGCAGAGTGGCGGTGCAGAGTGCAGAGTGGTGGTGCAGAGGTGCAGAGTGGCGGTGCAGAGTGGCGGTGCAGAGTGGTGGTGCAGAGGTGCAGAGTGGCGGTGCAGAGTGGCGGTGCAGAGTGGCAGTGCAGGTGCAGAGTGGCGGTGCAGAGTGGCAGTGCAGTGGTGCAGAGTGGCGGTGCAGAGTGGTGGTGCAGAGTGGCGGTGCAGAGTGGCGGTGCGGTGGTGCAGAGTGGCGGTGCAGTGCAGCAGAGTGGCGGTGCAGAGTGGCGGTGCAGAGTGGCGGTGCAGAGTGGCGGTGCAGAGTGCAGAGTGGCGGTGCAGAGTGGCGGTGCAGAGTGGCGGTGCAGAGTGCAGAGTGGCGGTGCAGAGTGGCGGTGCAGAGTGGTGGTGCGGTGGTGCAGAGTGGCAGTGCGGTGGTGCAGAGTGGCGGTGCAGAGTGGCGGTGCAGAGTGGCGGTGCAGAGTGGCGGTGCAGAGTGGCGGTGCAGAGTGGTGGTGCAGAGTGGCGGTGCGGTGGTGCAGAGTGGCGGTGCAGAGTGGCGGTGCAGAGTGGCGGTGCAGAGTGGTGGTGCAGAGTGGCGGTGCAGAGTGCAGAGTGGCGGTGCAGAGTGGCGGTGCAGAGTGGCGGTGCAGAGTGCAGAGTGGTGGTGCAGAGGTGCAGAGTGGCGGTGCAGAGTGGCAGTGCAGAGTGGTGGTGCGGCGGTGCAGAGTGGCGGTGCAGAGTGGCAGTGCAGGTGCAGAGTGGCGGTGCAGAGTGGCGGTGCAGAGTGGCGGTGCAGAGTGGCGGTGCAGAGTGGCGGTGCAGAGTGGCGGTGCAGAGTGGCGGTGCAGTGCAGCAGAGTGGCGGTGCAGAGTGGCGGTGCAGAGTGGCGGTGCAGAGTGCAGAGTGGCGGTGCAGAGTGCAGAGTGGCGGTGCAGAGTGGCGGTGCAGAGTGGCGGTGCAGAGTGGCGGTGCAGAGTGGCAGTGCAGAGTGGCGGTGCGGTGGTGCAGAGTGGCAGTGCGGCGGTGCAGAGTGGCGGTGCAGAGTGGTGGTGCAGAGTGCAGAGTGGTGGTGCAGAGTGGTGGTGCAGAGTGGCGGTGCGGTGGTGCAGAGTGGCGGTGCAGAGTGGCGGTGCAGAGTGGGAGTGCAGAGTGGTGGTGCAGAGTGGCAGTGCAGAGTGGCGCTGCAGAGTGGCGCTGCAGAGTGGCGCTGCAGAGTGGCGCTGCAGAGTGGCGCTGCAGTGGTGCAGAGTGGCGCTGCAGTGTGCAGAGTGGCGGTGCAGAGTGGCGGTGCAGAGTGGCGGTGCAGAGTGGCGGTGCAGAGTGGCGGTACAGAGTGGCGGTGCAGAGTGGCGGTGCAGAGTGCAGAGTGGTGGTGCAGAGTGGCGGTGCAGAGTGGCAGTGCAGAGTGCAGAGTGGCGGTGCAGAGTGGCGGTGCAGAGTGGCGGTGCAGAGTGGCGGTGCAGAGTGCAGAGTGGCGGTGCAGAGTGCAGAGTGGCGGCGCAGAGTGGCGGCGCAGAGTGGCGGTGCAGAGTGCAGAGTGGCGGTGCAGAGTGGCGGTGCAGAGTGGCGGTGCAGAGTGGCGGTGCAGAGTGGCGGTGCAGAGTGGCGGTGCAGAGTGGCGGTGCAGAGTGCAGAGTGCCGGTGCAGAGTGCAGAGTGGCGGTGCAGAGTGGCGGTGCAGAGTGCAGAGTGGCGGTGCAGAGTGCAGAGTGGCGGTGCAGAGTGGCGGTGCAGAGTGCAGAGTGGTGGTGCAGAGGTGCAGAGTGGCGGTGCAGAGTGGCAGTGCAGAGTGGTGGTGCGGCGGTGCAGAGTGGCGGTGCAGAGTGGCAGTGCAGGTGCAGAGTGGCGGTGCAGAGTGGCGGTGCAGTGCAGCAGAGTGGCGGTGCAGAGTGGCGGTGCAGAGTGGCGGTGCAGAGTGCAGAGTGGCGGTGCAGAGTGGCGGTGCAGAGTGGCGGTGCAGAGTGGCGGTGCAGAGTGGCGGTGCAGAGTGGCGGTGCAGAGTGGCGGTGCAGAGTGGCAGTTCAGAGTGCAGAGTGGCGGTGCAGAGTGGCAGTTCAGAGTGCAGAGTGGCGGTGCAGAGTGGCGGTGCAGAGTGGCAGTTCAGAGTGCAGAGTGGCGGTGCAGAGTGGCGGTGCAGAGTGGCGGTGCAGAGTGCAGAGTGGCGGTGCAGAGTGGCAGTTCAGAGTGCAGAGTGGCGGTGCAGAGTGGCGGTGCAGAGTGCAGAGTGGCGGTGCAGAGTGGCGGTGCAGAGTGGCAGTTCATAGTGCAGAGTGGCGGTGCAGAGTGGCGGTGCAGTGGTGCAGAGTGGCGGTGCAGAGTGGCGGTGCAGAGTGGCGGTGCAGAGTGGCGGTGCAGAGTGGCGGTGCAGAGTGGCGGTGCAGAGTGCAGAGTGGCGGTGCAGAGTGCAGAGTGGCGGTGCAGAGTGGCGGTGCAGAGTGGCGGTGCAGAGTGGCGGTGCAGAGTGGCGGTGCAGAGTGGCGGTGCAGAGTGGCGGTGCAGAGTGGCGGTGCGGTGGTGCAGAGTGGCAGTGCAGAGTGGCAGAGTGGCGGTGCAGAGTGGCGGTGCGGTGGTGCAGAGTGGCGGTGCGGTGGTGCAGAGTGGCGGTGCAGAGTGCAGAGTGGTGGTGCAGAGTGGCGGCGCAGAGTGGCGGCGCAGAGTGGCGGCGCAGAGTGGCGGCGCAGAGTGGCGGCGCAGAGTGGCGGCGCAGAGTGGCGGCGCAGAGTGGCGGCGCAGAGTGGCGGTGCAGAGTGGCAGTGCAGAGTGGAAGAGCGGCGGTGCAGAGTGGCGGTGCAGAGTGGCGGTGCAGAGTGGCAGAGCGGTGGTGCAAAGTGGCGGTGCAGATTGGCGGTGCAGAGTGGCGGTGCATAAGAAGGACATCACAGGCAAGTGGTGCAATATTCGCACATTCACAAGGAGATCACTAGCAGTACAGTACACACCACATGAACACACTCCATAACACATAGCAACAATACATTGGCATTTACAATGCCATTAGCTCAAACTCAAATAAATCCGAGCCCGATTGCATTTCTAATGCTTGTTCTAGGATCTAATCAGCTCCATACCTTAGAATGAAGGAGGTCTGGTATCTCTGTCTCGGGACTCGATTTCCCAACACCCCGCAAGGGGAGTCAGAAACACTGGAGCTGGATTTCTCCGCAGAGAAGGGCAGCTTCCTGATCAGTGTGTCAGCTGGAGAGTCGGCTTCCTTCGGCACTTGCTGTAGCGAGCTGCGTCGGGCAAGTAGGTCGTCGAACTGCTCCGAACCACCGCCCTTTGCTATAGCAAGTGAAGGTATATTTATACCTTGAAGGTGTTTAGGAATGCCATGTTTGACGTAAAGTCTGGCATATGAACGTCATGAATAAACCCCTGGGATATAGTTGTTCATTGTAAAGTAACTGAGTTCTTTGCGAAATCAATATTCAAGCAAGGGGAAGTCCCTAACGGCTTAAGCTGGTTTTCCAAGAAATAAGTTGTGAAGTTTGGTGAACGGATGGAAGTAGCCATGCCTGTATTTGGGTAGCATGGGCTATGCCTAAATAAGGGCTTGATTTCTATGCCCATATAAGGGCAACACAAATTGTACCTATATAAGGGCATGAATTGGGAAAATCCATTCGGAATCTAAAACGATATACAACACCCACTCCACTTTCTTATGTACGACTTCTAAAAAAAATACTAAGTTCTAAACACACTAATGATAGAAGCCATGTGGTATTCAATTCTCTTAGACGAGGTAGTCCCAAAATTTGGACGATGCGCTCACGACACTTCTTCGCCACAAGAGTGTTCTCCTTGGTGAACTGGGTGTCGCTTGTGGATTGACTTGCCATATCGCAGCAATAGCAGCAAAAATAGTATTCCTACAGCGAGTCCCAAAATGAGAAGCAATCCGCCAAACACAGAGTGCACGAATATTTTGGAAATATTCCTAGGACTGCTTCAAAAGGTGCTAACAGTCCCGATAAAATTGTTTTAAATACATGTACAATACCACTCGTATCAGACATGTTTAAGATACGACTTAACATTTCCGAGAAATGTATAGGGCAATTTGTAGTTAAAAGGGCATGTATCTCTGCAGAAGTCCTTGTGACTTGCAGATCATACGTCTCTTTGGCTGAGATCAGTGGCACAGTTTTTTATAAAAAAAATCGCTTTCATTCTGCTTAAAGTATCAATTCGTATAGAAGAGATGTTCAGTGAAGGCCAAAGTGGCGACTCCCGGTCTCTTGGTTTTTGGAAACAATTCTTGTATACAGCAAGTGACTATGGCTGACACAGTTACTAGATAGGGTAAACCTGGCAATATGCCACAGCAGCTGTGATAATTCAACATGAGGTAACTTCCATCAGAAAGTTGTCAAAAAATTGGATCAATCACTGCAGCTGGTGTACCTTTCAGGTGGCAGGATAAGTTGTTAGAGGAACCATTGCAGGCCCCATGTAAATTAATACCCTGACAAAGGAGAGAACCTCTTAGTGCGTTTTCACAATTTTTACCACTAAGAAACACTTCTTTCCCCCCACTCCAACATCTGTGCGTGTATGGTAATTCCCAGGATGTCTTGATGTATTCTTAACCCAACCTTTCATATATGCCTGCTGGTATATGTTTTAAGCAATACTGAAAATGGAAAATTGTAACAGGCAGAGTGATTGTTCCATGTATAATCCATTCCGTTGCTGGCTTTTCAGCGACAGTAAATAGCAATCTTACCAGTTTTTCAATGCTGAGCACCGCATAGTCTGCTCTCCTCTGTGCCAGTTTGATCTGTTTATCAGTAAGAATAAATTCTGAAAACAGTGACGTAGTATTGATTAAACGCCAAGGCACATAGCCTGAACGAAGGTTTTGTAACGTCCAGCCTAATAGCATAATAGAACGTAATTGCGACTGATCATGTTGCAACATGACCAATTCCTGTTCCATGATGTCTATGGCAGAGGATACTATGCTGTCCAAAGAATATATCCTGGACGACAGTCGTTAACCCATTGTCAACTACAGAGAGATATTTCTCTAAGTTAATACGATCAATTTCTCGTATTCGTTCTGCAGTCTCTGCTTGCGTAATCTTCCATGCTTCATTATACATAGCTTAGATACGTGCGTATATAAAATGTTTATGAGGCTGTGTTCTTAGCAAGAATTCTCTAAGATCAGCGCCATCTTTAAGCAAAGATAAGAGTTTTTTTTCATCCTTAAGTGTAGATCTGTGTAGCCATTCAAGTCATAGCTTCCCTACACTGTATGTTGTTACTATTCCTGGATGCTGTCTCTGAACATATCTTGGATCTGGCCTAGTGAATTTGAACCCCGTGTTTTATTCAGGAATCTATCTTGACATGTGTTTGTGTCTGTGGGCCAGATTAGCAATTTTTTCCAATCTGGATCTGTTCTATTGCGATGCAAAATAGTATGTAGGTCGCCCTCCCACTTTGAAGTATTATCACTAACAGGTGTAGGTGTACGTATTGACGGATTGTTCAAGTCTTTTATCTTGGCTAACCCAAGACAAGACGTCTCTTGGACAGTGTCATTCAAAAACATTATTTGCTCTGGGATGATGCAGGCTCTAAATAAAGCTTCTATCCCCTGCACTTGCCAATCTTTTGTGCCCCAGATAGTTTTCGTCTCAAAGTTGTCTTTCCAAAAGTCAAAACCTAATGTAGACAGCGGAGCATCAAAGGATGCAGAATAAATTTGCTTGGTATTTGTCAACATACTCTTCATTCCTGTCTTGTTAACATTTTTAAAGAAAAATGATTCTGGATTGGAAGTATTAAAACCTGAAAAGTATGGAAATTTGCCATAAAATGTTTTTGAGCTACCCTTTGGTGGCGTAGGACAATGTTTCCATTGGTTATACATTAATACATTTCTAGGGTTTGCAGATTTGTGCGAGAAATGATGATCATAGTGATTATAACAATACATTTGTTCATAATCTGATGAACCTTCTAAGTATTCATGATTTGTAAATACAGCAGACATTTCTAAGTCTGACATCATATTATTAACAGTCTTGAAGTCCCAATCATCAGAAAAGGTACTAGATGAAACAGTCATTCAAGGAAATCTTGAACTGCTGTGGAATCTTCAACAGCTCCGACGGGCCAAAAATGTCATAATCGGTTCTGTCCCAAGCTATACCCCCTGGTATTGGAACGGCTGTGATGTTCACTGATGACAAGTCTCTTTGTTCACGATGAGATGATTTGTTTGGCTTGAGGAGTAAGTTGATGTTCTTACTTGCTGTGTCCATTTTAGCATATCTTCCGTTTATCAGCATTCCCAAAGATATTACTAGAGTCAACCAAAGTAGAAGAAAAAGCACACCCAACACAATCCAAAAGAAGGTCTATTGCTCGTTCTTTCAAAGTTCTTTTAACTGGCGTCGTTTCAGGTTCGCTGGGATCCTTGGAAAACGTATCAAAGTTAATGAAATAGCCAGAGGCAGTTCGGTCAATTGTTGGGATTGCATCAGGATTCGTTGAAATCACTGGAACCACTTGATCACTTCTTAAATTTGTATAGTCAGATGCTATTTTGTTGTAGACAGGCGTTTCATGACGAACTGTTATTTGGGTTTCAAGAGGTACAAGTTCCATAGCTTTGTTGCTTAGTCCTTCATTTCGCACTGCAGATTCTTCAAAGGTGATGAGTCTCTCAGTTTTAACCTCTTGGATAGTAGCCAGATTAGGGTGTCTGCTACATCGGCGGAATCCACTTGGCCTACTGCTTATGATCCGCCACATGATGTGGTTTGCCCAGGTCGATAGACACAAACCTGTTCTCCTTCTTTCCAGCAAGGGGCGGCAGTAATACTGTACTTGATCCGTGGATGGCTAGGACAGGTACTGGTTGTGTGTTTGAAGGCCCAAATTCCTGCTTGCCCGCGATCTTTTCTCTGACTAGATGCCCAATCTTTGGAATCCAGACAGGCCCTGATAGGACGGTTGTTTTTTCTTCAGTGATTGGTGGCTTCAGAAACACGTTACTTTGTTTCGTTCTTATTTCATTTCAGTCCTTCAAAACAGCCAAACGATCTTTGATACCAAAGGGTTTTCGTTCTACCACTGAAGTCTGACAATCGAAGTCTGATATTATCATTCTGGTCCCAAAAAGGACTTCATATGGAGTGTAACCCCCTAGAGAACTTCTTGGCAGATTATTAAGACTACGTTGGACACTTATTAGCTGTTTGACCCACCCGTCACCCGAGCCAAATACCCTAGCTGTTATAGATTGCTTTATGTCCCGTTTTTTTCTCTCAACTACCGAATTTCCCTCAGGATGGAATGGACTAGAGTACCGCAATGCAACGCCCAAATTGGCCATGGCCTCCTTGTAAGCTCGAGAGCTAAACGCATGACCCTGGTCAGAATGTAGCATGCCGACTGCGTATGTGCAAATAAAGACTCGCAAATCTTTTATAACAGTTTGAGCGTCAGCTGAGCGCTGAGGCCACACCCAAATGAATCTTGAACACGAATCCACTGCGACCATGATATATTTATAGTTACCATCCCTTTGTAAGGGACCGCAGTGGTCCAGGTAAACGCAAGCTAATGGTTCCCTGAGTCAGCACCCTCCCGCCAGCTCAGCGAACCCCAGCCAGGCCGCCGACAACCTCACGAAGTGGATCAGCAACTGCGCGGACGAACTCGCCCCTCTGAGGACCCCGCCCAGCAGACCCGGCAGCAAGAAAGCCCCATGGTTCACCGACGAACTCAAGAGCTCCAAGAAGAACTGCCGAGCACTCGAGAAAGTCTGGAGAAGGGAACCAACACCGGACAACATGACCACCCTCAAGCTTGCCACCCGGAAGCACCACCAACTGATCCGCGCCACCAAGAAAACTGCATTCAAGGACCGACTGGACAACAACGCACACAACTGCAAGGAACTCTTCAACATCGTGAAAGAGCTCTCCAACCCCAACGCCGGAAACAACGACATCACCCCATCGCAAGACCTCTGCAACTCCCTCGCCTCCTACTTCCACAACAAGATCGCGGACATACACAACAGCTTCAGCAGTCAACCATCGCACACAACGACCGCAGCAACGCCGCCCACCACCACCCTCCGCGCCTGGACTCCGATCAGCACCGATGACACCGTCCGCATGATGAACTCCATCCACTCCGGATCTCCGACCGACCCCTGCCCTCACCACGTCTTCAACAAGGCCGACGCTGTCATCGCACCCCACCTGCGGGACATCATCAACACCTCCTTCGACACCGCCACCTTCCCGGAGAGCTGGAAGCACGCCGAACTCAGCGCTCTACTAAAGAAACCAACAGCGGACCCCACCGAACTCAAGAACTACCGCCCCATCTCGCTCCTCCCGTTTCCAGCCAAAGTCATCTAGAAGACCGTCAACAAACAGCTGGCCGCCTTCCTCGAGACGAATGGATCCCTCGACCCCTCACAGTCTGGCGTCCGAGCCAACCACAGCACCGAGACCGCCCTCATCGCTGCCACCGATGACATCCGAGCCCTGATGGACAACGGAGAAACAGCGGCCCTCATCCTCCTAGACCTCTCCGCGGCATTCGACACTGTCTGCCACCGCACCCTAGTGCAGCGCCTCAGCAACGTCGGAATTCAGGAGAAGGCACTGGAATGGATCGTCTCCTTCCTCGACGGAAGAACACAGAGAGTCCGTCTACCACCGTACAAGTCAGAGGCCACCGAAGTCATCTGCGGCGTCCCTCAAGGATCCTCGCTGAGCCCCACCCTCTTCAACGTCTACATGAGCCCCCTCGCGCCCATCGCACGCCAACACAACCTGAACATCATCTCCTACGCCGACGACACCCAGCTGATCCTCTCACTGACCAACCACCCCGCCGCTTCCAGAGCCAACCTTCACGAAGGGATGAAAGATGTAGCCGAGTGGATGACGACCAGCCGCCTGAAACTGAACTCAGACAAGAAGGAAGTCCTCATCCTGGGCTCCTCGCCCTCCGCCTGGGACGACTCCTGGTGGCCCCCCGCCCTGGGCACCGCACCCACACCGACAGACCACGCACGCAACCTGGGCTTCATCCTGGACTCCTCCCTCTCCATGACCAGACAAGTCAACGCCGTCTCCTCGTCATGCTTCAACATCCTGCGCATGCTACGAAAGATCTTCCAGTGGATCCCCACCGAGACCAGGAAGACGGTCACCCAGGCCCTCGTCACCAGCCGACTGGACTACGGCAACGCCCTCTACGCCGGAACCACCGCCAAGCTCCAGAAGAGACTCCAGCGGATCCAGAACGCCTCAGCCAGACTCATCCTCGACATCCCCCGACGCAGCCACATCTCCGGACATCTGAGAGACCTCCACTGGCTCCCCGTCAACAAGAGAATCACCTTCCGTCTCCTCACCCACGCACACAAAGCCCTACACGACCAAGGCCCGAGCTACCTCAACAACCGCATCAACTTCTACGCTCCCAAACGCCACCTCCGATCAGCCAGTCACGCCCTCGCCGCCGTCCCCCGCATCCGAAGAACGACAACAGGAGGAAGGTCCTTCTCCCACCTGGCCGCCAAGACCTGGAACTCCCGACCGACCTGCGCCTGACCCAAGACCACCTTTCCTTCAGGAAGAAGCTCAAGACCTGGCTGTTCGGGCAGTAGCAGCACCCCCCCCCCCCCCCCAAGCGCCTTGAGACCCTCCGGGTAAGTAGTGCGCTCTATAAATGTCCATGATTGATCTGAAATTAACAGGGGCGTCTGCGCAGGACTTTTCACAGTGACTTTCATCTTTTGGCAGATTTCACATTACAAAACATAGTTTCTGGTTTGTTTCCTCATGCGCTGTCACCAGTATCTCTGTTTTAATAACGACACTGTGGCAGAAACACCTGCGTGTGCAGAGGCAAGCCCTTCATGTGCTGCTAAGATTAGTCCTAATCTATGTTCCATGTTTGGAAATACTCTATCCCCCACTCCATGGATTCGAGCAAACAGAAGATTATTCGCATCAGTTATGTATGAGTATTTGAGTGGAAAGCCTTTTGGTAATGTTTTACCACTGTCTTTGATTGAAGCATTGACAGCTAGTGTGAGAAGTTAGCCTGGCATATGATGTCCACTAGTTCTAGTGGGCTCCTTGCACCAGTCTAATCAACCCTTATTGATGGTGGTTGTAAAGTCAACCTTATAGAAAGCTATCCTAGTGGTAGCATGGACCAGCAATCAATAGGCTAAGACTTCAGAGAGCAGGTGAAGCTGTTTGTTTTACCAATTATAATCCCTTGATACCAAATGAAAGGACACCACACAAGGTATATATCAAATATATATGTATTTATTCTAAACACAACCCTTCTGCACTCTCTATGAGGTCAAAGTACATCACAAGTTACTCAATTGGCATACGATAAGTTGCACAATATACAGTAATGCCCTAGGGGCCTCACAAACCATATACTAAGAAAGTGGTATAAGAACCACGTCTGAAATAGAGAGTAGGCCTGGGGCCTGGGGAATCGCTGGGGCAACACTAAACAACCAAAGGTTAGGAAGTAGGAGGCCCACAGGAGACGCGTGCCGTGTCTAAACACAGTTGCGAGTTACCATTGACGTATAATGGGAAACAAAGAAGTTAGAAAGTTGCTGTTTAAGGGCACTTCCGGATGGACTACGACAAAACCCTTTAGACTAGGACACTTCGAGAGACAAGACCCACGGGAGCACCAGAGTACTCGTGTTACCTCTCCCAGGGAAGCTGGGTGCATAGGTGCCTTTTGGTGTCGGGTTTCGTCATCGTTTTCTATGGAGATCTGCAAAGAAGTGCTGCAGGCGACCAGAGGAAAAGTGTCCGGGTGGATCCAAGGGTGGATCGAAGATCTTAAGAACCTGAAAGCAGAGGGGACAGAGTCTGGGTCACTAGCCAGTGACCAGGAAGGAACCAGGCGATGTCGCGATGATCTCAGGTGAAGAGGTGAAGCTTGTCTCTGCAGCCACGAGGTCCAGGAGGTGTCGACGACGACCAGGAGCTGGATTCGAGCTGTCCCACGAAGGATCTAGTTGACTGCGGTGTCGTATCCGGATTTGACCCAACAAGCCTTGGCAAACGCAATCCACGCAGGAAGTGAAGATTGGGTTTGTTGCAGACCAGCAAGGTCTGTGGCGCTTCTACTTTGCAGAGAAGCTGGAACAGTCCTGGAGCAACCAGGAAAGCAGTGTAGTTCGAAAGAAAAGTCTTCAGGGGGCTCACTAGGCAACGGGCAAGGAACCGGGAAGACGTGTCGAGCTGAAATGCAAGAGTAGGCCCCACGCAGCACTCGTGGAGTGTGGAGGGCTGAGCTTCGGTGCAAATGGTGCTCAGGTCTGGGGCTTCTAGTACCCCAATGCACAACTGCGAGTTACCTCAGGAGTCGATGCAGTTAGCAAAATACAGGATGTCCAGTCCCACGTCTCTCGTGTCCGCCAAGGGTCTCATCTTTGCTGTGGATGTGGGTCGAAGTCTGAGAGTCCAGTTCCTGTGTTGCTGAGTCTTCGGGATCCGGCGGGAGCATCAACAAAGCAGACCGGCAAGTTACCGGTGGTGCCTGTTTGCACAGGGTGGTCACTCCTTGACCACAAGGGAGATGTCGTCCGTCTTCTAGTCAGATTAGAATGTCGAAGGTCCAAGAGTTCTGTATCAAAGTTTCGTTCCAGGAGAATCTAAAGTCCTGGGGACACAGCTCCTATACGTATACTAAGCTAAGGGGCTGGATTACCTGCTAGGTCCCTCCTATGGGTGGACCTGGGAAGGGGGTGGTTACACCCCTTTCCCTTTGTCCAGTTTTGCGCCAGAGCGGGCCTGGAGTGCCCCAGCAAATGGTTTTAACCGGGCTATGCATGGAGCACCTTGTGTATCCCAGGCAGTGTCTAGATGCATTCACTGAATGCAGCCCTCCCTGCCCCAATACACAAAACCCCTGTCTGGGGGGTGCTGGCACCTCCCTGGACAGGAAACGCCCTTGCTGGGGTTTCCCCCAGCAATCAGGAGGTCAGACTCGTGTCTGTGGCAGCAGCATCCATTTTGTGGTGCTGAGGCTCTGTTTAACTTTAACCGGGTAAAGCAGTAACTACATGTCTGCTCCCTCTAGAAGGGTGGAATTCTCCCCCACCCCCCCCCCCCCCCCGGACTGGCGGGAGGTAGTATTCCAAAGTGTTTGACACCTTACACAACATGTTTTGATAAAGCCAAGCTAAAGTTAGCATTAACCGCGAGGATTATAATGCACTTAAGAGTACATGGTATGGCTATATCATAGAACAGCTATAAGGAGGTGGTTCTGAAAGCTGCAGAGGGGCTCAGCTCATGCTAGGGCACCCTCTCACATAAAACTAAGCACTCTGCCTCCAGGATTGTTGAGGCCTGCCATAGGTGTGCCTTATAGGTGTATATGTGTCATATATATATATATATATATGTGTATATATATATATATATATATATATATATATATATATATATATATATATATATATATATATAAAGGTAGATATATAGGTAGATATAGGTATACTATATCTAAGTAAGGGGTGATTACACCACCTTACCCATGCTGGGTGAACAGCCTGTGGTGTCAGTTTGGAGGGCCAGCCAGGGGTGGCATAATACATGCTGCAGCCCTGGTAGGCCTTGGATGCACCTATGCCCTGGGTACCTATTGTACTGAAGAACCAGATTAACCCACGTACTGGGTCTCGGCGGCGGGGGAACCGCCCAAGCCTTCCAAACCCTTCATACGTAGTAAAAGGAGACACAGGAGCCTTCGTCTGCAGGAGGAACGCAGATTTATTTAAATAGCCCGGGCTATGGAACGGAGTCCCAAGCTTGTCAGAAACAAGACAGAGGAGGCTGCTGCTTTACTCCGCAGCTTACAAGCCTTTTATACTTTTTCATCTCAGTCTTTTGGCTGTTAGTTCATTGTTCAATCAGGGCAGTGTTTGTAGTTGATAACCAGATCCAGACGATGTTTGTAGATGGTGACCTGGTCAAGGCTTGGTACACAAATCATTGTTTACTCGACTTAATCAAGGCTCAGTCTTTCACGTCATTGTTTAATCACCTTGATCAAAGCCCGGTCTTTCAGGTCGTTGTTTAATCACCTTGATCAAGGCCCAGACGATTGTCCAGATAACCTGATCACGGTGTCAAGGATGTTTACCAGGCTGCTAGCAGGAGATGGAAAACAAATCATTTACACAGGGTGTGAGTGTCTTATGGCTTTCTGTTGAACTGCAAGAACGGGGGGGTTGGGTGTGCGACAGTTCCTGGGCAGAAATTCAGGCTGCAAGGTGGCTGTTGTCGTGTTAGTTAGATTTTCCTCAGGCATCAGCAGAAACGAACAGGTGGGTTGTGTGGAAGTATTTGACATGAGATTGCAATGAAAAAGCAATGGAGTCTCGGTACAAATTATGCCGATCAGAAGAACACTTCCTCAGACCCTGCTTTTGCCATTGAGTGGCAAATACTTTAAGAATTGTCAATGTTCATAAGGCCATCGGTTTCTTGTAGACAAACAGCGTCACCACGGTGGCCATGAAGCATTTACTATGTCGGAGACTGACATCTTGTTTCTGGATTCGGGTGTTTTGGACGGCTGCTATTGTGCTAAGCCAGGGACCTCTAGTGGCTGTCTGTGATTGGTGGTTGCTTCACCGGGCGCAGGTGCCAAGGGCCCTATGGCGTACCTTAGTCTGACACACCAGCACTACTCTCAGCCGGGGAAGATCACAGCCCTACAGCCTATAGGTACTTGGCGAAGTCTAGGGCAAGCCTTCCATTGGGGCCGCAAGTTGTATCGGTCGGAAGTAGGGACAGTATGATCGGGAAACAATTGTTCTTGGTGTTGAGCAGAGTTAAGGGAGAGTTCCACTCTTTCTTTCAGTATGCTGTCACTCTCTGCTTCCGTGGATGCAGTCTGGCATCGCTGAATGGGACAAACGTCTGGACTGTTTCTGTTTCTGAGTCTCCTTGTCCTTCCCTCACCCACTCATCATAGGGGAGGGGTAGAGGCACACGCCTGCAGTGCGACGAATGCACCCAATTCTTCCGACCTTCTACTTTCACTGCGGTGCGGGTGGCCAGTAACACCTGACTGGGCTGTGTCCAGCGGGGCTCGAGGCTCTTAGTCCGTTGAAAATTTTTCGCCAAGACCCAATCCTCAGGTTGGATGACGTGTCCTGGTCCCTCGCTTTTGTCAAGTATGGCCTCATGCACCTGGTGATAAAGAGTACGAAAGGTATTAGTCAGACTGTACAGATAATCAGTTAATACAGGGTATTCAACATCAGACAGTTTCTTGGGCCGCGGGACACCCCATACATTGGCAGGCCTCCCAAACACAATTTCATGGGGGGATAGCCCTATTCTGGTGTGGGCCGTTGTTCTTGTAGACAGTAGGGCTAAGGGCAGAGCATCAACCCAAGTGACACCTGTCTCGGCTACTATTTTGGCCATTTTCGTTTTTAGGATGCCATTGTACACCTCCACTAGACCTGCTGATTGGGGGTGGTTAGCTACATGAAATTTTTGTTCAATACTCAATGCTGTACAGACATATTCCATAATTTGAGCCGTAAAGTGGGTCCCGTTGTCACTCCAGACCAAGCAGGGCAAACCGAATCGTGGGAGGTACTCTTTTAATAGTACTTTGGCGGTAGTGATAGCAGTGCAGTCTTTGATGGGGTAGGCCCCCACCCATCGGCTGAAGGTACAGACCACTACTAGGACATATTTCAAATTGTTACTTCTGTCCATCTAGATGTAATCCATTTGAAGGACTTCAAAAGGGAAGGTAGGAGGAGAGAATCCTCCCTTAGGAGTAACTGTGCCTTTTTCTGGGTTATACATTAGGCAAATCATGCATGTTTTGACCAGTTTGTCAGCATATGCTGGTATCCTAGAGTTGTACCATGTAGGTTCCAACAGTTTACATATCCCTTTTGCACTGATGTGAGCAGGACCATGGGCAATCGTAACCAGTGGTAGCACGTGACTGTCAGGTAACATCCATTGTCTTTCCATAGTCATACGGACCCAGCAACCATCAATTCCCTACTTTGCTAATTGCTCCTTCCACACCCGTAGTTCCTCAGGAGTAGTATGGGACTGAATATCAATCACACTCTGTACTGTGTTTTCAACCATGCCCTCGTCTGCCACCCACCTAGCGGGACCTCCTACATACATTCCTTCCCTTTTCCTAAGAGCTGTTTGTAGCCTTCTAGTCAGCCAGGGCATTGCCTTTCCCAACATTATCTGTCACTTTCTTATGGGCCTTACATTTTATAATGGCCACCTTTCTGGGGAGTGTCAGGGAGTCTAGCAATCGGTGAATTAGGGGGCCATGTTGAATCTTGGTCCCATGGTAAGTAAGAAAATTCCTTTCTTTCTATAACCTCCCGAAGTTGTTCGCCACCCCGAAGGAATATTTCTGTCAGTATAAATATTTACCGTCATCCCTTTGCTTAACTCACACGCTCTAGTGTCGGCCACTAATTCTGCTGCTTCAGCAGAGCACTGCGGAATCTGAGCTGTTTCTACTACTCGCCCTAATGTCGTGAGGGAGTAGGCGGCTGAGGTGTTACCATCTGACCCTCTGAGACATGACCAGCCCACATACAGTGTACCTTCTGGTTCTGCTATCAGGGTATCCTGTAAGTCAACCCGTCCCTTCGTCTCCTCCTCTGTCCTTAATATGCAGTCATGGGTCTAAGCGTGCATCCTGAGTATCCAGTGGGAGTAATGTGGCGGGATTTAGTACAGTGCATCTTTTGATGTTAATGTGGCTGGAAAAGAGCATCAGTTCATATCCTGTGAGTCATGCGCTAGTGAGGTACTGTGTCTAGATGTTATTAAGGAGGGTATCTACAGAATGGGGGACCATCAGAGTCAGGGGGGAGTTCATGACGATCCCCGCACTCTGACGGACCATGAGGACGGCCGCAGCGGTCGCCCGTAGGCATCCTGGGGGAGCCTTTGCAACAGGATCTAAGGTGGCTGAAAAATAGGCACATGGCCGTTGGTGACCTCCTAACATCTGGGTCAGGACAGCGCATGCACAGCCGTCTGTCTCATGTACAAAAAGAAAAAATTGTTTGTTATAATCAGGAGTACCGAGGACTGGAGCAGTACACAGAGCCTTTTTTAAATCTTGGAAGGCCTGTGCATGCTCTCTAGTCCATGGAAAGTAACTGTCTGATATGTCTTTAGTGGTGAGGGCAAGAAGAGGTTTGACCATGGCCGAAAAAGTGGAAATCCACTGTCTACAGTATGAGGTTAGGCCTATGAAGCCTTGCACCTGCTTTTGTGTTCGTGGGGCCGTCATAGCATTGATTATGGCTACACGATCTGCGGTGAGCTGCCTTCCCTCCTTCGAGAGGAGATTACCTAAATTGGTCACCTTCTCTTGACAAAACTGAAGCTTTTTTAAAGAGACTTTGTGATTATGGAGGGCAAGGTGGCGTAACAAACAGAGAGTAGCTTCTTTACATGCTGGGGCAGAATTAGCAGCAATGAGGAGGTCATCTACATATTGTAATAGTGTGGCCTTATCAGGAAGTTCCAAGGAATCTAGTTGACTTTTTAGGGCTTGACTATAGATACTAGGGCTCTCGGAGAAACCTTTAGGGGCGCGGCAGAATCTAAAGCTCCGCCCACCAAGGGAGAAACCAAAAAAATGTCTGCTGTCAGGATGTATAGGAATGCTGAAAAAAGCATTCTTCAGGTCTATGACAGAAAAGTGCGTGGCGTCAGAAGGGACCATCGTTAAGAGGACTGTAATGTCGGGGACAACAGGATGTTGAGAGATTGTTATTTTGTTAAGGGCTCTCAGGTCAATCACAAATCTGTATATTTTAGGGGAGAGAGCATCTCCATTGGTCTTTTTAAGAACGGGAATAATGGGACTGTTACAGATATTGCCACGTGTCTCCTCCACTACGCCCTTGTCCATTAATTCAGATATTATTGTTAAAAGGGCCATTTCTCCTTCCGCGGGCAGTCGATACTGCCGGAGGCGGGGGAGAAGTGCACCTTGCTGGATGCATACCACATGAGAGGATATGTTGAGACACCCTACATCAGTGTCTGATGATGCCCAGAGGGAGGAAGGTAAAGACTGCAACTCTGGTGGGAAGGGACCTGATAGATACATATAGGAAGCTGTGGTGGGGGAAATTGTTAGGGATACACCTTGAGGACTACATGATATGGTCGCATACAGAGCTTTCAGTAAATCCATGCCGAACAAGTTTTCACTGCAACCTGTAGTAAGGACCAAGGGAGCGTCAACATGTGCAGGACCAATATTGAGAGGAAGGGGTTCAGAGACAGGGCTGGTCACAGGTGTTCCTGCAAAACCCACGGAGACATTCATATTGCCAGAAAGGGGTGCCTCCGGGACTGACAGACGTGCAGTACAAGACCTGGTGTACCAGTATCCAAAAGAAAATTCTGATCGTTCCCCACAACTGACATTTGAACATACTGGCCCCTTTGATCTATTGGAATTTGCACTCTGGTAATACCCCTTTCCTGGCTGTCCTATGCTTGGTAGGACCCTGTCTCATCAACTTCATCATAATCAATATTGTAATAAGTGCGTGTTGCTTCGTACTCATCAAACCTATTGGCCGGGCGCTGTCGGATAGGAGCGTCATCCCTGGGCCTTCGTTCTTTATCCTGTGGATGGGGCGGGCCATGGTCCCTAGTCGACCTCAACTCCCTGGGAGCGCGAGGCCGAGTCTTCCCTGATCGGATGTTTTCAGCTAACACAGGACACTCATCTATCCAATGGCCGTACCCCTTACAATAAGCACACTGATCTGTTTGGAGGGCTCCCGTACGTTGAGGGCTGGAGGGGGTAGACTGGTGAGCCCTCGGAGGGGGTTGGGGTATGAAATTCCCGCGGGCATCGGGACTTCGGGGAGGGTAAGCCTGCTGCAAAGGAAGTGCCTTAGTCTTAAGATCCCTAACCTTCTTACTTTCCTAGTCTCTATCTTCATTCTCCCTATTCTCGTGATATTGTGCCATAGCCAAGATACCAGTCATAGTTTGGGCAGACCACGTGCTTTCAACTTTCTTAAGCCTGGCAAGGATCTCAGGAAGCAAGTTGCTGACAAACTTATCGACAAATACTGGGCCAGAACCTGGGGTCTGGGTATCCAAACCACTATGTCCCTTGTATTCTGTCTCAAAACGGACAAAGAAGTCAGCCACATTCTCATCTTTTCGCTGCCTACAGGCGTTTATTTTATCCCAGTTAATGACAGTTTCCGGCAAAAGTGTTTTCATAAACATTATTATTTTACCGGGCAAAGTCAGGATGACAGCTTCTGGTTTAGTCCCTCCTACTCTTGCTTCTTCCATAGCCTCTAGGTCAGCCCATTTATCTCCCAACGCTACTTTATGGTCAGTATGTCGAGTTTTGGCCCAAATTTCAGTGAGGACAACTGTACCAAAAAGTAAATCTATATCCTCAAGAAATCTATATCCTCAAGAACGAGAGTACCTGTAGATATAATCTGACCTAATTCTCTGTGAAAGGCAGCCGGATTCTTTCGGGGATCTGGTAATTGTCCTTTTAACTGCATTACTTCTGACCTTTTCCAAGGAACATGAACCCAAAGCCTGCGCAAGTGTGCCTCAACAGCCCCTCGGCCATTATTTTGGGCATCGGTAAGTGCGTTAACAAAGACAGGGGCCGCCTCTCTCATTGGCATAGCTGTTTCTAGAGGGGTGTTGGGAAAAGCAGTCATATCACGGTAAGCCATTAAAGCTTCTTTGGCCGTTCCGTCCTCCAGGACTTTCTGGTGTGATTATTGGTTCGCAGACCCACCACCGGGGTTGGTATTTGCTGGGGTATCTATTCTACGGTAAGGAATCTACCACTAACGTGTCTCTTTCAGATGCACAAGTTACTACTTGTGTAACAATATATCTGTAAGAGACATTAGTTAGTGATAGATTCCTTACCGACTCACCCATCCTCCCCGTTCTGCGAACCGATATCTAGGGTTAAGGTCATCCCCTTTCAGGGCCCTAGTTTCATGGCACTAGTGTTGGTTTTTATCATGGCTCTGCTTTTCTGGCGCGGAAAAGCTGTGTATAAGAACGGACGTCAGCACGCGGAGGCAGCGTCTAAGTACTCCGTCGACGTCATCACGACGACGTACGCGGAGCCGCGGACGACGCCTACCGACGCACATGGGTACTGCTACGCAAAAAATTTCCGGATTCAGTCTGATGCCTGGGGATATTCTACGGTAAGGAATCTATCACTAACTAATGTCTCTTACAGATATATCGTTACACAAGTAGTAACTTGTGCAACGTGTACCTAAAGGCTTCCCCACCTGGGCATTCCGTAATTCAAAACAGCTATTAATTACAGGGCAGTTCCCAGAAATTTGTCATTAAGCCCCTTGGTATCACTTTTGAGCTTAAAAATCCATTCCTGTTCCCTAATGAACAGAAATCCCCCAAGGCCCCCCCTCCCCCCGGCTATATTTAAAAAAAGGATAGGGACCGCAAGGACCACCTTCCTAGGGCTGTTAAAAGCCTTTGGGACCACTATCTCCCTGGGGCTAAATAAATCAAAATGTAGGGGGTCTGGGCCGACCCCTGGCCCACTCCCTTAAATTTGCCCGGGAACGGGGGGGGGTTCCCCATTAAGTTGTTGCAGGGCCATTTAAGCCCTACAGCTAATTTCACAGAAATGAAACCTCAATGGAAGTCACTTACAAATATAAACATAGGAGGTGCTCCCGATGAAGCTCCACTTCTGTAAAGGATAAGTGATCCTAAATCCTGGGATTGGCGAAGGCAAAGCAAGTGTGTTTTCTCAGCAATTCCATATTGACGATCAGAGATCCTTCGTGTAGGTGACTGTGTCGTTGATCTGTTGGAGCGCAATCTGTATGTAACTATTACGAGTGGGTTGTTTGTTGTCCTGTCTTAGTGAGAGCAGAGTCCTTGGTTCTCCCTTAAATTGCTAAGAGTATTTAAATGTGCAAATCACTCAGAAGCTACGCCTTTCTGGCCCTCCCACCTTAGTAATATGCAACGGTCTTCCTGCCTTTTGCCAGGATGATAGACAGATTAACGAGAGGCCTCCCATTGCATTTCCCACCAATTTTGGTGAGGAATTTTGATGTCAAGGAATATGAGGACCTCTTCACCAAACCTTGTTTGGTGGAGATTTGCCTCTTTGTAGTCTTGTTGTCTTCTCTGTAGGAGTATTCACGTTACCTCATATTTCTGGATAAAGACTCACCAGGAACAATCACATTGTCAAAACGCACACAAGGTCACTGTTGACATTTCCTCGTGCTCCATTACACAGCTGTAGTGTAGAATACATACTGGGCATTTACCCATGGTGCTAGCACTTAGTAATTAAAGAGTAGAAAGTACTCCACTTGGTAAGCTAGTTTGTGGAAAACTAGGAGAACGAAGGAGGGAGCCTGTCCAAAAAAAAACTGGAAAGCAGGGTATGAGGAAATCTCCCCATCCCCAAAAGACTCCAAACTAAGACTGACATGCCGAAATAAATATTTCTTTGTGAATGGCTTTCAGCAGTTTGGTTTCTACAGCCTGGTGAAAAACAATCATTATAAAAAAAAGAATTCAAGAATGGTTAGATCAAAAAAAAATTCCATAATAATTTTCTTCATGTTAGTTTTCCACCAAAACACACATAACCCATCTACCATTGTAAACTTGTGTGATGCTGGTTTTGCATTTGTAATAAATAAGAGAGCTTCTAGCTCATGCCTCTGAAAAATGGCATCATTGTAGATTTTTAACATCGGTCTACATTTTGTCCAACAGGACACTCTTTCGGGAATGGCTGAAGTCGTTTATGTGGATTTGTTAGAGGGCGATACAGAATGCCATGTTCGATTTAAAAGTCCAGAAGATGCTCAGCTTATAGTAAAGCAGCAAACCGAAATAGCACGGGAGAAGAAATGGGAGCTAAGCGTACTTTCAGGTGAGAATTCAACTTAAAGTACTCCACATTTGATAACGAGAAATTGACGATGTATCAAACTTTTTTTTCTTTTTAATTTTTTTTGTTTTAGGTGAGCCATTGCACATTCTAATGTGTGCAGTGCAGAAACATTTCTAATATCGCTCTATGGTTTGGGTAAAACGCACTGTGCCTTTTGCTTGATGTATGAGATGGGTTTATTAAGATTTTCTTCATGATACAACTGAATTATCTCATGTTGGGGAGGTGAAATGTGTTTCTGCTGGGGTTAGAAAGACTATATGTTTTGCTGCTCTTGCTCACTTGACACAATGATCGTATTTTTCTGAAAGTGCAAAAATTTCTTTCTCAATTCCTTTAAAAAAAAAATGTAATTGTTAAGCTAGTACAAAAAAGAAAAGCAGTAAAGCATTGTAGGAAGGGGGGAGTCTCTGGTTGGCGCAGTGTAACACTGGCGACAAGCAGGGCCTCTCTCTTCCTCGTCAGGGCTGAGGGTTACCTTCAAGACAACCTCTGCTTACCCTCTAGGTAGTGTGGCTTAAGCAGTCTTAGGCTAATCTCTGGGGCATGTAGGGTTAAACATTTGCAATATTATACCATCACCACCAACCCACCACACAATGACACCAAACTGTATTTGTGAAAATATATCTCTTTATATAAATCTCAAGCAGGCTTGTAAATACAGTCTTGGTTACTTTGAAAGCAGGTTCCAGTTACTCTTTATCAATGTCACAGTTCTTTCTCAGCTTGTCTTTCTTATTCCTCACACACGATCTTGGGTGAGGCTTTCCTGTTCAAGTTCAGTAAAAACAAAGGTGGAGTTGCCTGCTGGGGGCCTTGGTGCACCTCCGATGGCTGACTGGGCCCGACCGGCCCGGGCTCACGCGTCTAGCGGGAGCGGCGGCAGGTTGGTTCGAGTCCGCCTCTCTGAGCGAGACGCACGGTTGTGCGCGACTGGCGGGGGAGAGGGCGGGGGCCCTGGGAGCGCTCTTCACGCGGCTCCGAGGACTTGGCTGATCAGAGGGCGGTGCAAGCGGGCAGGCCAGATGCTCGCACCGCGGGGGCAACAACAGTACCTTTGTCTTTCTTGAGCAGGATCGAGGCAATCCGAGCGCAGGTCAGCGCGGTGATCCGCGTCGCGGTGTCTTCCTCCCGGGGTTGGAGCGAGCAGCGGCTCGGCTCGAGCTCGGAGGTTGGCGTTGCGGCGCGGGCCGGGCCACAGGGACGGAGAGCCTCGGCGTTTCCACAGAGGGGCACCCGCAGGGGGGCGGCAATCCACAGAGCACACCACCAACAATCCAGGCGGCGTTCTTGTACCCCACGCAGCAGCTGTTTCTCGGACAGCGGCGGCGCGTTCAGGGGCACAAGTCACGGAGGGGTGCAAGCAGGCACCGGGCACAACCTTTCTTTACGTTGCGAGCTGCGGCTCGGGGTCAGTCACGGTGCTCAGATCAGCGGGGCTAATCTTTGCGATGCTTCTGGACCGGACAGGCAGCAGTCACGGTGTTCAGAACGGGGGCACACCCAGAGCGTTGCTGAAGAGCGCGATGGTCACAGCGCGCTCCGCTTTTCCTGGATAGGCGTGCAGAGGGAAAGCAGCGGTCCACAGCGGTTCCTCTGTCAGGGGGTAGCGCTCACTGTTCCTGGAGCGCTGGTCAGGGGGCAAGTTCACAGGCAAGCCCTTGGAGATCTTTCAGCAGAGTTTGGCACAAAGTTTCAATAAGCAAAAGTCTTTGGTAGTCTTTTCTTTCCTCTCCTTTGGCAGCAAGGCACCAGACACAGGCCAGAGACAGCACTCCTCCTTGTCCTTCCAGGTCCTTCTCTTCGGGCAGAGTTTCTTCTGTAGCACAAACAGGATCTAATTTACAAGGAGCAGGGCTCCTACTTTTATACCCAGTTTCTTTTGTTCTAGCAAGCCAGGGGGGCCTCTGCATAACTGCTCCAGTCTCTGAGTACTTGTTGTGGGTACTTATGACTTCTGCATTCAGTGTGAGGGCAGGCACATCAGCCGCTCCCCAGGGGGGCGGAGCCGGCATTGAGAGGGCAGGAGTGGCCTGAGTACTTTGTTGACAAGCTTCGGTCCTTCCTGGGCCAGGTGCAGGCTGAGTCATCAGTCGCTCCCCAGGAGGGCGGAGCCAGCATTGTGGTGGCAGGGGCACAGCCTGATGCATCATTCAGGGGAAACTCCCACCACCCATTAAGGGGTCCTCCTGCTAATCACTACCTGTCAACTCCCAGCCCTGTCACTCACACACACCAGACAGTCAGATCCACATCCAAGCAGAGGCGGGCTGAAATGGTTAGGCAAGCAAATGCTAACTTTCTAAAAGTAGCATTTGCAAACACAGGATATTAAAATAAACTTTACTAAAAGAAGTATTTTATTATTCTGAGTTCAGGCATACTAAACATGAATTTCTACCATGTTCCCTGAGCCTGCTGGGATTATAGAGTGTACTAATTCCAGCAGCCCATCTGGCCTAGAAGGGAACAGGTAGCCTTACAATAGTGAAAAACGACTTTGGCAGTAATTCACTATTAGAACATGCCACACACATCAGGGCATGTTCTACCTTACACTTACAATGCACCCTGCCCTCTGGCCTACCATAGGGGTGACTAATATGAAGGTTAAGGGAAGGTTTAGGGGCTGGCAAGTGTGTGCACTTGCCCAGCCAGGGTGACAGTACCAGACTGCACGCAGGTTCTGCAATGGCAGACCCTAGACACATTTTAAGGCTGCTTCTGTGGGTGGCGCAACCAGCGCTGCAGGCCCACTAGCAGTGTTGGCATTCACAAGCCCTGGCACTCCTGGTGCACTTTACTAGGGACTAACAGTAAATCCAATGAACCAATCATGGACATCAATCACATGTACACTTTACAGTAGGGAGAGCATATGCACTTTAGCACTGGTCAGCAGTGGTAAAGTGCCCAGAGTCATTAAACCAACAAAAATAGGTCAGAGAGAGTATTGGAGGAAGGCAAAAAGTTTAGGGATGACCCTGCCAAGAGGCCCAGGTCCAACAAGCATTATATATTATATTAGGAACAGGCATCACAAAAATTAATGTACACGTCCGAGATTCATGACAAATAATAAATAGAAGAAAAGTCAGAGACAAAAGATAGACAAAACTTTAAAGGGAAAATCATTAAATGGCCAAAGAACGATATTTCATTAACTATTATGCTTAAAAAAAGGGAAATCTAGCATTAGATTGCATATATCACAATTACTAAAAATTCAGTTGTTCAGACAGTTTCCCCCAAGGTTTCTCAATTCTAAAGTGTTATTTATGGTTTGCCTGTAGACTTCCAGTGGCTTTGTTTTGCTATTTACTTGAAAATGTTCTGACTTTTCAGCAGTTAGCTTGTCAACAATGAGGCAGTGAGCATACTGCCATTGAGACTCTGTTGCTTCAATATAAACAGAGATTTCTAGTATTTCCTCTACCTCAATTTGTGTTTCATTTCTCAATCCGGTTTGTTGAAACAGCTATTTTTTTTATGTTCCTTTCTGTTTTAGGTTCATGATAAGTTAGTTGAGGTTTTGCATCTCAAAATTTGAACACAATACCCAGTTTACGCCAGGCCTCTAATTTGTGAGTCAACAATAGGATTATCAACAAAGTGAAGGGAGCTAGGTTAAAGGTTACCTTCTTGGTATTGCATTTGACAGTTGCCTAGCACCACTGCCACTTGCATGGTCCTGAAGCACACTGAAGTCCTTATCTAATTTATTGTTATCTGGGGCTAGCGTGGATGGTTAGTATGATGTAATTTCTAAGTGACTCACGTGGGAATTGTTTTTGTTGGTTTTTTGGGGAGCGAGGACCTGACGTTGGGTGGATACAGGGATGTGTGTTTAGGAGTTCTGCTTCATTGTAAATGCCACCTTTGGATCCACTCTTGGGAAATGGAACTTTCCCCATTTTGGGAATCTTTCACAAACCCATATACATAAACCTATTACAAACAGTAAGGTGTTTGTGTGTACTTGAGGGGTCATCCTGAATGCTCTTCCAAAATACATTTTCATTTTTGAAATAAGGAATACATTGGCTACAGGAAGCAATATTTCCCATCTTTTTTTGTTCTTAAAAATGTAGTCAGTTGACTTAGTGGAAATGTTTAGTTGACTAAAAAGTACACTGTTTTTACCATTATTAAAGCTGAAATGTACCAGTGATATGGGCTGTTTCAGAATACAGAACTCAATTTGCACTTCTAAAAATTCCTAAAGATGCAGCTTACCACCATGCCCTGTATAATTAGACTACAAGTCCATGTCTCCCAACGAAAGATCTTCGAACACTGCAGCCTTTACACAAAGATGTTTGTGACAAACTCAGTATTCTGTGGCCACCATCCTTTCTTTTTCATAAATGCCCTTCCAGGCTTCGTTTTGGCACTCATCGCATGACGTTTGATGTTGAGATCCATTGCAGTGTCAAACTTGTGAAAGGTGAGCCTCTCTTTTTCCAGTTCGAACATTAGCATGAACTATATAAATTATTTGATAGACCATTTCTTTATTTCTTCTCCAGCTCTTCCAAGTGCTGTCCAAATATCCCATGTTTTGGTTTGTTGAAATCTGATTGGACTACACACAAAAGTCCTTTGCAGAAAAGAAAAAGGCCACAACAGCGCCTTGACAGTATGATTGGTGCAGGAGAGATCCCGGTCATGCCAACATCCTGTGACTTCACACCCTTTTCACTAATCCATACTTAAAGGATATGCCTACATATTTATGTGTATGTTTGCCAGTTTTCCTGCCTTTCTTCAAGTCCCTGTTACCTTTTCTGCTTTTCTTGTGCCCTACCATGTTTCAGACTAATCCTTCCCTGTTGCCAAAATACCAAAGATACCCTTTTCGTACTTTTTGAAAACATATTTGATTGAGTTTTAGTAACAAGCAGAGCATTCTTGCGGGCCCATATAATCCCTCCCTCCGTCAGTTTTCCAGAGATTGTTCGCCCGCATCCTCACAATATACAGCCATTACAATATGTTATGTTATGTTATATGCATTTATATCATGCGCAGCTACTCAGGAGTGTCCCGGCGCAGTACCTTGCGAGCAAATGGGAGTCAGAGGAGTTCTATACAAAGAGCAGTGCTTTCAACCGTTTCCTGAATAGCTTGGCATCTTGGATGCAGCGCAGTTCCAAAGGGACTGCGTTCCAAGCCTCAGCAGCTATATCGGCCAGAGAGCTGCCGCCCATCCTCACCCGACGGAAACGGGGAATCACTGCGAGGAACTGTGCCATAGAACGTAGGTTTCTTGAGGGCACGTAGAATTTAAACCGCTTCCTGAGGTAGCCAGGGCCAGACTGAGACAGGGCTGCGTGCACTGTTGGAAGGGCTTTAAATCTCACTCTTTCGGCAACCGGCAGCCAGTGGAGATCACAAAGATGTTGTCGTATGTTTGACCTCCGAGAGATATTAAAAAAAATCCTGGCTGCGGCATTCTGGATAGACTGAAGTTTTTCCAACTGGTAACCAGGAACGCCCACATAAAGAGAGTTTGGATAATCAATGCGTGACAATATTAGGGTGCGGGTGTCCATCTCTTTAGCCGGCTGTGGTAGAAGTGGCAGAAAGTGATTTTAGGATACCAAAACATTATCCGGCTAAACCTGCGATCCTCATTAAACCCGATCCCCAGATTTTTTACAGGTTGGCCCTCTGAATTGGGTTACGGATATTCGGACGGCCAAAGGGAGTCCTTGAATTGAGAAGGAAAGGTACCGTACAAGAGGATTTCGGACTTGTTGCACTTAAGCTCTGCAGCATGAAGCCATTTAAAAACGTCCGACAAGCAGGCTCTGGCCTGAGCCAGAGAAGAGTCATCTTTACTCCAGGTAAAGAGGAGCTGGATGTCATCAGCGTAGGCGATAACCTTAGCCCCCAGCTCCATTTCCAGATAAATCAGAGGAGTCATATAAATATTAAAAAGAAGAGAGCTTAGGGTAGAACCCTGAGGAACTCCAGTGGACAGAGCTTGTGGCGAAGAGATGAGCATTGGTCCAAAAAAGAACCAACCCAATGCAGCGCAGACCCTGTCACTCCAATGTTAGCCAACCGGGCAAGCAACAGTGAGTGAGGGATGGTATTGAATGCCGTAGAGAGGTCTAATAAAATCAGAGCCGCCCTGCCGCCAGCGTCCAAACACACACTGATGGCCTCAGTCACTTCAACCAAGGCTGACTCCGTGCTATACTTGGCCCTAAATCCAGATTGAGCTGGATGGAACAGGCCTTCCTCTTCCATGAAGGCAGTAAGTTGTCTATTTACCGCCTTCTCACAGACTGCTGGCAGAAGCGAAATTGGCCAGTAACTTGTAAGGATCAAGCAATGGCTTTTTCAGCATAGGCAAGAGTTTGGCTTGCTTCCACGTCAGACCATGGCTATCCTTAGGGATAGATTAATCATAGTGTTAACCTCTAGGTTAACTATCTCAGCCACAGATGCCAGCAGCCTGGCCGCGCAGGGATATGACGGTGAACCAGATTTAAGAGCCTTTACAATTGCCAAAGAATCTTGCAGAGTGATGGAGGAAAAAGCAGAAAGAACAGAGGATACATGTGGTTCCCCTAGTGCGGTTGTCAGGACAGCGCCCTCAACTGTTAAAGTCATGGTTGAGGATCTCTTAAAATTTTCTTTAATTGCCAGAATTTTATCCATTAAAAAAGCTAGATAATTTCTCACACCAAGCAGCCGACGTAGGAAGAATAGTACTTTCCGCCTTTTGTGCCTGGAAACTCTGTACAATGGAGAAAATTTCCTTAGCATTATTTTTTGAAAGAGCAATTCTCTCAGCATAGTACATGCTTTTAGCCTCCAGAAGGGCAGCATAATACAGTTTTTGAGCTTTCCTCAATTGCCCTTTAGCCAGGGGGCAATAGGATTGACGCCAGCTCTGCTCTAATTGTTTACATACCCTCTTCTGAGTTTTGAGCTCCTCCGTACACCAAGGTATTGAAGGGTATTCTCTGCTTCGTCTGGGGGGAAAGGAAGAGTAAGTAAGCTTGACCGCCTGAGTGATCCAGCTGTTAACATTTTCCCAAGCAACCTCCACATCTTGGGCTTAGACTCCATCAAGGCTGATCTGAAGGCGTCAGGATTGATTTTGTGTGCCAGCTTGTGCTGGGTGGTTTTTTTGGGGGCGAGAGGGTCTTTAAGACACCAGGAGAACGGAATAACAGCATGATCAGTCCAGGTAACTTGAAAAGGGGGTTTAATAATAATGGGAAACTTAGAGCCCAGGATGTGACCTCCACAGTGGGTAGGGGAATTAACCCATTGGGATAGCTGGGCCAGGTGTAATGAATCAATGAACTCCCTCGTATCCCCTTCCTCAGTACAGTCTAAATGGATGTTTAAATCCCAGAGAAGAAGAAAGTGGGAGAAATGCAATGAGCGAGGGATAATAATGTCATCCAATGCTTTCAAAAAGGTGCCTGCAGGACCAGGAGGTCTGTAGACCAAAATACCACCCAGCGAGAATTGTGGGGAGATGGTAAGGGACAAGGCCTCTCCATCTCCAAAGCTCACAATATCACCTTGTTGAAAGGACCACTTTTCCCTATACACCACTGCAACCCCGCCTCCTCTGCCTGTTATGCAATCGGTCGAGGACACTTTAAAACCCCTGGGAATAGCTAATTCTATAACAGGGTTGGCAAACTCATGGAGCCACGTCTCCGTGATGAAAAGCAGATCCAGAGAGTCAGCCTCGATAAGGTCCGAAACATCCTGAAAGTGACAGACCAAGAAGTGAGTGTTAATAAGGGCTGCCTGGATAGAGGGGCCCGCTTGACTGTCTCCTCCCAGGAACACTGGGGCGGTAGAGTCTGTGGTGCGCAATGAAAAGATACACAACTCACAAGTAGTGTTTGGGTTTTCCAAGACCTCCCAAGGGAGGCAGGTTAATGAGGAGTACGAAGCTGGCACAGCTCGGCCCTACTGTACCTTTGGGGTGCAACCGAAAGTCGTGGGATGAAACAAACATAGTGGCTGGCGCTGGCCGATTCCGGGACGCTGACGGGCGCACAATATACAGCAATGGTCCACCATTGTTACTTTGAACTTCAAAGATGCACATGCCTTGTGAGTGCATTTGTAACATTTAACAGTAAACAAAGAACAATACTAGCCGTGCAGTGGACGGAGTTGCTGTTCACATTATGTAAAAGGATGTTGAGTGGGGAGAGTTGGAGGGGGGTGAGTTTGCGTGGTGGAGGCATTAAGCCAATGTACCTTTTTTGTACTTGATGTTTAATATGGAAGCATTGAACCATGCTGTTCCAACAATGATCGAAATATGCTCAATTGTTCTTCCATTGATATATATATATATATATATATATATATATATATATATATATATATATATATATATACACACACATCGATTGGGTGCCTTTTTAAATTTACACCCTCCTGCTAAAATGTTGCGATCAATATCTTACCTTACGATCTTCAGACTTTTACAGCATGTTCCTGGACCTGATTTTTGGGTATTTAAGAGAGCCGTCTCCAGCACATCCTCAGCACCAAAGCGGTTCACTAAAATCAGCAAGATCTCTTGTTTTCCACTTATGGCGGGGAAAAAAATCCCCCTCTTTCTCCTCTCATCCTATCCTTTTGTCTTGTTCTCTTTTCCTCCATGCCTCCTTCTATAGCCCAGTTGGTTCCTCCTCATCCTCCTATGCTTTTTCTTACCCCTGCTGTAGGAAATGGCTTACTGTTTGAAGGGGGGGGGGGGGGGCCTTCTCAAGCAACAACCACAAATTCTGTCAGTGTTAAGTCACAAGCAATCCCAAATTACCTATGCTTAACTCTCTGGTAGCTTGGCAGAAAAGCAGTTTGGCTTAACTTACCGATGAGCTGTGGGCTGCAGTGTGGGGTCCTGCATCGAGGATGCGTTGCGCAGCAGCAATTCCAGGGAGCTGCGGGTCTGCGATGTGAGGTCCTGCATTAAGGATGCGTGGCACAGCAGTGGTACAGAAGAGATGCAAGGCCGAAATGCAAGGACCTGCATCAAGGAGGCAGCGTGTAGCAATGGTTCTAAAGAGGTGGGAGGTCCTTCCTCTGGTATGTGTTGCGCAATGGTAGTTCCAATGCAGACCTGCAATGTGTCGCGCTGTGTAAATTCAGTGACCACAGCTGGGCTAGCAGAGCATTTTCAGGCCACTTCCAAGGGTCCACGCCTGAGGTAGCACCACTAAAGACTCACAGCAGACAGAATCCAGGTTCTGGGTTTGATGTGGTTGGAACCTTTTCTCTCTTTCTGAGGGTATGATTAGGAGGCCATCCATCTAGTCCTTGGTGTCATTCTTGTGGTCCTGGGTTCAAGATGCAGGTCCAGTCCTTTTTTTCTCAGGTAGCAGTGCAGCACCGCAGTCCGTTTGAGTCTTCCACAGGTCCAAAGGTGTACTGAAGAGCTTGGTCTGAGGGTCCAATATTTTTACCTAGTGCCAGCTTTGAAGTAGGAGAAGGTTCAGTATATTTCCATCCACAGAGGTGTCAGGAATTTCCTACCTCCATGCCCTGGCCACAGCCTGTCTAGGGACACAAAAGACTTGTGTTAAACCCTTTGTGAGTGTACTCATCAGAACCTTTCTGATGTGCAAGATTGGTAAGTGACAGCTCCTCCCCCTCATCCAGTCAGAGATGGCCCATTTTACAAATACCTAGTCCCCCTTTGTCTCACTGTCTGGGAGCAATACACAAAGACCAGCTGGCAACTACATCTAGTCTTGTGACCCAGGATACAAGCTGCAGGCACCTAATGGTTAGGAAAAGAAAATGCCAACTTTCTATTGAGCACAATGAGAGTTTATTTCTCATTACCCCAAAGAGATTTGAGAACCCTATGAACCATTCTTTGAGCCCTCCTACTGAACATGAGAGAGAACCGTAGGGAAAGGAAAATCAGTACAGTCTATAGTTCTTCTAATACCGTTAGCTGAAAATTTAATTCGGATTACCTGCGGTACATCCATATTCACAGGTCTCAGGGCGGTACCTTCTTCCGGGTTCCCTCCCGGGGCTGGTGCTGATTGGGCGAGTGTGTGGAGGCGGAGCTGAATACTAGCCCGTCCTCTACATAAACCCATAACATATCGCAGCTCCCCCTGATGATACGCGCTAAAACGACCATATGTTTTTGCAGCGCGACCTAACAACATCGAAATCGTGCTTGTGATTGATTTTAAAATTGTGCTTGTGATTGATTTTAAAATTGCACCTTTGGACCTCTAATTATCACTCCCCCTGATGTGATGCGCGTGAACGATTGTATGTTCACAGCGCGACTAGAAAGCTTTTTTGCTTTGCTGTGTGTTTAATTGGTAAATTGCACTTCGTACCTTTTAAAAATAGAACCGCACTATTCCCCATTGAGGCACTTGTCGCCCCTGCAACCCAGGTCCACCGCAAGCATTCGGCTTGTTTGTGTGGAGGGTGCAGGGCGGTACCTTCTTCCGAGTTCCCTCCCGGGGCTGGCGCTGATTGGGCGAGTGAGTGGAGGCGGAGGTGAATACTAGCCCGTCCTCTACATAAACCCGATGCCCTCAAACACGCGAAGCGGGAACGCGCAGCGTCCGCGCCGTCCAACCGCTGAAGACCCGCCAAAGACCAGCCCGTCTGTGCCCGTCCGGGCCAGGACGGGGCACGGGGCAGAGGGCTATTCCTCGCCGACCACGAATAAATTGGTATTGTCTTCCCGATTTTTTTAAATCACTCCGCCCCACAACACACGCTAATTGTACAACACTTAAGGTACCGCTTTTTAGGTTTCGGCCTGGCGATCTGCGCAAGCAGTTCGCGCAGGCGAAAACTTTTGTCAGAGTAGTATGGCTGTGGTCCCGCCCGTCTCTTTCATTGGCTAGCTCCATAAATGGAGGCTAGCCATTGGAAGAGGCATCTGTCCGTCATTCACGGAGCAGATTCGTGGGCGTTCCTGAGATTTTTTCCCTCTTCGCCCGTCATGATTTTGTCATGAAGTTGTGGGCGTGTACTTTTTTTTTTCTTTTCACCGATGTTTTTCTTCATTGATGACCTCGTCCCTGTCCCGCGTGGTTGTATCCTGACCACCTTCTCGCCGTCCGGCCCCCCTCCCGCTGTCCTTGGCTTTGGCCCCCCCTTCGCAGATCACTACAGTCGACGCTTGATTACAAATCTGGTCAAAATGGCGAAGGGGCGGCTGCGAGGTCCGTGCAGGAGGGGCCGAGCTTGGAGGTACAGGCAGAGGGCAGGGCTGTAGTGTGTGTGTGTGTAGGGTTGTATGCCGCTGTAAGGACGCAGTTGAAAGGGAGGGCTTCGGGCTGGCAGTCTGGGGTGTGCAGGTTCGAGTTAGGCGGCTCTGAACCCCCCTCATAGCGCTTCTGGGATCCTTCACTGGCAGCTGCTGTTAGATGGAAGAGTAAGTAAAGGGGTAGCGAGCCGTCCTCCGGCATAATCCGATAGTGTAGCTCTCTCCCTTGGAGGGGTGCCGGCAGCTGGTATGACGGGCATAGCTGCAAAACAGGCTGGCACTGCGCGCCCAATCACAGCGTGAACGGGCTGTGTGTGCGCTACGTGCCAGGCACTCGAGCTGTCGACGATCAGAGGGAGAGGCTGGCACAGGTCTTGATGAGGGGTGCCCGGACCCCGCGCCTCTGCCCAGGGCGGCATGGCCTGCGGCCATCAGCTTCTAGCTGCCTCTGTATGTTGTAATTTTCTTTAATAAAACTCATGCTTTGCATCCCCTTCCCGGGGATGCCCTGCAGTGTGTCACCTCAGGCACTCTGTGCCCTCACTCCGACCCTACTACTTTAGCACTCTCTAGTCTATTTCTCCTCCTACCCTCTCACCCTCTCTCTCTATTCCTCACATATCTCTGTGACGCTTTTCATCTCCCCTTCTCTCACCTGCATCCGCTTCTTTCCTGAACCCGTCACGTTTCTCTGCCCTTTCTCTTGAAAATATGATTGTTCGTGCCGCGTCTAGCGCACAGACGCCCCTTATGCGGCCACGGCTGGCGCTGTGTCAGGAATAAGATAACATACATGTTTGTAGGTGGTCGCAGGGAGAGCAGCTCGAAGGTTTAAGGCCGGACTGGCCGTCCTTTGCCGGGCATCGGGCATTCCCGGGGGGCCTGGAAGGGTGGGAGGCGCGCTTGTTACTGGGGGGTGGTTTTGTAGCACTGCAGCAGGTTTTAAAGCGCCGCAGAGTTCCTCGTAGATTCAACAGTTTCCAGGCAACAAGAAAAGTGTCAAGATAACTCCGTGATGAATGTTCCTGCTGGAGTGAGCAGAGTTTTGTCTCCTGGCAGCGTTGACTCCTCTAAGGTAGCACAGAGGGTTAATATCCCTGCTGCTAAGAGCCTATACAATACAGACCACAGAGCAGTATTTGATGTGCACAGCTCAGTGGGTCACTGCTGTTGTCACAGAGGTCCTTTTGTTACTGTGCAGTACTTGTTATAATCGTAATATTGGTTACAAAAGTTGTTTTTTTTCCCCAGTGTTTTTATTATCCTAATTTTGATAAAAGGGTTTACTTGAGTAAAATGTATTCTTGTTAGTTTGTGTGTGAATGAATGCATGTATATACCTGGATTTGTATAGTGCTGCTAATCGGACTAGAGGGTATCCAGGCGCTGTCCATAGGCACGAGGGGATTAAATGATTTGCCCAGAATCACAGGAAGTTGCGCCAAAAAGCCGAGACTCGAACCTGGATCACCCGTCTCCGAAGTCGGCAGCTCTGGCCCCTAGCCGCACCCTCTCCTGGTAAAGGCCACCCTAACCGCTCTGTTTCATTCTGAATGCTGAGGTTGTGATTTCCCCAGAACAAGCAGCAATGCCTGCCAGTCTGCATGGCAGGGGAGTCCTGTCCCCTTTGTCTTATTAACCTTTTCTATGGACTGATTTACACACGTTTGCGTCATTGTCTCTGTTGTTTGTGATGTAAAGTGCCTCGACACCCTACGCTGTCATGAAAGGCGCTATAATACAAATGAAATTCATGTGAGAGGGCTTATGGAGTGATGAGGGGCACTGTTAGAGGGTGACAGGGAGGGAACATTGAAGAGCATTGAAGAACATTGAAGAAACCTGGCTATTCGCTGCATAAACTGCGCTAATTTCAGTCCTGCACAGGAAAATGGACAAATCATAGCGCCAAGACGCCTACGGGCATTCGTGCGCTTTAGAAAATGATAAATCAAATCAAGAGTCCCAACAAGGATTGTTGTATCCTGGTGCACTGTAAAGTATTACTATGCTTTAAAATCAAATACAATTGAATATTTAATGAAGAATGTGTAGTAGAATGCATCGTTTTTACCATTATTTGCCCCAATTTTTGGGGGGGAGGTGGGGGTGGCAGAGCACCCTAAAACCCTTTGTAGTGGTCCGACTCGCTCGCTATGCACCATTTAGAGGCTGGTCTAACAAAATTTGCCAGGGCTACGTTGGGTTCCCAGTCCGGCCCATGTCATCATGCTCGCCGGGGAGGGGGTGGGGGGTGGTGGGGCATGAAGAGGGGCATCACTGTCTGTCAGACTTTTATTTCGTGATGGGAGCTTTTTGGTTTCTTCGCAGCGCTATGAGATTTGTGGCTGTGGGTTCTCTGGTGTTCAGAGGCTGCCAATGCATGTCTGGAAGGAGGTACATGTGTACTTTGGGGTTCCCTGTGCATGTCTTACTTATTCGGGGGGAGGTTGGCATGGAAATGACAGGCCGTACACCCCGGATAAGGACCGATATTCTCATCCGTATCCGAGCTGTCTCCACCCTGCTAGGGTCCAGAAAGAGAAACTGATGACGCAACTCTTCCGCAAACATTCTACCTCCCAGGTGGAGCCTTGCCCCCCCCTTCTCTGGGTGTCTCAATGTAGTGCCCACGAGTCCTACCTCAAGGTGCGCGCTCCTGGTTCTGCGCTCCACTGCTCTCTAGCGCAGTCCGTGCTCTACAGATACACTCCATCAACTAACAAATTCTGCGGCTTACACTACTTTTTATCACTTTTAGACTGACATGCAGTAAGGGCGTAGGCCCATGGGTCTATTTTACATTTAAAAAATAGCGAATTCTAAGAAATCGCTTTAGGAAATACAAAATGGAATGTACTAAAATTGCGATTTCCTAATAGTGATACCCACAGAGTCGCAATCACTATTAGGAAGTCGCTATTTTGGAAATTCAATCGATTATATAGGCCTTAAACCAATTTTTTTTTTTAAGAGGTGCAGTTAAGTACACCATTGCGGGAAACAGTCTTTACAACACTTTTTTTTTACAACACAGGACATTTACCACACATTTTTTATCACAAATTTATTTGCAATGTATATACCTTTATCACACATATAAGGTAAAGATAAATGTATGAGTGTGTGAAAATATATATTAATATCTCTCTCCAATTAAGGTTTAGAGAGGGGTAGGGGTCTTGTGTGGTACGGGTATTTCTAGGGTTAGGTAAGGGTAGGTTTAGGGGTGGGTAAGTGTATTTGGCAGAGGTATAGAGAGGTAATGGTATTTTTATGGGTCTTCGGTGGTGCAGGTATTTTTAGGGGTGGGTAAGGGTCTTGTGGCATAAGGTTTTTTTTCTGGATGGGTAAGGGTGTTGGGTAGAGGTGCAGGGAGGTAATGGTATTTTTAGGGTTTAGGGGTGGGTAGGGGTATTGGGTGGTAGGGGAGTTTTTAGGGTTCAGTGGTGGGTGGGGGTCTTGGGTAGGAAAGGTGTTTTTTGGGGTTTAGGGGTTAGTAAGGGCATTGGATATTATGTGTAGGGGTATAGGGAGGTAATGGTATATTTAGGGTTGGATAGGGGTATTAGGCGGTATGGGAGTTTTCGGATTTAGGGGTGGGTATGGGTATCAGGTTGTGAAAGGGCTGGGCTCTGTGTGTGTTGGGGCTCTGTGTGTGTGTTGGGGCTCTGTCTGTGTGGCTAGCTTTTTTTTTAGGTGGCTGTGTGTGGGTGGCTCTCTGTGTGGATGGCTCTGTGTGGGTGGCTCTGTGTGTGTGTGTGTGTGTGTGGCTCTCTGTGTGTGTGCGTGTGGGTGCAAATGCAATAGGTCTCGCATTTTCGAGAGATTAAGCTATTAGCATTGTAAATGACAATGCCATTTATTTATCCGTTTTCAAAACCAACACATGAATACAAAATTGGTCATTTACAATGCCAATAGCTCTAACTTTTACAAAGGCGAAACCGTTGCATTGTAAATGCTTGTTGGCAATGCGATCTGTACAAATTGCAACTTCTCTCTAACTAACTTCCAACCATATCCTGATTATAAGGATATAAATATAAAGAGGAGACACAAATTGAGTCCAAAGGCACAGGACTTCCGGTTTTTAAGCACAAACTGCCGCTCACTACCTAGGCATAAGCTGGATATTTTTAATCTGCTATTGGAAGAAAAACCCAGTGCTTTCTTCTTAACCGAAACCTGGCTTCACGCGGGTGCTGGCCCCGATGTAGCAACAACCCTTCCCTCCAATTATGCGATTGTGAGGCAAGATAGATTGAATAAAATCGGTGGCGGTATAGCTATCATCTTCAGCAAAGAGCTAAAATGCAGTTTTGAACCCGTAGATATTCCCGATTGTGAAGCTTGCCTGTTTAAATTAACCATAAACCCTAATTTTACATTATCAGGCATACTGATTTACAGACCTCCCGGCAACTCTACCCTATGGGCCTCCACATTGGCGAATAACATCGCCCCTTTCATCCTTGCCTCTAAACATTTCTCAGTAATCGGAGATTTAAATTTGCACTTGGACGACGCTACTAATTACACATGTTCCAATATGCTAGATGACCTCACAGCCTTAAACATGACACTTCTAACCACTGGACCTACCAATGAGGCGGGGCTTTTATTAGACCTGGTCATTACTAATCTCCCCGAACTAATATGGCAAGACACAACCCTGACCTGTTTGTCAGACCACTATCTAATACATTTTAGTCTTAGACTACCAGAAACAGCTCCCTTGCTGTCTGTTTCTGCTGCCACATCGAGGAAAAATTGGAAAAATCTTGATATTGGACTATTCAATCAAGCCCTCAGCAAGAACCCACCTAAACCAGGCACTAGCATGGAAAGCATTGCTAATACAACACAACAATGGCTTAATAATGCCGCTGATTCTTGTCTTCCTTCCTTCGACACTAGAAGAAACAGCCACCGCCCCCCAGCCCCAGGGTTTAACGACCAGTTAAAAATGGAGAAATCTAAATGTAAAGCTTTAGAGAGACAGTGGAGGAAAGAGTACGCACCAGACAAAAAAGTGGGGTATCAGAGTGCAAGAAATAAATACCACGCAGCCTGCACCAAAGCCCGTGTCCTGTATGTAAACACCACCATCATGAATGCAACGAATAGGGCAAAAGCACTGTTCAATACTGTGAAGGAACTAGCTGGCGCTCAAACCACTGCTATTGCCTGTCCTTTAAACAAACAACAATGTCAAAATCTCGCTACATTCTTCTCTGAAAAAATTGACAAAATAATCACTGACATCAATAGCAAAAAGTTGGACACCTCCCCACACGACCTTGTGGACTCAGTCCCGACCATTAAAAAGACCTTGGATCGCTGGCCTCTCATCACTATCGACACACTTAAATCCATGTTCAAAACAATTAAATCTGGCTCCCCTTGCGATCCTATCCCCATAAAAGTACTGAAGCAACTGGATGATCCCTCTCTGGATATTATTGTTAATATGCTAAATTCCTCCCTCGAATTGTCCACTGTTCCCGCACTCTGGAAGCTCGCCATGGTCAGTCCACTTCTGAAGAAACCCACGGCTAACCCAGAAACACTATCTAACTACAGGCCTATATCACTTCTTCCTGCATTTTCCAAGTTATTGGAAAGACATGTTCACGCTTCCCTCACTGACTTCACGGAAGTAAACTCCCTTCTTCACCCGTCACAGTCCGGTTTTCGAGCGGGGTTTTCAACCGAGACGGCTTTGCTGGGACTTACCGAGAACATTCGCAAACTCCTTGATGATGGTCAAACGGTCGCACTCATTCTGTTAGATCTGAGTGCGGCCTTTGAAACTATATCCCATGAAGGTCTACTAACCACACTAAAGAATAATGGGATTTGTGGTGCAGCGTTGGAATGGATCAGGTCCTTTCTGACCCACCAAACTTTCCAGATTGCATCCTTCGCTGCACACTCTGAAGTGTTCCATGCCCCCCACGGCGTGCCCCAGGGCTCTATACTCAGCCCGCTGTCCTTCAATCTCTACCTCAGACCCCTGGCTGACCTTGCGGACCGTTCTGGACTCACCCTTATGACCTACGCCGACGACTCGCAGATCATTTTGTCGTTGTCCGATTCTGGCCCACCAGCCCCTTCCATTCTTAAACAGGGTCTACATAATATTTTCAGCTGGATGACCACCAACCAGTTGAAACTGAACGGGGATAAAATGGAGATCCTCCTGCTGGGTAAACAAAGTGATCTATGGTCCTCCTACCACTGGCCTTCCAAGATGGGAAATCTCCGTCACCTACCGACCAGATACGTAATCTGGGGTTTACTCTGGATAGCTCACTCTCAATGAGCTCACTCTCAATGAATGCTTTACAATCATACAGTGGCTTAAGAAAATCCTGTGGATGCTACCGACCTCCACCCAAAAAAACGTGGTCAATGCCCTCATTACATCCAGGCTTGACTACGGAAACATCTTGTATCTTGGTTCAAACAAAGAGGTAGTACAGCGGCTGCAACTTGTTCAAAATGCTGCTGCCAGGCTGCTTTGTCAAATTCCAAAAACTGCCAGTGTGTCTAAATACCTGCGTGACTTACACTGGCTCAGAGTAGTGAACCGGGTCAGATTCAAGGCCCTCAGTTACATGTTTAAAATCAAGGCAGGCACCGCTCCCAAATACCTACAAGCTCTAGCTCACCCTTACATACCTAATTGCAGTTTACGGTAACAAGCAGCTGCCAATTACTGTGTACCCAGGTGTAAACTTGCAAGAATGGGAGGGAAATCCTTTGCCCAGCTAGGACCCAAACTTTGGAATGCCCTCCCTTTACATATTCGCAAAGAAGACAACTACGCCAGGTTCAGGAAAAACATCAAAACCTGGTTGTTCGAACAATAACCCGAACCACACTGCCTTATTTCCATCTTCTTTTATGCTGTGTCTCGGCGCCGGGAAACCCTTTTTGGGTAGCTGTGCGCCTTACAAATGGAAAAAATAAATAAATAAATTTACCCTGATTAGCTGGTGTCTCCCCTTCTTATTCTGTCCTGATGATAACCCAGTTTTAAATAATTGTACTAAGGGGTCAAAACTTCAACAAAAATTCTGTGTACACTGGTTTTAAATGTTGATTGTCTGGTGACACTCATTACAAGTGCCCTTTATAACAATGTAGTGTCACAATCGGTCACATGTATATATTTTGTATAGAACACAAGCGCACTATTTAGTCACTTTACTCACTTTCATGGCGCCGACAATCTACATGAGCAACTAATTATTTGAAAAATGTTAAAAGGAAAAATGTAATGTTGTGCCGCTTTGGTCTGTAATTTAAATAAACAAAGGCATTTACTGCATTGTTGAAATAAGATCTGTTTAAACTTTTTTACGCCGCTATTGCAGTGGAAGTCCAAGGCTACACTTCCCCTTGGGGATCACCTTTTTGATAATAAGTGTCTGGCACAGTACCCTGGGTTACTGGTTTGCCTGTTTTCTTTCTAATTCTGAACTTTCGAAAAGTGGCATTTTCAGAATTGTGACTTAAAATCCAACTTTGCCAATAAAGAGGCTTTTCAAGTACAATTCTTTAGACCCCAAACTTGACATTCCTACTTGCACCCAAATTGCAAGTTATCACTTATTAAATGTAATAAGATAATAGCAATGTTCTCCGATGGAAGAGATAGGCCTTGCAGTAGTGAAAAACAAATGTAAGAGTTTTTCACTACTGGGCATATGTAAACATTACAAGTACATGTCCAACTTTATAAATACACTGCACCCTGCCTTATGGACTCTATCTTAGGGATGACTTTCATGTATTAAAAAGAAAGGCTTAATTTTTTGTTTTTCTGTATATCCACTTTTTCTTTTTTTTTTTCTTCCTCCGCTTTTTCCCTGTTCAATTTTCAATAAAAAGATCAGAAACATTTTTTTTAAAAGGTTTAAGCCGAGCAAAAGGTTTAATTTGTCAGGTCAAAATGGCAGTTTACAATGCTACTTAAGTAGCTTGGCACAGTAAGTGCTGCAGGCCCACTAGTAGCATTTAATTTACAGGCACTGGGTACATGTAGTACCATTGTACTAGGTACTTACAAAGGAATTAAATGGTCCAGTTGAGTGTAAGCCAAAGTTGCCATTTTAATAGAGAGAGAGCACAAGATCTCTAGCACTCAATAGCAGTGTTAAAGTCCTAACGCTAGCAAAAGCGAAGTCTGCAGAAACGGGAGTTGAAGGCAAATAATTTCGGGGAAACAACACAAGATGTCCGGTCCAACATCTGCCTATACCCAAATTATTTTACCCTTCCTTTAACCATTATTGCCTCCAGTCCTGTATACAGGTTAGAACCTTGATCACTGCCGATTCCCTACTACTACCACCACAACATAGTTCCTGACAACACCAGCAGTGCCTTTACTGTGGTAGCTATATACCTACTTCTATTTTAGTACCTCCATCCCAGTACTTCTGTTGGTGCCTTTGCCCTATTGCATCTCTGCCTACCCTAGTGCCCATACCCCTGTCCGTACGCTCAAAACTTTACCAGAGCCCTTACCTTCGTACCTTCCCCCACTGTATACCCAATTAGTTTTACCCCACCTATTTCTTAGTGCTTCGGACGGAACCCAGATACCCCCATGTTTGCTTTGACTCCTAGTATATCTTCCTTGTCTTCACCCAAGTATCTCTACCTTTGAATAAACCCTAGTACCTCAACTGGCCTATAAGGTTTTGCCTATACTTGAACCCTAGCACCACTTCCTCTTCTCCATTAGTCCTGCCTCTTTTTTTCCTTACCTGTTTCTTGTCACATATGTTCCCATTTTTGTTTAATTTCTTGGTGTTATCTTTGTCCTCCGATTTTTCAATGAAAAGGGGTTTCTGCATTTGGAAAATTCACACAAATTAAGTTTCACATGCCTGTTTTCCATTTTGTTGTTTTCTACTAAATGAAATGGACACATTTGTATTGCCAAGCAACATCATTTAAATAAATACAACCTCAAACTTTATTATGATCTTAATTTGTGATCTGCTGCTGTGTGGCTTATGAAAGGTGTACTTGGATTGTTACCATGGTATGAGGATGAAAACAGTTTGCGTATCGTTCTGGTATTTCTGAAAATATAGGTATGACATTTCCAAAGGAATGATCATTATTCAGAATACATTTCTTAAGTGTATGTATGCCTTAAAGATGATTTATGGGTTTAATGCTCCTTTTACATTGATATATGAAGAGCCCCCAGTTTGAATCTGGCAGATCTGCTCTTCCTTTTATCCTTCTAATGTTGAGTTGGATCGACCTTGGAAAAAGTGACACAAGTTCTGTTCACAAAAATACCCATCATCTTTTCTAACCTAGGGACACCTTTATGGTGCTTTTAACTCACATCATTGCATCCTCTTGGACACCCTGTGCACCAGGTGGTTTCCATTGCCAGCCTAACATGTGTCTGAGAAACCACATTACTTTGCCCCAACATCCTTCACAGTGGGAATCCTTTAGTAGGCTGTGATTAGCCCCTGTTGTTCAACCTTGTATCACCTCCCTAAATCAGATTATATCCTACTGCCTCCTTTCCTTTTATCTCATAACAGAGAACACTCATACGTACAATAACATCCTACACCTGGCTTATTTTACTGATCACAATAAGGCACTGAATGATACAGTGATGCTTTATGCTAACTCCTCCAACATGGAGGTCTGTCTTGTACCATTGAGCGCCAAGTGTGTCCCACCAGCCTTCTTTGCACGAGACTCCTTCATTCCCTGATTTGTGAGTACTTTTTGACAGCAAGCTGCACTTAATAGCTTTAATCAAATCCACATAACATGTCTTCACTTTTTAAATATCTGCATAAACTACCGTAGCGTTGCTGCGCTTAAAACTTGGACCCTAGTCACCTCCCAGATCATCAGTAAACCAACCTATTGTTGCAGTCTTTTAATTGTCCTTTAACGCTCCTTGTTTCAGTCATTCAAACAGAATCTGACTTTGCCAGTGGACACTGTACAATCTCTTGCTGATCACAACCACCTCAGTATAATGATGCCAAATTGGGCAAGGCATCACCCTTTCAAATTTTGTTGCAGCTTTAAATATTGTGGTTGCCTTACCTTCATGCCTCACACAACCAGCAGCTTTTTACACCCTCAATGCGTGTAACATCTCTAATGACATATGACCTCTTCGTGCCACTCTTGCCCTGTAGATGCAAACGTTGTTGCAGTTTGCCTATTTTACTCCCTACACTGAACAAGTTCAAAGAGACGTTTTGTCGACTACAAAAGTGCACTGAGTCCATATAAGATAGTAGTTATCTGTCATCCATGAAAAAATGGTCAAAATTACATGGGCCTTGAACTACATGTCTGTGTCGTTATGCATAATATTATGTGTCTAGCCCCCCTCAGCCCGCTACCTTATTTCTGTCTACTGCCTGCTGTTACTGTTTGAAGTGTTTGTCAAAAATTTTACAAATTCTTAAATAATTATAAATAAATGCACGTGCCTGGCAACTCTGCACAGATATTACTCTGCCGTTAATAGGAGTTCTGGAGAACTTGCATTCAGATGGGTAAATGATTGTTCAGGGACTGTATAAAGATTGTATACTTACTTTTGGAAAGATAATCCCTTAGCTATACTTCTGTCATGGATATCCGATAACGAGCACTATACAGACCAAGACAATTTTTTTTCCTTTTGTTTCATTTTCAGGAGACCACGAACAGCGTTATTGGCAGAAGATCTTGGTGGATCGACAGGCAAAGTTGAACCGTCCTCGGGAAAAGAAGCGAGGAACAGAAAAAGTAAGGAAGAGCTTGATTCAGCTGTTAAACTGCATGCATTTCCTTATACCCACAGCTTTAAAAATGTAATGAAATCAAAATAAAACCTTCCTTCGTTGATGTTGTACTTTAAACTATCATGTTGAAGCAGATTGACAACCAACTTGTCAGTATTTTAGCTATGGTAGTGTATAGCAGTGTTATCCCACTTGACTCTAACACACTAATAATTCTAACAAATGAAAATCTAGGGGCGTGGCCAACCAACATGGTCGTGTGGAAGTAATCCACTGAGGCTCCGCAAAGTACTCTGCCCACATCGAGAGAACTGGCACCCTAAAGCCAAATTTTGCATCTTTGCTAGGGTGACAGAACGAAGAAACACTGGAGATATTAGCAGAGCACTAACTGCTCGCAGGAAAGTGCATACAGCTGATTTCCATTTAGGCAACTCCCGACGGCCTGAGAGCAACATGTCGGGAGTCTGAGCTGAGTTGCATCCGCAACTGTAAATACGGTGCTTCCTGAAGGCACTCTGCGTCCCAATGGTGACCTGCGGCCTCTCTCCCGATCCCCTATTGCGGTACGGAGGGTTGATCGAGAAACAGCACGTCCGTGGTGGTTGGGTGCGTGCTGCTGCTTGATTCTATAATGGCGGCTGAGTCAGATGGAGTCCGGTGTGTCTGTTAATCCGCAGCCTCTGCGAGTACAACGTAGGATTTCTGACATGCTGCCGGAACCCCCAGAAAGCACCCACTGGCATAATTCTGCCCAAAAAGAGGGCGCCTTGCCTCGTTTGCAGTCTACATCTACCCCTGTGGGCCAGTCCTGCTTGGACCGCTCCAGCTGATGGGGAGTGTCCCCAGAGACTCAGCCCACCATAACTTCTCTCCAGGTGAGGCACTCCTGGCATACAACTGTGTTCCATACCCCCGTGGACAGAGAGAATCTTTGAGAAGTTGGGCATTTCTCTTGCAGGATACTGAATGAACTGGAAAGATAGCATCTAGTGAGGGCGGAGGTGAGACAGTGGCATTAGTGCAAGACAGCTTTTTTTGAAGGCCCACTCCATCCATATTTGACACAAAGAACCCACTCCATCCATGACACAGGCTGCAATACTGCCCTGATCGCCTCTGCTTGGCTCCTGCTGAGGCTGCTGTACCCGGGGGCCCTCTAACCCACACGCTTCGATTACCTTTATGCCTCCAAAGAAAACACAAGCCAACAGGGTGTCTAGCTACTTTACCCGGGAGAGGATACCAACTCCGGTCCCAGCAACGTGATGGCCTTGATTAAGAAGATCTCCTCTCTTCCCTCTGGGACTTTTAGAAGGAGCTTATAGAAGAACTAAAGGCGGTCCGGGCCTCCTCCTATGAAACCTTCAAAATAGGTTTAAATTCCAGGTTGGTTCCCTCCAGGCTGAGGTGGACTCGTTGGCACTTGCACACTCTACCATGAGACGAAATATCAGGGTCTAGAACAGAAACGTAATCCTTTGGCACACACCAAGGAATGGCTGCAGACCCAGCTGCAAACTGCTCTACTAAAGTGTGAAGATCTGTAAAATCGGTCCAGACGAGATAACATACAGGTTCGGGGCGTGGAGGTGGGAGTTGAAGGGCCAGATCTGGAAGCCTTCGTAGTCAGAATGTTTTCAGAGCTCCTGGGGACAGCTCACGCAGAGGTGCAACTGGAGAGAGTGCACAAGGGTTGGCCCCTCGACGGCTGGAGGAGGGACGCGTCCTTGGAATGTCTTCGCCAAACTACACAAGAGCTAATCCTACAAGCATGCAAGACTCCGTATCGTTCCAGGGAGCAACATGCTCACTCTTCCAAGATATTGCCCCCACCACACTGGCAGAATGTTTGCAGTGTAAGCCTGTGACTGATTTCCTATGCCAAGAACATGTCAGATACCGCTGGACCTATCCTTTTGGCATGTCCTTCGAACATCAGAACAAGCTACATCACTTCACGGAATTGCAATATGCAGAGTCCCATTGGGAGTGTCGCTGACCGGCCACCATGGCACAGAGGGAGTAGTGGAGTGACTCCCAGGTGGGAACCGCAAACAGACCTACCATGTACCCATGGTAGTCGCAACGAAAAGTTAAACGTTTTTTGGTAAATGACAAACTTCAGAAGGACCTTTACCGCCTCCCTTGTGAGGTCTTTCTGTAAGCTACCCTCAGTGAATTTGTTGGATCTCGACTACAGGTCTACTTTGGCTTCCGAACAGTCACATTCCTCTCATTGTCATGTGATGCGTAGTTGAAAGTCCGACACTTACTTTAACGACCACTGGGGAGTCCTATAGTGACTTACCCATTTCTAAACCACCTCTGGTACTGATTGCCATATCAAAGAACATTAATGGGCTTAACTCCCCAGCTAACTGGTGTGCGATTTCAATGTGGTATGGGACCCAGAACTTGATAGCACTCACCCTAACAGGACACATCCAGGCACTTTCACAAAAAAATAATAAACAAGTGCCTGAACAACTGGGATTGTTAGATGCTTGGAGATCTGTTCACCCCACCACACATGACTATACCTTTTTTCCACTCCCACCATACATATTTCAGACTAGACCACATCTTCATTAGACAACCGATACAAAACACCATCTCAGCTGCCACTATTCACACTATTACCCTCTCAGATCATTCCCCAAAGGAGATTATCTTTGAATGGCATGCGCCGAAGTCCACCTTCCGTTGATGGTTCTTTCCAAGCCCCCTCACTCGAGACCGGCTTTTCCGAGATAAGCTCCATAAGGCAATAGGAGACTATGTTCAAATGAACAACCCCTAAGACACCCATCAACTACATGGGATGCCTTTAATGCGGTGATAAGGGGGAAATGCATTTCGCTGATGATCACTTCTACTCCACAAAAAACTCGGGAACTTGAGGCTGAACTCTAATCGGCTGAATGTGCCCATAAAGCCTCACCTACCATGACTTTTCAGAGAAAAGTCACGGCCCTGAGAAGGAAAATCAATACCAATTACACTAATAGAGCAGAACTCATGCTTTTGCGTCTTAAACTGGAGCAAGGTAACAAAGTTGGTTCGCAGGTTGCGCAACAGTTGAGGGCCAAACAAGAAAAAGAAAATATAGGTCAAATACAGGGAGACTCAGGGGAAATGGCTCACACAGAAGAGGTGAAAGCCCAAACATTCCACGACTTCTATAAATGCCTATATAACTCAGAAACTAAAGACACTGCAGAGCAAATTGAATACTTAGAGGGGATGCGCTTGCCTCGGATTTTCATGTCCCAAAACAAACTCTTGAACTGAACAGGTCCAAAGTGCCATTGACGCTCTTAACTTGCATAGGTCACCTGGGTCAGACGAGTTTACCGTTCAGTTTTACAAAACCTTCAGCTCTGGCCTGGCAGTGCTGTTTAATTGTGTGGCTGAAGCGCAGGCAGTTAACTCCATTGATGGGGGAAACTCTGATATCTTTCATCCCAATACCGGGAAAGGACTCTCTGCATCTTATTGACCAATCGCTTTGCTCAACCTTAATGCCAAATTGTACACCAAAATATTAGGTAACAGGCTGGAAGACTTTATGACGCAACTGATCCATCCAAATAAGTCTGGGTCCATCAAAGGGAGACAAACTCATGACAAATTGAGAAGGGTGGTACACCTGGTAGAAAAAGCTACTAAAAAACTTATCACAACCATGCTCTTGGCACAAGATGCAGAAACAGCATTCAAAGGGTGTACTGATCCTTCCTCTCCGTCACACAGCGACGCTTTGGATTCGGGACCGTATCATGCCCATGCCCAGGGTCCAGGCAACCTACGCCCATCCCATTTCTAGGGTGTTGGTCAATGCGACGGCCTCTAATTACTTCAATTTTGAGCAGGGCACGTGGCAGGGGTGCCCCATATCCCCACTTTTATTTGCTCTAAGTATTGAGCCACTAGCAGCCAGAATACAAGTAGAACCCTTCATTATGGGCTATCCTTCAGTTCAGTTTAACATAAAACCTCCATGTTTGCAGATGACATCTTGTTGTCTTTTACCTCTCTCCGAGTGTCACTGTCAGCCCTGCAAACTAAACTCCAAACATATGAATCTAGTGGGACCTCGCGGAACTGTGCCCTCTGCCCTCTTCCCCAGCTAACCTGTCATCATCCGTGTAAATGCCCATCTTTTTCTTCCCCCCGCATCCCTGTCTGATTGCAGGCGACCTGAAGGTGCCTTTAAAGCACCGTCGGACTGAGGATGGCGGCTGTGCGTGACTGAGTCCTGAACATGATGGCTTCAGCTAAATGCTAACACCGATCCCTGTCAATTTTCCACACTACCTGAAAACTTGGTGTATTCTGTGTTCACGTGCAGACTCTTATAAGCTTGTTCAGTTCTTTCATTTTATACATTTCATGCAGGTATATACTTTATGTGCTTGCAACCTTTACTTTCAGCTTCACTAAAGTGCCGTGAATTAATAATAATACTTATTACCAAAAATCATAAGCCTGTATGTTTTGCTTATGGCGTCTACCCGCACAACTTGTTTTACTGTGTTTTACCAAAACAATATGCTACCATTCTTCTTGACTGTATTTTTGTCAACAAACATTAATTATTAATTGGTTAATGTTTTCTCTTTGCAGTTAATTGCTAAAGCTGAGAAAATCAGACTGGCCAAGTCTCGCGAAGCAACCAAACACATCCACTTTGATGATTTTTAGGAAAAAAGCTGTTTTGTAAAGAGATACTTTTATGTACACATTTATTATTACAAAACTGTTGTATATTGTTATTTTGCTGGAGTTCACAGCATTTTCTGTATATAAAACTGTCCTTTCTTACGAGATATTTTCTCCCGAATTGATCGAATATTCACTTTATCCAATACGTCCTTTCAGAAACTACGACAAGAAAAAACATTTCGAACTGATGTTTATTCTCTTGCACTCCTCATGAGTATATGGGCACTCGTTGCTTTATGGGTTGTGAACATTTTGTATTGTTCCAGTTGACTAAGAAAGAACTGGAATAAAATGTGTGAATTTTTAAATTCTTGTTTCTGAAAGTAAATTTTTGTGTGAATTTGGAGACTGTTTCAAGAAGATGCATTTGAGGCCTTGATCAAGTTTGAAATTCAATAGGCACATGCTTTCGAATTGTCTCTGAGACACCAGATTCAAGTAGTTGAAATCAGCCTTGTGAAAGAAAATTCAGCAGCATCTATTCAGCATGGGAATTTCATTTTCAACGGGAAGGTGAAAATTAAGATGATGGGGAGGGTGGAAATTAAGTCAAAGCAGGACAAAAGTACAAGATTCAGATATCGGCAGAGGGTCCCCCTAGATATACTTAGTTTGGGTGTTTCTCTCTTGTGTTTTTGAAGCTATCTTTCATTAATGTAATCATATATACATCTGGAGTGGAAGTACCATAATTCGAAGTTTGGAGATGTTTTATCAAACATATTCAGAAGTATTAACCCCTGAACTGCTGAGGGTGTTCTGCCCCCAGTGCCTGGGACCTTGATATGTGTGATACTTTACACATAAGCCTTCATAACTCTTTTTTTTCCACATAATGTATCTACTCAAATTTTGTGCCCTTTTTCCCCCTCAAATCCTTGGAAAACAACGAAAGGTATCTAGTGACTGTAGTTTCCCCTGACTGGTACGGAGAAAATAGCCAAAACGTAGCTGCATTTTGTGGGGTTTTTTTTGGGGGGGGGGGGAACAAGGTGCATTGCAAGAAAGCATGTTTTTTTCCGAAGATAGCATCAACTAGAGGTTGGTTGTGCTAGGATCACCGTTGTCCCAGCTTTCAGAAACAAGCAGGGTTGTATCAAAACATTTTTTCCACAGTTTTTGCATTTTTCTAACAAGCAGTCCATTTTTGCGAATGGTTGTGCTTTCATCCTACTTGCAGTTTGCGGAGGAAACAGGAGTGAAACCCATGGGTGATCCTGGAAAGCTACATATTTCTGAAAAGTAGACAAAATTCATTAATGGTTCGTTTGTATAAATACCGCAAGGTTTATCCAAAGAAAATAATCATTGAAATAAAAACTTAAAGAAAATAAGTAAGAAAAAATAGCCATTGGCGAGAACATTTTCATCTGTAATTTTTTTGTCAACATGGCCGGTTTTCAAAAGCAACATATTATGTCTGCTAGAACCTTCTGATCACTGGAATATATACGGTTTGTATTTTCTCCAAACAACGCTGTACCCAGAGAACAACTGAGCTGTGACTTATAATGATTTTTCATTGAGTTCTGACCATACAGCAATTCATATGGTAAAATACAATGAACGAAAAATGGGTATGAAGGATACCTATGTATTAAATTTGCACAAGATACTGAGTTTGGGAACAATGGTTATTTTTATGCCTCCATGCTTGGGGTTTTCTATAATGTGATTCAGAAGGCATTTTGCATATTGACTTTTTTTTTATTTTGCACACTCACGTCTGGAAGCCAAACAAGTAGAGACATCCAATTTGTAATAACAATTTATTTTTTATTTTTATTTAAGAGGTTTATATAGCGCTGGTTGGACCCAGGAGTATCAGAGCGCTTTACAAGGTGTTTCCATACAGGTACAGTGTGTATAAGCACAGACGATGGATTAATAAAAGAGCAAGTCCACATAGGATACATGACATCTAGATAAAAAAGTAAAAACAATTGCTAGACACTATGAGTAATACAAAATAGCGGTCACAGTTTGGCGGGAAGCCTCACTTAAGTATACAAAAAAACATGCAAGAGAACTGAGGGTCATGAGGAGGGGAGGTAAGGTGATCAGATAGAAGGAAAGGGAGCTGGGCAGGCGGGTGGTCACAAGTCATATGCGGAGCAGCTAGGTGGGGTGATGCAGAGGGGCGAGGCTACCAGTGAGGGATTAGAAACCCCAGTATTTATTAAGGAGAAGAAGTTTGAGTTCTTTTTTGAAGCTGGGGTAGGACTGGTTACAGCGAAGGTCTTTTGGGAGGGCATTCTAAATAAGTGGGGCATTGCCTGAAAAGGAGCGTGACTGAGTGGAATTCTTTTTCTGAAGGGGGGGGGGTAAGTAGGAGGGTGTTGGAGCTTCTCAGTGATCGCGTGCAGCCTGCTTTGGTCAGTTTGTTGGAGAGGTATGTCGGTGTGTTTTGGTGGAGGATTTTGTGCGTAATGCAGGCGGTTTTATATGTGGATCTGCCTTCAATGGGAAGCCATTTGAGGGATTTAAGCGCGGGAGAGATGTGGTCAAATCGTTTGCAGTCCGTGATAAGCCTAGCCGCGAGGTTGAGCACTGATTTAAGAGGTGCCAGGTGGGTTTTGGGAATTCCAGTGAGGATGGCATTGCCGTAATCAATGCGCGATAGAGCAAGCGATTGGACTGCCAGTTTAAAGTCATCAATTGGGATGAAGGGCTTAATTTTCTTCAGGTTACGGAGGGTAAAGAAGGCTCCTTTGGCAGAGTTGTTGATGTGTACGTTGAGAGTTAGGCGGTTGTCAAGGGAGATGGCCAAGGATTTGACTGAGGTGGCTAGGGACAAGGAGCAGTTGAGGGCGTTCAGGTCTGTTATCCACTTTTGAATGGGGAGCTAGTTGTTTTTTGGGGAGAAAAGAATAATTTCTGTTTTTTTGGGTTACGTTTGAGATGGTTCGAGTGGAACCAGGCTTGAATTTTGATGAGGGTGTTGTTGAGGTGGAGGATGTCAGCATGGGTTTTTATCTTATGGTAGAGTTGTGTATCGTCGGCGTAGAGGTGATAGTTAATCCCTGCTTGTTTGAGAATGAGGGTGAGAGGTTCCATGAAGAGGTTAAAGAGAGAGGGAGATAGTATGGATCCTTGTGGAACTCCTAGAGAGATGGGGGAGGGGTTCGAAAGGCAATTGTGGATTTTAATTTGCTGAGCGCGGTGTTGCAGGTAAGAGACAAACCAATTATGAGTCATGCCATTAAGGCTGAATCGTTCTGTAAGGACTTTGAGTGGTTAACGGTATCGAACGCTGCGGAGAGATCGAGGAGGATCAGTAGGCTAGATTCGCCATTGTCGAGGGAGTGGTGAATGTCATCGATAATGTTAAGCATGGCGGTTTCGGTGCTGCAGCCTTTCCTGAAGCCTGATTGAAGGAGGTCAAGTAAGTTAAAAAGTTCAATGTGTCTGTCAAGCTGAAGAAGGACACATTTTTCAAGGGCTTTCGAGAGGAGGGGCAAGTTGGAGATAGGACGGAGGTTGTTGAGGTCATTAGGGTCAGCCGTGGGGTTTTTAAGAATGGGGGTGATTTGTCCCAGTTGAAGGGAGGTGGGGACACAGCCGGTGGCTAGGGAGGTGTTAATGATCGAGGTCCAGGCAGGTGTGATGATATGTTTGAGGTTTTGGACGAGTTTAGAAGGGAGGAGGTCTTTAGTGTGGGAGGAGGGTTTAAGTTTTGCAATGATGTCAAAAATATCTCTTTCAGTGACTGGCTGGAAATTATCGCAAGCGGCGTTATTTTTAGGGCGAGTGTTGGGGGATTTGAATCTTGGAGGGTGGAGGGAAAGGAGGGGGGAGTGAGATCAGTATTATGGAGGGTCGTGGAGGGGGCGGGGGGGAATGGGCGGGAAGCAGGTGCGGTAGGGGGGATGTGTAGCATGGAGTTAGGGGTCCGAGTCGGTAGGAAGGATTGCTCTATTTTCGCAATTTTTTCAGAGAAAAAGAGGGCTATTTCTTCTCATCTGGTCGTCGAGGCCATAAGTACAGGCGGAGCGGCTGAGGTTTGATTGCGAACAATGTTGAACAGTTCTCTGGGTCTGTTTTTGGCTTGGTCAAGGTGTGTTCTGAAAAAGGATGCTTTTTGTTTAAAGATGTGTTTTTTTGTAAGAGGATCTTGCAAGTCTGAGGCGAGCTAGGTGCAAGGGGGAAGGGTGCAGTCTCCATGTTCTTTCCGTCTGTCTCAGTGAGCGTCTTTCATTGTTAAGCTCCGTATTAAACGATGATTTGGAAGGAACGGTTCTTTGGTTTTTGAGCTTAAGCGGGGCCAGGAGGTCCAGGGTTTCGACAACTGCTTTGTTGTAGTTGTCTGTAAGCTCATTTGCGTTAAGTGAGGGCGGGATGGCGAGAAGTTGGGCATGAAGTTTGGATTCCAGTACATCCGGGGGATATTATTCAAATTTCTGGTCAGTTTCAAGGGTTTAGTGGTTTTCGTGGGCGGGGGAGTGGCAGAGACCGCTATAGAGAACAGTATGAGATGGTGGTCGGACCAGTCGATGGGAACAATGTTGGATAGGAGGGCTAGATCTTTGCTAGTAATTATGGCATCTAGGATAGCTCCTTTGGAATGGGTCGGGGAGTGACAGAGTTGCTCTAGGTCATTGATCTTGAGAAGGTTGGAAAGGAGGGTGATAGAGGGATCGCTGGGCTCATTCCAGTGGAGGTTAAGGTCTCCCAGGAAAATGTTGAGGGAATTGGAAAGTGAGGATTGTGTAAGAAGGTTGGATAGCTCATCAACGAAGGGATGAGTATTGCCGGGAGTGTTATATATGTTGTGAAGGCGAATGGGTTGGGAGCCGTGAATTTTGAGTTCAGCTTCAAGGTATTCAAGGGTGGAGTAATTAGTATTATTGACAAGGGAAATTTGTAGTTCCTCTTTGAAGATGATGGCAACACCACCACCAATTCGGATGGGCCGGTCTTTCCTGAGAATAGAATAGCCCGGAGGGGCGAGGAGGTCCAGGATGCTTGTCGAGTGGTCTTTGAGCCAGGTTTCCGTTAGGAACGCAATGTCGATGGATTCACTACGGATAGTTTCTGATATTTAAGAGGCATGTCGCACAGCGGACCGACAATTAACAAGCATGCAGTAAAGAGGTTTTGTGGGAGTTTTGGGGAGTGGAAGGGAGTGGATGGCTATGAGTTGGGGAGGAGGCCTAGGTGAGCAAGGTGAGCGGGGTGTTCGGCTAGTCCCCAGTATGACAGGGATGCTGGAGGCCGGGGGAGGCTGGATATTAGTGGGTGAGGGTAGGATTTGCAGAGGTCGAGGATCTCCATGGGGGAGAGCGGGCAGGAGGTGCGGAGAGGTCTGTGTGTCCGGCAGTGTAGAGGAGTCGTGCAAAACGGTTTGGGGGTAGCGGGATTCATATGTCTAGTACGAGCGCAGTTTAACCGAAGTGGGAGGGCTCCGTTTTTGAGGGAATAGAAATCAAATCTAAGATGAGCGAGATCTCTAGTGAGAGTGGCGAGATAGTGTTCAATGTTGCAAAGAGAGTTAGATATAAGACTAAGGTGGGATATTGGAGAAGGGGGAGGGAGCGGCACGGGATGAGAGATGGCCGTCATAGGGGGTGGTTTGCTGTTGGGAGGGAGGGTGGGGTTCCTAGAAAGGGAGATGGGAGGACTGTGGTAGTAGGGCAAGAGGAGGGGCATGGAGTGGCCATCGAGAGTGAAGAAGGAGGAAATGGAGGGGCAGGAGTGTTCGGAAGAACGGTGAGGGACGGGTCGGGAGGGGGGAGCCATGATAATCAAAGGGAGAGAGGATGGGTCTATGGGGGGTGAAGGGGCGGTTCTGGAATAGAGTGAGAGACGGTTCGGGTTGGTGGGTGCATTGCGTTTCGGGGGGACAGAGGATGGGTTTGGGTGAGGAGGAATAGGGTGGAGTAAGAGTAGGAGGGGAAGGGCAGTGAGAGTCAGAAAGGGGGTGGGGGATAGCACTCGTGGTGTGGGGAATGAGGGGAGAGGGAGGGCAGGTCGTATGTGTGGGGGAGTGGGAGCTGCGGGAAGTAGGGAGGATCAGGGGAAGAGGAGGGTCCATGGGAGAAGGCCAGGCCGGGGGGGATATGCGGGGGGGGGGGGGATCAGCAATTGTGAGGCATTGTAGGACGTGTGCATGGCCAGCAGTTGTAGGGCATTGTTGGTCGTGGACATATCTGCAGAGGGGAGTAAAGGATAAGGGAGAGGGGTTAAAGTGGAGGGCAAGGGGAGAGAGGGGGGAATGTTGTTGGGGGAATTATGAAGTTGGATGGTCAGCAATTGTAAGGCATTGTTGACTGGGCACGTCAGCAGAGGGGAGTATAGGATGAGAGAGAGGGGTTAAAGAGGAGGACAAAGGATGTGAGAGGGAAGGTTATTAGCGGAATTGTGAAGCTGGATGGTCGGCAATTGTAAGGTATTGCTGGACATGGGAGCATCAGCGGAGGGGAGTATAGGATGAGAGAGAGGGGTTAAGGGGGAGGGCAAAGGATGAGAGGGGGGAAGGTTATTGGCGGAGTTTTGAAGTTGGATGGTCAGTGATCTGAAGTGTAATTCAAAGGAGTTAAGGTGGGGAACGGCCGCTTGGATGAGGATGTTACCGGTTTTAAAAATGGAGATATTGATTTCCCCAGGAAAGGTAGAAGAGGGAGAAGTGGATAGTTTATGGCCATGGGGGATTTTGAGGGACTTCGTGACTGGGAGAGATTGTAGGAAAGTGCTTTTCCATTTAGAGGGGCGTTTGGAATAGAAAATGTAGTTGGTAATAATAGGGGCGGTCAGGCTGTAATAGTTGTCCACGATGAGAGTTTCAGGGTTAAGGACGATAATGTTGTGTTTGAATTTTTTTCTTGCGTATTTCGAGAGATTTGGGGGGGTAGAGAATGGACCAGGAGTTCGGGCCATGTTGGGATAGCTGAAGAGGAGGCATAGTAGGGGATAGTGGTAGGTTATGAACATAGGTGCATGTAAGAGGACATCGGGTGATAAAGGCATATCGGGGTCATGTCAAGGAACTAACAAAGCTGGTCATATAAATAAACAAATTGAGGGGCGAAATTCAGGATAAGGCCACTAGGTGGCGCTCAAGGCTAGCAGGTCTGAAAGGAATAAGTCTATAGCTGGTCGTATAAAATAAACATTGAGGGGCGAAGTTCAGGATAGGACCACTAGGTGGCGCTGAAGGCTAGCAGGTCTAAATAGGTCCGTATAGGGTCATTGTGGTTCAGGAGGAAAAAGATTAGCGGTCAGGACGTTTGTTGCTGTTGGCTAAGCGTCCATCTTAAGGGGTCAGGAAGTAAAGATCATGGATTCCACGCCATTTTGTCTCTCATGAGGGACGTGGTATAGAAATGTCCCCATCGGTCAATGTCGCTACTCAACTCTACCAAATCACGACGGCCCAACTGGGATCCCAAAGTTAGACTCCAACATCGGGGATGGACAGGGCAAATAGACCAGTGAGGAGGTCGAGCGCCGTCCCCCAGCCAACGGCAGCTCTGCAATAATCTGCACTGTGCCCTAGCCAGGAAGACCCGTAGGCAGCGCGGCTGGTACCGGACCGAATGTCTGGGCAGGGGCGTCGCTCCTCACCAGGATGCAAGGCAGCCAATGCGCGAAAAGCGGAGCACGTCTCTCCCCTGCAGCCGGCGCGAAGGCATCAGGGGCACCACTCAAAGTGCACAGCATACAAAGCAACCATCCGCCACGTGAACCTCAGCCACAGACCCCCCAGAAGAAGTCCACACCCTCATCACACGGGGCCGTGGCACATGCAGCCGTCCACGCAGGCAGGGTCCCCAGCCAGGCCTCACTCTCTCAAGTCCAGAGGGAAGCACCCGGGACCAGTCAGCGGCAAGAGCTGGGCGGAGGGGACCAGAGAAGTCCGGAGTCCACTCCTTGCCTCGAGGAGACCCACAGCCGATCAGTGCAGCGGCCGGATCTCTGCAGGGGCGTCGCGACAAATGTCATACTAGTCTGTCGTCCCACACGTGTCTTGATTAAAAACGATACCCCGGTTGTGTGGCTGGGTCTCGCGGTCGGGACAACGAAGGCCTCAGAATCCACTTGGAGACTTCACTAATCACCCAGCAAGCAACATTTTTTTGCACTGTGGGTAGCTGTAGATTTTAGGCCTGGGCTTAGCCGCCACCTATGAAAATGTACTAAACCAAGACATGTCTAAAGACTGGACACACAGGGGAGTCCAAGGTGGTCTAGCTTGTGTGGATGGCACTCTGTGTTTGCCCAAAAGTCCTTTCAAACCTCTGCTAAAAACACCCTTTTCCTTTCATTTCTGTGAGGGGAAGTTCCAGGATCTGCGGGGATCCACAAAATTCCTATATCCTAGTATTCCCACACTTCTCGCAATAAAAATGCTACCCTACATATGTGGCTGAGCTTAGCACCTATGACAAAACAAGCCCAAAACCGCAACGCAGAAACATCAACATTTCCTGTCAAAAAGTGACCTATTTAGGCGATGGGAGTAGCTCCGAAATTTGGGCCCTTGTTTCGCCACCACCAAGGGAAACCTACCAAACTCAAGACACTTTTGAAAAGTAGACATCCAGGAGAGTTCAGATTGGTGTGATTTGTATAGATTCCTTAAAGTCTTTTACACAGAAGGTCTTGCAAACCTCAAATTTTAAATACATGCACCCCTTTTCCTCACAGTTTTATGAAAGCTCTAGAAGCTGTTGGGATCCACACACTTTGTATCAACCAGCACTCCCACATATCTCCTGATGCACTTGTGTGACTGGGTATAGTGCCAATGACCAGAAATGAAAAAAACTAGGGACCACACTAGTACGATATAGACCTTGCCAGGGGTCTTGTTTTGATCTGTTGCTGTTACAGACACCATGTCCAGTCACACACATGGGGTATTGTTATTAGGAAACCTTGATCGGGCTCAGATCACAAACTCAGCCAATGTTCACAGCAAAGACACTGTGAATGCCAGTCTGCCGCTGCCACTGTCTTTGTCACCGAATCGTCCTTTCACCTGGTTTCTCAAGCTGTGATTCAGGCTGCCCTCTATCGACCTACAGGCACAATGTGTCCCTAACCTCCTCCTGCTCACTACTGTGGCCCAAGCTCTGTTGCCCTGCCTGCTATTGCAAACAAACTACCTACGACCACACTACATTTATGTGCACAACAACTGCATGGTAAAGAAACTGATATTTTGGGTCGGGCTACAGTCGCAGAGCAGGACTGTCTTTATGCTTGCTGCTCAAAGTAGCAATGAGTACAGTATCTATTTTTATGTATATATAGGTGTCAGGGTATCAACAGGCACACACCCACTATTCCATATCGTCAATCTACATATATCTTATCCACGCTAAGGTGCTCTTCAAGGAAAGGCAGCCACCATGCATCCTTCAATAGCCAAAAATAGCTGTGTTTTTCAGCGACAACTTAGAGCACACTATAATTAATAGTCCAAATTAAAATTGGCCATTCTTGTGATTCTTTAATTCTAATCTTCAAGTCTCTAGCCAACGCGTGTCTCATCCTACTGGCGTTATGCCTTTGACTTCATCGCGACGGCTCCCATGGTCGAGCATTTTTTGGAAAGGGGCCATACCGAACATGACTTTAGATGGTCCATTTTGTATACAGTAAATTCAATAAACCGTTGCCAAGATGTGGATCGGATTCTGCTCCAAAAAGAGGCATATTTGATTTTGAAATTCAATAGTGCCCAGACAGGGCTAAACAATCTTTCTGAAATAGCGCGTTTGTAAGATTCCTTCTTTAAAGAGTGACGTTTTGCAGTTTGTGACCTGCCAGGCGAAGCCGAGGGCCCATGTTCCACATATTTCAAAAATGTCCCCTTAAAATAGCACCGAGGGTTTCTAGGCATGTTCTTATTTGGACATCACCTTGCTGGATTTTTCCTTCATTTTTCAATTTCTTTTTATAATAAGCCATGAGTCAATGACAATGAAATTCTTTATTGTATAGTTAATAAAAACCATTACAATGTTACATACTATATTAATTAAAAATAACAGAAATTTGTACTTGTTAAATGAAAAAAACTGCTTCAAGTATTCAAGTTAAGACACTATTGATAAAGGAGAAAAAAAAAGAACATTGGCCATTTCTGTAAGACCAAATGATTCTAGTGCTCGCTCAAAACTGATAAAAGATACAGGTTAAAAGATTCCAACAGTTCTAGTTTGTGTGATCTATTCTTTTGTTTTCAAAATTATTAATATACTCAATTACTCTACAAATAAATTGAGGGTCCACTGAGTCCAGCATTTCTAGGATCGCTGACCGGCATGTGCGTATGCCTTTATCGTTGAATTTTGCCTTTAATAAGCATCGGCGTTCACTGTCCATTGCTGGACAAATGCAATTCAGGTGGATTATATCTTGCACAGCGGCACCACATAAATTGCACCCCTTCGGGCCTAATGATTTCCAACCTGGTTGGTCCGCATTTGTGGGTAATTTTCCCATACGTAGGTTTAGATATTTGTGTTTGTAGCCCGATGGAAAGGCAAGCTCGAAGTAGGGTGAGGGGGGCAGCTTTTTGTAAGAACGTAATACCATCCATGCATGTGATCAATGTCTCAGAGTGGTCTTGTCATCGTTCAAGGAATGCATGTTGACTGCCTTTTTTGTTATCTTCTTAAATGAGTTTAAAGGTATCTTCCTATCCCACAATGATGCCAGCTCTGTAATATCCAAGGAAGTTTTTAAGTACTTCGCGTACTTGGACTTTGGGTTATTTTGCATGGCTTCCCATATTGCCGAGTTAATATCGGTTTCGCGGTTTAACCAGATCCCGTACCAGAATTTCACTGTCTCATAATTTTTGTGCAGTGTTTGTAACTGCAAACCAAATTCAAGCCGTACCTGCGCGGGAGAAGCATCACATGGTACTCTAAATATGCGTTTATACACTCTTATTTGGATTTTATCTAAGAGTGGGGCACTCCTTCCGCAATGTAACACGCTGCCATAAGCTATTGTAGGAATTAGTTTTTTTTTGATAACTGTTAAAAGGGGAGTGAGCAGGGGGCCTTTTAACTGTTTTGATAGAATACTGAATGCTTGTAGTAGAGCAGATCCTTTCTTCTCTATGGCATCAAAATGTGTGCGAAAGGTAAGTCGTCTGTCTAAAAGTATCCCCAAGTACTTGTAGCTTTCTACTACTTCCAGTTTCTTCTTGTTAATGATAAAATGTGGCTGTTTTATTCGGCGCTGGGTTATTATCATGACTTTTGTTTTGTTTTCCAGGAGATTTTGTTCAGTGTAATCCTCCAGTTCCTGCATGAGGCGTTGCAGTCCTATTTTAGTATGACTGAGGAGTACAACGTCATCGGCATAGGAAAGATGTGTAAGGGGCAGTGTTCCTAGCCGGGGAGGATGTGCGTTGACCCCGTCTAGCCTTGATGACAAGTCAGCCATAAATAGATTAAACAAGTGAGGGGCCAAGACACAGCCTTGCTTTAGTCCTGCACACGTAGTGATTTTCTGTGTTAGCCGATGACCGTTGTCAATCTTAGCCTGCATACAGGTATTTGTGTATAGTTCCACTATGGGATTTAAGATCGCGTTTGGGAGACCCTGCTGCTTTAGTTTGGCCCAGAGTAACTGTCGATATACGCGGTCAAAGGCCGCCTTGAAATCCACGAAACATAGATATAAAGTTTGATGATTTTGCAGGCTTTTCTCGGCGATCAGGCTTATTGCTATGGCATTTACCATAGTGCCTGTGCCGCGGCGGAACCTGGACTGATTCACTGGGATTTTTTTGTTGTCATCTGACCATGTTGTGAGGTCAGCTAATATCAATGAAGCGTAGTATTTGGCCTCTGCATCAATGAGTGCTATTAGGCGATAATTAGCAGGGTTTTTCCGATCACCAATTTTATATATTGGGTTGATGACTGCCCCTCTCCAGCTTTCTGGGATCCGACTGGTGTTATGTATTGTCCAGAATAGTTTGTTAAACTTGCTGGCCCAATAGTGGGTATCTGCTTTATAAATAGCCTGAGGAACACCGTTTGGTCCTGGTGCACTATCTTGCCTGCTTTTCTTGATTATTTGTAATATGTCTGGAACATCATACGTACGTGGTTTATCATCTGTACCTTTTTGTTTGTTATACGCGACGTTTGTCAAATCGGAAGCTGAGGTGATCTGGGTCACGACATTAGAGGTTTTGGATACTGGGGCTACTTTTGATGGTAAATTTGTCCTGGTATTTATTGAAAAGGTGTCATGTAGATGTTGTGTCCATGCCATTTCAGTAATGCATGTCGTGCTTATGACATTTGCGGGTCTATTTAAAGAGTTTACCTGCAGCCAGAATGCTCTGGAGTCGTTTTTTTTACGTTGTATAATATTTTTGCCCAGAAGCTGATGACCTTATTTTTTTTATCAATCTAGATTTGTTTCTTATATAGTTTCTTGGTAAGACGGACATCCTGCCAGAGTTTGGATTGCGGACCATGACCTTGTGCTCTCCTCACAGATTGGCGTAAGCTCCTTCTCAAAGCCATGAGTCAGGTGCAGGTACGATGTGATATACGTATAACACTTCTAAGCACTGACCCTGGAAATACCTGGCACTGTTAGATATATTCTGCGGTACAAAGCAACCTCGGAATTATTTAAACTACACAGTTTAACAGATTTATTAGTACAATACGGGGCTTCTTTAGATCCCACATTCCCCTTACTCCCATAACTTTTACATCGAGCGCAACGCTTGAGGCACCTCATTATGCTAATAGACACTGCAATGCCCATAATGCATCTGGGCACTTTCTCCATAAATTGCAGTGAGCTGACAGCCGGCCATCTTGATTTGAACTCTAAGTAATCCAGTGCAGAGAAAGTGCGTTTAAAAAAGGTAAGAGGCCTCTACATCAGCGCCCCTGTCCGTTTTGAATTACCAAACTGGCAAGAAGTTTCATATGTTTTTTTCACTTGCCAGGTGCGGGAGTGTGGAGGAATCCCTGAGTTTACGGGCAAACGAAGCATTAACAAGGTATGCTTTTAATTGCGCCCCCTCTTTTAGCATTTCACTCATGAGGGTCTCTCCCCAGCCACACAGTTATTCATACAACTTTGCGAATGTTTTTTGCAGAAAACCGATTGATGGTTACGCTTTCCCCGACATTGAGCCGCTTGACGGCCAACTGAAGGTCAGTTTCTTTTCATTACTTACCATAACGCCGCAGACCCGAGACAGGCTGTGCCATGTTAGATTCATACATACTTCACCCTTTTTTGATCAGGTTGCCTAAAACGTTACGACTGAACCCCTCGGTGCCCTAGAAATCCATGAACATACTGCTTCCTCCCTACAGAAAGAGCCTGGTATGTATTGATTCTTTATTTTTAATGATCAATACATGTGACGAAGAATATTAGAGGCTATCATTAGTCCAAGACATTAAATCGCTTTTCTCCTTTGCATCTTACAGATACAAAGATTAAAAGCCCTGATGAGAGACCAGGGACACTCGTCCTGGCCTTGAAACGCGTCGGCAGTTTTTTGGTGGAATACAATTTCATTAGTAATGGCAACTAGGACTCATTAGTCCAGTGAATATTCAACTACTGTCATTTATTTGACAATATTCCCCATATATCAGATTTCTCTAATCATTGAGTGTTTGTACATTCATTTGTGGTTTTGGTGTAATGTATGCAGTGTTTTGTATGATGTTTGATGTTGGTACAATTGTTTAAATATTGTTTAGACTTTTATGTTTAAAGTGTAAAATATTTCAAATGTACAGTGTTTTTTCTGTTGTTTAAAACATGAGTATCTTTTGATGAAATATAAAATAATTGGCAATAAATCATGTTGCCAGGTTTGGATTGAATAAATATTTTTCCATCCCTTGAAAGGCTTTTTTTAAGTAAGTGTGGTTTAGGCATCTTCTGTGTATCCTATATTTGACTTAATCAGGGCTCATAAATCTAATCCTCCACATTTAAAACATTTTTTTTTAGAGTTTTATGTAGCACTAGCTAGACCCGAGACATCGGGTATCAGAGCGCTTTACATACCACCAGTTTCATTACAGGAGAACACATTCATTTTTGTTAGGCACGGGGCAATTAAGTGATTGGCCCAGAATCACAGGATGTTGTGCGTTGTTGCGAGACTCGAACCTGGTTCCCCAGCGTCCCACATGTATCCAAATTATAGCTACAGAAAGTGAATTACTTGTGAGATGTTTCTCTTGAGATCGAGGTGTGAGTGCTCTACACACGAAGAAACGTCCCACGTTTCATATTATTTTACTTTCTGCCAGTATAATTTGGATACATGTAGAGAATTATATATATGAGCCCTGATGAAGTCGAAGACATAACACCAGTACGACGAAACACATGTTGGCTAGAGGCTTGAAAACTAGAATTAAACAAGCATTTGCATAGCCAATAGGTCTCGCTTTTGGGACCTTATAAGTATTTAGTTATGCAGCATAATATCCTTGGTGCAACAACATCAACTGTTGCATGGCTAAACTCTTATAAGGTCCCAAAGGCGAGACCTATTGGCTACGCCAATGCTTGTTGTGGTCTTTGCTCAGAGAACAAACACTGTCTTCTGCATTACCCATGCTTCGTATTTATCCAATACCTGGAAACTGCGGCCTAGCAACCCTCTCATACTTAAAGGAAAAATACGACATGACAAAAGAACTATATACCAAGACTTTTGTCCGTATGTCACTATTGATGCAACACTTCCAAACGCACTCCCCATGGAGAAAAATCAACTCCTCATACAGGACAGCGCAGCTGTTCACTGGCTTAAGATGGTAGCAGGCCAATCACAATGAAAGATGTAGGCTTACGGCTAGAGCGGTCGTCGTCAAAGCTGGGAAACCGGGTTCGAATCTTGCAACGACGCTCAACATCCTGCGATTCTGGGCAAATCACTTAATCTCCCTGTGCCTAACAAAAATGAATGTGTCCTCATGTAACGAAACTGGTGCCATGTAAAGCGCTCTGATACCCAATATCTTCTGGTCTAGTTTGCGCTATATAAAACTCTAAAAAGTAAAGTGGCAGCCCGCCCCACTCTGTGAACGGCAGGAGACGGCTCGTGGTAGCCTGGACGCCGCTGTAACCTAACCCAAGAATAGCTGCACAGTACAGCTGAGAAAGCGGATGGCCCTCCGACGCACTTATGTAGTGCAGATGGGCGTCAACTAGGGTGACCAACTGGCATGGGTGCAAATTCAGGGCAGTAAGTCTTAAAATTCAGGACAAAGGGTCAAAATTCAGGACAAAATTTCAGGACAGGAGGTCAAAATTCAGAGGATGTTGCGCATTAGTATATAAGTAATTAAATAGACAACCACTTAAGTACAAGTGAAAATAAGTTTATAAGAGGTTGAGACAATTGTGCACTTCATGGTTTTTCAGTATGCGCTCAGCTTTAAGCAAATGTGCAGGTCTTTTGTGGTAGCAAAACCGCCCCTGCCTTTCCAGCTCCCAGAGAAAACGCCTGATGCCCAGTCCGGCCAGTCTGGCCTTGCTACCACCCTCCAATGGCGCCCCTCATCTTCACATAGACCCTCTCTCATGTGTATTTAATTTCTTCTATAGTGCTACTCATCCCAAGTCTGTGGGGCAGAGTGTTGGAGTGTGTTACAACACACACATATTATATAGAGACAATCACTCATATAAATGTGAAAGTCAATGTATAGTAAATGTTGCTTAAGATAATGAGGCTTACGATCTGTAATCATACTTTCATTCATCATTCCTTCTTTCACCATTAATTCTGTCCTTCCATCTGTGCGCCCATCCATGTCCATATTCAACCCTTTGCAAACCTATCCATCACGTATCCTTCCATCCATCATTTCACTCATCCATCCCTCCATCCACCCTTTTACTCATCCATCCATCCACCCTTTCACCCTATCCATCCATTCACTCATCCATCCAGCCATCTACCTATCCAGCAATCCTTTCACTTACTCATTCATCCACCCAGTCACTCATCCTTCCACCCATCCATCTACTCGTCCACGCATGAATCCATCAATTGAACCTATTACTCATCCATCCTTTCTCTCATTCATCCTCCTTTTCACTCCTTCACTCAACTATCCATCCTTTTGTCCATCTACCAGCCCTTTCACCCACTCATCCAGCCTTACATCCACCCTTTCACTCCTCCACCATTCCATTCACCCTTTCACTTATCAATTCATCAATCCACACTTTCACTTATTAATTCATCAAGCCATCCATCATTTCACTCATCCATCCACTCCCCCATCATCCACCCTTTACCTTGTCAATCTACCCATCATTTCACTCATCCATCCATCCCTTCACTTACTCACTCGCCCACCTTTTCACATTAATTATGAGCTGCGCCTTTGTCTGCAGAGTTGCAGACAGAAGAGGCCCATCAAGAACTCCACCCTCGCTGTAGCTCCTAAAGCAAGGGGTGGGGTGTGGTTGGGGAGGGTTCACTGTGCCCATGCACATAGGCAATCTGAAAAAGTGAAAGACATAAGTCATGCATGATGCACAGTGCCAGGACGTGGGGCGACTGTGACATGGTGTTGTTTCCAGAGCTTTAAGTGGGATGAAAAAACTAAGGGGGTCTCTCCAAAAGGGTGTTCGATGTAATTAAGGGCATGGCTTAAAACACCTAAGCTAAAAATCTGTGTTTAGTATAATGTGCTGCCCGACTGGTATTTTTATTTGCATCAAGTAAAGTTACACCTACAACAAGCCAGAACTATTGGCTTTGTCAATGGTTGTTTGTTGCATAAAATAAAAAAGCAGCAACCATGGCTTCCTTGAATATAACATTGAAAATGCGTCCGTTCTAAACCGATGAGACTCTGAGAGACGAACAATCCTTTCCTTTGAACTTTGTTTACCCCTTCCTTTGATGAACTGGATTCTCACCTAGCAGCAGCATGGCCTTTTTTGCACTTCCATGTGACCGAATGACCTGTCCTGGACGGAGGCTGGAGGAGGCCACCACATGCTGTGCAAGCCCAGACTGACCCATTGTCATTCTGTATGTGGCAATCAGCCTCACACAGAATGATAATGGGCGGGGTGGGGCTGCCCTTGTGCTCCCAGGAGGAGTCCGAGGGGGCCTCACCAGGGAGCTGAGGCCTTTCACAGGGGAACAGTTCTGTTCCCTGAAAGGCCCAAAATTACGGACAAAAGGCGTCCGTAAAAGGGATCCTCACGGACAACGGATGTGAGGTCCAATTTACGGTCGGTCCGTGACATTTACGGGCGGGTGGTCACCCTAGCGTCAACCCCTCGATAAAGCGCAGCAGGCAAGAACCTTGTACTCTACATTCAGAGAGGTTGTGCAGCAATCACAGAGAACAGGTACCTCAGACAAGATATACAGAAAACAGAGACCCTAAAAAGCGTCACGAGGTGTCCGAATGTATGCAGAAATACAGACTCTGGCAGAGTGACAAGCACGTCCAGACCATGAACTGCAGCAAAAAAAACTGGTGCATGCAATTAAAGGCTGGAAATCGCAGCTTCAGCAGGAGTGGTAGCGAAACCAGACGCGTTACAGCTGGGTAGAAAAGGGAGGAAAGGGTTGCAACAAAGGTTTGAAAAGAAGTTTCAAAACGACATCAAAGAAAGCACTTTACAGTGAGCTGTGAATACACTGCATGATTTTCAGAAGGGCACAACAGACCTGCAAACCATTTAGCTGTAGCTTGGGTCTTGGGACTTCCAATGTCAGTAAGATTCAATCGATTGCCTCTGTACCTCGTTTTTCACCAATCGCAGAGCGCTGTGAAGAGAGCCCAGTGAAACCAAGAGAAATGAGCGTGGCCGCAAAAGTGAAAGCAACCACGCTGTGTTTCATTAGTAACGTGATCGACAACAACAAGGGAGGAATGCAGCTGCCACAATGCGCAACGATACTCGCTCCTGACACCAAAACGCTATGGGAGTGAACATTTCAAGAAGCAATGGGACATGCACCCGCCTCTGGCCATTTGCGTGCTTCCATTACTGAAAGACACATGCAAAGGTCAATCAGATGTATGGGAGGAGTCTGACCCACACGGAGAAGTTTGGAGTGATTACATGAAGCATCCCATAGTGCAGCGCATGCGTGCTGGAGTAGGCTCGACCTAAAAACTACAAGAATAGACAGTTTTTGTGTGGAGTATTAATTATAGTGTACTCAAAGGTGTCTTTGAAAAACAGTATATTTTTTTATCTATCTGTTTTCATGTACACAGAAAGAACATGATTTGGGGAGTTGAACGGCGAATTCTTAATTCCATTTATTTATCTCAGCCTAGCTTTAATTATATTGTAGAAGTAAAGAAAATTTGCAGTCATCACTACGTAATGAAAATTTGCCTAGCTCTATTGAAGGTAAGTTTTAATTCTATTAAGGACACAGAGGCGAGGCTTATTCCTTCTTCACTTTTAATGAACACTTTAAACACAGCAGCCATTAAGACAACTACATTTCCCATGAACACTAAGGAAAAACTCCAAAAAATAGTAGTAGTCCTTTGTCAACGTCCTTGTTCAGGCTCCCATAACATTATTCTCTGGCACTTCCTGTTCCTCCTCTTTCTTCGCACGAATCACGGCATTCTTTTTTCTCTCATGTGTCTTGTTTTGATCCACGTTTCTCGTAAAGACATTTGTGTCCGTAACCGGAAAGAGAGAATACCCAGCTTGTCATACAGCAGAGATAACCATAAATACAGAAACTTTGTTAAAATGAAACAACGCAAACATTTTCATAGTACATCTAATCAACAAACACAGACTACTTACTCTCTTACGGGCGGGTCCGCATTCCTCCTGGTTGCTGGGTGGGATAATCCTTGCCTCCGTGCCCTTAGTAAAATTTAAACTTACCTTCACTAGAGCGAGGCAAATTTTCATTCTATGTCAGGACCGGAGGCAAGGATTATGCTCCTTCAAAGCTTACTTACCACCACTTGGGCCACATTCAGCACAGGTTTGAAATAAAACCTCTTAACAGTGGAGTCCGAAGACCAGTCTGCTGCCCTCATGAGGTCTTCTAAATGAGCACCCAAATTGAATGCTTTTGAGGCCATTGCCCCCTGTGCTGAATGTGCCCCGAAGGCCTTTGTGTCGATACCCGCCTCTTGCATTACCCACCTAACCCAGCGGGCTATCGTGGTTGAAGAGACCGCCTTGAACGGTTTTCTGAGTGCGATCAGGAGTTGTTGTTCTCCTGGCGGACGGACTTCTTCTGTTACCTCCTCATAGGCCCTAAGGCATTTCCCCACTCCGAGTTTAGGAGAATCAGCAAAGGCTGGATAGGAGATAGTGCGGGTATTCGACTTGGTATGTCTACTTATTGTGAATGTTACCCCATCAGGGGAAAAAACTGTAGCCGTGATATCCAAGGCACGTACGTCTGACACCCTCCTGCAAGAGATGAGGCACAGCAACATCGCCAGCTTCGCTGAAATCTCTTTCCGAGACAGGAACCGATTCGGTTGCCACAATAAGAAAAGGTTCAAGACCAAATTGACATCCCAAAGAGTAGAATTCCGCGGTTCTGGAGGGAGAGACAAACTGATCCATCTCAGTAATCTGCACAAAAGGATGTTCGCCCACTAGTGCTTCCTCCACCGGGGAATGCCCTTCCGAGATGGCGGTCCGGATGGCATTTATTGACCAGTAACCCAATCCCTCTTTTGCCAATCTTGCAAGGAAACTGAGGACGTGAGTTATATCTGATCCCATGGAATCCACTTCCTTTCGCAAACACCAGCATACCCATCTTGTCTATGAGGAACGATAACGCTTGGGCGTGCTGTCGACCCAGGCCCTGGACAACAGGAACTCAGCGTGGCCCGAAAGACCTGGTAGGCTCCACCTCTGCCTGTAATACGCCATGCCATGAGGTGTAACGAACCCTCCTCCACCAAATGATGGGCCTTGTTGTCCGGATTGGTTAGAATGCGAGGAAAGTGGGGGAGTCAGGTTGGAGAAGGCCAGGTAAGTTCTAGTAGAACCGGAAACCACACTTGCGACCTCCAGAGCGCTGTTATCAACACCACCTTCACCCTCTGCCTGCGGACCAAAGCCGCAGTCCACGTGATCATCGAGAACGGGGAAAAGGCGTAACCGCACTCTCGGCTCCAGTCCTGGAGAAAAGCATCTGTCGCCTCCGCCAGTGGTTCCGGCCTCCAACTGAAGAACAGAGGCAACTGGTGGTCGAGGCGACACACAAACAGGTCAATGGAGAAAGGGCCCTACCTGTCAGCCAACAGGCGAAAGACCTGCGGATCCATACGCTGGCATCCCATAGGTGACGAGAGTGCCAATCTGCCACCTGATTTTCCCGCCATTACTGACACCTGGTTGTCCAGGCAGAAATTCCAGAACTTCTTGGCCATGTTCGCCAATGCCCGGATTTGGTACCCCCCAAATGATTGATATATCTCACCGCCGAGACATTGTCCATCTTTAACAGTACAGAGGACTGGATCCGGTCCTTGGTTCAGCATCGGACTGCGAGCGACCTTGCTAAGAGTTCAAGGCAATTTATGTGTAGTTGCTGCTCTTGAGGAAACCAATTTCCGCCGGTGGAGAAATCCCCACACCGAGCGCCAAAACCTGACCTGCTGGCATCCGACTCTATATCCAAGTCGGGATCGGAACCGAAGATAGCTCTTCCGTTCCAGGCCTCCATTTGAGCTAGCCACCACTCCAGCTCTTCCCTCATCTCGTCTGTCAATGGAACGACTTGCGAGTACGTGAGGCCTCTCCTCAAATGGTATGCTTTCAGACACTGCAGGGCCGGATCGTGCAGCAGGCAGGGAAAGAACGCCTGAATCGAGGCAGAGAGCAGACCCACACGGCGCGCGATCTGACTCAGAGAGTTACGCTGTTTGGCCAGATTTTGTCGAATCTCGGGACGCATCTTTGCGATCTTCCGTGAGGGAAGACTCGAGGAGGTAGTGGTGGAGTCTATGACGAAACCCAGAAAGACCGCTATTTGCGTCTGGAGGAGGAGAGATTTCTGCTCATTGATCACGAAACCTAGGCCCTGCAATAGGTTTACTGCCGTCTGAAGATACGCCCTCAGTTGGGGCGCTAGGTGGCGTGCGACCAAGATGACTGCACACCAGTTAGGCTCTCGCCAGCTGGGCGGATAAATATACTTTAGACCCATCCTGAGATTAATTAAGGGTCCCAATTTTAGTTACATCGCTGCCTGAATTCCTGGAGGTCCTCTCGGTGACGTGAGCTCTGTACCAGTGCAGCGAATCGAGCGACTGGGAGCAGAACATCCCCGCACCCGCTACCACTCTCGGGGCCTGTAGCCGAGAGGCAGTGTTAAGATCCAAGGAAGCCTGCGGTTTGACGCAGGAACATATGCCTGTACCTAAATGCGACTGCAGTGTGTGGCGCGACCAGCGACGCCACTGCGAACTCGGAAGCCACAGAGATACGCAGCCACACCACTGAGGTGCAATACAGTGCAGGGGGAGAGTGACGCACGCCCCTCATTTGTCCGGGAGGCTGCTGAGCCGGATCGGACTACTGTGCTTACTGAGTCCCGACCCTCATGGGCCCTGTTGAGCGCCCAGTCACCTGCTGGCGGAGAGTGGGAGGCTTAGAGACACTTGCTTCTTCTGCAGTAGTGCTGGTGAATGTGATGGAGCCTGGGGAGCTGGAAGGGGCCTGTGCTATTAAGAACACTCTATTTTGCTGCATGCTGGGCTCAGAAGAGGGCGGGCATATTTGCCTACCAATATACCCCAGAGGAGCAGCGATGCGGAGGCGCCATTTTCCCCATTAACAGAACCAGCAACACTCGTGCGGGGAGGGAGTGCAGACCTCAAAGCCCATCTTCACACCGTCATGTCGTCTGATTGTGCTGCATGACTACCCACTCCAGTGTAGGAACTAGTGACTGACATTGGGCCCTCTCCTACCAACAAAACGAGATCGGGAGGTGCAAATCAGCTGTGGCCATTTCGCGGCGTGACTCTAGTGCCCAGACGCTCTAGCTTCCACAGGGTCGGCAGCACATTTCATCCCTGCTAAGAATGGCCCTACTACACTTCAGTGTGCACAAGGGGTTGAACCGACGCGAAACAAACCAAAATACACTTCGAGTCAAGCAAGGCGTCCAAAACTGGCTCCACGGACCATACGGACTCGGACACAGCAGAAAGCCAGTAAGAACACTGGAAGGCTCTGCTGCTAAGCATGAAAAAGCTTGACATCTATTGACTCAAAAATAGACACCATGAACGCGCGATTGGACTCTGATGCACAAACTTGTCCAGCATGACCGAAGGCTCAAGGAGGCGTAAACCAGAATCTCAGACCTGGAGGATGGAGCCGCGGCGAACAGGGAACGGGTCTCGCAAATGGACAAGCTTCTCAAGATCATGGCTGACAAAAATGAGGATTTGGAGGCCCGCTCTAGGCGGACAACATTTGCATCCTAGGCCTGGCAGAGAAGACCAACATAGGCCGCATGGAAGACTTCCTTGAACAGCTCCTTGGTGACCTGTTTGGGAGGGACTCTTTCTCCACTCATCTGACGGTAGAAAGAGCACATAGATCCCTGAATTCGCGCCCACCTCCAGGTGCACCTCTATGACCCGTGATAGTCCAATTCCTTAACTATCGGATCGGGACACTGTCCCGCGCCTAGCCCGGGAGAAGAAGCAGGTACGCTACCAAAACATCTCCCTCGCCTTTTATCCGGGCTTCACACAAAATGTACAGGAGGCGAGACGCAAATACGCTGCCATCAAGAAAAAGCTGCAAGCTCAGAAGATTCCATACATGATGCTGTACCCAGTGAAGCTTTGCATCACTCACCGAGAAAAGCAGCATTTTTTCCAAAACCCACAGAATGCTGGAGACTACCTTAAGCATTGCCGCTGGATGTCCCCTACATAGACAACTGCCCACTCACGTTCCAGGTCCCAATCTCCAATGTCGGCTCCAGACTGATAATGTGCTCATCACCTAGCTGCTTTAACAGTTTGCTCTGTTAGGACCTCTGATATCATTTGATACTTGATGACAACCAGCGATCTGCTGCATATGAAGAGACTCTGACTAATGGTCCGCCCGGACACTCACCTTCCTCCCATGCACGCTGCTAGTCTGACGAAGACTTTGTGGCAAGTGGGTGCGACAAAGGAAGGGAGATGGCAAGACGTGGGCCCCTAGTATTTCCCCCGTGAGGGTGATCCCCCATATAACTTTTTCTAAGCTTTATTCCAAGTTTGCTTTTAGTTTGTGTCAGATCAGGGAGGGTAATAATGCCCGACTAGTTGGGGATGTCAGTGTGGGAGGGGGGAGGCGGCGGTATTTATCCTGTAATGCCTACTTTGATTCAGCAGTCCAGCCTCCACAGTACAAGAGTAATACTAACCTATTTATGGCTGGGAAATGACGTACACTCCAGACACTAATAACAAGATGCTCATCATATCATGGAACGTCCGAGGTTTGAATGACCCACGGAAGAAGAGGCAGGTCATAGGCTATCTATAGAGACACCAAATCAACATAGCCCTACTGCAGAAAACCCACCTTGACCCCGCAACCACGCTCCTGTTTGCCGCAAGATAGGTCTCCCACCGCTGCTTTTCGTCCTAGTCCACGTATTCCAGGGGGGTCGCCATCCTTATTAGACGTAATGTGCCTTTTGTGCTGGAAGGGACCGAGGTAGATCCTCAGGGAAGGTACTGCTTCATCTGGGGGTGATTGACTTCACAAGACGTCACAATTGCTAATTATTATGGTCCCAATGTGGACGACCCACAGACCCTAAATATGCTATGGAGTAAGATCCAGGCTCTTGGTTCCACTTACTTGATATGGAGGAGGGGGGACTCTAATACTACTATGTGCCCGCAGATGGACAGATCCCAAGCTACTACATCGCACTATACAGCCACTCAAAAGCTGCTCACTGACCTGGTGACCACCAACTATCTCCTTGACACATGCCGTTACAAACATCCTACACAAAAAGAAGGGACACACCACTCTGCAGTCCACTCCACATGGTCCAGGCTTGACTAACTTTTCATGGCACATTGGGTAGAAACAGTCACCCACCTAGCACGTACATACCCAGACCACTCGCTCGTCAAATTGGTGTTAAAACCTCCAGTGGACCAGACCCCTTATGCCAGATGGCGCCTTAACCCCGCGCACCTCCTAGACATGGCCTTTAGGACTGAGCTTGAACAGGAAATCCAAGATTTATTTGTTTGCAATGTTGAGTAAGTACCCAGCCTCACCACGGTCTGGGAGGCTTTATGGTTACGGTCAGGGGATGATGTATTTACCAAAGGTGGGGGGGTCCTCAAGGACATTCAGAAGGAAATGAGCCGGCTGGAGGGAGACATTAAAACACCCAAGAGAGATCTTGCTTCTACAGGGGAGGGGGAGGAGACCCGTGCTAAGTTGCACAACAAGTTGAACGAGAATGTAAATTCTGGGCAAAATATGTAGCGAGAGTGTATGGAGAAGGGGATCGCACGGGGACGGTCCTGGCAAACTTAGTTCGCCCACCCAAGTTCTCCAACTACATAGCTGAGATCCAAAACCCAGAGGGAGAGATTCACAGAAACCTCCAAGATCAATTGCAAACATTTGTGGATTTCTATAGAACATTATACACCTCACAGAGGGGGCAGCCACTCGACCTCCCACAGTACTTTGAGGATACGGCCTTGGCATGGCTTGGTAATACTCCGCGAGAATTCCTGAGTACAGACTTAGAAATAAATGAAATTATCACGGCCATAATGCAAATGAAGTCAGTGCGCACGCCATGGTCGGATGGCCTCTCTATAGAATTTTACAAGACCTATGCAGTGCAATTGGCTCCCATACTGAAAGAGGTCTTTTACGAAGCCAGAGAAGATGGTCACCTCCCGAAAACCATGAGAGAAGCTCACATAGTCTCACTACTCAAACCAGACAAGCCCCCACTCCACTGTGAATCATATCGCCCCATTTTACTGCTAAATTGCGATACAAAGATACTAGCGAAGGGTCTCTCCAACTGCCTTAACCTCCTAATGGAGCGGCTGGTCCTGCCGGACCAATCTGGGTTCATCCCTAATCGTGCAACATCGCAGGGCATAGATTCCAGTAGCTCTGTGGTGGCGGTGTTTCTTGATGCCACCAAGGCATTTGATTTGGTGGAGTGGGACTACCTTATTGGCACTCTGCGATGTATGGGAATGCCCCCTACTTTCCTGGCCTGTTTAGAGTTGCTGTACAGGCAGCCGATTGCCACTGTGCTGCTAAATGGAGCCAGCTCCACTAGTTTTGTCATCTCCAGAGGCACGAGGCAGGGCTGCCCACTCCCCAATTTTGTTTTCCCTAGCAATATAACGCTTGGCTGAGAAAATTAGATGGCATCGTAAAGAAAGGAAGTTGGTGTATTCCTCTAGACAGCTTATAGTTTCGCTCTATGCAGACAATATTACATTGTACATCAAAAAACCCCAAGATAACCTTTATCCTGTATTGCAAGAAATAACCAAATTTGGCGTCATCTCAGGTATTCATATTAACTGGGCCTGATCCGCGGTATTCCCATTAAGATTTGACTAAACCGCATCAAGTAGACTAGCCCTTAGTCTAGAAATGTGATGAAGTAAAATATCTGGGAATCTGCATCACCAGAGATAAAGAGGAACTGATGCACTACAATTATGGTGCTACAATAGACAAGGTGGCAGACACCATTACCCAGTGGCTGACCCTGCCCCTCTCGATGGCCGGGAGAATCTTCCTAGTTTAAAATGGTTCTCTTACCAAAATATCTATACCTTTTTATCAATATCCCGTACAATCACAGGAGATTTTTTTCAAAAACACCAAAAATGCAAGTCACCCGGCTGATTGGGGGGGGGGGGTCGGCAAGCGCAGCTTAGCCTCACCATGCTGATGCTGCCCTACACCCAAGGGGGGGTTTGAAGTCCTCAACTTCAAATACTATTACTATTGGTCCCAAGCTCACTTCGCAGTGTATTGGTTTCACCAGCCCCCTTTTATGCCACATTTGGCGGTAGAAGATGGCTATATGGCCTCTGTCCCACCCTTGGGTTACCTGTTCACGTCAGGAGAGGGTCGTGAATGAGATCCGTCCACGGTTGACTGCACCAACATGGCCTGGAGAAAGATTGCAGCCAAACTAGAGGTCCCACTGATGTGTTCCCCTAAAATGTCCTTGGTACGCCACCCATCATTACAGGTCACCTATGAGGGGTTATGCCGTTGGATGCTAAATAAACTCATACACTGCATGGGGAGACCTTTATATATGAGGCATTTTCCACAGCAGGGACCAATTTTTTTGCACCTATGAACCTACTACCATGGAACTGTTCATGTATATTAGACTTAAACAGAGCGTGAAAGCTGTCACTTCAACACACCCTTTAGGGCCACCTACCCTCCCACCGCTGCATGCGATCTTTCAACCAGAGCCCCGAGACATGTCACCTCGCTTCTGTATAAACACACACAAAAGGCACAACTACCTCCCACCCCACTCGCCCGGGCAGAATGGGACAAAGACCTAGAGATACCCCTAACAGACGAGTGGGAATTCAGCTGCACACAGACAGAAGCAATTACTGCTAGCAGTCGGCTGAGACTTATTCATTATAAATTCCTGCCTAGATTATACTACACACCTGCTAAACTCCACAAATTTAAGCTATGTGAGGAGGACAAGTGTGCACTATGTGGAAGGGAAGGGGTGGATTTTTATCATTTAGCATGACAATGTCAACAGGTCTATGACTACTGGTCACAGGTGTTCGAGGGCATGTCACGTATGTTAGAATTACAACTACAGCCAACCCCACTGGTAGCACTGCTGGTCTGCACCCACGGCAAAGCTACGATACATAAAAATTTCTTGCGCTGGGCTTCCTCGTAGCCAAGCGCAGAGTAGCTTGCAAATGGGGGCGAGGATACCCCCCTAAATTTAAGGACTGGATACAGGACTTGACTACCTGGCAGGAACAATCACTGTGCTATGCCGAGCTGCTTCTGGTATCGTCATGATCAAAAGACATATGGGGCCCACTAACCGCATACCTCCTCTCTCAGAGGGCTGATGCAGTCACGGAACGAGAAGAGGCGGCTGTCTGACCGCGGTCTGAGAGATGAAGTGTCACGCTCTCCTTTCCCCCCCCCAGAAGGTGGTGGAGAGTTCGGAATATCAGAGACTGGCATGCGGGGAAAGGGGTGATGAAAATGTTGGCAAGTGTGGTACTTTTAGGTAATATGTGCAGATCTCTAGCTGGACCTGTCCGTCTCTGATTGGATGTTCCTCGTTAAGGCTGGGTGCCACATTCCCCTGGACTGAAGTATTGGTTGTGATGTAAAACATGCTTTTTAAGACAGTCCAAGCATACAGGACTGAGTGGGGGGTTTCTTTTTGGTTTGTGAGTTAATCTGTTACCCCAATGGGGTGTGTTTGCCTCAAATTGAAAATTATTGTCTGCATAATAACAACTTTGTGCATTAAACTTTGATAATGCAAAAAAGACATTTAAACAAAAAATGCGCCCTCAGTGTCGAAGAGCACTGCGCCAGGATGAGCATATCGTGCACATAGATGATAAGCTGGATCCCCTGGGCCCTCAAAACTCCACCGCTGGTTTGAGGACCTTGGTGAAGCACCAAGGTGAGGACGAGAGGCCGATGGGCAGAGTTAGAAACTCATAAGCCTGTCCGCGCCAGAGAAATTGGAGGAAACGACAGGGGGGGGGGTTAGATCTGGACTGTCAGGTACGCATCCTTCAGGTCCAGGCGCACCATCAAATCGGATTAGCATTAAAAAAAGGTTGCTTAGGATCTTAGTATAGGTGTGCTGCGGATAGAATTCACCATCTTTCACTACAACTTGCACTCCCACGCAAGCTGTGGAGTACTTGAATCTTGTTCGTACTGCTGGTTGAGAAGAGCTATCCGTGTAAAATATGCTCTGGTAAGACTCAATCTGTACCGTTTTTTTGGGTTGGAGGAATGTGCTGTTCATATTGGGGAAAGGCTTGTGTACGAAGAGTGGGCTCATATTGAAACTTTACATCTACTGCACTTAAAGAAGAGGCCTACTGCACCCACCTTGGGTGTATGGCGTGAACATTAGGAATGCCTGCCTTCTTGGTTGCCTGTAGTGCTGCAATGGGAGAAACCACAATCATGAGTTTTGAACATATATTGGCAGCTAGAGTCTCCTTACTGCACTACCTGTAGTGTCTACTAGATAAAAATACTTATTGACCGCCTTTATAGACTAGCTACCAATTGGCCCAACTTTAAGGCAACATAAACTGAGAGTATCGAAAAGAAAGTGCAGCAAAAAGCAGTAAATGTTCAGCAATAATCAGGCAGTTTCCTTTTTATCCTTTATATTATTCTTCGTCAGTGTTAACACAACCAACGCATTTCACCCAATTATGGGCCTCCTCAGGGCTGCAAAATACAATAACTACCAATATAAGACAAACAATAATACATCACTTTAAAACATGCTGCATAATACTTATCCAAATTGCACAGTTTTTCAAACAAAGATGAGATTTGTTCACAAATTAGACAGCGAAAGACCAAAACTTAATACATAAGGTTGCAAGATTTATACAAAAGGGTAAGAGGTTCCCATTCCACAAAACCAGGTTGATCATGAATTTCAGCTTTGATAGCAAAGAAATCAAAGAAATGTTTGAACAAATCATAATCACAAACGCAACATCCTAAAGTAAATCATAAGACACAGAATAACAATATTTTGAAGCTGTACATGCAAAAGTATGAATCATAATAATACAAAGAGACACACCTTTATGGATATGTAAACAGAGAAGTGCAATCAAATGACGAAAAGAAAAAGAAACAAAGGGAGTGAATGAGACAAAAGAGAAAATATGTCAGCTACCCCACATCTAGTACCAAAGCCCAACTCAATTTCAAAAGTGGTGTAAAAAAATAAAAAAAAGATCATAAGATATCTATCCATATTCCGTTAATGCAGTAACTTTCCAAGGGACACTAAAATATCAAATTGATATCTAAAAATGTTTTACAACTTAAGATCAAAGCCGAAACTTGGAAAAGAAAAGTAAAAATAATATGTGGCTATGACAAGGAAATCTGGGAGCACTGCAGAAAAACCACACCAAAGGGACATGTATGTACCCAAAACCAAACAAACCAAAAAGAAGTGAGATAGGAGGAAATAAGTAAATTCACTGTGTTGACCAGTGACCTGAAAAGTCCACCATCTTCACATGTGATCATATTGTGTACCATATTATAAAACAACGAGAAGAACAATGAAACCATGCATAATTATTAATTGTCACTCTAGTACATAAAATACAGTAGTACCTTGTTCAGGAAAATGATTTTGAATTGTAATATCAGTAGAAGCAAAAATTTGCATTATTAGTGCTAGGTACGTCAGAGTGAGTACTTTAGCTGCCCAGGCTAAAACTAAAGCAATAACACGAGTAAAAACAAAATCAAACATGAGGGACTCCTGCATCTTAAACCACATTCATTACAAGTGTTTTTCAACAAAACTAAATTGTAATGATAACACGAATACATGTCCACATAACATAATTGTACCCATCATGCATCTTATACCCTTGGCATATAAGCAGTCATGCTCAATTTAGAGCAGCAATCACACCTTCACAGAATTGTGTTGCCATGCTCAAACTGGAGCAGCGATTGCACCTTAACAGAATTATGTTGAAACCTTAAGTACTCCTAACGCAGACATAGGGTAGGGCAATTTATACACTCCTGCAATGAGCAACACCCGTTAGCCACACAATATGTATCACCCCTATTCTGTTCAGGATCGAACAAGTCCAAATCTGGCAATGAAGAGATAAAGAGTGTTTCTGTATACTATCCCCCCCACTCGAACGGCACATTTTAAAATCAGAATGCAACCAACCATTAGTGTAAAACTGAATTTGAATTATAATATAAGTGAAGCACGGTGACAGTAACTGATGCAGGACAATTTGCCTTACAGAGTTCAATAGGGAACACCACACTGTGTTATCATGAACTCAAGCAAGCACAAGATAATAAGCGCTTTCACACACCCACAAGTCGTTGCCATTATACCACACACAAGGGTTAATAAAAAACATCTTATAAACGTCAGCTCCAAACTCGCATATGACTGACAAAAAGGTATCCCGCATCTCCTCCTTTCTTTATGTTTTGTGAGTCATGCTGATCTTTAGCTGTTATTCGTTCCCATGTTAATACGTGTATGCGCGGACACCATACACAGCGGTCTAGTCTTTTTAGGTCTCGCTGAACCAACTCGCATTCGTTGTTCCGCGAGAGTATAGTAAGGGACTTTTAAAAATGCTCCCAGTCTGCAGGCAGATCGGGCACTGTGCATGTGCTCCGGGCGCGCGCACCATTTGTCCGCCTGCAGCCTGGAGCAATTTCGCGGCCGCTTTGATGTTCTCAGTGAGCCGTGCGGCCGCTGAGAACATCAAAGCGGCCGCGAAAGTGCTCACATCTCCTCCTCAGGCACGACATGCTTTGGCGCCTTCTTTACCCATTCCCTCCCTCCCGTTGTCGTGCCTGAGGAGGAGATGCAGGCCAGGTAATGTCCCCCAAGTGACTTGTGTGTGTTCCCACTATCTTTCCACAGCTTGCGCCGGTTTAGTCCCCCCATGCACCCAAATGTGCTGCATTATACCGCATAATTTGACCTCTTTTAAAAAAAAAAAAAAAATTCATACCCAACCATGCCGAATACTATAACCCAAGCCATAGTTGCTGCTTATTTATCTTATGCAACTAACAACCATTGACAAAGCCAATAGCCCCGACTTATTGTCAGTATGCTGCTACTCGTTGTATCATATATCTGGATGCAATGACAGAAACAGCCAAAATACAAGTGGGGCAGCACACTAAGCTAAGCACGAATTTTTTTTTTTGCACGTTATTTAAAAGCCACTCCCTTTATTACATTACCCACACTGCTGGCGTTATCCTTTCAATCCACTTTTTGCTGCTGTACTGTCCCTCACATTTTAGCAAATTAAGGCGTTATGTGGGGCTGTTAGGGCAGGACGATGGTAGGTGGTATTGCAAGTTATTTCACCCTTCACCCCCTCTCAACCCATTGTAACCTTCAGCGCTGTGCACCCCTTCACACACTCGCACATAGCTGACCATCGTTGCGTGCTTTTTTCAGAGAGGCCAGGTATTGGATGGGCGTACATCAGCCGTGTGATGTGACTACAGGCCAGGTAATGTCCCCCAAGTGACTTGTGTTCCCACTATCTTTCCGCAGCTTGCGCCTGTTTAGTCCCCCCATGCACCAAAATGTGCTGCATTATACAGCGTAATTTTGCTTTTTTTTATTTTATTAAAAAAAAAATTATACCCAACCCTGCTGCATACTATAGCCCAAGCCATCGTTGCTGCTTATTTATCTTATGCAACTAACAACCATTGACAGAGCCAATAGACCCGACTTATTGTCAGTATGCTGCTACTCGTTGTATCATATATCTGGATGCAATGACAGAAACAGCCAAAATACAAGTGTGGCAGCCCACTAAGCTAAGCGCGAATTTTTAATTTTTTTGCACGTTATTTAAGCCACTCCCTTTATTACATTACCCACGCTGCTGGCGTTATCCTTTCAATCCACTTTTTCCTGCTGAACTGTCCCTCACATTTTAGCAAATTAAGGCGTTATGTGGGGCTGTTAGGGCAGGGCGATGGTAGGTGGTATTGCAAGTTATTTCACCCTTCACCCCCTCTCAACTCATTGTAACCCCCTTCAGCGCTGTGCATGCCTTCACACACTCGCACATAGCTGACCATCGCTGCGTGCTCTCTTCAGAGAGGCCAGGTATTGGATGGGCGTGTCTCCTGTTAAGGGGCGTCATTCAGTCCAGTTACCTTACACAAGGTCACATTCATTTTTATTGTCCCGGGAATATTAGCTGATTCGTCCAGAACTATAGGATGTCGAGCGACTCTGTGACTCAAACCCAATTCCCAGTTCTAAAGTCAGCAGGTCTGGCCATTACACCGCATCCTAGGGTAAGGGGAGAGGGGCAGGCAATGCCACATGGAGGCTTAGCTCGTCATGGGCTCGAGGTGCCAACAGGACCTCGGGCTGAGCCAGAGCCAGGCATCTCCTCCCGCTCCAGTATTCAGGGAGCTGAGCCGTGCCTTCCAGGACCTCTCTACAGGCCTCTGGTCTGCTGAGGTGGCCAGCATTAAACAAAGAGGGTACTGTACGGTGATGCCACTAGTCCTCGCTTCCTTCCTGATGGCTCTGCGCACAAGACGTCTCTTCTTCTCTGTACATCTATCTCTCGTAGCGCCTCGCTCTGCACACAGCTGCTTTCTCCTAGCGCTGCATGCTTCTAGCTCACTGAAGCCTCACTAAATCTTGACGATGAGTTCAAGCGCTGTGGAAGACCTTTTACAATAGTTGACTAGTTATCTTTCATTTGTTTATTGGTGCATTTGGATTCTAAACAGGTACTGCTAATAAGGTGGAATCTTTGCCCAGATGGTGTTACCGTGAGTAAAAAAGAAAAAATAGTTAAGTAATATAACAAAATGTGTTGCATTATGCCGCATAATTTGCCTTTTCTTGCTATATAATTTAGCGGCATACTTTGGTCCATCACTGCCACATAATCCCAGTGGTCCTAGATATAATGTTCTAGTTAGACCACTGTTTCTGTGTCAGGAGAGTTCAAAAGCTCAGAAATAGGCATGTGCATACTTTTGTAATCGTCTAGCGTAGGGGCGGCATGTCGGGGACTCGCACATGACCTATTTTGCATCTATTTTCTCACAATTTGGTAGTTTTTGTAAATACAGTTGGGTAATTTAGGTGGCTCCTGGACATGTCCCAGCAGCTTCTTTTGGCATCTCAGATATAATCACCCTTGGATCTCAAGAGGCTAACTCTTGGGTCTCACCGGAGGGTCACTTTATTATCTCACGTGACGGCCATTTGAGGATATAATGTGAGGGTCACTTTAAGAGCTAACATGAGGGTTCTTTTATTAAATGCTTAAGATTTCACAGGAGGGTCTCCATCAGCCGGCCATTTAATCAATGTACTGGTGCACTGCTTTTTCCCAGTGGCGATAGATGCAAAGCGGAAGTGTACCTGGGATTTATTGAGGCTTAACAGCAGTGCAAGGTATAACTTGGATGGACCGTCAAGGGGAAGCAGGGAGTCTGGAAGCACATGCTTCAGAATATGAGCATAAACTGTGTGCTCCTCAGAGCTGACAACATTACGCTTATCTGCCCCCTCACCTGCCCCACACACACACAGCCACACACACACAACCACACACACACACAACCACACACACACACACACAACCACACACACACACACACAACCACACACACACACACAGCCACTCACACACACACAACCACACACACAACCACACAGTCACAGGCACACACACAACCACACACACCACCACACACATAACCTCAAACACAACACACACAACCACAAACACAACACACACAACCACACAAACACAACACACACACAACACACACACAACCACACACACACACAACCACACACATGCCCACACATGCAACCACACATACAACCACACACGCACAACCACACACCAGCCGTCAGTGCACGCTTTCACTGGACACAAACACCACCAGCCGTTAGTGCACGCTCCCACCAGGCACACACCATCAGACGTCAGTTTGTGTTTTCACCAGGCACACACACACACACCACCAGCCATCAGTGCACGCTTTCACCAAGCACACACACACCACCAGCCTTCAGTGCATGCATTCATCAAACACATACCACCAGCCGTCAGTGCACGCTTTCACCAGACACACACACACACACCACCAGCCGTCAGTGCACGCTTTCACCAGGCACACACACACGACCAGCCTCGAAAACTTTGGGTAGTAGTGTTCCCTAAGAAAAGAGAAACGTCCGCACATTCAAAAAGCAGTTATGTATACGTGTAGTATTAACAATTACTAAGTCTGAACTTGGGTGCTCAATTTACCCTCAAAACACCAACTACCCAGTGGCGCTGATGGCACACAAAGTGTGCATTGGATAAACACAACAAATAAGGGTTTTAACAGCACACCTCTTGTTAGAATATCAATATCCCACTGTAATCAATGTAGTTACATTAGACCTGAACATAGAGGCACTCATAAGAAATTGTTCTTGTAAGAAGGGATCAAATGCGATGATCTCGATATTCTTTTATAAAAAAAACACTTCATTAAAAGTTCCAGCACGCAGCTTGCCGACACGTGTTTAGTCTTACAAAGACTTTTTCAAGGCTGGAAATATTAAAATGTGCAAGAGTCATTTGTGTGTACAAAATACAATGCACAGATACAAAACAAGATATATATATATATATATAAATACACTATTACAAAAATATATATTTTAATATCATTGATTGATAAGTACATATGAGACATGACAACAACTCCTTGTTACAAATAGACAAATCAGTCTGCTCTATCACCTACAGAGGGAGAACTGTAGTGAGGACATAAATAAAGATTATGTCATCTATATCATCTACAGAGGGAGAATAATGATTGAAAACATGGAAAGCAGAGAAATGACAAGTAAAAAGTGGAAGTGGTTTACACACCACCAGCCGTCAGTGCACGCATTCATCAGACACACACCACCAGCCGTCAGTGCACGCTTTCACCAGGCACACACACCATCAGACGCCAGTGCACGCTTCCACCAGACACAAACACCACCAGCCGGCAGTGCACATTTCCACCAGGCACACACACTACCAGCCACCAGTGCACAATTTCTACAGACACACACACCACCAGCCATCAGTGCACACATCAATTGTTAACGCATCCACAATTAACTATTGTAGCGCACTTTACTTTTAAACATATTCATTTAACGCGCAGCATGCCACCATGCTACAAAAATAAATACACTTTTTTGGCCTACAATTTATAGACTTTTGTTGCAATTGGTGTTGCAATATTTAGCAATGCCAATAGCTCAAACTTAATTAATGCGAGACCTATTGCATTGTAAATGCTTCTTTAAAAGGGAGTTGACTTGTGGTATTTAAACCTAGAAAGGACTTATACTCGGCTTGACCACGATCTTCTATGCTGACTCTGAGACGTTCACAATGTCCGAACACGGGTATGTGTAATTACGAGTTCCACAGATTTATAGGAGCACTTTATTGTTTGATTGTTTGCGTGTGCCATAACTTTAAAGAGTGCTGTGAAGATGCAGGGCATCTTTTTTTCAGTCATATCTCTATTTTACTTCAGAGGAAGCTGAAGTTCAAAATATTTTTGCTTTAAATTTACTTTACAGGATTTAAGCACCTAGTTTCATCAATGCGTCAAAGATGTGCTTCATGAAGACATCATTTTTCTGGTTACACTGCTGCAAGTGGCTTCAAGACCTCCCTCCCCCTTCTAAGGTGCATTCAGCCCCTTCTCATTCCAAGATGGAAACTTTACCATATTGCACAAGTCTGAACACGAAACCGGATTCTGCAATCTTGCAAGTCACATCAGTCCTACTGAGACCACACCTTCATTAGCTCCAATTCCATAGTTTGCCTTCTATCCCAACATTAGGAAACACACACCCACCCCAAGAGAGAAAACTGAAGGGCTCTATCAATTATTAACATGAAAGCCTTCTTCCCTACCCTGGAACTGCATAACAACACCTTCATCATGGTGAAAGATTGAACCCCAGCTGGATATCCAACATGTAAGATTCCATACAGTAAAGCTCTCCTGTAACCACAGAAATTGAGCAACTTTTGTATCCAATCTAAGGGAAAATTACCCCCCCCCTCCAGCTACCATTCCCCTTAGCGCACCCTGCAGAAAAATAAATGATGCCATGTATATATTATTATAGAAAATAATTTTATCTGAATTGTGTAGCAGCATAACAACAAACGCAGAGACGGCCTATTTTAAGTGGTACAAAGGCCTTTCTATTCCTCGTGAACAAATCTGTTCCCAGCAGATGTTGTTGTGTGAACAAGGTCCTACTGTTCCCTATGCATGTTCTTCTCCCTAATTGCTCTTCTCCAAGGAGAGCTTGGTATTTGCTAAGCCTTTAAAGATCCATCAGTTCCCAGATTTGTCTCTATTCTATCATCTCATCAGTCTTCTAAGTCAAGGCCTTTATGAAGGTCTACATCCAGTATTCTGGCTGCTGACAATCTGTTATAGCATTGATTGGTTTTAGTCCCATAGTCATGATTCTGGGGAGAAAAATAATATCATTTAATTTCTCCATCACTAACCAGGAGGACTGGTATTTTTGCAGTGTGGCTTGTGAGATGTCCTTGTAGATGGTGCACATGAAATCATGGAAAGAAATTGCCCCTGTCTTTCTAGATGCTTAAACAACATCCTCTCTTTCTGAAAAATAATGAAATGTCACCATTATTTCCATGGCCTTGCCAGAAATCTTTGACTGCCAAGGGCTAACCTGTACACTCTGTCCAGCCATACTACTTTATGCTGGTCTCCCAGTATTTTAGAAAACATTTTTGTAATAAAAGTGTTGATATTTGGGCTTTCCACTCCCTCTGTAAGGCTGCAGATGCGCCGATTCTTCTTTAAGGACCTATTCTTTAGGTCCTTTGCCTTTAGTAATGCCATACTAAGTTACCACTAGTGGTCTCATACATTTTTCCTGTGGTATTTCGCCCCAGTTTCAGTTTCCTAATGTTACTTTCTATCTCCAGAATTCTGGAGCCCACTGAATCCACATCCTGTCTCAAGAAGGCTTTTACTAATGTCACCAATTGTCTCTTTACAAAGTTCTCTCTTAAATATTTGTAGGACATCAATGAGTTTAGTCTTTGCCAGCACCATGTTTTACTCCATTGCCGTAGCCCCCGCTCTGCCCGATGTCCTGGACATCCACCCTGTCAGCTGTGATTCTGAGTTGGGTGCCAACAAGTTCTGATGAAGGCTCTTCTGTGATGTATTCTTTGGTGGCATATGTGCTGGTAGGTACTCGTATTGTAGTTGTGTTGAGTGCAGGAGTGGCAAGAAGCCTCCTGTAGTCTCCTGGGGGAGAGGGTCAAGGAATTTACCCTAGCCAGTCGACCACTGTGTTATCCTCTGCCCATAATTCATTTGAGCAGGTTGCAGGGTCTGACCCTGCGTCTTTGGGACATTCTGTGGGCTACTACAGGGAAAAGTCGTCATGTCCACAGGTGTCGTGTTCCTTCAGTAGCCACAGAACACAAGAGGATCATTCAGCCTTTATCAGTGAGCACCCTATCTGATAGAGACGTCTAGCCGCGATTCCTTAACTTAGAATATCCCCAGGTGTCAGACTGGATCCGTAAAACGTTTCTGCAGCAGCACCTCTGCCCTTACCGCTGTCAAAATGGGTGGAGGCACTCTCTTCAACATGTAGAATTGTAATGTTTGGCTGCACCTAAGCATGAGCAGAAGGGATATGCATCCGATTGGCGGCATCTCCATGAACTGTTGCTTCCCCCCATTGTTTTTTTGCATTTTGCCCTCTTAAAAAAAAATCTAATCTCATATGATCCCCTTCTCTGATTTTTTTTTGTCATTTTGGTGCTATTTTACTCATTTTCTTTTTACTAAATTGTCTTGTGAATTGTATTTTTTTTTCCTTTAATGTTTTTTTTCTTGCTGCTTAAACACTACACTTGTATTTCTCTGAAAGCAGCCTGTCACTTTTTTGCTATTTTTACTGGGGGCAAGGCCAGGATTGGTATTTAGCTAACAAGACATTGGACTACAAACTTTGTGGTAGTTCAAACATTGCTGTAACCATAGTGAATCTATTATCTCACAACAAGCTATCCTGATTAGATGGGCTTGAAGGTCATTCATTAGATATTTAATATTGCATGACATCTCTAATGGGACACTCCCCAAAAGCTGAAAATCCAGTTTAGCATTCCATATTGATTAAGAAACGTAAGAATCACTGTAGAATAATATAGCAAATAATACTTAATGATACCAATATCTACCATAGCTTGATAAAGTAGATTCTGATGGATACTTCTAACAGCAAATTTCTCACCTTTCGAATATCCCCCAGGCTCCAGACTGGATTGAGATGTTTTCATAGCTGTGCTCCTGCGTGCTGCTAGGTGGTGCTCTATGTCTCCGTGTTGACTTTGTTCTGCCCTGGAAGTTGCGTAGCTGGGCCTCATATAAGCTCCACCCATGAGCATTGACGTTAGTTCCTTTCTGTCTACATCTTCGATTGCCAATCTGGAACCCCGCTCTCTTTTACATCAGTTGACATGTTTTTCAAACTGAATTCTAATGTGCAGGAGAAGATATACCCACCTAAAACTACAGGGTTCAAACCATGTCCTGGCTGGTCTAAACAAATGGCAAATGACAGACCCACACCACCTGTGATGCCACAATGGGATCTCAATTTGGTCTTGACATTCCTCGTGTGCTTCTCTTTTGAGCCAAGGCATAGCTGCACCCTGTGGTTTCTGATTCTCAAATCTGTCTTACTCATTACGATCCTTTCAGCATGTCACATGAGTGACCTCCAGTCTCTCTCAGTGCAGCTGCCCTACACCACCTTTTTTTGACTACCTAGTGTTGAGGACGAGGGCAGCCTTTCTCCCAACAGTCGGGACTCCTTTTCACGTTGAGTAATCCATCACCCTCCCAAAGTTCTTTGCTCTGCCTCCCCTCTTGAAAGGGGAGGAGAAACTCTATCATCAACTGGACCCCAAAAGCATTAAACTTTTACATTGATCATACCAAAGACCATTAGGTGGACAATTGGCTTCATTTGGAGTTCTCTGGGTCTTAGAATGTAAAGGCTGTGCATATAAAACCTCTGTAGAGGTGGATTGTATCCTGCAATAAGATCTGCTGTGCCTTGGCTACAAAAAGCTTCCAAATGGTCAGAGAGCCCAATCCACCAGGGCTAAGGCTGCCACCACTGCGTTGGCATGTTGAGTGCCTGTACTTAACATCTGTCAGGCTATGACGTGGATGTCAGTGCACACATTCATGAAGCACTACCACTTTGACAGCCTTGTCCCACAGGAAGGACATTTCACCCACTTGCTCCTACAGGACTTTTTGGTCTAAACCTACACCACAGTCTCCCCCTCTACCCCCACCCCACCAGGGCAGCTACTGCTTTGATATATATTCTAAAGGTGAGAAATCTGTGGTTAGAAGTACTCATCAGAAGAACATGTTGTATACCTTGGTTAACACTCTTTCTGGTATATACTCTATTTAACTGCAGATTCCTCACTGCCCTTTTACCTCCCTGTTCTTCAGAGTGGTCTCTTTCAGTTTTTATCACCTAAAAATGTCCAAAATTAGGAATCTACGTACTGGTAACTCCAATTGATTTGTGCTTCAAGTCCAAGGGTGCAGAATGATTTAACCCCTTCGCTGCGTGGGATATTCCCCCGCTGTGCTGGGGGGGGAAGGGGCGCGTCATGAGGCACGGCGCTCCTGTGCTCATGACGAGCTCAGCTCGTCACGATCACACCCGTTCCCATGGAACGCTCAGCACAGCAGGGGAATTATCCCCGCATGCGAGCGTTCCACGGCTCATGACTAGCTGAGCTCGTCATGAGCACCGGGGCGCCGTGGCTCATGACGAGCTCAGCTCGTCATGAGCATTCAAGGCTTTAAGCAAGAAACTGATGTTGGCACACAGGAGTAGCGCATATGTGCTGCTCTGCTTCGTACCTTCCGGGGCGAAATGAAGTCAACGTTTTGCAATACAGAGCCATGTAGTGGCACGAAGGAGCACTGATTTGAAAACTTCAATATCAAGTCTGGCTCCTAGGGGATATTCTAAAGGCAAGGAATCTTTGATTAAAGCATCCACCAGAAAGAGCGTAACCGAAGGTAAGAAGCTTGTTCACCAGCAGTATCTTACTGTCTTTTTTGAATATTAACAGGGTTATGAAGTGCGGGAGCTGCTGACCATTATTTGTTTGTCTTTAAGTGATCATTTTCAGGAACTCATTAGTGAGTGAAATAAAATTAGTTCTGGGCTACCAGTTCCTGTATTCGATGGAACAGATAATTTTGGGTATTACTAACCAGTTGTTGAAAAGTTTGATCCATAGTGGCTGGAGACTACTTTGTTAGTGGTTGCTAAACAGTTTATGGCACAGCGTTTGAAGAAGGTTGACAACCGCTATTATTTGAATGGCTGAAGCTTATCTGTGTGGTATTGTGATAGTTGAAACTGTGAACACCTTCATGGGAATCTGAATGTTTGTATCTATAGGGCAACCAAATTTGCTTATTTCACATTGACAGGCATTGTCTTGTCCTACTAGGTTGCAAGTCCTAAATCTGTTAATGTGAGACATTGGATTAATGGTTTATGATGGAAGACTCCCTTCTCAAGCAGCAATAACAATTCTTCGTAGGGTGAAATCTCAAGCAAACCCTAAATTAACCCATGCTCAACCCCGTGGTAGCTTAGCACAGAGTCAGGCTTAACTCAGAGGCAATGTGTAAAGTATTTGTGCAGCACTACAAACTGTAACACAGTGAAAACACCCCACAAAAGGATTTAGAAACATAGAGTAATTCTTAATAAATAAAACAAGACCAAAATGCCAAATATTCCATCAGTAGACCCGGAGATATGCAGGTTTAAAGATTTTAGTAAATACTGCGGCAAAAAAGCACAAAGCGCCAACTATAGATATATGGTTGCACCGGACTGGGACAGAGTCACAAGTTCAGGCCAACAACGATTGAATGCGGGACAGGTATAGATACCCAGTTAAGCCCACATAACAAAGTGTCTTAATTCCTGGTTTGCTGAGTCTTGCGATGATCTGTGTCGAAGATTCATGTGCAGCCGAAGCGAGGTGATGCGTCGGTTCAGAGGTGTGGCAAGGCTGCAATGCAAAGTCCTGCGTTGTTTAGAGTCCCATTGACTAGAGTTTTTCGGTGCAAAGTCCGGCATCAAGGATACATCAGGTAGTTAGGGCAATGCGTTGGTTCTGAGAAGCTGCTTGGCTGTTATGCAGAGAATGTCTTTGAGGCTCCTGTCAATGAAGGATTTGAAGGCCTGCGCTGAAGATGCATTTCACAGCTGCAGTTTGAGGAAGCAGTTGGCTACGGTGCCGGTATTTGGGGTGGTGTTGATCCATGCAGCAGCAGCGTTGATGCATCGGTTCTGCTCGGATGGCCACGCACATCAGAGAAAATGCATTGGTTCCACTTGGTCCATAGAGGCTGGCAGAGCACTTTCGGCCCACTTCAAACTGTCCTGGATTGGGGTGGCACCACTTGGCAGTGTAGACTCACAAGTGGTCCAGGCGCAGGTGCAAGGTTGTTTGAGCCTTCTGGCCCTGAGGATCTAGTCAGGAGGCTGGCCAACTAGTCCTTGGAGACACTTTGGAGTCCTGGGTTCAGCAGATGCAGGTCCATTCCTTCTCACATATGCAAGAGAGCAACAGGCAGCAGGTCAGCACAGCAGGGAAGCAGTTCTTCAGAGTAGCAGTCCAGCAGAGTGGCAGGCCTTGAAGCAGCACATCAGTGTTTTGTCTGGCAAAGTATCCACTGGTCCAGAAGTGAACTGAAAAGTTGATGTCTGAGTTTGAATATTTATCCTTAATGTCCTTCCTCTGAAAGGTGGGAGAAGCTTCTAAGGTTTCCCTTTCAAGTATCCAGGCATCCTGTCTTCCATGTCCTGGCCCCAGATTAGCTACAGTGGGTATTCAACCCTACGTGTAGAGGCAGGACACCGCCTATTCAAGTGTAAGTGGGGCTGGGCCAGTGATGGCCAATCCAGGTACACCTAACTTCCTACTGAGTGTGGCTGTCAGGGAGGAATGCGCAAAAAGAACTTTCAATTCCACCCAGTCATGTGACCCAGAGTTAGGCTACAGGCATCAAATGGCTGAGGCAGGAAAATGCCAACATTCTAACAGTGGCATTTTAAAAATTCTAATTTAAAATCCAACTTCACCGTAAATAAATGCACCGAAAATGAACTGATTACCTGCTCCCATTTAGAAATTACAGCTTTCAAAATGTAATAAGGTAACTCCAATGCTATCCTGTGGGAGAGGCAGTCCTTGCAGTAAAGAAAAACAAATTAAGAGTTTTCGCCACCAGGACAACTTAAAAGTTTATGTCCTTCTTTTCAAATATCCTGCACCCGGCACTCTGGGCTGTCCAGGGCCTACCCTAGGAGTAATTTACATGTGTTAGAAAATAAATGAAGTTTTGGTCCTGGCTAAAGGTTTATGATGCAAGGTCTAAATGGCAGTTTAAAAACTGCATAAACAGGCTGCAATTGTAGGCCTAAAACATGCTTAAAGAATTAGGTGGCATAATAAGTGCTGCAGGCCCACTTATGGATTTAATTTTCACATTGCTTAATTTGTAAGAAAAATAAAAGTGGCTGGGCTTTCGTCAGGAGACTACTGCAGCTTGCACCACACATTACCCCTGCTATGCTGCCAATGATAGTAACAACACAACTACTAACCATCCCAGTCTTACAATTAGGAGAGTTTTGACTATTTCAGGGCCCCAAAGATATAAGAGAGGCTTGGGCGGCACGTAACACTCTTTTTTAATGTACATTGAATTAATAATTAACTGTTGTTGTGGTAATCTCTAAATTAGTCCAACAGCGCCAACCTCTGGCAGGCTGTTAAGTTCCGTGTTGACAATTAAGTGCTTTTGCAAAGCACCAGAAACCACCTGCTCAAATTAAACATTGAATTTACAGGCTCTGGGTACATGCAGTATCACTTTACTGGGGACTTTTAAGTAAATTAGACATGCCAATTCGGGGATGAGCCAATGTTACCATGTATTAAGGACTGAGCACGTTGACTTTAGCACTGGTAAGGTGTGTAGAGTCCTAAGGCCAGCAAAAAAACAAGATCAGTGAAAAATGGAGGCGGAAGGCAAACCTTTGGGGGGAAGACCACCCTAAGGCTGACAGGTCTAACGGTTGACATACAAATTTTGTTGCCTGATGTGCCGAGGGCAAATCTCTATAGAGAAATATAAGGAATGTTGGGGGAATTACTGGGGCACAAATTAAGTGTCTCCAGCAGCGAGTTGCAAGAAGGGATTTGGCAATTCAAAATTACTGTGGTGAATGGTCAAGGAGGTGGCAGTTGATGTCAGGCAGGGGATGTTTTATGGGCATGTTTTTACTGTTTGTCTTCATTTCCTCAGCTGCATTAAATGCACTTTTAACAAATGCTACCAAGGTATGTGAAGAAAATATATGGACGTGCCCATTATCTTTCTGTGTAATGCCCTTTTGAAAAACAGCAGGGGTAGAGGAGCACAGTAATCATAGGTGTTACTAGCTTATATCAAAGAGTCTCAATTATTTAGGGCATGGAGCATATATCAAGCATTCATAGTGGGAGTTTCTTTTAAATAGGAGAAAACAGACACTTTTTCCTTATGAAAACAATATTCTTTGTGTCTTTTTATCTTCTATTTGTATATCTTCATATAATTGTACAACTTTTGTCATGAAGAAGTCCCATGAGGTTGGGACGAAACGCGTAGGCAGTGCTTTGGCTGTACGTTGATATATATGTACAACTATATGAGGATATACAAATAAAAGAAGATAAAAATACACAAAGAATATTGTTTTTATAAGGAAAAAGTGGCTGTGTTGTCTCCTATTTAAAAGAAACTCCCACTATGAATGCATGATATATGCTCCATGCGCTAAATAAATAAGACTCTTGGATGTAAGCTAGTAACCCCTATGATTACTGTGCTCCTCTACCCCTGTTATTGTTCATTTTGTTAATTCCGGGTTTTTGTACCGGTTGACCCGATGAGTGAGCACTATAGAAATAATTTGGGCTAACAGTGTGCGATGATTGTATTCCACAACCGTTTGTTCTGTTGTTATATAGTGTGATGCGGTTTTGTCTGTGCCTACCGACCATGAATTGATAGAAAATAAATGTTTCTTATTTGATCGTGTTTGTTACTTTTATCCGCCTGTCTTGATTGTTTGGTCGCAGTATTTCCCTGAGGTGGATGCATTGAATAATTAAGAGCAGAGAGACAGCTGACATTAGTAATGTGGTAGTTATCGCCTCTAGTGTGTCACAACTTTGGCAAGTGACACAAGGCTGTTAGTAATCATTTGAATAATTGCCTCATAAATAGCATCTGTTAAAATTGAAGAAATGTGGGTGTATGTGCATTTGTGTCATCCTGTTGCTTGCCATTATTTTGTTAATTTCTTGGCTTGATCTGATTTGTCGTGCTGCTTAACCAGCAGCCTTTGCTCAGAAAGATGTACTATACGTTTCGATATTTTAAAAGCTTAACCCTTGCATATGCTATCAACGATCATACTAGTTTACTACAGACTGTTTTGCATGTAGCGTCGCACACTTCCGACTCTTCTCGCAGCGCCCTTAATGGAAATATTTGTTCGCCCTACATCACGTGATGCTGTCTGCCTGGGGACCTTCTGTCACTCCCCATCGTCAAGGTATTAATTCAAGCAATAACATGAATTGCCAGCTCCCTTCATATTTTAAATATATGTTCAATTGGTGGGTAGCTTTTGCTCTAGTGTCGACTCAGCAGCCGCTGTTTGTTTTTGTTGTCTTTCTTTCTTTCTCACATGCACCATTAGCTGAATGTTTAATTAACGTTCACTGAAGTTTCCAAGGACACGGCCGAGCAACGCAGCAGCCAAATCCCCCGGATCAAGATAGGATGAGAACAACAAGCTTCTTAGACGCGTCATGGGTTTCAGGCGGTTGCAGTTAAATCGGAATTCCGTGGCTTTGCAGCTGCAATTAAGACGCGTCGCCTCCTGCTCTCACTTAGGGTGACCAACTGGTATGGGTGCAAATTCAGGACGGTGAGGGTAAAAATTCAGGACAAAGGGTCAAAATTCAGGACAAAAATTTCAGGTCAGGAGGTCAAAATTCAGGACAAAACTTCGGTAAAAAAAGGTACGTTTTACAGACACATCAAAGGAGGTCGCGTAATAGTATATAAGTAATCCCATCCAGATGCAAACATAATCATCCATTTTCAAACCTATCAATCATGTATCCTTCCAGCCATCATTTCACTCATCCATCCCTCCATCCATACTTTCACTCATCGATCCATCCATACTTTCACTCATCCATCCATCCACCCTTTCACCCTATCCATCCGTACACTCATCCATCCACTCTTCCACCCAACCATCCACTCATCCATCCAGCCATTTATAAACTCATCCATCCAGCCATTTACCCTTTCACCCATCCTTTCACTTACTCATCCATCCACCCAGTCACTCATCCTTCCACCCATTCACCTTTTCAGTCATCCATCCATGCACCCTTTCTCTGTCCATTGACCCTTTCGTTAGCCACCCATCCTTCCATCCATCCATCCACCCATCCTTCTACTCATCCACTCATGAATCCATCCATTGACCCTATCACTCATCCATCCACCCACTCACTCGCCCATCATCCACCCTTTCAGTCATCTATCCATCCTTTCACTCATCCATCCACCCTTTTACCCATCCATCTACCCTTTTACCCATCCATCTACCCTTCCACCCATACATCCATCTATTTACTTTTTTTCTCATTCATCCCCCATTCACTCACCAATCATCCACCCTTTCACTCATCAATCCATCCTTTTGCTCATTATCCATCTATTCACCCTTTCATTCATCCATTCACACTTTCACTAATCCATCCAGCCACCCACCCATCCCTTCACGTACTCACTCGCCCACCTTTTCATATTAATTATGAGCTGAGCCTTTGGCTGCAGGATTGCAGACAGAAGAGGCCCATCAAGAATTTCACCCTTGCTTTAGTTTATAAAGCAAGGAGTGGGGTGGGGGCAGGGTTCACTATGCCCCTGCACATAGGCAATCTGAAAAAGTAGAAGGCATGAGTCATGCATGATGCACAGTGCCATGCATGCCATGAAGTGACTGTGACATGGTGTTGTTTCCAGGGCTTTAAGCAGGATAAAAAAGGGGGGGGCTCTCAAACGGGGGTGTTTGACGTCATTAAGAACGTGGCTTAAAACACCTAAGCTAAAAATCTCTGCTTAACATAGTGTACCGCCCGACTGGTATGTTGCCTCTTCTGTCATGGTATCCAGATATATAACACAAGTAACGTTACACCTACAACAAGCCAGAACTATTGGCTTTGTCAATGGTTGTTAGTTGCATAAAATAAAAATGCAGCAACCATGGCTTCAGTGAATATAATATTGAAACTGCACTTTTCTAAAATGATGAGACTGAAAGAACTCTGGCCCCTTCTTTTCAACTTGTTTCACCAGCTTCTTTGAATGATCTGTATTCTGTAGCAGCATTGGCTTGTTTGCACATTCCTTCCATCTGCCCTAGCCGTGGCAGGAGGAGGCCACCGCATGCAGCAAGTAACACTCCAAACTGGCCCATTGTCTTTCTGTAGGGCAATCAGCCGCAGACAGAATGACAATGGGCGGGTGGGGCTACTTGTGCTTCAAGGAGGAGTGCGAGGCGGCCCCATCAGGGAGCTGAGGCTTCATGCAGGGAACAGTGCTGTTCCCTGCAATGCCCAAAATTACGGATAAAAGGCGTCTGTAAAAGGGACCCTCACGGACAACGAACGTGAGGTCCCAATTACGGACGGTCCGTGAAATTACGGACGGTTGGTCACCCTAGCATTATTCTAGGAACGCAGATTTTAAAATAAGATCACGCCACCTATCTTTTGATGGTAGATACAAGGGGAACTTTGCTGCTAAGAAAGTAGCGCTTTGTGCACTGATGCATGGATTTAGTGAAGAGTCTCTTAATCATGGCTGCCAGTGTAGAAAGAACCAAATCAGAACAGGATAAAAATTGCGCAGGCGCACTGAAGCCCACCCATGACGTTTTGTCTCGCTTGAGCCTATATAGGACCTCAAAACAAAAATTCCAAGCAAGATGCCGTTGCTGTCAAATGCTTCTGCAGTTTCTGAGTTTCCCTTGACCACCTCCCCTTTAGTACTTTTGATCTCTGGGACCCATTTTCTAGTTTGTTCCTTTTGCCCAAACAAGGCTAATAATTTCCCTGACTTATTTTTTCACTTCATATAATCTACGCTGAGAGGATATACACATGACTTGGGCACCATTATCAGCAAGGTCTCTATATTCCTGCTGTTTCAAGCTGAGCCTATGGGCCAGCCACTCCTCATCATGGGACACAAGGCTTTACAGCAATTGGCTCTCTGGGTCTCTTGCTCCTGTTAACAATCTCTGCTTCCAGCTCACCAATTTGAATCCCCATTTTCTATTTCTCTTCCACAATCAATGATATTGCCTGTCCCTTCACTACCGTCTTGTATGCTTCCCATAGCGTGATGACTGACTCAACCGTTCCGTTAATTTCTTGGGTGTATTGGTCAATTATGGCCTTGAGCTTCGCTAATATCTCCTTATTTTTAAGTTACGAGGGGTCAATGGACCATCAGTCCACCCACATTCCTCTTTATTTTTACCCACACTAGGGAGTAATCTTGTCAGATGCTTAGCTCCAAGAAACCAGCCTATCTGCAAACCTTGTATTAGGAGCTAATCTATACGTGAGAAAGTTCTGTGAGTTCCTGAATAAAAAGTGTGTATTGCTTGAACAGGTGATTGTGTGCTCACCCTAAATCAGCCAGCCTGTGTGCCTCCACCATTGATCCAGGCCTCCCCTTTGCCCCTTTTGGGTTCCCCCATCCCAATCTTCATTGGCCACTATTTAAATCACCTCCCAGTATACTAATGCCTATGGGCCTATGTCTAGTAGGGTAGACACATGCAGTCTGAGAGTAAGGTAGACCGAACAGAAATGTAATGTCAACTGTACAACATGTCGCTCTAGCTTGTCAAGCCACATTCGTTGAGGGATAAATTAAGTAAACTTCTTTAGTAGAAGTCCCACCTCTCTGGAGTCAGATGTATACCCGAACATGTGAGCATCTTCTATCCATGCCGGTCTAGCGCTTTAGAGATAATTGGCTTTTTAGGTGGGTCTCCTGCATCATGGCAGTATCTGGGCCATGCCTTTTATGGTATTATATAAGTGATCCTCTTTGAATCCTACTTCCCACACCAGTAACGTTCCAGGGCAGTACTTTCAATGAGTTCCCCATGGCTATTGTACTGTTATCCCTTTATTTTTCAGAGATAAATATGGATTGAGTTCAAGCAATCAATCAGTAGATTTGTAAAACGCTACTTTTCACCCGCGAGTCTTTGCAAGTGCTGGCAGGACCCAGTTGATTATCCAGGTCTTCAGAGACATTTGGAACTCTTGAAGGCATGGGGAGGTCTGTAGATGAAAGGGTAGCTCGTTCCATGTCTGCTCTGCTAGTTAGGAGAAGGAGCGACATCTGCATCTACTATGCTATGTCGGGTGCGAGAGGTGAGGGTTAGAGAAAGGGACACGGAGTGGAGGTGTCTGGTGGGCTGATGGAAGTTCAGGCGGTGGTTCTATAGGCTGATCCGCAGTTGTGTAGTGCCTTGTATGCATGGGTCAGGAGCTTGAACTAGCGTCTTTTCTGTACAGTGAGCCAGTGGAGTTCCCTGAGCTACGGGGCGATGTGGGTTAATCTAGGGAGATCCAGGATGTGACATTCTGTATTGTCTTTAGTCATTGCAGTAGGTGAGCTGTGATCCCTACATAGAGAGGGTTGTCCAATCGGCTGGAGATAAGGGCCTGGATAATGGTGCGTCTTGATCTTTGGGGTAGTAATTTGAATATCTCACAAAGCATATGGAGGATGAAGAAGCAGGAAGAGGAGACAGAGTTGATTTGAATTGTCATAGTTAGTTTGTTGTCCAGAAGGATGCGTAGATTCTTAGCGTGGTCAGTGGTGTAGGAGTTGGTCCGAGTTCTGAGGACCACCAGGATGCTTCTCAATGGGAGCTTTTGTTTGTGACAATCAGTACCTCTGTCTTGTCCCTGTTGAGCTTCGACAGTTGTCTTTCATCCAGTTCGCGATGTCTGTCATGCAGTTGTGGAGGTTGATTTTTGTATTGGTGGTGTATTTGGAGACAGAGAAGATGAATTGTGTGTCGTTGGCATAGGATATGATGTTTAGTCTGTGGATTTAGGCAATGCTGGCCAGAGGTGTCATATAAGTCTTGAAGAGGATCTGGCTGTGCGAGGATCCTTGGAGTACCCAACAGATGATTTCGGAGGTGAAGTGGGGAAGGCAGACTTTTTGTGTTCTTCCGGTGAGGAAAGATGCGATTCATATTAGAGCGGGTCTTTGGATGCCTATGTTGCACAGCCTTGTGACGTGTGTGGTGGGGTTCTGTGTTGAAGGCTCCAGAGAGGTCTAGGAGGATCAGAGCCGCAGTCTCTCCTCAGTTGAGTAGAGCACAGATGTCATAGGTAGCAACATTGAGGGCTGTCTCAGTGCTGTGGTTGCTGTGGAATCTGGATTGGGAGGAGTTGAGTAGAAGGTTCCATTCTAGATGTGAGTAGAGTTGTTGGTTGATGGCTTTTTCTAATATTTTGACTGGGTTCAGGAGGAAGGAGATAGGTCAGTAGTTTTCTGGGGTCTGCTGATGGTTTCTTTAGTAGGACATTGACTTCTGCGTGTTTTCAGTCCTCTGGGAAGGTGGGTTTGATAATTGAGGTGTTGAACAAGGTGGTGAGTATGTGCCTGATTCTGGCTTAGCCCAGTTTGAAGCTGTGGTGTGGGCATGGTTCAGTTGGGGCGCCTGAGTGGACCAAGTTCATAATGGAGGCGGTGTCCTGTGGGGCGAGCTGGCTCCATTCCATTGGTTGGATATCTATGGGGGTAGCGGGCCATTGTGTTGCTTGAAGAAGTTGCAATTGCAATTTTGGCATTTCGGACATACTTGTTACCGAATCGCATTTTACATTAGCGACTCGTTATTTGGAAGGGGGTGTTTAGGGCATCCTTCCAAATACCAAATTGATATGGTAAGTATCACTGTTTTGCGACTGAATCAGTTCTCTGTCTGCCTCATAATTATTTAAGTGGCCTTGTTCTATCATGATCTGAGATAAAACTGTGTGTGATAGACCCTTCCCCCCCAAGGCTTTGCAGTCCTTAGGAAAATACTTGCTGATTCGGCCAACCCCCCCCCCCCCCCCCCACCCCCCCCCCCACAAAATTTCCATTCCAACTTACCTGTTAACTCCACTGAAAGATATCGGACCGGAATCCATTATTCTCCCTGGTATTTAATGGTGAATTGATCGAGATCATGAGTTAAATTCGCCGAGATGGGCAATAACCTGCTGCATCCAGAACTACTGAGTCATTTAATGCAGGATTTCCCTAACCTTGGAGCGTTTAACTGTGATATTTACGACCTGCATATATTATCTGCCGCTTGGCTAGTGCAGGTTGAGGATGATGAGTTGTTGGGGGAGCAGGGGAGGGTATTGGGAGCGTGGAGAGGCTATGGTGATTTGAGAGGTAAAATAGTATACCCCTCACAATCGCTGGAGGTGGTGGTCGAGGGTCTCCCCCCACACCCCGAACCATGCTTTTATCTGTGATGCTCTACACTTGGTAAACCAAGGTCGGGTGTTTTTACAGATCTAGTGATTTCAGATGCAGAAACTTAATGCCAATCGAAGTTTTTAATCTATTAATGCTTTGTTACTATAATCTGTATCTGCGTGCAACTAAGAATTCCCCCTTCCAGTTCTAATGACTATCTAGGTGCAATACATTTTACTACTTGTGTTTAACGAATATAGATTAATCAGATCACAGTAAGTGGTCAAGTCAGTATTTAGGACTATGAAAACTCCTCACTTTCTGAGCAAAATATGAATGGAATCCAAATAAATTAAAGTGAATAGCTTAGGAAAACAATTGAAGATATGAACTATCTATGAGAAAGGGCAAACATTTGGAAAAAATATTGTAGGAATACAAGTAAATAAAAGCGAGTAGTTCTTTTGATGGATATTATAAATAATTTGAAGTGATGTCATCAATGATGTCATTGGAGATGTCATCAGTGATGTCATCAATTGTGCCATAGAACATGTTGTGTTTGTAATATGTGAAGCCATAAGCAGTGCACGACAGGGGTTCAGGTTATAGCAAGGTTTGCTAACTATAACTGGTGAATTACTGATGTTTTTTTCGTTCAAAAGGTTACGCTGGCAGTGAAATTTTTACCTAACTACAATGTCACTTTAACCTGTGTTATTTTTCAGTGAAATATATATTACCCAGTGGAGGCCGCCACTGGGTAGTTATAGTTAGGATCATGCTTCCATAGGAATCATATCTTTGGTGTGTTGATGAATCTTCACAAAAGGTTCCCCCAAAAGTTTTTTAGACAACTACAGCCCAAACTGCTGAACGGATTTACACCACATTTTGCAGAAAGCTACATCTTGGATCAGACGAAGTGCTTTTTAGGTCAAGCTTATGTAGCACATGCACTATCTTATCTGCAAGACATGCTGTATCTACAGTTTGGGCTTTAACCATGTCCATCAATTGTCATTCTTTCTTTGTTGTGCCAATTGGAAATGCCTCCTTGTTATTATTGGTGCATTGGTTGTAATTGACCCTCCCTTGTGTTCTTGGTTTCCCTTCCAGGTGATTTCACTCATTGTTTATTTTGTTTGGCCTTCCAAGGCGTTCACGGTTCCTTCTGGTCAGCCATCTCAATATGCTCAGGTATGGTAATCAGATGGCTCCACAGCTTCTGTCACTTACTCTTCCTGTGCCGTCCCTCCACCCCCTCAACCCTTCCGCAACACTTTCTTCCATTCAGCCCTCTTCACAGTGGCTCCCTTAGCTCCCTTTTAGAGGCCATGAGTGACCACGGGGGACCGCTCCACTACTGTGACTCACTTCCGGCTGGGCCTCCTTCACAACCACAATTACAATTCAGCTGCATATTCAGCATTTTCAGCAATAGCAGGGAACACACCAAACCTCCTTCGCCTCCTTCACAGATCCGGTGTGCAGGCACCTGTGTTTTTTCTGCATTCAAATCCTAGTGGCAGCGAACACTACCGTGCTCCTGCTGTCCTGGTTACTGATGCCAATGGTGCTCATTTTACATGCCTTGCGATAGTAAAAGGCTAAGCAATGCTCTTGAATTTCTAATTTGTGGCCAGGAGAATCCACCAGTCGTGAGTGCTTTGAAGACACATTGATAGATGAGAAATAATGCAATAAGTCCAGATCTGCCATCGTTTTAGAACATGGTGAAAATCAATAGTTTAACTGAAAATCATTAGGGCAGGAACCCACCGCTCATACTCTTGATTTAATTGTGTAAAGAATATGTGTGTTTTTCATCTAATGGAAGAGAGCTGTCCCGCGATGGGAATGTGCTTGGAGAACTTTAAAAGAAGTTGAAGTTTGCCCTCGTAATTGGTCTATACTTCCGACATGTCCACTTAACGCATTAGGGTCTATTACGATGGCGTGCGAACAAAGTCCCCCCGCCACCGCAACGGCTAAAAGGACCACCCGCCATAGGTGCGGCGCTCCCGCTATGCAAATCAGGATGCGCCCGCCACACTGGCGGTCTCATCCTGCATTTTGTACATTGCGGCGGAAGGTGCTGTAAGCAGCACCCGCCGCAATGTACAAAATGCATGTAGTGCATTTGCATGCACAATGTAGCAGGCCCAGCGCGGTGCCTGCTACCTTGTGCATGCACATGCAGGGGGTACCATAAGTACCCCCCCATGTGCACCCCCACCACTCTGGATCCCCGCAAGCGCCCCCCCCTACAGGACGGACAGCATCCCTTTCCATGGCGGAAAGGCTCTCCTCCGCATGCATCATAATATGGATGGCTGTGTCTTGCAGACACCACCACCATATTATGCCCCTTTTCCGCCCGGTCGACTCGTCGAGGGGCAGAAAAGCGCCAGACGTTCTTCCAGTCCGCCACGGACCCCCCAGCCATCCTAATATGGCGGGGGGTTCTTCTGGCATAGATGGCTGGCGGATCGTCCCCTGCCGGCCCAGCGTGGCCACTACTGGAGCGGCCGGGGCGATCCACCCGCCATCTTAATAGGCCCCTTACCACTGTCTGGAGTCGAGGTTCATAACCTGGTGCACATGTGTGAAGCACCCTAGAACTTGCCTTAAACATTTGTCTTCAGCCACCACCCGGGTGGATGTGTGACCTTGGCACTGCCCATGTTTACATTCTTAAGAGCCACATGCGCTCAAACGTTTGTCCCACTTCCCTCTGATCAGGAGGTGCCTTCCTCTTTGGTTGAACTTTATCTAGACATTTTCTCTTACTTACTAAGCACCAAATCCGCTGATGTACAGCTTCAAATGCATTACATTTAACGGATACAGGAGAAGTGCAGAACTTCACCCAGGATTTTCTTTTCAGTGCGTGCAATATTTAGTCTTTTTATTTTTTAGACAGTTCTAAAATATACTTTAGTCAAAAGTTACTATATTTAAAAACACGTTCAGCATTGATTTTTTATGGCTGTTTCACCCTGTTTCCGATAATTACAATACTGGAGCATGATTGGAGTGTGGGACAAACCTTAATTGCGCCCTGTTCCTGACACTGAGAATTTTATTGTACACTGTGCCTTTTCAGGGCATGTAATTGTCCACTATCGACTTGTCACGAGGGAAAATTATCTTGTCAAAGCAGTAGTACATTAAGAGTATTCATCCACAGAATAATACATTAGTGCGTCAGTGCCCAGGCTGATGGAATATGCTTGCTCAAGTGCTCTGCAAAGTTCTGCAGAGCCTGCTTCTGTGTGCTGTAGAAGCTCTGGCAATGCTTGGAAGTCCAACTGGCGAGTAATTGGTGATGAATAGGAATGTCTGTGCCTTCCATGCAGCATGAGGTTGACAGAACAATGAATCAAATCTGCACATATTTAACACCTGGTCCAATGCCTTCTGGCAAATAATCGATGTATCAATCAATTTCTGACAAAATAATAATGAATACTAATGTGTTTACATATTCATTTATTTGATGTTTTTTCCCACAGCATATTCATTTACCACAAGCTTTGATGTCTTTAGCGGCTAATGTAATGGATAATATGGTGCATGGCTAAAGATTTATAAGGTCCCAAGGGCGAGACCTATTGGCTATGCCAATGCTTGTTGTGATTTGATGTAAATCCGTTCAGTAGTTTTAAAGCAATTAATGCTCAAATATTTTGTACACACACCACGGAGATCGCCTGCTGAGATCTGATTGGCTTCCACCGGAAAACATCTTTACCCCAAAACTGGAACCTTGTATGCCATTACAACGCGGTTGCTACAACGACCGTGTTGTTACAGCACGTACCATTACTCCGCAAGTCAGAAAAACGACTTACTCCAGGGGTCAGAAGGTGTTGAATTTAAAATCCAACACCTTCCCTAATGTTACACAGACTGGAGTTGGAATAGTGATTATACGATTGCAACATCCAGCGCCCCCCCTAGAGCAAGTCGTTGTTCCAACTTGCAGAGTAATGGCATGCGTTGTTACAATGCGGTTGTTGTAACAACTGCTTTGAAATGGCATGCAGGGTTCCGGTTTGCGGGACAACGAGACATATTCCTGCCACCACATCAACCACAATGGCAGCCATCTTAGGACTTAGGACTGTCTCGAGTACTAAAAAAATAAGCAAAATAAAGACTTTCGGGGCTGAGTAGGGATACCCTGACCCCCTACGCGTGGGGCTAAAACATTTTTTTTTTAATTGCAGCAAAATCATGCCCTTGCCATGCACTGTTAATTACCCCACATATTACATCACTCATGACATCTACTATAGCATCATTGATAATATCACTGCAACATTTGCAATTAAATTATTGATGAGAAAATTGTTCATGGTGAGGACGCAAGTTATAATTACCTTAGGTTCACAAGTTAAAGTTACCAGAGCTAACTAAAACTGGTGAATTTCAGTGACTTTGTATGTTTAAAACTTTACGCTGTTACTGAAATTCTTACCTGCCTATAACATTACTTTAACCTTTGTTTTCTTTCAGTGAAAAAAAAATTACCTACTGGCAGTCGCCAGTAGGGAGTTATGGCTAGGACCATGTTTCCATAGGAAAAGAGCTTTTTGATGTGCCTGAAACATTTGCCTCGCTACACGAATATTAACAAAATTGTCCCCAAAACTTTCGCCGGTAATTCTTGTTGCATATGGAAAGTTTTGAGGTGATCCATCAAGTGGAGGCGGAGAGAAAGGGGGGGGGGGTGTCAAAGCAAGTGTGTTTCCCATGTTAATTTCCATAGGAGCTTTGAACACTAACACAGCCCGAACTGCTGGACGGAATTACAGCAAATTTGTCAGGAAGGTAGATTTGGTTTGCAGATCTCGCTTTGAGTTATTTGGTGTAAATCTGTTCAACAGTTGTTGAGAAATGTAAGAAAATCCTAATTAGGATAGCCGCGATTGTGGCTAATTCGCAATGATTTTGCGATTAATCGCGAATGTGTACACCAACATGAATGTTGTGGTTGCTGGGCGCAACTTTAGCAGAGAGGTGCAGCTTTCATATTACCTAATCGGAACAGTCCCCGGGGCTGAAACCTAATGGCAGAAAGTGGCATAAGGGGTCAGGTTGGATGTGCCCTGGCCTAATAGAGAAATATAGGGTTGTTAGAGGAATCCCTTATGAGTATAATATGTCAAAAGAAAGTTTTTTCCTCACCCGCGATCTTCGGGAATTCATCATGACCGTCAGCAAGGTGCCCGTGTAACGTTGTTGCGAATTCGCAAATATACGTTGTGATGAATTTGTGAATATCACTGAAAAAATATGTTTATATACCCACCCTCAATCTCACTTAGACACTCACACACTCACTTACAGACCCACTCTGAGATGACTCACCCACCCACTCACAGACCCACTCTTAGACTCATGCACCCAATCACAGACCCACTTAAGAGACTCAAGCACCAATTCACAGACCCACTCAAATATGCATGCCCCCAATCACAAACCCACTCAGACACTCACACACCCAGTTACAGACCCACTCAGACATTCACACACCCAGTCACAGACCCACTCAGACAGTCATGCATCCACTCACTTACCCAGTTAAATGTTCATGCTCTTGCTCAAAGACCCACTCACACACTTATGCAAAACTCTCTCACCCACTCAGAGGCATATGCAACCACTCACAGGTCCACTCAGACAATCTTTCACCCACTCACTCACCTATTCTGTGGCTTATGCACCCATTCACAGACCCACTCGTGTATTCCTCTACCCATTCATAGACCCACTCAGACACTCATGCACCCAATCACAGATCCACTCAGAGACTCATCCACCCACCGACAAACCCATTCACAGACTCTTGCACCCACTCACACACCCTTTCAGAGACTCACGTACCCACTCACACACCCACTCAGAGACTCATGTACCCACTCACAGAGCAACTCAGAGACTAACACACCCACTCACAGACCTACTCATATGCTTATGCACCCACTCACAGATCCACTCAGACACTCACACACCCACTCACAGACCACTCAGAGACTCATCCACCCACTCAGAGACCCACACACACACTAAAACACCCACTAACAGACCCACACAAGTGCTCACATAACCATTCTAAAACATTACAGTTTATAGTTGTGGAATAAAAAAAACAACTTTAGAGAGTCACTGAAAAACAAAAAGGTTACAGGGACGTTATAGTTAGGAAATAACATTAAAAAAACCTTAGAAAATCACTGGTAAAAAACAGAGGGTATAGGGATATTATAAATAGGCTCACATTTTATTAGTGCAAAACCAGTGAAATTCAGCAGTTATAGTTACCTGAGCTAATTATAACTTAAGCTCCCGTAATGCAATGCTTATGACCTCATATATTACACCACTGATGAATTGGCCAGTGAATATCACTGATGACATCACTGATGACATAATCCACAAAACCACTCAGACACCCACGCACACACCCATAGAACCACCATTAATACACCCACTCCCACACACCCTCACATACCCACACACAGACCCATATCAGTACTCATACAACCAATCACTCATCCATAGAGCCGCCCACACATCCAGTAGCTCAAACCGCCACTCACACACCCACTAATTCACCCATACAGCCACTCATGCACCTACTCACTCAGCAATACAGGCACTCACACATTTAGATATACAGACATTTATAGCCCAAACTGCTGGACGGAATTACAGCAAATTTGTCAGGAAGGTAGATTTGGTTTGCAGATCTCGCTTTGAGTTATACGGTGTAAATCTGTTCAACAGTTGTTGAGAAATGTAAGAAAATCCTAATTAGGATAGCTGCGATTGTGGCTAATTTGCAATGATTTTGCGATTAATCGCGAATGTGCACACCAACATGAATGTTGTGGTCGCTGGGCACAACTTTAGCAGAGAGGTGCTGCTTTCATATTACCTAATCGGAACAGTCCCCAGGGCTGAAACCTAATGGGAGAAAGTGGCATAAGGGGTCAGGTTGGATGTGCCCTGGCCCAATAGAGAAATATAGGGTTGTTAGAGGAACCCCTTATGAGTATAATATGTCAAAAGAAAGTTTTTTCCTCACCCGCGATCTTCTGGAATTCATCATGACCGTCAGCGAGGTGCCCGTGTAACGTTGTTGCGAATTCGCAAATATACGTTGTGATGAATTTGTGAATATCACTGGAAAAATATGTTTATATACCCACCCTCAATCTCACTTAGACACTCACACACTCACTTACAGACCCACTCTGAGATGACTCACCCACCCACGCACAGACCCACTCTTAGACTCATGCACCCAATCACAGACCCACTTAAGAGACTCAAGCACCAATTCACAGACCCACTCAAATATGCATGCCCCCAATCACAAACCCACTCAGACACTCACACACCCAGTTACAGACCCACTCAGACATTCACACACCCAGTCACAGACCCACTCAGACAGTCATGCATCCACTCACTTACCCAGTTAAATGCTCATGCTCTTGCTCAAAGACCCACTCACACACTTATGCAAAACTCTCTCACCCACTCAGAGGCATATACAACCACTCACAGGTCCACTCAGACAATCTTTCACCCACTCACTCACCTATTCTGTGGCTTATGCACCCATTCACAGACCCACTCGTGTATTCCTCTACCCATTCATAGACCCACTCAGACACTCATGCACCCACTCACAGATCCACTCAGAGACTCATCCACCCACCGACAAACCCATTCAGAGACTCTTGCACCCACTCACACACCCTTTCAGAGACTCACGCACCCACTCACACACCCACTCAGAGACTCATGTACCCACTCACAGAGCAACTCAGAGACTAACACACCCACTCACAGACCTACTCATATGCTTATGCACCCACTCACAGATCCACTCAGACACTCACACACCCACTCACAGACCACTCAGAGACTCATCCACCCACTCAGAGACCCACACACACACTAAAACACCCACTAACAGACCCACACAAGTGCTCACATAACCATTCAATCAATCAATCAATCAAGACATTTATAGAGCGCACTACTCACCCGTAGGGTCTCAAGGCGCTAGGAGGGGGGTGCCGTTACTGGTCGAACAGCCAGGTCTTGAGCTTCTTCCTGAAGGAGAGGTGGTCTTGGGTCAGGCGCAGGTCGGTCGGGAGGGAATTCTAAAACATTACAGTTTATAGTTGTGGAATAAAAAAAAAAACTTTAGAGAGTCACTGAAAAACAAAAAGGTTACAGGGACGTTATAGTTAGGAAATAACATTAAAAAAACCTTATAAAATCACTGGTAAAAAACAGAGGGCACAGGGATATTCTAAATAGGCTCACATTTTACTAGTGCAAAACCAGTGAAATTCAGCAGTTATAGTTACCTGAGCTAATTATAACTTAAGCTCCCGTAATGCAATGCTTATGACCTCACATATTACACCACTGATGAATTGGCCAGTGAATATCACTGATGACATCACTGATGACATAATCCACAAAACCCCTCAGACACCCACTCACACACCTATAGAACCACCATTGATACACCCACTCCCACACACCCTCACATACCCACACACAGACCCATATCAGTACTCATACAACCAATCACTCATCCATAGAGCCGCCCACACATCCAGTAGCTCAAACCACCACGCACACACCCACTAATTCACCCATACAGCCACTCATGCACCTACTCACTCAGCAATACAGGCACTCACACATTCAGACATACAGACATTTATACACTCACTCAATCACCCTTACAGTGCCTCACACCCCTATCAATCACCCATACAGCCACTCACACTGCCACTCACTTACCAATACACTTACTCACACAGCCACTCACTTACCCATACAGCCACTGACACAGCCACTCTCTCACTCATACAACCACTCACACACCCACAGAACCACTTACTTACCCTTTCACATATCCATACATCCACTCACGCACCCACTCCCTCACCCATACAGCCCCTCTCACAGCCACTCAGTCATCCATACAGCCACTCACACACCCACTTCCTCACTCATATGCGTACTCTTATCTCGTGTAGTACTCCTGATGCCCTTGTCTCTGCAGTTTTGTATCATGTCTTCTGTCTATCTATGTCTCTACAGCCCAGTATCCTGGTTCATGGTGACGGTGAGGTCAACACCTTCCTGGTGACAGCGGTGAGGTTTATATTGAAAGTGTGCTGCTTGGGCTCAAAACTAAGGTGCCTGTCACCCATTTCCTGTGTGGGTCTCCTGCTCAAGGGTTACCAGCATGTTTAATCTGGTAGTAAGTTGGTGACTGACTGTATATTTTTTTTATGGAGGCGCTGGTATTGTGGCCTGATTTGTGCCTGGATGAATCTCTCCCATGGTGCATCATAAAGCATGCATGTAACCTCCCGCTCTAAAGGTTGAGCTGCACCATCTTGGGAGGGACTTTCGCTCTTTTGGGCATTGCATTCCTCATGGATTCTATGTAGTTACCCTGTGGTACGTAAGCAAGTGCGCAAGTCAGTTCCCGCTCTAGTTTTAGAGCTGCGCCATCTTGGGAGGGAATTTCGTTCAGCTTTGTATGTGCAATCGTCACGCAGATTACTTTTGCTGTTGGTGTTCCTAGTTGGTGCACACATAGACGGGCAGGTATCTTAAAAATAGTTTTTGATGTTACACTCTATGCTTACATTATTTAGTAACATTTTGGTTTGTACAGCAGTGCTGCGCACTCCTAACACAACACGCATGCGATTGTGGAAACTTTGTATGGCCATCATCACACTACATTTTGGGTGTAGACAGCAGTGATGCGCACACCCAAACAGTAGCCCACACATTTTTGAAAACAATTGCAAGGGCATGGTGAGTTATATGTCATTTTCATGCTGTACTTTATTTGTATGCAGTAACTTTTTGGGTGTATACAGCGGTGATGCGCACACCAAACAGCATCACATATGCTTTTGGACATTTCGTTTCATCAGTGATGTGCAAACTTTGATGAAGTTTGTTATTTTCTCCCTTAATTTTAGATTTTTAGGCAGCTTGTCATTTTTGCCCACTTTTAACTGTGAATAATTGCATGTCCTGCATTTTGGGTGTAGGCAGCGGTGATGCGCACACTAAACAGCAGCACACACCCGTTTGGACACCCGGTTGACAGTAAGGTTCTTCCCTGCACACATTGGTTCTAACACTGTGTTGTTTTACTTCTGTTTTTCTGTGCATGCAAATGGTGACACAAACACCAGGTTATATGGTATATGTTTCTTTATGATGCCATCAAAACGGTAACAAAAACTTTGTGTATAATTTAAACATTGTTTTATTTTTAAAAGTTTTTTATTTTTATTTATTTATTTATAGTTTCACAGCAACCAGAATACATAAATCCATTATAGTTCATAACCCATAGATACAAAAAATAAATATATGGACAGGTACATAACATAACTGAACATAGTAACATAAAAAAAGGCAGCTTAGATCATAATCACACATCACAATACAGAGGGAGATGAAGGGGAAGTAAAGAAAAACCTAACAATTCAATATTGGCTCAATTCCTTCCATTTTTTAAGATTAAGCCGCATAATAATCACGAAAGGCTCCCCATATTTTTAAGCCCATCAATCGCTTCCTAGACCCCTTAACCGAAAATAAACCCCATTCCAATTTATATAAATTATACATTTTTGCTCGCCAATGCTGAAATACCGGTGGATTTTCCTGCTGCTATTCCGCAGCTATACACAGGCGGGCTACCGTCATAGAAAAAAAGCCAAATATCGATATTGATATAGTCCATCCGTTGATCTATTTGTGGTGATTTTCCCCAATATCATCATAGCAGGAGTAATAATCATGGGCATATTAATAACCAATGACAAACACTTTTCTATATCTGCAATAAAACTATGCAGATTGTTACGGCTAAAAAAGATATGAACACTATCCGCATTGTCCTCCCCACATCGAAAGCATTTCCCGTCATACCCACCCCCCCATTTAGCCATTCGTGCAGGGGTATAATATAAATCAAATAAGGTCTTAAAAAATTGAGCTTTTAAATTTACTGACATTAATGTTTCTCTAGCAAGTGTAAGCATATCTTCAATCTCAATGTCTGTTTCTACCAGTGCTGTGGACCATTTAGACCTAACTTTTTCAAGATCGTCTGGCCTGTCCGCAAGCAACAATTGATATAAAGCTTTAATTTTGACCTGCCTTCTAACCCCTTCTACCACCACATTAGATCGCATATCAACATTAGTTCGAACTAAAAAATCTCTAATTTGCTAAAATTTTTAAAAATAGGCTCTAGGAAAACCAAATTGCGTCATTAATTCATCAAAAGCTTTGCAAATCCCACTATCCAAATACAGATCGCCTAAGTATCTAACCCCCTTCCTCTGCCAACCTAAAGAGATGTTATCTGCAAATATTCCTGGTAGAAGCCTATATGCATTGAAAGGAGTATAATATGAAATCTTCCCCATTACATTCAATTTAAAGATCAATTTCCATGCTTTAAATGCACTGATCAGGACTTTGAATCGTGTTCATTTGTAATAACTTCCATCCAGTTCAATAAATAAACACTGTTTGGCAATTGGGCCTAATAAAATTTCAAAGATTGTTGGAGCAATAGCAATATTGGTAACAGTTTCCCCCGTGATTAGTACCCTCATTTTTAAAAGACAACATGTGACATAATAAAGTTGAAAATCAGGTACCGCCATACCCCCTCTTTCAAGAGGCAAAGTCATAAATCTCATTGCCCGTCTGGACCTCCCTGGACTCCATATAAATTTACCACAAATTGCTTGTAAATGCTGTATTCTCATTTTAGATATTTCCAAAGATATTGACCAAAATAGATAAAGAGCTTTAGGAAGTACATTCATTTTAACAATATTGCAGCGACCAATAATAGTAAAATACAGACAATCCCACCTGTCCAGAGAAGTTTTAACTTTGTGGACAAGCGCATTCCAGTTAACATCCACAAGTTCAGACATAGATGCTCGAATTTGTCCCCCCAAATACGTAACCTCTTTTAAAACCGGAGCATCCTGCCATACTATACTATCAGAGCATAAAATTTGCATTTTTGATTCATTAAGTTTATAACCCGTAATCCTACCAAATTCTTTACCCAGCCGCTCTATTTCTTTAATAGCAAGGGAAGGATTCTCTCTACCTACCTCTATATCGTCTGCGTAGGCAAAAACGGAAAAACAATAATCAAAAACTCGAAACGGTGGAATAAGTGCATTAGATGACCATTGTTCAATAAAAGGATTAATGTATAAAGCAAACAAAAGAGGAGAGCAAGGACACCCCTGTCGAGTTCCTCTGGTTATACTCAAGGGGCCAGAAAACATTCCCATTACCGATATCTTGGCCATGGGAGCTATGTATAGCGACTGTAATGCAACAATACATTTCTTACCAAACCCAATTTTATCCATGAGTCGCCACATCTAGTGCCCTTGGACACGATCAAACGCTTTCTCTGCGTCCAGTAATATAAGCGCTAGATCCCTTTTTCCTGTCCCTGCAATATCAAATAAGTTTATTACCTTATTCACATGATCCACCGTGCCTCTTTTTGGAATAAAACCATGTTGATATTGAGGAACCAAAGGTGTAATGACTTTAGACAGTCGGTTGGCCAGGATTTTAGAATACATTTTATTGTCGCTATTCAATAGTGAAATTGGGCGGTAGGATCCTACTAAATCCGGGGATTTACCCTTCTTACAAAATACTGCAATCGTAGCATCTGACCAAGATCTAGGAGGATATCCTTCCTGTGCCAATTGTAATACTTTCAACATTTCGTCCTTGACAATATTAAAAAACACCCTATAAACCTCACCCGGAATTCTATCTGGCCCTGCCGCCTTCCCTAGCGCCAAACTTTTGACTGCAATTTCTTATTCAGACATGGTAATCGGGAAGTCCAGTTGCTCTAAAAACATGGGGTCTAGTTGTTTCAAACCCTCTTCAAACATCACTGTCAAATCCCCTTCCCCCTCCGGGCTCCTCTGCTGAGTGTACAAATCAGAATAGAACTGCTGAAAAATCGAACAAATCTGGTGAGGATCAGAGTGCAACACCCTATTCGAGTCCCTCAATGCCTGAATATTTCTGGCCGATTCCTTCATCCGCAGTCATACAGCCAACTGTTTTCCAATAGTTTCACCGAATTCATGGCTTTGCCTCTTAGAGGTTAAGTATCTTCTAGCATTCTCGGTGCTCCAAAACCCAAGAACATTGTCTCGCTCCTTGGCCACCTTATTCTCTAAGTCAGATATATCATTCATACATGACACAATCCCCCTAGTTAGAGAACTTTCTGCCTCAATCAATTCCTCATTAAGCCTTGCCAATTCTCCTTTAAATTTCTTTTGTTGCCATAAACTAAAACTAAGACATTCCCCCCGAAAACAAGCTTTAAAAGTGTCCCAAACTATAGCAGTCCCATTGTTATTACCAAAGAAACCCTTGATCCAACTATCCATATGCTCCTTAAATTCGTCATTCACACATAATTTCCGATCGAATGTAAAGTTATTGGGTTTAGATCTACTACCACATAAAGCTAATTCAAGAACAATTGGAGCGTGATCCGAAGAGATCCTTGGATATACATGAATTGTCACCCCCCCCCCCCCCAAAAAAAGAAACCGGTACGAAAAAATAATCTAATCTTACCAATTTTTTGTGAGGGTGCGAATAAAAGGTAAAACCACTATTGTGTTCCCTCATTTTACCCCACACATCCACTAATCCTTGATCACTAACTAAATTATAAAGAGCTTTAAAAACTTTGGGCTTTCGTCCAGTATATTTATCTGTGCCATCCAATAAAGCGTGATTCGTCAAATTTATATTGATATCGCCTCAAACCATCACAGGTTGCGGCCAAGTAGCCAATTCAGAGTTTAATTCAATTAAGACCCCCGCATCATTCACATTGGACCCATATATAGTACAGAGCGTAATCTTTTGACCTTCAAAACTACACTCTGCTATAGCCCACCGCCCGTTCTTATCCATTAACTTACGATCGATATTGACAAAATTTCGTCTGGAAAGGATAGCTAACCCTCGTATCATACTAGATTGGCCGGATGTAACAATTAAAGAAAATCCCAATTCGTTCAAAATACCCCTCTTTGCCCAAGGAATATGTGTTTCCTGAATACACCCTAAATCTGGCCGAATGTGTCTTAGTTCTGACGCCACCTTTTGTCATTTTAACACATTATTAAGACCAGACATATTCATTGAACAGATTCTGATTCGAGCATTTAACATTCCAATTTATTAAGACACTTAACACACTGAATCCTTACACACCAAGATCTAAGCTGCCGCCTAACACTAATAATGCAAACTGTCCCTTGTATCCTAAAAATAAACCCAATACTTTTCGTTGTGACATTTTTTCCCCTTTTACACCCCCTTAGTGCTACCCACCTCCCCTGTCCCCCTACCCATTCCTCCCCTCAAACCCAAAATCCACCCCCTTCACCCCCACAGACTCCCTCCCCCCATCACCGAGGCAGTGAATTTCTAAGCTATATAGAGCGTGCAAATTCTGTTGCTGAGGCAATGTTAATGAAAAAATGAGTTTGGTCCTTAAAAATTATCTTCAATTTGGCTGGAAACATTAAAAAATATGACGCCCCTTTTGATTGAAACTCTGGGATTAATTGGTGAAATTGCCACCGCAGCTCTACTGACTGTTGACACAAATCAGGACGTACAAAGAATTCCACATCCCCAGCCTTCCCCTTCTTATCAGGCCTGGCAAGCTTGAAGACCTCTTCGCGTGCCAAAAAGGTATTGAATGATACTAACAATGCCCTAGGCTTAGTTTCCTGACCAGGCCTCAACCAAATCTTAAAAGGAAATCTATGTACACGTTCAATTCGCGATCCCAATCCCACTGGGTTAAACCAGGAAAGGCTGTTTTAAACAAATCAACCACAAACCCCCTTGGATACTGCCCCTCTTTCCCCTCAGAGACCTGAAGAATCCTCAAATTATTGTGTCTTGCACGGTACTCAATGTCAGCTAGTTTCCAAATCATGTCCTCTTTCGTGGCAAACTCCGTTCCACGGCTGCTTTCTGTTGTACAAGTTTGTCTTCCAAAGTCGATACCCTTGCTTCAACTTCATTAAATCTAGCCAAAAAGTCTCCATGCGATTTCACCAAGCGTCTCACAGAGTTCTGCAGTTTACGACATGAAATCTGAACCCTTTGGCTCTCTTCCCTAGTTTCATCTCGGTGTTGCATAATGGACCGATAAATTAATGTTAAAGAAACCTCTGTCCCTTCAGTCTCATCCAAACCCACTTGACCCTCTCGACTCTGAGTTTTCACAGAACTATAAATATTCTCTTGTCTTACACCCAAATCCAGCTTCCTAACAGTTTTAAGCTGACCTTCCTCCAACTCGTCGAGTTCCTCCACAATTGAACTTCCATAATCACTACCATCCATCATTGAAAGCTGGGCTGAATACTGTATAGCCAAATCATCACATGAAAAGCCAGAATGTTCAGAAAGAGAATAAAAATCTCCAGAATCCACTTCCAGATTTACTACCCCCTGCACAGTTTCATCCAGGTTCACCTCACTGTCGGAGACTGCCATGGCCGTAGTATTAAGCACTGGCTCCTCAGTAATAGCCTCTGGAGTACCGACAGAAGCAACAACTGGCCCCTTTTGCATGCAGGAGTTGCTAACAGTATCAAGTTCGCCAGCTTCTCCTACATTAATCCCTTCTTCATCCGTCGGTGCAACCTCATCTCCGTTATTTTTCCTCCTTTCCCTTTCTTTCTGCCTTTCCGCAGTAGTCGTGAAAAGTGCAGGTATTTTCTTTCCACCTTCCACTGCACTGGCTTTCCCCTTCTCCTGTCGATTAGCCCCCTGATTTTGGGCCACTTCTGCAGTTTTTTGAGATTTAGTAGCTGTCGCGTTACCCTCAGCACCTTGCATCGCCTTCCCCCTCACCTGGCCGGCCTTTCCTACATTATCACTGGCCTCAGCGGTGGCTTCGTCGTGTCCACGTTTGTTGTGAGAGCCCTTCGACGGCATCCTGTCAGCCAGCACACCGCTAGGTTTCCCCCTCTTCCAAAAGTTTACCAAGTTCCGCCGTAAATATGCTGTCCCAATTAATCCAGCGCAAGTTAACGCAACAGACCTCACAAGCGTCTTTCTCAATCGGCGGCGGCAGTCCCAACGCCGCAGCTGTAGTTGATCAATAAATACCGCAAAACAAAGTATCCAGCGTCTCCCTGCAATCCAGCAAAGGCTCACCCACGCGAAGTCTGGGGAATCTGTTACCGAGAAGCAATTTCACTCGGTTTCACTTAGCGCCCACAGTCCCAGCGCAATTTCGAGCCACCTCAGCTGCCTTGATAGCCCAGCGAGAGGTCCGGCCATTAACAGCGGCTCCACTTTTCCTCACTCTGTGCCAGCAATCCCACACTCTTTCCTGCTTTCAAGACACCGCAGCTGCCGATCCCGATACAGCAAGGTAACCAGCTTTTTCTCTCACATCCGCTCTGGTCCACCGCACCTATTGCTCCCTCATAGGGCTCGATTCACCAGGGTCCCGCAAGAGAGGTATGCTCAGGCATCCTTCATGGGCGCCATCTTGCCTTTTGTCAGCTATATCAAACATTGTTTTAAAGGTTTTACTAGAAATATTTGTACGTACAACAGACTGTCATAACTATATATTTGTTTGGAGATGTGCACAAGTATAATATAGATGTTCATTTTGAACAGTATTTTTTTACAGTGTGGCATGTATGTTTTTGAATAATCGGTGCTAAGCTTATCTGGCTCTGGTTAAGTTTTTCTGCATCCTAATACAGTTTGTTTTTGTCCCTATGTAGGCTGTTATGTTTCCTCCTTCATTTTTGAAGTCATCGGTGAAGCACCAGTTAGATGGGGTGTGCGGTTTTGATGCTTTTGAAATGTATCTGGGGGGCAATGAGGCCTCAAGTTTAGAGCTTAGCGTAAAAAGTGTTTACTTTTACATTATTTAGACTTTGAAGGAAGGTCTATCTTCAAGAATTTACTGGAATTACCACAAAATGAGGATGAATGTATGGGTGAATACTCACAAGCAGTCAAAAAAGTCAATTTGCATTTCGACAAACAACCTAGTTTAATGATACTACAGCACAAAATTTTCAAGTGAAAACAAGATGCTGATGCATATATTTCAGTGTTACGCAGGTTAATTGCTGAGTGTCAATTTTACAACTTTACTGACCAACTTATTTATAGATCAGGTTGTGTGTCATTGTGAGGATAAACAAATTAGGCAACAACTGTTGGCATTAGGGAATCCATCACTTGTTGAAACCAACAGAATTGCAGAACTGCAAAACTGTATTGAAAAATCAAAATTTCTGTAAGAGAACTTGTTGATAAGCCTGTTGATGGAGCGAGTGCCATAAAAGTGGGTAGGTCTTGTTAACTAGCTAAATTTATTAAAAAATTGTTGAATCTAAAGTTGTCAGAGGTGAAAATCCACCTGCAACAAACAGTAATTGTTGTTTCCGGTGTGGAAATCCTCCACATGCTAAAAGTAGTAGATGTCCTACCACAAATGTCACTTCCAAATACTGAAAAAGATGCTAAAGTTTGTCTTAATATAAAGAACATCAAAAAGTCGATTGCTCGAGTGGTTGAATCAGAGTCTCAATCTGATTCAGATTTAGGCGATATGCGTGGATTCACTGACACAACATCGATGTAAAAATTATCGATGTAAAAATGTAGACAACAAAAATATCGACTCCTATACTTATACAGGTTAGTGCATAAATCTCAACTATAAAATATAGATGTAAAAAATATACATGTATAAAATATCTAGTTTTATATAAATATCAAATAAAATAATATATATTAAATATATTACATATTAAATATCATTTTAGCAAAATAAAATACATTTAATATACATTTAAATAAAATATAACAAATAAACTTAATAAAAAATACAAAAACATAATAATTTATACATATATATTTAAAACAATTAATAAACTATTATTTTTAATTTCTGTTAGTTTGAAATAATATACAAAACAATAATATATATAAATGATTTAAAATATAAAAAACTAAAATCTATAATAAATTAAAACATTAAACTATTAACCTAATATTTAAACTTAAATTTCACAATACAATCAGTGCAACAGTAGAGAAATTGTTGGATAGCAGAGGGGTAAAAATATCTATTCCCACTCCACTGAGTGCAAAAGTAGGGTAAGTGTTGGATAGCGGAGGAATTAAATCTACTATTCCAAATCCAGTGCTTGCAACAGTAGGGAAAGTGCTGGATAGCTGTGGGGTAAAAATTACTATTCCCACTCCAGTGAGAGCAACAGTGGGGAAAGTGTTTGATAGCGGGGCGAAAAAAATATTTCCACTACAAACAGTGCAACAGTAGGAAAAGTGTTGGACAATGGAGGGATATAAATTACTAAAGCAGTAATGATGGGACCCCCTCAAAATGTGGAATAGGGCCAGGGAACAGAGGGGAGAAGATAAAGTACAACTAGAGAGAAGTTCCCTCATTGGCCACAGTTATTCATTACACGTATACATCACATTATTCATGTTGAAGGTGACAGATACACAACAAACTTTATTTATTTTCTTCAAAAAATATATGAAGTATTTAATTTTTTATTTTTAGCATTGCTTTCAAATTTATATTTTCATTTAAGTTAGAATTCATAAGAAACACACAATCACAGTATTGACATATCATAAATCATTTCGTAATTCATACACAAAAGAAAGAGAAAAATAAATTACATTAACAATAACTAAAAAGACAATTAATACCAATACGTATGCCCCTGATAACACACAACCAGTCACAGCATCCTAACCCATTCATACTAACATTACATACATATACACTACATGTGAAAAAGGAATCTGGGTACTAATCAGCAGGGAGCCCCCTGCCAACTAACAGGTCTCAAACCTAAGTATGAGACCCCGCACTCTGGTCGACGCGCGTTTCGGCGGCACACGGCCACCTTCCTCAGGACCTCTTCCAGGCAGACAGAAACCCACAATAACAGGGGACACTAAAAACCATGGATTCTGCTTAATTTTCAGACGGCAGTGTCGTGAACATGAACCACGTAAAGAGATTACTCTAAGTTAATCAATATCTATATTTAAAATGTGGAAGTCTTTACAATTATCCAAAAGTAATGGGTAGACGATGTCACAAATCCAGAAGAGCAAAGATTGATCTTTATGTTCAACTTAAAATCAAGTGCATTGTTATGATTTCACGAACCCCTGATACTCCTTTCAATTATGTTTCATTAATTGGTTGTATGTAAAAAAACTGCATCTGGGATCCTCAGCAGTCTAAATCTGTGCACAAAGTTCGGATCAAAAAGAACTCCCACGTTTTGAAGAAAATAAAAAAAGTTTGTTGTGTATCTGTCACCTTCAACATGAATAATGTGATGTATACGTGTAATGAATAACTGTGGCCAATGAGGGAACTTCTCTCTAGTTGGGATATAAATTACTATTCACACTCCAAAGAGTGCAACCGTAGGGCAAGTGTTGGGTAGCGGAGAGGTAAAAATTACTAAACCCACTCCAGTGAGTGCAACAGTAGGATAAGTGTTGGATAGCGGAGAGGTAAAAATTACTATTCCCATTCCAGTGAGTACAACAGTAGGGAAAGTGCTTGATAGTGGAGGGGTAAAAGTTACTATTCCCACTCTAGTGAGTGCAACAGTAGGGAAAGTGCTGGATGGCGGAGAGGTAAAAATTACTATTCCAACTCCAGTGAGTGCAACATTAGGGAAATTGTTGGATAGCGGAGAGACAAAAATTACTATTCACACTCAAACAGTTAAAACTAAAATTAAAAATATTTAAAATTACAAAAAATCATAAAGAGAAAAAACAATATTTAAAAAAGAAAAATCTAATATATTAAATATATAAAATGAAAACATATTATAATATAATTACATATAACAAAAACATGCTAATAGTATATAAAATAATAAATGAATGTACACAATATAATTTTTTTCAGCTAGAAAATAGTTGCAAACAAAAAATTAATTACTACATAAATGTATTTATTTTATTTCTTACCCTATACCACCACACCAATAACAAAAATTTCAATATTTTCGATGAAACCTTCCATTATTAACATAATTAATATTCAATTAAAAAATGTTATGAATAAAAAACGAATACATATTAATTGAGTACACACACTTTAACACTGTAATATCCACAACACACACCTAAATTAAACTATAAAATAATAAAACACAATTGAAACGTATTTTTTAATTAAAAACTATTTCTATTAACAACTAATAATACAGTAATGCAAAGGTATTTAATACCCACCCTTTACTCAATTAAAAGTAAGAACAACACACACAAAATAAAGAATTACCCAAAATAAATATCAAATAATTAACATCAATTAACAACTATATCTTAAATAATTAAATACAAATTACTTCCCACCCTTTACTCCTATAAACACCAGAACACACACCTAACATTAATTACACAATTACCATAATTAATTACCGCTTGATTAATTAAAATTAAAAAACAACTATTATTAATTAATTACTAATAAATTACTTTGCACATTTAACACTATAACATCTCAATTAAACAAGTATTAATACATAAAAAATAATCAATAAATTTAACATAATTAAATGACTTCCCCCCCTTTCCCCTATAAACCCATAACTCTCTACGGAACTAAGACTGCTACATTAAAATAAATCAAAATTAATAACTACTAAAAATGTAACACATATATTAAAAATAAAAACAATTGTTATACAAAAAACATACATGATATAGATATAAAATATATACTAAAATGCAAAACATTAATAAAAAAAACAATATTTTTGACAACTATATTTTGGCAAATGACATTAAACACTTTGATATTTTTAAAATCGATTATACTTACCTTAAGTCGATATTTCTGACCACGATATTCTTGCTGGCATTATTTCTGAACCACGATAATAAGGACTTGATATTTGTACAACTCAATATTTTGTACTCAATATTCTGTCTCTGCACCGTATGCGTGATATGGTGCTTGTTGTTGGAGATGAAGCATCTGCTACATCAGAACATACCATCATGGGGAGAAACCCCGGGTTGGTGATCCCAGCTTGAATGTTGATCCTGTAGTGGACATTGAAGTGGGAGACAAGACAGTGAAACTGTTGGTGGATTCTGGAGCTAGGATCACCATAATAACATATCGCTTGATCACAGATACTTGAGGTGCCAGGTCTTTACTGCCTCCTGACAGGTCCCCTATCTCTTTTGAAAGGTGCAGAATTGAACCGTTGAGCTATTTTGAATGTGTTTTGCAGTTCAAAGGAAGGAAGATCAAGGGCAAAGTTTACATGGCTGTGAAAGGTATGAACATATTAGGCTAGTTTCATCAAAGGCTGTTTGGAATGTTTCTTAAAGAAGGTGCCAAAGAACAAGTACTTGTGGTGGAATGTGAGATTACAGAGTTTGACTAGAGCAAAACATTTCCTACAGTTTGGAGATGAGCTGGGTATTATTTGTGGGTTCAAATACAAAATCAGAGTAGAAGATGGGGCTGTGTCAGTATCAGAAAAGATCTTGAAAAAGAGCTCTGGGCTCTTTGTGAGAAGGGAATTATTGAGCCGGCGGAATCCTCACTCTGACATTTTCCTTTAGTAGTGGCATGCAAGCGGTGTGACCAGTTGTGTGTTTGTGTGGATCTCCGATCTCTTAATAAAGAGATTTAGGTGGATGCCCATCCTTTGCCCAATATATCTGACTTATTTGCAAGTACTGCTGGAGCCACAGTCTTTTCTAAGTTTGACCTGGCAAGCGCCTATCATCAGGTAGAGCTCTATCCAGACTCAAAACATCTTACTGCTTTCATTTTACACATTGGCACTTTTCAGTATTGTAGGATGCCTTTTGGCCTGGCTTCTGCGGCCTCACTTTTCCCTTGAGTTATGGATAACATGTTAAAGGATGTTGAGTTGGTTCTGTTTTTCCAGGATGACGTGGTAGTGTTTGCCAAGTACACTGAGTCTCACAATGTCGTTCTCTAATGTGTGTTCCAGATTTTCGAGGATAACGGTGTGGTATTGAAAAAGGAGAAGTGAATGTTTCTCTGCAGTGAAGTGGACTATCTTAGTCATGTAATTTCCAAAGAAGGGCTGGAACCCAGGCCTGGTTTAGCGGACTTAATTATTACGGCTACAAATCCTTCTGCTAAGGGGGATGTCCATTCTTTCCTAGGTCTGTGCAAGTTTTACTCATGGGTCATTCAAGAATTTGCCACCATGTTGAGACCCATCAGTGATTTACTGATTTACTAAAAAAAGGGTCTAGATTTGTTTGGAGTGATGTGTCATTTGGGTTTTCAACAGATAAAGCTGCATTGGGCCAAAGTGAGGCTCTCAAATCATTTGATCCAGGGGCGTAGCTAGAGCTTGTGGCACCCGGGGCTATCCCTCAGATTGCCGCCCCTGGGATGGGGGCGATGGGGGTGCTGGGGAAAAAAAGGACGGCGAGCACTTGAAAGAGGTCCGAGAGACACGTAGCATCGCCGCTAATTGTTACCTCGATCATGCAAGTTACATGCACATACAAAGCTACACAGTTGAATACACCGGTAAATGGCAGTACAAAAGAGAACACACAGACTGCATGATCTATCTGTGGACTCAGAAAACCGCATGTGGTCAGTCAGCTTCACCTTGCCAACACAGACCAGATACAAAGCCCACTCTAGTGACCCAAAGGCAGCCAATGTTGGAAAGCTGAGAGCCGCCTGTCCTGTGGGCTGAGCCTGTAACCTACCCCCAAGTCTACCCAGGGCACGGGAAGGGAGCCACTGCCAAGAGAGACACGGGCTGGGAGGCAGCGCCAGAGCAGGGCTGTCGAGCCTGTGAGCGACAGCCCTCCTCAGCGACGGAGCCAAGTCTTGCGGTTGCTTCTCTTACTCAGGGGGTGCCCACTTCTTACGCCCCGCCCGAGGCCAGGTGTCTGGAAATTGTGGGTACAGAACCGTTGGAGTTCTCCTCCCATTCCACAACAGATTTGCGGCAACACAAAATATTCCATGTATCGGAGTAGCTTTGACGTTTTAAGAGACTTTGAGGGCCTCTACCCTAGAGGCTTCGGAGTCAGCCACTTAATGAATAGAGAAATGTTCTGACTCATCTAACTGTTTCCCTGCTTTGCTCTGCACAGACTCCTGTTTCTATCCGTGGCAATCTGGATGACTTGCAATTTCTTAGTGACCGATAGTGGACTGCCTATTTAAAGAGAATTGCTATAGTAAGGTCAAGATAGAATAAGACCTTGGACCACTGTTCTACTTGCTTCCATTTAGTATCAAAACTCATATTAAGTTGTATAAACTGATCAATCTAGTCACTGGCAAAGAAAAATTGCCAATCACCCAAGTGCCCTTCTCTGTATCTCGTAGGCAGATTCATCCTGCCAGCTTTTAACCAGGGTGACCAAAAAACTCTATTTCACTGTCACATTCCTAACCTTTCCTGACCAGGGATTTCCTTTTAACTAATCATTGTTTTCAGGTGTTTTGGTCCGATTGATTCAAGTGAACTGCATTTCAACTCGCTGAGTGCACTGATATGTAAATTTAAAGCACATGACTCATAACAAAGAGGCAATGACTAAAATAAAAGAATAACAGTCGTGTATGCATTGGAGATTATGGACTAGTACAGAAGGAAGCGCCTTTGATAAGTGTGTCAGGGAATTCCAACTCTGCTCCACTGAAAACCGGGAATGGCCGACATCATGTGGGATAAGGAAGAGGCCACCTCACACCCGGCCACAGTCAGGCCACAAACAAACAGCCTGAAAAAAACTGCCAACCCAGAAATATAAGATGTTCAATTTCGAAGAAGCAGTACCCCCTGTTGATACTGCCAAGGATTTCAGCATGGAAGAAAACCATAACATAAAACCATAACATATCACTCAGAGAGACACAAAAATGAGGAATGAAACAAAAATCCTTCATGCGTCTAAAACTTAAAAGCGTTTTTATATTGCTCTCAATTATATTTTCCTATTAAATTAGCATTTATACAAAGATTATTTTAGCACCTTAAATATATACATTTGTGCAATAAATCAGGATACTTATCGCATTATACACACCCGTTACTACAACAGTCGTCAGCATGCAACTATCATATGCCTAGATGTGTAATCAATACTCACCACATGTGTATTGCCTCAATGTAAGTGTAATAAACAGAGCAAGGTTATCACACCATTCTCACCCGCATCAGCTTTACACACAAATCCTTATATGCTTTTTACTACCCTCTTGTGTGCCAGATATTAACCAGGAATGTGAACGTGGATGCTACTTGTGAAGATATATAAAGTTGGTGCTTCTTTGAAAGATAACGAACCTGTAGCACATGCTTAGTTGGCGGCACTTCCAATTCAAATTCAAATAGAAGCTTCCAGTTCAGATATACTGATAGAGCTCGTCCCATATTTAGAGGAGTGTGCAGTAGTGGCACAGTCGAGAATCCTGGACTTCTGCCTCAATGTGAAAAATGTTTTCATGTTTAACTCAGCCACCCACCCCACTGAACCTGCTGCTCCAGCTGTCCTCTTACCTCACTCGCCGCTCTGGGGTCTCTATGGCGGAGGGGTGGTTGGGTGGAACTTCAAGTTTACTTAATGACTTCTGCAGCAGCCAGACTCCTCATGAGAACGTAGCGGTGAAGCGCGTGACGCGTCACTGCTACGTTTCTAATGCGAGGGCTGGCCAAAATGTCATCCCAGGGCCGTCATTTGTAGCGCTATAAAGGCTGCCGCCCCAAAATTAGTGCCGCCTGGGGCGGACCGCCCCCCCCCCCCCCGCACCCCCCTAGCTACGTGGGTGATTTGATCCAAATGTGCCTTGTTGCATCACTGTTGATGCCAGTGAAGTCGGACTTGGGGACATGCTAATTCAGAAAGATGGAAATAATTAACTTACAATAGCTATTGCATCCAGAGTTCTTCGAGGAGCTGAATTGCAAAAGAGTTGTTTGTATGCTGTTGGGCCATAGAAAAGTTCTGCACATATGTGTGGGGAAGGCACTTTAAATTAAACTTCTGTCCTGCACAAATGTCGAGATGGATCAAGAGCTTGATATAGAGCAGTTGTTGGTGAAGAAGAATGTGTGACTCACTCAAGGAAAACAGAAAGCTTGATGTAACAAAAAAAGGTGTGAAAAAAGTTGCTGTTAATATTGGTGACATGGTTCTCATAAAATCTGCTATTTGTGTGCAAAAAGGGAAGAGCAAGTTCAGCAGTCCTGTCAGTGTGGAATGAATGTGTGGGAATGTAATCAAAGTCAGTGGTGAACACTAGTGGAATTTAGCAAAAGTTGTTAATGTAGAACATTGTAAAAGAACATTCTGTCCATCAGCTGTGTTTTTTGCAATTTTCACCCCGAGTGGGCTGGGTATGCTCAGACGTGAGTCCCAGGCTCTCCACACCACTGGAATCAAGCTATCCAGGCTGATGAAGGCTGATAGCCAGAAACCGGTCCTTGGATGCTTGATTCTGGTCTGGGAAAGACATGGCTTGGTAGTTCGGACTGGACTGTTCCCATGAGGCACAGGGTCAGAGCTGATTTGCATATAGCCAGTGTCGAGCCCAGGGTGGTGTGGTGTGCAAAAAAACGATGGGTTTAGGCCCATATCCTTGTACTGGGGTGAATGTATGACATTGTTCTACATTCTGTCCATCAACTGTGTTTTTTGCAATTTTCACCCCGAGTGGGCTGGGTATGCTCAGACGTGAGTCCCAGGCTCTCCACACCACTGGAGTCAAGCTATCCAGGCTGATGAAGGCTGATAGCCAGAAACCGGTCCTTGGATGCTTGATTCCGGTGTGGGAAAGACATGGCTTGGTAGTTCGGACTGGACTGTTCCCATGAGGCACAGGGTCAGAGCTTATTTGCATATAGCCAGTGTCTAACCCAGGGTGGTGTGGAGTGCAAAAAAACGATGGATTTAGGCCCAGATCCTTGTACTGGGGTGAATGTATGACATTGTTCTACATTCTGTCCATCAACTGTGTTTTTTGCAATTTTCACCCCGAGTGGGCTGGGTATGCTCAGACGTGAGTCCCAGGCTCTCCACACCACTGGAGTCAAGCTATCCAGGCTGATGAAGGCTGATAGCCAGAAACCGGTCCTTGGATGCTTGATTCCGGTCTGGGAAAGACATGGCTTGGTAGTTCGGACTGGACTGTTCCCATGAGGCACAGGGTCAGAGCTGATTTGCATATAGCCAGTGTCTAACCCAGGGTGGTGTGGCGTGCAAAAAAACGATGGATTTAGGCCCAGATCCTTGTACTGGGGTGAATGTATGACATTGTTCTACATTATGTCCATCAACTGTGTTTTTTACAATTTTCACCCCGAGTGGGCTGGGTATGCTCAAACGTGAGTCCCAGGCTCTCCACACCACTGGAGTCCAGCTATCCAGGCTGATGAAGGCTGATAGCCAGAAACCGGTCCTTGGATGCTTGATTCCGGTCTGGGAAAGACATGGCTTGGTAGTTCGGACTGGACTGTTCCCATGAGGCACAGGGTCAGAGCTGATTTGCATATAGCCAGTGTCTAACCCAGGGTGGTGTGGAGTGCAAACAAACGATGGATTTAGGCCCAGATCCTTGTACTGGGGTGAATGTATGACATTGTTCTACATTCTGTCCATCAACTGTGTTTTTTGCAATTTTCACCCCGAGTGGGCTGGGTATGCTTAGATGTGAGTCCCAGGCTCTCCACACCACTGGAGTCAAGCTATCCAGGCTGATGAAGGCTGATAGCCAGAAACCGGTCCTTGGATGCTTGATTCCGGTCTGGGAAAGACATGGCTTGGTAGTTCGGACTGGACTTTTCCCATGAGGCACAGGGTCAGAGCTGATATGCATATAGCCAGTGTCTAACCCAGGGTGGTGTGGAGTCCAAAAAAACGATGGATTTAGGCCCAGATCCTTGTACTGGGGTGAATGTATGACATTGTTCTACATTCTGTCCATCAACTGTGTTTTTTGTATTTATTTGTAAAGCACAACATTCATCCCATAAGGATATCACAGTGCTAATGTAGCGGAAGGGTGGTGATTAGGGCTAGGGCTGTTAAGGTCAGTGACATCAGTCCTTTGGGAATAAGTGGGTTTTAAGAATCTTCCTGGATGCCGTGTAATCCTCGATCAGCCGTAGTTCCAGTGGAAGCTTGTTCCAGTGCAGTGCTGCGAGGTATGAAAAGGTGCGTCCACATGCCCTGCTCTTTCTGATCCTTTTAGTTTCAACCAGCGCCTAAAGGTGTGACCTTAGGCACCTGGGAGGGGTGTAGAATTTGATTGTATTCCAGAGAATCATAGGGCCAGTATGATGGAGTGCCCTGTGTGCATGGTCTAAGAGCTTGAATCTTGCTCTTTGATGCATGGACAGCCAGTGAAGCTGCCATAAGCAATCAGGTGCTGAGCTGTATCTGCCCTTATTACAGACCAGTTTGGCTGCTGCATTTTGTATCATGTTGCAGACGTTTGAAAAGGTAGTCTGGCATGCCAACAAAAAGTTCATTTCCATAATCCAGCCTGCTGACAGGAAGGGCCTGTGTGACTGTTCTCCTGCTTTCCAGTGGGATCCAGGGGAAGAGCCCACAAGGTCCTTAAAGTGATCCTGCATGGATAGGGTGGTATCAATGATGACACCCACATTTTTTGCACACTGCTTGGGTGCTGGGGCATCTCCCAGCGAGTGGGGCCACCATGACGTATCCCAGATATGGTTGGCTCCACCTAGGAGCAGGATTTCAGATTTCTTAGCGTTGAGCTTTAAGCAGTGTTCTGACATCCAGGTTGCCATTTCAGTGAGGGAGTTGTTGAGTTTAGCCCTTGTGTCCTCGTGCCTGTCTCCATTGGCTATTGTCAGTTGCGTGTCATCCGCATAGGAACAAATACCAAATCCCCACTTCAGACCAAATTTTGCCAAGGATGACACATAGGCATTAAATAGAGTAGGGCTCAGGGATACTCCCTGCGGGACACCACAACTGAGATTTTTTGGACTTGAGGAGAAGGCACCCATTTGCATGGTTTGTCTTATGTTGCTCAAGAATTACTTGAGTCATTGAAGGGCTTTTGCGTGTATCCCTTTTTCGTGCAGATTTTCCAATAGAAACTGGTGGGAGACCGTGTCAAACGCCATCGACAGGTCCAGCAGGATCAAGGCTACTGCCTTTTCCTGGTCCAGCAATGATTTTGCATTATCTAAGACAGCCAGGAGAGTTGCCTCTGTACTGTTGGTGTCCCTGAAGCCCATTTGATAGGAGTCCAGTAATTTGTTGGTCTTTAGATAGTTCGACAATTGTCTATTGACCAACTTCTCCAATACTTTGGACAGATAGGGGAGTTGAGAGATTGCCCGGTAATTAGCTGGGTTATTTACATCTGAGCCCGCCTTCTTCAGCAAGAGAGTCACTATGGCCTGTTTCCAGATCTCTGGGAAAACTGCTGTCTCCAGAGATTGCTTAAATAACTGTGTGATGTATGGGCCCCGGGTGGGTATGATCGGTGCAAAGATGAAATGTGGGCAGGGGTCAAGAGGGGATCCCGAATTAACTTCCACCATTGCCTTGGTGACCTCCTCTGCTGTAAAGGGGGTGAAACTACCCAGACGTACGGGGGCGTCAGGATGAGGGCCCATGTTTTCCCAGTTGATGGGATCTACTGGGATCTTAATGCTAAATGACGAATAAATTGTGCATATTTTATCTGTGAAGAATTCACTGATCATTTCACAGCATTCTGCGGATGGATGCAGAGTTTGGGACATAAAGGTCGGTTTGCATAATTCTCGCACTATTTTGTATAGCTCTTTTACCGAGTTGCTGTTCTCATTTATTCGTTGCGCGAAATACGGCTTTTTGGCCTTCTTAATTGCATAATTGTACCTCCTGAGTTCTGTTTTGTATGCTGTCGGGGTCCAATCTGGACAGTCTCCAGTTGTGTTCAATTATTTTGCACTTTTTTTCAGTGCCTAACGTTCTGCTGTGTACCACTTTTCGGATACAGTTATTTTTGTGGATTTAGGTTTAAGTTTTGGTGCGTATTGGTCCAGTGTATTGGTGATCTCTGTTTCGAGGTTCACTGCACCCCTATTGGTGGGGATGGTTCCCAGAGCCTCTAGATTGTTAGGGGCAAAGTGGCATTGAAATGAGTCAGGGGTGACTAATTTCCAGGCTCTGTAAGCCCCGTACGTATGTTTGGGAGCTTTTGCTGGTATCGCGGGTTGGGTAAATGAGAAGGTAATTAGTGTGTGATCGGTCCATGTGATAGGGTTGATCTCCTTGACTGTGGTGGATTCTATATTGGAGAGCAATAAGTACAGTGTATGACCTGCGATATGTGTGGGCCCCTTGATCCATTGTTTTAGTTGAAGGATCCACATGTCGTTCTCTAGATGGGTTACCACAGTATTGTTAGATTTTTCAAAGTGGACATTGAAGTCCCCAATAACCATAACATTTTTGTATTTTAGGCCAGCAGGAAATACCTGTGTAAGCATTTTAGTGCTAAATTCTCCAGGGGGATTATAGATCACAGCCCCACCAAGTATAATGTGGTTTTGTGGTGATTGCAGGTGAGGCTGTATGCGTTAACTTTTATGTTTTTCCACAAAGTACCTTGTGATCTATACATGTGTGTCATATTCATGAAGTGTCAAAGTTGTAAATAACACCCTATGATGTTGAAATTCTGATTTATCCAGTCCTTTTTTTTTAATTAAGTCAGTTTAATTATTTCCTACAACTTGGGGAGGTTTGCATTCTTCAGTAATATGGTGCACAGAGGTAGTGTCATTCTCAAAGTCCAAGTGGAGGAATGCAATGGTATGGCTGTAGCTTTAGGTTGTGCCTCCAGCCCATGAGCTTGGGTGAAAGCAGGAATTCATGAGCAGCTCTGAGGCAGACTTCAATAGTTGCACATAGAAACAGCCATTTTACCCTCACAACCCTTCAAATGTACAAAATGCTTGGGAAGGCGCCGTTCCAGCTAGCGGCAAGACGAAGAGAGGAGCAATTTGAATTGGCGAGTCCACCACTGACTCTAGATAATACCAGACCCTACTGACCCAAAGCATACAGACAACTGCCCTTTCTAGAAACTTGCCATATGAGAGGATAGGGAAGGGTTACATAGAATATCCAGGAAGGGAAACATTACCACGTCACCCTGAGGGTTAAGATAAATTCAAGAGATCTATTGAATGTCTTATTCATATGTGCATGCAGCACAATCTAGACACACAAGACAGGTAGGGCCATATGTACAAAGAAGTGGTGGAGTGAGGGGTTTGCCGGCATGGCTTAACGCCTCACTCCGCCACTTCAGAAATGCAAATCTTGCACCATATTTACAAGAATATTGTGCAGCCTTGTTTTTCCCCCTGCGCTGGTGCTAAGTTTAGCAGCTAAGCAAGGGTGTCTGCATGCAGGGGAAGATTGTTTATCAGTAGCGGTCGGTGGTGGGAGTGCTGCCGGGCGGTGATGTGGGAAAGGGGAGGGGCAGGGTGGGGGTAGTAAACTATGGATTACAGCCGATTACATGTAAGTAAACATATAAATAAATAAAACAAATTTCGTTGAACACACTACATCAAATGGGGCGCATCTGATGTCGATCGGGAGCTCGTTCCAGGTCTTGGCTGCGATGTAGGTGAAGGCTCTTCCACATGTTCTGGCTCTGCGGATGCACTGGGTTTGGCAAGGGTGAGGTCGGCGGATCGGAGGTTTCTCTTGGGTACGTGGAAGGCGATTCTCTCCTTGAGGTATTGAGGTCCGGTGTTGTGGAGGCATTTGTAACCATGGGTTAGCTCATCTTGCTGAAATGAAAATGTCAGTGTCGCTGTGCCTGGATGACTGGTTCTTAAAAACAAACTTTTATTTAAAGCTTCTCAGAGATTTTCACATGAACTTTGAAGTGCTCGAAAATGTGGGCCCTTTATTCACTACAGAAAATTATCTGTAGTGCTTGCATCCTCGGACAAGCACTGAAGGTGTCAATGGATCCAGTGCTGCCCTGTACAGATCTTTTCAGGCCTTGGCGGAACTAGCAGCATGCAACCTCAATGTTCAGACATCTCCATCCATGTCCACAGTCTTTAAAGGTCTAGCCAAATGCCAGTAAATACCAATAAATAAATAAGCAATAGCTTTTTGAAGCACTGTGTGAAGGCTCCAATACTTGCCCAGGCTTGGGGGCTGCTCATAATTGGGGGGAGGGGGGGCAAATGTGTGAAAACCTGGAGGTGGTTTTGGGTTCCACAAGCCTCTTGTAAGCAAGCATCAGTGTGGTCCCAAATGAGTGGAAATGTAAGGAAGCTTTTCATTTAATAGAGCTGGCTCACTGGCTGACATCCTCCACAATTCAGGCACACAGCATGCTTGCAATGGCACAGCCTTACTATAAATCCTCCTTACTATATACTTGAGTGGGGAGAAATGGGTGAGCGTTATATAGGGTGCATGGTTTTTACTTTGGGAAAGGGGGGATGTAGGGTCTCTGAACCTCTCCGAGGTACAGCATAAAAGGCTCCTCCCCCTAACAAGTTACAGCATGTTGATCACACATTTATCTCTATGCCTGTCCCTGTCCCAATTCCCTCATTCCACATTTAATTCTCAAGATGAAACCATCCAGTATAATCCCAGTCGGTTCGTTGTGGCCTTGTCCATGAGAGTTTCTGTTACAAAATGCCTCTTTTTGTATGGTCACCCGCAAATGTTTGCACTAATGCTGCTGTTTTTTTCAACTCTAATAGAGCACTGAGGCCTGCTAACCACACCTCAGTGATAGTGTCTGTTCCATTAAACTGATAGGTTGTATTAGCCTTTACTCAATTGGCTGAGCTAACTTACCTGTAAGTCTCTAGTGAATGGTATCCAGGGCATGCAAGTTAGATGGTTCCACAGGGATTGCTGCACTGATTCTGCCACCCTGGGAGGGAGACGAGTAAAATGAGACTCACAGCCCACCAGTTGTAGGCTGAAAGAGAAGTTTTAACTGCTGGCCCAACGTTGCCATTTTAAGCAGTGGCAAAGCCAGACTCCCACCTGGAATATGTGTAAGTCACCCCTATGACAGGCCTATCGAGTCCTAAGGCAGGGTGCAACATATTCCATGGACAGAGCATGTAATTTGACATGACATGTTCTGGTAGTAAACAATGATGTGGAACTGTAGTTTTCACGTGGAAAAGTGCAGTTTCCCAATTTGTGAGTGCAGAGTTACATGCTGACCCGTCATCTGTGCCAGCTCTGGAACAGTGAGACCAAGGTAAGTCATCCAGGGTATCAAACAACTCATTACATTAAGCCTGACTTGATACTCAGCTTGAAATGATGTACAAGTTGCAGTGTACAACATTAGAAAAGTTGCCACTTTGTTGCCTTTTGTCCCCATGTGCCCATAATGGTTGCACATGGGGTCCAGTCGCTGAGACAGCTTTCTGCCCTTCTTCGGAAGATGTGCTAATGACTCCCAGGAAAGGATACAATAGGGGCCTGCTCTGGAAGGAGGTGTCACCTCGCACCTGCAGAAAGCCACATGATTGTTGGCCCAAAAGGTGAGATTCAAAGCAGAAGCTGCCTTTGGAGGGCTACTAGGTAACAGTTGGGCACTTGGGACAGGTGACGGGAAACCAGTTGCCAAACTGGTTTTATAGGGGCATGTAGCCCCTTTTATAGCCACACCTCTGAGTTGGGCTAGGGATCTCCACATGCCAGAATAGGGGTCGTGCCATATTGGAATTGAGCAGAATGGTGCATACTCAGATGCTCATCAGGTGAGAGGGAGCCTGGTAGTCCATTGGCTACCAACTGCATCCTGCCCTTAAGGCACTTAATGAGCATAAGAATGGCACCCCTGGCATTCTGAACTCGGACCTCGATTGAACTGGAAGAGGAGCAGAGGAGCAAGGAGCAAAGGACGACTGCCCTGCCTCACCATTGAATCAGCATAGAGAGGCTGCACCGGCATGCACTGCACCTGCTGATCAGCAGGTGCAGCTAGCAAAGGAGAGGTACTCTGCCTGCTTTGTCCTGCTTGAGGATAAGTCATCTCCAAATCCCAGCCAAAGCCAATATACTCCAAGGATCAGTGAGCTGGCTTCCTGTTCACAGCACAGGGACACAACAGCTAATAAGCCTGGAAGTTAGTAGCCCATAATCTTCAACCCACTGCCAACTACCGCTGTACAGCTCCAGGAACCAAGACACAATGCTCAGAGTTTTACCTGAGTTCTCTAAGCCTGGGAGTGCTTTCCAAATGCAGCTGTGTCCCATGGAGGATAACTATTTATCAAGGAAGGACAGGCCATTGATGAGATACTCGGTGACTGGTAGTCCAGTGATGACTGGACTTCTGCCAACACAGAGAGGGCTTTGAGGGATGTTGACCCTGTGACCAGTAGCTTGTCTCCTTTCTGGTGAAGAATTGGCTTGGTAGTTTGGTCTGCCCTGTTCCCATGATGCACTGGGCCAGGGACAGACTAATTTGCATATAGCCAGGTTCTGAGCTGGGATGGGGCCGTGAGCTAAATAACGGTGATGGATCAAGCCCTGATCTTTGGACTGGGTAAGAGTGGTCTGCTTAATTCAGACACTCTGTTCATCACCACCCCCTTTTCTGAATAGTTTTTGGCCACTATAGGTGTGGCAGGGTATACTCAGACATGAGTCCCTTGCTCACTGCTCCATCAGGATTCAAGCAAGCCGGGCCGACGAGGCTGAAATGCCAGAAACCGGTCCCCGGTAGCTTGTCTCCTTTCTGGTGAAGAATTGGCTTGGTAGTTTGGTCTGCCCTGTTCCCATGATGCACTGGGCCAGGGACAGACCAATTTGCATATAGCCAGGTTCTGAGCTGGGATGGGGCAGTGAGCTAAATAACGGTGATGGATCAAGCCCTGATCTTTGGACTGGGTAAGAGTGGTCTGCTTAATTCAGACACTCTGTTCATCACCACCCCCTTTTCTGAATCGTTTTTGGCCACTATAGGTGTGGCAGGGTATACTCAGACATGAGTCCCTTGCTCACTGCTCCATCAGGATTCAAGCAAGCCGGGCCGACGAGGCTGAAATGCCAGAAACCGGTCCCCGGTAGCTTGTCTCCTTTCTGGTGAAGAATTGGCTTGGTAGTTTGGTCTGCCCTGTTCCCATGATGCACTGGGCCAGGGACAGACTAATTTGCATATAGCCAGGTTCTGAGCTGGGATGGGGCAGTGAGCTAAATAACGGTGATGGATCAAGCCCTGATCTTTGGACTGGGTAAGAGTGGTCTGCTTAATTCAGACACTCTGTTCATCACCACCCCCTTTTCTGAATCGACCCTGTGACCAGGCCTGCCTTACCCCCTTCTTGGACCAAGTAGTAGTGGCAGCAAGACCCCCTTTGACCACATTGCATCAAGAGCAACTTTTGGGCATATTCAGCATCCTTCATCCTTTGCATTAGGACCACTTTCATAGGAAAGCCCTGCAAAGGATAAAAGTTCCTGGAACTGATTGAAGACTGCTTTACCTGCTGAGGTAACGGTTTATGAGGACCTGATTGTCTCCCTACTGGAATTGGTTGCCTAACGTGACACAAAGTGATCGCATTCCTATTAGCCCAAACATTTTGGTGAAAAAGTTTCTAAGTATCAAATTCATTGAATTTGCCAATACATGTTCATGATTAAGTGAAGCTCCTATCTTTCTTGTAATGTCTAAACTCGATTATGCCAATGGCCTCTACCATGGATCATCTTTATCAACTATGAAACAACAAATTCAGAACTGTGCTGGCAGACTACTCCTAAATGTAAAGCTCACATCTCCCCTGCCTTGAATGCCCCTCATTGGTTATCAGCTGCCAGAAGATCCACCTTAAAGTGCCTTTGTATTGCCCACAAAGCAATACATGGAACAGGGCCACTTTTCATCAGGAAGAAAATCACCAAATACATACAACAGAGGAACTTATGCTCCAGGTTGGCATCTCACCTCAAAACGCCAGCATACAAGAAAAAACATGGGTGGTACATCTTTCTCTGATCAAGCAACCAAACTGTGGAATTCATTACCCCAAACATAATATCCAAAGATAAATATCTTATCTTCAGAAGACTACTACAGAGTTGGCTCTTTCCTACATGACCACTACACTCAAAACACAAATGTAGAACATGTGTCTGTGTATGTAAACATGAATAATTTGATTACATGTAGGCATTTAGATATGCACATTTCTTTGTACAAATATATATACTACTTATGGTTTAAAAATATATAGGTCTGCTTAACAAATTAATATGTTATTATGGTTTATATGCATATATATATATATATTCACGCTCCAAGGTTGTCCACCTTATGAGTAGCACGCGAGCAGCAGCTTTATTTATGTGTAGGTGAGGACGGGGATCCGCTCGTAGACGCCGCTCCGTAATGGATCTGCCCGACGCGTTTCGAAGCTCCATCTGCTTCTCTTCAGGGGCTTTAACGGAAGCGGTGTGCGCACCCGTTACACTTCTCCAATTTCATATAACTCACCCGCCAATGGGAGGCTCCAATGAGACTTCTGGGAAGTGTAGTGCGGAAAGCACACAACCAAGTCCTGTATGGACTCCACGAGTGGGCCCGTCCTCGATCCCATGTACGGCTGCTACTTCACTGCCGTGACCCCCACGTTAACGGGGTGGTGCATACTCAGCGGCTGGACTGCCGCATATAGATTCACGCTCCAAGGTTGTCCACCTTATGAGTAGCACGCGAGCAGCAGCTTTATTTATGTGTAGGTGAGGACGGGGATCCGCTCGTAGACGCCGCTCCGTAATGGATCTGCCCGACGCGTTTCGAAGCTCCATCTGCTTCTCTTCAGGGGCTTTAACGGAAGCGGTGTGCGCACCCGTTACACTTCTCCAATTTCATATAACTCACCCGCCAATGGGAGGCTCCAATGAGACTTCTGGGAAGTGTAGTGCGGAAAGCACACAACCAAGTCCTGTATGGACTCCACGAGTGGGCCCGTCCTCGATCCCATGTACGGCTGCTACTTCACTGCCGTGACCCCCACGTTAACGGGGTGGTGCATACTCTGCGGCTGGACTGCCGCATATAGATTCACGCTCCAAGGTTGTCCACCTTATGAGTAGCACGCGAGCAGCAGCTTTATTTATGTGTAGGTGAGGACGGGGATCCGCTCGTAGACGCCGCTCCGTAATGGATCTGCCCGACGCGTTTCGAAGCTCCATCTGCTTCTCTTCAGGGGCTTTAACGGAAGCGGTGTGCGCACCCGTTACACTTCTCCAATTTCATATAACTCACCCGCCAATGGGAGGCTCCAATGAGACTTCTGGGAAGTGTAGTGCGGAAAGCACACAACCAAGTCCTGTATGGACTCCACGAGTGGGCCCGTCCTCGATCCCATGTACGGCTGCTACTTCACTGCCGTGACCCCCACGTTAACGGGGTGGTGCATACTCTGCGGCTGGACTGCCGCATATAGATTCACGCTCCAAGGTTGTCCACCTTATGAGTAGCACGCGAGCAGCAGCTTTATTTATGTGTAGGTGAGGACGGGGATCCGCTCGTAGACGCCGCTCCGTAATGGATCTGCCCGACGCGTTTCGAAGCTCCATCTGCTTCTCTTCAGGGGCTTTAACGGAAGCGGTGTGCGCACCCGTTACACTTCTCCAATTTCATATAACTCACCCGCCAATGGGAGGCTCCAATGAGACTTCTGGGAAGTGTAGTGCGGAAAGCACACAACCAAGTCCTGTATGGACTCCACGAGTGGGCCCGTCCTCGATCCCATGTACGGCTGCTACTTCACTGCCGTGACCCCCACGTTAACGGGGTGGTGCATACTCTGCGGCTGGACTGCCGCATATAGATTCACGCTCCAAGGTTGTCCACCTTATGAGTAGCACGCGAGCAGCAGCTTTATTTATGTGTAGGTGAGGACGGGGATCCGCTCGTAGACGCCGCTCCGTAATGGATCTGCCCGACGCGTTTCGAAGCTCCATCTGCTTCTCTTCAGGGGCTTTAACGGAAGCGGTGTGCGCACCCGTTACACTTCTCCAATTTCATATAACTCACCCGCCAATGGGAGGCTCCAATGAGACTTCTGGGAAGTGTAGTGCGGAAAGCACACAACCAAGTCCTGTATGGACTCCACGAGTGGGCCCGTCCTCGATCCCATGTACGGCTGCTACTTCACTGCCGTGACCCCCACGTTAACGGGGTGGTGCATACTCTGCGGCTGGACTGCCGCATATAGATTCACGCTCCAAGGTTGTCCACCTTATGAGTAGCACGCGAGCAGCAGCTTTATTTATGTGTAGGTGAGGACGGGGATCCGCTCGTAGACGCCGCTCCGTAATGGATCTGCCCGACGCGTTTCGAAGCTCCATCTGCTTCTCTTCAGGGGCTTTAACGGAAGCGGTGTGCGCACCCGTTACACTTCTCCAATTTCATATAACTCACCCGCCAATGGGAGGCTCCAATGAGACTTCTGGGAAGTGTAGTGCGGAAAGCACACAACCAAGTCCTGTATGGACTCCACGAGTGGGCCCGTCCTCGATCCCATGTACGGCTGCTACTTCACTGCCGTGACCCCCACGTTAACGGGGTGGTGCATACTCTGCGGCTGGACTGCCGCATATAGATTCACGCTCCAAGGTTGTCCACCTTATGAGTAGCACGCGAGCAGCAGCTTTATTTATGTGTAGGTGAGGACGGGGATCCGCTCGTAGATGCCGCTCCGTAATGGATCTGCCCGACGCGTTTCGAAGCTCCATCTGCTTCTCTTCAGGGGCTTTAACGGAAGCGGTGTGCGCACCCGTTACACTTCTCCAATTTCATATAACTCACCCGCCAATGGGAGGCTCCAATGAGACTTCTGGGAAGTGTAGTGCGGAAAGCACACAACCAAGTCCTGTATGGACTCCACGAGTGGGCCCGTCCTCGATCCCATGTACGGCTGCTACTTCACTGCCGTGACCCCCACGTTAACGGGGTGGTGCATACTCTGCGGCTGGACTGCCGCATATAGATTCACGCTCCAAGGTTGTCCACCTTATGAGTAGCACGCGAGCAGCAGCTTTATTTATGTGTAGGTGAGGACGGGGATCCGCTCGTAGACGCCGCTCCGTAATGGATCTGCCCGACGCGTTTCGAAGCTCCATCTGCTTCTCTTCAGGGGCTTTAACGGAAGCGGTGTGCGCACCCGTTACACTTCTCCAATTTCATATAACTCACCCGCCAATGGGAGGCTCCAATGAGACTTCTGGGAAGTGTAGTGCGGAAAGCACACAACCAAGTCCTGTATGGACTCCACGAGTGGGCCCGTCCTCGATCCCATGTACGGCTGCTACTTCACTGCCGTGACCCCCACGTTAACGGGGTGGTGCATACTCTGCGGCTGGACTGCCGCATATAGATTCACGCTCCAAGGTTGTCCACCTTATGAGTAGCACGCGAGCAGCAGCTTTATTTATGTGTAGGTGAGGACGGGGATCCGCTCGTAGACGCCGCTCCGTAATGGATCTGCCCGACGCGTTTCGAAGCTCCATCTGCTTCTCTTCAGGGGCTTTAACGGAAGCGGTGTGCGCACCCGTTACACTTCTCCAATTTCATATAACTCACCCGCCAATGGGAGGCTCCAATGAGACTTCTGGGAAGTGTAGTGCGGAAAGCACACAACCAAGTCCTGTATGGACTCCACGAGTGGGCCCGTCCTCGATCCCATGTACGGCTGCTACTTCACTGCCGTGACCCCCACGTTAACGGGGTGGTGCATACTCTGCGGCTGGACTGCCGCATATAGATTCACGCTCCAAGGTTGTCCACCTTATGAGTAGCACGCGAGCAGCAGCTTTATTTATGTGTAGGTGAGGACGGGGATCCGCTCGTAGACGCCGCTCCGTAATGGATCTGCCCGACGCGTTTCGAAGCTCCATCTGCTTCTCTTCAGGGGCTTTAACGGAAGCGGTGTGCGCACCCGTTACACTTCTCCAATTTCATATAACTCACCCGCCAATGGGAGGCTCCAATGAGACTTCTGGGAAGTGTAGTGCGGAAAGCACACAACCAAGTCCTGTATGGACTCCACGAGTGGGCCCGTCCTCGATCCCATGTACGGCTGCTACTTCACTGCCGTGACCCCCACGTTAACGGGGTGGTGCATACTCTGCGGCTGGACTGCCGCATATAGATTCACGCTCCAAGGTTGTCCACCTTATGAGTAGCACGCGAGCAGCAGCTTTATTTATGTGTAGGTGAGGACGGGGATCCGCTCGTAGACGCCGCTCCGTAATGGATCTGCCCGACGCGTTTCGAAGCTCCATCTGCTTCTCTTCAGGGGCTTTAACGGAAGCGGTGTGCGCACCCGTTACACTTCTCCAATTTCATATAACTCACCCGCCAATGGGAGGCTCCAATGAGACTTCTGGGAAGTGTAGTGCGGAAAGCACACAACCAAGTCCTGTATGGACTCCACGAGTGGGCCCGTCCTCGATCCCATGTACGGCTGCTACTTCACTGCCGTGACCCCCACGTTAACGGGGTGGTGCATACTCTGCGGCTGGACTGCCGCATATAGATTCACGCTCCAAGGTTGTCCACCTTATGAGTAGCACGCGAGCAGCAGCTTTATTTATGTGTAGGTGAGGACGGGGATCCGCTCGTAGACGCCGCTCCGTAATGGATCTGCCCGACGCGTTTCGAAGCTCCATCTGCTTCTCTTCAGGGGCTTTAACGGAAGCGGTGTGCGCACCCGTTACACTTCTCCAATTTCATATAACTCACCCGCCAATGGGAGGCTCCAATGAGACTTCTGGGAAGTGTAGTGCGGAAAGCACACAACCAAGTCCTGTATGGACTCCACGAGTGGGCCCGTCCTCGATCCCATGTACGGCTGCTACTTCACTGCCGTGACCCCCACGTTAACGGGGTGGTGCATACTCTGCGGCTGGACTGCCGCATATAGATTCACGCTCCAAGGTTGTCCACCTTATGAGTAGCACGCGAGCAGCAGCTTTATTTATGTGTAGGTGAGGACGGGGATCCGCTCGTAGACGCCGCTCCGTAATGGATCTGCCCGACGCGTTTCGAAGCTCCATCTGCTTCTCTTCAGGGGCTTTAACGGAAGCGGTGTGCGCACCCGTTACACTTCTCCAATTTCATATAACTCACCCGCCAATGGGAGGCTCCAATGAGACTTCTGGGAAGTGTAGTGCGGAAAGCACACAACCAAGTCCTGTATGGACTCCACGAGTGGGCCCGTCCTCGATCCCATGTACGGCTGCTACTTCACTGCCGTGACCCCCACGTTAACGGGGTGGTGCATACTCTGCGGCTGGACTGCCGCATATAGATTCACTCTCCAAGGTTGTCCACCTTATGAGTAGCACGCGAGCAGCAGCTTTATTTATGTGTAGGTGAGGACGGGGATCCGCTCGTAGACGCCGCTCCGTAATGGATCTGCCCGACGCGTTTCGAAGCTCCATCTGCTTCTCTTCAGGGGCTTTAACGGAAGCGGTGTGCGCACCCGTTACACTTCTCCAATTTCATATAACTCACCCGCCAATGGGAGGCTCCAATGAGACTTCTGGGAAGTGTAGTGCGGAAAGCACACAACCAAGTCCTGTATGGACTCCACGAGTGGGCCCGTCCTCGATCCCATGTACGGCTGCTACTTCACTGCCGTGACCCCCACGTTAACGGGGTGGTGCATACTCTGCGGCTGGACTGCCGCATATAGATTCACGCTCCAAGGTTGTCCACCTTATGAGTAGCACGCGAGCAGCAGCTTTATTTATGTGTAGGTGAGGACGGGGATCCGCTCGTAGACGCCGCTCCGTAATGGATCTGCCCGACGCGTTTCGAAGCTCCATCTGCTTCTCTTCAGGGGCTTTAACGGAAGCGGTGTGCGCACCCGTTACACTTCTCCAATTTCATATAACTCACCCGCCAATGGGAGGCTCCAATGAGACTTCTGGGAAGTGTAGTGCGGAAAGCACACAACCAAGTCCTGTATGGACTCCACGAGTGGGCCCGTCCTCGATCCCATGTACGGCTGCTACTTCACTGCCGTGACCCCCACGTTAACGGGGTGGTGCATACTCTGCGGCTGGACTGCCGCATATAGATTCACGCTCCAAGGTTGTCCACCTTATGAGTAGCACGCGAGCAGCAGCTTTATTTATGTGTAGGTGAGGACGGGGATCCGCTCGTAGACGCCGCTCCGTAATGGATCTGCCCGACGCGTTTCGAAGCTCCATCTGCTTCTCTTCAGGGGCTTTAACGGAAGCGGTGTGCGCACCCGTTACACTTCTCCAATTTCATATAACTCACCCGCCAATGGGAGGCTCCAATGAGACTTCTGGGAAGTGTAGTGCGGAAAGCACACAACCAAGTCCTGTATGGACTCCACGAGTGGGCCCGTCCTCGATCCCATGTACGGCTGCTACTTCACTGCCGTGACCCCCACGTTAACGGGGTGGTGCATACTCTGCGGCTGGACTGCCGCATATAGATTCACGCTCCAAGGTTGTCCACCTTATGAGTAGCACGCGAGCAGCAGCTTTATTTATGTGTAGGTGAGGACGGGGATCCGCTCGTAGACGCCGCTCCGTAATGGATCTGCCCGACGCGTTTCGAAGCTCCATCTGCTTCTCTTCAGGGGCTTTAACGGAAGCGGTGTGCGCACCCGTTACACTTCTCCAATTTCATATAACTCACCCGCCAATGGGAGGCTCCAATGAGACTTCTGGGAAGTGTAGTGCGGAAAGCACACAACCAAGTCCTGTATGGACTCCACGAGTGGGCCCGTCCTCGATCCCATGTACGGCTGCTACTTCACTGCCGTGACCCCCACGTTAACGGGGTGGTGCATACTCTGCGGCTGGACTGCCGCATATAGATTCACGCTCCAAGGTTGTCCACCTTATGAGTAGCACGCGAGCAGCAGCTTTATTTATGTGTAGGTGAGGACGGGGATCCGCTCGTAGACGCCGCTCCGTAATGGATCTGCCCGACGCGTTTCGAAGCTCCATCTGCTTCTCTTCAGGGGCTTTAACGGAAGCGGTGTGCGCACCCGTTACACTTCTCCAATTTCATATAACTCACCCGCCAATGGGAGGCTCCAATGAGACTTCTGGGAAGTGTAGTGCGGAAAGCACACAACCAAGTCCTGTATGGACTCCACGAGTGGGCCCGTCCTCGATCCCATGTACGGCTGCTACTTCACTGCCGTGACCCCCACGTTAACGGGGTGGTGCATACTCTGCGGCTGGACTGCCGCATATAGATTCACGCTCCAAGGTTGTCCACCTTATGAGTAGCACGCGAGCAGCAGCTTTATTTATGTGTAGGTGAGGACGGGGATCCGCTCGTAGACGCCGCTCCGTAATGGATCTGCCCGACGCGTTTCGAAGCTCCATCTGCTTCTCTTCAGGGGCTTTAACGGAAGCGGTGTGCGCACCCGTTACACTTCTCCAATTTCATATAACTCACCCGCCAATGGGAGGCTCCAATGAGACTTCTGGGAAGTGTAGTGCGGAAAGCACACAACCAAGTCCTGTATGGACTCCACGAGTGGGCCCGTCCTCGATCCCATGTACGGCTGCTACTTCACTGCCGTGACCCCCACGTTAACGGGGTGGTGCATACTCTGCGGCTGGACTGCCGCATATAGATTCACGCTCCAAGGTTGTCCACCTTATGAGTAGCACGCGAGCAGCAGCTTTATTTATGTGTAGGTGAGGACGGGGATCCGCTCGTAGACGCCGCTCCGTAATGGATCTGCCCGACGCGTTTCGAAGCTCCATCTGCTTCTCTTCAGGGGCTTTAACGGAAGCGGTGTGCGCACCCGTTACACTTCTCCAATTTCATATAACTCACCCGCCAATGGGAGGCTCCAATGAGACTTCTGGGAAGTGTAGTGCGGAAAGCACACAACCAAGTCCTGTATGGACTCCACGAGTGGGCCCGTCCTCGATCCCATGTACGGCTGCTACTTCACTGCCGTGACCCCCACGTTAACGGGGTGGTGCATACTCTGCGGCTGGACTGCCGCATATAGATTCACGCTCCAAGGTTGTCCACCTTATGAGTAGCACGCGAGCAGCAGCTTTATTTATGTGTAGGTGAGGACGGGGATCCGCTCGTAGACGCCGCTCCGTAATGGATCTGCCCGACGCGTTTCGAAGCTCCATCTGCTTCTCTTCAGGGGCTTTAACGGAAGCGGTGTGCGCACCCGTTACACTTCTCCAATTTCATATAACTCACCCGCCAATGGGAGGCTCCAATGAGACTTCTGGGAAGTGTAGTGCGGAAAGCACACAACCAAGTCCTGTATGGACTCCACGAGTGGGCCCGTCCTCGATCCCATGTACGGCTGCTACTTCACTGCCGTGACCCCCACGTTAACGGGGTGGTGCATACTCTGCGGCTGGACTGCCGCATATAGATTCACGCTCCAAGGTTGTCCACCTTATGAGTAGCACACATAAATAAAGCTGCTGCTCGCGTGCTACTCATAAGGTGGACAACCTTGGAGCGTGAATCTATATGCGGCAGTCCAGCCGCAGAGTATGCACCACCCCGTTAACGTGGGGGTCACGGCAGTGAAGTAGCAGCCGTACATGGGATCGAGGACGGGCCCACTCGTGGAGTCCATACAGGACTTGATTGTGTGCTTTCCGCACTACACTTCCCAGAAGCCTCATTGGAGCCTCCCATTGGCGGGTGAGTTATATGAAATTGGAGAAGTGTAACGGGTGCGCACACCGCTTCCGTTAAAGCCCCTGAAGAGAAGCAGATGGAGCTTCGAAACGCGTCGGGCAGATCCATTACGGAGCGGCGTCTACGAGCGGATCCCCGTCCTCACCTACACATAAATAAAGCTGCTGCTCGCGTGCTACTCATAAGGTGGACAACCTTGGAGCGTAAATATATATATATATATATATATATATATATATTCACTGAAAAAACCATAGGTTTCAGGGACGTTATAGTTAGTTGGACATTTCTCTCATACAAAACTATAGAAATTCCCCCATTATAGTTAGTTCAGCTAACTATAACTCGCGCACCCACAATGCACTGCTGATGACATCACATATTACATCATTCATGACATGGTTAGTGACATCGGTGATTACATCTCAAATGAACATCACTGATGACATCATCCACGTGAAAATCTGATCCACCTCCTCACACTCTAATATAACCTTTGATACACCCACTGTAAAATACAGACTACCATTTTCGAAACCATCTATACCGTCCCTGAAACCTATGGTTTTTTCAGTGAATTTCTAAGGTTTTTTAAATGCTAATTTTTAACTATACGTGCCTGAAACCTATGGTTTTTTCAGTGAATTGCAAAGGTTTTTTAAATGCTAATTTCGAATTATAATGTTAATTAACCCCTTGCATGCGGCTGCGATTCTGCGCCTGTGCAGCAAAATCGCAAGTGGGTGGGTTTATGACGGCCCCCAGCCGTCATCCGCACACGAACACCGCAGTGCATGACGCATGGGGGCCGTCATCAGCATGCAAGGGGTTAAACCTATGGTTTTTTCCTTAATTTTGAATTTTTTTTGTGATATTTCGTAACTTTAACTGGAGTCGCACACCCATCGTGTACCTATCTCGGTGAGTGTGCTGATTCAAACCACCATATTGGTAAAGTTGTGAAGGATGCACGTTTCAGCCAGCCCACTACAGCTTACGCTTACAGGGAGGGAACTACAATGCTACATATCCCAGGTCTTCCCTGTAGTGATCTGCTAATCACAGGTCTAGTTGTCAGCATGCCACAGCCACTCCTTCATGGCTGGTGTACACCCAAAACCAAAGGGGATGATGGACGGAGTGTTGAACATTACAAGCACTCACCCGCAATCAACTGATCTGGGTTCAATCCATCATCATTCTTTAGTTGACTCCGCCACCCCAGTTCAGAAATTACACCAACACCACACCCAGGCAGCACAGGTGTCACAGGACATGTGACCCTGCCAATAAAAAGGGCTGGGCGCACATGCTTGAGGCCATTTCCATTCTCTATCTGGGTGTGTCCATGTGGTTATTATGTATGCATGAGGGCCTAAGGACCTACCACATCACATTCCCTACTGCCAGAGGTGACATGATGATGTACGCACCACGATATTCAATCATATAGGGCCCATGACTTGAGGTGCACAGAGTTGGTGGCAGCCGAGGCAATTTGGCCAACACTGGCCTCCCGCAACGTGGCGATGACTTGAGGTGCACAGAGTTGGTGGCAGCCGAAGCACTTTGTTGGACACTGGCCTCCTGCTACGTGGTGATGACTTGAGGTGCACAGAGTTGGTGGCAGCCAAGGCATTTTGGCCGACACGGGCCTCACGCCATGTGGCGATGACTTCAGCTGCACTAAGTTAGTGCCACCAGAGCTGAGCGGGTGTGCATCTTGCGATGATGCGTAGGCCTCAATACACTATACTGGCAATCAAGACCCGATTTGAATTGTGAGCTTGGCTGGATCATGTGTACACCAAAGGCAGCTGGCTGTACAGACTTGACTCCTCGGCGCAGTGCAGCAGGATGCGCTGGGGGCCTGTGCCGCGGAATCCAATGACGCCTGAGGAGGTTGCTCTGGCACGTGGTGGGCCCTCTTGGAGACACGCCGGTGGCTGCAGGTGAGCATTGAGGTTTGAGTGCGCAGGGTTGGGCAGTCATTGCTGGGCGGCGGACTGGTCTGGGGAACAGGGCTGGGATGTTTGCCAAAGATGTAGGAATCATGCACAGTGCCTGAGAAGTTTGTGACGACATTAGTATACAGGCCCCGGTGGTCTAGTTTTGCCTGCACATTGTTGGAATGCGTGTGGTTTCTGTTGCGGAGATTGTATGCAGTGTTGGCAGGGGGCACAAGTAGTACATGTGTGCAGTCAATTGCCCCCAACATGTGCAGGAAGCCTGCTATGGCGTGGTTACCTTGCTTGGTCTTCAGCTGTTCCTGCGCAGTGTGGGTGAAGTGAAAATGCAGGTGTATCAAGCTGAAACGACTTGTGATACTTACAGTTATGATTAATCCTGCATAATGTTATGTTATGTTATGTTATGCACATTTGTATTGCGCACAGCTGCCCCAGCTAAGGGGCGTCCTGGCGCATGGCAGGAAATGTGCAACAGTTACCAGAAACACAACACAGATAAAAGGGCATTTATTTAAAAAGGAAAGTTTTCAACGCTTTGCGAAAAGCCAAAAGATCATCTAAAAGCCGCAAGTCCGCTGGGAGGGAGTTCCAAAGCTCAGCCGCCTTGACCCGGAAAGAACGGCCACCAACCCGACACAGCCTGTATCGGGGGACCACGGCAAGGGCTTGACCTCCGGATCTCAGAGAGCGGGAGGGAACATACCACGACAGAAGATCAGCAAGAATAGGCGGACCTACTCCCCTTAAGATCTTAAACGCTAAACACAGCACCTTAAACTGGATGCGTGATTTGATGGGGAGCCAGTGCAGTGATCTCAGAACACCCGAGACAGAGCTTGTTCGGGGTAGGCCAACAATGGCTCTCGCCGCGGCGTTCTGCACGCGTTGGAGGCGGGTAGTCTCAGCCACGTTGGTCCCTGCCAGGAGAGAGCTTGCATAGTCCAGGCGAGATAATACCGTGGCCTGGACTATCAGCTGCCTGGTGCCACGGTCAAAGAACTTCAAAATGGGCCGCAGCGACCGCAAGATGCCAAAACAGCAGGCCGCGATTTTCTTCGAATGGCCCTCAAAACTAAGAGCAGGGTCCATCCAAACTCCCAAATTCTTTAGTTCAGTGACCGGGAGAGGGACTGGCCCCAGTTCAACGGGCCACCACTTGTCCCCCCACAGTTCCGCCCTCCTACCGACGATCATGATCTCTGTTTTCTTAGCGTTGAGCTGGAGACAGTTGTTCTTCATCCAGCTTGCAACCGCCCTAAGTCCACTCTGAAACCTGGGGGCATCCCGGTCCGCATCCCCGCTGATCGTAACCGCTAGCTGAGTATCGTCAGCATACGAGACCATGGTCATGTCCCATTGCTTGACGATCTCAGCCAGCGGTCTCACGTAAAGATTGAACAACGTGGGACTCAGCGAGGAGCCTTGCGGGACCCCCTGTCTCAGAGGATGGAATTGGGACTGGAACGGAGGCAAAGCAACGCTAAAGAAAAGATCGTTCAGGAAGGAGCGAAACCACTGGAGGGCAGAACCACCCAGCCCGATCTCCTCCAGGCGATGCAACAGGATAGGATGGGACACAGTATCGAACGCGGCGCTCAGGTCTAATAAAACGAGCGCCGCTGTCTGCCCCGCATCCATCACTGTGCGAAGGTGTTCAGCCATGGAGAGAAGGGCGGTCTCCGTGCTGTGGCCAGCACGGAAGCCGTTTTGGGTGGGGTCCAAGATATTAACCTGGGTGAGGTGGGCCGAAAGAACTTTGTTGACATGGGCCTCCATTACTTTGGTGGGCCAGGGAAGCAAAGAGATAGGCCGATAATTTTCGGGCTTATCTGGGTCTAATGAGGGTTTCTTTAAAATGGGAGAAACCACCGCCCGCTTCCAACTAAGGGGAACCGTGCCCGACTCCAACGAGATGTTGATCAAGGAGTGTACCACGGTCCGACCCAAGAACGACTCATCTCGGAAGAGAGCCGAACTAAGAGGGTCCGCGGGGGACCCAGATTTCACCTGCTTTGCCAAGATGTCAAACCCTTCAGATGTCAACAGGGGAAGCGCGTGCAAGGCAGTATCTCCATGGATGATAATCGGAGACTCCACTGGGGGCCCTGTGGATGGAAAGGTCTTGTAGATGTTTTGGACCTTATCCTGAAAGAACACCGCGAGGGCCTCACAGTGCGCGATAGAGCCAATCGTCGGGGCACCGGGGCGTTTAGCTAGAAGATCCTTCATCAGTTTGAAAATAGTTTTCGAGGGATTAGAGCTGTTGCCAACTTCGGCGGTGTAGTAAGTTGCCCGAGCACGGCACACAGCCCGATGGTACAATTTGACGGAGGCGAGATAGATAGCTTTTTTCCCCGTATCATACGCCTTCCGCCAAGCCCTCTCTGCACGCCTACAGTTGCCCTTGAGTGCACGTAGGGCGCCATCGTACCACGGGCTAGATTCTCTAGCACTGGACTTACAGGCGGTAAGAGGAATAAGCGCATCTAGCGCCTTAGAGATCCAAGCGCAGAACCCATCGTAGCCTGAATCAACAGTTACAAACAGATCTAATGGCTCTGCAGCGAGGACACGGTGCAGATCCTCCAACCGTAACTTACCCCAATGCCGCCTTACGACCAGTTTAGCAGGAGGAATAATAATCCTACCTGGAAGGGGGGTACTGATGACAACCAAAGAATGGTCAGTCCAGCCAAGGGGCGAGAGGGCAGTGACAGAAGCGTCTGCCAGATTGGTGAAGAAGGGATCTAGCGTGTGGCCACCGGTGTGAGTGGACTGTTGAACAAGTTGCGTCAACTGTAAAGCCTCCAAATCCGCGAGGATGCCACTAACCACGGGTAAGTTGGGTCTATCGAAGTGGAGGTTAAGGTCCCCCAAGATAGAAAAATTGGGACAACCTACCACCAAGGAGCTGACCATGTCAGGGAAAGCAGCGCGAAACGCCGCCTCGCTCCCTGGGGGGCGATAGACCACCATCCCCGAGAGTGAAAAATGTGGGGTGACAAGAATCTTAAACACCGCACTTTCACATCCCGCAATAGTCAGTGCAGACCAGCTGCAAGTAAAACTAGAACGAGTAGCCAGGGCAATTCCCCCTCCCCTGGTGGATCGATTAAGGGTGAAGACTGTATAGTCCGAGGGGAATGCCAGATTAATAATGGCCGCGTCCTCGTCTTTCAGCCATGTCTCAGTGATGGCCACGATGTCCGGGCCTTCGTCCTGCAACAGGTCGAATACGGCCTGATAGTGCGACACCAGAGACCTGGCGTTGAGACTAAAGATGCGGAGGGCATGCTCAGGACGGTTGCTGCGGACGGCTGCCACCGAATGCAAGGATGCGATGGCAGTAGCTCGCTCTAAAGACCACTGACAGCCGGCACAATGGTAAGGACCAGCTAACGGATGTGAAAGGGGTATACTACACCTAGCAGTCCGTCGTCCCAAGTCTCGCAGAGTGTCGCTGGAATATATCAACATGACTGGGAAAGGCCGCCCGCACGCCGCACCAGCAGGGCCTGGCCCGAGTCCTGTGCGTCCTTGGCGCGGACGGGCGCAGACGGGCAGGACTCAGGCACGACTCCGGCTAAGCGACGGCGTCCCACTGCGCGTTTCCGCTGCGCGGAGAGGACGACTTTAAATAGGCGTCCCCTGGACCAAAGCGAGCGTCAGTACGCTCAAAGATGGCGCCCGCCAAAAGCGCCGATGACCCAATCCAAAATGGCGCCCAAAGCTGAAAGGAGGTGGCACCCTCGGGACCCGGACCCGCCAAAGCGGCGGTGCGATATACTTTTAAATGCAGGTAAGAGGTAAAATGGGAATCCCTTCCCCAGGCAAAGCAGCAGTCCAAAGGAAAAATTACCCGCTAGTAAATGCAAGCAAGAGTTAAAATACAGCGCTTGAGATGCAGCGCGCTAAAAGTAAAAATCACATCAGAACCTGACCGCCGTCAGAGACAATGAGTCCGCCTTAAATAGGCGTCCCCTGGACCAAAGCGAGCGTCAGTACGCTCAAAGATGGCGCCCGCCAAAAGCGCCGATGACCCAATCCAAAATGGCGCCCAAAGCTGAAAGGATGTGCCACCCTCGGGACCCGGACCCGCCAAAGCGGCGGTGCGATATACTTTTAAATGCAGGTAAGAGGTAAAATGGGAATCCCTTCCCCAGGCAAAGCAGCAGTCCAAAGGAAAAATTACCCGCTAGTAAATGCAAGCAAGAGTTAAAATACAGCGCTTGAGATGCAGCGCGCTAAAAGTAAAAATCACATCAGAACCTGACCGCCGTCAGAGACAATGAGTCCGCCTTAAATAGGCGTCCCCTGGACCAAAGCGAGCGTCAGTACGCTCAAAGATGGCGCCCGCCAAAAGCGCCGATGACCCAATCCAAAATGGCGCCCAAAGCTGAAAGGAGGTGCCACCCTCGGGACCCGGACCCGCCAAAGCGGCGGTGCGATATACTTTTAAATGCAGGTAAGAGGTAAAATGGGAATCCTTTCCCCAGGCAAAGCAGCAGTCCAAAGGAAAAATTACCCGCTAGTAAATGCAAGCAAGAGTTAAAATACAGCGCTTGAGATGCAGCGCGCTAAAAGTAAAAATCACATCAGAACCTGACCAGAACCTGAGACTCTAACAGAAGTCTGTGTGGTTGTAACATTCTTTTTCTTTCCTATGAAGGTTACGACCACACAAACTTCTGTTGCAGACATTTTGTGCAGGATTGATCATACCTGTAAGCATTCCGGATTGTCCAAGTGCAATACATTGTACCATATTACATTTGTGACCATACTAGCACTTGACCATTGTCTTCATTTATCCATCAGGTTTATGAAGACGGAGAATTGGGGTTTCCAGGACGATCTACAGTTATTTCGATCCACAAGTTGCCCTGATGATGTTCCCCGTTGGGAATGTCACTCGTTGTTTGATGTTTTTGTGTTGTTAATTTATGTTTTTCCTAATAAAGTACTGTTTTTCCACTACTGTTGACTACAAGACTCCATGACCTGGCGCACCCCCATTTCAGTGACTACAATCTTGGATCTGGAGCACAGAGGCATCAAGCAACTGCTGGGGTTGGTTGTGCAGGAATACTACAAATTGGGATGAACGGGTGGTGCGGATACAGGGGCCCTATGTTGCTTTTGTGGACTTGCATCCAAGACATGTGAGGAAGTTTAATAGGGCTGGCTGTGAGACTCCTCTGACTCTGGCAGTTGTTAGTTGGAAGGTACCAGAGACCAACAGGTGCAGCACAGCCAGCAGCTTTGTCTGCTTAAGGATGTTGATTGTCCGATGTGTTGGTACCGTCAGCCTGTGGGCAATGTGGCAGTGTGCACCAACTTGAGAATGGGGCGATAATCCTTTCACCGCTTTTGCTGCGCGAAAGTGCCGCTAACTCGCCAATAAGTCCCCACTGTTGGGTTATGGGGTGACTCTAAAACGAGCCCTTGAGTTTATTAGGACTATGTTGTAGCTACATGCTAATCACAAGAAAAAAGATGAAAAAACAAGAAAAGTGGGCAGGGTTCAAACACCATGACCCCCTAGGCCTGCTCAGGGAATCCCACAAAACCCCCAGGGCCAAAAAATTATTATTCTTTTTTCTTTTTTTAAAGCGGCTGGGTGCACGAATCTGGACGGAAAAAAAACAAAATGATGGGGCGTATTCTCAAGGAATTAATGCCGAGTTATAGGCACTTTAGCGCAACAAAAGCGGCAAAAGAATGATCATCCCATTCTCAACCTTGTGCAAACTGCCGATATTGCCAGTTTTCCAGCGATAGCTTCCGCAAAAAAAATCGCCACGAATGAGAGCGACTACTAATGTTAATGATATGCAGAGTAGGCGTTCCTGTGCAAAAAAAACACAGAAACACCACTTCCGGATATTTTCAACGACCAGCCAAATCTGCGATCCAAAAAACAGGCGATAAGCCGCGTTAGCAGAAAGAATTTAACATCTGCCGTTTATTGGTGTACGGAGGGGACGCTTGGAGAGCAGAGTAGCTCGGGATTTCGTAAGTACGGCATAGCCGTTGTAAGACTGCAAACTTTGAACAACGTCCTTTTGGAAGTAAGTACCAGAGGGAACCAAGACTAAAAGTCCTTTACCTAATTTTTCAGCCGGCAGATTAGCACGTGACCCCACCGTCTAGGCTCATGATGCCATTCATATTTTGATAGCAAGTATGTTTTTCCTTACCTAGGATGTCGCCATTGGAAGTTAATTCTACAAACTATCAAATCTACTCATGGATTTTATCTAGAGTGTGTGCTTTATGTTCTGTGTTCGTATGTCTAGTCTGTGTCCACTCTTATTTACAGGGCACTGCACATAAGTAGGATGACCTAATGGGTCTAGAGAGTGTTCTTCACTTTTTTTTTTTTTTTAAAAGACTTTATTGATGGCTGTTCATTTAACACATCATTCGCCTACAACCCGGAGGCCGGCTGCTATAGTTATAAACATTTGTGCATAGTATGGCACATCATTCCTTCGGATAAATTGCACTTCAGTAGATACGTTTCACCATTTATCTAATAACATATGTTCTTCACTTTTTCACTCTTCTAGGTATCATGCTGGATATTACTACTGCAATACCACAAGTATATTTTTCTCCTTGTGTTCTTTTTACAGGTCCTCAATGCAGGTACTGATGAGCAAATTAAATAAATAGGCACATCTAGTCTATCATTTACAAATAGTGTATATAAATAATAGTGGCATATTAGGCACTTATATACCCTGACGTGAGTAAGGTGGGGATCTGTACACCCCGTCCTGAAGAGAAAGCTGTTGCTTCGAAACGTGTCGAAGACGTACACCAGAGGTATTTTACATTAAATACATAAGTACCTCCACCACACACCCCCTTTACAAATACCTGCACGGAGGCCCATTTAAAGTTTTTTAAACCTTACGTGCCAGTTATTTTTTAACTTATACATTCGATCATTTTTCACTCATGACCCCACCACTCACCTAATATCATCAACCCTCACACACCACACATAGACGTTTACATCAGTGCTCCCACGTAGTCGTGTTCAGCAGCACGCCGCATTCCGTAGAGGGATGCGAAGACCCTTATGATGCAGCATGACACCAAGGGTCCCTTTGGTGTGTGAGGGGGATTTAAAGAACAAAGTGTGCTCCCCACCATTGTAGGGACCACACATAGCATAACATCCCCCCTTTTTGTGGATTCTTTGTTTTTATGAAACACACGCTGTGTGCTTCAGGTGCCACTAACTCTGTGCAGCTCAAGTGAATGCCACGTGGCTGTTGGCCCTTGCTGACTGCTGCCTCCGGCCTGCACTGCGGTCAGCAGGCCTGACAATTCAGATCGAGTCGCGATTGCAGATGACGCATTCCAGTAGGCAACAGACATTGCTACCAGTGCGGCCTGCCCGGACCACGCATCATTGGTAGCTGCGCACACGCTGAGTGCTTCAGGTACCACTAACTCTGTGCAGCTCAAGTCGATGCCACGTGTTTGTGGGTGCTTGCTGACAGCTGCCTCCGGCCTACACTGCGGTCACCAGGGCTCACAATTCAAGATTAGTGCTAATGCAAATTGTGTAAGAGAGTATAATCAGTTAAGAAGACCCAATGCTCCCAATCTGTGCAGCTCAAGTCAATGCCACATGGCTGTTGGCCCTTGCTAACCGCTGCCTCCCGCCTACACTGCAGTCAGTAGGGCTGACAATTCAGATCCAGTCACGATTGCAGATGACGCAGTCCAGTAGGCAACAAACATTGCTACCAGTGCGGCCTGCCCGGACCACGCATCATTGCTGGCTGCGCACACACTGAGTGCTTCAGGTATCACTAACTCTGTGCAGCTCAAGTCAGCGCCACATGGCTGTGTGCCCTTGCTGACCGCTGCCTCCGGCCTACACTGCGGTCATCAGGGCTCACAATTAAAATTGAGTCTTGATTCATTAATTGCAGAGTCCAGTAGGCAACAGACATTGCTCCCAGTGGGGCCAGGGCAGACCACGCATCATCGCTGGCTGTGCACACGCTGAGTGCTTCAGTTGACACTAACTGTGTAGCTCAACTCAATTTCACGTGCCTGTGGGCCCTTGCTGACCGCTGCCTACACTGCGGTCAGCAGGGCTCACAATTCGAATTCAGTCTTGATTCATTAATTTCAAGGTACAGTAGGCAACTAACTATATATATAACATCCCTGAAACCTACATATTTCGACTTTGTATTCCATACATATTTCATCTTTTGTTCCATACGCCTACACTGCGGTCAGCAGGGCTCACAATTCAAATTCAGTCTTGATTTATTAATTGCAGAGTGAATTGTCCTCGGATTTTGTCAAGAGGAAGTGGCAAAAAGCATTTCTTGATGTCTGTGCTGACTACTGCCTTCCATGTACACTGCGGACAGCAGGGCTCACAATTCAGATCGAGTCGCAATTGCAGATGACGCAGTTCAGCAGGCAACAGACATTGCTACCATTGCGGCCCTCCCGGACCACGCATCATCGCTGGCTGTGCACACGCTGAGTGCTCCAGGTGCCACTAACTGTGCAGCTCAACACAATGCCACGTGCCTGTGGACCCTTGCTGACCGCTGCCTCCGGCCTACACTGCAGTCAGCAGGGCTCACAATTCAAATTCAGTCTTGATTAATTAATTTCAGAGTCCAGTAGGCAACTAACTATAACGTCCCTGAAACCTGCATATTACGACAATGTATTCCATACATATTTCATCTTTTGTTCCCTACGCCTACACTGTGGTCAGCAGGGCTCACAATTCAAATTCAGTCTTGATTTAATAATTGCAGAGTGAATTGTACTGTAATTTTGTACTCCTAGGGGACTTCAATGTCCACAGCGAACTGTCCGACAACGCTGAATCCTGCAAACTGTTGACCGACCTATCTGCCCTAGGCTTCAAACAGTGTAATCAGGGCCCGACTCACCAAGCCGGCCACACTCTTGATCTAATTTTATCGAACTCCCATGCCCTGATCTGTCATCCCCCTTTGCAGGTTGACTGGACCGACCATTTTATAATTAATTTCTCCCTCCCTACTCTCTTGGAGGAACGCCCCAACCCTGTCCCCCTGCCGTTACGGCGCAGGCAGTGGCATAAGGTATCCGCCAACTCCTTTGGAGCCGCCTTCATTCCTCCTGAGTTTCTCCCATCAGATTCCCCCAATTTGGCTTTGTCCAAATTCAACAAAGCCTTGAGTACGGCGGTCAATCTGATCGCCCCTCTAAGACGCTGCAATATGCGGTCGGGTCGAAAACAAGAACTATGGTACTCAGACGCACTGCGCACGGAGAAAAGAGCCTGCAGAAAGCTGGAGAAATCCTGGAGACTCTCGCGCAGCTCCAGTGATAGAGACAGGTATAGCTCAGCTATGCAACTCTATCATAAAAACATCAGAGCTGCCCGTAAGTCCCACATCATCTCCCAACTCTCTGAGGCTAGCAACGACCCCAAATTGCTGTACCAGGTGCTTTGCACATTCACTAAACCTGTCGCCTGTGACAGTGCAGAGGTGCTAACCCAAAAACTGTGCGACGAAACAGCTGGCTTTTTCACGGAAAAAATTGACGCCATCTACCAAAAAATCTCCCAATCCAGCACATCCGCGGATGATAACGATCCCTCTTCCAGTTTACAGTCTGGAACAGCCTGCGCTGTCCCAGCCTCACTATCTTTCATCCCGGAGATCACCTTAGACCAGGTCAACTCCCTGATTGGGACCATCAAGTCAGGCAGCCCAGTTGACCCCGTACCTGCCCGTGTCATGCACCTTATTGGGAGTGTTATCAGCCCCTGTATTCAAACGGTGATCAATCGCTCCCTGTCTGAGGGACTGGTCCCCCAGGTGTGGAAGGAGGCCATGGTCAAGCCTATCAGGAAGAATTCCACCATTCCCTGGTCGGACTTGACCAATCTGCGGCCAATCTCTCTGCTGCCATTCATCGGCAAATTGACGGAGAAGCACGTCAACCATCATCTCTCCGCTTTTATTGAGCAGACTGGCAGCCTTGACCACTCTCAGTCCGGGTTCAGGCCTAGGCATAGTACCGAGACCGCCCTCCTCTCTGTTACGGATGCCATACGCCTGTCCCTGGACAGAGGTTTGTCTGTGGTGTTGGTGCTGTTGGACTTGTCCGCAGCATTCGACACCATATCCCACGACATTCTCCTCTCCAGATTAAAGGAGATAGGCATTGACAGATCTGCCCTGGCGTGGTTCACCAGCTTTCTCTCAGAGCGGACCCAGAAGGTGAACATGGGCTCCTTTACTTCCGCCTCGGCCAACATCATCAGAGGAGTCCCGCAGGGCTCCTGCCTTAGCCCTACGTTGTTTAACGTATATGTCTCCTCTCTGGCCAACATGATTAGGTCCTTTGGGTTTATGCCTATCTCCTACGCTGACGACACGCAGCTGCTGTTCACTTTTAAAACCTTTACCCCGGAGATAAGACAAGCATTCTCCAACGGCATGACTGCAATTGCCAGCTGGATGGCCAAGAATTTTCTACAGTGCAACGTGGGAAAGTCTGAGGTCATGTTATTTGGGGAGGCGAAAATCCTCTGGACCCCAGACTGGTGGCCTTCAAGCCTGGGACATGCCCCGCTCCCTAAACAGGTGGTCAAAAACCTGGGGGTTCGTCTAGACCAGGACCTCACCCTTTCTCACCATGCCGGCACTACTGCGGGTTCATGCTTCCACGTTATTGGCCTCCTTCGGAAGGTGTTCCCCCTTCTACCCGATGACACCCGGAAGACCTTGGTCCAGGCCCTCGTTTTGAGCCGCCTGGACTACTGTAATGGCCTACTCTTAGCGGCCAGTGAGGGAGTGCTCAACAAACTACAGGTGGTGCAGAACACCGCAGCACGGCTGGTGACCAACTCCCCCCCTAGAACTCCTTCCCTCCCCCTCCTCAAAGCCCTTCACTGGCTTCCTATCCGGAAACGGGTAGAATTTAAGATCTGCTGTGTGATACACAAGAGTCTTCACAATCTGGGACCCCATTACCTGGCGGATAAATTTGTCTTTCATCGTCCGTCTCGTATCCTCAGGTCTACCAACCAACAGCTGTTGCAGGTTCCCAGACATTATAAGACCAGACAGGGAGGCCGCGCCCTCTCCATCATGGGTCCACGTCTATGGAACTGCCTCCCCCTCTCCCTCAGAGAGTGCCCCAGTCACCCAGCTTTCAGGAAGCGCCTAAAAACTGTACTATTCTAGGAGGAGGCTTCTCTACCTGTCCACATCGCAGCACCGCGCGGAGATACACCTTCGGGTGTGATGCCGGCGCGTAACAAACCCATAAATAAATAAAATAAATAAATATGTCCTCAGATTTTGTCAAGAGGAAGTGACAAAAAGCATTCCTTGATGTCTGTGCTGACTACTGCCTTCGATCTACACTGCGGATAGCAGGGTTTGCAATTCAGATCGAGTCGCGATTGCAGATGACACAGTCCAGTAGGCAACAGACATTGCTCCCAGTATGGCCCGCCAGCACCACGCCTTCATCGCTGGCTGCACACACGCTGAATGCTTCTGATGCCATTAACTCAGAGCACCTGAAGTCATCGCCACATGGCCTTATTGAGGCAGAATTCATTAGGCAAAAGACATTGCTCCCAGTGCGGCCCGCCCGAACCAGGTATCATCGCTGGCTGCGCACACGCTGATCGCCACTGTTGGCACAAACTCAGTGTACCACAAGTCAACACCACGTGGTTGTGGGGCTTTGCAGACCACTGCCTCTGGCCTACACTGCGGTTAGCAGGTCTCACACATATCCAATCCAATCCTGTCCTGCAAGGACATGCCATCATCGATGGCTGCGCGCACGCTGAGCTCTTCAGGCGCCACTAACTCTGTACATAACAACTCATGGACCCTTTATGATTCATACTGTAGACACCGGGCGCAACAATGTCACCTCAGGCAGCAGGTATTCCGATGGGACAGTAACAATTTCTTCACGTCAGCATGCTCATCTCTGGTGCTCCTTCCTCAGTGCACCACAACTCATGGGCCCTTTATGATAGAATGTTTTGTGTATGATTTCAGATCTGCTGCCCCTACCTCAGCGCACCACAAGTCATGGACCCTTTACGATAGAATCTTTTGTGTGTTATTTCAGATCTGATGCCCCTACCTTAGTGCACCACAAGTCATGGACCCTTTTATGATTGAATCTCTGCGTGTGATCCGATGATCACTGTTTTAGTTGTTTCCAGCACCAACCATTCCCTGAGGGCTGGCTTACACTCACCCCACACGCATCCAGCACAGACGTCACTGGACATGTGACCCTGGTAATAGAAAGGGGCTGAGCGCATGTACCCGTAACCAGTTCTACTATCTATCTAACTGTGTCCGTGTGTTCATTATGTATGCATGATGGCCCTGGGCCCTACCACATTACATTGTGCTGTTGACTGCGCACGCAACAATGTTATCTCTTGCAGTGGGGAAGATCTTTGTTATGTAACTTTGTCTGGGTCATTCTATAAGTACATGGGTAGAGACTGAATGATTAGAGTACTGAATTCATAAGTGCTTGGGGATTGGCGGAGTGATTGGATAAGTACATATGTTGGCGGAGCCTAACCCCCGAGCACAAGCTTGGCTCTAATTGGCTGCCAACCAGTGGCTACCCTGGCGGAGCTTCAGGATTGCAAACCAAGCCTCGGGAGAGCTGACACTATGCATGGAGTGTAAGTAGGCACCGCGCAGGTTCCTGTAGAACCCGCCTTCTTTGCTACGGGATCCCCTCAGCCTTTGCTTTAGTACCCTGGGTTCCCGCCCACTAAAATCTGGGCCACTGGCTAGCGGGAATACCGCACAGATGCCTGGAAAACTGAGTCTAGGAGCTTGGAATTCTCATTTTGGTATACTGCATTCTCATTCAGTGGATACCCTCCCAGGTCGATGATCTCTGGATCAATGAATTCTGACTGTTGGCTCCCTGGAGTCCCTTCCACTGGATCCCCTAAAGCGAGCTGCTGGGTTCGTGGAGTACTGGTAATAAAAGGCCCAGAATCCTGTCTACAAGATATACCCAGCCCCACAGCTGGATCTTTGACATACGGCGGATAGAATCTACGTAATTCTGTAAGTGTAAGTGGAGTGGGTAGAGCCGGTGTACGCCATTCAGGGGCACAACTAAAGCCAAATTATGGAGGAGGCTGATCAAAATTTCGGGGGTGGGGGGGGGCTAATTCTTCCAGTCATAGGCAGAGTCGAGATGTAGAGTGTTAGACCTGGCATCATTGGCGTGAGTCTCCCTTCAATTTTGATGGGTTGCCGCCTCTGTTTTGATATGTTTTTGCTGGTTACATGCTTTGGGCACTGTGCCACTGCTATTCAGTGCCACAGTGCAAGTGATCCCTATGTTAACTTGATGTACTAATTGGTGATTCCATGATTGGGTTATTTGATTTACCTGTCAGCCCCTAGCACAGTGTACCATGTGTGCCCAGGGCTTGTAAATCAAATGCTGATGGTGGGCTTGCAGCACTAGTTATGTCACCCATAGAAGAAGCTTGTAAAGTGTGTCTCAGGCCTGCCATTGCAAGGCCTGTGTGCAGTCTAGCACTGCCATGTCGACTTGGGCAAGTGCACCCACTTGCCAGTCCCTAAACTTTCCCTTTGCTTCATATTAGGCACACCTATGGTAGGCCCAAGGGCAGGGTGCATTGTAAGTATAAGGTAGGACATGCTCTGATGTGTGTAGCATGTCCTAATAGTGAATTACAGCCCTTTTCGTCTTTCACTATTGAAGGCTACCTGTTCTCTATAGGCTAGAATGGGCAGTTAGATTATTACATTCTTATAATCCTAACTGACTCAGGGAACATGGTAGAAATTCGAATTTAGTCTGCCTGAACTCAGAATGATAAAATATATCTTTTAGTAAAGTTGTTTTTAATATTCTGTGTTTGAAAATACCAATTTTAGAAAGTAGGTATTTTCTTGCTAACTGTCCAAGCTTGCCTCTGCTAGGTTGTGTATTCCTTGTCTGGGTTTGTGAGTGACATGGCTGGGGGATTCCGGGAGACAGGCTGGGGTAGCCCAGTGGTGAATAGAGAGATCTGCATCTAGATGGAAGGGAAGAGTTGCACCTAGGACCTGAATAGGGCTGGGCCTTCCCTCTACAATGCTGGCTCCACCTCCTGTGGCTTGTCTGATGTCTCTGCCCTGCACTGTGAAAGGAGAGAAGGAATCTTGTCAACAAAGTGGTCCAGAGCTGTGCCTTCCCTCCCCTGTGCTGGCTCCACCTCCTGTGGGGCGGCTGATGTCTCTGCCCAGCACAGTGAAAGGAAGAAGAGAGTCATGTAAACAAAGTGCTCAGGAATTGGTTTGGACTAGGCATAGGCTTCTCTGCCTTCAGAGAACAAATGATTTTGGGGTATAAATATTTGGACCCTGATCCCAAGAAATTAGATCACTTCTATAACAAGAAACCTTTTGCCAAGGAGAAGAACTAAAGAAGCTGCAGGAGTTGTAATGCCCCTCTGCCAGTGTGCTGTTTGCTGGGTTGGCCTGCAGTGGTTGCTTCATTGCCAAGGAAAGGAGAAGGAACTTTTTAAGGACTTTCATCATCTACAGAATATTATCCAAGGGCTTGAACTGTGCTTGCCTCCTGCTGTAGTCTCAGGGACAAAAGACTTACAGCCTGATTCATGTACAATCCGTTTTGCGTGGCCCTAATAGCGAATCATAGCGACTCGCTATTGAGGACACGCAAAACGGCATTCATGTAGGAATTGCTAATGAAATAGCGATTCCTACATGTTCTATATTTGCGAGTAGCAATTTGCTACTCGCAAAAACTCCCCATTCATTCCTATGGGCCAAGAGGCCCATAGGAATGAATGGGGAGTATCCCTTATTTGCGAGTAGCAATTTGCTACTCGCAAATAAGATAGCGATTTTAAGGGTGCCAGGGGTGTCCAAAGGACACCCTGTTGCACCCCTAAAAAGCACATTTGAACAGGTGTTGCGCACACACATGTCCAAAGGACATGTGTGTGTGCAACATGCAACTTAGAAAAATGCTTTTAAAAGCATTTCTCTGAGTTTTTGCTATTTACCGAGAGGTCTGACCTCTCGGTAAATAGCGGCCCCAAAAGTGCTAAATCGCAATTTCTTGATGTGTCATGAATAGCATTTGAGGAATCTCTAATAGAGATTCCTTAAATGCTATTCCTCGCATATTTGCGACTTCTTAAATAGCGATTTTTGCATTTGGTATCATGAATACCAAATGCAAAAATCGCACTCGCAAAGGGCCAGATTCTCAGAATCTGGCCCTTTTGCGAGCGCTAATGGCTACATGAATCAGGCTGATTATCTCCAGCTCCCCCAGTGAATTTCCTTGCTGAGAATTCTATCTACAGACATTTGCGTGTCGCTGGCAGCTGGAAGCCCGACGCATCAAGAAGAAGCTTGTCGCCGCCGCAGCTGAAATTGTCGCATTGCCGGAGAAGCGAGCCTTTGCCGCATCTCCCTGGAAGCGTGTATTCATTGAAGCTGCCTGCTGTCACATCACCAGAGAAGCATGACGCCATTGTGAGAGTCGCCACCGCATCACCGGAGAAGCGTGTCGCAGGGCCTGTCGCGGCCCCAAAGTACAGAGTCGTCGCAAGGCTGCCAGGGCGTCTACGCATCGTCATTGCATCGCCGCATCAAGGGCACCATCTTCTCGCATCGCAACCGGATCATCGCATCGCATCAAGGTGCCATCTTGCGCACCGCAACGGGCCCGCAGGCCGAGAATCTACGCATCACCTCCGCACCGGTAAGGATCATGACGCATCTCCTACTCTGCGCAAGCATTGAGGCACGACGCATCATCTCCCCCAGATCACAGAACCAACGCATCTCCCCTTTTGCGAGCCTTTTGTTTACTTTGCGTTACGCATCCAGGTACTGTGTTGAGAACTTTGTCGCATCTATCATCAACTTGAGCTAAGTAACTTTGATCATCTTTAAAGCAATCTTAAGTGTAGTATTGTTGATTTTTGTCGTTTATGGTCTTGTGTGAAGCCTATATAAAGCATACTTAGTTTTATAAAACCTGTGTTTTGTCCATCTGTAATGTTTTCACTGTATTACTGTGTATATTCACAAATGCTTAACACACTGTCTCTGAGATAAGCCTGTCTGCTCGTGTCAAGCTACCAAGGGGGTGAGCAGGGGTTATTAAGGAGTTTAAACCCCTTATCTGGACTTAGAAGTAAGGGTCCCTATTTGGACAAAGGTGAATACCATTGCCAACTAGAGACCCACAGATCTAACATTGGTGGTCAGCGGTGAGGATTTGGACTTTGCATTTGTGTTTCATATACAGTGATTGGTGTACACTACTAGTGAGTGCAGACCAAACGCGACCACATACTTTTTTTTAGAATCTTTTTCCTTGGACTGTTAGTTTTTCCTAAAAACTCCCAATTTTTACTACCATGATTAAGCCAGTATCTGTTGCATCTATGGATCTTGAATTTGAGGGAGAGAGGTTGGAAACCTACACTGTGAAACAGCTCAAGCATAAGTGCAGGATATTGAAAGCTGCTACACCAGGCATTTCTAAAAAGGATGACTCCCAAAAGGCGCTGAGGGCCTGGGTAGAAGCAAGAAATGCCCTTGATCTTGTGGTGGAGCCAGTAGGGGATGCAGATGGGCCCATTGAGAGGCCAGTGTTTTTAGCTAGGGGAGGGGGACTCTCTCCACCTGGCAGCAGTATCTCTTCCAAAGACCTGTCCCCCAGAGAGCTGGAAAACAGGGAGAGAAATAGGGCACTCAAGCTGGAGTTGGCTAAGCTTAAGATAGAGAGTCAGAGGGAAACAAAGAATAACTGGTTGTCTTTGGAAAGAGAGAGAATGAGAATGGAACATGAGAGGATGTTGAGGGAGTTAGAGATCAAGGCCAAGGGCTTAGAAATCAATCCCTCTGGTGGCAGCGCACCATCTGTGCCTTTAACAGGCAGGGTACATATTCCCAAGGATGTCATCAAAGATTTCCACAAAAGTGCAGATATTAGGCAGTGTTTTTCAGCCTATGAGATAGCAATGTTGGCCCACCGGGTCCCTGAGAAGGATTAGGGAGCGGGGTTGTGGGCCGCTTTTTAACTGAAGGTAGGGATACTTTGTTAGACCTGCCCAGTGAGAATAGAATGTCTTATGCCCACATGAAAGAAGCACTGATGACAAGGTATGGTTTAACTCTACAACTCTATAGACAGAGGTTCAGGAATTGTAAAAGTTGGAGGGAACCGCTTGGGTAGAATATGTATCTTTCTTTTGCAGAGCTATGGATGGTTGGGTGAGGGGTAGCAATGTTGATAATTTTCAAGCTCTCTATGATTTGATTGCTAGGGAGCACTTGTCTGCTAATTGTTTTCCAGAGCTACGCCAGCACCTTATTGATAGTAAGTTGACTAACCCTAGAAAGCTTGCTGAAGAGCCGGACTGCTGGGTCAGTACCAGGGTCCACAAGGGTCTTGTGGGAGACTACGCCAAAGGTGGGCAGGGTCCCCAGCAGAAGAGTAGGGGGACAAGGGTAAACAGAGGGAGTTCCAGAAAGGGCCCCAAAGTAATTCCCAAGGAAACCAATGTAAGGGTTCCCAGCCTCCACCTGAGAAGAAGTCAAGACCCCCACCAGGTAAACCTGTTCCTAGGGGGCCTGTTACCTGCTTTCAGTGTAAGCAGGTAGGACACCATTGGTATGATCCCCAGTGTCCTCAAAATGGTCAGTATGTGCCACCTCTTGCACCACCCCATCAGATGGCCAGTGTAGCCCTGGGTGGGGAGGAGATGGGTGCCCAAGGTGGGTGGGGTCCTGCAGAAATGTCCCTTGTCTCATTAGGAGATTTTGAGATGGCCTCTAGAACTCAGCTGCCTGATAACACTAAGAAATACAGGCAGTGGGTGGCCATCAATGGCCATAGAGTGGAGGCTCTGAGAGACATCGGAGCCAGTGTGACAGCTGTCAAGTGTCACTTGGTGTCTGAAGAGCAGGTGGTCCCCAATGCATTCTTCCCAGTTGTTGCCGCTGACAACACAGAGAGCCATTGCAAAGTGGCTCAAGTTCCCTTTGAGTGGGGCGGGTCTCTGGTACTCTTCAAGTAGCTGTGAGGCCAGCCATGCCTGTTGATTGTCTGCTGGGCAATGATTTAGAAAGCTCCCCTTGGGTTAAGGTGGAGATGAAGGCTCATTTAGAGATGTTGGGTCTGCCTAAGTTGGCGTGTGTGACCACTCGGTCTAGGGCAGCTAAGGGTGTTCAAGGGACACTGGACCCTGAAATTATGGCCCAGGGACCTGCCTTAAAGAGAAGAGGTAGGGTGCATGAGAAACCAGCCCCCATTGTTCCCACAGTCCAGGAGGAGGCAGACCTTGAGGGGGATGCCCTGGAACCTACAGGTGAGCAAGTTTCTGAACTGGGGAACCTACCTGAGCGGACCCATTGGCAGCAAGAAGGTGGTCCCTCCTGGGAGGAATTTTATGAAGAGCAGCAGAAGTGCCCTTCTCTTGTGGGTTTGAGGCAACAAACCAGGCAGCCGGTGATCAGTCTGGATCACATTGGATTTACTGGGAGAACGGTCTCCTGTATAGCGAGTCTAGGATTGCTGACTCTGGGTCAGCCCGTGTGCTGGTGGTACCCCAGCGCTTCAGAACCTTCCTACTGGGTTTGGCTCATGATGTTCCTTTAGCTGGTCATCTGGGGCAGAACAAGACCTTTGAAAGGCTTGTCTCCCACTTTTATTGGCCCCAGATGCGGAAGAGTTCAGATACTCATTGTAGGACATGTCAAACTTGCTAAGCAAGTGGGAAAAGTGGAAGGAGGCACAAGGCCCCTCTCCAACCTCTCTCTGTAGTCAGTACCCCCTTTGAACGGGTGGGCATTGACATTGTGGGGCTACTGGACCCCAAGACAGCCATGGGCAGCAGGTTTAGCCTGGTCTTGGTGGACCATGCTACCCGGTACCTGGAAGCCATTCCGCTCAGGACAGTGACGGCCCGTGGTGGGATGTGCACTGATGGGGATCTGCTCCCGTGTGGGGTTCCCCAGAGAGGGGGTGTCTGACCGAGGTACAAACTTCATTTCTAATTATATGAAGTCTCTGTGAAAGGAGTGTGGTGTTACCTACAAGTTCACCACTCCTTACCACCCACAAGGTAATGGGCTGGTTGAAAGATTCAACTGGACTCTCAAAGGCATGATCATGGGTCTTGAGGAACCAATGAGATGTAAGTGGGACGTCCTCTTGCCATGCCTTCTGTTTGCTTACCATGAGGTGCCACAAAAGTCCCTAGGGTTCAGCTCCTTTGAGCTTTTATATGGTCAACCGGTAAGAGGACCTTTGAGTCTGGTCAAGGAAGGCTGGGAGCAATTTCCCTGGAAACCTACCCAGGATGTATATAGTTACATGCTGGCCTTTAGGAACCAGACTCAGCGATTCAGCGATCTCGCCCATGCGAATCTGGAAGCCAGCCAGGAGGAAATGAAGTGGTGGTTCGATCAGAATGCCACTCTGATTGAGCTTCAACCTGGACAGAAAGTTTGGGTCATGGCCCCAAAGACTCAGACACAGGTGAGAGCCTTTTTAGGACTCACGGGGTACTACAGGAGGTTTGTCAAGGGGTATGGCAAGATTTTTGCATCCTTGACTGAGCTGACTTCCAGGAAGCAGCCCAAGAAAGTGAACTGGACTGACACCTGTCAGAAGGCTTTTGACGCCCTGAAGACTGCCATGTGCACAGCACCCGTGCTTCAGGCGCCCAACTTCTCAAAAGAATTCATTGTTCAAACAAACGCTTCAGAGCATGGTGTGGGGGCTGTTCTATCACAGATTAATGAAGAGGGCCTAGATCAACCTGTAGCCTTCACCAGTAGGGGGTTACTTCCACTGGAACAGAGGTGGAGTGCAATTGAGCGTGAGGCATTTGCTGTGGTCTGGTCACTGAAGAAGTTGAGACCATACTTGTTTGCGACTTACTTCCTGGTTCAGACCGCCCACAGGCCCCTCAGATGGCTAATGCAGATGAGGGGTGAGAACCCAAACTTGTTGAGGTGGTCCATTTGCCTACAGGGTATGGACTTTACGGTGCAACACCGCCTGTCCAGATTTTTCCAACTTAGTGAAGAGAACTCCCAAGGGCAAGGGTAGTTCTCCCCACGTTTCAGCTAGAGGGGACACGTGTTAGACCTGGCATCATTGGCGTGAGTCTCCCTTCCATTTTTGACGGAGTGCCTCCTCTGTTTTGATATGTTTTTGCTGGTTATATGCTTTGGGCACTGTGCCACTGCTATTCAGTGCCACAGTGCAAGTGCTCCCTATGTTAAATTGATGTACTAATTAGTGATTCCATGATTGGGTTATATGATTTAACTGTTAGCCCCTGGTACAGTGCACCATGTGTGCCCAGGGCTTGTAAATCAAATGCTGCTGGTGGGCTTGCAGCACTGGTTGTGCCACCCACAGAAGCAACTTGTAAAGTGTGTCTCAGGCCTGCCATTGCAAGGCCTGGTGCAGTCTAGCACTGCCATGTCGACTTGGGCAAGTGCACCCACTTGCCAGTCCCTAAACCTTCCCTTTGCTTCATATTAGACACCCCTATGGTAGGCCCAAGGGCAGGGTGCATTGTAAGTATAAGGTAGGACATGCTCTGATGTGTTTAGTATGTCCTAATAGTGAATTACAGCCATTTTCATTTTTCACTATTGAAGGCTACCTGTTCTCAATAGGCTAGAATGGGCAGTTAGATTATTACATTCTTATAACCCTAACTGACTCAGGGAACATGGTAGGAATTCGATTTTAGTATGCCTGAACTCAGAATGATAAAATACATCTATTAGTAAAGTTGGTTTTAAAATTCTGTGTTTGAAAACACCACTTTTAGAAAGTAAGTATTTTCTTGCCTAACTGTCCAGGCCTGCCTCTGCTAGGTTGTGTATTCCTTGTCTGGGTTTGTGAGTGACAGGGCTGGGGGATTCCAGAAGACAGGCTGGGGCAGCCCAGTGGTGAATAGAGCGATCTGCATCTAGATGGGAGGGAGGAATTGCACCTGAGACCTGAATAGGGCATGGCCTTCCCTCTACAATGCTGGCTCCAAATCCTGTGGCTTGTCTGATGTCTCTGCCCTGCACTGTGAAAGAAGAGAGGAAATCTTGTCAACAAAGTGCTCCAGAGCTGTGCCTTCCCTCCCCTGTGCTGGCTCCACCTGTTGTGGGGCGGCTGATGTCTCTGCCCTGCACAGTGAAAGGGAGAAGAGAGACATGAAAACAAAGTGCTCAGGAACTGGTTTGGACTAGGCAGAGGCTTCTCTGCCTTCAGAGAACAAAGAATTTTGAGGTATAAATATTGGGACGCTGATCCCAAGAAATTCGATCACTTCAGGAACAAGAAACCTTTTGCCAAGGAGAAGAACCAAGGAAGCTGCAGGAGTTGTACTGCCCCTCTGCCAGTGTGCTGTTTGCTGGGTTGGCCTGCAGAGGTTGCTTCATTGCCAAGGAAAGGAGAAGGAACTTTTTAAGGACTTTCATCATCTACAGAATATTCTCCAAGGGCTTGAACTGTGCTTGCCTCCTGTTGAAGTCTCAGGGACAAAAGACTTAATCTCCAGCTCCCCCAGTGAATTTCCTTGCTGGGAATTCTATCTACAGGTATTTGTGTGTCACTGGGAGCTGGAAGCGGGACGCATCGAGAAGAAGTGTGTCGCCGCCGCAGCTGAAATTGTCGCATCGCCGGAGAAGCGAGCCTTCGCCGCATCTCCCTGGAAGCATGTGTTCATCGAAGCTGACTGCTGTCACATCACCGGAGAAGCGTGACGCCATTGTGAGAGTCGCCATCGCATCACCGGAGAAGCATGTCGCAGGGCAAGTCGCGGCTCCAAAGTACAGAGTCGTCGCAAGGCTGCGGTGGCATCTTCTCGCATCGCAACCGGATCATCGCATCGCATCAAGGCGCCATCTCGCGCATCGCAATGGGCCCGCAGGCCGAGAATCTACGCATCACCTCCGCACCGGTAAGGATTACGACGCATCCCCTACTCTGCGCAAGCATTGAGGCATGACGCATCATGTCACGCGGATCACGGAACCAACGCATCTCCCCTTTTGCGAGCCTTTTTTATTTACTTTGCGTTATGCATCCAGGTACTTTGTTGAGAACTTTGTCGCATCTATCATCAACTTGAACTAAGTAACTTTGATCATCTTTAAAGCAATCTTAAGTGTAGTATTGTGGATTTTTGTCGTTTGTAGTCTTGTGTTAAGACTATATAAAGCATACTTATTTTTATAAAACCTGTGTTGCGTCCATCTGTAGTGTTTTTACGGTATTTCTGTGTATATTCACAAATGCTTAACACACTGCCTCTGAGATAAGCCTGTCTCCTCGTGCCAAGCTACCAAGGGGATGAGCAGGGGTTATTAAGGAGTGTAATCTCTTTATCCTGACTTAGAATTAAGGGTCCCTGTTTGGACAAAGGTGAATACCATTGCCAACTAGTGACCCCCAGATCTAACACAGGGGCTCTAAGAAGGAGTAAAAACACAACAAAGCCTCATTAACAGGTAAATGGTCTTTTAAAGACCTGTGAAGTACTCGGGTGCTGCGCTGAGAGCCGCACACCCAGCTTGTTCACACTAGGGGGCTGCGCTGAGAGCCGTGCACCCACCGCGTTCACACTAGGGGGCCCGGTTGAGCGCCGCGTTAGGATCGCCACCCCAAACTTTTCTAAAAAAAACGGTCCACTCCATTAATTTATATTCGCCCCAGTGACCCCATCCCCCGGGGCATGACCAATTCTTGAATGTTTTTATTAATCATTAGGAAGGGGGCCGCGTGGTCCCCCTTCCCTTGTCCACTTCTTACCCCCAGGGCTTGGCCTCTTCGTTGGGGACCACGGTCCCGCCGGCTCCCCGCCTCCTGCGGGAACCAGCATTGCTTTTGGGCAAGGGAAGCTGCTAACATGCAGCTCCCCTTGTCCAAAAGCAATCCTGCTCTCGCTTCAATGAAGCAAAGTAGGGTTTGCTATGACAAGGCAGAAGCCATGCTCCCGCCCTGCCATAGCAAACAGCAATGTCCCGGGGGTGGGTACCCCGGGACATTGTATGAGCCGGTCCTGGGGGGTGGCGGTCCCCAGGGCCATCAAGGGCTCCGGGAGGGGGTCCGCATGGCCTTCCTCCCTCTTTTTTCAAAGCCCTGGAGAGGTGGCGGTCCCTGGGGCTTTGGGGGAGCGCACAAGGCCCCCCCTGCATATAGTTAATTAATGCCCCGGGGGTGGCAGTCCCCAGGGCTTAGGAAGGCCTCGGAAGCCCCCCACTAATTACAAAACAATTCCCGGGGAGGTGACGGTCCCTGGGGCTGTGGAAGGGCTGTGTGCCGTCACGCACCTAATTTACATATCCCGAGGAGGTGGCGGTTCCCGGGGCTGCAGGGGCCCCACAGACCCCCGCATTATAATTATAGGATTGCCCCCGGGACCTGGCCCACCCTTTGGCTCATTTAAATGAAGTGGGGGAGCCCCCGCTTCATTTAAAAAAAAAAAATAATTGTCCTGATTCGCGCACCCAGCGCGCATTCAGACGTTTAAAAAAAAGATATATATATTTTTTGGGCCTGTGGGTCCTTGTGGGACCCCCTGAGCAGGACTAGGGGGTCAGGGTGTTTCTACCCTGCCCCTAGGGCAGCGCAAGCAACTAAATTTGTTTTTGATTTCTTTATATGTTTACTTACCTCTATTTAGCCGTAATCAGTAGTTTACTACGCCCTACCCTGTCCCTCCCCCGCACCACGTCAGTGCCCGGCAGCACTCCCACCACGGGCTGCTACTGCTTAGCATATATATAGATCACTGCATAGTTTACATATAGGTTATTTGACTGTAGGCTCATGGGTCTCTGGTTTGTTTATTTTATCTATCCCAATGTGTGATAAGTTTTATAATTTATTTGATGCTTATGGGTCCCTGTTTTATTTTATTTTATCTATCACAATGTGTAAATATAATCATAACAATCGTATAGTAGAGTATAAATAATGTGGAAAATATAAAATAAAATAAATAAACAAAGCAAATGCATAAAATTCACCTCCCCCAAAAAATATTAATACAAATACACAAATCAAAAAACTTGAAGTACAGCAACACTTTAAAGCCTGAGTTTCTATCTATTTCTCCATACATGCATATGGTACTTTATATCCCACAACTTTAAATCTCTTTATTATTTTCCATATACATGTATACCTTTCAATGCAGTTATGTATCTTTCTATTTATTTATTACTTTGCTCCTACTGTAGAAATACAACAGGACCTTCAACTCTCTCCAATGCACTACTCTCTATCTCATCCTATACCTTCTTCCAATATATCCCCTACCTCCACTCTGACTCATCCCAAACATAATTGTACTACTATGATCTCCCTAATAACCCTTTCTAAACTCTTTCCTCCTCTATCTCTCCTTTGACTCATCCCATACCTCATTTTACTGCTTTGATCTCCCAGATTAACACTTTCTAGACTCTTCCCTCCTCTATCCCTCTTTTAGCCCATGAAACACATCTAACAGACTCACATGTCCACCCCTCAAATAAATAATTTATATTTCCCTATACTAATCAAGCCCTAATCTATTTTGAGTTCTGGAGTAGCGTTTTACTTGCTGAAAAGCACTTTAACGCCTCGTTAGGGATAGTAAATGCTATAAATACAATCACAACGAATTGTGTATATGGACCCCAAACGTCGGTTGTGTGCTAGGTAAGGCTCCTTTGGGTTTGATGCTGTTACACAGATTTTATTTAAAGATGGGTACAAGGAGTGTTCGGACTCACTGTTAGAGTTAGTGTTACATGGAATAATCCAGCCATTTTAAATAGCTCTTTATTGCATAGTTACAACAGCATAAATGTAATACATATAAATGCCACCAATAAGTACTAAGAGAAGAACAGTACTCAGTTTTCATATGCTATATTCCCCCTGCTCTCCGTAAGCAGAACAAATTGAGCCATTGATTACATATGCATAACATGATTACATATAACAAACTAATGAACAAAACATGACCATGTCCTTTAACAGGATTCACAGTACTTTAACTATCATAATCCAGTCAAAGTCAATTCATATGTTGAGTATTTTATAATTCTTATCAATATATACATTCTTCCGACATGTCTTTCTCTCCAGCCAATAAGCCTTGAGTTTTATAAGGCTTCAAGAGAGAAAATTGAAGTAGGTATCGAGAAAATTAGAACATAAGCGCATTGAGCCAACTGCTTTGCTTATGAGGTGACCAATAAGACAATGCCATTTATCCTTTGACCTTGAAGAGGAGTGACTGATGCAGTTACTTTCTCAACATGGGTAGTGTCTCACAGCCCAATGATTCCAAATCCCTAATTCCTATTTCTAAGTCCATTTAATGTGTGCTTATTATGGGTTCGCTACTAAACAAATAGCACCTCTTTGTCATTTGTTATTAAAGAGACTCTGTATACAGCGTAGTTGCTCTGTCTGGGCCTCTTTATGTTCCACAAGTCACTGGTGTTTAATGAAGTGTGCAGTCTGCCTTCAGTCTTTACATGGTGGCTGCTCAGGTTTGCCCCTCCACCGAACCCAATTGTACACAAAAAGGAAGGAGTTATTTTTAGTTCTTGTCTATGGTGTTCTTACCACTGAGGCAATAGCGCGAATTTTCTTCAGCCACTTTCCTTTTTTCTTTTTTCCTCTTTTCTTTCCGAATTGTTTATCTGTTATCTGTGTGTTGGCCTTCATTCTCGCCGTCGGCCAAAATTTGATTAATTTACTTTTTATGCTTTTATCCAATCCATTACCTATATTTTTTTAGATATAAGTTATTGAATGTGGTGTAACTTGTGCTTTTATCATATGAGATGACCTCAAGGAGACTGCAAAATGTGGCTGTGTACATGGAAGACAAACATAAATTTTGTTTTTTGCTCCAACAACAATGCAAGTGCCTCACCCAAGTCCTGAAGTGAGCCGTGCATTTATAATAAAATGTGCCCATAGGAGAAAATGGACTACGCTGGACACATTCAGGTTCCTTGATAAATCAAACAAATTTGATTCCAGCGTGCAACAGCAGATTGGGATCGGAGTTTTAGGAGGATTAGAAAGGAATTCTTCCGATTTATTTACCTGTTTATTTTGGTATTTTGTTAATTGCTGTATTGTGACAAGAGCCAGTGCCACTTCTAGCACTGATGAGGATGGAAAGATATTTTTGGTAACCCTGCCAAGTTTCTCAGGAGAAGGGGAACAGAAATGTCCCTGTTTTTTTTAATAAGGAAAGAATTAGAATATATACAAAAGTAGACCTGAATGCATGGAACTACCGCACACAAGACGATGTGGAGATGAGAACAATAAATCAGCTTGGAAAGACCTAGACTCCATTACAGCTCTCCCTTAAAATCTTAAGTAGACATATTTTCAGAGAATTTGACTTCATGAAGAATAAGATGATGATTTTTAGACTATATAAAAGTGTGCCAACCTCTATTATTGATGACTAGACGACAAAAATGTCTTCATTATATAGATTCGGAAAAAGTCATTATTTCATATGAAAATGTGAGTATTTTCTATAATGAGACACAGTGGTCAGCTTTAACAACTTTTCCACAAACAGAACAGTATTGTGTTTTGCTTTTTCTCCCTTCTTCCAAACTTGTATCATTTTTAGACTTCATATTGCTGAGTATTGTACTGTCTTTGTTGATTTGCTTTTGATATTAATTTGTAGCGTTTTAATTGGTTAAAACTGAACTGCAAATAAAAGCAAAATAAATTATGTCCTTAAAATGAGACAAAACAGTTGAGTGATGAAAATACACTTTGTCTGAGTTTTGTAACGTGGTTATATATATCTCAAATATCTAAAATACATACTTAACATGTGTCCTGCATGTTTCAATACTGGTAGAATTTAGGAGTGCACACAGGTTATAGTGTCTGACGATAGTGAATCAAGAATTATTAATAACCGAGTTAGCAGGAACATGGATAACAAGCATTGGCATAGCCAATAGGTCTCGCCTTTGGGACCCACCAAATATTCTAGGTGAGGGGCCACCAACTGTCTATAGCAAGAGCTACATCTGATCATTGAAATCTGTTGTGAGCTACTGACTAATAAAGGAATTCAATAAATATACAAGGACGCCAAATAACTTTAAAAACTGCCCCTAGAGTACCCCATTCCTGCTACAGAGAGCATGCAGTGTTCATGACCCTGAAGCTGTCCAACTAAACCTTTATATTTGGGTCCTAGGGATCTGTTTTGTCCCTTTGCTTTTGAAACCGCAAAAGGGGGAAACAGATAGTAAGAAAGGGAGGCAGAGAACACAAGAGAAAAAAAAGAGGAAGAGAGAAAAAAATAGAGACACAAAGGAAAGAATGAGAAAAAAAGGCAAGAGAGAAAGAAAGCAAACTGAGAAAGGAAACAGAAAACATAGAGAAAGAAAGAAGACATTAAAGGTGACAATGAGGAAAAATTAAAAAAGAAAGAAAGGAGAGAAAAAAATTATGAATGAATACAGAAATTAAGAAAGTGAAAGAAGAAAAAACATTGAAAGGAAGAAAAGAAAGAGCAAAAAGAATGAATGACAAGGGAAGAGAGAGAAAATGAAAGAAGAGAAAACATGGCAGAAAGAAAAGGAAGAAGCAAAAAAGAACGAAAGATCGAGAAAACGATGGAAAGTAAGGAAAGGGACACAAACGATAGAAAGCAAATGAGTAAAAGAAAAATCATAAGAAAGTAACAGAAAGAAGGCGAGTCAAAAGAAAAGGGCAATAGAGGAGAAAAAAATAAGAAAAGAATGTGATTGGCGGCTAAGACAGATGAGGCATGGCATTTTCAGTGCTTCATGGCAGTGCTCAGCAGTTTACAGAGGCTGCCTGCGGTGGCATCATTACGTGTCTTTGATGTACAGTACAGCCAGTATGATAAGCGGCACACAAGCAGCACACAAATATTTGAGGACATGACTCGACGTTGGTAGGTTTTCAGTAATGGGTAATTAGGACGTGCATCATGCCAAAGTGCTTGCAGCTGGTAGCAGAGGTGATGTTACTGTGATAGAAACATTCCACAGAAGCTGCGGAAACCTGGCAAAGACCCGCTCTCTCCCGGGAGAAAAAGGGACCCAGAGCTTTGTTTGTTTTGGAATCAGAGCACTTGGCTCCTGATCCTATCCTTATCACTTAATCAAAAGCTCTGTGCTCCTAGTGTATCAATAGATTGCCATGTCCTTCATCAGGCAAAACCGCGAGCACCAAGAAACAGAGCGAACACCAATATTAACCCTTAATAAAAACAAGCGCGCAAAAAGCATTGGCCGCGCGGGCGCGGGCGCTGAAAGTGAAAGTGATCGCGATGCACTTAATTGGTGAAAGTGATTGCGATCGCGATGCACTTAATTACCCGTGACGCAGAAAAGACAGATGGGAGCTGCGCGCGTGCGCGTTACCGCCAGATTGAGCCCAGCAAAAGCCTCTGGTAGAACTTTGAAAAACCCCTTACTAAAAGTCGAGCAAGCAGCGCATGTGCTGCTCTAGGCTCGACCTAAAAAATGCTCAAGTATCAAGACTTTGTACTAAAGACTCTGGCTTAGACTGACAAAAAGGACAGTGCAGATAGAGACAAGTGACTCCTTCATTTGTGGTTATTCAGAGCGGGAATACCTGAAATTACAATAAATTTTTTGTTAAGAAAAAATGTCAACACAAGGCATATAGAAGCAGTAGTAAAAAAGGAATAGAGGGTAAATCCCGAGGCCTTGTATCATAGATATGTCAAGACTAGTCTGGCAAACAAGCAGTCTTGTTGCACTGAGCTTGCCATTGCTGCAGAGCAATCCTTGGGCATGTTTCTTTTAGCGCACCTATTTTTTTGTGTGGGCGAAACAATGAACCACCTCTGGCAAATCCCAGATCTTAGGTGCTAAAGCCAGGATCTGTGCGTATTTGCATGTGGTAAGACTGCAAGATTAACCTACTGCGGGTACTTGTGACAAAAAGGTGAAGAAATGTCTATTTCCTTGAGAGTGTAATGGAGTTCAGATGTGGTGAACACTCATAAAGTTGTAACTTTGTGAGTATTCATAAGCAGTTGCAGTAATGTTCGCAGACTTTTATTGCATTTATAAACCTACATCTAAATTAATTAGATGTGAGCAGTCAAGTATAGGAAAGTGCTACTAAAGCAGCCCGTAATGACCTCATCCTTAGAGTGATGATCAGAAAACGCCATCTGACTTTGGCTACAGTTCCGAAATTTGCAGAGGGAAGGATGCAAAATTATTCCTTCAAAACAAAGAATTCGGCCTCATGTCTTAACAATTAGCTCGCCGAAGGGCCGTTGTCAAACTCTGTAAAGAGAAGAAGGAAGCTACAGTGAGTACTTTGAATTTTCATATATGGCAAGAAACTGTGCCCCAAGACTTGACAACCCTTGGCAGAACTACTTTGAATCAACATTAAACAAACTGGGCCGTAATAATTTGTGGGCTACAACAACTTCACCTGCCATTTTTGGACTATGGTTAATAAAACCGTAAGAAGAGCTTCACAATTGAATGACAAGAGCATCTTGGGGAATAAAACGCATGGCTGACTTGTTTTAAACTCATTCTATTCCTTGTCAACAGCAATACCTTGTAACCACCTTTCCCCTCCCCTTGAAGGTGAACCTCCTTTTTGTAAAGGATGGGAAGTCTGCCCACAAAGGGCTTTGTGGGGAGGTGGAAAGAAGCATAACTTGATGCAAACTGCAGACTTTGCAGCTCCATAGAAGAGACGTTAATGAATATTGTATGCATATGTCCAGGGTTGGATTGGGCCACAATTAGGCCCAGGAAGCCCAAAAAAAGTGGCTCACCTTTGCAGATCGCAACCTTTCAGAACACGCTGCTTGGTTAGGATCATGGAGCTAAATGATGGCAAGCATTTGCAGTAATAAAAGTATTTTAGAGGAGGAGCTACGCTACGAATCAAGATGGCCGCGTAAGCTCCCGGCTCCGCCGACCTCCGCCAGCAGCTCGATTATCCTGTCTTCAATCCTGACCTTACACCTGATTTCCTTGTTTATGAAGGTCTACTGCTTCTAAAGGTGCAATCCCGAGATTTCTACCACATCGGCTGACGAAGATACGCCGTGTTTCCATTCTCGGCCTAACAACGTGTGGAAGCCGGGACCTCGATTTCTAGACTACCCGGGTCAGAGTTGAACAACATCGGCCGTGAGACCTGGACTGAGCCCGGTCTCCCGAAGAGTGCCTGAATTGTTGACTTTTTGTGACGACCCTTTGAACGATCTACACCGGGGACACGCCAGCGTGCCACGCCGGCCGCTGTGGTGGGGGACCTTGCTGCCTTCCCCGGGGTCGACGGGCCAGGGCCCTCTCTGACGGCGACGCTGTGTCCTGTAATACGAGGAGCGCCCATTGCTTGATATCAGATTTGCGTGGCCTGCGACTCCGGAGCAGCCGGCCTCCGGGGTTCAAGTCCGGCTCTGTCGCCTATTGAGAGGGGATGGAGCGGACGGAAGGCGCGCCATCGCTGCAGGCCGTTGTGGCCGCCATTGGGGCACTCCATTCGCACACAGTCGCTGTGTTCCGGACACTGATGGTGAAAGTGGACGGTATCCTGGCACCTGAGGATGACACCTCGTTTAGTTTCCAGCTAGAGATGGTACCAACGGTGCATTGCACATCAGAGGTCGAGGTCCCCGTGCATAACCCGGAAATCATGAACCTTGACGGTCCTTTATTACCGACAAATCAGCCCGTGCTTCTCGCTAGCGTCTCTTGCCTGACCCTGCTGCCGCCTAACACACTTATAGACGGTCTTCCATGTGGCTACGAGTTCCTTGGTGATGGTTTCGGAAACTCGCTGTTCTTGGATACCTTTCCTCGTTCGAGCCGTGAACTTTTATCCTGTATTCAATCCTCCTGTGCTGACAAGAACTTTTATGGACGCTTTGCCTTTACCTTCAACATGGCGGCTCGAGTGGCAAAGACTCATCTGACGGACCGTACTGGCCAGGGCTGAACTTTCTCGCTGGGATCCGATATAATAGCTTTTAGCAATGCCGGGGTTGTGCCTATATTGTGACGGGAATTGGGCGGTTGTTGCTTATCCTCCCCTGACTGGTTTGTATAATTGCTAAATATTAATTTTAACATGTCTCGGGGTGGTCGCTGTTGGCGGGGGGTATGGGAGACCGGGAGTGTGTTTGCTTTCTCCTCCTCCGCTTTCTCTTTTCCCTTCCTTTAGGGTAGTTCTTGGGCGACAGGCACGCTGCTAGTGGGGTTAGGCCGTAGCCATTGCAGGGGTGCAGGGTGGGGAGTTAGGGGTGGGGTTTTTTATTTTGCCTTTCTTTTGTTCTATGGCCCCTTTTCTCTTTTCTTTTCCTTCTACGAGAGATGGGCTGTTTATTTTTCACGAATCCTTTATTGTCCGGGTGTCTTCGCTGGCTTACTTATCCTGTATCATTGTGGACGAGGTTGCGCGGGTGGGATTGCTTTTGATTGCTTAATAGATTGCTTATTTTCTCTTTCCGTTATGTGTACCCGTGATGGGCCTTTTATTTCCTACAGTGATTATTGTTTATGTACTTCCCCCGCCTGGCCCTGTTCTGTATTTAGTTGCGACACACCTGATGTCTGTATTGCCCATTCTTGTCTTACTGTTAAAATAAAATTATTTAAAAAAAAAAAAGTATTTTAAAGCTTATAGAGCCAGTACTTAAATAGGCAATTAAAATTCCAATGGAAAAAATACACTTTGGAAGCACAGAATAATCAAAAATACTAGGAACTCACTTTTGATCGCTTTTTTATCCGTAAGTTTGCTGTGGAGGTTTTTATTAATGGCCACTGGGAAACAAGACAAAGCACAAACATAGACTGCCTTTTACACTCAAATTGCGCTTTTTTGATATTCGTTTGAATTTTTATGGAACTTAAGAAAGGCCCTAAAATTCTCAGAGACTGGTGAAAGGTGCACCTGTTTTTATTTTGTTTTTTTTTACCTGCTACTAGCATCACCTGTACCTTCTGAAACAGGGAATAATGCTAGTGTATAAATTCAACAATAAACTAAAAATAGTGGCACTTTCCTTACATGCAGTTTTATATAGCACAAACTTGGCCCAGAGGCATTGTAGCACTTTACATGAACACCAGATATCATTAGCGAGGGTCATGTTCATTTTTTAAGGTTCGTGTAGTTTAAGTGATGTGCCCAGAATCACAGGATGTTGCACTGATGCTGGGACTTGAACCTCGTTTCCTAGTTTCAAAGTCAACTGAGGCCACAACCTGTCCCTGTTGACTGCAGTAACTGATATCTGGCAGACAAAGGAGAAGAACAGAGACTGATTTATCTCAGCCTGTGGCATGGAGTAGAGGGGGACCTCCCTGGTCCTAACCAATCCCTCGCCATCTCCCCAGTTCGGGTCCCCTGCAAAGCAAGTGCTAATGGCTTCCCATCAGCAGCTCCTTGTGGCCTCTTTCACACCTGGAGGGAGCCAGAGGGCAGGCACACTGCATGCTGTTACGGATGGTGCAGCCCATTGCCATTCTGCCTTTGACCTTAGCCCTCCGGCCTGACTTTATGTGCATGGGGTCAGGCTCAGTGTATGTTTGTTAACGCTGTAACAACAGCCTTTCACGTTGTGCACCAGGAGACGAGTCCTTAGTAGACCCAAAACAAACAGCCCACCAAATTGCCTCAGCCAGAGGCCCATCTGCGGATGACTGATTGCCCGCCTTGCCAATCCGAGGTTACATATGTCCGGCACGTTTGGAAGCTCAAAGGAAAGTCTTAAGACATTATTTACAACAACGCAATATAAGGACATGTAGGCAGACCCTGATTCCGATTTTCAATGCTCAGAATATTAGATTATGTTTCAACTTCGTAAAGCTGATGAATCACCTTCTAAACCTGCTGCAAATTATTCGTCCTATAAACTGAATTTCACGTTTTGTTTTTTTGCTGGTTTTATTACTGATTATTTGAGTTTGATGTATATATTTCAACTATAAGTGTGTAGTGTCATTAATTTTAATATTTTTAATTAATTAAGTACAATAAATACTTTATTAAGAAAAATATTAAGATGCCACTAAAGCCCCCATTTTTTAATGGGAAGGATTTTCTTCAGATAAAAAAATGCAATGAATAACTAGCAACGTCAAAGCTAGTGGGTCTGGCTTTAATGTTGCAACCGTTGCAAACACAGACTTGCACAAGTCAACATTTGTGCATGCTTACGGTTGCATGCATTTGGGTATTAAAGTGTGCCTTTATGAAGTGCCCTTTGGAGCTTTCGCATAAAAAGTTTTATTGGAGGATCCCTTGTCTTCATTACAGTCCTTTTTTGCTTCTATGTGAAATGAAGTTTGGATGGCAAGGGCGCCTTCACACATTGTGGGACATTACATGTTAATAAACAATTGACAATAAAAGGCTGAATTATTTAAAAAATAACAAAAGGGCTGTTTTATGTATACAACCCATGTATGATAAATACTTGTATGTGTAATGATTGTGTACTTTTAAAATGTACAATAGTCCCTCATGTATTTCAAAGAAAGGCGGCAAGATACATTCATAAAAACAACAAAAGAAAACTAGACAACAGAGTGTGGACAGAGTTAAACCTCTGGGGACAGAAATAATATTTCTGTCCCCAGAGGTTTAACTCTGTGAAATAACCAAAGCTCACTCTGTGTACATTGTAGAGTACTGGTTAGAATAGGTCGGCAGACAACTGTGCAGTAAGGCCCAACCTTAAAAAAGACAGGACAAACTGTACAAATGTGCATTTTCCATATCCCTGTACCTGCTGAATGTACCAAATGTGTTGTTTAGGGGAAACAGGCATACCCAATGAAATGAAGGAAAATCCTATGGCATACGGCCATTGGAATGAGAATTTTGTGACCAGGAAAAAGTTGTAAATAGTGGGGCAGATTTACAAGCCCCTGCGCCACTAGTATGTCACTTTTCGTGACGTACTGGAGGCGCAGGGGGCTCCTCCATATTTACAAGGAGAGGAAACGCCACCCTGCGTGGCTTTTCCTCTCCTTGTAAATACGGCCCCTTCAAACGCAGCACTTTGCGTTGAAGGGGCGTTCCATGGGTGTTGCTGTGGATGTTCCCACGCAACACCCATGGAACAAGACACATCTCCAGATTTACGAGAAATCATAAATCTGGAGATGCGTGTGAATGCTACGCCACCCTAGAGGTGGCATAGCGAGGAGAAATGTTTTCAGTTCTCCTCTTTTTTTCCTCTTTCAATGCGTGCTGCATTCTACAGCACGCATTGAAGGAGCAAAATGCCTGTAGTGATTGTTTTTGTGCAGGAAGGTGCCCCTTCCTGAAACAATCTCCCCACAACCAGTGGTCGAAGTGGGCGGGATCAGCAGGGCACAGCATGCCCCTACTTCTCTAATGTCACAGATTCCGTTCCCCTACTTTCTTATTTTAAACATGCCTCCCAGCAGGGTCAGATTGGCAGGGCAGGCAATCATACCCGAGGGGCTTGTGGCAGAGGCAAGCGTGTGTCCGATTTTCTTAGTCTGTGGCTCAAGCAACTCTGTATAACTGGGTTCAACTTTCCAACCTTTTTCTAGCTTCAGGGTAATTTGAGGAGGCCATTAATTGTTACTTGTGGAATGACCATACGGCATCAGGAGGTCGTGCATTATGTGGTGCACTTCTTTCCGTCCCGGGGTCCGCAGAAGGTGTCAGTGAGCCTTTGAGAGAGGTGTGTTTTTTGAGCAGTGCAATTAACAAGTCGCCAGTGTGAGGAAGAAGCTTTTGTCCCCCACAGCAGGTCACAAGGATCAGACAGACAAGCCTCAGGTCCATCAGACAGAGAAGCCTTGGGTGCCTGCCACCAGTTTTCTCCGATTGAGGTTAGGAGTTTCATTCAAATACTGTGCAATAGAATGAGAGCAGAGAACAAGAAACACAACATTTTGAATTAACTTTGCAATTTAAAAACAAATCTGACTCAAAATGTGTGCCTTTTTTGGCATGAAGGTTTGCGAGCTGCAATTGTGGGCCACTCTTTTTTGGGGGTGCCCGGTCCAATTTTTCATCCCAATCTGCCCCTGCCTCCTGGATGAGAGAAATTGCCAAGGCCGATAGTTAAGCCTCTGCTTTTGTGGGCGAGCGTAATGGGCAGAGAAGGAAAAGGACTCTGTCTTTTCCTTCATGCCCACATTAAACAAGGACAGTGTCCATTTCCATGCTACACCTTAGAAGGCGCCACAAGATCTTAAAAGCCCTGGGGGCAGATTTATGAGGCACTTGCGCCACGTTTACGCCGCTGTTGCGTCACGCAAGGCGGCGTAAACGTGGCGCATCCCTACGAACGATTTACAACGTGACGCATCTAGGCAGATGCGTCACGTTGTAAAACCCTGCGCCGCTTGTGGGCGTTCCGGCGCAGGGTGGGCGTTCCGGGGCAGGTGCGCCTCGCAAAAGTGGCTGAGTGAAATCTATAAGATTTCACTCAGTCACTTTCAGGCCAATGCTGCGTCAAAAGCCTGCGCCTGCTTGAAGCAGGCGTAGGTCTTGACGCAACATTGTGGAGATGGGGCACCCCCGAGCCTTGCTGGAGCTGCGTCGCGCTTGCGACGCAACTCCAGCAATGCGTCACCTTTACGGCAAAGATGCGTCACGTATCTGTGCCGTTTTTGCCCCATGGTGCGCCGCATCATAAATGCGGCGCACCAAGGGTGGCGGAGCTGTGGCGCACTGTGGCGCATGTTAACTGGCGCATCCCTGGGGATGCGCCAGTTAACATAAATCTGCCCCCTGGTGTATTAGCACCAGTTGGTGGACCCTAGCGGTGGCAAGTGTGGATTAACCTTGAAGGCCTGTCCACCACTATCAATGAAGTTCACCTCCAGTCTTGCGGGCAGGCCTACGAAGTAGCAGACCCTAGACCAACAGTGACTCTGTCACTGAGGTCACAGGACCCTTGAGCAGGGTGGCTCTAGGGCAGTGCGAACGCACTGAGCGCTAATTTTGGGTGGGGGCGTCGTGTTTGTAAATATAATATGGTTTTAAAAGCACCTGCTGCCTCCTTCCTGGCCTCCAACAATTTTCGGCAAAAATAAAAATTGCATGATGACCCCAGTGATTAATGTTCTTAGTAGAGAGAGATGGTGTTTTGTCTAGTGGAAGGTTTGACTCATGAAAAGGAATGGCAGAGGTTTAATGTGCATGCTGCTAAGACCATTTGCCATGCAGATCACAAAGTGCACATAATGTGAATAGGTCAGTGGGTTACTGCTTTTGTCAGAGAGACCCTATTGTTACTTGCAGGTAATAAGTTAAAATCCTAACGTAGAACAGTGAGCTATTAACTGTCATGTAAGAGCTGCATGCAAACTCCAAGGTATAAATTAGAGGGTTGTGGTTTTTCCCACAGTCTTAGATTATCCTAATGTTGCAAAAAAGGGTTCATTTGGGTAAAAGTTCATTCTGATTGTTAAAGAGAACCCCCAACCATGGTATCATGTTTTAAACTCTGAGTCTGTATTTTTCCAGACCAATCACTATTAAACTATGCGGCCTACTAGTATGGTTGTCATGTGACTCCATGAGAAAAATACAGGATACAGCCTGCATGCAGTGTGCACTGTTCTTATGAACTCTATGTTCCTTGCTTAATGCTATTTATGACTTATTTGTCAAATAATTACATGAATATACTTCATCGATTCATCCATGAAATTTATCTTGCAAGAATTCAAAATTCTAAAACAAAAAATTACATCATTGTTGCATTTGATGCATAATAGCAATACACATGTTTACATTCATAGATTAATTGTTGCTATCTAGCTGTTGCTATAATACATTCAAGTATGATGTCATCCAATTCGGATACCCCCCAAAACTTTTTTCCTTTGTACATTAGTTCACAAATCACTTGATTTCAAGCATTCCGGAGCCCATGTGACTCCTACACCTCGTAGTCCTTTGTCTTATGTAACGTGTCCTATACAGTGATTTACACACTTATGAATGAATGATTCTCTGTGTAATATGTGTGATGTAAAGTGCTCTGACACCCTACACTGGTATTAGTGGTGCTGTAAAATTTCTGATACTTTATTATTTTGAAATTTTTACACATGCTAACAGTCTCTGCAAAGATTTCTCCTTATTAGTACCAGTGGAACATACAACTGCAGCAGAGAAAGGTGACCAGTCAACCTTTGCAAAGGCTCCTCCACTTCACAGCAGCACAAGTCACATTTTTAAGTAACTTTTGATCCATTTGAGCTATAAACTATTTATTAGTTAAAATCATCAGATTATGCAGCGGATGATGTATTATGTGGCAAATAGGGCAAAGCCATAGTTATGTGGAAAATATTTTGCAAACTAGGATATTTTGCCATTCATGTCTGAACTGCTCTTGTGGAAAAAGAGAGGAGAATGCTGATGACAGAATCTCCATGGCTGGGAGACAAATGGCTTGCGATTCAATTTTTAAGGATCTATGGGACATTCTGTGATTGAAAACGTATCCCACTTTGTGAATGTATTTTAATGTCAATAACTCATATTAAACCTTAAATAAACATGTGTATCTATTGGTTAAATTAAATAATGTAATAAGCTGTAACCGTTTAGTAAAGTGGGAAAAAAATACTAAAAAGTGGGATATTTTGCTCTTTCTGCCACACCAATGACTCCACCCCCTGAGCCAATCCACTGGTTATTCCCTCCCTCTGATTCTCCGCCCACAGTTCCCCTACTTTTTTTCCTCCACTTCGACCACTGCCCACGGCGCAGGCATCCTTGCACCATGGTACAAGGGTGCCTGCGCCAGCGCATGGCTGCAGTTTATGGGCCAGTGCAGGGGGAAGCACAGAGATGCGACATATTCTTGTAAATATGTTGCATCCCTGTGCTTCAGAAGTGCCACAGCGTGGTGCAGCCAAAGGGCTTGCGGTGCCACACTGCGGCACTTCCTCGTAGATCTGCCCCAGTAAGCGTAAGTCTGTACATCGGGCGGTTACCACTTTTCGTTTGAACAAAACAGCCCTTTGTTCCTACATTGATGTACAGTGTGCAAACCGATTTTCCGATGCGTCCCTCATGTAAAGTGGATTCCCGGTGTACCTTTTGAGAGAGTTAAAAATAGAGCTGACGCAGTAGAAGTAATGGGAGAAGCGTCCAGCGAGCATCCTTTGTAATCATCTGTGCTGGGCATTTTGGAGTAGCTAAATGTGATAAGGACATGTTGTGTCCTTCCTCCCGTCAATAAAGCATCTATTTTTACCATTCTGAAAAAATAGGCCTGTGTCTTTAATCAGGCCTGCGAGCGCCTGCCAAGCTGCAGGGCCCAGGACGCCATACCAGCCTTTCAGCAGGGCATTGCTAAGAGGTTTCTCTGAAAGAGCAGCGGGAAAAGCTCGACTGTGTTGGTGACTTTAGATTTACAGCCACTGGCTCATCTATATTTCAAAAAGCTCAAAACAGGAAGAGGACCCACCGTCGATAGAAGCCCCATTGACCGGCCTTTCAGAGCAATGATCACTTTTAGGACAGGAGAAGAAAAAAAAACGGATTATTTTTTCCCTTCAAACAGAAAACAATATCCTCTTTGGTAGAGTCTGATTGTACTTATCCTTGCTTAATAATGAATGCAGGAAGGCTAATCACAGAGACGGCGATGGGCGCAGTCTTCTGGGAAGCGAGGCCTAAAAGGCTGTGTCCTGCTCTCAGCCGCGTTATCGGATTAGAAGGCCTGGCGCATTAGTGCACGCTGCAGAGTGGGCAATTAGATTCTCCGGAGCACATTAGCGTTGCCGTTCAGGCACAGTTTATGCGGTATTGCTGTCCGAGTAATTTCCTACATGCAGCATTTTGTGGAGGTTGTTTTTTGCAATGTTGGTTTACTTTTTACCGGAGGGGGGGTTTGGCAGTCAAAGGCCTAGACTGGGCGTGGCAGTTTAAGATGCTTGGGCCAGAGTCACATTGGTGTATCCTACATATGGAGCAGATTTTATGGGGTTTACAGAAATCCCAGGGAGTGAGACTCCCGGATTTCCAAAAGTAGCCCTCCTGCTCTGTATTTTGAGGCGTGATTTGAAGCAGTCTGAGAATCTGCCACAACTGTGGAAGTATAACCAACTTTTAAATTTGTTTTACTATATAATAATAATCCACATATAATAATAATCCACATTTGTAAAGCGCAAGCATATCACCCCATAAAGTTTAAGGTGCGGGGGGGGGGGGGGGGGGGCGTCAGGGAGATTAAGTTAGCTATTGCTCAGAGTCACATGATGCTGAGCTGAGCTGCCCCTGGGGATCAAACCGTGGTCCCCGCGCTCAGTCACTATGGCCGCTGCGCCACACCTCTCCCTCTATATAAGGAGGCGAGTGGCCATGAAGATGTAGAGTGTGGGGATTGGGACTGTAAACCCATCATCAAATGGCTATCTATGGAAGGGATAGGGGACAACTATAGGGGAGGATTAGAGAATTGTACTGTTCGAGTGGACACCCCTTACGCTCTCCCACAACAAATTACAGGCTTCTGGGGATGACGCCGATGTCCTAGGGAGGTTTCAAAACCACTAATGGTCATTGGCTGTGCAGAGCCCCCAATGAGCTGGAAATTCATTCTCAACAGGGTTTTCCAACTCACTGTGTGATATTGGTTCTTCACCGGGAGAGCAGGTGAAGAGAGCTGATATCGTGTTGCACACGGTGCTGCTGTGTGAGATGGTATATCTAGTATAATCACCCTATTTAGTATTACCCAGGAGGTTGAAATCCACTAACAGCTGGCTTTGCAAATAACTCCACCAATGTCCAAGCTAACTCTGCCAGACATTGTGGCAGAAAGGCCACCAAATTCTCTGTGATTGGTCTTGTGAGACCGAGTTCTGCCGCGGGACCCAAAAGCATGTACATGTAAATTGCGCAGGGCTCGCGGGTACAGGCTTAATTTAGGTGCTGCAGGTTTCTGGGATTTTGGTATTACAAGAGTTAGGTCAGGAGCGTTCTTCTGTGCCACCATTAGGAAGAAACCTGTACTCTGTGTGCATTAGGATTCTGATGTGTGTGGGTGACTTGTTGGATTGCAAATATCAACTCAATTCAAGATGGCGCCTCGCATTGCAGTTCTTGGTGCTAGCCCAGGCTTAGATGGTCATATTTTGTTCCTGTCACTCTCCTTTACTTCCGGGACATTTCTTCCTATTAAAATAGGGCTGGTGCCAGGAACTGTGTGGTGAAACAATCTAGCTACTTCTTGTGGGTTGTTATTCCTGTGTGTGGTAATTTTTACTCTTGTCATCCTTACTTTGGGATTGCTTGGTGTTGTTCCAGAGGAATATTTCTGTATGTAGTTGGGCGTACAACCATGCACTACGTAGACAACTTTAACAAAGACTCAAGGTAGTACTTACTGTTTTTGGCACACGTTTAACCTCAAGACCAATTAAAGAATGTATCTCACACCCATAAGATATCAATGTATAACCATCAAGAGGCCTTGATTTTTTACCTCATCACAACACCAAATCATCTTGCACTCCTGGGTCGTCCTTGGGTATGTTGCCATATTCCATATAAAATTTGGGCAACTCGTACAATATTCCTTGTCTCTCAACATTGCTGTCAGTCATGTAAGGCCTGCATCTTCAGCGAAGGAAGAGAGGCTACTAACAAGTCTTGGAACAGAGTACATGATGGTATCTTTAACCTGTGTTGCAGAGAGATAAATTGAGTTTTTTGATGTTTTGCTCTTTTAGAAGTGAGGCACTTGCTTGCTCATCGTTTTTGCAATTGTTAAATTTATTTGAAGCCCAGAGAAGAGAAGCCTTATTGATGAATGTATTTGTTATTAAAGAAGGAAATGGTTGTGTTACAGCAATACCTCTAGGAAAGTCTGGCACAGAGACTGATAACTCCTTCATCCTCTCCAGCCTGAACTCCATTATACTTTGTCCCAAAGAAGAACAAGTTAAGGTCATGTATTGCCAGTAGGCAACTCAATGAAATAACAATAACGGACTGATATCCTCTTCCCTTAATCAGAGACATCCTACAAGCAGCCGAGGATCTCTCTATTTTTTTTATAGAACATTAAGGGGCCCATTATGATGTCGGGCGGATTGCCCCCGCCAGGCTGGCGGTAGCCCCCGCCAGCCTGGCGGGGGCAATCCGCCCGACATCCACACTCGTTTCCCCCCCGCCATATTAGTATGGCGGGGGGACCTCGTTGGACGGAAAAACCGTCCGCCGCTTTTCCGCCCCGGCCGCCTTGTGGCCGGGGCGGAAAAGGAATAATATGGTGGCGGTGTCTATCAGACACCGCCAGCCATATTATGATGGGCATTTTTCAATGCCGCCACGGAAAGGCATGCGGAGTCCCCCTGCGGGGGACTCCTGGGGGGTGGGGGGTGCACATGGGGGGCACCTCTTGTACCCCCCTGCATTTCAATGCACAACATGACAGGCACCTCACGGTGCCTGTCATGTTGTGCATTGAAATGTACAACATGCATTTTTAGCATTACAGCAGGCGGTGCTTTCAGCACCGCCCGCCGCAATGCTAAAAAATGCAGGAAGCGCCTGCCACTGTGGCGGGCGCATTCTAATCTGTAGGACGCGACCCCCGCCCTTATGGTGGGCCTTATAGTGGGTGGTCCCATGCACCAGAAGGATGACAGGCGGACTTTGTCCGCCCGTCATCCCAATGGACCCCTATGTCTTGTAGGATCATCACCTATTACAGATAATTAGTGGGTATGAGTGGAAACCATTTTTTTGAACGCCTGATGTTCATTTTGAATACAAGGTAATGCCTTTTTGTCTAAGCAATGGTCCCTGTATCTTTCAGTTGTTTATGGATAGTATCTTCACATTTTTATTTTTTCCCAGTTTGTTGACCATTCACAGAGAGCATATGAGGGAGGTGTCTCAATGTCTTCTTAGGAATCAGCGTACCTGCAAGCCTGAGAAGTATCTATTTAGGGTAAGTGAGGAAGAATATTTGGGATTTGTTTTGACACTCCATTGAATAATATGAATAAAAGAAAACAATCAGCAGTATTAGAATACCTGTTCCCATCAACCGTAAGAGAAATTCAAAACTTTCTTGGCTTTGCAAATTTTTAGCAACAATTTATAAATTGCCAGTGATATTTCCTACAGAAGGAGTACCTCCGGAATGGTTTCAGCTGGGACAAACAGATGCAAAAGTATTTCAGGAATTGGAAATAGTATTTACTATTATGAATATGATAAAGAAGATAATCTGATTTTTTACCACTCTTGCAATCTCTCTTCAGCAAAGCAAAAATACTCTGTTTTAGAAACAGAACTATTGGCTGTGGGCATGGTTTGGCGCCAAGAAAGATGGCATCTGGCTGACGCCGCTCCGCACCGGGACCCGTGGATTTTCGCATTGACGGGCGGCGACAGCACCCTGTGACCTTCCAAAGCCTAAGGACTCTCTTCATGACTGCCTCTGGATCTTCGTGAAACTTCTTTCAGTCGCGGTAAGCCCGAATAACGCTTTGTTTGTTTAAAATGTGTTGCGCGTCTCAGTGACTGGATTTGCGGCCCCCATTTTACATTCCTGAAACACTCAGCGCGTTACCGACACTGCTGCGCTTTTTACCTGTCAGAGGCCTGCTGCAACATTAGTTAATACTTCTGTGGACTTTACTCCACTATTTTTGCTGCCATTTAATCTCCTCTAGAAATGTCATTTTTCTTGGATTTATTAACGTTGTCTCTTTTTAAACTTCCTTAATGTTTTCCAATATTCTGTATATGACCATTTTTTGTAACCTTGTGGGAACTTTGTCAATGCTATAATTATACAAGAGTAGGTGATCACCTACAATTTTGACAAAATTTTAATCTTCATCTCTGCTATTCAAGCAACAACGTTTTTTGTGTGACTCCCTTGCAAACTTTATACAGCAACTACACTTCCCTAATTGTGATGCACATGTCTATGGGGAGAATTAAATCTAGTAGAGGCGCGGCTCCAATATCCATCCCATCTCCACGTCCTAAATACACTACAATACATACCTCAAACCCTTTTTCGGTATTGCAAAGCGACATGGAGGAGTCAGAACAAGTTGCAGATTCCCACTTTACAGACTCAATGACCGCACCCCCATTTACTACTCTTCTTCCACATTCCTCCACGCCAAAAGGGGAAAAAAATTCTAAACTGCCTTCTTCTTCTGTATTATCATCTACTAAGAGAATTAACAAGGCTCCTCCTTCACCGACCACATCTCCACCACCAGCCTCCTTAGAATTGCTTTTGGACGAGATCCAAGCACTTAAACCTTAAATGGAGGAAACAAACATACGCCTACAAGGCCTAGAGGATAAATGGTCCACTCTGAATAACAAAATTAATTCAATGGAACATAAAATGGAATCTTTACAAATATCTCTCAACAAATTTACCCCATGAAAGCAGAAATCCTAGAACTGCAGAACCAAGTGGAAAATCTCGAAAACCAAAACAGATGCAACAATTTACCTATTTATGGTCTGGCTGAAGGATTGGGAGGCTCCTAACCCATTTATTTTTTTCAATCTTTTTTTTGCCGCAGATTCTCTAATTTCCAGAAACTCCAATATTAAACATACAACGAGCACACAGACTTGGTCATTCTCCTCACAATTCATCGTCCCAACATAATCCAAGAGGTTTAATATTATACTATTTAGAATACACAGATTTGTTGAAAGTCCTAAAAGCAGTTAAAATCAAATGTCGCATATCATGGCAATGATCAAAGTTATTCTTTTCACAGGACTATGCGAAAGTCACGGCAGACAAATGAAAAAGTTTCTTAGCCATGTGTCCAGCTCTACGTAACTTGAATGCCAGATTTAGCCTACTCCATCTGTGCCTCTTTAAAATGACTTATAAGAATAGAACAACAACATACGAAGATCCAGTCTTACTTCAACAATTTCTTGATAGTTGTAGAGAGGATTCCATGGAGTTCGCAAGATCATCTTCTACTTGAACATTTCTTATTTCTTACTAAAGATGATTGTAATTTTACAATGTTCCTATGATATATTTTGATTAATTAATCTCCTTTTAAAGGCAAATGGTTCTTACCCATTTATCTAGTCTTAAATCAGATGTTGTATTTTTACAAGAATCCCACTTAATTGCTTCAGAAGTTCTTAAACTCAAGTGACAATGGGTGGGAAATGTCTTTTCCTCTCCAGGTACTAGCAAAAGAAATGGGACTGTGATTCTCTGTCACAAGAAACTTAAAGTATCCCTTCTCTCTCAGGACTCAGATGATGAAGTGCGTTGGTTAATTGTTCATCTTAAAGTCAGTGATAAACCTATTACTCTGTTTAATGTATATGCTTCTACTAAACCTGATGGTAGTTTTTGGCCACACATTTCGACTCTTTTGATGTCTATTTCTACACCATATGTTGTTTTAGCTGGTGATTGTAACTTAATTATCGATACCTGTATTGACAGTACATCTAAAACACCTTTTGTTTCTTCTCCAATGCATCAACACTTTACCACCCTGATTAGAGCCCTTTCTTGCTAAAATTAAACAAAACCCTAACATACATGGCTTTTAACACGATAAACTTCATGTTAAAATGAGTGTCTATGCAGATGATATTCTGCTATATATGTCTACGCCAGAGCAATCTATCCCAGCTTTCACTGCAGAGGGCAATGCTTTCTCTTTAATGTGTGGTTATAAACTGAATCATGATAAATGTGAAGTTCTCCCTCAATATTTTATGTTTTAAACAAGATTTTGCTCCCACTAATTTCTCATGGAATTCCCAAAAGATTAAATATTTAAGTCTCTGGTTTGCCCCCTCTGTCAAACAGACTTAATCCTTAAACATGACTCATGTTCTCTCCACATTATCTACATCTATTTCTAAATTGCATCCTTTATATTTATCTTGGTGGGGCAGACTAGACACTATTAAAATGATGCGCGCTCCTGTCATTTTTTATATGATCTCTGCTATTCTTCTTAACTTTCTTTCTTACTTTAAAAAATAAAAAAAATCTAGTTTGTCTGTCTTCTTATGAAATAAAATAAAATCATGTCTGTCCCTGACAATGCTCAAACATCCTAAATCACAGGGTGGAGTCAATTTCCCTGATTTTCAACTTTACCACAATGCTTTTCTTCTTAAACAGCATTCTAAATCCTTAATCCAATACATATCCAGTCCCTCTCCACTGTGGAAAGACATCAAGCTCTCTTTCCTGTCTCCCTTCTCGTTCAACGAATCTCTTACATTCACTCACAAAACACAATTTTTAACCTCGCCTATACATAAAACTACCTATAAGTTGTTTCACTCTTTTTTGATTTCACACCTCTCAAGTAAAGATCAGTTTCTTAACTCCTCCATTTGGCACAATTGCCTTCTTAAAATTAAAAACAAACCCATTTTTTGGAAAGCTTGGCAAGACAAAGGTCTGCTTTGGATCCACCAACTTTACTCAAATGATACCTTTCTCACTTTTTCTGAAGCACAATCTCTTTTTAAATTGCCAAAATCTTTTTCTTCCAAATCTAAGATATTGATTCAAAATGTCTCATCTTCCTTATATTCAATATCTTCTATACCACCTCCTTTTAAGTGCCTAATCTAGTGCCTCAACTATATATAAATTCCTCAACACACCACCCGAACACAGAACTAAAACTAACATAGAACTCCAATGGGAACGTGAACTCCACACTTCATGGTCAACTGCTTTTTAGGTTAAATTATGGCAAAAAATCTGCAAGACATCAAGATCAGCTAGTGCGACACAAACACCTATCTTACATACAATCAACTTATGTTTACTCCAATGCTCTTACATAAATTCAATTCCACACTTTCCCCAAATTGCTGGTCATGTAACACTCCTCTTACTGACTTATACCACATGCTTTTCTCTTGTCGCTCCACTCATCAGTTCTGGTTGGCGGTATGGACTCAAATCAATGTAATCATTCACACTCATGTCTCCTTTTCACCTATAGACATCTTTCTGGGTACATCATCTGAATGCTGGCATACCCTTTCTTGTAACACAGATGTTGTAGACTTATTAATTGCAATTGCTTTCCAACAAATAACAAAAAATTGGAAACAATCCACACAATTTTCTTTTCAAGCTTGGTGGTATAGTGTTTGTTACAGCCATCAACTTGATCGTGCATATGTCTCCCCCAAGTCTTTACTCCTGAAAAGAGAACATATATGGTCCCGTGTAACTATTTTCTTAGACATTTCTGCACAAAAATGTGCCCAGCATCATCCATTATTGGAAGAATTCCCAAACAGCCATGAATCGTTTTTACTGGTATGTCATTTATTTATTTACTTAGTTATATAATTTCTTTCCTTTTTCTCTTTTAAATGCATTTATTACAGCAGTTACCCCTTAAAGTGGATATATCTTTTTACACTGTATTAAGCTCTCCTATTTCCATATTACATATTTAGGCATGTTAATACTGCACTTTCTCTCTTTTCTTCTCCCTCCCCTCTTTTCACAGTTATTATAACTTTTTTTCTATATGCAACTACTTTCAATATGTCTCTTTTTCTATAATATGATGTTAGCTCGCTTATTGTTAATCGAAATTTTGCTACTTTATTTGATTATTTATATTTGGTTGCATGCCCTCCAAAATAAAGTTTTCTGTTTAAACTAAAAAAAGAACTGTTGGCTATGAAGTAAACATGTTCAGAATGGAGACATCTTCTGTTGGGCATTAGGCATATTTTTTAGATCAGAAGGGATCACCAAAATCTACAAGTATTTAAAACGATCCATTATAGAAACAGTCGTCAAGCAAGATGGTTCTACTTCTTTTTGCAGGACAAGTTCATGATCAGTTATATTACAGGAACTCAAAATATGGTAGTCAATGCCTTGTTGCGAAGGTATCCATGTGCAACAGATGCTGAATCAGCAAGTATCATTCCACCCAGTCCTGTAATTTCCAACATTACATCCGTCTTGGAGGAAGTACAGCTACAATTTGAAATCGTAACAAATTGAGAGATCAGGGATATCCTAAAACTGACAGCTAGGAATAGCTTATATTTCATTTAAAAGGCTCTTTTTATTCCTGCACTTATTCTCCAGAAAAGAGTGTTAAAATAATGTCACAATTCCCGGATTGCTGGTCGTTGTGAAGTAAAGAACACCTTAAAATTAATCACACAAAGTTTTGGAAGTCGTCTATGAAACAAGGTTTAGAGCTCTACTTGAAAACTTGCACAGTTTGTACTCAGATGAAAATTCCACACAAGAAATCAGTGGCTTATTACAACCCTTACCTCCAGCCTTGGGTCGTTGGTTAGTAATTGCTACCGGTTTCATTTTTGATCTACCTCCATCCAAGGGAAAATCAGAAATAATGATGACTATTGATGCCTTCTTGAAAAGGGCACATTTCTCAAAATTTTCTAAACTGCAAAATGCTGAGGCAATGACTCAACGTTTTTTCAAGGAGATCTTCAGGTTACATGGTACCCCCAGGACCATCACCTCTGATCGAGAACCACAATTTACATACTGGTTTTGGAAGTTTTTTGCTCAGCTTTGAGAATATCACAAGCTTTATCCGCTGACTTTCACCCGCAGACCAGTAGTGTTACAGAAAGAACCAGCTCGACACTGGAACAATATTTAAGGTGTTTTTGCAGTACTACAAGTGATAGTTGTTCTTAACTACTGCCTTAAACAGAATTCACACATACTCATACCGCCCCTAGCACAACCAAGGTAACCCCCCTTTTCTGCATGCAGGTGTTGCCCCCTAAAATCTTTCTTGAATTATCTGACAATACAATTTCATCCTGCAGTTACTGATATTCTTCAACAGCAGGTTGAAGGTAAGGGACTGGTCTCTGAAAGTTTAGAAAAAGCTGTCACAAGGATGAAAGAACAGACAGCTAAGCATAGGCACCAGGAACCGAACTAAAAGGCGTGGGGAGGGTTTGGCAGTCATTCCACTTCTTTCCTACCAAAGGCAGGTTCATCTATGTGTAAACCATGTTTTTGGCCCTTTCCATGTGTCTCAGTTAAAGTCATATGCTTTAGATGAATTTTCCAGGAATCCTCCTCCACTCTCACCGGTTTTCGTTATCACATTTTGTACCCCCTCTTTCTTTATCCACATGAAATGAGCAAAAATCCAGAAATACATACCCGTCTTGAACACTGTTCATTATATATTAACTATGATGTAAATGAGTGAACTGATTTTTTGATTTGTCCAAAGGTTAGTTACCAAGTGGGACACAACCAGAGATTAATTTTCTGAATTAATATAACTGAGTATTCAAAATGAAATCCCTTGTAGGCATAGTTACCTGTGGTGACAAGGGCTAATTTTTACATTGTAACATTCACTTCTCCTAGCTGGGGCTCTTCATAGCTCCAGTCAGGAAAAAATAGATAATGGGGGAGGGCATTCTAAGCCACAGTCATTTGGAAGGAGCTGCCAATTAATCTAATTGTGTTGAATGACCACATTTAAGTGGAGATTAAAACATTTCTACTTCCATCCTTATAGCAATCATGCTAACTCTTCTAAGCAGTGTTTTGCAGGGGTGGGGTAAGTTACTAGTGCCAAGTGACAATATGTGACAAATTAGCACTCAACCAAACACAATTAACATAATATAGCATCCCAAGGGGGTGGTTTGTTCCAATGCTCATCCTCTGTAGATCAGGAGCTTTTTTGTGTTACTAGTCAGATGCCAGAATGGTGGGTTGGCAAGGCACATTCATACTAGGATGGAAGTGGTAAATCAGTCAATGCAGTGTGTTCCGGTGTAAGAGCCTGCAGGCCCATTCAGTATGTACTAGATGCAGATTATCGACAGGCTGTAACAGCTTTCTGAACTCAAATTGCTTTGCCATTGAGAAACAGAGTAAGAACCCTTTATGGTCTCAATCATGGGTCAGGTAATCCACTCTAGAGTGATACTTGGAGCCCAGAGAGTGTCAAACATTTGCACCGAACTCATTATGTTTAACCTCCAGGTGGAAATTTCCACACTAGAAAATCTGTAAATAAACCTAAGCGTAAATCTCTGCCTATTGGATTTGGCCCTTTCTGCAGGGTCATCCCCAGACTTTTTTGCATTTACCCTACACCTTTTTGCTGAATTTGTTTTTGTTGTCCTTAGGACTGCTAACCAGTGCTTGTGCTCACTACCCTAAAAAGTGTAGAATTGGCTTACACCCAATAGGGTCATTCAGTTTTTTTGTGAGCTCTTAGTAAAGGGGTACTACATGCACCCATGGTCTGTAAATTAAATGACACTAGTGGGCCTAAAGCACTTGTTATGCCACCCACTTAAGTAGCCTTGCGAACCTATCACAGGCCTCTCATTGCAACCTGTGTGGCTAGTTTTGAAACTGCCATTTTGAACCTGACAAATTAAACCTTTTGCCAGGCCAAAACCTTCCTTTTTCATACATATGTCACAAATAGGGTATGCCCTGGACAGCCAAGAGGGCAGGGCATGGTGTAGAGGGCAGGGTGCAGTTAAAACGTAGGACATATACTTTTAAGTTTTACATGTCTTTATAGTGAAAAACTCTTAACTTCATTTTTCACTATTGCAAGGCCTACCTCTCCCATAGGAGAACATTGGAGTTACCTTATTACATATTTACTTATTACTCATTACAAAGTAACTTTGAATTGAGAACAGGTCAGGTTTGCTGTCTTTGGTATTATAATGAAGAATTCTCTTTTGTGACAAAGTTGGGTTTTGAAGTACAATTTTGAAAATGACACTTTTAGAAAGTTGGCATTTTCCTGCCTTAGGCATTTAGTGGTTGTGGCCTGCCTTGGGCACATGACTGAGTGTAGTTGGCAGTAGGTCTTTGTGCATTCTTCCTAGACAGCCACACACAAAAGAGAGCTTAGGAGTACCTTGCTGGGCCATCACTGGAAGGTTGCAAAGGTGGAGTTAGGTACAGCCCCGCTTACACGTGAATAGGCTGTGTCTTGACTTCACCCAAAGAATTGCATACCCCCTGTACTTAGTCTGGAGCCAGGGCAGGGGAAGCAGGAAACATGTGCACTTCAAATGGAAACCTCTAGACTCTTCTCTCACTTCAAAGGACGCAGCAAATGCCTTGAACTGTGGATACCTCACAAGAAGGACTGCTGTACTGCTTTGCTTCCAGAAGGAACGCTACTCTGCTGCTCAGCTACTCTGCTGCTTGCTGCCCTGCTTGCTGAGAAGCAAGATTGGACCTGCACCCTTCATCTCAGGCTGAAGCAAAACCAAGGGTCAACCAGCAGGCCTCCTGTTCTGAGCTACAAGGGCATAACAAGCCTCAGAGATTCCCTGCAACTGCCCAGCTGACCTGCTGCCTGGACCTGCAACTGTACTTGCCTGAGCACTGCTGGCCTCTGCTGGAGTGAGTTCCTGACCCCCAAGTGAGTGCTGGCCTTACATCCCAGACCATTGGTGTGGCTCAGTTGAGCTTCCCTGCAATTTTTTGGGCTCTTCCTGAATGAGAATGTGCCCGTTGGAGCTGACACACTGCTGCCCGCGCTCATCACCACCGCCAAACTCCAGCAAACCAACTCTTTGTGCCACAACATCAACGGCCGCTGTGCCCACCAATGCGAAGCTCCAGCCCCAACCGTCCGCAACGCTGACAGGATCTTCGGGCTACAGGAACGACCATCGGGGATGCCTGGCTGTTTCTTCGTGCTACTGCGATGGACACCAGCGACGCTCCCCCTGATCCTCGGAGTCCCTTCCACCGCGAATAGAGCTCTTGGAGCTGGACTGAGAGGATAAGTCTTTCAGCAAGATTAACCTGGTCCTTGTATCTGAGCCACACTTTATCTCAGTCGGCCTAAACTTGTGACTTTCTCCTGCTTTCGCATGACCAGATAGCCGCAAGTGGTGCCTTGGGCTTTTTGTTGCTACTTTAACTTAGGGCCTGATTACGATCTTGGCAGACAAAGTAACTTTGTCACAAACATGACGGATATCCTGTCTGCCAAATTTGCATTCCTTTATATCCTATGGAACTTGTAAAACAGTGAACAGAAAATCCTATCCGCCAAGATTGTAATCAGGCCCTTACATCTTTAATAATTCATGACTCCTGTTCTAGCTGATTGGATTTTTATTGTTTTGGTGTCAAATCGTTTATTAAATATTACTCGATTTTTCTAAATTGGTGTGGCATATTTTATGTGTTGTGTTTTCACCTTATTTACTGTTTCAAGTGCTATCTAAATACTTTACACATTGCCTTTAAGTTAAGCCTGACTGCTCTATGCCAAGCTACCAGAGGGTTGTGCATAGGTTAATTTGGGGTTTGCTGTGACTTCACCCTGGCAAGGACAGTGGTTGCTGCTTGAGTAGGGTTTCACCCCCCCTCCTCCTCTGCCAGTAACACAATTTCTTACACCACGTAAATGCCAATCACGAATTCCAGGTGTATGTTCAAGATGTCTAGTAATACTAGTAGTATGTGTCCACAAACCTTTACATGAGGGGGTGGAGACAGGTACAACTCACCTGAGGAAAATAACATAAACTTGATAAACTTTACAAATGAGAGCATATAAGTAGAGCCCACACCGTGTACTTAACTTTCTTCCCTCTGTGTTTCAGACGTTATGGGGCCAGGCAGGCCAAAGTTGTGTTTTTAAAACAATTATTAAACAATATTCATATTTGTAATTTTATGCATTTGCCTTTTTCATGTTTACATTTTTATAAAGACATTTTTTAAAGGTGTCTGCAATTTATACAGTTGTGACAATGTTTTTTACTCTGTGTTAATTTTGCATTATTTACTTTTTTATTTTTTAACATTTGTACAATATGATGTATATGGGCGTATGCAATGGCTATTGTTATGTGATAATTTTTATTTCTCACCTACACAGCACGCATGCGCTGCTTAGGAGGGGACCTTTAGCAATCGATCAGCATTTTGGCTAAAAGCATGCACGTTTTGCATTGCGTTCTATTGTAATGCCTGCTTGTTTGATGTTTCCTTTGCAGGAGCGAGCATCGGCGCATCTGTTTGTAATTATCTTGAAAACCGATTGTGCCCCTGCTCGCTCCAGCAAGGGAAATGCTGTGTGTGTCTGGTGTACCATCTCCTTCTTTGATGTGCTCGCCTATTTTAAAAGGTATTGTCACAACAACTCAGTTTGTCGCCTATATCCTCATTTCTATTAAATTGTTCTTTTTACCCTGGTGCAATAACTTTAGTCGCTCACACTATCATCCACGCAATAATGTTAATAATGCGTTTACAAACCTTCACAACTCCTTCAGCTGGGAAGAGGCGCAGCAGGCAACTGCTAAAGAGGCGTTTAATTAAGTTTATTAATGCTCCATTCCAAGTGTGTCTTCATTAAGAGGAAATATGTCACTTCGTAAAAGTGTCTTGCTGTCGCCTATCATGAACTGAGGGCTGTAACTCACTGTGTAATGGACTATGTAAAGGCGACCACAAAATACAGAAACTGTGGCTTGAACTTTACAGGAAATGGGAGCCGAACAATGGAGGGGAGGGATGGCGGGGTGATTTATGCTTCCAGATTATGGGGTGGAAGTGCTCTGGCGACTACACCACCCCCTCCCCACAGTTGCAAGCCAAACTTGAGCGAAGAGAAGAACGTGCAGTGTTGCAGATTCTGAGCTAACTTTTGTTTACCTTGGTCAGTGGCAGTGTATTCCCTGTCATAAAGATTACCTGTAGTTTTTATTAATTATGTACTTAGTGTTTCAGCCTGCTGCTAGTTCTACTTCCACGGTGGTGGGGGTGTCTGTGTGTGAGTGCTTGTGTTTGTGCATGTGTGTGTGTGCATGTGTGCATGTGAGTGAGTGTGTGTGTATGTGCGTGTGTGAGTGCGTGCATGCATGTGAGTGTGTGTGTTTCTGCATGTGTGTGTGTCTGTGTGTGAGTGCATGCATGTAAGTCTTTTTGCGAGTGCATGCGTGTGTGTCCGTGTGTGAGTTTGTGCATGTGTGTGTGTCCGTCTGTGTGAAGAATTCTCTCATGCTGTATTTTGAGAAAGCTTTTGTGTATGCTGTTTATGTTTGTAAGCTCTCTCTAGATTTAAATCCATTCTTTATGACAGGCTCTCCAAGGTGTCCGAAGATTAGCTTAAAGACATTGTCAATGTGTTCAAATGAGGATTAACACCAGTGCTTAATTTGTAAAATAATAAGTGCAGGGCTCTCCTCAGGAGGCCACTGCAGCTTTCACCACCCACTGCTCCTACACAGAGCTGCCAATAACAGTAGTAACACACCTACTAACCAACACACACCTAGCAGTGTAACAGGTCAGATTATATTCTATTTATTATAAAAAAAATATTTTGAAAATGTACAAAGTGCTGCGGTGTATATTTTATGTATTTTGAAAAATGTTATGCTGGTGCCAAGCAGTTGCAAGCCAAACCTGGGCGAAGAGAACAACGTGCAGTATTGCAGATCCTGACCTAACTTTTGTTTACCTTGGTCAGTGGCAGTGTATTCCCTGTCATAAAGATTATCTGTTGTTTTTTATTTATTATGTACTTAGTGTTTCAGCCTGCCGCTAGTTATACTTCCACGGTGGTGGTGTGTCTGTGTTTGTGTGCTTGTGTTTGTGTGTGTGTGCATGTGTGTGTGTGAGTGAGAGTGCTTGTACGTGCATGTGTGTGTGTGTGTGCATGCATGTGAGTGTGTGTCTGTTTGTGCATGTGTGTGTGCCTGTGTGTGAGTGCATGCATGTAAGTCTGTTTGCGAGTGCATGCATGCGTGTGTCAAAAATTCTCTCATGCTGTATTTTGAGAAACCTTTTGTGTATGCTGTCTATGTTTGTAAGCTCTCTCTAGATTTAACCCCTTCCATGCTGGTGACGAACCCCAGCTGTCACGCTCCACGGTGCTCGTGTCCGGATGACGGCTGGGGTTCGTCACGGCCCCGCTCTGTTCGTTCGGCGGCCGCACACGGGGGGAATCGCGGCCGCACGGAAGGGGTTAAATCTGTTCTTTGTGACAGGCTCTCCAAGGTGTCCGAAGATTACCTTAAAGACATTGTCAATGTGTTCACCTGCGGATTACCACCAGTACTTAATTTGTAAAATAATAAGTGCAGGGCTCTCCTCAGGAGGCCACTGCAGCTTCCCCACCCATTGCTCCTACACAGAGTTGCCAATAACAGTACAAACATGCCTACTAACCAACACACACCTAGCTGTGTAACAGTTCAGATTATATTCTATTTATTATTTTAAAAAAGCCACCTTACAAAGGTAAAAACAAACAGCACTCCGTCAGCACCCCTATAGCCATTCAGGGGCTTAATTGACACATTCATATGCACACGACAGCCGAAAAAATATACAATTATCGTGACCAGTAGTTTCCCACTTCTACATTGTAATTCTTTACATAGCTTAACATGTCTCAATCCATGTCCAGATTTAGGAGGCAGCTATGTCAACATTTGGTGATTTCACCGCCTGTCCTCCCCGCTATACTATTAGTTTGCAACCGTTTTTTAATGTGATGCATTCTAGGGCGAAGGTCCTTATTTCCTAATTACACTCTACTCAATGCAACGTAAATACACTCCACATACCACTCAGTACCACATAATTACACGCCACATAATTACACTTTACTCAATGCAACATAAATACACTCCACATAATATCACTCAGTGCCACATAATTACACGCAACTCAATGCAACATAAATACACTCCACATAATACCACTCCGTGCCACATAACTATATGCTACACAATTACACTGCACTCAATGCAACATACACTCTAAATAATACCACTCAATGCCACATAATAACACATCAGATACTTACACTCTACTAAATACAACATACACTCCACATAATACCACTCAGTGCCACACAATTACATGCCACATAATTACACTCTACTTAATTATTTATTTGACAAGTTTTATATAGGGCTGGCTAGACCTGGAGGTATCAGAGCACTTTACAAAATAAACAGTTAGATACACAATGGTTACATCCTAGAGAATTGAGATGGGTGAAGAGTGCCAAAAGGGGATCCATTGGGGCGTTGAAGAGACTGGAGGGTACAAGGCGAAGACCGGCGGCAGGATTCGAATTAAGAGTCAGTGGAGACTGCAAGATGGAGGATCCGGGTCAAGGACTCCCCCCCCCCCAAAAACATAGTGACAAAATGGCGGGAAAACGGATAAGAAAACAGTCAAAGCAAACCCTGAGGCAGCAACCTAGGAGGAGGAAGGCAGCAGTCAGATCAGGAGGGTGAACCAAATTGGAGGAAGAACGGGAAAAACAGGCCCGGAGACAATGGCAGGCAGCGATTTCGGCACCCTTGTAGTTGTTCTGTCGGGTTGACATCATCCTGCGTCCCCACCGCATTCCAGGAGAGGCGAAGGGAAAACACCAGGCAGCCATGGCTCAAGTCTGGAGGGCAGGCGGCGGCCAGAGGGCTGCTCCCCAATGAAAGCACCCGAAGCATCCAGGGCAGCCTCATCTGGCATCACAGCGATGATCAGAATCCGCCATCGGCAAACCCCCGGTGGTTAATCAGATGGTGAGGGGGAGAGGGGACGACGGAGAACGAATCGGAGGGGCGAGAAATGAATGTCAGTCCAGAGATAAGGCGAGTCTGAGCCGAAGAGGAAATGGAGGCAGCTGCAGGGACCAAGAGGGCACGCCTCCCAAGGATCGGAAGGCGAAAGCAAGTTCATGGGCGCAACGCTGCAAGAACAGAATATCATCAGTAATGAGGAAGGAAATCGGAGCGGAGAGACAACGACAACTGTGCCCCATGTCTGGCTGGGTAGGTGACGGCCCAAGCCTGTCTCCTCTATAGCCAAACGAGTAGCTCCACCGGGCATCGGCCATATTGATCGGTTCTCCGCTGTCAGGACTTCAAGACTTCAATCGTGGTGCATCCGGAGGAACTCAAGACTCCGTTGCGTGAGTTAGAGAAGACAAAGGCCGCAGTCCACACGACCCAGGTGAGCGAAAAAGGTTCAAGGAAGGGGTAAATTCGAGGGATTAGAGCCTAAAAAGGCGATCCGTGGCCGGGACCTTCCGTCCGGAGCTCATCACCTGTCGGCCATCTTGGCTCACATAAATACACCCCACATAATATCACTCAGTTCCACATAATTACACTCCACATAATTACACTCTCCTCAATCCAACAGAAATACATTCCACATAATACAACTCAGTGCCACATGATTATATGCTGCATAATTATACTGCACTCAATGCAACATACACTCCAAATAATAGCACCCACTGCCACATAATTACACGCCACATAATTACACTCTACTAAATGCAACATAGACACCACATAATACCACTCAGTGCCACATATTTACATGTCATGTAATTACACTCTACTCAATGCAAAATAAATATATTCCACATAATATCACCTGGAGAGAGTAGATGTGAATATGTTTGGGCTGTAATACTAATGAAGTAGATAAGGGTTTGACTTATAAATTGTAAGTGACTTACCTTTTTATAGAAGTGGGGAAAGGGAATGGGACAAAAGAGGAAAACAGAGACACAGGACTCCACACTCTTGTTCATCTCTTCAACTGCAAAGATGGCTACAGGATGTAGACAATCGAGATGGTAAATGACTTGATCTTGAGGATTGTATGCTCAATGGTAATGGTAAATTGAAGAACCTTGGCAACATCTTTATGTAACTGTCTCTATTTACTTTCATGTGAAACTTGAAATTCTTGAAATTTAAATACACAAAGAATGAGTACCTCAGCTGTTCATACATATTCACACTGATAGTTCTCCCTGTAATTGAAATAGCTACCTCAAGCTTTGTCACAATGTTCTCTGCTAGGGAAGATGAGTTATACTTTCTACTTGACTTCTTTAGAACAACCAACACTGTTTACAGCCTGTTGTTCCCTATTCTTATTTATTTGCATACTCGTCTCTGAAATATAAGGCCTTGTGTGAAACCATATATGCTGCATAGTCCATTTTAAGAATCCATCTTCTCCTCCACAGGAACCCCTAGTAAACAGCCTTAGTCTGAAAAGTTCGGATAAATGTTCTCAACATTAGTTCAAAGATCGATTTTATTAAGGGCTCCACCTTTCAGAATATATCTCTGTAAGCTCAATGCCCAGCAGTACAAATCATTACAAGACAATAGGTCTTTGCACAGGAAGTCCTAAATCCATGCAGTGAGGTCCTGGCTGCAGAAATATTAGAACATGGTTGCCAGGGCTAGACTAGGAACCCAAAGCAGTCCCAAAGCAGTCCTGGCAATTTTGTTGGACCTGCCCCCTGGTCGAGTGCGAGTTTGAAGCACCGCTGCTTTTGTTATTAGTTGTCAATCATGCAGCACAGCTACAAAACCAGCCCCCAGTAACAAAAAAAGGCTAACTGTAAAAATGGCCCCACCCTTCCAGCCTCTCGGGAAAATGCTCGATGTCCACAACGGCCAGTCCAGCCCTGATGATTGCCTAACAAAAGATACTATGAACCATGAGGTAAATTATACCAGATAACCCAAAATGGCAGCTGTCTTGCCAGCGTATGTGGTATTGATTCCTGATGGGAATCATAGATCACTGCCAGCAAGATACTGGATAGCACGGATCTAAAAGGGAAAGAAAGTAGGGACTCAAAAGAGCTCAACGAAGTAAAAACAGGGCAAAAATGATCAAATGTAGAACTACTTGTTTCATACTCCCCGGTGAAACCTAAACCAGATACTAATGCAAGCCTGAGACTCTTTCTACAATGCCTGAGTACACTCCATGATCTAGAATAAGGAACATAAACAAATACAGACATTATACAAAATAATGTCTATGCACCCTGGTCAGTCTTTAAAGAGCTAGCTAACAAAATCACTAATGCAGAGAGTAAAATAAGTAAACTGGAGGATGATAATGAAATCCCAAAAGCAATCCACCACTCTGTGGAACAAAATTGCAGTCTTATACAATGGAGTGACCGACTAGAGGACCGCAACCAGAAGTGGAAACCTGCGGATCTTTGGCCTTCCTGAGGAAGTGGAATGAAATATCAATTTTGTTTGCAGATTTCCGTGATTCATGGATCCCAAAGATTTTTTGGCATTGTATTTGAATGGGAATTTGGAATTGAAGAGGCCCATAGAATACCTTCTGGAAAGCCTTTCAGTACACCAGCCTGTCTTTCTAGGCACCCAAGACGATGATCTTCAAACCACTGTGCTATTGTCACAACAAAACCATTCGCATGAATATGAAGATTTTCAACACATACAATGGAATGCAGCCAAAACCAGCATCGCACAAGACTATTCCAAAGAAACAGTATCGCAAAGAAAAGGTTTCTTAGACGGCCGACAATCACTGAAAGAATTATTTATCCTGTTCTCATTTATTGGCCCCTGTTGGAGCTGGCCCTATCTGCAGGGTCATCCCAGATTTTTGCTTTTCATAGTTAAATCAGTTTCTTTTGGCTTTAGGAGTCTTGTATGCCTGCTAACAAGTGGTAAAGTGCGTGTGCTCTCCCTCCTCAACAAGGCAAAATTGGTATACACTTGATTAGCCCATTTAATTTACATGTAAGTCCCCAGTAAATGGTATTACATGTACCCAGGACTTGTAACTTAAATGCTGCTAGTGGGCTGCATCACTCATTGTGCCACCCACTAACGTCTCTCCTTAAAACATGTACCAAGCCTCCCACTGCATCTTGTTGTAGTGAGGAGTCACACAATTTAAAGGTTGCAGCAAACACCCTTAATGATGACACATGTTCCTCAACACTTTACACAAACATGTTGTTTGTGTACGAAAAATTATGTCTCTCGGAAATAATAATATGTTCAACTGAGTACTGTCCACGTGACCTGTCAGCAGCTTCCTTGTATTGATCCCAATTATTATCACTTGAGTCTCCCTGCGGAGTGGGTACAGCTGGTAAATTGTCAAAAACCTTCTGAGCAGCCTGCCCAAGGCTACCAAATAATAGTGCTAGTTTGTGCTCAGGTGAGTAGCTTCTGGCATCTATGGCAACCAAATAATGTTTAAATAATCTCGATTATTGCCTCCATTTTATTTGTGTTTTTTTCTGGATGTTGGGGAAAAGGAGGATGTTTTGAAACTGATGGGAAGTTGCCATAGTAAAACACAAATGCACTTAATATAAATATTCCTAGGTGAAAAGTATGATGCTGCAACTCTGAATTGTCAAAAGGAACAAAACTCCAATAAATGGTAAATGTTGCTCAAAATCAAATACCTGTATGTCAGTACACAGTAATGTCTGATGCGTCTGCTATCAAGAAGAACAAAACTGGCGCATTGAACTGACCATATTGTTGGAAAATGAAAGGCTGACCATGTGATCCCCATATGTAAATAAGGTAGACACTGAAATTAGTAGCCTCACTATTGTTGAGTCTCAAAAAGGCTGCCGGCATGACCCTTCTGACATTGCAAGTGTAACATGATGCTTGGAAGGAAGAGTATGTCACTCGCAAGCCACACAGAATGTGTTAGCTGTTGGGTTTACGACTCCCTGAATAAGCTCTAGATGAGGCAATGACCCAATGCGCTTTCCCACCTGCCCCGTATTACTTCCTATGGGGCCAAGGTAGGCTCCCAAAGCTGGCCATATGTAAATCTAGAGGATTAAATCTTTGTTCGCTTTTATTAATGACATTTTATTTCTTTTATACTTTTTAATAATGTCTCTTATCTGAATTTTTTGTTTCTCAATATATTATGCTTTCCTCAATAGAAAAATAGTAAATCATAGTGAATACAAACAATATATACGGTACTGAAAAATACTTTACAATACAGTACAATAAAAATCAATCAATGGTATCCGTTTGTTTCATATAGAAGATATTTTCTTAATTTTTATGATACAAGGAACTGTCTCCATATGCATAAATATTTTTAGAAAAACACTTATTTATAACAATATTGTACCCCCACACCAATTAAAACCACACATTCCTCATGCTCACACACATTCATTCCCTTATTTTAGCCATTTAGGATTGTTCCAACCACTGGTTTTGATCACAGTCTACGACAACGGGGAAGGGACTGCCATTGCTGTGTTGTGGGTCGGAATCTTATATAGTCTGGTCAAATCTACATGAGCTCATGCCACAGCAGACTCTTGGCTTAGATGTGGACAAAGAAAGCTGCTCATGCACTATCAGGGTGTGCGCCAGGCTCATGCGACAAGTGGGTGGTAATGACGAACGCCCGACTCGTGCAGGGGATGGAATTTGTTACCCGTTTCACAGGTTTGTAAGGGAATGAAGTGAAGAGGATCACCAAACTGCAACTAAGACAGTTCATTTGGAGCTAGAGTAAAGCATAATGTCAATCTGCTACCACTCAACAAAATTGTGAAAGGGGCACACCAAACAAATTCAAGGTCCGTGCGCAAAGACATGACATAGGTTTCCTTTTCATCAATATGTAGTGAGGAACCACTCAGGAAACGATGTTCACGTAGGTAACCGATTTCAAGGAATATGGGCCCATGACCAGAAATGACTAACCAGTTGAAGGTCCCAGCAGCTACTGACAAATCCCACTGCTGCCAGAACATGAACCCAGATTTCTATACCAGAACATATTGCTTCACTCAAGGAAAACAGGATAAATAAGAATATACATAAACATACATTAAGAACATGAACATACTTTGAGAACATGAATGTATACGTGAATTCAAATACAGAAATGCCAACATTACAACACCAGCAGTGTAGTGTAAATCTTTTGCCAGGCCTACACCTTCTTTTTTAATACTTATAAGTCACCTCTGAGGTAGGTCCTAAAAGCTCATGGGGCAGTGTGTATTTTTAAAAAATAGGAAATGTATACTTAAGTTTTACATGCCTTGACAGAGAAAACTCCTTAAGTCATTTTTCACTGTAGCAAGGCAGGCTCTCCCACAGACTAACACTGGGTTACATTGTCACATTTAATCAATAATAACTTCAGTTTAGGATCAGATAGAGAAGCACTCATTTGAACTGTAATTTAAAATACTCTTTAATGGTAAAGTTGGATTTTAAATTGCTATTATAAAATGCCACTTTTGCAAAGTTTTTAAATCAATTTGGGCGTGGGTAATACAGGTAAAGATGCCTACCAGGGATTTTTTTTTAAACATATTTTTTGAACAAATATATCTTATATAGAATGTCATCACACGACACCGTAAATTAATTAAGTCAATACCTTTTGAAATCTTTGTGTAAATAAATTACATGAGCCGGGTGTAACATTGGTAATTTAGCTTATATCCAGATGCACAAAATAGGGGTTCAAAGACAACATTTCTCACATACATCGATAACAGAAATCACAAATGAACCAAAATGAGGATAAACTAGTCATCAATGTACAACTAACTACCTATCTCCAAAAGTCGCAGAGAGAGTCTGTCCTATACAAAGGACCTAGAACTCCCAATAATTTATTTAACAATAACTAAAGGAAAGAATGAGTTATACGTCTACGTTTCAGTCTTAAATCATATTCATACACAGCTTCTAACGCTTGTGGAATGCCGGGGAAGACCGTTTGACCGACACAACGGCTACCATCAGTACTAAGACTGTATGAATATGATTTAGGTCCTTCACATGAGGCTTCCTTAGTTCTATCTGAAGTCCACTTTGAATTGCTTTCAGGAGACCATATTGATATTGTTCTGAACTTCAAGATATTGATCACGGGGCCGTGGATTCTCACAAGATTTCTTTATGTCCTGAAAATGGTCTCATTGATACACTGCAACAGAGACAAAAACGTTGACGTATAACCCATTCTTCCCTTTAGTTATTGTTACATTAAATGTTTTGAGTTCTAGATCCTATGTAAGGGACAGACTCTATCTGCGGCTTTTGGAGATGAGCATGTATACACTGATGACTAGTTAATTCTCATTTTGATTAATTTGCGATTTGTGTTAACGATGTATGTGAGATGTCTTTGAACCCCTATATTGTGCATAAGGATATAAACTAAATTACCAATGTTTCACCAGGCTAATGTAATTTAGATTTTAAAAGGTTTTGATTTAACAGTTTATAGTGTTATGTAATGACATTCTATATAAGATCAGAAGAAGAGAGTCCCTGTTAGGGTGTGGCAGACAAGGATTGCTGGAGAAAAGACTAAGTGGAGGTTGAACAGTGTAATTTCTATAAGCTATATCACAAAACATCCATATCAGGCTCTATCAGGTATGCAGTACACTATGACTCAAACAATAACTAACAATGATGCAAGAAATTTATAAAAATACGAAAATTTTAATATAGGCCTCCCACTTGGGTCACAATCTAAAACATAATTCAGACATTTATTAAAAATAACATTCAGGATAGCAGCACATGTAAAAAAATATACAGTCAAAAAGCTTTAAAAAGGTCGACGCGGCGTTTCGGTGTCACTTTATCTTGGCACCTTCATCAGGACATTTAAGTCTTTTGACTTTGTATCTATGAATAAATAACAATATTTTAGTATACTGTTGTACTACATTTTATACATATACTAGTCGTTTACCTAATGTGTACAATTTACTAACACTCTACTAACAACTCCCCTGGTTCAACGAACCTGTTTTCTCGTTTCAATTAGAATGACAAGTTGGTACTCTTAGCTATGGTGTACCTAAGCTGAGTATTTACAAATCAATACTTTTGTAATTATACAGCATCTATATGTACCTGTATTTTAGGTTGAGGAAGCTTTTCAGTTGCTATCCACTTTGCAAGATTAATCAAGGGATGTGCCCGGTTCTTTATTGGTCCGGTTTTATAATACACACAGTTCAACTCTATAAAAAATAAATAAACAGATCCAAATTGGCCTATGCTTTATCCCAGTTCACAAAATTGACAGTGCATCCCCAGCCAATCACACTAGTTACCTTAGTGATGGAGTTTGTTTTTTATAAATATGCACGGAGAAACCACCGTTGGGGATCGATGTAGATTATTCAAAGGCTGTGGTAATCTGAATATGAAAGAAAGGGGGATCATATATAATATAGTATTGGACTTTTCACTGATCTGTCCACTGTAGGGACCTACAGGTCTCTTCACACTACATCATAGTCTGTTGTTAATAACTCACCAGCTCACTTGTGAATGTCCTTTATATATTTATTGTTAAATGCAGATAGGACAGAATTCTCCCGTTGTGCAGGGTTGAAATCAACCGTCAATTCGTTGATGGCTGTGGATATAAATGGAGGACACTAATTATCTGGGTATTGTGCTATGTCCGAGTTGGTCACTCATAACCCACTCCTTTATAATTAATTTTAAGATGATATATATGGGGTGGTTGCATCCAGTCCCCAGTTTATCTAATAAACAGGTTCAGAGATCCTATCAGAGTTACTGATAGACTGCATATTCTCCAGTGTTGTATTGGGTTGTAGTTTAATTAACACCCATAACAAAAGTACTCATTCTAACCTGCAGTACCAAAGGACAGACCCTTCTAGTCACATACCTTAGCTCCTCTGGTCAGCCTCCCTGTTTCTCCGTGCTTCCTCCTTCATTTCATTTCGAAGTGAAACAGACAAAAAACGGGGCCGCGTTTTTATGCTGACTCTGACTCGCGTAACCCGGAAGTTAATAGTACTCCGAGTTTCGAAAATAGGCAAAGGAAAATAGAATTAATACCTGGTTCTATCTTATTTACTCCATGTGCCTCAAAAGGACTATATCGTATTGTTCAGCCCCCTTTATGAAGCATTGTCGACCTCATTGCGCTCCCGGTATAGCGCTTAGTCCCGAGGACCCGGAAGTTGTTGTCTCTTCCCCGGCATATCGCAATAATACACATTTCCCGATGGATTACAATGGGATTGTGGGGAAATGGGGGCCTATTATTTGGCGGTATTTAGTTATTGGGGATTGTTTCCTCATACCCTGTTTCACATGCCCCGTTTATCTCGAATTTGTCATGTTTTATAAACGTGGCGGCCATCTTGGATTGGGGCGCTATCATCGTTACTCCTAACGAACATATCTAAACCTTAAATGCTCGTAGTTTACTGCTTCCACTATGTACAATTTATCATAAAAATACGTATACACCAAAAAACATTAAGTTGGAAACACATCTGTACAAAGACCTTACAGTTGGTAGAAAGGTGATGCATTAGTTATTAAACACATTAGTTATTGAGCACATTTAATGTTTTACTGGGTAAACATTTTGCTTTGTACCAGTTTTAATCTTACAACCTTTTTGCTGTGGCAGAAAAAAGGATAAAAGGATACATGTCAGGGCTATATGGCTGATTCAAATGATAATGGTCAACTGGCTGTCTCTATGGGATTAGCTAAACAACTTGCATCACTACATGCCAATTAACATATGATGAGGTAGGTGCCAAACAAAACCATAAAAAACGTTATCAATCTATTTATGATGGTAAAGGTCTTCAGGCTATCTCCACATTTTCTACATAAATAAACGTTCATTACAGGATACAGTTATATGCATAAACTCTTAGTATGACCATTCTGATCTAGGGGCGCTACATGGAGGGATGGTAGAATAGGGACCAAAAATAAAAATAATAGTCTCATAAAAATAATCTTTCCCATTCTTCTCTATTATTCAGCCCGGTTCTGAAGGTGTTGAAAAGGGACATGTAGAACTGCTCCCTCTTTTTTCTTTTTATATTATCATTACCTCCTCTGATACTATGGGTAATTGATTCTACGCCTCCCCATTTCAGATCCTCTATTTTGTGATTGTGAGTGATCCAGTGGTCCACTAGGGGAGCTGTAAGTTTTTTGGTTCTAATCGCGGATTTGTGCTCTGTAATCCTAGTTTTAATTTCTCGTGCTGTCTCGCCTATATATGCTTTATCGCATGGGCATTTGATCATATAGATCAAATTTTTGGTTTTGCAATTAATAAAGCTTTTGATCCTTTGCTTGACTCCATTATAGGTGATTGTGTTGCCCTTCAACTGTGATGTACAGTTACAGCACATATTGCATGTAAAGTTCCCTGTAGGTAGTGGATTGTTATCCATAGTACCTTGGGTAATATGACTATTTTCTTTAAAAGTATGGACTAGACAGTTTCTTATTGTTCTGTTTCTACGAAAGCTGAACATAGGTTTCGGTATACTGACATTCTGTCTATCGTTTAGTAGTGACCAGTTGCGGTTAATTATATTTTTAATTTGATTACTGACTGTACTATAGTTGGTGACAAAAATTAATTTATCTTTTGTATTGTCCTTTTTCTGTTTATCTTTATCAAACAATGCATTTCTGTCATAATATTTGGCACGTTTGTATGCCTTTTTGATCAAATTTTTGGGATAACCCCGATTTCTCAGTTTACTGGATAAGACCTCTGCATGTTTGTTAAAGTCCTGTATGTTGGAGCAGTTACGTCTTATTCTTAGATATTGGCCAAAAGGTATGTTATCCTTTTGGCTCCTTGGATGATTGCTTTTATAATGTAAAAGAGTATTCCTATCGGTAGGTTTGGTGTAAAGGTCAACACCAAGGGTTGCATTTTCTACTCGGATTTTAATGTCTAGGAATTCAATAGTTTTATTGTTGTAATTTTTGGTGAATTTGAGATTTCTGTCACCGCAGTTTAGCCAAAAAATAAACTCATTTAATGTCTCAAGGTTTCCTGTCCAAATAAAGAAAATGTCGTCGATGTACCTCGACCAGTGCGATATGTTTTCACTAAATGGCGCCATCTCATTAAATATGTGCTTGTCTTCAAAGGCCGCTACGTATAGGCAGGCCAAGCTTGGGGCACAGGTAGCCCCCATGCTGGTCCCCTTAATTTGTTTAAAAAAATCATTTTTGAATAAAAAAATGTTATTTTTTAAAATTATTTTTGCACAATCTAAGATGAAAGTTGCATGGTCAGTCAGGTCCTCATGTCCTGTTTTCAAGAGGCCCTCTAACATACTGATGGTATCATCCTGCGGGATGTTAGTGTAGAGGGCCTCTATATCAAGGGTAACTAACCATTGGTTGTTATGATCATATGGAAGGCCCTCGATTTTCTCAATCATGCAAGTGGTATCTTTAATGTATGCTTTTTGAGTCACCACTATCGGTTGGAGAAATTTATCTATGTATTTACTAAGTGGCTCTGTTATCGAATTGATACTCGAGACGATCGGGCGCATGGGAGGGTCTGCTAAGTTCTTATGAACTTTGGGAAGCCCATAGAGTGCTGGAATTATTGGTGCCTCGTTTTTTAAAAATTTATACTCGTCCGGACAGATTATATTGTCTTCTCTTGCATGATTTAGTAAGTTATTCACTATGAGGATCAGATCGTTCCACTCTTGTCTACTAGAGCGACAGTAGTGCTCAGTGTTGTTTAAAAGGAGCATCATCCTATTCTCATAGTCGTCAGTTTTCATGAGGACAATGCTACCGCCCTTATCTCCTGGTTTGATCGTTAGGTTGTTGTTATTTTCCAAATTATTTAGTGCTAATCTTTCATCTTTGGTCATGTTATTGCCACCTGAGATGGGGTGTGTTAACAGGTCGGTGATATTGCTTTCAACCACCCTTTCAAAAAGGTCTACTTGCTTATGAACCATATTTATATTGGGCGTCCACTCAGATTTGGGTTTTAAACCCGATTTGTTATCGGGGCCAATTCTTTGGGGTTTGTCTCTAAAAAAATCTTGCAGCCTAATTTTTCTGAAAAATCCTTTAAGGTCTCTTTCTAGGTTATACTTATCTATCTTAGTGCTTAAGGCAAAACCCAAGCCTTTTTCGAGAACATCTTTTTCGGTTTGGGTTAGACTGATCTCAGATAGGTTTATGATTGCTGCCTTTTGTTTTAGTCCCATTTGGGCTGGCTCCTCGTGTAATATCTTTTCTGTTGTTGAGGTTGATGGTAAAACTTCCCTCTCCCGTTGCCTCTCGTCTGGTTCTAATGGGTCTGGTGGTTCCCTCGTCCCCTTTGTCCTAAAAAAGACAATGATTCCCTATTGGGAGTTGAAGTGGATTCCCCTGTTTTATTCTTGTCACTTGTATTGTCGTTCTCAGAATCCGTGCTCGTATAAGACGAATCCGTGAACGTCACTCTTTTTTTAGGGTATGTTCGTCGTGGATGTTGCCATTGGTTTCGATTGTGGAAATTTTCTCTCGGGCGGTCAAAAAAATCTAATTGGGTATAGGGATACACTATCTCTGTGTTGTAATTCGCCACATCCTTGTTAAATTTATTGCTCTTTTTCCCAAAAAGATAGTCCCTATAACCCGAGACCTCCTTCTCGATTTCCTCGAGTTTCTTTTTTGCCTCTTCATAAGCTGTAGTATCTAATTTCGCTTCTAACTCACCAATCTCTTTCTTTTCTATTATTAGAATGGCATTCGCAGTCTCTATTATTAGTAGCATCCAATCCCTGCTACATCTGTTCGCAATCAGGGTCCAGTTCTCTATCAATTTCTCGTGTCGTATAAACACGCCAGGTTCATTTTTGATTTGTAACCCCCTGGGGATTATGCCTTTCTTTAAATAATCGATCAGGAAGTCCGCGTGTAATTGTGTGCGGACTAGTTTCTTTTTCTTATTCCATAATTCTTTCCATTTATCTTCGTCATTATTTATGTTTGTAATGGATGTATAATTTTTTGAGGTACCATTAACAATTTTATTGAATTCATCTTCGGAAAACCCGTAGGTTTTTAGAGCGTCAATTTGAAATTGGATACGCCTAAAGGGTTATGATGACCCGAACGGATATGTTCAAAAAGTATACCTCCCAGCTAACAAGCTGTGCAATTAACCATCAACGTAAATGGAGGTTCCCCAATGATCTGTATTACAGGGAGGGGGAAATTCAGTCAGAAGAAGAGAGTCCCTGTTAGGGTGTGGCAGACAAGGATTGCTGGAGAAAAGACTAAGGGGAGGTTGAACAGTGTAATTTCTATAAGCTATATCACAAAACATCCATATCAGGCTCTATCAGGTATGCAGTACACTATGACTCAAACAATAACTAACAATGATGCAAGAAATTTATAAAAATACGAAAATTTTAATATAGGCCTCCCACTTGGGTCACAATCTAAAACATAATTCAGACATTTATTAAAAATAACATTCAGGATAGCAGCACATGTAAAAAAATATACAGTCAAAAAGCTTTAAAAAGGTCGATGCGGCGTTTCGGTGTCACTTTATCTTGGCACCTTCATCAGGACATTTAAGTCTTTTGACTTTGTATCTATGAATAAATAACAATATTTTAGTATACTGTTGTACTACATTTTATACATATACTAGTCGTTTACCTAATGTGTACAATTTACTAACACTCTACTAACAACTCCCCTGGTTCAACGAACCTGTTTTCTCGTTTCAATTAGAATGACAAGTTGGTACTCTTAGCTATGGTGTACCTAAGCTGAGTATTTACAAATCAATACTTTTGTAATTATACAGCATCTATATGTACCTGTATTTTAGGTTGAGGAAGCTTTTCAGTTGCTATCCACTTTGCAAGATTAATCAAGGGATGTGCCCGGTTCTTTATTGGTCCGGTTTTATAATACACACAGTTCAACTCTATAAAAAATAAATAAACAGATCCAAATTGGCCTATGCTTTATCCCAGTTCACAAAATTGACAGTGCATCCCCAGCCAATCACACTAGTTACCTTAGTGATGGAGTTTGTTTTTTATAAATATGCACGGAGAAACCACCGTTGGGGATCGATGTAGATTATTCAAAGGCTGTGGTAATCTGAATATGAAAGAAAGGGGGATCATATATAATATAGTATTGGACTTTTCACTGATCTGTCCACTGTAGGGACCTACAGGTCTCTTCACACTACATCATAGTCTGTTGTTAATAACTCACCAGCTCACTTGTGAATGTCCTTTATATATTTATTGTTAAATGCAGATAGGACAGAATTCTCCCGTTGTGCAGGGTTGAAATCAACCGTCAATTCGTTGATGGCTGTGGATATAAATGGAGGACACTAATTATCTGGGTATTGTGCTATGTCCGAGTTGGTCACTCATAACCCACTCCTTTATAATTAATTTTAAGATGATATATATGGGGTGGTTGCATCCAGTCCCCAGTTTATCTAATAAACAGGTTCAGAGATCCTATCAGAGTTACTGATAGACTGCATATTCTCCAGTGTTGTATTGGGTTGTAGTTTAATTAACACCCATAACAAAAGTACTCATTCTAACCTGCAGTACCAAAGGACAGACCCTTCTAGTCACATACCTTAGCTCCTCTGGTCGGCCTCCCTGTTTCTCCGTGCTTCCTCCTTCATTTCATTTCAAAGTGAAACAGACAAAAAACGGGGCCTTAAGCACTAAGATAGATAAGTATAACCTAGAAAGAGACCTTAAAGGATTTTTTAGAAAAATTAGGCTGCAAGATTTTTTTAGAGACAAACCCCAAAGAATTGGCCCCGATAACAAATCGAGTTTAAAACCCAAATCTGAGTGGACGCCCAATATAAATATGGTTCATAAGCAAGTAGACCTTTTTGAAAGGGTGGTTGAAAGCAATATCACCGACCTGTTAACACACCCCATCTCAGGTGGCAATAACATGACCAAAGATGAAAGATTAGCACTAAATAATTTGGAAAATAACAACAACCTAACGATCAAACCAGGAGAAAAGGGCGGTAGCATTGTCCTCATGAAAACTGACGACTATGAGAATAGGATGATGCTCCTTTTAAACAACACTGAGCACTACTGTCGCTCTAGTAGACAAGAGTGGCACGATCTGATCCTCATAGTGAATAACTTACTAAATCATGCAAGAGAAGACAATATAATCTGTCCGGACGAGTATAAATTTTTAAAAAACGAGGCACCAATAATTCCAGCACTCTATGGGCTTCCCAAAGTTCATAAGAACTTAGCAGAGCCTCCCATGAGCCCGATCGTCTCGAGTATCAATTCGATAACAGAGCCACTTAGTAAATACATAGATAAATTTCTCCAACCGATAGTGGTGACTCAAAAAGCATACATTAAAGATACCACTTGCATGATTGAGAAAATCGAGGGCCTTCCATATGATCATAACAACCAATGGTTAGTTACCCTTGATATAGAGGCCCTCTACACTAACATCCCGCAGGATGATACCATCAGTATGTTAGAGGGCCTCTTGAAAACAGGACATGAGGACCTGACTGACCATGCAACTTTCATCTTAGATTGTGCAAAAATAATTTTAAAAAATAATATTTTTTTATTCAAAAATGATTTTTTTAAACAAATTAAGGGGACCAGCATGGGGGCTACCTGTGCCCCAAGCTTGGCCTGCCTATACGTAGCGGCCTTTGAAGACAAGCACATATTTAATGAGATGGCGCCATTTAGTGAAAACATATCGCACTGGTCGAGGTACATCGACGACATTTTCTTTATTTGGACAGGAAACCTTGAGACATTAAATGAGTTTATTTTTTGGCTAAACTGCGGTGACAGAAATCTCAAATTCACCAAAAATTACAACAATAAAACTATTGAATTCCTAGACATTAAAATCCGAGTAGAAAATGCAACCCTTGGTGTTGACCTTTACACCAAACCTACCGATAGGATACTCTTTTACATTATAAAAGCAATCATCCAAGGAGCCAAAAGGATAACATACCTTTTGGCCAATATCTAAGAATAAGACGTAACTGCTCCAACATACAGGACTTTAACAAACATGCAGAGGTCTTATCCAGTAAACTGAGAAATCGGGGTTATCCCAAAAATTTTATCAAAAAGGCATACAAACGTGCCAAATATTATGACAGAAATGCATTGTTTGATAAAGATAAACAGAAAAAGGACAATACAAAAGATAAATTAATTTTTGTCACCAACTATAGTACAGTCAGTAATCAAATTAAAAATATAATTAACCGCAACTGGTCACTACTAAACGATAGACAGAATGTCAGTATACCGAAACCTATGTTCAGCTTTCGTAGAAACAGAACAATAAGAAACTGTCTAGTCCATACTTTTAAAGAAAATAGTCGTATTACCCAAGGTACTATGGATAACAATCCACTACCTACAGGGAACTTTACATGCAATATGTGCTGTAACTGTATATCACAGTTGAAGGGCAACACAATCACCTATAATGGAGTCAAGCACAGGATCAAAAGCTTTATTAATTGCAAAACCAAAAATTTGATCTATATGATCAAATGCCCATGCGATAAAGCATATATAGGCGAGACAGCACGAGAAATTAAAACTAGGATTACAGAGCACAAATCCGCGATTAGAACCAAAAAACTTACAGCTCCCCTAGTGGACCACTGGATCACTCACAATCACAAAATAGAGGATCTGAAATGGGGAGGCGTAGAATCAATTACCCATAGTATCAGAGGAGGTAATGATAATATAAAAAGAAAAAAGAGGGAGCAGTTCTACATGTCCCTTTTCAACACCTTCAGAACCGGGCTGAATAATAGAGAAGAATGGGAAAGATTATTTTTATGAGACTATTATTTTTATTTTTGGTCCCTATTCTACCATCCCTCCATGTAGCGCCCCTAGATCAGAATGGTCATACTAAGAGTTTATGCATATAACTGTATCCTGTAATGAACGTTTATTTATGTAGAAAATGTGGAGATAGCCTGAAGACCTTTACCATCATAAATAGATTGATAACGTTTTTTATGGTTTTGTTTGGCACCTACCTCATCATATGTTAATTGGCATGTAGTGATGCAAGTTGTTTAGCTAATCCCATAGAGACAGCCAGTTGACCATTATCATTTGAATCAGCCATATAGCCCTGACATGTATCCTTTTATCCTTTTTTCTGCCACAGCAAAAAGGTTGTAAGATTAAAACTGGTACAAAGCAAAATGTTTACCCAGTAAAACATTAAATGTGCTCAATAACTAATGTGTTTAATAACTAATGCATCACCTTTCTACCAACTGTAAGGTCTTTGTACAGATGTGTTTCCAACTTAATGTTTTTTGGTGTATACGTATTTTTATGATAAATTGTACATAGTGGAAGCAGTAAACTACGAGCATTTAAGGTTTAGATATGTTCGTTAGGAGTAACGATGATAGCGCCCAATCCAAGATGGCCGCCACGTTTATAAAACATGACAAATTCGAGATAAACGGGGCATGCGAAACAGGGTATGAGGAAACAATCCCCAATAACTAAATACCGCCAAATAATAGGCCCCCATTTCCCCACAATCCCGTTGTAATCCATCGGGAAATGTGTATTATTGCGATATGCCGGGGAAGAGACAACAACTTCCGGGTCCTCGGGACTAAGCGCTATACCGGGAGCGCAATGAGGTCGACAATGCTTCATAAAGGGGGCTGAACAATACAATATAGTCCTTTTGAGGCACATGGAGTAAATAAGATAGAACCAGGTATTAATTCTATTTTCCTTTGCCTATTTTCGAAACTCGGAGTACTATTAACTTCCGGGTTACGCGAGTCAGAGTCAGCATAAAAACGCGGCCCCGTTTTTTGTCTGTTTCACTTCGAAATGAAATGAAGGAGGAAGCACGGAGAAACAGGGAGGCCGACCAGAGGAGCTAAGGTATGTGACTAGAAGGGTCTGTCCTTTGGTACTGCAGGTTAGAATGAGTACTTTTGTTATGGGTGTTAATTAAACTACAACCCAATACAACACTGGAGAATATGCAGTCTATCAGTAACTCTGATAGGATCTCTGAACCTGTTTATTAGATAAACTGGGGACTGGATGCAACCACCCCATATATATCATCTTAAAATTAATTATAAAGGAGTGGGTTATGAGTGACCAACTCGGACATAGCACAATACCCAGATAATTAGTGTCCTCCATTTATATCCACAGCCATCAACGAATTGACGGTTGATTTCAACCCTGCACAACGGGAGAATTCTGTCCTATCTGCATTTAACAATAAATATATAAAGGACATTCACAAGTGAGCTGGTGAGTTATTAACAACAGACTATGATGTAGTGTGAAGAGACCTGTAGGTCCCTACAGTGGACAGATCAGTGAAAAGTCCAATACTATATTATATATGATCCCCCTTTCTTTCATATTCAGATTACCACAGCCTTTGAATAATCTACATCGATCCCCAACGGTGGTTTCTCCGTGCATATTTATAAAAAACAAACTCCATCACTAAGGTAACTAGTGTGATTGGCTGGGGATGCACTGTCAATTTTGTGAACTGGGATAAAGCATAGGCCAATTTGGATCTGTTTATTTAATTTTTTATAGAGTTGAACTGTGTGTATTATAAAACCGGACCAATAAAGAACCGGGCACATCCCTTGATTAATCTTGCAAAGTGGATAGCAACTGAAAAGCTTCCTCAACCTAAAATACAGGTACATATAGATGCTGTATAATTACAAAAGTATTGATTTGTAAATACTCAGCTTAGGTACACCATAGCTAAGAGTACCAACTTGTCATTCTAATTGAAACGAGAAAACAGGTTCGTTGAACCAGGGGAGTTGTTAGTAGAGTGTTAGTAAATTGTGCACATTAGGTAAACGACTAGTATATGTATAAAATGTAGTACAACAGTATACTAAAATATTGTTATTTATTCATAGATACAAAGTCAAAAGACTTAAATGTCCTGATGAAGGTGCCAAGATAAAGTGACACCGAAACGCCGCGTCGACCTTTTTAAAGCTTTTTGACTGTATATTTTTTTACATGTGCTGCTATCCTGAATGTTATTTTTAATAAATGTCTGAATTATGTTTTAGATTGTGACCCAAGTGGGAGGCCTATATTAAAATTTTCGTATTTTTATAAATTTCTTGCATCATTGTTAGTTATTGTTTGAGTCATAGTGTACTGCATACCTGATAGAGCCTGATATGGATGTTTTGTGATATAGCTTATAGAAATTACACTGTTCAACCTCCCCTTAGTCTTTTCTCCAGCAATCCTTGTCTGCCACACCCTAACAGGGACTCTCTTCTTCTGACTGAATTTCCCCCTCCCTGTAATACGGATCATTGGGGAACCTCCATTTACGTTGATGATTCTATATAAGATACCTTTGTTCAAAAAATATATTTCACCTATTAGAAAGTTGGCATTTTCCTACCTAAGCCAAATGTGCCTTTCTACCAGTCTTATTGGTTATATGACTGTTGAAGGCTCTCCTGTGGTGTGATGTGTATTCCTTTCATACAGGAGACCAGAGGGTCCTGGATGTAAAGTGAGTGGGTCTTCCAGACAGATGGCCGGGGAGGAGTTGTTCTCTGTCCCGATTACTTTTCGAAGGAACATGCCTACAGCACATATAAAAGAACCTGACACAAGGCCTGCCCTTCCTTTGACCCCCCCTAGCCAGGTTGGACTCAATCATAGAGAAGAGGAAAGAAATGGACAGAACTAGTTTGGGAGTAGGCCAGGGATTGCCCCCTCACACACAGGCTAACACAGTGTATAAAAGTGGCACCCTTAGAACCTAGAATCAGAAAATTCCTTGACCTCAAAGTTTCAGTAGAACGGTTGTCCTGCTGTCTGAAGAAGGAAGATTAGACCTGCTTGCCTTTTACCCAGTATTCCTGAAGTGACTCCAAGGGTCAGTTGAATGAGCTCCTGGTTGAGCTGCAAGGACACAACAAGCTTCCAGAGACCTCTCCTGCCAAGTCTTGGTTTCTTGGCTGGTGTCAAAATGTGTACCTTCAACCTTCAAATTGCAAGAATTGGAGTTCAGGTAAAATTTTGGTGATTCTAGACTCCTTCATGGTTAAAGACTATGGACTTCACCCACATGGAGCTCTTTGCATCGACAATAAGCCCCCTTGTTTCACACCAACACAATGCTCTGACCGGCACCCAGCCCTTTGCACCGACTGCCGCTCTGCCTGGATCTGATCTAAGTTACAAGGTAAACTTTCCACCCAGATAAACCGGTTCTCCGTTTCTGACTCGCACTCCTTTGTTATCTGCCTGAACTTCTGACTTTGAGCCAGCTGAGATAACACTGATTGGCGCTATGTGCTCCTTTTTACTTAAAATTTTAAAATTTCATATCTCCAGTTCGACTTCTTGGATTGTTGTCTTGTTGGTGTCATTTTATTTATTTAAATATATTCTATGTTTCTAAATCGGTTTGGGATTTTTCTTGTGTTTGGTTATCACTCTATGTATTATTGTTTGGGTGCTGCATAAATACTTTCCACATTGGCTCTAGGTTAAGTATGAATGCTTTTGTGCCAAGCTACTAGAGGATTAAACACAGGTTTATTCAGTGACTTCTGTGGTTCACCCTGATAAGGATTGTATTTATTACTCTCACCCTTCTCAACTAATAACCAAACTTCTTACAGTCCGCAAGGGATTTCAAATCGGTCACAAAGGAAAAACATTGATCTTGACTGAACCAAAAGACTGAGAATCCTACACCTCCAACCTAAACCAAACTGTGATTAATACAATTATGGATTTGCCACATAATCCATCATCTGCTAAATACCTGCAGATTTTAACAAAAAAATATTTCTAGTTCAAATGGTTCAAAAGTTACTAAAAACGCAGTGACATGTTGCAACGCAGTGGAAGGCCCTTTACAAAGGTTGACTAGTAACCTTTCTTTGGCTTGTTGCTATATATTAGGCGTTAAACTGCTACTAATGAGGTGCAACCTAGGCCCAGAGATTAACAAGTATAAAAATTATAAAATATTACTATCACAAATTGTGCCGCAATATGCCACATAGTTTGCCTTTTCTTTACGCATAATTTAGTCAACCCTGCCACTTAATTTAGCCCTTCCCTGCCGCATAATTCCAGTGGCCTTGGCTATAACAGCCTCCCCCTCACACATGCACAATCTAGTCAGCAGAGCCCCACATCTGCTGCTACGGCAACATGGCATCTTTTATATGCAAACAAGTGATCATTTGTTTTCATGGAAAAGCTGTCACATGCCAAGCAATTAGTGGAAGAGCGAGACATTGGGGTGCCTCTCTGGTGCACCCTATGGGTGATCCACTCCTGCAACGAATTGTATATCGTAAACATATACGCACCGACTGACAACTCCATAGAATATTGGCAATTATTAGATAGAACATTGTTAGATCTAACTGAGGACATTGGAATAATTGTGGGATGTGATTTTAGTCTGCCTTTGAGTGGTATTCTTGACAGTATATTCAAGACCAAATTTGTAGACAACAAATCTCATGCAGTAATAAGGAAATTTTGCAGCAACCAAAATGTAATTAACATTTGGAGTCTATGTAACCCTTCAGGTAGTGACAACACCTTCTACTGAACCCCACAGCTCCATATCAAGAATTGATTACCTATGGGTGGAAAAGAACCTGACTCCGCTCACTCTAAATCCCAGAATTGATCCAATTGTTGCATTCGACCATGCATGTATCTTAGTAGAAGTTAAAATATAAGACACTTTACCACCACCTAAGCTTTGGAGTCTGACTAATTCCCTCCTGGAAGACATAGACACAAAGAATACAATTTTAGAGGCAGTTTGACATTTTCTGAAAGAGAATAATATGACTGACACCTCGCCGGTAATAATATAGGATGCCTTTAAAGCTACCATGAGGGGTATAATGATAAATCTGATGCCAACCAAAAATAAAGTTATCAACAAGAATCTCCTACAATTTAAGTCAGACATTTAAAAAGCTTGAAATACAATGAAGACACACAAAAGGCTCAACAGCACTACTGCAACTGAAAACACTAAAGTACAAATATAACAGAATTATAAGCCAGAAAATTCAAAAATGGAAAGACCTACACAAAGCAGAGAAAAACTGTGAAAGAAACAGGGCAGAAATTATTGGTAAATTACATGAAATATATGAAAAACAAAGCTAGAATGTTTGCAATTAGAAACAAAAAAGGAACTGCACAACACAAGACATTCTCAGAACCTTCCAAGATTTCTAAATCATCCTATATAACCTGGATCAGACAATCACCAATACAGATTGTATGAGCTATTTGGATAATAAGCCCCTACCCATTATAGGCCAAGAAGAGAGCTCCTATCTTAACAAACCAATTGAAATAAATGAAATAATCAGAGCCATTTGTAGTGTCCAAGTAAAGAAAGACAGTGAAACAATGAAGATTTTGGATCCTACATCTACCCAGCCCGGATCTCAACAACAGGGAAAACAGAAAAAGTTGGCTGGACAGGAAGAATGCTCAAAGAAATTCTACAGCCACGTAGTCAATACGTACCACGTGACCACTGGAATATTATTCCAAACACATTTATTTTATCGTTTTTTTAAAGTTTCTTAAAGTTCCAAAAAACAAGCACAAACAAAATGACCATCAGAACAGTGGGTTCATGTACACAGTATCTACAAAAATAAAATTTTTCAAATATACAATATTTACAACAATCGAATCAAACGAAACAAATAATGACACACCCAAAACAATAAAGCATATAATGTTTCAATTAAATTGCAGTTATGTACAGTGCAATAATGATGCATGAAACAAAGAGGAGAACCAGTCCTTAGAATAATAAACCCAAGGGACAGGCGGGATTGAGATGGAAATAGGTGCCTGCCTGTCTACCAAAACCTGTGGTCAAGTATTTCTTGAGGGTTACACTGCTAGGGTCCAGAATAATGAGATTAGTTGTATCCTAGCGGCACCCTTTGAGATTGCCACAGGGTGGGAATGTCGACGCGTTTCGAACCAGGATGTTGTAGGTTCTCTTCAGGACAGGGACTGGGGACAATAAATCTGTAAAAACATACGGAGTGGGTGTCAAATATATCTCATAGGACTATGACAGTCTACTCTTGAATTGGGTTACGTGCCGAGGCGCCCCCATCGCTCGCTGTTTGTTTGGAGTTCAGGTAGGAACGGTCTCCCTGGCTCTTTGCCTACGACTGGTGGGCTGTACTCGGTTTTTCATAATCGGCTGTCTCACTGACCCTGGATTTTTAATTAATAGCGTATTTTTTCTTGTGGCCACTCCCTCAGATATTATTACCTTCATTGCAAAATGAGAGCGGCCCATCAACCCTGAGTGTGCACCGCGTTGCGGGCATCACGTTTGCAGCTCATCAGTGTGTAGATTGCAGGTATGATTCACATTCGTTAAGGCTCCACGCTAATCCATTGCTATGCCAATTGTCCCATACGCAACGGGTCACTGACCGTGCTGAGTATTTTTTATATGTTTTTTCAGCCTTGAATGCCTTTTTGTGACTTACCCACACTACGGCATCTCTTGCGGCCTTGTGCAGGTAAATACTCCCCCCTTTTTCTTTGGAGCCAGAGTAGACTGTCATAGTACTATGAGATATATTTGACACCCACTCCGTATGTTTTTACAGATTTATTGTCCCCAGTCCCTGTCCTGAAGAGAACCTACAACATCCTGGTTCGAAACGCGTCGACATTCCCACCCTGTGGCAATCTCAAAGGGTGCCGCTAGGATACAACTAATCTCATTATTCTGGACCCTAGCAGTGTAACCCTCAAGAAATACTTGACCACAGGTTTTGGTAGACAGGCAGGCACCTATTTCCATCTCAATCCCGCCTGTCCCTTGGGTTTATTATTCTAAGGACTGGTTCTCCTCTTTGTTTCATGCATCATTATTGCACTGTACATAACTGCAATTTAATTGAAACATTATATGCTTTATTGTTTTGGGTGTGTCATTATTTGTTTCGTTTGATTCGATTGTTGTAAATATTGTATATTTGAAAAAATGTATTTTTGTAGATACTGTGTACATGAACCCACTGTTCTGATGGTCATTTTGTTTGTGCTTGTTTTTTGGAACTTTAAGAAACTTTAAAAAAACGATAAAATAAATGTGTTTGGAATAATAATCCAGTGGTCACGTGGTACGTATTGACTACGTGGCTGTAGAATTTCTTTGAGAATTCTTCCTGTCCAGCCAACTTTTTCTGGTTTCCCCAAGTAAAGAAAGAGCCAGCCTAGATGGCTTCTCAGGGACATTTTTAACATTCACTGATGAGGTTGCAGGACCTATAGAAGCTCTATTCCACCACTTTAAAAAGGCAGGAATGATATTGGGTACGGCTGTCAATGTAAATATAGTGGTCATCCCGAAAGAAAAGAAGGACCATCTAGATAGTAAAATGTTTAGGCCCATTTCACTGATCAATGTTGACTGCAAAATGTATGCAAAAATCGTAACCTTTAGATTAGAGAAGGGCTTGTCACTCAACCTCTTTCCTCAGACAGGATTTCTTAAAGGGTGCCTGGCTGCAAATAATATTAGGATGTTTTGCCTACAGAGTGTTTTGGTCATTTGTATGTTTCTCACACTACCATATAAGGGGGTATATTATCAAGCCTGGGCAATAACATTATCGCCGCTTTATCCGCAGGAAACTGCCGATAAAGTGGCAATAATGGGCTTGATAATATGCATTATGGAATTCCAATTGAAGCTCATGTTAAATGTGAAGGACATCTAACATGAGCTTCGATTGGCATTCCATAGAGCATATTATCAAGCCCATTATCGCCACTTTATCGGCAGTTTCCTGCCGATAAAGCGGCAATAATGTTATCGCCCAGTCTTGATAATATGCCCCATGATTGTATACTCTTACAATAATCGTTGAACTCAAACATATTAACTATTTACAATTGATTGTTTGGTGATACATAATGCTTGTAACCCTGAATCTTGTATTTAATCGCTGCATCATTCCTTTAAAAACAAATACAACTATTTGAGTTTGAAAAAGTAATTTGCTTGTGTTTGATATATAGCAGTACACACTTTTACCCCTCTGACCCTCGGGGCTGCAGGCCAACTTTTAAATATAATTGTCACTTCATTGCACAAAACAATATCTTCATACATTAGTAATCCGAACAGGCAACTCTTATTTCGTGTAGTTGCATTTGAACTAGACCTTTCATATATCATAATCTACATGTCTTTCATTTTCCATGAAATTATGGCACTTGACCCAGAGGAAGTAAACCAAAATCTTGTGCTGGTTGCTGGTTTGTCATACATGTTGCTATGGTGAACTCCAGAACTTTTGAAAGGTTTTGGATTTGTAAAATAAGTTGCTCACAAATATATGCTAATTCATATGTACAAGCTCCTTTAAACTGTAATGTTCTATACTTTATTATCATTGTGTGAGGTTTGTAGGCTGAAGCACCATGTTTTAAAATATCTCAGTAGCTAACAAGGTGACCCTGTTCGTACCATTTCATAATTAGTTATGGGTTGGTAGAAAGTTAGATACATTAAATGTATTGGCCTTTAAAATCAATGTCTTAATGATTCTATTTGATAGTATAAGAGTATTCAATAGATTTTGTAACAAAGGTGTGCAAATCTATCCACTTTAAAAAATCGGCACTTGTTCTGGAAATAATATGATCTACACCAAAAGACATTTTGTGTCTCCTTGGTCTTCAATATTTTACATTTGAAAATAGTTTCTTGTATAAATAGTATCTTACCTTATTTTTATTTGGAAATATGTAAATTTCCTGTGTTCCAATTATAAATGCATTACCATATTATTCTTGTGTTGTAGAAAAGTAGTATTTGAAAAACTATATTAGTTCACAGAGGTTAATAGTAATGTGAATAAAGATATCCAACATTTTTGAGTGTTTGTTCTCTATGTGTTATTGTTTATAATTGCTATTTCCCTATTCAATATCATATCCTTGTTTAAACAGAGTTTTAAATGAATGTGCTTTTCTAAGGTTAATAAAGCATTGGAGTTAATTGAAATTGTTCTTCTGCTGTATATTTAATTAATTTATAGTATTACTGTACTAAGAGATACTGAATGTCGGTACATTAAATAGTGACTATTGAATTCATATATAGTTTACTCTGACTAGTCGTTGGCAAGCATGCATGAATACCAAACAAATATTATTCTATTATTTAAAAGCTGCACCAAAACACTTTAGTTTAACCATCTGTAATTTTATGTCCAAAGCCTACGCTGTAAAGCATTGTGCAATACGAATGAAAGTTATGAAAGACAGTTTGTTGCATCTACTGTTGCTTTTTCAGTTAATCACTTTTACTTTTTCTAGCAATCTGATGATTTGTACTTGTTTAGTCAAATTGATGGCACCGTGCAAAGGAAAAGACCCATCTGTATTTTAATTTTCACCTTCTAAGTTCCCTCCTGACATCTTGAATGTTTGTCCTCTCGGTGAGCTTGCTTTGTGTCAGATTTTGTGGCAATTGAATCGCACTGTCTTGACAGTGGGTCGACCAGTGGGTCAGGGATTGACAGCTCTAAGATCAGAGCCCCTAAGACTCACCCTGGTGAGACCACTTCTGGCCTGCGGCAGGGGGGGCTCCATGCGCTGTCACACAGACAGAGGGTTGGAGACCTGCACCAGGCAGACTCTAGGACAACACATTCAGAATGAGTTTTCCTTGGGTGGGGTCGTTGTACTCCCCTTGAAGTCCTGGCTTGTCTGGCACATGTTCTTAGCACGGGTTCAGACCCTGGGTTGAAAGACCAGTTTCAGAATACTACCCCTGAACTGGTGGAAGGCGAGTGGATGAAAGGTGCCAGTCACCTGGGGCGGCTTCCCCCCACTCTGAGAGACCACAGAGGCCCCTGGATAATAATAATAATAATAAATAACAATATTAAAAAGATATTTATAAAGCACGCAGCTACCCCAAACGGGGTGTCCCGATGCTTTCACTGACAGCAACAGAGGTAGAGGTATGTACACATCTAGTCATTGCGACTAAAAAGCCAGGTCTTCAAGGCCTTTCTAAATTCCTGTTCGGAATGCATAGTGCGTGATAGAACAGGTAGATTGTTCCAGCATTTAGTGGTACCCACCTTGAATGTCCTTCCCCCCATTCCTGCGTTCGCGAAACTAGGGGGTGGTGAGGTATCGTTTGTGGTTGGACCTTAGAGATCTGTCCTGCTGGTAGGGGCGAAGTCTCTTCCTCAGGTAGTTGGACCCTCTACCTTGATACGCCCGAAAAGCAAACGTAAGGGCCTTAAATTCAATGCTTTTGGCTACCGGAAGCCAATGGAGTTGTCTAAGATGAGGAGCAATACGTTGTCGGAGCGGGACCTTGTAGACCAATTTAGCTGCCACTTTTTTATTATCTGGAGTCTATGGATCAGGCCAATTGGAAAACCCATGTAAAGTCCATTAGCGTAATGGATGTGGGAGGTGATTAATGCATGGACAAAGGCTTTGCAAGCTGAGTCTGGCGAGAAATCAATACGTTTTGTAATGGTTTTCATTTAGCCAAAGCAGGACACAGATACCAGTTGAACATGGGTAGCGAGGGACAGGTCTTTGTCCCACCCGACTCCTAAATTCTTGACTGAGTCCTTAGTTGTGGGGGCAGATCCTAGTTCAGCTGGCCACCATAAGGCCGTAGGGGGTGGTACAACTTAGCTAAAAAACAAGACTTCTGTCTTGTTGGTGTTAAGATTTAAGAAGTTGCTGCTCATTCAGGCAGAAATGCCTTTACGGCACTCTTTTAGTGGGTCAAAGGTGGATGCCCGCACCCCGCTGAAGGTGTACATCAGTTGAGTATCATCCATGTAGGATGTCACCTTGATCCCCGTTTTGGTGATGAGCTCCGCCATTGGTGTCAAGTAGATATTAAAAAGTAACGGGCTCAGGACTAATCACTGTGGCACCCCACATTTTAGTGGTTTAGCGTGGGAGGAGAAAGAGTGGATCAAGACCTGTTGTTCTTGGTCATGCAGGTAAGACGCGATCCAGTTCAGCGTCGTCCCCTGGATACCAATCCGTTTAAGGGTATCCAGTAAGATGGAATGGGACACCGTGTCAAATGCCGCTGAAAGGTCGAGAAGCATCTGCATGGCAGTGGAGCCTCCATCCACCGCCCAGCGAATGGAGTCAGCCATCTCAATCATTTCCGATTTTGTACTGAAGCCATGGCTTTGGTCCTGGCTGTTGACACTGACAGCTGTCAGTGGCCTCTGTTGGTTGCTGTCCTTGTGGACAGAGTATTACCTGGGCTGGAAACAGAAGTCAGATCCAAGGGGTGGAATGGGCCACAACGCTTTGTTGGCCATGGTGGTACTATGTGCCTACTGGGATGCATCTCTGACCAGATTAAAGTTAGGTGCTCCACAGAGGAGAAGGGTTCCCCAAGGGTCAGTTCAGTGGCACCAGAGAGTATAGGCAGACGGATCCAATTGGGTTCAGAAAGGCCTAAGCACTGGCAAGTGCCCCAGCAGGAGAGGGACATTGTCCAAGTTCTATTGCCAGAAGCAGGGAAATCCATTAATGTATTGCTTAGTCTACTCTGGCTTTAGGCTGGAGGGGGGGTCATGTTGGAAAATGGCCCTCTCTGAAGGGTCACCCCAAAGGTTTTGCCTTCCTCCTCCTCTTTTTTTGACCACCTCTTTGTTGGCTTTAGGACTTAGTTTACCTGTAAATCCCTGTAAAGTAGTATATCATACACCCAGGGCCTGTAACCTAAATACTACTAGTAGGCCTGATTATTGAAAGTGAGGGTACCCCCTATACCATTGATCTTGGGTATTTTGTTCACACAGATACATTATCCAACCATATCTCTTATCCTCACTAATGACCTCTGTACATGTAAACCTTTTATCGTTGAGCCTACAGCTACCATATCTATTGTTCAAATCAATTTATGCACCCAGTGTATACCAATGAAAAGAGAGAAAACAAGACATTTACAAGTTATGTTTATCGTCCGATGTCTCTTTTATAGACTTCAAAACATCAACACTCAGTTGCGTGCTGCAGGCAAATAATTTATACTTTCTATAAATACTTAATACCGCAAAAAAAACGGTAGTATAGTTCCTATATTCCCAATAGGCTCTGCGCATTGGAATAACATAAACGATACTTTAGACGTAGGACAGAGGTCATCTAGGTCTCTACTGAATATGTTAGACTTAATTAGGTATGCCAGCTAGCTCAGAGATCACTAGAAACTTTCTCAAATGAACAGGAAGGAGTTAACTTTCCTGAATAGACAAGAAGGGATTCGTTTCTGACAACCGCATAAACATGACAACTTTGCTCCCCCCAGAATAAGGAGTATATCTCCAGAATCGTGGAAAACAATAGACAACTATTTCACTCAGTCAATCGTGCATGCTTAGTTTCACCAGGAGTACAGAGAAATAGAGAGACGGGCATTTTCAATAAAAGTTATTTATTGAGCAGTCCTCTTTCTCGTGCAAGAGAAGTGAATTGCCACAATTGCAATACTTGTCATAAAGTAAAGTGCGTACAGTAAAAGGAGCATTATGAAATAATACTGTAAAAGCATTTATATGGTTTCTAAGCCATAAGATACTTAAAACGGAGAAAATATATACATACATAAAATCATTGACTAAACGTGCTTCTAAGATACGCCTACCCCGGTGTACCTAACCTAAGCCTAGTACATGGGAAGGAGTAAGTGAGCTGCAGTTTTAGTTAAGTTAGTTTTTGCCAAGAATCTAAATCAAGAATTCTCTGAGGATCTAATCAGCTCCGTACCTTGGTTATAGAATGAAGGAGGTTTTGTATCTCGTTCTCAGGACTCGATCTCCCAGTAACCCGCAAGGGTGACTGGAAACATTGGAGCTGGATTTCTCGGCAGGAGAAAAGACAGCGTCTCTCTCAGTGCGTCAATGGGAGGGTCGGCTTCCTTTGGCTCTCGTTACAGCTGGGCTTCGGGTAAGTAGATAGCCGATCTGCTCCAAATCACAGTCTCTTTGTTAGGGCAGCTGCTGGTATATTTATTCCTGGAAGGTACCGAGTTTGACGTAAGGTTGGACATAAGACGTCACTAAGAACTTACAGTTCTTTCAGGACTCCAAGAGTTCTTGGACAAATCAAAACAAAAGCATGGGGAATTCCCGGGCTGTTGGAAGCTTGGTTTGTTTAAAGAACGCGTTGTACTTTCTAGGAGTCTATGGGAGTAGCCTTGCCGTATTTGGACTGCATTGGCTATGACTAAATATGGATATGATGCTTATGCCTTTATAAGGATATGATTTGTTATAACCACGTAAGGGCATAAATTGGGAATATTTAAATAGGGTCCTAGATACGTTCACAACACCCACTCCACGTATAATGTCCATCATTACTAAATACTAAGCAATATTAAACATATACCTATGCATGTGTTTTCCAGCCCACCCCAAAATACATAAAATGCATTTGAAATGGTATGTACACGAAAAAATGAGTAGTATACTGTACGCTTTTCAAGCAATAATATCATTCAGATTATGCATATATTGTACATTGGATGATGACTGAATGAATCACGAAAATTACATTTATGAAATGGCTCTTAATACAGAAGAGAAGGTCGAGACCATTTCATCACATATTTATACAAGACTGTACATGTGCTAGAGGCTAAGTCAAAATATTGCCTCTAGAGATTCTAAAAATATAAATTTCTGTTCTCTAAGAATAGTTCTACTTTAAGCAGAGTACCATGTGCCAAAAAAAGTAAATATTTTGGGAACGGGAAAAGAATTTCGCTTACAGGGCAAAAAATAGTTCCAATAGTGTTTTAGGAGTGCTGTTTATCAAAACTGAAGGCCGAATTCAGAGTTCAGGGAACGCTGTGTGCTCATGTTTTCAAAAGTTATTCAAAAATTATTCTCGTTGCTAGGAGAGAACATTAACTCAGATAGGATGGCAAAGAATTCGTCTACAACAGTAGGTGAAAGTTGGATCAGGTCCGAAAAAGTAGAAATAGTGCATATGTGAGACTCATTGCCATCATGTTCAGGACTGCTTCAAAGGGTGCTAATAGTCCTGAAAAAATTGTCTTAAATACATGTGCGATGCCACTGGTATCAGACATGTTTAAGATTTGACCTAACATTTCTACGAAATGCACGGGGCAATTTGTCGATAATAGTGTATGTATCTCTGCCGCTGTCCTTGCAACTTGCAGTCCTTGCAACTTGCAGATCATACGTCTCTTTGGATGAGGTTAAAGGCACAGTTGTCTGTAAAAGAATAGACTTCATTCTGCTTAAAGTATCAATTCGAATAGAAGAGATATTCAGAGAAGGCCATATTGCTGCCTCCATGTCTGGTTTGCTGTTTGGATACAATACTTGCATACAGCAAATGACCCTGGAAGTAACGCTCACGAGATAGGCTATTCCTGGCACCATGCCACAACAGCTGTGGTCACTTATTATAACGAGCTGCCGTTGGAAAGCTGTCTGAAAAAAGGCTCTATCTGTGTTGCAGGGGTGCCGTGCAGATGACATGAAAGGTTATTTGATGAACCTTCGCAGGCTCTATGCAAGTTAATACCTTGACACAGAAGTGTACCGCTTAGTGAATTTTTACAGTTGTTACCACTAAGAAATACCTCTTTTTTCCCTTCACTCTAACATCTATGTGTGTAAGGTAATTTCCAGGTTGACTTGATGTATCCTTTACCCAAACTTTCATACAGGCCTGCTGGTATATACTTTTGGCAATATTGAAACTGAAAAGTTGTTATCGGAATTGTGATTGTACCATGTATTATCCATTCAATGACAGGTCGTTCTGACATTGTTAATGGTAACTTTTCGAGTTTTTCAATGCTCAGTATCGTATAGTCTGCTCATTTTTGTGCCAAAGAGATTTGTTTATCTGTAAGGTTAAAGATAGACAATAATGACGTTTTGTTGATTAGACGCCATGGCACGTAGCCTGAACGGAGGTTTTGTAACGTCCAGCCTAACTGTACAATAGAACGTAATTGGGACTGGCCATGTTGTAACATTAGCAAGTCCTGCTCTAATATATCAATAGCAGATGATACAATGCTGTCCATTGAATAAATTCTGGAGGACAGAGTCGTTAACCCATTGTCCACTACAGACAGTGATTTTTCCAAATTAATACGATCAATTTCTCGTATTTTTTTCAGCAGTTTCAATTTGCATTACTTTCCAAGCTTCGTTGTAAGCAGCGTATATACCGGCGTATATGAAACGTTTTTGACGCTGTTTGCGAGGTCCCAATATGAAATCTCGCAAGTCAGCACCTTCTTTAAGTAAAGTCAAGTGTTGCTTAATTTCAGGCAGTGTGGATTTCTGTAACCATTCGAGGCATAGCTTTCCTACACTGTATGTTGTAACTATCCCTGGACGTTGTCTCTGGGAATATCTTGGGTCTGGCCCATTTTGTTTCAACCCCTGTGTTTTGTTCAGGAATCTATCTTGACAGTTATTAGTGTCTGTGGGCCAGATCAACCATTTTTCCGGATTGTTCTGTTTTAATGTAAAATATGGGATACGTCTATCTTCACATCTGTAGTGCTATTACTATCAGGTATGGGCTTTGGAATAGACGGTTTGATTAAGTCTTTTATCTTGGCTAGGCCAAGACAGGTTGTTTGTTGAATGGTGTCATTCAGGAATATTATCTGTTCTGGGATCATGCAGGCTCTGAATAATGATTCTAGACCTTGTACCTGCCATTCTTTTTTACCGCAAATGGTTTTTGTTTCAATGTTGTTTTTCCAAAATTCAAAACCAAATGTAGACATTTTTTCATAAAATTTTTCAGAATAAATCAATTTAGTATTTGTCAACATGTTTTTCATTCCTGTCTTATTTAACATTTTAATATAAAACATTTCTGGATCTGTGTTGTTAAACCCTGAGAAGTATGGGAATTTCTCATAAAATGTTTTCCAGCTGCCTTTTGGCGGTAATGGGCAATATTCACTTTGATTATAAGTAAAAACATTTCTAGGATTAGCAGATTTATGCAAATAGTGATGACCATAATGATTATAGCAATACATTTCTTCATAATTTGATGAGCCTTCTAAATAATCATGCTCTGTGAATTTTGCTGACATTTCTAAATCTGACATCATATTATTATTATTTTCAAAGTCCCAATCATCAGAGAAAGTACTTGGTGTCACAAAGTCACTTAATGAAACCTTGAACTGGTGTAGATATTTCAAGAGTTCAATCGGGCCATAGATTTCGTAATCAGTAGCGTCCCATGCTACACCACCAGGTATAGGAATGACTGTGATGTTCACTGATGATAGTTCTCTTTTTTCAATGTGAGATGATCTGTGAGGCTTTCGGACCAAGTTGATGTTCTGACTTGCTGTGTCCATTGTACTATATTTTCCATCAATGAATTTTCCCAAGCTTAAAACCAAAATGAGCCAGAGTAGGAGGAAAAGTACACCTAACACAATCCATAATTAAATCGATGATGAAATCAGATATGTTTCTTTGAGTTCATGAACGAGTTCAGTAATTTTTTCTTTGAAAATTTGAGTTGCTGGCGTTTCTTCATGTTCACTTGGATCATCAGAAAAGTCATAGAAATTGATGAAGTAGCCAGATGCAGTTCTGTCAATTGTTGGAATTGCTTCCGGATTGTTATTAATCTTTGATTCTGTATGTTCAGAGGCTACATCATTGTAGATTGGTGTTTCTTGACGAACTGTTGCAATTTGGGTTTCAAGAGGAACAAGTTACATGGCTTTGTTGCATAGTCCTTTTTTATTCACTGCAGGTTTATCAAATGTGATTAGTCTCTCAGTTTGAACCTCTTGAATTGTAGCAAGGTTTGGTCTTCTGCTACTTCTTGGAAATCCACTGGGTCTACTACTTATTATTGGCCACATGATTGTGGTTTTACCAGGTCGATTGATACAACTCTGTTCTCCTTTTTACCAGCAAGGGGCGGTAGTACTACTGATCTTGTTACGCTGACAGCTAAGACAGGTACTGCTTTTCTGTAAGAAGGCTCAAATTCTTTCTTCACCGTGATCTTTTCTCTGACCAGATCCCCAATCTTTAGAATCCAGACAGGTCTTGCTGGGACAGGTGGTTTTTCTTCAGTGGCCGTTGGCTTTAGCTTTATGTTACTTAGACTTCTTCTTGTTTCATTCAAGTCCTGTAAAACAGCCAAACGATCTTTGATAGCAAAGGTTTTTTGTTCTACCAATGAAGTCTGACAATTGAGGTCATGAATGATCATTCTGGTACCAAACAAAAGTTCGTATGGAGTGATACCTCCTAGAGAATTTCTTGGCAGATTATTAAGACTACGTTGGACACTTATTAGATGTTTGACCCACGAATGAATCTCGTCTTAATAATTATGGGATCGCCTTTTTCCATCTGGTTTTGTGCGTATAGATAGCCTAATGCTTTCTAATAGAGGTGTCCAGTGGCGGCTGGTGACATTTGAAAGTGGTGAGGCGCAAATGTTTGGGACCTGTTGGCGAACAAGCCTGATTGTCTCTCCCACACACACACACACAATTTGCAAGTTAATGCAGGGAGAGGGTTAAGAGGGGAGGGCACTGCTAACACACACCACATCAGTCACTCGCACAGGACGGCCAGCTTTCTTATCTGCCCAGCATATAGAAGCAAGCACCTTCACCACTGCCACGCAGAAGCCCGCTTCAGTGTAGAGCCAGTAAAAAGACAAAGCAGCCTCCTTTGAAAGCTAGACAAGAAACAAACTAGTGACACATAATCAAACACAGGCATCTCTCTGATCAATGTATTACAAATCACGCCTAGAAAAGTTGTGTCCAGTCTTCTGATTACCATTCTATCATTTGTTTTGCAAATGTATTTATTCGGTATCGTGGGTAAAACAAATTCACACATATTGCACAGGAATGCCCCCGTTCGATTGAGAAAGGTCCGTTACTGTTCATGTCGCAATATGTAATGTGCCGTACAATAAACATCAAACAAGTGGATCACAAGTTGGTGGTAAATGCTGCAAAGACTAAGGTGAATGTCTTCGGGAAATACAAGAACAACACACACACAGCTGGAGCCTTGGCAATCTTAAAATCGCTTCAACTTCAAATTACAATTACTTAGGCATCTGGTTCTCGGAGAATGGCAAACTAAATCTACATCTTAAACACCTCACAGGGAAAGCCAGGGCCTCAGCTTTAACATTCGCGTTATACAAACTACATAGCTTTGTACACAGCCCATCAGCAGAAGCTATATTAACAACTATCATGCGGCGGAGTGGATGGGGGGGGGAACGGGAGGTGTGATAATTAAATATTAACAATTTACAAACGAAACTTACCTTAGTTAATGGCTTCCCACTTTTCTTTCCTGACTGAGGCTCCAGACTTCCGACTTCCGCCGTCGCTGTAGAATTCCGACGTTATCAGAAGGCAGCAGGCAGCCTCCCTCCCCTCCACAGCAGCCAGCGCTGTGATTGGTTCGGCCGGCTGCCCTACCGACATCATTTCTCTCTGTATGCTGCAGCACAGCAGCATACAGAGAGACAGGGAGAGTGGGAGGGGTTACTCGAGGGCAGGGGGAAGCGGCTTGCCTACTGTGTTAATACTGTCTGTTTGGGTAGCCTCTCAGGCTTCCCAAACAGACAGTATTACCAACAGTGGGCAAGCCGCTCCCCCCTGCCCTCGAGTAACACCGCCCACACAGGAACTATTGCTTTCTTGCCGTGCGAGAAGGCAAGGCAGAAACAAATGGTAGTTATTATCATTGGTAATAATAACTACCTTTGTTTGCCTTCTCGCACGGCGAGAAAACAGGGGGAGGCGGCGCCCAAACGCCCCCATGGACCAGCCGCCACTGGAGGTGTCTGAGCTGGTGTTTGCTCCGGTTCACAACTGCGATCTCTGCTGCAGTCCTGACAATTCATTGCAAAGTTGTAAATTTGCACGTTCATCCCTGGCCACCAGTATTGTGATTGTAATTCTATTAGAGATGTCAAGATCTCTTGGTGCCTCAGGATCATTCCCATGTGTGCTTCTTGAATCAAGTAAGCTCTCCGGTTCGTGTTTGGAATCACTCTATCCCCCACTCCAGGGATTCGAGCAAACGGAATGGAGTTTGCATCAATTATGTATATATTTCCAAGTGGATAATTTAGAGGTAACGCCGCATTGTTGCCTTCCATTGAGGCTTTGACTGCTAGTAGCGTTTCACCGTCTATCTGTTTTTTAGAACGCTTTTTTGTGGCTACTGAAGCTTGTTTGACAGCTGCCGCTGTGGCTCTGTTAGCCAATTAATTCCCTGCAACGTGAACGCCATCACGTTGATGACTCAGTGTATGTCACACGTGAGTCTTTTGTAGTTCTTTCTGCAAAAGAACTACTTGTTCCCAAAGTTTTTTATGCTTTATTGTGGCACCTGTCTCATCTTTGTAACCATTTTTGATCCAAGTCTGCATGTCATTATTGTAAGACTGGACGCAGTAATGCGAATCGCACACTATTAGTGTGGGGAATTCGCGATCGGCATTTTCAAGAGCCATCTTTAAAGATCTTATTTCAGCTCGCTGAGCTGGACAGTTTTTGAGTGATTCGGTTTTGGTGACCATCGGTCTGAATTTACCTAAGCGCCAGAGACCTTTAACAATCGCGCATGCTGCATTGTAAACTTGTTTTTTCACAACGTAGTGTTGTGCAAATCTGTCCGTGTAGATTACACAGGTATATTGTTCGAAAGGCAGAATTTCGATTGACAGACGGTATTCATGTTCGTATTCCAGATCTTCTAGTTTTTTCATTTTTGGATCAAATGCGTGTTTCACGTCTGTTGCAGCAAGAGAATTTTCCCATTGTATCCATTCAGGATCTAAAGCTTTAGCATTCGGAATGCGTGGTCTTGTTACTGCCTCAAGGGCGGATACTGCTGTTAAAACAGATATGCTCTTGCCTTGGGCTAGGGCTCTTTCTTTTGCTACAGCAGTTTGAACCGCAGTCAGAATTTTTTCAGTAGGACTGAATTTCATTTCAGCTTGTGTGTACAAGTGTGATTTATAAGCTATTGGTACTGTTTCTCCCTAATTAGAGGTCAGGTACGTGAATCCGCATCTTCCGGGGATGACTCGGATTACAAGGTTGCGTTCGTATGCGCGTGTTTGCAGTTTTGTTTTAGTTAACATGTTTGTTTGTAATGAACGCAAAATTTCTGTATGTTTCTGAGTCCAATTGATTGGTTTGAAATCAGGTTTTATTAATTCGTAAAGAGGTTTAACCCTCTCTGCATAGTTTAGAATGTATGTTCTTCCAAAATTCAGGAAACCTAGAATTGATTGTAAGTTCTTCAGCGTTTTTGAAGCTTGGAGTACTGCACACTTCTCTAAGAAGTTGTCTGCTAGACTTTGCCTTCACTTGATAATTCATATCCTAAAAATAGGACAGTTAGGTGGGCAATTCGTGACTTTTTAAAGTTGAATTTGTACCCTTCAGCTGCGAACCCAAGTATAATGGTGTTCACTCTTTTCAAGTGTGTCTCCAGGTCGTCGTCTGTAAGATAGATGTCATTGACATAAGATAATGCCTCATCATCATACATTTGTAGTAATTCTGTTACCCTTGCTGACAATAATCCTGGGCTATTCTTGAATCCCTGTGGGAGTCGACAGAATTGTTTTTGTGCCCCCATTGTTGAGAAAGCGGTCAAATACCTATTTTCAGATGCAATGTTTTGACAAAAGAAACCATTTGAGATATCTAATGTCGTTTTATATTTTTTGCGCACGATGTTATTCATTAGTGCTGCACTATGTGAGTTTTGTACTGGGAATGTTTTGCAGCATGAGTTTAGGTGTCTGTAGTCCAAAACTAGACGATATGAATCGTCTGGCTTGGAGACAGGAAACAAAGGATTGTTCATTTGTGAGGTGCATGTTTCAATCACCCCCTGGTATTCAAGTTGATCTAAGATCTCCCTGACTTGTTTTTTAGCTTCTTGCTTAACAGGATACTGCCTCTGTGCAGTAGGTTGATTTTTTAACTGGATTTTATGGTGAGGAGAATCCTCATCCCATCCTACATGATTTTCATATAATGCAGGGGCTTGGGCTACTGCCCATTTTCTTGCAAATGTGTATTTTTTATGAATTGGAATTTGATTTGAGAAGGCAGGCATAATCATTTCTTCACCATGTGGGCACTCCCTGACAAACTCTGGTGGCCAGTCTTTTTCTGCTAGAAGGATATCATAGCCTTTCGAAAGGTTATCCCAAAAGAGACCCTTTATTTTCCTAGTTTTGTCCCCCTCTATACGTAATGTTATTTCATATAATTTATGGGGCATGCTAACTCTGGTGTCTGCAGTTTCCACGTGAATGTATTCATTCGTGTCCAGAAGATTCATCAGGATCTTGCGAGCTATGGTCACTTCTGCTGCGCTGTCTAGCATTGTCTGGGCCCATTCTCAGTTTTTCAGTTGTGTCCTCAGAATCCTCGGCATGTTTTATTTTAATACTAGCTACCTTCTTCTTTGGAAATTGTAATTTTTTACTTTGATTAGCCGGTTCCTTGTCTTTGGACTTGACGTGCTCTTCCTTGTTTTCTGACCGTCCTCTTCTTTCCGATTTCTGTGAGGAAGTCTGAAAAGATCGAGAGGGACGTGTATCATTATCTTGATATCTGTCAGGTTTTCTTAATTTATCCCTATCTCTAAGGTTGTATCTTTTCTCAGAGGGTTCCCTGTAGGGAGACTTACCTCCTCGTTCTGGAGATCTATCTCTCCGTTGAGGAGACCTTCCTCTGGACTGAAACTGTTTTTCTCTGGGAGTGGTTTGTTTGTTACCCTCCCACTTCTTTTTTGAAGTATTGAGATTATTTTTAATAAATGTTTTTTCAGGATTTTCAGTTAGTTGGGGTTTTAGTGGTTTCCCACCCAAACTATCTTTACCTAATTCTTCATAGGATTTTTCTATGATTCTGGCAAGTTCAAAAGGTTGTTCTGCTATATCTGTTTCTTTCAGTTTCTGGCGGATCGCCACAGATGCTGCTTCTCCTTTTATGTTGGCTAGTAATATAGCTGAGACCTGCTTAAAGTCTTTCAGTAATTTCATACCTAGAGTTAAAGCAGATTCTGGACCGTATTCATTTTGAATCTGTCTTAGTACGTCTGGTATAACTGCCATGGACGGAACACCATGTGTTTTTGTGTAAATCGAAGCAAAGACTGTGCCCCAAGTGTCACAGTCCTCCACATGTGGTGCGATCCGCATTGGGAGACAGATAGTCAGAATTCTGTGTTTCTCATTAGGAGTAGTATCGGGAAATACTGCCTCTATTTGAGTGAATTTTTGAGCTAACCAGAATGGAATTTGTTCCCGTTTTGCGGGTATTTTGCCAATGATTGATTGTATAGTCTGTGGTGTGATTTTATTTGTATTCCCCTGGTGAGGGGTGTGTTGTGGAATTCTAATTGTTGGTTGGACTGTTGAAGTCCGCATGACATATTGGACCAATTGTCTATGTATTTTAATTAGTAGTTTTAGCTGAACTAAAAGTTCTCGATCTGACATTTTTTCAATGTCGGGATGCGGTGTGTAGCTGGCTAGAACCGGCCATGTGGCTCCTGGTCTACCTAGTGGACCAAGCCTGGTAATGTGATTTTGATGTTTTAGGGCGCCATTAAACCAGAGCAGTGCTCTTGGTATGTTAGTGGAATTTCAACATCCTCGAAAGGGGCGTATTCCGCTGGAGTTTCCTCTACTTTGTAGTAGTGGAACTCGCGTGTCACAGCATGTGCTGCTGGAAAATGTATCCAGGAATAGAATACCTCTGTCTGCCGATATTCATGGGCCTCTTCCACAAATATGACTGTACCACCTCTTGATGATACTCCATTATTGATAAGTTTGTAAGTTACACTCTTCCTTACATTGACTGGGATGAGTATAGCATCCGGGTCATCTTGTCGAAGATTTGTGTCTTCTGCCAAAAGTTGAGTTGCTATTCTAGCTCTCACCCTTTCATCGTCACTTTCCACCATTTTACTGACAGAAAGTTTTTGTTGCAGAGCAAGTTTCAAGGAAACAAAGATTAGGTGCACAATATTTTGGAACACTGTATCCTTCAACGTTGACTAAACCGAAAACTAATACATAGGATTCTCATCCTACTAAGTTTTGGCGGATATTAACCTTTCACCCACTCCAGACGTCTATTGGGGTTTTTACGGGGAAAAGGGGTCTGTGTGAAAAGCACGACTGAGTTACTCTAGTATCTAGCGTTAGATTATCGCCTTACCAAACGTTGGGCGCCATGTAGTGTAGTTCCTATATTCCCAATAGGCTCTGCACATTGGAATAACATAAACGATAGTTTAGACGTAGGACAGAGGTCATCTAGGTCTCTACTGAATATGTTAGACTTAATTAGGTATGCCAGCTAGCTCACAGGTCACTAGAAACTTTCTCGAGTGAACAGGAAGGAGTTAACTTTCCTGAATAGACAAGAAGAGATTAGTTTCTGACAACCGCATAAACATGACAACTTTGCTCCCCCCAGAATAAGGAGTATATCTCCAGAGTCGTGGAAAACAATAGACAACTATTTCACTCAGTCAATCGTGCATGCTTAGTTTCACCAGGAGTGCAGAGAAATAGAGAGACGGGCGTTTTCAATAAAAGTTGTTCTTTATTGAGCAGTCCTCTTTCTCGTGCAAGAGAAGTGAATTGCCACAATTGCAATACTTGTCATAAAGTAAAGTGCGTACAGTAAAAGGAGTATTATGAAATAATACTGTAAAAGCATTTATATGGTTTCTAAGCCATAAGATACTTAAAACGGATAAAATAAATACATACATAAAATCATTGACTAAACGTACCGAACTGGTGCTTCTAAGATACGCCTACCCCGGTGTACCTAACCTAAGCCTAGTACGTGGGAAGGAGTAAGTGAGCTGCAGTTTTAGTTAAGTTAGTTTTTGCCAAGAATCTGAATCAAGAATTCTCTGAGGATCTAATCAGCTCCGTACCTTGGTTATAGAATGAAGGAGGTCTTGTATCTCGTTCTCAGGACTCGATCTCCCAGTAACCCGCAAGGGTGACTGGAAACACTGGAGCTGGATTTCTCGGCAGGAGAAAAGACAGCGTCTCTCTCAGTGCGTCAATGGGAGGGTCGGCTTCCTTCGGCTCTCGTTACAGCTGGGCTTCGGGTAAGTAGATAGCCGATCTGCTCCAAACCACAGTGTCTTTGTTAGGGCAGCTGCTGGTATATTTATACCTGTAAGGTACCGAGTTTGACGTAAGGTTGGACATAAGACGTCACTAAGAACTTACAGTTCTTTCAGGACTCCAGGAGTTCTTGCACAAATCAAAACAAAAGCAGGGGAATTCCCGGGCTGCTGGAGGCTTGGTTTCTTTAAAGAACGCATTGTACTTTCTAGGAGTCTATGGGAGTAGCCTTGCCGTATTTGGACTGCACTGGCTATGACTAAATATGGATATGATTCTTATGCCTTTATACGGATATGATTTGTTATAACCGCATAAGGGCATAAATCGGGAATATTTAAATAGGGTCCTAGATACGTTCACAACAAAAGATGAAAAACATATATTCACAAAGTGTAAAGTTATTGACAAGACATATAACATTTATCTGTGTTTCCCACATCTAATCATAAGGCATGTGTATTTGTGAAGGAAAGTGTCCTAAAGTGTAACCCTGTGATGGTTACCTATTCTAGATATTTGGGGCCATATTTTAGCCCTCAATATATACAGTCCAAAAGGTACTGAAAGGTCATTTTGCGGTAAATTCCCCAAGGTCCATAAGAGGATCACTCCCCGTTTTGACAAACACACTAGTGGGCCTGCAGCACTGATTGTGCCACCCACACAAGTAGCATTTTCAAACCTGTCTCATGCCTGCCATCACAAGGCCTGTTTGTACAGTTTAATGCCACTTCAACTTGCCATTTAAACCTACCTGCCAAGCTTTAAACTCCCCTTTTATTACACATAAGTCCCCCTGAAGGTAGGCCCTAGGTAGCCTTAGGTAGCCCTAAGGGCAGGGTGATGTGTAACTATAAGGTGGAATTGCAAAAAACACAGTTGATGGACAGAATGTAGAACAATGTCATACATTCACCCCAGTACAAGGATCTGGGCCTAAATCCATCGTTTTTTTGCACTCCACACCACCCTGGGTTAGACACTGGCTATATGCAAATCAGCTCCGACCCTGTGCCTCATGGGAACAGTCCAGTCCGAACTACCAAGCCATGTCTTTCCCAGACCGGAATCAAGCATCCAAGGACCGGTTTCTGGCTATCAGCCTTCATCAGCCTGGATAGCTTGACTCCAGTGGTGTGGAGAGCCTGGGACTCACGTCTGAGCATCCCCAGCACACTCAGGGTGAAATTGCAAAAAACACAGTTGATGGACAGAATGTAGAACAATGTCATACATTCACCCCAGTACAACTATAAGGTGGACCATATACTTTTCAGTTTTACATATCCTGGTATTGACAAATAGCTAAATTAATTTTTCACCACAGTTAACCCAACTCCTCTCATAGGCTAGCATTGGGAATTGTTTAAAACACTTTTAACCTTTAATTCCTGATTAGAAAGGAGTACCTGCATCATGTTTCATATCTTTTGGAATGGTAATGATAAATCCTCTTTACTGATAAGGTTGGATTCATCATTATGGTTTTCGAAATGCCACTTTTAGAAAGTGGACATTTCTCTGACCTTACTGTTCTGTGTGCTTTGCAGCCTGTCTCCACTACACGTCTGGGGTGGGTGACAGTTACAATTTGTGTATTCTCTCTAGACAGCCACAGGAAGGGGGTGTGACAGGGAACTCATATGCATTAATCTACATTTTGACAGCTTTTCCTGGGCAGGAAGAGAGGGAAGGAGCTGAGACTTGCACCTGAATAGGTAGTGTCCTGTGTCGCGGAAAAGGGCTGATTATCACCTACTGATAGTCTGGAGTCATAGCTGGAATGAAAGGGGGACCTGTGCACTTCAAGGGCCTGCTTTGAAGTTATCCCCACTTCAAAAGGTACAGCTGGGTATAAGTACTGGGGCTCTGACCCTACCAGACAGTACACTAATGGATCTGTGAAGAACTCTGCCAGGAGTAAGGACTTCTGTGCTACAGGGATTGCCAATCTGCCTGACTGCTGCTCTAAAATAAGTGTTAGATGCTTTGCTGAGCTTCCCTGCTGCCTGCTGATCCCTGCTCTTCTGAGGACAAGAACTGGACCCATCTCACAGGAGCCCAGAGTGACTCCAAGGGCTTGCTACCTTGCCCCCTGTTTTGAAATCTCAGGGCACATCAAAGTCTTCCTTCAATGCTCCAACAGCACTGGGACTACCCTGCCAAGTGGTGCCAATCCAGTCCTGGGCCCTTGAAAGGTGACTTCTGCTGTGCTGATCCATCAAGACCTACGCACAGACGACTTTGCTCAAATCAGAACCCACGTATTGTACTTCGATGCTGACGCAGAAACTGCCCGACGTCATAGTTTCTATGATCTGCGTGGCTCAACGACGACGCATCACCTTCATCGTAAAGGGGTTTGACGCCAAAGCCAACACCAACTTCATGGACTGGAACCAAAGCATTGCCTGCATCCACCGAATCAACGGCGATGCATTGCCTTTTCTGCTCCTCCCATAGAGTCGGAGACGTCAACGCTTACTCCATCCAAAGTACTTTCTCAGCGGTACCTGCATGAGTGCTGTAGCTGGCCTACCCTCCATCGCTGAGGCCTGAACTTTGAATTTTCTCCAGTCCAGCACGACCTCAAGTAACGCCGGAGTGCTATTGACTTCTAAGCACTACTTTTTGATTTATTCATAACTGCAGTTCTACTTATTGGATTTTTGTCATTTTGGTCTTGTTTTACTCATATAAATATAATCTATTGTTCTAAACCTGTGTGAAGTATAATTGCGGTGTTTGCATTGTGTTACTGAGTGTGTGTTTTGCACAAATACTTTACACATTGCCTCTTTAGGTGAGCCTGACTGCTCTGTGCCAAGCTACCAGAGGGTGAGCACAGGTTATCGTTTAGAGTGTATCAAGCTTACTCTGACTAGGATTGCTGTTTCTTCTTGGACAGGGTGAATACCTCTGCAAATTAGAGACCCAGTCTCTAACACCTCTCCTTCCTAGGTGTCTCTCGCATTTCTGATTCATATATTATTGCAAATCAATCTTCAAGCCACAAAGTTGTTCTTCAGTTGTTTCAGTTCTTTCTTCGCCCTAGTAACAAGGAATCATGTTTCATTGAGGGTGAACTCCATAGTTCATTTTCTATTTTTGTGCCACTCACTTTTTATCATATCACTTAGATTTCTTCCTGAAGTAGACAACCTATGCATGTTTTGTTCCCTTTTTTGTTAGCATGCATCACTATTGATTGGGGTTATCAGGATATTCCTTGTCATAGTTCAGTGCTAGCAGCTTCAGAGTAGAGAGTTTTCGGTGCCTCTTTCGGTAATTTTAACACTGGAAGTATGTGCATCACAGTGATCAAATGACAGATGGGAGATGAAATCCCTGATCACCCTTTCTCCTTCCACTGTCTCCTGCATTTTTCCCAAAACAGCTAAATTCCCTTCAGTCTTCCTCATAGAAGAAGATACGTCTGCCAATACTGTGCCTAGTTTCTTGAGTTTGGGGGTACTAAATGTGCTTGGGCATCAATGAGACTGAGCAGAAATTCACATACTAGACATATGGGAATGTTTTTGATGGAGAGAATTCGTGGTGGATGTCTACAATCTTTGGGCCTGAGATAGGCTGGCATCCACGGAAACCTTCCAACCCTAGACACTGCTAAATATTAGAGACTGAGGAAATCCAGGGTGCTGTGGCTTGTATTAATCCCATCAGGTTTGATTACACAGAATGCCCAGCAAATGCCAATGTATGTGTACAAAATGTAATATTCTTCATGTTTCAGTGACAGAACACTCTAGACCTTCTGACAAATGACAACATTCCTTCATCAGATGCTCCCAGTCTCCTGATAAAAATGTGAATCCATAAATATATGTGGTCCTTTTGAACAGGGCAGCAATAAGCCAAAATGTGACCTTGTGAAGACCACAATGACTTCACACAGTAACTGTCTTAGCCTGTGTCTGTCTATTATATTAGGATCTGTTTTTATCAGTACACGTGCGGGCATACAGGGTATAGAACCATAAATTCAAGAACTACCCATCACAGAAATTGGAGGGATTTCTGGTTTTTTAACCAAACGTTGGCTTTGAATGACATTCTAAGTAAACAATCACATCCACTCAAGCAACACCACCCAAGGCTTCCATGGTGGAGTAGTTTTCAGAAATTTCTGGGATTGGTAGGTTTACCAAGGTTTCGACTGACCTCAGGCCCAAATACTGCGGCTACCCGCCTCCCAAAAATCAACCCACCTCCAAGCATCTTTCTTTCACTTTCAATGGTCACTTTTCTGGACATGTCCTGTTCTGGAAGATAGACCCACCCTCACTTGTTGGGTACCATTTTTATCGGGAGAAATGTGGGAAACAAGGATGACATAACATAAGTTGTTCTCTATTGAATTACCATATATTTTTGGCTCCCGTTTGTAGTCAATGCCCCCAAAAACACTTCCTCAGAATTACCTGGCATTATGGGTAATACAGAATTTGCAGTTGTTCAAATGACACCCTCCACCTAATTTGAGTTGCTTGGATACATTTAAAAAATGTATTGTTTTTATTCACCCCCAATTTGTGAAAAAACGTTTTGGACCACAGGTTGATTGCTAGCTCTGGGTATTGTGGATGTATGCAATAAAGTTGACATAATTTCCAACTACATTAAAGTGGAGTTGAAATTGTTGAGATAATAATGTAGTGTCCTTCATTATTACCTATGACATTTCCAAAAATGTTGAATTTTAAATTGTCATTTTTATTACATGCATTCTTTAATTTTTCTAATTCTACCCTTGGTACATCTTTACGCTTCCCATCCCTGAAACCTTAGAACCAAAAACTACCCCTTAATGATACCCCTTCCTTAATACTAAATGCATTTAGCTGCCAATCCCTGAATTCTACCAACCCCTAAATGCCCCTTAATGCTACCATGCCTTGAACCATAAAAAGGCCTTATCCATACTTAAGGCTACCCTTCTCTAAACTCTAAAAGTCCCTTATTTCTCTTTAACATTCTTCTCTGATCCTAAAACCCATTTACTTACCCTTTTTGTTATCCATCCCTGAACCATAAAAACCCAAACTTCCCCTTAACCCTCCCGTTAGGGCCCCTTTAACCCACCCACTCCCACCTAGTGGATTTTCACAAAACCTAAAATACCTGTAATAGCGTGAAAGATAAGGATGGTGTTCGCACTGTGCAAACCTGGTGCAAACTCGAATCTCCGCTATGTCCCCTGGGATGGACCTTTATTTCAAACTGAGACTAAAATCATAAATTATGCAATATATCAATGACAGTGAAGCAGGATTTGCCCCACAGGAAATGATAGAAAGAGTAATTTGGCACCCATAAACGTCTATTGACACAATATTAAAGTTACATTCTCAAATCTAATCAGTTGAACATGAATCAATAGCCACCTGAATACAGCATGTGTGAATATAATGCAGACACTTCAATTCAGCAAATGCAAATAGACATTATTAAAGACAGCATATGCAAAGTGAGATGAAATTCCGTTCTCCTGAAGGGAAACTACCTAATGCTAAGCTAAGGTTGTGAGTACGCTGGGAAATTCTTTAAAGCAGCAGATGTCAGCAAATAGAGCACCGAAAGCAGAACCAAATGAAGGTTCCAATCAAGAAAAGTAGAAATGCACTTGCTCTAGAAAGTAAGTCCATGAGCAGGAAAATAAGCATCATGAGGTCTCAAGAGAGAGAAACGGGTCGTTTAACGGCAAAGGTGGACAGGGAAAAGTCTCATGCTAAGTAACATAGGTTCACACTGTTAAACATGACATTTCGTCTATGGATACATTTCACAGGTTGCCACCGAGTAAGAGCCAATTAATAAAAATCAGTGAGCCAATAAAGAAATCAGTGTCCCAATGTGCTCGGTGTCAGCATCCTTCTCGTGGATAATACAATGCGATATTATTCCATCATCGCGGCCCTCACAATATCTCCCAAAGAGAATCCATTGCCGCTGCCTCCCATGCCGTTCAGGTGCTGAGAGTCATTGTCCAACCAATTAAATGCAACAAACATGACCTTCACGCAGTAAGGTAGCAGAAATAATACATTTTATTAGAAAACTGTGATTTTGGTGCCTGAAACACAAAAGAAAGTTAAGCACAGCAAACAAAAAGACAACTCTAACTTTAAAATGGAGTCGGGCACCCGGGCTCACTCAAGTCAATGTAAAGATACCCGTCCCAACTATTGCTACATCAAAAACATATAAAATCACTAGTTTCACTAAATGTACATGTAAAATAACATGTAGACAAAAATAAGTAATGGTTAAGCAAGTTGCAATTTAACATTTACTAAGTACAAATAAATGATGACAATGACCTTGTGGCACCACCTGCATTGGTTTTACTTGCTAACTGCCTGCCCCTTTTGATGCAGATTCATCGATCTCCGCCAATGTTATTTTCAAATGAACATTTTATTGCCCCCCCCTTAAGTTTGCCCCCTCTTGATGAAATAGCTTAAAACTTGACAGGGAAATAAAAAACATCTGGCCACATGCATCAAGGGAAATTACATTCGCAAACGGTGCGAATCGCAAAATTCGGCCGTTTGCGAATGCAATTTCCTTTTTTGGGATGCATCATTTTTTATTTTTTTTCGCAATTTAAGGAATCGCAATTATGTTGCGATTTCTTAAATTGCGATTGCATTTAAGAAATCACAATTTGCGATTTCTTAAATGCAATGCATCACACTTTAGAAATTGCAAATTCGCAAATAGGGAGAGGTAAATTACCATGAAGTTCACCTTCATGGTAATTTGCGAAGACTTTGAATAATGCACAAAAGTGCATTTTTCAAAGTTTCATTTTACACACACACATGCCCTTGGGGCATGTGTGTGTGAAAAATGTTCTTTAAGTTAAATTTCAGGGGTGCAGGGGGGGTCCTTTGGACCCCCCCTGCACCCTTGAAATAGCATTCTCATTTTACGATTCCTTAATTGCGAATCGCAAAATGAGAATGGCTTCCCATTCATTCCTATGGGCCTCTAGGCCCATAGGAATGAATGGGGATTCCTTAATTGCGATTCGCAAATTGTGAATCGCAATTAAGGAAATTTAAGAAATTGCAAAAAAAATTGTGATTTCTTGATGCATAGCCGTTTGCGATTTCTTAATTGCGATTCCTTCATTTTCACAATTAAGAAATCGCAAACGGCAACAATGATGCATGTGGCCATAAACCTTTTAAGCTTCAGCCAAATTTTGTGCAGCTCATCACAAGGTGTCAAACAGATTAGGCAATTAACACTTGTTTGCCTGCTTCCCTTTTAAGCGGGCCGTTGGTTGAGGGATCTGCACAAATGTAAAAATATCATGAGTAATCACAGATCACTGTCTTCCAATTTTCATGCATATTCCTTGAACAGTGCCAAAGTTAAAAGCAAATCAGCACATTGCTTTCAATTCCAAGATACACAAAAACGTTAGCCTTTTCAAGACCTCTCAGCATCTTTTTATTTTAGCCCTGAAGAAGTCCCAAATGTTGAGAGAGGAAAAGCATTGTCTGATTGGTGATAGAACTGTATAACATATGAAGTATTGTATTGATGTAGCAAGAAGTATTCGTTTGAAGAAACACTAGATAATATTTTTGAATTGTTTTATCAGAAAGACATTCAGTACTCTAATTTTACAAATGTTTATAGAATACATCCACACTTTGTGTAATATGCCTAATCTTTAAGTTCTTCTATTGAATAATTATATGTAATGATTGGAGTGGGAGATATTTATGCCACAGGCTGCAACTGTAAAGAAAAGTTGGACATTACATTTTTAAAAATCAAATATGGATATGATGGTTATCATACTTTGAATTTAGTGAAGATCATAGAGATTCGCAATAGTGTGTAAAGCACAGACAAAAGCATAGGAACCTGAGACACATCTGGAAATGAACAGACCATTTGGCTTACGCAGATACCACCAAAAAGTGTCTCTTTTCTCGTACCTAGTTATAGGTTCTTACCTAAGGTGCAAACCAAGAATGTCCTCCTTAATTGTCAGCATATTTGTATGCTTTAAATAAACTGGGCTTCTGCCGCGCCTTCTTTTTTAATTAAAAAAAACAAATGAAATATCTTGCTAGCTCTTGCAGACTGGGCGATTGGCTGATTTGTTGAGTCACTTTCTAGATTTCCCAAAGAAAAGGCAACTCCTCTCAGTGGCCAAGGTGCTACTTTGCACAGTGTAGCATACATGAGAGGAGTCAAGAGCCGCCCTAAGCGGGCCTAAAGTCTTCATTGAAGATGAAGTTTAGAAATGAAGAGACTAGCATATGCCATACTCTTCCTGAAGAAACAGGGATAAGAAAAGAGCAAAGATAATTTCCAGAAAGAAATCCAGTAAAAAGTTCCAGCTGTAAGACCAAAAAACAAGTATAACCATAAAGACAATGGGATAAGGAAAATGATAAAAGTTATGCATTCTTCAATTAAAACTGCCTCCTTATATTTGATTCAAACAAGAACTGACATCACAAGAAAAAGACAATTCTTTGTCTTTCTTTGGAATCCTCCAGCAACATCCTGGACAGACCACCATCTAGAATAGGGCATGAGACTTGACCACACCTTCATTCTTGAAAACTATGGCTTTGTCTTGGAAAGCAAAGAAAAAGTCCAAGGTTGACATCACTTACTAAGACCTACATTCAGTCATCATATTGCAGTCTACCTTGCTTAATACACTAGACAGCTCATGGATCACCCCTCTTGGTGGCCATGAGCACAGAGATATCAGGGTCGTATGCAAGAGTCGGTTCTCAGCCACACACTGAGCCTGACAGCCTGATGAATGCTTTTTACTCTTTTGTCTACAAAGGCTATCTTGTAAGCCATCAACTCCATTCTCATCACAGATGTTACACTAGCATACGTTAGGAGGGTGATGAGACAGAATATGAGTTACAAATTTCAACTGACCATAATAAACAGTGAAAAATATCATGGAATGGAAATATCGAGTGCAAGAATATTGTTGTCAATAATATCGATTTCAAGGTAAGTAATATCGATTTTTAAAATATAGAAGTCCTTAATATTGTTTGTAAAAATATAGTTGTTTAAAATATAGGGACATATTATCAAAGACCGGTGTTAAAATTATCACCGTTTTATCGTCAGGAAACTGTCAATAAAACGGCGATAATGGGCTTGATAATACGCCCTTGTTAATTCCCATAGAAGCCCATGTTAACATCAGACATGGGCTTCTATGGGAATTAACAAGGGCGTATTATCAAGACGATTATCGCCGTTTTATCGGCAGTTTCCTGATGATAAAACGGCGATAATTTTAACACCGGTCCTTGATAATATACCCCATAGTTTTTTTAATTATTGTTATATTTTTAGTATATATTTTATTTAAATATTTTGTGTTAAATTAATGTGTATGTTTTTTACTATAGTAGTTAAAATGTTAGTAGTTATGAAATGTCATTAAAAAAAAAATGTGGTGTTTTTTTTAGTTCTGTAGCGGTTTGTGGGTTTATAGGCGTATAGGGTGGGAAGTATTTTCATTATAATAAATTAATGATTATTTTTTAATTAATATTTATTTAATTGATTTGTTAATGTAATCAATTTTGTTAATTGTGTAATGAATTTTTTTATGTAAATGTTTTTCGCGGTTTGTGGCATTTATAGGGGTAAAGGGTGCCAAGTCATTTATTTTTAATTAATTAATAATTAGTTTTAAATTAATATTAAATAATTAAACGATAATTAATTATGTTAATTGTGTTTTTTTATTTTTTTGGTGTAGGTTGTGGTGTTAAGGGTAAAGGGTGGGAAGTAATTTATTTTTAATGTATTCATAATTAGTTGTTAATTAATATTAAATAATTGATAATGAATTATGTTAATCGTGTAATTATTTTTTTTAGGTGTGGGTTGTGCTGTTTATAGTCAACAACAACAAAGCTTTATTTCGATATATATCTTAAAAGCATTTTTACAGTTAAAAACACATTTCATAATAAATATGGTTAAAAAAGAATTACATTAACAATCATTGTTACAATGAGATGGTAAAAATGGATTAAACTATAACAGCTTTGATAAAGGCTTAAAAATTGGTAACCATGCAGATTCATCCTAAAGCTTTCGATCTTATCAACCAAGCCCAGCTTAAATATTTTGCCACCTCACAAGCTAAGGTTGTATTTATGTCTGCTTGGAGAATTCTGAGAGCAGTAGAATGATTCCTGATCTCAAGTTGTCGGCAAACGGGTTTTGACCACTTCAGTCTGGGTTTGGTGTAAGCCGGACATACAAAAAAAAGGTGTGGAATATTTTCGACTACACCTACATAGTGTGGGCAATCAGCAGACGTTTGGTGGGGAGGCTTCCATTTGCTTGTACGTTCATGAACAGGAAGAGATCCCATTCTGAACTGAATAAAGAGGGCCCTGTCTCTGGGTTTCTGAATGAAATCTAGGTAGGGCTCGAGACGAGGCACCAGCTTGTGCTGGCGGAACTCGTCAGTCAGTCTACCTAGATTAGGATCTCTATGCTCCTTGTTATCGATCCATGCCCAGAATGTTCTCTTGATTTCAGCTTTGGACAAGGAGACCCCTGACTCCCATGCAGTATTAAGACCAGTGGCCAAGAAGAGTCTTTTTACATTTACTAACCAACCAATCTTATGGGATCCTTGGAGGTTCATTACTTCTCTCAGGCCGGCAGCATATCTGGGTAACTCGGGGGTGCACCATAGCCGAGCCCAATAAAGGAGGGGGCGCAAAGTAATTAAATCCTTAATTGAGCGACGACCCAAGTCACTCAGAAGTGGCTTAATAGGGGTTCCCCCCCTGGGAAGCGAGACAAGCTCTCTGAAGAACTCATTTTCTGCTGTGACAAGTACGTCTACGCTACCGAAGCCCCAAAGTTCGGCTCCATATAATGCACAGCCCACGGCCTTTGCAGCATAGATCTCCAAGGCAGGGGCAATAGGCCTAGAGGTTGAGGCTCGGTGTTCCCTCCCTATCACCCCCACAACTCGCTTGTGACTTAGAGCCATTTTTTCAATGTGTGGCTGCCATTTCAATTTATCTGAGATTCTAATCCCCAGATAGTCAAAAACTTTAACGCGCTCTAGAGGTGCCCCATCAAGTACAAGGGTGGATTTGGCCGACCTACTAGGATTAAAATAAAGGAGCTTCCTTTTAGAGGTGTTGATTACTAAGCCCCTCAGTTTACAAAAGAGGCAAAATCGATCTAGTAGCTTCTGTAAACCCACTGAGGTTTTCGATACCAGCAGTGTATCATCCGCAAAAAGTAAAGCGGGGACTTTGTCACCCGCTAAGACAGGAGCATCTGCATTAATTTCCGATAGAAAGGAAACAACCCCGTTCACAAATAATGTGAATAGGGTTGGAGCCAATACGCATCCCTGGCGAACGCCTCTATTCACGGGAATGTTATCAGTTTTTTGTTCCTGGGTGCCCCATCTGATACGGGCATAGTTACTATTGTGCATGCGGACCAGGAGGTTCAAGATGGGCTGGGGGAATCCCATCTACTGCAAAACCAACCATAGGCGGTCTTGGGGAACCAGGTCAAAGGCGGTCTTCAGATCAATAAATGCAAGATAAAGACCGCCCTTACCAATGGTTACCACCTTCCAGTGTAGAAGTACAAGCCTGAAGGCCTGGTCTATTGTACTTGTTCATGCCCTAAACCCTGCCTGAAATTGCGAAATGATATTATTCTCCTCAGCCCATGAAAGGATCCTCTCCAGGAGGACCCTGCCAACCACCTTCTGACCGGCATCAATAAGGCTAATTGGACGATAATTGGCAGGGTCCCCCCTGGATGCCTTCTTATAGATAGGGATTACTTCTGCCCCTTTCCAGGAGTTTGGGACTGGAGAGCCTTCAAGCAGAGCATTAATCAGGAATACAAAATATGTGGCCCATTGCTCCGCATTAGCTCGAAATAAATCACCCGGTGTTATCTTGTCCAGGGGCCCTAGCTGGTATTATTTTATTTATAGCCTCCACCACCTCATTTTTCCCTATGGGGTCAAAGGAGCCCAAGAGGATCGAAGTAGGTACCATGGGGCAACTTGAGGACCCGCATCTCTCCATGTTCTCATCTCCTGTATAGAGTCTCCTAAAATGATCAAACCACTCCCCATCAGTGATATGGTTAGGGATTTGGTCCTCGTCGCCACCATTGGATCTTCTTATCAGGGCCCAAAAGAGCTCGCCATTCTTAGACTGGTTCGCTGTCTTTAGGCTAGTCCAATGTGATTCCTCCCATGCCCTTTTTGCCTCTATAATGGCTCGTCTATACTGTAGTCTTGCCAAACGTACCACAACGGTATTGTGGGTTTTGATGGCAAGTATCAATGTGGTCTTTTTCCTCCTGCAATCCTTGTTAAACCACTTCTCTGTTGGCTTACTACTCATGGTGCGCTTTTTAAGGGGGGGAGCCTCCAGAAAGAGAGAACCCATCAGGTCAATTGTTTCAACATAGATTGTCTCCGCCACTGGGGGCCCCACCTTGTTCATACAGGCTACAGAAAGCATAGCAGTCTGATTTCTTAAGATCTCCCCTATAGCTCTGGTTTTCTGTTCATTCAAAATGAATTTTTGCCATTTGAGAAACCTTTTACAATTTGATGGTATAATTGCCTTTGTTGCCATCCTAGATTTGATGCTAGGATAATGCTCCGTATTTTGCCACAGTTTCAACATGGAAAGGGATAGAGGATTGTGGTCACTATCAATGGATGGTATAACAGACATGTCACTCACATATTTCCATAACCTCTTGTCAACCAATATGTAATCAATTCTGCTCGGACATGAGACCCTATTATACGTATTTTCTCCCAAGAGATCAGAGGGCGTACGCCCATTTACTGCTCTCAATCCAAGTTCCAGCGTTAGGGCATTCAATTGAATGACCACCGGCGACCATTTCTTCACTGGCGAGATCGACAATGATGGTATGCCCCATCTGGCACCCTCTTCATATGTTCCCAGAATATCATCGGTCGCCAGAGGTTCAAATGTACAATTTAGGTCGCCGGCGATCAAAATGAAAGAGTCAGAAGGGCAAGAAAGAAGCACTTCAGACAGAATGGAAATAGTTGATGATTTTGCCCCCCCTTGTGTACCTCTGGCATAGATGTTAAAGAGTTCTATGGTAACGTTGCCTTTTGAGTCCTCAATTGTTAGTCTCATTAAGTCTGATGTTGGACAAGGAAGATGGGTAGTTTTACAATTAAGTGCGGCCTTAACCCAGACTATAAGCCCACAAGATGGGCGTCCACGTCCAGTGGAGATAGCTGGTATATGGAAGCAAAAATAACCGGGCTTATACAATGGCTCAAGACTCCATGTTTCCTGGAATACACATAAATCATAATCATCAATAAAGGTGTTCCAGTCCGGAAGGGATAACTTGTTACGTAGGCCCGCTATATTCCATGAAACAATTTAAAAATTCCTAGTAGAGCCACTACAGTAGATCAAGCCACCTTGGGATGAGTCGGGGCCCCGTCCATTCTCTTTGTTACCCCCCTGAGCTACTGGAACAGAAGTTGGCAATTCGGGACCTGGACACTGGGCTAGTCTAGGGGGACTAATAGTACTGCTACTGGGTGGGGCAATGGTGTTTATGCATATCCCTTCATGAACCTGAAGTCAGTCAACGCCCTCAAGGTCGCTGTACCGATTTTGAATGGGAGTTTGCCTCTGGACTGATAGAGACTCAAGCCAACCCCCATTAAACAATCCCCTCCCATTCCGCTGTACTAGTGTCCACTGATCAGCTATGGTTGGAAGGTGGGCCGGGGGATAAAAATAGGACAGTGGGAGAGATAGTATGGAAGCTCCTGGACTGTGGTGTTTCCAACTACAGATATACTCCACTGTTCTAGGATCTTTGAAATTAACGAGGACACAATCCCCACTGATATCTTTAGCCAAGTGTCCCACCCAGGAGACCCTTCATACCGTGAGTATTTTACTCGAAATGTGTGTTGGTAGTGGTCTATATTTGGTTAACCAATCAGCAGCTTTGTTCCTTAGGGCCGTAAAAGATTCTTGCCCAGGCTTTCTCAGTGTCGGGACCCCTGCTAAAACTACCAGGTACAGGCTTACTTCCGGTCGCAGATCGATATTAATTACCCCCCCGGGAGCCTGAGCTATAGGGTCCCCATCGCCCTCTTTCGGCTGAACTGATTCGCTCTGGCTAGGTTTCTTAGCTGCTATTATTGCTGGTACCTTAGTTAGAGGAGCAGCTAGAGCCTGTGGGACTATAGTCGGAGCTAACGAGATTATTGGATCAATAGCAACGCCCCCTACCCAGGGATCGTTGGAAGGACCAGTGACCCTGGGTGTAGTTACCTTTTTCAGGGAATCAACAATTCCCAATGAAGCACGCTCAATCTTACTTAGTTGCTGCTCAATCTTGGCTAGTCTTGCTTCTACTAGGCGAAGAAGAAGTCTAATTAAATAACCTATTTTGACCAATAAGGGATCCTCCATCACCACCCTATTCCCTGGGCTCCCTGGGCTCTTACCCCCAACCTCACCCTGGGGTACCACTCTCATGGGGGTTCGATCTTCTCTAGGTACGACTACAATTGCCGGAGTAGTCGCGGCAGCCTGCTCTTTTGGGACAGTTGTTACTCTCTTATTTTTGGATAACTTCCCTTTCTTTCCTCCAATATCATTATCCTGCCCTTGCTTATACTTTGGAATAGCCCCTTGGCGTCTTTCTCGTAGTTGCCTAGTGTTATGCTCCCTAACGGGACTAGCCACGATGGGTAGCTTGAGGGGTGTCAACAGTAGTGATTCAGAGACCGTAGACTGATCCCCTATAGAAAAGTGGTCAAGGTCACAAACTGCCACGTGGTTATTTGGGGATTTAGGGATCACAGATGCACCAATACCACTAATTTGACCATGGTGTTCAGGTGTCCGTGCATTGGTGATATACCCCATAGATGACCTTCTGGCAATTGCTAAGTCCTGTGAGACCCGCCTCTCCATCAACGTGATCCCCTGATCTATCACAGAGTTGACCCTGATGATAAAGTTGTCCATGGTTCCAGTTAGGTTAGCGTTGACCGCCTTACTCCTACCCTCCTTCGATGCTATATTAATACAGATACGGCAATGATGCAGTTATAGTACTTCCAAAGTAGTCCCCGAGTGTAGCGATGAAAGGGGGGTGGCCCGTCCCGTCCTTGAACGATCTTGAACGGGCTTAAAAGGGCCCGCCTTTGGCCCGGGCTTCGCCCGGCTGGTCCCGCGATGCGCGGTTGAGGGCGTGGTTAACTTGATGGAGATGATGGGCGGGAAGAGGACCAACTGCGTCGGATGACTGCACGCACTGCCTCCTGGTCCTCGCAGTCCCGCACCGTCGTTGCAGGCTCCTCAATCGGCCCAAGTCGGCAAATAGTCCGGGAAAAGGGTCTCGCCAATGATCCCCCAGAGCATGGAAATACAAGCACCTCTGGCTCCCTCAGTCAACGGCTGCGAGCGGCTCCCGCGGAGCAGGGGCCGTGAGCCATAATAAGGTTCAGGGAGATGATGGGCGGGAAGAGGACCAGCTGCATCGGATGACTGCACGCTCTGCCTCCTGGTCCTCACAGTCCCGCACCGTCTTTGCAGGCTCCTCAATCGGCCCAAGTCGGAAATAGTCCGGGAAAAGGGTCTCGCCAATGATCCCCCAGAGCATGGAAATACAAGCACCTCTGGCTCCCTCAGTCAACGGCTGCGAGCGGTTTATAGGGGTAAAGTGTGGGAATTCATTTATTTTTTAATAATTAATAATTAATTGTTAAATAATATTAATTAATTGGTAATTAATTATGTTAATTGTTAATTAAATGTTTTATAGGTTTAGGTTGTGGAGGTTTATAGGGGTAAAGGGTGGGGAGTACATTTTTTTTTCATTTGTTCATTTCTTGTTAAATATTTAAAAAAATGAATTGTAAATTAATTTAATTATGATATTAATTGTTGTTTTAGTTTAATTTTAGTTGGGGCTGTTGGATTTACAGGAGTAAATGGTGGGAAGTTAATTATATTTAGTTTTTCATTAATACTATTTGTTTAATTGATACATAGTTATGATAATTGTGTATTTTTTTATTTAGATGTGGGTTGTGGGTTTTGTAGGGATATGGGGTAGGAAGTAAATTAATTTTGAATTTTCAATATTAAATATATTTGTATTTGTTATTCAACATATATTCTAATTCATTTACTTTTTCTAAATTATTTTCATTTTGTTTAAGATATTTTATTTGTTTTTGATATTGCACTGACTGGAGTGGGAGTAGTAAATGTTACCCTTCCACAATCCAACACGTTCCCTACTGTTGTGCTGACTGGAGTGGGATTAGTAAATTTTACTCCTCTGCAATCCAATACTTTTCCTACTGTTGCACTGACCGGATTGGGAATGTAAAATGTTTCCCCCCCCACAATCCAACACTTTCCCTACTGTTGCACTGATTGGAGTGGGAATAGTACATTTTACACCTCCAAAATCCCGCACTTCCCCTACTGTTACACTGACTGGAGTGGAAATGTTAATTAGATTTTTTTGTTAATTATAATATTTATTGTTGTGTTAATTGTACTGGGAATAGTAAATTGTAGTATTTTCCAAAGTTATATTTTAATTAAATTTATATTAATTGTACTTAGATTAGCAAATCTTATTTTTTGCATGATGTGTTCCTGTTGTGTTAGGTGGGAGTACTTATTTTTATATTTATGAAGTATAAAAATGTTTTTTTAATGTAGTGAGAAATGTATATGTCTTTGTTTTAAGTTTTAATAATGTATTTTATGTTGTAATTTATATAATCAGCCGAGGCCCGTGGAGGGAGTTCCACAGGTCAGAGAGGCGGGGGAGGGGCAGGGTAGGGGGTACTAAACACCGGAACCAGGGGCGGCCTTAGGTATGTGCAAGCTGTGCATCTGCACAGGACCACCAAACCCCAGGGGCCACCACACCAATATATATTCTTAATATAATAATCCTCTGAGGATGGATACATATTTGCGTGGCGGCCCCTGGCAGGGATTTGGCGGCCTTCAGCTCTGTTCCACTTCCAAACACCCTGACCCCCCCCCTCTTCACTGGCCTCTGCGCTCCGCCCGGACCCCCTCTTCCGGGGCCCCCTACCTACGCTCCCTGCCCAGGGCCGCCATCAGCCTAGAGCCGCCCCTGCCAGAACATGGATAATTGGGGGTAAGTAAATAATTTAATAAATAAAACGTATTTCGTAGCGTGCCCTGCATTACAAAATGCGATGCAGCGCGCACTACGAAAGTTAGGCTATACAAATGACAAATAAAAGTACCAAAAACAGCCCTAATGTTTTTATTGAGACATGCAACTTTTAGAACCCACTCCTTTCTGACCAGCATGCACAAAACTGTTCAAGACTAACATTAGGTGCATGTTAACTTTTTATGGAACATCTAGCGTAGATTTTACAAACGCGGACAAATATTAAAAGCCACCCATATAATGCTTTTCATGGGGACTAAAGGATTGAACCATGACTACAGACTCGATTCCATTGCCTTTGCCCTCTCCACTTTCTGGGCCTGTAGGAATCCCACTTGCAGGATGATTTAGAAGACTACATCCAATGGGCTGCACTTCTTATGTAACATGAGGGGTCTGCCACTGCTGTTTATAGATGATGTATAAACTGGGATAGTGCACACGTTGCGCATAAATGAAACTGGCGTTTAGTTTCAAGCAGGTGACCAAGAAGTACATATCAGGAAGTGACCTAACATTGGAAAAGGTGGCATCAGAGTGGCCAGTGGTGTGTGACGTCATCCTCCCATCCTCTGAGTATACCTGCACAGGAATGCACTGGGTGGAAGTGATACCTCCCAAACACGTCCCATTTGATGTGCCAAAGAGTGTGACACTTACCTTTACACCCCCCTCTCTCTCCTTTACCACCTGGTCAAGAGAACCAGAGCATGGATAGCTCGGCCTCACATTTAAGAAATGGTCCAACAATGGTACATAAGGCACTTACGGCTTTCACTTGTGCTTGATTGGTGTGGGACAAGATGACCATCAGCTGAGGTCATTGAGAACCTCCGCTTTCCAGCCTGGGGAATCCTTCGGGTTTATTTCCCTGTGATTTCTTTTCATTAAATGTTTTTCATATATGGGGTCCTTTTAAATCTGTAATATGCTGTAATGCCTGTTGAAGGTGTTATTGAGTAGATGTCACATTTTTACAGGTAGTCTCTGTCAGTGTTTCCCAAACTGTGAGTCGTGAGATGCTTTTTGGTGGGTTGCAAAAACAAGCAATAAATATGCCTTTAAATTCTGTATTTATCTTGTCACATTTGATCCCCTTTAAAGACAGAAGTTGAATGGTGGTTATGTCTTCTGACAAATTGCTGTTTGTTTAACATAGAGATTGGTGTTTACCAGTGGCAGCTCCTCCGCTATAGCGCAGGATCGTCACCCCACTGCTTTTAAGCAGTGCGAAGAGGAAGCAATAAATGATAATAACTTCAAGTTGTTATCATTTAATGCTCTCTGCTGCTTTTGTGGGTGGGCATGGCTGCTCTGCTCTCAGATCAGGGCAGGGGAGGCGTAGTTTGCCCGTTCCTAAGTGTGCAACGACTGATTGGTCGGCCCTCTCGGGCCACCCAAACCAGTCATGTGCACTTTCCCCGTTCTCCATGCAGGTTACATTACAGCCTGCATGGAGAACAAGCCTAGGCTCCCATTTCACCAGGACGCTCAAAATCTGCATTGCAGCGTTGTGATTGGTCAGGGGAGCCTACCAATCACAACGCTGCATTGCAGCATTGTGGTTGGTCAGTGGGGCCTGGCTGTGCTTCTGTCTGAGATGGAGAAGAGCAGGAGTGGGGACGCTGGACCCGGTGCAAAGGTAAGTTTATTTTATTTTTTTGTAATTTTTTTTAAATATGTGCGACCCCAGTGCGACCCACCAACTGACATAATTAATTTACTTATAAGTCCCTAGTAAAGTGGCACTACGTGTCTCCATGGCCTGTAAATAAAATGCTACTAATGGACTTGCAGCAATGATTGTGTTACTCACTTAAGTAACCCTTTAAACATATCTCAGGCCTGCCATTGCAGAGCCTGTTTGTGCAATTTTAAGCTGCCATTTCAACCAGGCAAAATAAACCTTTTGCCAGGCCCAAACTGTCCATTTTAATACGTATAATGTACCCCAAGGGTAGGCACCAGACAGCCCACAAGGCAGAGTACAATGCATTTAAAACAGACATGTAATTTGAAGTTTTACATGTCCTGGTAGTAAAAAACTCTTACATTTGTTTTTCACTACTGCAAGGCCTATGTCTCCCATAGTATAACATTGGAGTTGCCTTATTACATTTTATAAGTGTAATTTCCAAACGGTAAGAGATAACTAGTTCATGTTTAGAGTCTCTGGAATCACAATTTAAAATCCTAACTTATGGTGAAGAAGGATTTCAAATTGCAATTCCGGAAATGTCCCTTTAAGATTGTTGCCATTTTCTTGCCTTATCGTCATCAAAAAGAGAGTGAGAAGAGTGAAGGCTCACTCCACTTCCCAATCAAGTTAGACAATCACTAAGACAGAGACTGTTACCTAAATCCTGTTAGACCCCGCTCTCAGGTAAGTAGGGACTCCGACTTGGTTTTTAAAAGAACCCTCACTGACTTACACATGCTACTTCATAGGGTTCCCACACAAGACGCCAAGTGCATCTGGGTGTGCTTTGACACCTGATTTACAGCAGAGACGGTTGTTGATATTTTTGTCAGGGATCAGAATAGTTCAAATTACCTCAAGGATTCCCTACTGTTAGATCTGGGAGTCTCTAGTTGGCAATGGTATTCACCTTTGTCCAAATAGGGACCCTTACTTCTAAGTCAGGATAAGGGGATTACACTCCTTAATAAACCCTGCTCACCCCCTTGGTAGCTTGGCACAAGCAGACAGGCTTATCTCAGAGGCAGTGTGTTAAGCATTTGTGAATATACACAGTAATACAGTGAAAACACTACAGAGGGACACAACACAGGTTTTATAAAAAATAAGTATTCAATTATAGACTTAACAGAAGACCACAAATGACAAAAATCCACAATACTACACTTAAGATTACTTAAAAGATGATTAAAGACTCTTAGTTCAAGTTGTTGGTAAATGTGACAAAGTTCTCAACAAAGTACCTGGATGAGTAACGCAAAGTGGACAAAAGGCTTGCAAAAGGGGAGATGCGTCGGTTCCGTGACCCGGGGGAACGGTTGCGTCCTTCCTCAATGCTTGCGCAGAGTAGGGGACTCGCCGTGAGCCTTACCGGTGCGGAGGTGATGCGTAGATTCTAGGCCTGCGGGCCCGTTGCGGTGCGCAAGATGGCGCCTTGATGCGATTGGGATGCGAGAAGACGACGCCCTTGATGTGGTGATGCGATGACGCCCTGGCAGCCTTGCGACCACTCTGTACTTTGGAGCCACGACAGGCCCTGCGACACGCTTCTCCAGTGATGGGACAGCAGGCAGCTTCGATGAACACACGCTTCCAGGGAGATGCGGCGAAGGCTCGCTTCTCCGGCGTTGCGTGGATTTCAGCTGCGGCGGCGACACACTTCTTCTTGATGCGTCGCGCTTCCAGCTCCCAGCGGCACGCAAGTGTCTGGAGTCAGAATTCCCAGTGAGGGAATTCAGGAGGGAGCTGGAGGTGAAGTCTTTTGGCCCTGAGACTACAGCAGGAGGCAAGCACAGTTCAAGCCCTTGGAGAATATTCTGTAGATGAAAGTCCTTACAAAGTTCCTTCTCCTTTCCCTTGGCAATGAAGCAACCACTGCAGGCCAACCCAGCAAACAGCACACTGGCAGAGGGGCAGTCCAAACTCCTGCAGCTTCCTTGGTTCTTCTCCTTGGCAGAAAGGTTTCTTGTTCCAGAAGTGATCTAATTTCTTGGAATCAGGGTCCCAATATTTATACCCCAAACTCCTTTGTTCTCTGAAGGCAGAGAGGCCTCTGCCTAGTCCAAACCAGTTCCTGAGCACTTTGTTTACATGACTCTCTTCTTCCTTTCACTGTGCAGGGCAGAGACATCAGCCGCCCCACAGGAGGTGGAGCCAGCACAGGGGAGGGAAGAAACAGCCCTGGAGCACTCTGTTGACATGATTCCTCTTCTCCTTTCACAGTGCAGGGCAGAGACATCATACAAGCCACATGGGGTGGAGCCAGCATTGTAGAGGGAAGGCCCAGCCCTATTCAGGTCCCAGGTGTAACTCCCCCCTTCCATCTAGATGCAGATCTCTCTATTCACCAGAGGGCTGCTCCAGCCTGTCTCCTGGAATTCCCCAGCTCTGTCACACACAAGCCCAGACAAGGAATACACAACCCAGAAGATGCAGGTTCAAATGGTTAGACAAGCAAATACCTGCATTCTAAAAGTGGTATTTGCAAACACAGGATAGTAAAATGAACTTTACTAAAATATGTATTTTATTATTCTGAGTTCAGGCATACTAAATTCGAATTTCTACCATTGTCCCTGAGTCAGTTAGGATTATAAAAATGTAATAATCGAACTGTCCATTCTAGCCTATGAGAACAGTTAGCCTTCAATAGTGAAAAACGAAAATGGCTGTAATTCACTATTAGAACATGCTACACACATCAGAGCAGGTCCTACCTTATACTTACAATGCACCCTGCCCTTGGGCCTACCATAGGGGTGTCTAATATGAAGCAAAGGGAAGGTTTAGGGACTGGCAAGTGGGTGCACTTGGCCAAGTCGACATGGCAGTGCTAGACTGCACATAGGCCTTGCAATGGCAGGCCTGAGACACACTTTACAAGCTGCCTCTGTGGGTGGCACAACCAGTGCAGCAAGCCCACCAGAAGCATTTGATTTACAAGCCCTGGGCACACATGGTGCACTGTACTAGGGGCTGACAGATAAATGAAATAACCCAATCATGGAATAACCAATTAGTATATCAATTTAACATAGGGAGCACTTGCACTGGGACACTGATTAGCAGTGGCACAGTGCCTAAAGCATAAATCCAGCAAAAACATATAAAAAACAGAGGAGGCAATCCGTTAAAATGGATAGGAGATTCACGCTAATGATGCCAGGTCTAACACGTGTCCCCTCCAGCTGAAATGTGGGGAGAACTACCCTTCCCCTTGGGAGTTCTCTTCACTAAGCCGGAAAAATCTGGACAGACCATCAGCGTTGGCATGTTCTGTACCAGGGCGGTGTTCCACGGTAAAGTCCATACCCTGTAGGGAGATGGACCACCTCAACAACTTTGGGTCTCACCACTCATCTGCATCAGCCATCTGAGGGGCCTGTGTCGGTCTGAACTCGGAAGTGAGTCCCAAACAAATATGGTCTCAACTTTTTCAGTGCCCAGACCACAGCAAATGCCTCACGCTCAATTGCACTCCACCTCTGTTCTTGTGGAAGTAACCTCCTACTGATGAGGGCTACAGGTTAGTCTAGGCCCTCTTCATTAATCTGAGATAGAACAGCCCCCATACTATGGCTCTGAATCGTCTGTCTGTACAATGAATTATTTTGAGAAGTTGGGCGTCTGAAGCACGGGTGCTGTGCACATGGCACAGTCTTTCAGGGCGTCAAAAGCCTTCTGGCAGGTGTCAGTCCTGTTCACTTTCTTGGCTGCTTCCTGGAAGTCAGCTCAGTCAAGGGTGCAACAATGTTGCCTTACCCCTTGACAAACCTCCTGTAGTACCCCATGAGTCCTAAAAAGGCTCTCACCTGTGTCTGAGTCTTTGGGGGTTCCCATGCCAGGATGGTATCAATCTTGGGTTGGAGGGGCGCCACCTGGCCGCTCCTACCTGGTGGCCCAAGTACACCACGGAACCCTGCCCGATCTGGCACTTACTTGCTTTGATTATGAGGCCTGCCTTGCGCAGTGCCATCAACACTTCCCAGAGGTGCTGCAAGTGTTCTTCCCAACTGGTGCTGAACCACTGCAATGTCATCCAGGTAGGCGGCACTGAAATCCTCCAGTCCAGCCAACACCTGGTTGACCAACCTCTAAAAGGTGGCAGGTGCATTCTTCATCCCAAAGGGCATAACCCGGAATTGGTAGTACCCATCTGGTGTGGACAATGCTGACCTCTCCTTAGCCCCATCATTCAAGGCGATCTGCAAGTAGCCAGACGTCAAATCAAACTTCTAAGGTACCGTGCGACCCCTAACCGATCAATGAGCTCATCAGCTCTGGGGATGGGGTGTGCATTAGTCCTGGTGCCTGAATTGAGCCCTCTGTAGTCCACACAGAAACTGGAGTTCGGGTGTGGCACCCGGCGAGGCAGCCTTTGGGACCAAGACCACTGGGCTGGCCCAAGGACTGTTGGAGGACTCAATGACCCCTAATGTAAACATCTTGAAGATGTTCTCCTTAATGTAAGCCCTATCCTTATCAGTCACTCTGTAAGCCTTGTGCTTCACAGGAGGACTGTCGCCAGTGTCCACATCATGGACGCACCACTCTGTGACACCAGGAACCAAGGAAAATAGATCAGAGAATTGCCCCAACAGCTGGCGACAATCTTGCTGCTGATCAGGGGTCAGTGTGGCAGAGAAGCTGACACCATCCACTGACCCATCTTGCTCGGTTGCAGACAGGAGGTCAGGAAGAGGCTCAGTCTCCTCCTCCATTCCATCATCTGTCGCTAGAAGCATGCCTACTTCGGACCTTTCTAAGTGGGGCTTTAGGTGGTTAACATGCAGGACCCGCAAGGGGTTCCTGGGAGACTGCAAGTTCACCAGATAGGTGACATCACTCTTGCGCTCCACCACCTCATATGGACTGGTCCACCTGTCCTGGAGCGCACAAGGCCCCACAGGGGGCCATGCCCCAAACTTTCTGTCCAGGCTGAAGCTCAATCAGAGTGGCATTCTGATTGTACCACCGCTTCATTTCCTCCTGGCTGGCTTCCAGATTCGTCTGAGCGAGATCCCTGAAACGCCGAGTCTGGTTCCTGAAGGCCAGCATGTAGCTATATACATTCCTGGGGAGGTTTCCTGGGAGATTGCTCCCAGTCTTCCCTGACCAAACTCAAAGGTCCTCTTACCGGGTGACCATACAAAAGCTCAAAGGGGCTGAACCCTAGAGACTTTTGTGGCACCTCACGGTAGGCAAACAGAAGGCATGGCAAGAGGACGTCCCACTTATGCCTCATTGGTTCTTCCAAGACCCATGATCATGCCTTTAAGGGTCCGGTTGAATATTTCAACCAGCCCATTTCCTTGTGGGTGGTAAGGAGTGGTGAACTTGTAGGTAACACCACACTCCTTTCACAGAGACTTCATATAATTGGAAATGAAGTTTGTACCCCGGTCAGACACAACCTCTCTGGGGAACCCTACACGGGATAAAATCCCCATCAGTGCACGTCCCACCATGGGGGCTGTCACTGTCCTGAGCGGAATGGCTTCCGGGTACCGGGTAGCATGGTCCACAAAGGCCAGAATAAACCTGTTGCCCATGGCTGTCTTGGGGTCCAGTGGCCCCACAATGTCAATCCCCACCCGTTCAAAGGGGGACTGACTACAGGGAAAGGTTGGAGAGGGGCCTTGTGCCTCCTCCCACTCTTCCCACTTGCCTGGCAAGTTTAACAGGTCCTACAATGAGTATCTGCACTCTTCCGCATCTGGGCCAATAAAAGCGGGAGACAAGCCTTTCAAAGTCTTGTTCTGCCCCAGATGACCAGCTAAAGGAACATCATGAGCCAAAACCCAGTAGGAAGGCTCTGAAGCGCTGGGGTACCACCAGCCCACAGGCTGACCCAGGTTCAGCAACCTTAGGCTCGCTATACAGGAGACCATTCTCCCAGTAGATCCAATGTGATCCAGACTGATCACCTTCTGCCTGGTTTGTGGCCTGTTGCCTCAAACCCACAAGAGGAAGGGCACTTCTGCTGCTCTTCACAAAATTCCTCCCTGGAGGGACCCCCTTCTTGCTGCCAATGGCCTCAGCTCAGGTAGGTTCCCCAGTTCAGAAACTTGCTCCCCTGTAGGTTCCAGAGCATCCCCCTCAAGGTCTGCCTCCTCCTAGACCGTGGGAACAATGGGGGCTGGTTTCCTGTGCCCCCTACCTCTTCTCTTTAAGGCAGGCCCTGGGCCATACTTTCAGGCTCCAGGGTCTTTTGAACACCCTTAGCTGCCATAGCCCGAGTGGTCACAGATGCCCACTCAGGCAGACCCAACATCTCCAAATGCGCCTTCTCTCCACCTAACCCAAGGGAGCTTTCTAAATCATTGCCTAACAGACAATCAACAGGCATGGTGGCCTCACAACTACTTGAAGAGTACCAGAGACCCCCCCACTCAAAGGGAACTCGAGCACTTTGCAATGGCTCTCTGTGTTGTCAGCGGCAACAACTGGGAAGAAGGCATTGGGGACTACCTGCTCTTCAGAGACCAAGTGACACTTGACAGCTGTCACACTTGCTCCTGTGTCCTCTGAGAGCCTCCACTCTATGGCCATTGATGGTCACCCACTGCCTGTATTTTTTAGTGTTCTCAGGCATAGGACATTTCTGCGGGACCCCACCCACCTTGGGCACCCATCTCCTTCCCTCCCAGGGCTATACTGGCCATCTGACGGGGTGGTGCACGGGGTGGCACATACTGTCCTTTCTGAAGACACTGGGGATCATACCAACGGTGTCCCAACTGCTTACACTGAAAGCAGGTAACAGGCCCCCTATGAACAGGTTTACCTGTCAGGGGTCCTGATTTCTTTTCAGGGGGAGGCTGAGAACCCTTACCTTGGTTCCCTTGAGAATTACTTTGGGGACCTTTTTGGAATTTCCTCTGTTTACCCTTGTCCCCCCCCACTCTTCTGCTGGGGACCCTGCCCACCTTTGGTGGAGTCTCTCACAAGACCCTTGTGGACCCTAGTACTGACCCAGCAGTCCACCTCTTCAGCAAGCTTTCTAGGATTAGTCAACTTGCAAGCAATAAGGTGCTGGCGTAGCTCTGGAAAACAATTAGCAGACAAGTGCACCCTAGCAATCAAATCATAGAGCGCTTGAAATTATCAGCATTGCTACCCCTCACCCAACCATCCATAGCTCTGCAAAAGAAAGACACATATTCTACCCAAGTGGTTCCCTCCAGTTTCTTACAACTCCTGAACCTCTGTCTATAGAGCTCTGGAGTTAACCCATACCTTGTCATCAGTGCTTCCTTCATGTGGTGGTAAGACATCCTATGCTCACTGGGTAGGTCTAACAAAGTATCCCTCCCCTCAGTCAGAAAGCGGCCCCACAACCCGGCTCCCCAATCCTTCTCAGGATCCGGTGGGCAAACATTGCTATCTCATAGGCTGCAAACCACTGACCAATATCTTCACCTTTGTGGAAATCTTTGATGACATCCTTGGGAATCGGATGTATGACATTACAACGCATGCTTTTACCACTCATGCCTTTACAACACTATTTTACAACGCATGCCTTTACAACGCATAGTGCTTTGGGGCGCTGGATAGTGAATAGTTTAATTTACTATTCCCACTCCAGTCCCCGTGGATAGTAGGGAAGGTGTTGGATAGTAAATTAAACCTATTCCCTATCCTAGAGCGCCCCCCAGCGCAATGTGTTGTAATGGTTTGCGTTGTAAAAGTTGCGTCGTAAAGGCACTGCGTGGTAAAAGTTGCGTTGTAAAGGATGTTTCCCTTGGGAATCTGTACTCTGCCTTCTGAAGGCACAGATGATGCGCTGCCACAAGAGGGATTGATTTCTAAGCCCTTGGCCTTGATTTCTAACTCTCTCAACATTCTCTCATGCTCCATTCTCATTCTCTCCCTTTCCAAAGGCAACCTGTTATTCTCTGTTTCCCTCTGAATCTCCATCTTAAGCTTAGCCATCTCCAACTTGTGTGCTCTACTTCTCTACCTGTCTTCCAAACTCTCTGGGGGACAGGTCTTTGGAAGAGATGCTGCCGCCAGGCGGGGACGGCACCCCTCCCCTGGCTGGAAACACTGGCCTATCAATTTGCCCATCTGCATCCCCAACAGGCTCCACCACAAGATCAGGGACATTTCTGGCTTCTACCCAGGCTACATAATGATAAGCTGAAAAAGCAAAAGATATAATACCATCCCTGAGGACATACAGAAATATAAAAATGTTAACTTTAATCAAAGTAGGTTCCCCATATTTTTGCAAATTTACGCAATCCCCCAATCCTTTGTGCAAATATAAATTCACTTTTCCTGACTCTCTTTAATTTTCTGATACCACTCATCTACGGATGGAACTGTATCTGTCTTCCAATACTTAAGAATTAGTGATCTAGCCACTGCTACTATAATAGACAAAAGTTTTGCCAGTGACTCAGCCAGATTAAGCTCTGGATCAAAACCAAATATAATCAGTTTTTCAAAGCTAGTGATCGTACAATGTAAATGAAGAGAAAGCAAAGAAAAAATGCCATCCCAGAATGCCTTAATTTGGGGACAGAAAGCTATTATATGGGACCAATTAGCCAGTTCCGGTTGAGTGCATCTAAAACACATAGACGACGTATTACTAAACATTTTGGCAATGGCTGCAGGAGTATAGTATAAAAGCCATTTACTGAAAAAAAGCATTTGTCTCCAGTTGGCACCTCTCAGTACCGTAAAATTAAATTTATTTAAGGTTTTCCAAGTATTATCTGTTAGTTTAAGACTTTCATACTTCTGCCATTTTTTATTTGCTTTGGTGCTCAGATCTTCCTCTCTACTCTGCGCTAAACTTCTTCTCCAATTTCCAGGTTTCTTGAAAAGTGGGGACCAAAAAAGATCATTTGTTAAATATGAAGGTTGACTTATCTGCGTTAGGTCAGTTTGAGCCAGAGCCTTATACAGTAAATTATATGAACCCATAAGAAGAAAGCTTCCACCAATTGAGGAAGCCATCTCATTAGGGGTCAACCAAGCTTTATTTTCCACGAAATTCGATAGTGTTATAAACCCCAATCCGGCCCAATTTTGTATAATTTCTGGCCCCATTTTTATCCCGAAGCCTGAAATGGCTTCGCTTAATGGAGTTATTAAACTTAGGAGGGAGAGTGAGTACCTCTTCAGCATAGCATCACTTTTAAAAAAAAAAACAGTTCAAAACCTTATATCTGACTAATTTGGGTGAATTGAATATTGAAAGTGGAGAGGGAATTTCGACCTCTTTACAAATTATTTCAATGAAAAAATTTATGAACAATGCCTCACTTGGTAGTAAGTGTTTAAATCTTGAGAGATACTGTGCAAAATATGCGTAGTAGTAGTCTTTAAGGTTTGGGAGACCAAGACCTCCTTGTTCTTTATCTTCGCATAAAGTATTAATAGCTATTTGAGGTGTCTTTTTTGCCAATACAAAGGCTGAGAACAAGGACTCGACTTTTGAAAAAAAAGAGCCTGGTAGAGAGCAAGGGATAGTAGAGAACAAAAAATTAAATAAGGGGAGTACTGACATTTTGATTAATGCCACCCGGCCTAAAATAGATAAAGGCAATGCATTCCAACGTGAAAACATATCACAAACTTTTTTTCAAAATTCAAAAAATACAAATACGCGAACTAATGGCGTGAAATAGACACCGAGATACCTTTTGGGTCTATTATTGATACAACTCTGAATATCAGGGTGCAGTTCAGGATTTATACTACCACAGATTAAAATCTCGGTTTCCTTTTTATTAATTCTATACCCCCCAGTGCTTCAAATTCTGCAAAAACAGAAAAGGCCTGTATTTGCGAATGCATCTCAGGTTTCAGAAGTAACATTATATCATCCGCATATAATTTGATCTTATCCATAAAGGCCATAGGTGGTAGAATATCCGTACACTTCCTGATTGCAACCGCTGAAGGTTCTATAAAAAAGGCAAAAAGAACAGGGGACAGTGGGCAACCCTGCCTTGTCCCTCTTTGCACTGAAATCGAACCCACCAAAGATTTATTAACAAGAATATGAGCTTTTGCACCTTGATACAGATTTTTAACTAAGGTTATAATTTGTAAGGGGATACCAAAAATTGTAAAATAAAAAAGAGTGTATCCCAGACCACCAAATCAAAAGCCTTTTCTGCATCTAAAAGAAAAACTAAAGCCGGCACCTTACGTGTTTCTAAATAATCTAAGGCCTCAACCAGATAGTGTGTATTAGTAATAAGTTGGCGACCTGCAATAAAACCATTTTGATCTGTATGAATCAGTTGCGAAGATACATGATTGAAACGTAAAGAAAGTAATTTTGTGATCATTTTATAATCCAAATTTAATAGTGTAATAGGTCTGTAAGAATTTGGGTCAGTTGCTTCCTTTCCTTTTTTCAAGAAACTGACCACGGTTCCATCGTAAAAGGATGCTGGAATTGAGCCACCCTCCAACATAGAATTTGATAATAAAAGTAAAAGTTCAGAGAGGGAGGTAAAAAATGCAACAAAAATTTTTGCAGGAAATCCGTCTGGTCCACAGGCCTTACCGTGTGGGAGGCTTTTAACTACCAACTCTAATTCATCCCCCGAAAACGATGTTGCCATTGCTTCTTGATCTAAATGGGAGAGAGTGGGCTAAAAAAAAATTTCATCTACGTTGATCCGTAGTGTGATGTGAGGTATAAATATTCTCATAATGGGACAACATAATTTCTCCTATTTCTGCCGCATCTGAGGTATCCAGATCATTAATTGGAGATTTAAGAGACCGAATTACATTGATTGCGGCTTGTTCTTTGACCTGCCACACCAAGAATGTGCCCGTAAAGTTACTGTGTTCATATATTTTTTGAGGTTGTCTACAAAAAATGTCCTCACTTCTTTCGAAATAATATGCACTGAGCTCACGTTTTGCAGCATTTAGTTGATTCTGCAACCTAACAGATGGATTATGATACTTTTGTTCTACTAAATCCTGAATATTTTGCTGCAGTAAATTCTTTGTATCCCTGAAGGTGGCTGATTCCCTTGCATCCCTTCCAATGACAATCCCCCGAATAAAAGCCTTCAGTGAATCCCACACCACATGAATATGGGCTGTCCCCATATTTCGTTCAATAAAGTCGTTTATCTCATTTTTAAGTGAGGCCACCCATGTTACATCAGACATGTAAGATTTTTTAAAGACCCAACGTTTTACGACATTCGTACTTTCATCCAACACAAAAACATGCAGCTAACATTGCATGGTCGGAAAAGCCATTACGCAAAATCCGTTGATATCGATTTTTGAGATTTAAGGAGACAAGAAAGAAATCAATACGAGAGAATGACTTATACCTTCCCGACCAGCAAGTATAATCTCTTTTGTGAGGATTTATAGAGCGCCAAGGGTCAACAAGATCTAAAGTCCTTACATTATTCGAGATTGTCTTAAATGATTTAGGTTTCGTCTGTTTTTTACCACCAGTAGTAGAGTCTAAATTCAGATCCATAAGTATATTAAAATCCCCTCCAATCACAATATCCCCGCCAACCATCAATAGGGACTGAAACATTTCCTCATATATTTCAGGGTAGTCATTCACAGGGGCATAAAAGCTTACAAATGTAATGGGTGATGGCCTATTCTTTAATTTACACGTAGCCCAGCACCATCGACCCTGACTCCCTGCCTCTGTTTGAATGATCATTCTCCTATTAATGAAAAGTGCTACTCCCCTCTGTGACTCAGAAAAAAAAGAAAAGCCCCGATACGAGGCCCATCCTTTAAACATGGAACAATTATCAGCTTTTGAGAAAGGGATGTGAGTTTCTTGTAAAAGTATAACTGCAGGGTTTTCAGTCAAGACCCATTTCTCTATCGCCCGCATTTTTTTCTTATTGTTTAGGCCGTTCACGGTAAAAGAAATAATTTTGAAGCCAGTTTTAACAGTGCTAAGAGCATTTACTTAAATTCAGTAATGCGATTATTCCCTCTTTCCATTCCATACCTTCTTTAAGCAGTCTAAACCCTGTTCTGAATCCACCACAAAGACCGCTTTTATCTTCAGCAATTAACAAAACAACAATAAAGAAAAAAAAAAAGAATTTCGCCAAGAACTGCATTTTTTACTTTTTTACCCAACCCACCCCCCTCTTCCACCTGTGGCACCCTCCTAGCTCTACCTCCCTCTTCCCACGCTCGCCACAGGAACCTCACCCTTGAATATTGAGGTGTCGTGATATTACACCCCTTCAACCTTCATACCATACCCTACCCCCCCCCCCCACATTTGTGAACATAATCAGACATAGAATAAAGAAAGGCATTTGTGAAAAAAAAAAAGACCAGAATGTCCCAGAAAAAAGCTCCGTCTTATGTCCAAGTTAACCCTTTTGGATTCCATGTAACAACTCCTGTGCTGCCTCGACGTCAGATAGCATATAGAATTTACCTTTAAAGAGCACTCTAAGTTTTGATTGCTGAGCAATCATTGCTTGGGCCCCATGGGCTTTAAAAAGGTGGAGAATTTTAACAAATTCTTTCCTCCGTCTGGCTGCTGCTGCAGACATATTGGAGAAGATTCGGCATTTAACCGTAGCATTCACTGGAAACTGCCTCTGTCGAATTGCCCTGGACAGAATTTGCTCCTTGACCCTGACATCTGCAAAATTTAAAAGGATAGTTCAGGGAAGAGTAGAGTTTGAAGAGGAGTGAGCAGGGACTCGATGAGCTCTAGTGATAGTTAAATCACCTTTGTGTTCCGGTATCACACCCTGTTGAAGAAACGTAGAAACCCATGAGAGCATATCTGACCCCTCAATTCCTTCAGGAACCCCCACTATACGTAAATTGGATCTTCTATTATAGTTCACCAAATCATCCAACTTGTTCTCAAGGGCTCTGGATGTTTTGGATACATCTTTAGTCTCTTTCTTCAGCACCCTCTCTTCCTCAAAATCAAGATCCATAGATGCAACAGATGCTGGTCTACTCATGGTAGTAAGAGTTGGGACTTTTCAGGAAAAACTAGCAGTCCAAGGAAAAAAAAAGATTCTAAAAAAAAGTATGTGGTCGCGTTTGGTCTGCACTCACTAGTAGTGTACACCAATCACTGCATATGAAACACAAATGCAAAGTATAAATCCTCCCCGCTGACCACCAATGTTAGATCTGGGGGTCTCTAGTTGACAATGGTATTCACCTTTGTCTTCATAGGGACCCTTACTTCTAAGTCAGGATAAGGGTATAACACTCCTTAATAAACCCTGCTCACCCCCTTGGTAGCTTGGCATGAGCAGACACGCTTATCTCAGAGGCAGTGTGTTAAGCATTTGTGAATATACACAGTAATACAGTGAAAACACTACAGAGGGACACAACACAGGTTTTATAAAAACAAGTATTCGTATATAGACTTAACACAAGACCACAAACGACAAAAATCCACAATACTACACTTAAGATTACTTAAAAGATGATTAAAGTCTCTTAGTTCAAGTTGTTGGTAAATGTGACAAAGTTCTCAACAAAATACCCGGATGCGTAACGCAAAGTGGACAAAAGGCTTGCAAAAGGGGAGATGCGTCGGTTCCGTGACCCGGGGGAACGGTTGCGTCCTTTCTCAATGCTTGCATAGAGTGGGGGACTCTAGAGAAGATATCGCCTTTGATGCGGCAATGCGATGACGATGGGATGACGCCCTGGCAGCCTTGCGACGACTCTGTACTTTGGAGCCACGACAGGCCCTGCGACACGCTTCTCCGGTGATGCAATGGCGACTCTCTCGATGGCGTCACGCTTCTCCGGTGATGCGACAGCCCTTGGAGAATATTCTGTAGATGAAAGTCCTTACAAAGTTCCTTCTCCTTTCCCTTGTCAATGAAGCAACCACTGCAGGCCAACCCAGCAAACAGCACACTGGCAGAAGGGCAGTCCAAACTCCTGCAGCTTCCTTGGTTCTTCTCCTTGGCAGAAATGTTTCTTGTTCCAGAAGTGACCTAATTTCTTGGGATCAGGGTCCCAATATTTATACCCCAAAGTCCTTTGTTCTCTGAAGGCAGAGAGGCCTCTGCCTAGTCCAAACCAGTTCCTGAGCACTTTGTTTACATGACTCTCTTCTTCCTTTCACTGTGCAGGGCAGAGACATCAGGCGCCCCACAGGAGGTGGAGCCAGCACAGGGGAGGGAAGATACAGCTCTGGAGCACTCTGTTCACATGATTCCTCTTCTCCTTTCACAGTGCAGGGCAGAGACATCAGACAAGCCACCGGGGTGGAGCCAGCATTGTAGAGGGAAGGTCCAGCCCTATCCAGGTCCCAGGTGTAACTCCCCCCTCCCATCCAGATGCAGATCTCTCTATTCACCACTGGGCTACTAAATTCGAATTTCTACCATGTTCCCTGAGTCAGTTAGGATTATAAGAATTTTATAGTGGAGAAGTGTGGCTCAATGGTTAGAGCGGCAGACCCTGATGCAGAGGTCTAGCCCGGGACCAGGGTTCAATTCCCCGCCTCGGCGGGTCTTGGGCTAAATAATTCCACGGACCTGATAATTCTCGCCTCGGTGCCTATTCCAATCATGGAGTCCCACTCTGCAACTCTGGGCAATAGCTTGCTTAATCTCCACAATGGCCCCCACAACGCTAAGGATGCCTGGCCTCCACCTTGGGGGTGCCCAGGAGAGGACACTTCACAGGGAAAGCCAGGATGGGTTCCACAGCGGTATTCGTACAAGCGCCTTGAGACCCTTGCGGGTGAGTAGTGCGCTATACAAGTATCAATTTACATTTATAATCTAACTGCCCATTCTAGCCTATGAGAACAGGTAGCCTTCAATAGTGGAAAAACGAAAATGGCTGAAATTCACTATTAGAACATGCTACACACATCAGAGCAGGTCCTACCTTATACTTACAATGCACCCTGCCCTTGGGCCTACCATAGGGGTGTCTAATATGAAGCATAGGGAAGGTTTAGGGACTGGCAAGTGGGTGCACTTGGCCAAGTCGACATGGCAGTGCTAGACTGTACATAGGCCTTGCAATGGCAGGCCTGAGACACACTTTACAAGCTGCTTCTGTGGGTGGCACAACCAGTGCAGCAAGCCCACCAACAGCATTTGATTTACAAGCCCTGGGCACACATGGTGCGCTGTACTAGGGGCTGACAGATAAATCAAATAACCCAATCATGGAATAACCAATTAGTATATCAATTTAACATAGGGAGCACTTGCACTGGGGCACTGATTAGCAGTGGCACAGTGCCCAAAGCATAAATCGAGCAAAAACATATCAAAAACAGAAGAGGCAATCCGTTAAAATGGAAGGGAGACTCATGCCAATGATGCCAGGTCTAACACCTACTAATAGAGGCAGTATTTAATACTGGGAACCTATACAAGGTTAAAAACAGCATTAGATGTGAAACAAGACTATTATGGTCTCCCACATCTCGGGTCTACATGTTTCAGCCATGGTCTCAGCTCCCCCTCAGGGACAAATGGCTTTCTTCAGGACCGAGTAATCCCTAATATTTTGTACCTCTCCTATAATAGTGTACTTATGCGCACTATAAATTGTGAATCCGTGCAATATTATCGTAACTTATAGTATCTGTAAGGTTTCAGTACAGGATAATGTCCTGTTAATGTTTCTGAAATGATTAAGACAAGAGAACATCGTTATACAGGATTTCATTGGTAGCTATAATAATACAAACATTAGTAACAGACTGCATTCCAGTCATGCATTCTATCTCACAAGTGCTGAGAAGTACACCTAGATGCACTCACTCTGCTGGCCTCCTGATCTGTACCTCAGGGACATAAAAGACTCCCCAACCAGCTCCTGGACCCAGCTGCTGTGAGCTCCTGGCCACCAAGTGGTGCCTCTCAGATCCTGGATTCTTGGTGTGGCTCAAAGGCTCTTTAAATCAAGCTTTTGGGCTCTATGCAAACTCAAATGTGTCTGTTTGGCGAGCCACTTACACTGAAATTCAGCTCAAGCCACTGCCCGCCTCTTTGTACAGCCTCACCCTGACAAGGATTGTTGTTACAGATTGACCAGGGCTCCCACCCATGTTAATCAGTTTTTTACCCGGGGTTATTCCTCCAGTGGAGGCTGTGCTTTCTTGGGGCAATTGGGATCACCCTTGTAATGCTCATCTTCTAGACGCTCATAGCACTTGGAAGAAGATTTGTTATGATTCTTATCAAAGAGGCCTTTCTTCTGGTAGCCAGATTGGGATTGGGACCATTTCCCTTGAATACCATTTCGGGGGCCTTGAGAGAACTCTTTCGGGTGGGATCTCTGGCCACCCTTTTGGTCAGTCAGTCAGTCAGCCCGCTATCTACCAGGTGTTGGTGCAGTTCTGTAAAACAGATATTCAGCATGTGCTCCCTCAAAATCAGGTTGTACAGTCCAGTGTAACCATTTACCTTGCTGCCAATCACCCAGCCCTTCAGTGTCTAGCAGAGTAATCTAGGAATCCATACAATTCTGGTTTGGAGGTTTGTGGCTGTGCCTGAACTCTGCCTGTATCTCTCAGGGGACAGCTCAAATGTATTACAAAGAATGGCCTTCACGGGGGAGAACTTGGTCTGGTCCTCAACCTCAAGTGTCAAGAGTGTGTCCCTCCCCACTGTGGGTATATACCTCCCCAAGCTACTCTCCACTATTCCACTGGGACTTTTTATACCCTCAGAGCTTCATCATAAGCTGGAAATTACATATCAATGTCACCTTCCACCACAAACGTAGCCACCAGGTCCTTGGGAATGCAAACTGTCCCTTCTCCACTGGGCACTGTTAGTATGCGCCACCATTACTGCAGGCCTCCACTTGCATGGCTCTAATGTCCAGCTGTCTAAAACTTAGCTCTTTGGTCATTTGCTTTTTTTTCCCATGGCTAGTTTCTTCTCTTTCAAAGCTTTCTCTTGTTCCAATTTCAATATCTCAAACTCCAATTTGAGCTTTCCTTCGTCCCTCCTGCCCCCAACTCCTCTGAGCACAGAACCCTGGAAGACACACTGCTCCCTGCACGGTCAGGGATTTAAAATCCTGGAGTAGGTTACCCCCTCCTCAACTGTCTGCCTTCCAAGATTCATCTGTTGGCCCTGCTCCAATTCCTCCTCATACAACTCTTCCTCCCCATCTGTTGGGGTCTTGTGGGCCTCTGCCCATGCCCTTAAGGCATTTAGGAGCTCTGCTCTCTTAGTGGGCCGCTCCCTCTCCTGAAAAACTCATAGGCTACTGTGTACCTCTCCAGGTTGGCCAGCTCAATCTTTTGGAGGTGAGGTCACACACACAACAATAAGGTAGGGTGAGAGTAAATTGGGAAAAGCAAAAAGGCTTATCTGGGGGAATTTACTCAATTTAGTCTTTGATATGAGATGGCAATGTACACAAAATTATTGTATGGCACTGCACAAACACAAGTCCAATGCCACCGCTGCCGCCACTGTTGGAAATGGGGTTCACTGTTTGACTGGGGTAGAAGCCCTCATCAAGCAGCAACCACAATCCTAGACAGAGTAAGAGGCAGGAACACCCTAAATTAACCTGTGCTCACCCCCTGGTAGCTTGGTATACAGCAAAGAGGCTATACTTAGGGGCAATGTGTAAAGAATATGTGCAAAAGTTCAAATAGTAAAAACAGTGAAAACACCAAAGAAAGATCCAACACTAGGTTTAGAAAAATAGATTACATTATTCTAAATAAAACAAGACCAAAATGGCAAAAATCCAATCAGGGAGACCGGAGGTATGGAATTTAAAGGTTTTAGGTTAATATAGTACAAAAAAGCAGAAAACGCCATCAAGGGATTTCTAGATACCCGGGACAGGGACAAAGTCTCAAGTTCAGGCCGATGCATAGTAGCATGGGCTAGCTACAGGGACTAGGTGAGGCCCGCTTAACGATGTATCTTAAAATATGGTTGCGGTACTTTGCGTGGATACAAGGCAAAGAAGCGTTGCACAGCCGAAGTGATGCTTCAGTTCTAAAAATGCATCGAGGCTGTGGTGTGAGATCCTGTTGCGTCAACATCGAGGATACCGTGATGCATCAGTTCAGAGAAGCTACGAGGTGGAGGCCTGGGCATTGGAGCTGCCCTCAACAAGAGATGTGAGGATTTGGATTGTAGATGCGCTACGCCATTTGCAATATGTCGGTTCAGAAGACTGCAAGAGTGATGTTGATCTTCTGCGCTGGTTCTGCTCGAGGATGCGACCCTCAACCAGGTAGATATATCAGTTCAGCTTGAGGATGCACTGCTCACCAGAGAAGATGCAGCAGTACTGCTGGTAAGCACCTTGGGCCCACTTCCAAGGGTTGAGGACTGGGTTGGCACAAATTGGCAGGGTAGACACACCAATGGCAGAGTCCAGGTGCAGATACAAGGTTGTAGCCTATTATGTCCCTGAAGCTTCAGATAAGTAGACCGGTCAACTAGCCCTTGGAGTCACTCTGGGTTCAAGAGATGCAGGCCCAGTCTTTCTCAGTCATGAAAGCAGGGCAGCAGGCAGCAGGTCAGCAGAGCAGGGCAGCAGTTCTTCCAGAGAAGCAGTTTAGTAGAGTGGCAGTCCTTCAGAGAACAGAAGTCATTCTACCTGGTAAAGTATCTACAGGTCCAGAAGTGTACAAAGGTGATGGAGCCTGAGGTCCAGTTCTTATATGAAATGCCTGAAATGGCTTCGCTTAATGGAGTTATTAAACTTAGGAGGGAGAGTGAGTACCTCTTCAGCATAGCATCACTTTAAAAAAAAAAAAACAGTTCAAAACCTTATATCTGACTAATTTGGGTGAATTGAATATTGAAAGTGGAGAGGGAATTTCGACCTCTTTACAAATTATTTCAATGAAAAAATTTATGAACAATGCCTCACTTGGTAGTAAGTGTTTAAATCTTGAGAGATACTGTGCAAAATATGCATAGTAGTAGTCTTTAAGGTTTGGGAGACCAAGACCTCCTTGTTCTTTATCTTCGCATAAATTATTAATAGCTATTCGAGGTGTCTTTTTTGCCAATACAAAGGCTGAGAACAAGGACTCGACTTTTGAAAAAAAAGAGCCTGGTAGAGAGCAAGGGATAGTAGAGAACAAAAAATTAAATAAGGGGAGTACTGACATTTTGATTAATGCCACCCGGCCTAAAATAGATAAAGGCAATGCATTCCAACGTGAAAACATATCACAAACTTTTTTTATTAAAGGTTCAAAATTCAAAAAATACAAATACGCGAACTAATGGCGTGAAATAGACACCGAGATACCTTTTGGGTCTATTATTGATACAACTCTGAATATCAGGGTGCAGTTCAGGATTTATACTACCACAGATTAAAATCTCGGTTTCCTTTTTATTAATTCTATACCCCCCAGTGCTTCAAATTCTGCAAAAACAGAAAAGGCCTGTATTTGCGAATGCATCTCAGGTTTCAGAAGTAACATTATATCATCCGCATATAATTTGATCTTATCCATAAAGGCCATAGGTGGTAGAATATCCGTACACTTCCTGATTGCAACCGCTGAAGGTTCTATAAAAAAGGCAAAAAGAACAGGGGACAGTGGGCAACCCTGCCTTGTCCCTCTTTGCACTGAAATCGAACCCACCAAAGTTTAACAAGAATATGAGCTTTTGCACCTTGATACAGATTTTTAACTAAGGTTATAATTTGTAAGGGGATACCAAAAATTGTAAAATAAAAAAGAGTGTATCCCAGACCACCAAATCAAAAGCCTTTTCTGCATCTAAAAGAAAAACTAAAGCCGGCACCTTACGTGTTTCTAAATAATCTAAGGCCTCAACCAGATAGTGTGTATTAGTAATAAGTTGGCGACCTGCAATAAAACCATTTTGATCTGTATGAATCAGTTGCGAAGATACATGATTGAAACGTAAAGAAAGTAATTTTGTGATCATTTTATAATCCAAATTTAATAGTGTAATAGGTCTGTAAGAATTTGGGTCAGTTGCTTCCTTTCCTTTTTTCAAGAAACTGACCACGGTTCCATCGTAAAAGGATGCTGGAATTGAGCCACCCTCCAACATAGAATTTGATAATAAAAGTAAAAGTTCAGAGAGGGAGGTAAAAAATGCAACAAAAATTTTTGCAGGAAATCCGTCTGGTCCACAGGCCTTACCGTGTGGGAGGCTTTTAACTACCAACTCTAATTCATCCCCCGAAAACGATGTTGCCATTGCTTCTTGATCTAAATGGGAGAGAGTGGGCTAAAAAAAATTTTCATCTACGTTGATCCGTAGTGTGATGTGAGGTATAAATATTCTCATAATGGGACAACATAATTTCTCCTATTTCTGCCGCATCTGAGGTATCCAGATCATTAATTGGAGATTTAAGAGACCGAATTACATTGATTGCGGCTTGTTCTTTGACCTGCCACACCAAGAATGTGCCCGTAAAGTTACTGTGTTCATATATTTTTTGAGGTTGTCTACAAAAAATGTCCTCACTTCTTTCGAAATAATATGCACTGAGCTCACGTTTTGCAGCATTTAGTTGATTCTGCAACCTAACAGATGGATTATGATACTTTTGTTCTACTAAATCCTGAATATTTTGCTGCAGTAAATTCTTTGTATCCCTGAAGGTGGCTGATTCCCTTGCATCCCTTCCAATGACAATCCCCCGAATAAAAGCCTTCAGTGAATCCCACACCACATGAATAGGGGCTGTCCCCATATTTCGTTCAATAAAGTCGTTTATCTCATTTTTAAGTGAGGCCACCCATGTTACATCAGACAAGTAAGATTTTTTAAAGACCCAACGTTTTACGACATTCGTACTTTCATCCAACACAAAAACATGCAGCTAACATTGCATGGTCGGAAAAGCCATTACGCAAAATCCGTTGATATCGATTTTTGAGATTTAAGGAGACAAGAAAGAAATCAATACGAGAGAATGACTTATACCTTCCCGACCAGCAAGTATAATCTCTTTTGTGAGGATTTATAGAGCGCCAAGGGTCAACAAGATCTAAAGTCCTTACATTATTCGAGATTGTCTTAAATGATTTAGGTTTCGTCTGTTTTTTACCACCAGTAGTAGAGTCTAAATTCAGATCCATAAGTATATTAAAATCCCCTCCAATCCCAATATCCCCGCCAACCATCAATAGGGACTGAAACATTTCCTCATATATTTCAGGGTAGTCATTCACAGGGGCATAAAAGCTTACAAATGTAATGGGTGATGGCCTATTCTTTAATTTACACGTAGCCCAGCACCATCGACCCTGACTCCCTGCCTCTGTTTGAATGATCATTCTCCTATTAATGAAAAGTGCTACTCCCCTCTGTGACTCAGAAAAAAAAGAAAAGCCCCGATACGAGGCCCATCCTTTAAACATGGAACAATTATCAGCTTTTGAGAAAGGGATGTGAGTTTCTTGTAAAAGTATAACTGCAGGGTTTTCAGTCAAGACCCATTTCTCTATCGCCCGCATTTTTTTCTTATTGTTTAGGCCGTTCACGGTAAAAGAAATAATTTTGAAGCCAGTTTTAACAGTGCTAAGAGCATTTACTTAAATTCAGTAATGCGATTATTCCCTCTTTCCATTCCATACCTTCTTTAAGCAGTCTAAACCCTGTTCTGAATCCACCACAAAGACCGCTTTTATCTTCAGCAATTAACAAAACAACAATAAAGAAAAAAAAAAAGAATTTCGCCAAGAACTGCATTTTTTACTTTTTTACCCAACCCACCCCCCTCTTCCACCTGTGGCACCCGCCTAGCTCTACCTCCCTCTTCCCACGCTCGCCACAGGAACCTCACCCTTGAATATTGAGGTGTCGTGATATTACACCCCTTCAACCTTCATACCATACCCTACCCCCCCCCCACATTTGTGAACATAATCAGACATAGAATAAAGAAAGGCATTTGTGAAAAAAAAAAAAAGACCAGAATGTCCCAGAAAAAAGCTCCGTCTTATGTCCAAGTTAACCCTTTTGGATTCCATGTAACAACTCCTGTGCTGCCTCGACGTCAGATAGCATATAGAATTTACCTTTAAAGAGCACTCTAAGTTTTGATTGCTGAGCAATCATTGCTTGGGCCCCATGGGCTTTAAAAAGGTGGAGAATTTTAACAAATTCTTTCCTCCGTCTGGCTGCTGCTGCAGACATATTGGAGAAGATTCGGCATTTAACCGTAGCATTCACTGGAAACTGCCTCTGTCGAATTGCCCTGGACAGAATTTGCTCCTTGACCCTGACATCTGCAAAATTTAAAAGGATAGTTCAGGGAAGAGTAGAGTTTGAAGAGGAGTGAGCAGGGACTCGATGAGCTCTAGTGATAGTTAAATCACCTTTGTGTTCCGGTATCACACCCTGTTGAAGAAACGTAGAAACCCATGAGAGCATATCTGACCCCTCAATTCCTTCAGGAACCCCCACTATACGTAAATTGGATCTTCTATTATAGTTCACCAAATCATCCAACTTGTTCTCAAGGGCCCTGGATGTTTTGGATACATCTTTAGTCTCTTTCTTCAGCACCCTCTCTTCCTCAAAATCAAGATCCATAGATGCAACAGATGCTGGTCTACTCATGGTAGTAAGAGTTGGGACTTTTCAGGAAAAACTAGCAGTCCAAGGAAAAAAAAAGATTCTAAAAAAAAGTATGTGGTCGCGTTTGGTCTGCACTCACTAGTAGTGTACACCAATCACTGCATATGAAACACAAATGCAAAGTATAAATCCTCCCCGCTGACCACCAATGTTAGATCTGGGGGTCTCTAGTTGACAATGGTATTCACCTTTGTCTTCATAGGGACCCTTACTTCTAAGTCAGGATAAGGGTATAACACTCCTTAATAAACCCTGCTCACCCCCTTGGTAGCTTGGCATGAGCAGACACGCTTATCTCAGAGGCAGTGTGTTAAGCATTTGTGAATATACACAGTAATACAGTGAAAACACTACAGAGGGACACAACACAGGTTTTATAAAAACAAGTATTCGTATATAGACTTAACACAAGACCACAAACGACAAAAATCCACAATACTACACTTAAGATTACTTAAAAGATGATTAAAGTCTCTTAGTTCAAGTTGTTGGTAAATGTGACAAAGTTCTCAACAAAATACCCGGATGCGTAACGCAAAGTGGACAAAAGGCTTGCAAAAGGGGAGATGCGTCGGTTCCGTGACCCGGGGGAACGGTTGCGTCCTTTCTCAATGCTTGCATAGAGTGGGGGACTCTAGAGAAGATATCGCCTTTGATGCGGCAATGCGATGACGATGGGATGACGCCCTGGCAGCCTTGCGACGACTCTGTACTTTGGAGCCACGACAGGCCCTGCGACACGCTTCTCCGGTGATGCGATGGCGACTCTCTCGATGGCGTCACGCTTCTCCGTTGATGCGACAGCCCTTGGAGAATATTCTGTAGATGAAAGTCCTTACAAAGTTCCTTCTCTTATCCCTTGTCAATGAAGCAACCACTGCAGGCCAACCCAGCAAACAGCACACTGGCAGAAGGGCAGTCCAAACTCCTGCAGCTTCCTTGGTTCTTCTCCTTGGCAGAAATGTTTCTTGTTCCAGAAGTGACCTAATTTCTTGGGATCAGGGTCCCAATATTTATACCCCAAAGTCCTTTGTTCTCTGAAGGCAGAGAGGCCTCTGCCTAGTCCAAACCAGTTCCTGAGCACTTTGTTTACATGACTCTCTTCTTCCTTTCACTGTGCAGGGCAGAGACATCAGGCGCCCCACAGGAGGTGGAGCCAGCACAGGGGAGGGAAGATACAGCTCTGGAGCACTCTGTTCACATGATTCCTCTTCTCCTTTCACAGTGCAGGGCAGAGACATCAGACAAGCCACCGGGGTGGAGCCAGCATTGTAGAGGGAAGGTCCAGCCCTATTCAGGTCCCAGGTGTAACTCCCCCCTCCCATCCAGATGCAGATCTCTCTATTCACCACTGGGCTACTAAATTCGAATTTCTACCATGTTCCCTGAGTCAGTTAGGATTATAAGAATTTTATAGTGGAGAAGTGTGGCTCAATGGTTAGAGCGGCAGACCCTGATGCAGAGGTCTAGCCCGGGACCAGGGTTCAATTCCCCGCCTCGGCGGGTCTTGGGCTAAATAATTCCACGGACCTGATAATTCTCGCCTCGGTGCCTATTCCAATCATGGAGTCCCACTCTGCAACTCTGGGCAATAGCTTGCTTAATCTCCACAATGGCCCCCACAACGCTAAGGATGCCTGGCCTCCACCTTGGGGGTGCCCAGGAGAGGACACTTCACAGGGAAAGCCAGGATGGGTTCCACAGCGGTATTCGTACAAGCGCCTTGAGACCCTTGCGGGTGAGTAGTGCGCTATACAAGTATCAATTTACATTTATAATCTAACTGCCCATTCTAGCCTATGAGAACAGGTAGCCTTCAATAGTGGAAAAACGAAAATGGCTGAAATTCACTATTAGAACATGCTACGCACATCAGAGCAGGTCCTACCTTATACTTACAATGCACCCTGCCCTTGGGCCTACCATAGGGGTGTCTAATATGAAGCAAAGGGAAGGTTTAGGGACTGGCAAGTGGGTGCACTTGGCCAAGTCGACATGGCAGTGCTAGACTGTACATAGGCCTTGCAATGGCAGGCCTGAGACACACTTTACAAGCTGCTTCTGTGGGTGGCACAACCAGTGCAGCAAGCCCACCAACAGCATTTGATTTACAAGCCCTGGGCACACATGGTGCGCTGTACTAGGGGCTGACAGATAAATCAAATAACCCAATCATGGAATAACCAATTAGTATATCAATTTAACATAGGGAGCACTTGCACTGGGGCACTGATTAGCAGTGGCACAGTGCCCAAAGCATAAATCGAGCAAAAACATATCAAAAACAGAAGAGGCAATCCGTTAAAATGGAAGGGAGACTCATGCCAATGATGCCAGGTCTAACACCTACTAATAGAGGCAGTATTTAATACTGGGAACCTATACAAGGTTAAAAACAGCATTAGATGTGAAACAAGACTATTATGGTCTCCCACATCTCGGGTCTACATGTTTCAGCCATGGTCTCAGCTCCCCCTCAGGGACAAATGGCTTTCTTCAGGACCGAGTAATCCCTAATATTTTGTACCTCTCCTATAATAGTGTACTTATGCGCACTATAAATTGTGAATCCGTGCAATATTATCGTAACTTATAGTATCTGTAAGGTTTCAGTACAGGATAATGTCCTGTTAATGTTTCTGAAATGATTAAGACAAGAGAACATCGTTATACAGGATTTCATTGGTAGCTATAATAATACAAACATTAGTAACAGACTGCATTCCAGTCATGCATTCTATCTCACAAGTGCTGAGAAGTACACCTAGATGCACTCACTCTGCTGGCCTCCTGATCTGTACCTCAGGGACATAAAAGACTCCCCAACCAGCTCCTGGACCCAGCTGCTGTGAGCTCCTGGCCACCAAGTGGTGCCTCTCAGATCCTGGATTCTTGGTGTGGCTCAAAGGCTCTTTAAATCAAGCTTTTGGGCTCTATGCAAACTCAAATGTGTCTGTTTGGCGAGCCACTTACACTGAAATTCAGCTCAAGCCACTGCCCGCCTCTTTGTACAGCCTCACCCTGACAAGGATTGTTGTTACAGCTTGACCAGGGCTCCCACCCATGTTAATCAGTTTTTTACCCGGGGTTATTCCTCCAGTGGAGGCTGTGCTTTCTTGGGGCAATTGGGATCACCCTTGTAATGCTCATCTTCTAGACGCTCATAGCACTTGGAAGAAGATTTGTTATGATTCTTATCAAAGAGGCCTTTCTTCTGGTAGTCAGATTGGGATTGGGACCATTTCCCTTGAATACCATTTCGGGGGCCTTGAGAGAACTCTTTCGGGTGGGATCTCTGGCCACCCTTTTGGTCAGTCAGTCAGTCAGCCCGCTATCTACCAGGTGTTGGTGCAGTTCTGTAAAACAGATATTCAGCATGTGCTCCCTCAAAATCAGGTTGTACAGTCCAGTGTAACCATTTACCTTGCTGCCAATCACCCAGCCCTTCAGTGTCTAGCAGAGTAATCTAGGAATCCATACAACTCTGGTTTGGGGGTTTGTGGCTGTGCCTGAACTCTGCCTGTATCTCTCAGGGGACAGCTCAAATGTATTACAAAGAATGGCCTTCACGGGGGAGAACTTGGTCTGGTCCTCAACCTCAAGTGTCAAGAGTGTGTCCCTCCCCACTGTGGGTATATACCTCCCCAAGCTACTCTCCACTATTCCACTGGGACTTTTTATACCCTCAGAGCTTCATCATAAGCTGGAAATTACATATCAATGTCACCTTCCACCACAAACGTAGCCACCAGGTCCTTGGGAATGCAAACTGTCCCTTCTCCACTGGGCACTGTTAGTATGCGCCACCATTACTGCAGGCATCCACTTGCATGGCTCTAATGTCCAGCTGTCTAAAACTTAGCTCTTTGGTCATTTGCTTTTTTTTCCCATGGCTAGTTTCTTCTCTTTCAAAGCTTTCTCTTGTTCCAATTTCAATATCTCAAACTCCAATTTGAGCTTTCCTTCGTCCCTCCTGCCCCCAACTCCTCTGAGCACAGAACCCTGGAAGACACACTGCTCCCTGCACGGTCAGGGATTTAAAATCCTGGAGTAGGTTACCCCCTCCTCAACTGTCTGCCTTCCAAGATTCATCTGTTGGCCCTGCTCCAATTCCTCCTCATACAACTCTTCCTCCCCATCTGTTGGGGTCTTGTGGGCCTCTGCCCATGCCCTTAAGGCATTTAGGAGCTCTGCTCTCTTAGTGGGCCGCTCCCTCTCCTGAAAAACTCATAGGCTACTGTGTACCTCTCCAGGTTGGCCAGCTCAATCTTTTGGAGGTGAGGTCACACACACAACAATAAGGTAGGGTGAGAGTAAATTGGGAAAAGCAAAAAGGCTTATCTGGGGGAATTTACTCAATTTAGTCTTTGATATGAGATGGCAATGTACACAAAATTATTGTATGGCACTGCACAAACACAAGTCCAATGCCACCGCTGCCGCCACTGTTGGAAATGGGGTTCACTGTTTGACTGGGGTAGAAGCCCTCATCAAGCAGCAACCACAATCCTAGACAGAGTAAGAGGCAGGAACACCCTAAATTAACCTGTGCTCACCCCCTGGTAGCTTGGTATACAGCAAAGAGGCTATACTTAGGGGCAATGTGTAAAGAATATGTGCAACAGTTCAAATAGTAAAAACAGTGAAAACACCAAAGAAAGATCCAACACTAGGTTTAGAAAAATAGATTACATTATTCTAAATAAAACAAGACCAAAATGGCAAAAATCCAATCAGGGAGACCGGAGGTATGGAATTTAAAGGTTTTAGGTTAATATAGTACAAAAAAGCAGAAATCGCCATCAAGGGATTTCTAGATACCCGGGACAGGGACAAAGTCTCAAGTTCAGGCCGATGCATAGTAGCATGGGCTAGCTACAGGGACTAGGTGAGGCCCGCTTAACGATGTATCTTAAAATATGGTTGCGGTACTTTGCGTGGATACAAGGCAAAGAAGCGTTGCACAGCCGAAGTGATGCTTCAGTTCTAAAAATGCATCGAGGCTGTGGTGTGAGATCCTGTTGCGTCAACATCGAGGATACCGTGATGCATCAGTTCAGAGAAGCTACGAGGTGGAGGCCTGGGCATTGGAGCTGCTCTCAACAAGAGATGTGAGGATTTGGATTGTAGATGCGCTACGCCATTTGCAATATGTCGGTTCAGAAGACTGCAAGAGTGATGTTGATCTTCTGCGCTGGTTCTGCTCGAGGATGCGACCCTCAACCAGGGAGATATATCAGTTCAGCTTGAGGATGCACTGCTCACCAGAGAAGATGCAGCAGTACTGCTGGTAAGCACCTTGGGCCCACTTCCAAGGGTTGAGGACTGGGTTGGCACAAATTGGCAGGGTAGACACACCAATGGCAGAGTCCAGGTGCAGATACAAGGTTGTAGGAAGCCTATTATGTCCCTGAAGCTTCAGATACGTAGACCGGTCAACTAGCCCTTGGAGTCACTCTGGGTTCAAGAGATGCAGGCCCAGTCTTTCTCAGTCATGAAAGCAGGGCAGCAGGCAGCAGGTCAGCAGAGCAGGGCAGCAGTTCTTCCAGAGAAGCAGTTTAGTAGAGTGGCAGTCCTTCAGAGAACAGAAGTCATTCTACCTGGTAAAGTATCTACAGGTCCAGAAGTGTACAAAGGTGATGGAGCCTGAGGTCCAGTACTTATACCTAGAAGGAACTTTGAAGAGGGGGAGGCTGCAAAGACAAGCCTTTGAAGTGTGCAACAGTCATTCTACCTGGTAAAGTATCTACAGGTCCAGAAGTGTACAAAGGTGATGGTGCTTGAGGTCCAGTACTTATACCTAGAAGGAACTTTGAAGTGGGGGAGGCTGCAAAGACAAGCCTTTGAAGTGTACAGATGTCCTGCACAGTCAACCCTGGCTCCAGCCTAACTATGGGTGGTTAGGCAGTCTTTGTGTGAGGACAGGACACAGCCTATTCCCGTGTGAGGTGGGGCCCAGCTCTTTCCTCCCAACTTGTCAGGATAGCCCATTCAGTCACACCTAAGCTCCCATTGTATGTGAATGCCTAGGTAGAATACACAAAGCCCAATTGCCAACTCACCCCAGTCATGGGACCAGAGACAGGCTGCAGGCACCAAATGGCTAGGGCAAGAAAATACCAACTTTCTAAAAGTTGCATTTTCAGAATTGTAATTTAAAATTCAACTTCACCATAAGCTAGGATTTTAAATTAGGATTCCAGAGAGACCAAACATGAACCAGCCATAGCTTCCCATTTGGAAATTAGGCGTATAAATTATCATTATGTGTTCCCAATATTATCCTATGGGAACTATAGGCCTTGCAGTAGTGAAAAACAAATTTAAGAGTTTTTCACTACCAGGGCATGAAAAACTGTAAAACCTAAAAGTAAATGTCCATCTTTTTAAATTCATAGCACCATGCCCTCTGGGCTGTCCGGGGCATTCCCTAGGTGTGACTAATATGCATTATAACTGAAGGTATGGACCTGGCAAGTTGTATAACTTGCCAGGTCGACATGGCAGTTTAGACTGCACACAGTCTCTGCAATAGCAGGCTGTAGACATGTTTAAAGGGCTACCTAAGTGGGTGGCACAATCTGTGTTGAAGGCCCACTAGTAACATTTAATTTTCAGGCCCTGGGCACATGTAGTGCACTCAACTAGGGACCTATAGGTAAATTAAATATGCTAGCATTGCTTAGCAGTGGTAAAGTGCACAGAGTCCAAAGATCAACAGAAGCAAAAATTCATCAAAATTGGAGGCAAGCATGCAAAACGTTTGGGGGAAGACCAGCCTAAGGCTGTCAAATCTGACACCTATCATCCCATATCTAAGACAAATATGAGTTTAAATTCTCCCTAATTGGCCTTTTTTCATTGTTCAAAATTCTCTCTCTGTCTGTTGCGCCTGCATCCACCTCTACAAGCATGGAATTTAGCTGGCAAACATGGAGTGCTACACTGTGGCCCAGCTCAAGGAGTTATATAAAGAGGGAGAACTTCCAGCCACGAGCACCACAAAGAAGGTAGAATTGCAAAAGACGCTAAGGGCCTGGGAAGAAGTTCACCCGTCCCTGGCTATGGCAACTGGAGGAGATGGAACGGTAGGAGAGGATTTGGATCTCAGTCCTGAGGGCCAGCAGCCCGCTGAAGGGGATGATTTGACATTTGATTTGGATCTCCTTGCCAGAGCAGAGAGCAGTGTATGTTCCTGTAGCCTCTCCCCAGATGAGCTAGCAGAGAGGAGGGAGGAGAGAGAGTTCAGTCTAGGCATAGCCAACATCAGGATGGAGAGGAAGACCTTTGGCGCATTTGACTCATTAAAGTAGCCTTAAGGAGATGGAACTGAAACCAAGGCAGACATATTCCAGTAGCATTGGTGGCAGCATACTTGCAGTGCATGAAGGATACACAAACATCCACATCCCCAAGGATGTGTTGCCCAGTTATGTGGTGAGAGATGACATTGTCAAATGTTTTTACCTATGCTGTAGCCCTAAGGGTTCTCAATATCCCAGAAGAGCCCGGGTGGGTGGGGTTGTGGAAATACATGCCTACAGTGGGGCAGGACACCATTCTTGCTTAGAGCAGTGGTACTCAAATTACAGCTTGTGGACCTTTAGCAGCTCGGCAGACCGTTCCTTGTGACCGGCAGATCTCCCTGTGGGATCCCTGGTTGCAGCAGAGAAAGCTGCTTGAGGTCCATTATTTGGTTAATTCGGCCAGCCAAGCAGCATCATTTTGCGATTCCGGGCATGTTTCTAAAGGTAGTGCACATATCTTTATGAGTAAGGCTACCCTGGCCACAGAACTAGCTGAAATGCCTCTAGAAACGAAGCCCAGAATCGAAAAGGTATTAAAACTATGGTACACAGGCATGTTGTTTATGTTTTTTTAGTTATGGGCAGTTTAACTTGTACGTGGCTCAGCTGAGACGACAGTGGAGGTGCATACAAAAAGGTAAGGAGACTGTAATCATAAGTACAGTGGGGCATGGTCAGTGGGTGTGGATAGGGGCTTAGGCATGCAGTTAAAATAAAATATTCTGCATCCAATTTTGGTCACATAACCTACAGGTAATAGAATGAAAAGTATGAAAAAAGGATTTGAAAGAAATCATTTTCTACAACTCTTTGGAAACAGTGAGTTTTTTCCCACCCCTATTACCCCACACCCTACTCTGTCACCTTGGGAATGCCTCAGCATCGAAGCAACCCTCTGGTACATACCAGACTGTAAGCATTGGCCCCCAAGAAAATGTTTGGGAGTATCCATACTTTAGAGGTTGAACATCAAATCAGGTACACCTACGCAAATGCCATCTTGGTTGCTAAGTTTGGATTGACCCTGAAAAGTACTGTCAAAGGTTCAGAGACAGTCAAAAGCTCTACAACCAGTCCTGGGTGGATTTTGTAGATTATTCCAGCAAGACACTGAATGGTTGACTGTGGTGCAGCAAAGTTAATGACTGCAGTGCGCTGTACGATCTCATCTTTAAAAAGCACATGGTCAGCATTTGTTTTCCAGATCTGTGCCAGCACCTAGTTGATAGCACGCTGACTGACCACAGGAAGCTTGCTGAGGATGCAGACCTCAGGGCCAGCACCAGAGTGTCCAAAAAGGTATCTGGGGGTGTTATACCTGTCAACCTTAGAGTGGTCTTCCCACAACTTTTTGCCTGCTTACCTCAACTTTTTTTTTTTTGTACATATTTTAATAAAATTTCATAGGTAATACAATACGGCCTGAAAGGCCTGGATATATCGACAATATCAAGCATAGCTTAAATCTGAGCAAAACCAATATTATAGAACTTCAGAAACTTCTACGCAGACCGAATACTTCACCCGAACCCCCCAAAATAATACTCCACAGCATTAGAGTAAGAAAGGCTACACGCTATTGTTGCATCTGTATGACCGTATCACCTTGTCTAACAGGGATTCTGAGGGCTCTGTAGAGGGCAAGTCAATAACCCCATACTCCACCCACTGTTTCCAGACTTTACTGTGTTTCTGAGGGCAGCCACATGCTTGAAATACTACTAGTTCCAATCCCATTCATTTGTCTATGGCTCACTACCATCCACCCAGCGAGGGTGAGGAGACCTCCCTCCAGTGTTGGGCAACAACCCGCTTGGCCAGGGTCAGACCCAAAAATAAGAGGTGTTGTTTATATCTGTTACCACTTATCACATCAGTGCTGTGCTGGAGAACTAATTTAGGTTCAAGAGGGATCTGCCAGGAGACACCTGAGCCAATTAGGAGATCACCCCATGCTAGAAGGGCAGGAGCACGGTACAACTCCATACCATATGTAGCAAAGTCCCCTCCTCCCCATCACAACAGAGACATGCAAGGGAGGATATTACTTAAATACGCCAGAGGCGAGACCTTGTATAGTATGCTTGATGCAAATATTCAAATTGAAATAAGCGTTGGCATGATGGTACTTGTCTAATTTTATGTGCACCCATGTCACTCAATAACAGCCGCCCCTCAAATGGGCTAAACTCTGGTATCTCCGTCAGGTCCTTAATATATGGTGTCAGGGCGTGTCTGAGTTGTAAATATTTATTAAATTGACTACTAGGAATTTGGCACTCATCCTTCATCTGCTAGAATGACTTGAGAACTGTCCTTTTCCACAGCTATACCCCTGCAATAAGTGGACTGTATACAGGTGCTGAGGGCAACTCTAACTGCACCACCACCCCACAGAAAATGATTAAGAGCTTCAGCCATGATTATGGAATATCATAGCGGAAATTCTGTAGCTGATATAGCAGTCGTGGTGAGGAGATCATTTTAAAAATGGCGGACCGTCCAAGTTGGGACAGGGGCAGGGAAGACCATGTCTTCGTCTCCTCTCGGATGAGTGGCAGAAAGGGATTTAAGTTAAGGGGAGTTGTAAATGCCAAGGTACTGAAACACGCCCACGGTGCGGGTCAAATGAGTGGCCCAGGTTCCATGGCCCTGATCCCCACAGATTGGAAACAGCACTGACTTTGATGGGTTTGAGCTTAAACCGGAGGTCTCCTCAAATACTCAGAGAATCTGCAGGATCCATCGACATGTGAGACCTGGATCCATAAGAAAAAAGAGCATGTTATCTGCATACAGTGCGATCCTGTCTGACGTCCCCATGGACAACTCAAACCTGCGCACCAGGGGGTCCTGCCTTACCCATGTGGCTAATGGTTTGACTGCAAGTGTAAATAATAGTGGGGAAAGCCAGGAAACCCTGCCTGGTACCTCTGAGGATGTGTAAGTATAAAGCAAGGGAACTCCCATGATTAGTTTTAGGTCTAGAGGAGGGAGAAAAAACAAGAAAAACTATAGCACTAAGGAACCTCTGGGCTGACCTATATTATATTCAAAATGAATTAATCTATACCTTTCAGTGGATGCAACACATCAAAGACTTTCAGACTAGGAATTTATTTTTCATTATATTTCTTTTTCTTTTTTTGAATTGTTTATTTTCATTGTCAGAAAAGTTTATCAAAAATAGACATATATTTTATGAGATTTTATACAGTGCAGTTAACATAAAGAACAATTCGACATACCCCCAACAAGTACTGAGGAAATTATATCACTAAAAAGTCTATCTATCATACCTAACTATCTCACCATATATACATTCACACTCACTCTCATACTATGCAGAAAAAGCTAAAATAACAGACAAAAGGACAAGATATCTGAGATACAAAATATATTAACAATACATTTCATCAGTGATTAAATACATAGTTGTTCCAAAAGTCGAATATTTGTTTTGGCTCTCGGTTTGTTCAGCTCATCCAAGAGTTGGTCTCAGATATATAGTGCCTTACGTACGTTTCGGTGAAAGTGGGTTATTTAGATCACCTTCCTCAGGGCCGACATTAACACATACAAGTATACAAATATACAATAAAAAACAGGGGGTCTTCTCATCTGTGAAAAAATCGATGACAACAATGAATAATTTTATACGTGCTGCAACCATAACAACATATGTATCTAATAAACTGTGACACTAAGTTCAGTGCAAAGGATTTGATCAAAGAAATAACGAGCTAACTAAGTAGTAGCGTGTATAGACCAAGAGACAACAAAGCTGTGTTTTAGGTGCTAGAAACAAGAATTGATGGAAATTCTGTAGCTGATATAGCAGTCGTGGTGAGGAGATCATTTTAAAAATGGCGGACCATCCAAGTTGGGACAGGGGCAGGGAAGACCATGTCTTCGTCTCCTCTCGGATGAGTGGCAGAAAGGGATTTAAGTTAAGGGGAGTTGTAAATACCAAGGTACTGAAACACGCCCACGGTGCGGGTCAAATGAGTGGCCCAGGCTCCATGGCCCTGATCCCCCCAGATTGGAAACAGCACTGACTTTGATGGGTTTGAGCTTAAACCGGAGGTCTCCTCAAATACTCAGAGAATCTGCAGGATCCATCGACATGTGAGACCTGGATCCCTAAGAAAAAAAGAGCACGTCATCTGTGTACAGTGCGATCCTGTCTGACGTCCCCATGGACAACTCAAACCTGCGCACCAGGGGGTCCTGCCTTACCCATGTGGCTAATGGTTTGACTGCAAGTGTAAATAATAGTGGGGAAAGCCAGGAAACCCTGCCTGGTACCTCCGAGGATGTGGAATTGGTCTGACAGTGCCCCTGCCACTTGCACAGAAGCAGAAAGGTCTGTGTAGAGTAGACGGATAAACATCAGAAACCGTGAGCCAAAATTAAGGGCTTGTAAGAGAAAGAACAGATACTACCAGATGAGCAGGTCAAAAGCTTCATCTATATCTATATTATTTCTCTAATAGCTATATCTATATAGGAATTTGCATGGGAACCCATTGGGTCCCCGGGGCTCGGCCAGAGCGTAGGCCTGACAGTGCATTTACGAGTTCCTCTTCAGTAATTGGCATGTCAAGTTGTGCTCGCATGTCATCTGTGATTGTTTTCGGTTGAATGTGGTTTAGGAATTCTTTTTTTTTTTTTTTTTTTTGGGTGTTCAAACTGCTTTATTGATAAGAGTACAGAAGGATACACAGCTTGAGGCGCCTACAACCCGGAGGCCGGCAGCAATAGTGGAGCAACATCACACAGCCTAGTAGCCGGCATCCCGGGGGCCCGGCGGCACATCACAGGAATAAAGCTTTTCACAACGCCGTCCGGTGGAGCAGGTCAAGGAAGGATGTACCGCAGTCAAACAGGTTTTGTGTGAGCAATAAGAGAAACTTACTCCCATTTTTTGTAACGAGTATAACCAGAACCAAAAAAAAAAAAAAAAAAAAAAGAGAGAACCCCAACTTCCCAACGAGGTTACGTGTATGTGGTGGTGCAGAACTGTGCGACAACAATGTATGGTAGTGGTGTAGTGTGGTGGCTCTGCTAGGCGCCAGTGTGCGGGGCGGTGAATGTCCCAGGCCTAAGGATCTAGGTCAGTGGTAGTCCGTGGGGTGACAGTGCAGAGCTCCTAGTGGTATGCAGGATAGCACACTCCGGATGGAGGAGGGGACACCCTGTAACGCGTCTGAGGGGGAAGATGGTCGCAGGAGGGGGAGGCTAGGAGGGCAGTACCGTGGAGGCCAGTGCCATACACTCCACGAGGAGACCGCAGGGGCACAGGGGCCACTGAAATGGAGGAAAACAGCATGTGTCTGCCATAGCCGGGCATCAATAAGGTAATCAAAAGTGTCAATGTGGTTGGGAAGCGATGAACTCATCGCCCGACATCGTGTCATCGTCCGAGCGTTTGAGCAAGTAGTGTACCAGCGGGTCCCAAACGTTCCTAGGTCTACTCGTGAGAGGCAACAATTCAGAAAAGGTGTTGTGCTGATCCTGGCAATATATTAGGTCGGTTAGCCAATCTTTGAACTTGGGCGCTCTGCCTCTGCCCCAGCGGCAAGCGACACGTCGCTTGGCTAGGAGGAATGCTATATCGACGAATTTTCTGCTTTCCTTAGATATATGCTGTGTGTATCCAAGGATAGCCACCAGAGGGTCCGCGGGAATCTCCTTACCCACCATCTGCGCAACAGCCTCGATGACCTGTCGCCAGTAATCAGCAACCTGGGGGCAGGACCATGCCAAGTGGAGAAAGTCAGCGTGTTCTGCGCGACACCGTTCACAGCGGTCACTATCGGCCAGCCCGAATCTGTGTTTCCGGACCGGTGTGTAGTAGACCCTCTGTAGGTATTTATAATGTATTATTTTCAACCTGCAGCTGGCAGAGATGCGGGAAGTCAATGTGCAGCAGTATTTCCATTGGTCGTCCGTGAGTTCGGTGTCAAGTTCCGCTGACCAGTGCTGTCTGGCAGCAGAGGCCGGTAGGGGAGCAGCTCCGCGACATTGACGGTAGAGCCCAGAGACCAAATGAGCCCCATCCTGTGATTCTAGGAGGTGGTGTAGTGGTGGTAAGGTCGTAGGTTCAGCAGGGTAATCCGGAAGGATGTCCCGCATCCCCGCGCGCAAACGAATATAGTAAAATAGCTCAAGGGGCGTGTAGGCTTGCGATTTGAAGAAAAGATCCGTTGTTTTGAAAAGTCCGTCGTGGAACAGGTCACCCCATAAGGCGATATGGAGTCTGCTACAGAGCTGACGAAACCCTAGTTCCGATAGCAAGGTAAGGTTGGGGTGATAGGCCAGAGGAAGTTTGGGAGAGTAGGGCAGCGCGCAAAGGAGTCGCCGGGCGATGCGTCGCCACGCGTCTAGGGTGCAGGAGATCGAGGTATTCGCTGCAGGGATAGAAGTCTCGGGGCAGTGTATCAGGCCGTTCAATGGGAGCGGGTGTGCTATCCAATCTTCCACTGCTATGTGAGGCATGAAGGGGGTAGGAGCTATCCAGTGGTAGGCAAAATGCGCCTGTGCGCACAGATAGTACGCCTCGAAATCAGGGATGTCGAAGCCGCCTTGGTCATAAGGAAGGGTCAACGTGGACCACTTTAGCCGGGGAGATTTGCCACCCCAAAAGAGTCTGCGCAATTCGGCGCGGAGTGTCCTGAAGAAAGAAGCGCCCGGGTAATAAGGGATATTTAGGAAAAAGTATAAAAAGCGGGGCAAAATCACCATCTTTATGAGGGAGGCTCTGCCAGCCATGGAGAGTGGCATCGTGATCCATCTGTCGACGGAGGCGGCCAATTTGGTTATGGCCACTCCATAATTGGAGCGAAGTGTCTCATCTTTATCACGTGCCACACGGATCCCCAAGTAGCGAAGATCATCTGGGCACCACACCAACGGGTAATCCAGTTGAAAAGCGCTCACCGCATCAGTAAGGGGAAAAAATTGCGATTTGGACCAGTTTATATGAACACCTGATAGTCCTCCGAAAAGGACGAATTCTCGGAGTAGGGGGTTAAGGTGTAGCTCCGGGAACTTGACATATAATGTGATGTCATCCGCATAAAGGGACACATCGATTTGCCGCTGCAAGCATTGAATCGCTCCCTCTCGGTGTAATTGGCGCAGGCGGCATGCTAGTGGTTCGACCGCAATAGCAAACAATAGGGGTGAGAGCGGGCACCCCTGTCGGGTGCCTCTCGTGAGACTGATAGGTGACGATAGGTTCCCATTGATCAGTACTCTCGCCGTGGGGTCCGTGTAAAGGAGACGCACCCAGGCCAAGAACAGTTTAGGGAATCCCATGCGTCCCAGGACCGAGAAGAGGTAGGGCCACTCGACAGAGTCGAACGCCTTGGTGGCGTCAAGGAAAACAGCCGCCACCGGGACATCAGGATGGACCGAGCGAAGCAAAGCGAAAAGGGTGCGGAGATTATGGGAAGTGGACCTGCCTGCTACAAAGCCAGATTGGTCGGGCAGGACGATTCTAGTCATCAGCAGTGAGAGTCTCGTGGCGAGAACTTTGGCAAGGATCTTCACATCACAGTTCAGAAGGGAGAGTGGACGGTAAGAGTCACAGGAAGTAGGGTCCTTGCCAGGTTTCAGAAGGGAGGTGATAACCACTTCGCGCATAGATCGGGGTAACCTACCATCAGCTAACGATTCAGTGAAGACTTCGCGAAGCACCGGTGCCATAGTATCAATATAAGCCTTGTAGAATTCGGCTGGGATGCCATCGAGCCCTGGGGCCTTCCCATTCTGTAGGGACATAATAGCCTCGCGAATTTCCTCGAGTTCAAAAGGCGCTGCCAGGAACTCCCTATCGCCATCACTGAGCCAGCACAGTGCTACGTCGTTCATATAGCCAGCGTATGGAGCATCCGCTTCTGCCTTGGAAGTATATAGTGCTGAATAGTGCGCCGTGAATGCTGTCAGTATCTCATCCGATTCTCTAGTGACAGTGCCAGTCTCATCAGTAAGCTCTAATATGGTGTTGTGTTCTCGTGGCGTGCGCGTAAGTGAGGCCAGCACCTTGCCAGGTCTGTCCCCCTCACAGTATTTCCGGGCCACCCAGTGTTTGCCCCGGTATTTCGCCTCCCTGGCAGCCTCCTCCTCATACTTGGATAGTGTGTCCCTAAAGGCCATCTGTAGGTGTGGGTCACCATTTGCCACCATTTGGAGCTCTAGTGCTCGCAGCTCGCTGTCCAATGTGGTAATGGTACGTAGAATAGCTCGCAGGACCCCGTGGCTCTTAGAAATACAGAAGCCCCTAATAGTGACTTTGAAAGCCTCCCATATGTATTCCACGGACTCTACTGAGCCCTTGTTTCTAGGGAAGAAGTCCCTGATCTCCTCACCCAGCTCCGTGCGAAAAAGCTCATCTAGGAGCGTATCTGGGCTCAGCCTCCACTGCGGTCTCGGGTTATCCCACCCAGGAGTACGGAACTGCAGTCTAACAGGGCTGTGATCTGAATAAGTCCTAGGCAAATGGTCGACTGTTAACAATTCCCCAGTGACGCCCCGGGTTACCAAAAAATAATCCAAGCGCGCCCAGGACCCGGTGTGATGTGTAAAGTGCGTGCCCTCCCGCCCGTGGGGATGCAGCTGTCGCCAGGCGTCAAACAGCCCACCCTCTTCTATCACTCCCTCCAAAACTTCTCTAGCTCGGGGCTTGTAAGAGTTAACACCATCCGCCCTATCCAGCGAGGGCACCAAGGCCAGATTAAAATCACCTCCCCAGATGACATGTCTTGCCCCGATTGAAACAATTTTGCCCCACAGTGTGGAAAAAAAAACAGGTGAATCAATATTCGGTGCATACATTGAGACAAATAGATAGGTGTCATGTCCCACCCTCCCCCACAACAAAACATATCTCCCCTCCTTGTCCGCCTCCTCCCCCATGTGAAGGAAAGGTACACCCCGGGCGATAAGAATCGCCACACCTCTGGCATAAGACGAATAGGAGGAAAAAGCGCGGGCTCCCGCCCACTTCAGTCCAAACGGGGCGTTCCCGCGCACGGGCATGTGTGTCTCTTGCAACAGAGCTACTTGTACATGATGTCTATTCAAGTAGGCGAAGACATTCCTGCATTTCCGAGCATCGTTCAACCCCCGAACGTTCCATGAAAGACATGTTAATCGCGCAGTCGAGTTCAGAGTAGCCATGAGTACATCGATAGTAAAGGAGAAGGCGCCCAAGCGGGCCAAAGCATGGAGACACATCCGCACCAGAAGCGCCAAGCCCCACACCACACCAGTATATGTATACACAGTTTATGCAATGGTAACCTCATGAAGTCCAATCCCCCCCCACCCACCCCAGCATCCCAAACATGCCAGCAGCCACGAAATCCCCAAAAACTGCCCTCCCTCATCCCCCTCCCCCCCAACTTCAGAGTGGCAAGTAGCCAAACATACAATAGATCAACGGGGAATACCCAACAAGGGATCATCTGAAGGTGCGCGCTGCCACTATCCGGCCCGTAGCTCCAGTCTGTACCGCCCTTGGTGGAAGCTAGGGCCGAGAGAGCGGTCCTTGGTATACGTTACCACGGGGGGTGCGGTGTCCAGTAAGTCCGATTCTCGTGTTGCTGCCCATCTCCCAAATGGTGAATCAGCACCAACCAGCAGGTAAGTACATTGTTGTCTTAGGTCGAAGTGCAGAAAGGCAGCTAGTCCTCTTGGCGTTCAGGTGGCAAATCACCATTCTCTAGGTCGTTCTCAGGCACCTGGTCGTCTCTGCGTGCTCTCCGGATGGATTTAAAGTAATCCTCAGCTTTCTGCGGGTTGGTGAAGAAGCGTTGTTTGCCTTGGTGAGTAATCCTCAGCTTTGCCGGATATAAAAGTGCATAGTCTATCTGGGCGTCCCGCAACTTCTTTTTTATTGGAAGGAATTTGCGCCGCTCATCCTGAACCATCGGTGTAAAATCAGGATATATGGAAAAGGTAATGCCCTCATACCTCAGCGATCTCTGTGTCCGGGCTGCTCGAAGAGCCGCATCGCGGTCTCGGTAATTCAGAAGCCGAGCGATTATGGGCCTCGGTGGCAGGCCAGGCTGGGGCATAGGCGCCAGTGATCGATGAGCCCTCTCCACTATAAACTGGGATGAGAAGGCTTCCTCTCCGATAGAGTCCTTGAGCAATTTCTCCACATAGAGCTCCATTCTGCCTGTGGCAGTGGATTCCGGCACATTGGTGATGCGAATGTTGTTGCGGCGGCTTCGCGCTTCCAAGTCCTCATTCTTGGCCGCAATTATTCGGAGGAGGTTATCCATTCTCGCCAACTGCGTCGCGTGGGCCGCGGCGGCGTCAGTGTTGTCGGAGATTCTTTGTTCCGCAGTTGTGAGGCGTTCCTCATGGCGGTCCACTTTATGGACCAAGGCGTCTAGCCGGGCCGTGACTCCGTCCACCTTCTCCACTACGGTAGCAAATCCCTGCCGCATTTCCTGTAGTAGGTTTGTGATGTCCGCAGCAGGGGCATCAGGTGGGGCAGGCTGCGGGGGCGGCTCACTGGGACCCGGGCGCATCTGCGCCGATGTGCTGCCTTTGCGAGAGCCATCAAAGTTCAGTTTGGGCTGACGATTATCAGGACGCCCCATGGCGGTGCCTCCAAGTAGGTGAGGGTCCAGACAACGTGGCAAGGGTAGTAGTAGCCAAGCGGGCGATTAGCAGCCAGTCGCACGCCAGGAGTGTCTCAGGGCTGGAGCTCAGCAGCGACAAATAGTATGTGCAGCGTCACCAGTAGCGCCACACGGTCAGCAACTGTACGACGGTAGCAGCCGCCCTCCCTGGCAGTAGCCCCAGGTACCTGTCAAGCGACTCGTGCGTCGAGGCACCCGTCCTCGTGTCTAGCCTCCGGATCAATTCAGGGAGCACGCCTCACCAGCCGTCAGCAGGTGCAATGCAGACCACCAGGCAGTATCGTGAAGGGAGGGCAGTCAGGCCCACACTCAGAGGATCCGCGGCGTTCTGTGAGCAAATAGCGCTGTCAATGGCAAGGGGGCCTCACGCAATTGCAGCAGCCCCATCCCCTGGTCGCTGAAGTCGGCGGTCGAGGCTGGCGGGCCGCGTCACGCAGCTCCGGGTCAATGGCGGCGATGGGGAGAAGCTCGGCTGTCAGCGAGGCCGAGGCAGCAGGCGTCCCGGCAGGAGCAGGTCGCACGCCAGGCCGGTAAAGCTGCGCCTGGGAGGAGACCAAACGTAGGATCGGTGGTTCCGCTCACCCACTCGGTCTGCACAGTGTCCCGGCTCAGAGGGGTGAGGCAGGCAAGGGGGCCGTGTGGCCTGGTCGCCTTGTGGCAGGCCTCGGAGTCGCGTAGCTGCAGTGGCCGGACTCTCTCCCCAGCGAGCTCCAGGGCCGGCGCCGGGCAAACTGCAGGAGCTCGTATCTTCGGCGCCGAGACTCGCAGCCGCCCCAAACTTCGACCGAGTGCAGGGTACACTCTCCTGATGCAGGAACCGGGCTTCTGGGGGTAACACGGCACCCCGTGGCAGCGGATTAGTGTAGGATCAATGTCCAAGGAGCGGGAGCTGCAGGTCTAGGCAGCCATTCCGCAAGCGCGCCCTCTAGCGCCCCCGGTTTAGGAATTCTTTGATTTGATCCCCGGACAGGACTTCTTACCTAGCATATAACTCTGAGTAATATGCAGGGAAAGCCTTGGCAATCTTGTGCTGGTTAGTATGTAGCCTGCCCATTGCGTTGCGTAGCACTGGAACCGGAGTCAATGCTTATGCAATTTGGCATAAGTGGTGCAGCATCTTATTTGATCTGTCCCCTCACTGATAAATCCCACACTGGGTTGCCTGCCACACTGTCCAAGCCTCGTTAATAAGTACTTGATGTAGTTGTTGTTGGGAGGGAACCAGATTATATCTAGCCCGTACTCCAGCCCCATCTCTGAACTCGGCCTCGAGGGCCTTTTGCCGGGTTTCCAATTGCACTACCTGCGCATCGCTGCAGCGTCGCTCTCCAGCACAGAAAACTATATCTATTCCACACAGTGTGGGCTTTAAGGCTTCCCACAAGAGTACTCCAGAGGGGGCAGTGGCTACGTTAGATGCCAAGCAGTCTGAAATCCCTTGATGTAACGTGGATTTATAAGATGGATTTTGTAGTTGCCAATGCGACATGCGCCACCAGAAAGGAGATCTCTTGGGTCCTATGTGCAACTGAAGTGTCACTGGAGAATGATCTGACAGCCCCCGAGGTAGAATAGACAATGCTGCGGCCCTATGTATCTGGGTACCTAGAAGAAATAAGTAGTCTAACTGGAAGAAGAACCCGTGGACCGCCGAGAAGAAGATCTATCCTGATTCTGATGGGTAGGCTTTCCATGTGTCTATCCACCCCAGGGAGGCCACCAGAGAATGCAGCTTTGAGGCCCTCCTAGCACGGCAGGGTCCCTCCATGCGCCATCTGTCCTCCGGCACCATTGTGTTGTTCCAGTCACCCCCTATCACTGACAGACCGTATGGCAGTTCCCCCAGAGGTGTAGAATCTTGTCAGCAAAGGCTTGGCCCGTGGAGCGGGAACAGCAAAGCTACCCAATTTCAATGATTCCCCATATAATGATCCTGTCACAAGAGTATATCGCCCATCCAGGTCCGTCCACGTCTTGGTGGGTCTATCAATCAATCAATCAATCATTTGTAGAGCGCGCTACTCACCCGTTAGGGTCTCAAGGCGCTGGGGGGGCGGGGGGCTGCTATTGCTCGAAGAGCCAGGTCTTGAGGTGCTTCCTGAGGCGGAGATGGTCCTGGGTCAGTCATAAGTGGGTGGGAAGGGAGTTCCAGGTCTTTGCTGCCAGGTAGGAGAATGATCGTCCTCCGGCGGCGGTTCTGCGGATTCGTGGGACGATAGCGAGGGCGAGGTTGGTGGATCGGAGCTGGCGTGTGGGGGTGTAGAACGCGAGTTGGCTGTTGAGGTATTCTGGGCCCATGTTGTGGAGTGCTTTGTGTGCGTGGGTGAGGAGTCTGAACGTGATTCTTTTGCTGACGGGGAGCCAGTGGAGGTTTCTCAGGTGGGTTGAGATGTGACAGCGACAGGGGATGTTGAGGATGAGTCATGCTGAGGCATTTTGTATGCATTGGAGACGGTTCTGAAGTTTGGCGGTGGTTCCAGCGTAGAGGGTGTTCCCGTAATCCAGTTGGCTGGTTAAGATGGCCTGGGTGACTGTTCTTCTGGTTTCGGTGGGGATCCATCGGAAGATCTTTCGGAGCATGCGTAGGGTGTTGAAGCATGAGGATGAGACGGTGTTGACTTGTTTGGTCATTGTGAGCGAGGAGTCCAGGATGAAGCCCAGGTTGCGTGGGTGTTCCATGGGTGTCGGTGCAGTGCCCAGTGCCGAGGGCCACCAGGAATTGTCCCACGCAGAGGGGGATTGTCCGAGGATGAGGACCTCCATCTTGTCCGAGTTGAGTTTGAGACGGCTGTGCTTCACCCAGTCTGCTACCTCTTTCATTCCCTCCTGGAGGTTTGTTTTGGCGGTGGCTGGGTCCTTGGTGAGGGAGAGGATCAGCTGGGTGTCGTCGGCGTAGGAGATGATGTTGATGTTGTCTATAGGGGACTCTACAGTGGATCAGGATGGCTGTGCCCCGAGAGCCCCAGGTGAATCCAGGGTGAAAGATCTGAACAAACCCAAGGCGAGCCAAGCATGGGGCCGTTGTTCCCATCGAGTAGGTTTCTTGTAGTAGTAGTACGTAAATCTCTATGCGTTTGGCTTGTTTCAGAATTGCCCCCGTTTGATTTTGTCAAGGATACCACGCACATTCCACGTCATGATCAAATCCCTCCGAGTTGATCACTAGAGATATTGGTGGTCATCTACAGTCTGGGGATGCCATTTGTGGATGGTTAGTTTAAAAGTCGCGGTACCCATATGACTGTGCCGTAACAGTATAGAACATGTAACATCAAAATTCCAACCCCCACCCCAATACCTCAGTGAGCATGAAGTGTCTGATGCTGCAGGAGTACCCCCGGAAAACCAACGGGAGCTCAAAGGATCCCACACCAATGTTTCTCCAACCTCCCAACTCCCTCAACCATGGGTCTTTAGAACCTTCAGGTGTAACTCATTGGGGTCCCAACAGGCCTGTAAAGCTCACAAGAGCAGGCCGAGCGGATTGTCACTCGATGCAGTAAACGGGGTTGGTTAGCACCCCCCCATGGCGACTCAATCACTCAGTCATGAGCCTTCAACCTGCGTCTGAGCGCGCTAGTTGGAGCGCGATCAGTGCCTTTGTTTTGATGAGGATTTCTTCAGGCGGGTCTGCCTGTTTCCCTGGGAGGAATCGGATTCCAGTGGTGGTGGTGTATGCGGCCTAAAATGCACAGTCTCATCAGTCCACCCAAAAATCACCTCAGGTATGTCGAAGAACAGAGACTGCGACTTGTAGATGACTCGCATCTGAGCAGGGTAAAGAAGCTTATATTGGGGATTAAGTTCCCGGAGTCAGCGTTTGGCCACCACAAATGATTGGCGTTGCTGCAGAACTATTTTAGTATATCCCGGAAGTCATATGTGATCTTGGCTTTACAGCCCGAGCGAATTTGAAAATAGCATCTCTGTTGTGGTAGTTCACGAGACAGGACCTTGCTCCTAGGGAGGTTCTTTGTGAGGGCCCAGTGGTACGTTCGACGACAAAGCAAGGGGAGAGCATATCTTCTGGCAGGAGGGCGCATAGTCACTGTGTCAGGAACACCTCCACGGATGCACCTTCACAGCCCTCTGGGAATTCCATGGGGTGCAGGTTATTTTACCGGGCATGGCCCTCAGCATCTTCCACTCGTGCAGCTAGTTCCTGGGTCATCACAGTCAATGTATTGACTTGTTGTTGGAGTGTCTTAAAAGTGTCTTCCACTATAGACACTCTGGCTTTCGTCTCAGTGATACGGTACACTGCCTTCCTGAGAGCTTGTCGAAGAAACAAGACTTTTTTCCAGTGAATGGCAACTTTATCGAACCCCACTCTCTCTTTCTAAAATGTATGCCAATCACTCTACAGACTGCTTTAGCTGTATTAATCATCCTTCAGCCAATTGGTCGCATATTATGTTACAATGCCCCAGGATTCAGAAGTTCTGGAAGGACATCTTTTGCTATTTGGAAATCGAATGTGGTATTCAATTAGCAGTGAGCGATTTGTTCATTGTTATTGGTTTTGATCCAGACCTCTCCCTTCCTGACTATCTGGTCAAATTTTTATACATTGCAATGGCAGTAGCTAGATCACTTTTATTGCAAAGGTGGCGCACCGATTTGATTCCTTCTGTCATGGAATGGGCCCATAAAATGAAAGCAGTTAGAAGAAGTGAACGCACTTATGCATTACGTGTGGGGGGTCTTAGAAGTTCAGGAAAATATGGGTTATGTATTTTGTCTGAGATTACGAGGGGTCATTACCTTATGTATCTGGATAAAAATCTACTTTGTGTATGGTTTGTGTGTATTTGTCCCTGAATTCGTAGTGCTTAGTGTATTATATATGAATTTTTGAAACATTTTTGTATGCCTAAAGGTAATTCCTTTTATGGATGTATTGGTTTCAATGGATTTAATGTATTGCAATTTTTAGACTTCAATTAAAAAAAAGAAGAAACAAGACTTCCGACCCAAGCTCAGCGTCCAGCATGTCGCGCAACTGTGTGATGGCGGTTAGCAAGGTGGCATTGTCCGCGGTAGTCCCTGCACCATCTGATCCTCCAGCCGCCTCAGTATTCGTGGTAGTATATTGGTCTAAGGTGCTTTGCTTCATTGGAGGGGCTAGAGATTTGTCTTTCATCATGACGATGGCGTGTTCCCTAATGGGTCGGGCGGAGTTGCAGTGCTGTATGGCTCCATGCAGGGATCCATGGGTTATCAGAGGCGTGCTGTCAGGCCACTCCACGTGTCTCTCAGTGGGATGGGACATCACAGCCAGGCCTCGCGGGGACAGCCGGTCCTGGGCTGCAAGCCGAACCGAGCCTAGCTTGGCCGCTTCTGCCACCCAGGGGTGACCGCAGCATGGACCCCCTAATAGGATTGCAGGTGCTGGACCACCAGCCCGCAGCATTCCCCCCAGGCTCCAACCAGGCCTCTCTGCCACGTGCGCCCCTCGGAGTCCCACTCACAATGTGCAAGACCCAGTCGCAATCACAGGTTACTGTGCTATCTGAGGGTGGACCCAGGCATTAATGTGTGAGTCCAAGTGCTGCAGAAGGGGTTCTAGGCAAATCAAGAAGAAGGAGGGGCCGTCTCCCTCAATAGTGCGGTAGGTTGTAGCAGGCCTACCTTCTCAGTCTGTAGCGGTGCAATCAGGTGTGCCCGTAGTCTACTGCCGCCCTATGGCGGGCTCCAGGTCATGACCTTCATGTGTCGCAGGTGCTGCACGCACGATGGCAGCCCCTCTGGCTTCCCAGGGCACAGCATGGGTGTCAGTCACCCAGCCTCCCAGCATCAGGGCAGCATGGTTGCCGGTGAGCCCTGGTCCCCTTTCCAGGCTGGGTGCCACCTCATGTCCCGCAGGATTCCTGCTTTGCTTTTGGGATCTAGAGATGGGCTCCGGCCAGTTCCAGGCTCCGTAAGCCAAGGCCCCACCCCCACGGCAAAACAGCCCCGCCACGTTGCCCATAGACCCTATCTGGCAAGCTCCATGTGCCCGCGCAGGGCCCGCGACTCCCAGGCTTTGGTAGGGCCACTTGGTCGCTGGATCTACTGGGCCCGCAAACGGCATGGGGGAATAAAGATGTTGGCGGAAGCAAACCCGGTCTGACCAGGCACGCCACATGACCACACGCCGGGCAATGTCCCCCGGAGCCACACTGTCACCGTCACTCTCCTCGGGTATGTCTCCATCAGCCCCGGGCAGGCTTGCTCCGAGGGGGGGTAGAGGGGGGGATGACGGATAATGCCAGATTTTGAAGGGCAGATGGACTAGACCCTACTTAGTTGGCGCCTGCCATGTTGGCTCGCCAAGCCATGCCCACCCGTACCTCCACGTTTTGCTGTATTTCTGTGTTGGCCTTAGGACTCTGAGCACTTTACCTCTGCTGACCAATGCTGAGGTACATGTGCTTCACCCCTAAACATGTTGATATTGGTGTATACCTGACTGGCATATTTAGTTTACCTGTAAGTTCCTTGTAAAGTGGTATTCCATATACCCAGGGCCTGTTATCTAAATGCTAATAATGGGCCTTCAGCACTGGTTGTGCCACACACACAAGTAGCCTTTCAAACCGGTGTCAGGCCTGCCATTGCAAGGGCTTGCTTGCTTGCCTCCTTTTTTTAAGTCTCTGGGACACAAAAGACTTCCTACAATCCTGCTGATGCTGCTGGACTCTTCCATTTCAGAGTCCTACCCTTGCCTGAGAGGCCGCAGATGACACCTCTGGAGAGCCCCTGATCTATTGGGAGAATTACCTCCTATATAGCAATGCTATGGCTCCTGGATCTGGGGCAGCCCCTGTGCTGGTGGTCCCCCAGTGTTATATGACCTTCTTACTAGGTTTGGCGCATTACATACCCCTGACAGGATATCTAAGGCAAGACAAGACCTTCATCAATCTTGTTGTCCACTTCTATTGGTCCCAGATGAAGATGGCTTCAGATGCATTCTGTAGGTCCTGTCACACCTTCCAGGTCAATGGGAAGTCAGGGAAAAAGCTCAAGTCTCCCCTGACCCCATTACCTGTCATTGGCACGCCATTTGAGAGGCTAGGCATTGACATTGTTGGACCCTTGGACCAAAAGACAGCTTTAGGTAAAAGATTCATCCAGGTCTTGGTGGACCACGCCACTCACTACCCAGAGGCCATCCCTCTGATGTCGGTGACTGCACCTGCAGTGGCAAAGGCCCTGATAGGGATTTGTACATGTGTGAGGTTCCCCAAAGAGGTAGTGTCTGACAGAGGCACTAACTTCATGTTAGCGTACATGAAGTCCTTGTAGGATGAGTGTGGAGCAACTTATAAGTTCTCCACACCCTATCAAACCCAAACGAACAGTTTTGTGGGAAGGTTCAACAAGATCCTGAAGCACGTGATAATGAGCCTACCTGGGCTCATGAGGCATAAGTTGGATGTTTTTCTGCCATGCCTTCTCTTTGTCTACAGGGAGGTGCCACAGAAGGGGGTTGCGTTTAGCCTCTTTGAACTCCCCTATGGCCACCCTGTAAGAGGACCTCTTAGCCTTAAGAGAGAGAGGAGTGAGTGCACGCTCCCAAAAAGCCCCCCTCTGGATGTGGTCAGCTACATGCTGCCCTTCTGAAAAAAGGCAAAAAGTAATTTTGAGATCAGTCAGAAAGTTATGAAACTCTGGTATGAAGGCCACTCTGGCAGAGCGTCAACCTGGCCAGAAGGGGTGGGGTATGGAGCATGTGGAGTCCAGAGCTCTCCAGGATTGCGGGACAGGTGAAGGTGCAGAAGGGTAGTCCACCTATTTGGTGGATCTCAAGACCCTTAGGAGCCTTTAAGAGTGCTCCAAGTGAAGAGCCTCAAACCACACTTTGAGAGGTCCGAAATGAGCATGCTCCTGGTGACAGAGGAAGGGTTGGAAGAGTCCAGCGAGTCTCTCCATGGCCTCCTATTTGCCCAGGACCACAATGGGTCAGTGGAGGGTGTCAACCTTTACCCTACTCTGACCCCAGAAGAGCAGAGTGCCTACCCCTTTACAGGGGCAGTTTGCTGCTCTCTTCTCCCTCACCTCTGGACTCACACACCTGTGCGTTGATGACATTCACACTGGGTCTAGTGCACGTGTTAAAAATAAAATGTGCAGGTGGTCAGAAAAGGTGGTGGGCAGTATCAGGGAGCTGGTCTTCAAGATGCAGGTGTTAGGAGTGATTGAGCCCTCCAAGCCCTGTGGTGCTGGTACCCAACGTTGCCCCACAGGGAGCCACTCCATAACTTAGGTTCTATGTGAACTACCGGTTTCTCAGTTCCAGTACAAAGACTGAATCACACCCCATCCTCTGAGCTGATGAGCTCATAGACAGGCTGGGCGCTGCCAAATTTCTCAGTAATTTTGATTAGACATCAGGGTACTGGCAGATTACTCTGACTAAGGGGGCAAAAGAGAGGTCTGCATTCTCAACCCCAGAGGGCCACTTCCAGTTTTGGGTGAAGCTCTTTGGTTTGAAGAATGCCCCTGCCACCTTTCAAAGGTTGATCAACAAGGTCCTAGCTTGGAAGGAGGTATTCTTTGCCATCTACCTGGATGAAATAGCTGTTTACAGCTCCAGCTGGGAAGAACACATGTGCCACCTCTAGGAGGGGCTTCAGGACCTGTAGCAGGCAGGCCTGACTATCCAGGTCAGTAAGTCCAAGATAGGGCAGAGTTCTGTGGCTTGTCTGGGCCACATGGTGGGTGGGAGCCAGGTACAGCCCCCTCAGGCCAATATTTAAACTATCCTGGCCTGGCAACCCCTTAAAATGCAGTGGTGAGGGCCTACATGGGCCTCATGGGATACTATAGTAGGTTTGTTCAGGGATATGGCACTATTATCGCCCCCTTAATGGAGCTGACTTCAAAAAAAGGAACCCAAACAGGTGATTTGGACAGAGACTTGGCTTATCCCCAATTGGCATGTTTTATTTACTTATAAGTCTCTAGTAAAGTGGCACTACTTTTACCCAGGGCTTGCAAATTACACTTTACTACTGCTCCTGCAGCACTGATTGTGCCACCCACTTAAGTAGCTCTTTAAACATATCTCAGGCCTGTCATTGCAGAACCTGTGTGCAGCTTTAAACTTCCACGGAGCAAAATTAAACTTTTGCTAGGACCCAAACCTTCCTTTTTAATACATGTAAGTCACCCCTAGGCTAGGCCCTGGGCAGTCCAGAGGGTAGTGTGCAATATATTTAAAAAATAGGACATGTACTTTTAAGTTTTACATGTCCTGGTCGTGTTCCACTGCTGCATGGGTAATATTTCCCATAGAATAACGTAGGAGTTGCCTTATCACATTTTATAAGTACAATTTCCAAATGAGAAGAGATCATCAGTTCATGTTTGGTGTCTCTGGAATCACAATGTAAAGTCTTAACTTATGGTGAAGTCAGATTTTAAATTGCAATTCTGAAAATTCCACTTTAAGAAAGTTGGCATTTTTTTCCTTTAGCCATCTAGTGACTGTAGCCTGTCTCTGGTCAAATTAATGTGTGTAGCTGACAGTTGACCTTTGTGTATTTCTCCTAGACTGCTACACAGAATAGGGAGCTTAGGTCTGCCTGGATGGGCCATTACTGGCAGGATGGGAGGGAGGAGCTGGGCACACCCCCACTCACACCTGAATAGGGTGTGTCCTGCCTCCACACAAAGGGCTGCAAATACCCTGTAGTTAGTCTGGACCTCGAGTAGCGAAAGCAAGATGCCTGGGGGCTTCAAATGGAAACCTCTAGAAGCGTCTTCCCGTCTTCAAAGGCACAACTGGGTATAAATATTGGACTTCAGACACAAACGCTTCAGCACACTTCTGGACCTGTGGGTACTCTGCCAGGAAGAAGGTCTGCTGTGCTGCTACAAGGACTGCCAATTTGCTGTGCTGCTACTCTAAAGGAACTGCTGCTCTGTTGTGCTAACCTGCTGTCCTCTTGCCTAGGGAAGTATTGGACCTGGACAGGAACAGACTAATTTGCATATAGCCAGGTTCTGAGCTGGGATGGTGCAATGAGCTAAAAAACAGGTGATGGATTAAAAACATGATCTCTTGACTTGGTAAGAGTATTCTGCATCATTCAGAAACTCTGTCCATCACCACCCCCTTTTCCAAAATCGATTTTATCCACACTATGTGTGGGAGGGTATACTCAGACGTGAGTCCCTTGCTCATTGCACCATCAGGATTCAAGCAAGCCGGGCCGATGAAGGCTGTGATGCCAGAAACCGGTCCCCGGAAGCTTGTCTCCTTCCCAGTATAAGAATTGGCTTGGTAGTTTGGTTTGCCCTGTTCCCATCATGCACCGAGACAGGAACAGACTAATTTGCATATAGCCAGGTTCTGAGCTGGGATGGTGCAATGAGCTAAAAAACAGGTGATGGATTAAAACCATGATCTCTTGACTTGGTAAGAGTATTCTGCATCATTCAGAAACTCTGTCCATCACCACCCCCTTTTCCAAAATCGATTTTATCCACACTATGTGTGGGAGGGTATACTCAGACGTAAGTCCCTTGCTCATTGCACCATCAGGATTCAAGCAAGCCGGGCCGACGAAGGCTGTGATGCCAGAAACCGGTCCCCGGAAGCTTGTCTCCTTCCCAGTATAAGAATTGGCTTGGTAGTTTGGTTTGCCCTGTTCCCATCATGCACCGGGACAGGAACAGACTAATTTGCATATAGCCAGGTTCTGAGCTGGGATGGTGCAATGAGCTAAAAAACAGGTGATGGATTAAAACCATGATCTCTTGACTTGGTAAGAGTATTCTGCATCATTCAGAAACTCTGTCCATCACCACCCCCTTTTCCAAAATCGATTTTATCCACACTATGTGTGGGAGGGTATACTCAGACGTGAGTCCCTTGCTCATTGCACCATCAGGATTCAAGCAAGCCGGGCCGACGAAGGCTGTGATGCCAGAAACCGGTCCCCGGAAGCTTGTCTCCTTCCCAGTATAAGAATTGGCTTGGTAGTTTGGTTTGCCCTGTTCCCATCATGCACCGGGACAGGAACAGACTAATTTGCATATAGCCAGGTTCTGAGCTGGGATGGTGCAATGAGCTAAAAAAACAGGTGATGGATTAAAACCATGATCTCTTGACTTGGTAAGAGTATTCTGCATCATTCAGAAACTCTGTCCATCACCACCCCCTTTTCCAAAATCGATTTTATCCACACTATGTGTGGGAGGGTATACTCAGACGTGAGTCCCTTGCTCATTGCACCATCAGGATTCAAGCAAGCCGGGCCGACGAAGGCTGTGATGCCAGAAACCGGTCCCCGGAAGCTTGTCTCCTTCCTAGTATAAGAATTGGCTTGGTAGTTTGGTTTGCCCTGTTCCCATCATGCACCGGGACAGGAACAGACTAATTTGCATATAGCCAGGTTCTGAGCTGGGATGGTGCTGATAGAGCAAGATTTCGCATATTACGCGACTTGCTTGAGTCATGAACCTCGAATCTGTTATAACCCGGTAACAAAATTATATGTTGTACTAATTTTCCTTTATTTTTTAATGCGCGTGTATCTTAGTGATGCTTGCCTATGTGTTTTACTAATACGATTAATCTGTGTCCTTAAAATGGCCACTGTTTGGAATATTGTTTCTGCGCATGCGTTAGTCACACTCACGTGACGTGACGTAGTTGTAATTCTGGAGGGAAAGGGTGCGCATGCGTAATAGCCACAAGATGGCTGCTTGGGTAATAACGTGGTGAAGCTTGTGCAGATGCTCTCGTGTTATTGTGTATTGCACTAATATATAACTGCATAGTATATTTTTATAGTGGTAAACCATAAGTACAAGATCATGATATATAGTACATACATTCATTTCTATGTTTTAATTTGTTTTCGCTTACTTTTCATGTACCACGATAACTGGGGGGTCTGAATGAGCCGAGAACCATCTTGAAGGTCCCTTCTGCGCATGTCGCGCAGACAGAGAGAAATGTCCTTGAACAGTGGAACTCAGCCAGCTGGCAGAGACGGTCAAGATGCTCCTGAGAAAATGACCTGCGACCCAGCAGGACGGAGTTGTCTGTACCCAAATTGAAACATTTGTTAATATTCCATTGTATTCCACTGGCTTGTCTCATGAGAACCCCAAATTCACTAGGCGGATCCCTAGAATGTACATTTAGGCTTACAGTAGTCTGTTCTGATTGGTGTGTTAACCTAGCCTACTTTGGGACCAATCGAAATTGGGGATTCTGACACTTTGCAACATTTGGGGGTGGTACACTGACCCAAAACAGTATATCTAGCCTAGGTTTAGCTAGAGAAATTGTCCGACTTGTCTGAATAGCTGACCTGTCACTGACCCAACGCACTCAATAGGTGACTGAATTTACAGATCGCTGCGGAGCACTCTGTCCGAAATTGACCATAGACTTTTGAAGGTTTTACTAAACCTTAAGTGCTGGCGGAGCACTTTGCTGGGGAGTTCGCTAACCCAATCGGGGTTCTGACTGATAGCTGCAGAGAGGGTGGAGCGCAGGCGTTGCTTCCGAACTGCGGGTGCTGTTCGTGCCTTGGTGGTCCTGTCCTGATCCTAATCTGGGTTTCCTGTCCTGTCCTGGGGTGTCCATTCTGCACCTGCTGTCCCATTGATGACTACTATTCCTTGGGGTATTTCCTGTCCTTGACTGATCCGTGGCCAGGGTTGGTTTTCACACCATTCTAGGTAAATATATAGATAGGGCTGAGAACTCTATACTGCACCTTTCTATTTTCTGTCTTTGCTTCAATAAAGACATACCTTTGCACATGTTATAATTTCCATGTTTTCGCAATCTACTATATGAATGACCAATTGCATTTTTCATAGCATGTTCTGTGGAAAATTAGTACGATTTTGGTAAACATTATCTGCGCCATCTTGCCTTTCCCCCTGATGCCACACTTTTTGTCGTGCGCGTCCGCCATTTTAGGTGCCTCGATCAGAATAGCCCTTTTGCATGCCACTGGCCCCCGACGTAGCCCTTCGCCCTCACCAAGCCTGCACGCTGACCAACCCCCCTGCTCGCACCTGCTTTGAGTCATAAACCCCTCTTCAGCGCAGCTCTGCCTCAGAACCCCATCCTGTTCCCAGCGCGACACCTCCCTTCATTCCTTTTCATGGTCCCAGGCCCTTTGATGCCAACCCCCTTTTTCCTGTGTGTGCCCGTTTGTCTTCCTCGTTCCCAGGCCGACACCCAGCTCTGCCGGTACTATTCCTCGCCCCTCCCCGTACAGTAGAAAGCTTCCCTCATCAAAGGACCCCCGAGTTGATCAAAGCCCCCACCCCATGAGATCCGATCGAACCCCCCACATTCCATGAATCGGCGGAATATCCAGCTGCGCGATAATCATCACCTGTTGTGACCGGGGTGGGGACTTCTACTGTAAATGTGTGTGGGAACGGGCCCGAAGGGGAGATTCCGGGAATGTCTTTCCGTACATCAAAGCATTGCCATGAACATGTAATCTATAATAAAGCAATAAAACCTGTATATAAGAGGCCAGGCCTCAGAGATGCAGTTAGAGCACCTCAGAACGATACCTGCTGTCTAACTGTTGTGTTCTCCTCCGGAGAGAATAAACATTGTTTCCTGCCTTCCCGCCTCCAGCGCCTGCCTCTTCATTGATCAATATTTCATGGGTCTAAGAGGCGATACCGCCGGGCAAATATCGATTGTCCCCTGACCTTAGATTCTACAATTGGCGTCCCAAGCGTGGGGCCCATCAGCGACTCGTGGATCCAGTGGGAGAGGTCCTGACGACAGAGTGAACGACTGCAACGATCGGGAGAGCTCTTGCCCAATGGACCCTCGTCTGGCAGCCGATCATCCGAACTTCACTAGTTCCGAACAGACCTCTCTCGAGTGATCTACGGTCCTGACTGGGAACCATTAGGAGTGCTGCGAGGAATACGAAAAAAAGAGGACGATCGGGCGCTGGATTCGGAAGACAAGAAACTGTCCATACGGTCCGGGTAAGGTCGTGTAAACACGACAAACTGCAAAATAATTGACTAATTGTTCAGAAAATACTAGTATTACTCTTTGTTAACTTATTTGGAGATTCACTGTCTGCACGCGGAGAAACAGTAGGCTCTCTCCCTTTTGCAAACAGTGAAGGATAGGTAACGCAGCCGTCGTGCCTATTTTTCTCCCCCACTGAATCCTATTATTTATTAACGGTTTTTGGGAGATTCCCTCTCCCACACTGATTAACTGGGTTCTTTGACCCCGAACTACTGTTCACGGATTGTTTTCTGGAGATTCTCTGTCTGCAAACAAGAAATAACAGATTCCTCTTTACGGATAGTGAAAGGGTAGAGGACGCAGACTTTTGCGCCCCTACTTACTCTCCCCACTGATTTTATTTTATTTTTATTGGTTGTTTTTTATTGGTTGTTTTTTATTGGTTCATGAGGTATTCACTGCCTGCAAACAACGTAGAATAGAAATATTCTGTCTAGTCTTTGCACACAGTGATAAGATAGGCAGTGCTGACTTTTGTCCCTCGTTGCGAGCCGTCATGTCTGTCTTCTCCCCACTGATTGATAACTGGTTCAGCCCGGACCGTTTATTAGAGGTGGATCATCTAGCTCCGCTGGAAGGCACCCCTAATAAGGACATGTTCATAAACTATGGATTAGTTACCATAGCCTATAATAAATTGTGGCACAGGTATACCAAAGAAAGTCAAGACAAACAGTGGCCACTGGTAGGATCCTTCGATCTTGATAAAATAGAAACGTTAGAAATAGCCCTTCGTAATAATAAGACAACGCCTATTATGCTCGACAGTCTCGGTATGTGGCGAAAAGAGGCAATGCAACGAAAGAGAAGAGACGAGGACAGAGCAGGTAGAGGAATATATCAGCAGGACAACCCCTGGACACCACGACCCGAAAGTTATCCCCCGACACTACGCACAGGACGGCCAGACTTAGGGCAAGACCAATGTGCTTTTTGTAAATGTATCGGACACTGGAAAGCCCAATGTCCGACTTTACTGAGCGAGAGTAGGAACAGAGGACCGACAGGAATAGCAGCCCGGAAGAAAGGGAAAAAGCGCGAGACAAAGAAGAATCAGGCTGACATGGTCAGGCCAGATAGAACCACCACGTTCGATTATGCCCGATGGCACAGATTTCGCCAGACTGATTTCAGCGACATGTTCGAGTTTTCATAGATCGAACAACGTTAAGACGGGAACCCAGTCTAGCTCTAAATTAACAGACGGAAAAAGATAATTATGGCCAATAACTGTTTTATGTTTGTCTTGGGTCTTTTTATATAATATTTGTACTGTCTCCCCGTCTGAGTTTGTGTGTACGTAATGCATGAATCTGCGTCATCCCTCTGCCTGTGTTACTTTGGTACTTAAACTTTTGTTAACAGAAGCTTTAGTATGGAACAACCTGGAAAGAAAGGAGTGAGAAAACGAAATCCATAGGCCACTTATGAACTTGAACTTTTATTTAACATAACGAACAAGAAACAAATAACAATATGTAATAATAACACTTAATAATGCCCTAACAACAGAAAACGTTTGAAACAAGAACGGTAAAACTAGAAAATGAAAGTCAACAGAACATTCGCCCCCCCCCCCATTCTGGAACCTTCCAAAGTAGGGCAGGGTTACGGTTACGCCCAGCCGGCGGCAACCATATAAGGCGGGCCCTGCTGCCAACACTCGGTCAGGAAATCTTAACATATGGGGGAGCCGAAGGAGAGGCAGGGGCCAGCGGAGTCCGGCCACAGCGGCCCTGGATAGTTGCAGGCAGTCCCGCCACATGTCCCCCCGGTCCGGCCACCAAGGGCCAGGGACCGGGGCCAACGGGATCCGGCTGCAGCCGATGAGCCAAAGAACCCGTTCATGGGGCCAGAGCAAGGGGCGTCTGGCCGACATCCGCCGGAAGCCCGGTCCAGAGAAGGACAGGACACTTCTTTCTTTTCCCCTCCGTAATGGCCGCAGCAGCACGCCCGGCGCCACTTCTGTCATGAACAATGGCCGCGACAACTCTGGGCAGCGGGATGTCTTGTACATACCTCCAGTCCTGGTCGGGCTGGGAGGGAGAGGCGACGCGGACGAGCCTCTCCCACCCCCACGGATAGGAGGTTTCCCAGCCCCCGGCCCAGCGCCGAACTCCTCCAGCCAGGCGGTGGTGCCAATACCTGCGTAGCACCGAACATACCATGGTGGCGCCCCGATACTTGCGCAGCACCGAACATGCAATGGTGCCGATACTTGCGCAGCACCGAACATGCAACGGTGCCGATACTTGCACAGCACCGAACATGCACCGCAGGTGGCCATACTTCCGCAACACTGGACATGGGTTCATTCCAAAAGGTCTCTTCCACTCTTGCAGACTCGACGAAAGGGGACTGCTGCAGGGCCTCAAAATGGCGTCTGGGCCCGCTGAAAGGCGGGTCTCGGCCGCTGGAGTAACTTTGAACGGCAATGTAACTCGATCGCTCGCCCACCGGAGCACGAGCCCCCACCTCCGACAGCATCTCCACAGCCTTGAAGATTCTACGAAAGTCCCCGGAGCCCTCGGCCCCTGCAGGCTTCCGGTAAGGGACAACTGCCTTGATCGCTAAACGAAATAAGCATGGCATAGCCACTCCTTCTGTTAGCATGAATTCTTGAACTGCCGAAAAGGACTCTGGTCCAACTGCCAGTTGTAGGAAACATTTCCTTCTCTGATGCTACTTCCGGACTAACCCGGCCCCGCCCAAAATGGCGCTGGTATCAATAGGAACTTACGAACACCTCGTGGTGTTCCTTCGCACTAATACAAACTTGATGTTCCAAGACATATATATGATCCTTTTGTACACTTAACAAGAAAGAAGGAGAGCTCACTCGACGAACATGTAAAAGGATCCCGTTAAAAATGTTGGTTACAAAATGTACGATGTATTATATTTTTATTTATAATTAATGTATAACCTCGCTTATGACGCACGCACACGGTATGCATATAGGAAATCTGATTCCAGCTAGTCTGACTATGCTTCTAAATTATGAAATAAATGCCCCCGATCCCCCCAACCAATTGATGGACGTTTTAGTTACCTACGAATGACTGAATAAACATTTCTAAATGTTTTTTATTGCTGCAAAACAACACCCCCACTGTACGCACTTTCGCCATTGCCGTGTCCGGCCAAATACGACTCTACCCTCATAATCTACGTACTGAAATGATTTTGCAAAAATAAAGGTTTTCGAAACTATGAATGGGTATTGCATGCTTTATTTAAAATGTGGGATCGGCGGGAGAGTTTTTGTGCACCCTACTTTGTTCTCTCTTTAAGGTTATTAGAAGGTGGTTGCCCAGCCTCGAATGAAGGATCGGATCTAAGACACGATACTCTGCCTTCGGACACACGACTGACCCATGAACTCGCGCATGGAGGAAGACCTCGACTTCTGAGGATGGGTAAAACGAAACGGTATAAATGATGGAATATAAAAGATGGGTAAAATGAAACGATGTAAATGTTATAAAATACAACGCTCAAAGGTACTAGGGAACAGAGTTGATCGAAGAACTAGTAAACCTTAGAACACCACTGCGTTGAAAGAGATTTAAGGACCCCGATAGTTAAATACACCTACCAACTAGAAACTCCGCGCTAAGTACTTCTGATTCCCTAGCGTTTTCCTACTCACAGCCTATAAGGACACACTGCCCCCCCCCCCCCCTGACTCCAGAAACCACAACCTCAGGGATTCTATCCCGAGGAGATAAGACGGGTATGAGGTAAGTAAAGGACTCTTGAATCCATGTATTGGATACGCGCGAATGTTGTCCCCCTCCCTTCCCCTCTTTTCCCTCCCTCTGCAGGTTACATCGGAGATCACAACCGAGGTGTGGCGAAGATCTGAAGCCTTGCCATGTCTGATACGCGAAGGAGACTAGCGCCGCAAGGTGGCACCTAAGCACTCCCACCAACTGCTCATGTAACAAACGAGCCAATCAATAGTGTGACTTGTTGAGAAATGATCACCCTTAATCCCGGTTGCGCGAGTGGACACATGCCACGTATGTCTGAAACTATGAAAGAATGTTTGGGTGTGACTGAAGCGTCGACTCAACTGGTCAAAGGACCAAGAATGTAAGGAGTACGACACAATGGTGCCCTTTTCCTTTTTCACAATGCATGTCCCCCGTACCCGACCTAATGCCCGTCCGTCCTGAACCGCATGCTTTCAAAATACTAACACAGACCTGCGATGTCTTGTATCAAGTAATGCGCTGAATAATCTATCTTAAATACACGGCCGCTCCCTATGTTGCACGTGTACTATCTAGCCTATTGTTGCACATCTCTCTCTCTCTCTCTCTCTCTCTCTCTCTCTCTCTCTCCTCCACACTCTCACTCTTCCGAACGACTAGCACCCAAATTGGCAGACCGCCACCCCTAGCACACTACCCAATTGGCTTCAAATACCGCCAGTATATGCACAAAACTTGTCTTTAATACAATCACCCTGAGACCGTGTCATTGCCTCTCCTTTCTGCTAAATTAACGAAACCGAGAGTTGGCGATGAGGGAAAGGACAGGTAAGACGACTGAGGTTCCCTAATCTGACCCGTAATAAGGGAACTACATGTCAGCGGCTCCTATGATGAAATAAAATGCCTCAGAAGGCGCGACCTTCCCCGTCCCGAATTGTCGCAATACCCAAACCAGTAAAAATGATCGGAACATCCTCGTATTCCAGGAACGCCCCCTGTTTCGTATCAGCTGCCCCAGACGAGAGTTATAAAACTGTCCCTCACCCCCGGTCATAAGAGATGGGTCTACTTACGCCCTTACCTCAGTTTTCTATGTCCCTAGTTGTTTCCCATAAGACCCCTGTCTTTTCTAATTTAGTAATCAGGCCATAAGAGGCCACATAGGAACCAGAATGATGTTTTACAAAGTTAAAGGATTAGACCGAAGCGAAGAAAATCATTGCAATGAACACCGTTGAAAGCGAAAAATGTTTAATTGAAAGGCAAGATGCATTGATAGAATGAAAAAAAAATGTTTTTCCTATGTTCGTCCCTCAGCAAGATACCTATTAGTACCATATTGATAGCTCACAGCACCCTTTATAAATCTAAAGCCCTAGAGAACGGTATAGCTTTGTCAGGCTCGTATTACGAAGGGGGGGTCTCCATCAGATGAACTGTCATAAACTGTAATAAATAGTTGTGAAGGAAAGTCATAGTAAATCCAACAGGCCCATCATCGGTCATTTATATGTTAGTTGTGAACCCTAATATAACGGACGTTTTCATTTTGTGCCTGGAGCTGGGAGAGAAATGGACTTATGTGATTACCTTCCTCTACCAATTCTCTAAAGACTGTCTTTTCAAACTCATTTTAAGGGTACGACCGTCGGAGGAAAGAAGGACCGGATGTGGGAGCACGTGGCCTGACTACAGACTATGGAACATCTGCGACATTGGCCAAGGCGAGACCGCGGCAGAAAAGAGCTGCAGGACAAGGCACTATTTCCGACAAAATGAGAGGAAAGGGCTGACCTGATGTCCCTGCTCAATGTTCAAAATGTGTGCCGAAAAAGTCCCCGCTCTCTGAACTCAGTCATGAGCCCGCCTACCTGGAATTCTCCGCCCCCTGGTCTGTTCCCGATCTGGCCCTGCTCCATCCCCCCTTTTTCTCCAACCTACCCTATGGACTACTTACACACTCTTCTTCCACCTGAACTCTTTGACTGCCGACTCCAAAGGACACAGGGCGAAAAGGACCTTTTTGACCGGGAAAGCAAGAAAAAGGTCATGCCCTGCAACGCGGAATCTAGATCAGAGCTGGACCCATAAGCTCCACCGCCGGTGCTCCACAGTGCCAACGGAAGACGGAAACCAAAATGCTGAGAACTCGCTAACTTCGAACATTCCTTATTTATCGTTTCTACTATGTCTCATTTCTCTCCCAGCCACCAATGTATTGATTATGCAGCAACCAACAATGAACAGAACTCGGATATGTAATAACCTATCAGTTTACATTCCTACCGACTATAAGTAGCTATGAAATGTTTTGTCTGCATTACTATAACTTTCCTGCAAACGAGTTTTTTTTCGATGGACCCGCCTCCTAAGATGAGCGATTTTGAAATGTAATGTTTATAGCTCCTTCACCTGAGTTCCTACTTTTTACCTATGACTACCACAATAGACATGAATAGGAAATAGACCAGCAAGATGTCTTGAATATGTTAAAGGGAGGACTGTGGAAAATTAGTACGATTTTGGTAAACATTATCTGCGCCATCTTGCCTTTCCCCCTGATGCCACACTTTTTGTCGTGCGCGTCCGCCATTTTAGGTGCCTCGATCAGAATAGCCCTTTTGCATGCCACTGGCCCGACGTAGCCCTTCGCCCTCACCAAGCCTGCACGCTGACCAACCCCCCTGCTCGCACCTGCTTTGAGTCATAAACCCCTCTTCAGCGCAGCTCTGCCTCAGAACCCCATCCTGTTCCCAGCGCGACACCTCCCTTCATTCCTTTTCATGGTCCCAGGCCCTTTGATGCCAACCCCCTTTTTCCTGTGTGTGCCCGTTTGTCTTCCTCGTTCCCAGGCCGACACCCAGCTCTGCCGGTACTATTCCTCGCCCCTCCCCGTACAGTAGAAAGCTTCCCTCATCAAAGGACCCCCGAGTTGATCAAAGCCCCCACCCCATGAGATCCGATCGAACCCCCCACATTCCATGAATCGGCGGAATATCCAGCTGCGCGATAATCATCACCTGTTGTGACCGGGGTGGGGACTTCTACTGTAAATGTGTGTGGGAACGGGCCCGAAGGGGAGATTCCGGGAATGTCTTTCCGTACATCAAAGCATTGCCATGAACATGTAATCTATAATAAAGCAATAAAACCTGTATATAAGAGGCCAGGCCTCAGAGAGGCAGTTAGAGCACCTCAGAACGATACCTGCTGTCTAACTGTTGTGTTCTCCTCCGGAGAGAATAAACCTTGTTTCCTGCCTTCCCGCCTCCAGCGCCTGCCTCTTCATTGATCAATATTTCATGGGTCTAAGAGGCGATACCGCCGGGCAAATATCGATTGTCCCCTGACCTTAGATTCTACAGTTCCTATGTTACCCTACCTTTTAGAGCACAATTCTCTCCATACTGTTTATGAATTTAGATGTGGTTCATAGTTTCTCCTGAATTCTATTCTTGAAATAATAATATTAGAATTATAGCGTGTTCCACTTCTCACCCTTCTGATAGATGTATAGGATTCCTAATTTTCCACTCAATTTCATGAAGTACGTCCCAATAGTATAATTCTAGTACATGCAATAAGTTTGCTCATTTATGGATGTCTATTCTTGAGTTTCAGTTTAAATCTACGTAGCGTGTTCCCTGTCGCACTATTTACAACTTAAATGATTGCCCTTACACTTTTCTTGTATGGTTATGTTCTTTTTGTTATCTTGATTGTAGATTGCCTTTTAACTGTAAGCCTAATACTCACAGAAACTGATTTCTAGATAAAACCTTTAAAACTTCTCAGTTGTCCGTGGTCATTTTATGAATTTCAAAGGTATTTTTAAAGTTGGGTTTTGTATTTTGTCTACTTTTCTTCACAGCTAGCTCCCTGATCCATTGTGGTCATAGGTACCCGTAACGGTGGATTGGTAAGTCGGGTACACTAGAATAGAGAAAAAGGAATCAGGGTTGCTGATGGTAGATTTGTGAGGTCGCCTGATTAAGGTATATGGTGAATTGAAATTTATGGGCCCGAGAACTATATGGTGAAATTGTTGGTCGGGTGACCCACGATCTCTATCAGTGCAATGAGCTAAAAAACAGGTGATGGATTAAAAAAATGATCTCTTGACTTGGTAAGAGTATTCTGCATCATTCAGAAACTCTGTCCATCACCACCCCCTTTTCCAAAATCGATTTTATCCACACTATGTGTGGGAGGGTATACTCAGACGTGAGTCCCTTGCTCATTGCACCATCAGGATTCAAGCAAGCCGGGCCGACGAAGGCTGTGATGCCAGAAACCGGTCCCCGGAAGCTTGTCTCCTTCCCAGTATAAGAATTGGCTTGGTAGTTTGGTTTGCCCTGTTCCCATCATGCACCGGGACAGGAACAGACTAATTTGCATATAGCCAGGTTCTGAGCTGGGATAGTGCAATGAGCTAAAAACAGGTGATGGATTAAAACCATGATCTCTTGACTTGGTAAGAGTATTCTGCATCATTCAGAAACTCTGTCCATCACCACCCCCTTTTCCAAAATCGATTTTATCCACACTATGTGTAGGAGGGTATACTCAGACGTGAGTCCCTTGCTCATTGCACCAGCAGGATTCAAGCAAGCCGGGCCGACGAAGGCAGTGATGCCAGAAACCGGTCCCCGGAAGCTTGTCTCCTTCCCAATATAAGAATTGGCTTGGTAGTTTGGTTTGCCCTGTTCCCATCATGCACCGGGACAGGAACAGACTAATTTGCATATAGCCAGGTTCTGAGCTGGGATGGTGCAATGAGCTAAAAAACAGGTGATGGATTAAAACCATGATCTCTTGACTTGGTAAGAGTATTCTGCATCATTCAGAAACTCTGTCCATCACCACCCCCTTTTCCAAAATCGATTTTATCCACACTATGTGTGGGAGGGTATACTCAGACGTGAGTCCCTTGCTCATTGCACCATCAGGATTCAAGCAAGCCGGGCCGACGAAGGCTGTGATGCCAGAAACCGGTCCCCGGAAGCTTGTCTCCTTCCCAGTATAAGAATTGGCTTGGTAGTTTGGTTTGCCCTGTTCCCATCATGCACCGGGACAGGAACAGACTAATTTGCATATAGCCAGGTTCTGAGCTGGGATGGTGCTGATGGAGCAAGATTTCGCATATTACGCGACTTGCTTGAGTCATGAACCTCGAATCTGTTATAACCCGGTAACAAAATTATATGTTGTACTAATTTTCCTTTATTTTTGAATGTGCGTGTATCTTAGTGATGCTTGCCTATGTGTTTTACTAATACGATTAATCTGTGTCCTTAAAATGGCCGCCGTTTGGAATATTGCTTCTGCGCATGCGTTAGTCACACTCACGTGACGTGACGTAGTTGTAATTCTGGAGGGAAAGGGTGCGCATGCGTAATAGCCACAAGATGGCTGCTTGGGTAATAACGTGGTGAAGCTTGTGCAGATGCTCTCGTGTTATTGTGTATTGCACTAATATATAACTGCATAGTATATTTTTATAGTGGTAAACCATAAGTACAAGATCATGATATATAGTACATACATTCATTTCTATGTTTTAATTTGTTTTCGCTTACTTATCATGTACCACGATAACTGGGGGGTCTGAATGAGCCGAGAACCATCTTGAAGGTCCCTTCTGCGCATGTCGCGCAGCCAAAGAGAAATGTCCTTGAACAGTGGAACTCAGCCAGCTGGCAGAGACGGTCAAGATGCTCCTGAGAAAATGACCTGCGACCCAGCAGGACGGAGTTGTCTGTACCCAAATTGAAACATTTGTTAATATTCCATTGTATTCCACTGGCTTGTCTCATGAGAACCCCAAATTCACTAGGCGGATCCCTAGAATGTACATTTAGGCTTACAGTAGTCTGTTCTGATTGGTGTGTTAACCTAGCCTACTTTGGGACCAATCGAAATTGGGGATTCTGACACTTTGCAACATTTGGGGGTGGTACACTGACCCAAAACAGTATATCTAGCCTAGGTTTAGCTAGAGAAATTGTCCGACTTGTCTGAATAGCTGACCTGTCACTGACCCAACGCACTCAATAGGTGACTGGATTTACAGATCGCTGCGGAGCACTCTGTCCGAAATTGACCATAGACTTTTGAAGGTTTTACTAAACCTTAAGTGCTGGCGGAGCACTTTGCTGGGGAGTTCGCTAACCCAATCGGGGTTCTGACTGATAGCTGCAGAGAGGGTGGAGCGCAGGCGTTGCTTCCGAACTGCGGGTGCTGGTCGTGCCTTGGTGGTCCTGTCCTGATCCTAATCTGGGTTTCCTGTCCTGTCCTGGGGTGTCCATTCTGCACCTGCTGTCCCATTGATGACTACTATTCCTTGGGGTATTTCCTGTCCTTGACTGATCCGTGGCCAGGGTTGGTTTTCACACCATTCTAGGTAAATATATAGATAGGGCTGAGAACTCTATACTGCACCTTTCTATTTTCTGTCTTTGCTTCAATAAAGACATACCTTTGCACATGTTATAATTTCCATGTTTTCGCAATCTACTATATGAATGACCAATTGCATTTTTCATAGCATGTTCCTATGTTACCCTACCTTTTAGAGCACAATTCTCTCCATACTGTTTATGAATTTAGATGTGGTTCATAGTTTCTCCTGAATTCTATTCTTGAAATAATACTATTAGAATTATAGCGTGTTCCACTTCTCACCCTTCTGATAGATGTATAGGATTCCTAATTTTCCACTCAATTTCATGAAGTTCGTCCCAATAGTATAATTCTAGTACATGCAATAAGTTTGCTCATTTATGGATGTCTATTCTTGAGTTTCAGTTTAAATCTACTTAGCGTGTTCCCTGTCGCACTATTTACAACTTAAATGATTGCCCTTACACTTTTCTTGTATGGTTATGTTCTTTTTGTTATCTTGATTGTAGATTGCCTTTTAACTGTAAGCCTAATACTCACAGAAACTGATTTCTAGATAAAACCTTTAAAACTTCTCAGTTGTCCGTGGTCATTTTATGAATTTCAAAGGTATTTTTAAAGTTGGGTTTTGTATTTTGTCTACTTTTCTTCACAGCTAGCTCCCTGATCCATTGTGGTCATAGGTACCCGTAACGGTGGATTGGTAAGTCGGGTACACTAGAATAGAGAAAAAGGAATCAGGGTTGCTGATGGTAGATTTGTGAGGTCGCCTGATTAAGGTATATGGTGAATTGAAATTTATGGGCCTGAGAACTATATGGTGAAATTGTTGGTCGGGTGACCCACGATCTCTATCAGTGCAATGAGCTAAAAAACAGGTGATGGATTAAAACCATGATCTCTTGACTTGGAAGAGTATTCTGCATCATTCAGAAACTCTGTCCATCACCACCCCCTTTTCCAAAATCGATTTTATCCACACTATGGGGGTCATTAGGATCGCGGTTTTTCCGCATCCTCGGGGCCGGCGGAAGGCACCGCCGGCCCAGAGGATGCGGAAAAACCGCAGCGGACTGACCAAAGACCCACCGCCACATTAGGATGGCTGGTGGGTCCTGGTTTCCGTCCGCAGCTTTTCCGCCGCGGCTGGCTTACAACCGCGGCGGAAAAGCTCTAATATGGTGATGGTGTCTGTCAGACACCGTCCACCATATTAGGATGGCCTGTAAAGTATGCTTTTCCGCGGTGGGTTTTCCGCCGTGGAAAAGCATACGGAACTTCACTGCGGGGGCCCGTTGCAAGCCCCCTAGGTGAAGGGGGGTGGGGGGTGCACATGGGGGGTACCTATGGTACCCGCCTGCATTTGCGTGCACAAAGCAGCAGGCACTGTGCGGTGCCTGCCGCTTTGTGCATGTAAATGTAACACATGCTTTTTTAACATTGCGGCGGGTGCAGCTTGTAGCTGCACCCGCCGCAATGTTAAATATAGAGGATGTGACCGCCACCCTGGCGGTCACATCCTAATCAGCACGGAGGGAACGCCGCAGCCCCTGCGGACGTTCCCTCCTCCTCAAGGGTGGCGGACGGACGCAAGTCCGTCCGCCATCCTAATCGGCCCATTAGTGTGGTAGGGTATACTCAGACGTGAGTCCCTTGCTCATTGCACCATCAGGATTCAAGCAAGCCGGGCCGACGAAGGCTGTGATGCCAGAAACCGGTCCCCGGAAGCTTGTCTCCTTCCCAGTATAAGAATTGGCTTGGTAGTTTGGTTTGCCCTGTTCCCATCATGCACCGGGACAGGAACAGACTAATTTGCATATAGCCAGGTTCTGAGCTGGGATAGTGCAATGAGCTAAAAAACAGGTGATGGATTAAAACCATGATCTCTTGACTTGGTAAGAGTATTCTGCATCATTCAGAAACTCTGTCCATCACCACCCCCTTTTCCAAAATCGATTTTATCCACACTATGTGTAGGAGGGTATACTCAGACGTGAGTCCCTTGCTCATTGCACCATCAGGATTCAAGCAAGCCGGGCCGACGAAGGCTGTGATGCCAGAAACCGGTCCCCGGAAGCTTGTCTCCTTCCCAGTATAAGAATTGGCTTGGTAGTTTGGTTTGCCCTGTTCCCATCATGCACCGGGACAGGAACAGACTAATTTGCATATAGCCAGGTTCTAAGCTGGGATGGTGCAATGAGCTAAAAAACAGGTGATGGATTAAAACCATGATCTCTTGACTTGGTAAGAGTATTCTGCATCATTCAGAAACTCTGTCCATCACCACCCCCTTTTCCAAAATCGATTTTTCCACACTATGTGTGGGAGGGTATACTCAGACGTGAGTCCCTTGCTCATTGCACCATCAGGATTCAAGCAAGCCGGGCCGACGAAGGCTGTGATGCCAGAAACCGGTCCCCGGAAGCTTGTCTCCTTCCCAGTATAAGAATTGGCTTGGTAGTTTGGTTTGCCCTGTTCCCATCATGCACCGGGACAGGAACAGACTAATTTGCATATAGCCAGGTTCTGAGCTGGGATGGTGCAATGAGCTAAAAAACAGGTGATGGATTAAAACCATGATCTCTTGACTTGGTAAGAGTATTCTGCATCATTCAGAAACTCTGTCCATCACCACCCCCTTTTCCAAAATCGATTTTATCCACACTATGTGTGGGAGGGTATACTCAGACGCGAGTCCCTTGCTCATTGCACCATCAGGATTCAAGCAAGCCGGGCCGACGAAGGCTGTGATGCCAGAAACCGGTCCCCGGAAGCTTGTCTCCTTCCCAGTATAAGAATTGGCTTGGTAGTTTGGTTTGCCCTGTTCCCATCATGCACCAGAACAGGAACAGACTAATTTGCATATAGCCAGGTTCTGAGCTGGGATGGTGCTGATGGAGCAAGATTTCGCATATTACGCGACTTGCTTGAGTCATGAACCTCGAATCTGTTATAACCCGGTAACAAAATTATATGTTGTACTAATTTTCCTTTATTTTTGAATGCGCGTGTATCTTAGTGATGCTTGCCTATGTGTTTTACTAATACGATTAATCTGTGTCCTTAAAATGGCCGCCGTTTGGAATATTGCTTCTGCGCATGCGTTAGTCACACTCACGTGACGTGACGTAGTTGTAATTCTGGAGGGAAAGGGTGCGCATGCGTAATAGCCACAAGATGGCTGCTTGGGTAATAACGTGGTGAAGCTTGTGCAGATGCTCTCGTGTTATTGTGTATTGCACTAATATATAACTGCATAGTATATTTTTATAGTGGTAAACCATAAGTACAAGATCATGATATATAGTACATACATTCATTTCTATGTTTTAATTTGTTTTCGCTTACTTTTCATGTACCACGATAACTGGGGGGTCTGAATGAGCCGAGAACCATCTTGAAGGTCCCTTCTGCGCATGTCGCGCAGCCAGAGAGAAATGTCCTTGAACAGTGGAACTCAGCCAGCTGGCAGAGACGGTCAAGATGCTCCTGAGAAAATGACCTGCGACCCAGCAGGACGGAGTTGTCTGTACCCAAATTGAAACATTTGTTAATATTCCATTGTATTCCACTGGCTTGTCTCATGAGAACCCCAAATTCACTAGGCGGATCCCTAGAATGTACATTTAGGCTTACAGTAGTCTGTTCTGATTGGTGTGTTAACCTAGCCTACTTTGGGACCAATCGAAATTGGGGATTCTGACACTTTGCAACATTTGGGGGTGGTACACTGACCCAAAACAGTATATCTAGCCTAGGTTTAGCTAGAGAAATTGTCCGACTTGTCTGAATAGCTGACCTGTCACTGACCCAACGCACTCAATAGGTGACTGAATTTACAGAGCGCTGCGGAGCACTCTGTCCGAAATTGACCATAGACTTTTGAAGGTTTTACTAAACCTTAAGTGCTGGCGGAGCACTTTGCTGGGGAGTTCGCTAACCCAATCGGGGTTCTGACTGATAGCTGCAGAGAGGGTGGAGCGCAGGCGTTGCTTCCGAACTGCGGGTGCTGGTCGTGCCTTGGTGGTCCTGTCTTGATCCTAATCTGGGTTTCCTGTCCTGTCCTGGGGTGTCCATTCTGCACCTGCTGTCCCATTGATGACTACTATTCCTTGGGGTATTTCCTGTCCTTGACTGATCCGTGGCCAGGGTTGGTTTTCACACCATTCTAGGTAAATATATAGATAGGGCTGAGAACTCTATACTGCACCTTTCTATTTTCTGTCTTTGCTTCAATAAAGACATACCTTTGCACATGTTATAATTTCCATGTTTTCGCAATCTACTATATAAATGACCAATTGCATTTTTCATAGCATGTTCCTATGTTACCCTACCTTTTAGAGCACAATTCTCTCCATACTGTTTATGAATTTAGATGTGGTTCATAGTTTCTCCTGAATTCTATTCTTGAAATAATAATATTAGAATTATAGCGTGTTCCACTTCTCACCCTTCTGATAGATGTATAGGATTCCTAATTTTCCACTCAATTTCATGAAGTACGTCCCAATAGTATAATTCTAGTACATGCAATAAGTTTGCTCATTTATAGATGTCTATTCTTGAGTTTCAGTTTAAATCTACTTAGCGTGTTCCCTGTCGCACTATTTACAACTTAAATGATTGCCCTTACACTTTTCTTGTATGGTTATGTTCTTTTTGTTATCTTGATTGTCGATTGCCTTTTAACTGTAAGCCTAATACTCACAGAAACTGATTTCTAGATAAAACCTTTAAAACTTCTCAGTTGTCCGTGGTCATTTTATGAATTTCAAAGGTATTTTTAAAGTTGGGTTTTGTATTTTGTCTACTTTTCTTCACAGCTAGCTCCCTGATCCATTGTGGTCATAGGTACCCGTAACGGTGGATTGGTAAGTCGGGTACACTAGAATAGAGAAAAAGGAATCAGGGTTGCTGATGGTAGATTTGTGAGGTCGCCTGATTAAGGTATATGGTGAATTGAAATTTATGGGCCTGAGAACTATATGGTGAAATTGTTGGTCGGGTGACCCACGATCTCTATCAGTGCAATGAGCTAAAAAACAGGTGATGGATTAAAACCATGATCTCTTGACTTGGTAAGAGTATTCTGCATCATTCAGAAACTCTGTCCATCACCACCCCCTTTTCCAAAATCGATTTTATCCACACTATGGGGGTCATTAGGATCGCGGTTTTTCCGCATCCTCGGGGCCGGCGGAAGGCACCGCCGGCCCAGAGGATGCGGAAAAACCGCAGCGGACTGACCAAAGACCCACCGCCACATTAGGATGGCTGGTGGGTCCTGGTTTCCGTCCGCAGCTTTTCCGCCGCGGCTGGCTTACAACCGCGGCGGAAAAGCTCTAATATGGTGATGGTGTCTGTCAGACACCGTCCACCATATTAGGATGGCCTGTAAAGTATGCTTTTCCGCGGTGGGTTTTCCGCCGTGGAAAAGCATACGGAACTTCACTGCGGGGGCCCGTTGCAAGCCCCCTAGGTGAAGGGGGGGTGGGGGGTGCACATGGGGGGTACCTATGGTACCCGCCTGCATTTGCGTGCACAAAGCAGCAGGCACCGTGCGGTGCCTGCCGCTTTGTGCATGTAAATGTAACACATGCTTTTTTAACATTGCGGCGGGTGCAGCTTGTAGCTGCACCCGCCGCAATGTTAAATATAGAGGATGTGACCGCCACCCTGGCGGTCACATCCTAATCAGCACGGAGGGAACGCCGCAGCCCCTGCGGACGTTCCCTCCTCCTCAAGGGTGGCGGACGGACGCAAGTCCGTCCGCCATCCTAATCGGCCCATTAGTGTGGTAGGGTATACTCAGACGTGAGTCCCTTGCTCATTGCACCATCAGGATTCAAGCAAGCCGGGCCGACGAAGGCTGTGATGCCAGAAACCGGTCCCCGGAAGCTTGTCTCCTTCCCAGTATAAGAATTGGCTTGGTAGTTTGGTTTGCCCTGTTCCCATCATGCACCGGGACAGGAACAGACTAATTTGCATATAGCCAGGTTCTGAGCTGGGATAGTGCAATGAGCTAAAAAACAGGTGATGGATTAAAACCATGATCTCTTGACTTGGTAAGAGTATTCTGCATCATTCAGAAACTCTGTCCATCACCACCCCCTTTTCCAAAATCGATTTTATCCACACTATGTGTAGGAGGGTATACTCAGACGTGAGTCCCTTGCTCATTGCACCATCAGGATTCAAGCAAGCCGGGCCGACGAAGGCTGTGATGCCAGAAACCGGTCCCCGGAAGCTTGTCTCCTTCCCAGTATAAGAATTGGCTTGGTAGTTTGGTTTGCCCTGTTCCCATCATGCACCGGGACAGGAACAGACTAATTTGCATATAGCCAGGTTCTGAGCTGGGATGGTGCAATGAGCTAAAAAACAGGTGATGGATTAAAACCATGATCTCTTGACTTGGTAAGAGTATTCTGCATCATTCAGAAACTCTGTCCATCACCACCCCCTTTTCCAAAATCGATTTTATCCACACTATGTGTGGGAGGGTATACTCAGACGCGAGTCCCTTGCTCATTGCACCATCAGGATTCAAGCAAGCCGGGCCGACGAAGGCTGTGATGCCAGAAACCGGTCCCCGGAAGCTTGTCTCCTTCCCAGTATAAGAATTGGCTTGGTAGTTTGGTTTGACCTGTTCCCATCATGCACCGGAACAGGAACAGACTAATTTGCATATAGCCAGGTTCTGAGCTGGGATGGTGCTGATGGAGCAAGATTTCGCATATTACGCGACTTGCTTGAGTCATGAACCTCGAATCTGTTATAACCCGGTAACAAAATTATATGTTGTACTAATTTTCCTTTATTTTTGAATGCGCGTGTATCTTAGTGATGCTTGCCTATGTGTTTTACTAATACGATTAATCTGTGTCCTTAAAATGGCCGCCGTTTGGAATATTGCTTCTGCGCATGCGTTAGTCACACTCACGTGACGTGACGTAGTTGTAATTCTGGAGGGAAAGGGTGCGCATGCGTAATAGCCACAAGATGGCTGCTTGGGTAATAACGTGGTGAAGCTTGTGCAGATGCTCTCGTGTTATTGTGTATTGCACTAATATATAACTGCATAGTATATTTTTATAGTGGTAAACCATAAGTACAAGATCATGATATATAGTACATACATTCATTTCTATGTTTTAATTTGTTTTCGCTTACTTTTCATGTACCACGATAACTGGGGGGTCTGAATGAGCCGAGAACCATCTTGAAGGTCCCTTCTGCGCATGTCGCGCAGCCAGAGAGAAATGTCCTTGAACAGTGGAACTCAGCCAGCTGGCAGAGACGGTCAAGATGCTCCTGAGAAAATGACCTGCGACCCAGCAGGACGGAGTTGTCTGTACCCAAATTGAAACATTTGTTAATATTCCATTGTATTCCACTGGCTTGTCTCATGAGAACCCCAAATTCACTAGGCGGATCCCTAGAATGTAAATTTAGGCTTACAGTAGTCTGTTCTGATTGGTGTGTTAACCTAGCCTACTTTGGGACCAATCGAAATTGGGGATTCTGACACTTTGCAACATTTGGGGGTGGTACACTGACCCAAAACAGTATATCTAGCCTAGGTTTAGCTAGAGAAATTGTCCGACTTGTCTGAATAGCTGACCTGTCACTGACCCAACGCACTCAATAGGTGACTGAATTTACAGAGCGCTGCGGAGCACTCTGTCCGAAATTGACCATAGACTTTTGAAGGTTTTACTAAACCTTAAGTGCTGGCGGAGCACTTTGCTGGGGAGTTCGCTAACCCAATCGGGGTTCTGACTGATAGCTGCAGAGAGGGTGGAGCGCAGGCGTTGCTTCCGAACTGCGGGTGCTGGTCGTGCCTTGGTGGTCCTGTCTTGATCCTAATCTGGGTTTCCTGTCCTGTCCTGGGGTGTCCATTCTGCACCTGCTGTCCCATTGATGACTACTATTCCTTGGGGTATTTCCTGTCCTTGACTGATCCGTGGCCAGGGTTGGTTTTCACACCATTCTAGGTAAATATATAGATAGGGCTGAGAACTCTATACTGCACCTTTCTATTTTCTGTCTTTGCTTCAATAAAGACATACCTTTGCACATGTTATAATTTCCATGTTTTCGCAATCTACTATATGAATGACCAATTGCATTTTTCATAGCATGTTCCTATGTTACCCTACCTTTTAGAGCACAATTCTCTCCATACTGTTTATGAATTTAGATGTGGTTCATAGTTTCTCCTGAATTCTATTCTTGAAATAATAATATTAGAATTATAGCGTGTTCCACTTCTCACCCTTCTGATAGATGTATAGGATTCCTAATTTTCCACTCAATTTCATGAAGTACGTCCCAATAGTATAATTCTAGTACATGCAATAAGTTTGCTCATTTATAGATGTCTATTCTTGAGTTTCAGTTTAAATCTACTTAGCGTGTTCCCTGTCGCACTATTTACAACTTAAATGATTGCCCTTACACTTTTCTTGTATGGTTATGTTCTTTTTGTTATCTTGATTGTCGATTGCCTTTTAACTGTAAGCCTAATACTCACAGAAACTGATTTCTAGATAAAACCTTTAAAACTTCTCAGTTGTCCGTGGTCATTTTATGAATTTCAAAGGTATTTTTAAAGTTGGGTTTTGTATTTTGTCTACTTTTCTTCACAGCTAGCTCCCTGATCCATTGTGGTCATAGGTACCCGTAACGGTGGATTGGTAAGTCGGGTACACTAGAATAGAGAAAAAGGAATCAGGGTTGCTGATGGTAGATTTGTGAGGTCGCCTGATTAAGGTATATGGTGAATTGAAATTTATGGGCCCGAGTACTATATGGTGAAATTGTTGGTCGGGTGACCCACGATCTCTATCAGTGCAATGAGCTAAATAACAGGTGATGGATTAAAACCATGATCTCTTGACTTGGTAAGAGTATTCTGCATCATTCAGAAACTCTGTCCATCACCACCCCCTTTTCTAAAATCGATTTTATCCACACTATGTGTGGGAGGGTATACTCAGACGTGAGTCCCTTGCTCATTGCACCATCAGGATTCAAGCAAGCCGGGCCGACGAAGGCTGTGATGCCAGAAACCGGTCCCCGGAAGCTTGTCTCCTTCCCAGTATAAGAATTGGCTTGGTAGTTTGGTTTGCCCTGTTCCCATCATGCACTGGGACAGGAACAGACTAATTTGCATATAGCCAGGTTCTGAGCTGGGATGGTGCAATGAGCTAAAAAACAGGTGATGGATTAAAACCATGATCTCTTGACTTGGTAAGAGTATTCTGCATCATTCAGAAACTCTGTCCATCACCACCCCCTTTTCCAAAATCGATTTTATCCACACTATGTGTGGGAGGGTATACTCAGACGTGAGTCCCTTTCTCATTGCACCATCAGGATTCAAGCAAGCCGGGCCGACGAAGGCTGTGATGCCAGAAACCGGTCCCCGGAAGCTTGTCTCCTTCCCAGTATAAGAATTGGCTTGGTAGTTTGGTTTGCCCTGTTCCCATCATGCACCGGGACAGGAACAGACTAATTTGCATATAGCCAGGTTCTGAGCTGGGATGGTGCAATGAGCTAAAAACAGGTGATGGATTAAAACCATGATCTCTTGACTTGGTAAGAGTATTCTGCATCATTCAGAAACTCTGTCCATCACCACCCCCTTTTCCAAAATCGATTTTATCCACACTATGTGTGGGAGGGTATACTCAGACGTGAGTCCCTTGCTCATTGCACCATCAGGATTCAAGCAAGCCGGGCCGACGAAGGCTGTGATGCCAGAAACCGGTCCCCGGAAGCTTGTCTCCTTCCCAGTATAAGAATTGGCTTGGTAGTTTGGTTTGCCCTGTTCCCATCATGCACCGGGACAGGAACAGACTAATTTGCATATAGCCAGGTACTGAGCTGGGATGGTGCAATGAGCTAAAAACAGGTGATGGATTAAAACCATGATCTCTTGACTTGGTAAGAGTATTCTGCATCATTCAGAAACTCTGTCCATCACCACCCCCTTTTCCAAAATCGATTTTATCCACACTATGTGTGGGAGGGTATACTCAGATGCGAGTCCCTTGCTCATTGCACCATCAGGATTCAAGCAAGCCGGGCCGACGAAGGCTGTGATGCCAGAAACCGGTCCCCGGAAGCTTGTCTCCTTCCCAGTATAAGAATTGGCTTGGTAGTTTGGTTTGCCCTGTTCCCATCATGCACCGGGACAGGAACAGACTAATTTGCATATAGCCAGGTTCTGAGCTGGGGTGGTGCTGATGGAGCAAGATTTCGCATATTACGCGACTTGCTTGAGTCATGAACCTCGAATCTGTTATAACCCGGTAACAAAATTATATGTTGTACTAATTTTCCTTTATTTTTGAATGCGCGTGTATCTTAGTGATGCTTGCCTATGTGTTTTACTAATACGATTAATCTGTGTCCTTAAAATGGCCGCCGTTTGGAATATTGCTTCTGCGCATGCGTTAGTCACACTCACGTGACGTGACGTAGTTGTAATTCTGGAGGGAAAGGGTGCGCATGCGTAATAGCCACAAGATGGCTGCTTGGGTAATAACGTGGTGAAGCTTGTGCAGATGCTCTCGTGTTATTGTGTATTGCACTAATATATAACTGCATAGTATATTTTTATAGTGGTAAACCATAAGTACAAGATCATGATATATAGTACATACATTCATTTCTATGTTTTAATTTGTTTTCGCTTACTTTTCATGTACCACGATAACTGGGGGGTCTGAATGAGCCGAGAACCATCTTGAAGGTCCCTTCTGCGCATGTCGCGGAGCCAGAGAGAAATGTCCTTGAACAGTGGAACTCAGCCAGCTGACAGAGACGGTCAAGATGCTCCTGAGAAAATGACCTGCGACCCAGCAGGACGGAGTTGTCTGTACCCAAATTGAAACATTTGTTAATATTCCATTGTATGCCACTAGCTTGTCTCATGAGAACCCCAAATTCACTAGGCGGATCCCTAGAATGTAAATTTAGGCTTACAGTAGTCTGTTCTGATTGGTGTGTTAACCTAGCCTACTTTGGGACCAATCGAAATTGGGGATTCTGACACTTTGCAACATTTGGGGGTGGTACACTGACCCAAAACATTATATCTAGCCTAGGTTTAGCTAGAGAAATTGTCCGACTTGTCTGAATAGCTGACCTGTCACTGACCCAACGCACTCAATAGGTGACTGAATTTACAGAGCGCTGCGGAGCACTCTGTCCGAAATTGACCATAGACTTTTGAAGGTTTTACTAAACCTTAAGTGCTGGCGGAGCACTTTGCTGGGGAGTTCGCTAACCCAATCGGGGTTCTGACTGATAGCTGCAGAGAGGGTGGAGCGCAGGCGTTGCTTCCGAACTGTGGGTGCTGGTCGTGCCTTGGTGGTTCTGTCCTGATCCTAATCTGGGTTTCCTGTCCTGTCCTGGGGTGTCCATTCTGCACCTGCTGTCCCATTGATGACTACTATTCCTTGGGGTATTTCCTGTCCTTGACTGATCCGTGGCCAGGGTTGGTTTTCACACCATTCTAGGTAAATATATAGATAGGGCTGAGAACTCTATACTGCACCTTTCTATTTTCTGTCTTTGCTTCAATAAAGACATACCTTTGCACATGTTATAATTTCCATGTTTTCGCAATCTACTATATGAATGACCAATTGCATTTTTCATAGCATGTTCCTATGTTACCCTACCTTTTAGAGCACAATTCTCTCCATACTGTTTATGAATTTAGATGTGGTTCATAGTTTCTCCTGAATTCTATTCTTGAAATAATAATATTAGAATTATAGCGTGTTCCACTTCTCACCCTTCTGATAGATGTATAGGATTCCTAATTTTCCACTCAATTTCATGAAGTACGTCACAATAGTATAATTCTAGTACATGCAATAAGTTTGCTCATTTATAGATGTCTATTCTTGAGTTTCAGTTTAAATCTACTTAGCGTGTTCCCTGTCGCACTATTTACAACTTAAATGATTGCCCTTACACTTTTCTTGTATGGTTATGTTCTTTTTGTTATCTTGATTGTCGATTGCCTTTTAACTGTAAGCCTAATACTCACAGAAACTGATTTCCAGATAAAACCTTTAAAACTTCTCAGTTGTCCGTGGTCATTTTATGAATTTCAAAGGTATTTTAAAAGTTGGGTTTTGTATTTTGTCTACTTTTCTTCACAGCTAGCTCCCTGATCCATTGTGGTCATAGGTACCCGTAACGGTGGATTGGTAAGTCGGGTACACTAGAATAGAGAAAAAGGAATCAGGGTTGCTGATGGTAGATTTGTGAGGTCGCCTGATTAAGGTATATGGTGAATTGAAATTTATGGGCCCGAGAACTATATGGTGAAATTGTTGGTCGGGTGACCCACGATCTCTATCAGTGCAATGAGCTAAAAAACAGGTGATGGATTAAAACCATGATCTCTTGACTTGGTAAGAGTATTCTGCATCATTCAGAAACTCTGTCAATCACCACCCCCTTTTCCAAAATCGATTTTATCCACACTATGTGTGGGAGGGTATACTCAGACGTGAGTCCCTTGCTCATTGCACCATCAGGATTCAAGCAAGCCGGGCCGACGAAGGCTGTGATGCCAGAAACCGGTCCCCGGAAGCTTGTCTCCTTCCCAGTATAAGAATTGGCTTGGTAGTTTGGTTTGCCCTGTTCCCATCATGCACCGGGACAGGAACAGACTAATTTGCATATAGCCAGGTTCTGAGCTGGGATGGTGCAATGAGCTAAAAAACAGGTGATGGTTTAAAACCATGATCTCTTGACTTGGTAAGAGTATTCTGCATCATTCAGAAACTCTGTCCATCACCACCCCCTTTTCCAAAATCGATTTTATCCACACTATGTGTGGGAGGGTATACTCAGACGTGAGTCCCTTGCTCATTGCACCATCAGGATTCAAGCAAGCCGGGCCGACGAAGGCTGTGATGCCAGAAACCGGTCCCCGGAAGCTTGTCTCCTTCCCAGTATAAGAATTGGCTTGGTAGTTTGGTTTGCCCTGTTCCCATCATGCACCGGGACAGGAACAGACTAATTTGCATATAGCCAGGTTCTGAGCTGGGATGGTGCAATGAGCTAAAAAACAGGTGATGGATTAAAACCATGATCTCTTGACTTGGTAAGAGTATTCTGCATCATTCAGAAACTCTGTCCATCACCACCCCCTTTTCCAAAATCGATTTTATCCACACTATGTGCGGGAGGGTATACTCAGACGTGAGTCCCTTGCTCATTGCACCATCAGGATTCAAGCAAGCCGGGCCGACGAAGGCTGTGATGCCAGAAACCGGTCCCCGGACGCTTGTCTCCTTCCCAGTATAAGAATTGGCTTGGTAGTTTGGTTTGCCCTGTTCCCATCATGCACCGGGACAGGAACAGACTAATTTGCATATAGCCAGGTTCTGAGCTGGGATGGTGCAATGAGCTAAAAAACAGGTGATGGATTAAAACCATGATCTCTTGACTTGGTAAGAGTATTCTGCATCATTCAGAAACTCTGTCCATCACCACCCCCTTTTCCAAAATCAATTTTATCCACACTATGTGTGGGAGGGTATACTCAGACGTGAGTCCCTTGCTCATTGCACCATCAGGATTCAAGCAAGCCAGGCCGACGAAGGCTGTGATGCCAGAAACCGGTCCCCGGAAGCTTGTCTCCTTCCCAGTATAAGAATTGGCTTGGTAGTTTGGTTTGCTCTGTTCCCATCATGCACCGGGACAGGAACAGACCAATTTGCATATAGCCAGGTTCTGAGCTGGGATGGTGCTGATAGAGCAAGATTTCGCATATTACGCGACTTGCTTGAGTCATGAACCTCGAATCTGTTATAACCCGTTAACAAAATTATATGTTGTACTAATTTTCCTTTATTTTTGAATGTGCGTGTATCTTAGTGATGCTTGCCTCTGTGTTTTACTAATACGATTAATCTGTGTCCTTAAAATGGCCGCTGTTTGGAATATTGCTTCTGCGCATGCGTTAGTCACACTCACGTGACGTGACGTAGTTGTAATTCTGGAGGGAAAGGGTGCGCATGCGTAATAGCCACAAGATGGCTGCTTGGGTAAGAACATGGTGAAGCTTGTGCAGATGCTCTCGTGTTATTGTGTATTGCACTAATATATAACTGCATAGTATATTTTTATAGTGGTAAACCATAAGTACAAGATCATGATATATAGTACATACATTCATTTCTATGTTTTAATTTCTTTTCGCTTACTTTTCATGTACCACGATAACTTGGGGGTCTGAATGAGCCGAGAACCATCTTGAAGGTCCCTTCTGCGCATGTCGCGCAGCCAGAGAGAAATGTCCTTGAACAGTGGAACTCAGCCAGCTGGCAGAGACGGTCAAGATGCTCCTGAGAAAATGACCTGCGACCCAGCAGGACGGAGTTGTCTGTACCCAAATTGAAACATTTGTTAATATTCCATTGTATTCCACTGGCTTGTCTCACGAGAACCCCAAATTCACTGGGCGGATCCCTAGAATGTAAATTTAGGCTTACAGTAGTCTGTTCTGATTGGTTTGTTAACCTAGCCTACTTTGGGACCAATCGAAATTGGGGATTCTGACACTTTGCAACATTTGGAGGTGGTACACTGACCCAAAACAGTATATCTAGCCTAGGTTTAGCTAGAGAAATTGTCCGACTTGTCTGAATAGCTGACCTGTCACTGACCCAATGCACTCAATAGGTGACTGAATTTACAGAGCGCTGCGGAGCACTCTGTCCGAAATTGACCATAGACTTTTGAAGGTTTTACTAAACCTTAAGTGCTGGCGGAGCACTTTGCTGGGGAGTTCGCTAACCCAATCGGGGTTCTGACTGATAGCTGCAGATAGGGTGGAGCGCAGGCGTTGCTTCCGAACTGCGGGTGCTGGTCGTGCCTTGGTGGTCCTGTCCTGATCCTAATCTGGGTTTCCTGTCCTGTCCTGGGGTGTCCATTCTGCACCTGCTGTCCCATTGATGACTACTATTCCTTGGGGTATTTCCTGTCCTTGACTGATCCGTGGCCAGGGTTGGTTTTCACACCATTCTAGGTAAATATATAGATAGGGCTGAGAACTCTATACTGCACCTTTCTATTTTCTGTCTTTGCTTCAATAAAGACATACCTTTGCACATGTTATAATTTCCATGTTTTCGCAATCTACTATATGAATGACCAATTGCATTTTATCATAGCATGTTCCTATGTTACCTTACCTTTTAGAGCACAATTCTCTCCATACTGTTTATGAATTTAGATGTGGTTCATAGTTTCTCCTGAATTCTATTCTTGAAATAATAATATTAGAATTATAGCGTGTTCCACTTCTCACCCTTCTGATAGATGTATAGGATTCCTAATTTTCCACTCAATTTCATGAAGTACGTCTCAAAAGTATAATTCTAGTACATGCAATAAGTTTGCTCATTTATAGATGTCTATTCTTGAGTTTCAGTTTAAATCTACTTAGCGTGTTCCCTGTCGCACTTTTACAACTTAAATGATTGCCCTTACACTTTTCTTGTATGGTTATGTTCTTTTTGTTATCTTGATTGTCGATTGCCTTTTAACTGTAAGCCTAATACTCACAGAAACTGATTTCTAGATAAAACCTTTAAAACTTCTCAGTTGTCTGTGGTCATTTTATGAATTTCAAAGGTATTTTTAAAGTTGGGGTTTGTATTTTGTCTACTTTTCTTCACAGCTAGCTCCCTGATCCATTGTGGTCATAGGTACCCGTAACGGTGGATTGGTAAGTCAGGTACACTAGAATAGAGAAAAAGGAATCAGGGTTGCTGATGGTAGATTTGTGAGGTCGCCTGATTAAGGTATATGGTGAATTGAAATTTATGGGCCCGAGAACTATATGGTGAAATTGTTGGTCGGGAGACCCACGATCTCTATCAGTGCAATGAGCTAAAAAACAGGTGATGGATTAAAACCATGATCTCTTGACTTGGTAAGAGTATTCTGCATCATTCAGAAACTCTGTCCATCACCCCCCCCCTTTTCCAAAATCGATTTTATCCACACTATTTGTGGGAGGGTATACTCAGATGTGAGTCCCTTGCTCATTGCACCATCAGGATTCAAGCAAGCCGGGCCGATGTAGGCTGTGATGCCAGAAACCGGTCCCCGGAAGCTTGTCTCCTTCCCAGTATAAGAATTGGCTTGGTAGTTTGGTTTGCCCTGTTCCCATCATGCACCGGGACAGGAACAGACTAATTTGCATATAGCCAGGTTCTGAGCTGGGATGGTGCAATGAGCTAAAAAACAGGTGATGGATTAAAACCATGATCTGTTGGCGAAAGGAAAGCGAGTGAATGTGTACACTGACAGCCAATATGCCTTTGGTGTGGCTCACAGTTTTGGGAGATTGTGGCGCGAACGTGGGTTCCTTACGTCCCATGGTGCAAAGATACAACATGGCCAGCTAGTTAATGAGCTCCTTGAGTCACTCACCTTGCCCCTACAAGTCGCCATTATAAAATGCAGTGCACACAAAAAGATTCAGGATGATGTTGGCCGCGGAAATGCATTGGCAGATGAGGTTGCGAAAGAAACTGCAAGGAACACAATGAGTCGGATGTGTGTTATGGGTCCCGCTAGATGGACTGCTGATGTGGGAATGTGCGAGGACACCATTGAAAGCGTAAAATCGATACAAGCTGAGGCCACTGAGAACGAGGTGAATGAATGGAGAGAAAGCACAGGTAGATTGGATGCGAATGGTTGTTGGGTCGAACTATCAGAACACCAGCGATGGCTATTACCTAATGCATACGTACTTGCAGTAGTAACGATGGCTCACGGAATTGCGCACATCAGTTCGAAAGGAATATGTAAACTATTGGCCCCAGTATGGCAGAATAGCAATATCCCAAAATATGCAAAGAATGTGGTTAAAAAGTGTATGGTGTGTTTGAAGTACAATCCCGGGAGGGGAACCCCAACTCCAACTGGTCATTTTGCGCCTCCAACGTACCCGTTCGAGGTTTTACAGCTCGACTTCATCCACATGGAGAGGTGCAACAACCTAAAGTATGTGCTCGTTGTGGTCTGCGCCTTTTCAAGATGGGTGGAAGCGTACCCCCTTAAGGACAATACCGCTTTATCAACTGCCAAAGCACTCGTCAAAGAGTTCTTTCCGAGGTTCGGTATGCCTAGAATTGTCTGGAGTGATAATGGAAGTGAATTCGTAGGATGCGTGATGAAGAGAGTGTGTGAGTGTTTAGGCATCCACCAAAAATTCCACGCTGCAAATCACCCCCAATCAGCTGGATTAGTAGAGTGCTACAATGGCACTCTAAAACTCAAACTAGCCAAGATCCAAGCCAGTACAGGTCTTAAATGGCCTGACGCACTGCCTCTAGCGCTTTTGTCAACCAGAATGACTGTCCACTCCAGATTAGGACTTAGCCCCCATGAGATCGTGTTTGGCCGCCCAGCCAACGTCTGGGGCGTGCCAAGACCCAAGAAACTAAGTGAGATAGAACACCCCGTACTACTTGACTATTTGTGCGAATTGACAACTAAATTGCGTGTTTTACACCAACAGGTTCACAGTTCCTCTCCACCAGCCTCTGACGATCCAGGTCACCTCATCGAGCCCGGCTCGTGGATTTTGGTGCGGAATTTCCAGCGCACCAACAACGGACAGCCGAGGTGGACCGGATCGCACCTAGTGCTGCTTTCAACGAGATCTGCTGTTCGGGTGGAAGGCAAGAAGAACTGGGTACATGGGACCCACTGCAAACGGGTCCCTCTACCCCTTCCATACGACCGGTGGGTCAACAAAGGACTTGCCGACTCCGAGACCGAATCCGTACCTCGCTTCATCCCTTTCAGCGATGCACGTTTGAAAGAAACTAGTACTGAAAAGGAGAGTGATCATATTTTACAAGGACTTGTGTCGCCGTCTATGCAATTGGACACTACCGAACCTGAGACGCTGTTTGAAGACCACACCATACCTGGGAAACGACGGTACGACCTGCGGTCTAAACAAAGAGACTAATAAACGATTGACCTAATGTGATTTCCCTTTTCCCCTGAGAACTATTTTTTTGGTTTTTTAGCTCTCTCGTCCCAGGGGAACTAGCTCATTTTTGATTTTTCGAACCGCCATCCGGTTCTGCTGCTAGGGTTGCGGTTGAAGTCTGGGGAGTGCAACTGGGAAGTTCTAGGTCCACGGTTCTGATTGGTCCACGGGAGTTACCCCGGACTGAGCAGAGCGCGCTCCCTGGGAGAATCAATCAACCACCGCGGGCAGCAACTAGAGGATGGAGTTTCCAAGGGTAGAGAGACCTATCAGACTCACGAACTTCGGAAAACAGTTATGCACAATACTGTCCAAAAGAAGATTCCTGATACTATGTGTTTTAATGTTATGTAGCATACTTGTGTTTTTTACTGGTTATACTCTATTCGTATTTAAAGTTACCTTTTCGAATGACACCCAGCCACCATCTCCTCCCACTATTTCTCCACACTACTTTCACCCTCTACCTGAACACGAGTCTGCCCGAAGACTCGAATTTGTAAACAATTCTTTCATTCAGCTCCTACACCAACACCAGTCCGTAATGAACGCATCAAACTGTTGGATATGCGGACTTATGCCACACACAACCGATAAGGGGATCCCATACTTCATTTTGCCATTCAGCTACTATGGTTCTCTGTGGGCTTTCCAGACCATGTTCCTATTCGCCCTAGAACCATACCCGACCCGTTCCACTGCGAGCGATTCCAATAACAAGGCACTAATTGCAGGGATAAGGAATATGAGCAGGGATATCGACACATATCTGACAATGCCCAAAGATGAACTCAGTCCCTACTCCCGTTGGAACGTGACCAAACATGGGGTTTACCTGGTCAAGAGCCAGGCAGCAAAGAAATCCCGCCCAGTTTGGATAGTGCCCCACCGAGGTCACTTATGCTTACAGGGTATTGGTAGGGACCCCACAGCACAGTTAGGAAAGAGCATTTGCACGGAAACATACGTATTTACTTCCCGAACTTCCCGAACTTCCCCTATACTTTTGGCAGCCAAAGGCACGTATTTCGTTTGCCACGACCAAGCCTACACGTGGTTGCCCCCTGATTTCTCAGGTACATGTTTTATCTAATTTCTGCTGCCTCCCACCTACACGGCCAGAGCAGATTACCATCGGACAAGGACAGCTAGGGGTGTCGTGAGTAAAGACGACACCGCGGGTCAGGAATTCGCTGACTTCGCAAAGGGTTTTCTGCCATTTTGGGGGCCTATGGTGAACAGCAGAAATATTCGCCAGTTATCGAGGATAGTTGAATCCGCCGTGACTACGACGGCCGGAGCACTTGGCAATCTGACAACCGAGCTTCAGTCGGATCGACTTATGACCCTTCAGAACCGAATTGCCTTAGACATCATACTCGCCGATCGTGGTGGTGTGTGTAGAGTCATCCAATCCAGTTGTTTCATATTCATCCCTGATAACGCACCGACAGTATACCAGGCCATCTCCAAACTACACGAAATATCTGGTTCCCTTCACGTTGAGAAAGGGGATTGGACCCTGCTGGGGTGGTTCTGGGAGCTGATCACTGCCTGGGGATGGAAAATTTTGATCTTCATTGGGATGACCTTGGCACTTCTGTTCATGTTTTGCCTATGTATACAGTGTGCTCCTGCACTATGTGGCCTCTGTGCTACCTCGTGTGTACGGAAGCCTGTGTCACGGGACGAGCTGAGTAACAGAATGATGCTACAGCAACATCTCCACGAATTTCTTCATACCGATTTGGACTCAGATTAGCATGAGTTATTGCCTTATATGAGGGCAAAAGGAGGGTCTGTGGTTCTCAAAAAATCCGGACCCTGGTGTTCTCCCGATATCGAGGTCCAATACCCGTGTCACAAAACCTCAACGCACCAAGACGATTTTGGTATCTATGAACCGATAATAATTAGGACATCATTCCTATGTATTTGCGTCACAATCGAGGGTTGCCAACACCCCAAAATCGTAGTTTCCGTCCCCATCCCTTAAACTCCATTTTGTGAACGGCATCCATCTTGCATCTTGCCCTCATGTTAAGTCAATTAAAGGTCGAGCTTGATCAAAAGGGACACGTCCACCTTTTCGTGACTTCACCCTGACCTGTCCCAACTGACTCCATGGCCTTAGGCCAAACCTGTTTGGGCAGCTCCTCACCCAGTGGCCGAATACGATAGCATCAATACATAACATTCCACAAACCATTCACACATACAGACCATGCTTTCTGCAAACATGCACCTGTCCACATTCCTTGTTTATGGCCAGTTTTATGACTGGGTTGTGCCTTCCTTTATTAAGGTTTCATCGATATCTGATGGGAGTTCCAGGCCTAACTGGGTAATCTATCAACAAACTGGACATCTAAAATATGGGCTTGCTTACATGACTCTGCTGTTTGTATTATTGTAGAAATATGTGTATAGCCATATCATAAACTCAGGAATTCTTGCTTGCAGCTATTATTTTTGTATATAAGGAGACGACTGGTTCTGTAAAAACGAACAGTCTCCCGAGAACCTACTCTCCGTGCAGTGTACTTCTGGGACACGTGTTACTTGGTAGCTACCAATAAAACTTGATCTTTGACGGTAACTAGAAGACTCCGTGTTTCTGTGGTCCGGAACAAGGGAGAACTCAGAGGTCCTCGGGTGCTACCCCCTGGCACCACCGGGTTCCTAAAAACCCGGCACCTCAGTAGTCTGTTCTGATTGGTGTGTTAACCTAGCCTACTTTGGGACCAATCGAAATTGGGGATTCTGACACTTGCAACATTTGGGGGTGGTACACTGACCCAAAACAGTATATCTAGCCTAGGTTTAGCTAGAGAAATTGTCCGACTTGTCTGAATAGCTGACCTGTCACTGACCCAACGCACTCAATAGGTGACTGAATTTACAGAGCGCTGCGGAGCACTCTGTCCGAAATTGACCATAGACTTTTGAAGGTTTTACTAAACCTTAAGTGCTGGCGGAGCACTTTGCTGGGGAGTTCGCTAACCCAATCGGGGTTCTGACTGATAGCTGCAGAGAGGGTGGAGCGCAGGCGTTGCTTCCGAACTGCGGGTGCTGGTCGTGCCTTGGTGGTCCTGTCTTGATCCTAATCTGGGTTTCCTGTCCTGTCCTGGGGTGTCCATTCTGCACCTGCTGTCCCATTGATGACTACTATTCCTTGGGGTATTTCCTGTCCTTGACTGATCCGTGGCCAGGGTTGGTTTTCACACCATTCTAGGTAAATATATAGGTAGGGCTGAGAACTCTATACTGCACCTTTCTATTTTCTGTCTTTGCTTCAATAAAGACATACCTTTGCACATGTTATAATTTCCATGTTTTCGCAATCTACTATATGAATGACCAATTGCATTTTTCATAGCATGTTCCTATGTTACCCTACCTTTTAGAGCACAACTCTCTCCATAATGTTTATGAATTTAGATGTGGTTCATAGTTTCTCCTGAATTCTATTCTTGAAATAATAATATTAGAATTATAGCGTGTTCCACTTCACACCCTTCTGATAGATGTATAGGATTCCTAATTTTCCACTCAATTTCATGAAGTACGTCCCAATAGTATAATTCTAGTACATGCAATAAGTTTGCTCATTTATAGATGTCTATTCTTGAGTTTCAGTTTAAATCTACTTAGCGTGTTCCCTGTCGCACTATTTACAACTTAAATGATTGCCCTTACACTTTTCTTGTATGGTTATGTTCTTTTTGTTATCTTGATTGTCGATTGCCTTTTAACTGTAAGCCTAATACTCACAGAAACTGATTTCTAGATAAAACCTTTAAAACTTCTCAGTTGTCCGTGGTCATTTTATGAATTTCAAAGGTATTTTTAAAGTTGGGTTTTGTATTTTGTCTACTTTTCTTCACAGCTAGCTCCCTGATCCATTGTGGTCATAGGTACCCGTAACGGTGGATTGGTAAGTCGGGTACACTAGAATAGAAAAAAAGGAATCAGGGTTGCTGATGGTAGATTTGTGAGGTCGCCTGATTAAGGTATATGGTGAATTGAAATGTATGGGCCCGAGATCTATATGGTGAAATTGTTGGTCGGGTGACCCACGATCTCTATCAGTGCAATGAGCTAAAAAACAGGTGATGGATTAAAACCATGATCTCTTGACTTGGTAAGAGTATTCTGCATCATTCAGAAACTCTGTCCATCACCACCCCCTTTTCCAAAATCGATTTTATCCACACTATGTGTGGGAGGGTATACTCAGACGTGAGTCCCTTGCTCATTGCACCATCAGGATTCAAGCAAGCCGGGCTGATGAAGGCTGCGATGCCAGAAACCGGTCCCCGGAAGCTTGTCTCCTTCCCAGTATAAGAATTGGCCTGGTAGTTTGGTTTGCCCTGTTCCCATCATGCACCGGGACAGGAACAGACTAATTTGCATATAGCCAGGTTCTGAGCTGGGATGGTGCAATGAGCTAAAAAACAGGTGATGGATTAAAACCATGATCTCTTGACTTGGTAAGAGTATTCTGCATCATTCAGAAACTCTGTCCATCACCACCCCCTTTTCCAAAATCGATTTTATCCACACTATGTGTGGGAGGGTATACTCAGACGTGAGTCCCTTGCTCATTGCACCATCAGGATTCAAGCAAGCCGGGCCGACGAAGGCTGTGATGCCAGAAACCGGTCCCCGGAAGCTTGTCTCCTTCCCACTATAAGAATTGGCTTGGTAGTTTGGTTTGCCCTGTTCCCATCATGCACCGGGACAGGAACAGACTAATTTGCATATAGCCAGGGTCTGAGCTGGGATGGTGCAATGAGCTAAAAAACAGGTGATGGATTAAAACCATGATCTCTTGACTTGGTAAGAGTATTCTGCATCATTCAGAAACTCTGTCCATCACCACCCCCTTTTCCAAAATCGATTTTATCCACACTATATGTGGGAGGGTATACTCAGACGTGAGTCCCTTGCTCATTGCACCATCAGGATTCAAGCAAGCCGGGCCGACGAAGGCTGTGATGCCAGAAACCGGTCCCCGGAAGCTTGTCTCCTTCCTAGTATAAGAATTGGCTTGGTAGTTTGGTTTGCCCTGTTCCCATCATGCACCGGGACAGGAACAGACTAATTTGCATATAGCCAGGTTCTGAGCTGGGATGGTGCAATGAGCTAAAAAACAGGTGATGGATTAAAACCATGATCTCTTGACTTGGTAAGAGTATTCTGCATCATTCAGAAACTCTGTCCATCACCACCCCCTTTTCCAAAATCGATTTTATCCACACTATGTGTGGGAGGGTATACTCAGACGTGAGTCCCTTGCTCATTGCACCATCAGGATTCAAGCAAGCCGGGCCGACGAAGGCTGTGATGCCAGAAACCGGTCCCCGGAAGCTTGTCTCCTTCCCAGTATAAGAATTGGCTTGGTAGTTTGGTTTGCCCTGTTCCCATCATGCACCGGGACAGGAACAGACTAATTTGCATATAGCCAGGTTCTGAGCTGGGATGGTGCAATGAGCTAAAAAACAGGTGATGGATTAAAACCATGATCTCTTGACTTGGTAAGAGTATTCTGCATCATTCAGAAACTCTGTCCATCACCACCCCCTTTTCCAAAATCGATTTTATCCACACTATGTGTGGGAGGGTATACTCAGACGTGAATCCCTTGCTCATTGCACCATCAGGATTCAAGCAAGCCGGGCCGACGAAGGCTGTGATGCCAGAAACCGGTCCCCGGAAGTTTGTCTCCTTCCCAGTATAAGAATTGGCTAGGTTGTTTGGTTTGCCCTGTTCCCATCATGCACCGGGACAGGAACAGACTAATTTGCATATAGCCAGGTTCTGAGCTGGGATGGTGCTGATAGAGCAAGATTTCGCATATTACGCGACTTGCTTGAGTCATGACCCTTGAATCTGTTATAACCCGGTAACAAAATTATATGTTGTACTAATTTTCCTTTATTTTTGAATGCGCGTGTATCTTAGTGATGCTTGCCTATGTGTTTTACTAATACGATTAATCTGTGTCCTTAAAATGGCCGCCGTTTGGAATATTGCTTCTGCGCATGCGTTAGTCACACTCACGTGACGTGACGTAGTTGTCATTCTGGAGGGAAAGGGTGCGCATGCGTAATAGCCACAAGATGGCTGCTTGGGTAAGAACGTGGTGAAGCTTGTGCAGATGCTCTTGTGTTATTGTGTATTGCACTAATATATAACTGCATAGTATATTTTTATAGTGGTAAACCATAAGTACAAGATCATGATATATAGTACATACATTCATTTCTATGTTTTAATTTGTTTTCGCTTACTTTTCATGTACCACGATAACTGGGGGGTCTGAATGAGCCGAGAACCATCTTGAAGGTCCCTTCTGCGCATGTCGCGCAGCCAGAGAGAAATGTCCTTGAACAGTGGAACTCAGCCAGCTGGCAGAGACGGTCAAGATGCTCCTGAGAAAATGACCTGCGACCCAGCAGGACGGAGTTGTCTGTACCCAAATTGAAACATTTGTTAATATTCCATTGTATTCCACTGGCTTGTCTCATGAGAACCCCAAATTCACTAGGCGGATCCCTAGAATGTACATTTAGGCTTACAGTAGTCTGTTCTGATTGGTGTGTTAACCTAGCCTACTTTGGGACCAATCGAAATTGGGGATTCTGACACTTTGCAACATTTGGGGGTGGTACACTGACCCAAAACAGTATATCTAGCCTAGGTTTAGCTAGAGAAATTGTCCGACTTGTCTGAATAGCTGACCTGTCACTGACCCAACGCACTCAATAGGTGACTGAATTTACAGAGTGCTGCGGAGCACTCTGCCTGAAATTGACCATAGACTTTTGAAGGTTTTACTAAACCTTAAGTGCTGGCGGAGCACTTTGCTGGGGAGTTCGCTAACCCAATCGGGGTTCTGACTGATAGCTGCAGAGAGGGTGGAGCGCAGGCGTTGCTTCCGAACTGCGGGTGCTGGTCGTGCCTTGGTGGTCCTGTCCTGATCCTAATCTGGGTTTCCTGTCCTGTCCTGGGGTGTCCATTCTGCACCTGCTGTCCCATTGATGACTACTATTCCTTGGGGTATTTCCAGTCCTTGACTGATCCGTGGCCAGGGTTGGTTTTCACACCATTCTAGGTAAATATATAGGTAGGGCTGAGAACTCTATACTGCACCTTTCTATTTTCTGTCTTTGCTTCAATAAAGACTTTGCACATGTTATAATTTCCATGTTTTCGCAATCTACTATATGAATGACCAATTGCATTTTTCATAGCATGTTCCTATGTTACCCTACCTTTTAGAGCACAACTCTCTCCATAATGTTTATGAATTTAGATGTGGTTCATAGTTTCTCCTGAATTCTATTCTTGAAATAATAATATTAGAATTATAGCGTGTTCCACTTCACACCCTTCTGATAGATGTATAGGATTCCTAATTTTCCACTCAATTTCATGAAGTACGTCCCAATAGTATAATTCTAGTACATGCAATAAGTTTGCTCATTTATAGATGTCTATTCTTGAGTTTCAGTTTAAATCTACTTAGCGTGTTCCCTGTCGCACTATTTACAACTTAAATGATTGCCCTTACACTTTTCTTGTATGGTTATGTTCTTTTTGTTATCTTGATTGTCGATTGCCTTTTAACTGTAAGCCTAATACTCACAGAAACTGATTTCTAGATAAAACCTTTAAAACTTCTCAGTTGTCTGTGGTCATTTTATGAATTTCAAAGGTATTTTTAAAGTTGGGTTTTGTATTTTGTCTACTTTTCTTCACAGCTAGCTCCCTGATCCATTGTGGTCATAGGTACCCGTAACGGTGGATTGGTAAGTCAGGTACACTAGAATAGAGAAAAAGGAATCAGGGTTGCTGATGGTAGATTTGTGAGGTCGCCTGATTAAGGTATATGGTGAATTGAAATTTATGGGCCCGAGAACTATATGGTGAAATTGTTGGTCGGGTGACCCACGATCTCTATCAGTGCAATGAGCTAAAAAACAGGTGATGGATTAAAACCATGATCTCTTGACTTGGTAAGAGTATTCTGCAACATTCAGAAACTCTGTCCATCACCACCCCCTTTTCCAAAATCGATTTTATCCACACTATGTGTGGGAGGGTATACTCAGACGTGAGTCCTGTGCTCATTGCACCATCAGGATTCAAGCAAGCCGGGCCGATGAAGGCTGTGATGCCAGAAACCGGTCCCCGGAAGCTTGTCTCCTTCCCAGTATAAGAATTGGCTTGGTAGTTTGGTTTGCTCTGTTCCCATCATGCACCGGGACAGGAACAGACTAATTTGCATATAGCCAGGTTCTGAGCTGGGATGGTGCAATGAGCTAAAAAAACAGGTGATGGATTAAAACCATGATCTCTTGACTTGGTAAGAGTATTCTGCATCATTCAGAAACTCTGTCCATCACCACCCCCTTTTCCAAAATCGATTTTATCCACACTATGTGTGGGAGGGTATACTCAGACGTGAGTCCCTTGCTCATTGCACCATCAGGATTCAAGCAAGCCGGGCCGACGAAGGCTGTGATGCCAGAAACCGGTCCCCGGAAGCTTGTCTCCTTCCCACTATAAGAATTGGCTTGGTAGTTTGGTTTGCCCTGTTCCCATCATGCACCGGGACAGGAACAGACTAATTTGCATATAGCCAGGGTCTGAGCTGGGATGGTGCAATGAGCTAAAAAACAGGTGATGGATTAAAACCATGATCTCTTGACTTGGTAAGAGTATTCTGCATCATTCAGAAACTCTGTCCATCACCACCCCCTTTTCCAAAATCGATTTTATCCACACTATATGTGGGAGGGTATACTCAGACGTGAGTCCCTTGCTCATTGCACCATCAGGATTCAAGCAAGCCGGGCCGACGAAGGCTGTGATGCCAGAAACCGGTCCCCGGAAGCTTGTCTCCTTCCCAGTATAAGAATTGGCTTGGTAGTTTGGTTTGCCCTGTTCCCATCATGCACCGGGACAGGAACAGACTAATTTGCATATAGCCAGGTTCTGAGCTGGGATGGTGCAATGAGCTAGAAAACAGGTGATGGATTAAAACCATGATCTCTTGACTTGGTAAGAGTATTCTGCATCATTCAGAAACTCTGTCCATCACCACCCCCTTTTCCAAAATCAATTTTATCCACACTATATGTGGGAGGGTATACTCAGACGTGAGTCCCTTGCTCATTGCACCATCAGGATTCAAGCAAGCCGGGCCGACGAAGGCTGTGATGCCAGAAACCGGTCCCCGGAAGCTTGTCTCCTTCCCAGTATAAGAATTGGCTTGGTAGTTTGGTTTGCCCTGTTCCCATCATGCACCGGGACAGGAACAGACTAATTTGCATATAGCCAGGTTCTGAGCTGGGATGGTGCAATGAGCTAAAAAACAGGTGATGGATTAAAACCATGATCTCTTGACTTGGTAAGAGTATTCTGCATCATTCAGAAACTCTGTCCATCACCACCCCCTTTTCCAAAATCGATTTTATCCACACTATGTGTGGGAGGGTATACTCAGACGTGAGTCCCTTGCTCATTGCACCATCAGGATTCAAGCAAGCCGGGCCGACGAAGGCTGTGATGCCAGAAACCGGTCCCCGGAAGCTTGTCTCCTTCCCAGTATAAGAATTGGCTAGGTTGTTTGGTTTGCCCTGTTCCCATCATGCACCGGGACAGGAACAGACTAATTTGCATATAGCCAGGTTCTGAGCTGGGATGGTGCTGATAGAGCAAGATTTCGCATATTACGCGACTTGCTTGAGTCATGAACCTCGAATCTGTTATAACCCGGTAACAAAATTATATGTTGTACTAATTTTCCTTTATTTTTGAATGCGCGTGTATCTTAGTGATGCTTGCCTATGTGTTTTACTAATACGATTAATCTGTGTCCTTAAAATGGCCGCCGTTTGGAATATTGCTTCTTCGCATGCGTTAGTCACACTCACGTGACGTGACGTAGTTGTAATTCTGGAGGGAAAGGGTGCGCATGCGTAATAGCCACAAGATGGCTGCTTGGGTAAGAACGTGGTGAAGCTTGTGCAGATGCTCTTGTGTTATTGTGTATTGCACTAATATATAACTGCATAGTATATTTTTATAGTGGTAAACCATAAGTACAAGATCATGATATATAGTACATACATTCATTTCTATGTTTTAATTTGTTTTCGCTTACTTTTCATGTACCACGATAACTGGGGGGTCTGAATGAGCCGAGAACCATCTTGAAGGTCCCTTCTGCGCATGTCGCGCAGCCAGAGAGAAATGTCCTTGAACAGTGGAACTCAGCCAGCTGGCAGAGACGGTCAAGATGCTCCTGAGAAAATGACCTGCGACCCAGCAGGACGGAGTTGTCTGTACCCAAATTGAAACATTTGTTAATATTCCATTGTATTCCACTGGCTTGTCTCATCAGAACCCCAAATTCACTAGGCGGATCCCTAGAATGTAAATTTAGGCTCACAGTAGTCTGTTCTGATTGGTGTGTTAACCTAGCCTACTTTGGGACCAATCAAAATTGGGGATTCTGACACTTTGCAACATTTGGGGGTGGTACACTGACCCAAAACAGTATATCTAGCCTAGGTTTAGCTAGAGAAATTGTCCGACTTGTCTGAATAGCTGACCTGTCACTGACCCAACGCACTCAATAGGTGACTGAATTTACAGAGCGCTGCGGAGCACTCTGTCCGAAATTGACCATAGACTTTTGAAGGTTTTACTAAACCTTAAGTGCTGGCGGAGCACTTTGCTGGGGAGTTCGCTAACCCAATCGGGGTTCTGACTGATAGCTGCAGAGAGGGTGGAGCGCAGGCGTTGCTTCCGAACTGCGGGTGCTGGTCGTGCCTTGGTGGTCCTGTCTTGATCCTAATCTGGGTTTCCTGTCCTGTCCTGGGGTGTCCATTCTGCACCTGCTGTCCCATTGATGACTACTATTCCTTGGGGTATTTCCTGTCCTTGACTGATCCGTGGCCAGGGTTGGTTTTCACACCATTCTAGGTAAATATATAGGTAGGGCTGAGAACTCTATACTGCACCTTTCTATTTTCTGTCTTTGCTTCAATAAAGACATACCTTTGCACATGTTATAATTTCCATGTTTTCGCAATCTACTATATGAATGACCAATTGCATTTTTCATAGCATGTTCCTATGTTACCCTACCTTTTAGAGCACAACTCTCTCCATAATGTTTATGAATTTAGATGTGGTTCATAGTTTCTCCTGAATTCTATTCTTGAAATAATAATATTAGAATTATAGCGTGTTCCACTTCACACCCTTCTGATAGATGTATAGGATTCCTAATTTTCCACTCAATTTCATGAAGTACGTCCCAATAGTATAATTCTAGTACATGCAATAAGTTTGCTCATTTATAGATGTCTATTCTTGAGTTTCAGTTTAAATCTACTTAGCGTGTTCCCTGTCGCACTATTTACAACTTAAATGATTGCCCTTACACTTTTCTTGTATGGTTATGTTCTTTTTGTTATCTTGATTGTCGATTGCCTTTTAACTGTAAGCCTAATACTCACAGAAACTGATTTCTAGATAAAACATTTAAAACTTCTCAGTTGTCCGTGGTCATTTTATGAATTTCAAAGGTATTTTTAAAGTTGGGTTTTGTATTTTGTCTACTTTTCTTCACAGCTAGCTCCCTGATCCATTGTGGTCATAGGTACCCGTAACGGTGGATTGGTAAGTCGGGTACACTAGAATAGAAAAAAAGGAATCAGGGTTGCTGATGGTAGATTTGTGAGGTCGCCTGATTAAGGTATATGGTGAATTGAAATGTATGGGCCCGAGATCTATATGGTGAAATTGTTGGTCGGGTGACCCACGATCTCTATCAGTGCAATGAGCTAAAAAACAGGTGATGGATTAAAACCATGATCTCTTGACTTGGTAAGAGTATTCTGCATCATTCAGAAACTCTGTCCATCACCACCCCCTTTTCCAAAATCGATTTTATCCACACTATGTGTGGGAGGGTATACTCAGACGTGAGTCCCTTGCTCATTGCACCATCAGGATTCAAGCAAGCCGGGCTGATGAAGGCTGTGATGCCAGAAACCGGTCCCCGGAAGCTTGTCTCCTTCCCAGTATAAGAATTGGCCTGGTAGTTTGGTTTGCCCTGTTCCCATCATGCACCGGGACAGGAACAGACTAATTTGCATATAGCCAGGTTCTGAGCTGGGATGGTGCAATGAGCTAAAAAACAGGTGATGGATTAAAACCATGATCTCTTGACTTGGTAAGAGTATTCTGCATCATTCAGAAACTCTGTCCATCACCACCCCCTTTTCCAAAATCGATTTTATCCACACTATGTGTGGGAGGGTATACTCAGACGTGAGTCCCTTGCTCATTGCACCATCAGGATTCAAGCAAGCCGGGCCGACGAAGGCTGTGATGCCAGAAACCGGTCCCCGGAAGCTTGTCTCCTTCCCACTATAAGAATTGGCTTGGTAGTTTGGTTTGCCCTGTTCCCATCATGCACCGGGACAGGAACAGACTAATTTGCATATAGCCAGGGTCTGAGCTGGGATGGTGCAATGAGCTAAAAAACAGGTGATGGATTAAAACCATGATCTCTTGACTTGGTAAGAGTATTCTGCATCATTCAGAAACTCTGTCCATCACCACCCCCTTTTCCAAAATCGATTTTATCCACACTATATGTGGGAGGGTATACTCAGACGTGAGTCCCTTGCTCATTGCACCATCAGGATTCAAGCAAGCCGGGCCGACGAAGGCTGTGATGCCAGAAACCGGTCCCCGGAAGCTTGTCTCCTTCCTAGTATAAGAATTGGCTTGGTAGTTTGGTTTGCCCTGTTCCCATCATGCACCGGGACAGGAACAGACTAATTTGCATATAGCCAGGTTCTGAGCTGGGATGGTGCAATGAGCTAAAAAACAGGTGATGGATTAAAACCATGATCTCTTGACTTGGTAAGAGTATTCTGCATCATTCAGAAACTCTGTCCATCACCACCCCCTTTTCCAAAATCGATTTTATCCACACTATGTGTGGGAGGGTATACTCAGACGTGAGTCCCTTGCTCATTGCACCATCAGGATTCAAGCAAGCCGGGCCGACGAAGGCTGTGATGCCAGAAACCGGTCCCCGGAAGCTTGTCTCCTTCCCAGTATAAGAATTGGCTTGGTAGTTTGGTTTGCCCTGTTCCCATCATGCACCGGGACAGGAACAGACTAATTTGCATATAGCCAGGTTCTGAGCTGGGATGGTGCAATGAGCTAAAAAACAGGTGATGGATTAAAACCATGATCTCTTGACTTGGTAAGAGTATTCTGCATCATTCAGAAACTCTGTCCATCACCACCCCCTTTTCCAAAATCGATTTTATCCACACTATGTGTGGGAGGGTATACTCAGACGTGAATCCCTTGCTCATTGCACCATCAGGATTCAAGCAAGCCGGGCCGACGAAGGCTGTGATGCCAGAAACCGGTCCCCGGAAGTTTGTCTCCTTCCCAGTATAAGAATTGGCTAGGTTGTTTGGTTTGCCCTGTTCCCATCATGCACCGGGACAGGAACAGACTAATTTGCATATAGCCAGGTTCTGAGCTGGGATGGTGCTGATAGAGCAAGATTTCGCATATTACGCGACTTGCTTGAGTCATGACCCTTGAATCTGTTATAACCCGGTAACAAAATTATATGTTGTACTAATTTTCCTTTATTTTTGAATGCGCGTGTATCTTAGTGATGCTTGCCTATGTGTTTTACTAATACGATTAATCTGTGTCCTTAAAATGGCCGCCGTTTGGAATATTGCTTCTGCGCATGCGTTAGTCACACTCACGTGACGTGACGTAGTTGTCATTCTGGAGGGAAAGGGTGCGCATGCGTAATAGCCACAAGATGGCTGCTTGGGTAAGAACGTGGTGAAGCTTGTGCAGATGCTCTTGTGTTATTGTGTATTGCACTAATATATAACTGCATAGTATATTTTTATAGTGGTAAACCATAAGTACAAGATCATGATATATAGTACATACATTCATTTCTATGTTTTAATTTGTTTTCGCTTACTTTTCATGTACCACGATAACTGGGGGGTCTGAATGAGCCGAGAACCATCTTGAAGGTCCCTTCTGCGCATGTCGCGCAGCCAGAGAGAAATGTCCTTGAACAGTGGAACTCAGCCAGCTGGCAGAGACGGTCAAGATGCTCCTGAGAAAATGACCTGCGACCCAGCAGGACGGAGTTGTCTGTACCCAAATTGAAACATTTGTTAATATTCCATTGTATTCCACTGGCTTGTCTCATGAGAACCCCAAATTCACTAGGCGGATCCCTAGAATGTACATTTAGGCTTACAGTAGTCTGTTCTGATTGGTGTGTTAACCTAGCCTACTTTGGGACCAATCGAAATTGGGGATTCTGACACTTTGCAACATTTGGGGGTGGTACACTGACCCAAAACAGTATATCTAGCCTAGGTTTAGCTAGAGAAATTGTCCGACTTGTCTGAATAGCTGACCTGTCACTGACCCAACGCACTCAATAGGTGACTGAATTTACAGAGCGCTGCGGAGCACTCTGCCTGAAATTGACCATAGACTTTTGAAGGTTTTACTAAACCTTAAGTGCTGGCGGAGCACTTTGCTGGGGAGTTCGCTAACCCAATCGGGGTTCTGACTGATAGCTGCAGAGAGGGTGGAGCGCAGGCGTTGCTTCCGAACTGCGGGTGCTGGTCGTGCCTTGGTGGTCCTGTCCTGATCCTAATCTGGGTTTCCTGTCCTGTCCTGGGGTGTCCATTCTGCACCTGCTGTCCCATTGATGACTACTATTCCTTGGGGTATTTCCAGTCCTTGACTGATCCGTGGCCAGGGTGGGTTTCACACCATTCTAGGTAAATATATAGGTAGGGCTGAGAACTCTATACTGCACCTTTCTATTTTCTGTCTTTGCTTCAATAAAGACTTTGCACATGTTATAATTTCCATGTTTTCGCAATCTACTATATGAATGACCAATTGCATTTTTCATAGCATGTTCCTATGTTACCCTACCTTTTAGAGCACAACTCTCTCCATACTGTTTATGAATTTAGATGTGGTTCATAGTTTCTCCTGAATTCTATTCTTGAAATAATAATATTAGAATTATAGCGTGTTCCACTTCTCACCCTTCTGATAGATGTATAGGATTCCTAATTTTCCACTCAATTTCATGAAGTACGTCCCAATAGTATAATTCTAGTACATGCAATAAGTTTGCTCATTTATAGATGTCTATTCTTGAGTTTCAGTTTAAATCTACTTAGCGTGTTCCCAGTCGCACTATTTACAACTTAAATGATTGCCCTTACACTTTTCTTGTATGGTTATGTTCTTTTTGTTATCTTGATTGTCGATTGCCTTTTAACTGTAAGCCTAATACTCACAGAAACTGATTTCTAGATAAAACCTTTAAAACTTCTCAGTTGTCTGTGGTCATTTTATGAATTTCAAAGGTATTTTTAAAGTTGGGTTTTGTATTTTGTCTACTTTTCTTCACAGCTAGCTCCCTGATCCATTGTGGTCATAGGTACCCGTAACGGTGGATTGGTAAGTCAGGTACACTAGAATAGAGAAAAAGGAATCAGGGTTGCTGATGGTAGATTTGTGAGGTCGCCTGATTAAGGTATATGGTGAATTGAAATTTATGGGCCCGAGAACTATATGGTGAAATTGTTGGTCGGGTGACCCACGATCTCTATCAGTGCAATGAGCTAAAAAACAGGTGATGGATTAAAACCATGATCTCTTGACTTGGTAAGAGTATTCTGCAACATTCAGAAACTCTGTCCATCACCACCCCCTTTTCCAAAATCGATTTTATCCACACTATGTGTGGGAGGGTATACTCAGACGTGAGTCCCTTGCTCATTGCACCATCAGGATTCAAGCAAGCCGGGCCGATGAAGGCTGTGATGCCGAAACCGGTCCCCGGAAGCTTGTCTCCTTCCCAGTATAAGAATTGGCTTGGTAGTTTGGTTTGCTCTGTTCCCATCATGCACCGGGACAGGAACAGACTAATTTGCATATAGCCAGGTTCTGAGCTGGGATGGTGCAATGAGCTAAAAAACAGGTGATGGATTAAAACCATGATCTCTTGACTTGGTAAGAGTATTCTGCATCATTCAGAAACTCTGTCCATCACCACCCCCTTTTCCAAAATCGATTTTATCCACACTATGTGTGGGAGGGTATACTCAGACGTGAGTCCCTTGCTCATTGCACCATCAGGATTCAAGCAAGCCGGGCCGACGAAGGCTGTGATGCCAGAAACCGGTCCCCGGAAGCTTGTCTCCTTCCCAGTATAAGAATTGGCTAGGTTGTTTGGTTTGCCCTGTTCCCATCATGCACCGGGACAGGAACAGACTAATTTGCATATAGCCAGGTTCTGAGCTGGGATGGTGCTGATAGAGCAAGATTTCGCATATTACGCGACTTGCTTGAGTCATGAACCTCGAATCTGTTATAACCCGGTAACAAAATTATATGTTGTACTAATTTTCCTTTATTTTTGAATGCGCGTGTATCTTAGTGATGCTTGCCTATGTGTTTTACTAATACGATTAATCTGTGTCCTTAAAATGGCCGCCGTTTGGAATATTGCTTCTTCGCATGCGTTAGTCACACTCACGTGACGTGACGTAGTTGTAATTCTGGAGGGAAAGGGTGCGCATGCGTAATAGCCACAAGATGGCTGCTTGGGTAAGAACGTGGTGAAGCTTGTGCAGATGCTCTTGTGTTATTGTGTATTGCACTAATATATAACTGCATAGTATATTTTTATAGTGGTAAACCATAAGTACAAGATCATGATATATAGTACATACATTCATTTCTATGTTTTAATTTGTTTTCGCTTACTTTTCATGTACCACGATAACTGGGGGGTCTGAATGAGCCGAGAACCATCTTGAAGGTCCCTTCTGCGCATGTCGCGCAGCCAGAGAGAAATGTCCTTGAACAGTGGAACTCAGCCAGCTGGCAGAGACGGTCAAGATGCTCCTGAGAAAATGACCTGCGACCCAGCAGGACGGAGTTGTCTGTACCCAAATTGAAACATTTGTTAATATTCCATTGTATTCCACTGGCTTGTCTCATCAGAACCCCAAATTCACTAGGCGGATCCCTAGAATGTAAATTTAGGCTTACAGTAGTCTGTTCTGATTGGTGTGTTAACCTAGCCTACTTTGGGACCAATCAAAATTGGGGATTCTGACACTTTGCAACATTTGGGGGTGGTACACTGACCCAAAACAGTATATCTAGCCTAGGTTTAGCTAGAGAAATTGTCCGACTTGTCTGAATAGCTGACCTGTCACTGACCCAACGCACTCAATAGGTGACTGAATTTACAGAGCGCTGCGGAGCACTCTGCCCGAAATTGACCATAGACTTTTGAAGGTTTTACTAAACCTTAAGTGCTGGCGGAGCACTTTGCTGGGGAGTTCGCTAACCCAATCGGGGTTCTGACTGATAGCTGCAGAGAGGGTGGAGCGCTGGCGTTGCTTCCGAACCGCGGGTGCTGGTCGTGCCTTGGTGGTCCTGTCCTGATCCTAATCTGGGTTTCCTGTCCTGTCCTGGGGTGTCCATTCTGCACCTGCTGTCCCATTGATGACTACTATTCCTTGGGGTATTTCCTGTCCTTGACTGATCCGTGGCCAGGGTTGGTTTTCACACCATTCTAGGTAAATATATAGATAGGGCTGAGAACTCTATACTGCACCTTTCTATTTTCTGTCTTTGCTTCAATAAAGACATACCTTTGCACATGTTATAATTTCCATGTTTTCACAATCTACTATATGAATGACCAATTGCATTTTTCATAGCATGTTCCTATGTTACCCTACCTTTTAGAGCACAATTCTCTCCATACTGTTTATGAATTTAGATGTGGTTCATAGTTTCTCCTGAATTCTATTCTTGAAATAATAATATTAGAATTATAGCGTGTTCCACTTCTCACCCTTCTGATAGATGTATAGGATTCCTAATTTTCCACTCAATTTCATGAAGTACGTCCCAATAGTATACCATCCTATCTCGCCTGGACTTCGCTAACGTCCTCCTCCTAGGTGCAAATAAAGCAGAAACGGCTAGGTTTCAACGAGTCCAAAATGCGGCGGCTAGAATGTTGGTCGGTCTGCCCCGTAGATGTTCAGCCAGAGCCACCATCTGCAAACTCCACTGGCTGGATGTGGAAAACAGAGTTAAATTTAAAGCTCTCATTACGATCTTTAAAATTGTCAAACAGGGAAACCCCCCTCTACTACAAAACCTGACATGCCCCTATGTTCCTAGGCGCGAGCTGCGCTCCTCCAACCAACTTCTTCTGAAAGTTCCCCGAATAAAACTAAGTCGCACTGGAGGCAGTTCCTTTAAGGTCCTGGGACCCAAGATGTGGAACGCTCTTCCTCTTCATATTCGCTCCATAGACTGCCTCTCGACCTTCCGTAAGGCAATTAAGACCCTCCTATTTCCTGCCCTCTAGAGTTGCTCCCTGATTCCCCCCCTTTTTTCCCCCTCTGGGCAGGGTGTGTGCTGTCTCTTAGCGCCGGGACGCCCTATTGCTGGGTAGCTGTTGCGCTTTACCAAACCCAGAAAAGAATAGAATAGAATAATTCTAGTACATGCAATAAGTTTGCTCATTTATAGATGTCTATTCTTGAGTTTCAGTTTAAATCTACTTAGCGTGTTCCCTGTCGCACTATTTACAACTTAAATGATTGCCCTTACACTTTTCTTGTATGGTTATGTTCTTTTTGTTATCTTGATTGTCGATTGCCTTTTAACTGTAAGCCTAATACTCACAGAAACTGATTTCTAGATAAAACCTTTAAAACTTCTCAGTTGTCCGTGGTCATTTTATGAATTTCAAAGGTATTTTTAAAGTTGGGTTTTGTATTTTGTCTACTTTTCTTCACAGCTAGCTCCCTGATCCATTGTGGTCATAGGTACCCGTAACGGTGGATTGGTAAGTCGGGTACACTAGAATAGAAAAAAAGGAATCAGGGTTGCTGATGGTAGATTTGTGAGGTCGCCTGATTAAGGTATATGGTGAATTGAAATGTATGGGCCCGAGATCTATATGGTGAAATTGTTGGTCGGGTGACCCACGATCTCTATCAGTGCAATGAGCTAAAAAACAGGTGATGGATTAAAACCATGATCTCTTGACTTGGTAAGAGTATTCTGCATCATTCAGAAACTCTGTCCATCACCACCCCCTTTTCCAAAATCGATTTTATCCACACTATGTGTGGGAGGGTATACTCAGACGTGAGTCCCTTGCTCATTGCACCATCAGGATTCAAGCAAGCCGGGCCGATGAAGGCTGTGATGCCAGAAACCGGTCCCCGGAAGCTTGTCTCCTTCCCAGTATAAGAATTGGCCTGGTAGTTTGGTTTGCCCTGTTCCCATCATGCACCGGGACAGGAACAGACTAATTTGCATATAGCCAGGTTCTGAGCTGGGATGGTGCAATGAGCTAAAAAACAGGTGATGGATTAAAACCATGATCTCTTGACTTGGTAAGAGTATTCTGCAACATTCAGAAACTCTGTCCATCACCACCCCCTTTTCCAAAATCGATTTTATCCACACTATGTGTGGGAGGGTATACTCAGACGTGAGTCCCTTGCTCATTGCACCATCAGGATTCAAGCAAGCCGGGCCGATGAAGGCTGTGATGCCGAAACCGGTCCCCGGAAGCTTGTCTCCTTCCCAGTATAAGAATTGGCTTGGTAGTTTGGTTTGCTCTGTTCCCATCATGCACCGGGACAGGAACAGACTAATTTGCATATAGCCAGGTTCTGAGCTGGGATGGTGCAATGAGCTAAAAAACAGGTGATGGATTAAAACCATGATCTCTTGACTTGGTAAGAGTATTCTGCATCATTCAGAAACTCTGTCCATCACCACCCCCTTTTCCAAAATCGATTTTATCCACACTATGTGTGGGAGGGTATACTCAGACGTGAGTCCCTTGCTCATTGCACCATCAGGATTCAAGCAAGCCGGGCCGACGAAGGCTGTGATGCCAGAAACCGGTCCCCGGAAGCTTGTCTCCTTCCCAGTATAAGAATTGGCTAGGTTGTTTGGTTTGCCCTGTTCCCATCATGCACCGGGACAGGAACAGACTAATTTGCATATAGCCAGGTTCTGAGCTGGGATGGTGCTGATAGAGCAAGATTTCGCATATTACGCGACTTGCTTGAGTCATGAACCTCGAATCTGTTATAACCCGGTAACAAAATTATATGTTGTACTAATTTTCCTTTATTTTTGAATGCGCGTGTATCTTAGTGATGCTTGCCTATGTGTTTTACTAATACGATTAATCTGTGTCCTTAAAATGGCCGCCGTTTGGAATATTGCTTCTTCGCATGCGTTAGTCACACTCACGTGACGTGACGTAGTTGTAATTCTGGAGGGAAAGGGTGCGCATGCGTAATAGCCACAAGATGGCTGCTTGGGTAAGAACGTGGTGAAGCTTGTGCAGATGCTCTTGTGTTATTGTGTATTGCACTAATATATAACTGCATAGTATATTTTTATAGTGGTAAACCATAAGTACAAGATCATGATATATAGTACATACATTCATTTCTATGTTTTAATTTGTTTTCGCTTACTTTTCATGTACCACGATAACTGGGGGGTCTGAATGAGCCGAGAACCATCTTGAAGGTCCCTTCTGCGCATGTCGCGCAGCCAGAGAGAAATGTCCTTGAACAGTGGAACTCAGCCAGCTGGCAGAGACGGTCAAGATGCTCCTGAGAAAATGACCTGCGACCCAGCAGGACGGAGTTGTCTGTACCCAAATTGAAACATTTGTTAATATTCCATTGTATTCCACTGGCTTGTCTCATCAGAACCCCAAATTCACTAGGCGGATCCCTAGAATGTAAATTTAGGCTTACAGTAGTCTGTTCTGATTGGTGTGTTAACCTAGCCTACTTTGGGACCAATCAAAATTGGGGATTCTGACACTTTGCAACATTTGGGGGTGGTACACTGACCCAAAACAGTATATCTAGCCTAGGTTTAGCTAGAGAAATTGTCCGACTTGTCTGAATAGCTGACCTGTCACTGACCCAACGCACTCAATAGGTGACTGAATTTACAGAGCGCTGCGGAGCACTCTGCCCGAAATTGACCATAGACTTTTGAAGGTTTTACTAAACCTTAAGTGCTGGCGGAGCACTTTGCTGGGGAGTTCGCTAACCCAATCGGGGTTCTGACTGATAGCTGCAGAGAGGGTGGAGCGCTGGCGTTGCTTCCGAACCGCGGGTGCTGGTCGTGCCTTGGTGGTCCTGTCCTGATCCTAATCTGGGTTTCCTGTCCTGTCCTGGGGTGTCCATTCTGCACCTGCTGTCCCATTGATGACTACTATTCCTTGGGGTATTTCCTGTCCTTGACTGATCCGTGGCCAGGGTTGGTTTTCACACCATTCTAGGTAAATATATAGATAGGGCTGAGAACTCTATACTGCACCTTTCTATTTTCTGTCTTTGCTTCAATAAAGACATACCTTTGCACATGTTATAATTTCCATGTTTTCACAATCTACTATATGAATGACCAATTGCATTTTTCATAGCATGTTCCTATGTTACCCTACCTTTTAGAGCACAATTCTCTCCATACTGTTTATGAATTTAGATGTGGTTCATAGTTTCTCCTGAATTCTATTCTTGAAATAATAATATTAGAATTATAGCGTGTTCCACTTCTCACCCTTCTGATAGATGTATAGGATTCCTAATTTTCCACTCAATTTCATGAAGTACGTCCCAATAGTATACCATCCTATCTCGCCTGGACTTCGCTAACGTCCTCCTCCTAGGTGCAAATAAAGCAGAAACGGCTAGGTTTCAACGAGTCCAAAATGCGGCGGCTAGAATGTTGGTCGGTCTGCCCCGTAGATGTTCAGCCAGAGCCACCATCTGCAAACTCCACTGGCTGGATGTGGAAAACAGAGTTAAATTTAAAGCTCTCATTACGATCTTTAAAATTGTCAAACAGGGAAACCCCCCTCTACTACAAAACCTGACATGCCCCTATGTTCCTAGGCGCGAGCTGCGCTCCTCCAACCAACTTCTTCTGAAAGTTCCCCGAATAAAACTAAGTCGCACTGGAGGCAGTTCCTTTAAGGTCCTGGGACCCAAGATGTGGAACGCTCTTCCTCTTCATATTCGCTCCATAGACTGCCTCTCGACCTTCCGTAAGGCAATTAAGACCCTCCTATTTCCTGCCCTCTAGAGTTGCTCCCTGATTCCCCCCCTTTTTTCCCCCTCTGGGCAGGGTGTGTGCTGTCTCTTAGCGCCGGGACGCCCTATTGCTGGGTAGCTGTTGCGCTTTACCAAACCCAGAAAAGAATAGAATAGAATAATTCTAGTACATGCAATAAGTTTGCTCATTTATAGATGTCTATTCTTGAGTTTCAGTTTAAATCTACTTAGCGTGTTCCCTGTCGCACTATTTACAACTTAAATGATTGCCCTTACACTTTTCTTGTATGGTTATGTTCTTTTTGTTATCTTGATTGTCGATTGCCTTTTAACTGTAAGCCTAATACTCACAGAAACTGATTTCTAGATAAAACCTTTAAAACTTCTCAGTTGTCCGTGGTCATTTTATGAATTTCAAAGGTATTTTTAAAGTTGGGTTTTGTATTTTGTCTACTTTTCTTCACAGCTAGCTCCCTGATCCATTGTGGTCATAGGTACCCGTAACGGTGGATTGGTAAGTCGGGTACACTAGAATAGAAAAAAAGGAATCAGGGTTGCTGATGGTAGATTTGTGAGGTCGCCTGATTAAGGTATATGGTGAATTGAAATGTATGGGCCCGAGATCTATATGGTGAAATTGTTGGTCGGGTGACCCACGATCTCTATCAGTGCAATGAGCTAAAAAACAGGTGATGGATTAAAACCATGATCTCTTGACTTGGTAAGAGTATTCTGCATCATTCAGAAACTCTGTCCATCACCACCCCCTTTTCCAAAATCGATTTTATCCACACTATGTGTGGGAGGGTATACTCAGACGTGAGTCCCTTGCTCATTGCACCATCAGGATTCAAGCAAGCCGGGCCGATGAAGGCTGTGATGCCAGAAACCGGTCCCCGGAAGCTTGTCTCCTTCCCAGTATAAGAATTGGCCTGGTAGTTTGGTTTGCCCTGTTCCCATCATGCACCGGGACAGGAACAGACTAATTTGCATATAGCCAGGTTCTGAGCTGGGATGGTGCAATGAGCTAAAAAACAGGTGATGGATTAAAACCATGATCTCTTGACTTGGTAAGAGTATTCTGCATCATTCAGAAACTCTGTCCATCACCACCCCCTTTTCCAAAATCGATTTTATCCACACTATGTGTGGGAGGGTATACTCAGACGTGAGTCCCTTGCTCATTGCACCATCAGGATTCAAGCAAGCCGGGCCGACGAAGGCTGTGATGCCAGAAACCGGTCCCCGGAAGCTTGTCTCCTTCCCACTATAAGAATTGGCTTGGTAGTTTGGTTTGCCCTGTTCCCATCATGCACCGGGACAGGAACAGACTAATTTGCATATAGCCAGGTTCTGAGCTGGGATGGTGCAATGAGCTAAAAAACAGGTGATGGATTAAAACCATGATCTCTTGACTTGGTAAGAGTATTCTGCATCATTCAGAAACTCTGTCCATCACCACCCCCTTTTCCAAAATCGATTTTATCCACACTATATGTGGGAGGGTATACTCAGACGTGAGTCCCTTGCTCATTGCACCATCAGGATTCAAGCAAGCCGGGCCGACGAAGGCTGTGATGCCAGAAACCGGTCCCCGGAAGCTTGTCTCCTTCCCAGTATAAGAATTGGCTTGGTAGTTTGGTTTGCCCTGTTCCCATCATGCACCGGGACAGGAACAGACTAATTTGCATATAGCCAGGTTCTGAGCTGGGATGGTGCAATGAGCTAGAAAACAGGTGATGGATTAAAACCATGATCTCTTGACTTGGTAAGAGTATTCTGCATCATTCAGAAACTCTGTCCATCACCACCCCCTTTTCCAAAATCAATTTTATCCACACTATATGTGGGAGGGTATACTCAGACGTGAGTCCCTTGCTCATTGCACCATCAGGATTCAAGCAAGCCGGGCCGACGAAGGCTGTGATGCCAGAAACCGGTCCCCGGAAGCTTGTCTCCTTCCCAGTATAAGAATTGGCTTGGTAGTTTGGTTTGCCCTGTTCCCATCATGCACCGGGACAGGAACAGACTAATTTGCATATAGCCAGGTTCTGAGCTGGGATGGTGCAATGAGCTAAAAAACAGATGATGGATTAAAACCATGATCTCTTGACTTGGTAAGAGTATTCTGCATCATTCAGAAACTCTGTCCATCACCACCCCCTTTTCCAAAATCGATTTTATCCACACTATGTGTGGGAGGGTATACTCAGACGTGAGTCCCTTGCTCATTGCACCATCAGGATTCAAGCAAGCCGGGCCGACGAAGGCTGTGATGCCAGAAACCGGTCCCCGGAAGCTTGTCTCCTTCCCAGTATAAGAATTGGCTTGGTAGTTTGGTTTGCCCTGTTCCCATCATGCACCGGGACAGGAACAGACTAATTTGCATATAGCCAGGTTCTGAGCTGGGATGGTGCTGATGGAGCAAGATTTCGCATATTACGCGACTTGCTTGAGTCATGAACCTCGAATCTGTTATAACCCGGTAACAAAATTATATGTTGTACTAATTTTCCTTTATTTTTGAATGCGCGTGTATCTTAGTGATGCTTGCCTATGTGTTTTACTAATACGATTAATCTGTGTCCTTAAAATGGCCGCCGTTTGGAATATTGCTTCTGCGCATGCGTTAGTCACACTCACGTGACGTGACGTAGTTGTAATTCTGGAGGGAAAGGGTGCGCATGCGTAATAGCCACAAGATGGCTGCTTGGGTAATAACGTGGTGAAGCTTGTGCAGATGCTCTCGTGTTATTGTGTATTGCACTAATATATAACTGCATAGTATATTTTTATAGTGGTAAACCATAAGTACAAGATCATGATATATAGTACATACATTCATTTCTATGTTTTAATTTGTTTTCGCTTACTTATCATGTACCACGATAACTGGGGGGTCTGAATGAGCCGAGAACCATCTTGAAGGTCCCTTCTGCGCATGTCGCACAGCCAAAGAGAAATGTCCTTGAACAGTGGAACTCAGCCAGCTGGCAGAGACGGTCAAGATGCTCCTGAGAAAATGACCTGCGACCCAGCAGGACGGAGTTGTCTGTACCCAAATTGAAACATTTGTTAATATTCCATTGTATTCCACTGGCTTGTCTCATGAGAACCCCAAATTCACTAGGCGGATCCCTAGAATGTACATTTAGGCTTACAGTAGTCTGTTCTGATTGGTGTGTTAACCTAGCCTACTTTGGGACCAATCAAAATTGGGGATTCTGACACTTTGCAACATTTGGGGGTGGTACACTGACCCAAAACAGTATATCTAGCCTAGGTTTAGCTAGAGAAATTGTCCGACTTGTCTGAATAGCTGACCTGTCACTGACCCAACGCACTCAATAGGTGACTGAATTTACAGAGCGCTGCGGAGCACTCTGCCCGAAATTGACCATAGACTTTTGAAGGTTTTACTAAACCTTAAGTGCTGGCGGAGCACTTTGCTGGGGAGTTCGCTAACCCAATCGGGGTTCTGACTGATAGCTGCAGAGAGGGTGGAGCGCTGGCGTTGCTTCCGAACTGCGGGTGCTGGTCGTGCCTTGGTGGTCCTGTCCTGATCCTAATCTGGGTTTCCTGTCCTGTCCTGGGGTGTCCATTCTGCACCTGCTGTCCCATTGATGACTACTATTCCTTGGGGTATTTCCTGTCCTTGACTGATCCGTGGCCAGGGTTGGTTTTCACACCATTCTAGGTAAATATATAGATAGGGCTGAGAACTCTATACTGCACCTTTCTATTTTCTGTCTTTGCTTCAATAAAGACATACCTTTGCACATGTTATAATTTCCATGTTTTCGCAATCTACTATATGAATGACCAATTGCATTTTTCATAGCATGTTCCTATGTTACCCTACCTTTTAGAGCACAATTCTCTCCATACTGTTTATGAATTTAGATGTGGTTCATAGTTTCTCCTGAATTCTATTCTTGAAATAATAATATTAGAATTATAGCGTGTTCCACTTCTCACCCTTCTGATAGATGTATAGGATTCCTCATTTTCCACTCAATTTCATGAAGTACGTCCCAATAGTATACCATCCTATCTCGCCTGGACTACGCTAACGTCCTCCTCCTAGGTGCAAATAAAGCAGAAACGGCTAGGTTTCAACGAGTCCAAAATGCGGCGGCTAGAATGTTGGTCGGTCTGCCCCGTAGATGTTCAGCCAGAGCCACCATCCGCAAACTCCACTGGCTGCATGTGGAAAACAGAGTTAAATTTAAAGCTCTCATTACGATCTTTAAAATTGTCAAACAGGGAAACCCCCCTCTACTACAAAACCTGACATGCCCCTATGTTCCTAGGCGCGAGCTGCGCTCCTCCAACCAACTTCTTCTGAAAGTTCCCAGAATAAAACTAAGTCGCACTGGAGGCAGTTCCTTTAAGGTCCTGGGACCCAAGATGTGGAACGCTCTTCCTCTTCATATTCGCTCCATAGACTGCCTCTCGACCTTCCGTAAGGCAATTAAGACCCTCCTATTTCCTGCCCTCTAGAGTTGCTCCCTGATTCCCCCCCTTTTTTCCCCCTCTGGGCAGGGTGTGTGCTGTCTCTTAGCGCCGGGACGCCCCATTGCTGGGGTAGCTGTTGCGCTTTACCAAACCCAGAATAGAATAGAATAGAATAATTCTAGTACATGCAATAAGTTTGCTCATTTATAAATGTCTATTCTTGAGTTTCAGTTTAAATCTACTTAGCGTGTTCCCTGTCGCACTATTTACAACTTAAATGATTGCCCTTACACTTTTCTTGTATGGTTATGTTCTTTTTGTTATCTTGATTGTCGATTGCCTTTTAACTGTAAGCCTAATACTGACAGAAACTGATTTCTAGATAAAACCTTTAAAACTTCTCAGTTGTCCGTGGTCATTTTATGAATTTCAAAGGTATTTTTAAAGTTGGGTTTTGTATTTTGTCTACTTTTCTTCACAGCTAGCTCCCTGATCCATTGTGGTCATAGGTACCCGTAACGGTGGATTGGTAAGTCGGGTACACTAGAATAGAGAAAAAGGAATCAGGGTTGCTGATGGTAGATTTGTGAGGTCGCCTGATTAAGGTATATGGTGAATTGAAATTTATGGGCCCGAGAACTATATGGTGAAATTGTTGGTCGGGTGACCCACGATCTCTATCAGTGCAATGAGCTAAAAAAACAGGTGATGGATTAAAACCATGATCTCTTGACTTGGTAAGAGTATTCTGCATCATTCAGAAACTCTGTCCATCACCACCCCCTTTTCCAAAATCGATTTTATCCACACTATGTGTGGGAGGGTATACTCAGACGTGAGTCCCTTGCTCATTGCACCATCAGGATTCAAGCAAGCCGGGCCGATGAAGGCTGTGATGCCAGAAACCGGTCCCCGGAAGCTTGTCTCCTTCCCAGTATAAGAATTGGCTTGGTAGTTTGGTTTGCCCTGTTCCCATCATGCACCGGGACAGGAACAGACTAATTTGCATATAGCCAGGTTCTGAGCTGGGATGGTGCAATGAGCTAAAAAACAGGTGATGGATTAAAACCATGATCTCTTGACTTGGTAAGAGTATTCTGCATCATTCAGAAACTCTGTCCATCACCACCCCCTTTTCCAAAATCGATTTTATCCACACTATGTGTGGGAGGGTATACTCAGACGTGAGTCCCTTGCTCATTGCACCATCAGGATTCAAGAAAGCCGGGCCGACGAAGGGTGTGATGCCAGAAACCGGTCCCCGGAAGCTTGTCTCCTTCCCACTATAAGAATTGGCTTGGTATTTTGGTTTGCCCTGTTCCCATCATGCACCGGGACAGGAACAGACTAATTTGCATATAGCCAGGTTCTGAGCTGGGATGGTGCAATGAGGTAAAAAACAGGTGATGGATTAAAACCATGATCTCTTGACTTGGTAAGAGTATTCTGCATCATTCAGAAACTCTGTCCATCACCACCCCCTTTTCCAAAATCGATTTTATCCACACTATATGTGGGAGGGTATACTCAGACGTGAGTCCCTTGCTCATTGCACCATCAGGATTCAAGCAAGCCGGGCCGACGAAGGCTGTGATGCCAGAAACCGGTCCCCGGAAGCTTGTCTCCTTCCCAGTATAAGAATTGGCTTGGTAGTTTGGTTTGCCCTGTTCCCATCATGCACAGGAACAGACTAATTTGCATATAGCCAGGTTCTGAGCTGGGATGGTGCAATGAGCTAAAAAACAGGTGATGGATTAAAACCATGATCTCTTGACTTGGTAAGAGTATTCTGCATCATTCAGAAACTCTGTCCATCACCACCCCCTTTTCCAAAATCGATTTTATCCACACTATGGGGTCGATCAGGATGGCGGACGGAAGAGCCACCGCGGCCCTGGAGTAGGCGGAAAAAGCCTTTTCCGTGTCCGCCTGCCGCGGATACTCCGTCCGCCATATCAGGATAGGAAAACGTGTCAAATTTCCGTCCGCGACGGAAAAGCACGCTCCGCCGGCCAACTACACACGACCACGCGGCGGACGGAACACATCCGGACGCTCCGCCGTACGCACTGACGTCTAAGACCGTCCCCCAAATCAAGATGGCGGAAAACACACATAAAACCGCAGCGGAAAAACAACCTGTCTTAACACGGCGGAATCCCCACAGCGAACATAGGTGACACAGCCGAGATACCCACCGCAAGCTGACCACCACCATGGACCCGGCGCTACACGCTTTCCCGATGCTCTTCGCGATCCACCACGTCCTAGTCATGGCCTACTATGGACGACGACGCAGGTAAGGTACAAACCATTGGCTGTCTGGAGGGGAATACCAGCAAGGGACGTGACGTAGGGAGGGGGAGTGTCATGTTACCGAAACCACTGATGAGAAGCATATACGAATACACATTTGCAGTACGCAAGCAGGAATGGCAACGACAGACCACGAGACTTGATAGACTACCTTTATTGTCCAAAATAGGGGTCAAATCACAGTGTATGCGTGAGCATGGGCAAAGTGGGCACCAGAGCAGGTACAACATAGCAGGCAACGAGAGGGCAGCATGCAGTATCAGAGCATCAACAGGGCATTGTGCAGTACAGAGCAGGTACATCAGAGCAGGTAACGAGAGGGCAGCATGCAGTATCAGAGCATCAACAGGGCATTGTAGAGTACAGAGCAGGTACATCATAGGCAGGTAACGAGAGGGCAGTATGCAGTATCAGAGCATCAACAGGGCATTGTAGAGTACAGAGCAGGTACATCAGAGCAGGTAACGAGAGGGCAGCATGCAGTATCAGAGCATCAACAGGGCATTGTGCAGTACAGAGCAGGTACATCATAGGCAGGTAACGAGAGGGCAGGTTGCAGTATCAGAGCATCAACAGGGCATTGTAGAGTACAGAGCAGGTACATCAGAGCAGGTAACGAGAGGGCAGCATGCAGTATCAGAGCATCAACAGGGCATTGTGCAGTACAGAGCAGGTACATCATAGGCAGGTAACGAGAGGGCAGGTTGCAGTATCAGAGCATCAACAGGGCATTGTAGAGTACAGAGCAGGTACATCATAGGCAGGTAACGAGAGGGCAGGTTGCAGTATCAGAGCATCAACAGGGCATTGTAGAGTACAGAGCAGGTACATCAGAGCAGGTAACGAGAGGGCAGCATGCAGTATCAGAGCATCAACAGGGCATTGTGCAGTACAGAGCAGGTACATCATAGGCAGGTAACGAGAGGGCAGGTTGCAGTATCAGAGCATCAACAGGGCATTGTAGAGTACAGAGCAGGTACATCAGAGCAGGTAACGAGAGGGCAGCATGCAGTATCAGAGCATCAACAGGGCATTGTGCAGTACAGAGCAGGTACATCATAGGCAGGTAACGAGAGGGCAGGTTGCAGTATCAGAGCATCAACAGGGCATTGTAGAGTACAGAGCAAGTACATCATAGGCAGGTAACGAGAGGGCAGGTTGCAGTATCAGAGCATCAACAGGGCATTGTAGAGTACAGAGCAGGTACATCAGAGCAGGTAACGAGAGGGCAGCATGCAGTATCAGAGCATCAACAGGGCATTGTGCAGTACAGAGCAGGTACATCATAGGCAGGTAACGAGAGGGCAGGTTGCAGTATCAGAGCATCAACAGGTCATTGTAGAGTACAGAGCAGGTACATCAGAGCAGGTAACGAGAGGGCAGTATGCAGTATCAGAGCATCAACAGGGCATTGTGCAGTACAGAGCAGGTACATCAGAGGCAGCACGTGAGAGGGCCAAAGTGCATCAACAGTCCATTGCACAGAACAGGCCCATCAGAGGCAGCACGTGAGAGGGGCAAAGTGCATCAACAGTCCATTGCACAGAACAGGCCCATCAGAGGCAGCACGTGAGAGGGGCAAAGTGCATCAACAGTCCATTGCACAGAACAGGCCCATCAGAGGCAGCACGTGAGAGGGGCAAAGTGCATCAACAGTCCATTGCACAGAACAGGCCCATCAGAGGCAGCACGTGAGAGGGGCAAAGTGCATCAACAGTCCATTGCACAGAACAGGCCCATCAGAGGCAGCACGTGAGAGGGGCAAAGTGCATCAACAGTCCATTGCACAGAACAGGCCCATCAGAGGCAGCACGTGAGAGGGGCAAAGTGCATCAACAGTCCATTGCACAGAACAGGCCCATCAGAGGCAGCACGTGAGAGGGGCAAAGTGCATCAACAGTCCATTGCACAGAACAGGCCCATCAGAGGCAGCACGTGAGAGGGGCAAAGTGCATCAACAGTCCATTGCACAGAACAGGCCCATCAGAGGCAGCACGTGAGAGGGGCAAAGTGCATCAAAAGTCCATTGCACAGAACAGGCCCATCAGAGGCAGCACGTGAGAGGGGCAAAGTGCATCAACAGTCCATTGCACAGAACAGGCCCATCAGAGGCAGCACGTGAGAGGGGCAAAGTGCATCAACAGTCCATTGCACAGAACAGGCCCATCAGAGGCAGCACGTGAGAGGGGCAGTATGCAGTATCAGAGCATCAACAGGGCATTGTGCAGTACAGAGCAGGTACATCACAGCAGGTAATGAGAGGGCAGCATGCAGTATCAGAGCATCAACAGGGCATTGTAGAGTACAGAGCAGGTACATCATAGGCAGGTAACGAGAGGGCAGTATGCAGTATCAGAGCATCAACAGGGCATTGTGCAGTACAGAGCAGGTACATCACAGCAGGTAACGAGAGGTCAGCATGCAGTATCAGAGCATCAACAGGGCATTGTGCATTACAGAGCAGGTACATCAGAGGCAGCACAACTACGTGTCCCTACCAACCCATCACAGGGACCACAAGAGTGCCACGCAGTTCTCAATGGACACACCATGTGAAGTAACATTTGAGTGAAGTGTACAGCACCTCACATCACAGATTCAGGGGGACTGCGTGAACTACCTGCCTCGGACACACTGGCAGCACCAGCAACAGGAGTGTGAGACACAGCCACAGCCCGAGTGACACACACATGGGCCACGGACCCAGACACACTGGCAGCACCAGCAACAGGAGTGTGAGACACAGCCACAGCCCGAGTGACACACACATGGGCCACGGACCCAGACACACTGGCAGCACCAGCAACAGGAGTGTGAGACACAGCCACAGCCCGAGTGACACACACATGGGCCACGGACCCAGACACACTGGCAGCACCAGCAACAGGAGTGTGAGACACAGCCACAGCCCGAGTGACACACACATGGGCCACGGACCCAGACACACTGGCAGCACCAGCAACAGGAGTGTGAGACACAGCCACAGATGTAGTCACTGACACGTGAGCCACTGACCCAGACAGACTGCCAGCACCAGAAACAGGAGTGTGCAACACAGCCACAGATCTTCTAACTGACACGTGAGCCATAGACCCAGATACACTGCCAGGACCTGCAACAGGAGAGGGCACAACTGACACTGTGCCACCATCTGATACATGAGAGTCAACTGCACCAGCGCCACTGGGACAACTGAAATGATGAGCCACAGGGCTGTATGGGCCAGGAGGCAGGGTGGGCCTGGGAGCTGGGGATAGCTCACCTTGAGCCAAATCGGGGTTGGCAGGTGTCAATGGTGTGTGTCTGCGTTTCTTAGGGAGGTGTGAGTGCACCCTGGACAGGACAGGACTGCCAAGTGGTGGGGACTCCAAAGAATCACCACCCAGCATAGGTGGAGCAACTGCTGCCGGGGATCTGGTTTCGGGGGAGGTGCTGGAGCCTGCTTGTCGTTTGCTCTGTGCCTGCCGCCTGGACTCGGAATGATGTGTAATGGGGGATGCAACAACAGGGGACACCCTCCTCTGCTTCTGACTGGCCTGGATGGGAGTGGAGGTATGGGGGGACTCCGCCGCGGAGACATCAGTTTGGCGTTTAGTAGAAAACATCAGCCTCAGTGCAGCCAGGGGTGAAGTATGCCTGTCCTTGATAGCGCCATTGTCCATGCTAGATGCCTTGTCCGTAGGTTGTGCCTTATCCTTAGGTGGAGTGTTGTCTCTGGATGTAGCCTGTGCCCTGCTCGCCGCCCTGTTCCTGCCAGCAGACTTGTCGTCTGTGGTGCACCTGCCTCCAGCAGACACCTGCTCCCTGTGTGTGTCCCTGCCCTTGGGAGTGTTCCTATCCACTGCTGTGGGCCTGCTCTTGGGAGTCTCCCTGCTCTTAGTAGGTGCCTTAGTCTTCTCACTGTCCTTGGGAGTGTTCCTATCCACTGCTGTGGGCCTGCTCTTGGGAGTCTCCCTGCTCTTAGTAGGTGCCTTAGTCTTCTCACTGTCCTTGGGAGTGTCCCTTACCTCTGCTGTGGGCCTGCTCTTGGGAGTCTCCCTGCTCTTAGTAGGTGCCTTAGTCTTCTCACTGTCCTTGGGAGTGTCCCTTACCTCTGCTGTGGGCCTGCTCTTGGGAGTCTCCCTGCTCTCAGTAGGTGCCTTAGTCTTCTCACTGTCCTTGGGAGTGTCCCTTACCTCTGCTGTGGGCCTGCTCTTGGGAGTCTCCCTGCTCTCAGTAGGTGCCTTAGTCTTCTCACTGTCCTTGGGAGTGTCCCTTACCTCTGCTGTGGGCCTGCTCTTGGGAGTCTCCCTGCTCTTAGCAGGTGCCTTTGTCTTCTGACTGGCCTTGTCCAAGGAACAGTCCATGGACATGTGAGTATCCCTTGCCTTCAGAGTACCTTTCGTGTTGAATGCCTGTGTAGCTCCGGAAGGCATGTCCCCCAACAACACTTGTGGATCCTGTGTGTGTACTCCAGTGCATCTGACGTCGTCTACGTGAACAGATTTAGCTGATCTAGGGGATGGGGTCTGTGCCCTGCGTGCCCTGACGTGCTGTCTGACGCTGCTTCTAGTGCAATAACCTGTATTTGAGTCCTGCTCTGAATAATCACTACCCCCTGAGACATCCAGCGGTGTAGATGGGGAAACAGAAGTAGCACCCTGTTCATTCGACTGTACTATTGCAGACGACACACTGCTTGCCAATGACTGCACTGTCCTGTGTAGACCTGCAAGATCGCCATGCATCCCTTCCATGAATGCCACCACCTGCCCCAACTTCCTATCATGGTCCTGGAAAGCATTTGTCATATTGGTCTGACCCACACACAGCTGTCGCAGCAGATCAACGGCCTCAGCACACAGTGCATTTTGGCTCACCGTGGCAGGGGCAGCGGTGCCTGCACCGAACGCCACTCTGCTCCCCCTACTCCTCCGGCCACGAACAATACATGGTGCAGTTGGCGGAAGTGTGGGCCCTGTGTGCTGTCTTCCGACAGAAGGTGATGAGTGCCCACTCCCAGTCTGTGACAACAGTGCAGGCTCACCAAGAGTGTCCGACGAGGAGGACGATGGTGTCTCCACATGCGAGTCCTCAGGGACGGTCCTGTCCCCCTCTCCGGCGCTGGCCTCCTCCGTGTCAGTCTGCGTGTGTGCGAAGTCTGAGCCGGACTCATTTCCTCGGCTACTCTCCACCGTCTGTGGCTGAGTGTCCTCTGTCAAAGCTGAAATGCACAGAAAAGATGTGTGAGTCATGGGCACACTCACGTACAGAAGGAACAGGATAGCCAAATCACATAGCAGACAAAGGTTCATGAGCCCTCATCCTGCACATGGCCCACCCCTACCAGTCATCCTCACATTTTCTGCCATGGGGCCATGGACCACTAGGGGATGTGCTTTAACACTCAACTACTAAGCAAGTGGCGTGTCAACATGGCGGACCTGGATGTCAAATGAGTACCACCCAATGGGACCAAAATGCCATCACAGGCATACATACGCAACACGGAACTCAATAGTGTGTCTGTGCACCAATACATGCATAGCACTCACAAGTTTCCTACACAGACAGTATGCTCACCGCTAGTTTGCTGTTGATCGGCACTCAGACGTTCGGCCAGTTCAGGATGCGTCACTGCAATGATACGGTGCATGAGAGGGGTCATGGAGCGTCGGGCCAGACGGGGCGTCCTTGGAATCAGGCCCAGTGTTACTTCCGCTACATTCTTGCTCAGCCTGGAAATGTCGTCCCAGCGTTTGTGGCAGTGTGTATGTCGTCTGTTGCACACCCCCAATGCCCGTACTTCCCGTGCTATGGTCCTCCACAGGTCCTTGCGAAGGTGCAGCTTGACCTACCATGATGGGAGACAAAAGGGTTTAAGTCAGTGGACAGGTGGCCTGTCACACACATAGGGGCAAGACGTTACTGTCAGCAGCCATGCACAATCAGGAACATATGTCTAGCCCACACTACACAGCTAAGATAGAAATAGGCCTGATCATTTGGCCCCCTCATGCACACCAACATGTCCCACACTGCACTTACCACCCGTCCCGGTGCGCCGTAGAGGCGTCCATAGTTGCGGAGTACACCGTCCACGAGGACATCAAGCTCCGCGGAGGTGAAGGGTCGAGACCGGATCTCTTTGCCACTCGACATGGCAAGATCACGGAGTATGGCACTAGAGCAGCAGTCGGTGGTCAGCTCAGCAGCAGCAGCAGCAGGTCGAGGTGATGGTCACAGGCAGCAGTCGGTGGTCAGCTCAGCAGCAGCAGCAGCAGGTCGAGGTGATGGTCACAGGCAGCACTGGTCCCCAGGGTAGGAAGTTTCATTTTGGCCAAGACACATATATAGGGCCCTCAGAACGTGTCAGTGGCATACGTCGCCAGCAATTGGTCAGCCCTGGAAGCGTGATCGTGAAATGGGCCAATGACTGGCCCTGTTGTTGCGGTGCACAGCTTCCGCTACTTGCGATTGGCCGTATGCGGCCAGCGTCCCTCTTCCCATTGGCTGCATGTGCAGGGACCGTCACGGGCACACATCGGCAACCGCACGTGCAAGCTTCAGGCACGGATGCTTCAGTTGCAACAATGTACTATCACTGGCGCCTCCATGGCGGTGCACGTACACAGCGGGGGAGGTGCAGGCCTATACACCCTGCAGATGTACTCAATGGACATGCCAGTTCATGACCCCCCTTACAGTCACCTTGCATCATCCACCGTACACCGGCCGGAGCGGCCGGCCCATGAACAACCGCCGTGCCCGGCCATGAACAACCGCCGTGCCCGGCCATGAACACAACCGCCATGGCCGGGCACGGCGGTTGTTCATGGCCGGGCACGGCGGTTGTTCATGGCCGGGCACGGCGGTTGTTCATGGCCGGGCACGGCGGTTGTTCATGGCCGGGCACGGCGGTTGTTCATGGCCGGGCACGGCGGTTGTTCATGGCCGGGCACGGCGGTTGTTCATGGGCCGGCCGCTCCGGCCGGTGTACGGTGGATGATGCAAGGTGACTGTAAGGGGGGTCATGAACTGGCATGTCCATTGAGTACATCTGCAGGGTGTATAGGCCTGCACCTCCCCCGCTGTGTACGTGCACCGCCATGGAGGCGCCAGTGATAGTACATTGTTGCAACTGAAGCATCCGTGCCTGAAGCTTGCACGTGCGGTTGCCGATGTGTGCCCGTGACGGTCCCTGCACATGCAGCCAATGGGAAGAGGGACGCAGGCCGCATATGGCCTTTGGGAAGTAGCGGAAGTTGAGCACCGCCATGGCGGCGCCAAATATGTGATCTTGTCAGACGCTGCACCGTGATGTGTTGTGTGCAGTTGCGTCATGAGGGATGTGAGCGTGATTGTGAAAGGTCATATGTCATACAATATAGCATGTGTGTCCATACAATGGACATCGGTCGGCACACAATGGGCAACAGATGTGCATTTGTACGTGTTGACGTCGGGTTTGACCCTACAGACGTTGTTACATCTTCACAACTACACAGTACATCACGGCTGTGTGGCCAATTAATGCATCTGTTGTCAGTTTCTTGTTGTGTCGAGGTGACTACAGTGGTGGTGGTACACATGCATTCCGTGTATGTGATTTATACGTTCTGTCACCATGCATGTCATTACCGTATGCACATCATCATTGGTGGTGGCATTTGTGCTTGATGACATGGCGTGTGTAAACTTATCGTTTGTGTGCATGCAGTTGCATGAGTGTCTGTGATGTGTCTACGATACATTAGGGTGACGACTGAAGTTTTGTCAGTAAGGTACACATGTGATGGAGTTGTACACGTATGCGTCGTTTGTAAGTTGACCTAAGTTACATCTCTCTCCCACACAGGAGGGCTCCAAATGTGCATCGCCCATACACTCTGCTGGAGGATATGGTAGACGAGGAGGTGATTCGGAAATTCAGGCTGGATCGACGTCGGTTGCTGGAGCTTGTGGCTCAATTGTCTCCTCATCTGCAGCCACGTAGAACGTATCCTGGCTCGTTTACACCCACTGCAAAGGTCATGGCGGTACTACATTTCTTCGCTACTGGCACATTTCAGTATACAGTTGGAGGTGCCGGGGGTATGTCACAGGCCATGTTCAGCACGGTTCTTCGGGATGTGTTAACAGCTATGATGCTGTACAAGGATGAGTACATACATTTCCCACGTCCGGAAGAGTTGCCAGCTGTCAAAGCTGGTTTCTATGCACTGGGCCACATACCTCACGTTGTGGGCTCAATTGATGGCACGCACATCGCGCTCATTCCACCACGGGCACGCGAACAAGTGTTCAGGAATCGAAAACACTTTCATTCGCTGAACGTGCAGGTGGTGTGCCTGGCGAGCAACATCATCTCCCATGTGTGTGCAAGATTTCCTGGATCCGCACATGACGCCCACATCATGCGAACCAGCAATGTCCCACGACTCATGGCAAATCTGCCACCCGGTCAAGCGTGGCTTGTTGGTGAGTGTGCAGTGGGGACTCTTGTGATCTCTGTGTTGCATGGGGTACCCACCATATCTTGTTCTGATGTTTGTCTCTGTCATCCCCCTACATAGGCGACTCGGCTTACCCAAACCGGCCCTGGCTCCTCAGTCCCCTACGTAATCCGAGGACGGCGGGTGAAATGCGGTACAATGAGGCACATGGAAGGACACGGAGAGTCATCGAACGTACCTTTGGACTGCTCAAGTCTAGGTTTCGGTGCCTCGATAAGACCGGAGGGGCCCTGCCTTACTCACCAGGAAAAGTATGCAAGATCGTGATTGCCTGCTGCATGCTCCACAACCTGGCAGTACGCAATAACATTGAACTGCTGTTGGACCCTGAAGACGAAGGAGTTCCTCGGCCTCCCATCCCACCCATGTCGACTGATGAGGATAGTGGTGAGGAGGAAGGTGTGGACCAGAGGCGCCAGCTCATTGATCGCTACTTCCCTTGAATGTGAGTATGTACCTCTAGTGGCGGTTGACAATGGCTCATGTATGTTTTCTGGTGTTGTGTGGATATGGGGTTAATCAGCTGGGTGTGGTTTGTGATGGTTGCACATGTGTGTCTTCATGTCTTTGGACATAGGAGTGTCCATGATGTGTGTGCTCCCATCCCATGCTTGTGTGATGGTTGTCGTTTGTGTAATGTTGCTGTGCATTGTGTTGTGATGTGTGTGAATCTCTTTAGTGACGTGTGTTTGCTGTCTCTGGTTTTCTCTAGGTCACTCCCGCAGCGCCATGATCATGTGCGACTATGATCCCTGTACCTGTTTACGTCTGTATCTGATGGCAATCATGTGAATAAACATGGAGGCAAAACATCATTGTGTGAGTAAATGCAATTTATTGACAGGTTGTGCTTTTGTGCTGGTGAATATTTACAAGTAAGTGGGGGTGAGGGAGTTGGAGTTGAAGGTAATGGCAGATGAAATGTCCGTGCTGACACCACATTGGGGGGTGTCAGGCTAGTCCAGCAGACCAGTGGCAATGATTGTCTATGTGGGACAGGATGGTTTGCAGGGTGAATGTCTGGCACAGGCAGTGGCATTGTCAAGGTCGTCCCCTCTTGGAGCGTGTGCCTGGCGCTCCAACACTGCTCTCAGCCACTTCCTGCCTCGGCCGCCCCCTCCGTCTCGGAGGTGGTACAGAGTCAGCTGGGAGGGCAGGTTGGTGATGGGCCACATCCGTCGCCAGGGGCTCAGGTGGTGGTGGCGGCGGTGGAGACGGAGGCGGAGGTGACGGGGGAGGCGGAGGTGACGGTGGCGGTGGCGCTGACACACTTGGTGGAGGGGGGGGGGGTTGTTCCGGCCAACCCATTCCCTCCACATCGTTGCCTGCTGGCCCATGATCACCAACATCTGGCCAAGGATGCCAGAGATCTCGCGCAGGATGTTGGTGTTGTCCACTGAGTCCTGGTGAACACGATCAGCGTTTGCCTGGGACCGGTCGTATGAGGCCTGGCACCTGGCAAGAGCTTGTAGGGACTGTGCCACTGGCTCGGGTAGCTGTCCCTCCTCTGACCGGCGGTGTGTGGCTCGCCTGATTGGCAGTTGTCCCGTTGCCTGTGTTTGTGGCCCACTCACCCTGCTTGTGTGTGGGGCCGTTGGACCAGCGTTGCGCGCTGGGTCATGCTGGGTGGCACCGGCAGGAGTCGTGGTGCTGGTGGTAGTGGTGGTACTGGTGGTACTGGTGGTACTGGTGGTACTGGTGGTGGTGGGGACTGTGCAGATCACAGAGACAGGTGCCGCGGGAGTCACACATGCGACGTTGGTCGGTCCCGGGAGTCCCTGTGAGCCAGATGGCCCTGGCTGCGTGCTTGGTCCCGCTCCATCCTCCGCCCCGGAGCTGCCTGTGTCGTCGTCAGCAGAGAGTCCTGTAGGTGTGGGAGGCGAGGCTGGCGGCCGGGTACTGCTTTCCCCAGTCAGTTGACGATCACCTGAGGGACAAGATCGAGCTGGTCAGTAATGTGGACAGTACATGGTTACATTGATTTGTAGACATTTCTGTTTCCTGTCGCACACACCCCACCCTCCACCACCACCACCACCACCACCCTCCCCGTGCACATGGGGGCCTGTTGGGAGTTGTAGTTTGGGCCTCTCACACACCCCACCCTCCACCACCACCACCACCACCACCCTCCCCGTGCACATGGGGGCCTGTTGGGAGTTGTAGTTTGGGCCTCTCACACACCCCACCCTCCACCACCACCACCACCGCCACCCTCCCCGTGCACATGGGGGCCTGTTGGGAGTTGTAGTTTGGGCCTCTCACACACCCCACCCTCCACCACCACCACCACCACCACCCTCCCCGTGCACATGGGGGCCTGTTGGGAGTTGTAGTTTGGGCCTCTCACACACCCCACCCTCCACCACCACCACCACCACCACCCTCCCCGTGCACATGGGGGCCTGTTGGGAGTTGTAGTTTGGGCCTCTCACACACCCCACCCTCCACCACCACCACCACCACCACCCTCCCCGTGCACATGGGGGCCTGTTGGGAGTTGTAGTTTGGGCCTCTCACACACCCCACCCTCCACCACCACCACCACCACCACCCTCCCCGTGCACATGGGGGCCTGTTGGGAGTTGTAGTTTGGGCCTCTCACACACCCCACCCTCCACCACCACCACCACCACCACCCTCCCCGTGCACATGGGGGCCTGTTGGGAGTTGTAGTTTGGGCCTCTCACACACCCCACCCTCCACCACCACCACCACCACCACCCTCCCCGTGCACATGGGGGCCTGTTGGGAGTTGTAGTTTGGGCCTCTCACACACCCCACCCTCCACCACCACCACCACCACCCTCCCCGTGCACATGGGGGCCTGTTGGGAGTTGTAGTTTGGGCCTCTCACACACCCCACCCTCCACCACCACCACCACCGCCACCCTCCCCGTGCACATGGGGGCCTGTTGGGAGTTGTAGTTTGGGCCTCTCACACACCCCACCCTCCACCACCACCACCACCACCACCCTCCCCGTGAACATGGGGGCCTGTTGGGAGCCATGGACATGTTAGTGTGTTGGTGTCCGACGTGCATGGGTTGGGGCGTGGGGGATGTTTATTCTCAGTTGTGTGAGCCTGACCATGTCGTGCTGATCGTGGTGCTTGGTTTGTACTCACCAGTCTCTTCTCCTTCGTCAAGGCCGTCTAGGCTCTCTGGGTGTAGTATCACCAGCACCTTCTCCTCCCAATCGGTGTAGGGTATGGGCTCCGGGGGTGTGCCACCGCCAGTAAGATTGGCTCTGGCGTGGTTTTTCGCTCGGATGCCCTTGACCCTGGTCTTAAGGTCATGCCACCGCCTCTGAATGTCGTGCTTGGTCCTCGGCACAGTCCCCGACGCATTCACCCGAGTGACGATCCTGTCCCACATGTGGTTCTTTTGCGCCACGGTCGTCTGCTGGACTTGGGCCCCGAAGATGTTGGGCTCCACACGGATAATTTCATCTACCATTACCCGCAACTCTGTCTCCGTGAATTTGGGTTTTTTTTTGGGTGCCATAGTGTGTGGTGCTCAGTGTGTGAGTTGAGTGAGTTGGGAGGTGCAGGTGTGTGGTGTGTGATGTGTAGGATTTGTGTGGTGGGTGTTTGTGTGGTAGGGTGGTGGGTGGGTGTCTTCTATGTGATTTTATGTGAGTTAGCAGTGTCTCGAATGGCCCTCTTGCTGGCAGCAATGCTGTGGTGCAAGGGATTGTGGTTGTGTGGGGGTGTCTTTTTGTAGTCGTGTCTCAATGGTTGTTGCGAGTCAGGTGGTAGGTGGGCGTGTTGACTTGTGTGCATTATTGGATAATTGGGACGTGTCATGGTGGCTTGTGCTTGGGGGGGGGGGGGCCTTGTCAATGTTCGTATGTTTGCTTAGGACTTGCGGTGCACTTTCATACATTTGTTAGGCGCTAGGGATGTTGTGCGTGTTGGCCTTCCGCCCTGATGCTGTGGTTCTCGTAGCATTGTTTCCGCCGCGGACGTGGATGGCTGTGAGTTCCGTGGTACGGGCGGATTTATCCTAATTGCGGCCACGGAGTATTCTCAGGTATGGCGGTACATGTTTTATTTTCCGCGGTCATTTCCGTCCGCGGCAGTGGTTGTTCATTGGACTCCGTCCGCCGCGGACGGACTTGGTTGTGTTCCGTCCACCGCGGACGGTGTTGGTTGTGATCCGTCCGCCGCGGTCGGAGTTTCGTGACATGAATATCCTAATCCCAACCGCGGTTTCTCCGCGGCGCAGCCGGGAGTAAAATTTCCCCCACCATGGCGGACAGTACCCATTTCCGTCCGCCATCCTAATCGGCCCCTATGTGTGGGAGGGTATACTCAGACGTGAGTCCCTTGCTCATTGCACCATCAGGATTCAAGCAAGCCGGGCCGAAGAAGGCTGTGATGCCAGAAACCGGTCCCCGGAAGCTTGTCTCCTTCCCAGTATAAGAATTGGCTAGGTTGTTTGGTTTGCCCTGTTCCCATCATGCACCAGGACAGGAACAGACTAATTTGCATATAGCCAGGTTCTGAGCTGGGATGGTGCTGATAGAGCAAGATTTCGCATATTACGCGACTTGCTTGAGTCATGAACCTCGAATCTGTTATAACCCGGTAACAAAATTATATGTTGTACTAATTTTCCTTTATTTTTGAATGCGCGTGTATCTTAGTGATGCTTGCCTATGTGTTTTACTAATACGATTAATCTGTGTACTTAAAATGGCCGCCGTTTGGAATATTGCTTCTGCGCATACGTTAGTCACACTCACGTGACGTGACGTAGTTGTAATTCTGGAGGGAAAGGGTGCGCATGCGTAATAGCCACAAGATGGCTGCTTGGGTAATAACGTGGTGAAGCTTGTGCAGATGCTCTCGTGTTATTGTGTATTGCACTAATATATAACTGCATAGTATATTATTATAGTGGTAAACCATAAGTACAAGATCATGATATATAGTACATACATTCATTTCTATGTTTTAATTTGTTTTCGCTTACTTTTCATGTACCACCATAACTGGGGGGTCTGAATGAGCCGAGAACCATCTTGAAGGTCCCTTCTGCGCATGTCGCGCAGCCAGAGAGAAATGTCCTTGAACAGTGGAACTCAGCCAGCTGGCAGAGACGGTCAAGATGCTCCTGAGAAAATGACCTGCGACCCAGCAGGACGGAGTTGTCTGTACCCAAATTGAAACATTTGTTAATATTCCATTGTATTCCACTGGCTTGTCTCATGAGAACCCCAAATTCACTAGGCGGATCCCTAGAATGTAAATTTAGGCTTACAGTAGTCTGTTCTGATTGGTGTGTTAACCTAGCCTACTTTGGGACCAATCAAAATTGGGGATTCTGACACTTTGCAACATTTGGGGGTGGTACACTGACCCAAAACAGTATATCTAGCCTAGGTTTAGCTAGAGAAATTGTCCGACTTGTCTGAATAGCTGACCTGTCACTGACCCAACGCACTCAATAGGTGACTGAATTTACAGAGCGCTGCGGAGCACTCTGTCCGAAATTGACCATAGACTTTTGAAGGTTTTACTAAACCTTAAGTGCTGGTGGAGCACTTTGCTGGGGAGTTCGCTAACCCAATCGGGGTTCTGACTGATAGCTGCAGAGAGGGTGGAGCGCAGGCGTTGCTTCCGAACTGCGGGTGCTGGTCGTGCCTTGGTGGTCCTGTCCTGATCCTAATCTGGGTTTCCTGTCCTGTCCTGGGGTGTCCATTCTGCACCTGCTGTCCCATTGATGACTACTATTCCTTGGGGTATTTCCTGTCCTTGACTGATCCGTGGCCAGGGTTGGTTTTCACACCATTCTAGGTAAATATATAGATAGGGCTGAGAACTCTATACTGCACCTTTCTATTTTCTGTCTTTGCTTCAATAAAGACATACCTTTGCACATGTTATAATTTCCATGTTTTCGCAATCTACTATATGAATGACCAATTGCATTTTTCATAGCATGTTCCTATGTTACCCTACCTTTTAGAGCACAATTCTCTCCATACTGTTTATGAATTTAGATGTGGTTCATAGTTTCTCCTGAATTCTATTCTTGAAATAATAATATTAGAATTATAGCGTGTTCCATTTCTCACCCTTCTGATAGATGTATAGGATTCCTAATTTTCCACTCAATTTCATGAAGTACGTCCCAATAGTATAATTCTAGTACATGCAATAAGTTTGCTCATTTATAGATGTCTATTCTTGAGTTTCAGTTTAAATCTACTTAGCGTGTTCCCTGTCGCACTATTTACAACTTAAATGATTGCCCTTACACTTTTCTTGTATGGTTATGTTCTTTTTGTTATCTTGATTGTCGATTGCCTTTTAACTGTAAGCCTAATACTCACAGAAACTGATTTCTAGATAAAACCTTTAAAACTTCTCAGTTGTCCGTGGTCATTTTATGAATTTCAAAGGTATTTTTAAAGTTGGGTTTTGTATTTTGTCTACTTTTCTTCACAGCTAGCTCCCTGATCCATTGTGGTCATAGGTACCCGTAACGGTGGATTGGTAAGTCAGGTACACTAGAATAGAGAAAAAGGAATCAGGGTTGCTGATGGTAGATTTGTGAGGTCGCCTGATTAAGGTATATGGTGAATTGAAATTTATGGGCCCGAGAACTATATGGTGAAATTGTTGGTCGGGAGACCCACGATCTCTATCAGTGCAATGAGCTAAAAAACAGGTGATGGATTAAAACCATGATCTCTTGACTTGGTAAGAGTATTCTGCATCATTCAGAAACTCTGTCCATCACCACCCCCTTTTCCAAAATCGATTTTATCCACACTATGTGTGGGAGGGTATACTCAGACGTGAGTCCCTTGCTCATTGCACCATCAGGATTCAAGCAAGCCAGGCCGATGAAGGCTGTGATGTCAGAAACCGGTCCCCGGAAGCTTGTCTCCTTCCCAGTATAAGAATTGGCTTGGTAGTTTGGTTTGCCCTGTTCCCATCATGCACCGGGACAGGAACAGACTAATTTGCATATAGCCAGGTTCTGGGCTGGGATGGTGCAATGAGCTAAAAAACAGGTGATGGATTAAAACCATGATCTCTTGACTTGGTAAGAGTATTCTGCATCATTCAGAAACTCTGTCCATCACCACCCCCTTTTCCAAAATCGATTTTATCCACACTATGTGTGGGAGGGTATACTCAGACGTGAGTCCCTTGCTCATTGCACCATCAGGATTCAAGCAAGCCGGGCCGACGAAGGCTGTGATGCCAGAAACCGGTCCCCGGAAGCTTGTCTCCTTCCCAGTATAAGAATTGGCTTGGTAGTTTGGTTTGCCCTGTTCCCATCATGCACCGGGACAGGAACAGACTAATTTGCAAATAGCCAGGTTCTGAGCTGGGATGGTGCAATGAGCTAAAAAACAGGTGATGGATTAAAACCATGATCTCTTGACTTGGTAAGAGTATTCTGCATCATTCAGAAACTCTGTCCATCACCACCTCCTTTTCCAAAATCGATTTTATCCACACTATGTGTGGGAGGGTATACTCAGACGTGAGTCCCTTGCTCATTGCACCATCAGGATTCAAGCAAGCCGGGTCGACGAAGGCTGTGATGCCAGAAACCGGTCCCCGGAAGCTTGTCTCCTTCCCAGTATAAGAATTGGCTTGGTAGTTTGGTTTGCCCTGTTCCCATCATGCACCGGGACAGGAACAGACTAATTTGCATATAGCCAGGTTCTGAGCTGGGATGGTGCAATGAGCTAAAAAACAGGTGATGGATTAAAACCATGATCTCTTGACTTGGTAAGAGTATTCTGCATCATTCAGAAACTCTGTCCATCACCACCCCCTTTTCCAAAATCTAGGGAAGTATTGGACCTGCTACTTCATCCTGAACCCAGGACCCCAGAGTGACTCAAAAAGCTAGTCTGCTGGCCTCCTGATCTGAGCCTCAGGGACATAAATGGCTCTCCAACCAGCACCTGGACCCAGCTGGAGCGAGTTCCTGAACCCCTAAGTGGTGCCTCTCAGGCGCTTGTGTGGCTAACAAGCTCTTTAAATCAAGCTTATGGCTACTCGAGACCAAGCCCATTCTCAATGAGACTGCGCTACTCGCACAGAAACTCAGCAGGAGCTGCCTCCAGTGAAGGAAGTGACCCGATATGGGTCACCCGGGTCACTCGCAACCACCTCTCAGCCTTCCATACAAATGAAGAGTTGGTCAGACAGTAGAGAATACAAACCAAGTTATTTATTAGTATTGTGCTCGAGCGGAGGCCAGTCTGACTAGCCTCCTAAGATGCTACAGAGGGGCTGACCGTCACCAACATTACATCAGATGTTATACATTTCCAATGTCCAGCGGGACCCGCCCATAACTGAAAATTTCCAGTTGGAGCATGTTAACAAAGGAGACACAGAAGATGAGCTACACTCCTGGAATGGTGTATGTTATCTCAGCCTCAAGGTTACTCTGTTCGTGCCCGCCACAGTGAGCATAAGAACAGGTCTATCTAACAAAGAAGGTATGAGAAGGCACATTCATGGATGCAGAGAGACAACGAAGCTCAGCCTTGGAGTAATCAAAAAAAATCGAAGCAGCTTTCTGCTGAGGCAGACAAAATGAGACAGAAGTTGGTTTTGATCATCACACAAAATGGCGGCTGAATGGAAAATGGTGCCGCAAATGCTAACTTAAGCATAATGCTAATAGGAGGAGTCGATTAGAAATATTTTCTAGTCCAACACCAGCCCGTCTCTTCTCACAGCAAGCATCGATCGCCGGTGGAGGACGGCCACTGCGAAGCAACGGTTGACTCATCCACAATACCCGGCTTGACCTCTGTGCCACGCAGACCACCACCAGCGACGCTCTCTTTGATCCCCACAACACTCTCACACATGAACAGGACTCTAGGCAGAAAACTTGCGAAGGTAAAACTTCAATGGAACTAATCTGGGACTGTACCCGATCCACGCTCCATCGAGGTTGGCCTGAACTTTTGATGTTGACCCGGTCCAGCACAACCAGATAGCTGCTTTTGGACCTTTGTGCTTTTGGAGCTATTTTCCACTTTATTCTTTAAAAATTCATACGGCCAGTTCTACTTGTTGGATTTTGGTCCTTTTGATCTTGTTTCAGTTATTAAATTAATCTTCATTTTTCTATCCTGGTGTAGGATTCTTTTTGTGTGATGCTTTCAAAATTGTACTATTTGAAGTGTTGCACAAGTTCTTTACACATTGTCCTCCAAGTTAAACCTGACTGTTTTCTGCCGAGCTACCAGGGGTTGATCACAGGTTAATTTGGGGTTGTACCTCAGGTGACATGGATTGTGGTTTCTACTTGACCAGGAATCACACCCCTGTCAACAGTAACCCAATTTCCTGCAGAAAGCATAAATGAAGCACCTTTTTTTGTAATACTGTGGTGCAATGGAAACAAAGATTTTAATAGGATCCAAACAAATCAAGTCACTTTCCTTGCTGATGCACAAATGATAAATATTCACTGAAAACTGATTTCCACATATTGTTATGTGTGTGCAATATCGCTTTATCAGTATACTTGTATGTCTGTGCCACTTTGGGGATCATTTCAATAGAAAATGTGCAGTCTTTAAATGACCCTGGGCTACCACACGATGGTTTAATTTCATTAAAAAATCGCCCGCCCATGTCCATTAATGCTAGGTCGGTTGCGAAAGTTTGTCTTTCTAAAAATTGGGTTGTAGTTCTAAAACGTTTGGGAAGCACTGGTTTACTTTACATCACATTTGCGCTGCTGCTTTGAAATTTATGGCTGCGGTTTCAGCTGAGACACCTGAGCATTCTAGTGAATCCAAAAACACCGAGCCATTCTGTATCCAGAGTTCCTGTTCTTGCGATGACCTTGAAGCTGTCAGGGAGGTGGCACTCAAGGGTGACAATGTAGATGTTTGTTTCTCGCACCATTTTTGCCCCAATTAATGCCTGTGCTTGCCTGTAGAGGGAATCAATGCCAGATCACAGACTTTCTCCCAGGGGTAGCTAGGAGTGCGTGCACATACGTGGGAGTGGTGTGTTTCTTTAAAGCAACAGAGCCCAGAGGAACAGGGGACTCCCCTGGACAGCACAGAGAAAGCTGAACGGAGGGACGGCGCGTATAAACACTTTATCCGATTACGTCCTGTGACCTGCTAGGGTTTCCCTAATACAGGCAGGGGAAAGTGAAAGGCAAGTCAGAAACACTTCCGAGCAGCTTATTTAGATTCCGTTCCCGGCGACGCCTCCTCCACGGCAGCAGCCCGGGCTCCAGGGGCTGGACTGGGACCAAGCGCGCTATCTCCCTTCCAGCTGAGTCATGGCGGCCTTTAAAGCCACACTGCGCGGACATTCCAGAGAGCACGCGGAATGCAGCGCCTGCACTGCTTTCAGTGCACTCCACGTGCGCAGCACTACACTACTAACTCGGCGAATCGTTAAATAGTGCGGAGGGGAGAGTGACTTCATCGGTTCTGTGCCCTCCTAAGAATACACCTGTTTAACCTACCGCAAGGTGTCCCTTGTCAGGGGGTTGTCGCTCATAAAATGTCGTTTTTCTTTCCATTTAGGCACTTTTTATTTGATTTTTATACGTTTAATGTCATTTCTAGAAATACTGCCGTGCAAAAATAAAAGCACACCTGGATAAGCTGCTCACTCGATGTGGACCAACTAGTGCTCTGGTTGTGTGTGGGTTACTACCCGGGTAACTAGACTGGTTAACCCGCCACTGCCCGAACGTGGATACCAGACGGCTCACGCACCATGATAATAAAAACACAAATCAAAGCTTCACGTACCCGGGTCTCTTTAAAAACCCAGGGTTCCACCTTAAATGAAAACACAGACCCTGCACGTGCATTGGTATCTGTGTGAGGGGGGAGGGAGGCAGCTGAGGGAGCATGTCCTTATTTTCCTGGCAGTAACAAAAGATGCTTTGTGGTACATGTGCCGCTTTGGAAGCAATCCAGATTATGTAGAAAGTATGCGCTTCTCGACCTCCTTAATAAGGCGCCACCCATACACTCGGCGGGTTGAGTACCTGCAGCGGACAAGTATGTGCACCGTGCATGTTACAAGTTCGAATATCGATCGCGCCCGTTACATTTCTGCGAGCACAGTCAACGTTAGGAACCATCTAGCAAGAACTTGTGAAAATGTATAAATGTCTAGTGGAAATAAATACATTCAGGTCACGGGCTGACTGCACTTTCAGCCCAATAATATTCAACAACTGATGCCTGCTCCTGCAGGGGGTGAGATCACTTCCGTGGCCACCCTGCACGGCAGGAGGGACTCCTCGTCTACTTACCCCCGAAAAGGGGCATTCACTCTTTTCACCTGCTGCTGCAAGGGGGGTGCCTGTCACCCCCTGCTGCAGGAGGGAAGCTCAGCCTTTCAGCCGCTGCTGCAGGATGGAGGGGGCGTACCTGTCGCCTCTTGCTGCAGGAGGGAAGAACAGCCTCTCACCTGCTGCTGCAGGAGAGGGCTCAGCCTGTCACCCTCTGCTGCAGGAGGGAAGATCAACCTCTCACCTGCTGCTGCAGGAGGGGGCTCAATCTGTCACCCTCTGCTGCAGGAGGGAAGCTGAGCCTTTCACCCCCTGCTGCAGAAGGGACTCAGCTTGTGACCCCTTACTGCAGGAGGGGAGCTCAGCCTTTCACCCGCTGCTGCAGGAGGGAAACTCAGCATCTCACCTGCTGCTGCAGGAAGGGGTTCAGTCTGTCACCCTCTGCTGCAGACAGGAAGCTCAGCCTTTCACCCTCTTCTGCAGGAGGGGGGCTCAGCCTGTCACCTCCTGCTGCAGGAGGGGGGCTCAGCCTTTCACCTGATCTTCCTGCAAAAGTCAGTGTGGTGCATAACACGGTCTGGGGGGAGCTGTCCATGATCTCATCCTTCTCAGCAGCCCAGCCCAGCCTCCCTGCTTGCTTCTTCTCCCAGTGCGAGCCGCTATAATAACCCCAGCACTGTTATTCCCTCCTCTCCGGTGCAGCCTCCCCCCGCCCCCCTCCTGCACACTCTCAGACGGCGAGGGGGTACCGAGGAGTGCGGCTGCAGCACAGACACCAGAGCACCGAGCACTGGCAGGGAAGGTCACTGTCTGCCCGCCGCCTTCCCGCCTTGGCCCACCGGGCTGCCCGCCTTCTCTGCATTCACCCCTCGTAGAGCCGCGCATCCCGGGATGGGGAGTCCAGCCACGTGACCGGTCAGATGGCACACGGAACATCCAGCGCCTGAACGCTGCTCCAAGGAGACGAGGCGCTGGGACGCGAAGGGCTGCGCCACTCGTTCCCTGAGGGGGCGCGCCCGGAGAGGTGACTGAGGAGAGCAGAGTGACAGGAGCAAGGGAGGGCGAAATGGCCTCCCCCACCTCCTCCTCGACGCCGGGGGGCGGGGTCTCCCCCTCCAGCCAGACGCGCATCCGTAAGGTGGGTGCTGGGCTATTGGGTTTCGGGGCGCCGTGGGTGCCAGGGGTTCTGCATCCAGGGGAGCACAGAAGCATGACGTCTGTGTCCGTGACCTTGATTTAGTGACATTTTGTTTGCGGGCCCTGAGGGGAGTGGCTTGCTGTTATGTGTAAAAGATGCTTCTCTAGAGGGCACAGAGGTGCACAGGGAGTTGCCTGGTTCAGAAAATGCAAATGCCATGAAGGATGGTGACTCCTTGTGCATGCTTTTTTTAAACTAACTAGTATTTACTCATGGGATTCGTTCTAGCATTTATTCTATTCATAAGCACTCTCAATTGTTATTTGTGTGGGAATGGGGATCAAATATTTTTCCCACAATCCCACAGAGTGGTCAGGCTAGTCTAAGCTGTCACTGCCACTTAACTCCACAGGTGACTGCTTAACCTGCATAGCAGCTCCTACCTATACTTTACAATGCTTAATAGTGGGCTGAGGGTTGATCGTCTTCTAAGCGCTCACATGATTGGTATATAAAAGAACTAACTAAGGCCACTTAGATGTAATAATTTGCCCAGGCTCACACACTGTATGCTTTAGTGAAGAAGCTGTGATTAGAATCCGGGGCTGCTGCTCCCAGAGTTGACAATGACATCGACAATCTGTCATGTTGGCTTTCGTCGGTTTATACATTTTTTTTGAGACATTTGTGGTCCTTTTGTGGACAGGTCAAACTGTGTTTATATGACAGGGGAAATGAATAACACGTTTTTTTAAAAAAAAAAAACTCAATAAGAAATAGGACTTCGTCTTCTTCGGGTCTACAAACCCGGGAGGCAAGTGCCACTGACAAGGCCTACTTATTACCTGTTGTTTTTCTGTAGACTGATAAGTGTGCACACTCTGACAAAAAACTGACTCACAAAAGTAGAATATTGCTCTGCACAGGATAGTTAGCCCATGGGTTTTGCTAGTGCTACTTGAATATAGGTGAAAGTCGTACTCTTGAGTGGCAGCTGCAATCGCACCGCAATCAACAACTGCTAAAGACCAGGGCAACGCTCCAATGTGACCCTCAGGATTGTAACTCATTTCTGGTCTTTCAGCCACTGATAAGCCATGGTCTTCCCCAGCCTATTTGGAAATTACTGTTAGAATGAATGCCGAAAAGAGGTCACGACCGAGTAGTGTACAAAAGCTAGTATTGTAACTCTCCAGAAAGATACCAATGTGACCATAATGTACACATGGGCTGTTGAATGCATTTGGAAGCCAGTGACATCACAGGGTGGTGGCGATATGCTGCCATTTCAAAACCCCCCTTGTTGATAGCAGCTGGTTGTATCCCATTGATTGAAATCTCACGTCTAGAAACGCCCTGTGTATCCCACTGTTTTCCTTTCGTCATCAACTCCCCTTTTTCTTTTCTCTCTTCACCACTGTCTCTTTGCTTCAACCCTGACCATCTATATCTTCTCCTGACTCATTGATGTACCCACTTGTTCCACATTGGTCCCATTTTTGCTCTGAACCCGGATTCTGAACCAGCTCAGAGCCTCTGGGTTTAGTATTGGCCAGAACTGGTCCTGTGGTGCATCATTTCTGTTTACATCTCTCTCCTGGCCCAAAGCTGGCGCTGAGCTTCTCCGCACAGTGAAAAAATTACATCTGCAGCGCCACTCCCTTTTTGCCTCGCGGTGTCCATGCCTTGGGATGTGGTCTGCTGCGGCGCGTCCTTTCTTGGCAAAGTGCCTTATGATGCTATATTGGGCTATTAGTAATAATGTTGCATAGATCACCCACTATATCCTTCCCTGACACAGGAACACCTTGTTTTCAGTGCTCAAAATTACTTTTTCAGACCATACTTGTGCAATCCAGTAACATGCAGTGTATCAACACTTAAGTACAGCTCCCGAGATCCATACATTTGTTATAGAAATGCCCAGGAGTGAAAATGCAGCGTCATTCTAGCATATGCTTTAGTGGCCTAGTCCTGGAACTGTGGTGATTTCCCATCTGTGATAACATTTTGATTATCCCATTTGTGATGTCACGTGGGAGGTCATGAGCACTTTGTGGTGGGACTGGAAGTTAAATTAAGGTTGTGTAGCGACCATAGCTGGCAATTTGGTCTGCCCTGCACTGGGCCAGGGACAGACTAATTTGCATATAGCCAGGTTCTGAGCTGGGATGGGGCAGTGAGCTAAATAACGGTGATGGATCAAGCCCTGATCTTTGGACTGGGTAAGAGTGGTCTGCTTAATTCAGACACTCTGTTCATCACCACCCCCTTTTCTGAATCGTTTTTGGCCACTATAGGTGTGGCAGGGTATACTCAGACATGAGTCCCTTGCTCACTGCTCCATCAGGATTCAAGCAAGCCGGGCCGACGACGCCTGAAATGGCAGAAACCGGTCCCCGGAAGCTTGTCTCCTTTCTGGTGAAGAATTGGCTTGGTAGTTTGGTCTGCCCTGTTCCCATGATGCACTGGGCCAGGGACAGACTAATTTGCATATAGCCAGGTTCTGAGCTGGGATGGGGCAGTGAGCTAAATAACGGTGATGGATCAAGCCCTGATCTTTGGACTGGGTAAGAGTGGTCTGCTTAATTCAGACACTCTGTTCATCACCACCCCCTTTTCTGAATCGTTTTTGCCCACTATAGGTGTGGCAGGGTATACTCAGACAAGAGTACCCTGCTCACTGCTCCATCAGGATTCAAGCAAGCCGGGCCGACGACGCCTGAAATGGCAGAAACCGGTCCCCGGAAGCTTGTCTCCTTTCTGGTGAAGAATTGGCTTGGTAGTTTGGTCTGCCCTGTTCCCATGATGCACTGGGCCAGGGACAGACTAATTTGCATATAGCCAGGTTCTGAGCTGGGATGGGGCAGTGAGCTAAATAACGGTGATGGATCAAGCCCTGATCTTTGGACTGGGTAAGAGTGGTCTGCTTAATTCAGACACTCTGTTCATCACCACCCCCTTTTCTGAATCAGACTGGAACAGGGCAGTTACATTCTCACTTTACACAACATGTAGACGGGAGCTGCCCAAGGCACAAGTGACGTGTCTTCGAAGGGACTCGTTCATATGCTGTTGAGGCCTACCTACCTACATAGGCTACGTACATAGGCTTACCTACATGCTATGGTAACTGATGTAACTGTGTGCGACTTGTTCTTATGTAAAGCGCACTGATACCTCCGGGTCTAGCCAGCACCATATAAAACTCTTCAAATAAGTAAATAAGTAAATCAATAAATAAATAAATAAATAGGCTACGTACATTCCGTGATTTAATCACCCACACATAGTTGGGAGCTCCTTGAATAAGTATGAAGGTTACATCAAAGATTAAGGATGTGAAAGATGATTTTCTTAACATTCGAATAAATCGGGAAAGGGTAGAGGAAGGGTGGGGGGAGGGGTACTGTAGGTTTCCAGTTATGGAACTCCCTTCAGACCATCTTAACTGTGAATCTGATCTCAAGAAACCTGAACACTTGCCTTTTCAAGAAAGCTATTTTTTGCTGACTACTTTTTCCCTGTCTCTACCTTACTGTCATTTTTGGTTTCTCTAGCAACAGTAAACCTTTGGTGAATGTGTGCTCTATTAAGTAGGTACAACATAACATACAACATATAACATAACATAACATATCATAGCATAACATAGCATAACACAACATAACATAGCATTGGCATAACATAACATAACACAACATGGCATAGCATAGCATAACATAACATACCATAGCATAACACAACATAGTATAGCATAGCAGAACATAACAGAGCATAACAGAGCATAGTATAACATAGCATAACATAGCATAGCATAGCACAGCACCGCATAACATAACACAGCATAGAATAGCATTGCAAAGCATAACATAACATAAGAGTATTTAAACCATTTTTTCCCTAGAGAGCCTTAAATCTCCAACCATCATGAAACTAACATAGAGGCGTTTCTGGCTTATGGTTGTTTTCATATGGAGATTGTAAAACTACTGGACCCTGTGATATAATGTGATTCAGTTCTGCATGTTGTGTCAGAATATTGCATATACGTGTAGTACAAATAAATACCCTAGGACAGAAACCTGGCGTAATCACAACATATAACAACAAAGGTTCCTGAAAATATTCAACATAATTATTCTACGGGACACTCAATGTTACATATAAAACTAGGAAATGGAACAGGAATAGGAATAAGAACAGAAAAACAACCTTTTTAAAGAACACCATGGCAGGTGTACAATACCTTATATTATTTTAATTAGCAATGGATCTTATAAAGATGCCTAAACAGATAGTGCAAAAAAGACTTCGGCGCTCACACGTGACACACACAGTTTGTAAATAACGTTCAAGAGTGTTAATAACAAAAACGAAAGGAACTCCAATTGGCCACAGAAAGGTCTTAGGAGTCAAGGGCATTTTGACCCACCAGATTTCAGGATCATCATCAGGACTGGGGCATTTAATAGGCCCGAGCAGAAAGGATGCTGGCCAGTGGTCCTAGAGAAGCCAGGAACTGTGATGCGGTATAACGGAAAGCTCAGCACGCAGGTGAACACAGGAATGAGGCCAGCGGACCCTAGGGAAGGCAATATCATGGTTGTGTGGGCTTCATGGACCTTGATAGGGGAGATTGAATATCAGGATAGACTTGTAGGTCACGTGCTGGGGACATTAAGGCTAATTATAGCTAGAAGCAGAAAGGCATCTTGACTGGAAATGTGTCCGCCCATATTTGCTAAACTGAAAGTGGTCGGATCACATGACTCATAAAGCTATCCTCAATCCGCTAAGAGATAAGGTTGAACAGAAGGTGACGACAGATGCTTAAAGAATCCACTGAGATCCACTAGTTGGAAGCCAAGGAGGGGAAGTGAAACTAACGTACCCCCAGTGCAGATAAGAGTCAGCGACTCTTCTGACAATTTGGCTGGTTGAGAAGCAGGGCGTGCTAGGGGTCAGCAGCATGTTCAGCGCGTCCACAGGAGACGATGCAGCGTGGTCGTCTCTGAGATTGGGAATCTCGACTAGCCTAACTGGAGTACTATTTAGTCTTCTAGGAGGTGCAATATGTTGAGAAATCAATGCTCTAGACCAGCATTCTCCAATGTAGGTCCTGGAGGGCCGGATCCATGCCATATTTTTCAGATAACTACATTTATCTAAATGTGGATATGCTAAAAATCTGGCATGGATCCTGCCCTCCAGGACCAACATTGGAGAACTGTGGTCTAGACCATACTTTTTTAATATGTAGCAATTACTACAGCAGTTTCCCGTGTTGCTGCACTGAATAATTAGACCTTGCAGTTACCTAAAGTAAAGCCCTCCCGGTATTCAGCACTGTGACCGTCAAAGTCAACACAGACAACAAGACACAACCCCAGTAGGGATCTGAAAGCAGAATGTGGGTGTTCATCGTGGGTATCCGGGTACCTCCGTCCTGTCCATTGGGGTTACCATTGGTAGAGATCACTGGGGACAAACATTGCAAGGTCAATGTGATGCGTGCAAATGATCATACGAAATGTACATGCTCAAAGGTTACATCTGACGTGACACTGCAACAAATAGACCTAAGATGTCTGCTAGGGTGAAGTGATGTACAATGAGGGGACCGCGCCACAGCATTATCCCATAGGAACTGGAGGAATTGATGCACAACAGCTTTGCACTTAACTAGAACCTTTCAATGCCATTTGCTTACACAGCGGTCTTTTACCACAGGATCATGTAAATGGATTTCCCTAGTCCCACAAGACGCTAATTACTTCCTGTTTACCGCTGTACCTTTCTAAAGTGAACAGAGAGCCCATATTGACCCGGAAAGCCTGTTCTGAGTAACTCAGATGCAAGCACTAGATCTGGTACCTAAATACTCTGAGCAACGAGCAGCTAGTGAGCAGCAATACAACTCTACCGGGGTCAGCCTAATGCTTAGCTGGGAGGTATACAGGCTTCATATAGTAAATCTTAAAACAACAGGACCCTATTTACCATTCATTTTCGTCCCCTATTTTAGACCCAAGTTAATATAAAATGCGTTCATCAAACATTTGTTTCAGTCTCCTAAAGTGTGTGGACAGATATAGAGATCCGACGGTGGCCATCAGTCACCGGTGTCTTATGTAGACCCTACGACCCCTTGCAGTGACAGAAAGCTGATAGTTCCCTATTTACCTTGGCATCTGTCTGCTTCCAGAAAGTGCCATGTGGAACAGCGTGGAAGGCACAACAGTGCTACAGGTGCCAGGCCCATATGTGGGCCCACCCCTACCTCAAGAAGGTCGCACTTGGACTGGAGAAGTGACATGTTCGCAAATGCATAGCATTATGATGCTGTAAATCATACTACTTTATTCGGCACATTGGCCTTTTTAAAAATGTAAATTGTTGGTCTCTTTTGTTAGTATTATTTCCTTCTTTTTCCATGCATCAGATAGGGTTTATCGAAAATTGCACTTTTGGAATGGTTGACTTGAGTTAACAATAATGATGAGGCTGTTTTTCTCCTTTTTTCATCTAAAGTTTTCTTTCCCTTTTCGAGAAATGGTACTTACATCTGATTGGAGCACTAAATCATAAAAACTCAAAGAAAGACTTCAGAAAGGGTCTAAGGTGGGTGAATGATCAAAGGAGAGCACAGCCAGACATGTGGGGAAAAGGTTCAGGCAATGAAAAGACCCACAATCCCATCTAGACACACACCAAGAAAACCCTGTTCTGGTAAAGGGCTTAGTTATTCATACATTGCTGCTTCTTTGGCTAGAAGAATTTCATCTGGGTTTGAATACATGAGCCAACATAACCATGTTGCTGACCGAGCATAGGGCCAGTGGAGAAGATGCATTAAAAAGAAGGGACCAAGTTACCTTTGATTCTAGTATAAATAAATACATAGAGATGTTTTTAACAAAATGGTATACTATAATGTGGCATGGGTTTAAAGGGTATAATGTATTTTGTTTAAAGCCCGTGGAAAAGTGTAACAGTTTCTGTGGTGTTTGAAGTCGACTATCCCCTCCTGAGACACGGTCCTTCACACAGTGGGGCTTCAGAGAGTAGCTACCGAAGGGCGATTCTATCGGGAGGGAAAAAGGCTACTCATGAGGGAAGAGACCCTGTTCTGAAGGGGCAGACAGGCCCCACATTGAAGTAATATTAATTATGCCTGAAATGAGGGAAGTGGTATAGGTGGAGAGTGAAGAAGAAAGTGTGTGGAAATACGCAACAGATGAGAGATTTTGCAGGAAGGGGAAGCGAAAGGGAGCGTACCTGGACAATAGGGTAGAAGTTCTGTCCAGGGTGAGATAGCCACCTGGGGAGTAGGGAGGGTAATCCTGCTTGGGCAGGAGAGGAGACTTAACATGGACGTTGGAATCCCACAGAAGTGAATCAGTGCAGGATGTGTTTTGCACAGTGTAAATCTTTTCTGCAAATTTAAGTGGAAGCTGCACTCAAATGGATGGACCTTTGTCTTGAATTGAGGCTTAATATCAGTGAATCACAGGACCGCAATGACAATGAAGCACATGAGGCTCCACAAAATCGACAAAGAGGAGTAGATTTGGAAACCATGATGGTCAATTAGACTGGCAAATTTACAATCTCAAATCGTTAAAATTATTCCTAAATCAATAATCACCTTATAGAAGCATTGTTCGGTATAATTCAAGGCAAGTCAAAATAGCGGATGCTATTGAAAGATTTTCATATGCAAATTGAGTAAGGTGCAGTAACCCTGAAGGAAAATTCCCAAATGAGGATTGAAATGATGCCAGCGAAAATTAAGCGGTACAAAAGGGGGTGGTAATGGACGGAGCATCTGAACCAATCAAACACTCACACCGAGTCAAAAGATCTGGGTTTAATCCATCACCGTTCTTTAGCCCACTCAGCCACCCCAGTTCAGACATGGCTATATGCAAATCAGTCTGACCCTGTGCCTCATGGGAACAGTCCAGCCCGAACTGCCAAGCCATGCCTTCCCTGGACCGGAAACAAGCTTCCGAGGACCGGTTTCTGGCATTACAGCCTTCTTCAGCCCGGCTTGCTTGAATCCAGTAGCAAAGTGAGCAAGGGACTCACGTCTGCGCAAAACCTGCCACACTTATGGCGGCCAAAGCGGTACAAAAGGGGGTGGTGATGGACGGAGCATCTGAACCAATCAAACACTCACACCGAGTCAAAAGATCTGGGTTTAATCCATCACCATTCTTTAGCCCACTCTGCCACCCCAGTTCAGACATGGCTATATGCAAATCAGTCTGACCCTGTGCCTCATGGGAACAGTCCAGCCCGAACTGCCAAGCCATGCCTTCCCTAGACCGAAAACAAGCTTCCGAGGACCGGTTTCTGGCATTACACCCTTCTTCAGCCCGGCTTGCTTGAATCCAGTAGCAAAGTGTGCAAGGGACTCACGTCTGAGCAAACCCTGCCACACTTATGGCGGCCAAAGCGGTACAAAAGGGGGTGGTGATGGACGGAGCATCTGAACCAATCAAACACTCACACCGAGTCAAAAGATCTGGGTTTAATCCATCACCGTTGTTTAGCCCACTCTGCCACCCCAGTTCAGACATGGCTATATGCAAATCAGTATGACCCTGTGCCTCATGGGAACAGTCCAGCCCGAACTGCCAAGCCATGCCTTCCCCGGACCGGAAACAAGCTTCCGAGGACCGGTTTCTGGCATTACAGCCTTCTTCAGCCCGGCTTGCTTGAATCCAGTGGCAAAGTGAGCAAGGGACTCACGTCTGAGCAAACCCTGCCACACTTATGGCGGCCAAAGCGGTACAAAAGGGGGTGGTGATGGACGGAGCATCTGAACCAATCAAACACTCACACGAGTCAAAAGATCTGGGTTTAATCCATCACCATTCTTTAGCCCACTCCCACCCCAGTTTAGACATGGCTATATGCAAATCAGTCTGACCCTGTGCCTCATGGGAACAGTCCAGCCCGAACTGCCAAGCCATGCCTTCCCTGGACCGGAAACAAGCTTCCGAGGACCGGTTTCTGGCATTACAGCCTTCGTCAGCCCGGCTTGCTTGAATCCAGTCTCAAAGTGAGCAAGGGACTCACGTCTGCGCAAACCCTGGGGAAATTAAGCAGCAGGTGTCAGCAAGTAAAGCCTCTAAAGGCAGAACCAACTGAAGGTTCAATCAGACAACAATATTAGATTTGCTTGAAAGTTTAACTCTATGAGCAGGAACAAAATAAGCATTGGGTCTCAAGAGAGTGGGAAAGGGGCATCTGCTCTTGAAAGAGAAGATAGGAGTAGCTGAGACTAACTAACTCAGCAATGCACAATTAAACACATCATTTCTACAGTATAGAACAAGTCTCTACGGTTCCCATGAGGTGGAAACCAATCAAAAGTCAGCATTTCCTGATAGCATTTCTTTGCCCATCTTCTCAGACCTTGCACAAAAGAAGCTCACAGCTGCACAGCCTTCTGAAGAAATCTTTTACACCATGCTACTTGTTATCATCTCATCCCCGGGCTGGTGCAAAAAAACTCATTGTTTATCTTTCAGTAAAACTTACGTTGCTAAACAATTCTCACAGAAACGACAATAATTGCAACAATTATTACTAATATAAGTTGGCTCCTGAAACGAAAAAAAGAGTAAGAGAACCACAATGTTAGTGTGAGTAATTAAACTGAGGTCTACATTAATTGTGACTAACTTTATTTTAATAACTTTTATTGTTGTATTTATGATGATTTGTACAAACAGGGATCATGTGTCTTCATTCCATTTTTAAATGTCTGCAAGTGACATCTTTCGACAATCATAGATGACAATAATCCTGTTACATCACAGTGTCAATTGTATAATCCTCGGTAAATCTGCCAGACCCCCCAGATGTTCCTCCCTTTTTTGGGGCGCCCTCTTATATATCGTGCATTCTGCTTGCCAGCACCAGTCCAAATCGTTTTCCCACTCCTCTAGTGTCGGGATAGCGGCCGCCCCCCCATTTCTTTGCTATATTCCGTTTTGCCACCACTGCTGCTAGTGCTTGCCATTATTTTATATGCCTCGGCCAGTTGTCATTTCCCGCAGTTACCAGCAGGAACCATTCCTATGACTAACTTAAGGTACTTTAACTTTAGTTAACTATAACATGTGGATCACTAACTATGGTCATCTTAGCATAAAATCACACTATATATGAATATTTGTAATAAGCATTAGTACATTTGTTAAGCTAAACGAAAAATAGTGTCAGAGCGACAACATATGCTGCCTCTTTGGTGGGAGGAAAGAGACTGATTTGTGTGACAGTTCCTGGTACCCAGGCCCACAGAACAGTTCACACAGACATGAAGCATCACAGTTCTGTGACATCCTCCTACTTGGCATGACAGCAGAGGGCCAAACCATTCTTGAAAGCACTTTTATTACTGAACCTAGATTTACAAATGATGTCTGCAACATGGTGATACTGAATCAGGTCCACAGTCACACGTTGCACAGATTGTGACATTCACTCAAGGACATCTCCAACAGTGGAAGGAAATATTAGGCTGGGCATTGGTGTTTAGGTTGCAGTATCTGTTGCTTCTCTTGCATTGAAGTTCAAATCATCTTCTCCCTTATGTGCCCGAAATTCTCCAATCATTAAGTCCTTACTTAATTTCAACTTGATTTGTGTTTCACTTCATTTGCTTTTATCAGTCACAAAACGAAGGGCCTTATTACAAAACTTTGCGTACAGGGTTACTGCATCACAAATGTGACGGATATCCCGTCCTCTGTATTACAATTGCATTATATCCTATGGTACTTGTAATAAGGCAAATGGGACAATGTTCACATTTGTGACAGGGTTTCCCATCCGCCAAGATCGTAATCACGCCCTCAGACCCACTCCCAATTTCAAACTCATTCCTTTCGTTCTGCATCCCCAACAGTGTGCTCAACCCTATTCCCACTCTGAATTACCCAAAACATCTCACCCACCACAAACCAACACAAAGAAAATCATCATCTAAAAAGGTGATACAGATTTAAAGATACCTGCCAAACACCTCCGGCATTTACGCAGCTCGCAGCTGTAAATAGCTAACTGATAAATGCACACTTCGCAGTGGCTCGCTGTTCTAATTCACTGACCTAATTCTCACTTACACCGGGAACTTGATTCTCCCCCAACTCAGCTTCCTTTTTTGGATTTTTTTTTTTACTCGGTGGGTATGACATCATGCACAAGAATAGTTTCAACAATCTGTCAGGTGAGGCACCTGGCAGACTTAGGCAAAAAATATCTTGAAATTCACCTTTTCAAACATTCCCTGACACTTGGTATTTGAGTCTCTGCCAGTGTTAATCGAGCTATCACTTTCCAAAGCACTTTGCTTTCACACCGTCTGGAAGCTGTCTGCCAATGATCCTTGCTTCAAAGAATCCTTATCTAACCTTGTGGCAACAAGTGGTGAGCTGTGCTAAAAACATTTGCATAGAAGATTTCAACATCAAATAGAATCTTATTTCTAACCACATGAGGTCCTTTTGAAAGAAAAAAAAATTGTAATCTGTTTATCCCTACACAACACTAGAGACTTCCCATCCATTGCAAAGCGGATCACTTTGGTCCCGATTCACAAAAGTTTAGGACAGTAATTGTAATTGCATTTATATAGCACTTACCACCCCTGACGAGGCATCAAAGTGCTTTTGGCGAGCAGCATGCTACTCTGGAACCCAAAAAGGATTAGTGGTGAATTAGCATAGGGAAATATTAAAATAATTTCTGCGGTGGACATGTTTGTCTATTATTTGGATTGAAAAGGATAGTAGAGGGATAGAAAAGGGAAGGGTTTACATTTAAAGAGCGCTTTCTACCCCTGATGAGGTGTTGAAGCCCTTTAGCTCTTGCTACACAAAAAGGACCTATGGAGTGCAAAGCAGCATAAATGAAAACGTTGATCCACCTAAGTGAATTTAGTAAGTGCAGGGCCAAACAACACTGTATCGTGTAGCATGATATGATGCCCTGATTATACAAGAAAAGGGAACAGCTCTAACACTCCTAGGAAACCACACACAGCCAGATCAACTGAGGTCTTGCAAAGTAGAGGTGCCTGGCTTTGCATTGATACTAGTACCAAATGAAAAACGCGCAAACTATTGGCAAAAAGACATTGTCTGACATATCTATGTGATATTTGTAGATTATACAGAAATTACATACATTACTTGATTAACATTGGGGCAGTTGTCTGTCTGATGAAATTATTTCTGACGGGTGTGCCTTGAGTATAAATCTCATGCAAGACGGTGCTCACTTGCCTTTGTACAATGGTGCAACACCGAATCATGTTTAACATATCAGAAACACAGAATTATCCATGTTTGCACAGCTGGTGACATCAGGGCTGGACTGGCCGTAGCGGGCACAGGGTGTTTCCCCTGTGGGCCACCAGGGTGGGGGCCGGTTTTGGACCCTGGTGGGGCTGTTTTTGTTACCGGGGGCCGGTTGAATCAGCCCCCTGTAACAAAAGCAGCTGCAGTGTTTTCCATGCACCTGCCCCTGCGAGCAGTCTGACTCAATTGCAGCAGCGGCCCGTGCAGGTAAGGGCGGTGGGCTGTGTGCAGAGGATTTCGACAGACGAAGACAAGGGACAATTTATTAATAATGTAATTTTCCATTATGGTCGTCTCTCGAAATCCCCCCCAACCCGGCCCCACCGCCCACCACTCTTACCTGCATGGGCCGCCGCTCCTCAATTGCCAGGGCCGGTTTGCGTTCCCAGTCTGGCCCTGGGTGACATCTTTGGGTCATGGCACAGTCAAAATATCATACTGCACAATTGTATGCTGTTTGAGCAAGGCAACGCTGAAGATTTTTGAAGAGTTTCCATTTAAAAATTCTTAGAAAAACCGCCCTTCTTTATCTTAACCTGGCAGTGTCTATTGCTGCCAATTTATTCTCACTTAATTAGTCTGATTAGTGCATCATCCTCTGTAGCACTGTGCCTGTTATTCTTCCCATTACTAGTGAGAAAAATCCTTAAAGATACTCGAGCAGTCTAATCTTACAGAAATACACCTCTGCTACAGTGGATGACATCCCAACTCCATCACCATTGTAGTGGATGAAAGCTCTTCTCCAGAAGTGGATATAATTTTAACTCCATCTCTGCAGCTGTGGATGAAATGTCCACACCATTGCGGCATTGGGTGAATTCTCGATTCCATCTCTGCACCAGTGGATTAATTCCCAACCCCGTCTCTGTTGCCGTGGATGAAATTTCAACTCCATCTTTGTTGCGGTGAATAAAATCTCAGCAACATCTCTGCTGCAGTGGATCAAATAAATCTCCGTTCCATCTCCTGCAATGGATGAAATCTCCTATGCAGCATCACATTTTTCGACAAGAACATCACCAACTCCTACAACTACTTGGCATGAAGACAATGGATATACCGGAAGAGGTTCTGACAGAAGAGTGAGTAAATGAAAGTAAAGGAAAAAGAAAGAGGAGAGGCTAAGGAAGAACAACAGAGTGGGGGCAGAGAGGGAGATAAAGAGTAGTCATTTAGACAGAGTGCTAGCATGATGTGATCAATGCTAGAAAATGTGAGAGGCAGGCCTATCCTGTTGGACAGGGGTGCTCCAGACAGCTGCCAAACAGATGAGCAGAATTTCTGATGCCACAATCCTTTCGCTAGATGGAGGTTTAGTGACTCTGTGGTGCAGTGATTCGGTTTCTTGGACCTCAGAGGCCTAATAATTACAAACAAGTCACCAAGGGCTGCCACGTGTTGCTCTTTTGCTGTTTTAATTTCGTAATATTGTTATTTTACTGACCTCTTACGAAAGGAATTTTTCGTATTTTGTGATAAAACGCAGACTGAGCAGAACTGTTAACCAAAAGCAACTCGTATTGTACTGACCGAGCAAACACAATACAAAAAGCAAGCCGTCTTTAAGGGGCCATCCAGAGTGGAGATATTTTGTGACATCATTCACCGGATGTCCTCTTTATTTGTGGCTAAGGGGGACGGACATTTGGTTTCCACCAAGAAAGTTTTGAACAAATGGGGCTAAACCATGCGTTTAATAGCACATTTTAGAAGCAGAACTCATGGACATCTAGCGATTTAGAAACAATTCTCAGAATTCATGAACTATTCAGAAACTGCAACATTTGCAACAGTATCTTGGGACATTAATCCTCTGCAATAGCAAATACACTCATTTACCCATCGAAACATTGTGTGCCCCGTGCAATCACTGAATGTTCTTCAGATGAATATTGGTGCTGTGGTGCCGGCCTGCACTGGGACCCAAGGGGCTCATTACGATGCTGCCCGCCTTCGTTGCAGTGTATGGGACCACCCCACCCGGCAGACATATGGCGGTTCCACCACTGCAATTAAGATGCACCCGCCATACTGGTGGGTGCATCCAGGGCATTTAACTTTGCGGACGGTGCTGCTGGTTGCAGCCCCGTATGCAATGTCAAAATGCCATGCTGTGCATTTCCCTGTACTACGTGGCAGGCACCACATGCTTGGGTGAGAGCCCAGGAGTGCCCAGGGCTGCTAGAAGCACAGCTGATAGGCGTTCAGCCTTTAAAAACTCAATCAAGTTTTTACCTTCTTAAACATTGTTCAACATACACATTTATTGGTCAATAAGTAACCTAATTTTCAAGAACTGTTAACGTAAAAAGTGCATCAATAAGCATTCGTATTCAATGTTGCACAAAATCACATGAAAATATTATCAAATCATATTTTCAATTCAATCAGTATATGGTAAACACTACTAAATTAATGTGATTCAAAAATTAATATCCAACGTCCCATTGCATTTCGGGTTACATAATGAACCCTTCGTCAGGGGATTAATAATATGCAATCAAAAGTACATAATTTCATGGGTTGTCGATTTCTTCAGTTGTGAGTTCAACAGGATCTAAAAAACAGCAACAAACAAAACTATATTGTGTTCTCACATATATACAACAGTATATCATAACATACTCGAGGGTAACACCGAAGGAAAACTACCAGAAAGACAAAACACCGAGAAAAAGAACCCAGTGTCTAGGAAGACGATCAATTCGTGTTGGTGTGAAGGTAACTAATAAAGAATAATGTTTCAACTTTTTATCTGAAAAAGTATAAAGTGAAAGGTAAAGTGCTCACATTATTATAGAAAGACCGAGTAAAGTTATCAAGCGGAATAGCATGCTAGTGCCGAATTTGTGAAGTGAAGAATTCTCGTGTTGTTATAGCTAATGGTCTATCACCACTTGGAAAAAGGAAATAACTACATAAACAGTAAACAATGCGTACTCCTGGGCTCTCACCCGCGTGTTTATTAATTAGGAGGGGGTTAGGCACATTTCCCTCACTCTAGAAAGCACGCTAAGATTTTTCAAAGGACATATAATTATATCTTTACAATTGATTACGGAGTGCAGATCCCCATCTAACAAAGATTTCAGGCACCACATGCTGCCTGCCACGCGGTGCAAAGAAATGCAGGGGGGTATCATGGGTATCCCCTCAGTGCACAGCTACCTCCCCCCAACACAAGGGGGGCCTGTACGTGCCCCTGAATCCGTTTCTGCCTGTCTTTTCGTGGTGGGATGACCGCCGCGAAAAGACAGGCAGAAAGGGATATCGTAATCCCTACAGCACCGCAAGGCACCACCCACAATGTTGCCATATATTTTGGTTCCGCAAAGCGGGCAGAAAAGGACCGCCTTGCAGAACCGTGGTGGACGGTCTTTGCGTCTGCCATGCTTCCCTGAGGATTCCCCCCACCATAATAATAGAGTTGTGAAAAACAACAAAGAGGCCCGACCGTGATACGTCAGTAGCCTTATATGTGTAGTGGATTCCACACCAACCACGCGTGTGGCCGCTCGTAATATGGCCTCTTTGTTGTTTTTCACGACTCTATTATTGTGTGGTTGACTAACGGAACTTACAGATTCAAGATTTGAGAGGGACGCTACTGTTGCTGATATAATTTTTCCGGACCTAGCGGCTATATTCAGTGGATCCCTTTGCAGCAGGTCACGATCAACAGTGTATTTTTATTGGGAAAGCCAGACCCAATATATGAATACTTTGAGTGGACATCAGGTTATCAATCTCATTAGTCGCCCATCTTATTGTGGATCCTCTGCATACAACATTGTCATTTTGCCTTGAGAAAGCTTGAGTACAGATGAGTACAGACGAAACACGTGTTGGCTTCATTGTTTGCTGGGAATTTCTTTGAAATCAATAAAAAGAATTTTTCTACGGCAGGTGTTCGTGGATTACCTTTTATGCTCTGCACAGTACTAAATTGGTTATACTCGCCTCATGACTATATGGATGGATTAATTTAGACTGTGATGAACAAATGTCCACTAAATCTATTTTGGATTCATTTAAATTCAGAAGGGTGTGCTGTAATAGCTTTTTTTTGGATGTTAATATGCATTTTATTTTATAACGTGCTGTGAGCACCTTTTGGTAGTAGGTGTCTTTAGCTACCTTAGCACCCTGATAAACTTACAGCATAATAATTTAACAATTATTCACGCTTGTCATTGCCATTTCTTTCAGCACTGTTCTTCTTGATGTGCAGTCTTTCCCTGTTAGGGAACACTACTACCTATCTTTGGGCTGTTGATTCTCAAGTAGTCAATGATGGTCACTAATTCCCAACGACCATTACCCAACTACAATTGTTCTAAATTGGCTTGTGTAGACTACAAGCCATGCATTTGGGTTTTGAGACATTTATTGATAGGCCACTTCTTTTGCATAACTCAAAAACCAATTAAGAATTGTTTGTTACCATATAGGTGTTCGCGAGACTGTGAGAGCTATGACTGCAAATGCCTAATTGTGTTGCCTGCCTCATTAGTGAATCACTTTTACAGTTCTCCAGAAAGCAAGAACTTGATTAATATAAAAGAGAGCCACCCCACAACCCTGAATTATGCTCTGGTTTACGGAGGGAAAAAACTTGTATTGTCATAATCCCCAACCCATCTGATGTTGGCATCGTTGTTATCTGGCAAACAAATGAAGACATGATGAGCAACTCTATAGGGTTGAGTGTGTTCCAAATCAAGTGCAGTGGGATGTTATAGAGGACAACCCTAAATTCTTAACAAAATAAATACAAGTGCTCCTGTCTAGGAGTTACATATTTCTCCACCGTCTAGGAGTTACATGTTTCTCCACCATCAGATGGAAACTAAACACCTGGGGCCTCATTTATGAACAGTGACGCATCGCTGCGTGAAAACAGCGATGCTTCACTTTTCACTGCGCCCTCCTTGCGAGACCAATGATGCATCATATTTACAGTATGACGCATCATGGCGCAAGGAGTTACAGATACGTCAGTATTTCTGACGTATCTTTATGGCGCAAAAGTGACGCATTGCTGAAGTGTGTCACAAAAAGGACGCAACTCCAGCAATGTGTCCTTTCACATGGGGCAAGCCCCATGTGAAAGGGCCTGCGTCAGTCTTACGCCTGCTGTGAGGCAGGCGTAAGAAATTGACGCATTTGTGTCCTAGAAGTGACTTCCATCACCCTTTCTTGCGTCAAAACACCCCCCATGCAAACATTATACTTGGCGCAGGTATAATGTGGCGCAGGGGTTTACAAAGTGACACATCTACCTAGATGCGTCACTTTGTAAATATGGCGCAACAAGGTGCATTTTTTACACCACTGGTGCACCACAAAAAGTGACGCACCAGCTGCGTAAAAATGACGCATAGCCTCATAAATGAGGCCCCTGGTCCACTGTGCTTATTTTATATGACCCTAGCTTGGCAGTGTGAGATGTTATTTTGAAATGTCCATCTTTCAAGTCTTGGTGGCTTGTTAATGAGCTGAGCTGGCTGTTGCAATTCTTCAGGCTCTAGCACAGAACCCAGAAACATTATGTCTCTGCAGCAGCACATCTTATAGGCTATTATAATCTTCCACGGGTTTCATCATGACTAGTATGGCCAGCCGGCCTATAGATTGAAAAATCATGCCTAGCATATAAACTGGATCCCACAAAAAATCTCGCCATAAATTGGGTGAAAGATTCTCTACCTGGTGAGGCCCATAAAAATTCATGGGCAAGGGAATATTCCACTAGAATCCCTGCTCCACAACGGAGTGGTTGAGAAACTGCAGGGTGTCGTTTGTGGACTTTCAAAATTGTGTTTTGAAGGACCGGCGACATGAGCACTATTGAATGTACCAATAGGACAGCTTGTTAGTTACAGCCTGAAAGTAGCAAGTGCTATATAATAAACAGGTTATTATCATTATTCGAGCCAGTGCTCATGTATGATATTGTCTTATTCGGGAGGGGCTTGGAAATGTAGTGTGTTATGACATTCTATGCTAAAAGTTGTTTCTTGATTGCTTTTTGGTGTTGTGAATAAACATGTTTTTACGCTGTATTCTACCGTTCAAGAGGCATATGCACTGGGACAAACATGCCTGATAAAGACCAATGAAATTAACCCATTGTTTTACTTGAGGCCAAAAAGTTAACCATTGTTAGCAAAAGTCGGGTGACAAAACTTAAATGAAAAACAAACGATAGATTTGCCTCCGTTGGAGGCTCTGATAAGAGCTTCTGTCTTATGCAAATTGTGCTTCCTCAAAATGAAAAGGAACGCTCTGATACTGTACTTTCAAGTACAGACATGAAAGGCGTAAAGATACGGGTACAGGAGCGCTATACTATATTTTTAGTTTAGTTATTGCCACTTTATTTGATTTTAAGTGAGGTATAACCATTGACACTGAAATTATGCAGCATGAGAGCGCCAAATTATGCGTCAGGGATGAGTAAATTATACAGCAAGAAAAGGCGAATTATACGGCATGATGTAGCACATTTTAAAATGTATTACGTCATTATTTTGTACTTTTTACACTTGTTAATACTGTGCTGGCATTGGGTGCACCTCATTAGTGCCAGTCTAATACCAATATATAGCAATAAGCAACAGAACGGTGACCAGTCAACCTTTGTAAAAGGCCTGCCACTGCGCGGTAGCACATGCTGCTCTGTTTTTAGCAACATTTGAACCATTTGAGTAAGAAACATATTTTTGTTGTTGTTTAATTCTGCAGATTATGTAGTAGATGATGGATTACGAGGCGAATGCAGCCAATTTATAATTATACGAAAATCGCCGCAGCCACACAATCACATAATTCCAGTGGCTGGATATAACTGAGGATGGTTACAATTAAACAGACAAGTCACCTCTTCCTGAGCTGAGAATTTTGTTTAGTTTTAGAAATGTATAGTCAGGTCCACTGGAATTATGCAGCAAGGAGGCCAAATTGTTATGTTATGTTATGTTATTTATTCTTTTATATAGCGCACGGCTACTCAAAAAGAGTGTCCCGGCGCTTTATTGGAGAAGGAAGGCTGCCATACAATAACATAACACAGATAAAAGAGAGAACAGGAATACAGGAAACAAACAAACAGAAAAACCGGCTACTGAGTAAACAACCAGGTTTTCAAACCCTTTCTAAAAGCAAGGAGACTAGAAGCTCCCCGGAGGGCAAGCGGCAAAGAATTCCACAGCTGTGGTGCCAGCAAACCAAAGGAGCGGCCTCCCAGGCGCGCTCTCTGTACACGCGGGACAACCGCCAAAAACAGAGATTCTGACCTCAAGGACCTGGTCGGTTGGTAAAAGACCAGTCTCTTTTGAAGGTATTTAGCTCCCACCATGTGGAGAGCTTTGTAGGCCAGAGTCAAAGCCTTGAAGGCAATCCGTTTCCGGATGGGAAGCCAGTGCAGAGTTATCAGCAGGCCAGATGCACTGGCCCGCCTGTTTAATCCAAAGATTGCTCTCGCGGCAGCGTTCTGCACCACTTGGAGCCGCTGCAGCAGGTACTCTGGAAGGCCCAGGTAAAGAATGTTGGAATAATCCAACCTGGACCCAATCAGAGCCTGCACTGTCACTTTCCTGTGCTCCTCGGACAACAGGGGGAGGAACCTCCGCAGCATCCTAAGGATGCCGAAGCAGGTGCCCGCCACCCCCAGGATCTGGGATTTCAATGTTACTCCATTGTCCATCTTGACCCCCAGATTTTTAGCAACATGAGAAGAACAGGATGGAGGAAACATATTAATCGGCCACCAGGCCTGCCAGTCTGGCTCTGTGTCACACCCGAAGAAGAGTACCTCGGACTTATCGGAATTGCACTTGAGGCTGTTCAGATGGAACCAGTGAAAAACAGCCCCAAGGCAATCCCGGATACTCTCCTCCACAAAGTCTCCTCCTCTCTGACAAGAGAAGAGGAGCTGGGTGTCATCAGCGTAAGACACGATCCGGGCGCCATACGACTCCGCCAACGCCGCCAATGGGGTCATGAAGATGTTGAAAAGGGTTGGGCTCAAAATAGAGCCCTGTGGAACCCCGACTCCCAGAGGCGGCATCACGGCGGAGTCTGGTGGCGCCCAGACCGTTTGCCGGCGGCCGGCTAGGAAGGAAGAAAACCAATCGAGCACCGTCCCCCGTAGACCTATCTCAAAAAGTCTTGCGAGAAGGCCGTCATGGGGGACGGTGTCGAATGCCGCCGACAAGTCCAGCATCACCAGCATGACTTTGCCCCCCGAGTCCAGAACACCCTTAATGGTTTCTGAGACCTCAAGGAGCGCAGTCTCTGTGCTTAGATGGGGACGAAAACCAGACTGGGTAGCGTGCAAGATCTCATTGGTTTCAAGAAAGTTGGAAAGCACAGCCTGAACGTGCTTTTCCACAATCTTCGAGAAAGCCGGCAGCAGAGAAATAGGCCTGTAATTGACCGGGGCCTTCGGATCCAGGCCAGATTTTTTCAACAATGGAATCACCATCGCCTGTTTCCAGGCTTGCGGGACCACTCCCCGACTCAACGAAAGATTTAACAGCGGGTTTGCCAGAGGGTTAATCACCTCCGCAACTTTCGCTAAAAATTTAGCTGGGCAAGGGTCGAGGGGCGACCCCGATTTAAGATTGCCCATTATCGCTAAAGAGTCCAAGACAGACATCGGTGGAAACACATTCAGCGTCGCAGCTGGCAGAGCCGGCGGGAATAAGGTAATCTCAGGATTAGTCTGGACCAAAGGTCCAGGCGATGGAAAAGAATCCTGTATGCATTGAATCTTGCTCGTAAAGAAATTAGCAAGGTCCGAAGCCCAGGTGCCAGAAGGTTTATCATCCGAGGTATTAGACCATGGGGAGATAAATTCTCTCACAATGGAGAAAATCTCCTTGCAGGAGTTAGAAGCGGCTTCTATTCTCCTAGCAAGATATGCTTTCTTTTCCAGGCGAATGTCCCGGTGATAAGCTTTGACTACCGTCTGATAGGCCAGCTTAGCTGCCGTATCATAATGCGCCCGCCAAGCTCTTTCGGCTACCTTACACTGCTGCCGCGAAGCCGACAGTGCAGCGGTAAACCAAGGCGCAGAGACCCGTTTCGGTGTCAGGCGTGGTGTCAATTCCGGGGCCAGATCATTTAGCCTGTCTAGAAGCCAATCTTGCAAGGTCTCCAGATCCCTGTCCAGATCGCCCGAGAGGGAACACGGGCGATCCACAGTGGCCTGGGCCAACGACTCTGGGGTCACTCGGTGATAAGCTCTATGGGCACGGCCCTGTTGCTGTGCCAAGGCAACCCTCGGTTTAGCTATGCCTTTGATCGTATATTTGGCAAGCAGATGGTCTGACCAGAGTACAGGTGTAATCTCAATCTCCTCAAGAGGGGAAGACAAGAATACCTGGTCCAGAGTGTGCCCCTTCTCGTGCGTAGGCCCCAGCAAATAAGGGGTCAGTCCCAACGGGGTCATTGCCTCGGAAAGTTTGATGGCCGCAGGGTCGGATGGATCATCCATCCGGAAGTTAAAATCTCCTGCCACAATTATGCAACACAGTTGAGCAAATTATGCTGTAAGAAAAGGCAAATCGTGCAGCATAATGCAGTACATTTTGTGATAGTATTACTTGAGTATTTTGTCATTTGTACACTTGTTAACACTGTCTGGGCATGATGTCACTCATTAGTAAAAGTTTAACACCCACATATAGCAATAAGTAACAGATAGATAAACGGTAAACCTTTGCAAACGGTCTTCCACTGTGCAGCAACACATGCAGCTGTGTTTTTGATAACTTTTGAACCGTTTGAGCAATTCTTTTTGTTAAAATATGCAGATTATGCAGCAGATAATGAACTATGTGGCAAATGCGGCAAATCTATCATTCAGCGAAAGACGAGCAGCCACACAATCACATAATTTCAGTGACCCTGTGTATAGTATGAGCAATTTGTCTAAAAGGAAAATGAAAATGCCAACAACATTGCCATATATATTGATGATGTAGGACTGTCATTGTTCACTATAGAGAAAGCAAGGGGGGTTTGGAAAAAAGTTGATCACATTCTGAATTCTTTCGGCAGGTAGTGTAAATTTGGACTTATCGAGGGTCGTTCCGTGGCTGAATATCGGAAGGTGAAATTAACCCGTGATATAGCCAGGATCCATCATTTGAAATATGATAAACAAACAGATTGTGGCCCAGCTCCACAAAAATAAGATGCTATGTTTTCCACGGGGAAAGAAGTTTCCATCTTAAATGTGGGCAGCATGTAGAAGGTAGCCATCTTAAATGTGGACAGCATGTGGAAGGTAGCCATCTTAAATATGGGCAGCCTTTATTTTGGCTGCGGGTGCAGATTCGAGGTCAGGGCCTGAAGGCCAAAGGATAGTCGATCAATGGGCACTGATCGGGTCACGTCTCAACCAGTGCTGAGATGGTACATATACGCTGTTCTGCTAAGCTTGGACACCATTGTGGTGTGCTGATTACACATTGTTTGGCAAACAATAGGGAGTAACTTGATTGCTATACCGACTCATTTCAAGATCTGGCCTAGGGACAGCTTAAAATGTATTGCAAGTATCATGTAATATGTAATAAAAAATCATAAATATAAAAATCATACTTAAATACTATACTGAGAGTCTTCTGTCATCCTCTTCATCAATGTGTCTGTTCAGCTGTGGTTCACATTGTGCCTCCACCTACCTCAACAAGCAGCATGGGGCAGTGTGCAACTTAACCCAGCCACTGCCACTCTTGCCCTCTAAATGTAGGCTAATTTCTTAGTCACATGTGCAAAGCCACCGAAAAAGAAGAGCACTTCAGTTTGAGAGCTGTTAGGCAAATATTTCACTTCAACAATATTTCTTTTTCAATTATTTATTACAAAAATACCTGTCCTTGTGTGTTTCAACAATGTCTTCAAGTTATAGGTGAGGGGAAGGGTTGAGTTAGTGTTATGTTAAAGTATACGGTCAGAGGTGAGGTTTGAGTTAGTGCTAGGACTAGGAGTTTTGGTTAAGGCAATTGGTAAGGTTATGGGTAAAGGTTAGGGAAAGATTAGCATTACTTTTAAATTTAGGGTTAGATATGGATGTATTTACGTATAAAGTCCTATTTTTATCATCCAAGTTAGGGACAGGTTTAGCATTAAGGCACTGGATAATTTGAGGATTAGAGTTAGGGTTGTGTTTATGATTTGTGCTTGGGGTTGGATGGGTGTAAGGACAGTGTTTAGGAGTTTCTTCAGTCTGGGTTTTTCATAATTGCTTCTTTAACGTATTACAACATGTTTTATTCTTCATAACAGGTTTCCCATAATAACTTCTTCATACATGCATTTCTTCAATTCTGCATTCATCATTGTCACATAAATCCTTCCAAGATGATTTACTTGGATGAATGTTCTTGTGTGAAGCCAAACATACCAGTAGCCATCTCAGATGTCTGTTTCTGGAATGCCTGGTGTGATCCCGGGCAACCCTTCGAAGTGATGCTTAAATCTTTACAGCTATAGCACAGCTCAAGCCTGGGATTTCTACTCACTATAGCAACCAGGCTAAATTTGAGGGCAGGATTGGGATTTTTGGGATGCAAAATTAGCAACTGTCTTCAGAACTCAGTTGCAGATGCACAGGCTTTAAAAACTGAAGTGATGTAAATGGGCATTGACAAGTCTTGTGGAATACTATTTATTAAATATCTTGCTAGCGGCGTGACAGCATCCCGGTTGTAGGAGCTCGCCCACTAGAATCAAAAGAATCACCCAAGAATATAGGAACTTCTGCCTCATCATATTTATAAAAACATTTACACAACCCAAACAAGTGTTTCACAAACCACGTCTTGGATTATATTGAGTCATAAAAAGTTAACATAATGTGTGTTTTTTGTAAGCAGGACCCATTTCCCTGGAAAACGTATATCTGCAGGGATCCCTCCTTGACATTGCTTTTGCAGATCACACGAACGTGTATTACAAGTCGACATGATAAATGCTAAACTACAAAAACAAACAATTTTTCGCCATTCCAGTAGAGGGCAGTGGCACAGTCTGTCTGTTCTGCGCGCTAGGTGACGGGCCGGCAGAATAAATTGTATTGTAATTGCATTAATATAGCGCTTACGAGGCGTTATATATATATATATATATATATATATATATATATATATATATATATATATATATATATATATATATATATATATATATATATATATATATATATATATATATATATATATATATATATATATATATATATATATATATATATATATATATATATATGATGTGTTGCCATCAGCAGCATGGAATCTAACTTAGCCCAGCTCTTGTAAGCAAACCAATGGGCACAAAGCAATGGAAGTCCTTAAACGATATTTACTAAGTCACATAAAGAGACCTTATGTGTCCCTGCATGGCTTAGTAAATCCAAAGTACTGCAAGCAGTGGCGACTGGTGACCTTTAAAAGTGGTGAGGCGTAATCCTTGGCTGGTATGCCAGTAAGCGAGCCGGACGCATTCTCAGTGGGTTCAGGAGGGGGGGTTTGTTCAACCTCCTTCTTATTCTCTCACTCATCCTCACTCAGACTCATTCACCTACTCTCATTCACGATTGCACTTACTCACTCATTCTCACTCTGACACATTCAGTCTCCCTTAATTCTGTTCATTTTGATTCACTTTATCGCACTATAACTCACTGTCTCATGCAGTCTTGATTGTTCTGACTCACTCAGTCTCACTCAGTTGCACTCATTCTCACTCAGTCTCATTCACTTGTTCTTCCTGATTCACTCAATCCCACTGATTCAGATTCACTCAATGTCACTGACTCACTCAAACTCACTCATTCAGTCAGTCATTCTCTGCCTCACTGTAACTCACTCTCCCTCACTGATTCACTCAGTACCACTCATTCTCATTCATTCAATATCAATCTGACTCACTCATACGCACTCAGTCACACTCTTTCACACTAATTTCCATACATCCTGACTGAAGCTCACTCCAACTCATTCAGTCTCACTTATGCTCACTCAGTCTCGCTTAATCTCACTCTGAATCACCAAGTCTCATTAAGTCTCACAGTCTCGCACACAGTAACACTCAATTACACTCACTGTCATTCTCCTTCACTCTCATTGATTCTCACTTATACACGGGCGCTTCCCGCATTTTTAGCATTGCGGCGGGCGGTGCTGAAAGCACCGCCCGCCGTAATGCTAAAAATGCACGTTGTGCATTTCAATTCACAACATGACAGGCACCGCGAGGTGCCTGTCATGTTGTGCATTGAAATGCAGGGGGGTACCATAGGTACCCCCCATGTGCACCTCCCACCCCCTGGAGTCCCTGGGGGCCCACAACGGGCCTCGCAGGGGGACTCGACATGCCTTTCCGTGGCAGCATTGAAAAATGCCCATCATAATATGGCTGGCGGTGTCTGATAGACACCGCCACCATAATATTCCTTTTCCGCCCCGGCCGCAAGGCGACCGGGTGGAAAAGCGGCGGACTGTCTTTCCGTCCGCCGAGGTCCCCCCCGCCATCCTGATATGGCGGGGGGAAAACGAGTGTGGATGTTGGGTGGATTGCCCCCGCCAGGCTGGCGGTGGCTACCGCCAGCCTGTCGGGGGCAATCCGCCCAACATCATAATGGGCCCCTTAGAGTAGAGAGTAGTATATACACAGATCCGGTATGTATAAGGGAGAGAAAAAATTGTTTAATTCAAAGCCAATTTTCTATGCAGAAGTTTTTAAGGGAATATGTCAGGTGGTGATTTTTTGCAGTAGTCAGTGGATGTAAACCTGTTGCAAGAAACAGTTTATTAAATTCTAATCTACAGGAATTTCGCTTTTCACCTTCTTTCTAGAGTCACATTAGAAGTGGAACATGCTTGACTCACTGCAAAAACCAAACCCAGTGCTTGTTGAGATTGCTTTACAAGCTACCTTGACACAGTGACACATTGAAGCACTTCCCAGTACCCATAATTAAAATTTGAAAACACCATCATTGCCCCACTGTAGGCAATGCAAGCATTAATTAAAAACCTTGAAATACCCCTATATGTTTCTACAATAGCAGTATATTCAATAGCATAAAATATTGCTACAATTTATGGAAATCATTTTATACCATACACAACCTATATATCTATATTATAAAAATATTCTTCCAACATGTGCCAATTTAAAAATAAAAGAAGACAGCTGATAAACATGTTTCAGAAATCATCATTAGTTAGCTCAGTGCACGTTCTGACTCATTCACTACTGGGTTCGGAAAGTACTGTCCTCTGCATACACATGAAGAGCACTGGGCCCCACAGAACCGACATCAGACTATATAAAATTAATGTGTCTTGTGGTCATCATAACTCTCCGGCATTGCCCCTACCTCATAGGTGTGTCGTTGTGTAAACAGTCAAAGCCAAATTAGATATTTCCCTACTGTGCGATACCACTGTCACAACCACCATTCTTCCTTCTGTCCACATAAAGAATCAGACATTTTTTAACTTTACTCAAGCATTTTTTTTAATGAATCCAGATTCTGGGGTTTCTGAAAAATGTTTTAATATGCTTGTTGTGTACTTTTTGACAGCAGTAGAAGGCTTTCAATAGAAAAGGTCATGCAGACGACCTCCCGATACATTATCCAATTATCTCTCATGGATGTGTGCATGCTGGGATCCAAAAGTAAAATTTTTCAAGCACACTCCCGCCCAGTAACCAGCGGAAATCTTGCATGCAATTTTTGGCGACAACTGCCTAAACCTATTCTTACACAAAATTCGCCTTGTAGCAGGGAAATGTTCCATGAGTGGAGTGGAGTGTGGGCGTTGCCACTTATCCACCCATGGTTTTTGACACAATTCCAGATTTACTAAAGTCGGGAACCCTGGGATTGCGCAAAAATGCTGCTCCTCCCTGACTTAGGCGTATCAAGGAGAAATATCTCTATTTCTCCTCGTCACTTCCTCTTTACATGCATGCTGCATTCTGCAGCGTACATAGAATGAGAAAAGGGCCTCAAAGGATTGTTTTGTGTCCCTTCCTGCAATAAAACAATCCTGTTTGTAATGCAGACACCCTTGTAGCATGGCGCAAGGATGCCTGCATTGGTGCTTGGCTGCCACAAGTGTGCCAGTACTAGGAGGCAGAAGAAATGCGCCTCATCTGTTGCCTGGCTTTCATGCAATGTGGTGCAGCAAGTTGTCTTGCTACGTTGTTTGAAATATTAGTAAATATACCCCCAAGTAACATATATCCAAATGTACCCATCTTGCCCACTGCACATGGCGGACAATTTCGAAATATTGTGGCAAAGTACTTACGCAAGCTTCAGTCCGATATACGCTTCAAGGGATCTTTTACGACAATTATATGTTTTTTTGTATGGTTTGATACATAAGAAGAAACAGTGAACCATATTCATGGCTACTGGAATTATGCAATTGTGGAGCAGCGGCGATGTTTGCACAGTTGTAGATTTGCCGCATTTGCCACATAATCCACTCTCTGCCACACACAATCTGCAGATTTTATCAACAAACCTTTTTGTTTACAGCTCAAACAGTTCAAAAGTTACTAAAACGTGACAACACTTGTTGCAGTGCAGTGGAAGGCCCTTTGCAAAGCTGGACTGGACATTTTTCTGTTGCCTATTGCTATATTTGGGTGTTAAACTGGTACTAATGAGGTGCATAATATCAAAAGAAAGAAGGAGGACTGGGAGCTGATAAAGGTCCAGTGCCCCTGCTTCGAAGTTATAATCAAATCAATAAAGGGGGGTCACTGTTCCTGAGAGATAAAGATGTGAGGAGAGTATCTTTGTTCTGGACAGACCATCAGGGATAGTAAGCAAGACTGTTTCTTGTTTCCCTCACACATCCCTAGGGATGTCATGCTTCATAATCGGGAAGGTGCCCCTCTACGGGTCTACCGTAGGGCATTACTGCACCACTGATGGACCAGGGCAGCCGTTTCTACTTGGTCTAGGAGAGTCCTGATGTTGTCAATGGCTGCAATTAGGGCGGTTTCCACGTTGTGGTTTGTGCGGAATCCACATTGGGATGGGTCCAGCAAGTCGTTGTTCTCCAGGTATTCTGTGAGTCCACCCCCACAAGTGTTTGGAATGCCTTGTCTCCCTGCCCTGGCCCAGCTTGTCTGGGGATACAAAAGACTAGTGTCAAAACCTTTGTGAGTCTGCTGAGGCAGAGGCTTAGCGGTGTGCAAGTGTGGTAGGTGACAGCTCCGCCCCCCTGTAAAAATAGAGATGGTCCATCCTGCCAACACCTTTTCCCTCTTTCTCTCAGTGTTTGGGAGCAATAGATAAAGATCAACTGCCAGCTACACTTAGTCATGTGACCCAGTATACCGGCATTAGGCACCAATTTCAATCAATGATATGTTTATTTAGGCTGATGGCCTTTAATTAATACAGTATTAAAATATGGTAACAAATACATATATAATAATAATTTCCATCTAATAGAGACATAAATAAATTATTCAGATAAAACATAGATTTCAATAAAATCTGCATACAGTACTATGAAATACATCCATACTCCTACTTGTTTTCAATGAATACCGCACTAACTGCCCTCATAAATCTACCCATAGCACATGCTATATCCAGAAAACGCATCTCAGTTAAAAGTTCTACAGCATGCCCTTGAATCATAATTTCATATTTCAAGGATATCGGGCATAGCCAATGTCTCCACTGTTGTCTCAAATGTAAGCAATCTAACAAATATGCAGCACATCACATTTGGTGTTAAACCCACAAACACAATTCCCTGCTATACCAATCATTTTTGCTTTTACCGTATCATTTATTTTACAAGGGTTGAGACCAATTCTTACTCTCAGCACTTAAGTTCTTAACAACATGCTTGGTAAGGTATCCACATATGGATAACTCACTTCATTCCTCCACGCATTTAACATAAAATGTACAGATTTTTTCTCTTTTAGGTATTGGTAGTCATTTTCATACAACAATTCTTTGCCTAGCACTTTTAGCTCACTCTTGGAGATATCAATTTGTAAGGACTGTGGCAGCTGCTGTACTTTCATAGCGTTGCAAACCGCAGACAGGTTAATCCTAACCATTTTTGCCCATTTTAATTCACTGTGCACAATTTCATTTTTGCACCACTGAGAAATGTATCTTCCCCGTTCAGTTACCCCTAAAATCGTATTAGGGCTTTTGCGGCCAACATATTCCATGAAATCATGTCAGTTTCTAATCTTATTGCTTGGATCATGGCTGAACTGGGGAGTGACAATAAATACTTCAGACATTTGCCCTCCTCAGCATCCCACTTGTTTCTTCCGCAGTAGGCACTAAATAGTTTTGACAAGAAAATGCCAACATTTTACAAGTGACATTTTCATAATTATGACTTAAAATCCAACTTTACCTTTAAAGGGGGTTCTAAACTACTTATTTAGACACCAAACGTATTATTCCTACTTGCTTCCAATTGAAAGTTATCACTTATTATTGTAACAAGGTAACCCAATGTTATCCTATGGGAGAGATGCCTTGCAGAAGTGAAAAACGAATGTAAGATGTTTTCACTAACAGGACCGGTTAAACTCAATAGTACATCACCAACTTTTTAAATACACTGCACCCTGCCCTCTGGACTGTTTAGGGCATACCCTAAGGTAGACTTATATGTATTAAAAAAGAACGTTTAGGCAAGGCAAAATGTTTATTTTGCCAGATCGAAATGGCAGTTTTTAAAACTGCACAAACAGGCTACAGTGGTAGGCCTGAGACATGTTTAAAGGGCTACCTACGTGGTTGGCACACTGAGTGCTGCATGCACACTAGTATCATTTCATTTACGTGTCCTGGGTACAGGAGGTACACTATACTAGTGTATTATAAGTACATTAAATGTGCCAATTAGGTTTAAGCCAATTCTAGCATGCATAAAGGAGAAAGCACAAGCAGTTTAGCACTGGTTAGCAGTAGTACAGTGTGCAGAGTCCTAAAAGCCAATAAAAACGGATTCAGAACACAGGAAGGTGAAGGCAAAAAGTTTGGGGTGAGCCTGCAAAAAATGCCCAAGTCCAACAGTCCCTCAGCTCCATAGTGTAATAGCATGTATTTAATTGAGACAGTGGGAAATGTTGAATATAATCATTTTTCATTTTTAAGACTTTATCATATTTTTTCATGACATTGTTGCCTGAGTTAAATTTTTGGCTCGGCTCGTTTTTTGGCTCTTAGAGGCAAGCCAGACTGCGGGTCAGCTCTCCCCAAAGTGGCCAAGTCCTCCAAAGAAATGTAGTGTCTAGTACTTCCTTGCCGTAATGATCAGGTTTCCCTCGGGAATGGGTCTCCTTATATGTCCTGGGAATGCCTCACAAATGTGCAGACACTGACTGCTGCATTAATTTGCATAGAGCAGGCGATCTCTGGGTAAAGTGTTTGTTCTGCAGCGCCCGATGTGGTCGTCATGAAATAAAATGTCTGGCTGCAGAAAGCTTGCATCATTATAGTAAGTGCTTTTCCTACATGCTGGGAGTGGAGTGAAGCCTCTTTTGAAAATGCTGATTTCTTTTCTAGTAAGGTGACGGATGCATGGGTTTGTGACTATTTCAAAACACTCATTCCTGAATCACAGAAACTGAAACTGCTGTTTCAGAAGAATGCAAAGACACAGAAGGCTGGCTCCAGTGGCGTACAAAAATTATACCACCTCCCCGCACAGATGTGATGAGGGGCTGCTGAGTCTTCCATATCTCACACATATTTATTGGTCTTGGACTGAATGGGGGTCTTCGGATTGGTAGGGACCTCCCCTGCGCTGTATAGGCTCCATTGGCCTGTGCAGGGGCATAGCTTCAGGGGGGTGTTTGGGGTGTTACACCCTCCTAATAAATGTATTTTCTAGTAAATAGTTGTGTACAGATGATTTCAGTCGGGTACGGTGAGGTGTCTGTCGGATTTGCAAGTATACACAGACAAAAACGCACACAAACTCTCTCCCTCTCTCTGCTTTGAAAGTCTTCAATTTGACAAATGATTGTTCCCCTCCAAACCACATTCCTCTCCCCCTTAAGCCTCTGTCATGCACACTGCTTATGGTATTATGTATTTTAACATTATGTGCCAGCGTGATTGTTGGAAAATCTGAATCTCACCTCCCCCCCAATCTTAATGACCAAGCGATTTTTCCCTGGGCCTGTGTCACGCCCCTGGTTGGCTCGATCAGTTGCAGCCAAGCATTCTTTCTTCTAAACTATGCAGGAAGACTCTAAGTTCTCATCGCGACTCTGAGGGGTCACACATATTGGAGAGCCAACACTGCATAAAAGTTACTCCACAAAGGCCAGAAGAAGGCAGCGGCTGATCACAACAACCAGAGAATGTGTTTATTCAAAGTCAGAGCAAGCACGTTCAGTGGGGAAGTGCCATGTTGATTTCTAAATAAGTGTGTCCTTCAGTTTCAGTTATTTCTAGTCGCACAGTCCCACTCTGCAGAAGCAGCTGGCACGGATTGGGGGTGGCGGGTTGGGGGGGAAGAGGGGTCGTAAAATCATTTTTTTAAACATACCTGCTTGCATCTCTCCCCATCATCCCTTGTCGTCATTCCTCCGCTCCAGCCAGGAGAGAAAGCAGGCAGGCTCCCCTGACCAATCACAACGCTACAATGGAGCGTTGTGATTGGTTTAAGCACCGTGGTTCGGCGTTCAGATGGGGAATGGGGCCTGGGCATGTTCTCCATGAAGGCTGTAAGGCAACCTACATGAAGAACATGCAAGTGCGCCTGATTGTTTGGCCGGCCCGAGAGGGCCGGTCAAACATTCATGCTACTTTACAGAAAGCCACCACTCCTTCTTTACAGAAAGCCACCACTCCTTCCCCTGCTCTAAGAGCAGAGCAGTCCCGCCCGCAAAGACACAGGAACAAATAAAAATGATAACGTCCAGTTATTATCTTTTTATTTTTATTTTGCTAAAAGCAGTGGGGTGACGCTCCTCTGCCTCAGCGGAGGAGCCGCCACTGCCCACTCTGCCCTCTTGTAATTTTCGTAATAAGTTCTGTACATCTTACCCAATAGTGTACTCTTTGACTCAGAAAGACAGGCTTTCATTCTCTGAAAATGGTTGTCCATTACTCCTAAAGATTCTGTTCTCGGTCCAGGAACAGTGCAAGGATTTTCAATATCTCAGTCAAAGTGGAATTTTGCCTCCTGGAGTTCTCCCCATATACAAAAAAGTACTTTTTGGGTCTTGTGCATTAAATTTGCCCCCCTTGGCATCGACAGTGCCTTATCTTATCTGCTGGAAGAACTAGCCCTAGTTGGCACACATTTCAAACCTAAAATCTCCCAACTCTACAAAAATTGTCATACATAGCATCTTTCTGAGGCCTGGTGATGCTGTCAATCCTTGGACTATAATAGCAGCTCAATTTAATGGGAGGAGTAATATTAAAGGACCGAGATAAAGTTTGTTTTAATAGCGCTAGTCAATGGTCGAACTAGTTTATTTTAGGATTTACACAAAAGCTTATTTATAGGGCATTATGTGATTTTCACTATTTCGACTCCACATTGTAATTCATTAGAATTTCAAAATCAGTACCGAAAGCTGTCATGATGCAGGCCCACAACCACAACAGAAATGTTGGTGAACGCATGGAGAAGACAGTTGTCAGATAATGCGGGTACATGTTCAGTAATAAATCCCTGTCCAGTTTGGATCGCACCAATTACACCCAACACATTTCTGAAGTGCATTCAGTCCGCAAATAATAAATTACAGATAGGAGCTGGAAAACTGTTTTATAAATACTAGTAGAAATGAGTGAATAGCATTAAGAGTTGTTTTCAACATGGCACCAGTAAACTGTTGATGAAGGTCAGAGAACTGTCTGGAACATGACGCAAATTTTGTATTCAAATGAACAGTTATTATTATACATGGAATGAATACACACTCGAGAGGAAAACAAGCGTGTGTGGCAGATACGCTGAAGCTTAACAGAGCTTTCTATTGACATTCTCCATGGCACTTTTGTTCCTTTGGCTCAGGACTGTAAACACAACCACAGTGATAGGCTGAGACGTGTCAATGTCCAAGGACAGCTGAGAACTCACAAACCTGTCCCCATCGGTTAAAAGTCCATGGGCCATATTATCAAGAAAGGGCGATACATTATCGCCGCTTTTATCGGCAGGAAACTGCCGCTAAAGCGAAGATAATGGGCTTGATAATATGCCCTTGTGAATTCCCTTAGAAGCCCAGGTTAACACCAGAACCTGGGCTTCCATGGGAATTCACAAGGGCATATTATCAAGCTCATTATCGCCGCTTTAGCGGCAGTTTCCTGCTGATAAAAGCGTCGATAATGTATCGCCCTTTCTTGATAATACAGCCCCATATTATTTGAAGTGTAGCGCCGTACCACATAAGAGCTATAAAAATGTTTGAGGTCGCATCTCATCCAAGGGGGGGAACTATGTAGGACCTTGTGTCTTTTTTTGTGGTTATTTTCTAATGTTACTCTGTGTAAATTATTGCTTATTCCTCTTAAAGGACATAGCTCTAACTGGGTATTTGCTTTATTTCGTAATAATAGACAGTTTTAAATAACATGAGTTCCAATTCTTCTACACCATCCTGATTTCAGCTTTTACTTGGTCACACTTACCTTGGAGAGTTAAAGGAACAAAGAGAGTAGCCTTGTCATTTAGAGTACAATAGGTGGGGGTCACCAGTGGCAAGGGAGGGTACCCACCACAATACTGTTCATTAACCAGTGACTGCCCCAAACCTCACAGAAATTGTATCAGGCGGTGGCTGTGTGTCATTTACCACCACTCACTTGCAGCTACTTAAAGTTGCAGCCTGGTGCAGGAGTAAAAAAAAGGGGGGCAAGGGCGGTAAGCGAAGGAGAGAAGAAGAAAGAAAGCAACATGCCATGCTGAAGCTTGCATAGTACTTACATCACCTTTAGACTGCTACAAAGTACTGTATAGGAGAGGAGTAGATGTGGCAGTGAGTCAAGAAGGAGACAGGAGAAATGGGAGAGAGAGAGAGCGAGAGAGAGAGAGAGAGAGAGAGGGAGATAGAGAGAGAGAGGTGAACACAATGTTATTACATGCATCGCACCAAACACCACCCTTAGTCTGTTTGGTGGCCCTGTGGTCTGTGGTAGATAGGAACAGGAAGGACAAGGCCCCAAATGAGAGAATGCAACCCAAAGCATTGCCACCAAGGCAGTTTAGTTGTGCTTACATCAAACTGAAAACATAAGCCATTTTTTGCCTCTTCCTTACCAGTAAAAAGAGCGCCTGGGTACCAAATTGCTACAAATATTTGATGGTGGGAGAGCCATAGCACTTTGAGATACAAATGAACAGATTTCCAATTCTGAATTATTTATGAAGGCATGGTGCAGCAAACACTTGATCACTATCCATTATCAATGTTCTCCAAAAACACAGATAACGCATCTATAAGGCAATCTGGAGACATTTTGTTGGGCAAAACACTGACATGAGGCATCACTGTGACCAGAGGTGAGAGAAAGTTTGTCACCGCAGTCTTGGATGGCGGCAGAAATAAAGGCAGTGTCTGGCCAAAGTGGGAAGACGAGTCAGTCAATTAATATTAATAATAAAAATCTTAAATGTGTTTTCAAACCTAAATCTTCGTACCCAAGATACTATCTTAAATTGACAAAAATAAGTGAGCTTTTGTTGAATGAGTCTGTAATCATTATTTGTCACTCATTTCTGACGTCCTTTGCTTCCACCACTCTATGATCACCGTACGAATAGTTTTTGAGCCATTTCGGACATCTGATCTGGACTTTCATTGCTTGTCTTTTCTCTGGATTTGAGATCATTGTGCTAGAGTGTTTCTTTGGTGCAGTGCCTGGGGCTTCCTCGTGTCTGTGGTTTTCTTAGGCGTTCGATAGAGCCCATTCCATTATTAATTACAACTGTTCTCGTAGTAAGGGGGGGACCACCATGCCTCCAAGATCTTTCATGCCATAGGCCCTTGAAGTTTGAAAAAGTTTTACCTTTTTAGAATACGGTATTGTAGACACATCAGTTCGAAGTGGACTAAATTATATAATTCGCATTTGGTAAAGGAGCAATGTGGCATCTATACATTGATATATCCATTATTAGGATCCACTGGTCTGATGATGTGACATCTTTACATCAGCCAAGTTGATGAAAGTGTGTTCTCCCTTATGATATATTGTTGTTATGAAGTAAAACCAATGTCAGCTAGAAGGTGCGCTCTAGGTCCTTTACACATCAACTTATCGCTTCTCCTTTGTGAATAACGGGAGTTGTTAAACTGTGAGTTTTCATATTTCTTCATACACTAGAAAGTTTCTTTGTTTCCATTCTTTGTGCTTGTCAGAGAGCATGAAGCACAGAGCCAGCACAAGATGTGCTGAAACATGTTGACCTGGTTCTTCCAGAGAAAGATGTGAGAGACACCTAATGCCTCTCTTTTCACATCTCACACCTAATACCTCTCTTTTCACATCTCACATTTTTTAATCATACCACTACCTTTGATCTTCTTCATAAAATGTGTCCTTTCTAAAGGTAGGAAGTATTTGTAACCTTTTTTTCTCACATGGTGGATCCCATATGGTCTCAGATTTTAGAGACAATCCCTCCTGGTGGAGGAAAAGACCCAATGACCTCTTGATCAGTGGCTAAGTACGCCAACAGGAGACATGATTTTGGCGGAACAACAATGTTGAGGGTTTCACAACGATGTTGGTGCTGCCCTTCCCACCCCACGTCTCAACACAACTCTTCCACTCCTATTTTACTGTATGCCCCTACACTGTACCTTACTTCACTGAATGCCCCTCGACTCTACGCCGCAGCTCTCCACGCTACTCAAATGAATGCTATTACACTCTACCACACTGCATTCTACCCCACTCCACTCTTCGCCACCCCTCGTTTGGCTATTCTACTCTACGCCACCCTACTCTACAACACTCCACTGTATGCTATCCCACTGTACACCACTCCACTGTACCACATTCAACTCTACTCGTCTCCACTCTATTCTACTCTACAACAGCATACTCTACGACCTTACACTTTATGACACTCTCCACTACTGTACTTTATCACACTCCACTTATTAACACTCCACTCGCCAACAGTAAACCCCACAATTTCAATTTTTTTTCATTGAAAATTTAAAAACATTGAAATTCAACAAAAAAAATTACGTTTAACCCTTTGTTACAGCAAGAAAAGCTTTATTTATTCTTTCAATACAAATCAAACTTAAAATACACAAATATTAGAAATTCTTCAGTTATAGGTTTTCCTTAAATTTATAATTTACGCACCACCTTTACATATATATATAACATTATTTATTCTTTAGCTACAAACAAAACTTAAAGCATGCAAAAAGTTTAATTTCTAAACTTATACATCTACCTTTAGTTTATAATTTAAGCAACACTTTTAAACTATTAGGACTCGTGCTCTTCCATACAGAGTGCATTCAACTAAGTAGCCTCACTACGTTAACTGTAAAGCCCTCCTTGTCCATGCACTGCTTATACCCTTTTATATCAGTTATACCATCTACAATAAGATTACTTACAATAATAGTTATGACATTGCAAATCATATCTTTTGTGAAAGGACAGTGCAGGGTAGAGTGGTATGTTGTTCATGCTCATTAATATGAATGAGGTAGGTCGCAAATTAAAACCCACTACATACATCACGGCTGAAGTCTCTTTTGTGACGCTCAGTGTATTTATCGTGAGTGCTGTGGCAATGCTTTACACATTGCCTCTATGATAAGCCTGACTGCTCAGTGCCATGCTACCAAAGGGTGAGCACATGTTATACAGTGTGGGTAATCACCTGCCCCTGACTAAAGTGGTAGGTCCTGCCTACTTAAGGCATCGCCTCAGCCAACCAGAAAGTGCCGGTTCCAACAGGCCCATTTACAAAAGTCCAGAAAATAGATAATGCTTGTGCTTGATCAATGTTTGTCAGTAATGAGTTACTCAAATTCTAAAATCATGTTGATCATATTGTAGTGCTTGAAGATTGTCACATATTATTTAAGAATATTGGTATTTCTAAGTACGAGACTAAATAGTGTACTCTTCAACATGAATTCATTCATTATAACAGTCAACAGACGAAAATAGCAATTTCAAGATATTTTACAGATTGAAAGACCCAACCCACAAGCAGGTTAGCACAGTCTCTTGAACACCTACCGTAGATATCTGTATGTAATCTTTCACTGCTATGGATGATAAAAATTAGACATATTCATTTTGGTAGCAATATTACCTATTAGATTATTTGAATTCTGCAAACTCCTACAAAGACAACGGTGTGGCAGAAGGCCAATAATGGCTTGGTTGTTCTAATAGCATGATAGCTCTTCCTCTAAACTGCTTATTTAAGACTCTTTCGGGAGAGGGCATTTACTCACCATTATAATCCTCAGCAATGGTATATGATGACATAGCATAATATTGGGTACCCTATTAAACACATTGTCTTTGACAATAATTTGACTTTCGAAGGTCAGGTCAATGCTCTTGTCTCCTTTGTGTTTTTTAATCTGAAGACCATCAGGAAGTTATGTCCTTTTATTCAACTGGAGCTCCAGAAGACTGTAATGACTGCATTATCCTTATCAAAACTGGACTACGGTAATACTGTTTTATCGTACATTCAGAAAATACTTCTACATAGATTACAGATGCTGAAAAATGCTGCTGCCTGGCTTGTGTTGAAATTCCTAAATACCAATCTGTCTCTCAGGATCTGGTGAAGTTGCACTGGCTCCAGGTGAAAAAAAGAATAGATTTCAAAGCACTATATAGCCTTTAAGGCTGTACACAACATTGGCCTTGTTTATTCGCAGAAAGTTTCATTCAATTTGGTACTCCCTCCCTCTCACCCCCCCCCCCCCCCTCCCGGAGAAAACTTAGATCATCCACCGCTAAGCTTTTGGCGATACCCAAGATCAGACGAGCCTCCTGGAGAAAAGGAAGTTTTGCTTTGGGAACAGCTAAACTATGGAATTGGCCTATTGAAGGATGGTCCACATTTTTTGTCTTTCAGGAAATCGCTTAAAACATGGCTCTTTAGCAATGAGTTTAACTTTTCCCTCCTAATGTCAGAATCAGAGCCAAGACACCTAAGGCATTCGAGCACTCTACAAACTATAAATAAAATAAAAATCAAAGAAGTGACGGCGGGCCAGTGATGGCAGCTGCATATCTTCTGCTCCAGCTTTCTGATTCTAGTCTTTTTATTTCTACCTATTTAATTTTAAATGTTCTACTCTCAAAGGGTGGAAGTTTCTAATTGCTTTAAAGCCTTTCTGTCTGCAGCTCTGTCCTGTAACCTGGCTAGAGGACTTTTAACACCAGTATAACATTTGGCAGCAGCATGTAATAAAATTGTAACCAAAAACACAAAAGATAATGGGGGGGAATGCCTGCAATAGGTCTAACCACTGGCAGTTGCTTGGGGTAGCATGCCACCCAATAATGTGCCACTGAGACTAAGCTTTATTTGACTGGCCAGCCCCATTCAGGGTGAAACCAGTCTTGTGTTTCGGGTTAGGGTGGACCTAGCCTGGAATTTCAGGCTAGACTGTTCCTATTCGAGTTGGATAAAGACTGATTTGCATATGGCTGGGTCCAAACTAAAGTGGCGTAGTGGACAAAAGAACAATGGGTTGGAATGCTACCATGAGTGATTGCCAGTGGTTAGATCTATTGCACACATTCCTCCCATTCCCTGTTGTGTGTTTTAAGTAACACCCTAAGTTGCCACGGGTAAGTGGCAAGGCTATGTGGGTCCCATGCTCACTGTGCCACTGAAACCAAGTGGTACCAGGCTGACGAGCCCCAATGAGTGTGAAACTAGTCTTGGGTTGGTTGGTATGCTACCCTGAGCGATTACTAGTGGTCAGACGTATTTCCACACATTCCTTCTATCAACTTTTGTGTGTTTTTTGGTAAAATTGCTGCCCACATACTTTTAGGCATTACCAACTGTTATTTTACCTTTTCCGTCATTATGCACACTGGCATTTTGGGTCAGCCCTTAACTGCAATATGGGCAACTGACAGCAATTAACAGTATATTCTCTTAACATCCTGGGCACGATGACACTAATGCTTTAATATTTAAAGTTTCAACAGCGATTACATTTTTAATGTAATCTACATTTCATTTGTAATTGGTCACTGTAACCACAAATAATGACAAGAGTTCAATTTAATTCCAAAACAAACTGTGTGTTTAAAGTTGCTTAAAACATCTTCAGGTTAGCATTTATCGGATTGTATATTAGAATATCACTGACACAAATATGGTCCAACATAAATATTTCATTCTAAATATTCTTCACACAAATTTCGCCCTATTGTGTGTAGATGTTCTATTATTAACTTCAAAGGGTTTCTTTTTGTTAAACGATATTCAGGATGCACTATTTTTGCCAGATGTTATTTAAGCCACAATATTCAAATACCACACAATCAATGGATCTGAGTTTTTACTAAGCGACTGTACGACTGCACGCTGATGCAGGGGTAAACAGACAGGAATTCCACTTCAGCCTCTAAAGTATGAGTACATTGTTTACACCTAAAACATTATCCTAGAGCAATAATTGCTTGCCCATTCAGTTTGACCGGAAACTAAAAGGCCACTTGCCTTTTGATTGTTTTCAAACAACATGATTTTAGTTAAGAACAGTATCAGTCATATGCAAAACAAGCATTTGCAATGCAATAGATCTGACATTTGCGAGACTTTGAGCTACTGGCATTGTAAATGATAAACCTTTTATCTATGTGTTAGTTTTGAAAACAGATAAATAAAGGCATTGTCATTTACAATGCCAATAGCTTATAATTTCGCAAATGCAAGACCTATTGCATTGCAAATGCTTATTTTCATGGTCAGTGGCATGGCCTTTACTGCTTAGCTTAGCCTGATATTGTGAGGGTTATGTGTAGGGTTTGGGAGTATGCAGGAAGAATGGTGCCTGAGCTGGTAGCGGTGAGTGATTAATGAAAGTATTTAACTAAATGTCGGCGCTACAGGTCAGAGGAGACCCTAAAACCTCTGTGGGGAATGGCAGGGGCTCACTCAATAATTAGAACAAAAAAGTCCTGTGCACACGTGAAGATTAAGATATGTTCATGATATTCATGGTAAAACAGGTAACCGTATTCAATGAAACAAGGTGGACAATCAGAAATGTTGATTTTCAAAATGAAATATATTTGGCCTTCCTGATTGGAAGGATAACATTAAAGCAAATAACCAGCCGACATGTGTTTCGTCATGCGGGTGTTGTACCCGTGACTCTTCAGGGCTTTTAATAGTTATGTTATCATAAGGTCGATATGCCGGTGATACTTCTGATTCGGCAGTTACGGGTTAGGAAAGGAAATCCTGATGCGTATTGCATCCAAGTAAGGATGCTAGAGACGGTCGGGTGCAGCCGTCTTAATTTCCATCTGCGAAGTAGTGCTTCCGCAAGTACTGGTGGTGTCTTGGGTTGGTACTCAGAGCCTGATATTGTGTATTCGATTTCTTCTGTTGTTTCTTTCCAAGTAAGCTTAAATCATTATGGAAGGCAGGATCATGTTAACGGCAGATAGGGTATGTTCCAAGATGTTTAGCAGTTATACTTGAGTCGAGTTACTTAGCATTGATGGGAGAGCAGTGTGTATCTTATGCTCAGCCTCTGGATAAATAATCTTGTACTTCTTTGCAGAGCTGGGGACATTGTTCTATGAGCCTAGCCAGGCATGCAACGCCCAAGGTCTCGCTAATCTCTGTATTACTTGTCCTTATCCACAATTTGTTACATAACCATATTTAAGTTTTCTTTATGTCATTTGAGTCGTCTTGTTTTGTGTTTTCATATATTGACCCGTGTTTCAATCAGATTAAGTGCTTTTTCAAAGAGCATGGTTAGATTCATACACACATTTAGGATAACCTAAAGCATACACATCATAACTGAGTATAGAAATGTCCATTATGGTTAAACTAGTGCATAGTGCTGGCTAATTAGCAGAGTTATTAGGAGCGAGAACCATTGACTTAAAATACTCAGAAGACATGTGTGGTGGTATCCTAGGTTATGCAACCTAGGATACCACAACATGGTCTTATAGAACCATTGGGCTATCTTGCTAGCAAGGCATGCCAACTCTTCAATGAGATGTTGTACGCTGATGGTGATGAAGTACACAAAATAACTAATCTGATCACAAAATAGGATACTCCTAGAGTACCTTCAAATCTCTGAAATATATACAAAGGCTAATGGAAAATTTTAATTCTGGCGCCATATGACCAACTGTTACATATGTTGCCTTCATTCAGCTTCTTTTTTGAGCCAACACTCTTCATGCTTTACTTTCGAAGCACATGGCCGCTGTCTTTATAAAGAACTAAAAGTCCCAGATAGCATAGTGCGGATGTCTAAAACGCAAAAAATGTTAAAAGATGCCATACACGACGGCCTGGAGGAGGCAGCTAAATAGCAAGTGGGCACTGAGCATTATGCTGCTATTCGTGGTCACAACCATGCACTCTCATTCCATAGTTATGAGACGCTCCTGCCTGTGACTACTTTTAGTTCCGCCATTCCTTCCTCCTTTATCCTACCTGCTGAATGCCTTCGGGCAAGGCCATATCCCGGCACATGGCTGCCTGTCCCAGCAGCAGCCCCAGGCATGCAGCACAGGTGACCTCTCCCGTTCTGTAAATTCTGCACCTCCTACAGCAACTCAGAAACAGCACGGTAACCCGGAAGTGCAGAAATGACTCCATAGACACTGTAACAGAAGGCTTGAAGCCCGGAGGAGGCAGTCGCAGCGCAGAAGTAAGTGATTGAATCGTGGTTGTCCTGTGCGCGCAGCCTCCCCAGTATCTCTACGTCTGTAGTCTCCAAATCACGAAAGTTTATTTACCTATTAAGCTCTAATCAAATGTATTCCTTCACATTCTTTACGCCACCAATTCTCCCAAAGGTGCATTTAATTATCACTAACTTTTGTTTATTTCCCTTTTAGCCATAAATTTAGAGCTCCCGTCACAGTCAAAATGCACATTTTGCTTCCTCCCACGGTAGCCGCAACCTTTGGCAGGAACAATACAATTCAGATTCTTGTAGGTGCGGCATGTAGGCAAATATGAGGAGTGACTGACAAAACAAGGAAACGCACCGCCTGAAAAACAAACAAGCTCACGCAGCAGCAGGAGGAGGGGCGGCAGCAGGGGGAAGGAGGGGGGCCTGCACTTGCGGGAGCGATAATTGCTCCCAAATGGCGGCACGCGCTCCCGCAAGTAGATTGCCTCACGTGCACGCGTTGCCATTGATGGCAATGGAATGCGGGCAAGTTTTTGGCTGAAAAGCTAAAGCGATCGGAAAAGGTATTTTTGCCTATGCAGCGCATGCGCGCTGCGTAGGCGAGACCTAAAAAATAAATATTATACTAGTAGACAGGCCAAGAGAAAAACGTTGGGCAAATATATGCAAAACTATTCAAATAGGTGTGTGAGTGTGCTTTTGGCCCAAAATATTCATTTCCATTAAATTGGTATTGGGGTATACTTCATACCTTATTGCACTGGCTTTATGAAACACTAGCAGCCTGTCCCGACGTTGTCCGGGTATGAAATAAAATGTGTGTTTTTAGACGCACCCAGGCCAAGCCACACACTGCGTTCGGCCCTTTCAGAGGCACCCATACCAAGGCACACACTGCATTCGGCACCCCCAGTATGTGTGAGACAACGGGCAGTCCCCCAAGGGAGTCTTGCGAATGGTTATTTACCATGCTTCGAGGTGAACGCTTTTGTGACGCCCCCAGTACACGGCCACAGATGACGATCTGATTAATATACAACCCGGATGGCATGAAGTGTGGAACGTAGCACACGCCCCCGGCGTTTGTCACACCCCCAGCGTGCCCCTTGATGCGGCGCAATTGCGTCCCTTGCTCATTGCACCATCAGGATTCAAGCAAGCCGGGCCGAAGACGGCTGTAATGCCAGAAACCGGTCCCCGGAAGCTTGTTTCCTTCCCAGTGTAAGAATTGGCTTTTGTAGTTTAGTTTGCCCTGTTCCCATCATGCACTGGGACAGGAACAGACTAATTTGCATACAGCCAGGTTCTGAAACTGGGATGGTGCAATGAGCTAAAAAACGGTGTTGGATCTAGCCCTGATCTCTTGACTGGGTGAGAGTATTCTGCTTAATTCAGAGACTCTGTCCCTCACCACCCCTTGTTGTAAATTATTTTGTCCACCCTAAGCGTGGAAGGGTATACTCAGACATGAGTCCCTTGCTCATTGCACCATCAGGATTCAAGCAAGCCGGGCCGAAGACGGCTGTAATGCCAGAAACCGGTCCCCGGAAGCTTGTTTCCTTCCCAGTGTAAGAATTGGCTTTTGTAGTTTAGTTTGCCCAGTTCCCATCATGCACTGGGACAGGAACAGACTAATTTGCATACAGCCAGGTTCTGAAACTGGGATGGTGCAATGAGCTAAAAAACGGTGTTGGATCTAGCCCTGATCTCTTGACTGGGTGAGAGTATTCTGCTTAATTCAGAGACTCTGTCCCTCACCACCCCTTGTTGTAAATTATTTTGTCCACCCTAAGCGTGGAAGGGTATACTCAGACATGAGTCCCTTGCTCATTGCACCATCAGGATTCAAGCAAGCCGGGCCGAAGACGGCTGTAATGCCAGAAACCGGTCCCCGGAAGCTTGTTTCCTTCCCAGTGTAAGAATTGGCTTTTGTAGTTTAGTTTGCCCTGTTCCCATCATGCACTGGGACAGGAACAGACTAATTTGCATACAGCCAGGTTCTGAAACTGGGATGGTGCAATGAGCTAAAAAACGGTGTTGTATCTAGCCCTGATCTCTTGACTGGGTGAGAGTATTCTGCTTAATTCAGAGACTCTGTCCCTCACCACCCCTTGTTGTAAATTATTTTGTCCACCCTAAGCGTGGAAGGGTATACTCAGACATGAGTCCCTTGCTCATTGCACCATCAGGATTCAAGCAAGCCGGGCCGAAGACGGCTGTAATGCCAGAAACCGGTCCCCGGAAGCTTGTTTCCTTCCCAGTGTAAGAATTGGCTTTTGTAGTTTAGTTTGCCCTGTTCCCATCATGCACTGGGACAGGAACAGACTAATTTGCATACAGCCAGGTTCTGAAACTGGGATGGTGCAATGAGCTAAAAAACGGTGTTGGATCTAGCCCTGATCTCTTGACTGGGTGAGAGTATTCTGCTTAATTCAGAGACTCTGTCCCTCACCACCCCGTGTTGTAAATTATTTTGTCCACCCTAAGCGTGGAAGGGTATACTCAGACATGAGTCCCTTGCTCATTGCACCATCAGGATTCAAGCAAGCCGGGCCGAAGACGGCTGTAATGCCAGAAACCGGTCCCCGGAAGCTTGTTTCCTTCCCAGTGTAAGAATTGGCTTTTGTAGTTTAGTTTGCCCTGTTCCCATCATGCACTGGGACAGGAACAGACTAATTTGCATACAGCCAGGTTCTGAAACTGGGATGGTGCAATGAGCTAAAAAACGGTGTTGGATCTAGCCCTGATCTCTTGACTGGGTGAGAGTATTCTGCTTCATTCAGAGACTCTGTCCCTCACCACCCCTTGTTGTAAATTATTTTGGCCACCCTAAGCGTGGAAGGGTATACTCAGACATGAGTCCCTTGCTCATTGCACCATCAGGATTCAAGCAAGCCGGGCCGAAGACGGCTGTAATGCCAGAAACCGGTCCCCGGAAGCTTGTTTCCTTCCCAGTGTAAGAATTGGCTTTTGTAGTTTAGTTTGCCCTGTTCCCATCATGCACTGGGACAGGAACAGACTAATTTGCATACAGCCAGGTTCTGAAACTGGGATGGTGCAATGAGCTAAAAAACGGTGTTGGATCTAGCCCTGATCTCTTGACTGGGTGAGAGTATTCTGCTTAATTCAGAGACTCTGTCCCTCACCACCCCTTGTTGTAAATTAAGCAATTGCGTAATTGGCGCTTCACATGGCATGAAGGGCGGACACACGCCCACAGCGTGGACACACGCCCACAGCGTTTGTCATGGCCCCAGCGTGTCACGCCCACAGCGTGCCCCTTGATGCGGCACAATTACGACTCACATGGCATGAAGGGCAAAACGTACCACACGCCCCCAGCGTTTGTAACGCCCCTAGCACACACCCACAGCAGAACGCAGACACGCCCACAAGGGACTACTTTGCTGGCACGGTTCCTTTACCTTTTAAATGTCTATGGTGGACGTCTGCATAGCCTATGTCCTTCTGCTGCAACTGCCCTTTCCAGCGCTGTATTGGGTGTTGTGAATGGTGCTGTGGTTACTGAGATTACCCGCCTCAAAGGTTTGGGCTCTCTCTTTATAATATTAGTATGGATATATATATACTAGGTAGTTATAGTTAGGATTGATTTCCATAGGGAAATCGCAACATTCTATTGGGAATAACTTTGGCGCCGGTTGAGGAATATGCCTGAATTTTTCGGCAACTGTGCCTCGCGGCTCTCTGCTCCTTCTCTGAAAGTTTGGGGGGAATCTGTCAAGCGGGGGCCGAGATAAAAGGGGGTCCCAAAACATGTTTTCCCCATGTTAATTTCCTTCCATAGGGTGGTCTGTCGCACTTTTAGCTCGAATGGCTGAATGGATTTTCACCAAACTTGGCAAAATTGTAGGGACTGGTAGCCCGATGTGCCTTTGCTATGTCTCAAGATATGTGCTCCAGAGGATTTTGAGTAATTTAGGTTCAAAAAAATTTATATATCTGTAAGCGCGCCCCGGTACGCGCACCGGGGCGCGCTCCGGGCGCGCCACGCGACTTGCGCACGGAAAGCTGATTGGCTCTCGGGTGTCTGTAAACATTCCACTCTGTTTGGAGCGGCCTCCATCTTGTGTCTCGGTAGGATCGAGACACAAGAGGTTGCAAAAACAAAGGGGGAAATAACCAAAAGGGGGCAGGGTAGACCCCCCTGAACCCCTAGGTTTGATGTGGGGGCCATAAAAGGGTCCCGCGGGTCCAAAACATTTTTTAAATTTTTTTCGATTTTCGCTGGGGGGAGCGCACGGTACGCGTACTGGGGAGCGTACCAGGGAGCGTACTTTGGTGAAAAATAGTGAAAATAGTAGTGAAAAATAATCATTTTGAGTGATTACAGGTAGGGTAGCTCTGAAAAGAGCTTTTGGGTTCTGTGGCTGTTTTAGGTACCTACAAGTACGTCCCACACACACCCACACGCACACAACCCCACCCCCCCACCCCCACACACTCCCCACACACACCTCACACACGCACACCTCCACCCACACCCAAACACCCCACACCCCCACACCGACACCTTACACATTCACACCCACACCCACACATCCCACACACCCACACTCACACACACACACCCCCAACACACACACGCACACACAGATACCTCACAGACACACCCCACACATCCCACACACACACCTCCCCCCCCCCACACACACACACCTCACAGACACACCCACACATCCCACACATACACACATATCCTACACACATACCCCCCCACACCCACACACCTCCCACACACACCTCACCCACCCACACCTCCAACTACACTCAAACACCCCACACACCCACACCCACACACACACCTTACACACGCCACTACCCTTCATTCTCAATTTTTTACTGTCCTTTCTTTTTTTTCAACAGCCAGTCACATTCTCCCACTATCTCTACTTTAGTGTTCTTCCTCTCTCTTCCTTTCTTTCGCTCCTTTAGTCATTTTACTTTTCTCACTTTCACCCAATTACACCTTCTCTATTGTTTACTATGTAATAAACAATCACTATGTGTTCATCCTGTAGCTCTCTTTCTCTTAACATTACTCTCTTTGTGTTCTTCCCTCATGCTAACTCCTTCATTAATTTTTTTTTTCTTTTTTTTTTGGTGCGCTCCCCGGTACACGCCCCGGTGCACGTACCGGTACGCGTAGCTTGCAGAAAACAAATTGACACAGATTCTTTAAAAATATAGGTTTATTTTTATAAAGTAAAGGTAGTTCTAAAAAGAACTGTTTTTTTCTTCTTTTTGCTGTTTTATATTTTTTCTATGTTTTTCTGAACACTTTGTACTTTTTTTGGCTTTTCTGAACACTTTTATATATTTTTTGTATTTTATATGGGGAGAAACAAAAAACAGGGAATTGTAAATGGCTCAACTGGAGCATGATAAAAATCAGTAAAAATTAGTTTTTTTTGGACACTTGTGGTTATCACCAGAAACCATGATAAGTTCAATGCTTTGCTCACCATAAGCAAGTAACTTGTTACAATATTTGCATAACATTTTGTAATCATTAAACTTTGGTTGGATAGTAGCCAATGTGTCTCTTGCCCCCGAACCCGATGGAGTGGGTTGTTTTGATGTTGAGCGTCGAGACGATGATGGGGGTAGTTTACTGCAGAGGTCCCTTAACTCTGCATTAGAGTAGTTGTTTGGATGCGCACGCATCATGTGGCGAATCATCAAGTGATTCCTGAAGGAATACTTTTTGTTAGGGTTCCCCCTGGATAGCTCAGCACCACAAATTAAGCAAGTCACCTTTGCTGCGTTGACTTTTTTAAAACCCCTTGGGAGTTTGTAGAACTGCCATACAAAGTGCTCTTTGGGTTTATAGGGCTGTTTATCTTCTGGCAGGAACTCCCTTGTCTGTGCCTCCTCTTCCTCATCCTCCTCCTCTTCCTGTTCACCACCAATGTAATCTTCTGGTGGTCTTTTAGATGGTGGTGGTGGTGGTGGTGGGCCAGATGCTCCAGCTGCTGATACTACTGTAGCCATTTTCTGAGATAGAACTTGAAACAGGTCTTCCTCAGTCAAAGGACAAAGTCAGAATAAGGAAAAAAGGAGGGGGCTTTCATCATTTGGAAAACAAAAGTGTTCTGGACCAATGAAAAGTGTTATTTTCAAGTCACATGATCCAAGCTTTCATCATTGGGAAACCAAAACTGATCTGCACCAATGAAAAGTGTTATTTTCAGATCACATGACCCGACGCGCTTACGCTACGCGCCCCAGGGCGCGCCTCGGGGCGCGTCGCGTAAGCGAGTCGAGACGTTGCTCGATCGTATGCGATCGCGTGCTTCCGGGTGCGCTTACGCAGTGCGTCATATGACGCATCACGCGACTACGCGAAGCGTCATGATGTTGTTTTCGTTCGCGGGAATAGCGCTCTCGGGACGCTCCCCGGTACGCGCCCCGGGGCGCTTCGTAACATTGCGCTCACCCGTACGTTCACCGGCACGCGCCCCGGGAGCGCCCCGGGGCAAACAATAAAAAAATATATATATATATTTACACAATTTAAAATTTGTTATAAAAATTATTACTTTCATACCTATAAATATTTGCTATTAAAAAACCTATGAAATTCACTGAAAAAACCATAGGTTTCACACCAGTTATAGTTAGGAATTAGCTTTTAAAAAACCTATTAAATTCACTGAAAAAACCATAGGTTTCACACCAGTTATAGTTAGCTGGAAATTTTACTCGCATAAAACCATTGAAATTCCCACGTTATAGTTAGTTGGACTCACTATAACTTGCGCGTGCAATGCACTGCTGATGACGTCACATATTACATCACTCATGACATGGTCAGTGACATCACTCATGACATCACTGATGACACCATCCTTGTGACAGAGTGAGAGACCTCCTTTCACTGTAATGTAACCCTTGAAACACATATTCAAAAATAGAAACTAAAATTTTCAAAAAAATTGAGATACCCATACCACTTACAACAACCAATTCAATAATTCCACCATCTATATACACATCCACTCATTCACCAACAGTTCTATATAGTCACTCATACATATACTCACTCATCATATGTAGTGATACACCTATACATCCTGTTACACACTGACAGGCATCCAAAAGTTACTCGCACACATACTCACACATGCAAATAAACTATTGAACATCCATTTATTTGCATATACAGCTATACACACACTACCACTTTACTTCTAAGGAAACTTACACATACTTACTCTCTTAAACAATCACTTATAGAAACACATACTAATTTAAACAGGAACTCTTACAATCCCTCACTCTCACATATACTCACTTATATACATCAATATTCACATATACTAGATTAAAACATATGTAGTTACTGATAAAGACACTAGTGAGACAGTCATTCACTCACTAACACACACATATACACACTCATCCACCCATACAGTCCTGCACATATGCTGTGTTTAAAACACATACAAAGAGAGAGTCAGTCATTCATGCATCTATGTGCTAAGTAATACCCCCACCAAACCATACAAACACTCACATTGATACTAAGAAAAACATCTAATAACCCATTAACATACACATGTAGCTACTCACCAACCCATGCAGCTACTTATACACAAAGTGAAACAATAATACATATATTTAAATATTTAAACATTACTCACTAATATTTATTTTTCAGAAAGACACACATTCACTGGATGGTGTCATCAGTGATGTCATGAGTGATGTCACTGACCATGTCATGAGTGATGTAATATGTGACGTCATCAGCAGTGCATTGCACGCGCAAGTTATAGTGAGTCCAACTAACTATAACGTGGGAATTTCAATGGTTTTATGCGAGTAAAATTTCCAGCTGACTATAACTGGTGTGAAACCTATGGTTTTTTCAGTGAATATATATATATATATATATATATATATATATATATATATATATATATATATATATATATATATATATATATATATATATATATAATCATACTAATATGGATATATATCCATACTAATATTATCTATACTACTATTATAAAGAGAGAACACAAACCTTTTGGCAAGGTAAACTCGGGAACCACAGCGCCAATCCACACACCCAATACATTGTTGTAATCCTCAGGGTGTGCAGATGGACATGGGCTATAGAAAATTTTTTAAAAAACGTACATTTAAAAATATAACTTAAAAAAAAAGTAGTGCCCTGAAAGTAGCGCCGGCCGTGACGCTGACGGCCATGTCGTAGCGCTGGCCGCAACGTACGTGATGACGAGGAGGAGCGGCGGTGAAGTGAGGAGCTCGGGGAGGAGCGGCGGCTCAGGTAAGGCTCTGGGACACGGGACGGGAGGGAGCCGGTGCAGGAGGTTGGCCCGGAACAACTGCGGTAAGGCTCAGGGTCTGGGGGCAACATTTCAGGCTTGCGTGCACTCGCGCCCCGGCCCCCGCCCGCCACGACTTTGTCCGGGACACAGACAATGTCGTGGCGGGCGGGGGCCGGGGCGGGAGTGCACGCAAGCCTGAAATGCTGCCCCCAGCCCCCTTCTGCCCCAGGCAACGCTAGGGCGTGCTGCTAGTAATATTATAAAGAGAGAGCCCAAACCTTTGAGGCGGGTAATCTCAGTAACCACAGCACCAATCACAACACCCAATACAGCGTTGGAAAGGGCAGTTGCAGCAGAAGGACATAATCTATGCAGAAGGATAACAAAATGTATAAAAGAATTGCAAAAAACTACATCATCCAGAAGGCCGAGGGCCAAAATAACATCAAACAGGAAATGATGTAATAATGTGACTCACTATATTGAGACTGAGAGCCTGGAGCCAAATTGATTGTGAACAAGGGATATGCTGTCCCGAAACGCGTAGATTTGTGCCTGCCTGCTTGAGAAACTCCATGCTGTGAGGATTAAATAAAAAAGCACATAAGTGAAGACAAACGCGAGTTCGTCCAGTTTTTCTCCCAGTTGGGGTAATTGGTTGTGGATTTAAATGCGGCGTGGTTCTGCAGTGGGGATTTACGAATCGGCGAGAGAGCGCTGCAAATTCTGGCGAAAAGGAACCGCGTTTGTCACGGCCCCAGCGTATCACGCCCCAGCGGGCCCCTTGATGCGGCGCAATTACGACTCACATGGCATGAAGGGCGGAACGTACCACACGCCCCCAGCGTTTGTCACGCCCCCAGCAGACGCCCACAACAGAACGCAGACACACCCACAAGGGACTACTTTGTTGGCACGGTTCTTTTACCATTTAAATGTATATGGTGGCCGTCTGCATAGCCTATGTCCTTCTGCTGCGACTGCCCTTTCTAACGCTGTATTGGGTGTTGTGATTGGTGCTGTGGTTACTGAGATTACCCGCCTCAAAGGTTTGGGCTCTCTCTTTATAATATTAGTATGGATTACACTCTGCTGGCTCAGAAATAGCACAAGATCTGTTTGTAATGGCAGAAATGCCTGCAATATCTGTACCTTCGCACGTGCACTTAACGAGCAGCGTTTAGTGCTCTCAAAAAATAGTCCAATTCTGAAAATAAGTATTTGCAAACCCAATAGATTGCGTGCTGACTAAAATATTTTCTTTAAGTCTCCTACAAGGAAAACAAAGAAAATAAAACATGATTGCTTAATGTATGCAATGCTTCAATGAGGCCAAATGTACGGTGTAGTGAATCAATTTTCGACTCTCGGTATAAATTAGTCCCTCAACATTGCAATTCAAGTACTGCATAGGCGGATTGATACACCAAGTAGCCATTAGCATGAGGTAAGAGGGAACTACTCCAGTGGGATGGAGCAAAACGCATTCTATGTACGTTGAAGAAATTGTCACAATATGTCTTGGAGACAGCGCTCATGCCTAAAAACTACGCAAAAATGGGACAGTATTTTAACTGGCAGCATGGTATTTGCCTGACAGAGTGATCATTCAAAATGTATTCCTGAAAATAACACAGATCAAAGACTGAGATTTGTAAAATGTGCCCTTCCACCTTGTCTAAAACTTCTACCAGAATAGGGTCAGTCAGGGCTGGACAGGGCATTTCCCCAGTGGTTTGGAACCCTTGGAGGCTGTTTTTTAGGCACTTGGCTGCTCCTAATACCTCTGTCCCTTTCTCCAGCTCCCCAAGATTAATTGCAGCTGGCACGGGAGGCTTCAAGAGAGAGAGAAAGAAAGGGAGCGAGTGGGAAGGTAGAGAGAAAGTGATCATAGATGGAGAAGAAAAAATGAGAGAGGGAGAATGGATGGGTGGAAAGAGAGAAATCGCGTGAGAAGATGAAGGTAGTGGGGCTGGTTAGTGCCCTAATCAGACCCTGGCACGAGTGTTCCTTTATGCAGTCCCTCCCACCACCAATGTAATACAATCGGAGCATACCATCTGAACTGATGGGAAGGAGGCACCCCCAGCCAGGGTTAGTTGGATTCCTCAGACATATCTGTCCAGGGCCACATGGGCCAGACGGACAGAGATGCCAAACAGATTGGTTTTATTTCTGTTGCTCTGCTAATAGCCCTAAGGCCACTCACTGTTGATTCTGAGATTCAGCAGTGGACTACCCCATATATATCAGACCCCCCGGGATTTTGCGCCGTTGGGTGGCAAATTTGGTAGCCAAGAAAAAAGCTACATTTGTGACCAAAAACCTCAAAATTCGTTGGAGTTTTGCAGTGGGCAAAAAATGTGCCTGCTACAAAATTATTGAAGGCCTGTGCTCTATCACTGCTGCAGAGTGTGCTGTGTCACAGTCTGTAATGTTGCAGACACTCCAGCAGCACAGTGTCTGATGCCTGAGGGTATCTGATGCCAAAGAGAGTAGAACACAATATGACACCTTCTCTTTTTGGCATCAGACAACCCGTGTGCGCAGGGCAACAGTGGCGCGCTGGTTGAGGGTATGTTAAAAAATAAGAATAAAAGTGGAGACATAGGGATAGAGGTTTGGATTTAATAGGAGACTAGAGCGGTTGGGGGTGCAGTGGGAGTGGCAGGAGAGCCTTTCAACAGCCTGCAGGCGGCTGCAAGCTAATTGCACAGGAGGGGGCTCTGCATTTCAAAGACAGGCGACATGGGAGGTTAACAGCTCTGTTGCCTGCTTGCCTGTTGCTCACCCTCAGAAGCAGCACAGAACCATTAAAGAGAGGGCAAAGGTTATGTTTTTGTTTTTTAGGTCGAGCCTGGTCAGCGCATGCGATGCTCTGCAAAGCATGTTGTATTGAGGTATGACATAGAAGCTCCGCCCATTTCCCGCCCATCTTTTGAATTGACTCCTGTAACAATCCTTGCAAAATCATTGCTTTTCATGTGTAGATAGGCTTAATAGTCCCCCTTTAGCACCGCCTTGTCTGCATTTGTAACCTCCCATCACGACTGAACTTTTTACTTGTGTTGTTACACGGTCTGATTTATAAGCCGGTGAGCACTATTTTCTTTAATGATCTTTCCCTATTCCACCCACGACATTGCAGCACGCTGCTCGTTTTTATATTGTTAGTAATATATTTATTGAAATTACAGTGCAGCCTGCTTTAACTGTAGCTGCCACGCTTATTTAATTATATAATTTATGGCGCAGCCCGCTTTCACTTCAGTGGCCACACTTATTTAATTTACAGTGCGGGCAGCTTTCACTTTAATGGTAGCCAGGCCCCTTTCTTTAGATGGTGCTCACTGTAACCTGAATACGCAAGCAGCGACTAGAAAACAGAGGCGCAGCCACCATTATAGTGGTCTCGCATTTGTGAGAGTTTGAGCTCCTAGCATTAAAAATAACAATGCCTTCTATGTATGTTGTGCTTTTAAAAAGTGATAAATAAAAGGCAGTGTCATTTACAATGCCAATAGCTTAAACTCTCGCAAATGCGAGAACTATTCAATTGAAACAGCTTGTTATGCACATATTGTGTGAGCCCTTCTTTTAAACTCGCGGAATTTTACAAAACTGCCCATTTCGCGATTTGTTTGCAATCACGATGTCATGGGGGCCTGGATACCCTATCGGGTGATTAGCCACGCTTTATAAATCCTGATTGATTGATAGATCGGGGGTCTGATATATGGAGTTGGAGTTGCACATCTGCATCAAGCATTACCCATTCAGTTAAGCCTTTCAGAGCTCGTTGTTAAGCTCAAATATGGCCATGGGTACTAACTTTCAACTCTCCTACGCTCATTGCAGAGGAGTGGTCGTCTACGTTAGCGTGCCGCAAACACTGACGGTTCCACTAATGCCCTTTCTGCAGTGCACTGCTAACTCACTGAGCGTGCAATGACATTTTTTTCTGATAACCTCATAATGTGCACCGAAAGACCAGCAAAGTCTCAAATCAATGGTTTATTTGATTGTCATAATGTGCGGGTCCCCCAAGAATCTTCAATCAAGCGTATTTTCGACATCTGCATCCCACATTAGCAACTGTCAAGTGAAACAAGACAGGAGCCATGATTTTTACAGCTCCTTACTATTATTAGGCACTAATTAACTAAGCGGGATATTTAGGCGGGCCCAGTGGACCTAAGTGCGCACATCAAAAACTGCAAGTGATGGATGCCTGTAATGGGAGCAGGGCACAAGTCCTAAAAAAAGAAGTGGGGGGACGCTGTCACCGGAAGTAACGTCACGACTGGAAGAAACGTCACGAAAGGTGGCTTGCACCATCGGGCTCATTGCCTCCCCTCGCTCAACCTTAGATGCGATTGCATCTGACAAGTCAGCGCGTGAGCAACGTGCTGTGAGCTCCGATCTCGTCCCAGAGAGGCCAAAGAGTGAAGTCCAGCTGTTTGGCAGGGGGGACGGCGTCCACCCGGTAAAATAAGTGGGGGGACACCGTCCACCCGCGTGGTACTCCGACTCAAACCCTGAATGGGAGCCTGCCATTCGCAGTGGGTGAAACCTTGGTGCCTTAAGAGTTCATGTAACCTTTCAGGGGGCCCGCATTCAGCCCAAGGCCAATGAGTACCTGTGAGATATTGCAGTGTCGAGGGCCACTGGTCACTCGCTGTAAGGGAGGGCGTCATTGGGTGTTATGTCACGTCACGAGCCGCGGCCTAGGCCTGGCTAGCACCGGTGGTGGTGTGATTATCGTGCGGTATAAGTGCAGGTCTGCTGGGAGGAGAGGCACTGCAGAGCCGCTATATTCCATTGGATCTGTGCTGGTTTAGTTCCCGAGGCGTTTAATCGCGGGAGTGTGAAATAGTCTCACAGCAGGAGCGGCAGCTGAACTGTCAGTTCAAAGATTTCACAGCACTGCAGATACAAAGCGTCCCTTTCATACCCCGCAATGGCACTCTCTACGGAGCTTGTAAGGATGACTGGAACCTCCAGAACTCGGGCTTTAGTTTTTACCTGTCGGGTTGCGCGCACACACGTACGAAACAGGTATTTAACCCAAATAATTTTCTCCTTCTCCACCAGGCCAGAAGTATTTTCAATAGCAAACATTTTCCCAACATGTGTTATTAGATTACTAAAGTTTCTAAATAACTACGAGGTAGACGATACGTCGCTGGGTCTATTTCCTTCCTGACGTCCCTCCAGTTAAAAAGTAGTACTAGACTAGGTAAGGCTCCCCCATCCTGTCCAAGTAAAAAAAAAGGCTTTTAGTTGGGTAAGAATAGCACCCATGATAATTAAGTTTGCTTTGTGCTCTACGTAAAGTTATCAGTAATATTTAGGCTCGAGAGTATTCTCAGGGGCTTGCTCTCTCACTAGAACAAGAGTCAGGTTAAACCTCTGCCTGGCACTGAGACTGTGAATCTGAGAGTCTGGTTTGCTGGCGCAGCAGACCAATCAACAACGAGTTTTCAAAAATATTTAAGAGAAAGTAATGAACCAAAAAACGGAGGTTTTGCTCAAGAAACATGTTCACCCGTCTACACTGTTCGTCCTTAAGTAGGCAAAATAAATAGACCAAAATTATTCTCACATTTTTCAGATGCATATTTTTATGTATGATGGCTGTTTTTAAGTTGGAAGCAACATTTATTTCTTCCATTTATTTTAATGAAAGCAGCAAAAATAGTTGAAATATATATTTTTTCCATTTCCGCATAAGTGCCAAATTGTATGGACATGAAGAACTCTTTATGACAGATTTTAGTTATGTCATTCGCATGATTTCTTGTGATAGGAAACTGTTGAACTTGTAGCCTTAACTGCACCCGTGGTCTGCACTGCAGGCAGTATCAGTTAGCTTGTGGACTCAGAACTTGTGAAGGTTTGAACAGAAATGAGTGCAGAAGCCCCACAAGGTCAATATTGAACCCTATGTTCAATATTGGGCATTAACAGAGGTCTGATTCAGCGGCTGCAACTGGTTCAGAATGAAGGTGCCAGGTTTGTGTTGAACCTACCTAAGTTTCATACCATCTCTTCCTCCCTTGTGACGTTGCATTGGCTTCCCATCGGCCATAGGATTCGTTTTAAAAACTTATGTCTATTTCATAAGGTTTTTTTTGGGTCTGGTCCAGAGGGTATAAAAACCCTCTTACATTGCTATACTCCCTCTAGGAATCCTAGGTCAGCAGATAAGAACCTGCTCTTAGTGCCAAGGTTTAGTAAGGTCAGAAGGGGAGGCCGAGCTTTTTCTGTGGTTGGTCCCAAACTCTAGAACTCCCTTCCCCAGGATCTGACCTGTCTTTCTTCTCATTTACTCTTTCGCAGGGCCCTGAAGACGTGGCTCTTCACTCAGTCTGCAGCATAACTTCTCTGTTTCCATCTCACATAGTCCGCTTTAGCGCCTTGATGCCCTTGGGCTAAGTTCGCGCTCTATAAGACCCAACTTCATTCATTCATTCATTTCATTATGTGCTTGGAGCATACACCTGTGCTCCCCTGTAATTTACCCATAAGCAGAGTCAGACTGGGACAGAAACTAGGCTTTGACGCCAAAAAAATATTGGCCCCTGAAATCAGATAGTTCAAGAGTGGCCGGTATTTGCAAATAGAGGCAGACCTGAACATATAAAGGCAAGTTGTATAGGTATTTTGCCATGTATGGTCATTTATGGGGTACTGCATGGATTTGAGCTTGCTGCAGCAAAGGTTTGTGGTAAAATCAACAAACAAAAACGACCCACCAGACAATAAAAGAGGCCAACAAACTGCTACAAAACCAGCTCACACACTGACCTTTTAAGACCTGCCCTTCAGGCACTGACAGAGTAGCCCTATAGGCCAGGCTGACGCCCTGCCCATAGGCGAGAAAATAGGAGAGAGGGACACAATTCCACTCCATCCTGTTTCTGGATTTGGATATTGCGCAGTAGGAGGAAATTATGTCTCCAGTATAAGAAAAAATAAAATAATAACTCCGTTATTATCATTTTGTTTTTTCCTTTTTTGTGTACGGCAGCTTTGCAAGGAGGCGCGGAGCTGACAAAGCAGCTGAAGAGTGGTTTGCCCCAAATCCTAAGTGCACATGACTGTTTGGCCGACCCTCTCGGGTCAACTATAGCAGTCATGCGCACTTTCCCTCTTCTCCACCCAGGCTGCATTACAGCCTGCATGCAGAACATGCCCAGGCCCCTATTCCACATCTGAGTGCTAAGCCACGGCGCTGAGACCAATCACAACGCTGCACAGCAGTGTTGTGATTGACTCAGGGGAGCCTGGGTGCTTCCAGGCTGCTTCCTGGTCCTGCTGGGGTGAGGAGGAGAGGCGCGACCAGGAGGAGCGGAAAGAAGGACGTGGCAAGCAGGTAAGTTGAATTGAATTTTTTAATTAACCTCCCCTCCACCCTTGATCGGTGCCGGCTGCCACTGGTGAGGGAGCTGGTTCAACAACATTAGCCAGGGCTCCTTTCGGCTCTCAGTCTTACCCTGACTCTGACCCTAAACATTATCGTAGCCCTTAGCCAAACCCTAAATCCTAACCCAACCCTTAACCTAAAACTAATTGCATTTACTTGAGATTGTGTATAAGATCTAAGATAAGCACAATAAAGAGATAATATGTTATAATTATTTGGTTTCTTTGCCAACATTTGCTATGCTTATGTCTATAATTTGACGGCAATATCACTTAAAAGCGTCTAAACCTTCACTGTGAGATAAATGTAGATCCCCAACCAACTGCGCTTCCCCATCCCTGTCCCTATGTCACCATTCAATAAAAACACCAAATGATTATTGTATTGTATTGTAATTGCATTTATATAGCGCTTACTACCCCTGGCGAGGCGTCAAAGCGCTTTTTCAGGGAGTAGCATGCTACTCCGAACCTCAAAAAGGATTAATGGTGAATTAAATATAGTGAAATATGAAGATCATTTGAGTGGTGGATATGTTAGTCAGCTATTTGAATTGAGAAGGATAGTAAAGGGATAGAAGAGGGAAAAGGTTTGCATTTATATAGCGCTTGCTACACCTGATGAGGTGTTGAAGCTCTTTTTGGGCGAGTAGCACTCTCCTAGAACCCTTAAAGTATTACTGGTGAATTAGTATAGTGAAATATGAAAGTAATTTGAGCGGTGCATATGTTAGTCTGTCATCTGGATTGAGAAGGATAGTGGAGGGTTTGATTTTTCTGCACACTGATTTACTCAGTGTGGAAGAACCTTACCCGACTTTTCAAGCTGGAAAAGATGCACCAGACTTGTCTTATGCCACTTATTTTCAAACAAGGGAAAGGATATAATGCTTCCACACACTAAAAAAAACGTGTTATTCTATATAGGCAGATTGTAATGGCACAACTTGCTACAGCAGCGCTCCAAATTAATTCATAAAAGAAAACCATATTAGCAGCTCTGATTTAGCAAATCATTTAACTAGTTTCGCAAAAAGTAGTATAAAGTTTTTAGAATGTACAGCAAACGGTTGGAAGCATAGCGGGAATACTGGCATGAACCCTACGGTGGCTGCACAAGGCCATAAGTGTGATTTTCATTAATGCTGTGTGAGCACCGCGGACGGCGAGTCATTCATGCGTAGGCAGCCCTTCTGGCAGATTTAGAACGTGTCTTGCGTATTTAATTACAAATATGCTTGCTTGCCAGCATTGTTACTGGAAACGCTAATTTTGTTTAACATATTAGAACGGATGTGCTATTTCTATTTTGTTTCATCCACCTCATTTCCATAAGACGATAACATTACAATTTGAGATTATTACAAACCCCTTGTAATAAGGTGCCTGAAATACAGATGCAGTTACAGCCTTTATTTATTTCAGCGTGCATAATAGAGGGCAGATTGGTAGAATGTGAAACTGAGGATGCTTGGCGTTTGAGAGAAATCTTTTGAAATGCCATTTCCCTTTTATTTCTGAAGGTCAGAGGTCAAATGTTAAGTTGTAAAACGGAGGCTACAGTCGTCAAGAGTGGACATTGTCTTAGAAATATTGATGTGTGCGTGTCTTCAGAAAGATTCTCACCAAAAGGAATACACATTCTTGTATTTTTGGAATAGCCTCAGCCATATGTCTCAGCCAAGGTTTTGAATATGCAGCTGTTCTGCTTTCTGGATAAACCGTGACTCAGCTTCCAGGAGCTTGGAGGTGCTCATCTTGAGTGGGAGATGTTTACAGCTTTGTAATACGCGGGAAGCACAAAAAACATATTACCGGATCAGAAGTTGTTCAGGATGAGCAATGGGCCACTTCTGTGAATTGTAAGTGCTTTGTATCTGTTTTATGTTTGATGCCTTGGCACAGCATCTTATGCATCAAATATTATTTGTGCGGATTTTTGGCATATGTTACAAGGTTGGCACAGGAACAATTGAGAGACGTGTTCCGATTAGTCTAACATAGAAAACAGCTAACGCACATCCAATATAATAAAATATTGAGATAGACGTAGAACCATGGCTTTAAGTGGGCTGGGTCTCACTGGGTCTGAGCACCGGCTGTTTTTTAAGGGGGGCCTCGAAACGGGTCTCTATCGGGCTCTGTTTTGTGCCCTGGCACAGGCGGTCCGTTTTTTTCCAGATTGCAGTGACAGCAGGCACATTGATGTGCACTGCTCACTTCTCACTAGTGGAGAAGTTACCGCATGACGTCATGCCGGATGAGTGTTGTAAGGGAAGGGAAATCATTTAAAGAGAGTCATTTTCTCTCTGGATTTCCCTTCTCGTTTTGAAACTCAGGAGCAGCAACATTGTCGTGGTGTCGCCAGGGCTTTAACCCCTTGTGTGCTGCAGACTGCCCCTGGCTGTCCGACGTCACGGTGGGCGTGTGCGGAGGACGGCCGGGGGCCCTCCAAATCCCACCCACTCATTAATTCGCCCGCACCGCAGGGGAATGTGCGCAGTGCGCAAAGAGTTAAGTGTAAGCTTTTTGAATGTTATATACACTCCATAGTTACTGCTTATTTATCTTATGCAACTAATAACCATTGACAAAGCCTATAGTCCTGACTTGTAGGTATGATGTTACTTGTTGTATCATATATCTGGATGCAATGACAGAAACAGCAAAATACAAGTCGGGCATCACACTATGCTATGCACAGATTTTTAGCTTACGTGTTGTCAGTTATGCCCTTATTTAAATTGGCCATGCCCCTTTCAGAGACCCCCGTTCTTTCATCCCGCTTAAAGCCCTGCATACAGCACAACTTTGTGCCTGTAACAGATGCAGCTGAAACGTGTTTTGGCCAGTAAAGCAATACATTTCTTCAAGGTATACACATGTGAAGTAATAAAACCCAAACTGTCAAGGTCTGTGCCAAAATAGGGACAGGATAACTACCACCGCCCTCTTTCATTTACATAGAGCCTGACAAATGGTAAGCTGAAAAGAGTGTACCAAGAGGCTGTTGTAGTAACCCCAGACCAATAGCAAAAGAAAGTAAACCCTAACATCTGCCACAGCCGCTTTATTTTCTGCAGCTATAGATTACATTAGAATTAGCCACGTAATTATTACTGTCCCTACCTTGAATTTCACACCTGGATCAACAGAGTGTAAATATTGTCTACTCACGGGTTGTAAAACATGGTTCTTTGAGATTACTATTGCCATTTGTGTATTAGGGCACAGTCCAGCTTGTAGGTGCATGCAAGTTATTACTGTCACTGCTAGAACTTTTTCTCTCATTGTCTGATTAGTAAACTGTTTCCTATAACTTGGTGGGATTAGGAGGTGACGTTTTACCAAGCTGAATGTCTAGGTATATGCAAAAGGCAGGGACATGGAATATGCATTTAATCAAAAGGCCATATTAGGTTTTTCTTTCTTTGGGGATCTTACAGAGAACACGTCCACCCTTGAGAAGCCGCGAAGCAGCGTTTACTTAGGAGGGTTTACAAACACATATCGAAGGCACGTGATACATAAGGCAGAGTGGGGAGGGTGGCGGAGTCTCAGCAGTTAAGGAGATAGATACTCCCATTGAGTCTCACCAGAAAATGGTGACTTACTAAAAGATGTACTTGCAGTCAACAGATTTTAAAGAACGTTTAATTGGTGACTGGAAATAAAGGAAAAAACAATTACATGAAATTGGTAGGGTCTCAATTTATAATCTCAATGAGGGTTCCACTTTTTTCAGACCTTAAGTGGAAGAGCAACAGGTGGTCGGGGCATTCTTGAGGTCATGGGTTATGGTCAACAACAAGTGATCTTTCTCACTCTCATGCCGTCGCCTTCTGCTGAACTAACAGAATAGTATGTACCTGTTGTCTACCCTGGTTAAACCTCATCTCACTATTAACCCCTTCGCTGCTAGGCCTTTTCCCCTCCTGTGCTAAGCCTTTTTTTGGCGTTTTGGAGTAGTGCGCGCTTAGGCCCTTGTAACTTTTTGACCACATAAGGTATCCGCGCCAAATTTGCGTCCTTTTCTTCCAACATCATGTGGATTCTAAAGGCGCCCAGGGTTTGTGGATTCCCTTGGAGGGGTCCCAGAAATTAACCAAAATATAGTGATTGTTTTGTTTTTTTCAGAAAAATGGGAAAAACGGGCTGCAAATGAAAGCCTCTGGGTTTTTCCCTGAAAATGGTATCACAAAAGGGTTTGTGGGGCTGAAATCTCCATTTTCTCAGCTTTCAGGGAATGACAGTCTTTTGTCAGAGAACCGAAATTTTTCACTCAGTTTTGGCATTTTTCTGGGACATAGCCTATTTTTGCTATTTTTAGAGCTTTCCACCTCCTTCCAGTTAATGGTAGAAATGAGTTTGAAAGCAATAATGGATCCTGGAAAGCTTTACATTTTCGAAACGTAGACAAAATTCTGAATTCAGAAAGGGGTCATTTGTCCATGAAGGTTTCGTTATAGAAACTAACAGTTAGATATTGGAATATTTGAAATTTTGTTGAAAAAAACAGCCTTTTGTCTCAACGTTTTCACCTATAACTTTTTCTAATTTTGACAGCTCTTGGAAAGCAATATACCGTTACATTTGTTAGACCTTCCTGGTTGTGGGGATATATAGGACTTGTAGTTTCATCAAGAACCCGACGAACCCAGATCCAAAAACTGAGCAGCAACTTGCAATGGTATTTTTTCATTTACTGGGTATAGTGCACTTTGTCTTGGAAAATGTATACATGGAATAATCTGTATGAAAGACACCTATGTATTTCTGAATTGGGTACAAATTATAGAGTTCAGAAACAGTATATAATTGCACATTTTCAAAGTTGGGAATACTCATACTAGCATGAGAATTATTGGTCATTTTTCATAAAGATTTTTTTTTACACGTCTTTCATTGGAAGGGAGAAATGCATGAAAGCTCAATTGGTAATAACAGTTGATTTACAAATCTGAATTACCCCAAGTGTCCCGATAAAAACGGTACATCACTTGTGTGGGTCGGCCTTGTGCCTGCGACAGGAAACGGCGCAAAATGCAACGTGGTCACACCTAAATTTTGCAGTTACAAATTGACCCTTTTATGGCAAAGTGCCTACCTGTAGTTTTTGCACCCTAGCTCTGCCGGCACCTAGGGAAACCTAGCAAACCTATACATTTTTGAAAAGTAGACACCCAGGGGAATTCAGGATGGGGTGACTCAACTGCCTACCACCAGGTTTTGTTACCCAGAATCCCTTGCAAAGCTAAGATTTTGACAAAATAAACACATTTTCCTCACATTTCCGTGGTGGAAAGTTCTGGAATCTGCGTGGATCAACAAATTTCCACCCACCCAGCGTTCCCCCAGGTCTCCCAATAAAAACGGTACGTCACTTGTGTGGGTCGTCCTTGTGCCTACGACAGGAAACGGCACAAAATGCAACGTGGTCGCACCTCAATTTCCCAGTGAAATTTTACGTTCTTTGGACAAAGAGACTACCTTTTGTTTTTGAGCCGTAGCTCAGCCAGCACCTAGGGAAACCTATCAAACCTATACATTTTTGAAAACTAGACACCCAGGGGAATTCGGGATGGGGTGACTCGTCTGCCTACCCCCAGGTTTTGTTACCCATAATCCCTTGCAAATCTAAAAATTTGACCAAAAAAACACATTTTCCTCACATTTCTGTGGTGGAAAGTTCTGGAATCTGCGTGGATCAACAAATTTCCACCCACCCAGCGTGCCCCCAGGTCTCCCAAAAAAAATGGTACCTCACTTGCGTGGGTAGGCATAGTGGCTGCGACATGAAACAGCGCAAAACGCAGCATGGTCGCACCTCAATTTCCCAGTGAAATTTAGCACGTTTCGGACAAAAAGACTACCTTTTGTTTTTGCACCGTAGCTCTGCCAGCACCTAGGGAAATCTAGCAACCCTATACATTTTTGAAAACTAGACACCCAGGGCAATTCAGGATGGGGTGACTCGTCTGCCTACCCCCAGGTTTTGTTACCCAGAATCCTTTGCAAACATAAAAATTTGACCAAAAAAACACATTTTCCTCACATTTCTGTGGTGGAAAGTTCTGGAATCTGCGTGGATCAACAAATTTCCACCCACCCAGCGTGCCCCCAGGTCTCCCGAAAAAAATGGTACCTCGCTTTCATGGGTAGGCATAGTGGCTGCGACATGAAACAGCGCAAAACGCAGCATGGTCGCACCTCAATTTCCCAGTGAAATTTAGCACGTTTCGGACAAAAAGACTACCTTTTGTTTTTGCACCGTAGCTCTGCCAGCACCTAGGGAAATCTAGCAACCCTATACATTTTTGAAAACTAGACACCCAGGGCAATTCAGGATGGGGTGACTCGTCTGCCTACCCCCAGGTTTTGTTACCCATAATCCCTTGCAAATCTAAAAATTTGACCAAAAAAACACATTTTCCTCACATTTCTGTGGTGGAAAGTTCTGGAATCTGCGTGGATCAACAAATTTCCACCCACCCAGCGTGCCCCCAGGTCTCCCAAAAAAAATGGTACCTCACTTGCGTGGGTAGGCATAGTGGCTGCGACATGAAACAGCGCAAAACGCAGCATGGTCGCACCTCAATTTCCCAGTGAAATTTAGCACGTTTCGGACAAAAAGAGTACCTTTTGTTTTTGCACCGTAGCTCTGCCAGCACCTAGGGAAACCTAGCAAACCTATACATTTTTGAAAACTAGACACCCAGGGCAATTCAGGATGGGGTGACTCGTCTGCCTACCCCCAGGTTTTGTTACCCAGAATCCCTTGCAAACATAAAAATTTGACCAAAAAAACACATTTTCCTCACATTTCTGTGGTGGAAAGTTCTGGAATCTGCGTGGATCAACAAATTTCCACCCACCCAGCGTGCCCCCAGGTCTCCCGAAAAAAATGGTACCTCGCTTGCGTGGGTAGGCATAGTGGCTGCGACATGAAACAGCGCAAAACGCAGCATGGTCGCACCTCAATTTCCCAGTGAAATTTAGCACGTTTCGGACAAAAAGACTACCTTTAGTTTTTGCACCGTAGCTCTGCCAGCAAATAGGGAAATCTAGCAACCCTATACATTTTTGAAAACTAGACACCCAGGGCAATTCAGGATGGGGTGACTCGTCTGCCTACCCCCAGGTTTTGTTACCCAGAATCCCTTGCAAACATAAAAATTTGACCAAAAAAACACATTTTCCTCACATTTCTGTGGTGGAAAGTTCTGGAATGTGCGTGGATCAACAAATTTCCACCCACCCAGCGTGCCCTCAGGTCTCCCAAAAAAAATGGTACCTCACTTGCGTGGGTAGGCATAGTGGCTGCGACATGAAACAGTGCAAAACGCAGCATGGTCGCACCTCAATTTCCCAGTGAAATTTAGCACGTTTCGGACAAAAAGACTACCTTTTGTTTTTGCGCCGTAGCTCTGCCAGCACCTAGGGAAATCTAGCAACCCTATACATTTTTGAAAACTAGACACCCAGGGCAATTCAGGATGGGGTGACTCGTCTGCCTACCCCCAGGTTTTGTTACCCAGAATCCCTTGCAAACATAAAAATCTGACCAAAAAAACACATTTTCCTCACATTTCTGTGGTGGAAAGTTCTGGAATGTGCGTGGATCAACAAATTTCTACCCACCCAGCGTGCCCCCAGGTCTCCCGAAAAAAATGGTACCTCACTTGCGTGGGTAGGCATAGTGGCTGCGACATGAAACAGCGCAAAATGCTGCATGGTCGCACCTCAATTTCCCAGTGAAATTTAGCACGTTTCGGACAAAAAGACTACCTTTTGTTTTTGCGCCGTAGCTCTGCCAGCACCAAGGGAAATCTAGCAACCCTATACATTTTTTAAAACTAGACACCCAGGGCAATTCAGGATGGGGTGACTCGTCTGCCTACCCCCAGGTTGTGTTACCCAGAATCCCTTGCAAACATAAAAATTTGACCAAAAAAACACATTTTCCTCACATTTCTGTGGTGGAAAGTTCTGGAATCTGCGTGGATCAACAAATTTCCACCCACTCAGCGTGCCCCCAGGTATCCCGAAAAAAATGGTACCTCACTTGCGTGGGTAGGCATAGTGGCTGCGACATGAAACAGCGCAAAACGCAGCATGGTCGCACCTCAATTTCCCAGTGAAATTTAGCACGTTTCGGACAAAAAGACTACCTTTTGTTTTTGCACCGTAGCTCTGCCAGCACCTAGGGAAATCTAGCAAACCTATACATTTTTGAAAACTAGACACCCAGGGCAATTCAGGATGGGGTGACTCGTCTGCCTACCCCCAGGTTTTGTTACCCAGAATCCCTTGCAAACATAAAAATTTGACCAAAAAAACGCATTTTCCTCACATTTCTGTGGTGGAAAGTTCTGGAATCTGCGTGGATCAACAAATTTCCACCCACCCAGCGTGCCCCCAGGTCTCCCGAAAAAAATGGTACCTCACTTGCGTGGATAGACATAGTGGCTGCAACAGGAAACGGTTCAAATCGTACGGTGGTGAATTTACATTACCTTATTGCAAAACTACCTTGATTTTGGGGGGGGGGGCATCTGAGTTTGTGGCCCGGGGCTCGGTGGTATTCTTTGCAAAGTAGCAAACCCAAACAGTTCTGAAAACTAGACACCCGGGAGAGTCTAGGGAGGTATGGCATGCATGGGTCCCCCAATGTTTTCCTACCCAGAACTCCTTGCAAACCTTAAAATCAGGTAAAAATAGCACTTTTCCAAACTTTTTGGCGTGGGATCGCCGTGCCGGCAAAAATGTCCTACCACTCTGCGTTCCCCTTGTTCTCCCGAGTAAAAGGATACTTCACTTGTGTGGGTGCCCCAAAGCAGAACACGCCAAAAATGAATTTTGAAAAAAGTAGTTTTTAGTTATATTTAAGTTTTACAAATTAAGCACCCCAGCCTGAGTCACATGCCTTTGGCCCACCCACACAAGTGAGGTATCATTTTACTCGGGAGAATAAGGGAAACGCTTTGTGGTAGGACATTTGTTCCGGCAGCGAGATCCCACCCAAAAAAGTATGGAAAAGTGGGTTTTTTGACCAATATTTCAGGTTTGCAGAGGTTTCTGGGTAGGAAAACATTGGGGGACCCACGCATGCCATACCTCCCTGGACTCCCCCGGGTGTCTAGTTCTCAGAACTGTTTGGGTTTGGTAGTTTCCAAAGATGCATGCCAAGCCCCGGGCCAAAAGCTCAGGTGACCCCCTCAAAAAATAAGATTATTTGGCTAAAGGTAATGTTTTGGTCTCCACAGTATGAATTGGGCCTTTTCCTAAAGCAGCCGCTATGCCTACCCACGCAAGTGAGGTACCATTTTTATCGGGAGACTTTGGGGAACGCTGGGTGGGAGGTAATTTGTGTGAGCCCAGTGATGCCACGCTTTCCCACACTAAAACGTGTGAAAAAACTGATTTTTTCCAAGCAAAAAATGAGGTTTGCAAGGGATTCTGGGTAAAGGAATGTTGGAGGATCCACGCATGCCATACCTCCTTGGAAGCCCCCGGGTGTCTACTTTTCAGAAATGTGTGGGATTGGTAGGTTTCCCTAGATGGCTGTCTCGCACGGGGCCAAAAACCCAGGTAACCCCTCTTGCAAAAGCTGGTGGACTTAACATTTTCACCATTGTTAAATTCACCAGCTTTTGCAAGAGGGGTTACCTGGGTTTCTGGCCCCGTGCGAGACAGCCATCTATGGAAACCTACCAAACCCACACATTTCTGAAAAGTAGACACCCGGGGGCTTCCAAGGAGGTATGGCTTGCGTGGATCCTCCAATGTTCCTTTACCCAGAATCCCTTGCAAACCTCAATTTTAGCAGAAAAAAATCAATTTTTTCACACGTTGTAGTCTGGGAAAGCGTGGCATCACTGGTCTCACACAAATTACCTCCCACCCAGCGTTCCCCCAGGTCTCCCGATAAAAACGGTACCTCACTTGCGTGGGTAGCCATAGTGGCTGCAACAGGAAAAGGTCCAAATCGTACGGTGGTGAATATAAAATACCCTGAAGCAATATAACTTTGATTTTGGGGGGGGGGGCACCTGAGTTTTTGGCCCGGGGCTGGGTGGTATTCTTTGGAAAGTAGCAAACCCAAACAGTTCTGAAAACTAGACACCCGGGAGAGTCCAGGGAGGTATGGCATGCGTGGGTCCCCCAATGTTTTCCTACCCAGAACTCCTTGCAAACCTTAAAATCAGGTAAAAATAGCACTTTTCCAAACTTTTTGGCGTGGGATCGCCGTGCCGGCAAAAATATCCTACCACTCTGCGTTCCCCTTGTTCTCCCGAGTAAAAGGATACCTCACTTGTGTGGGTGCCCCAAAGCAGAACACGCCAAAAATGAATTTTGAAAAAAGTAGTTTTTAGTTATATTTAAGTTTTACAAATTAAGCACCCCAGCCTGAGTCACATGCCTTTGGCCCACCCACACAAGTGAGGTATCATTTTACTCGGGAGAATAAGGGAAACGCTTTGTGGTAGGACATTTGTTCCGGCAGCGAGATCCCACCCAAAAAAGTATGGAAAAGTGGGTTTTTTGACCAATATTTCAGGTTTGCAGGGGTTTCTGGGTAGGAAAACATTGGGGGACCCACGCATGCCATACCTCCCTGGACTCCCCCGGGTGTCTAGTTCTCAGAACTGTTTGGGTTTGGTAGTTTCCAAAGATGCATGCCAAGCCCCGGGCCAAAAGCTCAGGTGACCCCCTCAAAAAATAAGATTATTTGGCTAAAGGTAATGTTTTGGTCTCCACAGTATGAATTGGGCCTTTTCCTAAAGCAGCCGCTATGCCTACCCACGCAAGTGAGGTACCATTTTTATCGGGAGACTTTGGGGAACGCTGGGTGGGAGGTAATTTGTGTGAGCCCAGTGATGCCACGCTTTCCCACACTAAAACGTGTGAAAAAACTGATTTTTTCCAAGCAAAAAATGAGGTTTGCAAGGGATTCTGGGTAAAGGAATGTTGGAGGATCCACGCAAGCCATACCTCCTTGGAAGCCCCCGGGTGTCTACTTTTCAGAAATGTGTGGGATTGGTAGGTTTCCCTAGATGGCTGTCTCGCACGGGGCCAAAAACCCAGGTAACCCCTCTTGCAAAAGCTGGTGGACTTAACATTTTCACCATTGTTAAATTCACCAGCTTTTGCAAGAGGGGTTACCTGGGTTTCTGGCCCCGTGCGAGACAGCCATCTATGGAAACCTACCAAACCCACACATTTCTGAAAAGTAGACACCCGGGGGCTTCGAAGGAGGTATGGCTTGCGTGGATCCTCCAACGTTCCTTTACCCAGAATCCCTTGCAAACCTCAATTTTAGCAGAAAAAAATCAATTTCTTCACACGTTGTAGTCTGGGAAAGCGTGGCTTCACTGGTCTCACACAAATTATCTCCCACCCAGCGTTCCCCCAGGTCTCCCGATAAAAACGGTACCTCACTTGCGTGGGTAGCCATAGTGGCTGCAACAGGAAAAGGTCCAAATCGTACGGTGGTGAATATAAAATACCCTGAAGCAATATAACTTTGATTTGGGGGGGGGGGCACCTGAGTTTTTGGCCCGGGGCTGGGTGGTATTCTTTGGAAAGTAGCAAACCCAAACAGTTCTGAAAACTAGACACCCGGGAGAGTCCAGGGAGGTATGGCATGTGTGGGTACCCCAATGTTTTCCTACCCAGAACTCCTTAGGTAAAAATAGCACTTTTCCAAACTTTTTGGCGTGGGATCGCCATGCCGGCAAAAAAGTCCTTCCACCCTGCGTTCCCCTTGTTCTCCCGAGTAAAAGGATACCACACCTTAACAGAGTTACTCAAAAGTCAAACATTCAAGCACGGCTATCTATTCCTCAAAGACACACACATACAGGTTGGATTTGGCACGAGGGCGAGTGATGGTTCAGTACATAAAATTTTATTAACAAGATATTTCAAAAAAATGAAATGCTCTGTCAATAAATAAATGCATAAAAACTGAACCAGTGACTCGCAACTCGTGAGCTGTAAAGCCACGACAAGGCACCAACCGTTTTACAGGCCATTCACGCACCTTTCATACCTGATACAAACCAGACCATTGACACCATCCGAATGGAAAAGCAACACATAACAACAATCACAATAAGGGGCAAGGTACACCCTACTGCAGAAAGAGAAAAAAAACAATTATTACTGCACACCCATCTAATCCGCAAGCACACACACATACTGGTTGGATTTGGCATGAGGGTGAGTGATGATTCAGTACATACAATTGTATACGCAAGTAATTTCACAAAAATTAAATACACTGTGTATAATTGAAAGTATGATAAACTGAACCACTGACTCACAGCTCGTGAGCTGTAAAGCCACGTCAAGGCACCAACCTCTTTACAGGCCATTCATACACCTTTCGTACGCGTGACACATACAAAACATTCACACCGCCAGCCGCGGACCCATCACATTCCAACACTCACACCAGCAAACAGCGCCATTCAAGGGCCCATCACTTTCACACGCCCACATTTCGGACACTGCAACTACACAAAATGATGGACTGTGTGGAGTGTCACTCAACTAGCAGTGTGTGTAGTGACCAACAGAAAGTAACTACTCACACACCGCCTGCCGAGCGCCAGTCCACCCACACCACCATCCAAGCACCAGACCATGCACACTGCCAGCCAAACACCACTCAGCGCAAACCGACAGCCAAGTACCACTCCACACACACCACCAGCCAAGCATCACTCCACGCACACCACCAGCCAAGCGCCACTCCACACACACCACCAGCCAAGCACCACTCCGTGCACAGAGAGCCAAGTACCACTCTATGTACACCACCAGCCAAGCGCCCCTCCACACACACCACCAGCCAAGCGCCACTCCACAAACACAACACCAGCCAAGCACCACTCCGTGCACAGACAGCCAAGTACCACTCCATGCACACCACCAGCCAAGCGCCCCTCCACACACACCACCAGTCAAGCACCACTCCACGAACACCACCAGCCAAAGACAAATCCAAACACAACACCAGGCAAGCGCAAGAGCACGCACACCGCCAACCAAACACCAGACCACGCACACCGCCAGTCAAGCACCAGTCCGCAGACACCGCCAGACAAGCACCAGTCCACAGACACCGGCAGTCAAGCGCCAAACCATGCACACAGTCAGACAATGGACACTACACGCAAACCAACATCATACTTTAGTTTTTTTTTTAAATAAAAGAGAAACAAAAACAAATTGCAAATTGATACAAATCTACTAACTCGACAACTAAATCTAAAAAGACTACACAAATACAAACTTTGAAACTGAACAATAACTATTACAGAATAAAGACCAACCAGTTCACTTTACCACTCATTTATACTCCCAAAAATTCTTTTGCGTGTGGTACAATCTAAAACAAGCAGGTACACACAGCCCGGGGTTTGAAGGGCAGTCGGGGCAGTACATGCGAACCTCCTTCCGCAAACCTCTTCGCCAACAGACTCTACATCTCCGACTGGGAAAGTCTTTTGAGGTTGTAGGAGGAATTGTATCAGGAAAGTGGCGATCTTTCAATCTGGCAACATCCTCCACCACTCCAACTCTAGGAACACTTGTCTGTTCCACTAAAACAAGGCTGCCTATTACAGACTCCTGAAACTTTACAAAAGTCAACTTTGACTGGGGACAAGATTTCTGGAACACAATAAAAGCATTAAAGGTTGCCAAGTGGAAAAGATGGATAGCCAACTTCTTGTACCAAATGTAAGCCTTACGAAGAGCAGCATACGGTTCCAACCTCTGATCAACTCTGTCAACACACCCATGTACTTATTGTAGTCCAGTATGCACACAGGTTTGCGCACTTCTGCAACCTGACCTCAAACATTCCGCGGTTCAGTGCTTTCATCATGTATTGTAGTCAACATGTAGACATCTCTCCTGTCTGTAAACTTCACAGCTAGAAGCTCCTCACAACGCAAAGCACTGCACTGTCCCCGAGCAAGCTTTCGACAAACAAGTTCTTTTGGGAAACCTTTACGGTTTGAGCGGATTGTGCCACAAGCAACAGTGTCCACTTTGGCCAATTCCCTGAACAACCGCACACCAGTGTAGAAGTTATCGACATACAAATGATGGCCTTTGTTAAAAAATCCACGACCAAGTTCCCACACAATTTTCTCAGTCACTCCAAAAGTCGACGGACAACCAGGGGGGTTAATCCTGGATTCCTTACCAGTGTACACCCTGAAATTAGAGACATATCCAGTCTCACTGTCACACAGCATATACAGTTTGATTCCATAGCGTGCCCTCTTACTAGGAATGTATTGCCGAAATACCAAGCGGCCCTTGAACAACAGCAAAGACTCATCCACTGCAATTTCTTTCCCAGGATAAAAGATCTCAGAAAATCGATCAACTAAATGATCAATGACAGGCCGAATCTTGAAAAGACGGTCACAATCAGGCTGATCTCGTGGCAAAGCAAGACTATTGTCAACAAAATGCATCATCCGCAGCAGAAGCAAATACCTATCACGAGTCATGACTGACGGAAATATAGCTGTTGCCATCAAGGGACTAGTAGACCAATATGAAGCCATTGATGGTTTCCTAAGCAAGCCCATCAAAAGAGTTAAACCCAAAAACTTTTTCATCTCCTCCAAATTGGTGGGAGTCCACCGGGTAGCTCTAGCGTGGGGCTTAAGGCTGGCACTGTTCACCCTCAAAAAATTTTCAGCATACAAATTAGTCTGCTCTACAATCTCTGCCAAAAACACATCATCCATAAACAACTTGAAAAAATCAATAGGCAAAAAGTTTTCAGTGTTCACCCTACACCCTAGAACACCAGTAAATTCAGGCAATGCCGGCTGCACCATGCCTGGTGCAACCCAGAGGTCAGAACTTTCATCGTCAAGTCTTGCAGCCGCAGGCCGCCGCCCAGCTAACTCTTGTCTCACAACACCAACTGGAAGTCAAGCAGCCCCAGGCTGCAGCCCAGATGTCTCTTGCCGCACAATTGGCACATCACTGTCCTCCGCAACCACAGGCACAACCATGTCCTCCAAAACCGTAAACACAGCAATGTCCTCCCCAACCACAGGCACATCATCCACACCAAAAGTAGCGTCATCAGCACTCAAAGTGTCTTCATCATCAGATGAAGCCATGTGTAGAGAAAACTCACTACCTGAATCTTCACCTCCCACCTCTGGCTCAGAATCAGAGTCAGACTCTGGACCATGGTCAGAGGAAGAATCAAAAAGCATTCCAACAACTTGCTGAGCAGTAATCCGGCGGCTAGCCATTATCCTTACAAATAAAGGAGTCTGCACAAACAACTCAACAACCCCAACACTGCGCAAAGTAAGATAAAAATGTAAGACTTTTTCACCAAAAAATATATTTAGAAAAAATATACAATTCACTTACAAGACACAACTACACTCACCAGCACCTACTCTGCAAAGACACAGCAAATAGGCAACGATATCCCACTAGAAAGAAGAAAAAAAAACCTTACATCTACAGAAGGACACATCAAAAACAAATGCAAAACATGTTTTACAATCACAACAAACAGCAACAACACATACTCGTATTACTACACACTTTGCAAAATAAACAATTACATTACAATTGAACAAAAAAAGGTCTCTTACCAAACACATGCAACTACAGAAACAGCAGAACAACAGAACCACCAGTAACAGAACCGCACACTGCAACAATCTAAAGAGAAAAAAACCCAATACACATTAGAAGAAACAAAAACAACACACATTACAACAGGCTATGTCACAGGGTATGTCACAAATGGGGTGTCTGTCCCCAAGGGGGGAAGATTATAAATCATTATAAACGTGGGCCCCCTGGAAGCAACCCTACGGAGGGCAGAGAGGCCAAATAAAGACACGGCAGAACATACTGAAAACAAATGGGCCCAAGGAAGCAACCCTTGGCCAAGGGGTCGCTCCCTATAAAAAACAAAAACCTGGAGTACAGTGGGCTTTTCTATCCCCCCCCCCCCCTGGGACCAGAAGCTGTAAAAAAAACAGCCACTCCGCCCCCAGGGGGGGGGGGGCAGAATAGTCTACAATATTTATAATGCCCCCTGGAAGCGACCCTTGCCCAAGGGGTCGCTTCCTTTATAAATATACTAAAATCCCTGGTGTCTAGTGAGCTTTTCTACCCCCCCTGGGTCCAGATGTGTCCCAAAAAATGGGTGATCTGCCCCCAGGGGGGGCAGACAAGTCTAAAAAAAATTATGGGCCACTAGGAAGCGACCCTTCCCCAAGGGGTCGCTTCCTTTACAATTATAAATAAATCCCTGGTGTCTAGTGGGCTTTTCTGCCCCCCCTGGGTCCAGATCACGCGCTAACATGGGCGATCTGCCCCCAGGGGGGGCAGAAAAGTCTGGATTGAAAAATTATGGCCCTAGGAAGCGACCCTTGCCCAAGGGGTCGCTTCTTTTTATGAAAATAAACATCCCTGGTGTCTAGTGGGCTTTTCTGCCCCCCCTGGGTCGAGATCGCTCGCTAAAACGAGCGATGTCGACCCAGGGGGGGCAGAAAAGTCTGAATTATAAAAAATTTGCCCCTGGAAGCGACCCTTGCCCAAGGGGTCGCTTCCTTTTCAGACAAAAACAATCCCTGGTGTATGGTAGGGCTTTTCTGCCCCCCCTGGGTCGAGATCGCTCGCTAAAACGACCGATGTCGACCCAGGGGGGGCAGAAAAGTCTGAATACATAAAATTAGCCCCTGGAAGCGACCCTTGCCCAAGGGGTCGCTTCCTTTCCAAACAAAAACAATCCCTGGTGTCTAGTGGGGGCATTACTGGTGCAGGATCGCGACGCTGTGCGCGATCCTGAACCAGGAATGCCCTGCATTGGGACATCAGGGGAGAGGAAACAGTGTTTCCTCCCCCCCGATGCCTCAAGGCACCGAGAAATGGCCACCCCCCGCCCCACCGGAGACCAAAAACCTACCTTGAAGCTGGACGCGCTGGAAAGAAATGGCTTCCAGCGCGTCCAGCACTTCCTGATGACGTCGGCGTGCGCGACAGCGCACTGACGTCACCAGGAAGTGCGAGGGGGCCGGGGGGAGCAGCGCGAAGTCTTCCACTGCCACCCCCCAAAAAACTACCTAGATCGGAGCCCCAGGGGGGGAGCGACAGCGCTCCCCCCGAGGGCTGTACTGATGACGGAGCGGTTCCGTCATCAGCACAGCCCAACCGATGCTGATGACGGAACCGCTCCGTCATCAGCATCGAAGGGGTTAAACAAAAAAAAACACCAGGCAGCCTTCCACCCTCCTACGCCAATTTCACTAACTTCCATCCTCTCCCAATAGTTATCCATATCTGGCTTCTTTGCATCCTCCCCACCTTCACTACCAGCTTCCCTGAAGTTGCACTCTCTACTCACCAGCACAGGGAAGAGAGGAGATAGGCTGTGTAAGAAAGCAGCTGCCATTGTGGCTCTGATCATACGGACAGTTAAGGGTCTATGCAAGCAGTAGCTGACACCCCCCTGCTTCTCTGAGGTCTAACGAAACCTAAGAGTGGCAGGAAAGACAGCAGTCTGTCAGCCGTCATAAAACTGCTTCCCTCTGGTCTCCTGAGACCCACAGAGGGCAGTGTCCCAGCTTTTGACAGAGCACAGACTTAAGAATCTGGTTTCCCTTTCATGAACCTCAATTTACCAAGATGGCAGGAGTAGCAGAAGTGACTTCACATGCCCCTTGACCTTCACATTCACATTCACTCACACATACATATGCTTATACATACACACACATTCACACATGCACTCACAGATACACACACACGCTGCCTACACATGCATACACATTCAAACATACATACTCTCTCTTACATAAGCACACTCAAAACTTCAAGAACGCACACAACGTACATACATTTAAAAGCATTTTTTAACGTACCTCAGCTGAAAGTCATATTCCAGCTGCTTGAAATTCCAATTTTTATTAAACTATCAGCGAACAATGTAATATTATTCACTATTAGTGTAATACAAAATTGACAAAAACAAGGTGAGTCAAGCCCCCACCGACGTCTGTAAGGACAAGCTGCTTCTGATCGTGCCACTGATTTTGCCACGGCTGAAGCTAGGGGTCGGCATGCCAGGGGTTGCCACAGTACCCCTGGCGACCCCTAAATGACGTCCATGTTCCCACTGCTATGTTGTCAGAGACCTGAAAAGAAACTCGTTTGTTTACAGCTTTGACGTCAGGAATTGCAACCATATTGATATTTGCAACTAGACCAACCTGTTATAACTGTGTTATTCGTATGCAGCCAGCTGGCAATGAGCACCTACCTCGTTGGATATCGAATAAAGATTATGAAACCGGCACACTTATATTTTTTAATTGTGCACCATTAATAAAGTTGGAAAATGACCTTAATTACTAGTTGTAGAAGCAGGTAGAATTGGGAATCTTAACATAGTGAAGAAAAACAAATTTCACTCAAAATCTAAATATTATTTTTTAAACCTTGTATAAGAAAAAAAAGTGGTATTCTGGTTCTCCTTTTACAGAGTGCAGAACTGCTTGCATTCCTCCTTCTACGGACCTTGTTTAGAATGGGGAGATGACCGTTTATTGCGATGTCACATTTAAACAGATCACTGACAGAAATATGTGCTTCACAGTAGCATCGGCATAGATGAATAATTTCCAGATCATCGATTCATCAACTATTTAAAAAAAATGCTGTGAGTAAAGGAGGGTTTATGTTGCAACCGCCCGGGCAAGGTAGCAGTGGAAGAGAGAGCTAAATACTTTTACACATGCTCTAGGGAGAAGTCCTTCAACATCCTTGTCAGGACAGCTTCAAAGAAGAGGACTGACCTCAAGATTTATGACGCAATTATGAGTTTGGTAGCGCAGGAGCAGACCCCCATGCCGGAGGACCGCTCCCTCACCACCAAATCCGTGGTCAGGCCACCCCCCAGATTACGAGTTTCCTCGTTTTGTTTTTGGCATCCCCACGGTGGTGCCTCTGAAAATGGGCACTGCAATGGGAATGCAAAAAAATGATCTCGCATGGCAAGGACTGCAAAGTCCATGCCGTGCAGAAACTGAGGTCAGGCCAACTGGGGGGCACATGTTGTGCCCTCCTGCATGCATCCCCATGCAAATGGGCAACAGGGAGCCCTGTTGGGCCCCCTTTGTTTCAGGACCACCACATTTTCATGGAGGAAAGACCTCCATGACACTGCTGGCAGTCCTGAAACTCGTAATATGCTTGGTGGTGCCGTAGTAGCTCCACCAGTATATTACTCAGGCCCTGAACGCTGTGCCACCACCCGGGAACAGTGATTCCCTGGTGGCTGTAGCGTCGCAAAGCGGTCTGCCCGCCCAACTTATAATGGGGCAGTCAGACTGCCAGTGCGTCTGGCTTTCTGTGGACTGCCAAACTCATAGCCAGGTCCTTTCCCTTAGTGTGGTGATTGGGGGGACAAGGATCGACAATTTAAAAATCAATAAAAGACCCAGACTCAGGAAATATTCAGCTTGGGTATTTTATGAATGAATCACTGACAGAATATCGACGTTGGAAATATCAACATCAAAAATATCAGAGGCAGAATATCGACATTAAAAATATCGAAGTCCTATCTACATTAAGGTAAGTGCAAAAACATCGAAAAAAAATATTGTAAAAAATATTGTTTTTAATTTAAAAAAAATAATAATATAAAGTTAAATAAATAATACATAAATAACATAAACATACTTCAAAATATATTTAACATTATAAATAATACATATAATATAAAAAATAAATAAACATATATATATATAATATAATATATACTATTTACAATTAATTACTCTAATAACTTATCAGTTATTTAAAAACATTTTATAATTTATAAATGCATACATACACATACAGCAATAAAATAAATAAAAATATCACAACCGTATATAACAACGTTTAAAAAATATTTTGAAATAAATTACACACTAAATTAACTAAAACAATAAATATTGTATAGCGTAGAGTTTAAAGTTACTATTCCAACTCCAGAGGGTGCAGCAGTAGGGAAAATGTAGGATAGCGTAGGGGTTAAAATTACTATTCCAACTCCAGAGGGTGCAACAGTAGGGAAACTGTTGGTTAGCTTAGAGGAAAAAATTACTATTCCAACTCCAGAGGGTGCAACAGAATGGAAAGTGTTGGCTAGTGTAGGGGTTAAAATTACTATTCCAACTCCAGAGGGTGCAACAGTAGGGAAAGTGTTGGTTAGCTTAGAGGAAAAAATTACTATTCCAACTCCAGAGGGTGCAACAGAATGGAAAGTGTTGGCTAGTGTAGGGATTAAAATTACTATTCCAACTCCAGAGGGTGCAACAGTAGGGAAAGTTTTAGATAGCGTAGGGGTAACAATTACTATTCCAACTCCAGAGAGTGCAACAGTAGGGAAAGTGTTGGATATCGTAGAGGTTAAAATTACTATTCCAAATCCAGAAGGTGCATCAGTAGAGAAAGTGTTGAATAGCGTAGGGGTTAAATTACTATTCCAACTCCAGAGGGTGCAACAGTAGAGAAAGTGTTGGATAGTGTAGGGGTAAATATTACTATTCCAACTCCAGAGGGTGCAACAGTAGGGAAAGTGTTGGATAGCGTAGGGGTTAAAATTACTATTCCAACTCCAGAGGGTGTAACAGTAGGAAAAGTGTCGGATAGAGTAGGGATAAAAATTACTATTTCAACTGCAGAGGGTGCATCAGTAGGGAAATTGTTGGATAGCATAGGGGTCAAAACAACTTACTAATAATTAAAATAATATTTTTTCCTGTAAAAAATAACAATTTAATTATTAATTTACAAATTAATTAACAATACCAAGAAATAATAAAAAAAAATATTTACAAATTAATGATTAATCAACAATTAAAATAAATGGAATTAAATAATAATTATTAAAAATATCTTAACAAATAAAAATAAAATAAATAATAAAAAATATAAATAGCAAAAAACAATAATTATTAAAAAACATGTAGCAATTAATAATTAATTGACAAGTTCTTGGTTGACACAAATAAATTTAAAAAAGAATATGTAATTACCAATTAATAATTAATTACCAATTCATAAAAAAAAATCAACATTTATTACCAATTAATATCTGATTAACAATAATTTAATAATAAATACACAACAATAATTTTCTTTTTTACTTAATTACAAATAAATCACTTCCCACCCGATTACCCTATAAACTCGCAACACACATCATTAATAAATAATACACTTAATATAATTACCAAGTAACCAATTAATCAAAATTAATTAACAATTAAAAAAAATAATTACCAATAAAAAATGAATTACCAATTAAAAGAAAAATTACCAATTAAAAAAATTATTACCAATTAATAATTAATTAAAAATTAAATAATTATCAATACCAATAAATAAAAATATATCATTACATAATTACAATTAAATTACTTCCCACCCAATTCCTCTATAAACCGACAACCCGCTACAGAATTTAAACGCAAAAATTAATTACAATTAATTTATAATTCCTAAAAATGTATAATTAATTTAGTACAATTAAATTACTACCCACCCTATTCCCCTATAAACCCACAACCGGCTCCGGTACTAAAACACAAAATTGACTGAAAAAAACATTATTAACATATAAAAATAGTATACATATAATTTAAAACAAGTAGAATACTTAACAAAAAACATATAACACATACATATTAAATACATAATAAAATACATAACAATAATATACATATTGATATTAGTAACATCGAGATTAGTAACATCGATATATTTGATATCGATATTAATAACTTCGATATTACTTACATCGATATACATTTTTTCGACATTACTTACCTTAGTGTCGATATTCTGTCCAACGATATTCTTGATCTCGATATTCTTTACCTTCGATATTTCCAACTCGATATTTCTGTAGGTCGATCTTTAGGATTCGATATTTAGAATGTGCACCTTTATGAATATGTGCTAGCACAGCTGTATTGCCAGACACAGCTACTGTGTGTTCCCAATTGAAGCAGGACATTAAGCATTTGGATCTCATCTTGTAGAATTTACCTCAGTTGACTTCCCCTGTCCTACCGGGCTCCATCGGTGCCAATTATAGTACCCAGGTCTCTTGCAATTTGAAGCTTCAAGCAATTGACTAGCAGATAGAGTAATCTTAGAAGAATTAGTACCCGGTGCAAACAAGAAAGTTGGTATTTCTTCTAGTAGGTATGTTTCAATCCATGGGGAAGGACGTCAAGCAATCGCAAATCACTCTTCTGCCTCATTCTGAGGGGATCAGTGCTTTGCTCTGCCCCAAAATGGTTTCTAGGTTTGTGAACATAGCTTGACATTTGTTTTTTAAGGGCAACCTCTAAGTGAGGACATTGATGGACCGACCTCAACCTATCCCTAGGCTGGCTTACATCCACTGATTTTATAGAAGTGTGTTGTGCCCAATTCTTAAGAAGTGGTTTGATGCGGCTTGAGTTCAGGTGCCTCACTTCCCAGGAACTTTATCATGGCTCCTGGCTTCCCTTCATAGATATTTCTTTGCTCCCCTGCTTGATTAGGTCACAGGGAATAGGGAGCCAGACCATCCATCCACCTTCCCATCTTCGCATGTTCGCCAAAGGCTGCCACCATCTGGCATCAGTGACACCTGGACCATCCTATTGAGCTGTCCAACCCAGAAGGTTCCAAGTGACTGATGCATATACTGGAATGTGTATTCCTAGTGATCGAGAAAAGTAACACAGTTAACTTCTTTACATAGTATACTGCAGAAGAAAGATAAGAAAAGTATCAATTTACATTTAGAATATTTATAATTACATCTGTTTATCATCCCAATTGTAAACATCTGTGCGGTCTGTGTGGGTCCCTGGTCTGCAAGTCTGTTGTGTCAAAGAACAAAGGTAAATTGAGGAAACCTGGACACATTTTTTTCCAGGAGCTTAAAAGCTGTGTTGAGACTCCTGGGGCGTCTCAATATACACACAGGGTATCACTTTAAGGGTGCACTATCACTTTAAATATATTCCGGGCTACATGTCAGGAGGCCTGTGATATTCCATGCCACACTCATGTTACCAATGGGTTGAAGGTGTGCTGAAGGAGACAATACACGATTCAGCCTTCAATGGAGTTCAAAACAAGGGTATAGTAAGATGAAAAAATCTAGAATCTCTCACAGCTTGTAGCCCATTCACTGCTGCCGTCGGCCAACTGCCGTCGCAAGCACTACCTTGGTAGTGCTGCGCACGTCCGTAGGCCGTCGCGGCCCAGCCCACACAATAGAACCCCCGCAATGCAGCGAAATTATCGCCGCGGTAAAGGGGTTAATGCATTTCAAGAGAAAGTTGCCTGCATCAGTGGCCCACAGCCTAACGCCATTATATGCAGTATCCTTACAGTAGCATAGCTTGGATGCCATGGGCACTGGTTCAAGCAAGAAAAATATCCCCTCTGACTACTGTGGAGGTAGTAAAATACAGCAATTATCAGTGTTCAATGGGCCCTTCAGGGCTGTGGGCGACTGTGCTACTGCACATGTTGCACCAACGGCAGCTACATCCTCGTATCCTAATTCAGTCAGTTTTCATCTCAGGTGCTGAACAATAAAATCAAAATCAGTTCTGTAAAATTCCTTTCCAGTCCAGCGAGATGGGCCGGTGACAAAATGGAGGGCGTAGAGGGCTCTCAAAGCCATTTTAGCGTGTTCTTCAATGAATATAGTTAATTGGCCAAACTAAATTGTAATTGGGGATATATACGTGTAAAAGATAACAGGAAATAGCTTTGTCACTACTATTTATGTACTTCACTATATACCACAAGTAAGACTGAATTTCAATCACAAATTATGTAAGAATATGTTAATATATCATGCTATGGATTACAATGTCAATTACATTCTTTCAGGTATTTGGCTTTGTGTGGCTGGATATTGGGATTTTTCTGATTTTTGAGGAGTATATGAAAGTTAGGTATAACCAAAATCAAAACCTTAAAATAGTCTGTCTAATTTACAAAGATTTTGCTAAAACTGGGTGTGAGTGACTTTTGTAGTACTCCTGGCCTACTTTATAATTCCATGAGAAAAGCAGGATTAATCCTGATTTACTCTTGGATTAGTCTAAATTCAGGTAAAATCCAGTAGTACCACAAGAGAAGGTAGGAGCAAAATCCTTGTTAATTGGGCCCATTATTTCCTGTCAAACTGTTTCTTATTTATTTTGTCTCCACCCTCCTTACTTATATCAAGACAGCAGAGGTTTTGGGGACCACTTTTAGGGCCTAATGTTCTAAGAGTCCATTTGCACACTGTGAATGCAAATTGTGCGCTGACTTTTTTGCGACAAACTCAGATTTTTTAAAGCAGCCTATGTACGAACATGTTGCGCTGCAAAATCATCATTTACAGGGGTCGCAGGATGAGCTAGCTCATTAATCTAAATTAGGCAAGTTGCATTTTGCGAACCGCTGCGACTCGCTACACACACAGGAATGGGAAAATGTGAGGTACAGCAGACCGCTATCTTGCTGTTTGTATTCCCAAATGGCAATTTGTTTTTAGCTGCGCTAGTTCCTACTGGTGCTGCTTTAGATAAATACATGTTTCTACTATGGGAAAACTTCAGAAGGCGTAAGCAGTGGTCCCCGGACCCTTCCTCTTTGTGAATCAGCTACCACCTTCTTTGATATATCTGTAACTGTTCAATGGTTTGCAACTGGAATTGCAATCACTAACAATTAATACATAGCATACCAAATCCCAGTTTTAAAGGAATGCCCCTTTTATTCTCTTTACAATTTTTAGTTTGGTATGGGTAGCAAAACCCATTTTCCGAGTTGGAAAACTTTTCCAACGTATAAAATAGGTTTTGTACATAGAGAATAGGCATTTTGCTTTCCCAAACCTAGTGATTTTTGTGAGTCACAGAGTTTGCGATCACAAAATGCCTTGATACACATGCCCATAGATCTGTAAAGTCACAAAAACCTGACAATTCTGTCATTCATTTCATAACATTCCTTTCATGGTATGTATTTGCCAAATGTCAGTGCCAGAAAAAACCTGAAAACACATTCTTTCATACAGAACGACCTTACCAAATGCACCCTCCTGAGTGGAAAATGTCATGCTCCAAGGCAACCAAAATTTAATAGTTCAAAAGTCAGCAATTCAATAAAACCAAAATAAAATATTAATCAAAAGATAAGTTTAGTGTGGCTCATTGAAATGATCAATGGAATTATGTCACAGTAGTGCTTCAGTATAGTACGATATATTGTCATGTATTTTATTCATACATTTATAAATTATTAAGATTTATAATAAAATATGCCCACCATAGTGTCCTAATAGATAAGAACTCAAATTATACTGGCAACACTGGCAAAGCCAATAGGTTTAGCATTGGCTGCCAGTCTTTTAGATGTATTCATATTTGTTATTTGTCATAGGATTTTGTACAACATTATTGTTTAATGAGCTGCCAGGCACTCTCCAATTTAAGAATTTTTTTTTCTAAAAGCAAAAAATGTTCTAAAAAACACACATTTTCTATAGTACTCTTGGCACTGAAGGTAACTATATTGTGTTCGGATGTGCTCTTTGCGAACAATCATAATACCATCACTCACGGAGATGTTAGCCAGTGAATGAAGTTTACTGACCCATTGGCCTCATTCAGTCTTGCCATAGTTGGCGGAAGGATAATGTGGACACATCCTCAGACCAATGGCTGAAGAGGGCTGGCTGAAAGCCTGTGTAAGCATATCATAGACTTAATTTTATTAAGTTCAAAAGTTATTGGCTAACTCCAGACCAAATAAATTAGATAGAAAATAATATTAGAAATGTGTATGGTATAAGGATGCGTTGAAGCCTGTGTCCTCGTTTACTACATGAAGGGAACACATTGCATGTTGACTAACCCTGCGTTTATAGAGATCAAGCATACTGTAGACTACAAGATCATGGACAAACATATTAATGTTTTGGATCACAGCAGAAATACATGCTGCATTGCTTTTTAAATATTCATGCATCTGTTTACAATTAAGCGAGGTTTCTACATGGCTGATTTAGAATCTCTACATAAACGGGACCCTCATCAAACATGCTCCAAAGCTATATTTTTAATTTGGAAAGCGTATGATTCTCTGTCGCTCCATTAGAAGCGAGTCTCTCCTTCTGTCTGCACATTTAGACTTTGGTGTCAACAAAGACAAATAGAACTTTTAAGATCCAAGGTACTGAGATCATATACTAAATACTATTGATGGCGTTCTCATAATGCATGTAGGCCAGGAATTGTATTATATTTTATCTTACCAAGATACGTTTATTCGTTTAGGTCGGTTGCAGTGCTCGGGAAATGTGAGTTTTTCACCAGGAGAAACAAGTGACATTTGGCTTCAATGCTCAATTCCCTCAGGACCTTCCCCTAGGAATCCGTCATTTGGGAATGCTCTCTTCTCTCTGGACTCCTTCTTTGGGAAACTTTCTCTTCCCTCGAGACTCCTTCATTGGGAATACTCTCTTTCCTCAAGATTCATTCATTGGGAATGTGCTCTTCCCTCTGGACTGGACTCCTTCATTGGGAATGTGCTCTTCCCTCTGGACTCCTTCATTGGAAATGCACTCTTCCCTCTGGACTCCTTTATTGGGAATGCTCTCTTCCCTCTAGATTCATTCATTGGGAATGCTCTCTTCCCTCGGGACTCCTTCATTGGGAATACTCTCTTTCCTCAAGATTCATTCATTGGGAATGTGCTCTTCCCTCTGGACTGGACTCCTTCATTGGGAATGTGCTCTTCCCTCTGGACTCCTTCATTGGAAATGCACTCTTCCCTCTGGACTCCTTTATTGGGAATGCTCTCTTCCCTCTAGATTCATTCATTGGGAATGCTCTCTTCCCCCCCGGATTCCTTCATTGGGAATACTCTCTTCCCACAAGATTCATTCATTGGGAATGTGCTCTTCCCTCTGGACTGGACTCCTTCATTGGGAATGTGCTCTTCCCTCTGGACTCCTTCATTGGAAATGCGCTCTTCCCTCTGGACTCCTTTATTGGGAATGCTCTCTTCCCTCTAGATTCATTCATTGGGAATGCTCTCTTCCCCCGGATTCCTTCATTTGGAATACTCTCTTCCCTCAGGATTCCTTCATTGGGAACGCTCTCTTCCCTCTGGACTCCTTCCTTTGGAATGTTCCTTTCCTCCAGACTCCTTCATTTAGGAACACTCTCTTTCCCATGGACTCCTTCATTTGGGAACACTTTTTTTTACCTCAAGGCTTCTTCACTATGGAAAGCTCTCTTCCCTCGAGACTCCTTCATTTGAGATCTTCTTCTGGGACACCTTCATTTGGGAACGCTCTCTTTCCTGTCCGCTTGTAAATTTGTGAATGCTCTCTCTCTGCAAGACTCCTTCATTTCTTGAATACTCTCAGCTTCTTGTCCCAATCCTCACAGTGAATCTGTTATTTTGGTATTGTCTGAAAGTGTGCTTAAAGATGTTTAAATGTGTCTCAACTAAGAAAACAAGCATTGGCATAGCCAATAGGTCTCGCATTTGGGACCTTAAAAGTGTTCAGCCATGCAACAGTTGGTGTTGTTGCACCAAGGATATTCTGCTGCATAACTAAATACTTATAGGGTCCAAAAAGCGAGACCTATTGGCTATGCCAATGCTCGTTTGTTTTTTGTTGATTAAGTTGCCAGATCTACAATAGCTGGACATGGTTTTTTGTTAACAGTTCTTTGCATCAATTGAACTTGTTTTCATTGCTCTGAATGTTGTTTCCATTCTGGTTGTAGGAAGCAGTCATTCCCGGGGTGTGGGGGCTGCATAGCTGTGCGCACGTGCCGAAGTTTGCAAATGAGAAAAAGCCTGGTGCAGTCACAATTTACAAGTGTGGAGTGAGTGAGCCCCAGGCAGCATGACTCACTCACACAGGAGTTCATGCACTGCACCTGCATACTCAGCATGGTTTAAGGAAACTCGACCCACTCGCTCCCAGGCATCGAACACATATTTACCAAGAGCCTGCTTGCTGCACTGACGGCTGGTGGTGTGTGTGCCTGGTAAAAGCGTGCACTGACAGCTGGTGGTGTGTGTGCCTGGTGAAAGCGTGCACTTACGGCTGGTGGTGTGTGTGCCCGGTGGAAGCGTGCACTGACGGCTGGTGGTGTGTGTGTGCCTGGTGGAAGTGTGCACTGACGGCTGGTGGTGTGTGTGCCCGGTGGAAGCGTGCACGGACGGCTGGTGGTGTGTGTGCCTGGTGGAAGCGTGCACTGACAGCTGGTGGTGTGTGTGCCCGGTGGAAACGTACACTGACGGCTGGTGGTGTGTGTGCCCGGTGGAAGCGTGCACGGACGGCTGGTGGTGTGCGTGCCCGGTGGAAGCGTGCACGGACGGCTGGTGGTGTGCGTGCCCGGTGGAAACGGACAGCTGGTGGTGTGTGTGCCTGGTGGAAGCATGCACTGAAGGCTGGGTGTGTGTACCTGGTGGAAGCATGCACCGATGGCTGGTAGTGCGTGACGGCTGGTAGTGTGTGCGCCTGGTGAGTGTGCACTGACAACTGGTGGTGTGTGTGCCTGGTGGGAGCGTGAACTGACGGCTGGTGGTGTGTGTGCCTGGTGGAAGCGTGCACTGACGGCTGGTGGTGTGTGTGCCTGGTGGAAGCGTGCACTGCCGCCTGGTGGAAGCGTGCACTGGTGGTGTGTGTGCCTGGTGAAAGCATGCACTGACGACTGATGGTGTGTGTGCCTGGTGGAAGCAGGAGCATTCACAGTGATAGAAGACACAAATTAAACTGACGAGGAGGGAGGGGGAGTGCGAGCAGAGGAGCATGATTCACAGCTAGAAGACACAAATGAAGCTGACCAGGAGGGAGGGGGGGAAGGGAGGGGGGTAGTGCAAGCAGAGGAGCACGATTACAGCAATAAAAACACAGATGGCAGCTATGCACGAGCTTGTGAACGCAAGCTGTAGGCCAGCAAAAGCCTCTGGTGGCACTTTTAAAAGCCACTTACTAAATGTTTCTAAGAGACAGCGCATGCGCTGTCTCAGGCGAGACCTAAAAACACAGATAGCAGCTCTGCACATGAATGCAAGCTGTAGGCCAGCAAAAGCCGCTGGAGGCACTTTTAAAAGCCACTTACTAAAGGACTCGAAGAGACAGCACTCTGTCTCTGGCGAGACTTAAAAAGGACCTAGGTAACACAAAACTTTGAAGGCAAATATCCATTGTCAAAGACAACGCGTCCTACCAATTACCCGAAATGAAGGACACCAATAAGATCCTCCATCGCAATGTATCCAGATAAGCAGTACATGACTAGTGTAAGACACCAATATGTTTATGGTTAAATAGGTTATACCCACATGCACATCTTTCATCATTCTTCTGTCTCCTTTGACTCCGAAAGCAAAAAATAGATAAAATAAAAATAAAAACCAAACACATGCACCTCCCAAATCGTTGTACCATCTTGCAGTTTCTATTAAGTTGACATGAAGTGGTCAATTACAGAAGTGCACAAGAACAGGATTATACAACTCTGGAGGTGCATCAGTAACACCAAGGTTCAGGTACTGTACTCACTCAATTACAGCAGTTTCAATTTGATATCTCACCTAATCAAGCATCCACAAAAAGGGCTGCTAGACCATAACCTGGTGCAAACCTAAGGCAACTGACAAACTTTTCAAAATCTACAGACACTTTAAGGAAAGGAACAATCCTTAAAATAACTTACAGTAGGTCTGTGGGATTCTGATTTGTAGACAGATATACTTTAATATTATACAAAAAAACCTGCTTGCAAAACCTTTTTGCACTTATCTTCCCCAGTTCTATTAACACACACATACCATTTTCAAAACTTGCGTATCGTCTGAGTGTTCCAGAGACCAGGTTTGATACAAAGCATTATAGGAGGTTGGATGCCCAACTACAGCCCTGCACCTCAAGAATTTTCTCACTTAACTGGCAGGAACTAGAAAAAAAACGAAACTAACCATGGTCGTACTATGACAAAAAATAATTTGCATTCCATCCCAAACATCAGGAAAAGGCTGATCAAAACGATTTCAATGTAACGCCTGCGAAAAGGCACACGCAATGTGCAATAATTACTGCTCGTGTATGACACTGGATTGAAACAGATTTGTCTGGAACAAGGCACTTCAAATCACATACGATCGCTGCCATCGAATTACAACACACAACTGAGACAGGGAACGTACAAGGAGTTACAACATGTCCAACAGCAGGTAAACAAATGCAAAACACTTTATCTTACCCAACTTGCGCAGAATCCTCTTGCACTCATCCCTGCTCAGATCCAGGAGTGTTGGCCATACCACGGGCATCTTCCTGCATTCAGGTCACAGAACTGCTTCCTCCCTAGAGAAGCAAGTTACAGGGTATGAAGGGATGGACTTCTCCCAACTAGTGAACTCCAGTTGAGCTTCAAAGTGATGGTTTCCACGAGTGATATGCAAGTGGCCTGTATTTTGCTTATTCGGTGTTAACCTTGAACATGCCTGCTCAAACCTATGCACCGATACCCCATTTGCATGACTCGCTCGCCGCTGGCATCAAACATATGTAGAAGGCGACGCAGCGGAAGCTGGGGACGAGTACAGAAATGGGAGGCGGGGAATGCAAAAAACAAGAGAGGCCAGAAAGCACCGCAGGGAAGGGGCGGTGCAGGGGCTGTGGATGAGAGCAGTGAAGAGGCTAAGAAAGAAGGGGGAGGGAGGAGCAGCGAAGAACTAGAGTGAAGAAAGAAGTACTTGGAGCGAGAGCAGTGCAGAGCGGCAGGGATAACAGGGGCAGCGTAGTGAAGTGTAAAGACTTGGTCTCACACGTGTCAGTCGAGCATGAAATTGTAAATTGCATTTACATAGCTCTTACTACCCCTGACGATGCGTCGAAGCGCTTATATTTATTCCAGTAAAAGCCTTGACACAGGAACATAAACGGCGTCCCCTTCAGCTCATACAACCCTAGTGACAATCTACTAAAGTACATCATGCAGGGAGTAGTGTCTGGGGAGAGAGCAGCGCAAGGGGGAGGGAAAGCAAAACATTGGCGTAGGGTAGCAGCACTGAAAATGCCAAGAAAGCACGGCGAGGGTGAGGCCGGCTAGAAAGAGAGACTGAAGGGCAGAGAAGTGCATGTAAATTGGGGAAAGAGCAGTACTGACGTGGAGAGGAGCAGCTGGGCTATGCAGCGTAAGTCTTGAGGGGCAGACAATATAAAAATGTTTATGGGCAGTGGAAAGACTTCAAGAGCATCGGGATGACTGTGAGAAGCAATGGGGATATTGGGCTGGACACTGCAGTAGATCGGAAGAAGAGTTGTGAGGAAACTGAGGCAATTTATTATGTAGGATTATCATTGGGAGGACAGTAGGCAGACGTCTGTCACTAGGTTGGCTCTGAGGAAGGTCATATATTCCGTCGGCAGGACTGTCAGATAATGTTGAAGGTAACCCGTTATCCAGCAGGTCTGACATTTAACTACGGAGCTCTCTGGTGACTAGGAGAAGGGGGCGCCATGGCTCAGTGACAGGGGTAGCTTTACCATCTATGCCCACATAGACATAAAGCAGCAGCCTGTGAGAAGCAAAGGGCGCTGCCTTGCCAACTTGATTCTCCTCCCATTCCCCGAGGAGCCGTACCCACCTTCCCTGGGAGCATCGGTGAACCAGTGGCTTGCAGATACACACAACAACAGGGGTAGCCTTCCTAACTGCGGTTCTAAAGATGCTAAAGATGGCGCGGGCACCAGTGCGCGTGCGTGTAGCCATGGCATGCCGGGAGTTGAAGTTTTTAACAAAGACAATTGGCTTCTACCGGTGACATAAACAAAGGACTTCTGAGAGGAGATGTAAACAATTATAATTGGACATTTCATTATGGTAAATGTTTGAAGCGGCTTACAAACAAGTACAAACAACAGCAGCCACCGCAGCGAACACGGAAGACTACGAAAGTAAAAGCAGCTCAGTACTGGGTTGTAACTGAGGGCGGGGGCTGCCTGCGCATGCGCGTCATTCCAAAGTTTCGTTTTTAGGAGCGAGCCCCGGAGCGAAAACGAAGTGGCAGCTGAAGTCCCGGGTCCCAGGAGGGGGCCCGGGTGAAGACCAGCAGATACCAGTGCGGGAGAGAGAGACACGGAACCCGGAGAAAGAGACGAGGGGGCCCGGGTGAAGACCAGCAGATACCAGTGCGGGAGAGAGAGACACGGAACCCGGAGAAAGAGACCGGTGAGTGGGGAGATGTGTGTGCGTGTGTCTGTGTACATGTGTCTGTGTACATGTGTCTGTGTGTAGAGCACGGTGAGTTGGTGAGGGGGGGTCGGGAGTGTGTCTACATGTGTGCGCGTGCGTGAGAGTGATCCATGGTGACTGAAGAGCCTGCCGGAATCGGAGCGCGTGTTGACGCGCGCGACCTGATCCCGGCAGGCTGCTTCATGCGTGCGCGTGCCAGTCTCTTGTCCTCTCCCTTTCAGTCCTTGAAAGGCAGAATGATCACAATAAGTCTCGCAGCGACGGATCGCTTTGCGATCCGGTTCGCAGGTGCGAGACCTAAAAAGCATGGATTAATGAAAGTTGGTGTTAAGTAGCAACAGGTATACCTGATCTACATGGGTGCGGGCTTAGTTCGCTGACATTTTCTTGATGTTGTCGGGTTTCTCTTAAGTAGCCTCCCCCAGTGGTATCTGCCATCTATGGGGGGGGGGGGGGGCGAGGGCATCAGCTATGGGAGTGTGTGAGCAAAACAAAATTAAGACAAAAAAAAATTAAACACTTCCCTTAGACGCACTGGACCTCTTCCTTCCTCTTCTTTCTTCCTCTTCCGCCTGGCCACCAGGAAACTCCCTTGACCAACCCTGGTGCTACTCTCATATCATGAGAGAAGCACCCTGATTGGAGGGAGCGGCTCCACAGCGCTCTGGAGGCCTGCACTTACTCTCAACCCAGCTGTCTTATGACTGTTGGGTTGAGAGGTTTAAAGTGCACATGTGTGGATGGCCGTCACAAGACGGCTGGCCAAAAAGACATGCACACTTTAAACAGTGCTGTTAGCCTACCCACCTCCTTGCTGCTGTCACTCAGTAGCGGCCCGCCCCCGTCCTGACCCTTTGTTCGGGACAGGGAATGAAAAATAAAATGGTTATGAATTACTATCTTATTTCTCATCTCTGAGGCTTTGGGAGTGATTTAGGTGTTGCGACGCTCCTTCTCTCCAACTGAAGAGCCGACCCTGGCATCCCCAGTAGTCTCTATTGAGGCAGTCTGTGAGAGTTCGCAATTGAGCTAGGTAAGCATGTGCAGGATTGCTTGTGTAAGGATAGCAGACATTGTATCCTGTCTTCTTTAAGTCTTTATTTGAAGTGTTCCCTGTGAGAAGTGCAAAAGTGTCCTTTTTCTCAATGCTCATCGCTTGTTATAAGCTTCACTGATATCCTTGAGTAACATTGGATGCCTCTTTGATAAAATCTCCACTGACCTTGAAGACCCTCTTGCAATCTCTCTACATTGACTAGATATTATCATTTAAAGTCCATTATGTTAACATGTTTGTACAGGTCCCCAAATGCCAGTATGTCTGGACACTCCATTTGGCAGATCTCGTAAGAAGGTGCCTCTGCATCTCTTTATTTTGATTTTGAATTTAATTTGTATAGAATTTACAAGTGAACAGGGAACACATTTCTCCATAGATATATTATATTGCAACATTGATATAGCGCTTACAACCCCTACGTGGGGCGCCAAAGCACTTGTATACATAGATAGCACACCTAAGAAATAATAATAATAATAATAATAATAATAATTCCAGATTTGTGAAGCGCGACTTGTCACCCCAAGACTATCCAGGCTCCGGAGTCAGCTGCTCTGGCTCTGCACCACACCTCTCCCACTGAACTCAAGAGATCATGTTCCCAAAATATTTATTTTCCATATCAATCAGCCGGTGATATCAGTTTGTTCATTTTGTCAATTAAATTCCCACACTCTTACAACTTACGACATACTCAAGGAATGTCTTCCGTACATATATTCTGAAGAACACTGCAAAAGATGTACCCTAATGCAAACTCACATGTCTCCATCTCACCCAACGTAACTGCATTCATGATTCCTAATACGTAGATAGATACGTTCACTTGGTGTTTTAGCCCAGGAGTGCAACTACAACGTTCTCCGTACACGCTTCAGGTAGACCACAAAAATTGTTAATATTGTACTTAACTTTTTTCTGCTGCTGTATTTCGAGACACAGTATCTGTCGTCACTTAGTGATATGTGCTATGAGAATGTTTGCTTCATCTAAAACAATTCTGGCTAAATCCTATACTTTCATTCTCCTTCTATACCTTTACAAGTTTATATACATAAATATTTTAGAGGTTAATTAACAGAAAATGGCACTATATCTACAAACATTGGGGCTTATTTACAAGCCCCTTGCGCAACTTGTATGTCACTTTTTCCCATGTTAAAAGTGACGCACCGCCAACACAAGGGGCTTGTAGATAAGCCCCATAATTCCAAGAGACCTTCCTAAATTAGACATATTTAAGGCCTGTCAGAGAAATTAAGTGTTAGCCAGCTTCATGGTCAACAAAATGTGTTTTTATCTTTATTGGTGAAACGGAACACCCCTTACCTTAGAAATAATTAATGATTTAAGCAATTACTATTTAACTTGCAATGAAACATTGGAATGCTAATCGCTTTGTTAAAGACAAGGCGGTCACCTGGGACCAATAATGGCTGGTATAGTCTATCTGCTCTGACATTGCAATGTTTGTCTTTGTGTTTCTCATTCTTTATTTCAAATTCTTTTTATTGAAAACAAAACACATAAAACAGTGACCGAAATGCAGAGACCACAATAGCAAAATTCCCACATTGACTTCTGGGCTTAATACATATTTGACAAATGATAGAAAACAGGCCTAAGAACTCTCAAGGTCCACAATTGTCGGCTCCATTGCAGGGGGTTCACAAATATCTCCACGGTATGAATTCCACGCACTCCATATCTTGACCCATTTGCGAGGTCGCCCCCTAGAGACATACACAGACTTTTCACGAAACATACACCAATCAAGATCCTCCAACCATTTCCCGACCCTGGGTGTCCGAGCCGCCCCCCAGAGCTGTGCGATGTTGCGTTTGGCTATTGCACACGCGAGAGTCACCCACACCCTACCATGAGTCGGCAGGTCCGTGGGTTCCCACACATTCAGCAAACATCGCCGCGCCTCCGGATCAACTTTCATCTCCCACACCTCACTCATTTTCGCATGTGTACGGTTCCAGAACTCCCGGACCTCCCGGCATTCCCAAAGAATATGCATGAATGACCCCGGCAGCCCACATCCCCTGTGGCACTCAGACGATTCAGCCAGTCCCATCCTCTGCAGGCCAAGGCCCGTAACATAAGATCGATGTAAGATCCGAAGCTGTACCAAGCGAAGCCTCATCGGGACTGCCACCTCCTTGGGGGATGCCACCGCCTCCCTCCAATCCTCGTCATCCAAGACGAGACCATCGGCGACCCACTGCTCGCGAAGGCGCACCAGCGGGTCGTCCGTATGGTTGATCAATTTACGGTATGTGAGGGAGATCGCTTTAGTAGGTAAAAGGCCATCAAGCAGGCGATCCTCCAGCGGGGAGGCCACCGGAAGTGCTGCCCCGACGGGCACCGCCGCGCCCAATGCGTGGCTAATCTGAAGGTATCAAAACCGCTCTGTATCACACAACTGGTACTTGGCCTGTAGCTCCTCAAAAGTCAGTATCCTATCCTTGCTCATATATCCCGAATCTGCGAAATGCCTATCAGGTCCTACCGATCAAACCCCTTCGACTTCCAGAGCATCCCAAGCTTTTCAGAGCTCCACAGTGGCGTGGACAAGGTCAGACGTCCAGCCCAGCGAAGGGAACCATTGGCCTCGTGCCACACTCTCGTGGAGCACAAGGTGGGCCCCTTCAACGGGAAACGGCCGCGTCGTGCATACAAAACTCGGGTGAACTCGCCCCCCGGCAACTGACCACTGTCCATTGCGTATCCCGGGTTAGCCGGGGATCCGTAAATCGCGTGATTGACGGGAGCCAGCTGCGACGCCCAACAATATTTGCGAACATTCGGCAAGCCGATTCCACCGTCATACCAGGGCAACATCAATTTGGAAAGAGCTATGCGCGGTCTTCCCTCCCACAGAAGGCCGCGCTGTAGTGATTCAATCTCGCGGAAGTACGAAGGGGGCAACGGGTCAAAAGAATTCTGAAGAGCATACAAGAAGCGCGGAAGGGCCATCATCTTAAAAAGGGTAGCGCGACCCAGCATAGAGAGAGGCAACGCCCTCCACCGAGCCGTATCCGCCCGGAGCTTGGCTAGGGGGGGCAACAAATTTAAGCGATGGCGCACTGTGGGATCTAAAGAGATATGAATCCCTAGGTAACGAAAGCTAGTCGTCTCCACCCTCACGGGACAGCTCGCTGGCACCCTGGGCGGATCCCCACTCAGTACAAACAAAACCGACTTCGCCCAGTTGATTAAGAAGCCAGAGTATCTGCTGAAGATGGCGAGGACGTCCATGAACACTATCAATGAAGCCCGGGGGGAAGTCAAATACAGAAGGATGTCATCCGCGTCAAGCGAGATCTTATCCTCCCACTCCGGGGTCCATCGCAACCCCTTTATGGAGCGGTCCCAGCAAACCCAGGCCGCAAGGGGCTCCAGGGCCAGCGCAAACAACAACGGCGAAAGGGGGCATCCCTGACGGGTGCCGCGCCCAAGAGTAAAATCGCCGGATCTGTGATTGTTCACGACGACGCGCGACAAGGGGGCAAAGTAAAGGAGGCGGATCCAGCCGATGAAGCCGGGCCGAATCCAAATTTAGCCAACACCCCGAAAAGATAGGGCCATTCCACACGATCAAAAGCCGTAGTGGCGTCCAGGGACAGTAATATTGCAGGCTCATGTACTTGAGACGTGCTGGCCAGAACACCGTGCAGGCGCCTGAGATTGAGAGCAGTGTTCCTTCTGGGCATAAAGCCTGATTGATCGGGCTGGACCAGGGCGGAGATAACCTTCACGAGGCACGTAGCGAGTAATTTTGCTAACACCTTAGGCTCTACATTCAACAGCGAAATCGGACGATACGAGGAGCAGTCCAATCGAGGCTTACCCTCCTTGTGGATGACGACTATATTGGCAATCCGCTGGTCATATGGCAACTGACCGCACTCCAAGCTTTCCGTAAACATACCCTTCAAATACGGGGCTAATCTGTCAGCGTGGGGTTTAAATAGTTCGATTGGGAGTCCATTAGGGCCGGAGGCCCTACCAGAATGTACACCTCTAATAGCCATTGCTACCTCGTCATTGGTAAGGGGAGAGTCCAGGTACATCCTATCATCGTCCGACAATGCTGGCAAAAGAATATCGCGCAACATATCCGAGTTATCGGCTTCAGAAAACGCACCGGGAGAGGTGTAAATCTCCGCATAGTAACAAGCAAACTCCTCTACAATCAGCTGGGGGTCCGACGTGTCCATAGAGCCAGCAACATGCAGCTCCGGGACCAGCCTAGAGCCCCAGTCACCCTTCTCTAACCAAGCGATCAATTTCCCGGCCTTATCTCCGTGCTCGTAATCCTGTCCTGCGTGACGTCAAGCTGCGCCCTAGCCGTATCGCGAGTCAAAGTTCTGTATTCATCCCGGAGCAACCCGAGGCGGTGATCCGCCCACGGGTCGCCCCCGGAGGAGACAGCAGTCTCCAAGGTCAGAAGCTCCGCCTCCACCCTGTCTAGCTCAGCCCTCCTCTTCCTTTTCTGTTCAGCGACGAGGGAGAGAACCTCTCCCCTGACGACTGTCTTATACGCCTCCCATAAGGAGCATCTGGAAACAACCGAGCCCTCGTTCTCGCTGAAATAACTATTAGTTACACGCTCCAGTTCCTTCTTCACGACCGGGTCCCGCAGGCGCCAAGCGGGGATGGGAGAAATCCTACCCACGTCTCTTCGTCCTACACATAAACGCAGCCATACTGGCGAGTGGTCAGAGACCCCTCGCACCAAGTGTGTCACTTCGCCGACCGCGGCCGCTTGGGCCGCCGGCAACAATACATAATCAATGCGAGAGAGGGAACGGCGCGCCGCGGATGAGTGTGTGTATTCCACAGCTCCCGGGTGTCGCAATCGCCAGCCATCAATCATTCCAGAACCGACAGGAAGTCAGGCAGCCATCTGCGGGAGGGCAACAACGCACTGGAGGGGAGCCTATCCATTTCACCGTCCATAACCGCGTTGAAATCGCCACCAATCACCATAATGCCCATAGGCAAAGCAAGAAACACCCGGCCCAAGTCACCAAACGTGTCGGTCTGCAGTGACGGGGGGGACATAGACAGAGAGAAACGAAACGTGTTTCTGATTCTTAATCTAGAATATTATACCCTGAGTGGGCATTCTAATAGCTGGATAGCCCTTCTGCCTTGGACTATACCAGGTGTTAATGGTCCTCTCCCTTGTTACATAACTCTGGTTCAATGCCTTTAATTATGTATAGCTCTTGTAGAGGGCTATAATGTTATATTACCCCACTTATTCGATAGAGATCTGAGCATTGCAAAGTGCCTTATGGTATCATCAAGCATTCTTTAAGCAGCATTTCAATTGGTCGATACTTGAGGATAGGGTATACCTTATGAGTGAAGAAGTTTGCTACACTGTCACGTGACCCAGTTTATCCAATCATTAATATGGGTTTCTATGAACCTTCATATCATACTTCCAGTGCATGAAGGGGATTCTATAGATTTACAATTAAAGCCAGTCAGTTAATTAAAATACATATGTTTACCGATTGCTAGATATCAGTAGTGAAATAGAAGAGGCTTTTAAGTATTATCCAGACACATTTCAGACTTTAGCAGTAATTTGTCTTGCATTCCATTATCATGAGTCATGACTTGATGCTGGTCATTGAGTTAATTGTCTCATCTGTGCTTCCAGTTAAATTACTAAATTACTAAAATGTTTTATAAAAGGCTTGAAAATGATTCTTAGAAGAAACCTGATACTTGAGTTTAATGTTTTTCTTTTATAACTACAATATGTTTCCAAGTCATAGACATTTATTGCTAAATAATTTAGATTTTTATTTCACGTGTTTGCTGTCTGTGTGGGATCTTAAAAAGACTTGAGTTGAGAAGTGTGTTTTTCTTTCCAAGCCCAGAAAGTTCAGGACTGGAATATAAGAAAACACATCTAAATTTAAAAAGATACAATTAAACACAGAACTAAATATAGAAATACATTACCAAACTCCAACAACTGATAATAAATAAATATTTTCATCAACAGGCCAAAATGAGTCAATTAGCATTTCGGGAAAATGTCATTGGTAACATATTTGGGGAGTTGCTGATTTCATACGAAGTGAAGGAAGTCTAAACATGGACAATGACCTCTTTATAGTCAGCTTGTTGACCCACAACAAACCCCACGCAGTGTCATACAGTGTAGCAGGTCATGGGAGTTGCTGTGGAGTTTTTTTTACTTCCATGGACATGCCTGCCAACCCTCCCCAAGGAGACTTAGTCTACCTGTCCATCGGTATATTATTGCCGTATGAGCACTTTGAACCTGAATTAGTTTAACATAAATACTTGGAAAGATATAATACATTCATATTTGAAAACTGTGAGGATCTCAGTCGACTCATAGAGCCACAGAGTATGCCCTAAAAATATATGGCTTTTTGCAACTCATCACAAGATGTGGTATTTGAAATTGTCAGGACCTCTTCATTGGAACTTCTTTCTGGTTTCTGGGTGGTGAACCAGTCCTTCTCAGCAGGAGGGCAGTATGCATCCTGCTTCTTAGGACACGGCACAAGCTTGATGAGGCATGAGTCATAGCATAAGCACATGCTTTGAGTGAAAGTGCTGGCACTTTTCAGAAAGAAGAAGGTACTGTGAGAAAGAGAGCTTCTTCACACATCGAAGTGGAAAGGGAACACAATAACATTATTATATTTTTAATGATGAAAATTGGCAGTGTTTTTCATTCTGAGAACCTTTACTATCCAATTTGAAATCCTCCAAATGTCATTGGAGCTATCACCTTGGCAAGCTGGAACATCCTATTATGTTAAAGACATACATTTAAGAAGGTGTAACATACTCATGGACCTTCTGTGTCGGTGACTTCCTGTATGACATTCTGATCTGATGATTGAAGTGCCAAGCGCGATCATACTCTCTCATCTCAAATATCAATCAATCAATCAATCATGCCATTTGTATAGCGCACTACTCACCCGGGAGGGTCTCAAGGCGCTTGGGGGGAGGGGTATGCTACTGCTCGAACAGCCAGGTCTTGAGTTGTTTCCTGAAGGCGAGATGGTCCTGGGTCAGCCGAAGGTGGATGGGGAGGGAGTTCCAAGTCTTGGCAGCCAGGTAAGAGAAGGATCTTCCTCCGGCGGTGGCTCTTCGGATGCGTGGTACGGCTGCGAGGGCGAGGCTGGTGGACCGTAGCTGGCGGGTGGGCGTGTAGAAGGTCAGGCGGTCGTTGAGGTACTTGGGGCCCAGGTTGTGGAGAGACTTGTGTGCGTGGGTGAGGAGCCGGAACGTGATCCTCTTGTCGACGGGGAGCCAGTGCAGGTTCCTCAGGTGGCTGGAGATGTGGCTGCGTCGGGGCACATCCAGGATGAGTCGGGCGGAGGCGTTCTGGATGCGCTGGAGTCTTTTCTGTAGCTTGGCTGTGGTTCCGGCGTAGAGGGCGTTTCCGTAGTCCAGTCGGCTGGTGACGAGTGCCTGGGTGACAGTCTTCCTGGTCTCGGTCGGGATCCAGCGGAAGATCTTGCGAAGCATACGCAGGGTGTTAAAGCACGATGAGGAGACGGCGTTGACTTGTCTGGTCATCGAGAGGGAGGGGTCCAGGATGAAGCCCAGGTTGCGTGCGTGGTCGGTTGGCTTGGGTGCGGTGCCCAGGGCTGGGGGCCACCAGGAGTCATCCCAGGCGGAGGGCGAAGATCCCAGGATGAGGACTTCCGTCTTGTCCGAGTTCAGTTTCAGGCGGCTGTCCTTCATCCACTCGGCGACGTCTTTCATCCCTTCGTGTAGGCAGGTTCTGGCGGTGTGAGGGAGAGGATCAGCTGGGTGTCGTCGGCGTAAGAGATGATGTTGAGGTTGTGCTGGCGTGCGATTGCTGCGAGAGGTTTCATGTAGATGTTGAAGAGGGTGGAGCTGAGTGAAGATCCTTGCGGGACGCCGCAGATGACTTCGGTGGCCTCGGAGCGAAACGGGGAGAGACGGACTCTTTGTGTTCTTCCGGCGAGGAACGAGATGATCCACTCCAGTGCCTTCTCTTGGATACCGATGTTGCTGAGGCGCTGGACTAGGGTGCGGTGGCAGACCGTGTCGAACGCAGCGGAGAGGTCCAGGAGGATGAGGGCCACTGTTTCCCCCTTGTCGAGCAGGGTCCGGATGTCGTCGGTGGCTGCCATGAGGGCGGTCTCGGTGCTGTGGTTGGCTCTGAAGCCGGACTGCGAGGGGTCGAGGGATCCGTTTGTCTCGAGGAAGGCGGTCAGCTGTCTGTTGACGATCTTCTCGATGACTTTAGCAGGAAAAGGGAGGAGCGAGATGGGGCGGAAGTTTATGAGATCGGTGGGGTCAGCTGTAGGTTTCTTCAGGAGGGCGCTGATCTCGGCGTGCTTCCAGCTCTCCGGGAAGGTGGCGGTGTTGAAGGAGGCGTTGATGATGTTCCGGAGTTGGGGTGCGATGGTGGAGTCGGCCTTGTTGAAGACGTGGTGTGGGCAGGGGTCGGTCGGTGATCCGGAGTGGATGGTGTTCATCGTGCGGGCTGTGTCTTCGGTGGTCACCGTGGTCCAGGTGCGAAGGGTGGCGGTGGGGGGCGTTGGTTCGACGGTTGGGTGCGTGGGTGGGGCGCCCAAGCTGTTGTGGATGTCGGCGATCTTGCGGTGGAAGAACGAGGCGAGGGAGTCACAGAGGTCTTGTGACGGAGTGATGTCGTTGGTGCCGGTGCTGGGGTTGGAGAACTCCTTGACGATAGTGAAGAGCTCTTTGCTGTCGTGGGCGTTGTTGTCCAGTCGTTCCTTCAGGGATTTCTTCTTGGTGGTGCGGATGAGCTGGTGGTGCTTGCGGGTAGCGTGTTTGAGGGCGGTCATGTTGTCGGTGGTCCGGTCGAGGAGCCAGGCTTTCTCGAGGGTGCGGCAGGTCTTCTTGGAGTCCTTGAGGTCGTCGGTGAACCAGGATGCCTTCTTGCTTCTGGGTCTGCTGGGAGGGTTCTTTAGTGGCGCGAGGTCGTCGGCGCAGGCGGTCAGCCACTGTGTGAAGTTGCGGGCTGCTTCGTTGGGGTCCGTTGTGTTGGCGGGTGGGCTCTGGCGGAGGGAGGTGGTGAGCTGGTCTGCGGTGATCTTGCTCCAATTCCTGTGAGGTACCTGTTGCGGGTGGTGGTGGGTCGTGGATCTTTTGAAGCTGAAGTGGACGCAGCTGTGGTCGGTCCAGTGGAGTCCGGTGGCGTGGCTGAAGGTGATGTACTTGCTGGAAGAGAAGACGGGATCAAGCGTGTGGCCGGCGTAGTGGGTGGGGGTGTTGACCAGTTGCTTGAGTCCGAGTCATGAGGAGGAAGAACGCTAATTCTTCATTTTATGAACAATGTGCGGCAGACAGATAGCAGGTTAAGAAGGGCTTTATTTTTGTTTAAATTAGGCATAGGTGTCTTGAAGAATTTGAATTTAATCACCATACAGAAAATACTTCCAAGTAAGAGATGGTTTGAAATAAAAGATAGGTAAATAGGGCTCCTCACTTCCCGAATTCCGAATGGCCCTCAGGACCTCGCTGTTCGAATAATCCTCCAGGACCTGCAAGCGCCTGAATACCCGATCGAGTGATTGGCCTCGCTTTATATATCCTGATTGATTGATTGAAATACCACAGTTGAATAACTGTGTTCACTGTGGCTATGTGAATGTTAACCTCAAGGCACATGGTTACATCTTATCAGAGTTTGAATCTTCTGAGTATGGCAAAAAGGAAAATAATTGAGTTAGGTAACATTAATATACGAAATTGGGTTTCTGGTTGAGGGGGTGAATCCCTACTCAAGCACCTATACTTGTCACGGTGAAGTAACAAGCAAATATAAAATTAACACCTGCTTAACCCTCTGGAGCTTGGCACAAAAGCAGCCAGGATTAATTTAGAAGCAAAGTGTATAGTATTTATGCAGCACTTCAAACAGTAATAAAGTAAAAACACAAACCAAGAAAAGTACCATACCTATTTAGAAATTAGAGTAAAATGTGATAAATAATTTAAGACCAAAACAACAAAAATCCAATCAGTAGTACCAGAGATATGCAATTTTAAAGATTTACATGAGAATAGCACCAAAAAGCACAACGCACCTCTCATGATTATCTGGTAGTGCGAGACAGGGTGAAAGTCGCACGCTGAGGCTGACTGCGAATGCACGCAGGAGGGATACAGGGACCAGGGTAGTCCCGCTGAAAGAGTTACCGTCACAGTCCAGCGCAAAGAATTCTGTGCGCGGTGGAAGGGGCCACGAGGAGTAGGGAGAGCATTGTGGATGGCGGTCAAAGTAGCAGAAAGAGCAGGCTGGGCATTGCGGATGGTCAGCGTTGTATCACAAAGATCCTGTAGAAAGCATCTCAGACGGTCATGGCTGGAGCTTCATGTTGACAGTCTCTGCGAGCTGTCAATGCTGTAGCACGAAGTGACGATCTCAAGCTGCCAACATCATTGTAGTTTGCTGGAGCTTTGCATTGGTGGGCGGCGCAGGCATCCAGATTTTGGCTTGAACAGGTCAGTTCGAGAGAAGCCCAAAAACGTCAGGAGAGGTCAACTGAGGCCACACCAAGGGTCCAGGACCGGAAGGGCACCACTTTCAATGTCAGGAACTCCAGAAGAGGCCAGCAGGCTTAGGAAGGTCCAGTTGCTGGTCAAGGCAGCAGGTCAGCTGGGCAGCTGGGCAGTTACTAGGAGCTTCTGGAGCTTGTTATGTCCATTTAGTGCAGAACAGGAGGTCAGATGACTGATCCTGTGAATCATTTCCCCCTGGGATGAAGTGCAGGTTCAGTTTTCCTTTTCAGCAAGCAGAGCAGCAGGCAGCAGAGCAGCAAAGTAGCAGGGCACCAGAGTGGCAGTCCTTCTGACAGCAAAGCAGCGACAGTCTTTCTTCTATAGCATCCACAGGTCCAGGAGTGTATAAAAGAGTTGGGGTCTGAGGTCCAATATGTATGCCTGGTGCCCACTTTGAAGTTGGAGAAGCTTCCAGAAGTGTCCACCCCCAGAAGTGCCTGGGATTTTCTGGCTCCCTGCACTGGCCCCAGATTGTCTGAAGTCACAATAGACTAGTGTCAAACTCCTCATTAACTTAGAGTTGCGCATCCTGCCAACACCTAGATTCCCCTTGTCTCACTGTCAGGGAGCAATACACAAAGACCAACACCTACTCAATGGACCCCGGAACAGGATACAGGCACCAAATGGTTAGGACAAGAAAATGCCAAATTTCTAAAAGTAGCAGGTAATTGGGCAACCCAATAAACCCTTGTGGGCTTGGGTATTAAAGTTAGAGAGGTAAAGATGCCTACAAGGGATTTATTCACAAAATAAATAATGTTGAGTCTTTCTATATGTATATTTGGAGTGACATCAAATCACACTCAATGGAATAAATCAAAGTAAATTGAACAAAAAAATATGAGTAAATTAATTACAAAAACCGGTTGGACCAAAGTAGAAAAATATATTTCAAATATCATTAATAGGAAAAATAAGGGTACAGAAATAACGAGTTCCATGTGAATTGGAACTCACATTGTGATTGTGAGACACATGTGGTGGCGGTTTGAAACAAGAAATCAATTTTCCTTATCCTTTCGAAGAGGCTAATTGATTTAATACCTCTGCCCCTATCTGCCACTGGAGATATCTCATTTGGGAATCTCAGTTATCTTCCGAATCTTTGATCGAGGGGGTCAAGAAATTGTACAAGACTACGTTTGTCATGAAGATGGTCTCATTGACTTGAGGCAATGGAGACCGAAACGTTGACACCTAATCCATTCTTCTCTATAATGATTGTTAATTGATTTACCTCTGTATGCCAAATCCTATGTATAGGACAGGCTCACTGTATTTTTCAATGAAAATGGAGAACTGTACAATGATATCTAGGATATCATCGTTCATTTGATCTATATGTTTTCTGTTGTCAATGTTTGTTGAGCTTTCTCATTGTTATTTCTGTACCCTTATTTTTCCTATTAATGATATTGGAAATATATTTTTCTTCTTTGGGCAACCCGTTTTTTTAAATTAATTTACTAATTCTTTTTGTTCAATTTAGTTTGAGTTATTCCATTGAGTGTGATTTTAAATCACTCCAAATATACATATAGAACTACTCAAAATTATTTATTTTGTGAATAAATCCCCTTTAACCATCTTTACCTTTCTAAATTTCATAAAGTGACCTTTTCAGGATTGTGACTAGAAATCCGACTTTACTATTAAAAAGGGATTTTAATCTCAATTCCAGAGACACTAAATTTGATCCGTGTACCTGCTCCCAATTAAAAGTGATCACTTGTTAAATGACACGCAATAACCAAATGTTATCCTATGGGAAAGGTAGGCCTTACAGTAGTGAAAAACACATTTAGGGGGTTTTCACTACCAGGACGTGTAAAGCTTAAAAGTACATGTCCCACTTTTTGAGGCCATCGGGGCTGTGTAAAGCCCAGGCTAGGGGTGACTTATATGCATTAAAAGTGAGATTTGGGCCTGGCAAAAGATTTATCTTGCCAGGTCAAAATGTTAGTTCAAACAAGCACACACAGGCTGCAATAGCAGGCCTGAGACATGTTTAAAGGTCTACTTAAGTGGGTGGCACAATAATTTCTGCAGGCCCACTGGTAACATTCAATTTACAGACCCTGTGAACATGTAGTACCACTATACTAGGGCCTTATAAGTCAATTTGATATGCCAATTGGGTATAAGACAATTTCACCATGTTTAAAGGCGATAGCACAAGCATTTTGGAACTGGTTAGCAGTGGTAAAGTGTGCAGAATCCTAAGGCCAGCAAAAGCGTAGTCAGCAAAAACAGTAGGATGGAAGGTAAAATCTTGGACGGAAACCCACACCAAGGATGCCAGGTCCAATTAATGTGTACTGATTAGGAGCAAATCAACTCTTTAATTCATGGTTTGTACTTTAAGTGGCAAATATTATTAACATATTTCCTAATGTATACATAATCATGAAAACAAAATGTCACATAATTTGATGCCAAACATTTTCAGCAGTATTTCCTAATATGTTAGTTATGGAATGTTCTTTTTATATTAAAGGTGTTAATATAGCAGCACAACCTAATTGCAGAAATACATTTCTGGCAAAAGAGCAGAATAACAGTTGATACCTTTGGTGACATCAGTGGTGGCTCACTCGGAGTGGGGGTGGTGGACTAAAAACAAATAAAAAATGTTTACCTTCTCCTCCGTGCCGCCGCTACCTCTCTTCCGTCCTCTTCAGGGCGGCTACAGCACCGGAAGCGCTCAGGCTTCCAGGCTCTCCCAGGCAATCACAACGCTGCAGGAGCAGTGTCGTGATTGGTCTGAGCATCCTGTTTGGATGCTCAGGCAGTGCCTGGTGAGGCTGGGCATGTTCTCCATGAGGAAGTGCAGCCCAACAGAGAACATGCCAAGTGTGCATGTCGGTTTAGCCGGCCCTAGAGGGCCGGCCAAACTGTCATGTGCATTTAGAGGAGTGCAAACCACTCCTCCCCTGCTCGGGCATCACAGAGCCAGGCCTGCCCGACTCCCACATGGAAAAAGAAAATGATAATAACGTCCTTTTATTATCTTTTTCTTTTTTGCACTGCTGAAATAGCAGTAGAGCGTGCTCCTCCGCCTTAGCAGAGGAGCCGCCACTGGGTGACAAGAACAGAACTAGTGCCATTTTAAAGTCATAATATTATGAGCCTAATTTGTTTGGTGATAATGGAAAATTCCACCACTTTCTAGCGAAAGTAGAAATACGGAGGAGAATCCCTCAGCTGAATGTCCTCCAGGAGTGGTATGGTAGAAGACATTAATACAGGGGATTCAATTCCATTAGAGTTTCCTCCAGAAATTAGAAAAGGTTCTGTTACCACTAAACTCTAAAGAGGACTAAATTGCTGCATGACGAGGGCGCACCTTCACCAGCCCTATGACGACCTACACACCTGATCTAGAGTTTGCCAATTGTGCGTAGGCTCTTTTACACCAAAACTGCTTTTGCACAAGGTGGGGCACTGTCTATAAAATTATCTAAATGCACCTTGTCTGATACCCCGAATGTACAGGAGTGAGACTCAAAAATATTAGTTAACAACACCCTGATGATGTTTGTTTCTGACTATTCCTTCCCCTTTTCTCTCTAATGTTCCCAACATAGCAACTACAAGAACTTAATTTTATTTGTCAAACCTCATGGCTGTGTTTATGTAATATTGGGGGGGGGGGGGGCTGTTTCTCTGCACTCTGAAGTTATCTGGGCATTTTCAATTTCATTTTTTAAGTGAAAAACATGAACCTTTTTACTGGGGGAAGCAACTATTATGATCTGTCAATTTACTCTCTTTCTACTGCTCTCACTAGGACACCAGCATGGTATGGATCTCGGAGAAAGTTGATTAAGTGAATTATTACATTTTAGCTCATTAGATTTCTGTATGGCAACTCTTTATGTTTGATAAGAGGTTGACTGGCATTGCAGCTACCTTCTCTGAAGACCCTCCTTTCACCGATGGTCTTTAATCCAGTACCGAGTAGCTTAGACATTCCTCGCAGGCATGCCCCTTACTCTCATAAAGCAACCGAAGATTTGTCCTGGTTTTGCACCTTGTAAGAGGAGATGCAACCAGGATGAAGACACCTGTTAAGGACTTGGGCTTCATTTAGAGTAACTGGATAGCACCAGAAACTTGTCATCTGCCCCTTCCACCCACCTCTCACATCCCCTGCCCATATAGATTTTCAGTGATGGTCATTTTGCTGATAGCAAAGCTGCTTCTGGCTCTGACGTTGTGATCGTTTGTAAGATGGGTAATGTCAGTGATTATGGCACTGGGCAAGTGCCCTATGTGGGTCGGCTATTCCAATCAGTTTTTCCTGTATGGGTCCACCATGTTACCCACATCAGTTCTACACAGGAACATTCCACAAATGTCTCCTATGTGCTGGAAGCAAACTTCTTTCTTCAGCTCAAGGACATTAGTTTTATCTTTTGTAAGGACAGTCCCTGCAATTTTGGTTTGGCTTAAAAAAAATAAAAGTTCCTGACAGGTCTACATTGCTATTATGAATTGGCAGACACACTATCATTGTTTTTAACTACTAAAGTTGTTTCTGCCATTGTGGTGGAAACAGCTTCAAGGGAAAAAAGTGACTGGAACAAAATGTGACACGGAGTGGTGAAGGTGGTGCCTGTGCCTCATCAGAGTTACTGTCAATTTTTCTCCTCTATCTGGGCAGAGGTCTTTGGCGTGTTATCACTTATTAATGGGTGGCTGATTACACATTTTCTTCAAGTTGCATTGTTGGAAAGCCTGGAAAGGTAGGAAGCAAATCTCTATAAGAACATTTTACTGCATTTGACTCTAGTACTGGCTCAACATGGCAGCCCCCAACAGTGGTGGGCCGCAAGTCCTTCGAGCCAAGGCGGGTGGCTAAAGCGAATGAAGAGATGTATGTTCCTTGAAAAACCTGAAGTGCGAGGCTGTCCTCGGAAGCTTAGAAAGTTCTGGGAGTTGTGTCAGGAGCACTTTAACATGATAGGAATTACCTGGCTTGGGAGTACCTGGCGGTGACAATGTAAACTTGAGGAAGAGCCTTTGTCCTAGAAGTATCCTTCGTTAAATTTGTGTTAGCTATCCCCTGTTTCCATGCATATTTTCTTTGTACCTGTGCCGGTTAGTTGCCTTGTAATATGTTATATTTGTTCTAAAATGCCAGTAACCTGATTTATTATAAAATTCCTATGGTTCCAAGTTTAGAATGTTGATGTTTCTTTCACAATATTGCTTGACAAGAGGATTTCAGACACTTGGAAGGGTTTGAAACAGAGAAAACCAGCCTAGCTGTGCAGATAAAACAAAAAAGAATTGTACCTTGAATCCAATGCAGAACAGAATGTCTGAGTGATTGCACTGTCCTATAAGCCTTAGACAACTTTAGCTGGAAATCAAGAAAACAGTGCAGTAGATGTCTTTGTGCGTGTTGGTAGCGATGGAAACTCATGTTTCGCTGCTTTGCAACAGTTTCGCTGTAAGGCCAACTACATAGACATTTACACCACAGCAGGATTAACTCTAATGATTGAAATTAAATCACATCTAGAGAATTCTGTCTCTATAGATGCAATGGTTCACCCTCCAGCACTGTAGCAATCACTGACGTGCTGTTTGGCTTTGCAGCTTGTGATTACATACCTGACTTTTGCTTTGCTTGTTCAAAGAGACTGGTTTGAGCTGCAGGGTAGTTTGTCTCTCTCGCTGTCTGATCAACTGAAGCTCATACACTGTGTCCAGAGCTAATTCTGGAAGAATCTTTATATACAAGATGAGATCCAGAGACATCAGGGACTGCAGGGCATGTTCTTAGCATGTGTGTACCATGCCTGAGCCAATCAAGCATATTTTATGCCAGAAAGACCACACACAACCAGTGAGGAGCAGCTCACACTGATCACGGACGACGTCATGAAAGAGTAGCATCCCTTAAACATGCTCTAATCTTTTTTTGTGGGATACATATAGTGCTTTTTCTCTGTTTTCATTCACTATGTTGTTTTACAGATGTTGGTCACTTGCTTCTAGGCAGTACCCTGTTTCTTTATTACTTTTCGTAGTCGTTCACTGTAGATATGGAACTGCTGTACAGCCAATGGTTGCAGGCTGGGAATGGTTCATTCCGCATGTCACTCTTCATAGTGTGATAGTATAAGCACCATTGCATTTAGTAACACTATACATATGTAATCTGCCAATACCTTTAAGATACCCCTGGGGTGAATCTGCGCTCCTTATATAGCCTCATATGAATTCTGTTCAACTACTGCCAGTGGTGACATTGGGATTGTTCATCCCTTTCAACCAAAAAGAAATAACGATGAACTCTTTGGGTTTCATTTTAGTTTTATATAAAAAACATTGTTAGCGTTTGTTGGGCCAGATAGTGTGTTTAAAGGGCTACTTACCACCTATAGTTATAGTTTATGGGTTCAATACACTCTGTCATTGCATAAGTCCTACTGTTAGGATGGCTCTTTAGTGTCTGACCCATCAAAAGGAAGTGGAAGCTGTAGACTGTATTGTTTTGTATGGCTCCCACAGAGAACCTCTATTGTTTATTTCAGTTTCTGAATCTCATAGCCTACTGCTTTGACAGAGCAACATTTGATACCAAAACAGGTTACCCACTGTTGTGATGGTCATAAAGGTCTTCCAGGGCATGCTGACACGCCTCCCTGAGAGCCTGTCAGTGCATCTCTGCTTGTCTGTTTTGACTTTAAAGCAGAAAGCACAGCTGCAGAAAGGAAATGGAAGGCAGGGAAGGTGGTAAGGGTTAGTTAAGGACAGCAGGCATTTTTTTTAAAACCTTTGGGAGAGTAATAAACAACAGAGGTCAATTTATGTATGGCTCCCCCATTACTCCTCTGCCACTGCGCAGCAGTTGGGGCACACGATTTTGGGGTTCATGCATAACATAAAATTATGGACGGGTAAAAAGTCAATAACAAGTGTGTTTTACACCTCAGGGTTCTGAGTGACATAATAGATAACTCAAGCTTCGCTCACGTTGTCTATTTGACATAACTTAGAACCCCTTGGTGAAAAACATCATGTAATTCACTGTTACTCATCTATAATTCTATATTTTCATGCATTCCCATTTACTTTGTGTTCCAGTGATGGAAGAGTTAAGAATGATTACATATTGCCATAATATACCGGGATCCTAACTCTTTGTGTAAAGAAAGAGGTAATGGTTAAACAGTTGTCAGTAGTAAAGCTGCTACACCTTTCAACCACTTTTTAGCTTCAATCATATTGACTGCAACACCCTTAAGCTGCACAGAATAAATACCAAAGGATACATAGTATAAAAAAAGAAAATACCATTTAATTAGTAAGGGGAAGTCAGGGAGGTTGTCAAATGTCCTGGGTGTGAGGTGGAGGGGCGAAGGTTGCAATGGCAGAATAGTCAGGGAATTGAGTAATAGGCATCCAAAGAGTTTCGTTTTAAAACAAGGAATAAGGGGTGCATATATGCAGTGTGATATCGGTGATTAGGTCAAACTGCATGCCACCACGCTTTAGAAGATAATTGCGTAGTCTTTCCAATTGCGAGCTATTTGCTGGAAAGCAAGTGCCAATAACAGATTGCATGTTAAACGAAGCATTGAAATAAAGTAAGGTACATTACCATGAAAAATAGATTTCATCTGGTGCCAAACTTGTGACCAAAATGTAGAAACAGGAGGACAAGTGAAAAGTAAGTGTTTCAAGTCAGCTGCTTTTGCAGAGCAGTAATAACAATAATAATAATAGAAAGGGTTATTGGATCATACTACTCCTGCCACTGCTCCATTAGAGTGCCATTCACATGTTGGCTAAGCCACCAGGATAGTCATTCATGAATTTAGTGCCAGTCATTTTGAGTGACACATTTTGCAAATGTAATGTTGAACTCTGCATTCCGCAGAGCTCAGCACAGAAAGGTAAATCAGTCCGCCTTTATCTTTTGTGTAGTGGCAGGCAGCCGTGGCCGGTAGTGGGAGTACCTGCCGGGTGGTGACGTGGGGAAGGGAAGGGGCAGTGTGGGGGGTAGTAATGTATGGATTACGGAGCTTAACAGGAAAGTAAACATATAAATAAATAAAACACATTTAGTTCTGTGCACTGCATCACTAAATGCGATGCAGTACGTGCAACGAAATTCGTTTTATTTATTTATATGTTTACTTACCCGTTAAGCTCCGTAATCCATAAATTACTACCCCCCACACTGCCCCTCCCCCTCCCCACGTCACCGCCCAGCAGGTACTCCCACTACCGGCTGCGGCTGGTGGCTTGTACCACATTGTGCTGAAGGGAGGCAGCGCTCCTGGACGGGTGGTGCCACCTGCCGCCCAATTTGCATGTGAAAGGGAGCACAGGCATCCATTCCCTAATTGGTGCCTTGATTGTGAGCAGAAATTGAAGGCCTACTCCTGCTGATTCCACAAATCGAGCAGCAGAGTAGCACAACAAACCACCTGCACATGCGTGGTTTGCTGGAGAACTGCTGTAGTAATTGTAGCCGTATCTTCTCTAGATACCCCCTGTGCTGCAAGGGGACTGTGAACACCCAGCTACTGGGCTGGCATTTTCAGAATGTCCATGAAAAGTCTTAATTTGCGACTAGATTCAGTGTTCTTTCCCTAATGGTAGTCTTTTATCCCATAATTATTGCGAGTCAGCCGTATTTTTATTATTATAAGATGCTGACCAGCAGTAAATGCTGTCTCTAGTATAGACCCCATGAATTGAGTGCAGGGTATATTTTAGTCAAAAATATGAGAAACAGCAGCATTTTGTTACAAGCATACAGAGACGCCCTAAAAAATTAAAGTGTTTTCCATCACATACAGGTAAATAGGGTGACTGTGTTTTCTTTCCTCTCTCCCTATCTCACTTTCTCCCTCTTTCTCAGAAACTCTGGGGCATGATTCACAAACTACACTTTATAGTATTTTGTAGTACCACAAAATGTACGTTTTACCTTTCCTGCATCCGGTGACTAATTGTACTGGTTTTACATACCCAAGATAGATGAAAAGCTCAGTTGATAAGGCCAGGATTCAATCCTGTGGCTGGGTGGTTCCACATACATCTTTCACAAGTCGCTAAATTCGAAAATTCAGAGAGAGAATCATGCCAGAGCTAGGGAAGATGTCTGGCTTGCCCTCAAAAGAACAAAAATAAACGCTGAGCCATCAAAGGAAATGGCACGTAAATTACATAAGAATATATGTCCCTCATTGAGAGTTTGGCTGACAGGTTACTCCACCACAAATATGGCAGGAGTCCCCTGTCTGCCAAACTTATGGGCAGTCTGCACTAGTTACAGTTGGGCGGACTGTTTCCACCAGCGGTGCCCCCAACTGCTCTATCAGCAGAAAACTTAGACCAACAGCCCGACGTACCTCAAGCCGTCTGTCTAAGTACCTCAGACCGTCTGCTTGTTTCGAACGGATGGTTTGGCGTACTTTAATTTCAGTTCGGGACCAAGAAGGAAAACCTAGTGGTCCCAAATAAAACTTTTTTTAAATGATCCCTACATCCTAGGAGAATTCCACTAAAATAAATTTCGCCTTTGGGAGTTTGTTTTTGTAAAACAAAACTTTGGTGAGCAGCCATATAAAACATGGCAGCTGCTCAGCAAACTTTCAGAGCCTTGAATGAGTTGATGTGGCGGTGGCTTCGTGAAGGCATAGGGAGATCTCTGCCACTCAGGCAGGGATCTCTAAATCTGAAGGGAGGTAGTTTGCCAGAGCAGTACGGGCTATTACCTATGCCACCCTGGTGGACGGTGACTGTCTGCCAAAACCTAAATTAAGGCCTTAGTTTCCCAGTTGCTGCAAATAATGGACACTTTTATTAATACATATCGAGCCTTTAGGGGCTGTTCCACAAGTATTGATTGTTATGCCGGGTCTGGTGGCTCAGTGGACTAAGGATTGCAAAAAACAAGGACCCCCTGGACACTGGTACCAGTGAACTCCTAGGGCAGGGACAATAGTGTGTGAGTAAACACCCTAGGCAGTCAATAACAGTGGCAAAACAAGTGGTATCAAATGACAGTAAAAACTAAGGAAATTATGAGAAATTTAAAAGTAATCAATGCTTTAATATGGACAGTTAAAAATCATATAAATACATGACATAATCATAACCATAAGATATAAACATAGGACTGAAACACATACATTTCATTAATACTTATACATTTAAAAAAATACACTTAAATTATAAAAATCACACTGTGGCAAGTGCAACTCGACGCGCGTTTCGGCGTAAAGACACCTTCTTCAGGAGCCACCAAACCGTGTTGATATCTAAAAAACATACATTAAAAAATATCAAAACAAAATATTACATCTCAAGTTACATGCTATATGCAGAAAATAAAGGAAACAATCAAACATTTATTCATACACAAAACCTAAGTGATCACTGTCAAGAGAAAATGCAATATCATGTTTGCCACACCAATAGGATATATTCATAGAGGGAATTGTGCCGTACTCAAAGGAAAAGAAAATATATATTTTCTAATTTTAAGAAAAGATGAACCTATTTACAGACGTATTTGCAGACTTATTTGTCCATTTTTTGAAATCATCAAAAACTAATCACAAAACGCTTTTATGCAAAGATGTAATATGCAGCAAATGTATATTCATGATGGCTAATTTGAGGCTATTAGTTTTATATATATAAATGTATTCAATCTATACAAAATAGCACAAGGATGTCGCCATCTGAATTAATCACATTACATTTGAACCTGAATATTTATTAAAAAGAAAACATATATATATTGCAGTACATGTTACTCACTGTTGTCAGAAATTTATCCAAAACCATACATTTTCGTTTTGGTGACCTGTGCGTCTGTTGATTACCCAATTAACTGATCGCTTCCTTAGTGTACATGGTTTTGGATAAATTGCTGACAACAGTGAGTAACATGTACTGCAATATATATGTTTTCTTTTTAATAAATATTCAGGTTCAAATGTAATGTGATTAATTCAGATGGCGACATCTTTGTGCTATTTTGTATAGATTGAGTACATTTATATATATAAAATTAATAGCCTCTAATTAGCCATCATGAATATACATTTGCTGCATATTACATCTTTGCGTAAAAGCGTTTTGTGATTAGTTTTTGATGATTTCAAAAAATGGACAAATAAGTCTGCAAATACGTCTGTAAATAGGTTCATCTTTTCTTAAAATTAGAAAATATATTTTCTTTTCCTTTGAGTATGGCACAATTCCCTCTATGAATATATCCTATTGATGTGGCAAACATGACATTGCATTTTCTCTTGACAGTGATCACTTAGGTTTTGTATCCTTTTTGTGTATGAATAAATGTTTGATTGTTTCCTTTATTATCTGCATATAGCATGTAACTTGAGATGTAATATTTTGTTTTGATATTTTTTAATGTATGTTTTTTAGATATCAACATGGTTTGGTGGCTCCTGAAGAAGGTGTCTTTACGCCGAAACGCGCGTCGAGTTGCACTTGCCACAGTGTGATTTTTATAATTTAAGTGTATTATTTTAAATGTATACGTATTAATGAAATGTATGTGTTTCAGTCCTATGTTTATATCTTATGGTTATGATTATGTCATGTATTTATATGATTTTTAACTGTCCATATTAAAGCATTGATTACTTTTAAATTTCTTATAATTTCCTTAGTTTTTACTGTCATTTGATACCACTTGTTTTGCCACTGTTATTGACTGCCTAGGGTGTTTACTCACACGGCTCAGTGGACTAATGCATCCACTGCAGGGGCCTCATGGTCACAGGTTCAAATCCTGGCGGGTCCACTCAGCCTTTCATCCATTTGAGGTTGATAAAATGAGTACCATTGAGTTGGCTAACAATATACATCTGTTATTTCAATGCCAAGATGCCCCGTTGCTGGGGTGAACGTGCGCTTTACAAATACTTATGTTATGGTGAATTTTTGGAAGCCCTAATCCACTGGTAGGATGGTGAAGAGGGAGGGTTTCCTATCTGCTTGAGCAGCAGAGCGTTCACCAACTGAAAGAGTGTGGTTCCTAGAATCTAGTGCACGGATTTGGAAGCAAGTTAGGCACTTTACAGAAATTGTCTTTTTAAAAAACACTACCAGAGGAGTGTTTTTTAAATTAAATCATTATTATCACTTAAGTATCTTCATGATTCCGAATGGCCAAGAGTTGATTCCTCCTCCATCCACAACCTTTGCTTAATTGAATATTCATAATTTCAAGAGAACTTTTTTTTTGTTTAAAAAAAAAATCACTTTCTGAGTTGATTTACTTTTAGGTGTTCCAGAATTTGTCAGTCAAGGATAAACCCAAACAATGTGCCCAAAATCACACCATTTGGTCACATGAGGGAAGCAAGTTTTGAGTTCAGGTTTCCTAGTAAATCGGTAATTCGGCCACTTCTCCATTTTCCAGTTTGACATTAAAGAAAAATGCTTTGTGCTCCCTTGTCTTTCAAGCGCTAAATTAGAACACTTTTCAATAAAGTCACCTTAGCTAAACTAACTTATCACAGGCGAAATCAATCTAACGCAATGCACGGATACTTTCTTGATCCAAACGCGGAAAACCAACTGTAATACAGTCTCAAAGATGAACAGGAAAATCATTTTGATATCATATATGGCACTCCAGCAACCTACACAAATTAAGAATTAATTTGTGTCATTTTGATCAACTGAAAATGAAGCGTGATCAGATCGGAATTCTCTATTTATAGGGCAATATTTAAAAATATCCCCCAATTTAAAAAATAAAAGTATTTCAGGCGCAGTCCAGCACTTCAATGGAGACAAACAAATAAATAAATCAACGAAACAATGACGTTAGAAGAGCTTGCATTCAGTTTTCATTGAATGTATGTACCTGTTAAATGTAGATCCAGGTTGCAGACACAGCTCCACTTCCATATTCTACTGCAACTAACCTGTACTTTCAGTGGAAGAGGTTCAAGGAAAACACACATTTCAGACTGACATTTTTTCTTCTTTCTTCTCTCTCCTTTTCTCTTTTCTTTCCTTTCTAAACCTGGACTTAGAGAGGGAAACTGAGTGATGTTGTGATCCTGGGCTCGACTGGGAATGACTCTGAGGTCAGCGTCACACCTTTGACCCCAGCACGGTTTTGCCCTTTATTGTCCCACCCTCCATTGAAATCTTTGTAGCAGTGCTCAAGCCACTGCAGGAAATGGTTATGACTTACAGGATTTAATAATACACCGTTATTAACTTGAAGAGCAAACGTGAAAGGAGGCATAAGAAAGGAGAGAGTAGGGTGATTGGCAGAGAGGTTGCGGCAGCTCTGTGGCTTTTCACAATCCAAACTTTAGAACACTTCCATAAAGCAAAATTCAGAGAACTTTTTCACTACGATGAATACAATTGTTTACGAATTTAGTGCTGTGATATAGTCAAAGTATGAAGTACTTGAGTAGTTACAACTGTTGGCAAAGCAAAGCTGGTGCCGCCACACATCTTCCCCGTGAATTGCTTGTGCCGCGATAGATCACTAACATTTCCACAAAATTGATCCCCTTTTTCGCACTCAACACGATGGCAATCCGAGTTCAGAACATAAAAGGAAAGCTGGTGCTGTCAATTAAATAGACATTGCGTTCTCCTTACCATGTATTGTTTTGCAGAACACAATCCACGGGGGAGAAGAAGGGGGAGGAGCTGGGGCTAACTGACCTGGGCCCCCTGGGCCCTGCTCTTGGAAGGGCCCGCACTTACAATGGCAAACTAGTAGAAGATTAAGTGTCCACAGTAAAATAGTGACAACGTGGTCTAACCACAACCTTGTTGCTTCAGCCTCAGGAGCTGGGGTGAGTTGCAGGAGCCAGTCAGGACTTTTCTTTAGGACCCGGATCCCCCAGCATGCTCCACGCCCGCTTACCCACCAAACAATCAAACCTTGAGAAAGTGGTGGGTGTAAAAAGGCCATGTTTAATAACAAACACATAAACATGACATATGATTATTATTAAAACATTATCAAATTATGAGCAACATGTCATTTATTATTTAATCATATTATTAACTAGTTTTATGCATTATTCACATTATATTCGCTCATAACTTCCTCTTCATTCCCCCAGCACCAAGGGGCCCTCTGGTTCGCATCCCCTCAGGTAGAGATGCCCACGCAAGGTGCAACCCACCTGCGCCCCTGAGCGATGGGCCCCAGCCCTCGGGTCCTTGTCCGCCATTTCCAGGGCCCCACCTCTCGTCCACCAGGCTGCCTAGGAGGCTCGTACCTGTTGCCCTAGCCTCCCCAGTCAGTGGTCTCCATCCCCCTGCGGAGAGCTTACCTTCTCTCCCCTCAGTGCTGGCATAGGGAGTGCGCAAGGCGGACTCCCGTCCATTTTGTAAGTCTATCAGTGGTTGAATGTCTCTTTTCCGCAAAGCACCCCTCTAAACTACTGCCTTAAGGGGACGGGTGGGCGGGAGATTTAAGCAATTATATCAAGTAAGGGGCATGGTTCGCGTAAGGGTGCAAGCAGGTCCGGTGTTGGCGTGGAAAGAGGCAGAGTTCTGGGTGATCCTGCCCCACGCCCCCACCGGACGTGCGTCACCCCCCCCCCCCCCCCCCCCCCCACCCGACCCGGAAGGACTTCTCTGGCCGGCCGCCCATAGGGCAGCCGGCCGGAAACTCTAGCCAATGACGGCGCGGCGTGGGCCGGGGGGCCGGGCCCTAAAGGCGGGCTCATCTAGCCTCGCCCTTCGTATAGGAGTGGTTGGGAATTAGGCGGGATGGCTCGTGTGAAAAAATGAAGAGCGGATAATAATGGATTTAATGTTACAAAAATATACAAAGGCACATCGGTAGGGACGGGGTTTATCTGGGGGAGGGGCGGCTGAGGGGGTAAAAGGTTGTTTAGAGGATATGAACAATGTTACTGCAGCACACATTTTTTTATCTGTAATCCACAAACAACAAACACTATTAAAATGTCAAACTGAATCGAGAAAATTATACATGTAGGTCCTCAAGCTGTTTTATGCTTATTTGCAAATACACAATTTGTGTGTATAGCTGCTATAATTTAGTAGGTTATGTGCCTGCTGACAAAGACTTTGTGCAACCAGTAAATCACATAGTTTAATGGTGACAGAAATAGATTTTCATCCAAGGTTGTTAAATTCCTGAGTTGTGTGTGTCAAAATGTTTTGCCCTTGCCCCCAACTCGGTATCTCCCCTCCCCAAAAAACCTGTGACAGCCCTGTCCGTCCCAACTAAACTTAGTAACGGTGAGAAGTTTTTTCGCCTTTTTGCAATGTGTGGTTCTGCCAATAATGTATGGCAAAACACCTGCTCGCATCCATTTCTTGATTAGGGGATATCGAGCCCCCTCCCCACTCCCATCACCGTTGTGCATCGCCTTGCTTGATTGCAGCCTCCCTTGGCACATTCAAGGACCGTGTGTTCCTCCTCTTGTCTGCACAGCCTGTCAGCGCGCGCTTATCTGAGGGCGCACGTGGGCTCCCAGCAGGCCGCGCATTGTCCCGGCTGCCCACGCGCCGGCTGATGTGAGCACAGTAGGATAATTACCGCAAACACATGATTGCCACCACCGGGCTCTGTTTGTGCACGGTGATCGATATAAACACACCTACCGTACTCAATGCTGATATGTGACCTGCGTGACACGATGACGGAGGGCAGCCCAGCGTACACACCGCAGCTCCCATGGAGAACAGCGTGATGGACTTAGAAGGCTATGACAAAACAGCAATACATAGTGAGGAGAACGCCTATTTTTAAATGTGTGAAGTTTTGAAGAGCGTGGATTGTGTTTATTGTGACCTCTGTGACTGGCTTGCTGGTTAGATGAAAAAGTAAGGAGGGCCGCGAGTACAGCAACAGACTGTTCCCCAATTGGTGGAGCCTAAACCCTAGACAGTAGGGCAGTGGATCGGTCCTGGCCTACTGGAGGCACTCAAAATTATGAACAGGGGCAACACCGAGCCTAGGATGGCACAGCCACAGCGCCGGGGGCTTGTGCACTCCCAACCTTTTCAAAGAGGTTGGCACCTGTCTGGAGCATAGTTAGTAACTCTGTGGCAAGGTTGCTCCAACTAACAGTGACCTACTAGGGGACAGCTACTCCTTAGGACAGGGAGCATCAAAGAACCCACATAAACAGCATGTCTTCAGATGACGGCAGCACGACTTTCAGGATGCTGACTTGCGATATCATTTAAGCAAGATGGTGTCAGAACTCGCGTATTCACTCACTCATCCACCTGTACATTCACCTCAGTGACTTAGTGGCTCCAGATCTGTTTGTAACCTACATGTCACTCATGCCATAACTGTACATATTCTGTGCAGTGGCAGCTGCTGCAAATCTAAAGCAGTGAGGTGTGTTAAGGGAACAATAATAAAAAGAAAAACTGCGGGGTGTGTTAAGGGAATCATTTTTTTTTTTAAACGTACCTGTCGCTGCTGTTTGCCACCTCGGTGTTCCTCTCCTCCCAGCAGTCACTGGGGCTGGAAGCACAGGCTCCCCACCCAATCCATACACTGCTCTCATGCTATACCAAGTGTGAGGGAAGTGCCGGGATTGTCCTGAGGAGGCTGGGCTGACGCTCGCCCAGGCACAGAGAGCCTGTGCCATTTTCCACCCGGCTGTGCAACACAGTTGGGGTGGAGAAATGTAAGTTCTCATGTCGGTTTGGCAATCCTAACCGCTTCGCCGGGGTGCAGAACGGACGGCCCCTGGCCGTTTGACGCACACGCCGACCATTGCGTCGGATGGCCGGGGGCCGTCCAACGCATTGAAGAGGTTAAGACAGCCGTCCAAACTGACATGCGCACTTACAATGCCCATCACTTCTCTTCCAAGTCATGGTGCGGCCCCACTCCGCCCTAGATTTCATTGCTCAGTCATTGGAAAATAAAATTATAATATTGTTTTGTTATCATTTATTCTTTGCTGACTGACTCTGAGCAGTGGGGCGACGCTCCTCTGCCATTTTGGAGGAGCCGCTCCTAATCCTGTGAGAAATTAAAGTGAGTAGTAATCTGCCCTGCCAGATCTATACTGCTGGAAATGGAAGACTGCATGTGTTGGCTTCTATGAGAGGAAGAAACTTGCTTTGCAATCACCATATTGTTCTTGTTCTGTAAGGAAGTAAAGCTTGCGCAGCTGCTACTTGATTTGTACCTTTGCTGTGATGGGAAAAGCTTGTGCTGATGCAGCCCTAGCTGTGCCTGTCCTCTGAAATTGGGAAGCATGCACAGTTTCTGTACAAGGATTAGATGTTCTATGAAGAGGAGTGCTTCCAATGCTGTTACCCCCATCTTATAAAAAAACAAAGGATAATTTGATTGTCCTTGCATAACATGCCCAAGCCAGTCCGAAGCATTTGTTGGACCAAGGGCAAACACTGCTTGAGGTGCCCTGAACAAAGACTCTGGTTTCAGTCCCAGTTTCCCAACTTGACCAAACTGTGTGGTCCTGGACAATTACTTTTTTCCCTCCGCCTCCTTTTCCGTAATCATCACCATTGAGAGCATCTTGAAATAATTCAGTTCAGGATGGTACCTACCACACTAGCTAGGTGAGTGTTCATCATCCTATAAGAGTACACGGATGTATGTTAATTCCATGAGAGGTTTGGCTGTTTCTTCCAGGAATTTTGTACTTCTCATACATTTATGGAAATTGTACAACAGTCTTTAACTCGTATCACAACCTATTTAGTGTGTTAGATGTCTGTGTTGTACCTGTCCTGTATGTGTGAAAGAATTGTGTTCTGTTTCATCTGCTGCTGCCACCGCTCCTTAACTTCTTACTTGTGTTATGGAAGGTTGGGCTGCTGCTATACATGTTGTGCCATTATTGTGCTGTGAAGCCCAGTATAAAATATGTTAGTACTCATAACAAAAAATGATTTGCATTGCCAAAGCTTATTTTAATGCACAATGGGGGTGAAAGTTTGAACCCTCCCAAAATATATGTCCAGAGCTTACTTTAAGAATTACGCATAAAACAAGCAATTTTTAAAATGAAGTAGTCAACTTTGTAACATTTTAAAACATAGCTGACAAGTGGTTAATTCTGGCATTTTAGCTAGCAGCGCATTGTCTGCTGAGAGTTGATTCCATGATGTAACTGTTAAAATCACAACGACAAGCCCTGCAATGTGACATGGCTTGGTTGAAAAGAAAACAGACAATGGCATCATATGTCGTAGCACCAAAGCACAGAGATGTGGAGTCCAAAATCAGGGCCGGACTGGCTACCGGGTGTTTTGTGTGCTGCAAAGCTGAGGGCTAATTTCTCTGCTGTGGGGGCTGATTTCGTTGGTGGGGACCTGCGTGCCCTTTGAAATAAAAAAAACAAAACAAATTTTGTTCAGCGCACGCAGGTCCCCATCAGCGAAATTAGCCCCCAGCTCGGCAGCACACCAAAATGCCCGGTAGCCAGTCCGGCCCTGTCCAAAATAAATTTTAGTTCCTGGCTTTCTGCTTTGTTGGTTTTAGATAGTCACAGGTTAAACCGTCAAGTGGGTTAGAGAACAGAGACAGCCTTTCAGGGCCTGACTGGGAACCAAAACCGGCCCTGGCAAAGTGCTCGGTCACCGCCCCCCAGGGGTTAGGGGTGCCGCCGAGCTCTTTGCCAGGGCCGGTTTTCGGCCGATTTTGTTACATGGCCGATTTTGCTGCAAAAAAGGCCCTGTAACAAAATCGGCCCCCCGGGGCCCAAAACCGCTCCCCACCTGTGCGGCGCGCTGGGGGAATGCCCGGTGCCCGCTACGGCCAGTCCGGGCCTGCAGCCTTTCAGATGGAAATGCCAGCATCTTGCTGCTAATGGGTTAACATTAACACCCCTTCAAGAACTTTCGAAAGGCATCGTTTACCACTAGAATATAAAAAGCAGCAGGCATCGATTACCACAAGAATATAAGAAGCAGCAGGCATCGTTTACCACAAGAATATGAGGCAGCAGGCATCCTTTACCACAAGAATATGAGAAGCAGCAGTTAGACGTGTTTAGCGACTCGCAGAAAGGAACAAGCATTTGCAATGCAATAGGTCTCGCATTATTTAAGTTTGAGCTATTATTATTGTAAATGGCAATGTTTTTTGCTTTATGCTATAGTTTTCTTATGTACATAAAAAGCTACATATAAAGTATTTGTTGTTAAAATTATTTATGCAGTATTTAAATTTGTTTGCATAAAAGATTACAAGAATATCTTAGCAAAAAAGTAAAACTTTTTAATGGTAATTGACTAAATGTCCATTTGTACATTTTAATTTCAAATAGGTAAGTGTAAACATCACAAATATATTGTGCAAACAGTGCAAAATATTTTAGCCATAAATATTTGAGCGTACATGATATGTGTTCCATAAAAGTATTATTATCAACTGACGCTGTCAGCAGTGTGCAATATTCTTCAGCCTTTGCTTTGTTTTGCTTCACTTTGGATATGTATACCTGTCACTGCACTATTTACACTGTGCTGTTCACACACGCCTATATTTTTTATAGTGAACAAGAGCTTTGGTAATGGGCGACAGTCGGAAATGGGGCTCAAGCGCCTAACTGTTGCTCATCAGCACTGAGTTGTGTGCCTCGATTGCAAATCATTGTAAATAACTTACATTTTGTTGTAATTATTTTTTTAAATGCTGTTTAGTTACCCACTATGCAACAAGATTAAATTTGTGACGGATTTTAATACTAGACGTACAATTTTGAGGGATGTATGCCAGTAGTATGTTTTCACGGTTTACTTAATTTGTAGTTCTTGCACTATCACGTGATAGGCACTCGGGTGTATTTAATCAGGTTTAGCCAACAACGCAATTATGTGAGCAAGGCCACCCTGCTGGCCGAAACGCGTCATCCCGTCCTGCATGTTGCGCTGATGGAATGAAAATAAATACATTTTGAAGTATTCCAGCCTGCGGTGAATTATATTTCCTGTGTCCGTTTCTCGTGGTTGGTGAATTTCAACACCAGGAGAGGGTGTCTGTGCGCTGTACATACAAGAGAATGAGGTTACACACTTCAACAACACACATTAAGACTCACCCGCGAATGAAGCGCGAGTGATTATTAATATGAGAACAAGGTTTTCAATCCCGGGCGGAAGTCAGGCAGGCCGGGGGCGGGACGTGAAGACACACCGGAAGCCCGGGCGGGCTCCCGTGAGGTGAGAGAGCCTCGCACGCACAGAAGGAAGAGACCGCCGCCGCCTGCAACAAGCCCTCGCCTGAAGACAAGTACCGGTGAGTGGGGGCCTTTACTGAGCCTTTACTGAGCTGCTAGGGCGGGGGGCATGTGTGTGTGCGTGGGGCAGCGGGGGGCTCTGTATGTGTGTGAGCGTGCGTGTGTGTATGTGTCTTGGAGTCTGTGTGTATGCGTGCGTGTGTGTATGCGTGTGTGATGACTGCGGGGGGAGGGAGAGAGTGTGTGCGAGCGAGTGTCTCTGTGTGTGTATGCGCATGCATGCATGTGTGTATGTGTGGGGATGTGCACGGCGCGGGAATTCTTGTGAATGTGGACGGAGCCGACGTGCGCGTGCAAGCAGCTGAATCCAGCCGGGGAGAAGCGCGTGACAGTTTTTTGTCCGTCATTCCCCCGTGTCAGCTCGCTATAAGTCTCCAGCCCTGGACGCATCCTTCGGATGCGAATTCCAGGGCGAGACCTAAAAAGAATGTCCTGTCACCACTATTCCCGAACACATCCTCAGCCTAGAACTTGATGCTATTTTTATGGTGTGCTTACAACACTATGTCAGGTATCCTGTGACAAAGAAGTGCAGCATGAGGCAAGAGCTGCTCCTAAATACTTAGGTCCTCAGTATGTATGGCCCAGTAATTGGGCTGTATTCTTCCCACAAGTGGAGGTATTGATTCCAGGGATACCAGTACCTCCAGGAATGGGGACAATCCAGCCCATTACACGTTAGACCCTGAGATCCCACTAACACACAAGGATATATTGGGAGAATCAGTAATTCCAGGTCTGATTGCCTCTCGATATTCCTCATTTTACTCCAGCATAGATTTTGACTGCTTTCAGCAGCTGAAATCTCTGGCTGAAAGTAATATGGCCTGGTATTGCCGAGTCCCCTCCCTGGACGTGGACAGTAACCCATTGTCCCCTCCCTCAAAGAACATCAGTAATCTGATCCAACACATTTCTTTGGATTAGGGGTCGATAATCCCGGCCATATTTATTACAGATTAATAAAAACACATTATTATTAAATCATAATCATTTTCATATACGTAGAAAACCCAAAACATATCCAATTACATTTCAAAATTTACAGGGACCGGCACAACCGCCATATTGGCGGCGTAACCAAGTTCCCCGGTGTTGCCTATGTAGAAGAGCCGCAGTAGCCCCGCGGAACTCATAAATCCTATGGGTTCGCTACCTGCTGTTACCAACCCCAACAGAATTAAAAGGCCACTCATAAAATGGGCCTTCAAAGCAAGTTAAAAAGCCATCCGGTATTAAGAAGAAACAACTCTTGTCTATGACCAGTTGTGCATCTCCAACAATTAACAATTGGAATTCTAGAATGTCGCTTTAAGAACGTCTGCTTGCTTTTTGTTATGTATTGTGACATCACTCACTGGATGGCTGCTTAAAGTAGCAAGTGTGAGGCACAATTTGGAAATAGGGCATTCTCATGATATCATGAGGCAGAGAAAAGCAGTGACAGACGTGTCCTGCCCAAGTCCTGGATCCTCCTTCTCTGAAGAGCTGTGGTTGGGCTAAATCTACTTGAGTAATAACCTGCAAGCCACAAGTGCCTCTTGTGGCTGTTGTTAAAGCAACTGAGGTGGCGTGGTGCTTGTGTCGAGGAGTGGACACAGCGTCCTCATTTCCTGATCCCAGGAATTTAGGGACATCATGGCACTGAGCATAGGTCAGCTGGATGGCCCTAGCGACAGTGCACCATGAGCTGCCCCAGTCTTAGGGCCTTTTCCTGGGATCTGAGATTATTTTGGTGTGGTAATAGTACTTCCTGTAAGTAGCAAGACCGCAGGGTACATTATTTATTGTCATATTCCATCCCTATTCTGGCTTTTTATTCTCAGTATGCAGGATAACCTTCAGTTTTGGGATTCTGCACACTTGATCCCATAGAGTCTTTCTCTTTTCAAGCTGTTTTTCCTGTTCACATTTCACAACATTTGCCCTGGTAATATGCGAAGCAGAATTTTTTTAGATGCGCAGTAAAGTCTGCAGAACTCAGAATCCTGACCAGTGCGGTGCAAGGGTGCCAATGCACTCTAATGCAAAAAAAAAAAAAATTGAACCTCTACCCATAGGTGGGTAGTAAACAAAACATAATTGTAGTTCAGTAGGACCCCCTAGATTGCTGGCTTTGGTGCCATTCGCATGCTGCACTGATGATAACCCTGTAATATTCACAGGGCTCATAACGAGCATGTTATAGTTCTATGAACATCACACCCTGAAGCTCTGTTTACCAAAGTATTTCTCGTTTTTGATTGTGACCTTTTTGACCGCAATGGGGATTTGTTGCTTAATCAAGCCCTATTACCTGTTGTTTTTCATGAGGCATTTTTTCAAAAGAGGGCAGCAGGTGAGCCACTGACTTTAAGTCAAAAATTCACCATACCTGTTTTATTTTATTCTGGTCTGTGGTGTCTGTAAGGATTTAAGACTCCCAGGGGAGTGAGTTAATGAACACCCATTTCTATGCACAGGAGCATCTGGAAGACAGAGAGCAAGGCATGAGTGCTTAATGTGACACAGAGGAGTATTTCTGAGGCCCTCCCTGATGTACATCATTTCCTGTCTCAACGTTTTCACAGAAAGAGTGCATCTTAATGTTGCCACTGCGAATGCTTTTACCTAATAAATCAGGCGTTGAGATGCAAGATCGGGGCCATGTGAGTTTTAACAGATGGCAGCTGTTTGCTGTTAAAGAAGCCCTTCACTGGACAAAATTCAAAGTCAACACCATAAACGTTTAATTTAGATTAACAATCATTACAGAAGGCAAAAAGTAGCTAGTTAGTCAAATTCAAATCAGCATCAGTAATATGTAAATTAATGCACTTTGTGAGTGGTAGAGCCCTAAGGTCGACCTCGAAAGCAAGTAAATCCCCAGAACCAAAATGTAGATCAGGAAGAGGTCTGGCATACATCTGCTCTTTTCAAAGCCAAGAAAAGTCTTAGTATGAATCAGTAGCAGAATAGCATAGAGACTCCTCAATGTGTAAGACAAGAAAAGTCTAAGTATGAATCTGTGGCAGAATAGCATAGAGACTCCTCAATGTGTAAGACAAGAAAAGTCTAAGTATAAATCAAATAGACAGACTAAACTGGAGTCTGCAGTTTTAGAGTACAAGGAAAGTCTGGAACACATCCTTAGGTTTCAGACAGTGAAAGGAACACTCTTGACACAGTGAGATCTGACATCATAGGGCTGCCCTAATAACATACTTTTAAGCACACCTACTTTTAAGCACAATTATAATAAGGTGTATATAGGAAATGAGAAAAGTAGCCAGATGTGTTTATACAAGTGAAAACAATACACAGTGAAACTACCTAGAGTAGACCCAGACATAGGGCCTTGAATATGTTGAAATTGCAGGAAAATTAGCACATAGCTTCCTTCTCAAGGAGCACAAATTAATACATTTCAGCTCAGAAAAATAAGCAACACCACAAAAAGAGTTCTATTTCGCCTATTTTCTGAACAGGAGAGACACAGAAAAGAAATATGCACGGAGGACACTCATTCATGAAATTTTGTATTTTATTTTTATCGAAACATTTTTTGTAGGTTAACAACAAACCATTTGCCTTGTACAGTGAAGAAATCAATGTGAAATGCATCATCAGTTTCATATATGGATCAAAGAAATTGTGCAGAATAATCTGGCTACATAAACAAAAATTACTATGAATGATGGCTACATTGCCAGGCCATGGTAGTCCCACCATGTTTTCCATACTTTATCATATTTGTGGGGGCACTCTCTAACTTCTTCAATTTTGACACACCAATCCATCCCTTTAGTCCACGTCTCTATCGAAGGGGCCACCGGGGAAGTCCAATTGCGAGCGATGTCGCACTTAGCTAGAAGTGTGCCCAGGCACTATCTCATCTGGGCCCATCCAACTAATCCAGGATTCCGAGCAGGTCAATTTTCGTATCAGCCTTAATAGTCATGCCCACCACTGTAGACAACACAGCTAGGACAGCAAATCAAAATCTCTGTTTCAGAAGGCATTGCCACACCACATGATAGAAATCCCCTGTTGAGTTTTACACCTACGACATGCTGTGGATCCGATCCCCGCCCTATACAAGCGAAGAAGAGTCATTTGGGCCTGGTGGGGATATTTAAATTGAATGAAGTGGAGTCTGGCTGAAATAGCTAGTGTACGATGAGCCATGCAAGCATCCTGCCAGTCCGCTTCGTCCAAGGGCCCCACCCAACCCTCTCACTATTCTTTCAGTGGAGTCAAAGAGGGTGACAAATGTATCACCAGAGAATTTTAGATCTGAGATAGCCCTCCCTTGCCCAAGTAGCCCAGAAGGATTTGGTTTTACAGGGAGAGAGCCTGGGGTTCGTCACTATAGGTCTGTAGAGCATGGCAAAGTTGTAGGTAGAGGTAAAACTGGGAAAGTGGCATCTGAAATTCTGTCTGGAGCACCTGGAAGGACCTCATGTGTTGGCCACCCCTAACGCTACCAATTCCTGACAGTCCAATAGAATCTCACCCTCTAAAGCCTTCCAGAGTGTAGACCTGTGACAACCATGTACCCATTCAGAGTGGGGTTTCTAAAGTGAGTCTGCGATCCCATCCTACCCAGCAGAGAGCTATCCTCCGTACCTTAAAGGCTACCTGAGTGACCTCCATGGTGTCAGAGGGAATTGGGCCACCATACCGGTCGTGAAGCAACTCACCCCTGTACTTTGGGTCATCCAACACCCCATGCACCCAATCGTTAATGGGGAGAAAGTGGGCAGCCCAATAGTATAGCTGTAGGTCTGTCATTGCCAATCCAACGTCATACATTGCATTACTTTCAGTAGTAATATCGTCAGCATGCCCTGTGCGCTGATTGGCATTACAAATTTAAAAAAACACTCGGACTGCTTGGGAAGCTTTTTCCAAGCAGCCCGAGCTGCAGGTCAAAAATAGGAAACCCTCTGGTGCAAAGCCCAGAGGTCCCTTTCTAACCATCCCCAGTGTCGGCCAATGGCCGACAGATGCAGTGGGGAGGGAGTGCAGCCATCGGCTGCATTTAAGGGCTTACAGGCGTGCTACTCACCCAAAAAGTCCTTCAACACCCGATCAGGGCTAACAAGTGCTATATAAATGCAACATTTTTTCCCTCTTACATCCCTCTGCTTTCTTTCTCAATTCAAATAGCTGGCTAATAACCACCACTCAAATTACTTTCACATTTCACCACTAATCCCTTATGGGTTCCAGAGTAGCGTGTTACTCGCCAAAAAAGTGCCTCAACACCCCGTCAGGAGTAACAAGCGCTATATAAATGCAAACTTTTTTTCCCTCTTCTATCCCTCCGCTATCCTTCTCAATCCAAATAACTGACTAATATCCACCACTCTAATTACTTTCATATTTCACTATACTAATTCACCACTAATCCTTTATGGGTTACGGACTAGCGTGATACTCGCAGAAAAAAGCACTTCAACACCCCATCAGGAGTAACATGTGCTATATAAATGCAAACCTATTTCCCTCTCCTATCCCTTCACTATCCTTCCGAATCCAAATAACTGACTAATATACACCGCTCAAATTACTTTCATTTTTCACTACACTATTTCAACACTAATCCTTTATGGGTCCTGGAATAGTGTGCGAGTTACCGAAAAAGCGCTTTGACTCCTCATCGGGGGTAGTAAATTCTATATAAATGCAATTCCAACAATTCTAACAACAACATTTAGGTGCCCTGTACCTGGGAGAGCTCGTCTGTCCCTAGGAGCTGCCAGTGACATGCTTGTAGAATTGCATCTGGTCAGTGGTTATGGCGGGTTAGTAGTGGGTAGTTTAGGCATGGCAGGGTGGGACTTAGGCTAGGAGCTGAAATCCTAAATCCTGGTACATTGACAGAACAGTAAGCCCGTATTCCCTTTATGTCCATTTTTTAAATCTAGGTCTGCGATGGTAGTCGCGATATACACATTCCTCCTAAGGCAACTTCTCCAGTACGCCTTCGTATCAGCAGCCATCACTGAAGAAGAAATCCACCAAGGGGTTAACCAGAGCAAGATGATCACATCCAGAACTGGCAGACTTGCTCGGTACAGTAACTGTGTTTATTGGTCCGCAATTATCACCTAAATCCGTACGACCTGTGTGCTTTGTGGCTAGGATTTATTCAATCAATCATTGGGTAACTTTGTTATGGTCCAACTTGATGGAGTAACTCAGCCTTTTGTTCTTCAGTTGACAAAAATCATCACTTGCGAACACGAGCATTACCACTAATTGTAGAATTTGTGCCTCGTTTTAACTCAGGTGCAAAAAATGGATGCCAAAACTCACCAGCAAAAATGGAAAGTGCTCCAGGTATAATCCAAGTTTTACATCTGGGGCATATCATGATCCCTTTCTTTATGCTGATCCGGCTCAAATAGGGCTGCATGTTTAATTTTTCTGTCTACAGCGTATGCAGTAACTCGAAAAACCTCTGAGTTAGTGCATGTGCTGCGGACAGTAGAGTTCAGAAACAGCCTCGGACTGCCACTACAGGGCACCGGGCGTTTACCCGCAGGGCCGGCAGGGTGGAGGCTGTTTTTTCTGGGGATTAGCTGCGTTTCCTGTCTACTGCGCTTAGAAAAAATGTACAACAGAAGGTTGTAAAGTGTCCTTCAAAACCATTTGTTTTTGCATTTGGGTGGTTCCTGCCTCCTGCAAGGTTGCAACAAGCATGCGCCGCCCTTCGGGGCTTTAGGAGGGTGAGAAGTCTGATGCTGCTTGGCTGAGCAAGAGAGGGTGGTACATATATAATAAAGACTACATAGTTCAAAACAATGTAGGGGCATATTAGCAAGAACCTCGTTAAAATTATCGCAGTTTTAGCGGCAGGAAAATGCCACTACAAAGGTGATAATGGGCTTGCTAATATACGTTATTGAATTCTCATAGAAGCCCAGGTTAGATGTCCTGCACATCTAACCTGGGCTTCTATTAGAATTCTATAACGCATATTAGCAAGCCCATTATCGCCATTTTAGGGGCAGTTTCCTGCTGCTAAAACAGCGATAATTTTAACGAGGTTCTTGCTAATATGCCCCGTATTTCTTTATAATGTGACCTTGCAACGCATTTCAATTTACTATATTATACCACTGCATTGAGTGACAGTTTTTAGAAGTGACAGATTGTAATTATGAACGTTGAAACACTCATGCCCCCACCACCTTGTCGACAATGCTATTAGTTAACCAAGAGGAAAGCTGTCTTTTGTCCTCTATGCCTGGAGTGGAGTGTTATTATAGATGGAGTAACATTATAGTTGTTTGCTTTTGTGCAACGCACACCCCAAATTGATGTATTTTAAGGTGCTCTCATGTGATGATGAAGGAAAAGAAAGCACTGTGAAGAAAAGCAATTGCCTAGGGTCACACATTGGGGTCAAGTGAATGCCGGGATTGACGCAAGGTTTATATGCAATTCAACCACTACATGGATATCTCACTGCCTCTCTAGTTTTAGATCAAAGCTTAAATTATTTGTGTTTAATTCTTTGAGGCACTGAATCAGTGTGCTATGTTAAATACATCCAGGCTACGCACATTTCATAAGGTTTGGTGGTAGTAGAGTTTGAGGAGGGTGATGATTTTAAATAAAGAAGCTGACATGACAACTAGAGCACTCATTCTTGGTCAGTGCATTAAGATAATTTGCTCCACATAGCTACAAGTCTTTAGCCATTGTCATCCATTATTGAATTTATTCATCCATTCATTCCTCACCATCCAGCTATTGATTATTTGAGCTATGCATCCCTGTCTCCAATCTTCATCCATCCATTCAATGATTGGGCAAAGTTCAATAATGACAAACATGTTGTAAAATGTACCATGATTGCAATAAAAAAATATATATTTGGGGGAGAGAAAACTCCCAGACCTCTCCAGCAGAGGTCAGACTCACTCCCTGTGCTTGCTCTATCTGTGCAGTCTCCTAAAAATGACCAGGGCTGCTTTTTGGATACCTGCCCGTCCTGAAATACAAATAAGCAATTACTGCCAGGTGTTTCCTAGGTCTGCTGTCTGCAGCCCATGCACTAACTCTGAGATTTTTAGTTAATATGTGCGTTGAAGGCAGGAAAAAGAAATGCACAGCCCCCCTTCTACATTGATGCAGTGCAGAGAACTGGATCATGATACTGTCCCTGATTTAAACATCAGTGCATATAATAGAGAAAAACATGGAAACAATGGTTATGCTTGCATTTACCAGTATTGCATTCTATAGCTGATGGAAAGTGTATACACAAGCCATTAACGGGCTCAATTAGTGTTCAGCCTCAAAGGAGCGCTGAATCTGTAGTGAAGGTAATCCTGCACTAGACCAGGTGAAAACGTCCCTTCCACTGTGTCCACTCGCCTCTCTCTGAAAACCGGGACATGTGCTAAATCTGCTGAAATCTGCTGGGATAGATGGTAAAAACCAGGACTGTCCTGACAAATTCGGGATGCCTGGTCACCCTATTTAGAGTCAGGGCCACTGGAATTATGTGATTGTGCGGCCCAACGATCTTTGCATAGTTTTAGATCTGCTGCATTTGCCACATAATCCATAATTTGCCATAAAGTCTGCAGATTTTAACCAACAAATAATTTTGTTTCTAGCTCAAATTGTTCAAAAGGTACTAAAAATGCAGTGCCACGTGTTGCCGGTCAGAGGAAGGCCCTTTGCAAAGCTGGACTTGTCATCTTTCTGTTGCTTATTGCTATATTTGGGTGCTAAACCATTACTGAGGTGCAGCCAATGCTCAGAAAGTATTATCAAGTTTGAAAATGATGAAATAATGAAGTAACACTATTACGAAATGTGCTGCATTATGCCGCACAATTGTTCTTTTCTTGTCTCATAATTTACTCAACTCAGCGACATAATTGCCCCTCTCCTGCTGCATAATTCCAATGCCTCTGTCTACAGTGGGCATCTTTACCATTTACACCCATCTGTGGCTATTAGTGCCAGTCCATGCCCCTCCTTGCCTGCTTCCGGCTCTTTCTGCCGTGATTTTCTGGGATGCGTTCATCGAAGTCTCGAATCAGTGGACGCCCTCATTAAATGGATGCTGAAAAACAAAAGAAAATTATTGCCAGTAATTATCTGAAGCAGCGCTTAATGACTCCTTACATCAGTGTGCCAATTACTGCTTGTTAGAAATGGGATCTCTGGTTGGCTAAGGCTTGCGCCAAAGCCAGGCAGAGACCACCACTCAAGTCAGGGCAAGCGAGTTACACACCAAAGATAACCCCTGCTCACCCCTTTGGTAGCTTGGCATAAGCAGTCAGGCTTATTCCGGACGCAATGTGTAAAGCATTTGTGCACGCACACAACAGCAACAACATCCCAGGCACACTACAAAAGGAACTCCACACAAGGTTATATTAAAAATAGCCTTTGTATTCTCAAAACACATTAGAATAGTAAACACATACGGTACACTGTGCCAACTGGCACTGGGCAATATTTACAAGGGATTATGTACACCTGACAGGGCCACATGTACCACTGTCAGAACTATCTCAAAGCGAACTTGGTAGAAGTAAAAATAGAGCATAAAAACGTACAACCCGTAAACACTGGTAATCACTGTACTTTGCATCAGTCTGTGACATAAACTACATCATGCACAGTATCACACAACTCTAAATACCTTAGACCCTAACCTCCTAAGTATAACTCACATTAGGGGCGTAAATCAGACAGTGAAGTATAATCTCACTAACACAAACCATAATACGCAAAACAACCTCATAATCATAAACCATGTTTAGAGTTATCAAATAGGGTGCGTACGACATACTACAGGCATTACATTTCCTAGCACCACAATCACATTAGCACATAAATCACATTAGGGCCTGGCGCCCTATAAATGTAACAATCCCCCCTGGCAAACTGGCCATCTCAAATAGGGGGCTCAAATGCCCTATGTCCACAAAGTCAGGGCTGCTGCCAAAGCAGCGAAGGTCAAGGGTACGCCACTGCGCAAACCTAAACATTGCAGCTGCCCACAACTTGCTGGGCAGCTGGGAATCTCAAAGGAAGGCCTAAACGTAGCAGCTGGCACTAAGTGCTGCGCAGCTGTGCAGGCAAAGATGGGGGCAAAGGAGTGCGTTTCACTCCTGGATTCAAATCATGTCCCCTAGAAAGAAAACAAGACCTAAACGGTGCAGCTGGCACTAATTGCTGCGCAGCTGTATATATCAAGATGTGTGCAGGGGCTCTCACTGGCCCTGGAAATAACTGTGCCCAAGGTTGGAGCCATCTGGCTCTGCAAGATAAACATGTCCCCTGGAGCATCCTGGCTCCTGAAATAACTTTGTGCCACTAGAGAAAAGAACTTGCCCCCAAACACTGAGTCATCTCACAGGGAAAAGACACGGGCCTCTCTGTCCCCTTTTAAATATCCATAGCCATGAAGGAAAATAACTCGCCCCCCCCCCCAACGTTGGAGCGCTCTGGTTCTCGAGGAGCAACGGGCCCACGGGACCTCGGGACCCCGATGGTGGTCCTTTAAACAATATTGCCACGTCCGAGCGGCCCGCTGCAGGATGGGGCCGCTCAGGAAAAGACACAGTGCCCTCACTGGCACCTCTCGGGGCTCTTTAAAACAAATACTGCCCCAGCGCTGGAGCGGCCCACTGGACACAGGGGCCGCTCTGACTCTGTGCCTCCTAGGGGCGCCGTTAACGAACCCTGCTTCCTCGAGGAGCGGGGGTGAAATGCAGCCATGTCTCTTGCCCAGCCCTAACTCAACAGGCTCCGGCGCAGGGCACATCTCCTTTCTGGCAGCCGCCGCCGCGGGACTCTTCTTTCTGGAGGTGGCGCCCTTCTTCACCCAGTCCCCCATCTCGGGACCGGGACTTAAGGCAGGTAGCACTCGCGGCTCCAGGCTACTCCTTTTCCGGGGCTCCCCCCAGCTAATGGGAGCCCTGCAATCCTCGCGCACCTTCCTGCTTCCGCCGGCCCAGCTGTAGGCCCTGCCCATGTCGCAGGCAGCCTTGCCTGACTTCCGGGCGGCTGCGGCTGGGCGGCAGCAACGGCAATCTCGGCTCAAAGTAAAAAGTGGGGTGGGCACCCGCTCGGCAACAATAAACACAGGCACATCCATCACGCGAGGTGGGCACCCGTATAAAAATAAGATAAGCGGGGTAGGCACCCAAACTAATCCCCAATCAAAAATGAAGACGCAGGGTGGGCACCTGCGCACCAAAAATAACCAAATAAGCGGGGTGGGCAAGGCTCAAGAGGAGGGGGAAATCCCTACGAGGGGGATTCCCTCAGCCAGACCTGCAGTGCCGCACTGCTCAGCCCCCAGGCTCTCAGGCTGTACCAAGCCTTAGCAAAGGCAAAAAAAAGAGAACAAGGTCCAGGAAGTCCTGGGCATCAGGGAGGGCAATGTAGGGCCCAGGGGTCAGCACACAGGGCACTCCAGCAAGGAGACCAGGCCCGGACTGGTCATAACGGGCACCGGGCAAACCCCGGGTTCACCACACGGGTGGGGACCGGTTTTGGGCCCCTGGGGGCCGTTTTTGTTACAGGGCCGTTTTTGGAGCATTGCTGCAAAATCGGCCCTGTACCAAAATCAGCCGCAAAACCGGCCCCGGCAAAGAGCTTGGCAAGACCTCCAAACCCCCCCAACCCCGAGTGGGGAGGGGGGAGCAGCCAAGCACTTTGCCAGGGCCGGTTGTGGTTCCCAGTCCGGCCCTGAAGGAGACAGCCCCCATGACGGTCCCTCCTGGGCCCCACCAGCAGCAAGCCCCCCCTGTCAGGATTCAAGAAGAGAACATTTACTTGGGGTCACATCCCCTTATTTATACAGCTACATCCTTTGTCTAAAACTGTAGGGCAAGGGGAGAATCAGATACTACTGCTTCTGGAGCACTTTGTTTTCTCCACTCCCCTCTCTATTCACAGGACAGGCCAGGGACATCAGACGCACCACAGGAGGTGGAGCTAGCATTGTGGAGGGAAGGCCCAGCCCTCTTCAGGTCCCAGGTGCAATTCCTCCCTCCCATCTACATGCAGATATCCCTATTCACCACCGGGCAGACCCATCCTGGCTCCTGGAGCCAAGCACCCCAGCCAGCCCCTGTCAATCACAAGTCAGACATGCAATTCACACCAGGCAGGCAAACACTGCACACAGAAATGCCTACTTCTAAAAGTGGCACTTCTCCACCAGTCACAATAAATCCGCGCACACCATCCCGCAGCATTTAATCTCACAAGTTCGCACATACCAAACTTGCCCCTGCACTTCTCTCACATCAGGAATTACCATGGACACTCATATCTCCCATGCATTCCTATGGGAGGGCAGGCCACTCTCACCACACGCACTCTGAGAGCGCAAACACTTTACTGGGACACAGTGCTAAAGTGCGCAGAAGCCTAAAATCACTACCATCAAGTCATATTGAAAGGCAAAAAGTTCAGGGGTGAACCTGCCAAAAGGGGTGAGTCCAACACTGCTTCTCCTAACGTCTGTGTAAATCATCCAGGGCACTTGAAAGAAAACGTGAAAATAAAGCAAACATACACTGTGTTGCCTTCTGTCACTTATGGGACTAAGTAAGTCCTTTAGCACTATGCCCCAGTGTGTCTCTGGGGCAATTAAGGCACATTGTGATGGTGGAGAAGAAATTAACAAGTTGAATCAGTGGCTGATAGAATGAGATCTACTGAAATAGTGCCGAGTAGTAGGTCTTCCAGTGCTAAATATCACACATTTTTCAATTCTAAACATCAGTATTATTCCGCCCACATCAATGGCTGAAATGCCTTTTGTGGTATATACATTTAGACTGTGTTCAACAGAACACAAACAGTTTACGGGCGGATCTACAGTGGCTTCGGGTGCAAATCCCTAAAATAAGATCCATTCACCTTGAAACAAAAAAAGCGCCCATGTTTGCACTCTTCAAGTCCTATTGTGATTTTATCACAGAGGGAAGGCCCATTTTCTACCCACAGCGAGGTCCGAAACCAGTTAAGTCATCTTTAAAAATGAGATAAATAAATGTATACAATCAAAATGATTGCTTTACACAAGAACATCACATTGTACGCTAAAGTTCCTTTCCTTGGCCTCCTCCAGACTTGCTTCCCCTGTTATAGTATAACGGCCATAGCTGCCAACCGTGGAGAACTGGGTTCGAACCTCAGTGTCGGCTGAACTTCCTGAGATTCGGGGCAAATCACTTAACCTCCCCGCGCCTACCAGAAATGACTATGTCCTTGTGTAACATAACTGGTGCTCATGTAAAACACTTCAATACATTTGGGTCGAGTTTGTGCTAAATAAAACTGAAAAAAACCAAAAAAAAAACCAAGCATAAACATGTGCTGGTTCTCTAATTGCCACTGTGCTTTGCGTGGACTGAAGATCAAGGACAACAACGGCTGACTGGATGTCTTCAGGCGTTTAAGCCCAGCTGTGGCGGCTTCTTTGCGATGGCAGAGGAGTGTCTCTTCCCCATCAGCCTCAAAACTTTAAAAATGAAACGATAATAAAAGTGTTTATTATCGTTATATTTTTCTTACTATAGCCGAGCCTTGGGAGCAGGCCGTCGTGGAAGGGGAGTGGTGGGCAGGGCGCTGTTGTTAGTGCGCATGATGGTTTGGCCAGCCGTCTCAGCCCGACTAAACAGTTATGCTCACTGAAATTCGCTCCAACACCAGCTGCATTGCCAGGTTGGAGAGAGCAAGCACATGCTCCCAGTCTCACTGGAAGTGCATATTCTTGGTGCTCAGACCAATCCTGACACTGCTTTCAGGGGATACTGGGAAAAGAAGAGGAGAGATGCGGTGATAGGGCAGGTACGTTTTTTTGTTGTTTTTTCAGTGTCCCCATTTTTTGTCATTCACACCCTCCTCCCCCCCCTCTGCTACTCTGAGGGGACACGAGCTGCTACTACCCAGCTGCAGGCCTCAACTAATACCTTCCCTACACAGAATATCCTCCTTCCTCACTACTCACCCCACAAGAAGCAAGGAGAGACCCCTTTAGGTCATCTAATACTGGGCCTTGTGTATCCTCCACTCGGTGCTGACCAAGGGCCGAATTACAAGTTTGGCAGTGTGGGAGCAGGCCGCCACACCACCGCCCCACTCTCACACCACCAAAGTCGACTGTCTGCCAGATTAGGAGTTTTCTCCTGGTCTGGCGGGCGGTCCAGCGGCAGTCCAGCGGCGCAGCCATTCTAAGCTCGTAAGTCAGCTTTACAAAGGCAGCGCCGAGGGACTGCCAAAGCCCTTTCCTGCATAGCATGGACTGTAAAGTCCATGTCGTGCAGTAACAGGGGGTGCATGCACACTTTGGGGCACACCATGTGCCCCCCTGCATGCATCCCCAGGCCTTGAGGCAACAGGGGGCCCAACCAGGCCCCCTTTATTTCCTCAATACCACTTATTTCATGGCTCACCCCCATGAAAAGTGTGGTGGTAAGGAAACTCCTAATGTGCTTGGCGGTGCAGCAGCTGCTCCTCCAGCATATTATGGACTCTGACTGCTGCGCCACTGCATCAAGGACCCGGCGGTAGCAGCGGTCTTGTGACGGTCTCACCGCTGTAGTCATAATACGGAGGGTGGACCACCAGTCTGGCAGGGACCGCCAAACTGGTTATCGTGCCCTAAGGCTTTTCTCTCAGAACTTGCAGCTTGCAGCGTACAGGTTTCATTAACGCCAATTTGAGAAGAAACAGTCTGAATTAGCATGTTTGTGTTTCTAACATCTTTTTTGAAAGTGAAGCTCCAATGACCAATAGTGCCTTTAAAGAAGACCACAACATTCTACAACATTGAGGGCAAACAAGCAAATCAGCTTAGAAATTACTCAAAGGGCCTGGACTATATTTTTGTCAATTATACGCATAATACATGTTGCTCAATTGTAAGGAAGATCGACAGTGTAAAATCGATTTTCCAATTGAATGCATATATTCTGTCTTTGCTGGTCCATCTAACATTGGATATGAAAGTTACTCCACAGACAGATTCTGAGGTATGCCATGACTCAAATTAATAGTGTAAACTCTGATCTGAATTACCAACCCAAATCTGCATTAGTGGCCTTTGCATGACATAAAAAATTGAAGGGTGAAAGCAACATGCTCTCCCACCGAGCAGCCGAAACAGAACTCTTTATCCAAGGCAATAATCACCTCAGAAAAAAAGTCACCCACACCTTTTCACTTCCCTTGACTAAGGCATGGTATACAAATTTTTTCAATCAAGGGGGGGTTCTTTGATGGTGCCAAGTGCAACATAGTGCTAAAATTAGACTGTCTGTTACACTGACTAAGTAACCTACATGACAACCCAGACAAGCAAAGAGTAACAGAAGCATACAACTTATGTGAGTTAGAAAACTACTGCAGCCAACACCAAGGCCTTCCAAAGAAGTTGCTGTACTCAGACATCCAAGAATAAGCTTACTTGTGACAACTCATTTCCCAATCGGTGGTGGTGGGTAAGGCTGCTGAGATGGTCATATACTGGTTAAAAAATGATGATGTAATATGCGGTATTGCCAGGGATACCGCCGATAATATAATTGGCAATATCATCTGTGGCATCATTTGTGAGCTCATGAGAAGTGCACTTGTGGAGTTATGGTTGTGAGACTCAACACAACTGGTGAATTTCAGTATTTCTTAAGTTTTGGATCAGAAACATAAACCCTCCAGGAGAAGTTTAGTACCTCTTTGTCTTAACTGTATACAATAGTGGACTAAAAATGGCGGCTGTGCTTAAGCTGATACATAAACAAGTCACTGACATCCCTGCCTTGTGACCTGAGTGCTTTGCATTCCTCCCTTCTGGAACAAATAGCACTGGAACCTTTTAAAACAAACAAGTAACTTCTCATATTAATGCAGTCAGAAAGTTATTTTAGTTTCTTGTTGAGAAAGCTGGGCTGTGCAATAAAGGCGGTGTTACAGGCTGGCCTGTGAGAGACAGGGCAATCTGTAATAGTAGGCTCATGCTATATAAATATCCTTACAAACATGTCACTGGAACCAGCTGAGATAAAAAAAAAGTGCAACAGGGTGCCATTAATTTAGTTTGACGTGGGGGCTTTCCTGATTTTTCAGAAGGGGTGGTGGTAGACCCTTTCTAGCTCTTCCAGCATGTGACTGTACTGTTCAGGGCCACAATGCAACCTGGCATGTGGTTACAGAGCCTCTAAAGGTAATCGTTACCTCTGGGCAGGTGGAGTGCCTTAACCCCTCCAATTTAGTCAGGTAAACCAACTCACTGGCTCAAAAGGTTGAAGTACAGGGATGGGAATCCTGTCTCAATCCTGCTCACCTAATAGGCTGATGAATAGTTAAACCCGTCAGGTTACGAGGGTCATGGCTTCGCTTGGCAGAGTGATGGCCGCATACTAGTGCGGCTCCGCCTGCAGGGCTGACGAAATCCGTAAAAAATCAAGTGTACTAGTCTACAATAGGGGCATAATCGCGAGGAAAGTGTGGAGACTGTCCCTGGGCTGAGCGGCGGCAATTTGGAGCTGGCGAGTCCTGCGGAGGCTGTGGGGCACGTAGGTAGACGAGCGGCACCGCGGCGAAGCCTGCTCGGCGGCTGAAGGCGGGACCTCGAGTGGCCGCTACAGGGCGACAAAGACTCCTGAGCGCTGGTGGCGGAGACATTGGGGATGCATCGTGAGAAGCTGCGGTCCCCACATTGAGAGGAGATGACTGGCGAGTCGGCGAAGAGCCTCCCTCGGACGGCGGAACAGCTATCGAGGTACTGGGCGTGCTGAGGCAAATTCGGGAGACGGTGCGGTGCGGGTCTCCCTGCCGCCGCCATTAGCGAATCGGGCGGCTGGCGGAAGCCGCTTGCAAGGAGGAGATACTGCTGCTGCCGAGGATGTGAGCCACCAGCCTTAACCCCGGAAGAGAGAGGCTACTGGGGAGTAACAGATTGGCTGTGCCCAGCGCTGAGGTGATGCAGCACAATAGAGGCCCGCAGAGGCGCCGCCATTTTGTGCGCTAGGGGAGCAGATGGCGGCAAACCTGGACCAGGCGCGCTACCCTACCTGCGTGGGAGGAAGGTAAAGAGAGAGCCTGCACATTACGCCACACAAAGGACGCGATTGCAACGCGCTCCAGACTAGACACGTGCTGCTGCAGTTTAGGGGCGGGTGCACCACTGCATGTATGGCTGTGGAGCCATACCGTGAAGAAACTTATTTATGTAGTGGGGGGGCACTTGAGGAAACCCCTGGATTCCCTATGAAGACACACCGTGGTGCCTGGAGATTAGTGTGTGAGTGACTGACTTAGTGGTGCCATTTTGCTGCTGGTGGAGCGACAAATGGACCTGGCCTTGTGCCTGGACGTTTGGTGCCCCCTGCATGAGCAGCTAGGCGCGGATCCCGAGGAAATGTCGAGGGGCGGTGGTCTGTCCACTATAGCTGTGTAGGTGGCGGCACACCAGTGTGTATAACAGCTCCTGGGACACTGCGGCACGCAACTGTGTTCCCGTTGCATAGCCACTGCGGATCACCTGGAGAGGTGGATTGTTGGCAGTAGCACTGCACGAATATTGGTGACCAGGCGGCGCCCTGTTATATATCAGTACAAGCTTCCCTGATATCGCAGGAAGGGGTCGTGAGTGACGGGGGCGATCCTCGGCCCTGCCTAATACGAGAACATGGGGAAGCCAGACACAAGACAACCCCGGATCAATTTTGATGAAAAGTCTATCAAACAGGTGGAGACAGATGCAGGGACTCAAGATCCTGCCGACGATGCAGGCTCTGCCCAGCTGCCCGAGGAGGATGTACGATCCATGTTTAAGGAACTGAAAACAAGCCTTGAGGGCATAGACTCCAAGATGGATACCCTAGCGGAGCGCATGGACAGAATCACTCAATGGGTCGAAAAGCAGGAGGGGCGCCTAAGCATGCTTAAAATGAGAGTGACGGAAACTGAAGAGTGACAGACCGAGGTGGAGAAGAAGTTGCGGAGTATAGACAAAGTGTTGGAGGTGATCCAACAGAAGAATGAGGATTTGGAAGCCAGGTCGCGGAGGAACAACGTACGGATCACGGGAATTGCGTAAACGACAAACATCCAAAACATGAAGAAATAAATTGAGACCATGATGAGAGATCTTTTTGGAACTGACTTATCCGCGATGTTCCCTGTTGAGAGGGCACATAGATCGCTGGGCCCGCGACCGCGGCCAGGAGCGCCGGCAAGGCCAGTCATAGGGAGGATACTTAACTATAAGGACCGTGATACCATACTTCGAATGGTGGGAGAAAAAGGCGTTATCCAATACCAAGGAAATTATATTGCACTTAACCCTGACTTTACATTACAGGTGCAGGCGGCTCGCAGGGAATTCATCCCTGCAAAAAAAATCTTTCAACAAATTGGAACAAAATAAGCACTGATATACCTGACTAAATTGTGAATACAAGGAAATGGAAAGCCCACTTTGTTCACAGATACCAAGGCTGCACTAACTTACGCAAAACAACTGGTGAAGGAACAGAGGATTCTCACACACAGAAGGGGAGAGGGTCTATATGTAGCTCCACCACCCCGAACCCCCTGAATCAATCTAGTATATACACAAGAGGGGTGTTGAAGACAGAAAGAACAAACTAATCAAAAGTGTACAAGCAATGGCACACTTGTGTGTGATGAAAAACTGCCCTCACTCACACACACTGTGTGTGACGTGCTTCATCATCAGGTCTGCTACAAAGCCCGGGCATAGCCACGCTCCGGGCGGAGCATAGGGAGGGGGAACAAAAAAGTACAAGAACAAAGTACAACACAAGACTGAAAGTGACAATAATGTTCACAGACAAACGCAACAAATCAAGACTGAGTACAGTGATAGACAAAAAATTTCAGTAGGGAATAGTAGAGTTAAAACTAGCTCCTGGATACCAAATTAAACTTTATTAGTAGGTTCCAAGGTCAGGATTAAAAATGAATAGATGGTAGTGCTAGGGTGGGGTATTAGGACCCCCTAGCGCCCCTCCTTTACTGCTACAGTCAACATGTTTCGACCTCTCTAAGCCCTTAAATGATGGGTCACCTTGGTCTTCTTCAGGATGTCTTACTGTCCCAGTCTCATATGATACCCCCCTTACCTTAATTAGGTGTTAAAAGGGTATAGGTCACTCTTGCCCATCAATATGAGGCTATGTGGAGGGAGTTCTGCCAACACAGTGACATAACTGTAAAGAAATCATAAGTGAATAACATTCATAATTGTGGACACCCCAAAAAATGTTACCCTCTACCCAAATATAGTCAGGTGATAAAATTCTTTGCCTTGCAACAAGTCCCTCTATGTAATACAGCGATAATAGCCATACTTGGACAGTCAGTTAGCCATATTTGTATAACCAGTAGTTCCATATGTTAAAAACAATGGATGTGAAGACACCTGTTCCAAAATATCAATACGGTTCTCCAGTGTAAAATCACTGGGATGTTACACGTCGGACCCCAACTCTGAGAAACTTAAGTCATGGTCTCCTCATCACACCGGGAGTGTAGCCATTTAAAACAGTAATTTTATATCCCTTCAAAGTGATATAATACTAAATACAACTCACCGAGTTTATTGAAACATACCACTTGACCTGGCGCATGGAGGGTGGGGTCCCAAAGAACACAACCTATGTTCTAATACAATAAAGGAAAAGTATTTGTAGCTTGACCAAGTCTTTAGGGAGATCCGTATCCCCATATCCACCACTACTCACATGGAATCAGCCCCCACGCAACAACCGGAACAAACAGAGCGTGTTCACTTGTAACCTACCTCTCACAGATGGATAAAAAAATGGCCAGTAGCCCCCGGCGCTGCAGCTATTGCCTCTGTAATTATGGCCCCTTGAATGTGTTTGCAATCGTTCGATTTTTAATCGTCTCCATTACACCCCCTTTGGTATCATGGCCACACTATCACACTCTTAAACAGCACGGATCTATCTCTCTCAAACTTCGTGTCGTCGGGCCGGCATGTAAAACACCCATTCTCATCTGTGGTACTTCATGCCTTCAATGGCAACGTGTGCAAATGTGGCGATTCACTTGCGGGAGCGCGCAGCGCCATATGGGAGCAATTATCGCTCCTGGAGCTGCTCGCTCTAGCAAGTGAAATGCTTTGATGCACTCGCCCTCTCCTCTAGCCCCTCCCCCTGCTGTCTCCTTTAATCGCGAGGGACACGCTTATTTAAGAAGGTTGCAGCAACTAATTTTCTGTCCGGCTGTTCCATGAAACCAATCTGAGGGTGCCGCTCCTCATCTCCTCTCCACCCGTCCAATCTTGCCCGGGTACACTGCCCGATTCCCCCTGGAAGCAGACTTTCGCGGAGACCCGCCAGTCACAGGTGAGCTGCGTGGCTGCCTCTGCCAACACTCCTGCACTCCGTAATGGGCATGGCTACCCCTGCATCCGAGGAACCGAGGCTTCCACTCGCTTGAAGGATTGCGGATGCCCCCCTCAAACTGCTCACGTCTGCCGGCAACCTGGTCCCCCCCAGAAGCACCTCTCTGCGTTTTCAGTCGCGCATCATATGGGGGTACGTCAGAGCTCTGACCGGCTCTGTTAGTTGGCTGGTATGTTCCCCACTATAAGCACTCCCCTCTATGTATGTATTTATTAAGCAGTTTTAAAAAGCACTACATGTCACATTTCGGATACTTCAAAGCACTCCCTGCGTCAATGTGGCTGGGAGTTAGAATGCCGAATAACTGTGTCTCACAGTAACAGCCCCTGAAAGGCTTGAGCTCAGGTAAATCAAGTCAAGTCATGCTTAGAGGTTTCCTGAACCTCATGTATTTGGATTCAGATCTTAGATTCAGGCTCTAATGTGCAAATTGATGTTCTTTTGCATTTTATCTTTTTGAATGACCGCTGCGTGATCTGATGGGTAGACATTGAGCAAATTGTTATTTGTTGCATGCTGGCAGGAAACAGTTTCTGTAGGCATTCCAGACCTTTGACCCAGTATGTGTTATAGATGGGGCACAAGACCTGGAACCCCGAGGTAGTGGAGTGATTTAGGGGAGGGTTTAATTTGGTTCCACTCCCTAACATTAAGACAAAGTCTGCATGCTTCATCAGATTTTTGGGGGAATCTGGCAATTGGTTGCTGTGGGAGGCTGGATCAGACAATGTTACTGTATTTGGGCGTTGCCCGGACAAGGACTTTAGTCAGATCAATCTGTGGTCGGGGAGGGAAGTAGAAGAACTACTCAAAGGAGAGATAGTTTCATGTTGTTATTCTTTGTACAAAGGGATACAAAAGGGGATGATGGACGGAGCGTTTGAGCAAATCAAACACTCACCCCCAGTCAACTGATCTGGGTTTAATCCATCAACATTCTTTAGCTCACTCAGCCACCCCAGTTCAGACATGGCCATATGCAAATCAGTCTGACCCTGTGCCTCATGGGAACAGTCCAGCCCGAACTGCCAAGCCATGTCTTCCCTGGACCGGAAACAAGCATCCTGGGACCGGTTTCGGATTCATAATCCTCATCAGCCAGGCTATCTTGAATCCAGTGGCCAAGTGAGCAAGGGACTCACGTCTGAGCATACCCTGCCACACTTAGGGCGAACAAAGCGTTACAAAAGGAGATCACCACCCCCTTTTGTACTGTTATTTTTTGTACAGCATCGATCCTGAGAGAAAATATAAGATCAGCACTGAAAAGAATCACCAGGTTCCTTAAATTTAGTGAGATGGAGGGCGGGTTTTCTAGGCATTGAGGCAACTGTAATGAATCAGATTCAGCGACTCTGGTGGCTCGGATCTCAGTCTTGGTGCCATCGATGGAAGCTCTCCATCCAGTACTTGCTTCAGAGATTAATGGCTGTTGGCTGGATTCTTTGGCCTGTTTTCTAATCGGAAATGATTCCATGCATCATAAGAATATCTTTGAAAAGCCACCTCATGAATGCTTGAGTTACAGAATCGAGTGGTGAATGTAGATCTTGAAGAGAAGGCACAAGAAGGATGGCATGCCACAAGACAATGAACAATGGGTGTGTCAATAATTTTAAGGATCTGTTAAATCTCTTAAACAGGATTGAGTGGTCCACAGTGATTTAGGCAGCAGAAAGGTCATGGAGTATAAGTCCCATTTTTCTTATTCAGGAAGAGGAGGAGTTGGTCTTGGTGTTAGCCAATGTGGTCTCTGTGTGCCTTCTGGGGAAGATTCCTGACTGCTTTATGTTCTGTTGTTACTTATATAAAACACGCTTGTCTGGAAAGCAGCAGAATGATAGACCATGGCCATGGACGCCAAAAATGATTAATTACTGTTGCTATGCTAGGGTGCTGCCTACTGAGGAACTTGCTAGTGATACAGCTTGCCTTGAAGAGGATTACGCAGGCTCGAAGGAGGAGCCTATTAAGTTACTTTAGTATTGTGATGAGATGTAAAATTTCTTCAAATCTCTTTGTGGAAATGCCTTTCAATGCTGCCAGGGTAGTGCTAGGGATGCCGTTGAGCAGAGTGCTGTGTCCATCCAGGCAAGAGAGGATTAAGAATTGCTCTCTTGCACAAAGTCAATCTTTTGGGTTCCCATTTTTCAAGAATGAAAGCTCACGTCATAATGTCTGTATTTGCTTGGCAATGTGAATGAGAAACAATATTGTCTTTCTAAAAAGAATCCTTGAGGGAGTTGGGGATGTTTGATAATTCAGCCTATGAGAGGAGGGTGAATGTTGTCCACTTGAGGTGTAGTCGTGTGGGATAGGAAGCAAAATGGTTGTCTGTATTGAGTTGTAACTCTTCATTCTTGACAGCCTTGAAGAGACTTTTGCTTCTGCTAGTCACATGTTGATGGTTTAATGATAGAAACTGAGCTTGACTCTGGTGATGAGGAATGTGAATGTTGAGTGTAGTACTTTGTATTAGATGAGCTCATTTGAAGGCACTGGTCCATCTTCATTCGTTGTCTTGTCTCTATAAGTGCACTTGCTCTAAGAGTGTACTTGAGTGTACCAAGGTGCTTTGGGTGTCGTTTATCATGTTGTAAGTGATGCATTTCATTTAAATGGTTTTATTTCAGGGTAGTGTTGTGCATATGTCACAGAGCATGTTCAGATCTGATGTGGGCTGGTATGAGTTCAAAATGTGTATGAGTTAATCATAAAGGTCACCCATGCAGAGGTCCTTAAAGGAGCAGTATGCTTAACTGAACTATTTAATATTGACCTCAGTGCATTGGTGTGATGTGTCAAATTGAAAATGGATTTCAAAATGGCCTGTCCAGTGCAGAGTATGAGTCCCCTGATGTGAAATCAGGGTGAGGACATCATAATGAGGTGAAGCATGTTTCCTTTAGACTGGGAATGTGTGTGCTTCTTAATTTCCAGAGAATTGAGGAATGTATAGAGGAACTTTTTAATTCTCTTGGCGCTTGGTCACTGGGGAGGTTGATATCAATGGCGACCATGGATTAGGTGTGCGTAATAGAAGCAGTGATGATGAGGTCTGAGATTGCCTAGATGAAGTTCCTGATGGGTCTGGGGTTCTCAGATTAGATTGAATGAGGCTGTCCAGGTTGGCAAAAGTAAGAAGTAGTAAGTGAGGAGTTCCAATAAATCAGTTGTTAGATCACTTAACATACTGGTAGATTGCTGGATAATAGCAAATCCATCTCCTGCCTCCTGCATGTGATGTATGTGTTAAATATTGTAGTCTGCTATTGTATCCAGGAGTATAGAAGTGGGAAACATAATGCTATGAGGAGAAATGCAGCCAAGGTTTGTTGTGTGACAATGTCAGCTATGTCACATGCAAGGGTGATTTCAGTGCACTCATTAACGAGAATGAGCTGAAATTTTTCACCTTCTTTCATTACCCGGTTCTCTCAGTTTAGAAGAATGTTAGGCTGGGTGACTTCCTTTTTGTGTTTATAGTTTTTCTTTAGGGAAGCTATGTTGTAACCTGTTTAGTTTCTAGACTCCGGGCCTGAAGTTGAGTTGAACATTCCACTCCAGGCACAGTGTCCAGATACTTACCAGGATACAACACATCTTCCCTTCTCAAAAGACAAGCATTTGCAATGCAATATGTCTCGCATTTGTGCGAGTTTAAGCTATTGGCATTGTAAATAACAATGCGTTTTATTTATGTTTCAAAAACCGAAAGATAAATAAAAGGACTTGTCATTTACAATGCCAAATAGCTGAAACTCGCTTAAATGCGAGACCTGTTGCATTGCAAATCCTTGTTTAATACCATAAGTTGTCTATTTTATATTCCATGCTGAGGTGGTGTTTTATTTAGACAATTGTATTGGGTTACTTTCCTTGTTTCTTTGTTCCTTGTTTACAAGAAGTATGACAGTGCATGCACCGAGATACAAAGAAACACAAAATGGCAGGAAAAAACACATGGGGCATCATTACACTGTAGAGGAAGCGGCACCACCCAATAAGGAGTTGGCTGTCCTGCTGCCCTTATTACAATGCAACTGCCTTCACTGTGGTCGCAATGTGTATATTTTCCATTATGGCTTGTGCTGCAGGCTGCAGCACAAGTCGCAATAGAAAATGTACACTTTAAAAACATCCCTGCACTGTGTGACAGGTACCATGCTGTGCCTGCCACATGGTGCAGGGATGTGTAGGGGGGCACCATTGATGCTCCCCAGGCGTCATAGCGGAGGTGCGCCAGGAGGGAAGGGGGACCCGTGAGGGCCCCAAAAGTCACTTTCCACCCTCCTTTTCATGACGGGCAAACCACCATGAAATGGTAGACAGAAAGGGGCATTGTAATTCCTACTGTGGTGCCTGAGCAGGCAACACCCCTATTGTAGGGATTACTGTCTGTCAGACGTCCGGGGTGCGTTAGACTGTCCCTTCGCCTGCTGCCACTGACCGCACTCATTGTAATGCGGCGGTCAGACCGAAGCAGCAGATGGCGGTCGGACCGCAACGGATGAACCATCGGTTGCAGTCCTACCCACATCAGAATGACCCCCTATGTCTTATGGAAATCAATCTGTCTTCCGTGTTCCTCTTTTTCATTTTTTTATTTGGGTACTTGGGTTTTTTAGTTGTTGCTGCGGCCGGTGGACTTAAACTCGTTTTTTTTCCTTTATCCCTTTTTCCAGAGGAGTCATTACAAACTCCGGCCTCTCTTGACTTTGTGTACTGACACTAGGCTGACACTGGATTATATGCAAAAATTAATTCTAGTTCAATGTAATGCAACAGTAAATGTACTAATCACTCTGGTTGCAATTAGACTGGCATTAGGGTGTAAAAATAGGTTCTTATTCGAAAGGCCTTAGAAAGTCGTCCTTCAGTTTGATATAAATGTATTGGCAGCCATTTTGTCTGTATCAGACCTATCTTATATACAGGGCCACTAGAATTATGCGCTTGTGCAGCCGCAGCGAATTTTTAATTGTTGCTGATGCCGGTGGACCATCCTTCAGTTACACATTTTCTGTCTAAACTGTGTTTTTTATCCTTTATCCCTTTTTTCCAGAGGAGGCATTACAAGCTCCAGCCTCTCTTGACTTTGCGTACTGACACTAGGCTGACAGTGGATTATGTGCAAATATTAATTCTAGTTCAATGTAATGCAACAGTAAATGTACTAATCACTCTGGTTTTAATTGGACTGGCAATACAGGGCCACAAGAATTATGCAATTGTGTTGCAGTGGCGATTTTTGCATGAATATAGATTTGCTACATTTGCACATAATCCATCATCTGCCGCATAATCAGCAGATTTTAACAAAAAACATTTTGTTTCTAGCTCAGAAATGTCAAAAGTTACTCAAAATGTGATGACACGTGTTGCTGCACAGTGGAAGGCCGGAGTGGTCATCTTTCTGTTGCTTATTGCTATATTTGGGTGTTAAACTGGTACTAATGATGTCCAACCAATGCCCAAAGAAGGATACCAAGTTTAAAAATGACAAAATAATGATGTACTATTATTACAATATGTGCAGCATTATGCTGCATAATTTCAATCTCACATAATGATACCAATTGATAAAAACACTGATACATATAAAAACTGGATTTGATATAGAAAAGTATTAAAGTGTTTCTGAAAAACCCCTAAGATGATACATATCATGACAGGGATTAACTCACATATTAAAGTCATAGAATACATTCATTAAGTATTCCCTGTGTCATCCAAAGAGTCCCTAGATTGTACATATATTTAAAAGCCACCTGATGCTAATTATTCTTTCTTGTAGAAAGAGGGGTTTGACATAGGTTTTCCTGGTAGTTAGGTAAAACTTACATATAAATGCTAGGTGCTGGGTTGTCTGCTGCAACCGATTGCCACAGGGACATTTCCACATGGTAAACCTTCATTTCTTGGAAGTGCAGTCATACAGTGAAACATAAGAAGGTGAAAGCGAGTTAAAAGGTACCTATGCTGAACATTATTGATTTTCGTAAGGTACAATTTACAACTTAGCTGGTCATTCAACGCAGTATAGCGTCTCACTGACACATAATGGAGATATGTTTGGGTCCTTTTCTAGTGACGCCACCTAAAAACATACTCATTTAGATCTATTTTAGAGTAGCTAATATGGTCCTCCGGGTGTACCCAGAGATCTCTCTCTGTTTGACCCAGGCCTAGCAGAACCTGCTTCATGTGCTGTATCCAGAGAAATGTATCTATCCTCTCTTGGCCCATGCAATCCTTAATAATAGATCTCAGGAACAAGTTTTCTTGTTTGGACCACACAGATCACCATAATAGAAGCGGTTTGCTTTCAAGGGTACCCGATAGAAAATCAGCTTCCACTTCCCAATGAACAATGTATTCCAGCGTAAAGTGGGGTGCAGCTCACACCCTCCTTAAAAATGTATTTTCTGTTTTTTTGGAGAGTACCATTATCCCCTATACCGCAAATTCCAGCACCATATGCTGCAGCAGAAATTGTTTTAGTGTTATAGAGGGCTAACAACTCCGCAATGCGCCCGGTTGGGGCCTAAGGGCCAACTACGCCTCTGCAAATAAAGGTTAGAGACCCTAAGTGGCATCATTCTGCCAAGCAGGCAGGCAGTAGTTGCATGTTATTTCAGCGTCTTTCCGCTTAAGTGCAGGCTAGTTTCTCTTGTGCCTGGTATGTATTCTTGGCCAAATGAAGGAATACACTCTTTTGTGGTATATTTGTGTGGACCTTGAATGGGTACATGGCATCGCTCACAGGATTGTTTGGAGAGGGGGAGGGGTATTTATGTATGTATGTATGTATGTATGTATCTATCAATGTATGCTGGCATTTACATAGCCAGAACCCAGCCAAACGACAAGGAAGTGCTGTACTGGGTCAAAGGCAAAGATACAGTCAACAAGTGATTGGAGAGATAGCGAAGTTCTAAGAGCAAAAGCCGGCTATTACTATGCCGATATTGATTGTTTCTTAAAGAGATGTGTCTTTAGCTCTTTCCAAAGTGGGGCGAGTTTGCTGTGGTAGGAGAGGAACCACCTGCATAGAGCCCACTGCCAATGTACGGCCTCCTTCTCAGCGCTTTGACTCCGGTCTTAATCTGCTGGCTACTCTGCTGCCGGATTTGGATACTGATAGTGGCAATGTAGGCGGGTAAAGGTTGGGAACCAAAAACTGTCCCTTTGCCAATGAAGCTGAGCTATTCTAGTTTCCAGCTGCTCCTTTAACAGGCAGTGACTACCTCCTCAGAAGCAGTAGTCCAATGTTTCCTATTAACATAAAATTGAGGTTTTATACACTCTGCATCTCTGTGTTATATCAATTGAAGATCCATTGATGTGGGGTCCTTAAAACAAACGGCGTTCTCTAACTTACCTTTATGGTGATCACATTCCACAGAGGGCATATCATTCTACTGTATATTCAGCCCCCCTGGAATTATGCCATTCTGCAGCTTTCTTTTTAGCTAAATTATGCATTTGTCACATTTGCCACATTATCCATCACATGCTGCATAATCTGCAGATTTTAACGACAAAAAATAGTTTCTAGTTCAAATGTATTAAATGTTATGAAAAACGTTGTAACAATTATTTGCATGCAGTGGAAGGCCATTCACAAATGTTAACTAGTCATGTTTCAATTGCTTATTTCTGTGTGTGATTGAAACACTAGTACTAATGAGGTGAAATCTTTGCCCAGACAGTAATACTATGTTTAAAAATATAAAGAAATTAAGTAATACTATCAGTGTGCTGCATTATACTGCATAATTGTATTACACAATGTCATTTTACATTTTATTTATAGTGCACTGGGAGATTAAATTATTTGCCCAGACTCATAGTCAGGGCCGGCTTTAGGGTGGTGTGAAGGTGCTGCTGCAATGGGTGCAGATCTGGGGAGGGGTGGTGCTGACCTCAGGGAACATTATGTTTAGCAGGTATACAACCTTAACAACGCAACTTTTACAACGCCATACCATTACCACGCAATTTTTACAACGCAGGAACCATTACAACGAAGTACCATTACAACGCATGTATTTACAACGCAGGTACCTTTACAACGCATACCATTACAACGTAAGTATTGGTAAGTATATAATTTTATCTAAAATATTATAAGTGTGGGTTTTTGGGTAAAGGGGTATTTTTAGGGTTCAGGGTCAGTTTGGGGTTTTTTGGGTAAAGGGGTATTTTTAGGGTTCAGGGTCAGTTTTGGGTTTTTGGGTAAAGGGTATTTTTAGGGTTCAGGGTCAGTTTTGGGTTTTTGGGTAAAAGGGTATTTTTAGGGTTCAGGGTCAGTTTTGGGTTTTTGGGTAAAGGGGTATTTTTAGGGTTCAGGGTCAGTTTTGGGTTTTTGGGTAAAGGGGTATTTTTAGGGTTCAGGGTCAGTTTTGGGTTTTTGGGTAAAGGGGTATTTTTAGGGTTCAGGGTCAGTTTTGGGTTTTTGGGAAAAGGGGTATTTTTAGGGTTCAGGGTCAGTTTTGGGTTTTTGGGCAAAGGGGTATTTTTAGGGTTCAGGGTCAGTTTTGGGTTTTTGGGTAAAGGGGTATTTTTAGGGTTCAGGGTCAGTTTTGGGTTAAATGAAATTATATTAATTTTAATTAATTTACATTTAAAAAAAATATTATATACTTACCAATACTTACGTTGTAATTGTATGCGTTGTAAAGGTATCTGCGTTGTAAATACATGCGTGGTAATGGTACTTCGTTGTAATGGATCCTGCGTTGTAAAAATTGCGTGGTAATGGTAGGCGTTGTAAAAGTATGCGTTGTAACGTCATACATCCTGTTTAGCAATAGCTTACAATTTAAAAACACCTGCTGCCGAGTTCACCTTTCAGACAGCAATAAAAATGTCAAGATAACTCTTGTGATTAATGTTCCTGCTAGAGATAGATCGGAATTTAGTCTAGTGGCAGTTTTAACTCCCCATGAAGTACTGCAGTGGTTTAATATGCCTGCTGCAAAGAATGCGCAGTGTACAGATCACAGATCTGTATTTTATGTGGATAGCTGAGTAAATGATTGCTTTTGTCACAGAGTTCCATTTGTTACTACAGTTTATAATATGCAACCCTAATATACAAGTAACTGTTAAGAACTTTCATCAAAGAGCTGCATACAAACTGCATAAAATAGGCTAGAATGTTATGTTTTCCCCCCCAGGCTTTCATGATCTATTCCTAATGCTACTAAAAAGGGTTCATTTGGGTATATATTCATCCTTATTAGTAAAGCTTTAAAACAAATGAAATGTATGTGAGAGAGGGGCTATGGAGAGATGAGGGGCACTATTGCCCGGAGGTAGTGAGGAAATCCGAGGAGAAGGCGCAAAAGATGATTGTCACACTATCTAAAGCCGGCCCTGATCACAGGATCTGAAGCCCAAGCCAAGACGCGAATGTGGTTACCTATCTCAAAGCAGGCAGCTCTGGCTGTAACCCAACCTCACCCATAACCTTAGCAGAGCTCAGCCCTCTCATCTGCCGCAGATGCTTCTGCATGCCCTAGATTAAGTGGAATCAAAATCAATTTTCTGCATAACTCAAAATTATTAAATCGATTCAAAGGACTCATTTCTGACTTTTGCATCAGCCTCTCTTTCATAGTGTTTCTTTTTTGTTACGAGACTCAAGTGCACAGGCCCTACTCGATATGACTGCCTCAGGCAATTTCTGTAAACAACATTACTGTTGTCACCTTTGTAAATTAAAGTATATCTGTCCTTGGAAACTGTGGAGTGCCTCCTGTTGTCCTTACTAGTCCAAATCAGCAGAGTGTTGCCATGGCCAAGTGTTAGTCAATTTCATGTTGGTCATTCATGTTGTTCCTGCTCTTTAGGAATGGGTGTTCCCTTCTACGTAGGGTCAGGTGTTAATTTTCTGCTAACCTAGTTGTTTATCAACATTCTGGCTAGAGGCGCGGGAGCCACTGAAAGCTCAAGTTTGAAGTCTGGCTCAGCTCAAGGTCCTGTTGGAAACTTCTAGTTCATAACGAGCGAAGCTGTAACCACATAAAACCTTCAGTACCTTCAGGGAAACTTCGCTATATAAAAACTTTAGAAAAATGCACAAGAAGGTAAAAACCAAGCGTCAATATAAGGAGTGACAAATATATACCCATTTAACAGCTGATTTGTACAAAGTGAAACCAGAAAACTTGGATAAATAGTGGTATTCCGGCATGAATTGTGTGATCATAGGCAAATATTGTATTTTACCAAAACGTTATTGACTAAGAAAGCACTTACAAGTATGTGAGTTCAGAATGTCAGTTGTACAAAAACCTATTGTGTTTGATTTAATAAACTATAATATTGCTCTTTAATAATCTGGGTAATGTTAAGGGCTTACTTGACCAGAGCTGGTAATTGAGTGCCGCACATTTGTTTTTTTTGTAACTTTTTTTTCCAAGTTTCCACATATAGAAACAATAGATACGCAATGGTACACCGTCGTATTTCGTATCATATCAATAGGCAGCAGAATTTAACAGTTAAGTACAGCAAAGTGAACATATCCGTAGGTATGCAAATATCAACGTTTTACATTCTCAAAATTATATTGCCCCCATGTGTTGAGTGCTGCACATTTGGGGATGATGCTGGCTTGTTTAGTGACCTGTTGAAAGGATCACATGCATATACTGTCACCAGGAGAGGGAGTTAAGAAGATCCTTTGGCACCTCACAAGTTGTCTCTTTAATTAACATGAATATTATGAGAACAGCTGGATAAGGATGAGGTTGTTCCATGTTACAGTTGAGAACTTGAGTCATAAGCTAACCATGAGGAAAGATTGAGGATTCATTGGAAAGAGTTCTGCTGTACGCTCTCCACTGCCAATCATCTTTCACACCCGGACAAGAGTGTGTACTCCCACTGCCAAGTATCATGTACTCAATAACGTCCATAGCATACTGTCACAACAGGGAACCTACACAAGAGGGAGCTAATAAGGTTTGCTAGTCAGATAATGATTAGCCCACTGCTCTGCATTTGTTTCTCTTCAAGAGTGTCCATCCTAAAAAATAGTACAAACATATTTATTCATCCTTATTTACCTAACCGCAGCATTGTAAAATAGTTTTTATTAAAGTGCAGAAAATCCACAAAATTTGTGGTGCTGGCAATCACTCACAACCAATGTACCCTCTATTTTTCCCCCTCTGTGTGCAGCAGTGTAAGGTCTCTCTGCCCTACAGCCAAGGCTATTATCACCACGAATTCGACCATGCATGCAAGAGTATCTACAGATATCAATGGCAAATACCACTCCAAACTTGTTTACAAAAAAGTGAACTGGGTGTATTTCCACACATACAGCTCTTTCTACTAGTATCTTGAGACAGGTTTGCATTGTAGATACACGTCATAACATGAATTGGTTGCACAGGCACATGTGCTAGGGTTTATAAAAACACAGGACTTCAAAGGTTGTACCTTTATAATATTTTATTGACAATTTTCAATTGGAGCACTGTTCAAAAGGTAGGTAAATATTGGGAGCCAAAATCATACACACACATTAAGTTGCACAATTACTTAACACATTTACAGTTTGATGTACAATCTATGCACAGAGGATGTCTCTGCTGACGTAGTTTGTGAAACCTGTGACATCCATGCAAACATGAACTGTGGGAGTGGGGGAAATCAGATAGGTCAAGTGCCGTCACAAGATGTGTGACATATTTGCTTCTCCCGTCGGTCCTTCCCATTTTTTCAGTAATGATAAATTTGATCAATGTTAACTTTCCCATTAAAGACGTAGGCCTTTGTTCTTATCAGCATATTCAAATGATTCTCATCTAGTCTATTTCTTAATTTACTCTTAACTGTCTTCATGTGGCTGAATCCTCAATCACAACCTCCACTAAATGCCTGAAATGTTGTGCAGAAATTGACAAGCTGAGACACCACACAATGATGAGCAGCATTGAGTACATTGAAATATGCCATATCTTGAAGGGTGGTAAACAACCCTCCCATTACATGTTCGACCACCACATACTTATTTTCACTGTACTGCCAAACAAGATCATCTGGTGTTTCACAATCGCTTAGGGCCAAGACCTTCTTATACTTTTCGACAAGTGTTAAATTACAAAACAACTCAGACCCTTCTTTTTGGGAAAGTGTCTTCTCCACATGCTGGAGAATCCTGAACATTATGCAGACTGGAGTACAATGAATACAGGGCCTGGATATTTTAATATTGTTGATATGTGTGTATTGAGTATTGCCAAAACACATGCATTTATAACAGTATGTTCTGGACAGTGATTTTCATTCATACACTCTAAAATGTATTACTGCTCCCTTCATAAAGCAAACTCCATATGTAAGAAAACAAATAGATAGCGTTCTCTTTATAGGTAGGAGGGAAAGTCGTCTTCATGAACCAAGAAGAAGGAGGCAAAGGGTTCACCCCTGCTCAGGCAGTGCTGCTGCAGTGACTCGTAATAACATTCAAATCTACTTTCCTGTCCAAAAATACAGTCATCCATCAATGTTAGTTAATAGTGACACTTTGGTTGAATTAATGCAACTTTCTGGAAAGGCCAGGATGCAGAGTGACAATGAAAGCATATCAGTGAGTGCACAATCAAGGAGATTCAGGTCTCGGTGCACAGGAATTGTCTCTTTCTAAGCGAGGAAAGACACAAGTATCTTATGCTTGCCTCAGAAACATAACAAGAGAACAGCCATTTATGCAGTGTGCACAATAGCAGTTTACATAATCTCACTAAAATTAAAAGGGAAAGCACTTGAGGCGTGTTTTGATGCCAAAGTTAGAGGAGGGTGAACCAACAAATTAACCCCTTCCATGCTGGTGACGAACCCCAGCCGTCACGCTCTGCGGCGCTCGTGTGCTGATGACGGCTGGGGTTCGTCACGGCCCCGCCTTGTTCTTTTGTTTACCGCACAGCGGCGGAAACGGCCCAGCATGGAAGGGGTTAACAGGGAGAGTTGAGCCAGAGCTGATCCAATGGTCTGGCTCAGCTCTTAAGAGCCTGTGCACGTGCCGAGCCCTGAAAATGTTTACTATGTAAATCACACAACAATCATACTGTATAATGTGATATCCCTGCTTCAGGTGGAAACTTTGTCATTTATATCTCACATTATAGCACTAAACTGAGAGTTTTTATACATAGACCATAATTGAACTAGAGTCAAGACAGTTGTCAAGTAAGCCCTTAACATTACCCAGATTATTAAAGAGCAATATTATAGTTTATTAAATCAAACACAATAGGTTTTTGTACAACTGACATTCTGAACTCACATACTTGTAAGTGCTTTCTTAGTCAATAATGTTTTGGTAAAATACAATATTTGCCTATGATCACACAATTCATGCCGGAATACCACTATTTATCCAAGTTTTCTGGTTTCACTTTGTACAAATCAGCTGTTAAATGGGTATATATTTGTCACTCCTTATATTGACGCTTGGTTTTTACCTTCTTGTGCATTTTTCTAAAGTTTTTATATAGCGAAGTTTCCCTGAAGGTACTGAAGGTTTTATGTGGTTACAGCTTCGCTCGTTATGAACTAGAAGTTTCCAACAGGACCTTGAGCTGAGCCAGACTTCAAACTTGAGCTTTCAGTGGCTCCCGCGCCTCTAGCCAGAATGTTGATAAACAACTAGGTTAGCAGAAAATTAACACCTTAGGAGCTTGTAAATAAACCTCCCCAGTGCTGCGCTGTCCATTATCCAGTGCTGAACTGGACGTCCAGCGGTCGCACGCAGCACTGGGGAGGTAGTGCCCGTGACGACCATTGGCCGACGGCAGCACTTAAAGGGTTAACACCTGACCCTACGTAGAAGGGAACACCCATTCCTAAAGAGCAGGAACAACATGAATGACCAACATGAAATTGACTAACACTTGGCCATGGCAACACTCTGCTGATTTGGACTAGTAAGGACAACAGGAGGCACTCCACAGTTTCCAAGGACAGATATACTTTAATTTACAAAGGTGACAACAGTAATGTTGTTTACAGAAATTGCCTGAGGCAGTCATATCGAGTAGGGCCTGTGCACTGAAGCACAAAGAGTGAATAAGCTGACCTTTATCTCCTATCATCACCAGGATGATTAAGAACAGAAGCCCTCACACCTGCTGTCCTCTCCTATATCACAAGAAATGCCCAAGTGCTGAGATTAAAAAACATGTTATCTGCAAGTCGCAGGCTGTGCCCTTGGACACTGAACAATGCAGATTCCAGAAAGCCATGCTTCATGTACAAAAACGTCCCCGCTGAAGCAGCCTTGGCAACTCAGCCAGACCCAGCTTATGCACAATTACTGCACAGCATTTAAAATATATACTTATCAGCAAAGCGAGCGTCATGCTGCCAGATACCGCCGCTGCTTGTGAAGACCTGCAGATGCTGCCCCATCTCTAAAACTAACGCAGCAAGTGCCATCTGCAGAAGCCACTTGCTACACAACTTGTGACCCTCTGCGATGTTCACAGACTGCCATGGAAGAGGAATACTGCCCTTCTGCGCATGACCTCCTCTTCCACTGTGGCCTGCTCCTTCCAGGGCCGGACTGGGAACCAAAACCAACCCTGGCAAAGTGCTCGGCCAGCCCCCCCTCCCTGTGGGTGCCGCCGAGCTCTTTACCAGAGCCGGTTTTCGGCCGATTTTGTTACAGGGACGATTTTGCAGCTATGCTGCAAAAACGGCTCTGTAACACAAACGGCCCTCAGGGGCCCCAAATCGGCCCCCACCCGTGCGGCACACTGGGGGATTGCCTGGTGCCCACTACGGACAGTCCAGCCATGGCTCCTTTGCCTGAAATCTCCTTCACTGTGCGCCGTAAATAAAAAAGTGAGGGGCTCATTTACAAACCCCTTGTGCCGCCGGTACGCCCCTTTTACCACATTAAAAGTGATGCACCTGCAGCACAAGGGGCTTGTAAATATGCCCCTGAGTTTGTTCCCATACCGCTTGCGTTCTTAAAACAGATGTGCAAAAGGTATCTTGCGTGATAAGGGTACAGTGATGTGTGTGCACGCTTCACAACTGACACTGCGAGCTCAGGATAGGTAAAGTACATGCACGCGCGTGCGCACAACTTACAGGGACAATGCTCACAACACCATTTCACCTCCATGTACTGACTTTTTAAAGTTTACATGACCTGGTCAGTTAACACTCATGTTATACATAACAAATAACATGTTATTGCCACCTAATCCTATTCTACCAATAAAACTGAAAAAGTCCCACAATTCAAGCAAGGCATATCAATAGTCTCATGTGGTCTTTGAGGCCCATAATCAACCATTCCAATATCAGTGTTACCAGTTGTGAATACCTGTAATAAAGCCATTCATTTGATCAGGAAGTGTAGCAGTATACTTATAAGTAAGAGAACAGAAGTGAGCCTGAAGACACTTGGAGTGTCACACTGTACCTAAACATATCCAGTAACATACATAGTGCGGGCTAACATTCCCACACTGTGTCTGTATCATACAGAGAAAATGAATTGGCAAGCAGGTTCATCAAGTCAATTGATTGAACTGCTCCCCATAGCTAATTAAAATCATATGTCTAGTTAAATACACAAAGTGAACACTAACAATAAACTTAATATTACAATTTCACTCAGAATAGTAGTATACACTTGAAATAGCAGAAATTTGAAACTAAGATTTTTAAATCTGTTGCACACAGTTACAGGGCACTGTTTATTAAGACAGCACCTTAGGGGTTTATCTATATTTAATCTTTCAGATAACAGAACACCAACCATGAAAGTTCATTCTGCACTGGCCATCCTCCGCCCTTCTTTTATCTTCTACTTCTAATAATGCATCTGCTCGGCAGCAACCACATTTTTACATTGCTTTGCAATGAAGTCCTCGCTATTGTCTCCTTAGAGAGTAAGGCGGCTAAGTCTACACATTGCTTAACATTATCAATTTTTTCTTAACTGAAGAAGGCTCAAACCAACATATCATGAGAACATATACTTTTCCTTTCCCCGCTACCGCCACCATCAGCGCCAGTAGCAGCTCGTGGAGGGAGTGCTGCGGGGGGTGGAGGGGCATGATGGGTGGTAGTAAACTCCGGCATATGGCTGAAGCGAGGTAAGTGCATAAATAAATAAATAAAACAAATTACATTGCACACGCTGCAACACCAAATGGCGATGCAGCATGTGCAATGTAATTTGTTTTATTTATTTATTTATGTACTTACCTCGGTTTGGCCGTATGCCGGAGTTTACTACCCCTCACCCTGCCCCTCCCCCGCCCCACCGCCCCACAGCACTCTATCCGGGAGACGCTACTGATCAGCGCCATCAACATCAACCAATAAAATTGGGTAACACTGCAAATGTATTCCATGGGACAATGTCTCCCTTCATTGGTACACCCAGGACAACCTTCAGGTTTCCCCCCATCAGTCATATTCATGTCAAAGAAGAGTGTTTAATTTGTGCCAGTAGGTGCATGTGGTGGGTACCGGCATTGAATTCGGGATACAAGCTTTATCATCAGACTTTGACCATGAGAAAGAAAGCCACCGAATGGAGAAGGAAGGAGGAAGGGGGAAAGGGGAAAACCGTGAGAAATGTAGAAAGAAGTGATGACAGAGAACATGCGAGGGTGAGATAAAGAGTCAGTAAATGTAGGGTGATGGAGCATTAACGAATGAGGGGAATAAAAACTGGGTACTTTGATATTAAAGAACGACAGCAGTTAGCAGAACCAGCGACCCCTCTTCTTACTTCTACAGATTAAGCATTAAAGTGGGCTAGCTGTGTTCGATGTAAAGAAATGATGCGCACCAAGTTACATTTGGCATTTCTTGAAACTTGCTTAACCTGTCAAAAGGCTGTCTTCCAAAGTGTGCCTGTCAGCGACTATTGTAATGCCATTAGCCTACATGTATCTTCTTTTCTGTCCAAGGGTTATGACATTGACAGTTATAATCCTTTAAAATGCTCCTCCCACCCTGCTATCACTTGCAGAATGGAGCACACCGGGATTGGCTGCTGTTCCTTTCCAAGAAAAATATAATCATTATCACAAATGCATTAAAGAAACATCAGTCTCAAAACTCAAGCAAGAACATTATTTTAAAATTTGTTGAACTAAGGGGCATATTATCAAGCCTGTGCGATAAAATTATCGCAGCTTTATCGGCCGAAAACGGCCGATAAAGCAGCGATAATGGGCTTGATAATATGCTCTATGGAATTCCAATCGAAGCCCATGTTAGATGTCTTCACATCTAACATGGGCTTCGATTGGAATTCCATAGAGCATATTATCAAGCCCATTATCGCCGCTTTATCGGCCGTTTTCGGCCGATAAAGCTGCGATTATTTTATCGCACAGGCTTGATAATATGCCCCTAAGTTTTTTATTAATGGGAAGTGCAGGATAGTTATTGGTGAAAAAACAGGAAATCGCGGCAGGATTCCATTTTGTACAGCATTATTTTTTTTGTTTGTTTCATTTAGCGATTTGTATGGCCGCCACATGCCACATTGAGTCACTTCAGTGGTGGGGTCACAGTGCCCCGAGCTTTAAGTGTTCTTTAAGCCAGCAGCAATATTGTTTTCCTTAGTGCTGGTCACTTGAAAACATGCCTTCCAGTAACTGATTTTAATCCATCCAGCATTCTGCAGACTATTTTTGTACATTTCTTGAGTGTGCACATTTAAATCGGATGCCCTAGTTAATAGTATTGAATACAAATCAGGTGCCCTTGCCCCGGCGGGCATGTACAGACATTTTTAGAGACAGACCACTTTTCTAATGCGCTCAGCAAAAAAAAAGTGTCTCAGTATGGCGTGTGTGTTGTTCCAATCACAGGAGTGGAAGGCAAGCAGTGGCCCACTGCCAACGTCTGCAGGCCTGCCAAGAGTCTGCAAAGGAATGCATGCTGTACGTGATGCACTCTCGAGAGAATACTGATGGGAAGGCAGTGGAGGGAGCAGATAACGGTATGGGGTAGGGATACAGATACAGGGGAAGGATGCGGGTGTGAAGCACAAGGAAAAGAACACACAGCAGTTATAAAGGTAGAATACAGGGGAAGCCTGTAGATGGGGAACAAATGGGAGGAAGCAGATAAGGGTATAAGGTAGGGATACAGGGGGAGGCTGCAGGTGTGAAGTACACGGGAAGGAACACACAGAAGTTATAAAGGTGGGATACAGGGGAAGCCTGTAGATGGGGAACAAGTGGGGGGAAGCAGAAAAGGGTATAAGGTAGGGACATAGGGGGAGGGTGCAGGTGTGGAGTACAAGGGAAGGAACACACAGAAGTTATAAAGGTGGGATACAGGGGAAGCCTGTAGATGAGGAACAAAGGGGAGGAAGCAGATAAAGGTATAAGGTGGGGATACAGGGGGAGGATGCAGGTGTGAAGTACAAGGGAAAGAACACGTGCATAGAAGTAATAAAGGTTGGATACACGAAATACTTCAGATGGGGCACAAAGGGGAGGCAGATCATAAGTGATAAAGGTGGGAATAATGGGAAAACCTGTTGGTGTGAAATACAAGGGAAAGAGCACGAAAACAGGGTGCATGGAAATAATAAAGATGGGAGACAGAGGAAGATTATAGACGGGGAACAAAAGGGAGGAAGTAGATAAGTGACATATAGGTAAAGCCTGCAGGTGTGAAAAACAAGGAAAGAGCACAGACATATGATGCAAGGAAGTTATGAAGCTGGGATACAGCGGTAGAATACAGATGAGAAATAAATGGAGGATGAAGACAGACAGGGGAGTATACGATTGATAAAGGTGGGAGTATAGAGTAAGCCTACAGAGGTGGAATAGAAGGGAAAAGCACCTAGACGGGGATGCACGGAATTTATGAAACTGGGATTCAGAGGTGGGATGCAGATAGGATATAATGGGGAGGAAGCAGATAGACTGGGGAGTATACAAGTTGTACAAATGTGACTATATGGAAAGTCTACAGGTGTGGAATACACGTGAAACAAACAGAGACAGGGTGTATGGAAGTTATGTGGGAATCAGGGGAGAGAATACCCTCGGAAATTAGGGGAAAGAAGCACCTACAGAGGCATGCTGTCAAAATATTTGTTTCAGAATATCAACTTTCCTAAACTTCGCAGACAAAAATGGCACCACATAGGAGTTAACCCACACCCAAAGGGTTGATATTTTTGTAAACAGTATTTAGGACACAGTATCTATTCTAGATAATATTTCTGTAAATGATATAGTAACATGCAATCGACAGGGCTGCATAAAAGGGATAAATGAAGGGGGGTTGCAGTGGATGAATACAAAAGGAGAATACAACAGAGTAAACAAGGGGTCTTATACAAGGGAGACAGTTTGTAATATGAGTGAAGAGCACAGGTGATAAATCTAGGGGGGGGGAGCCTCCCGTCAGGGGGTGCAAATAGGTGAGAGTTATAAGATTGAAGTCAAGAAAATACAGAACCAGTGGGCAAGTGTAAGGATTAACCAAGGGCCCACACTAGGGAACAGTTGAAGTAGCACTTGCATAGTTAAATGCATAGACCTCAGCAGACCTGGCATGGTGCCCAGCTCAAAGCTTGTGTTCATACACTGATCTTCCCACAATAGTATACACTCAAACCATTGGTCAACCAAGGCTTCCTCTCTAGCCCTTTCCTGCTCTCTGCCCTGAGACTGCCCGCAGTGCAGATTACACCATAGCCACCAATACCATGAACATGAAAGCCCCTTTTTTTCCACTACCCGCACCGAAGGGCAATAGTAGGAGAGAGGCTTCCATTCACGAGGAGGTAGATGAGCCAGAGGACATTGCAATGATTTAAAGAGGTACTGTGTGCCCTGGTGGACCAATCAAAGGTCTTTTGGAAGTGACTTCCATAGTGGAGAAGGAGGTGCCATGAAAGAGGATTTGGTTGCAGCTGAGTTAGGGTTTGTGAATTGCTGAGGTTGATTTGAATGTTTCATTCACCACAAGTCCTCATACTGTAGAATGTACTATACTGATGTAATTATGCCAGAGCATTTCTGGTCGAACAGTTCACATGTCTTTCTTTGTACTAAAACACTGGATAGATAAATTAAATAAATACATAAATAAATAAAATACATTAGAAAACCTAGTGGCAGAGAGAAAAGAAACCTATGGGACTTGTGTGTAACTGGTGCCTACCGTAATTGCGTGAAGGTGGCATGTCGAGCTAAGAAATCTAATATAGAAGAGAACACAACTAAGGTGGGTAGTTTAACATCTAGCTATCTGGCTACAGAGACTCCTGCGTGTATAACCTATTTTGTCTATTTGCATCCAAAATCATGCCGTTCCCTATATGTTAAATCTAGTTTGGGGAGTTTTTTTCCGACAAGAATATAGGAGCAAAGTGGGACAAGCAAGTAGCATATAATGTTTTTTTGATTGTAGCTGGAAGGTCAAAAGTTTCATGCAGCACTTTTTGGACTAAACCCCATAATTTAAGGCAATTTTTTTTCTTAATCATGTTTAATGAGCAGCACATTTGTAACAGTTTATTGCAAACACAGGTGGGGTGTAATTTGGGTTTTAGTATCCGATATTTAATACTGTGAACCCTCTTTCCTTCCTTCGTTTCATCCTATTTTTTCCATTCTTTCTTTCCTTTTTCTTTGATTCTTTCTTTTTACTTCCATTTACCGTCTTTTTTCTTTTTTCTTTCTTGTTTGTCTTCTTACTTTCTTTCTTTCTTGTTTTTGCCTTCCCTTTTTTTCTTCTTTATTTCCATCTTTTGCTCTTGCCTTCTTCCTGTTATCTTTCCTTCTCTTTCCTTTCCTTTCTTTCCTTTCTTCTTTTCTGTTTTCCATTTTTCCTTTTTCTTCCCTTCTTTACCCTTTTCTTCCATTTTTTCCTTTTTTCTTCCATCCTTCTTTCCTTCTTTTCTTTTTTCTTTTCCGTTCTTCTTTCCTTCCCATTTTCCTTTTTCGTTCTTTCTCTCTTTCTGTCTTTGTTCATTTTTCTCTCCCTTTTTGCATCTTTATTTCTTGCCTTTTTTCTTACTGTGCTTAATGTGAATGGCACACAGGATCACACTTGGACCTTCTCAAAACCGGTTACTCTATCACTAAACATTTGAAAGCTGTAGTTCATAGTCAAACGTTTATAGGATTCCTTTGTTAAAATTATACCAACTCATACAGCAAACCATTATAAAAGTTAGCTATAAAGCTTTATCAAATGCTGGCCATGACATAACATAAAGCCTCTGTTAATCATGGCATTTGATTAAAGTACTCACAAATAAGAGGATAATCAACGAGTATTTAATAGTTAGTAGACTATAAAAGCATCCTTTTAATGTATGTATTACTTTTTTATTGTATATCTACAGTGTATATTGTATATGTACAGTGTATGTGTACAGTACATTCAAAGAACATTAATGGGCTGTTCTACTAATAATTAAGTGACCAATCTTCATGATTTTGATTACTCTGCCAGTTGACATGTTGTCCTTTCCATCATACCGACATTGACAATCATTTGAAGGAACAGCGGCATTCGTAACTGTGTGTTAGAAACTTCCTTTTTTCATTGTTCTACAAAATATAAATATGTTTCCACTGATTATTGGTTAGAAATGTTAATTGTTCTGAAGTACTCTATATTGATTCAGTATTTCCACGAGGCACCCGAAATTTGCAAGAACTTTGCATAGTTTTAATTTGATAATTTGAAGGAATTCTCAACTCATATCTGGGCTTTTAAAGTTCAGCATTCCCAAAAATGTGTGAGATTAAGTGGAATATTTTGATCAGCAAGAGCAGAAATAGATGTCATTCCTAATTTAAGACAATTTCAACTTTGTGGAGCAGAAAGAGTAATACAAATATACATACAATTGCATCCAAGACATCCAGCTCAGAGTTATTCATAAGAAAACTGCAGAGCTACATAGCAAACATGGTTATGGGTCTCTTAAAGGCTTTCTCTTGACCTGTGCAATAGCCCTACCCCAATAGTTTAAATAAAATGTCTTTAGCCTAAAGCCAACTCCTGGACTATATTGTTTTAATATGTGCTTATGAAGTTTCAAAGAAGTGTTTGAGAGCCTAAATGTGGATACGCTGATACCATTTGTAGTTTTACGCTTTTATTTTTACTGTTTTGCGGGTTGCATCCAAAAATTATGATTTTTAATTTCTGCTTCATGATGTATACATTTTCTGTTGTGGTCCTGCAGTATCTGTAAACCAATTGGCATGAATGAAAACAGCACCGATCATCTGCAGAGGTAAAATAACATATGTTAATTTTTACCCAAGGTTGGAAAACACTTTTGGCTTCACTTAATATAGCCGAAAGATCAATTAGCTATTTAAAGGAAAAACAATAGTTGGCCAATTATGCAGCCTTGATTTAGGCCATTAGTAAACAATCATTTAACCTTGACAAGTGCATTAGATGTGATATACCGTGGAGAGTCAATAGACCACAGTTCCGCTGGAACCATTTTCAGAGTGTGGGTGTCCAGTGTAATTGCCTCACTGAAGTTATAGGCTTTTTAAGTCTATCAATCCATCTATCTACCTATCTATCCATCTATCTATCTATCTATCTATCTATCTATTTATCTATCTATAGATATGCAGCTATGTATATATATACACACAAAGATGTAATGTTACACTTGAATATATATATATATATATATATATATATATATATATATATATATATATATATATATATATATATATATATATATTTATAGTTCCCATGAAGTGCCCTGAAATTGAAGACGCGCACCCTGTGGATAGTTTGGCAGAACTTTTAATTTCCCAAATCGGCATTTCCTTTCCAGATAAATAAAACACTAGTCATTTTCGTACATATGAGATCCAATGAAGTAATGCAAATTACATATTTACGCATTTGGAAATGCAACAAGTGTACGGTATATTTCAGTATGGGTAAATGTTAAGCTTGAGAACATTTGTACTTGCTAACTTGTCTTTTTTATTATTTCTTCGTCGGTACACATTTTCCTCATGAATGAAATCCTTTGACCTACACTCCCACCAACCTTGCTTCAATTCAGCTGTTGATAGGAGTAAATGTCCAATTGTTTTGAAGATGGGAGACTACATGCAGGAGATGTGTGAATGCTCACAAACCAGGAAGTTTGTGTGTGTCCACCACCTTTTGAAAGAGTCCTCAATTTGGAATACCTACAGCCTATCTTTGTTTGCATATTTACTCACGTGTGAAAGTACTCCATAATGTTATATACATACTAGTAAGTGCAAACATAGGGGCTTATTAGGATCGTGGACGGACTTGAGTCCGTCCGCGACCCCAGAGTAGGAGGGAACGTCTGCATGGGCAGCGGCGTTCCCTCCGTGAAGATTAGGATGTGACCGCCAGGGTGGCGGTCACATCCTCTATCTTTAACATTGCGGCGGGTGCAGCTTCCAGCTGCACCCGCCGCAATGTTAAAAATGCATACATTGCATTTGTATGCAGAAAGCGGCAGGCACCGCACGGTGCCTGACGATTTCTGCATACAAATGCAGGGAGGTACCATGGGTACCCCCATGTGCACCCCCCACCCCCCCTTCACCCAGGGGGCCCGCAACGGGCCCCCGAAGTCAAAATCCGTATGCTTTTCCACGGCGGAAAAGCCACCGTGGAAAAGCATCTCTTTTACACTATCCTAATATGGCTGGCGGTGTCTGATAGACACTGCCAGCCATGTTACAGCTTTTCCGCCGCGGTTGTAAGTCAACCGCGGCGGAAAAGCGGCGGACTGAAACCAGGACCCACCAGCCATCCTAATGTGGCGGTGGGTCTTTGATGGGTCCGCAGAGGATTTTCAGCATCCTCCGGGCCGGCGGTGGCTTCCGCCGGCCCGGAGGATGCGGAAAATCCTCCATCCTAATGAGCCCCATAATGTGTGCTTACCACGGAGTGGAACATGCACTCATTAATGCTTCAAGATGTGCACCAAACTGGAGAATGATTCTCTGTGTGTCTGGGAGAAATGATTCCTTTAGTAATACGTTGCAATGGGCTAATGACCCTTAGAATTCTGTGCTATGGATGAATGTGCTTCAGAATAATGCTGCAATGGTCACTACTGTAACCAAATGTGTTTCTGATTTTTCAATCTGGTTGTACCTAGTCAACATAGATCTAATCTTATTGATAGGGGCACACGGATGTGGATAAGCAGAAGTTATAATTTAGAAGAATTTTCCAGGGTGGTGAATTGCATTCCCTCAATTTCTAGTCATGTTTTGAAGAAGCTTGTCAAATGTATCCATTCCGGAGAATTAAAAAGAGGGCATGGGAACACGAGGAGCCCCTTGTTTCCCTTCATAAAGGGCTTCATAATCATAGAGGCCCTTACCAAAAAAATACAGGTTACCTTTAAACAGGAAATCTGTAGATTAGGAAATAATTGGCTCTGTCCTAATTTTCCCTGGGATGTCTAGTGTTTAAAAGTATAGAGAAGGAATGCTGGCTACTTCCCTGTCGAAGTGTTTACTGGGTAGGTATTGAATTTAGAATAGTGTCTGATTTCAACTTCAAAGATTATCATGAGCTGTTCTTTCATCACCCCTCATATTTAGTCTATTTGGGAAGAATACATTTTCTTGTTCCCTGTACTCTCAAGGTGGGTGGCAGGAAATGTGTTATAACATCCTTTCTTGTCTGTAGTGGTGGGTATGAGTTGTCCAGGCACAACAATGTGCAGCCTCTTGGGTGCTTTGACGTGCCTTTGGAGGCCCTCTGCTAATATCTGGACCATTTCCATACAGCAGGGAGGTGAGGGTCACATCATCATCAATATGTGCCCAGTGTACCACCTTACTCACTCAAGGAAAAGGAAAGAGGGCTCTTCTTGAAACTCTTCCAGCTGCCTGTCTACTTGAACGGTAAAGGTGCCAAACTGCATCCACACATCTGCTCAAACTAGGGGGTTGTATTACGGAAGTGCACCAAAATCGCAACGGGTGTTTGCACCCGCTTTGCACGCCTCCAGGGCACTTTGGTATTACAGAAGAGGTTGCAGATGCTTGTGCGGCCTCTTCTGTAATACTGAAAACGCACATAGAGCGCCAGTGCTTTCTCCCGAGGGTGTGTCCCCATGCAAATGAGGGAATCCCTTTGCCTGTGCATCTGCTCCATAGTATAGACCTGGGAGCAGAGGCAAATAAGCTGTCAGGGGTGCACTGAGAGTGCACCACCTAAAAAGGTGGTGCACTCTCAGTGCACCCCCTCAGTGCACCCCCTGATAGCAGCCCTCTGGAGGGTGAAAGGTGATCGTATGGACCCCCCCAGACATCCCCTTTAAAAGTGCAGGCAGGTTGCCGTCTTCATAGTGAAACACCAAGCGGCTGCTTCAAAGTCACTTCGTTTTTCACCAGAATGCGCTGCCTGGGGGCAGCGCATTATATGTAATAGGGCACACTTTCCCTCTTTGAGGTCTGCCTGGCGCAAACAGGGAAAGTGCACCCTATACTTAATAGGGCCCCAGTATCTAACCAGTTAAATATAGAACCAGACACATAATCTACCTCAAGTCGCATAAGCAATGACATTTCCATGCAGAGAGAGGCCAGACCAGATATTGCTGAAAGCCCCCTCACCCCTCATGTTACAGGTGCTCAGAACCGGATGTATGTCACTACAACACACACTTTTACAACGCATACCTTTACAACGTATTTTTTACAACGCAACATCCATTACAACGCATTCCATTACAACGAAAATTAAAAAACTACATTTACAACGCATTCCAGTACAACGCATAATACCTGTACAACGCATACCATTACAACGCATAACATTACATTGCATGTTTAGGTAAGTATTGGATAGTGTAGGGGTAAAATTTACTATTCTAACTCCAGGAGATGCAACAGTAGGGTAAGTGTTGGATAGTGTGGGGGTAAAAATTACTATTCTAACTCCAGGGGGTGCAACAGTAGGGTAAGTGTTGGATGGTAATGTTATGCGTTGTAATTGTATGCGTTGTAATGACTGCGTTGTAAAGACATGCGTTGTAGTGGTGTGCGTTGTAGTGTCATGCGTTGTAATGGTTGCGTTGTAATGGCATGCGTTGTAATGGATGTTGCGTTGTAAAAGTTTCGTTGTAATGGTAGTGCGTTGTAAAAGTTGTGTTGTAAAGGTTGTTTCCCCTCAGAACCATGGTACAGTGAACAGCAAGGCTGTGACCAAAAATGCTCGACTATGTTTTTAGGGATGTGTTTTTTTGCTTCTTCCAGATTAAACACATCCCACCAGTAATGCAATGCATCCTTGGTTTACAGTGGGCTTACCACTGACAAAGGCAGGGCACTTGTAGAAGTGATTGAACTGCGTGCTTCTGGAGAGCTCTGTGCTCCTAATCCTAGTGGATGATGTAGTGGTTACAATGTTCCTTGTTCATTGTTCTCTGCCTGTGAACAAGAACCCTTTGTGCTTCTGCTGATGGACAGCCTGCCAAGGACCGGAACGTGCCTCGAGTGACTAAAAGGGCGGGCTGACTCCCTGGTGCTGCTGCTCTTACTCTTCTGAATTTCAACAGTGCATGAGCCAGCCAGGCTGCTTCTGTCTGCACAGAAATTCATGGACTGTGGGCCCAGTTCACAATAATAAACATAAAAATATGGGTGGAGACTTACTCCTCTGCCTGAACTTATGTTTACGTTTATTTCCTATTCACCCACATACCTGGGAGTATGCATGGAAAGCTGTGTCAGGTGCAGGTTTCCAGGTGCAGCATTAGGAATGGGATGTATGACGTTACAACGCATACATTTACATCGCGGTACATTACATCGCGATTTTTACAACGCAAGTTGTTACAACGACTTACGCTGGAGGGCGCTGGACTTAGGAGTAGTACAATTTACTATTCCAACTCCAGTCTACGTACAGTAGGGAAGGTGTTGGATAGTAAATTATACCATTCCTTGTCCTAGAGCGCCATCCAGCGCAAGTCGTTGTAATTACTTGTGTTGTTAAAACTGCGGTGTAATGGCATCGCGATGTAATCCCCGCGTTGTAAACGATGTTTTCCTTAGGAATGTTGGGTGACATGTCCTGTCGGTCCTATTCCTGCTATGTGGAGTTCTACATTGAGGAAAAATGTGCACAAGGTAAATGGAGCCCTCTGTGAAAATGCAAGGGATTTTTTTTCTCTGTTGGGAAAACATTTTTCCATGTGGATGAAATACCTTCCCCTATGTCCCCACTAAATCTGGAGGTGATCCGTTCCCCTTCCCACCCTGAAAGGGGAGAAATAGCCGGCCATTTCCAGGGTGGGAAGTGGTCAGGTCAACATTCATGAATGCGCACACGTGTATGTTTGTGGGTGTTCCCAAATGTTCAAGGTCATGGAAAGCCTTACCTTAAGTGTCGGCTTTCTCTGCATGTATGGTGGAGAAATCCACAGTAGAAAACGCATTTACGGCTGCTAGGAATCTCTTTGTGATTTTCTGACAGGCGTAAGTAAAGTAAATTCATTTGTAAACATGTTCATGAGTACATTTTCCTTTGTGAATAGGGCCTAATGTGTTTGGAGTATTCTTGGCCTGTCAAGGTAATGTCAAAACAGCAAAGGCAGAGAGGCATCAGATAAGTATGCTCTCACAATAAAGCCAATAAAAACCAAGGCCGAGAAAAGCACATGATGTACCATGATGCTATTGGAGAATGTTTAGTACCTTTGAAAATGAATTCCTGCATGTGGTGATTCACCCTAACAAGTTAAAAAAAAGTAGAAATTTCGACTGATTCATTCAATGAAAATCTAGAGGGGCATATAAGCAGTACAATTTCCACAAAGCACTTCAAGTGCAAAACTCGTATCAAGTAAATGCCTTTATATACCAAATTGACTACGAATTGACTGGCTGGTGTCTTCTCATGAGTTAATAGGGATTACAAGTTATTTTTCTCATAATAGGGTATAACATGTGGACCCTGGAATACTGGGCCCAATTCCACATTTTCCCCATATTTTAGGGAAGTAAACGGCCCAGATCCACACACATTAGCTACCTGCTTTTTTTGTTGCATATTTTATATAGCGCGAGCTCGACCGGAAGGTATTAGAGCGCTTTACATGAGCACCATATTTACATTACACATTCAGGCACGGGGAGATTAAGTGATTTGCCAAGAATCACAGGATATGGACGCGACCTCGAGGCTCGAACCCTGGTTTCCAGCACCAGAGTCAGCAGTTGGACATGGCTTAATGGCTACAGTGGTTGATCTCGACGTTGGGGAACAGGGATCGAGTTTTGGCAAGGACGCTGGACATCCTGTGATTCTGGGCAAATTACTTAATTTCCCTGTGCTTAAAAACAAAAATGCACTTATCCATCTGTAACGCAACTTGCGCTCATGTAAAGCGCTCTGATACCTTTGGGTCAAGTTTGTGCTATATAAAACTCCAGTAAAACAAAATTCGTATCTGCTTGTCAATGTCAAGAGCTTGAATGAAAAAGCGGGTATTGGTCGACATCATCAGGGCTGTAATAAACCCCATTTGATCACCATCAATCACTTCCTTAGCTGCAGAGGTAAAACGCTGTTTCCCAAATCTTCATAACATTTTTATAATCAGTATTCAATAAACTGATTGGACGGTAAGAATTCAAATTATTGGAGGGTTTACCCTTTTTTACAAAGCTAACTACTATTGCTTTTTTAAATTCAGGAGACACCGCCCCACCCATTTTAATAACTTTACAAAAAAAGGGGTCAATTCCTTCACAAAACATTTGTAGAGTTCACTCGGCAACCTGTCCTCGCCACAAGCTTTTGCTCCCACCAAAGATTTAATAGCTGCCGCTATCTCAGCTTCTGTAATTTTCATCTGCAGCATCGTCACTACATTCTGCGATATTTTAGGAACTTGAAGTGAAGCAAAATACTCCTCAATCAACTAAAAATTAACCGAATACTTAGTAGTATAAATTTGTTGAAAGTGATTCAAAAATATTCGAGGAATATCAGCTCTATCAGTAACTACTGTATTAGGTTGGGGATCTATTATTTCTACAATGCAGGCGGATTCTTGCCGAGCCTGAGTTGACCAGGCGAGCATCTTACCCACCATTTGACTTTCTTCATAGACCTTCTGAGAGTAATTCTGGGAGCTGTTTATTTCTTCTAAAACAAAAAATCTCTTAAAGCCTTCCTAGCCTGTTCCAGCTGAGTTCGATTTGAAGAGCCCACCCGATTAACAGCATGGATTAATGACTGCTGAACTTGATCTATTCTAAGCGTTCCCTTAGCAGTGGTGGCAATCATCTGCCCACGGCTGCAGCCTTAAAACCCCCCAGACAGAAAACATATCAGCGGTCCCTTCATTAACGGAAAAGTAATCTTTTATCCAATATCTGAATTCATCAATACAGACTGGATTTTGCAAAAGAAGGTGTTCCATCTGCCACTTGGACCTACGCTTTTTAGACCCAATTCTATACATACTTGAATGTAAGAATGGTCAGAGAAAGCGTTAACACCAATATCTGCATCTCTAAGAATCAGAGAGCGTGACAACAATAAAAATCTATGCGAGATGCAGTTTGATGTTGGCGTGAAGAACAAGTATATTTACGACCAGTTTGATTTAAAAAACGCCATGCATCAACTAGCTGGAGATTATCTATCAAAGCATCAAAAACCTTCTTTGTTTTAAGTTTCAACTGTTTTTCCCTCTATTTGAGGTATCCATTTTCAAGACCTGAATATAATTAAAATCAGCCCCCAAAATAATTTGCCCCGAGACCCCAATCAAAAGTATATAAAGTGTACGGAATGCGTTTTCGTCATCAGATATTGGCCCATAATAACTAACAAAATTCAGAATCTGTCCGTTTAATGACACCTGTACCCATATCCATCTTCCCTGGGGATCTCTTTGTTACTGAAGAAACACCCAATAAAATTCACGAGAAAAATATATAGACACCCCCCGCATTGCAACACCTGCTGAAGCGAAAAAAACCTTGAAAACAATCCTGGAATATAACATTTTGGGGTATTTGATTTCAAATGAGTTTCCTGTAAAAGAGGAATTTGAGGTTTTAAAGTAACTAGCCAACTAATCAAACCACCATATTTGCGTCTGTTCAAAATTCCATTAACATTGACAGAAAGAATTTGGCAATTACTGGATAAACTAATTCACGAAGTAAAAAATAGCTCAACTTACTGCAATTCTATTTTAAATTGATTCCTGCACCATTTAGCGCCTTCCTTATAGCACCTGGTCATTTTTCAAATTAACCCCAACCACCCTAACCCTGTCTCAAAAAAAAAACTCCACCCCTTAGGAAATGTGGATATTCCTGCTGTCCACATACTCCACTCCCCCAAACACAAACTGGTGCTCTGATATTGCACCACAAAGTGATCTCCCTCCCTCTCAAAAAAAGAACAACAAATCTTCAAAAAGAAAAACTCTACGAGCCTTTAAATCGCCAAGAGAAAAGAAGAAAGACATTTTTTTAACAAAAAAAAAACAATGAAGAAAGCATCTAGTCCATTATCTTCCAGCAGAGATTGTCTTGAGCAGCTCCTGTGCTTCTTCTAGATGAGTAAATAAATGAAACTTTCCATGGACAAGAACTTTAAGTTTTGATTGTTGTGCAATTGAAGCTTGTGCCCCTTGAGCTTTAAACAAATATTGTAACTTAACAAACTCTTTCCGTTTTTTTTAGCCGCGGCTGCCGACAATCAGAAAAAATTCTGCACCATGTTCCATTTTCAGTTTCAAACTGTCTCAACTGAATTGCTGAAGTCAAGACTTTTTCCTTGACACGATAATCTGGGAAGTTGACAAGTATCGTGCGGGGGAATTTATCATTTGGAGGAGGATGAGCGGGGACCAGATGAGCCCTAGTTAGTGTTAAATCTCCCGCTAAGTCAGGTAACACAGCCTTTTTTATGAATTTTTCCACCCACTTGAGGGTATCACCCCCTTCAAGCCGTTCGGGAACATCAACTATCCGAAGATTAGAGCGGCGTGAAAAATTCTCAAGTTCCTCGATCTTGGGGGTCCATTAGGATGGCGGGCTAACGGAGAGGTGGACCGCCTGCTAACAGTGCGGGGGTCCCGACATTGGCATTAGGATGCGTCCGCCACACAGGCGGGCGCATCCTGTATGTTTACCATTGCGGCGGGCGGAGCAGAAATCTCTGCCCGCCGCAATGGTAAAAGTGCACGTTGTGCTTTTCAAAGCGCAACATGACAGGCACCGCACGGGAGGAAATCCGCCCGACATCATAATGGACCCCTTGGTCTCCATGATTGATTTTTCAAGTGCCACTGAGTCTACTTGTTGAAGAACACCAATCATTTGGTCCTCTAGGGTGGAAATCCTTGACTCAGCCTCATGGAGACGACCCGGAAGACTAGCAACTGCTTCCTCTATCTTTCCCAAGCGTTGCTGAATTGATTGAATTTCTAACTGCTGTGTTTTCTTCATATCTCTAATTTCCTCAAGAATCATATTTACCATGGTTTTGATATCGATCTGGCATGAGACTTCTTTCTTGTCCTGAAATACAAAGCCTGGCTCTTTGGTTCCTTGTTGATGTCCGCTTTTATCTAAATTGACCGGGCGTCTACTATAGTAGATCTACTTTCTAGTAGGATTTGGGGCCCTGGACGAGCTGAGAGCATTGATTGTTCTGCCGAGAGCTGCTGGCCTTGCTTATCTGACTGACTCTGAGCCTGGGCCACGGTGGTGCCATTTGATTGTGTTTGAAGACCATTTGAGCTAGTTTGGAGAAGAGAGGGCGGAGACGGAGGGAGTGGAGCCGCAATAGCCAATGTCATAATCGCTCCATTAAGTAGGATCAGAATCAAGAGGCCTGGGGCTGGGTCCTGTACCTGTATCAATGGTGGATGCCCCTCTGAAAAAGACGGCCCTGAGGAAAAAGGAGATAGCCTCCAAAGTGGATACTGATTCCGTTAAAGAGGCTCCTGCTGTTGCACCCCCTGTACCCCCCACAATAGCCTGCACAGAGTCCTGCACGAGAACATCCTTTCTCGAATTACCAGTGGAAGAAATGGGGGGTGCCATCTTTTTCACAAAAAGAGGGAAATCTCTGGCATTTTTCAACTCTTGATTCAGGCGAACATCAGAGATCCATGACTGAAGATTTTGATCCCTGGGAACAACTTCTATAGGTGCCACCACTCATCGCTTTTAAAGGGGAATTCTCAATTTCTGAACTTTGCGAGCTGAAGGAGGACTCAGCGTGACCTAATTTATTACTCCCCTTAGACTGATTCAGTTTGGCTTTCACAGAGCACGCTTTATTTTTTGCAGCAATAACGGCGTCCGCTTTCGCTGCTGCAGCCGCCAACTTCAGCTGTTTCCTCATCGTGCCTCCTCCTGCTACTTCTGTAGCAACTTTTGTTTTCTTTTCTTAAAGATTGTCTTTAATTAATAGCACCTTCTTCTATCTCTCTTTTTTTTGCTCCCAAATTCTCCTTTATAGGCCCTAAGTCAGCAGTCGCAAGTCCCAAAAAGCCACTGTATCAAAATTATATCGCTCGCCCAATTCTACCTCCTGAATACATTTTGAATCACCACCAATTACCAGCAGACTCTCCCAGTTGTACTCACATGTCCGTGCTCTTAAGCTAGTGCTTCTTCAGCGTTCTGTGAGACAGCCTGGTCCAGTCAAGTCTGCACTGAGATAGCAGACCCGGAGCCCACAAGCCAGCAAAAAAGAGATGAAGTCCATCCACGGTCCTAAGACGCCACTGAAATTACCGGGACTAGCAGAAACCAAACAGGAGCGAGAGCAGGAGCAGCAACGAAATTGCTGATGCCACCGGAACCGCCGATACCACAGAGGAGCATGAGCCCGTCAACTCTCCCTTCAGTCAATTTTTTGGAGCACCCACTTCATTTTGTAGGTGCACCAATTATTTTAGGTTGCTACCTGTTATTCGTCCTGATGAAGACTCCTCCTAATTGAGGTAATTGGTTGAAACATCAATGGTCTACTAACTGTTCATAACATAGCCCTGAACTGTTAGTTTGTCATTTATTGTATACATAATGATATAGATTGACAATTGCATGATTGTCCTTTGGCACCTTCCACTTTCTCACTCAGCACTTGCACTGTGCCCTTCCCAACAGAACCTATGTATTCTTATAATTCCCATACGTTTACTATGAATCTTTTGACTATAAGTTTTGAAATTTACTCTGTGTTGTTCATTTATTCTATTAAGGGTCTTGTTTGCATTTATATGGTACACAGAATAATTTATGAATGAGTCAGAGAGAACATTTTGTGCTACTCTGTTATTCAGTTACTCTTGTTCTCAGGAATACTGGGTTGCCACCTCGCCTTTAAACGTGGTTCCTAAAAAGGCAGCCCTCTGCAAATTTAACTGGGTCACACATAGATCTGCCTATCTGTGTTTCCACTGAGTTGCCCAGCACAGGAGAGTCCCAAAACTCTCAACTAGGATGTAGGTTCGATTTTTACTTCTACAGTAAATGGAATGCACATTATGAGTGAATGAAAAATAAAAATATTTTAAGCCCTTACACATTATACTGATGTAAAAATGACAATTAAAAGTTACTTTTATATATTGATATTTTACCTTCATTAAATGGCAAAGATCTGAGCCTGCACAGAAGAGATAATAATATAGACTTTACACGTATTTTTTTAGATGTAAAGTCAATCTGTGTCGGGGAGGCAGCTTGGTTTTAAATGCACTGATTGTCACAGCACAAAGGTAGGCTCGAGAAAATGGAAATAAATGTGAACACATTTCCCACAGGCCCACCTCAAAAGCACTGTTTGATTAGCAGGAATACCAGTCGATGTACACATTTAGTCAACTTGAGTGCACTTTTCATGAAAATATATTGCTAATTACATATCCTCAAATTTCACCTACCCTACGCCGCAATCATTTTACCATTTAAACTGCAGGTGGGATGATGGTGTACTGCATAGCGGCAGAAGTATATGAGAGCTGACCAAAAAAACCCAGTCTGGGCCTTCCCTGGAGATAAGAACCCTAGCACTGTCAAGCAAATAAACTTTAGTTCAAGGACCTCCAGCCTTTCCTCTAACAAGAACTACTTCTGTTCAATACGAATCTTGCAGAGCTACTAATATTATTAGTGTTGTATAGACAATATTACATTAGTGGCCACCCCTGGGGGGACTTTCAGTGGTGATTAGGTCAGTGCACCAGGCAGGCTTACCAGTAGTAATGGAAGAAAGGTGTTATCAACTTTGAATGTAAATAGAATTTGAAAAGTTAATCCTTTTATCAGCGGCGGCCAGCACAGGTAAACCCAGGGCGGCGGTAGGGCGGGTGGGTGGGAGGGTGGGTTTACGACTGATGACGGAATAGGTATAATTAAATAAATAAATAATACCTATTTCGTCATCCATCTGCTTCCTCCTCGCCGCACCCTGCCCTGCCCATCACCACACCGTGCTTACCTGTGCCGGCCGCTGCTGCCTTTTTTCCGAAACATCATGTTTTAAGCTTGGAAAAACACATATTTTCAACTTAAATGCAAACTTTGCAATTCTGGAACATATGTTAACTTAGGAATACATATGTTAACTCATCCAAGCAATAACCTCTAATTTAATAGGCTGGGCTGCACACAGGAGGGCTACCTACAAGTAGATGGAGAGCTACCAGTAGCTCAAGAGCTACTCGTTGGAGATGCCTGCTCTAGTTGTATTGGAAGATTGCCTCGGTCGAATGCTATAAACTGGTGCTGGCAATGCTCTGGACAATCACTGTTAGTCTGGGATCCATGCTGTATGCTCTTGAGTTGGATGTAACAAGACAGGAGAGAGCTATAACACCAACAGGAGAGTGTTTACGCCTTGTTAGTGGATTATTGATTGGCGTGAAAGAAGTGTATCCAGTAACACAACGTAAGTGTATTGAGCTTGTAAAATACAGACAGCAGCCTGCTTTAGGAAGATAATGATTGGAGGAGTGAAGTGTAGCTGTTCTGGTCTACAGGAGAATACTTTAAACCAACACTCAAGTTTGTCTGCCTTTCTGTACTTCAGGCGTGGCTAATGGTAGCTCCCTTTCTGCCCACACTACTCTAAAAAATAGAGATAGGACTATTGTTCCTCTGTGAATGTAAATGTTTTTGTACTTGTATAGCGCACAGCTACCTGCAGTGGGTTTCCCGGTGCTTGTACAAATACCGCAAGGGAACCCTTCCTGGCTTTCCCTGTGAAGTGTCCACTCCTGGGCACCCCCATGGTGCAGACCAGGCACCCCTCACGTTGTGGGGGCCGTTGTGGAGACTAAGCAAGCTATTGCCCAGAGTTGCAGCGTGGGACCCATGATCAGAATAGGCACTGAGGCGAGAATATCCGATCAGGGGAATTAATGAGGCCGAGGCGGGAATCGAACCCTGGTCCCTGGCCAGAGCTCTGCATCCAGGTCTGCCTGCTCTAACCATTGAGCCACACATCTCCACACAATTCACTGCACTAATGTTAAACTAGAAAGCTTACTTAATTTTCTAGCATTATGCATGCCAATTGAAATATCTCTTGGAAGTGGTCATGGCTCTGCGCAGTGCTTCACCCCTTCCTTGCGGCGCAAATTCGGTCGCGGTGCAGGGATTTAATTAGGGGGCGTAACCCCATGCATGCTCAGGACGTCCCCTGGCCATACTACATCACGGTAGGCGTGTGCCGAGGACGTCAGGGGGCCGTCCGAACTCTGCCCACTAATTAATTCTTCCACACAGGCGGGGAATTTGTGCCGCGCTGGGGAATCTGCGGCATTCGGGCAGCCCTGGCTGTCCTGAGCACACACCCACCGTGACGTAGGATGGCCGGGGGCCATACTGAGCACACAAGGGGTTCATTTGTAAAAAAAAAGTGCCAAAGCGTTCGTCAGGTGGTCACTTCTGCTTGCACGTCCATTGCTGTTGTCAGCGCTTCCAGTTACAGTAATAACACAACTACTAACTATCATTCTCCTACAAGTGTTAGGATTCTGGCTATTCCAGGCCCTCAAAGTTACAAGAATGACTTTAGTGGTATATGTTAGTCATTTTCCATGTATATTGAATTAATAAACAGCTCTTGTTGTAGTTGCCATTAATTTAGATAATCAGCACCACCATGTGGCAGACTGTCATAAGTGCCGGTGTTGACAATTAAGTGTCGGTGCTAGGCACCGGAAAGCACCAGCTAAAATTAAGCACTCGTTCTATGTCATTTATAGTAGGCTTGCCCAAGATATTGGAATATTTTATGACTCCAAGCCATCAGGGAAATTTGTTTCCAGTCTTGGTCCTTTATTCAACAAAAAATATGTATTTGGTGAGTTTTACTTTTTTGTTTATAGTTTACTAGTTAGGCTACCAATTAATTACCAGGCTTGTCTTGTGATGACAACACTCTCTCAACTGCAGCACACTTGCGTACCTTAGCAAAAAACTTTAGCAGATGACTACACTCTTCACGTTGGCACGTGGGCAAAGAAAGCTCACCAGAGCATGTAACATATGTTGCCAAACCCTCTGTCTCGTGCAGTCAAAAGGAATGATAGCATGAAGAACTATCTTTAGGTTACTCAAAATCAGGGAAAAGGAGCCATGGTGTTGAAGTTGTAACAGAACTGGAAAGTCGGGGATTAGGAAATTGGCTGAATGTTTGGAATTCTTTTTACTTTGTATGCACCAGCATGGACAATATCCCCATCCACCCAAATTGTTAAACAAACCACAAAACATTGTGTAGTTATTGTTAATCTTTATATCTGACAAGGACAAACAGACTATTTCTCTAAAATTGACACCAGCACCACTGTCAGGAGCGGTGGGTCACCCAGGTTTGGGCAACAATAATCGCTTCTTGTAGGCTGATGGACAAGAAGTGAGAGGAACTGGCATGCAGTCCAGAAATGAGCATGTTGTAACAAAGAGGAACTTCTTATAAAAAACGTATCTAGGGGCATATAATGATGTGCTCCACTGGGTCAGCACAGAGTGCTTGTTTTTATGTGCCTGCATTGTGTAAAGTGAATTAATTTAACCCAATATTTCTCTGTACTGTCTGAAAATGAACACCTCACTTGGAGATATATCATTTCAGATAATTGATTTTGTTTGCACAGTACAGGAGAATTAAAAAAGGCTATTGGCTCTGCCCTGAGTCAGCGCAGCCCATCATGCTAATGCCCCTAATGTTTAGCTTCCCCTATGTACTTCCTTGTTTCTCTCCCTGCTTTGCACAGACATGACTGCTAAATTATAGAAGTACATGAGCAAGTATATCATGTAGAATTATCTCGACAATATTTCAAACTCAAATCAATCGATTGCATTTTAATGGTTAAGTGCATTTTGGCAAACTTTGGTAATATGTTGCCATTATTCCAATACTGTCTAAAATGTACAAGTGCTAAATTGGGTCACGGATGGAGAAGTCAGTCAGCATACAAACGCACCACAACATGAGATACTGCCTTGTGGGAAGAACACATCCCCCTTTAATACCTTTCTGAAGAGGGCATGCTTTGTGTAAAAAATTTGGTTACTGGTTGAGGGTGGTGAAACCCTTATTCAAGCAGCAACCACAATCATTGTCAGACAAGGCGCAAGCAAACCCCAAAATTAACCTATGCTCAACCTTCTTGTAGCTAGGCACAGGACAGTGAGACTTAACTTAGAGGTGATGTGTAAGGTACTTATGCAGAACTTCAAACAGTAATAAAGTAAAATTACAACACAAGGAAAATCACATACCACTTTAGAACAATAGAGTACATTATAATAAATAAATCAAGGTCAAAAATCCAATCAGTAGAACCAAAGATATGTAAGTTTAAAGACTTCAGTGGGAATAGCACCAAAAAGCACAAAGTGTCAACTGTATACATCTGGTCGTGTTTGACAGGGAGAAAGTCACAAGTTCAGGCCAACCGCGATGGAGTAAAGGCCAGCTGCAGGGACCAATTAGGCCCACTCATTAATAATACCATAAAATACTGGTTTCGGAGCTTTGCGGACTCCGGCGTTAAGGATATGTTGCACAGCAGCAATTCCTAAGAGCTGCGAAGCTGCGATGCGAGGTCCTGCATCACCATTGAGGATGCAATTGACGAGGGGCATGCTGTGCGAAGTTCTGTGTTCAGATGCATAGCGCACCGGCTGGTTCAAAGGAAGCTGCAGGCTTGCAATGTGGAGTCCTGCATCCTATGTTGTCTTCAAGGATGCCATCGATGAGGGGCTTGTGATGGGAAGCCCTGTGCATCATGCACTGGTGGTTCCTGGCAGCCTGTGGGTGGCAATGAGAAGTCCTTGTATCAGGGAAATCCACACAACAGAGGTGATGCGTCAGTTCTTCGCTGAGGTGCGCTGCTTAGCATAGGTGATGCATCAGTTCTGATGAAACCACAGATTGGCTGGCAGAGCACCTTCGGGCCCAATTCCAAAGGTCCATGACTGGGGTTGGCACAACATGACAGGGTAGACTCACAGATGGCAGAGTCCAGGTGCAGGGGTAGGGTTACTGGAAGCCTGTTATATCCATGAAGCTTCAGATCTGAAGGCCTGCCAACTAGCCCTTGAAGTCACTCTGATGTCCTGGGTTCAACAGATTCAAGTCCTGTCCTTGTCACCCAGGCAAGAGGGCAGCACACAGCAAGTCAGCACAGCATGACAGCAGTCCTTCAGAGCAGCATTCAAGCAGAATGACAGTCCTTTAAGCAGTACACCAGTCTTCTTCCTTGCATAGTCCACAGATCAAGAAGTGTACTGAAGAGTTAGGGTATGAGGTCCAATTTATATATCTGGTGCCCACTTTGAAGTGGAGGAAGCTGCTAGAGGTTTCCACCTCCCTAGTGGTGTCATGCATACCCTTCCTCCCTGTCCTGACCCCAGCTTGTCTGCAGTCACAATAGACCAGTATTAAGTTCTTTGTGAGAGTGCTGAGGCAGAGCCTTTTTTATGTGCAATTATGGAAGGTCATAGCTCCTTCCCCTCGTTACCTCAGAGTGGCCCATCCTGCCAACACCTATCTAAACTTTGTCTCAGTGGGAGCAATTCACAAAGACCAACTGCCAACTACACATAGTCATGTGACCCAGGATGAGACTGCAAGCACCAAATGGTTAGAGGAAGAAAATGCCACCTTCAAAAAGTGGGATTTTCAGAATTGTGCTAAATATCTGACTTTACCATTAAAACATGCTTTTAATTACAATTCTTTAGACACCAAACTCGTTCTGTTCACCTGCTCCCAATTGGGAAGTTACAGCTTATGAAATGTAATAAAGTAACTCCAATATTATCCTATAGGAGAGGCAGGCGTTGTAGTAGGTGAAAACAAATGTAAGAGTTTTCACTACCAGGACATGTAAAACTTAAAAGTACACGTCCTACATTTGCACCCTGTCCTCTGGGCTATCCAGGACCTATCCTAGGGGTGAGATATGTATTAAAATGGAAAGGTTATTTTGCCAGGTCGAAATGGCAGTTTAAAAACTGCTGGCTGCAGTGGCAGGACTGAGGCAGGTTTAAAGGGCTACGGTATACAACCTTTACAACGAAACTTTTACAACGAACTACCATTACAACGCAACTTTTACAACGCAAACTATTACAACGCATTGCTCTGGGGGTCGCTCTAGGATAGGGAATAGGTTAATTTACTATCCAATAACCTTCCCTAGTGTCCACGGGGACTGGAGTTGGAATAGTAAATTAAACTATTCACTATCCAACACCCAAAAGCGCTATGCGTTGTAATGGAATGCGATGTAAAAACCGCGTTGTAAAGGTATGCGCGGTAAAAGTATGCGTTGTAATGTCATACATCCAAGGGCTACTTAAGTGGGTTGCACAATCCGTGTTGCAGGCCCACTAGTAGCATTTAACTTACTGGGGACTTACAAATCAGCCAATGGGATGTAGACCAATTTTGCCATGTTTAAAGGATCGAGAGCACAGGCATGTTACCGCTGGTTAGCAGTGGTAAAGGGCACAGAGTCCAAAAAGTTAACAAAAAGGGTTCAGAAAACAGGAAGGGGAAGGCAAAAGGTTTGGGGGTTACCCTGCAGAAAGGGCAAAGAGTTTTGTAACCTTTAGCTGGTGCTAACCTGAATTGTATTTCTGTGCTCAGTGCTGTGTTTTTGCTTCCCAGTAATAACAACACTTCTTCAGATATGTGGAATGCAATAAACATGCGGGTATCTGTTTACGGCATACTTGCCATATTCTTTTTTTTAGTACTCTAAATCAGGCACCCAGTGATGCCCTGTGTGGGAACTGTAAGGTTTTACATCGCGGAAAAGCATCCTCTGAAATAGCCTCTCTATATTCCATGTCATAGTTACCGCTTATAGCAGCTAAATATCAACAACGTTGTTAAACCTACTTTCATGTTTCCATGCCCACATTCTCAACAACAAATCTTGCAGATATCGTCAAATGTCTTTTCCGAGTAGACAGTGCTTTAAATGGAAATATAGAAGTGCAGGTGCTCACTCTTTAGCTGCTTACTCCCGAGTAGTGATGGTCCTCACCCATTACATATATTGCAGCAGTGCCGAGAAGTGCAGGTACTCTCCGTTTCAAATTAGAGAAGTGCAGGTACTCAGTACCAGAGCGCACCTGCCCATTTAAAGCACTGCCAGTAGGATAAAAACACAAGCTGGCTCAGCGATCCTATTCTTGAACTGCAAAAATTGATGATCTCATGTGACAGAGACAAATTGTAGTGTACTCAGCCTGCAAGAAACAGAACACACTAAATCTGGGCACATGCTAATCAGCATGTGTAAATTAATATTAAAAATGTGTGCTGGAAAAGGTCCAGAAAGGACACTGTCTTAACAAAAAATGGATCCGAGAAATGAATATGTGAATAATGGCTTAAGTCAATTTTCCTTCATACAATAATTCCACAAACTGATTTATTGAAACCATAGCTAGCTATCCTAGCACTTTTTAGCCTATTTCTGTGCACAGTTTCCATACACATGTTGATGTTAACTGTTGTTAACATGAAAACGTGTATATAAAAATGTGGGTGCGTGACTTATTCACAAATTTGGTCCATTGTGGCTTAGGGTGTCTTTGTTCTGCCATCTGTTCTGATGTATTAATGTAGCCTCTAACTTCTTAATTGCGGGAGAGGATGATTTGATTTTCAGTCTAGCTTTATCTTTGGCATAAAGGAACCCTGCAGCATACGATTTTAAATATATTGTAGAGTGCTTGAGACACGAAAAGTATTTCATATATTTTTTTCTATGAGGCGTAATTTTAATAGATAATTTCCCTTTCCAGGACTGTATGCAGTCATTAAGATATACTTATGCTATCTCGTGGGACTGAAAAATGCCTGACGATATTAAGACTTTCCATGACCAATGGATGGACAGCTGAAGAGCTGCTGGGATGTTATTTCTTCCGTTTGAGCAGATTTCTTTTTAACTCTTTTTATTTAACAGGTGCTCAAAAGACAGCTTCGGGACAAAGGAGACATGTACAATAGTCTAAGGCAACCTGCCACTTATATAATAACAGCGTGTAGACAGCAAATAGCACGTGTTGGCACCCCTTAACAGTTCACAACAAATTTCCAGGAGACCCAACGTGAACAGATGGAAATGCACTCAGATGGAAATGCACTTGAACCATCCACCTCTCCATATAAACAAATGCCCCATAGCTCTGCCAGTCCCCCCCATACCTTTTCACATTTCCGAGGGCAGATCCTACTGAGATACACCGTATGTTCTGCCCGTTGGCACTATTCAAAATCCATCTCCCAGTCCCCTATCAAGTGAGGGGTGGCAACCCCCATTTCCTCGAAATATTGCACGTTGCCACCGATGCCAGGGCCAGCCACATTTTGCAGTAGCGAGGCCAGGCCTCCTCACATGTAATATTAAGGGGGTGCCACTTAGCCTCCAAAGTGATCTCCAGTCCTGTAATTTGTGCCATTATTCTTATGCCCTCCACCTAAGAGCCCTTGACAATGGGACAACTCCACAGTTCATGAAAGCTGGTTCCCTCCTGTCCACAGTTTCATACACACAGAGAGGTGGCAGTCTACCCTATGCGGTGAAGCAGTCTTCTGGAATAATATACCCTATGGAGGATCTTTAGTAAAATCTGTCAAAAACATGGCTTAATGGCTACTTCCTTGGGGCCCTGAGTGGCTTCTGCCCAATCATCATCGTTGAGTGTGCCTAGGTCTCTTTTCCATGTAGTCGTCAGTGGCACCAAGGGTCTGGGAAATTGTACACTAACTTCTTATAGTATATATTGGAGATTGCGTTTACATTCAAGGGATCAGGGAGCAATCTATCCTCCAGTGGGGCTGCCTCAGGTAGCTGTTCCCCTATGTGGATGTGGACTTGCAGAGCATGTCCCACTTACAAATACCGGTACCGTTCCAAGTCCCCAAAGTCGTACTCTTAATGCAGAACCTTGAAGGACACATATGCCTGTGCCCTGCACATATCACCCAATCGTTCAAGGCCAATCAACCCACATCTTGCGAAGCCTTTCAGTCCCCCCACTGCACTCAAGAGACCACTGTCCCATTATAGGGTCATCTCGACAGCTTGCCCTCCCAATCCAGATACTTGGTGGTTTGCTCCACACCTGGACCACTGTCTGGGTATGAATAGGCAAGGTCCATGACTTTCTATGATACTGAGCCGTGTGGTAGCCCCTCACGTCCATGGCCATTCTATATATCCTAAGGCTGGTTCCTCCGGATCGGCAAAAACCCAATCATTGTCCGGCACCAATTGCGTGGCCCTTCTGAGCAGTTTTTAATTATCTTACTGGCAGCTCCTTTTTCAAGGGTAGAAGGTTCTTGGAAAGTAGACTTCTTGTATGAAGAAGTCTCAGTATAAAAGGTCCTGTTTTTATAACATGCACTATACAATTGCACCTAGAGGAATTATGTTGAATTTGGGTAGATGGGAAATAAGTCCTACATGGCTTTGCTTGCATACGTTTGGTTCAACTGTAGATGCACTTTATGTGGGAAACAGTTTATTATTGCCTAGAAATTATCTGTCCAATGGCAAATGTTTTTTTGATAAAAATCTAGCCGGCTACTTTTCAGTAACTCTAGACTTGAAGAGGTGACCAATAGGGAGGATGATCAGTGAACACCCGTGCAGACTTGACAACTTGAATTCCCTTGTTAGTAATTGCAACAAGGAAAACATCTTGCACTGGTTCCCATGGATACCGCAACCTGGATCTCATGTGGAATTTTTTTTGTATGGGGACTACTGTCCTTCTGGAAGTTGAGTTTTGGGGTGGATCCTGTGAAACCAGATACGTGTTGCAGAGTCAAATGAATTGATTGAGTCTTTAAGTGGGCTGAAACCAGTTGTGACTGGTACTTTGTGAGTTTGTTGCCTACGGTGAGACACACCTGCCAGGTTTTCCCCAAGGGGACTGTGGGCCACATGTACAAAGGGATTTCTTAATGGACTGAATAGCAATTTTGGACCGTTAAGAAATAAAAAACAGCCTTTTCCTATGTAAAAAGGCATTTAGGGAGTCACAAAATGTGATTTCTACCCCAAAAACAACTAGGAAATCACAGATAGGGATTTCCTATTTCTTAGCACATGTACAAAGAATTTCCTAATTTCGAATTGGGTATTTAGGAAATGCAATTACCATTGACTCAAAGTCGATGGTAACCATGTGATATTTAAAAAAAGCATTCCAAAATTCCAAAATGCTTTTTTTTTAAGTGCTATAAACCTCACACATGCCCCTAGGGCATTTGTGCGCTTAACATGGGCACCACTTTTTACGGGGTTCAGCAAGGGGGGTCTTAGTCCAAACATCACCCATGCTTAAGCATTTCCTAATTTGCGATTTCCTAATGCATAAGCATTCGTACCTAGTAGCTTTTAGGCTCCTATGTAACAATTGGTTTGGAATTACCTCAACAGTGATTTCTAAATAGCGATTCGTACTCTGTAGGAATCGCTATTACGGAATCTGTATTCTTTACATACAATTTTGCATTTCCTAAATAGCGATTTCTAAGGAGTCGCTATTTAGGAAATTCAAAATAAGTATTTCGCACATCTGGCCCTGGATCTCTGCAAACCCATCCTGAAGAATTTTGCAACAATATAACCTGGATAGCTTCCAATATCACCAAAGAGAATCGGTATGCAGTATTCTCTGCATTTCTGAACTCCAAACACCCTTGAACCGAGATTGTGCTGGGCACATTCCTGCTGCATTGCAACCGTTTGGTGGCTGTTGTTTGGTAAGACTATTTTTCGCTACCAGATGTTTCGATTTATTCTCTTCGGTTTCTAAATAGATGACTATGTAATTATTACCTGAAAATACTTTCGTATTGTAGATTTTCAACACTTTTGTTTTTATTTACCCAGTTTTAAGCCAAACATTTTAAGGAGCACTAGACGCTCCAAGTAACAATTTCCTTTCGTCTGATATTGCTTTTTTTAAACAATTTTGTTTATACAATAACTTTTGAACTCATTATTTGCTTTTCTTCTTTTAAAAAAAATATTTTTTACTACATTGAAATCCTTTTTGAAACTCAGTGTGGACATGTAATACTCTATTGCTGTTATGAATGATTTTCTATGCATGAGAGCAGCACATGTCTGAAGTCAGTCTTGTCTCTCAGACCGAGCTGCAAAATGTGAGAAAAGGTTACCTTCAACGAATTCTGTCATCTCTGTGGACTGGACTGTGGGTCACTGACTAACATACTGAATCCTCACAGAGGCACTTTGTCACCTACTCCTCTGGAGAAAGGTCTCTAATGGAAGGAGGCCATCTATATTTCACATCGACTGTAGGAATAAACTATGCCAAAGCATCCCATATTGTAAATAAGGATGTAAAAGAATTGGATAAGCTAGGACCAGATTTAAAGCAACATAAAAAGTATCGATATTTAAATGTACTGTTGTGAAAGTACCCTCCAGCCCCTTAGTTGAAAAAAATATGTGATTTTGTTTTCAATGCCAAGGGACTCTAAAATAACATTTTCAGGCTAGACAAGAGGTGAATCATGGTGGCCACCTCTGCATCTTTAGTCAAAATATGATTTTTATTCGTGGTAACTAGCTAAGAAAATGAGCATTTCTGGAGTCCTCCTGCATGCCACAACCTGATCGATTACAGACAGCTCTTTGAATATGTCAATAGCTAAGTAAACTAAGTCAATATTTAATATTGATGTGTTCCTGGAAATAGAGCTATTTGCTCTCACAAAAATACGTTCTTGTGATCAATAATAGTCTTTGGAAACGTAGCCTGGGATCTAGGCGCCATTTGAGGCCACCCGAGATGGAGCACTGGTCAGATACAACAAGTGGATTGCTCCCAGTGAAAGCCTGGAAGTCAAAAAGTTTGAAAACTTCTGTAAGTCCCAATGTAGAAAGTGCAGTTATTAAACAAGCTACACTGATATGGATTGGTTCATCTTCCACTGTGTGGAAGGCATTACTCATTCAACCAACATACAATATTTCCGCTTTAATCAACGACTTCACATTACTCTTGATATTGATCATAATTAAGCACAAGTATGAGAAACTTGACTGCTAACTCTATGAATAAGAAAGGTGGGATGCTAAACATGTTAAGGGAATCCCTCAAAATGACAAAACTTTATGTGTAGCTTTAATAGCTACATTTTTAGGTTCGAGCATGCGAGAGCATGTTGTTAACAAAAAAGGGCATGGATCCCGCCAGTTACTTACCATTTGTTGGCTTGCGTGCCACTCTTCCGTGCAGCCCCGTAATTCATCATGGCAGGCCTAACATCATTTCTGTTCCTCTCTGTGGACCAGGGGCCAAGCAATGATTGATTCAACTTAATCAGTGGCTGTCTGCTGCTATCGACATGATTGATGTACTATTTTGTTCTGTTTAACTTTTAGTGCCTTGTAAACGGAAGGTGTGTGGCTGTCAAAAACGTGCCCAGTAGGACAAACAAATTGCAAAGATTTATTTTCTATAGTTAACGTTCTTTTATTTTGCCAAGTCTTCCTTTCTCACTTTGCACTTATGTTTTTATTTTTTTGTTGCTCGTGGGGGCTGTTCTCAAAAGATGAGGATTATCATATTGCAAAGCAACATTTTTTCTTTGTTATGTGTAATTTCTGAGATGTTGCTTTGACACATAATTGTGCAGTCCACCCCACTCCAATTTGCCCTACTCCAATATGCTACACTTCAATCCACCCCACTCCAATCCAAAACAATCTGTCTCACTCAAGTCTGGTCCACTCTAATCTGCCCCACTTCAATCTGCCCCACTCCATATACCCCACTCCAATCAAAAACAATCTGCCCACTCCAAACCGCCCCACTCCAATCCAAAACAGTCTGCACACTGCAATCTGCCCCACCACAATCCAAACCAATCGGCCCCACCCCAATACAAAATAATCTGCCCCACTCCAATACAAAACAATTTGACCCACTCAATCCAAAAAAATTTGCCCCACTCCAATCCAAAACAATCTGCCCGCTCCAATCTGCCATATTCCAATCCAAAACAATCTGCACCACTCTAAACTGCATCAATCCAATCTGCTCCACTTCAATCCAAAGCAATCTGCCCACTCCAATCCTCCCTACTCCAATATGCTAATCTCTAGTACAAAACAATTTGCCCCACTGTAATCCATCCAACTCTAATCTGTCTCACTCCAATCCAAAACAATCTGCCCCACTTCAATCCACCCCACTAAAATTCAAAACTGTCTGCCCCAATCTATTCCGGCCCACTCCAATCTGCCCCACTCTAATCCAAAACAATCTGCCCACTCCAATCTGCACCACTCCAATCCAAAACAATCTGCCCCACTCCAATCCATCCATTTCCAATCTGCTCCACTCCAATCCAAAACAATTTGCCCACTCCCATCCACCCCTGTCCAATCCAAAACAACGGCCCCCCTCCAATCCATCCCACTTCACTCTCCCCACTCTAATCCAAAACAATCTGCCCTTTTTCCAATCTGCCCCACTACAAAACAATCTGCCCCCCTCCAATCTGCCTCACTCCAGTCCCCCACACTCCAATTTACCCCACTCCAATCCACCCCACTCCAATTCACCTCACCCCAATCCAGTCCACCTCAGCCCAATCAAATCCACCCCACTCCAATCCAAACCACCCCTCTCCAATCCAAAACAATCTGCCTCACTCAATAAAAAACAATCTTCCCCACTCCAGTCTACCCCACGCAAATCCAATCCACCTCGTCTCCCTCCAATCCAGTTCACCTCACCCCAATCCAATCAAATCCACCCCACTCCAATCCAATCCACCCCACACTATCCAATTCGCCTCCATCCCATCTAGCCTACTCCAATTCAATCCACCTCACCCCAATCCAATACAGCCACTCTCTCCCCAATCCACCCCTCTCCAATCTAATCCACCCACTCCAATACAAAACAATTTGCCCCACTCCAATCCACCCCACACCAATCTGCCCCACTCCAGTCCAAAACAATCTGCCCCACTCATTCAAAACCAATCTGCCCCACTCCAATCCAAAATTCCCCACTCCAATCTAAAACAATCCACCCACTCCAATCTGTCTCACTCCAATCCAAAACAATCTGCCCATTCCAATCCAAAACAATCTGCCCACTCCAATCCATCCCACTCCAATCCAAACCAATGTGCCCCACTCCAATCAGCCCCTCTCCAATTCAAAACAATTTGCCCCACTCCAATCCAACACAATCTTTTTCACTCAAGTTTGGCCCACTCCAATCCAAAACAATTTGCCCCACTCCAAGCCAAAACAAATCACTCCACTCTATTCCACCACACTCCAAACAAACCCACTCCAATTGAATCCACCTCACCTCACTCCACTCCAGTCCACCTCATGCCAATCCAATCCACCCTACACACCTCAGTCCAATCCACCCCAATCCATCCAAATCCAATCTACCCCACTCCAAACCCATCCACCACACTCCAATCCACCCCACCCCAATCCAATCCACCCCAATCCAATCCACCTCAATCAAATCCACCCACAAAAATCCAGTTCACCCCACCCCAATCCAATGCACTTCAATCCAATCCAATCCAACCCAATCCAATTCACCCCAATCAATCCAACCCACCTCACTCCAGTCCAATCCACCCCACTGCAGTCCAATCTACTCGACTCCAATCCACCCCACCCCATGCCAATCCAAGTCACTCCACTCCATTCCACCCCACTCATTCCACCTCAGTCCACCCCTCTCCACTCCAGTCCACCCCACTCCAATCTACCCCACTGCAGTCCAATCCATCCCACTCTACTCCAGTCCACCCCACTCTATACCAATCCACCCCACCCAGTTCAGTACACCCAACTCAATCAATCCATCCAGCCCACACACTCCAATCCACCCCATTCCAATCCAATCCTCCCCACTCAAGTCCAATCCACCCCACTTCTATCCAATTCACCCCACTTCTATCCAATTCACCCCACTCCAATCCAATACACTCCACTCCAATCCACACCCTTCACCCCACTCTAATTCACCCCACTCCAAACCAACCCCACCCTAATCCAAACCACCCCAGCCCAATCCAATCTACCCACCCCACCTCAAACCAATTTAATTCACTCCCCTCCAACTCACTTCAATCAAATCCAACTCACCCCATTTCAATCCACCCCACTCCAATCCAACCCACCCCATCCAGTTCACTCACTCCAATCCACCCCACCCCATTCTCTCAATCCAACCCACTCTACCCCAATCCAATCCATCCCAATCTACTCTAATCCAATTCACCCCATCACCTAAATCCACACCACCTAATCCTACCCCACTCCACGTTTCCCACTCTACTCTATGCCACTCTACTCTACACCACTCTATGACACTGCACTCTCTGACACTACACTCTACACAGCACTCTCTGGCACTGAACCACTGAACTCTAATCCCCCCTATTTACTCTACATCTCTCCTCCCCCTACTCACCTTTACAACACTGTACTCCAACAAATACATTCTACAACACTCTACTCCTCCCCACTCCACTCTAGGACACTTCATGGCACTGACTTTTAGCCATGCTGACATCAGCCACCCTGGTGTACAACATTGCAAAAATACATTGTCAAAGCCAATTGCTGTTGTATAGGCGAGACCTATATTCTATTACTGTTATCAATGATTCCAGACCATTGGGGCCGATGTACAGAACTATTCTGAGACAAAATCCTAAACTTACTATTTTTGGTATTCAAAGAAGGCATTTAGTAGTAGTAAAGTTAGGATTTTGTCTTAAGTTAGGATTTTGTCTAAAGTTAAACTTGTTTGTCTTAAGTTTTGGTCTTAAGAAAAAATCCTAACTTAAGACAAAATCCCAACTTTACTACTTCTAAATGCCTTCTGTGAATAACAAAAGTAGTAAGTTTAGGATTTTGTCTCAGATCAGTTCTGTGAATCGGCCCCCTTGTAATTTATTTGGGAGTAGTTGCCAAACCCTTTGCACCTAATTCAGGGCAAGTAGAGGCTGCAGAGTTGCTGAACAGCTATTGCAAATAAGCTTCCAGCAGCTTCAGGCAGGGTAAGGGTAACTACATTTCCCATATATTTAATAAACACCTGACTTCACAATTAGATTGAACTTTTATTAAATATGAAATAAGTATTTGAGTGGAGTCTGTAGCTGGAAAAGGTAAACAATTATACATTAAAGCATATATGGAATACTTTGACTTTTCCTATGTACCAGTTACAGCCTGACCAGCGACAATGTAATTTTTGCCCAATCAGTGCGGGGAGCATGCCATTTCTAATGTCACACATGATTCACTCTTAAACATTATTCAACCTAAATTGTTGGCTGCAAGGTGTGTTTTGGGTGACATTACATATTTGAGATTAGGCTTTCCTACCTGTGAAAAGAGTGATTTTGACAGGTCTGGGCACCAGGTTTCAAGCTCCTGCTGTTAGGCTACATAGGGTAGGCCCAGAGCACAGTTTTCCCTGCCGCCGTAGTAGATGAACAACAGGTGCTATAGTCAACAAGCAACATTTAACTTTCCACCATGGATGTAGTTCTGCACCATATACTATGGCCTTTTAGGGATGTTAAATGTGGCAATCAGGTTTTAAGCCAATTTCAGCATGTTTTATGGGTTAGAGCACAAAAACTGCCCGCTGGACAGTTGTGTCCCAGTGTTAGAATTCATGATTATTCTCACAAGACTGGAGAGCAAGAAACTGTGAGACCAGTTGCGTTCTCCCAAAGTCTCTATTCACACACAAGCGCAACTGGACTGTTTAGAAGAAAGAAAAATACTGATTCAGGATTACCAGCAGGTGAGACTCCAAAAAAGTGAAAACTGAAGGGGACCCACCCAGAAAGGGGTCACTTTACAACACATCAAAAACGAGTTAACATTCTAAGCAGGCCATAGCTAGGTGGTCAATGGACTGAGTCAGGCAGTTCTTAGTAGAACTGGGAGAAAATGCTGATTCTTGGTTGCTATTGTACCAGAATATCCAGGCCTAAATATTGTTTTACACAAATAGTGTATTGCAAATGTAGTTGGCAAAAATATCTCCCTTTTGGGGATCTTTGGGTACCGGATGTGGCCTCACGGCTAGAGCTGCCGACTGTGGAGCTGGGGAACCAGGTTAGAACCTCGGCGTCGGCTCAGCAATCTGTGATTCTTGGCAAATCATTTAATCTTCCTGTGCCTACCAAAAAATGAATGCGTCCTTGTGTAACGTAACTGGTGTTCGTGTAAAGTGCTCCAATACCTTCGGGTCCGGTTTGTGCTATATAAATCTGCAAAAAGAAAAAAATATATATATAATCCCTACAACTAATGGACTGATATTTTTGTAAACTATATTTAGGACACATTACTTTTGTCACATATTTTTGTCAACGATAGTCTGACATACAGCCTGTTGGTTATCATTTGAAAGTGTGCTTCTCCATACTGTTGCCACTCTTTGCTTTATAACAGATGATCTTCTTAACCCCTTCCACGCTCATGACGAGGAGGTACGCCTGTCGTACGCTCATGACGAGCTGAGCTCGTCATGTAACGTGGTAATTGCGAATCTTTAGTGCACAGCGGTAAAACGCTTAGCGCGGATGGGGTTAAAGAGGTTGATATCCGAGGACAACTGTGAAAGGAGGTCCTAAAGCTGGGATGTCCATATGCCAGTCAAGCGTCTAATTGTGAGCTGGCTGTGATTTGTGAGCAATAGCACACCTAGTAATTGTCAATTCCAAAATATTGACTAATATTGTACTACACGTATCAAACAAAATTATAGACAACAAAAATATCGAATTGGTTAGGCTATATTAGTAAGTATAAACCTACTATTCTGAATGTCACATCTAAGTACCTTAAAGATGTATATATTATCAAGGTATGCATACGTGAAGTAAACTCATATTTATCTACATATGCTTACCGTGTCAATATTTTGCTTGCCAATATTGTAAGGAAATATTTTTTCAGAATGGTATTTAAAACTAGATATTCTACTACCAAACCAATCAATAGCTCAGATTTCAGTAGGTGCACTCTTTGCTTATCATTCGGAGCTATTGAGGTGGCAATATGGCATGAGATGCAGTATTGGTGCTTGTGCACCCAATTACTGTGTCATTTGCCTTTCTGCAAGCATTTTCCTCATCTAAGGTGTGGCACTCTGCACATACCCCAGAAGCCCAATTTGGGTGCAAATGAATAGGAATTTGTAGGGCACTTGGAAAGTGGCCCTGGTAGTATTTTTCATGGGTTTTCATGATGAGAGTATGTGGCTTAACGGCTTGGGAACTGGGGAAACCAGTTTGAGTCCCAGTGTTGGCTCAAAATCTGGTGATTCTGGGCAAATCACGTAATCTCCCAGTGCCTGAAAAAAGATTAATCGTTCCTTGCGTAGTGTCATCTGATGCTCATGTAAAGTGCTCTAATGCTTTTGGGGCAAATTTGCACCTCATAAAAAAATGCAAAAAAATGACTGTAGTAGCAACAGTGGTATCTTTCATAAGAGTAAGATAGTAAATATATCCTTCTTAACACACCCAGTTCTCTAATATAATCGAATTCTCAATTAATAAAATGTGAGGAGTAAACTCAGTTTAAATCAAAATTATATTATCATAGATGTACAGTGTTACGTTTGACAGACAATTAAGTAAACTGACAAAAAAATATATATTGCTTTATGTTTCGTAAGGCATGGGAAACAACATCGTAGAATGACATGAACTGGGACAGTCTCAGTCTTTTATCTTGTGCATTTCATGGAATTTGTATGAAGTTGGACAATAGCTGTAACATCTGTATTTTTTTAGCAGATGCTGGAGCATTGTTTAATATTTTTATATTCTAAATTTGTGGTCTCCTGCTCCTGGCACCTCTAATTTCACCAATCACCTTGCTTTGCTTGATTGTGAATACTGCAAAGGCTTTTGTTAACTCACAATAAACATTCCTAACACAAATGGGGAATCTATAGAGGCATGTTTTTAGCGTTCTGGCGTTTTTTCGTTTAACTCCAGTAATTCTATTCACAATATCTGTAGTACGAAGTGTTCAATACCATGTCCCTCACTGTTTCAGACACATTGAAGCTGCTCAGGGCATGTTCTCTCATACGAAAATGTTGGGGGTGCAGAAAGATGCAGGCCAGAACATGGTGGACCTTTGAGCATATACATGGCCTGTCGCTTTCTTTCAATGTACAGTTGGGTCATGGGAGCAGGTACATGGAAGAAAAGGGTGAAGTGTGTGTACTTTGGTTTCTTTCTATGTTTTAAAGTTCGAATATATCCCTGCATGTTTGTAGTCAGCCAGCACGCAAGGGTCATCCCATCCCAGAAGCTCTCTTAGTGACCATGTTTCGCAAAAAAAATCCTTTTTTAGTCTGGCTTCACTATGTAGTTGTCTCCAGACAATAATATAGGCATCAATAGAGAGAGTGGCATTGGCTCCGCCCACATGTCATGTTGGGAGCCAGAACTACTTATTTTGATTGGGTAGAACGTGTGCTTCTACATAAAAGTACTTGCCTCCAAGCAGCGGTGATAGTTTTTTATTTATTCAGCTGCTTAACATTGAACTTTTGAGTGGGGGGCACACACATGACATTGGAATGCTATTAAAGTGTCTTAGATAATTAGATATTTTTTGTTGTTTTGCACTTGCGCACAGATTGGAGGAGGGCAGTTATTAATCTACATGTATTTTTAGGTTTGACTTGACAGTGCAACTTTCACCTGACCCTTTGACCTACACCAAAGGTTCTTCAATGACAGTCCTGGAGGCCCAGATCTATGGCAGATATTTAAGATAACTAAATGTTTCTAAATGTGGATATGCTACAAATCTGGCATGGATCTGGCCCTCCAGGACCGACTTTGGAGAACCCAATCTACACTAACATTATTCTACAGTTCTTTGCTTCCACACAATACATATCTACCCCCATGCTATTTACTTGCAGTGCTTCACATTACCATACAACATTTCTTTAATATCAGACCTATTGACATTGCCAATGCTTGTCTTTTTTGGACTCCAAAACAGTTGCAATTGGTCCTTTGGCATGTTTGCTGAACCCAGCACTGGCATATGGTCTCTTACCACTCAGGGAATCTGTGGAGACAATTGTTAGAAACTGGAGAGCTGAATCCATTCATTATTCATCCTCTTCTCAAGAGAATCGTCACATTTGCATGATTTAAGTGCTCTAAACTAGTACTGAGCAATGACAGGTGCTCTTACGAAACCTATAAGCAGACACGAAGTGTGCACAGTCTTTTTCTGTAAGCTGCACAGTTGGAGAGCTAGAAAACATTTTACACCGCCTGTAGAGGCATATAACAATTATGTTTGCCCTAGTAAGATTACAGGTGGTTCAATTATTCTTTAGCGGTACAGGGAAGAATTTGCTCCCTCCAGAATACACTTGGTTCTAGGTATAGATGGAAGCATGCCATGTGCAAACTACATTCTATAGTGATATAGGGTGTTACATCTAGCTTGGCCCATGACCAAAAGAAGCTCAGTGCATCAGTGATAGACACTTGAATTTTGCCTGATGATTATATATGATGCACATGAGTATATATTTCTTAAAGTTATTGGTTACCAACCTAGTCAGTGAATTTCTAACTGTGTTTAAGCAGTCAATTCAATGTTTAGCTGCCTCTGAAAATGTAACATTACATTTCCTACCTGCCTGCCACAGTTGCTTCAGCTTCTACTAACATGGTTGAATCTAACCCCCTACATGTTTTAATTTACTTTATACTACTTAGATTGGAATTATAATAGTCAATGTTTCCCTTCCCCAGGTATATGAACTTTTCCCAGTGTTAACTGGACTGGAGTTAGAATTACAGATTTAGCCACTGTAAATAAATTGGGGCGGTTCACAAAACTAATCTGAGACTAAATCCAAAACTTACTACTTCTGGTATTCACAGAAAGCACTTACGACTTTTGGTATTCACAGAAGGCATTTAGGAGTACTAAAGTTAGGATTCCTAACTTTACTACTCCTAAACAGAGAAAAATCCTAACTTTAAGACTTTCGGTATTCACAGAAGGCATTTAGGAGTTCTAAAGTTAGGATTCCTAACTTTACTACTCCTAAACAGAGAAAAATCCTAACTTGACGACTTTCGGTATTTACAGAAGGCATTTAGGAGTACTAAAGAAGGCATTTAGGAATAGCCTTTTTATGTCAGACTATATTCTTACAATCTTATTCTGGTATCACACCTCAATGGCTGTGAGCATCAAAAGACAGAGGAGCTCTCTTGAGAATGAAAGCTTTTAGGGACACTGAAGTGCTTTGCAGCCTAACACTATTTAGTGGACACATCCCCAATATTGACTGAACATACCATAAACCTAGCTTTTTTTTTAGAGTTTTATATAGCACCAACTAGACCTGAGACATCGGGTATCAGAGTGCTTTACATGAGCACCAGTTTCGTTACATGAAGACACATTAATTTTTTTTCTTTTTAAGGCAAAGGGAGATTAAGTAATTTGCCCAGAATCACTGGATGTTGAGCGTCGTTGCCGAGACTCGAACCCGGTTTCCCAATTTCGAGATCGACTGCTCTAGCCGTAAGGCTACATCCTCTCCCTAAACTGTCCTGCCTCTTTCTTATGAGATAATGTTAGTGTGAAAGGTGGGGCAAGGAATATGTTCCCCTGGATCTTCAGAATGGAGGCACACATGGCATCAAAATGTGCACTCTGGGTATTCTTTCAACTCCATCTGCACATAAAAAGTTAACAGTGTAATGTTATTTGACAGATTTACCTGGTATACAACCTTTACAACGCAACTTTTACAACGACCTACCATTACCGCGCATTTTTTACAACGCAGGATCCATTACAACGCATACCATTACCACGCATGTATTTACAACGCAGGTACTTTTACAACGCATACCATTACAACGTAAGTATTGGTAAGTATATTATTTTATTACAAATATTATTTGGGTTTTTGGGTAAAGGGGTATTTTTAGGGTTCAGGGTCAGTTTTGGTTTTTTTGGTAAAGGGGTATTTTTAGGGTTCAGGCTCAGTTTTGGGTTTTTGGGTAAAGGGGTATTTTTAGGGTTCAGGGTCAGTTTTCAGTTTTTGGGTAAAGGGGTATTTTTAGGGTTTAGGGTCAGTTTTCAGTTTTTGGGTAAAGGGGTATTTTTAGAGTTCAGGGTCAGTTTTCAGTTTTTGGGTAAAGGGGTATTTTTAGGGTTCAGGGTCAGTTTTTAGTTTTTGGGTAAAGGGGTATTTTTAGGGTTTAGGGTCAGTTTTCAGTTTTTGGGTAAAGGGGTATTTTTAGGGTTCAGGGTCAGTTTTCAGTTTTTGGGTAAAGGGGTATTTTTAAGGTTCAGGGTCAGTTTTCAGTTTTTGGGTAAAGGGGTATTTTTAGGGTTCAGGGTCAGTTTTGGGTTTTTGGGTAAAGGGGTATTTTTAGGGTTCAGGATTAGTTTTGGGTTTTTGGGTAAAGGGGTATTTTTAGGGTTTAGGGTCAGTTTTGGGTTTTTGGGTAAAGGGGTATTTTTAGGGTTCAGGGTCAGTTTTGGGTTTTTGGGTAAAGGGGTATTTTTAGGGTTCAGGATTAGTTTTGGGTTTTTGGGTAAAGAGGTATTTTTAGGGTTTAGGGTCAGTTTTGAGTTTTTGGGTAAAGGGGTATTTTTAGGGTTCAGGGTCAGTTTGGGGTTTTTGGGTAAAGGGGTATTTTTAGGGTTCAGGGTCAGTTTTGGGTTTTTGGGTAAAAGGGTACAGGGTAAAAATTAAATATAATTAAATTTAAATTAAATTAAATTAAATTGATTAAATTAAATTAAATTAATTAAATTAAATTACATTAAATTAAATTAAATTACATTAAATTAAATTTAATTAAATTAATTACATTAAATTAAATTACATTATATTAATTTTAATTAAATTAAATTTTAAAAAATATTATATACTTACCAATACTTACGTTGTAATTGTATGCGTTGTAAAGGTATATGCGTTGTAAATACATGCGTGGTAATGGTACTTCGTTGTAATGGATCCTGCGTTGTAAAAATTGCGTGGTAATGGTAGGCGTGGTAAAAGTATGCGTTGTAACGTCATACATCCGATTTACCTATGGATTCCCTTTAGGCTTTAATCAATGGCCGTACCTAACACTGTTTTATGGCCAGAGCAAGACTGCCATGCATGTTGCCATAAAAGGTCCCAATGTATCTTTTTCACTTCTGTCCCAGCGTGGGCAAGTTCTCCTGCCCATCTAGAGATGATACTATGGTATGATACCCACATTTGTGCAATCTCACAAAATAACCACAAGAACTCTTTTTTCATTCTCCTAATGCAGGCACTGCGTCCTGGGCCAGCTTTTCCATCTACTCCTGCTTTACCTGCGTACCTTTCAGTCTATACAACACACATTTATCCTTTAGTGAACAATAAGAATATGTACAAGATAACACTAAAAAATAGAAGTTTAAGAAAAGAGTGTTGTTTTCAATTTCAGTTTGCTTCAGTTATCTACTCTGGAGTCATCAACTGAAGTGTATACAGCATATGGGCACCAGGGGCCACAATATGCAAAGTACCCTAGGGCGCAATTGATGTTTGTGCCAACTTTTTGCATCGGGGCATTTTGGTATCACACAAGAGGCCTCAGATGTTCCTGAACCACCTTCTGTAGTACAGATTATGCTGGAGTACATTCTACACTGGAGTAATAACAAAGGTGCGAACCCTCACTTGCATGGAGATGTGGACCCATGCTTTGCCTCTGTGCCCACGCTATAGTACAGCCATGAGTCAGAGGCAAGAAAGCCGCAGAGAAAAGCACACTGATTGTGTTCTACATTTCAGATGGCACACAGTCAATGCACCCTCACAGGCTGCCCTTTGAATGGTGGTATCTCCCTGCCTGGGGGCATTCCCTACTCCCCCTGAAAGTGTGACCAGTTCCACCGCCTGCAGTGAAAGACAGACCAGTGCTTCAAACAGCTGTCCTGGCTTTCACAAATGTGCTGCTCTGAGTGCAGGTGGGAGTTTGAGCCTTTTCTGTATCAAGCTCACTGCCCTGGTCTGCACCGGGTACACCTAATTACGTGGCATATTTATCAATGACTTGCATCGCCCTTGCACCATGCAACTGGGCGCAAAGACAAGTAACGCAAGGCCACCTTGCATGGCCCTGAGTGGCTTGATAAATCTAGACTAACGCAACGCAGAGCAAATCGCTGTGTTGCGGTATTCTGCCCCATGGGGCTTTCCATGGGTGGAGCGTGGGTGTTCCCATGCATCCACGCTTGGATTTTGCTGCATTTCCAAGATTTGCCATTACTGGTAGACCTGGGAATGCGTCAAAATGCTACACCGTCCCAGATGAGACGTAACAAGGAGAAATATCTTTATTTCCCCCCGTTTTTGTATCTCTTTCTAGATTTGGTTTTTGTGCAAAAGGTGTGCCTTTCTGCACAAAAACAATCCAATGCTGGCACTCTTGTACTGTGGTGCAAGGGTGCCTCCATTGGCACAAGGCAGCACATTTTGCAGCAGCACAAGGAAAGGACAGGAATGTGCTGTATAATGTTAAATACGGTGCATTAGTGCTCTTTCCCTCTCATGCTGCACAACACAGCAAGGTGGCTTGCTGCGCAAATGTTTGATAAATATGCCCCTAAGTGTGCACCGTGGTGCAAACAGGGACAATGTGTCTAATCAGTAATTGGGTTTATTTGTTTAAACACTCAGGATTTACATACAATCTTGGGTAAGAAATGTTTGTGGCTAATCCTATCAATTGAGGATAAACCGCACCGAATAGTACCCTTTGCTAACTCAAGTAGGCTTTGTCGTGTCACAGTTGTCCTGAGTTTGAATATATTTTTAACGCTGAAAACCTGTTCCTAAAAGCGGTCCTTGAAATTATGTTATGTTGTCTTGATACCTGAATCAACCAAGAGAATGGTGCATTTAACATTATTCACAAACCACACAAGTTTAAAAAAGTCACTATTTCCAAATTCGCATTTTCCTACTCATTATATCTTTAATGCCCCTCTTCAGTTGCCGGACAATATCTCTGCTGCTGATTGCTGGAAATGACTTTGCTGATAGTTCTGGAGTACAACCAGACAACTAGGTCAGCCAGATGGATAGCTCATTTATATAGCACACATTGCAACGTACTGCTCCCTCTACGCTGCTGAGCCTGCAGGTCAATTAAAGCACTGGAAGACTTCAGCTGCATAAAGTGCATTTTGCTTTTATGCTCCAAGCAGGTGCAGCATGGCCATAAGAAGATACTTGGGGCATATTTACAAGTCCCTTGCAACACTGGAGCGTCACTTTTTTGATGCTCCAGTGTTGCAGTGGGCTGGCCCATATTTACAAGGCTGTGCAAAGCCATCCTCCATGGCTTTATATCCGCATCGGTGCGGCGCATTTTCCCGCTGTGCGCTGAAGCTTGCGGAATCCCGCGGTTCATGACGAGCTCAGCTCGTCATGAGCGTCGAAGAGGATATGGCCTTGTAAATATGGCCCCCTTTCATGCATTACTCTGCATGACAAGGGCATTCCATGGGTGTTGCTGTGGGTGTTCGCACGCAATACCCATGATTGCTTACACTGCCCCAGATTTATAAGATAGCGTAATTCTGGAGCAGCACCATTACTAACGCCTTCCCAAAGCAGGCGGAACAAGGAGAAAAAGTATCTGCTAGTTTTTCCTCCTTCCAAGTGTTCTGCATTCTGCAGCAGTCATAGAACGTGGAAAAGGGCTCCTTTGATTGTGCAGGAAGGTGATCCTTCATGCACAAAAAACAATCATGCCACCAACACAGACATCCTTGCACCAAGGTGCAAGGGAGCTTGTGTTGTCGCTCGGCTACAGTTGTTCTGCACTGGCAGAAAGGACAGGAGTGCACCGTATCTTGTAGATAAGGCACATTCCTGCCCTATTCTTTTGACAATTTGCAGCGCAGCTAGAAGGCTTGCAGTGCTGCCCTATGCCAAAATATTGTAAATATGCCCCTTAGTTCCAAAGCTTAGGACCTATTATGCCCAGCCATCTGCTCCGTAGGATGAAACTTGAAAGACAATTGTGCTATGGATTTTGTTTGCTAGATGTTAGTGCTGTGTAATAGGCTGCCAACCAACTCCTGGTAATTAGTGACACTGTTTACAGTCCTGGACTTTTGTCTGATAGCCTAATCCGTTCTGTGTATTGCTGTCTTGCTTTGTTTCCATTGCACTTATTAGACTAATAATACATCTGAAATAAGTGATCTGTAGGTGAAAGATTCTGGTCTGGAGAATGAGTCTGTGATGACCAGGAGTCAGGTGGTCACCATGTCACATGAGTTGAGGCATTCTGATGTTCTCTTGCAAATAAGAACGTTGTCTACATTTACAAATAACACATAGGATTTTTATTATTCTAACACTCACAGGAAGTCAGTATAGGGACCATTCGGCCTTTGATAGATGAACGAGCCAATGGATGAAGATTCGGATTCAGTACTCACTGTAAATTGCCAATTCTTTTCTTTTTGATGCTCAGCCAATGGGTGTGGCATAATTGATCCGGGTGTTGGCAACAGAGCCAATCAGAACAGTTCTGAGCTGTCACCTAACATAAATGCTCCTTATAATTGCAGAAGCTGTTTCTGAAGTTCTCATGGGGATTGGCTCTCTAATTAAACCAGAGCAGTTCATGCACCAGCCTAAAGTAAACAAATTATATTTCTTTCTTTATATTTTGTGTTACCCTTGATTCAATGGCAGTTATGTCAAAGCATTGTCATCATAAATATCGTTTCCTAAATATTGTTTACAAAAATATCAGCTCATTGGATGTACATTTTCTGTTATTAACACCAGTGAGACAATATGTCTGTAAATAATATTTAGGATTCAATATTTATGTCAGACTATATTCTGACAATGATATTCTGATACCAAATCTCAATGGCTGTGAGCATCACAGGAAAGAAACGCTCTCTTGAAAATGAAAATGGTTTTAGGGATACTACAGTGCTATCCAGCCGATCACTGTTAAGTGGGCATATACCCATCAAGAGGACAAATCCCCAATATTGCAAGCATTTATTCTCTTGAAGTGTAAAAAAATGGTGAATAGCTTGCATTTGTAAGCCTTCCCTATTGTCGAACTTGTAACTTAGATGTATTTTATGAGAATAAATCACAAGAACATTTATCAATAAAACATTTTTTAAAGGAAGTTTAAAAGCCAGACAATAGTATTTTTCTGGTAAGAGTTAGATAGCAAATACCTCAAATGAACAATTTAAAAACTTAAAAAGTAAAGCCGAACCAATAGCCTCTGATGCAAGAGACATCCTTCAGAAGAAGGTTGTCAAACCGTACACGTTTATTTTATGAAACATTCACAGAGATGAGAACACTGTTTAGTGATAGTAAACATTAGGGAGATTCTAGGAGTAGTAAGCAGAATCTACATCAGAAAAACAGTTAAGCTCCAGATAAGTTTATCTTCAGGGAAGCCCTATCAAGAAGAGCATCTGGAATCTCATCAATATCTAGGGGCATGGCAGTCTGTTAAAGGCTCAGGAGGAGAACTGGGATAAAGGCGTTCCAGGCTTGCTGATGCTATTGAACCGTTCTGCCACATTTCTCGCCCTGTAGCATAAGGGCCTTGTCTAAAGATTGTGCAGTTTAGCCAGAGTAGTGGTGAGGGTTGGCAAATGGTTTGCTTCATTCTTGTTTGGTAGGCTTGCTTGAGTAAAAAAGTCAGAATGCAAGGTCATCCTCAAAGATAATTTTCTTTAGGGTTGCAAATGTTTTTTTTCTCCCCTTTTTTCCTTAAAGTTTATGTCCGTCTCTACACTAACTAATCTATGAGCTATGCACACACCGAATATCTTTTAACTTTCAGATGATCTGGAGCAAGAGCTGGATAAAATTAATGAAGTATGTAAAAATATGCAACTCTATAGGATTTAAAATTGTTTCAGTGTACACACACTGAACACAGAGGGGGTATATACTCTAAATAGCGCAGATAGGACACCCGCCATTTTATTTGGATGTGCCAGATCCTCCAATCTCTAACTGAACCCCAGAATTTTGTATTGCTAGTGTCTAACCATTTGGTGAAGAGGGCCCAGTAAATTTACAAAGCCATTCAAATTGTGGATAAAATTATCCAAAGGGAATTGTTTTTGATTAACATATGTCTAAGGATGGCCAGGCCAACTCAAGAGGTAGCATCTCCAAACTATTACCTAGAACTGCTGTGGCAAATCCGGCCTCTTTTAGACACTAAAAGCCTAACAACAAGTGCTAGATGTATTATTAGTTAAAAATACATTTATTATAGTGACCTTCTTGTAATTCATGAAGGAAAAACACTGCCACGGTGCTAATGATTCGAAACTTGGCAGAGAGAGTACTGGCTGATATTGCCCGAAGATAGAAAATGGATCTCAAGTTAGGAGACCATGCATTGGCGGAAAAAGGGAACATTACATTTTGTATGTTAACCCAGAACATTATATACGGCCAGGTTCCTAAATATCTGAAAGATAGTCCACCTCTACACAGCCCTGTTAGGGAACTTGGGGGCATCTGTATGACAGAATGCTTTTGCGATTCTCAAATAGTGATTTTTAGGGAATCGCTATTTAAGAATCGCAAAACGATATGTAAATAAAAATTAGCATTTTTTTCGATTCCCTTGCATTCCTTTATTGCAACCCGCAAATTGCGAGTCGCAATTAAGGAATGGCTTCCCATTTATTCCTATGGGCCAAGAGGCTCATAGGAATGAATGCGAATTGCACGCACAATTTGCGAGTACCCGTTTGGTGCTCGCAAATTGCGCGCGCAATTTCAAGGGTGCAAGGGTTCCAAAAGGACACCCTGTTGCACCCCTGAAATGTGCATGTTTGCACATGTGGAGCATGTACATCCTAAGGGCATGTATGTATGCCACATGGCAGTTTAAAAAAAGCAAATAAGTGCTCTTTTACAGGAAATTGCAAATTACCACCAACTTGATGTTCCTTAAGGCAATATCGCAATTTGCGATGCCTTCTAGCATAGCATTTAGAGAATCGCAAATTGCGATTCTCTATATGCTTGCGCGTAGGTTTAACCCCTTAACCGCGGCGGCAAGTCTACCGTGGTGTGGGCGTTCTAGTGAGTGGGCAGGCTGCGACGGCCGTTGGCCATTCGCAGCACTGGGGAGGGAGTGCTCCCCTCGGCCGTTGGCCGAATGGAGCACTGAAGGGGTTAAACTGACCTACATAGCACAAAGCTAAATTGCGATCGCAAACATTGAAATGCGAATTTCAGCATTTGCGAACGCAATTTAACTTGATACATATGGCTTTAAATCAAGTGGTAAACAAATCTTAGCGCTGCCTAAAGTGATCTTGCAAGAGCCGGAGGGAAATCTTTTCCTACATTGGCACGTAGGCTTCGGAATAAGCTGCCAGAAGAGAAGTGACTCATGGATATGCATCTATCATTTAGAAATGTTTTGAAAAGGCACCTATTTCATGTGCTTAACATATACTGTTATTGCTTCACTAAGCACTTGGGTGATCGAGGGTTGGTGTACTTGTTAAATGGTAATGGTAAAGCACATAAAAGCACAAATGAGATGAGCTGGGAAAATGGAGGCAATGCACATATGTCCTGTCCTTAAATGGACCCCTACTTCCTTGTTCTTAGTACCAGCTCTTCTCAATTTGCTCTCGTTGGCTAACAGAAATTTTCCAATTCTAATGCAGATGGAACAAGGGCCAGGTAAGTGGTGTTGGGCGGGAGATGCTGTTGATTAGGCTGATGGTTGTTGGGCCACCCACAGCCAGTACACCATCAGACTGAAGACGAAGAACTGCAATAAAAAATAAACAAGAAATCTGACCTTCAGATCACTTCTGCCCTCAGATTATGGATACCTCTCCTCTCAATGTTTGATTGGGTCTTTGCCTTTGATCCTGTACAGTGCTTTCCTGCTTTTCAGCTGGGTTTGCACCACACAAAAACCACTTACATAGATACATACAGGCCTAGCTGAACTTCAATGTGGTGGCCCTGCATGAAGCTGTCGCTGAATTATTTCAGCAGTAGCTTGATTGCATAGTGTTAGGGTGTTTGGTACCCACAGCATGCTGGTGCTCACACTTGGTATAAAGCGGTCCCTTGAAAATATTGGTAATACCTGCCATATTGTGGGCATACATGGCATGATGGCACCCACCCCTGTTCTAATGATGGCACTGTAGCAATGCAGTAATTGCTGCCATATTGCAGGCACCCATGGCACAATGGTTGTAATGGTTGCCATATAGTGGAAGTTGATGGCAAGATGGTGTCCACCTGGGGGATAGTGATGCCCTGGAATATTGGTAGCAATTTAAGGCATATTGTAGTTATCAATGGCACAGCGGTGCATACCCTTGGTATATAACTAGCCTTGCCTCTTTCTCTATTGTTGTTCTTCATATTCCCGAATGGGGTCTTCACATGAAGGGCTGGATGAAGGGACTTTCCAGGGCAATGGACCACTTACAACATCCAGAAATGATTTTGTTTAGTTTAATTGTTCCTACCATCGCCTAGATTGTACTTCTTCTTCAGGTATAGTACATTACACAAAACTATCATTTACTTCTCAATGTCATCTGGTGAATAATTCTTTACAGTGATTTTGGTCACGAACATTTAGCTTGCTAACTCAGGTCTAGGTAAAAAGCTTGGCTATCAGAGTAGAGTGGAAAGTTCTAATTGAGTAGTGAAACTTTCCTTTATAAATCAGATAAGCATCACCTGCAGCATGAGAACCGAGGTGAGGCCAAGGGCATGTTCTTGGCAGCTGGTTCTCCCTTTTCTGGTGAACCTTGAGGAGTCCTTTTTGTAAGATGCATATTTCAGTGCCTATCTGTCACTCAGTCCACATCAGCCCTTTAGGTTCCTAGTTTTTTTTCTGGGCAGTTCAGATTCCTTTATTAAAAAAAAGTGGGGTACAGCGCATTAGCATATTTAGTTTAGGGTGACCAGACATCCTGATTTTGCCAGGATGCTTTTCACCTGTAATGGTTTTGGAGAGAAGTTCTGTAATGTAAAGTGCTATGATACCTTCGGGTCGTATTGGTGCTATATAAAACTCTACCCAAAAAAGGTGAGAGTGTGCAATAATTCAAATGATTTTATATGCTCACATTTTCACCTACCCTCTCTTGAACATCACACCCTGTCTAACATCTTTAAAGGCAACCGTTCTTTGCTACCCTGCCTGCTTTAACCCCTTCCATGTGTCGGCGGCCCCCGGCCGTCTGATGTCACAGTGGGTGTGTGCAGGGGACGGCCGGGGGCCGTCCGAACCCCACCCACTCTGCAGCGGAATTCGCGGCACGGTCAAGGTGTTAAGCAGCACAGCAGGATTTAAAGAGGGCTCAATCATAATGCAATCAGGTTTTCAGCCAGCAGCGGTTCCTCCGCAATGGCAGAGGAGCCTCACCCCACTGGCTCAAAGCCAGCAGCTGAAAAATAAAAATATTTTATTATCATTTTATTTTTCAGCTTCTGGCTGAGCCAGCGTGGGTAAGGAGGGGCCGGGCTGGTACATGGGAGGGAGGAGGAATGGAGGGGTATGTGCACTTCTAAGTGCGCATGTCTGTTTGGTCGGCCGCCTTTGGCCAGCCAAACAGACATGCCTAGTTAGGTTTCTCCAACCCAGTTATATTGTACAGCCGGGTTGGAGAAACTGCACAGTCTCCCTGTGCCTGATCAAGCATTAAACCAGCCCACTAAGGCCAATCCCTGCACTCCCCTCATACTTGGTAATAGCATGAGAGTAGTGCGGGGATTGCACAGGGAGTTTCTGATGCTGTCCAAGTGTCTGTTGGGACCAGGAGGCAGAGCAACACTGAAGCACGAGGCAGCCGGCAGCATCAGGTAAGTAGTTTTTAGGTCGAGCGACCTATCTCAATGCGAGCGAGATATATAGGGGCTTATCGAGAGTTTACCTAACTGGCGATTTGATGCTGTGCCCGTGCGCTTTTAGGTCAATGCGCAAGCGCATTGACCTAAAATGCGCGTGCACAGCATCACATCGTCAGCCCTCTGTTGCCCAGCTTGGTGCCGCTCCACCCCCTGCGGCATCAAAGGCTTTCACGGCCGGCCGGCCGTGCTTTCAGTTTGCCGCTCCACCCCCTGCGGCATCAAAGGCTTTCACAGCCGGCCTCCGGCCGTGACTCGCATTTCTCCTTCCTTCGTGCCCAGCCTCCTCCCAGCGCTGCCTTGTTTAGTTAAGCTTTGTTTACAATGTGGTTTCATTTGTACAAGTGCTGTGTCCTGCCTAGATATATCAATCTGGCATTTCACTGTCTTGTTTCACGCATTTTTATTTGACCTGTGTAAACTTTTTTGTTATGTAAGCAGAATTTATGGCATTTTGCCCCACGCATAATTTCTGGTATTTTGCGTCATGCTTCGTATCTGAGATTTCAGAAATCAAGAATTATTCCTTGTAGAATTATTCCTGGTCGCAATATTAAATACCATTCAGGTGGAAATCCTATCAAGAGCACGGAAAAAAGTAAATGACTCAAACATGAAAAGCTGCTGTTTGCAGCATTTTCATTTCTTGCGCTATTATTTTTGTGCGACATGCGTCATCCAGAGGCGCATTCTGCACTATAAGTTTGCGCTATATACCAGATTTCCATTTTATGCCATTTCAAAAATGCTCAGCACTGTTTTTAACTCCTCTCTAGGTATATGTTCTTTAGTGGAATTAAAAATGTTCGCTTGTGTAATATATAATTTTGAAAGGGGTTGTCCTCATAAAACATCCGTCACTTCCTCACATGACATGGTACTTGCTGTATTGGGAATTTGGCTTTTGTGGGCAAGGTTATTTCCCCTCACCCACTTCTATTTTCATCATTTCATAGTTGGCATTCAAAACAAATAAACATTGACCGAATTATCTATATAGCTTACAATATGTGCAGCTGGAAAATGTGTGTGATCTTGACAATGAACAGTTTATCCCATAATATTTCTAGCCAGTAACTTGCTGCCCAGTTACCTTGCAGCCTCTGTACTTCCAGGGCCAGGGGACTTAAAGCATCGCCCCCAACTGACAGGGCATCAGACTTCTATACCTTCAACAACTTTCAGAAACACACCCCCGTCTCATACTTTCTGGATTCCAGGCGCTGCATCTTGTTTTGTGTGTGCAATGTTTACAATTTTTGCATCCTTGCTTAAAAATGCGAGTATTTCAATGTTTTAGTTATGCGAAGTCTCTTCTTTCTCTGTGATTTGAAAGGAATAAAAACATTCTTAACACACGTTAACGTCCGGCGCCACTTCAGTCGCAACTAACTAGATTTTATTAAATGTTGACTATTGTTGTGCTCTCTTAACTTGCGCAGCCAGGTATTGAAAGGTTGGTATGTGGTTGCTGCTGCCCCACCACATCCACCACATGCACCACCACTACATCCACCACCCCATCCACCACCACCACCACCCCATCCACCACCACCACCGCATCCACAACCACCACCGCATCCACAACCACCACCGCATCCACCATCACCACATCCACCACCACCACATCCACCGCATCCACCACCACATCCACCACCACATCCACCACCACATCCAACACATTCACCACCACTTCCACCACCACCACATCCACCACCACCACCGCATCCACCACCACCGCATCCACCACCACCACATCCACCGCATCCACCACCACCACATCCACCGCATCCACCACCACATCCACCATCACCTCCACATCCACCATGACATCCACCGCCACATCCACCACATCCACCACCACCACATCCACCACATGCACCACCACCGCATCCACCACCACATCCACCACACCCACCACCACACCCACCACCACCACATCCACCACCACATCCACCGCATCCACCACATCCACCACATCCACCACCACATCCACATCAACCACCACATCCACCACCACTTCCACCACCACATCCACCACCACCACATCCACCGCATCCACCACCACCACCACATCCACCATCACCTCCACATCCACCTCCACATCCACCTCCACATCCACCACCACATCCACCGCCACATCCACCGCCACATCCACCACCACATCCACCGCCACATCCACCGCCACATCCACCGTCACATCCACCACCACATCCACATCCACCTCCACATCCACCACCACATCCACCGCCACATCCACCGCCACATCCACCACCACATCCACCACCACATCCACCACCACATCCACCATCACCTCCACCATCACCTCCACATCCACCATGACATCCACCGCCACATCCACCACCACATCCACCACCACCACATCCACCACATGCACCACCACCGCATCCACCACCACATCCACCACCACATCCACCACCACATCCACCACCACATCCACCACCACCACATCCACCGCATCCACCACCACCACATCCACCATGTCCACCACCACATCCACCACATCCACCACCACATCCACCACCACATCCAACACATCCACCACCGCATCCACCACCACATCCACCACCACATCCACCACCACTTCCACCACCACCACATCCACCGCATCCACCACCACCACCACATCCACCACCACATCCACCACCACATCCACCACCACATCCACCATCACATCCACCATCACATCAACCGCCACATCCACCATCACATCCACCGCCACGTCCACCGCCATATCCACCGCCACATCCACCACCACATCCACCGCCACATCCACTGCCACATCCACCGCCACATCCACTGCCACATCCACCACCACATCCACCGCCACATCCACCGCCACATCCACCACACCCACCACCACCACATCCACCACACCCACCACCACCACACCCACCACCACTACATCCACCACCCCATCCACCACCACCACCACCCCATCCACCACCACCACCGCATCCACCACCACCACCGCATCCACCATCACCACATCCACCGCATCCACCACCACCACATCCACCGCATCCACCACCACATCCACCACCACATCCACCATCACCACCACATCCACCACCACATCCACCACCACATCCACCATCACCTCCACCATCACCTCCACATCCACCATGACATCCACCACCACATCCACCACCACATCCACCACCACCACAACCACCACATGCACCACCACCACATCCACCACCACATCCACCACATCCACCCCCACATCCACCACCACCACATCCACCGCATCCACCACCACCACATCCACCACATCCACCACCACATCCACCACCACATCCAACACATCCACCACCACTTCCACCACCACCGCGTCCACCACCACCACATCCACCGCATCCACCACCACCACATCCACCGCATCCACCACCACATACACCACCACCACATCCACCATCACCTCCACATCCACCATGACATCCACCGCCACATCCACCACCACATCCACCACATGCACCACCACCGCATCCACCACCACATCCACCACCACATCCACCACACCCACCACCACCACATCCACCACCACATCCAACACATCCACCACCACTTCCACCACCACCGCATGCACCACCACCGCATGCACCACCACCACCGCATCCACCACATCCACCACCAATCACCGCATCCACCACCACCACATCCACCACCACCACCACATCCACCACCTCATCCACCACCACATCCACCACATCCACCACACCCACCACCATCACATCCACCACCACATCCACCACCACTTTCACCACATCCACCACCACCACATCCACCACCACCACATCCACCACCTCCACCACATCCACCACCTCTACCACATCCACCACCACCTCCACCACATCCACCACCACCTCCACCACATCCACCTCCACCACCACCACATCCACCACCACCACCACATCCACCACCATCACCACCACATCCACCATCACCACCATCACCACCACCACCACATCCACCACCACCATATCCCCCAGATCCACCACCACATCTATATGTGTGTGTGTGTGTGTGTGTGTGTGTGTGTGGCTCTGTGTGTGTGTAGGTGCAAATGCAATGTTCTTGGATTTTCGTCACAATAAAATACACTGAACATAATCTTCACAAAATTTATTTACAAACGTTTAAGCTATTGCCATTATAAATTACAATAAATTTTATTTAGGTATTAATTATTTACAAAATTAAAAGCCATTGTTATTTGTAATATCAATACATGTAAGTCACGTAAATACAACACACATTACATTACAAATGCTATAGGTGTCACATTTGCGAAAGTTAAAACTATTGACATTGTAACTGACAAAGCTATTAATTTTGCTATTTTCAAAACCAACACATAAATAAAAAAAAGTCATTTACAATACCAATCGCTCAAACTTTCCTAATGCGAGATCTATTGCATTTCCAATGCTTGTTTAAATTATTATCCACCAGTGCTCCCTCCCGCGCTCTCCCTCCCACACTCCCCCACCCGTCTCACCACTTTTTGTTTGTGTCAGGCGCTACTGTTCTCAGTATATCCGAGGTTGACTGGCAAGGGTTATTTAATAAAAAACAAGTTTTTCAGGATTTGCCTCTGACTGGTTATAACAGACGTTCATGAACATCATTTAGTGGTCGCCGGGGGTAACAGCTGAGACCCCTGGTCTGCCCCTTGCGACCCCTGTTACTTCCTATGCAACCCCTGGAGTCAGAGGAGGAACACTCATTGTCAGGAACATAGGGGCAGCTAGTCTTTTCGGATGTTGGTTGGGGCTCTAGTTTCCTTATTTACAGTTAAAAAATGTTATTGCACTACTAGTGAATAGTATTGCGTTATTCATTATTAGTGTAATAAAGAATGGACTACAATTATCTGGAATATAACCCTCCCTGACAACTGGGATACATAACAATGCGTTTAACTGTATGTTGTGTTGGTGCTTGTGTGGTAGAATGTGTTTATGTGGGAGTGTGTGTGTGTATGTGTGAATGTGTGTATGTGTAAGCATGTATGTGTGAGCGAAAGTAAAGTTCAAATGACCTGTGATGTAATTTCTGCTACCCCTGGTATTTTTGTGAATTAAAGTTCATGGCCCTCAATGTTTTTTATTTCAAATATCTTAAGAATGCAAATAATTCTCTTTAGGAATATGTGTCCCTTGGTGGTCAACATTAAGTCCAATATATGTGTCTTGTACTTTCAACAGTTTTTTGTTTTTGTTTTTATCAATCTAAATTCTAAATGATGCTCCTCCCAGCAGCTCAGTCAGGGTGATACATGTTCTAGAATACCCTAATTTTCTTCCCAAGCAAAGATCTTTTTAAGAGAGGAGTATCAGGCAGGCAAGAATGCATAAATAAAATGTTAATGACTTTTGACATTTGTGTTACATTGCATTGTGTTAACGTTATTTCCCCAGGATCATCCGATTTGGTCAGGTGAAGGGCTTGTTCTCAGCCCAAGATTTCACTGCTACTCTCTGCAATATCGCGAGGGGGGTTTATCCCCTTCTTTATTCTAATTTCTCAGGAAAGCCCAGTATTTTGTGCATAGTTGTCGTTTCAGCCATACATCACTGCAATGTGTCAATACGTTCAATACAGCTGGTTTACAGAGCATACAAATCACATACTACCTGGCACTGAATAATAAATCCTTCTAGAAATACGAAAGGTATTCTGGGTGTATATGAATCATAGCTTTTTAACTTCAAAATTATGATAAAATATTCCATGGATGGCCTGGATTACAAAAATACATCTGTCTTCCTCTCCAAAGAAAAAAGCGTAAATATAAACAAACATTGACAATGCTAGAAAGTTTGGCTTGTATCTGAAAGTGCCTCTACAGTCAATGGTGAGGTTAGGCACTCACTATCTCATCATACTTAGTAACTCCCTCTTGCAGTTATACACTCGGTCATTGTCTTACTGACTCAAGCATATATTTAGCCACTAAACCATAGCCAAAGTGTATCATTGTGGTACTCATCTAAGATACCCGACAAATTGCTTCTCAACATGATGGCCATCTTGGAAAAGTAAAACAATGATATACAATACCTTTCTAAGAAGGTCACCCGGTGTAGAAGCAGTGGTCAAGCAGGATGGGGTGCACTGCAGCAAGCAAGTGGTTCAGTGCACTCTCTAAGGAGCTGCCAAGCGATGTAATAAAAAATAAAAATGTATGAGCAAGGTAATGAAATTGGACAAAAAGGAGAAGATGGAACGGTCTGGTCCACCAGCCGTGGCACTGTAGCACACTCAATTTCAAGTTTGTTTACACACATGATCAGGTGAAATGACGTCACTCACAGGGCAATACAGCCAAATACTGAAGCAGGCTGAACCATTGTCCAAAACTATATGTTATTATGGATGGAAACAGAATGGGTTCTCAGGCAGACCAACATGTGAAGTGGTCTACCATCCTCTATTTATGTATTTTGTATGAATTTTGTTGGAATACAAGAGCTTGGCAGACAGCTAAAGCTGTTAGGACAAATCAAGAAAGTATTTTAATACATACAGATCCAAATAATATGCTTAAAATTACAAATATGTACAGTATTATGACTGGCAACACAATATACAACCCCTCTTAAGTTGTCTAACCAAGATCATCACAGTGCACATTTTCCGCCATGGTTAATGTAGCTAGCCAATACTAAAACCAAAATCTGTGTGATTCAATTTAACAAAAATATCTGTTTATAGCCTGTAACACAGTCTAATAACAATACAACCTTAAAGGCCTATTAATTAACAGTTGAGACAAATGGCATTTGACATAACTTTTTATCCAATGAACCAATTAGGCCTATAGCCTTCTGCATCATAACCACTCAGTCCTAATGTCCTGAACAGTAGCATTTTCACAAAGCATACATCAGAGATGCAGCCTTAAAAATGCAAATATGCACACAATTACAGTTGGCAAAACAATAGACAACTCCTAATAGGGCCTTAGAAGGATTCTTGAGGTGAAAATCAATCCCCAGGGTTTGTTTAGAATGGGTAAGGGGATGGGGTAACCAACACCAACACCAACACCTTTGCCTACTACTGTAATCTACGAAATTCAATGTCTATAAGCTTTATCACAAAGTAATAACAACCCACCCTTAAAGGCCTATTACCTTTAAACTATGCTTTTTCACAATACAAAATTCAGCTCTAATACCTTTGTCATAACATTTCATAATAAACAGATCAGATTTATCTCACCCGATACAACATTTCCTAATAATCAAATTAGTATGGGTGGGAGAAAACTTCTACTCCGCTCGCAGAGTTTGCAGAGTTTTGCTCACTCCCCATTCTGGTTGGAGCAAGGAGTTCTGGCAATACTCCGCCAACCATTAAGTTGGTGAGCATGAGCGAGCATTTGAGTCCCCTAGCTCAATCTTCCGGCAGTAGAATGCATCCTGGCAATATTTATCAACCCAGACAGTCAAGGCAGGTTGCGACCATTCACGTTGAGAAAGCTGCCGCTCGAGTAAAAAATCTTCTCAAGGGGCAGAAAGAAGAATCACCCTCGAGCGCACTGCGTTGTGCTGTTCATGCTGATTTACAGCACAGAACAAGCTCCCGGTGCTAAAAATCAGTGCGAGCAGTGCTACATGCCGAATTGTACCCTCATGGAAATCTGCAGAGTGAAACTCAGCAAGTTCTACCCACCCCTAAAGATTAGCCCATTAGCCTTGTTCATTGACTTGTAACCATAACTAGCTCAGGGATACCGTGTTGAGCATAAGCTTTTCCATAACATAATCATCAGGTTTACAGTTTCAAAAATAGAAATATGTGAGTTTTGCAGTTGGCAAAACAACATGCAACCACTTCTAAAAGGTTCTCACAAAGATTCTTATATTGCAAATCTATTACCACCATGGTTTGTTAGAGGGGATAGCCAACACTAAAATCCTTGCCTCCTGTGGCAATCTGAGAGCTACTATTTGGCTAAATACTTGTCTCCAGTCTTTAACAAAGTGTACTAACAATACACCTTAAAAGGCCTTTTGGCTTTCTTAATGATTTCATTAATCCTGTAGTTTTTTTCACTGGCTTATCGTCCTAGCCAATTTATATCCACTGTATTAAGTATAAGCTTTCCCACAAGGCAGTTTGCATTATACAGTCATACAATTACAAATTCACATAAAAATACAGTTGGCAAAATAATATACATCTCCGCAAAATTGTGTCTAACAAGGATTAACAGTGCTAATCGTACACACCAGAGAGTTCTAGAAAGTTATAGTTAGGAAAATGATATTCCCTGGTAAGAGGGCCTAACATGGATTAAAAAAGTGCAAATCTTCTAACCCAGGGTTCGTCAGAGGGGGAACCAATATCAAATTCCTTGCCTGCTATGGTAATCTCTGAGGTTTCAGGTAACAAAATATCTGCCTACAAGCTATAAACCAAGGTAATATCAATCCATCTGTCAAAGTCTATTACCTATGACTTATTCTTTTCACAATAAATAAGTAATGCGGCTGCCTTTTTTGTAACTTTTCTTAATAAACAAACCATACTTATGGCATTCGACTTAACAGTTCTCTATGAGTCAATTAGGCTTAAAGCCTTTATTATTGGCTGGTCAAAATAGCCAACTCAGGCCAGTTGTAATGAGCATACGTTTTCCCACCCACAATGTAAACATCAGGCATACAGTCCTAAATTTACAATATGTATTTGATTACTGCTGGTTAAACAATATACAATTACTCAAAGTAACAAGGATTACCATTGTGCAACTTTTCTACCCAAAGGATTTTTCCAGAAGGAGCAACCAGCACCTAAACACATGCCTGCCATAGAAATCTGTGAGATTCAATTGGAAATAAAAACAGCCAGTTTGACATCCGCCTTTAAAGACCTATAGGCTTTAATAAACACTTTCAAAATAAATAAGTTAGGTCTGCTGCCTTTATTGGAACTTTTTTTAACTAAACCAATCAAACCTATGGTATCTGACATATGGCATCATTGGCTTGTTACCATAATAACTCAGTCATGTTGTATATTGTTTAAAGCATAAGCTTTGCAACTCTTTTCGGTGTACACACACAGCAGCCACCAAATTAAATGCTGCAGGAAGGAAGATCAACATGTAGGTGTAGCTAAAAGCCCACCTCTCTGTAGTGCTTCTTAAATCCACTTTATATTGATTATATAATACCTACAGAAAGCAGCTCTGCCATGCCAGATTTACAAACCAGAACACTCCTTTAACAGGTTGTGATCACTGATTTTCTCTGATTTAGCAAGCCAAACTATTTTGAAAGAATACCCACATCTCAACAGAGTTACAGATTATTAAGTAACAGAGCCATGTAATGGAGCTTGTTTTCAGGTTACAATCTGGCAAAGTCAGGTTCTACCGGGTGGAGTCTGCTAGACGTATTTATGTTTTCTAGTTGTACAGTTAACGTAACCAGTAAAGTCGATTCAGGAACGAAAAGGTACATTCCTGTGTAATACATACTCATACTGTCTGCAATAGCTCTCCTTTCCTTATGATGCATGTCTTTTTTCATTTACATAACTGCATAAATGTGGGGGAGAGATGAGAGGGCACCATCTTGCCCGTGGCTCATCCTTCAGTTGTTGCCCTGATCTGGGCACGAGACAAAACTTTGGTTCAAGCCAGGCTCTGGCCTCTGCACGCCCACCTATACACCAATCTATGTTACACAAGACAGAGAAAACAGAGGTTAAAGGAGGTGGTGGGCAAATTGAATACTTTCTGAGTAAAGGAGTACAATTTTGATTAACAGACAACAACATGGTGTTTATCTTTGGAGGACCTACTCTCATATATTAATGACTGGGACAAGGAAGAGTGATAAGGTGAGGACGGCTGTTACCCTCGCTGTGTGCCTTCACTGGTTGTTCAGATCATCAGGTTAGATAAGGATCAAGTTCTTGGCTAACTTTTTAGTTTCTAGTTGTAAAGAAACCTTACATTTTGTTGGTTGAAATTTTAGTTTTTGCATCTCAAAAGTTTCTCAACAAAACAAGTATGCACACAAAAAGAAACATAAAGGATGTGTACATAAGACTCAGTGCCTATCTGGAATAGGTTAAGTATAAAATGCAATCACAGACTTCTGTCAAGTATAGCCACGCACATCAATATTATACACATATTATAGGCCCAGTCGCTTCATAGACAACTAGGGAGTCCATAACACACAGTAAGAGACTAAGGGCCTGATTTAGATATTGGCCGGCGATTTACTCCATTACAACGGTGTCCTCCGAAATGCAAATCCCATTATATCATATGGGATTTATATTTCGGCAGACGGGATATCCGTCACCATTGTGACGGAGTAACCCATCCACCAAGATCTAAATCGGGCCCCAAGTGCCTTATTTAGAGTTTGGGTGACGTTTTACTTAACACACATGATTAATATCCCATCCACCGTATTAAAAGTGGTGTATGTCACTTTTAATAAGGCGGGCAGGTTTATTTGTCATATTTGTGATGGATTAACCCATCCACTAAACTCTAAAACAGGCCCTAAATAATAATACAAACCAATGACTAGGATTCTCTACATATGGTAGGCAAAGCTCCACAACTCCACAGTCCCAGTACTGCAACTTTTTTATTAACTACGCACTTTTGGCCTATCTTATGAAAGACCGAGTTTGACCAGAACCTTCTAATATTTAACTCCTCTACTGTAGCCATGTCAGGCCTGTAGCCAACTATACGAAACTGAACACTCCTCCTTTAGAAAACCACTTTAAATTGGAGAACCTTGTTCCTTGGTTGCAGCCCTTGCAGTGGAACAAGTATCTTCTGGATTCCAGAAATATGGAGAAAGAAAACAAAGGGCCACATGTATCAAAAATCAATTTTGCATTCCCTAAATAGCGAATTTTAGAAAATCGCTATTTAAGGAGTGCAAAAAGAATGTAAGAAAATAGCGATTACCTAATAGTGATTCCAACAGAGTCGCATTCGTAATTAGGTAATCGCTATGAGCTAATACCACTCCGTTTGTTCCTATGGGCCTAAAGTCACATAGGGGCGAATGGTTTTGCATTACCTAATTTGTGATTACCTAATTGTTCATCACAGATTAGGTAATGCAAAACCAAGGGTACCTGGGGGCCTAAAGCCCCCCCCCCCTAAAGCACCCCAAAAAGAAGTGTGCACATGCAAAGCACACACATGCAGTAGGGACATGTGTGCGCTACATGTGTGTGCTAATGCATTGTATTTTTTGTGCATTTCCAAAAATTGCACATGGCCACCATCAACTTGGAGTCAATGGTAATAGCATTTTCTAAATGCACAGTTTCCATTTAGAAAATCAGTGGTACAAGTGCTTAGAGAATTGCAAATTGGGATTCCCTATTTGTAGTCGCAATTTTAGGTAATCGCAAAAAAATGCAATTACCTAAAATGCACAGCCAAAGCCTTTCATACATCTTGAAAGGCTATTTTGCATTTGCAAACAGCCAAATTTAGCAGTTTGCAAATGCAAAGTAGGTTGATACATGTGGCCCATAGTCTTAGCAACTGTGACAGTGTTCCTCTGGGAGTGTGAAATCAAAAGATGGCATAACTAGTGTGGCTTTTGTTGAGCTGTGGGTGTTGATTCATGTTGCTTGAGTCCCACACACGTAAGTGAAAGCTCTCACGAGGTCTTCAACCAATGACATGCAGATCGTGGCACTCTCCTGCCCCAGGCTCCTGGGAAAGTCCTCCAGGATTCATCTGACGTGGCCTTTGTCTCAGCAATGAACCCAGACTGAGCTTGGAGGTTCAGAGGATGATTTTCCACAAGTACAGAAACTAGCTGCTTACAAGCTCTGGTGAAACCAACCAAAGTCCCACTTCCAGCTGCCAGGTCTCCCCTGAAATTCCTGAACACTTCTCCATTCCACTACCAACCACCCACAGTGCCCATTGGTTTCGCTGACCCACATACACCCCAAACAATCAGTGTGACTGGCTTTGGAGCTCTCTGTCTCCAGGCGCACCTTTAATGTTTTTAAACTCTTGCCCTATATCAGGTACCATCTTTCCATAGGCGGGTTTTGCTTCTACATTGAAATATTCAGTGCAACTGAACAAGGAGCAGCACTCTTCCCTTATTTCTATACTGCCATATTGAACAGACAATTGTGTACCCATTAATCCTTGGCATGCACCTGGATCAGGTGTCTTTTCACACACTCAGATCTACCTTTGACTACATAAACATTTTCATATATGCTTTGGATTAATTACTGCATTTCTCCAGCACCTACGGTGCCACTGTTTTTATTTCAAAATAGCGAATGAATGTATGGCTCCTCTTTCGCCTTCAGTTTGTTAGGCGCGTTTTTACTCTGGGCATTGCCTGCATTTCTCTGCCTTCTATGTCTAGAATTCTGTGGATTGATTTCCCCTACAAGCAAACAGGTAGTGTGTCACACTCATCAAAGAGCAGCATCCTAGCATTCTTCAGGAGGGACAAGTCTTTCAGTGAGACCCTGTGGTTCCTGAGGATGAAAAGTCATGTTTGCCTGCATCTTTCCGTGTGAGTCAATTCCTGATTGGTCATAGTGGGTGAAGAGCTCAGGTTGTCTTTCACTGCAGACAATAGTTTCTTAGAAGCAAGTCATGGAGGAGACTGGCGGTAAACATCACTTACAACGAAACTTTTACAACGCACTACCATTACAACGCGGTCATTACAACGCAAACCATTACAACGCATTGCGCTGGGGGGGCGCTCTAGGATAGGGAATATATTTAATTTACTATCCAACACCTTCCTACTATCCACGGGGACTGGAGTTGGAATAGTAAATTAAATAAATCACTATCCAGCGCCTAAAAGCACTATGTGTTGTAAAGGTTTGCGATGTAAAAACCGCGTTGTAAAGGGAGGCGTTGTAATAGCCTGCGTTGTAACGTCATACATCCGAGACTGGCATGTTAACATGCTTCAGCAGGCAGTGTACTTAGTGAGTTAGCGGTTAGCTTCAAATGAATGGTTTTGCCATATTTTAAATGAGTCAAGTAAGTGATAGCCCGTGACTAATATTATAATGTTCGAAGTTGGAAGAAGCGGTCCTTAGAGAAATCAAATAATAAAATATAGCCAATAACCTGTATCCCAAACCTGTGAATGTGTGAGGAGAGTGCAGTCAACGAGTCCCTTCAGTGTGTACCCCGAGAGAGAAAGAGAGAGAGAGAGCGAGGGAGAGAGAGAGAGAGAGAGAAAGAGAGAGAGAGAGAAAGACACAAAAAGAGAAAGAACGAGAGAACGAGAGAGAGAGAAAGAGAGAGAAACTCACAAAAAGAGAATGAAAGAAAGAAAGAAAGAAAGAAAGAAAGAAAGAAAGAAAGAAAGAGAGAGAGAGAGAGAGAGAAAGAAATACGGTTGTTCTCAAGTAAAAGTCAACAATTATTTGCTTGCCTCTATAGTCTGAAATCCATTGTCTTCAGTTAAAGCAATTTAAGTCACGCAGCTCATTTGTAACATCAAATGAATGTCATCCGTGTCTCTTGAACAGAAAAAGTGCCCAATGTTTTATTGTTAATGGTTTCATCATTGTTGTCGACTGTCGGTCTGGTTATTTCTGGAATCATTTGATTTTTATTATGTTCTATTCAAATTATCTCTTCATGTGGATTTTTTATACATTCCTTTTGCAACAATTGCCACTGATTTGTTACTTTTAAGGGCACTTAAATGGAGCCTTACTCATGATAGTGCTAGCCAATAAAGCTTTTTTTGGCTCCCACTCGACCGAAGAGCAATAGTCACAGGAGTAGCATAAGGAGGCTATCAGTTAATAACTTCTAATAGAACATTGGAATGTTGGGAGCTCCATTGCAGACAATGGAGTGCTCCCTGCTTCTACGGGCCGGTAAAGGCCCGCAGAGCAACATTCCAATGTTCTACAAAGGCTTCTCGAAGTTCGAGGGGATTTATATCCCCTCGAGGTTCGAGAACCCTTTGTTTAATTTGTTAGAACATTCTGCCCTCTGGTGGCAGAATGTTCTAATATCCTTATAGCCCTTCGTAGCAGGGCTATACGCCTATTAAAGTCCCGCTGTTTCGTTAAAGTCCCTCGCCTTCGGCTCGGGCCTTTAACGATTCAGCGGGCCTTTAATAGCCGGTATAGCCCGCTATGGCGGGCTATAAGGCTATATTATAGACCGGTTCGAACTTGCACCTCAGTTTGCCCCATTTCCTGTACCTGTGAGAGAAGCAGTTATGGGGCTGTACCAGTACTTACATTCTGCATCTTAAAGACTTTGCTTTTCTGCCAATCATACAGCACTCTCAAGACGTTACCGACCACTCTGAGCTCTGAAACGCCACATTCTAACCCCATTCAATAAATAACTGGGAACATGAGTTGGATAAAGCAAATCAGACCCTTCAATTGTCAAGTGTAATTCACAACGTGTTTCCGCAGATGACAAAATCAAGGTAGAAGGTTCAGATGTCGAAGTGCCAGAAAAAAGTATTGAAACTGTAACCAGAGAGGCTGCTTTAGAATAGGGGAGAATTCTAGGAGATGGAAAGGGATGATCCAATCAGAATATAGTTAAATGCTGTCCAACTCATAGGGAACTTAAGTGAAAAAGGTACCTTCAATAAGTTTCATAGCGAAATAAAAAAAAATATATATATATTTAATTGCAAAAATAAAAGTATCAGTACCATGTATTTTGGAACTAGCAGAACTAATTCACAGTAAAAATGAAACAAAGTGTAGCTACCTTCCTGTTTCTTCTGTGCAAATTATTTTTCCATCATGCTAATCAAAGCGCCCTAGTTGACTAATTCTTGTTAATTCGCGCCGTCTTCGATCTCAGGGAGGGCAACCTGAATGGTACATCCACTGCATTGTTTAAGGGAAATAAGAACATTCTGGGATATGACTGTATTTTTTTGTTGCTGCAGAATTAAAACCTGACATTTAACAGGAATTGGCAAAGCCAATAGTTCATGCCTATGGCAGAGCTATTGGCTTTGCCAATATGTTTCAGCCATGTTGCACACCAGCGCAGCTGCTGTTCTGCATGGCTAAAAGTCAGTGGCGTAGAGGAGAGTGGAGATGAGTCAGTGGTCGAAGTCAGTGGCGGCTCCTCCTCAATGGCAGAGGAGCCACTTGTTGAAGTGGGCCTGATCTGAGAGGTACGATGTGCACATACTTTTTCAATTGAAGAAAAACAGTTCACCAACTTTTTGTTAAAAGATACCCATCCAGGGACCGTTAATTCCAGGAGTTGAAATTCTCCAGCTGAAGTGTAAGGTCGGGAGTCTTCTGTGCTGCGGCAAACAAAGGGAGGGGCAAACAGCTAAACAAGTGTTCTTGCCAGGGTCCCTGATTGGCTGCCTGGAAGAAATGTAAATGTGCAAACTGGTAAACCTGCAAATGTAAAGGCTGCTTGGAAGCTGGTATTGGCTTTAATTGATGGAGGCAGCTGAACCTTCCTGATGACGCAGATTTATGGTATTGCACGTGAGTTACCAGCTGAGCGGTGACATGTGCGTGCTGCTAAAGGGCAGTTACAAAATAAATGTGCACTACGTACAGTGTGGGTAATACTAAAACTATATATTTGGAAGCACTTTTTTATCTTAAATATTTTGCTCATTTAGAAGCAGTCTATCTTATACTGTGTGTAATGCAAGTTTAAAATAATGACTCACATATTCACAGTGCTTTCTGTCAAAGGCTTGGACCTCGTAGCACTAAACACACACAAGTCACTATTCTCCACTGCACCAACCAGGATTCAAATCTGTGGCTCTCTGGTTACAGACAAGGACGGACCTCTGCAGTGCATTAACTAATAGAGGATTCATAATGTATGATAGTGCATTTCCCACTGATTTACTTGACTTGCATTTATTTTTCATTATATATGCATTATTTTATATGTAGTTACCTGAGGGTGAAAGACTTGCTTAACCTTCATGCTCCCTCACCCTGCCCCCGTGGCACACAGCATCACAGTTTTCATACTTTTAATCCTGAGTGGAGTGGCATATTGGGAGTTGCTTGAAGGGGAGTGGAGTATTGTAGAGTGGAGTGGAGTGGAGTGGCATAGAGTGAAGTAGAGTGGAGTGTTGAGGAGTAGAGTTGAGTGTTGTGAAATGGCACAGGGTGTTGCTGAGTGGTGTTGAGTGTCTTACAGTTTCATAGTTATAGATATGAATACAGTGGTAGAGAGTAGAGTAGAGTATAATAGAATGGAGAGGTGTAGAGTGTCATGGAGTGGTGTATAGTGGAGCGGAGTGTCATGGAGTGGCATAAGTGAAGTAGCATAGAGTGGCATGGAATGTTATAAAGGAAGTAGAGTGAAAGGGTGCAGAGTGAAGGGGTATAGAGTGAAGTAGAGTCTCGTAGAGTGGAGTGACAAAGAATGTCGTCGAGTGGAGTAGAGTGTCATATACTGGAGTGGCATAGAGTGTCGTAGGGTGGAGTGCCATAGAGCAGAGTAGTGGCGTAGAGTGAAGTAAAGGGGCGTACAGTGGCATAGAGGGAGTTGAATATAGCGGAGTAACTTGGTAGAGTGAAGAGTCGTAGAGTGGAGTGCCATAGATTGTAGTGTCATAGAGTAGAGTTGAGTGGCATAGAATGGAGTAGTGTCGTAGAGTGGAGTAGCATAGACTGTGGTAGAGTATTGCAGAGTGTCATAGGGTGGAGTGTCGTAGAGTGGAACAGACTATTGTAGAGTTGAGTGGCATAGAGATTCGTAAAGTGGAGAGGCACAGAGTGGCGTAGAGTAGAGTAGCGTGTCATAGAGTAGAGTGGGGTAAAGTGTTGCAAAGTGGCGTAGAGAGAGTTGCGTAGAGTGCAGTAGTGTCGAGAGTGGCACAGAATGGAGCAGAGTGTTATAGAGTTGAGTGGCATAGAGTGGAGTAGAGTGAAGCGTCATAGAGTGGAGTCGAGTAAAGTGGAGTGGTATAAAGTGGAGTGTTGTAGAGTCAAGCAAAGTGTCATAGAGTGGAGTAGAGTGGAGTGGCATTGAGTGGAATGCTGTAGATAGGAGTGGAGTGGTGTAGCGTAGAGTGAAGTAAAGTCTCATAGAGAGGAGCAAAGTGTCAATGAGTGGAGTTTCGTAGATTGGAGTAATGTGTCATGGAGTGTTGTGTCATAGAGTGTCAGGGTGTCGGGTGGATTGCTGTGGAGAGGCAGGGCATAGAGTTGAGTGGCATTTCATAGAGTGGCATGTCATATAGTAGTGTGTCGTACAATGCCATTGTGTGGAGTGGCGTGGAGTGGTGTGTCGTAGAGTGGAGTGGCATGTTGTAGAGTGGAGTGGAATGGCTTAGAGTGGAGCCCTGTGGAGTGGCGTAAAGTGGTGTAGGGTGAAGTGGCGAAGAATGGAGTGGCATTTCACAGGGTGGAGTGGCGTAGAGGGTAGTGGAGTGGAGAGGAGTGTTGTAGAGTGAAGTGGAATGGAGTGAACAGGAAAGGTGTGTTGTAGAGTGGAGGGGAGTGGATTGGACATAGAGTGGCACAGATTGGAGTAGAGTATTGCAAAGTGGAGTAGAGAGAGTTGTGTAGTGTGAAGTATGCATGGTGTGGTAGTGCACTGACATTACAGACAACATACTTTCAATTGAAATGACCATTTGCAGAGCCATGCAGTTTACTGATAAAACTATAGAGCACACAAAGGATAATGCACAACAAATGTGACAAGATGAGAATAAAATTAAAAGGCCTGAATACAGAAAGAGAGCCCATGTGATAGATTAAAGTATACAGGCCATTCTCTACGGAGGTACTAACTCAAGCTGGACAGCCTAAAACAAACAAAGCCAGCAAAGAGAAACCAAGGAACTATTAGTTACAAAACACAAAACCAATGGTTAGCCATGGGAGGAATGCATGCCAAAAGACATTTCCAGAATGTCCCCAAAATGTCTTTAGCAATCAGACAGCTCTGCTGTCTGGTATGCTTCGACATAAAAAAGAGAGCAAGTGAATGTTTCAGTTATTTATGGTATTGTATATTTTTAAGTAGATAAAAAATAAATAATGAGAAATTCATCCGCCCATGCTCCACATCCTCTTCCTATAGGCTAAGTATCATATTTGCCTTTTCACACTTCCAAGAGTTACAACCTAAAAATAGAAACACCTTTAAAGACAACAAACGGTTTTTTGTTAGTCATCCAATGCAAGGCATGGGAATAGATTCTGTAGATACATAGGAAGCTGTTGTCAGATAGATTCTAAGTTTAAAAATATCAGTTGAGCTTAGAGGTTCTCCAGAAGAGGTGCAGATCTTAATTTTTCTTATTTTCATTGTTAGTTCCTTCCTTTTGCAGGGTTAGCCATAGAACTAGATTATTATTTTCTTTTCAGTTGGTTAACTAGGGTGCTTCGATTAGCAGAAAAATACTTTCCTGCATGGTTAGTTTCAAGAAAAATATCCATAATACTGGCGTATTAAAATACACTTCTAGCTGTCATTAAACCAGTCTCCCTTACATTTGTATACTGTGCCTACTGTGCCTGTTGCAGTGCTGTATGCTGTGGTATCATGTTGCACTATTGTGAATAGTGCTGAGTGTATGTAAACTACTTTAATATATAAGCAATGAATAATGGAATCTCTGTTTACTTTGACTGTTACAGACTGGAACTCAGATTTACTAAGTGTAAGAAAATTCAAATTTTGCATTGTTATACCCCCATATGTTGTTAGATTTTTTTGCTAGGGTATGGAATCTAAACACTGGGGCCATGCCGTCCAAAGCCCAGTGTAAGTGCTCTGACCCCTAAAACAGGTAAAAATGGCTTATCCCCTATTGCATTATTTAATTTACGTATAAGTCCTTACTAGATGGCACTTTGAGTACCCAGCGCCTGTAAGTTAAATGTCACCAGTGGACTGCAGCACTTATTTTCCAACCCCTCATGTGACAAGTAAAAACCTGAATGTAGGCCTGCCACTGCAGCCTAGCAAAGCAGTTTAAACACTTACATTTCTACTGGCAAAATACATATTTTGCCAGGCCTAAACCATCCTTTTTAATGTTTATAAGTCGCCCTAAGGTAGGCCATAAATTCCACTGCTATTATCCAAGTAGCCAGAATGCTGCTAATCCCAGAGGGGAGAAAACCTGTTTCAGAACTGGTTCGCAGGGGAAGTGCCTCATTTCCTTAGACATACCTCAGGGGTGTGCCCAGTGCTCTGCCCAATGTGAGAAAGGTTCTGCCATGTTAGTGTGGCAGAACAGTGCACTGTGGGATTGGTTAGGGCTAAACTTCCAGGGAGTGATGTGAAAGTGGGTAGGGGCGCCCCAGGAAACCTTTACCATATTGGCTAGGCAGTGTCCACGAGATTCCCTCACCCTCAGCTGGCACTGGGCATTAAAGTGACATCCCCAATACCCTCAGAAAGAAAAAAGGACTGCGCCTGCTGTTGAACTTATAGAGAGAAACCCCAACAGCTGGACCTGCTCCTCAATTGTACCCAGTACTAAAGAGTGGACTCCAAGGGCAAAGTGACTATCCTTCTGTTAAGCTCCAGTTGCACACAAATGTCAAGAAGCCCAAGCCTCTATTGAGTCAGGTTGACCATAGCAACTGGATTTGTTCTGGATCCTGCTGGTGGCTTCTGGGGGGGAACATCCTTTACAACGCAACTTTTACAACGCACTACCATTATAACGCAACTTTTACAACGCAAGTTATTACAACGCATTGCGCCGGGGGGCGCTCTAGGATAGGGAATAGTTTAATTCCTATCCAACACCTTCCCTACTATCCACGGGGACTGGAGTTGGAATAGTAAATTAAACTATTCACTATCCAGCGCCCCCCAACGCAAGTCGTTGTAACGACTTGCGTTGTAAAACCTGCGTCGTAATGGCATGCGTTGTAGAAGAATGCGTTGAAACGTCATACATCCCTTCTGGGAGATTAAGTCCTAATCCCCAAATGGTGTTCTGCACCCTTGGCTGGTGTTTACTCTTCCTCCCTCAAAAAGTACAAGGCTGAACATTTAGAATCCTTTCCCCAAATTTCGGCAAAAGGAACCTGAGGCCACCATTGGATCACCACTGTGCTAAAGCCACCGACATTCAACTGTCAGTCAGACTCAACATGCTTGTTCACCCTGCTGAAAGGATCTCGACTTCCAGAAAAGTTTCTAAGTCTAAACGTAGAGGACTTCGCTGGGACCAACACCAGTCAGCACCGCGACAACGAAAACACCTTCCTCCGTCTGATCATCGTATTTCACCCACTGGACGTTTTCTTACTTCGACATCGAGAGTTTCAAACTTCCCGCCAATGCTGAGGCTCCCACCCAGATCCTTCACTGAACATGGCTGCAGTTGATGAGCCCTTCTTTACATCCAAATGGCACCACACCTCACCGATGACCTCGGTAATGAAGATTTTTATCCATGAAAACAAAGTCAGAAGTTAAACTTTCCACCAGAACGAAACCCGTTCATGTATCTGTCCCTTGCTTCATGGTGGCCAGTCTTAACTTTTGCCTTTGATCTGGTCTAGTGCAATCAGATACCTGTGGTTAGCACTTTGCACTTTTTGGAGCTAAAAACACCAAAAACATTGGAAAATCATATTACTGGTTCCCTATACTCAATTTTTGTTGTTTTGGTGTCTATGTGTTCATTATAATTTTCTCTATTTTTATAAACTAGAGTAGGATATTTAATGTGTTGTGTTTTCTACTCTTTAAGGGGCAGATGTACAACTGTTTTTTGCAGTCAAACTGGAATTCAGCCTGTTTGCGACCGCGAAATTGGTCTGCCCCATGTACAAGCCCTATTTTTCAAGTCGGTAACCTATAACCGACTCGCAAAATATGGTTTGCGACTCGATATTAGGAAGGGGCATGCCAAGGGCGTCCCTTCCTAATAGCAAGTCTAACTGCAATGTTTGATTGTTTTGCAACCGCATTTGCGGTCGCAAAACACTTGCAGTTTACCACCTACTTCGAGTAGGTGGAAAGCCACTCGCAAATAGGAAGGGACCCCTTCCCCATTGTGAGTGTGTGCGGAAATATTTTTTAAGAGCATTGATCCCAGGGACCACTGCCTACTCTTAAAAAATGAAACAGAAGCGTTTCATTTTTCTTTTTTTAATGCATCTCATTATCCTTTAAGGAAAACAGGCTACATTAAAAAAAAAACTTCTTTATTTAAAAAGCATTCGCAGACATGGTGGTCTACTGACCCCAGTAGGCCACCATCCCTGGGAGTGCTAGCCATTCCTAATGGGGTCGCAAATAGCACCTGCCTCATGGATATTAATGAGGCAGGCAATTTGCGACCCCATTAGGAATGGCTAACAGTGTCGGTGACACTGTTGTACATTGCATTTTGCGAGTCGCAAATTGCAGAATCGCAAAGTAATGCAATTTGCGAGTCGCAATACGTAAGGGTCGTACATTTGGCCCTTACTGTTTTGGTACTGCAAAATGCTTTATATGTCCCTTTAGTTAAGCATGTCTGCCCTGTGCTACAACTGCCAAGAGTTGAGCTTAGGTTTAAATTGTTGAAACCTAACTAGACCAAGTAGGAAATAGTGCCATTATTACTTGAAGAGGACTGTCATCTACTTCAACTAATAATTTACTTTCTCAGACTAAGGCTTTGTGTTATCGCTAAGTGATGCAAATCTGAACATGGGTGCTTACTTTCCAACACAAAAGATCTTTTGTTCTGGAAAGATGTCTTCTTCTCAGCAAAAATGCACTTTGCACAGCATTGTGTCGCTTCGCATCAAGGGGGTGTTACTGGTGCGTTTGACGGCAAACAACCATATGTTTTGACGCAAAGACTGATCTACTAAAATAGCCAGACAGGACTGTGCATCAAAATTAAAACCTACAGGAAGGAGGTGCTAACATGGAGAAATGTCTTCATTTCTCAAAGAAATCGGACATTGCATGTGTGTTGAAGGGTTCAAATATGATTGCCTAGTTATAGAAATTTGTTCAGGAAGAGCATAATTCCAGTACAATTACTATACTAGACAATGCACTCTGACCTCTGAAAGGTATGCACGCCACAAGGCTCCCTTTACAGGGGATGACATATGCAAAAGAAACAATAGATGGACGGAATGCTGGACAATGCAAACATTCACCCCCAGTCACAAGGATCTGGGTCTTGACCCTGTACCTTGTCGGAACAGTCCAGCCCGAACTGCCAAGCCAAGCCCTCCCTGGACCGGAACAAGCATCCTGGGACCAGTTTCGGGGCATCACCCTTCATCAGCCAGGCTAGCTTGAATCCAGTGGTGTGGTGAGCACGGGACCCACATCTGGGCATACCCTTCCCACTTAGGGCGACATATGCAAAAGAAACAATTGATGAACGGAATGCTGGACAATGCAAACATTCACCCCCAGTCACAAGGATCTGGGTTAAATCCATCATTCTTTTGCTCACCACACCACCCCAGATTAGACCCAGCCATATGCAAATCAGTCTTGACCCTGGTCCTTGTGGGAACAGTTCAGCCCGAACTGCCAAGCCAGGCCCTCCCTGGACCGGAAACAAGCATCCTGGGACCGGTTTCAGGGCATCACCCTGCATCAGTCAGGCTAGGTTGAATCCAGTGGTGCGGAGAGCACGGGACCCACGTCTGGGCATATCCTTCCCACTTAGGGCGACATACGTGAAAGAAACAGTTGATGGACAGAATGCTGGACAATGCAAGCATTCACCCCAGTCACAAGGATCTGGGTTAAATCCATCAATCTTTTGCTCACCACACCACCCCAGATTGGACCCAGCCATATGCAAATCAGTCTTGACCCTGTTCCTTGTGGGAACAGTCCAGCCCAAACTGCCAAACCAGGCCCTCCCTGGACCGGAAACAAGCATCCTGGGACCGGTTTCAGGGCATCACCCTTCTTCAGCCAGGCTAGCTTGAATCCAGTGGTGTGGGGAGCACGGGACCCACGTCTGGGCATACCCTTCGCACTTAGGGCGGCATATGCAAAAGAAACTGAATTTAAGCCTGTGGAAGGATACGTAGAGTCTTTATAACTTTGTTTTCTTCTATGAGCTATAGCAGTTGCAATCATAAACCATTGATCCATGCCATGCTGAATTGCAATTAGGAGTGGGTGCCACTTTCATGCCCCTTCCTTATTGCAATTCGGAGTGGGCCGGTAATCCCATTGTGCAAGACAGAAATGTTATACCAATTTACAAAATGGGTTTCATACATACTCAAAGTCATTTTGAAGTTTCAAACTAAGGGATTTACGTAACATAGGTCTTGTGTTCACAAAATGGCTTGGTACATAAGGCCCTGGGCCACTAGAGTGAGAAAAAAACTGTACATGTCTGGACAGCACAGCACATGGAAAGGAGCAAGAGTAGGGCAGCCTGTCTAGACACTGAGAGAATGTACATAGAGAGCACTGATTAAAGGTTTCTAATTCCTGTTGTTTTTTTGCTTGTGGGTTTTACTTTTCAGATATTTGGAGGACTTTTAAGTTGGCGCTAGAAAAAAATCATCAGCATGAATCTGTTACATTATTTTCAAATATGGCCTTTTGACACTCACTCCCATTAAACTACTGGTTTTAAATACCTCTTATCAAAGGCTTTCAAAGCTTCCCTGTTGTATAGGAAGCCATGCAGTATTTGTTGAGAGTTGGTTAAGTTGGGAGTGTTTGATTTCCAGCTATGATTTAACATTTTCCATACCTTCATTCCTTATCATAAAAACCAGTATTCTGTCGAGCCCACTGGAAAGTGCAAGCTGTTTGTTTGGAAAAGACTTACTGTCAGCTTACCAGATCTTACAAATGTCTAATAGCCCACTCAATGCTTGCCATTGGTTGGCATGATTGTCAGTCTCATTTGCTTGTTTGCAAGTCAATTGGGTTGCCCTATTTTAGTAAACTGGGCTGCTTGCGGATGCCCCCCAACTTTTTGTCCCATTTGAACTGCTAGATGCTGTGGTAATTGATCTGAGAGTGTGCTGCATCCTGCTAAACGAGCCCAGCACCAGTGCTTTCTGACTTAAACTGTAAATGTGAATTGGTACACCCAATTGGCAAGTACTTGTACTCCCCTCTAAGGTCCTAGTATATGGTACCAGTGGTACCCAGGGCAGGGATGTAAAAGGGGTACCAGTGCTGCCGCCATTATGGTGCCACCCTGAATGATCTGAGTAAAAACGAAGTCTGCAGGTCTGCCATATCAGCCCTGCATGAGCAGCTTGCCTGCTCAAGTTCGACCTTGCACACACCATGTGTGATAGGGTCACCTGACTGCATTTAATATATATAAAGTATGGATCCTGTGACACAAGATACAATCAAACCTTGCACTCCTTTCTTTTTCATCAGTGATTAATCCACATATTCATATTGATTCATATTTTCATTTTTCATTTATTGGTAACGAAGATTTTTCAATTTCTTCAAATCTTTCTCATGAATATTTTACTTCATATTCAACAATTCATTATTTGCCCAATGCATTTCAAGCATATAGCCCTTCATCAGGGGTCTTCTTTATATCTGAAAACAGTATAATATGTCATAATTGGTACCAAACAATATCAAATCAAACATAGGTGCTGTTGATGTTACGTGCTTACTATTAGTTCCAGTGCATACATGTAGAAATGTAGATCATGTTTCGTTTCCACCTTATGACCCATGTGGTTGTCTGTCACATAATTCTAGTTGTACCTGCCTATGTCAAGCGTTATCTAATAGATCCTGTTCAATACTTTAGTGTAAACGGGTTCACCTTATACCCCGTGTGATGCTAGTCTAGTTTTTCTCGACATTTAATGCCCGCGGGTGTGTTACCGCCGTAATGTAAACACTAACCTTTAATCTTTGTCAGAGTTCTCTTTGTGCTGCAAAGTGAATAGACCATTATGTTAGGATTTTGTAAAAAACGGGTGTAGCGATGCTAATTTTATAAAGAAAAATGTTCCATACGCATTCTTACCTAGAGTTTGCCAGAATTCACCCTTTCCTTGCTACCGTCGGCGTGCGACGCTCTATGTCTTGCGAATCTATGATCCCTACTCTATATCCACGGTTCCGATCACGTGGGTAACGATGCAGTAAACATCGAAGACGTCTGAACTACCGTGTATGTGAAGAGATGGAAAATGTCTATTCTTCTTTTAAAATGTTCAAGTAACTTTATTGATATCACTTGAGATATATGCATGACGCTTAAACCATCGGTATAAAACATCCGTGTGATGCTGCTGTGGTAATAAAGACTATGTCTAAGATCCTCTCAATATTAAGAGTATGTGAATCCTATGTGCAACTGTGTGTTTTAACCACTTCATGCCCTCACGAAAACGAAACAATTTCATAAATCTATATGTCTTCAAGGTGTACAAATAACATATTGGAAGCAGTGATTGTATCTATGTAAATACATAAACATTACTACTACGTAAACCAAACACCATATTAGATCATTCTGCTATTATTACATATACTTCAAATCTTAATCTATTGCTGTCCATGAGTTTCATAAGAAACAGTTCAAATCCATCCTTTCATTCAATCCCTTAGGATAAAGGGTGCATAAATTATTTATCCAAAAGACTTCCCTTCTCAATAATTGACTGTTATTGTCTCTTCCTGGAAGTATTACCACTTTCTCTAAAATACAGAACTTGAGTTGACTTGCGTTGTGCTTTGCTTCATTAAAGTGTACTGCCACCGTAGATTTTGGGTTGTTCAAACGAATATTGCTTTTATGTTCGATTATCCTTGTTTTGATTTTTCTTTGCGTTTTTCCCACATATGACAAGCCGCACGGGCGTCTTAGCATATAAATAACATTACTTGAATCGCATGTTCCTGATACTTTTAATTTCACTGGTGTACCTTTCGTGGGATGGTTAATTACGTTGTTCTTAATTATAGCTGAATAGTTTCCGCAATTGTAGCATGGTAGAGTTCCTCTGTATTTGCTTTGTTCTTGCTTTGTCGGTTCTTTTATTAATACTTTTAAGTGTTTTGTTCTTTCATATGCGAAGATTGGTTGACTTTCAAATATACCTTTGAAATCTTCCTCTAATGCCAACAGTGGCCAGTGATTCCTAATGGATTTCTTGATTCTGGTGCTGCGTGTTGAAAACTTTGAAAGAAACACCGTTCTTTGTTCATCTTGTTTCTTTTGTTAGCAAATGTTCACGTTGTAATTTGTCAGCCCTTTCTGATGCGGACTCCAAGATGGGTTGGGGATATCCTCTTTTTCTAAACTTCTCCAGTGTTTCTGTTTTGTGTTTTAAATATAGTTCGTTAGTAGATGCAATTCGTTTAATTCTTAAAAGTTGTGAGAAAGGTAAATGCTGCTTGAGTGGAGTTTGATGGAAACTTTTATAATGGAGTAAGTTGTTTCTATCCGTAGTCTTCGTAAATACGTTTGTAATGATAGTTCCTTCTTTATTCGTTATCAGTACATCCAAAAATGATATTTCATCCTTCTGTATCATGAATGTGAACTGTATTCTTTCATTCACCATGTTTAATTGTTGTAATTCATTTCTTAAGCTGTCTTGGCTGTCTTTCCATAATACAAATATATCATCGATATATCTTTTATACAGTATTAAGTTACTGGTCCATTCTTCATTCTTCAATATGTGATCTAACTCGAACCTGTGCATGAACATATTCGCATAGGTAGGTGCCGCACAATTGCCGATAGATGTCCCCGACGCTTGGACAAAATACTTGTCCTTCCATTTGAAATAGCTATGAAATAGCGTAAAATGTAGTAATTCCATCAGGAATATCTTTAACTTTTCTGGTTTGTCTTTATGTATCAAGAAACTTTCCACCGCCGCCATACCTAGGTCATGGGGTATGGATGTATATAGTGATTTTACGTCAATACTTGCCATTATCATATTCCGTGTGAAGTTCATTTTTTCTTCCTCCAATATGTTCAAAAAGTGGGTGGTGTCCTTGATATAAGTGGAAGTATTTTGTACGATGTTTTGTAGGTGTTTATCGATGTATTTACCTACTGGTTCATGTATTGATCCAATGGTTGATACAATGGGTCGTAGTGGAGGGGACGTGGCATGTTTATGTATTTTCGGTGTCATATATATATGTAAGGAATGGTGGGATTATCCTTAATGAGATACTCTTTTTCTTTTTGGCCAATAGTGCCCTGGTCCACAGCTTTTTGAACGATGATGGTTAAAACCTTCGTGAATTCCTTAGTGGGGTCTGTTGTCATTACAGTATATGTATTCCTGTCTTGAACATGTGCCTCCACATTCTGTTCGTAAACGTTTGTGTCCATTATTACTAAGGCTCCATCCTTATCTGCTTGCCTTATAGTGATTGATTGGTTGTTTGCCAAATTTTGTAAGATTTGTCTTTCCTTTTGTGACATGTTTGTATGTTTTGGTCTCGGAAGTTTAAATATGTCTTCAATTTCTGTCATGACCACTTTTTCAAATGCGTCAAGTACTTTATGACTTACTGGAGCTATACATTTTCTCTTAGTTCTTAATCCCATTAATGTGTTTTCCTTAATGTCTGCGATTGCTGTTGGTGTCTCAGTTATATTGCTAAAAAAATGTCGAAGTCTTAATGTTCTTAGGAATTTATACATGCATACTTTCGTTTCCAAAAGGTTTGAATGGTACGTTGGGACATAAGATGATCCTTTTTGTAATGTCTGCAATTCCAAGTTACTTATTTTATATTTGGATATGTTTATTACTAGGTTTTCTGACTCTGCGTATTTTGAGCAACTGATTCGATGTTTAGCTGTGTTTTTGCTCCTCCGGGTTCTATTTGCGGTTCAGGACCTGTCAATAAAAAAGTAGACAAAACCTTTTCTGATGTTATTGCCGATGTGCTTGCAACTATTTTGTCTGTTCTTTGACTGAGTGATTCTGTAGATTGACCTGGTTTCGGTCTTCTATTATCAAATGTAGAACGTCTTTGTTGTGAATCATCTGAAGATGTATCATCCGTTGACTTTTCTGTGTTTGGTCTTTGTTGACGTCTTTTAGCATATATATCTGCCCACGAGTATACTTCCCCTAAACGGTAATCAGTAGTATCTCTTTTGAATTTTCTTAGCTTTCTGTTGTTGATTTCCTTAGTGTATTCTTCCAATTGTATGTTTGTATCTGCCAGTACTTGATCCCATTCGTCTTTAGTTACCAGTTTGTTTAAATCATCTTTTAGTTGATTGACTTCTTTCACTAGGTCTTCTATTAATTTTGCCAGTTCCTCTATAATAAGCAATATTAAGTCTAATGAACATTTGTTCAATATAGCATAACAGCGTTCTGTGAATCTTGCATTGTTTTTACATAAGGTCGATTTGAGCGATATCCGTAATCCCCGAGGAATCCTTTGTGCCTTGTGATATTTTATGAATGTACTTGCATGAAGTTTTTGGTTTACAATTCGTTTTGATATGTATAGCAGTTGTTTAATGTTATCTTCTTTCGATCCTGTACCAGGACATATTTCTTCTGCTTCTTCTATAAGAGAATATATACGATTTGTATCTTCTTCTGTAAATGCTAATGTATCAGCTCGTTGTTCTGTAGTGTGTGCTATGTCCGCAAATTGCATTTCTGTAGGTGCGTGAACCACTTTGCTCAGATACTGAATATACTTCTAAGCAATTGGAGTTAGGTTCCGCACTCAAAGTATATAGTTAGTTAGTTTTGATTATATAAGTTTCTCTAGTTCGGTGGTGCATAGGATGGCAATCCTACTGAGCTGCTGGATTGATGAAATAGTAGATATAGAGTATGGATCCTGTGACACAAGATACAATCCAACCTTGCACTCCTTTCTTTTTCATCGGTGATTAATCCACATATTCATATTGATTCATATTTTCATTTTTCATTTATTGGTAACGAAGATTTTTCAATTTCTTCAAATCTTTCTCATGAATATTTTACTTCATATTCAACAATTCATTATTTGCCCAATGCATTTCAAGCATATAGCCCTTCATCAGGGGTCTTCTTTATATCTGAAAACAGTATATGTCATAATTGGTACAAAACAATATCAAATCAAACATCGGTGCTGTTGATGTTACGTGCTTACTATTAGTTCCAGTGCAAACATGTAGAAATGTAGATCATGTTTCGTTTCCACCTTATGACCCATGTGGTTGTCTGTCACATAATTCTAGTTGTACCTGCCTATGTCAAGCGTTATCTAATATATCCTGTTCAATACTTTCGTGTAAACGGGTTCACCTTATACCCTGTGTGATGCTAGTCTCGTTTTTCTCGACATTTAATGCCCGCGGGTGTGTTACCGCCGTAATGTAAACACTAACCTTTAATCTTTGTCAGCGTTCTCTTTGTGCTGCAAAGTGAATAGACCATTATGTTAGGATTTTGTAAAAAAACGGGTGTAGCGATGCTAATTTTATATAGAAAAATGTTCCATACGCATTCTTACCTAGAGTTTGCCAGAATTCACCCTTTCCTCGCTACCGTCGGCGTGCAACGCTCTATGTCTTGCGACTCTATGATCCCTACTCTATATCCACGGTTCCGATAACGTGGGTAACGATGCAGTAAACATCGAAGACGTCTGAACTTCCGTGTATGTGAAGAGATGGACAATGTCTATTCTTCTTTTAACCTCTTCTGCGCTCATGTAGAGCTGAGCTCGTCATGAGTTGTGCCGCTCGCACGCTGATGACGAGCTCAGCTCTTCATGTAACGCGGCTTTTTGAAAAAAGCCTTGCAGCGCAAAAATAGCGGCCGCACGCATGCGGTTAAAATGTTCAAGTAAATTTATTGACATCACTTGAGATATATGCATGACGTTGAACCATCGGTATAAAACATCCGTGTGATGCTGCCGTGGTAATAAAGACTATGTCTAAGATCCTCTCAATATTAAGAGTATGTGAATCCTATGTGCAACTGTGTATTTTAACCACTTCATGCCCTCACGAAAACGAAACAATTTCATAAACCTATATGTCTTCACGGTGTACAAATAACATATTGGAAGCAGTGATTGCATCTATGTAAATACATAAACATTACTACTACGTAAACCAAATACCATATTAGATCATTCTGCTATTATTACATATACTTCAAATCTGAATCTATTGCTGTCCATGAGTTTCATAAGAAACAGTTCAAATCCATCCTTTCATTCAATCCCTTAGGATAAAGGGTGCATAAATAATTTATCCAGAAGACTTCCCTTCTCAATAATTGACTGTTATTGTCTCTTCCTGGAAGTATTACCACTTTCTCCAAAATACAGAACTTGAGCTGACTTGCGTTGTGCTTTGCTTCATTAAAGTGTACTGCCACCGTAGATTTTGGGTTGTTCAAACGAATATTGCTTTTATGTTCGATTATCCTTGCTTTGATTTTTCTTTGCCTTTTTCCCACATATGACAAGCCGCACGGGCGTCTTAGCATATAAATAACATTACTTGAATCGCATGTTCTTGATACTTTTAATTTCACTGGTGTACCTTTCATGGGATGGTTAATTACGTTGTTCTTAATTATAGCTGAACAGTTTCCGCAATTGTAGCATGGTAGAGTTCCTCTGTATTTGCTTTGTTCTTGCTTTGTCGATTCTTTTATTAATTCTTTTAAGTTTTTTGTTCTTTCATATGCGAAGATTGGTTGACTTTCAAATATACCTTTGAAATCTTCCTCTAATGCCAACAGTGGCCAGTGATTCCTAATGGATTTCTTGATTCTGGTGCTGCGTGTTGAAAACTTTGAAACAAACACCGTTCTTTGTTCATCTTGTTTCTTTTTGGGTGTTAGCAAATGTTCACGTTGTAATTTGTCAGCCCTTTCTGATGCGGACTCCAAGATGGGTTGGGGATATCCTCTTTTTCTAAACTTCTCCAGTGTTTCTGTTTTGTGTTTTAAATATAGTTCGTTAGTAGATGCAATTCGTTTAATTCTGAAAAGTTGTTAGAAAGGTAAATCCTGCTTGAGTGGAGTTTGATGGAAACTTTTATAATGGTGTAAGTTGTTTCTATCCGTAGTCTTCGTAAAAACGTTTGTAATGATAGTTCCTTCTTTATTCGTTATCAGTACATCCAAAAATGATATTTCATCCTTCTGTCCGTGAATGTGAACTGTGTTCTTTCATTCACCATGTTTAATTGTTGTAATTCATTTCTTAAGCTGTCTTGGCTGCCTTTCCATAATACAAATATATCATCGATATATCTTTTATACAGTATTAAGTTACTGGTCCATTCTTCATTCTTCAATATGTGATCTAACTCGAACCTGTGCATGAACATATTCGCATAGGTAGGTGCCGCACAATTGCCCATAGATGTCCCCGACGCTTGGACAAAATACTTGTCGTTCCATTTGAAATAGCTATGAAATAGCGTAAAATGTAGTAATTCCATCAGGAATATCTTCAGCTCTTCTGGTTTGTCTTCATGTATCAAGAAACTTTCCAGCGCCGCCATACCTAGGTCATGGGGTATGGATGTATATAGTGATTTTACGTCAATACTTGCCATTATAGAGTCGCAAGACATAGAGCGTCGCACGCCGACGGTAGCGAGGAAAGGGTGAATTCTGTCAGACTCTAGGTAAGAATGCGTATGGAACATTTTTCTATATAAAATTAGCATCGCTACACCCGTTTTTTTACAAAATCCTAACATAATGGTCTATTCACTTTGCAGCACAAAGAGAACGCTGACAAAGATTAAAGGTTAGTGTTTACATTACGGCGGTAACACAACCGTGGGCATTAAATGTCGAGAAAAACGAGACTAGCATCACACGGGGTATAAGGTGAACCCGTTTACACGAAAGTATTGAACAGGATATATTAGATAACGCTTGACATAGGCAGGTACAACTAGAATTATGTGACAGACAACCACATGGGTCATAAGGTGGAAACGAAACATGATCTACATTTCTACATGTATGCACTGGAACTAATAGTAAGCATGTAACATCAACAGCACCTATGTTTGATATGATATTGTTTGGTACCAATTATGACATATTATACTGTTTTCAGATATAAAGAAGACCCCTGATGAAGGGCTATATGCTTGAAATGCATTGGGCAAATAATGAACTGTTGAATATGAAGTAAAATATTCATGAGAAAGATTTGAAGAAATTGAAAAATCTTCGTTACCAATAAATGAAAAATGAAAATATGAATCAATATGAATATGTGGATTAATCACCGATGAAAAAGAAAGGAGTGCAAGGTTGGATTGTATCTTGTCACAGGATCCATACTCTATATGTACTATTTCATCAATCCAGCGGCTCAGTAGGATTGCCATCCTATGCACCACCGAACTAGAGAAACGTATATAATCAAAACTAACTAACTATATACTTTGAGTGCGAAACCTAACCCCAATTGGTTAGAAGTGCATTTAATATATGTCAGGCACCACTAAGGTTGGCCTCCTACAGCCCTGGAGGTAGGGTGCATTATACTATATGTGCAGAAATATATTTGCAAGTATATATCGCCCAGTAGTAGCATTCTAAACGTAATTCTACCACAAGTGACAAGCAGTCCATAGGATAACATGGACTGGCATGTGGGCGTTACCTATATGTCCAGCTCCATGATGGCACAGCCAATTTCTTTCATGTTTGGTGTCCAACACCATGCTTTTTAACCCCTGACACGAGGGCGGTGCCAAGTTCTAACCAGCATGTACCTAGTTGCCACTTTAGACAGTGTCCACCAAGTTAACCCAGTGTTCTCGTACTTTGGCAGGCTTATTTGAAGGTTTGCCGCCAAGACAGAAGTCTGACCTCATTCTGAAACAAAAGGGCTGTGTGAGCAGGAGGTGACACCTCTGCCCATGAAGAACAGCTAGTCATTACACCAATGAGGCGGTGAGCCTCAAAGGTTTCACTGGCACCACTGGAAAAATGAGCTTGTCCACCACTCGAGGACAAAGCCTCCCCCTGGCCCAGGCACTTATTTTGTGGACAGGTAGGAAATTAACTATGCAGGAGGTGTCCACCACCACAAGGCTGACCACACCTCCAGGCTTTTCCATCTGAGGTGTACAGTCGAGGATGGTGTTGGCCATCTTTAATTTTGGTTAGAAATCAGGTTCTAACTAGTTTTAGTGACATACACCCACAGGATTTTATCACTATGGGGGTGGATTAGCTGCAGGACTATATGCCCATTGGCTACTAGTCCTCACACCCATTAATACCCCCTAAATCCAGGATTTAAGCGGCATCCCAGACACTAGAGCCTCAGATTCGGTATGATACTATGAAGAGACCCCTTTCCACGACAAGGCAGCACTCCATGAAGATAGGTGCTAAGCTCTGCACTTGTGGCAGCCACCCTGCACCCACTGGATTGTGACTCAACCAAGGCATACTGGTTCCACAAGGAAGGTGAATCCCTTCGTAAACTCCAGACTTCACAAGAACTCCCTTGGGATAGCGGAACTAGTCCCCTGCAGTCATCAGACACAAACCTCAAAGTCCACGACCTTGAAGTCTTGCCCCCAAGCCGCCCGGTATGGCCGCTCAAAGTTGTAGTGCAGGAGGTTTCTGGGAACTGTAGTCCCAACCCTCAATTAGGCTCAGCTTTCTACAATGTTCCTCTGATCCTCTGGATAAAGATTTCCTCAACTGGGGTGCTTGCAGTTACCAAGGCTTGCTGGTGGTCAATCCAACTACTGCCTGCTTTATTCGAGGTTTCAAGAGAAGAGATTTAACTGTTTGAATGACCAACAACTCCTGAGGCTCCATTTGTTTTTACTCTCTCTTGGCACACCTTCCAGCTTCTCTGTCCTTTGATTCGGTTCAGCACCAGGGATAGCCATGAGCACCTCTGCACCGTGTCCCCCGATCTAGGTAGATCAGATCTACCTGGAGACTCCAGGTCCAGGGCTAGCTCTATGCTTTAATTCTAAATGGTTTTGCTCAACTCACCCTTAACCGCATGTGCGCTAGCGGTTTTCCCGCTGTGCGCTGCGTTTTTTAAAAAAAGCGTTACATGACGAGCTCAGCTCGTCATGAGCGTACGAGCGTCGTCACTCATGACGAGCTGAGCTCGTCATGAGCGCGGAAGGGGTTAATGTACCTTTTTTGCTAAGGTAACCATTTCAACACCGCAAGACTGATTGACAGCTCCGTTTCACTGCTGAAAGTGCACCTCTGCACCACGCTCCCCTTGAGCCTGGTAAAATTGTCCTAGCTGTTGTGAACTGGTCTGAGGACTCCCAAGACCTTAACTCTGAGTTGGTTCCGTTGAACTCACCCTCTAAAGTATCAATTGCATATATGTATTTAATTCCCATTGACCTATATGTTAATGTTTTCACATCGCAAAGTATTGATTTATTAATTACTTGATAAATTGGTAACTCTGAATATACTGTATGTATTGAACTCATTTTGGCGTCTAAAAATATATAAAATCTAAGCTATTTTTTATAAATTGGTGTTGGATTTCTCTTGAGTTTTAACAATTATTTATTGTCCATGTTGGTGACGTGAATTGCTTAGCACGTTCCGGTGCTCTTTGCCACTCTACCAGGACTGAGAGAAGGTGTACTGAGAGAGTACCCAAGGTCCATCTTGTCTATTGTGCTAGTATTACATGGTTAGGAGCCCCTGCCAAACCACATAATACTTTCACCTTGCAACACTTGTCCATCATGTGCCTTTTCCTCCCCTGGAGCAAAACCACTTGTGTCCTGCCACTGCTCACTTTTAGGAAACTATTGTTTTCCTGTTGCTTAAGCACTTCACAAGAATGCATGTCCAGCTGTCTGACTCATCTTCTTCTCTTCTTCCCTTGTGTTTCTCCACCATCTTGTATTGCTCTCTTTAGTTTCTTTTTGTATAAGTACTCCATGAGCATGCGTTTTCTAGTTGTCTCCCTTGTGTGCTTCTCTCTGCCTCCCATGTTGCTCTCAATCCACCGTGTGCTTCTCTACCTCCACCCAGTTCTCTGTTTTGCTCTCTCTCTCATAAATGTTGTCCTCGCCCAGTTGTGCTTGCACCTAGTCCTCCTTCTGCTAGTTTTTCCCTTCCGTCCTCCCAGCTACTCCTACATCACATCCCACCCAGGGCTCCCAACACCCATGGACTTTTTATTGTTTAATTAGCACTATTTTGCCATGAAACTTAATTTTTTGTATTTACTACTCAAAGTTACATCTTCCATTTTGGATCGGTAAGAAAAAAAAAGCAAATGGAACCCACGGCATTCTGCTGACGTGTATGAATTCTGATGTATGCATGTGGCAGTGGAATTATATGACCTTGTTTGTACCTTGTTTTTATTATTTTGACAGTGTAACACAGCATCCCGATGCTGTACAGCACCACCAAAAAGCAATTGGTATAGTCATTAAGTCCCTGAGGCAAGTCCTAGTAGCTTTGCTATTGCTTCTTTAATATACAAATTGCAATCACAGTTTTTCAATCTTCTTCTTGCTGTTAACAATAGATAGGAGTTTCTACGATTCAGTCTAATGGTACTCAATGTGTCCTCCTTAGATTGAAAAAAGTGTGGGTTTACCGTGCTGAGATTACAATTTATAACTTGCAGCTCACACGTAGATCTCGGAAGCGTGAGATTCTTTTACACAGCTTTCTTACAGGATATTCAATCTTGTATCTTGAAGACCACTATTAGAATACCAAAATATTTATAGTCACATGATCTCAATGTATTAACCTCTGCAGTTGTTGCATAATAAACAGGCTTTTACTAGCAATGATGAAATTCATACAATTGTTGTAGCTGGATCCTTGCATTAACTCTTCTGAAAATTACCTGTAATATGCTATGGTATTTACTTTGAATTTGCTCAGGGCACCGATGATTTTATATGTTCTTGTAATCTTTTAATACCTCAAGCATGTTTTTCTGCTTCTTTGGCATTGCACACACTGTACTAGAAAGAACACCTAATTATAAGTTTGCCTCGCCTTGTCGTTGGTTGGTGCAGGGCCAATCTGGAGAACCGAAAGCATCCCTGGCAAAATTGCTCAAATCTGCCAGCTCCCTTCCTCTCCTCCTCCCTCGATTTCATTTCTCTCTTCTGCCGCTCTGATCTCTTTTTCTCCACCATCCCCATCTCTCTCTGTTGAAGTCCTCCTGTGTCTTCTGCAGTTAACGTCGGAACTGAAGCAAACTTAGGCTTTCAAAACAAGCCTCTAGTGTGCCTTGCATATGCCTCGCATCAAAAAATAGGCTGAAATGGCCTTGGGAGGGGGGGGGCACCTCTAATCCCCTTACGTAATGTGGCCTTGGGGGTGGGCATACCATGGCCTATGATGATTCGGCGAGGGGGGTCGCACGCCTCGCCCCTTGAATAAAACAATGTGGCCCGAGGGGTGTGCTCCCCAGGGTATATAACTGAAGAATGCGGCCCCGGCCAGCATTTATTTTTCTATCCTGTGAGAGTCCTGTGGGACAGCAGCAAAAATTGATGATGTTTTTAGTATTTTGGCCCCATGGGGTCTAGGGGTCAGAGTATCCCTACCCTTCCCTCTTATATTACTGTTTTTTAACTTCAGTACAAGGGACTAACTCTTCGAGTCCTGTAATGGCTGTCAGCAAAGGTTTTCTGATGCTACTGACAGCCAACCAAATTTATCGCTCCCGCTGGAGTCTGACTCCCACTGGAGAGAATTGGCCGAAGAAAAAAGCTCCCTGGGTCAATCAGAATGCTTCATATTTAAATCGGCACTTCCACTATTGTCTCATGAGCCTCTCGCTGGCCTAACCGTTCAGATGTACAAATACTTTTACCCTTAATTTATAACAACCTACTGAATGGATATACACCAAATCAAAAAACGCACAGTCTGTGGACCAAGATCTAGCTCAGTGCCAAATTTGATGTAATTCCATTCATCAGTTTTTGCTGTAACCCTTCTTAAAGAAGTTCTTTGGAAAATGCATGGGTCTTTTGTGTTCTGGGACCTTCTTGGTCCCTGCTTGACAGATCCCCCAGAAACTTTACATGCGTAAACTAGCCAATATGTAGTATCTTTTTAGAAAGTCTAATGGAGATGTGTCAAAGGGGGACAAAGTTATTAGCAACACAAAACATGCTTTTACTATGCAACAGCTGACCTAACTGTAACTACCCAGTGGCGACCGCCACTCTGTAGTTATTGCTAAATCTGCAGGGGCCGAGAAAAAGGGGTGTCCCAAAATGCAAGGCCTCCATGCATTTTACATAGACTTTTTTAGTACACGATAGCACAAAAACTGCTGAACCGAATTCCACCAAATATGGCAAGAATGTATATATAGGTCCACAAAGTGCATTTCTGTGTGATTGGTGTAAATCCATTCATTAGTTTTTGAGAAATTAAGGATCAAACCATTTGTATATCTGGACAGTTGATTTCGAGGGACTCTCCTGAGAGCCCCTCAAACTCAATTAAAAAAAATAGAGCATTCTGATTGGCCTAGCTGGATTTTTTTCCCTTGGGCCTCATCGATCCTACAGGAGTGCAATCCAGTGGGAGCGAGCCCTCTGAATGGCTGGCAACAACATGAAAGAAAATGTTGCTGCAGCCATTACAGGACTCAAGGACTTAATCTCCTGTCCTGAGATTGCTTTATGTAAAAGATACAAGTGACAGAGTAGGGATACCCAACTCTAGTAGCCCTTGTGGGGGAGGTCCCAGAGAGATCCTCCGGGGCCAAAATAATTAAAAAAAAATTTTTATGCTTCATTCCTCAAGACTGAGGGCATAAAAAAAAAGCAAATCGCCCACCTGCAATGTTTTCCTTTTAGCAATTTGACTCCCAGGGTGGTCCAGGTTTGAAAAAACCACTGAAATTCACCAGATACAGTTATCTCTAGTAACTATAACATGTGCCCTAAAGTAACTATAACTCGTGCCCTTGCCATTCACAGCTAATTACCCCACATATTGCATCTCCCATGGCATGTTCTTATAACATTATTGTTACATTTCTGCTACATTTGTAATGACATAATAGATGACAAAGCTGTGCATGGCGAGGGCACGAGGGCATTTTTCTTAGTTTAAAAAGCATTATGTTGTCACTGAAATTTCAAACCAACTATAACATTAATATATAATATATTAATACATTAATATTTGTATTGCTTTATGGTTGTATATATGTTTGTATATATATGCATGTATGTGTGAATGGCTTTTTTTTGTATTGCGTAAACCTAGCCGTAAGGTTGTGGAGCACTGTGCAACATCAAAAGCAAACATACAGTCAACAAGTAGCTGTTTTCTGAGAGCAGAACTGGCCTAATACTTGGTGTGATGCAGTGTTCTGGAGAGAGGTGCGTCTTCAGCAGTTTGCTAAATTGGAGCAGGCTTGATGAGTTCCTGATGGATACTGGGATGTCGTTCAGGGGAAGGCGCGTTGCATTGTTTTTTCAGTCTTGCACTTTTTTGTTTCCAGTCCAAGGTATCCTGGCTGAAAATGTGAAGGACTCAATGTTTCCCTTCAAGACCTATCCTGACCCAGAAGCATGCACATGTGATGCAATTATGAATATTGAGGGCTACTAGGCTCAAGGCATTTGGTGACATAGCATGCATGCATTTATGTTGGAAAACCTCACTTAATTGGTCACCAATTTTGGGGGCAGAAATCATAGCAACTGGATGCACTAAAAATTGTTTAATAAATAAAACACCCACAGACTATAGGCCATGAATGATTTTAGAGAGTACTCCTGCTCCTAAGCTACTGTGGTGGAAGGTGAAACGAAGAAAGCATCAGGTTGCAAAAAATATGCTGCTTGTATTGCGACCTGGTTATGAAGGGGAATTTAATTCCATGTACTAGAAAATTCTGTAATCTCTCCTGATAGTAATCAGGCAGCTATGACTGCTGAAACAAAGGCCTCAAACACTGTTAAAGAAAAATTACCCTCACTACTAGATGCTGGGCGAACCAGGCAGAGTTTGGGATGCTTGAGGAACAGCAATGACAACCATTTCATCAAGGTTTCTTTTATTTTATTAAACGTATTTATTTATTTGTTTGTTTGTTTGTTTGTTTATATATTTCTATATAACTCACTCAGCCCTTGGGCATCAGTGCGCTGTATATGCAACAAGAGAAGATATGCTTTAATTTACATCAAACTGGGTGGAAGAAAAACAGTTTACAAAATGAAAACAAAAGGGCAAAGATAAGTTAGGTTGGTACCAGAATGGGCCATGATAGGCCACGGATCTGAGAAAGGGGAGGATTAGTGGTTTGAAGTTGGGAGAAGAGAAAGAATCAAGGTAAATGTAGGAAGCAAGAATGGGATGGGCAGTTTCGAGAGGACAGGAAAAAGTGTACAGCATCAGTAAAGAAGTAGGTAATTCATGTTAATGGAAGGAAAACAAAAAGGAAAGTGAGGCCAAACTGTGAATGCAGTGGTGAATCTAGTTATTTTTTGGGCCAAGACTGGTGGTTTTCCAACCAACACAGACAAGCATACCCAACATTTTAGGTGAGAATAGACAGAGCACATGTAGATCATTGTTCTGTACCGGGACACAGTTTAACCCTTCCACCTTCTTACCCACTGTTTCCTAATACTGATCTCCTAGAGGAATGCACATGGAATCTCTCATGGACATGCAATGAAGTCTGTCTTGACCCTTCCTATCTTCTCAAGTCAAAAGCACTCCCCCAAGAGCTGTAGTCAGTTTTCGCTCTATTAATCCAGCTTTGATGCCCATCCTTGTGTCATAAGGAAGGAGAACACCCCCTGCCAAGGACAGTGTCAGGTTCTCTCTGTTGCTGGCAGCTAGCAGGGTATCCGTGTTATTTTCAAGGAGCAGGCATTAAGCGGTAGACTCATGCCGGCATTCCTGCCTGTGTAAGAACGAATTAAGATCCATGCACTTTCATTCTTCTAATTGAATATTTTAGTCTTTAATTGTATGTTTTTATCTGTGTATTTTTTATGATCTGCTTTTGGAAGATCGAATAAAGATTAAAGAAAGTGTAAGAAAGTCTTATGACTGTGACATCTGAGACTGATTTATCTATTTTTTTCCTAAGTGTTTGAATATTTTTATTGGCTTACCGTCAGCAATTTGGTAAACTTCAAATGAAACAGTTACAGTAGTGATACATATTTTCAACAAAGTCAGATAGTTGTTACAAGCAAAGATAGCCTAGCACATGTTGAACAAATAACAAAGGGAGGAAATATATATGAATCACTCAACCCTGCTTCTAACTCTGTTGCAGTCATATAAGAATAGTCAACCACAGCAAATAAAGGTTCTACTCACAGTTCACAGGGGTGGCCACTGGGTGGGGGAAATAGAGTAAACTGACATTGCTTATAGAATGTGCGTTCTCTCCACAGCCGGAAGGGAAGTCAGCATTGAGTAAGGCTCAATGAAGGAATGTACCCCAAATGTCCATAAAAAACTGAACTTGATCATTCAACTGATAGATCAGGTGTTCATGGGTCGCCTTCGTAGTCATGCCTTCCAAGCACATGTCCAGGGTGGGTGTCGTAGGCTTCATCCACTGACGTAGGGGGCATATTGTCGCTACCACTCGGGCAGAGTCCATCAATCGTTTCTTGTGATGATTTAGTCCGGGTACATCTTCAGGGTCATGCAGAATGGCACGAGCCGCCAAGGTGGCACTGATGTGCCCAACATGTACTTAACATGGCAGATCACATGTTGTGCAGCACAGTAGAAGCTAAAGGGTCTATGCAACGTATGTAATTATTAGTAAATATTAATTTTGTACTGTAAGCCCTATTGCTGCCAGCTGGCATATGAAGAAAACAAAGAAATAACAACCCGCGATGCAGCACAGGCGTGATTCAAGTCACAGATTAGATTCGTGCAGCCTGGGCTTATATAAAAAAATAACTGCTTTTGCTTGGCACTCTTTCAAACTTGCTCCTGGCAGGGCAAGAGGATATAAATACATCTCTTGACATGCAGTCCCACGTCCAAGCTGTAACCAAACCCAGTTTTGTGGGCGGTCTACCAGCGTCCGTATTTGACACCATCTTGGCACGTGGTTCCAGGCCTGACTGTCTTCAAGCTCAAGTGCCTGTCGTGCTCGGCCTGCTGATGTGAAAAACCTGAACATGCTATTTCCATGCAACTAATGACCTTGGCCAAGCATAAATAGTTCCAGAGATCAGAGCACCTGGGGACACTCCTTTTTATGTATCTTTAGTTCAATAATTTTATATGAGCTACTTATTATTATTTTGAGTGTTATATAGCACTGTCTAGACCCAAAGGTATAAGAGCGCTTTACCGGTTATGCGAAGACCAAAAGAAAAAAACATACAATACAGCATTGAGGTAATCAACAGTCAAGTAAGAAGAGGGTATAACAATACAGTGTAGAGGCAACAAGGTGTGTTTCTTGCCGCAGGGGGCAGTAGAGCACTGTGTATAGCAGAAAGTTACATAGTCAGCATGTGACGATAAAAAGACATGCAGGCATTCTTGCAGTGAGCACTCAGGACCCTAAATGCATGCAAATAAGTGGACATAGTGTGTGAGGGCAGAAAGATTGCGAGGAGGTGGTGATTTGAGATGCCTCATGAATTGCACCAATGCAGAAACAAGTCTGAGGTGCAAAGGGAGGCCATTCCAAACTCTTGGTTAATTTGCTGAAACTGCCTATAAGTATGTGCATTCTAATTGAGTCTTTTGGATATTCAGTCCAGCCAGGGATGCACTCCTAGCAGTGGGTTCGCAACTATACACGCTGACACATATTTATCACTTTTTCATGCAGCGCAACGCAGCAAGCTCCCTTCCTGCACTGCACTGCGTGAAAGGGCAGGAATCTTTAACATTATACAGTGCATTCCTGTCCTTTGCTAGCACTGGCCCACTTTTTGCTGCCTAGCGCCAATGCAGGCACTCTTGCGTCATGGTGCAAGGGTGCCCTCGTTGTAGGCAGGATTGTCTTCCTGCACAAAACAATTCTCTGGCATTTTCAAGAGGAAAAAATGAGGAGAAAGAAAGATTTCTCTTATTGTTACGTCTCACCTGGGGAGGCGTAGCATTTTGATTAATTTACAGGTCTAGCACTAATGGTAAATCTGGGAATGCGCCAAAATCCATCGCTGGGTATGTGTGAACACCTACGCTCCACCCATGAAATGGATGTATGTCGTTAGCACGCATGCTTTTACAACGCATGCCTTTACCACGCAACTTTTACAACGCAAGTCGTTACAACGACTTGCGTTGGGGGGCGCTGGATAGTTAATAGTTTAATTTACTATTACAACTCCAGTCCCCGTGGATAGTAGGGAAGGTGTTGCATAGTAAATTAAACTATTCCCTATCCTAGAGCGCCCCCCAGCGCAAGTCGTTGTAACGACTTGCGTTGTAAAAGTTGCGTGGTAAAGGTAGTTTGTTGTAAAAGTTGCATTGTAAATGCTGTTCACCCCATGAAACACCTCCCTGGGGCAGAGTATTAAAAGGCAGTGCAAATCACTGCCTTGCATTACTCTAGATTTATCAAGTCATGCAGGGCCAAACAAGGTGGACATGCGTGGCTTCATAAATCTCACTTAGGTTTTGCATCGCCCTTGCGCACCTTTGCAAGGGCGAAGCAAAACCTGGATAAATCTGGCCCGCCTCAAGGTTCTCCCAAGTGGAGTGATGGAAAATCCCACAACAGACTTTGAAGGGGATTCTGGCAGGAAGAGGGACCACATAGATCTTTTTAGCTACGAGACATGGGATCCAACTAGCTTTAAATTGGTGATTAATGATGCCATTGAGTAAGGCTCTCCCTCTGTCATTGTTTGATAACATGAGGACTTGGTTTGTGGGGTCGAAGTGTGTAATGGGGAGTAAGGGTTTGATATGACACAAATATATAAGCTGGAATGGTACTTTTTGTACTTTTTTCTTGATATGGTCCTTGGGTATACAGGGGTCAATGAGAAAGTGCAACAATATAGCGGAGGATGATGTGGGGAAATGCCATCCAATGTTGGGGCACTCATGCAGAAGATCCTCTTTTCTTCACATTTCCTACCTGTCCAATTTTTCATAAAGTTCTAATCAAATTTTGTATAGAGCATGGTCATGTATTCCCGGTTGCTCCATCATGGCTCAGAAAGCTTTGGGTTCCCATGCTATGGAAAATGGTGGTCAGTCCACATTGAAATCTACTGTGTGCTGTCTCCTCTACATTGGCTTGCCCTCCCTCTGTCCTACTGCATCTACACTTGGCTGTATAGCTACAGAAAAGCTAGGTTTTTGTAGTTTAGGAATGTCCCCCAAGTGGTCACTGATGTCCAAACATTTGGTTGATATTCAGCTATTGATTCTTACAATAAACATTGGGCACCTTTTTCCAACCGGAGTCATTTTTATAAAAGTTTATCTCTATCATGTGGCCCATTGAAATATCTAGACTTTTTGCAAGAAGGGTTTTCTATGGGTCTGTCTGTCTTTACCCTTAGATGCCATTTTGAGGATTCCAGGGCTTTCCTTTTTAGGTTTGATTTAGATCCTTTCATTTAAAAAATGTTTCCCTTCAAAGACAGAAGGTGAGATTATTAATTCCTTCCTGGCGTCTTCCTTTGGCCTTGAAGGCTTTCCAGTTGGACGACAAGACCAATGTTAAGGTCCTTTCTGCTAAAATGTTTTTTCTTGGTGGTAATTACCTCGGATGGAACAATAGGTGACATCAAAATATTGCTATTCTCGATATCTAAGGTGTGCTGAGCAGTTAGTTGGGCTACTCGAGATAGATTTGTTAAACATTACAGACTTCGACCCAGATCACAAACAAGGCGCGGAACACAGCGCAGCAGCCAAAATTGCTGCGCTGTATTGCGTGACAGGGAAGGAGCAAGAGAGCGCCATATCTACAGATATGTGGCTCTCTACTCCCCTCTCCATAGCGCCAGTGCTGATTTCAGGTGCTGTGCGCCAAGCACACACCTTAGCGACGTAGCGCTAGAGTGCGTGCCTGAATCTCACATAGGTTTTGTACAGGGAGTGTACCCTTCCTGTACAAAATACCATGCTTAGGCATACTTTCGAACTTTTCCTACTTTGTATGCGTGCTGCACTGTGCAGCCCGCATGCAAAGTTGGAAAAGAAAGGAAAAATGAAAACATTTCTCCTCTTAAAGCCTCCTTTTAAATGGTGATAGACACTGTCTATAATTGTTTGGAGATAGGGTTTTGCATCAAAAGGCTTGGGTGGTAGCATGGGATCGCCCATATACCACCCATGTATGCCCCCTTGGAGCTAAGTAATGCAAAGCAGTGCTTCACGCTGCTTTGTGTTACTTTCAGGGTGCTTTCCAGTGCAAAACATGTTTCAAACTGGAAAGTAAATTAGAAAAAAATATTTTGAGCTGGTTAGCATCTCTTTTGTGATGCTAACCCAGTGCAAAATGTTAGTAAATCTACCCCTTCAAATGTTAAATACTGATGCGATGATAGGTCCTGCAGTTTTGGGAGCAGTGAATGCATGGATGTATGTTAATTTATTGTTCCAGCATCGGTTGCTTGTCTGTTTCTATTTATTAATGTCTCTTTCTTGCTGGTTATATACTCAAACCTTAGGACTGGGACCAGGAAGTGTTAGGAGTGGCAATGCCATGTTTACCTACTGTTAGTCTTCACTATGATGAGTATACTCATCCCTATCTCTGCCCTACTTCTCTCCCTCTCTCACTTAGAGTGGGGGAGGCATTGATGTGTTTGCTTAGAAAATGTTTAGGTTGAAACTCTTTCTTATCTGTTTGCTAAGATATGCAGGCATTTCAAAAAGTCAAAATATACCACAGTATCTCAGGGCCAGCATATTGTCACGTTTGCCCCTCTCTCACAGTCCACGGTTGTCTATTTTAACCCCTTGGCTGCTGGGGCTATTCCTCTGCTGTGCTGGGGGTGGGAGGCGCGCACAGCGCCCCCATGCTCATGACGAGCTCAGCTCGTCATGAGCCACGGTGCTCCGGTGCTCATGACGAGCTGAGCTCGTCATGACCACGCCCGTTTAATGTAACGCTCAGCACAGCAGGGGATCTAGCCGAGCGTGCGAGCGTTCCACAGGCCATGACGAGCTCGTCATGAGCACCGGAGCACCGTGGCTCATGACGAGCTGAGCTCGTCATGGGCATGGGAGGGGTTAATGACAAGAATTACCTCCAGTGTGCTAGCAGCAGCATTTTGTCACAGTGCCCGATAATCTAATAAAAGTATGTGGGGTATGCAGTTCCTCAAGCAGAATGAGTGTCTATCTGGGTCAATGACTATTCTGTAGGGCACACAGTGTGCGTGACCCTGCAAAAATCAAATGCCCTCACACACCTGGATAGGTGTCATGCTTCATAATAGGCCCTATGATGAAGCATGATACCTATCCAGGTGTGTGAGAGCATTTGATTCTTGCAGGGTCACAGCTCACAAGGCAATTTACGGTTTGGCACCCGCCTACATAAAAGATCGCTTGGTGGTGTACAGTCCAATGAGAACTCTTAGATCTTCAGGTTCTCAGTTATTGGTCTGTCCCCGGTACAAACTTGTAACCAAGGGAGGGAGAGCCTTCTCTGTGTTAGTCCCTCAGCTATGGAACACACTACCTGAGACGCTGCGCAGGGAAGGGAATCTCCTACGGTTTAGAAAGGTGCTAAAAACACTGCTGTTCAGAAGAATTATGAGGGCTATATAGGCTAGTGGATGCCTTTTTATTCTGTGATTGTCGAGTTATTGTTCTTACCATCGATTTCCGAGCGCCTAGAGACCTGCAGGTGATTGGGCGCGATACAAATCACAAATAACAATAACAATAACACTGTGTACCCTACATAATAGTTGCGGACCCACATAGAAGATACTCGTTCTTCCTTAGGAACTCCATACCCCACATACATTCATCAGATTATTTGGAGCACGTATGCTGCACCTTGATGCACTCTCAGTCCCTCCCTTTGTTGGACAGTGCCCGATATGCCAGGAATTACTTTTACTATGCCAATATCAGTACTTTACCATGGATGCCCATTATGCCAAGAATGATCTCCAGTATGCCAGTGCCAGTATTTTGTCCCTGGTGCCTTTCATGCTAAAAATTCTCTGCAGTATACCAGCACTAGTATTTTGTCCTGGGTGCCTCTTCAAGACGGAAATTCCCTTCAGTATGACAGAGGCAACAGCAGACTCACAAGGATAAAACCACATTCTTACTCATGCTCACTTACAGTCACTCATTCACACTCATTCACACTCAGAATCACTTTTACCCATTCATTCTCTTGCAGTCCTCCTTACTCTCACTCAGTTATTCACACTCACTCTAACTCATACTTTCTCACTCACTCACTTGTACTCACTCTTATTTTCACTCCCTCATTCTTAATCACTGTCATTTATTTTCACTCACTTGGACTCACTCAATCTTCGTCAAAGTTACACTCACTATCACTCACACTCATTCTCACTCACACAAACAATCCCTCATACTCCATCTTACTCATTCATACTCACTCATTCTCACTGACAATCTCACTGATTCTCACTCACTATGTGCCACTCTCTCACACATGCTAAACATACATGCTCAAGTCAAAATACATCATCTCTCTCTCACACATAAACACATTCTTACAGGAAGCACACACACAAACATTAATATAAAAGCATTTTTAATGTACTTCAGCTGCCAGCTAATTGTGGGCCAATTTGTATTACAGAGATTGTTTTTTGACTCTCGGACGGCGGATCGGCAAGTCGAACGCCGAGTGCTTTTCTAACCCGTTGGTGACCCGGGGAGCTGTAGTCTCAGAGGTATTTCCTGTTGACTTGACTGAGGTCGTGAGACACGCCTAGGTGTTTGTTTAAATACACACCTTTGAAATAATCTGCGCTGCTAAACCTGAAATTTAATATTTTTTAAGGAGAGTTTGAACTGTCTGGCCTTTAGGAGGAGATTGTTCGCATCCCTCTGGGTAGTGTCCCCCCACTTCCTTGGGGGGGGCCGCCTTTACTCCATCCTTCAGTACCCGCGTCCTGATGAAGCCATAAGATACCATTGGCGGGAACGTGACCGCGACTGCGTCGACAGATAATTGATTGTATTCGTTCTATCCCTTGTTTTTCTTTTTGTTTAGGGTACATAGTTGTGTGTATATATTTTGTATATATTGTAATTACCAATTTTGATTACTGTTTATAGTCTGGTCACCCCCTTTTCTGTGATTCATCATATTGTCCTTCTCAAAAATTATTCATTTATTGCTGAAAAAAATATTGAAGAAAACAGGTTAATAAATTGTTTCCTGTTTTGAAATAGCTTTTGCTTTATTTGTCCCTTAGTACCTTTTTGTCTACTTCCTCATCTTTGTGATGCTCCTTGCCCAGGTATGGGAGGGTAATTTGGGCAGAACCCCTTTTCTTTACGTACAATTTGTATTACACACACATTGAAAAAAGAGTAATATTCTCTATTAGTATAATGGAAAAATGGACAGAAAATAATGAGGCTCAAGCCACGATGCTCAATAGGGCAATCAGCCCCTGTGTTCTCAATACTGATTTTGCCACCTCTGAGGACAGGGATTGCACAGGCAGTGCCCGGGGTTGTAAGGGGCAAGCCTAGGACCGCAGTGTGATCCCTGGTGGCCCTTAAATGAGATCCATGGAAGACCAATGGTGATACAGAGCTAAGAAATTATGATTGTTTGAAATCAGTGGGAAATTACATTCGGGAGTTAGTTGAAGACCCCACCTACATGTATTTTTTGTCTGCACAGGGAAGATATATTCTCTGTCGAAATGCCCTTTCCATCACCTCTCCACCATTAAATACACGGATGTTTTACCTCATTTGTTGTCCTAGAAAGGCACTTACACAGAAGTAAGTTCCCATGCAAATTGTGAATGCCTCAGTGCTTAATTTGAGCTGGTGGTTGCTGGTGGAGGTTTGGGGAGCACTTGACTCATTTTGGGGACCAGCACTTATTTTTCTGAATCAGAGATTTACTGAGAGCAAAAGAGATGAAAAACAGGTATAACGGAAAGAAGAAGGGAGAAAAAGACATAAAACCTGTCATAAGGTCAGAAAGCAGGAACCTGCAAGTATGAAATAAAAGGGCAGGGAGTATTTTGATTGTTTAATCAAACGGATTGAGGTGGATTCAAGACTATGCAACCTTGATATTGGGTGTACCGACATTTAATTGCACTGGCAGCGGACGTCTGAGCTGAGTTTTGGGCACCAGCACTCACTCTTTTACAAATGAAGCTCTGGTCAATGCCCTAAAACTTGTCACGAGTGATAGTGTTGAATGCATAATGTGGGACCACTCTCTAGATCTCCCAAAATCTTGCCACTAACCTTCTATTGGGGAATGTAGCGATTCAGCCTCCCTGGCAGATTTTCCAGACTTGTATGTTGACTACGCAATAGTAAAATTCCAACCTTCCTCATTTACTAGTGTGAATGAGTTTTATTGCACCTCTTGCCAGAGCAAGCTACCCTTTTAGGATGGTGGGCATTGAAGAAATGCACTCACTCACTCAACCACCTATCCATTCACCTGCTGCAAACACAGGTGGGGAACGCCCTTCTAGAATCAGGCCCATTGAACTTCCAAATGCTGATATACAAAACAAACAAAAAGTGGCATGGGGACACTAGCTCATTCAGTTGTAACTTTATTGGCCCTACGAAATCAGTGGGGTCTTAGATGCAGCAATTATTTGAAGAACCCCCCAGGAAAAGGGAATTCTGGGCTTGATGGTTCATAAATCTGTAAAATGCTAATTACTTTAAATGGTCCTCAGCTCTAAATTTAGTACAATTAATTAATACACAGCCATGGTCCTCTGTGGCTGGTTTGCTTTCCTGAGTAGATTAAAGGAGTCTCATGAGTAAAGATAAGCTTGGGCTTAAGGACTCGTCCCATAAAAATTGAATTGGTGCTACACATAAGTCAATAAAATGAACTACTAAATTAAGATTTTATTTTTGCCAATATTCACTGTGGCCATAAAGCAAAATCAGCACTATTTGACATAATTAATAAATGATTATATTCTGGAATGTAAAATGGCATAGGATGTATATGTTTATATGCTCTTTGTTAGATGCTGCATACTAATGAACCTCTCAGTTATGATTGAAAACGTTTTTCCTATAGAGGTTGTTGGCCCTATGAGAATCATCGATAGGTAGAAAACCTTTCAAGTTTGTATGTATTCCTTACTGAGAGAGATTGTTATTGCTTTCTGATTTATACTAGTTTTTTCAACACAACTTAGTGTATGTTTGATCAAAATGCAATCAGACCGTTTCCTCCTTTTTCGCGAATGTACTTTTACCCAAATGAATACTTAAAGGCCACACCTTTGTTAGGGAGCAATGGTTGCCTCTTTCTGTTTCCAGGCTGCACCTGAACCAACTGGGAGAGCTTCCTGTACTACATACTTTTATTACATTTTTGGTGGGCGTGGTCAGTATTAAGGGCTTTGTTGATGGTATAGAGTTTCCTGCACACCTGTTCATGTTCTGGCCCTGAAACATAACAAATTAGGCACACAAATACTTAGGGCAGATGTATAGTAGAGCTGTGTGTCTGTTTCCGAACGGAATTTGGCTGTCCAGGGCAAATGCAAAAAGAACCTCAATATGAATGGCCTGATAAATTGTGACCCATGCACAAAACTCAGTTTGCACAGAGATTGCATTTATAAGGGTGCAATATATGCCGGGTGTGATAATGTTCATATCCTCTGTTAAATTTTGGGAGGCAAAATAGGTCAGAATTTAAAGAGAGAAAATGGTACAGAAAATACTGGGACGTGACTTTTACTGTAAGCACCATAATCCTCATGTTATTCCCCATTTCATGGGGAAAACTTGTAATAGGCAATAATTATCCCACCCCTTAAATTCCGAACACCTAAGTGTTAGATTGCATTAGATGTAAACATTATCGCTTCCAAAACCAACACATTTGTAAAGAAGGCCTAAGCCTCGCGACTTCTCCAAGTTAGAGCATCAGATGTGGACAGCACAGCTAGGAGACAGAGAGCGGCAGTATGGTTCCCTGTTTGTAAGGTGTGTCACCGGCAACTTATGTGCTGCTAACTTGTGCAACTACAGAGTTGCCGCATTCACAAACACACTGCCCATTTTTTTTGGCAAAACAAGCATCCTGCTCATTTTTATGTCTGTGCATAGAGGTCATGATAAGGCCGCGTTGATATAAAACGGCCCCACAACATGCCAATGGGGTGATGGTAAGTGTTTAAAGTTTTTGTGGAATTGACTTTGTGATGCGGTGTGTGGAAATGAGCACAAGTGAAGCATACTGTCTGAGGTTTAACATTCTGATTCACACAGTAGTATAAGCCTAATGGCTCTTCTTTCTAACACAGAGATATCACCTGCCCCATGGACAGTGGAATAGTTCAGTGCATCCTAAAACTAAAGGTGGTAAAACTGAAATATTGATATTTATCTTCATGACTAACTAAAGGATGTTAGTATTGGCAATCCCTTATGTTGTAGGTGCAACCCAACCAGTAAAGGAACCAGAGCCCAATTCACAGCCATTTGTGCCTACAAAGGATACATAGTAAGTGTAAATTAATGCACTCCTGTATATCCTAGGGATTAAGATGATCAAGGCATGGTTTGCCTTGGGAATTAGTAAATGTTCACAAACGAATGAGTTTGTGGCCATTCACAACTCCACTCGGGCCCTTTACCTTGCAGGAACCATTAGAGATTTGCTCCTGTAAAGGACTGGGATAAACCTCCTTCCACAGTGGAAAGGGAAATAGAACACTACAAAACGTCTTGGATTAATATTAAAAGCAGTCTCACCTTGGGGAAAATGTCTTCCATGTAGAGAAAAAAAAAGTAAGAACAATGGTGCACATAACATAGACAATGGCTTCCTCAAAGCAGAATTGTGTACGTACAATTCTGAATTGTAGGAATAACAAAATTTGATTTGCAACAAGCAGTAAATCTGGGCGACTCTTGAGCCTGCAGGACAGGATATTATCACTTACAGACTACAAAACATGCCGATGAAACCCAGGGTTAAAAATAAATACCTTTACAGAGAAACCTCAGCAAAGATTCCACAGTATTGTCTATTATAATTAATATTTGAAGAACTCCAATGCCAAAAATAAATTATTTATATAGAAAATTGATGTCAACCTCTCTTATCACTGTTCAGGTCCAGAGTTTATTTCTTGTCTGGCGGGTGGCCTTGTGGCAGTCTGGAAGACTTATAGAAGAGCCTACCATGCAGACTGCCGCCCTCAGAGCACCGCCTGCACCTCCCTGCATGGTGCACCTCCACAGTTGCTATAAATATACCTTGACCTTGCAGTAGTGTTGAAGCAACCCATGTATCCACTTTGATTTTCGACGGGTTTAAACGGGGCACTGGAGACAGTTCATTGTACTTTTCCGCTGGCATAATGAGAATCAGCGCACCAAAGTCTATGATAGAAAGTATGGAAAACCCATTCCTCTGCAGTGTTATTTTGGGACAGTGTCCAAATGAATTTCGCACTTTCCCTTGTCGATCTCGCTTTGACCAGCATTTTCCTTGCAAGAAGCTAATCCTGCATGTGCACGTTATCCTGTGGTCGGCATTGACATCGCTCAGCCATCTTCCTCACTGTCACTTGACAATGACGGGGATGAACTTTTAAACAAGGAATTTGACAACAACCAATGTTGTTCCGTTTCTACTTGCCTCAACTTATATTACCGTTTGGCCTTGTGGGCGCGATTGGAACGTCTCAGAAACTTTCTGCCATCGATTTCTTTTGTTGATGTGACGCACTTGATCGTTCCCTTTCTTTTAAAACCATTACACAATGATTCTCTTTCCCATAGTCTTTGCATATCTGTCCAATGGCAGGACATCTAACTTCATGTAGAAAGGGAAAGCCACATCGAAAAAACAACTTCTTTTTCTTTGGAGGCATTACTTTGTAGCCTTCTACCTTGTGTTTTGGCTTAATTTTCATACTCAGTGCTGATTCATTTTGAGCTGTTCCGGCCTCCATATTAGCTGCTTGTCTGTCATCTCTTTATTCCATTATAGCAGCTATGAGTACTTGCTCCAAGCTGAGTGTGTCTTTCAGCATTCAGCATTCAGCATTTGCCGTCTGAAGGAATCAGAGAGACAACATCTATTACTCTGAGACGCATGGCCTCTTCATTGTTGTACTCGTTGAACTTGCAATACTTGATGAGCAAATCAAGTCTTTCTGAAAACTCATTCATTGTTTCACCAGCTTTCTGCCTTTCTTGACTGAAAATGTACCTTTTTATAGTCGACATTTGCCATTGGATTGAACTTGATGTTCAAACGCCTCTTTGACTGTACATCACTTCATCACTGTGTGGTATTTTCTTAATTACTTTTTTTACTCCTTCACCCTGCAAATCCTTTATATAATTAATGATCATTTTGTCATTTCTTTCTTCTAGTGCTTCAATGAAATCATCAAAGGATTCCTTCCAGGCAGTCCTGTGATTTTTGGTGGTATCGAAGGGAGGCGGTGGTTTTGAGAATGCAGCAGCATAATAACCTGTGGAACTTTCTATTGTTGAGAGCATAACCCGCTCCAGCAGTGTCTGCTGCCCACTTACACCTTCATTAAGCACTAACAGTGTGCTAACATTTGAGATGTCACGCCTGCTCTTTGTGAGCCGCTGTCTTTTCCTTGGCGAAGAGTAATGGCTTTGTTTCTTGCAAAGTGTCTCTCAACTCTTTGCATTGTACCTGGTTTCTTAGCCCTTAGCAAGAAATGTTTCCACTTTTAGTGCTTCCTTGCACTCGGCTATCACTGCCTTTAGCACTTCTCTGTACCTGTTTGTTGCTGCTTTGGCGTTCTCATACTGTATGAATAACGGCTCTGTGTTGGGCTGTGACACAGTATCTCTTGTCTCGACCTTACCAGCAAATTTCTATCTGACAACAAACAAACTTTCCTTAAGGCCTTCACTTTCTTTACAGGCCTTGCAATAGCTGGAGTGTTGCTTTGACTCCACATACGTCACTCATCAATTTTCCACTTCGACTTAGGCTCACAGGGTCACGCACGAGCAGTTTGTTGAACCACTGTAAACTCACCGGGAGAGCACTCTTCGTTGTTTGGGTTGCGGGGTTTACGTAATCCCCTATCTCGTCGCCAGTTGTAGCATCCTACCCAGGTACACATAAAGGATAATGCCACACACAGAGCTCAGTATTACATATTTTTATTCTTCAGAGTGCAGCAGTTGTAGTGTAGTTCCTATATTCCCAATAGGCTCTGCGCATTGGAATAATATATCCTATAGATTTGACGTAGGACTTAGGTCTACTTGGTCTCTATCGAATATATTAGACTTAATTGTGAGTGCCAGCTAACTCAGAGGTCACTAGAAACGTTCGCGAATTCACAAGAAGGGATTTAGTTTCTGATAACCGCATAAGCATGACAACTTTGTTTCCCCAAGATAAAACTGATCTTCAGAGTCGTGGAAACAATAGATAGATATTTTACTCAGTCATTCGTGCATGCTTCATTTCACCAGAGGTGCAGAGAAATAGATAGACAGGCATTTTCAATAAAAGTATTTATTGAACAGTTTTCTTTCTCATGCAGAAGAAATGAACTGCTACAATCGTAATACTGGCTGCAAAGTATAATGCGTACAGCAAGAAGAGTATTATAAAATAATACTGTAAAAGCATGGTATGGTTTCTAAGCCATAAAATACATACATTAATAAATAAAGACTAAAAGTACTCAACTGGTGCTTCTAAAATACGCCTACCCCCGATATACCTAACCTAAGTCTAGTACGAGGGAAGAAGTAAGTGTGGTGTAGCATAAGTTTAGTATTCTTTTGCCAAGAATCTATCCAAGATTTCTCTTAGGGTCTAATCAGCTCCGTACCTTGGTTCATAATGAAGGAAGTCTGGTATCTCTCTGTCGCAGGACTCCATTTCCCAACACCCCGCAAGGGGAGCTTCGAAACACTGGGGCTGGATTTCTCGGCAAGAGAAAAGACAACGTCTCTCTCAGTGCGTCAGCTGGAGGGTCGGCTTCCTTCAGCACTTGCTGTAGCAGGATGCGTCGGGCAAGTAGATAGTCGAACTGCTCCAAACCACCGTGTGTTCGCTTGGGCAAATGTGGGCATATTTATACCTTGAAGGTGCCGAGTTTGACGTAAAGGTGGACATAATAACGTCATCAAAGAGTCTCAGTTCTCTGAAAACTCCATGAGTTCTTGGACAAATCAATATTCATGCAAGGGGAAGTCCCTAACTGCTGAAGCCGAGTTTTCCAAGAAATCGTTGTAGATTTTCGGAACTAGTGGAAGTAGCCATGCCGTATTTGGACTGCATGAGCTATATCTAAATATGGTTATGATTTCTATGCCTATATACGGATATGGTGATTTAGACCTATATAAGGGCATGAATCGGGAAAATTACACCAGGGTCCTAAAATGCTATACAACACCCACTCCACTTTATTATGTTCGACATTACTAAATTCTAAGTATTTAAAACATATCTGAAGCATGTGTTTACAATCCCACCCAAAAATACAATAAATTAATTTGAAAATGGTTGTACACATAAAATGAGCATTTGTACACTACGCATTTAAAAGCAATGATCTCATTGTAAGCATATAGTGTGATATTGGCAATGCTAACTGAATGAATCACGAAATTACAGTTATGAAATGGCTCTTAGTTACAGAAGAAAAAGTCGAGACCATCCCATACAATAACATATAAACTGTTTTGGTTTGCTGATAAGGTCAATATTGTTTCTAGGAAGTATTCAAAGAATTCTTGTTCTCTAAGAATAGTTCTACTTTAAGCAGATTACTTTGTGCCAAAGTTCATTTTTGGAAAAAAGTCAAATCAAATCGTAGAAAAATAGAGTTCCAAAGCTAGAAGTTTAGTTTTGAAAAGCGAAGGTCAAATTCAGTGTTCATAGAACGCTGTGTGCTAATTTCAAAAGTTATTCTCGGTGTCACGAGAAAACATTAAAGCATGTAGGCTGGCAAAGATATCGTCTACCACAGTAGATGACAGTTGAACCACTTCATTAAGTAGATCAATTGTACACAGATGAGAAGCATCGCCGTCAGCGTCTGTCGCATTGGCAATGTTCGCATTCGATGGTACCTCTGTGCCTGTTGGTCCGCGTACCTCACCTTCACCTAGAATTGCCGGTGAAATCTCTATAAATGCTATCATCAGGATTGGTAGCCGTTGGGGGCAACACAATACATGAGCCGTTATCAGACCCAGTAATGCGTCAACATCCGTTGGCAGTGCTGAAGGATGTGTTAGACAGATAACCAACACGCATTCCTTGGTACAAAGCAGGCATCGTAGAACAGGTAAGATGCAATCTTGCCAGATTGGTCTGAACGATAGGAACCATGTGGTATTCAGATCTCTCAAACGAGCCAAGACAAGAATCTGTGTTATGCGTTCACGATACTGCATTGCCAGAAGAGCGTTCTCCATGGTAATCTGGGTATCGCTCGTGACTGGACTTGCCAAAATGAAGCAGAAGGAATAAAAATAGTATCGCTGCTATGAGTCCCAAGATGAGAGGCAGGCCGCCGAACACAGAGTGCACGAAGTTTGCAAAAATGCCTAAGACTGCTTCAAAGGGTGCTAACAGTCCTAAAAAATAGTCTTAAATACGTGTACAATACCACTGGTATCAGAAATGTTTAAGATACGACCTAACATTTCTGCGAAATGTATTGGGCAGTTTGTTGATAATAATGTATGTATCTCCGCAAAGGACCTTGCAACTTGTAGATCATAAGTCTCTTTGGACGAGGTCAGTGGCACAGTTTTTTGTAAAAGAATGGCTTTCATTCTGCTTAAAGTATCCATTCGAATAGAAGTGATGTTCAGTGAAGGCCATAACAGCGACTCCCCGTCTGTCTTAGTTTTAAGAAACAATACTTGCATACAACAAGGGACCCTGGCTGACACACTAACGAGATAGGCTATTCCTGGCCTCATTCCACAACAGCTATGATCACTCAACATTATGTGGCTTCCATTAGAAAGCTGCCTAAAAATTGGATCTATCACTGCTGCCGGAGAACCCTACAGGTGGCATGATAAGTTGTTTGAAGAACCATCGCAGGCTCCATGCAAATGAATGCCCTGACATAGAAGTGTACCGCTCAATGTGGTTTTGCAATTTTCACCACTAAGAAATACCTCCTTTACCCCTCTCCAAAATTTGGGTGTGTATGGTAAATCCCAGGTTGACTTTATGTATTCTTTACCCAACCTTTCATACAGGCCTGCTGGTATGTTTTTTAAGCAATACTGAAACTGGAAAATCATCACTGGTTGGTGCCATGTATTATCCATTCAACGGCTGGTTTCTCAGAAACAGTTAATGGTAACCTTTTCAGTTTTTCTATGCTCAGCACCGTATAGTCTGCTCCCCTCTGTGCCAAAGAGATTTGTTTATCTGTAAGGTTAAATCCAGTAAACAATGACGTGGTATTGATTAGACGCCAAGGCACATAGCCTGAACGAAGATTTCGTAACCTCCAGCCTAGCAGCATTATAGACGTAATTGAGACTGACCATGTTGTAACATTAGCAAGTCCTGTCCCATTATGTCAATGGCAGAGGATACGATGCTGTCCAAAGAATAAATTCTGGACGACAGAGTTGTTAACCTATTGTCAACCACGGAGAGAGCTTTCTCTAATTAATACGATCAATTTCTCGTATTCGTTCTGCAGTTTTCATTTGCGTGACTTTCCATGCTTCATTGTAAGCAGCGTAAATACCGGCGTATATGAAATGTTTATGACGTTGTTTGCGAGGTCCCATTAAGAATTCTCTCAAATCAATGCCATCTTTAAGTAAAGTTAAGTGTTGTTTTATATCCGGGAGTGCAGATTTTTGTAGCCACTCAAGGCACAGTTTTCCTACACTGTAAGTTGTTATTATCCCAGGATGTTGTCTCTGGACATATCTTAGATCTGGCCTAGTTACTGTAAATGCTTGTGTTTTGTTCAGGAATCTATCTTGACAGTTATTAGTGTCTGCGGGCCAGATTAACCATTTTTTCCAATCAGGATCAGTTCTGTTCTGTTGTAAAATGTAGTTTATGTCTACCTCCTCATCTGTAGTGTCATCACTATCAGGTGTGGGTTTAGGTATGGACGGTTTGTTTAAATCTTTTATCTTAGCCAGGCCAAGACAAGATGTCTGTTGAACAGTTTCATTGAAGAACAGTATTTTTTCTGGGATTATGCAGGCTCTGAATAAGGCTTCTAAACCTTGCACCTGCCAGTCTTTTGTGCCCCAGACAGTTTTTGTCTCAATGTTGTCTTTCCAAAAGTCAAATCCTAATGTGGACAATTGAGCATAAAAGGCAGCAGAATAAATTTGCTTAGTATTAGTCAACATACTTTTCATTCCTGTCTTATTAACATTTTCAGAGTAAAATGTTTCTGGATTTGTGACATTAAAACCTGAGAAGTGTGAACATTTTTCATAAAATGTTTTTGAGCTACCCTTTGGTGGCGTTGGACAATGTCCCCATTGATTATAAGTTAAAATATTTCTAGGGTTTGCAGATTTGTGCAAATAATGATGACCAAAATGATTAAAACAATACATGTCTTCATAATTTGATGAACCTTCTAAATATTCAAGTTTCGCAAATTTAGCTGACATTTCTAAGTCTGCCATCATGTTATTAACAGTCTCAAAGTCCCAATCATCAGAAAATGTGCTGGGTGAAACTAAATCACTCAAGGAAACCTTAAATTGGTGTGGAATTTTCAGCAGCTTGACAGGGCCATAAATGTCATAATCAGTTCTGTCCCATGCTATACCACCAGGTAGAGGAATGGCCGTGCTTTTCACTGATGACAGGTCTCTTTGTTCACAATGAGATGATTTGTGTGGCTCAGGAACAAGTCAATTTTCTTACTTGCTGTGTCCATTTTATTATATTTTCCATCTATGAGCTTTCCCAAACTTAAAACGAGAGTGAGCCATTGTAGGAGAAAAAGTACACCTAACACAATCTAAAATTCAACCCATGGTGAAACCAGATATGTATTCGCAAGCTGGTGACCAAGTTCCGTCAATTGTTCCTTGAAAGTTTCATTTGCTGGCGTTGTTTCGGGCTCACTGGGATCCTCAGCAAACGTATCAAAATTGATGAAATAGCCAGAGGCAGTTCTGTCAATTGTTGCTATTGCATCCGGATTATTTGAAATCGCTGGAGCTGCTTGTTCCCTTGACATATTAGTATAGTCAGATGCTACATCATTATAGACGGGAGTGTCTTGACGAAATGTTATTTGGGTTTCAAGATGCACAAGTTCCATGGCTTTTTTGCATAGTCCTTCTTTTCTTACTGCAGATTCTTCAAAGGAGATGAGTCTTTCACTTTGAACCTCTTGGATAGTAGCAAGATTTGGTCGTCTGCTACATCTATGGAGTTCACTGGGCCTACTACTTAATATCGGCCACATGGTGTGGTTTTACCAGGTCAATTGATACGGACCGGTTCTCCTTTCTTCCAGCAAGGAGCGGCTGTAACACTGTTCTTGATCCCTGGACTGCTAGTACAGGTACTGGTTTTCTGTAAGAAGGCCCAAATTCCTTCTTATCCGCTATTTTCTCTCTGACCAGATCCCCAATCTTCGGAATCCAGACAGGTCTGGCTGGGACAGGTGGTTTTTCTTCAGTGGTTGTTGGTTTCTGTATTGTGTTGCTTAGGCTTCTTCTTGTTTCATTTAAGTCCTGCAAAACAGCCAAACAGTCTTTGATATCAAAGAGTTTTTGTTCTACCACTGAAGTATGACGATCGAGGTCCTCAACCATCATTCTAGTACCAAAAAGTATTTCATATGGAGTGATTCCACCCAGAGAATTACTTGGCAAGTTATTAAGGCTACGTTGGACACTTATTAGATGTTTTACCCACCCGTCACCCGAGCCTAATACCCTAGCTGTTATAGATTGCTTTATGTCCCGGGTTCTTCTTTCCACTACAGAATTTCCCTCAGGATGGAATGGACTCGAAAACCGCATGCAACGCCCAGACTGGCCATGGCCTCCTTGTAAGCTCAAGAGCTAAACACAGGACCCTGGTCAGAATGTAGCGTGCCGATTGCGTATGTGCTGATAAAGACTCGCAAATCTTTTATAACAGTTCGGGCGTCAGCCGAGCGCTGAGGCCACTTCCACATGAATGTTGAGCAGGAATCCACTGCGACCATGATATATTTATAGTTGCCATCCCTCTGCAAGGGACCACAGTGGTCCAGCTAAACGCACACTAATGGCTTATCTGAAATTAGAAGGGGCGTCTGCGCCGGGCGTTTCACTGTTGAAGCTTTCATTTCTTGGCAGATTTCACATTCCAAAACATAGTTTCGGGTCTGTTTCCTCATGCGCGGCCACCAGTATCTCTGCTTTAATAGTGATACTGTGGCGAAAACACCTGCGTGCGCAGAGACAAGCCCTTCGTGTGCTGCTAAATTTAGTCCTAATCTGTGTTCCATGTTTGGAATTACTCTATCCCCCACTCCAGGGATTCGAGCAAAAGGAACATTATTTGCATCAGTTATATATGAGTACTTGAGTGGAAAGCCTTTTGGTAACGTTTTACCGCTGTCATTACTGGAAGCGGTGACAGCCTGCATTATTTCACTGTCTATTTTTGTTTTTGAACGAGTGATTGCAGCTACGGAAGCCGTTTGCACAGCTGCCTTCGCGGCTTCATCAGCCAATGAATTCCCTTCAACGTGAACGCCATCACGCTGATGACTCAGTGTATGGATCATGAGTCTTTTGTAGTTCTTTCTGTAATAGAACTACTTGTTCCCAAAGCAATTTATGCTTGATTGTGCCACCTTTTGCGTCTTTGAAACCGTTTTGAACCCAGTTCTGCAAGTATTCATTGTAAGACTGGACGCAGTAATACGAATCGCACACTATGAGTGTGGGAAATTTGCGATCGGTATTCTCCAGCGCCATCTTGGAAGCCTGTAGTTCAGCTCGCTGAGCTGTACAGTCTCTTAGTGATTACGTTTTTGTGACCATAGGTCTGAATTTACCATCGCGCCAGCGACCTTTAACAATCGCGCACGCATCACTATAAGCTTGTTTACCCCCATTTGCGGGCTGTGCTGATCCATCTGTATAGATTATACATCCGTAATGTTCTAGAGGCAGAATCTCAGTGGGCAAAGGACATTCTTGTTCGTATTGGAGAAATTCTTATGTCTTCAAGTAAGGATCAAAGACGTATTCAACGTCTGTTGCAGCAAGAGAATTAACCCATTGGATCCATCATGGATGTAAAGCCTTTGCATTTGGAATTCTCGCTTTTGTTACTGCCTCTAAGGCAGGTACAGGAGTAACGACCATTATGCGTTTTCCCTGTACGAGTACTCTCTCTTTCACTACCGTAGTTTGAACCGCTGTCCGAATTTTTTCTGTTGAAGTGAATTTCATTTCAGCTTGTGTGTACTAGTGTGATTTATAAGCTATTGGTACCTTTTCACCTTCATTAAAGGTTAGGTATGTGAATCCGCATCTCCCTGGGATGATCCGGATTACAAGGTTGCGTTCATTCACGCGTGTCTGTAAATGTGTTGTTGCTAACATGTCTGTTTGCACCGAACGCAAAATTTCTGTGTGTTTTTGAGTCCAATTAGTTTGTTTGAAAGCAGGTTTGATTAGTTTGTAGAGAGGTTTAACCCCTTCTGCGTAATTTAGAATGTAAGTTCTTCCGAAATTCAGGAATCCTAGAACTGACTGTAAGTTTTTCTGCGTTTTTGGAGGTTGGAGCAGCGCACATTTCTCTAAAAAGTTTGCTGCCAGGCTTTTGCCTTCACTTGAAAGCTCATATCCTAAGAATAGGACATTGAGGTGGGCAATTCTTGATTTCTTAAAGTTGAATTTGTACCCTTCAGAGGCGAAGCCAAGTATTATGGTGTTCACCCTGTTCAAGTGCCTGTCCAAGTCATCATCTGTAAGATAGAAGTCATCGATATAAGATAATGCCTCATCATCATACGTTTGTAGTAACTCTGTTACTCTGGCTGAAAATAACCCCGGACTATTCTTGAATCCCTGGGGGAGACGACAGAAGTGTTGATGTGTCCCCATTATTGAGAAAGCGTTCAAGTACCTGCTTACAGGTGCAATGTTTTGACAGAAAAAAACATTTGAGATATCTAATGTGGTTTTATATTTTCTGTGCATGATGTTATTCATCAGTACTGCACTGTGTGCATTTTGTACTGCAAATGTTTTGCAACAAGAGTTTAAATGTCTGTAGTCCAAAACTAGACGATATGAATTGTCTGGTTTGGAGACAGGAAACAAAGGATTGTTCATGGACGAGGTGCATGTTTCAATCACCCCTTGGTATTCAAGTTGATCTAGGATTTCCCTGACTTGTCTTTTAGCTTCTTGCTTAACTGGCTACTGCCTCTGAGCAGTATTTTATTTATTTATTTATTTATTTATTATAGTGTTTTATATAGCGCGAACAAGACCCGTGGGTATCAGAGCGCTTAACATCAAGAATGGTTACACATTGACAGTAAAATAACAATTATATAATTATAGAGTTATAGAACAAAACCTATAAGAAGTAGAAGAGCTTATGGCTAAGGGGGGTGCAAAATATATATATACCAGACGCGTGTGCAATTAACAGTAAAAGGTGGCTAAGGCTTAGTTTATCTCTATCAAAATAGATAAATAAGAAGAGTTAGAGGTTATATAGTTTTCTGCTATCACATAGTTATCGGTTCATCTAGTAGGAGATGGCAGTGAGGATAAAGTTCAGTTCAGGTATGTGGGTGGAGACATTCACTTATCGATGATATCGTTCATGCAGATGGCCACCGTTCATCTGATTAAGACTATTCGTCCCGGAGTTCCGTTGGCTTTCCTAATCAAGGTACATCCTCAACATATGGCTTTTCAATTCCCGTTTGAATTGAACAATATTTTGAATCTTCCTGATGCTTGGAGGGAGAGAGTTCCAGACTCTAGGGGCAGCCCCGGAGAATGATCGGTCATAAGACTTTTTCTTACGGAAGATGGCTGGCCGCAACAATAACTCCTTGGCACTTCTAGTCGGTCTGTTTCCTCCCGATAGCTTGATTTTCTTGGCTAGATATCTTGGTGTGTTATAGTGCACCGCTTTGTGGGTGATGCATGCTATCCTCATTTGAATTCTAGCCTCGTAGGGTAGCCAGTTTAGTGCTTTCAGGTGAGGAGAAATATGATCAAATTTCTTAGACCCCGTGATGAGTCTTGCCGCTGCGTTGAGACAGGCTTTTAGTGGTGCTGTAGATGTTTTTGGTAGGCCGGCTAATGTGGAGCAACCATATTCGATCCTTGATATAACTAGTGATTGAATAGCCAGTTTTAAATCTGCTTCCGAGATGAATGGTTTTAATTTTCTTAAGTAGCTCAGGTGGAAGCGGGCACTTTTCGCCATTGAGTTAATGTGGACTTTCATGTCAAGATTATCATCAAGCGTAATTCCTAGTGAATTAGCTGAGTTGACAAGCGTTGGGGTGCAGTTTAGTGCCGTCAGCCGTTTGGTCCATTCCTTTATTTCAGAGTTGCTCCTTGGTGGTGAAATTAGCAAGAATTCTGTTTTATGAGCATTTAGTTTCAGATGGTTAGAGGTTAACCATTCCAAAGCCATTTTTAGTGTCTCATTCATTAGGTCAATGTCCTCAAGATTGGCAATCTTCAAGTATATTTGCGTGTCGTCTGCATACATGTGGTAGGAAATCTGAGATTTCCGTAGAATGTCTGTAAGAGGTTCGACATATAGGTTGAATAGATCTGGGGATAGTGTTGAGCCCTGAGGGACCCCAATTGTATTAGGACATGCGGGTGAGATTGCTTGGTTAACCAGGAATCGCTGTGTTCTGTTGCGTAGGAAAGAATTGAACCATTTCAGCACATTTCCGGACAATCCCATCCTGATCTGTAGTCTGTACAATAATGCTTCATGATTTACCGTGTCAAATGCGGCTGATAGGTCTAAAAGAATCAATAGGCAAGCTTGCTTTTGGTCTAGGGCTTGTAGCGCGTCATCTACAATGTGCAGGATCGCTGTTTCCGTGCTATGCCCTGCTCTGAAGCCTGATTGGCATTCGTCTAATAAGGAGAACTTGGTAATATGTTGATTCAATTGTCTCTGCACGCATTTCTCAATAAGTTTGGCCAATAAAGGGATATTCGTTACTGGACGATAGTTATTCGGATCTGTTGTGTCTGCAGTCGGTTTTTTGATTATTGGCACTACTTGTCCTGTTTTTAGGCAGTCTGGGAGGATCCCTTGTGCAAGAGACGCGTTTATTATTTTGGTCCAGATTGGGACCAGAATGTGGCTGATTTCTCGTACACACTTTGCCGGTAAAGGGTCATGATAATGGTTGTTCGGTCTAATTTCTGAGAGCGTTTTAGCGATCTCGACCTGGTCATATAGTTCAAATGTTCCCAATTCGCTTTATTTTTTGCCTTCGTCCTCTCTGTTGTCATAGGGGCCGCATGTGTCGGCATATGGTGGGTCGGGAGGATAGCCGCGGCATTTGAGAGCACTACCTCTAGCGATTTGGTCTTTTCTGTGAAAAATGAGGAGAATTCCTCGCCGCTTAAGGGAGTCTTAGAATGTTCTTGTGCCGATTTAGCCAGTTTGTCTGATTGTTGTTTTAAGATCTCGAAGAGTTTTCGAGGTCTGTTTTTGGCATTGTCAAGTTCTGCTCTTATATATTCTTTCTTGGAATTGAATATCTGTTTGTTATAGTGCCTTCTGGTGGTCCTAAGGGCTTTTAGCTCAGGAGAGGAAGGGTGTCGTCTCCAGTTTCTTTCGGCAGTTCTCAATTTGCGCCTTTCCTCATTTAGTGATCCATTGAACCAAGGATTTTTTGATTTTTCTGCGACTCTTTTCAATTTTAGTGGCATGGTGTCATTGACAATATTTCCAATTGAGGTTAGGTAGTGATCAGTCAACTCATTTACATTCTCCATGTCGTCAGGTGACTTTAAATCTTTCTCGCATCTTTCAACCAGTAACTCAATATTCGCCTCTTTGGTATCTCGTATCGCTTTTTTGGACCTGGGGGGTTGTACAGTCCTACCCTTTTTCACTGAGGGAATCACGAATGTTTTGGCGTAATGGTCAGACCAATCACAAGGATCAATAGCGAGTATAGATGTCTCTTTCTTATTTGCAATAATCCAGTCTAAGGTCGCTCCTTGTGCATGTGTGGGTTGGGTGCAAGCTTGTGTAAGGTTTAGTTCTGCAAGGAACTCTTTAAGCAGGTTAACTGTTTTGTCATTTTCGTCGTCCCAATGTAGATTAAAGTCTCCCAGGAAAATGTTATTGGCATCAGGATCGTAGTTAGTCGTAATGATCTCTATTAGTTGCTCTATAAACTGTGCGTTATTTCCTGGTGGATGGTAGAACGCATGCAGATTGCATTTCTGGTTGCTTGATGATCTTATATTCAGACCCAAGTATTCACAATATTCAAAGGGGTCGGCTTGGATTTGGTTGACTTCTATCTCTGATCGGTGGATGCATGCTATACCTCCTCCTACTTTCCTTGGCCTATCTAATCTCACAATGTTATATTGCGGTGGTACTAATAGGTCAATGGCTGGCGATGATGTTTCATTGAGCCATGTTTCCGTGAGTATTGCTAGGTCAATTTCCTTATTGAGGATGAGGGCTGCTATGTCTGAAGCATGTTTAGTTGCCGAACGACAATTGAGTAGAAGGCAACTCAGAGGTTTTTCAGAGTTACTGGGGTTCCCATTTTCGGATTCCGTTGCTGTTAGTTGGATATGTTGTAGGTTGCGGTGGATTGCTTTCCTATCGTTCTTTCTGGATGTTCTGTTAACCTCTATTGGTACTGTTTTGATTCTCTCAGCGCTCCCACGTTCCGGTTGTTCATAAGTACTGAGTAAGGCTAGGGTTTCTTCATTTGAAAGGGGATTTGTCCTGTCTGGTCTACTGATCCTGTTTTTTTGAGACTGGTCCATCTCATCATTCCATCTTTGTGTGGATAGTACCAAATTCTGAATATGCGAGACATTTGAGTGTGTGCTTACTGTCATCTCCCACATTTTATCAATTACTTTTGAAATTTTCAGCGAGCCTTGTGCCAGTTTGTCTACTATGTTCAGGAGCTCCTTAATTTCTTTCAAGTTTCGAGGTGATTTCTTAACGAGGCTTGATCTGTTAGACCAAGTTTTGCATTTTGCTCTTCTCCGTAATTGATTTGTTCTCACTCCCACAATTCTTTCCTTTATATCCTTCATTTGATTTCCACTTCCGACATTATATGATAGGTCACGAGTATTATCACTGTTGAGTGGTGTTATTAGAGTATTTGTGGGTGTGGATCTATAAGACTCCTGTTTTGTATTCGATTGAAGTGGCGGGACGGCTGGTGACTCGTTAGGTGCTGCGGTACCCTCTTCCAGTAAAATCGCTCCGAATAGTGGTGACATCAACTCTGCTCTTTGTACCTGGTCCTGTTCTTCGTTTGGATTAGTAGATCTCTCTGTCCCTTCTGACTCTATCTCTGGTGTTGCCATCACAGATTCAGTAATACCTCCAGAGCAGGAATTTTGGGTGTAATGACCCACCGTTTGGTTGGCGTCTCTAACGGTAGTATCATTATTGTCAGGAGAGGCATCAGCTGGGGTCTTGGGTAGTTGGTGTCTTGGTCTATCTAGGGATTCTTTTAATATTAGGAAAGACTTTTCAAATTCCTCCAGGTCTCTATTGGCCGCTTGTATCAGCACTATTCCTGTTTTATATAAAGTGATGCATAGTTCTGCATTGCACCTTTTTGAAGGTGAGGTCAGTAGTTTTGTGCCATGCGGAATGTTTTTCATACCTTTTATGGGCAACAATTCTGTGAGGGCATTACGCCATTTAGCTGTTTTATGTGTGTAGAAAATTAGGTCATTAATTATAGAGCCTTTCACTCTATCAAAATAAGGGTCTGCGAATAATATGTCCGGGTTTTTTCTCAGGGTGTTATGTTTGAATTTTTTGGCAGCATTTTTGGATAGCATAGGAGGATATTTTATGCTCTGTGCATTGGAACCTGACATCCCTTTGTGACTTTCCTCCATTTTCCCTTCCCGAATTCCGTCTTATAATGATTTGTTCTTAATTGATCTCTTCTTAGTAGTAATAAGGTATTGGATAATAAAAACATATATCGGTGTTTTGCAATAAGTATGATTTTCTCTGCTTTACCCTAATTATTGCATTATATATGTGTTACTATATCAGAGGAAATTCATTTGCCTATCCCTTATTCTGATAAGTCTGGTTTGTGGCTGGTCGTTACAAGATGTCCGCCTTTTTTGTAACTGTTGTTCTTCTGTTGTTCTTCTGTGAAGGAGTAGCCTCACTCCTGTGCTTAGTCCCCTTTCTCTTTTGCTCCTTCGTTATTGGTCTGCCAACAGTCCCCTTTCAGTGGCTATGTCCTGGAATGGACCAATTTAGCTGGCACTTTGGTGGTTGTTGATGCAATTTAGGATACTTCAATATCCCTTCACAAATCAGTATCAGGATGTGCTTATCTTTATGTCCAAATCTTTAAACCCCTTGGGTCTACCTGCCAGGATGGTCCTCTGTATTTGTAGGCATTACCGAGGGCGACTGTCTTAAGCGGCCGCCATTTTAGGGTGAGGCGCGCCGCTTTAGTCGTTCCCGGTTCGTTTCCCCTTGTTCTTTCCCTCGCGTGTGCTTATGGAGGGGGGCAGTGGAGATAGGGTCGCGCAATAGGGCAAGTACCTTCCTGACTTTCGCCGAGACCGCTCTCCCTTTCAGCGCTCTCCCTTTCACCACAACTACCGGATCCCGATCTTCGGCACCGGGGATCCTGACGATCTCCTCAGCCTGGCGAAGTCCAGCGCAGCCCAGAGCGACACCGGACGGCACCAGACGCACCCCTTTCTGCCACTGCATTTCCACTCGTCCATCATCGTCCGCCATCCATGGGTTCGCCGACATGAGGGTGCTCCTGCCGTTCGCTAACCAGGTAAGTTATCTCCATTCGGTGTCTTGTAACGATCGTTCTTCCTGTTACTCTCTGCTCTCTTCCTTCACTTCAGTAAGGCCTCCGATCGCTCCTGGGTCGCACTGAGGGTTATTCAGGGATTTACTCCAGTATTGGATATCCCTAACCCCAGAGCTCCTCACTAGGGCTCCTGACCAGCGGCCATTTTAGCCCCTGTTCGCATATTTTGTTTTTTAAACTGGATCTTATGGTGAGGAGAGTCCTCATCCCATCCCACATGATTTTTATATAATGCTGGAGCTTGGGCCACTGCCCATTTTCTGGCATAGGTGTATTTTTTATGGATAAGAATATGATTTGAGAAGGCTGGCATAATGATCTCTTCGTCATGTGGGCACTCCCTGACAAATTCAGGTGGCCAGTCTTTTTCAGCCAGAAGGATGTCATAACCCTTAGATAGTTTTTCCCAAAAGAGTGCTTTTATTTTTCTAGTTATGTCCCCCTCTATCCGGAGTGTTACTTCATATAACTTATGTGGTACGCTAACCCTGGTATCTGCAGTTTCAACCTGAATGCATTCATTCAAGTCCACTGTCTCCAGATGATACTTCAGGATCCTGCGAGCTATGGTAACCTCTGCTGCGCTGTCCAGCATTGTCTAGGCCCACTCCCCGTTCTTGAGTTGTGTCCTCAAAATCCTCGGCATGTCTGATTTTAAGACTTGCTACCTTCTTTTTGGTAAATTGAGTTTTCTTATTTTTTTTAACGTGTTGATCGTCTTTGGACTTCACGCTTTCTTCCTTGTGGTCTGATCGTCCTCTTCTTTTGGATTTCTGCGAGGAAGTCTGAAAGGTACGAGAGGAACGTGTATCAGTATCTTGATATCTATCAGGTTTTCTCAAATTATCCTTATTTCTGAGGTTATATCTCTTTTCAGAGGGCTCCTTTTGAGGAGACCTTCCCCTGGATTGGGAAAGCTTCTTTAGGAAGTGTCTGTCTAGTATTTTCCCACTTCTTTTTAGTAGTAGTGAGTGTGTTTTTGATAAAAACGTTTTGAGTATTTTCTGTTAGTTCAGGTTTTACTGGTTTCCCTCTCAAACTATCTCTACTTAGTTCTTCATATGATTTTTCTATTATTCTGGCCAGTTCATATGGTTGCTCATTTACATCAAGTTCTTTTAGTTTTTGGCGGATTGCCACTGATGCTGCTTCACCTTTAATATTAGCTAATATTATAGCTGAGACCTGCTTGAAATCCTTCAGTAATTTCATACAAGATTTAAAGCAGGTGCTGCCCCGTATTAATTTTGAATCTGTTTCAGGACGTCTGGTATTACCACCATGGACGGAACACCATGTGTTTTGGTGTAGATTGAAGCAAAGATTGTACCCCAAGTGTCACAGTCCTCTAGATGTGGTGCGATCCCCATTGGTAAACAGATTGTAAGAACCCTGTGTTTCTCTTGAGGTGTACTATCGGGAAATACTGCCTCAATCTGAGTAATATTTTGAGCTAACCAGAATGGAATTTGTTCCCTTTTTGTGGGTAATTTACCAATGACCGATTGTATGGTCTGTGGTGTTATTTTGTTTGTGTTTCCCTGATGAGGGGTGTGCTGTGGAATTCTTATAGCAGGTTGGACTGTTAGTGTCCGCATGACATATTGTACCAATTGTCTATGTATTTTAATTAATTGTTTTAGCTCAGCTAACAGTTCTGGACCTGTCATTCTTTCAATGTCAGGATGTGGTTTATCGCTGGCTAGTACCGGCCATGTTGCTCCTGGTCTACCTAATGGACCGAGCCTGGTAATGTGATTTTGATGTTGTAGGGCGCCTTTAAACCAGAGCTGATGCTCTTGGTAAGTTAGTGGAATTTCAACGTCCTAAAAAGGAGCGTATTCCGCTGGATGTTCCTCTATCTTATAGAAGTGAAACACATGTGTTGTTGGATTTGCTTGGGGAAAGATAATCCATGAATAGAATACCTCTGTCTGCCGATATTCATATGCCTCTATGACAAATATTACTCTACCACCTCTCGGTGATAGGCCATTTTCTATAAGCTTTATAGCTATAGTTTTCCTTAAGTTTACCGGAATTATTATAGCATCCGGGTCATCTTGTTAGAGACCTGTAACGTCTATACCCTATTGCCTGCGGATCTACCGTTCTCGGTGTCACTATCCGACATTTTGTTGAAAGTCTTGCAGAGCAAGTTTCAAGGAAACAAAGATAAGGTGCCCAATATTTTGGAACACTGTATACTTCAACGTTGAACAAAACCAAAAACTAATACATAGGATTTTCCATCCTACTTAGTTATGGCGGATATTTTATCCTTTAACCCACTCCAGACGTCTATTGGAGTATTTTAGGGGAAAAGGAGTCTCTGTGTAAAGCACGACTGAGTTACTCTAGTATCTAGCGTTAAATTAGTGCCTTACCAAACGTTGGACGCCATGTAGTATAGTTCCTATATTCCCAATAGGATCTGCGCATTGGAATAATATAGCCTATAGATTTGATGTAAGACTTAGGTCTACTAGGTCTCTATCGAATATATTAGACTTAATTGTGAGTGCTAGCTAGCTCAGAGGTCACTAGAAACTTTCTCGAATTCACAAGAAGGGATTTAGTTTCTGACAACCGTATAAACATGACAACTTTGTTTCCCCAAGATAAAACTGATCTTCAGAGTCGTGGAAACAATAGATAGATATTTTACTCAGTCATTCGTGCATTCTTCGTTTCACCAGGGGTGCAGAGAAATAGAGAGTTGGCTTTTTTCAATAAAAGTATTTATTGAACAGTCTTCTTTCTCATGCAGAAGAAATGAGCTCCTACAATCGTAGTACTGGCTGCAAAGTATATTGCCTACAGCAAGAAGAGTATTATAAAATAATACTGTAAAAGCATGGTATGGTTTCTAAGCCATAAAATACATACATTAATAAATAAAGACTAAAAGTACTCAACTGGTGCTTCTAAAATACGCCTACCCCGATGTACCTAACCTAAGTCTAGTATGAGGGAAGAAGTAAGTGTGGTGTAGCATAAGTTTAGTATTCTTTTGCCAAGAATCTATCCAAGATTTCTCTCAGGGTCTAATCAGCTCCGTACCTTGGTTGAGAATAAAGGATGTCTGGTATCTCTCTGTCGCAGGACTCGATTTCCCAACACCCCGCAAGGGGATCTTGGAAACACTGGGGCTGGATTTCTCTGCAAGAGAAAAGACAGCGTCTCTCTCAGTGCGTCAGCTGGAGGGTCGGCTTTCTTCGGCACTTGCTGTAGCAGGATGCGTTGGGCAAGTAGATAGTCGAACTGCTCTAAACCACTGTGTGTTTGCTTGGGCAAATGTGGGCATATTTATACCTTGAAGGTGCTGAGATTGACATAAAGGTGGACATAATAACGTCATCAAAGAGTCTCAGTTCTTTGAAAACTCCATGAGTTCTTGGACAAATCAATATTCATGCAAGGGGAAGTTCCTTACTGCTGAAGCCGAGTTTTCCAAGAAATCGTTATGGATTTTCGGAACTAATGGAAGTAGCCAGGCCATATTTGGACTGCATGAGCTATGTCTAAATATGGTTATGATTTCTATGCTTATATAAGGATATGGTGATTTATACCTATATAAGGGCATGAATCTGGAAAATTACACTAGGGTCCTAAAATGCTATAAAACACAGTTAACTGGACTAACTACGTCATGAAGTTTCTTAACCACACCCAATCACGTACGTCACTATTCTACCCAGTCCGTCAGGGACCAGAGGGGTCCCTTTATCTCTAATGCACTACACTTCATGTGGTTCTGTTTTAACTGCACACTTTACTCACTGGGATAAAGTATGCAGGTAAAACATAAACACCAGGCGAGGCAGCTCTAACCAGCAGAGGGTGTGCATATAATAAACGCATGTCCCAATGCTTGCTCATGGTTCCTCTGCCAAATATTATTCGCAAGTCTGTGCGTTTGGTTACGCAGATGAAAAGCAAAGTCCACCAATGAACAGGGTAGCCTCCTACCTGACCATTTGAGACAGTTCAGGACATACACATGGAGAGAAGAGCTACATGACATCACAGGCTTTCGCACACCACTTTATTTTGTAGCAAATTAGGGGATTATACAATGACAATTAACCGAAGGGTCTGCTTTAAGGAAAGTTGAACTGCCTGCTGGGCTAGAATGGTATATGGAATCAACATGTAGTCTAACAGACATAGCTGTTGATCTTAGAGCTTGGGAACCAGGTTCAAGTCCCTTTTTTGGCTCAACATCCTATAATTCTGGGCGTTACTTAGTGTACTGGTACCTAAAAAACATATTTATGGTAATTGTGGGCTCATGTAAATAAAGCTCTAATGTCTTTGAGCAAGTTCATGCAGGGCCGGCTCTAGGGCGGTGCGATCGGTGCCACCGCACCAGGCGCTGACTTGGGGTGGGGGCATCATTTTTGCAAGTTTATTCTCATTTTAAAAGCACCTGCTGCTGTGTTCCTAGCCTCCAGAAATTTTCAGGAATCGATTAAAATGTCACGGTAACTCCTGTTATTAATCGTTTTCCTGAAAAGAGACTGGTTTGTCTAGTATAAGTCTTGACTCGTACTAAGGTAGCGTGGAGGGTTAAAATGCCTGCTGCTAAGAACTTGTACCATGCGGATAACAAAATGCATACAATATCAATACATCAGTGTGTCACAACTTCTGTAAGAAAGCTCCTTTTGTTACTTGTCTTTTATAAGTCAAATTCCTAATATAGAACATTAAGCTATTAACTGTCATCAAAGAGCTACATGCAAACTGCAAGGTATATGTTAGAGCTATATGTGTTTCTTTCCAGTCTTTCATTATCCTAATCTTGACAAAAGTGTTCATTTGGGTAGAAAACAATTATTATTATTAAGCAGAACCCCTAAAAATGATGTTTTAAATACTGAATTTGTGCTTTTCCAGAATAAGAACTCTTAAACTATATTGCCTACCAGTATCGCTAACATGTCTTTCTTACACTACACCTTGTTGTCCTGTCTGTTGTAACATTTCCTATACACTGATTATACACATATGATTGTCTCTGTGCAATGTGTGTGATGTAAAGCGCTCTGCTTGGGTATGACTGGTGCTATAAAACTAAATGAATCTGAGAGACAGTGGTTATGGAAACTTGAGGGGCATTGTTAAAGGGTGGTAGTGAGGGAATCCGCTGCAGAGGTGGCATTGGGAAGGCGCCAATAAACATTGTCGCACACGGCGCCACCAGTGTTAAAGCTGGTCGTGAGTTCATGCAACATAAAACCGCAAAAAAGAGAAAATAAACATCTTCACTTTGTAATGCTTTTTAACATTAAACAATCTTATGCAACACATAAAAAGAAATTGAACAAATCTGAATCAATTGAAACTTTTATTTGCATTTGACATGATTCACCACAATTTATAAATAAAATTGTGCAAGCTAAGGCATCTATCTGCAAGACACTAACCCCACTTAGTATTTTTTTCGAGAGAAACTTCCTTTAAAAAATGAAATTAACTATCCAATCCCAGAAGTCCTTTCTTTGAGGTCTACCGACCATTTGGCATACCTGTACTTAGTTGAATTAACTACTAGGACCAAGGCATAACTAGAACCATAACTAGAACCATAAGCAACCCTGGCAATGTTGTTGTACTCGCCCCACCCCCCACCTCCCCCCCCCCCCTTTTTCCCCGGGGCTTGGGGTGCTTGCAAGTGTAAAGCACTGCTGCTTTTGTTATGGAGGCAAATATTGCAGCATCTTTGCGAAACCGGCGCCCAGTAACAAAACCGGCCCCCCACTGCTGCAAAACTGCCCCCCCAACCCTTCCAACCTCCCGGGTAAACAACCGATGCCCGCTACCTGGAGTCTGACCCCGACTAGGACTCTGTACAAGGGAAATTTCTTAATAAAATACACTTTGCAAAGTTAAAAAGAGGCTACTTGTCTATTTTCCTTCAAAGTCTTTCCTCATATTTCACATAAAAGTAGAATAATGTTGAAATTATATTCAAATATATATAGTAATATGACTGAGCATTCACATTTTCTGTTCTGTTAACACATTAGGTTACAAAGAGAAGTGCTATTCACAGCTTTTCCCCATTTTTAGATACTCATTCTAAGTGCTGTGACAAATCTGTAATGTCCCATGTTTCACAGCTCTTAATGCAGCAAAAACATGTAGTTTTACCACATTATCCTCATTTCAACCCGCGGGACTCGCAATTATGTGTCAATACAGAACCCTTTCAACCCTAGAAAAATACAAAGCTTCCATCATTGGTAAACAGTTCTTGTCTTACCCAGAGCCTGACAACTTTTGTCTTTTAGCACGGCAGACCAAGTTTGATGCCGAAAAAATCCATACTTGTATGAAAAGTATATGATATTGTGGATTTAGGCGCATCATGTCCTGTTTCGACCAAATCTGAAATTTAATGTTATTCTCGGTCAGTACTGAGCAAAATATGTTTGAGATCACGCTCTCAGATAAAGCACCGGCACCAGGTGCGGAAAAGAGAGAGAGTGCCCTCACAAAAAATAAAATACACAAAAAAGAAAAATAGGGTTACGGCCGTTCTCATATCACAAACGTAGCAGGATAGTTCAACATGCAGCATTGGTACAGGATCCAGCCAATGAAACGCAGTTCACTTTCTGCCCATTGGTCAAGGAACTAGTGGGAGCGTGACCAATCAAATGCAGCGAATTTCTCAATATGAGAAATGGCGCCAGTGAGATTCCAAACACCTGGCTATCACCAGCTTCTGTCTGATGCTCTATTGTAGGGCATTGCTATGTGGTCAGAGTTCTGCCAGTTCTCTTGCTTCCAGGATTTAATCCATCATCAGATTAAAATCGGTCACATTATTCTTCCACATTATTCTTCCACAGACTGGGAAGGTACCAACAAATCGTGGTGCTGTTGCAATGTGCAGCAGCAGTAGTATGTTGTTTTGTGATTTACTCCCTGAATTTGATGATAAAGTTGGATGAGGTCAGTTGTGTAGCATGGGCAGGGCCACGGAGGCGGTTGCCCCGGGCGCAAAATTCTTATGGGTGCAAAATAGGGGGTGCAGATTGCAAATTGCATCGCACAATACCTGCCTTGCCCCGGGCACTGGCAACCCACGCTATGCAGCTTGGTGAGGTAGACCTGGTACTTCAAAGATGGTAAGAAGATACTTGGAGTAAACTCCTTTTGAAAATACAGTTAGATGATGAACTGTTTGGGGTCTGGTAATGTAACCCAGAAGAGATCTGAGTGCTAATCTGGTCGGGTGTGTTGACACAGCCACGAGGGAGAAGTGAAGTGGAGAACCCCAAGCAGGATCAGCACTGTGGAACATGGTACATGGTCAGCGACTAGCTGCCGCCTCCCCCCCAATCCGGCACCCAACACCCAGGAACGTGGACGCGAGACGTCTTTACTTTTTGGAAGGCGGGCGCTAGTCGCCCGGCCGTATTTATTAAAGTATAAAATTAAAAAAGGTTTTTAATTGCATAATCAACAATTTATACAAAAATCAGCAGGACATTTAGATACACAATTCTTATCAACAAGTTTGAGAGCCTGACCTTAACAAAACTCTAATACATGTTGTTTCCTAACCGAGACTAAACATCCTCATCTTGATTTTTGTACATTTCTGGCCATATGGCAGGGTCACTACCGGTGTCAGGTCCTACAAGCTGCGCCTCCCCTAGAGACGTGCGCATGCGCAGTGTTACCCCGGGAATTGCCCGGTCTACGCCCTGGACTCCATTTACCCACTAAAGGAGGGCCCTTACTCTGCGCCGGTGGCGTCATGAGTCCACGCGCGCGGGGTGGCTACCAGCCTAAGGAAAGCGTGAACTACTCCTACCCGCACTCCTTTGCTTTGCAGCATCCATTACCTTGCCCCTGGAGTTCTGGGAGTGGCCCGCAGGCCCCTCCCCCTGGGCGGGAACCTCCATAGGATGATGCCCGCCCCCTCAGACCTCAAATATGTGCTCACCGATAATGACCTTACCGCATGCCCCATACCTAATAAATACGACGACCTATGGGAAAAAATTCTAAAGGACAGCTACACTGGCTAATAAATAACAGTATCAACGTATAGCTACAAAGGGAAAAAAGGCCTAAAGACACCTGGCATCAAATACAATTCACTTCACACATTGTTTGCTAAAAAGGGGAAAAATTCCTAAACAAAAGCATCAACAAAATATACCAACATTTCCATCTCTACTACCCTGTGAGACCTGTGGACCGTACCTTCAAAACTTACCATTCAACCAGACATAAAAACTGCTACTAGACTTTTTGTTCCAAGGGATGGTGGGTGGGAAAACAAAGAAGCCCCGAGCGCGGGGCACACCGTTCAGCGGGGGAGCGTCCAGGGACAAGGGGGTCTCCTGCGCGCTCCCCACCTCTTTATTCCCGAGGGGCCAGGCGGCCCCTCCTATCGCCCGCCCCCCCTGACCCGGACCCACTACCGTGGATCCGGGTCAGGAAGGCCGCCGGCCAATCGGCGGTGGGCCGCGCCCCCAGGGCACGCCCCCACCGCCGAATGACAACAAAGGGGAAAGGGGGGGCGACGGTCGCCGCGCCGCCATGCATGCGGGGGGGCCGAGGGCCCCCCCTTTTCACATGGTCAGCGACTAGCTGCCGCCTCCCCCCCAATCCGGCACCCAACACCCAGGAACGTGGACACGAGACGTCTTTACTTTTTGGAAGGCGGGCGCTAGTCGCCCGGCCGTATTTATTAAAGTATAAAATTAAAAAAGGTTTTTAATTGCATAATCAACAATTTATACAAAAATCAGCAGGACATTTAGATACACAATTCTTATCAACAAGTTTGAGAGCCTGACCTTAACAAAACTCTAATACATGTTGTTTCCTAACCGAGACTAAACATCCTCATCTTGATTTTTGTACATTTCTGGCCATATGGCAGGGTCACTACCGGTGTCAGGTCCTACAAGCTGCGCCTCCCCTAGAGACGTGCGCATGCGCAGTGTCACCCCGGGAATTGCCCGGTCTACGCCCTGGACTCCATTTACCCACTAAAGGAGGGCCCTTACTCTGCGCCGGTGGCGTCATGAGTCCACGCGCGCGGGGTGGCTACCAGCCTAAGGAAAGCGTGAACTACTCCTACCCGCACTCCTTTGCTTTGCAGCATCCATTACCTTGCCCCTGGAGTTCTGGGAGTGGCCCGCAGGCCCCTCCCCCTGGGCGGGAACCTCCATAGGATGATGCCCGCCCCCTCAGACCTCAAATATGTGCTCACCGATAATGACCTTACCGCCACAGGCCAGCATTGTTAACCGACGATCTGGCCTCCCCCCTCTAGCCCCTACCTAAGGAAACCCTCCTACTTGCAAAACCCTCTAGCCAGGCCCAGATATTGTCAGACCACAAGACATTCCCCTCCTCTGTTAAATGAACTCCGTCCTTTAAGTAATACTTGTCGCCCCAGATGCACCCATGAGGTATTGACTGTAACAAGGGGGCTCGAAACAACCTATCCAACCGTGTGTTGATCCTCTTTACCGAGTGATTCAACGCCCTGACCGAATGTCCCCCCCGCCACTGTAGTCGAGGTATGAGTTGTGACCATACTAGTGTGCAACCCGGGCAGGTCCTGGCCATCCAACCCACCGTTGAGATAATCTCCTCGATCAGAATGCGCCTACCCAGTGTTGCCAAATCATTCTCCCCCAGATGAAGTATCACCACTGACGGTGGAGACTGCCGGCGTGCTAAAAGCCCCAGGAAGAATCCCCTAAACTCGTGCAGACACAACCCCCCTCTGCCAAAGAACGTGATGTCCAACCCTAGTTGTAACGCCCTTTTCCCCCTGTCACCTGACATAAAGACACATTCTGCTCGTTTTACATAGGAGTGACCCACAATCCAAACACTGTTCTTCATTGTTTCTTGGCTGCCGCTCCGTGCTGATGTATGTTGCTGGTGCCCGACGACAAATTCCTCCCCTGCGTAACAGGTCTGAGAAACTGTAAGAGAGCGGAAACAAACCAAGCGTGAGTGCCATGTAATCACAGCATGTCAATCCGTACATAACGTTTGTAGCATTCTGAGGACCATCTCCCAATTGTCTTCACTCTCTCCACCGGGAGGCCCCCCGCCACCGCCTCAGTTGCTGCCCCAATCCTAAAGGAATGAGAGCCAAACTCTTTAGGGTCAAGACCTGCTTTCCTGACCCCCATCTCCAATACCTTCCTGAATTGATATCTGGTCAAGGGGCTCCCGTCGGCGTGACAGAGCAGTGCCCTGCCCGCTGAGCCCACCAGCAGTCCGTGCAATAATTCCACGTGCCTCACTGGGCAGCAAGGGTTGGCGGGGGCCCGTTGAAGAACTATGGTGTGACCCCTAGACTCCTGGTCGGTCTTTGACTTCTGAATAATCACCCACATGGTGTCCTCTCTTATCGTCACACTAGCCCTTTGCAAGCCGCCCAGTAGGTCTGACTTAGAACCTGCCACAAGTTCGCTAATTCTCAGCGCCCCATAGAATGCCAAAGAGAATGCTGCCCTAAAAAGAAGCACCTCCCACTCCGAGCTACAAACAGTGTCCAGCGTGCCCAGTAAAGCTGTCAGCCGGGCCAATCCTATGGGCTTTCTCTTATCCTTCTGATGTCCCTGAATACGGCGCCATCCCCTCAAAGCCTTACGTATCATAAAGGTATTAGTGGGATCCCGGAAGCCCCTAGCTTGAGCGAAGAATGACACCGCTGCCCTATGTCTGTTCGCCGCTGCCACCGAGCGCCCCTCCTTATGCATCCATTCTAAATAGGCTGCAAAGCCATCCTCCTCTGCCCAAAGCACTTCCCATTGTTGCCCCAAAAAAGAACAATAAGACAAAAACGCCCCTTCGTAAGCCGTCTTGGTCCTGGGGGCTAGGCTAGCGACCACGAGGTCCTGTAATCTGGGGCACCAATCTGCCAAAGTACTGCTGGGAAGTGCGCTGGCGAGGGGTCTGCTGTAGGAAGATGCTCCCTGAACACCTGTATTTTGAAGCGAGAGAGGGAGTCAGCTGCATTGTTCAGAACACCAGGGACATGTTTGGCCTTAAAAATGACATTCAATTTGAGGCACTGCAAAACAATTTCTTTGATCAGACGAAGTATGAAAGGACACCGCGCCCCCTGCTGGTTGATACATTCCACCACCGTCATGTTGTCTGACCAAAACACCACTGATTGATTACATAGGTGTTTGGGCCAGACCATCAGTGCCACCCATATTGGGAAGAGTTCCAGGAAGCCAATGTTGTTGTTCAGGCCCCATGTTTGCCATACCTCCGGCCACTGTTGAGCGACCCACCTGTTCCCTAGGATGGCGCCAAAGCCCACACTCCCGGCAGCATCCGTCCACAGGCCCAACTCTGCTGATGTTGTCAGCGGGCCGGGCCAGACTACCCTGCCGTTAAAATCCTCCAGGAATGCCATCCATATAAGCATATCCTGGCGAATTTCAACCGATAGCCGAGTGCGGTGGTGCTTCTCCCTCAGCCCCTTCATTGCCTGCGCAATAGAGCGAGAGAACGGGCGAGCCATGGGGATGATCCTCAGTGCGAAGTTCAATTGCCCTACCACCTCCTGTAATTGCTGCAGAGTGACCTTCTCCTTCCGGAGGCATAACTGTAGCGCTGTCTTGAATTTGTCCACCTTGTCCGTAGGTAATCTAAAACACCCTTCCATTGAGTCAATCTCAATGCCGAGGAATTCTAAGCAGGTGGTCGGGCCAACCGTCTTCCCGGGCACAAGCGGGACTCCAAAAGCCCGCATGAGCACGCAAAATTCCTGCAATGCCAGTGCACACTCCTGAGATCCCGCTGTACCCAGGAAGAGGAAATCATCTAAATAATGCATGACCCGCTGATGGCCCGTCACTTGTCTCATGGCCCATTCAAGAAAAGAGCTAAACATCTCGAAGTAAGCGCAAGATATAGAACAACCCATGGGCATGCATTTGTCCATGTAGAACATATCCCCAAAGGTGAAGTTTAAGAGATGCTGATCGGCTGGGTGGACCGGGAGGAGGCGAAAGGCTGATTCTATGTCTGATTTCGCCATCAGCGCCCCGGGTCCCGTGGCCTGTAATAAGTTAACTGCAAAAACAACAAGTGATGGACTGAATGTGGATCAATGTCACACACTCCCCCAGTCAAAAGATCTGGGCCCAAATCCATCGTTTTTTTGCACTCCACACCACCCTGGGTTAGACAATGGCGATATGCAAATCAGCTCTGACCCTGTTGCCCCATGGGAACAGTCCAGTCCGAACTACAAAAGCCATGTCCTTCCCAGAACGGAATCAAGCATCCGAGGACCGGACCGGTTTCGAGGTAACACCTCTCTTCAGCCCGGCTAGCTTGACTCCAAGTGGTGTGGAGTGCCTGGGACCCACGTCTGGGCATCCCCAGCGCACTTAGGGCGGCAATTGCAAAAACAACAAGTGATGGACTGAATGTGGATCAATGTCACACACTCCCCCAGTCAAAAGATCTGGGCCCAAATCCATCGTTTTTTTGCACTCCACACCACCCTGGGTTAGACAATGGCGATATGCAAATCAGCTCTGACCCTGTTGCCCCATGGGAACAGTCCAGTCCGAACTACAAAAGCCATGTCCTTCCCAGAACGGAATCAAGCATCCGAGGACCGGACCGGTTTCGAGGTAACACCTCTCTTCAGCCCGGCTAGCTTGACTCCAAGTGGTGTGGAGTGCCTGGGACCCACGTCTGGGCATCCCCAGCGCACTTAGGGCGGCAATTGCAAAAACAACAAGTGATGGACTGAATGTGGATCAATGTCACACACTCCCCCAGTCAAAAGATCTGGGCCCAAATCCATCGTTTTTTTGCACTCCACACCACCCTGGGTTAGACAATGGCGATATGCAAATCAGCTCTGACCCTGTTGCCCCATGGGAACAGTCCAGTCCGAACTACAAAAGCCATGTCCTTCCCAGAACGGAATCAAGCATCCGAGGACCGGACCGGTTTCGAGGTAACACCTCTCTACAGCCCGGCTAGCTTGACTCCAAGTGGTGTGGAGTGCCTGGGACCCACGTCTGGGCATCCCCAGCGCACTTAGGGCGGCAATTGCAAAAACAACAAGTGATGGACTGAATGTGGATCAATGTCACACACTCCCCCAGTCAAAAGATCTGGGCCCAAATCCATCGTTTTTTTGCACTCCACACCACCCTGGGTTAGACAATGGCGATATGCAAATCAGCTCTGACCCTGTTGCCCCATGGGAACAGTCCAGTCCGAACTACAAAAGCCATGTCCTTCCCAGAACGGAATCAAGCATCCGAGGACCGGACCGGTTTCGAGGTAACACCTCTCTTCAGCCCGGCTAGCTTGACTCCAAGTGGTGTGGAGTGCCTGGGACCCACGTCTGGGCATCCCCAGCGCACTTAGGGCGGCAATTGCAAAAACAACAAGTGATGGACTGAATGTGGATCAATGTCACACACTCCCCCAGTCAAAAGATCTGGGCCCAAATCCATCGTTTTTTTGCACTCCACACCACCCTGGGTTAGACAATGGCGATATGCAAATCAGCTCTGACCCTGTTGCCCCATGGGAACAGTCCAGTCCGAACTACAAAAGCCATGTCCTTCCCAGAACGGAATCAAGCATCCGAGGACCGGACCGGTTACGAGGTAACACCTCTCTTCAGCCCGGCTAGCTTTACTCCAAGTGGTGTGGAGTGCCTGGGACCCACGTCTGGGCATCCCCAGCGCACTTAGGGCGGCAATTGCAAAAACAACAAGTGATGGACTGAATGTGGATCAATGTCACACACTCCCCCAGTCAAAAGATCTGGGCCCAAATCCATCGTTTTTTTGCACTCCACACCACCCTGGGTTAGACAATGGCGATATGCAAATCAGCTCTGACCCTGTTGCCCCATGGGAACAGTCCAGTCCGAACTACAAAAGCCATGTCCTTCCCAGAACGGAATCAAGCATCCGAGGACCGGACCGGTTTCGAGGTAACACCTCTCTTCAGCCCGGCTAGCTTGACTCCAAGTGGTGTGGAGTGCCTGGGACCCACGTCTGGGCATCCCCAGCGCACTTAGGGCGGCAATTGCAAAAACAACAAGTGATGGACTGAATGTGGATCAATGTCACACACTCCCCCAGTCAAAAGATCTGGGCCCAAATCCATCGTTTTTTTGCACTCCACACCACCCTGGGTTAGACAATGGCGATATGCAAATCAGCTCTGACCCTGTTGCCCCATGGGAACAGTCCAGTCCGAACTACAAAAGCCATGTCCTTCCCAGAACGGAATCAAGCATCCGAGGACCGGACCGGTTTCGAGGTAACACCTCTCTTCAGCCCGGCTAGCTTGACTCCAAGTGGTGTGGAGTGCCTGGGACCCACGTCTGGGCATCCCCAGCGCACTTAGGGCGGCAATTGCAAAAACAACAAGTGATGGACTGAATGTGGATCAATGTCACACACTCCCCCAGTCAAAAGATCTGGGCCCAAATCCATCGTTTCCGGTCTGGGAAAGATATGGCTGTTGTAGTTCGGACTAGACTGTTCCCATGGGGCAACAGGGTCAGAGCTGATTTGCATAAAGCCATTATCTGACCCAGGGTGGTGTGGAGTGCAAAAAAACGATGGATTTGGGCCCAGATCTTTTGACTGGGGGAGTGTGTGACATTGATCCACATTCAGTCCATCACTTGTTGTTTTTTGCAATTGCCGCCCTAAGTGCGCTGGGGATGCCCAGACGTGGGTCCCAGGCACTCCACACCACTTGGAGTCAAGCTAGCCGGGCTGAAGAGAGGTGTTACCTCGAAACCGGTCCGGTCCTCGGATGCTTGATTCCGGTCTGGGAAAGATATGGCTGTTGTAGTTCGGACTGGACTGTTCCCATGGGGCAACAGGGTCAGAGCTGATTTGCATAAAGCCATTATCTGACCCAGGGTGGTGTGGAGTGCAAAAAAACGATGGATTTGGGCCCAGATCTTTTGACTGGGGGAGTGTGTGACATTGATCCACATTCAGTCCATCACTTGTTGTTTTTTGTAATAAGTTAACAGCCTGATCAAAAGAGGCGTATTTAACACTACAGATACCTTCGTCAATGGCATCATTCAGTGACGTCCCCCTAGGTGCTGACAGGTTATGGATCAATCTGAATTGCCCTTTCTCTTTTTTGGGGACAACTCCTAATGGGGAACACACAAAATTGGGTACTGGCACTTCAGAAAAAGGGCCAGCTATCCTGCCTAACGATAGCTCCTTGTCAATTTTGGCGGCCACCACAGCCGGATTGTGCTTGACTGACAATTGGTTTCTACAGTGCGCGCTGCCTGTGTATCCCGCGGCCGGGATCCTAAAGCCTTTAGAAAAACCTTCTTGGAGTAGGGTGGCCGATGTGTGGTCCGGGTATCTGTTCAACCATGGAATCATTGCCACCACATCCACTGGAGTGGGGGGGCCTAACCTGTTTGTCTTATAGTGGCTTTCCCCTACCCCTCTGACCTGTGTTTCCCTGCTTGGACCTACAGGCAGTTTCTGGATGAGAGGGGTGCCCACAGGAGGAACATGCATGTCTAAACTTACACGCGGCCCTTGTGCAGGTGCGCCTATTAAAATCCCAGCACACCCCTTTTTTCTCTGGCCCACTGGCCCTAAACTTCCCAGGTACCTCACTCGTTTGGGGGGGCCGAAAGGGCTGTTGAGGTCTAGAGAACACCTTGACCGAACCGAACTGGGGGGGAGGTGCAGTGTCTGAGAACTGTTTGTGCCAAGCCATGGAATCTACCGTGTCCCATGCCAATGTTCTATTAAATTCCAATGCCTTCCTGAAATTGACATCATACCCTTTCCATGCCTCCCCAGAATACTGTTCACTCCACCCCACAATCCTGCTCGAGTAGCATGCCAATGCTGCCTGCAAATCTGGAGGACGCTCAGCTTTAATAGCAGTGAATACAGCCCACGCTTTCATCCAGTTGTTGAGAGTTTCCTCAACCCTAAATCTAGCACACTGCACCCTCCATTCGCTTGGGAGCATCCACTCTTTCAGTGTTTTTACCTGCTCCATTTCCCTATTATCTAACAACAAAGAATAAATATAAACGTATTTGTCCGCCCAAATCATCTCTTTCACAGCTAATGACACATGCTGAGCCAAGTTCTCGCTCCTGGAAGGTAGAACACCGTCCCCCAAGAGCGGCAATGCCACTTCCTTACCAAGTGCGGGCACCGGGGGCGGCTGCCCTTTAACTCCGTCCAGCTGGGGAACACTTGGACCTGCAAGGGGAGAAGATATTGGCAATGCAACACTGTCGGCGACCGCTGCCGATCTGATTTTTTCCACAAACCTCGCCGCCTCTGCTGCATGGTCTGCAGAATTCGGGAAAGCTCCCCCTTTTTGGAGCCATGGCATCAAGGCCGTTATCTGGGATAACAATTCAGGGGGCATTGAATCTAAATTACCCCCCGGGACAACAGGTACCACTGGGGTTATGCCCTGTGGTACTGGCGCAGCTGGCAGGGCGGGTGCCGGGTGTGGCAAGCCTGTACCCGGGATTGTGGGCACCGGTGGGGGAGCAGGCCCAGCGTCTACTGGTTGACCTGCCGGCACCGGCACCACGGGGACAAGGGGTGTGGGCATAGGTATATGCGGGGGTGGGACGACCGCCGGCAGCGCGGCAGGTACCGGTCCTACTGGGCCTGGGGTGGGGGCAGCATCCCTGGGTCTCTTGGACCTAGACTTCCCGGGTGGGGTGACAAAATCCTCCCTTGGCACTGGTGCCACCCTCTTGCGGATAGGCCTACCCGATGGGCCCGGGGCATCCCCATGCCTCTCATTCAACCGTGCTTCAAGCTCATCTACTTTCCCTAACTGCTGCTTAATGTCACTCATGTCACGCATCATGGCCCGCATCATAGCCTCCATGTTGGACCCCCTTTTTCCACCCCGCGGACCTGGCATGATACCCCCCCAAAAACCGCAGCCTACTCTCCTAATATCACAACAGGCCGACCTTGTGTACCTTTCTGATGGGGGGTCACCAGGGGGCTTTCAGCACCATGCAGTGGCGACCGCAACACTAGCGGCTTGTCCGCTTATGTCAGGGGTGAGTAAACCTAAAGTAGACCCACCCGGCGGCCACCAGGAGCGATGAATGCTAGCCCCCCGTACCCCTCTTACCGACCAGTCCTTTGTCCTAGCCCGCGATAATGTTCTGCGGCTCCGGTCCACACCACTTTGCGTGTTGGATGCTCTTACGTCCTGTCCGCTAGTGAATGGCCCCAATAACGTCGTTAAATTGCCTGGAATTGAGACATGTATTAGTACAGTGTAATGAAACAGGGGCAGATTTAGGGAAACCAAGCTTGAATACAAGGAGACTATTGAATCCCCCTGTTACCTCCCTGTTGCTGTGCACCACAAAACAAGTAATATCAGCACAAATCACCACAGTATCCCTCTTAAAAACGGCCAGGCAAATAATGCAACCTGTACATGCACTGTACTAAACACTTTCCAAAATGTCACCTAGTTTTCAGTAAATTGCACGCTTTGTGTCCCACCCCAGTACAAAGAATTATAAATCAAACACTGCAGAGTGGCGTGAAAAACGATTAGATAGATGCACTTATGCAATGCTTTTAATCAAAATTGCTTCATAGGGAAAGAAATGACCATGTAAGAAATCGCCCCTTGTGTTCTACACAGTCACCTCGCTTTTCTTACACTCTGTACACTTTCCACGTGAGGTCCCCCATCCAGGTGCTGCCCTGGTCGACCCTGCTTCGCGCCCTTCAGTAAATTGTGCTCGCGAGCGGTAAACAATTGTTTAAATTAGCGTCGACATAAAGAGCTTAAAACAATAATAAGGCCTTTGCAAAGTTGCCCAGAACAGTTTTAAAAATGAGCACAGTTTTCAAAGTGAGCGTCACCATACAGCGCTTCTATAATCCCCCTTTGCCAAGCGCACAGTCCCCGTAAAGCCGGCTGGACGGTTAAGCGAGCTCCTACCCCGCCGCGTTACAACTGAGTCAGCGGTTCAAACAATTAGACGGTCAGGCGCGCTCTTTCCCCGCCGCGTTACAACTGGTAAGCGGTTCAAACAATTAGACGGTTAGGCGAGCTTTAGGCGGCATCTCATGCGCCTGTTTCCGCGAGCCCCCCCCAATCCCGCACAATACCTCACGGGGCCACAGCGGCCCGTACCACGCCTCGAAAAGGGTCTCCAAGCGCCAGGGACCGTCGGGCAGGTAAAGGACTCCACGCGGCTTGCTCAGCGCGGACTCGGGCTACCCCTCGGAAAACGCCGAACGACCAAAGCCCGCAGAGTCTTGATCCGCCAACCAGGATCGCCGCAAACCGCTCACTCCAGCCTGTGATCCGGAATCCCTGTGAAAATAAAGTAAAACCGTTAAAAAACAAAGAATCCCCGAGCGCGGGGCACACCGTTCAGCGGGGGAGCGTCCAGGGACAAGGGGGTCTCCTGGGCGCTCCCCACCTCTTTATTCCCGAGGGGCCAGGCGGCCCCTCCTATCGCCCGCCCCCCCTGACCCGGACCCACTACCTTGGATCCGGGTCAGGAAGGCCGCCGGCCAATCGGCGGTGGGCCGAGCCCCCAGGGCACGCCCCCACCGCCGAATGACAACAAAGGGGAAAGGGGGGGCGATGGTCGCCGCGCCGCCATGCGTGCGGGGGGGCCGAGGGCCCCCCCTTTTCATTAGGTCAGCACGATTACACAATGAGGCATATTGACAATATTTTGGAATGTCGCATAACACGCGTAAGGTGAAACTTCTGAAGTCATGCAAATTACGACAGCGTAATTGTTATTTCATCAGGGCCTTAAGGGGAGACTAAAAATATTTAAAGGTGAGGGTCTATAGAAATTATATTGGGTTTCAGAAATAGACACATCATTTTTAAATTAAATGTAAGAAAGATTAAATTGATCTAGAGTTGGCATCACCAAGTGTATTTCTAAATGATAATTAAAGCTTGGTATACTGTACAGGTTATGGTGGCAGAGGACAGAAATTAACAGAAAGAATATAGGTGTATTGTTTCCTAAGAGCTTATTCACGAAATTGGGAGTTTAAAAGAGTTCTATTACAGAATAATTATGAAATGTAACACTGAGCCAGTGATGTAGAAAGTGAGGAGGATGCCCACAGCTGGCAAGGGGCCTTTGATAGAAAATTTGGAACATTTGAAAACAGAGGGACTAATCAAAGCAGTTTAATCACCATAAAGGTTGGCACCCATTGGAAATAGCAAAACGAGGATGTGTGTGAAGTTAACGAGTTCATAACATTTCATAGATGAAGCAGTTATTCTGTCTGGTAAAGCTCCCCCATCTGTCACTGCCTCTCAGTCTCTGTGCACGAGCAGCAGTAGCATTTCATGCATAAGCGCTGCTTGCTGATGTTTTTGATCTCTCCAGGTGCTCCAAGTATGTCAATAATTTGGTATCAGAGCCATATAGGCACATTCGGGAGGCCTGGGCAGACAGGGGAGCTTGGATGGTTAATGCACCTGCGCACTCTGCCCAATAAGAATAACATTTTGCACCCAGTAGAAAAGGAAACGTGTATTCACTAGGTAATAATGCACCAAACATTCAAACATATGGCTTGTTTGTAAAGCCACATGACGTAGATACTGTTTTGCCTGACACCCGCTTCAAGCATATTTCAGAGGTTGATAATCATTAGGAGGGCGGTGAGAGGGATGGGGAGAGGGAGGGAAAGAGAGAGAGAAGAGAGAGAGAGAGAGAGAGAGAGAGGGCGGAGAGAGGGAGGCATGGAGGGAGGGAGAGGGAGAGGGAGAGGGAGAGAGAAGAGAGTGAGAGAGAGAGAGAGAGAGAGAGATTAATTTACACCCTTATGTTGATTAAAATGGATAAGGGAGAGAACCATACGTTTTTTAGATGATGTGCACATTCGATCAGGCAAAATGTAATCTTTCAGAGGGCAATAAAGCCCATGGCTAAAGTGGGCTAACCTATTGCCCCATGCTGTATGCTATGGAGGGTGGAAGCAAAATGCGATTGAAAGTGCATCAGATCAAAGGATGTGGAGTGCTGACTCAAAGCTTCTCTACATAGTATATATTTTTAGGTCTCGCCTGTCAATGCGCTTGCACATTGAGCTTGCGAGAATATAGGGGCTTAACCGGAGCTTAACCATCGGGCGATTTGATGCTGTGCCCGTGAAAAGCAAGCTCAATGCGCAAGCGCATTGATCTAAAAAGCGCGTGCACATCAAAGCCACCAACCTCCCTCCCACAGGCATCCCCCAGCGTGCGCTCTGCCTCATGCATTTCTCCTCCCCTAATTTATTCACTGCCCACGGCCGGCCGGCCGTACTTTCACTTTGACGGCCGCCAGGCCGTCTCTCGTGTTTCTCCTCCCCCCTCCCAGTGTACTTTTATTTTTTGCCTATGTTGTCTCCTAATTATAGTAATACCAGCGGCATGGTGTAATTTAGGACCTTTAAGTATTATGGCCTAGTGTACCAGCAACTAAATTCGTTTAATAATTTTAATTAAAAATAAGGTCGTAATACTTTGCAGCAATTCGTAAAGATCTATGTTATGTGTCTTAAGAAATGCGTGTGTGTCAATGAAGTGCAGTTCGATTTTTGTTCCCTACTTTTTTGCGTTGCCTCTTCACTAAATCCAGCTTGCAAGTCTGCATATCTTATCTCGGCTTTAAAAAATAAGAATGAAAGATCGGCTTTATCTTCGTCTGCCAGTGTCTGTTGTTCCTTGCTACACGGGCAGCCTCTCCTCTCTTGAGCCCCCCACCCTCCTCAGAGCACACGTCCGCTCAGGGAGCCTCTCCTCGCCCCCACCCCCTCCCTGCTCGGAGCACACAATCTGCTGGCCCTTGTTTTACTACTTGCTACTACTTTTTCTTGTTTTTTTAGGAAACGGGGGGGGGGCGCAGAGGGGATTGTTGGCTACCACAATTGTTTGCTTACGATGACCCATGTCTGTCCCAAAGCATGTTGTCACCTCCTGCATATGGCGATTCATTAAAAGGAATTAGCAAGAGACTGCCCTTTGATGTGAGAGCGGATCCTCCCTTCCCCCAGCAGTCCACTGATAGCCCCTCACTCTTCCCTTAAAAACACAGCTACACCGTGAATGGCAAAATAAATGAGACCTCAGTGGCGAATCCTTGTATCAGCCAAGTAAGCAATTAGCAGTTTTGCAAGAACTAAGTTACAAGGGTCTAAGAATGGCGCCTTGAAGAGGACCTCAAGTGGCGCTCTATAAATCTAAGTAATAAGCTCTTGCAGTGCTTTTCCAAGAAAGAGCCACAATTTCTAAATGTTTTGTCAGAATCACTTTACACTTTTAAAATGAAGTGTTATGCCCATGTTCACGATTTCTTGTCAGTATTTGTGTATTCCTGTTCAGGGTTTTTGTGTGAAAAAACTGAACTAAGGCTCAGGGAGTTATAAAATTAGTCTCTGCATTATACACAATTAAAATGTACGAAATACAAACTATGCAGATTTGGGCTTCCAGAGAAAACTAACTATAAAGAAAGCGTGTCAAAACAATGGCTTTACATCTCTAGCGCTTCTATGCACTATAAGCAAACATACTCGGGTCGGTCCTTGTGTTTCTCGGGCTTAGTGTGAACAGTGACCCCTCCCGTCTTTAAGTGCGGTGACAACAGACTGTGCACATACAAGCACTCACTTCTCATTGGGCATACTATGGAAACCTCCCCATGCCTACAAAACATTAAACCGGGTAGGGGACCTAAGTAGCTCATGTGAACACCATTCGCTATGTCTCCCGCCAAATTCTTACTACTATCTCTTTCTCTCTGGTATCCTCACTACAAACTCCTACCCCTCCACTTTCTCTCCAGTACGCTCACTGGTGTCCCATGCCTTTGTTTTCTCCCTAGAACCCTCAACCCACGCCCTACTTCCTTTGTAGTAGTCTGATTACAAACTCATAACCTTCGAGTACTCTCACTACAACACTCCTATCCCTCCTTTTAATCTTACAGACTCCTACGCCTCCTAAGTACCCTCCCTAAAAACTCCAAGTCTTCTGTTTTCTCTCCAGTACCATAATTACAAAAGTCCACCCCTCCTCATTACCATCACTACAAAACTGCTACCTCTCTTTGTCTACAGTACTCGCCACATAGTCTACCCCTTCTCAGCTCCCTCATTACAAACTCCAACCCTCCTTGATATCCTCCCTTGTCATGTATTCCTATAGGTCCTGAATCGATCCCCCTATTCCTGACCCTATTCTAGTTAAACAAACCAACAAGTTAACTAGCAGTCAGCCCATGAGGCAGAAATTCCCCATGATGCAGATACCGTTATCTGACGCAGTCACACTACGGCACAGGAACGTGTTATATGATTAGGTCATAACGCTTGCGATCTAATTAGACAAGCGATATTCCTCCAGCCCCTGATAAGGCATACGGAGTTCTCATAACAAATCAAACCTATGACAACCTGGGTAAAACCCTGCGGCCATTGTTTTGATTTCACCGAGAACTTTAGTAAAAGAATGTGCTAACGAGCAAATCGTATGACATCTTTATTGACGTATCTATGTCCATCCTTACGTCAATCTCGGCACCTTAAAGGTATAAATATTACCGATCTTGCCATATGCAAACACACGCGTGGTGACGAGACGGAGCAGCCATACTTGCCGAAGCCGAGAGCAGAGCAGACCCCGCTGGCAGCAGCCCCGCCTTCCTGACGCGCTGAGAGAAGCTGCTTTCTCCTGCCGAGAATCCAGCACCGGCGTTTCCGGGTAGCCCTCGCAGGCAGCCTGGAATATCGAGACCAGAGAGAGAGATACCATTCCTCATTCATCCTAACTTCCAGGTACAGAACTGAATAACCTCTCACAGAGAATTCTTTAGTTATTCACTTGGCAAAAACAAACTTAACTTAAACTGTAACTTTCTATTCCCGCCCACGTATTAGGCTTAGGTCAGGTACACGGGGTAGGCGTATCTAGAAACACCAGTTGAGTACGTTTAGTCAAATGTATATGTGTATGTAAATATATTTTATTCATTTTAAACATCATATGGCTTAGAAACCATATCAATGTTTTTACAGTATTACTTTATACTATTGCTTTTAATGTATGCACTTTACTTAGCTATAAGTATTGCAATAATATCGATCCATTTCTCTTGTATGAGAAAAGAGACTGATCAATAAATAACACCTTTTTATTGAACACGCCCGTCTCTTCCTTTTCTCTACATTCTGATGAGACTAAGAATGCACGTACTGACTGAGTAAAATAATTTGCCTTTTGTTCACACGACTCTCGAGATTGACTCTTGATTAGGGGAGAGCAAAGTTGTCATGTTCTATGGTTGTCAGAAACTAAATCCCTTCTTGTCTAATCAGGGAAGTTAATTCCTCCTTGAACATTCGAGAAAGTTTCTAGCGAACTCTGAGCTACGCTGGCAAACCCAAAACTTAAGTCTAGTATCGACAGTAGTAGACCTAGTTAACGTCTGGCCTAGGCCTTTACTGCTGTAGGTATTATTCCAATGCGCTGAGCCTATTGGGAAGATAGGAACTACACTACATGGCGCCCAACGCGTTTGGAAAGGGCGATAAAACTAACGTAAGACATTTAGAGTAACTCAGTCGTGCTTTCTCACTCAGACCCCTTTTCCCACAATACTCCAAAGACGTCTGGAGTGGGTGAAAGGTTATATCCTCCAAAACCTCGCAGGAGGGAACTCCTATGTATGGTTCTTGGTATAGTCAACGTTGAAGGATAAACAGTTCCAAAATATTGTGCATCTAATCTCTGTTTCCATAAGAAACCTGATCTGCAAACAAACAAAATAACCATCAGGACAGTAAAATGTCAGAAAGTGATGAAGAAAGAGAGGCAGTTAGATTAGCAACTGAACTCGCAGATGCTGATGCTACCATGCAAGCAGCAGACGCGGATATAATACTCATTCCGGTCATCAAAAGGAGATCTATAACTCTAAAACTTATAGAAAATGGACTGACACCTAGAGGTGGCACAGTCATATTCGTAATTGAGGCACACGAATATCGGCAGACAGAGGTATATTTTTCATGGATACATTTTCCAGCAGCTAATGCTGTAACAAAGTACTTCCACTATTACAAAATAGAGGAACCTCCTAATGAGTACACTCCTTTTGAGGAGGTGGAAGTACCACTCAAATTCCAAGAGCATTTGCTCTTATTTGATGGCGCCCTAAAACATAATAATCACATCACCAGGCTCGGTCCTTTAGGTAGACCAGGAGCAACGTGGCCGGTCCTAGCCGGATACACACCACATCCAGACTTCGAAAGAATGCCTGCAGCAGATCTTTTAGTACAACTAAAACCATTAATAAAAATTCATAGACAATTAGTTCAGTATGTGATGCGGACATCAACAATTCAGCCAGCAATTAAACTCCCACAGCTGACCCCTCACCAGGGGAACACAAATAAAATTACACCACAGAACATCCAGTCTTGCCTAGGTAAAGTACCGGCTAAACGGGAACAAATACCATTCTGGTTGGCACAGAAAATTACCCAAATAGAGGCGGTGTTTCCTGACAACACCCCATTAGAAAAACACAGGATTCTGACTATCTGTCTCCCAATGGGAATCGCACCACACATTGAGGACTGTGACACTTGGGGTACAGTCTTTGCTTCCATCTACACAAAAACGCACGGTGTTCCATCCATTTCGGTGATTCCAGATGTGCTAAAACAAATTCAAGACGAATACGGTCCAGAGCCCGCTTTAACTCTTGGTATGAAATTACTGAAAGACTTCAAGCAGGTCTCGGCTATATTATTAGCCAACATAAAAGGTGAAGCAGCCAACGTGGCGATCCGCCAGAGGTTAAAAGAGACAGATATAGCAGACCAACCAGCTGAAATTGCCAGAATCATAGAAAAATCCTATGAGGAACTAGGTAGAGATAGTTTAGGTGGAATACCAGTAAAACCGCAACTGACTGAAAGTCCAGAAAAAATATTTTTTAATAACAATTCACCAAAAAAGAACTGGGATGGAAACAAACAATCCAATCCTAAAGAAAAGAAATTCCAGTCCAGAGGAAGGTCTCCTAGGCGAAGGGAGAAATCTCCGAACCAGAGACACAGGTCACCCCAGAGTGACCCCTCTGGGAAAAGATATAACCTTAGAAATAGGGATAATATAAAAAAGCCTGATAGATATCAAGACATTGATACACGTCCCTCTCAATCTTTTCAGAATTCCTCGCAGAAATCGGAAAGAAGAGGACGATCAGAACAAAGAGAAGAGCACACCAAGTCCAAAGACAAGGAACCTGCTCAGCTAAAAAAGAAATTACAATTGCCAAAAAAGAAGGTAGCCAGTATCAAGGTAGTTAACAATGCCGAGAATACTGAGGACACAACTGAAAAACGGAGAATCGGCTCAGACAATGCTAGACAGCGCAGCAGAAGTGAGCATAGCTCGCAAAGTCCTTATGAATCATCTGGAGACAGTGGACACGAATGAATATCTTCAAGTGGAAACTGCGGACACCAGAGTTAGCAAACCCCACAAGATATACGAGATAACATTGCGTATAGAGGGAGATAAGACTAGGAAAATAAGGGGACTATTTTGGGATAATCTCTCCAAGGGCTATGATATCCTTCTAGCTGAAAAAGACTGCCCACCAGAGTTTGTCAGGGAGTGCCCTCATGGCGAAGAAGTAATTATGCCGGCCTTCTCGAATCATATCCCAATTCATAAAAAATACACACTTGCTAGAAAGTGGGCAGTGGCTCTAGCACCTGCTTTATATAAAAATCATGTAGGATGGGATGAGGACTCCCCTCCTCACAAAATCCAGTTAAAATCACAACCTACTGCACAAAGGCAGTACCCAATTAAGCAAGAAGCTAAAAAACAGGTAAATGAAATACTAGATCAGCTAGAATACCAGGGGGTGATTGAAACTTGCACCTCACAAATGAACAACCCTTTGTTTCCGGTCTCCAAACCAGACAATTCATATCGTCTAGTTTTGGATTACCGACACCTTAACACATGTTGCAAAACTTTTGCAGTGCAAAACTCACACAGTGCTGCACTAATGAATAACATAGTGCGCAAAAAATACAAAACAACCTTGGACATCTCCAATGGATTCTTTTGTCAAAACATAGCACCAGAGAGCAGATATTTAACTGCATTCTCAGTAAATGGCACTCAAAAACAATTCTGTCGGTTAGCCCAGGGGTACAAGAACAGCCCGGGGGTATTCTCAGCGAGAGTAACAGAATTACTTCATCTATATGATGATGAAGCATTATCTTATGTCGATGACATTTACTTAACAGATGATGACTTGGAGACTCACTTGAAAAGAGTGAACACCATAATACTTGGGTTCGCAGCAGAGGGTTACAAATTCAACTTTAAAAAGTCCAGAATTGCCCATCTGACAGTCCTGTTCTTAGGATATGAATTATCAAGTGAAGGCAAAAGCCTGGCTGACAATTTCCTAGAGAAATGTGCCGTACTCCAAGCACCTAGAACACTAAAAAACCTACAGTCAATTCTAGGCTTCCTAAATTTCGGAAGAACATACATTGCAAATTACGCAGAAAGGGTCAAACCCCTTTATGATCTAATTAAACCAGATTTTAAAAAATCCAATTGGACTCAAATACACACAGAAATTCTGAGATCCTTACAAACAGACATGCTAATTAAAACAAAATTAGAAACACGTGATAACACACGCAATCTTGTGATTCGAGTCATCCCAGGGAGATGCGGATTCACATACCTAACCTCTAATGAGGGGGAAAAGGTACCAATTGCATTCAAATCACACTTGTACACAGAAGCTGAACAGAAATTCAGCAACAAAGAAAAAATTGTTCATGCAGTTCAAACCGCAATAGCTAGAGAAAGAGATCAAGCAGACGGTAGACATATCACAGTCAGAACAGCAAAATCGGCCTTTGAAGCATTAACAACACCGTGGAATTTACCAACAACAGCATTGAATCCGGAATGGATACAATGGGTGAATTCTATCACAACGGACAAAGTGTACTACTACTTTGATCCAGAACTAGAAGAATTAAAAAATCTAGAATATGAAGAAACATATCCTCTGCCAATCGTCATTCTGCCTCTACGACATTACGCCTGTGTAATCTATACAGACGGACATGCTCAACCCTCCGTTTGGGGAGAACAAGCATACAACCCCACATGTGAGATTACAAAAGAAGTGTGGCGCGGAGGTAAACTAAAACCTCTATTAACAAAGACACACTCAGTAGAAAGTAATTCAGAACAACAAACTGAAATAATAGCATTGAAAATGCCGCTAGATAATGCGGATCGCGAATTCCCGACACTTATAGTGTCAGATTCATATTACTGCGTCAAATCATATAACAGCGATTTGCAGACATGGATTCAAAACGGTTACAAAGATGACACAGATGCACCAATAAAGCAGAAACTGCTCTGGGAACAAATAGCTCTTTTACAGAAAGAGCTACCAAAGACTCACGTGACTCACTCACTGAGTCATCAACGTGATGGCGTTCACGTTGTAGGGAATTCATTGGCTGAAACAGCCGCAGCGGCAGCCACTAAATCGGCTCCCGTAGTTCGAAAAAAGCGTACATTAAAATACATTGACGGTGAAACAGTGCTGGCGGTGAAAACGTCATCAAAAGGCGACTGCTCAGCGTTACCGATCAACTATCCACTCAATTATACATACATAATCGATGCAAACTCCGTCCCTTTTGCTCGAATCCCTGGAGTGGGGGATAGAGTGATTCCAAACATGGACAGGAGAAACTTGTTAATCGCAGACGCACACATGGGCGAGGGTCTCAGACACCTTAAACTAAAAGATTCACTGGAAGAATTACAATCACGGTACTGGTGGCCAGGCATGAGCCTGCGTCACACCATGTTTGTAAAAAACTGCCCAAACTGCAACAGAGATCGCAGTGGGGAGAGAAACAGTTTAATACCTCGTCGTTCTACTCCAGGAAAAATGAGGAGTAAAAAGGAAGGGTTGCGATTAACATATACAGGCTAGTTCCACTTATAATGTAGATCACCAGCACTCGGCTGACGTCCGGACTGCTATACAAAGATTTGCAAGTCTAAATGGCATATACGCTAAGCGCATGCTACGTTTGACTATTATTTTCACTCAAGCCCTCCAGCCTGGGGAGAAACATGGTCAAATGAGCACAGTCCAGCGGGAATCTTCTCACTTCCTTCCTGAGGGTACGGGACGGTGTAAAGAAAAAACCAAGGCATAAAGCAATCTATAGCGGAAAGGATATTAGGTTCGGGAGCTGGGTGGGTCAAACATCTAATAAGTGTCCAACGTAGTCTCAATAACTTGCCAAGAAATTCTCTGAAGGGATTCAGTGCGTACGAATTATTATTTGGAACTAGGATGATGATCTCTGACATTGATAGTCAGACTTCAGTGGTGAAAGAAAAAAGCTTTGATATCAAAGAACGTTTGGCTATTTTGCAGGACTTAAACAAAACAAGAAAAGACCTGAGCAACATAAAGTTGAAACAAGAGCCAACAACCACTGAAGAACCACCACCTGTCCCAGCAAGACCTGTCTGGATTCCAAAAGTCGGGGATCTAGTCAGGGAAAAGATCGCGGTAAAGAAGGAATTTGGGCCTTCTTACAGAAAAGCAGTTCCTGTCTTGTCTGTCAACGGGACAAGATCAGTTGTACTACCGCCACTTGCTGGTAAAAAGGAGAACCGAGTTGTATCCATCGACCTGGTAAAACCACAACATGTGGCCGATAACAAACAGTAGGCCAAGTGGACTCCCAATAAGTAGCAGAACACCAAGGTTTGCTACCAGTACAGAGGTCCTAACGAAGAGGCTCATCACATTCGAAACGCCTACAGAAGAACAACAAGGACTATGCAATAATGCAATAGAACTAAGACCTCTGAAAACCCAAATAAAAACATTTAGCAGAGACACACCACTCTATAATGAAGTACCAAGTGACAATGCAAGAAACAAAAATCCTGAACCAATTGGAACAATTGACAGAACTGCATCCGGCTACTTCATAAACTTCGATGATTCCTCTGAAGGCTTCAGTGAATCGAAGACACAGCCATCATCAAAATCCTTTAAAGACAAAGCTAAGGAACTTTTGAAACAACTGAAAGAAACATATCTGATTTCTCCATGGATTGAATTTTGGGTGGGTTTTGGTGCATTTATCCTCATACTTTGGCTCATCATGGTACTTACTTTGGGACGCTTCATTGAGGGAAAATATGCTAAAATGGACACAGCAAGTCAGAAAATCAACTTGATCCTCAAACCACACACATCTTCACACGTCGAGAAAAGAGAACTTTCTTCAGCCAACTTCACAGCCAATCCAATACCTGGTGGGGTAGCCTGGGACAACACTGACTATGAAATTTATGGTCCGGTCGAGATCCTGAAATATCCACACCAAATTAAGATCTCATTGAGTGACTTTGCAAAACCAAACTCATTTGCTGATGATTGGGACTTCGAAAGCATTAACAACATGATGTCTGACTTAGTAATGTCTGCTAAATTTACCAAACATGATTATTTGCAGGGTTCTACAAATTATGATAGTATGTATTGCTATAACCACTATGGTAACCACTTTTTACATAGATCTGCACAACCTAGAAATGTTTTAAATTATGATCAATGGGAACATTGTGCAATACCTCCAAAAGGGAGCTCAAGAACCGTTTACGACAAATATTCATATTTTTCAGGTTTTAACACAAGTAATGCTGAAGCATTTTATTTTAAATTATCAAACAAGACAGGAACAAAAACCATGATAACCAACACAAAATTGTTATATTCAGACTCATTTTTCGAACAAATGAATACTTTTGGTTTTGATTATTGGGACACAAATGTTGAATTGAAAAGTGTTTGGGGTACAAAAGAATGGCAAGTACAGGGTATAGAAGCTTTGTTTAGAGCCTGCATGATCCCAGAACAAATGATATTTTTAAATGACACTGTTCAACAAACCACCTGTCTTGGTCTAGCCAAAATCAAAGATTTAATTAAACCGTCTATTCCAAAGCCAACAATGTTTAGCAATAACTCTGATACAGATGAAGAGATAGACGTAAACCATATATTAAACCAAAACAGAACACATCCAAATTGGAAACAGTGGTTGATCTGGCCCACAGATACTAATAACTGTCAAGACAGATTCCTGAACAAAACACAGGGGTTCAAAATGACCAGGCCAGACCCTAGATATCCTCAAAGACATCACCCAGGGATAATAACCACCTACAGTGTGGGCAAATTATGCCTTCAATGGCTACAAACTTCCACACTGGCAGAAATTAAGCAACACCTAACTTTACTTACTGATGGTGCTGACTTGCGTGATTTCACTTTGGGACCACGCAAACAGCGTCAAAAGCGTTTCATAGCAGCCTCTGTATATGCAGCATACAATGAGGCCTGGAAGGTTACTCAAATTGAAACAGCAGAGAGAATACGGGAAATTGACCGTATTAATTTGGAAAAATCACTTTCTGTAGTGGACAATGGGTTAATGACTCTGTCCTCCAGAATTTTTTCATTGGACAGCATTGTGTCGTCAGCAATCGATATATTATCGCAAGACTTACTGTTATTACAACATGGTCAGTCACAATTGCGTTCTATTGTACAGCTTGGCTGGACGTTACAAAATCTGCGTTCAGGCTATGTGCCTTGGCGTTTAATCAACACAACGTCACTATTCCAAATCTTTAACCTTACTGATAGACAAATCGGTATGGGGCAAAAGGGTGCTGATTATACAATCTTGAGCATTGAAAAACTAGAAAGATTACCAATGACAATGTCAGAACGACCTGTCAGTGAATGGATAATACACGGAATCATAAATATTCCAATCTCAACCTTCAGGTTTCAATACTGCCAAAAATATATACAGGCTGGCATGTACGAGAAATTGGGAAAGGGGTACCTTAAAACAACTTGGAACCTGCCCTATTCACATGCATGTGTCAGTAATAAAGGACAGAAAGTGTTTCTTAGTGGCAACAATTGTGAGATGTCACTAAGCGGCACACTTCTGTGTAACGGAATTAGTTTGCATGGAGCCTGTGAAGGGAATTCATACAACCTTTCATGTCACCAGCAAGGCGCACCTGCAACAGAAATAGAACCATTCTTTCAAAGACTCTATAATGGGAGTTACATTCTTATTGTAGACCGCAGATGTTGTAGTCTTATGCCCGGGACTCCTTATCTAGTAACTACTACTGCGAAGGTCAAGTGCTGTGGACGCACATTGTTCCCCAGCTCCTTCCCAGACAGGGAGGCAAGGGCATGGCACGATTTGAAAATTACTTCTGTTCGAATAGATACTTTAAGCAGAATGAAAACAGTCCTTCTTCAGACGCCTACCAGGCTCTCGTCATCAAAAGAAACGTATGATCTACAAGTCGCAAGGACGACTGCAGAGATACATACATTATTATCAACTAATTCCCCCGTACATTTCGCGGAAATCCTGAACGAAATCTTAAATATTTCTGATACCAATGGGGTCTCAAAGGTATTTAAGACAGTATTTTCGATGGCATTAACACCATTCAAAGCCATACTGGGTATTTTTCCAGATTTCTTCCATTCGATTTTTGGCGGACTTCCCCTGATCCTGGGACTAATTGCAGGAATCCTATTCTTAGTCCTTGTTTTTCGTTATGGCAACCCATGTCACAGACAAAACTCTTGCGACAAGGGAAGAAACAATCCTAGCCATTGGATACCGGGACCGGATATCAAAAATCCTGGGACTCTCCCGGCTTAGAGACCTGAACATGACTTGGTTTCTATCATTTCGACCAATGTGGCAAAGATGTGTTTTACCTGTATTGAGGTGTCTGCTATGCGGAGAAGAATGCGTGTTAGACACCTGTCTGACGCTACAATCGGATGCGCCGATGGATGCAGAAACATTGTTGAGCCCGATTAAGGTTCATGCTTTGTGCTGCCCTCAAAGGCTACCAATCCTGATGACGGCATTCGTGGAAGCTTCACCACTACAATTGATGGGTAGTGAAGTTCAAGATGAAAGCAGCATCGAACAGGTACGACTTTCTGTCAGTAATGCAAATCAGAATGTCAATGAGACAATCATGCGCAAGAATGCATGATTACACCTATTTCCGAGTTAGTGGAACTTTCCCAGGAAGCTGTTGACAGTTTTTTCGAAAGCCTAAATGATATGATGTTCTCACCCGAACAGAAATAGAAACTTTTGAGCAAGCTCGCACACGGTGTTCCCTGAATTCGGCCTTCAACTTTAGAAATAAAGTCACATGAACATTTTCGCTCCAGTTCACGGACAGCAGTTTTTTCAGCAGCCCCAAATATTTTTGCATATTTTTCGGGACACTATCTTCTGCTTAAAGTAAGAACTATTCTTAGAGAACTAAGGTTTCTAAATTTTAAATAACTTATAGACATTAGCTGCCCGCTGGCATGTTCATAAAGATATTTTATTCTGTGATGGAATGGTCTCGAAACTTTTTTCTGTCAGAAACCATTTCATGTGTAATTCTCATATACCAAATAAGCAATAATGTATACAAATGCAATTACTTTGGCATTTTTCTACAGCTTGAGTGCATACTATATATATGTCTGCAAAAAAAATTTTCAGTATATTTGAAAATTTCAAAATGCATTTATGTATTTTGGGGTGGTAAGGTATACACACTACTCTATAGTATGTTGTACTATGTTATACTATGCCTAGATTAGTAAATATGTCCATAGTTAGCGTGGAGTGGGTGTCATGTATTCCTATAGGTCCTGAATCGATCCCCCTATTCCTGACCCTATTCTAGTTAAACAAACCAACAAGTTAACTAGCAGTCAGCCCATGAGGCAGAAATTCCCCATGATGCAGATACCGTTATCTGACGCAGTCACACTACGGCACAGGAACGTGTTATCTGATTAGGTCATAACGCTTGCGATCTAATTAGACAAGCGATATTCCTCCAGCCCCTGATAAGGCATACGGAGTTCTCATAACAAATCAAACCTATGACAACCTGGGTAAAACCCTGCGGCCATTGTTTTGATTTCACCGAGAAATTTAGTAAAAGAATGTGCTAACGAGCAAATCGTATGACATCTTTATTGACGTATCTATGTCCATCCTTACGTCAATCTCGGCACCTTAAAGGTATAAATATTACCGATCTTGCCATATGCAAACACACGCGTGGTGACGAGACGGAGCAGCCATACTTGCCGAAGCCGAGAGCAGAGCAGACCCCGCTGGCAGCAGCCCCGCCTTCCTGACGCGCTGAGAGAAGCTGCTTTCTCCTGCCGAGAATCCAGCACCGGCGTTTCCGGGTAGCCCTCGCAGGCAGCCTGGAATATCGAGACCAGAGAGAGAGATACCATTCCTCATTCATCCTAACTTCCAGGTACAGAACTGAATAACCCCTCACAGAGAATTCTTTAGTTATTCACTTGGCAAAAACAAACTTAACTTAAACTGTAACTTTCTATTCCCGCCCACTTATTAGGCTTAGGTCAGGTACACGGGGTAGGCGTATCTAGAAACACCAGTTGAGTACGTTTAGTCAAATGTATATGTGTATGTAAATATATTTTATTCATTTTAAACATCATATGGCTTAGAAACCATATCAATGTTTTTACAGTATTACTTTATACTATTGCTTTTAATGTATGCACTTTACTTAACTATAAGTATTGCAATAATATCGATCCATTTCTCTTGTATGAGAAAAGAGACTGATCAATAAATAACACCTTTTTATTGAACACGCCCGTCTCTTCCTTTCTCTACATTCTGATGAGACTAAGAATGCACGTACTGACTGAGTAAAATAATTTGCCTTTTGTTCACACGACTCTCGAGATTGACTCTTGATTAGGGGAGAGCAAAGTTGTCATGTTCTATGGTTGTCAGAAACTAAATCCCTTCTTGTCTAATCAGGGAAGTTAATTCCTCCTTGAACATTCGAGAAAGTTTCTAGCGAACTCTGAGCTACGCTGGCAAACCCAAAACTTAAGTCTAGTATCGACAGTAGTAGACCTAGTTAACGTCTGGCCTAGGCCTTTACTGCTGTAGGTATTATTCCAATGCGCAGAGCCTATTGGGAAGATAGGAACTACACTACACCCTAAACAATGTACTCTTAGTACAAACTCCTGTTCTCCTTTTCCTCTGTACTGTCTCCACTATAAACACCTACTATTGCTCTTCCTCTCCAGTGCCCTCACTACAGCTCCTACTGCTGCTCTTCCTCTCCAGTGCCCTCACTACAGCTCCTACTGCTGCTCTTCCTCTCCAGTGCCCTCACTACAGCTTCTACTGCTGCTCTTCCTCTCCAGTGCCCCCAAAACAGCTCCCTCTGCTGCTCTTCCTCTCCAGTGCCCTCAAAACAGCTTCCTCTGCTGCTCTTCCTCTCCAGTGCCCTCAAAACAGCTCCCTCTGCTGCTCTTCCTCTCCAGTGCCCTCACTACAGCTCCTACTGCTGCTCTTCCTCTCCAGTGCCCCCAAAACAGCTCCCTCTGCTGCTCTTCCTCTCCAGTGCCCTCAAAACAGCTCCCTCTGCTGCTCTTCCTCTCCAGTGCCCTCAAAACAGCTCCCTCTGCTGCTCTTCCTCTACAGTGCCACATAGTTAGACGCCACATAATTACACTGCACACAATGCAACATACACTCCACATACCACTCAGTGCCACATATTTACACGCCACATAATTACACTCTACTGAATGCAACACACACTCCACACAATACCACACAGTGCCACATAAGTATATGCTACATATTTACACTGCGCTCAACGCAACATAAACTCCAAATACCACTCAGTGCCACATAATTACACTCCACATAATTACACTACACTCAATGCAACATACACTCCAAATACCACTCAGTGCCACATAATTACACAACACATAATTACACTGCACTCAATGCAACATACACTCCAAATACCACTCAGTGCCACATAATTAAATGCCACATAATTACACTGCACTCAATGCAACATACACTCCAAGTACCACTTAGTACCACATAATTAAACACCACATAATTACACTGCACTCAATGCAACATACATTTCAAATACCACTCAGTACCACATAAATACACGCCACATAATTACACTCTACTGAATACAACATACACTCCAGACAATACCACTCAGTTCCACATAATTATATGCTACATATTTTCACTGCGCTCAACGCAACCAACACTCCAAATACCACTCAGTGCCACATAATTACACGCCACAAAATTATACTGCACTCAATGCAACATACACTCCAAATACCACTCAGTGCCACATAATTACACAACACTTAATTACACTGTACTCAATGCAACATACACTCAAAATACCACTCAGTGCCACATAATTAAATGCCACATTATTACACTGCACTCAATGCAACATACACTCCAAATACCACTCAGTGTCACATAGATACACACCACATAATAACACTGCACTCAATGCGCCATAGACTACAAATACCACTAAGTGCCACATAATTACACGCCACATAATTACACTGCACTCAATGCAACATACACTCCAAACAATACCACTCAGTGCCACATAATTACACGCCACATAATTACACTTTACTGAATACAACATGCACTCCAGACAATACCACTCCGTTCCACATAATTATATGCTACATATTTACACAGCGCTCAACGCAACATACACTCCAAATACCACTCAGTGCCACATAGATACCCGCCACATAATTACACTGCACTCAATGCAACATACACTCCAAATACCACTCAGTGCCACATAATTATATGCTACATAATTACAATGCAACATAAACTCCAAACAATACCACTCAGTGCCACATAATTACATGCCACATAATTACACTGCACTCAATGCAACATACACTCCAAATACCACTCAGTGCCACATAGTTACACGCCACATAATTACACTCTATCTATCTATCTCATCACCACGGCATCACTCAGCACCACTACAGCATCACTTAGGGGCACCACAACATTACTATGCGCTACAACAGCATCACTGAAAGCCACAGCAATACTCGTCGCAACCACAACATCACTCAGCGCCACAACAGCATCAATCTGTGCAACCATTCAACAACAACTGGTTCAAATATGTTCTCTCAATGTTTCAAGCTTTATTACAAATATCACAAAAAGAGATTAATATTTCCCTTCTTGGATTTTCGTCACAATAAAATACACTGAACATAATCTTCACAAAAGTTATTTACAAAAGTTTAAGCTATTGCCATTATAACTTACAATAACTTTTATTTACCTATTAATTATTAAAAAGAAATAAGAACAATTGTTATTTGTAATATCAATACGTGTAAGTCACGTAAATACAACACATATTGCATTACAAATGCTATAGGTGTCACATTTGCGAAAGTTATAACTATTGGCATTGTAAATGACAAAACTATTAATTTCGCAATTTTCAAAACCAATACATAAATAAAAAATGTGTCATTTACAATACCAATAGCTCAAACTTTCCTAATGCGAGACCTATTGCATTGCAAATGCTTGTTTTATCAGTCGTTTTTTTTATTATATGTGCTATGCAAAACACTAAAGCTGTTTCTAAGCCAGATCAAAAAGGAACAGTGCATGAGTTTGCACACGTTAGATATAAAGTGTAAAACCACTGACAGTAAATGTAAGCATGTAGTGTCCTGGAGCAATGACCATACAGGCACAAGATCACACGTGCAGGGATTCAGTACACCAAGTCCTGGCAAGTCTGCCAACATTTTTCATTGCCAGTTCCCTTTCTACTGCCCTTAGTGAGACAAAAAGAGAAACTCAGTTTGGGACAAAAGTGAAGGCACTCGACATTGACCGGGTGTGTATGATACTAAAATGATTGAATCCCCTTTGCGATGGAGATTGAGCCTGGAGTCCCAACTACCTGGAGACCAACCATCCCTTTTTTCGAAACCCTATCAATTCTTATGACCACTGTTACTAACATGCAAGCAACTCAATATGGAATGTACCTCCATGCATCGGAGGGTCTCCACAATCGGAGCCATTTAGCAGTACAAACAATTCACAAAAGATTCCTACAATTGCGCTACTAATACGTCATGAAGCCTATTTTGAAATTCTTTCAGTTATTTTGTCATTCCCAGCTTGCTATCCAGGCATATGCTCTGTCCCGGGATGTGTTTATGCATCCACATTTCCAGCTATTTGTTATCTAACAAATATTCCCCAAGATGCACTGCTCATTACTGCGAATAACGTGCTGCTAATAATCCACAAGAAAAAAAATATTGAGCCTTCGCCATATTCGATTAATCAACTGCAGTTTTCGACATTAACCAATGGAATTAATCCCCCATGCATTTTGGAATAAATAGTTATGCAAGGGGAGGAAGGGGAGTGGGGGGAGAGGGCACATTCAGAGAGGTAGTGTGGTCAGTAAGAGTGGGGGGGGGTGAGCTTCAGATTCTCCACCAATACAATGTTAAAATACATTTTACCGGGGGCGTGGCCTGGTTGGGTATGGAGTAGGTCACAGCTTGTCCTCACTACGAATGTCTGCGAGCAGCCGCGGTCGGTAGTGGGATGACCTGCAGGGCGGTGACGTGGGGAGGGGGAGGGGCAGGGTGGGGGGTAGTAATGTATGGATTACGGAGTTTTACAGGTAAGTAGACATATAAATAAATACAACGAATTTCGTTGCGCGTACTGCATTGCATTTATTCGTTTAATTCGTTCATCCACCTACCGACCGCGGCTGCCCGCGGGATTAGAAGCCATATTCCGCTTGTTCCGCTTCGGCTCTCTTTACATGCATCGGCTGCCCTGGGGCACCTGGCTTCTGGGGTCTCTGTTTCAGCACCCGGGGACCCTGCTCTCTGTTGACAAAGTGGCCTGACTTGCTATCAGGGTCCGAGAGCGGCCAGCATTACTGGCTGACTGCAGGGGAGGAGCTGGTGATGCATTGCCGCACTGTGCAGAGCTGAGGTAAGACGTCTCGGCGGTCCTCCACTTCTGGGGCTGAAGGTAGCAAGAAACAGCAGATCTCCGACTGCGATACACTTTTGCGGCCTCAGAGTACCACGGGCCACTATTTTCAGGCTGGTTCATTTTGTGTGGCTGGGGCCTTCACTGCGCTGCTCTGGGTGTGTTAAGGGTGTGCTGCTTTCATCCAGTGTCGAGCAGCCCATGGTGGGGACCTAATCTGCTACTGGTGTTCCGGGCACCGGGCAGGTTGGTGTTGCGACGAAGCGGCCCCATAGCCTGTGGCACTCCTGATGCCGTGTGAGACGAGGGGAGGATTACACCCAGTGGGAGATGCCAAATGGTGCACAAGATACAGCTGAGGTGCGAGGGGATAGGGAACGCCCTCCGAAGTTCCTGACATCTCCAGGGGGGAGTGCTGGCCCTACACTCCTGTGAGGCCCTGAGGCATCTTGTTCTTTGTGTGGCCGCTTGGGGGGAGCCTCATGATTCTACTCTATAGACATTGGTATAACTGGTGGTGGTGGAAGCCCTGTTGGCAGCTACTGGGCAGCATACAGGCCCACATACTCCAGTCATTGTCCTGATTTCCATGCCTTCTTACTGAGTTGCGGTGACACAGCGGGACTTTGACTGTGAGATCTTCTGATGTGTCTCCACCATCTGCTGCCAGTTTCACCCCCCTACCCCCAGATGTGGAATTTGCATCATTCTGCTTCCAGATCCTACCAGCTATCCCGGGGGACGACTGGTGCAACTGACTGGGAGGCTGCCTGGGCTTTTAATGCCTGGGCCTGTATGGACACACATTCTCCCTCCTTAATGATTGCCACTCGCTTAACCTCCCCTCAATAATATGCTGAGGGGAAAATCCTCCAGACACAGCACTGTTGTGTCCTTATGGTCCAAGCCATCCCTGGTGATCATGTGTACTAAGGGGGAAACATCCTCACAAGCTCCAGAAGAGACTGCAGCCCAGCCACTCACCCAGGACTACATGGACTCATTTCTAAATGACATTAACCTCGAAATTGGCTTCCTTAAAGCAGATTAAAGAGCTGCATGCAGTACCTCTGCTAAGAAAGCGCAGAGGTGAGCACACAAGTGGACGACCTCTAGTGCCTAATGGATTCTTGCACTGAAGAACAGGAGATGCTCTGGAGAAGCAACAGCTCGAACTCCAGGCCAAGCAGGATGATTTGGAGAACCGCAGCCACAGAAATAACATATGCATCAAGGGAATCCCTTGGGGTGTGGAGGGGGAGACATCATGACCTTCACAAAAGACTTTCTCCAAATCATCCAGGCGGTACGGAGGACCAACCTATAATCCTAGGTAGAGCCCATCACATCGCGGCTATGGCATGCTGACCAGATACTACCCCTGACATCCGAACTAGAGTCTATTTTTCCAGGAGAAAGAGGCTATCCTGAGATCGGCTCAGGGTAAGGCAGACCTGGTCTTTCGTGGCCACACACTGCAAATCTTTAAGGATCTCTCTCCTTTGACCCTTAAGTAGTGGAGGGACTTTAAACTGGTCACAGAGAAACAACAGGAACAGGGGCTCAAGTATCAATGGACCCCCCTTTTGGTCTCCTCTTCCAAAGGAAAGGCAAACAACTGATGGTGCACTCCCTAATTGAAGCCAAATGCATGCTGAGCTTGACTAAGTGATCCACGGATCAGGAATCGTCACTCACCATCCTGGAGGAACATGATGAATGGCACCCAACCTGGAGCGTGTTTGGCACGTGTGGTCGTGCATTCTCTCCTGCGTGAGTTGGACTCGGCACATATATCTCATATCTCCATATCTGATCATGCGCACATGGAATTGACTTGCGTCCTCTGAGAGGGTGCCCGCAAGCTCCCCCTCACTGGTGACTCCCCCACAGCTGCTGCGTGACCCAATCAATAGAGCTGCTATTCAGGATGCAATATATGAGTACTCTCAACTTAATGCTCTACCTAACACCCCTCCCCACATGATCTGGGGTGGCTTTAAAGCGACCATACAGCGCATTACCTTCTCTATTGCGATAGCCAGCTCATGAGAAGTGCATTTACTCAAAACTAAACTCACAGAAAAGATTTGGTCTCTGGAGGGCGTTGATAAGCGTAACCCCTCGAGGCGCAATAATCCCCAGCTTGCGCTGCTATGAGGACAGCTGCAAGCGCATCAGTTTAATAAAGGAGAACGATACATCCTGACACTTAAGCAAAAATACTATGATGGTGTATAAAGTTGGCATATTATTGGCCCATAGACTTCGCCACCAGTACATTTGCTCCCACATTGCCAAACTACACACTGATGCCCCAGGCTATGTGGTTCGTGAATAGAATAAACAGGCGGCCCCGGGCTATGCGATTCATGAATAGAATAAACAGGAGGCCGTTAGGCCTCACTACAGGATGCTCTGCACTTGAGGGGGAAAACCAAGCTGCTATCCACTCTTATCTTTGGGACTGCCCATGGATGCCCTTAAACCCACAGCTCACCCAGCACATGGAAGTGCCCTTTTCAGCTGCAGAACTTAAAAAAGCTCTTGGGGGCTCTCAGTGGGGAAGATCCAGGCCCAGGCGGCCTGACCGTTGCATTTTATATGATTTTCTACCCCTACCTGAAATATCACCTGCTTGGGCTATTTAACTCCTTCACTCATAGTATTGGCCTCACGCCCACGATGTGGGCGGCCGAAATTTTGCTGATCCTTAAACCTGGCAAAGGCCCAACCCACTGCTCTTCTTTTAGGCCCATTGCGCTGTTAATTACTGATTCCAAGATCTATACCAAGATGCTGGCCAATCGTTCAGAGCATCTCTTGCCTAGCCTGCTAGACCCTGATCAAATGGGTTTTATACAGCACCGGCAGGGCTCGGAGAATACTAGACACCTCGCCCAGTTGGTGCAAAAGGCCCATAGCACAACATCCTCACTCCCCTCCTGTATTTAGATGCTGAGAAGGCATTTGACAGGTTCAGTTGGGTCTTCTTATGAGAGGCTCTTATCAAGACAGGGTTGGGTATTCATGGTTAGCAAGATCATGTCTTCCTACACCACGCCAACAGCTAACATCCGGGTAAACGGGCAAGTTACTACACCCATTTCGCTCCTGCAAGGAACCCAGCAGGGATGTCCCTTGTTCCTACGACTTTTTGCTCTGGTTGTGGAACCATTAGCAATTCACCTTCATCAAGCTTTGGACATTATGGGTATATAATTCGGACGATGGGAACACACGGTTCTGTTCTATGCTGATGACCTTCTGCTGACTTTGATGGAGCCCGTCACCATCCTTCAAGCAGGAGTTTGAACTAGTCTCGGGCTACAAGATCAATGTGACCAAATCACAAGCACTTAATCTTACCATCTTATCACAACATCTCCTGGGCCTACAGGGACTGGCTCCTTTTCAATGGGCTACCCATCTGTCCAGTACTTGGGTCTTATCATCAATAGCTCCTTATAGACCTGGACCTGAGCTAATTGGCCGCACTATAGCAGGACCTTATTATAAGATCTGCACTGGTGGAAGCTGTTACACATTTCTAGGCTGGGCCTGGTGAATGTGGTTAAAATTAATATTTTGCCCCACTTGCTTTACCTTTTCTAGGTCCTACGACCTTTATCTTGGCAGAGGACATCCTCCGGGTGCAAAGGGATCTTTGTTCCTTCATCTGGAAGGGGCAGCAGCCCCTATTTCGAATACACTGCTCATGCTGCCCAGAAATACCGGCGACCTGGCCTGCCCCAATTTTCTGGACTACTATCGGGCAGCCCACCTATGTTTTATTTCTGAATTGGTGGCTTAGGAAAGTGAAAAACATTTGTTCCATATGGGCCTAACGGTGGCATGCAGGCCTCTCTGGGACTTGGCATGGCTGTATGAAGTACCATTGTCCTGGTGGTGCTTATCTAGCGACTCCTCTCCGGATAGTGCTGGAGAAATGGAACAGAGCGGCAGTTGAGGGTGGCTTGACCACATTGCCTTCCCTGAATACACCATTGCTCATAATCCCAATGTTATGCAGGTCGTGGGTGTATAGGGGTGAATGTAGGATACTGCAGGACCTCTTCCAAGGACAGCAGATCAAATCCTTTGAGCAATGCAAGTCCAATTTTGGTATCTCTGACAAACTCAGACATCAGTATTTTCAGCTACGCCACTGGGCACTCCACTCACCCAACTCCTTGGTAGTGACTCGATCACTCACAACTTTCGAAATGTTAGTTCGTAACTTTGAAGGCTCAAGAGGTCTGATTTCTAAGACTTACGGTGCACTCCAACAAAATCGCCTCCTCCCTAGCTGCATGAAACAGACAAAATGGGAAATAGATAGTGCCTCGGGCATCACACAGAAACAGTGGGAATGTCTGTGGCATGAGATACCCAAAACATATGGGAGCATCTTGTGGCAGGAATTTGTCTACAAGCTGATGTTTCAATGGTAATATACCCCAGCTCGTTGATATATCATGTTCCCCACGGCTTCGGCTTCTTGTTGGAGATGTGGGGCACAGAAAAGAGATTTCCAGTATATTTGTTGGGCATACCCTAATCTCACTCTTTTCTGGAAGGAGGTTCTGGGACACATCAAACACACTCTGGGGGTTGGGGACAAAGCTGGCAAGCTCTTGGCCTGGCTGGATAAACGAGAAAGGGCTAATAGATGGGTGGCTGAACTCCATTTTGATACTGAGGAACCCATAACAGACCCTCAGAAAATAGTAGACACAAGCGCGTTTATGCCCCGACAGCCACAGTACAACTGGAGTATGCGGCAGCATTCCTCAAAGATATACAACTTCCAGTACTCACACAGGAAAAGATCCATTTGCTGGAGGCAGACCTCAAAACAGACGAACTGACGAACTGACATTAGGCATAAGACACGTACAATCAGGGAAAGCCCTCAGGCCCAAAGGCATCCCCATCGAACCATACAGACGAGCTGCAACTAAAATTGCCCCATACTTACTAAATATGTAAAACGCCAGTTTGGAGGAAGGAAAACTCCCTAAAGACCAACGCATAGCAAACATAGTGGCCATTCATAAACCCGGAAAACCAGCCCAAGAGTGCACATCCTATCGTCCTATAACATTGATTAATTCAGAGGCCAAGATCCTGGCAGAAACACTAGCTAATAGACTGACACCTCACCTATCAAAACTAGTGCATCCAGATCAATCCGGTTTGATGCTGGGTAGAAATACAGCACTAAACTTGATGCGGCTACATAATGTAATATGTCGTAAACACACCATTCAAGAAGAGGGCGTTTTACTATCACTTGATATGCGTATGACCTTTGATACGGTTGAATGGCCCTTTCTCTTCGCAGTCCTCCAACAAATGGGGTTTGTGCCCAAATTCCGCTCTTGGGTAGCACTGTTATACACAAAACCACTTGCACAAGTTGTAGCAAACAGACATATAAACAACGAATTTCTCCTGGGGCGTCAAAACAAGGCAGTGCTGCCCACTATCACCACTCCTTTTTGCCCTTGTGCTAGAACCACTAGCAGCCTGGATAAGGAAAGACCCGATTATTAGAGGGCTCCGCTGGACAGAGGGATTGGAGGATCATATATCCTTATATGCAGATGACATTCTGCTATACATGGAATCCCCAAAACGTTTGTTACATAGACTTTTAAATATATGTGAAACATACGGAAGATACCAAGGGTACCCAATTAATTGGAATAAATCAGTCTTATATGTCCTGAATGTTCCCCCGCCAGCGTTGCCTTAAGGATGTGAGGTGAAGGCAGTGGCAGACAGCTTCAGATGGGAAACATCCTTTACAACGCAACTTTTACCACGCAGTGCCTTTACAACGCAACTTTTACAACGCAAACCATTACAACGCATTGCGCTGGGGGGCGCTCTAGGATAGGGAATAGGTTTATTTTACTATCCAACACCTTCCCTACTATCCACAGGGACTGGAGTTGGAATAGTAAATTAAACTATTCACTATCCAGCGTCCCAAAGCACTATGCGTTGTAAAGGCATGCGTTGTAAAAACAGCATTGTAAAGGCATGCGATGTAAAAGCATGCGTTGTAATGTCATACATCCGCTTCAGATACCTAGGGATCCATATTACACCAGACCAAGATGTTTTTATGGCCAAAAATCTTTTAGAACCCTGAACAGATTGTGTCGAGATGCCAAACATTGGCAATACCTACCCCTCACCTGCTAGGAAGAGCGGCACACTTCAAAATGATGGCGCTCTCTAGATTCCTTTACGCCTTACATAACACCCCATTCTGGGTTCCTGTGTCATATTTTCGAGCAATAGAGATGGAGGTAAATGTTGTCTTTTGGAGTGGGAAGTTAGCTAGAATAGCCAGGGCTAAATTAGGTAAAAGCTGGTATGATGGTGGAATTGCGCTCCCAAATGTACAGACGTATTATTGGGCCTCCCAGCTGGTCGTAATCAATCAATGGCTCTACTCCCCCCAAACCGACCCTTTTAAAGAGTGCTAGCATGGCATAATGCATTTCGGCTTACGCCTTCCTCAGATGCCGATTGCTACACAAGGTTGCTCCTTCTCGCTCCCTTTTGTCATGCACGGCCCTCCCAATGGCGGGAGGTTAGCTGGCTCCGCCTTGTTGGTCACAGCTGCAGTTTGAAATGTGTAAACTAGAGCTCCCAACATGCAATGTTCCGGTGAGTACCTTTGGCGGTGCCATGATGTTAGCCTTCTATAAGTGCTGTAATGTCAGGCAAAGGAGGAGATTTCATGTTGTGGAGAAATCGCGAAATAAAAGTCCAAGGTTCCCGCAGGTCCCCAACGTCCCAGCCCCAAAATTCAAAGTCAAACCGGGCCATGAAGCCCGGGTGCAATGATCCCGCTTCCCCCTGAAGTCACGGGCTGTACCGGACAGTGGCCGCTTGCCTGGCTTGATCCTGAGGCTGTCCTGCAGTATCCGATACCTCAGAGAGAAACAACTGAATGCTAATAATCCACAGGACACAAAGCGGAACGGGTCCTCTTTAACGCGCTATTGGCAAACATGTGAAATATCAAGCAAAGACCCCTCCATCAAAGAGACCAGAGGACACAGCGGGGAGCTTTTGGGAATTCCTTTTAATGACTGCTAGCATGGCATAATGCATTTCGGCTTACGCCTTCCTCAGATGCCCATTGCTACACAAGGTTGCTCCTCCTCCCTCCCTATATATATATCAAACCCCACAGGCGAGATGGCACTCAACCAGCAGCAAATACCAACAGACCATCACACATGTCAGGAATCTGCCTGATGCGTTTTGGAAATAAAATCCTTCCTCATAGGCTGGTGTTCGCAAAGCTAGCAGCGTTTCATGCCGCACATTTATTTCAGCAATTGCCTTCTGATAGGCTGCTTTTTGGCTGAATAGTCCTAAACAGTATTGTGGGATTTGTAGTGCTTCAATCCTACTCAAATGAGTGCTGCGTTAAATGGTCCCCAATAAACCCCCTTCGATGGGCCCTGAGATGTGCATAGTCTCAATCCTGGAAGTTGCTGCCCCATATAGGAACTTCAAAAATGTTGAGCCCCATGGCCCAATTTACGATCACTGCGGTGGTGCCATCCACCATGGCTGGGCCGCCGTGATTATATAACGCTCCAAAGTTTGCCCCACAGGCGAGGCGGCACTCGACCACCAACATATACCAACAGACCATCACACATCTCAGGAATCAACCTGACGCATTTCGGAAATAAAATCCTTCCTCATAGGCTGGGGTTCGCAAAGCTAGCAGCGTTTCATGCCGCACATTTATTTCAGCAATTGCCTTCCAACAGGCTGCTTTTTGACTGAATAGTCTTGCACAGTATTGTGGGATTCGTAGTGCTTCAATCCTACTAAAATTTTCACACAATGGCAGAGAATGAGACAGCATTTTGTTAGCCTTTTTTATTCGATGTCAGTCTTTATTTTGTATCTTAATTTTGTATTTTCTTTTTTGTATTCACTGGGCTAATGCTATCATATTCTTTGCTATAATTGCTTCCATTGTTTGGTACAAAAGAGTATAATAAAGTATTGTAAATACATTTCCTTGACTTCTTTGAACCAAAGGCAGGGTCTCCACCTAAAGTAAACCTGCTAGGTTCTCTGGCTGGTATGAGAAGAATCCAGACTGACCTGCCCTGTATAATACCCAACAGGTGATTCAGTGCTCCCCCCCATGATCTGCAGACTCACAGGCTATCTACATGGAACTGGGGGCTCAGAGAGAGCTACCATGAGGGCCAAAATCCCCAGTTCACATCAGCTATTGGAATTCAATCTGCCAGAGAGTTATTTGAAACATTCTTAATTTCTTTTAACATAAGTATTTAAAAGTTGGCTGAAAGCTGTATATAATACCGAAATTTAAGTAAATCTGGCTATGCATGGTCGCATGATCTATAGTTTTTTCAACATGTTTTAGCATCTTTCATCAATCCATGTTTCCATGTAACCCTTTGCGTGAATGTTATTAATCATACGTTAAAACTGAGACTTATGTGGAAGGGGCCCGTGAGTAAAATCAAGTAATCTAAATATCATAATCATATGCAATGGAAGGCACATCAAGGCGGCAAGCTTCAAAAGCTGCATCGCTTGTGATATGCAACCAGGCTGCCTCCCAAAGGAGGAACCAGCCCTCTCCCTGCCCCAGGCACATTTGCACCTGGGCAAGCTGGAAAGTTAGGTATGCAGAAGGTGTACACCCCAGAAGGCTAGCCACACCTATAGGGTGGGCTACCTGGACTGAACAGCTAAGGAATACTTCAGCCATTTTTAAAAGCAGTAGAATAGAGGGTTCTGGGTATGAAAGGTGACCTACATCCCTGGATAGCTGCTGGGGCGTGGTCCTAGCCCTCCCGCATGGCGGGCCCCGGACGACATCGGCCCCCCATCCAGCCCGGGTCGGCCTCGGGCACACCGCTGCACGACCTACAAACCACCAGATCCGCCACCCGGCGGCCCACAACCACTGACACGGCACACTCGGGCCGCCCCAGCATTACTGGTCCGGTGCCCCCCCCGGACCCTCGTTCCAGGCCCGATGCCATCTTGGGCCCATCACGTCACAGACACGTGGTCCCGGCCCAGCCGCGGCCACGGCCCCAGCGAGCCCGCCATCGAGGCACCAAGAGCCCTCCGGGTGGTAGAGTGGCCACTCAACCAGAGATAAGGAGAGGGGAGTTTCGACGGCTCCCCCACCGTCCCCGGATGCCTGGTTTCGATCGGCCTCCGGCCTCCCTGATCGCGGGCCCCACCTCCTGCTGGGTGTCTGGACACCATCATCCCGGCCCCTCTGAGCCCCAGGCGAGAGGGTCCCGACATCAAAAGACTCCAGACCTATATCTGGGCCAGCCCCGGGGTAGGACGGCAGTTGTATCCCGGAGTCGAGAAGCCCTGCTGACGCTGTCGCAGCTGACCCTGAGACGAACTCACCTTGCTGTTCTACCTGGAACCTGCTGGCGGTCCATCTTCGCTGTAACCACCTTGGAGCCTGCTGGTGCTGCCGCGGTCCATCTTCGCTGTAACCACCTTGGAGCCTGCTGGCGCTGCCGCGGTCCATCTTCGCTGTAACCACCTTGGAGCCTGCTGGCGCTGCCGCGGTCCATCTTCGCTGTAACCACCTTGGAGCCTGCTGGCGCTGCCGCGGTCCACATTCGCTGAACCATCTTGGAACCTGGTGGCGCTGCCGCGGTTCACACTCGCTGAACCATTTTGGAACCTGCTGGCGCTGCCGCGGTCCACACTCGCTGAACCATCTTGGAACCTGCTGGCGCTGCCGCGGTCCACACTCGCTGAACCATCTTGGAACCTGCTGGCGCTGCCGCGGTCCACACTCGCTGAACCACCTTGGAGCCTGCTGGCGCTGCCGCGGCCCAACCTTCCGGAACCCCCCCAGCTCGAGGATTGAGAGCTGTGCGTAGAGTCTCCTGGCAACCGACCATCTATAAGACTGTCCCGCTACCTTGCCCCTTGTCACAAGACTTTCCAGATCTCTGGATCTGCTGTATATATTGAAACGATACTTATTGCCAGATAAAGATTGAAAACTCTATCTACGTGTGGTGTACATTTGTAGTGGTGTGATTACTCTGCTGTACGATCCTAGGAGAGGGCCCTCACGTCGGAGGCCTCTCGACATCGCTCGGTCCCTTCTCTGAAGGAGGGGTAGACCTAGGGGTGGTCAGTCAGACACCTTCTGCCTCCCCCAGGTTCGCCTTTCTAACAAAGGGCTACGCCTGGCACCAGAACTTCAGTTCTGATCTAGCTTGTAACAGAGGAGTCAAGAAGAGACCCGAGTCTGCGATAACAGGAGTTGCACCACCAAAGGTGTGATGCTCTGCACCTGTGGCAACCTTCCTGGAACTGCACGACTGTGACTCATCCTGGACCAAAGCTCGGTCTCCCCAGACAGAGGGACCCCTTTAAGAGCCTAACGCAACTCCAGGCCCTCAGATGGATTACCCAAAAGTAGATGGTCCAGTGCACTGTGGAAATGTAGTCCTGATCTCCATGAAGTTTTAGGTGGTTACCGTGTTCCCATGGACCTCCAGATGTCAAAATAATTTTGTTATGTTATGTTATAGAGACTTATAGAGTGCTCTTATACCCTAGGGTGTCTTGGCACTAGCCCCTCAAGCTACACAACTGAGACGCGCCTAATTGCGAAAAAGCCAAGTCTTAAGTTCCTTCCTAAAGTTTAACATGGTAGGGATATATCTGATATGTAGAGGCAGGCTATTCCATAGCTTAGCTGTGCGAAATGAAAAGCACTTGCCGCCCCAGGTCAATTTTTAGGTCGAACTTACAGCAGCGCATGCGCTGCTTGCTCGACTTTTAGTAAGGGTGTTTTCAAAGTGCTACCAGAGGCTTTTGCTGGCCTCAAGCTGGCGGTAACGTGCGCGTGCACGTGCGCATCCGCCATCTGTCTTTTCTCTGTCACGGGTAATTAAGCAGACAGCACTTTAAACCAGCGATCGGTCTCCCCTTTCATCTTCACTCAAAGGACAGACGAGTTCTCACAACTTAAATCTGCATAAAACAATTGTTATTCAAAGAAACACATTAATTCACGTGACTTAATCTTTTCAAAGTGTTATCTGTGATAAAAACACCATTGGTGGGTCTCTGGGCACTTATTCAATCGGTGCAGTTATCAAATATGTTTATTTTATTGATCTACAATGGATACAAAGCTGGTTCAATTGCACGGCAAAGTAAAACTTAATTGATAAAGCAGAGATGAAAGGGGGGATGCTCTTGGGTTTCTCTTCCCCCATCCATTATTCAGTTCCATTGCACCGTCAGACCTCCCTTCCCTTTCTATTTTTCTTCTTTTCTGCCCCCCTGCCATCGCACGAGCTGGGACCTTCCAGGCTCACACTGCTATTCTGCTTTGCATGCTACGTACTAGGTAAAAGTGAACTTTGGTGCAGTGTGCATGTTCAAATAGCCTGTGGCCGCCCACCTCCATAATTTACTTTCATGCCCCCTGATTAGTTAATTAAATACTAATAGTTTTGTGTTTTCCCTCATTGCAGCATATTATAATAAACACATGGCTACAGTAAGAATGCAGCTCATTATTAAAAGAGCCCTGGTGCTTAATTTTGTGACACAGAGTTTATCATTATTATATTGTACACTACACCGGTGTGGTGGGACTGGCTGACTCATTCCATTGAGGTCGATGAAGATGAGCGTCCAGACGCCCTGGGCATAGGAGCAGCTGTCTGTTCGTTTTCACTACAGCCTGGCACCTGCTAACTCTCTCTCTATCCCCTCCCACCTCCCTCTTTGCCCCTTTCATTGTTATTGTATCCCTTCAATTCCGATCTTAGCACCTACACATTCCAAAAGGACAGTCGAGAGCTTACATACAGATAAAAGGCATATAATACTTATAGTTTAATATCTACAAGGTTGCTAACAGGACATTATGCATACAATATTCAGGTAAGTGCTCACCTGTGCGTGCTCTTCCTATTGTCTGATGCAGTGGTGTAATTGCGGCGCTGGGGGGCACTTTACATGTGTACAAATTTCATCTTTCCTCTTTCTTTTAAAAGCACTACTCCTACCACCCCTGTTTTCCACTGTTTTTCTTGCCTATTTTTTTTTCGATAGGCCAAATGATCACTCCACTGCAAACAAAAAAGCACACCTAAAAAATAAGTGTCATGTGCAACACTAATAGCTCTAACGTTCACTAATGCGAGACCGGTTGCATTGCAAATGCGTGTATGAGCAGTTGCCTCCAGCCAGTCATCTATGCAAAGCTACTGCACGCAACTGCACTCCATCAACACCAACAGAAGCACAGAATAACCTCAGCATCACTTAGCCCAAGCACAGCACCACTTCAACACCAGCGCAGACCATCTCCGCACCAGCACACTACCTCAACTCCACCTCTGCACCAGTGCAGCACCACCGCAATACTTCAGCATCAGTGCAGCACCACCACAACAGCACCAGCACAGCATCACTCAGTGCCACCACAGCATCACTCAGCACCCTCTCAGCACCAGTGCAGCATTACCTAAGCATCACTCAACACCACCACCTCAGCACAACACTACCTCTATCTGCATCAGTGCACCACCTCCTGCGCAGCACCAACTGAGCACCAGCGCAGGCTCACCAAAGCATCAGCACAGCACCACCTCAGCTGCAAATCTGCACCAACGCATCATCAGCGCAGCATCACCTGAATATCACCAAAGCATCACTCAGTATCACTCAGCACCATCTCAGTATCACTCGGCACCACCTAAGCACCACCTTGCACAAGCACCCCACCACCTAAGTATCAATCAGTACCACATCAGAACCTGTGCAGCACCACCTCAGTATCAGCACCTGAGCACCAGTTCAACTCCACCACCTCAGCATGACTTATCACCACAGCATCACTCAGCACCACCTCAGGATCACTTAGTACCACCTAAGTATCATTCAGCATCACCTGAGCATCACCTCCAAACCTGCACACCACCACTTCAGCATCACCTCAGTATCATTCAGGATCACCTGAGCATCAGCTCCGCTCCGCTCACCACCACCTCAGCATCACTCCGTACCACCTCAGTCTGCCCTCGGAATCTGGCATCTGTTGATTCGCCTCTAATGTCCGTCAGCTGCTCCTATTATAATTGAGGTACTAGTCCCACCTTCCACCCTCCTGTTGTTTATGTCACCCCCCCCCCCCATTAAAAAAAACTATAACAAATATGCATTAGAACAGGCATGGAAAAGTAGCCAGCATGCATGGACAAAAAAACTAGAACACATTTTTTGTGTTAATTCTGTTTTTATTAGGGTAGTTCAGTTGTATATAATATTTTCTTGGTTATATATAGGGTGACATAAATGGTTATAACACTTTTTATTATAACTTTTTAGCATACTGCACAACATTCACAATGCTCTACAACACAGCTTAAAGACATTAACAAAGGCAATAGCTCTGTCTAAACACTTATAAGGTCCCAAAGGCGAGACTTATTGGCTATGCCAATGCTTGTTGGACTCTTGACACTGTCATGGTATAAGCACCCCTAGAGCGAAGATCCTTATTGGGGATATACCATTGAAACATCTGTCTGAATGCTGATCATACCACTGCCAAGGCTTGTTGGCCGCCAGTCCGGCAACGACCCCCTTTACTCAATGCTGCACCTCGAGGGAACTCTGCAAAACCTTCATTCAACATCAGCAGAGGCTTCATTGTCGACTTTTTGCTCCCTGTTTCCCACCAGCAAAGTGAAAGCGATACAACCATATTTCCCGCAGTTGCCGATCAGCACAATGGACAGCTAGGCCAACTCTGCATCCGGCTTCTCAAGCCAGGTAATATCAAACGGACTATCGTGGCTTGGTCCTGGGACCTGCATCATCTTAACCCTCCTTGGGTTCCACACAACTTGGCCTGCAAGCGACTGATTGTCACAAGTACTTTTTCCCATTGACAGCAATGATAAAGTTTTGCAGTACTGTTTTGCAATGATCCTATATTGCTTCTAAAATCCATAACTCTGCATATACTTATTAGATTTACTTCATTTTGGTGTCTGAAATTATATTAAAATCTGCTTTTTTTTAATAAATTGGTGTTGGATTTATTTCAAGTTGTGTCAATATTATTTATCGACCGTATTGGTACTATGAAGTGCTCAACACGTTCCTCTAGTAAAGCCTGGTGGCTCTTTGCCACTCTACCAGGACTGGGCTAAAGATTTATTATTGTGAATACAAAGACCATCTTTGGGGTATTCTGAGAGTATTGCATGGTGAAGCCTAACCAGCATCACCACATAATACTCCACCGTCCTACACTGATGTAACCCATGTACAGATTAGGTCTTTTAGGTTTTCGTATTATCATCAACACCACAATCATCGGATACCCAGAATGTCCACAATATGGCACGGATTTTCACCCCCTTTTTGCTGTGAGCATCTTGAATTATGTCTAAAATAGCCAGAATAAAACAAAGAAGGGCCACTGTTATGCAGTGATAGCCAGCATGTCACTGAGAATGTCCAGAAATATTGCACTGATAGGTCTCTATTATGAATGGATATGTATCTTGGTTCGCTGAACACATGGTTCGCAGTTACGCAAGGAAAATCACTACATTGCAAAGAGTGCCATAGTATGTCATGGATATACCCCTAATAAACTTGGTTAGCCAGAATGTCACCAAGAATGCCATGTACATGTCACATCACTGAGGGTTGCTATTATGCCTGGATATTAAACATTCCACTAATAATACCCGAATGATGCCTCGTAGGCAAGGGCCTGGATACCCTAACGGGAGATTATCCACGCTTTATAAATCTTGGTTGATTGATTGATAAGGTTCTCATTTGGAGTCAAATGTGAACCCCTGTACCCTTCCTCCTCTAACCCTACATTTTTCTGATATCTTCATTTTTGCTGAACCCTTAGTACACCCAACACACTCACACCCATTAACATGCACATGCATATTTAGAGTTATTCATTCACATGCATGCACTCACTCAAGCACATCCACTAGCCTCAGCCCTTGCTCAACCTTCCACTCACCACTACCATACTCCTAGGTGGCGGTGGTGATCCTTCCGAAGAGGTTCATCCTTGGCCTTGGCTTTCACTGTCTTCCATGCAGTCAGCAGCTCGAGGTGGAGGGAGGGAGCTATGCCCTCCTATACCGGGACACATAGTACTGGGTCCACCCAGAACTCGTGAGATGGAGATCCGCCCCCTGCCCCTGTGCTACTACAGAACCTACAGGATGCCTTGCATCAGCAGCAAGCTGGCAAGGGACTAAAGGGAAGACTGGTAGACCATCAGGCTGGGGTGCTGGCCAAGGGCACAAGAGAGCATCTGGAAATAAGAGGCACTTTAGGAAGGGACAATCACGTGCAGCAGTGGCAGCCTTGCACTCTATTCACCCAGGATATTGCCCCTTCTTCCAATGGCTGAATATATGATGCATCAGCCAATACCAGGAGGCAATGGCAGGATCGGCTATTGTCAGGACTCAGCGCCGACAGCCCTACTTGAACAATAGAACAACTGCTGCATTTGGTAGCGCCGGCATGCCCTTGTCGCTGCCTCCCAGACACACATTGGGAATGCAAAACTGGAGTCAAACTGAAGGCGCTCACCCTTGTACGCGTGCCCTTACTGGGTTGAAATGTATACTACTCTGATGTATTTTATTTTACTCTGAGGTATTAGTGTGGCAAACTAGCCTGCCAGTCTCCTGCTCCCCTCTTTAGTTCTGGGATCGGTGGGCACCCCTTCCAAATGCCTCTGTGGGCCAGCCACCCTGTAACAATTCTCTATGATCATTATAGGACCTCTACGTCACCCAGTCTGTCATTGCAGCTTCTGTCATTCAACAATTCCTGGCAGTAGGGACCTGAAGAGTATATGTTGTTACATTTAATTTCAACTCCCTCAACCATTTCCTTCATTTATTGAAAATATTTAGAAACGATAGTTTTTTCGAAAATAAAATACCCAGCTTCCTTAAAAATGGGGACAGCTGTATTATAATACACTTACTCTTATAGTTCAATTCCATAGTACCCATTTTATCGACTTCATGAAGGTGACAAGAAGAATTCGTCAGCGTAGAATTCAAAACTGTGATCAGTTTGCACGCAAATATATGCTTATTCATTTTGTGACGGAGCCTTATTTGTCATACATCCCGGAAACAATCTGAAAGAGTGCCTTGGAGTAATTTCACGGCGACGTGCCACTCTGTCCAAAACACCCAAATAATTCATTAAAGGTGCCTTTACAAACATAAAGTCTGGCGCCACACACCGCCGAGCAGGGGTCTGTGTCTCTTTAAGGGAGGAGCTGTCAGGCTCAGCGTGGTTGGTCGGCGGATCTGGCTCTGATGTCACCCTGTGTCACATGGTGGCGGCTGCTGTGGCAAGCAGCGGTCAGCATGGGCTGCAGAGTGTGACTGGTCTCCGCCCGGGAAGGCTGCCTCTGGACACAGCTGGACTCAGCGGGTACCACTGATAACGGAGCCGTGCCCGCCTGCACCCAGTAAGTGCCCGGCTAATTGCATGTTGGGATGGAGAGAGCTCGTGAAAGCTGCAGCATCTCTTCCAGTAATTGAAATGCATGCCCGGTGCCGGGAAGGGCTTTTACTAAACCTATTTGCTGGACGGGATGATGCAGCGCGCGCGCGTCCTAAAGATGTCAGTCAGGATGCTGTTTTGTGCTGTATACACTTGGAGCACGTACGCTGCCGGCTGCTAGAGAAAACCTTCCCTCCACCACATGGGAGAAATAGTTTGTCGAGATTCTCGGTTTCAAAGTAATTGTTTTCACTAACAACAAGTGGGATTTTTCGTCGACCTGGCAACTTGCAGATAATAATTGGCAGCCGCCTCCACCCATTTGGCTGGTGGAGTGACGTTGCAGGAGTTTTGTAAAATGATGCACGAGCCATTATAGTATGAATGGCAGTTTGGATAATGTGTTAAAATTGTTTAATGGGTACCACTCTCGTTTTCCGTTGTTGTCGTGCTGCACAGATATATTGCAAGCCAGTTAGAGGATTACCGAAGGCGGTTTAGTGTGTCATTGTGTGCTGTGGTGCAGGTTGCCTCCCTTCGTGTGAATGTTGTTAAGACAACAACGTCATTTGCTTGTGTGCTGCGCTTTAATTGCATCTCCTGCGGACAGAGCCACGAAGGAGGATGTTGTATTGCGTTTTGTTTATAACACTTGTATAGAGCTTGCTAGCAAAGGGCGTTGAAGCGATTGCCTATACCGATAGTAACCTTCACTATTATTGTGTGGGGTGGGTGGAAGGGTGTCATTTTTGGGATATCCACAGTATCAAGCGCCATATAAAACACCCAAGGTATACAACACCAAGAGGGATTCGTGCCATGACGTCACTGCTTCAGACTGCTTTCATCTATATGGTACATGCTTGTTTGCACATGCAAGTCTGTGAAGAGATGTATTGTGCGCGTCACAGAAACAAGACAGGGTTCCAGCGTGGAAGTCTTCAATGCCCCTGATCTCTGTCGGAGAAGGCCACAGGGGGACCTAGGAGACAAGCATTGAAAATGCAATAGGTCTCGCAGCATTAGAGTTAGTGCTTTTAGAATTGTTTATGGGTTTTTTTTGTAAATCTTTAGCATTTTTGTTTCCTGTAGCCAATGCTAAAGAATTTCAAAAAAAAAAGCCATAAACATTTCTAAAAGCTCTGAAATGCAGCTCTTGAAATACGATTAGAACCCAAAAGTGCAAGAGTGCACAGCTATCTAAATAGAAAGTCTTGATCTGCTGGTGTACTGTGTTTGACACTGACCTGGTAACATTACATTCCCAGTCTGAGGGTTCACTGAAGGAAGGATGGACTAGCAAACACAGCCATAAAACATCGACTCCTGGCTCATTTATGGGAAAAAGCAACTTAGCAAAGACGCACAGCTCGGCAGGCGCTCATGTGAGAAAATAGCCGTTGCGTGTGAAAAGTGTGGCAAAGCAGAAAGAATACATAGCAGCGGGACAGCATGCCAGGTCCGTCATTAGGGGGACGTACACAGAGCAGAGAGGCACACAGGTGAGCGGGCCATAAAAACACAGTTGTGGGGGAAAGAGCCAACAGGAGGAAGACGGCTGAAACAGCCCTGCCAATGCACCTTGGGGTTAAACTAACGGCAATTAAGTCATTTCCGCCGCATTCCAACAAAAAACAAGACCAAGTGAAGCATGTGAAATGTAAGCAGAAACTGCAAGCTCTTTACAGGGAACCAATTTAGCTCCTTGGATAGTTTCAGAGCATAAAACAATTCACGATTAAAGCGATCAAGCTACTGTTTGTTCACCGCTAAGAAGATGGTTGCAACACTGGAGTAGATTTAAAGGAAATTAAACGTTTTCCAAACAGTCCAGTAACTCTGAAAGGGTTAAGAACATAAGGAAGAGTCAGTGAAAAGAAGATTCAAGAATGCAGGGGTGGAAGACTGAATACCTAGGTAGGCAATTGGTTTGCCCCTTAATTCCAGTGTTGTATTTACCTCATGTCCAGCTACCGTCCTCTTGGTTAACATCGCCTCCTTAAGAAGGACAGCTTTGCTCAAGTCTCTTGTTGCCTATTCACCATATCACGAGGCCGACACTGAGTGCCAATTCTGGTGACACCTACAAGTTGATTCAGGAAGAATGTGAAAGCATTTCTTTGCGGCTCTGGCAGTTCACATACTAAAGTCCACGCACTTCAATATTTATTTACCTGTAGTGACCGAGCATTTACAAACTGCAAATGCGTACACACGCTACTCTTTTGAAAATACAAATGCTACAGCTGCGAAGCCCGAATGGAAATGCTTTTACACAAGCTGCTGCTTTTTAAAAATACAAATGCCGCTGTGGAGCTCCTACTTTGTAGGCGCCCGCTGGACCTGTGCAGGAGGGGTGTAGGGAGTGAGGGAGGGGTCGGGCAGACATGGGAATGGCTGCGGGAGGAGGAATAAGGAAGTATTGACACTTGCTTAAGAAAGGCACTGTTTGTGCTCAGAGGGTGGGGAGGGCTGGTAATGCGAAGCAGGAGAGGGGAAGCTAAATTATAATGCCGAAGCGGAGGTCACAATTCACGGTCACAATTCACGGTCATTATCTTTGTCCGTACCGCATTGATGTGGACTACGGACCGGTTCGAGTCTCCCTTTCTACCAGTGCCTATTAAAAAAATAAAAACTGTGGTGAATGGGAAACAAAATAATAAATGTGCCTATCGCAGTCTCGCAAATGGATGAACTCCCGAAGGGTGAATGCAAGGGTTTGCTTCAACAAACAACAACAAACAAGACGGAGGGAAGAGAGGGGAGGGGGGAGGAGAAATGCGACACGGCGGGAAGGGGAGGGGGCGGAGCGGAGAGTTGAGGCAGGAAGAATTAAGTGAGAGAAATGTGTGGAGAACAGATGAGCACGAAGAGAAGTGGGGGCGAGAGGGTAGAAAGAAAAGAGAAAGATGTGAGAGTAGGCGGGAGAAACGAGGAGCTAAGGAAACAGAGGTAAAGGGAGGCAAACGTGTGGGGAGACGAGGAAAGCAGACGTGGCAAATGTTGGAGAAAAGAAAGGAACAGGAGATGGGCATAGAAGGAGGTTCAGAGAGGGAATCGAAAGGAAGGGATAGAAGTAAGGGGCAAAGAGTGACAAGTGAGCAAGAAGAACAAGACGGAGGGAAGAGAGGGGAGGGGGGAGGAGAAATGCGACACGGCGGGAAGGGGCAGGCAGGATGACTCAGGGGAGGGGGCGGAGCGGGGCAGAGCGGCATGTGGGTGTGAACAAGCCGGGCCTTTGAAGTGAAGCTAAGCTTCACTTCAAAGGTGTCGGAGGAATGCGGGCGGCTGTGCACGCGCTTTTAAGCTCAATGCACATGCGCATTGAGCTTAAAAGTCACGGGCACTGCAAGGAATCGCCACGATTCCTTGCAAGTTAGATAAAGTCTGGATGAGCCCCTATAGTCTCGCTTGCTCGATGCGCATGCGCATCGACAGGCGAGACCTAATAAAGGGTTAACAGACTGTACCAGATATCGAACCGTGAGCAAAGTCAATCCTATCTTCGCCAGCCCAAGACAAATATTTATTTTGAGGCGCTCTGTGGAAAAGACATCATTCTTGCACTGGACCAGAGACTCAAACTAAAATGTTTCTATAGCGCTTCATGTATTACTTGGGATTTCTAAGCACTTTGTGCGCCACCAGTTGCCTGTACCCCAAGGAAAAGATATGCAGTTTATCGGCCTATGAAGGATGAAGGGCTGAGTCGCCCGTTACAAATAAAGTAAAGCAAAGTTGAAGAGCATGCACAGAAGACTTTCCTACTGGCATTTCCCGCCTTAAAAAAAGAGTCCGTGCCTCGAAATCCATAGCACAGTACAACCTTGCTGAGTGCTGACCCAGCCCCGAGTCCATTACCTTGGAGATGGACTGAGAGTGATTGCGCCTTGGAGCGCGCGCAGCAGGATTGCTCAGCAGAAGCTGCTCACGCTTCACTGCGCCCCAGACTGCATGACGTCATTTCTGTGTGAAATCCCCGAATGTAGAGCAGGGGCGTGGCTGCCAGTGTCACCAGGGCAGCAGGGACACTGTGTCCCAGGTCCTGACACTGGAGGGGCCGACACTGCTCCCCAGGCTGGCCCCCGTTATTTCTCTCCGAACCCCTAGCCTTACAGGCATCAGCTACTAGCAACCCCGAAGTTTTATTCTGACGCCAGACCCGGTTGATGTTACTGATTATTTGACTTTTTCAATTTTTTTCCTTCAAAATACAGCTCTGCTATAAGATATATTAGGTTCCAGGCACTAGTGTTTTCGCTCACTAGGCCTCCTCAAAAACGCAACATGCATTACACATATCCCTATGTAAGTATCACTTGTCCGAATAGCGCTTCAGCACCTTGCCAGGGGCAGAAGGAGCTATATAAGTGACAGTACAATCCAACATAGGCGACCACCTGCCACATAGGAAACATGACAAACGAATACCCCCTGGAGCCATGGTCTCCGGTGGGAACTACACGGTTTGACCTTAGTGCGACAGCAGATCTGTTGCCTCTGTCGGGCAACAGAGTATACAGTCTGTTAATAATGAATAATATAACCAACACTGTTGACTTCCTTTAACAATGTTCTACATTTATCGAAAATATTTCGGAATACCTACTTTTCCCCCAAAAACAATTGCTTTCCTTTAAAATGGCAACGATTTTTTATAATGCACATTCTCTCAAAGTCCATAATCAAATACTAATAATGTTCTGTATTATTATTTTACAGTATTATCATCAGTATCATTGATATTATTACGGTTATTTGCATTGTTGTTATGAATATTGTTGTTGTTGCTGTTTTACTGTAGTTAGCTCCAACAACAACAGTATTATTAATATTATGAAAATAACAATAATGATAATACAACTCATATAATTCATACTACTCATATTGTGATGATCATAAGAATACACTACTGTTATTTTTTATTATTACCATGATGATGATCACCATCATAATTGTTGTTTAACATCACCACATTTATTATTATTACTAGGAAATTAATAGTCATTTTTAACATTAACAATTATGTTGCTAAATATAATGTTGATCAAATAATTGGTATTATTGAGCCTACAATTGTTATAGTATACACATTTGTAGTTATATTGGTTGTAAATATCATTGGTAAGATTATTACTATTATTGTAGCTGTTTTGCTTTTGATCTTGTCTTTAATTAATAATGCAAATGACATTAGTAATATTACTAAATAAGGGCGATCTTCAAATAATGCGAACATCAAATATATAGGGATTATAGTAATTATGCAATGAAATATATTTATACTAAGAGACCACACTCTTGTTAGAAATGACTGTTCCATGTTTGCAAGTTCTCCGCGGTTTATTACATGGACCAAAGAGGTGCTCTTTTAATAGTCATAGAACATTCTAGAAAGCAATGTTCGCATCACAGTCCAATAAATCGAAAAAAGCGAACGCTATAAACTGTATAGAAGGATATGAACCAACAGTGCATTTTTTTTTTGGGCAATGGTGGAGCCCATATCTTATATGAGTGCATGAAGCCTCTTATAAGTTGGATGACCCCAGCACCTGACGCTGTTACAGTGTATTATACCGGGGTTTTAGGTTTTTCTGTGTCATGAGTGTATCGTATATCCCCTTGTTCCGCTTTAAAAGATATTTCTGAGACAAGTGTCCTGCTTTCAGTTGAAATAATCTATGTCTTTCCATACTTCTGCACAACCCATCATCTCTGACTAAAAACATGGCCGACTCTCACCGTCCAGGCCCAGCTGAGTGGAGAGCTGGCTTGGTGTACTGTATTCAACCAACAAGTGAAGGAGTAGCTGTATTTTACAACGCCACATATCAATGACAGACCACACCTACGGCTGCAGGAGCCTTGTGGCACAGAGTTATTTTTATGTTTAACAAACCGTGCATTTTTGTCCGCATAAGCAGGCAAACGCATAAACTGAATTTTTATCTACATTGCTTTTTAAGTCGAGCAAAGGGGAGCATGAATTGCACGCCACCGTCCATTTGTTAAAATACTATGGGGCATATTTACAAACCCTTTGCACCACCGAAAAGTCCCTTTTTTTGATGCTCCGGTGGCGCACAGTGCAGGCCCTTATCTACAAGGCGACGCAAAGCCACCCTGCGTGGCTTTTCATAGCCGTGTAGGTATGGAGTAAGGCTAGGTGGCGCAAGTCATTGCCTTGCCTTACTCTGTGTGAAAGAGGCGTTTCATGGGGGCTGCTGTGGGTGTTCCCACTCGACACTCCTGGAATTTAACGCTGCCCCAGATTTACAACAACAGGTAAACCTGGGGCAGTGCCAAAACCTTGCGCCCAATAGAGCAGTGCTGCATTCTGCAGCACACATAGAAAGAGGAAAACGCCTCTTATGATTGTTTTTGTAAAAACAGTTGTGCCAACAACACAGAAACCCTTGCACCATGGTGCAAGGGTGCCTGCGTTGGCGCACAGCAGCAAAATGTGTGCCGCGCTGGCTGTAAGTACAAGAATGCACCATATCTTGTAAATAAGGTGGATTCTTGTCCTTGCAAATTGGCGTACAGCAACGCAGAAAGAAGCCTTGCGGCGCTGCCCTACGCCAGTTTCTTGTAAATATGCCCCTGTGTTCTCCATTTCTGTTTTCGGTTCTTTTCATCCAGAAATACATGCTTGGTGAAAACAGAATTTGGACGCCACCCCTTACAACGTGCTCTCTATTCCTTAATGATGTCGCTAGTTGCACCTGCTCAGCTCAATTGTTTCTACATTTGCAAATGACTGTAAAACTGCTATCACCCTAATACTTATTTCAGCATTGTCCTGTGAGTTTTCAAGTGCTTTAAATATGTTTAAAAAATGATCAATCCAATATTATGTAAAATATCAATTCCGGTGTCTTTCTTTGTGTCATGCCTTCAGCAGATTGTTGGCGGCCATCTTGTTTTAATTTCTCCCAGGCCTTGGGGCTATGACCCAGTTACTTTTAACTCCCCTATGCACATTTCCTGTCTCCAGGATGCAAATCAGAAATTATGGCGCATACAAATCTGCTGCTTCTGGTACAGTTGACCACAACACCCTGACAATGATAGTTTACGCCTGTGCAATTTTTGTGCTTTATTCCTGCTGAAAATCTGATAGAACAGGAATGCTTGCTTGTAGCTGTTTACCTTCTACGTGCTTTATTAGTTTTGAAATACTAGGCACGATCCTATAACGCAAAACAGATAAGGTTGCATTCTCTTTAAAGCGTTATGTCTAAAGGGTTTTCCAGGTATTTCAGGGACTAATTTGCATTAGATCTTTAGGATAGCTACCTAATGTGCATTTACCTGCAAATAACTGAAATTAAAATAAAATCTATTACATAGCAGTTATCCTGAGAATTAGGAGTGGATCAGACCTCATAGACATTAGAAATCCCTGGAGTGAGACACTATGTCAAATTCCAGGGCTAGACCTTATGTCAGACAGTGTCTTCCATTAATTCCATAAAATATTGTCAGGCGAAGAGGTCAGTGTGGGCTTTCACGGCCCAGACTTGCAAAAAGTCTTTAAGAGAATTTGTAGTTTGAGGTTTGTCTGTAGATGTGTGATACTGTCTAATTCCATTAATTACAAAGTGAATTCCGTTAATACAAGGTCTTCAGAAATTTAGTGGTGGCCCTGGTTTATCATTCATGGATAAACTCATAATTTGCTACTTAATTCCATTCAGGGGAGGAAAGAAGAATGCACCCTTCACTCACCCCCGTCCACACCCTGGTGTGCCCCTTGATAGCAAATTGTCTCTCTTCACTTTCATAACCTACACTGCAAGAGCTGGCCAACTCCACCTAGTCAATATTCTCCAGATCTTTCCTTAACCTTCTACTCACCCAAGATCTTCGTCTACACTCTTGTCCCAATAATCTGTGTATTGTTCCAGTTCCTAAAAAGACTCTATCTTGCACCTTCATTCAACATAGCAAAATCCACCACTTTACCCTTGTACAAGAACCAAGCACACTAGCTCACTGAGTCGGCTGAGCCCTACATAAGGCCATATGACGCTATATTGCGGTCAAAATGGATGTATGACGTTACCACGCATACTTTTAGCACGCATACCTTTACAACGCAATTTTTACAACTCAGGATCCATTACAACGAAGTACCATTACAACGCATTTTTTTACAACGCAAATACCTTTACAACGCATACCATTACAACGTAAGTATAGGTAAGTATATAATATTTTTAAAAATGTAAGTTAATAAATTTAATATAATTTAATTTTAATTTAATTTAATTATTTTTAAAACCCAAACCTAGCCCTGAACCCTAAAAATACCCCTTTACCCAAAAACCCAAACCTAGCCCTGAACCCTAAAAATATCCCTTTACCCAAAAACCCAAACCTAGCCCTGAACCCTAAAAATACCCCTTTACCCAAAAACCCAAACCTAGCCCTGAACCCTAAAAATACCCCTTTACCCAAAAACCCAAACCTAGCCCTGAACCCTAAAAATACCCTTTTACCCAAAAACCCAAACCTAGCCCTGAACCCTAAAAATACCCCTTTACCCAAAAACCCAAACCTAGCCCTGAACCCTAAAAATACCCCTTTACCCAAAAACCCAAGCCTAGCCCTGTACCCTAAAAATACCCCTTTACCCAAAAACCCAAACCTATAACATTTTTACTATAATTATATACTTACCTATACTTACGTTGTAATGGTATGCGTTGTAAAGGTATTTGCGTTGTAAAAAAATGCGTTGTAATGGTACTTCGTTGTAATGGATCCTGCGTTGTAAAAGTTGCGTTGTAAAAGTAGTCCGTTGTAAAAGTTGCGTTGTAACGGTTGTTTACCGGTCAAAATATCAACCCACAAAAATATTTTAACCATAAGATTGACCTCATCACCTTATGGCAAGGGAAACATTTATTTACTATTCTTAACTTTACTACCACCTAACTAGACTTACCACACAATATGGCGGCATTATTGATATTGTGGAAGCAATATTTTTGTAGGTCAATATTTCAACCACCATGTACTGGTAGAATCCACTAGATAAATCAGTAAGTACATCTTGTATTCATTCCATCCATGGCTTACTCTACACAGCCTTGCTCAGCCCACATGCAACTATTTCCCTGATTCCCATTTCCCGTTCTCGGTCCTAACAATGGGGCACCACCCTAAGCCACCTGACATTGAATCCCAAGTCATTGTATCTCCCTACATTTGAGTACTGCAACAAGATTCTTTTAATCACAGGAGAATAGCCTCCCCGAATGCTTTGAAAGCTACAACTCTACTTTGTGATGACGCCTTCTGCCTACTCTGGCCAGGGCCATACTTCCGCTAACCTCTGTCCTGCAACATTTATTATGTGATTGTATTGTCATGTTGTGTCCACTCACCACCATCTGCTGAAAACATTTCTGTTTAACATCATCACCTCTGTATATTTCTAACGCACACTAGGTAACATGTCTTCCTTAAAGTTCTTCTAGTTGAAGTGCTGTAAATGTTACCAATACAAATTATTGCAAGGAAGCAAGAGGGCAAAAAAGGACATTTCCCCACGGCTTAAACATTATTCAATGTTTGACATTGTTCAAATTCTTTATAAAGAGTCCTTCAATACATAACAGGTACACTTGTTTTCTTTTTTCTTTTCAATAATTTATTGATTTATATATATATATATATATATATATATATATATATATATATATATATATATATATATATATATATATATATAAAAAGGCTTTTTTCTTATTTTCTATATAGTTTTCTTTTTAGTTCATTATTTTCTCCTAATTATATAAACATTAAAATCCAAGGAAGCAAGTGGGGCCTACTAGGTCCTTGCTTTGCCCCCACTGGACTACCCTTTCCAATAGTTTTACTTATCTCTTACAGTAACTTTGAACATTGAATGTATGGAATATTTTGCCTTCTCCCTCCATTTCCCCTCCACCCAATGTCTAAGCATTCCTTACATATAGCTGTCTTGCAGAGAAGTGCTGTATCAGTGCATACGGCTGAAATGCAGTGAGAGCCGTGTTAAATTTTCAGTTTCTGAGAGTGCCAGCAGGAATCCCCAGGGCCACTGGGATTATGCTGCAGCCAAGGACCAAATCAAGCAGCAATGTTAAGTAAATTATGGGCCATGCAAAAGCAATTTATTTGGCACACTGTGTCACAATCTGTGGCAGTATTATTCCACTATTTTGTCATGCAATAGCACTGTCTAAGTAAATGTTTAATAGAACTACCACCAGAGTAACGCTAACTGCATCAATCAGCAACTGAAAAATGACCAGTTAATCTTTTCAAAGGTCTACGACTTCGTGGCATTAGATGTTGTGCTTTTCTTTGTAACCATTGATCTGTTTCAGATGGGATCATTTTTTGCTTGAAATGTACAATTCATGCAGCAGATAGTGAATTATGTGGCAAGTGTGATGAATCAATAATCATGTGGAAAATGCAACAGTTGCAGAATCACACAATTCTAGTCACCCTGGGTATAGTTTATTGCGATAACGATGCCCCAATATCACAATCAAACTACATCTTAACAACCTAGATATGATATTGAGTCGGATTCATAGCCGATATATTGTCTGAAGTTTCTATTGCGGTTAACATGGCCAGTGACGTCAATGCAATATATGGAACCTTGGTCCAATGTCATTAGTTTTAAAGTCATTTGTTATCATTTGCAGGACAGGCTGACTCATGCCTGCTGCCTTGCTCCATTTCTCTGATCGTTTTCTTTGTTTACCATGACAATATCTATCACAAATGTAATGAGATGTAACATCTAACAAGCTATGACAAATTGTGGCCATATATATCACAAAGGTAATCTGATGTAAAATCTAACAAGCCATGACAGCTAGTTGTATCAGGAAGGATTGGTGCCCAAACCTTCGGCCCTTACATTTGTCTTGATGTTGGCTCAGCCATAGCAAACCTGCAGCAGTTTGGGTTTTGTCGTTTTCAGTGTGAATGATGGACTGGCGTCCTGTTGGTTTCATCAGGCAGATTGGGGCGTGATCAGTCTCACACAAGGTGTGCACTGGTGATCAATCTTGTTTATGGGGGTGCAGTTGAAGTTCATTACTCTGCAGCAATCAGGCTGCCCAGGGGAGGGGGAGGGGTGCAGACCCCATCTTTCATTACTGTGTCACGTTATGGGTGTATCATATGTAGCATACTCAGTTTGACAGAACTGTGTGCTTATTAGTGCCTGGAATACTGCTGCAGACATCTTGCAATTACAGAGCTGAATCTGCCACCTGAATTTCCTCCATGATCGGGATAGGTTGGTGAACTCGGTGGATTATGCTCTGTGTCAAGGGCTCGACCTACTAAGCCATTTAGCGTTTGCAAACCCTACAATTTGCGAAATAACTGGGATTGCAACAGCTAAATGGCTTTGTGGCTTTAGGTTTAGAGATGCATTACTAATTTGGAAGGGGCATGTTTAGGGCATCCCTTTTAAAGAACAAATTGTAAGGCGATGTATCCTTACGTTCCCTGCCAATTCAAACAACCTCTTATAATCGGACCCGATTCCTATAAGGAAAATGGGCTGTATTAAGGAAAAAATTCACTTATTTTAAATGTGATCACAGACATAGTGGTCAGCTGACTCCAGCAGGTTACCATCCCTGTGATGGCATAAACTTACAGCGAGTCGCAATTTGCAACCTAACTCATGAATATTGACAAGGCAGGTCAAATTGCAAACCATTTCATTTCATAAATCTTTATTTCGGTAACATTTTTCACCATAAAAGACATTAGTAACACCCATAGTATTATTAAAAAATAAAATGTATACTTTATAAAATCGTCCATTATCATTAAGAAGTGGTATTTCACAGTACAGTACATAACCTTGGTGCATTAAAGTCAGTTGCCAGCCTTAAGGTATTTTCTTCTCAGAAACCAAATGGCACCCAAGTATTTGGCCACTGCAAAAACAATATGGTCCGACAGATTTGTTTTTAGGACTCTAAAGGCAACCAGACACTCTCCAAATCCCAAATTTCTGCATAGGGGAACTATCCATTTCTTGCGAATCCCTCGGTAAATAGGGCAGAAAAAGAGTATGTGGAGTTCGGACTCATCGGATATTCTACAAGCTGGGCACATGCTGGGTGATTGTTCACTCCACTTACTTGTGAATCCTCGAAGTGGAAGGGACCCATGCCTCCATTGCAAGTATAATTTCCTAAGCAGGGGAGGATACAGTTTATCTAGAACTGGTTCAAAACTATACGTATCCTTGATACATAAAAAAGACTCAGTTAGTGGGCCGGGTTTTTGGTGCTGTAGGAGTTCCATTAATTTGCTGTCATGGTATATCTTTGCTAATTTCTTTTTGGGAAAAAGTGGGCAGTTGGTTAGAGGATCATACCACACCTTTGAAAGTCCCAGGCCCTCCAGCTCTGATTTGATAAATTTCAGCCATTTGATTTTCCCAGCATTGGGCATAGCAAGCACCTCCTGTAGTCCCTGTCTGTAGGTAGCCAATTTGGGAGTTACCCACAGCCTGCGCCAAAAAGCCAGGGGGCGGAAAGCCAGTTCTTCATCTATTGGTCGCATCCCTAAGTCTAACCTTAAGGGGACAAGAGGCGTGCTGGGGGGGGGAGTCCTACAACCTTCCGAATGAATTTGTTCTCCTCCTTTACCAGGTCTGATGTTACTGCATGCCCCCAGAGCTCACACCCGTACATGGCTGCCCCCCTTGCCTGTGCTTTGTAAATCTGTATAGGAGGACCAACGGGCCGAATAGATGATTTGTTATTGCCCAGGAGATTCAAGGTACCCCCCCGAATATTGGGTCAATTTAAGGAGTGCCTTCTCCTGGTGCGTACTCCAGGTCAGTCTGTCATTTAACGTGACTCCAAGGTACTCAAAAGTTTTCACCCTTTCGAGCCTGCTCTGTCCGATGTTAGGGCTAAAGGTAAATTTAGAGGGGGGGTTGAACACCATAAATTTGGTCTTTAAGGTGTTAATTTCTAGACCATATACCCCACAGAAGTCAGTGAAGCCGTCAAGAACGCGCTGAATGCCCGTTGCGGACTTAGAAAGCAACAGGGTGTCGTCGGCGAACATGATCGCCGGCACCCTGACGCCCGCCAGCTTGGGAACATCAGAGTTAGCAACCCCTTTTAGGTGGGAGATAACCCCGTTGACGTAGAGGCAAAACAGGGTTGGTGCAAGCACACAACCCTGTCTCACCCCCCTGCCAACGGGGAACCTGTTTGACAGGGCTCCCTCCTTGCCACACCTCACCTGCGCAAAATTAGCAGTATGGAGACGAACAATCATCTCCAGCAGACCCTCAGGTACCCCCAGTTTGGCCAACACATCCCAAAGCCTTTTGCGGGGAACCAGGTTGAAGGCCGCCCTCAGGTCCACGAATACAGTGCAGAGGCTGCCACCCTCCAACTGCACCGTTTTCCAAAAAATGAGGACGAGCCGAAAGACCTGATCTATGGTTGAGACCTTCTCCCTAAAGCCTGCTTGGAAGGGACTCAGGATATTATATTCCCTCATCCATTCCAACAGGCGGTCCAACAGCAGCCTGGCGAACAGCTTTTGGGAAACATCTATCAGGCTTATTGGCCTATAATTGACTGGGAGCAGAGGTGATCCTTTCTTAAAAATTGGGACTATCTCTGCCCCCAGCCAAGTTGGGGGAATCGTCATGCCATTCAGAATCGCGTTGAACAGCGCCCTGAGTTACGGGGCCCAAATTGTGATTTCGTGTTTATATAAGTCCCCTGGCAACCTATCTAGACCTGGCGCCTTTCCAGCAGCCAGAGCCTTGATTGCCATACTAACTTCTGCCAAAGTGAATCCGTTCATTGGAACTACACTTCCATTGGGTTGGTACATTGTGACTTCTAGTGAGGTCTCCAATTGGTCCTGATTGTGAGGTTTATACAGGATTTTGAAGTGTTCCTCCCAGACGGAGGCTGCTATATTTGCTTCTACTGCCACTGATGGTTCAGCTGAGCCATGCTTAACGATTTGCCAGAATTTTCTGGCATCTCGCAGTGTAAGGGCAGCTGTCATTTCCGACCAATTTTCCTCATCCCATTCTATTTTGGCGCTACGGAGGATGGTCTTATAAGCTAGCCGCTTTTCCCTGATCTTGTTCTGAGTTTCACGTATTTTAAGGGACTCTAATAGATCGGCCTTAGCCCTCCTGCATGAAGCATTGAACCAAGAGGCTCTTTTCTTCTTAAACTTCTTTGACCTAGCTACCGGGTTCAGCACTTCTGCCAGGTTGGTACATAGCTCGGAGTGGATGGCCCCTAGCTCATTGAGCTTTGCAGAAAAGAGTTCAGTGTCATTGACTAGGTAGTGACTAAGGGCCTCAACCTTTTCCAGTACAGGGACGACTGTCGCATACAGCCTTTGGATGTTGGATGGGTTCTCCAGCAACTTTAACCATTTGATTCTGCGTCTATTGCTAGTTAGAACTAAGTCAGCTGGGTTTACTAAATTTTCTTCTAGCGGACTCGTGTGGGACCCCTGAATCGCAAATCTCAGTGACAGTAAGTTATGGTCACTGTCAGACCTGGCTACTATACTAAAGTCCCTTACTTTAGCCCAATCCCTTACAGAAACCAGGATATAGTCGATACGTGACTCATATCCGGGTCTATTGAAGGTATGTTTTGGAGGGATGTCCCCTTGGATCCGCCCATTACAAGCCCTCAACGAGTGACAAAGTGTAAAAGATGTTATTTGGGTGGCGAGTGGTGTCCAGACCTTTATAGGGGGGCCCGCCAAAGTGGGAATATCCCAGAGTTCATCCTCTTCACTTGTTAAGTCTGTCAGATGGACCGGGAGGGGCTCATACTGAGTGTTAAAGTCTCCACCGACTATTAGTGTGGAACAAAGAATGGTAGAATCAAGGAACAGCGCTAAATCCTCGATTGTTCTCGAGGTAGCTGCTATCCCTACCGATCTTGAGTATACGTTAATCAGTGTTACAGTAACACCACCTGGCCACTCCAGGGATACACACTGGAAATCAGCTGAGTTCGTTTCCAGTTTTGTAGCCCTGCAACCAAGATGTGATCCCACCCAGATCAAGAGGCCCCCTGATGGTCGTCCCTTTCCACCCCATTTCGCCTGTATCTCAAAAGAAGCATATCCTGTACGGGAATGGTTTTCCCTGGCCCATGTTTCTTGGAGTAGGCATATATCATGCCCTTCAATAAGTTCTACCCACTCAGGAGAGTCTAATTTATTGGCCAGCCCGGCGACATTCCAGGAGAGTATAGATACTACTCCAGGGGCCGCCGGCGTATCAGTGGCAGTAAGTGCCAGGGGACACTTGCGTGGCCCGGACTGGCATTGCTGGGTGACGGACAGACCATCCGTTACCGCTAACCTTGTTTTTAGCATGGTCTCAAGGTGGGGATTGTCCTCGTTACTTGGGTCTGTTCTGGGCTTATCTATATCATTCTTTTTATCTTTAGTTGACTTAGGTGTTGTGTTGCCCGCAGGGAGTTCAACGGGTGCCCTTTCTATGTAACTGGTTTCCCCTGCAATTAAATTATGGATCCCCAACTGAAGTTGTGGTGAGGGAGAAGCAGATCGATCCAATTGGGGTTAAAAAGTGGGGGATGTAGATCGGCCCAGGGAGTAGACAAAGCGACAGGATGAGTCTACTACTGGTGGGATGTCAGTGGACCTGTGTGGGAGTCAATCCACTTCCTCGAGGCACCCGAATCTATTGTAAGTCGGGACCCCGGTCCACCCACCGTGTGTGTCTGTCCAATAATTGGGTGGCCTGCCCCACCCGCCTTTTTTCTCCGGAATCCAGCTCCAGTTCCTTCCTATGTTCAGATGTGGTCGTGGTGGGTAAAAATAGGTAAGGGGTCTAGATGCTATAGGTGAATTTACGCTTGTTTGATTCCAAGAGTATACAGATTGCGTAGTGTTAGGATTTTCAAACGAAACCATTACACAATCGCCGGTAATGGACTTGTGCGAGGTGCCTATCCAGGGGACCCGGCGCACCATGAGGATTTTACTCCTCAGGTGGTTCGGTATTGGCCTGTTGACATTGAGCCAATGGATTACTTTGTTCTTTAGTGATCCAAAGTCTTCCTGCTGATGGTATTGCAGTTCCGGGACCCCTGTCAGCACAACTACATAGGGTCTAACATCAGGGGGAAGATCAACATAACCCCTATGGCGATCTCTGTTGGCATTTACTCTCTGGGTAATGGGTTGTTTGGAGTTGTAATCTCTAACCTTGGGGTTAGTCGTATCTGTCAGGGGGGGTGCGAGATGACCTGCCGTGGCTGGCGGAGGTGGTGCAGACTGGACCGCTGACTGGTTTGTGGCCACCGCTACCATTTTAGAAGTATCTATAGTATCCCTGTGCCGAGGTTTTCGAATGGGTTTAACCTTCGGGGCATCGGATGAAATAGCAACAGCTAGTGTTTTATCAACAGGTAATAATGTAGTATTGATAGTGTTCGATGGACAAGTAGGTTTATTAACCTGGGTGCTAATGGTTGCTAGATTCAAGATACTTTTATCAGTCTCAAGCAACTGAGTTTCAATGCGGGAGAGTCTTAGTTCAAGGGGAGCTAAGAGTTTTTTTAGTGTTTCCCACACAATTGTCAGAAATTCTACGTCCTTCCCTTTTATAGTACAAAGTGGGGCCTCACCGTTCTCGCTTTCTATTACAAAATTATCATTATTCACCGGTTGTACGGTACTAGATTCTGGTCTTAGTTCAGAGGAGTATATACGACTCACTGGGGGGCATTCTAGGGGTACATTAAGTGGTGCCTGAGTGGGAAACTGGGCCTCTGCTACCGTGGCTTTTTTCCTTGAGTATGCCGAAATATTATTGCGCTTTCTTTTGTGGTTTAGCCCTTTTTGTGGGGGATGGGAATTCCCCCCACCCAATTCCAGGGGTTTGGGAGTTGGTAATGTTTCTAGGGGGGCCCTATCACCCACAATGTCCGACCCAACTGCCCCACCCAATGAGGGTCTTAGAATATCGGTGGATGGAGGTAAGAGCCCCCCCTTGGGTGTAGATGGCATGGCTACTAGTGGCTGATGGATGTCTGCCAGTATCGTAATCAGGGTGGGGACAGGACCAACTGCTCGTTCGGGTGTTTTAGCAAAGGCAAAGTGCCCTAGGGAGGATTTTTTGTGGGCGGCCAACTCCTGGGATAGCCTTCTTGCTGCATCTAGTTCGATGGATACTCTGTGCTGCATTTTATTAATCTCCCTATCAATGGCTATGTTAGTCTTAGTGACAAAATCATCTAGTGTCCCGTCTTTCAATTTGCCCTTGGCTGCCCTACTTCTATACTGACGGGTTGACATAGTTCTTAAACAACAACAGGAGGTTGGGCGGCCGGTGCACTAGGGAACACAGTTAGGGTCCAAGAGTATGGGCCAGACCAGTCCTTTCCGTCCTCGAACGGCCTCAAACGGCCCGCTCTTTGCCCGGTCTTCCCCCCGAGCTCCGTCCCGCGTCGCGGTGATGAATGCGCCTGTAAAGTACGAGGAGGCTGGGGGCGTGGCCGCCGGGGGAAGAGGCACCAGCTGTGTAGAATGGAGGATGCTGGTCCTCGCAGTCCCCCGGTAGGCTCCACGCGCTGTGTTTCCAACTGTGACCTCAACCTGGGCCGTTCTCTACTGGGAGCGAGTGTGCCCTCCGCCGACTGCGGAGCCGCTCACACCAGGTTCAAACAGCCACAGGGAGCAGATGAGCGGCACCCGCGAAGCGGGTGTCGCGAAAGGTGGTGAAAGAACTGACGGCCTCATGGTGCAGGCAGGAGTTTGGTACAATCCTCGTGGCAAAGGTGATATCGTATAAGAGCACCCGAGGTGCCGGTGTTCCCAGAGGTAGTTATCGCTGGAGGCTGGGGGCGTGGCCGCCGGGGGAAGAGGCACCAGCTGTGTAGAATGGAGGATGCTGGTCCTCGCAGTCCCCCGGTAGGCTCCACGCGCTGTGTTTCCAACTGTGACCTCAACCTGGGCCGTTCTCTACTGGGAGCGAGTGTGCCCTCCGCCGACTGCGGAGCCACTCACACCAGGTTCAAACAGCCACAGGGAGCAGATGAGCGGCACCCGCGAAGCGGGTGTCGCGAAAGGTGGTGAAAGAACTGACGGCCTCAAGGTGCAGGCAGGAGTTTGGTACAATCCTCGTGGCAAAGGTGATATCGTATAAGAGCACCCGAGGTGCCGGTGTTCCCAGAGGTAGTTATCGCTGGAGGCTGGGGGCGTAGCCGCCGGGGGAAGAGGCACCAGCTGTGTAGAATGGAGGATGCTGGTCCTCGCAGTCCCCCGGTAGGCTCCACGCGCTGTGTTTCATACTGTGACCTCAACCTGGGCCGTTCTCTACTGGGAGCGAGTGTGCCCTCCGCCGACTGCGGAGCCGCTCACACCAGGTTCAAACAGCCACAGGGAGCAGATGAGCGGCACCCGCGAAGCGGGTGTCGCGAAAGGTGGTGAAAGAACTGACGGCCTCAAGGTGCAGGCAGGAGTTTGGTACAATCCTCGTGGCAAAGGTGATATCGTATAAGAGCACCCCACTACAATTCTAAAAACTAAGCAGGAATTTCAGATTTGAGCTTCTACCTGGGTAAGCAATTAAGAAAAAAACATTTTTAAGAAATGATTTTGCGCTTATCATTTTTATCGCATGAGCAAAAACTGCAGCCTGACGCCACCGTCGTTGCTCCAGCATTGTTTGCTAAGTCTCTCTTTTGTATTAGCTGATAATTGATGCCGCGTTTTGTGGAGTCTATGCAGCTTGAGTAAGTGCATCGTTAATCGTGTCTCACACACATAACAATAATTTGTCTGTCTCTTGGCAATGCCACTGGAGCAGAGAGAACATAGTGATCTCAAACAAAGCAGTTGATGCTTAATGCCTGCACAAAAAGAGCAGAGCAAGCAATCCTGTAGGTACAGTTCTGAGTAGTCTGCAGCTAACTGTCTGCCATATCTTTACATCAAATCCTATAAGTGACCAGAGATCAAAAGTTGGATCTGCAATGTATAACAATCATTTTATAACACAGCTGACAACATACAACACCCACTCCTTAACACATACACAACTGGTAATGCACAAAATCCACTCCCTATCACAACTGACTATGTACACCAACCATTTTTTAACCCAACTGAAGTGTAAAACTATCATTTCCTAACACACTCATCAATTTCAACAACGTACCCTTTGACACAATCAGCAATGGACAACTCCAAAGCCTTTCATCAACCATCAATGTTCAGCACACATTCCTTCATACAACCAATTATGCAGAGAGTCCACTCCCTAACACAGCAAGCCATGTACAACTTCAATTCCTGAATGCAACCAGCAACGTAAAGCAACAATTCCAGATCACGACCTGGCACAACACACGCCGTATATGCCAGTATGCAGTACATTGAACACCGTACTCATAATGATTTCACACTATGCAACAATCTCCTTCCCTAAGACCCGCCTGCAACATACAACAACAAATCCATAATACATGCTGTAGTGTCTGGCATACCCATCTTGAATCTATGTGCATTACCCAACCACCTAACACCACTGCAACCTTCAAGACCCCCACCAGTATGGTTTCAGACAAGTCTCGTAAAATGTGATAGGTGATCTTTCTACATCGTTTGAGTTACCACGTTTGTTAAGCTAATAGGCAACGGAATATCTTATTTTTCAAAGTAGAATTTAAGTGGCAAAAATAGTTCTGCTATGGACAATAAACTACACATATCTCTATAATACACCTGTTTTGTGCTGGTCATAATCTTTAAAGAAAGCAATTATTGTCAAAGTCAAAAGTTCTCGCCTAATAAAGCCGAGCTTTTGGATTTGCCAATGCTTTTTTATTACTACCATGACACATGCGTACACACTGTAGGACATTTTGCAATAGGTTTTCTATCTAAAAAAAAAACATTCCACGATGGCTGTGTCATGAACCTCCCAGTTTAGGGGCACGTCCTGATGGATCATCGTAGCCCGAAGGGCAAATATACATACTGTACCCTCTTCATAGAAAAGAAGAACTGGCAGGTGTCTTTCACTTCTCTTCCTAATATGTTATCCTGCTAAGAAAAGGAGCACTAGAGATGGGTCAACCCTCTCAGAGTACATCTCATTTGCAGGGTTATTCATAATGGAGAACCCCATCCAGATTCCCTAAAAGAGTAGACATACACACAACAATTAGAATTGTACAACGATTGGTTATATATTATGCACAAATCATCTATAAAGAGATACTGTAGTTTTTACTAAAATCTCACCATTCATTACTAATGTCAGAGCTAACCCAAGGAAAGACCCAAACATGTGTCGTCATACAAACTTATTCCTATTATTCTAAAATCCCTATCTATTATTTCAAAGTATCTCCAGCCATATAATTACTTGACTGTATCACCTAACTAATTTATAGCATACCAAGTCATTTTAATTTCCCCACATACTTTACTTCGCTGCTGGGCCTGCAGTTGGAACCTGATCTTTCAGCATGTGTCCATCAGCAACTGCCCCATGTATCTTATCCTTCTCTTCTCACTTTTCTATCTTCTCTTTATCTTTATACCTTAGCTTCCACTGATTTTCTATGGAGAGGGGAGGGGGCACTCCTGCTACAAACATATATTTTGGATCTGTATAAAAACAAGGCTGTCTTGCAGAAGTCCATGGAAAGCATCAATGCAATACCTTTGTTTCCTTCCAAGCTAATTCACAGTTAACACAATTACATTTCAATTGCTTCTTCTTTTTTACTTTTGGACTCTTGAGGACAATAGTAATATATTTCCATGTAGTATATCCATAGTATTTGCTATAACATTTAATGAACAGTAATTGGTCCAATCTTGGTAAAGTATTTCAAAAGTGTAACCATGTTTTCTGCTATACCTAGGATAAACTGTAGATGCTAGTGGTCTTGTAATGTCTTTATTAAATCTTTTGTGACATTTATTTATTTGTAAATTCCACATAAGCCTCTTGATTCAGGAGAAACATTTCTAAACATTACAAGCAACATTTGTACATCATCATTACTTAATACTGCCCCCCACTTCTAGTTTGGAAAGTGATAATAATTCTGTTCAAGTATTAATGGTATTGATCACTTTTAAATATTGGCAAACCATGACATGTTGTTTGCTGAATTGTATCATTCAATAACACCAAATATTGGTGTTGTTTTATTCCACGTTACAGCCCCTTTCTCAGGATACTCATCAAGAAAATCACACAAATAAATCATTTTGTGCCTAGAAATGAAAATATTAGTGGGATTAATTTCTTTTTGATGACAAAAGGGTGTTTTTGAGTTTTTGCTGGAGTTTTAAAATAAGGGAATTTCACTACAAAGTCTATTTCACCCGCCTTTAGCTGTGCAGTGTTTTAACAGATGGTTTGGGGGACTGTCCTTGTTGTATTAGATATATGTTGATGCTAATCTGCATATCTGTTGTAGCAGCAAAGTTGCTTGTAATTTTCTATTGTGCGGTGTGAATCAGTGTCATATATGGAACTATGTGACAATAGATCTTGAAGCATTATTTTGTGTTTATTCCTGTACCAATCAGTGGTTAAGGGACTTGGTGGTAACATATAATCTAAGTCCAGGAAAAGGGGTGTGGAATTTGGACAGTCCCTGCTGGCCCTAGAATTTGATTTGATACATTAAGTCCTCCCAGTAGACACAATCTTGCAGCAGGCTGGAGCTACACTTCCTAGAGACCCACTCCTAGTAACTCTATGTATTTTTTTGCTCACTCAGCATTCTAGCTGCTACATCTGTATACTCTACATTTGGAATGCATTCTCCAAGCACCATCCTTGCTGGGAGTACCACCAAGATGAACCAAATGAGGAGTGAAATCAGTGCCAGCAGTAACCAGTTATAAATCCAAAGTGGCCTTATGTATTTTTAGGTTGAGCCTACCAGACAGCCCAGCTGAATTATTGCAAAATACATGTTATGGTATTACCAAGAACATAGTGGGGCTTGCAGTCTGCCCATGGCTCACTATTAGTTGCTTTTACTGCCACTCTAATTTGTCTGCTTCTTATCCAATGGTTTATCTTGTCCATCTTGTGTCTGTCCTTCCCCTGGAGCATTACCTGTGTCCTTCCACTCCTCGCTTTTAGGGAACTACTTTTTTCTTTGATCTTAAGCACTCCTCAAGAGTGCATTTGTGTTCCAGCTGTCTCGTTAATGCGCTTCTCTTCCTCCTGGCGCGCTCAGTAATGATCTCTCTTGCCTATGTGCTTCTCTCCGCCCTTCTCCATGATGAGCTTGTTCTCGTGTGCTTCTCCCCGCGGTGCTTACTCCCCTGTGTGCTTCTCCCTCAGCTTGATGTTGCTTTCTCTCTCACCTGTTTACTTTTCTCTGCCCTATCCAAGCTCTTGTTGCTGATTCCTCCATGCATTGTCTTGCTTCCTCCCGCTATCTCCCTCTGCTTCCGCCCTCAGTGTTGATTCCGCTACCCATGTTGCTTCTACCCCACAAAACAAACAGGAGAGGTAGCACTGTGGAGTATGAGAGCAGAATAAAAGCTCTAAAAAAGCAGGAAAATAAAGGTAGCACAAATCAAAGAAACAAGTAGCCTAGTAACACTTTACAGCTCGAGGCTCTCATACATAAATACAATTTTAAAATGTGAAGTGGGACAGGGAGTGGGAGAGCAGGGGGGAGTAAAAAGAGAAAGGGGCACTGAAATACCCAGTGTGTGAGATCATGGAAACACATGCACTGCCATGGAGTGCTCCCTATAAAATAAAAAGATTCCCCACAAGTATGCAGTGGAAGAATAACACTCCTCCAGTCAGAACACTGTGAGACAGAAATTCTCCAGGTGGGACAAATGAAAGAATGGGGAGAAGCAAGAAGAGACAGATGAGCAGCTGATTACCTTAACTAAAAAGCATAAGAAAATTTAAATATGCCCTAACATACCCTACTGGCTCCCACTCGAAGCAACGGTTAACTTTTAAGTGTCATGAACCAACCCTAAAGCATCACACTGTTGAGTTCAGACCAGACCTGAACAGTTGTTAAATCTAATAACTCCAACCCACCCATGTACTGCCCATGTATGGTGCACAATGGTTGCTATGCAAATCCATGCATCCCTTTGATAAGGCCGAGTATGAAGCCTTTTGACGAACATTTATTAAACTCAAATGTAAAGCTGTTCAAAGAGGTAATTGCCCTCTTGATAAGAACATGATTATTATTACCTAAGAATCTAATTATAGTTTGCTATGCTTTCCTTTGCATGGATCAATCGTTTTTAGGTCTCGGAACTGCGAACAGATTGCGAAGCAATCTGTCGTTCCGAGACTCTATTGTAATCATTCTCGGTTTCAAGGAGTCAAGGGAGACAGACAATTGCGGTGCACGCGCAACCTTGGAACTGGGACCAGGTCGCGCGCCTCCTGTCTCCCATGGCTCCTTGGAAGCAGACTCACACGCACACACACACACACACACACACACACACACATACAGCCCCCCCGCCGCGCATACACACATACAGGCCCCCCCCGCCGCGCATACACACACAGAACCCCCCCTTACACACACAAATCTCCTACCTCGTCTCGGCTTGTCATCGCGCTCCCTTGCCCCCGCTCCTCTGGTGCGCGCGCACCACTGGTTTCTATTCCCGCGTCGGCCGGTTTCGATTCCGTGCTCGTGCTTGTTAGGTCTCGCACTTGGCGACGAATGTCGCCAGCGAGATCTATTGTTACCCACTTGCCTCCCAAGTGGTACAGACAGGGGCACACGCCGATTGTGGTCTGTGGACGCGCCCGCGAACACGTGCATGTGCACAGCTCCCTTCATCATCGCAAGCTTCACTTTCGTAATGCGCACGCACGCTACAAGCCCGGGAAGCACTGTCTTCTTGTATTCAGTCTTCATGTCCCTCTAAGTACCCCTCCTCAGCAGTATAGATCACCCTCGCCCGTTATTGCTTACCGTGCCCTTCTCGTCCTCGCTCTGGCACCTCTCCCCGTAGTCTCCTTCCACAACCAGGTCCGACCTGCGAGACCCACAGAGCGGCGCGCCTTCCGGTCCCTGGACAGCCTGCCCTTTTTCGGTGATTTTAGCCTTCCTCGGTGGACAGGTATGGCCATACCTGCTACGGGGTCTCATCCATCCAAGCGGACTAGAGGGTCCTCTATCCCTGAGCATTCGAGCGAACGCGCTCCACCCCCCACCTGCGCAGTCCATCCGGCAGGCGCGCGCTCGCGACTCCACTCCTGACCCGTTACAGGAACAACAGAGAAAGTTACAGGCGCGTCCTAGAGACGGCGTGCTCCCGCCCCCTCCTTCCCTCGCTCTGACCGCAAGCGCGCGCACCAGCCTGCACCTGGTGAGGGCAACGGCGCGAGACAGCGGAACCCGGGCAGAGCGCGAGATTCTGCCCCGCAGCAATGCCTCCACAGCCCGAGTGCGGCAGAGGAAGCTTCCCCACTCTGCCCCGCCTGCCCGAAGAGGGTGAGTTAGGGGAAGAAGGGATATTGCTTTCAACTATCTGTTCCCACGTCAACACGTCCCAGCAATCACACCCTCTCCTAGACGTGTCAGTCTCACATTGAGCCACTCTGACTGCAGCCCAATTAATACCGAGACCCGGCGGGGCCTGCCGGTTGTAGGTGCTCTACTGCAGTGGTAATGAACAGTGCTCGCACCGCAGTAACCATATTTTTAAAAAGCGTGATCGACTACATCCACACGATCGGCAGAAAACTCGACCTATCCCCAAGCACAGGAACGGAGCGGTGACTGCTAGATCCCAGATTGAACACAGCACACTACAGGCAGCTCGGCCGCTGAATTTTCATTCCGCTGGAGTGGTTGTGATCACAAGGAGGCCTGGCCCGTACCAGTTTGCAGCCGCTGAAGCTCACTTAAAAGTAAGTCGAGTGAAATATCCTCACTCTTCTGAAATGTGTTTTAAATTATGTTACCATGCGGGTTATCTTCGAGTGCGTGCCCTGCGTTACAGCTGAAGTCTTAGGGTTATTACTTCATTTTCAGCTACGACATAATCTGTAGCATGCTGGTGGCTGCGGGGATGGGCTGGTAGTTGTGCGCCAACCGGGACGACCGCAGCGCTCGGGGTGAATGATTTAGGGTCGACACGTTTTTTAAATAAATATTGACATGGCGTGCACCTTGGTTGTGACCTGTGGCCCTCCTGGTCCCAAGTGACAGCTCAGGGGACTCACACATGCGTCCAGCTCCCCTTCGAGCATTTCTGCACTTCTCCCAGTCCACTTCATGGAGTGTGAAAACAGGAAACAGCAAACCGGAAAAAAGTTGAAAGTTTACAAAGGATATCAGAATTTGGGCCTTAAACATGAAAACTGACAAATACACAAGTAAGAGAGAAAATAAAAGTTAAACGTACTTTGTTATTTTATAACATGTAAATATGTTTGAGTACAGTCTTCAATGATTCAATATACTCCGCCCGATTAAATTAGACCCCAGCATTTTAAGAGCAAATGAACTTCTACTTGCAAGCAACAGTCAAATAGTAGTTTCTTTCCACGATTCCTGTTAGTTTAACAGGATTTGAACTTGTAACAAACCAGAAAGTGGGCACCGAAAGATGTCTTAATTGTGTTTCCTCACTGCCCTGAAGATGTATATATGCCACGATATATCTATATGGAAGCCTAGAAGCCCTGGCAGTGAAGGAGTTATTAAAAGCCGAGCAAGTGCACGCTACGGAAAATCCAGGAAGCGGCCAGAGAAACTGACGGATGATGAAGTACAAGAGAAAGCACACAGTCTCAGGCTTGCAAGGTCTGAGTAAAGCCAGCCCTGTCCAGTACAACGCGTCAGGAGTTACAGCGCCTGCGCTGAGCTTTGCATTGCAGGCACTGTCTGCAGTCTGCACAGAGCAGGGTTCAGCCTCAGGGAGGCTGGCTCAGGCTCTGCTCTCTGGGCTCCATTTTTGGTGCTGTGGAGCAGTTTTAACATCTTCTGAGACTTTCTCGTTGCTCAAATGAGTGTAATTTCTAATATTTATATGTTTCCCTCGTTTTCATTGCTTAATTTTCCTCCTGAAAAAGTGTCACTCATAGTCGTTGAATGTCACTCATAATTCCACTGAATTTATGAAAATGTCACACATGAGCAATCTGAATCCTTGGCAGCTATGCTACGGTGAAGCTTCAACTTTCTCTGAAACGTGTAATGCTGCCTGTACCCTGGCATCGCCAATTAATTATACCAAAGGGCCCTCTTTGCTGCTCATATTCCCTGTGCACATGCCTTCATCTTTCACGTTTCCTTTCTAATCACCGCCACAGCAGACATAACTTGTTTTTTTACCGGATGGACTCTCAGCGTCGGCAGAAGTTTTTATTGCCTGCCCTAAAGTGGTTTCAGTGTCGGTCCTAGTCAATAAGGCTTCCTGCACCGAGTGAGGAGACCAAGAAGCAGGGGAACGATGCAATGATTCTACATTTATTGTGTTGTGCCAAATCCTATGATTACCAGCTCGGCGTCGCCAAATCCTACGATTACCAGCTCGGCGTCATTTTGTCTAGAAAAGAAATGTGTGCACACGTTCACGCATCTTTTGCATTAATAAAATTACTTTAATTGCACCTTTGACCTTCCTATTACTAGCTGAGCTAGGTGGGCACTTTCAGGCCACGGACCGTTGGTTTCACAAATATCGCCACATCTGGGGCATTATCAGACAAGTAACAATGATGAACCGCTTAAAAAAGCAAAATAACTGAAATGAAAAGAATAGCAGCAACATCTCACTAAATTTGAATTATTGCCTACAAACATAGAAGCATAGCAAACTGATGTATCCAACGCAGCTTCTTTTATCAAACAAAGGGGTCTGTAGGAAAGAACTCCTTGAGGTTGGATTGCTTGTAAAAGCCTCTACAGTGCCCCTTTTCCGCATGCTCCCGGAATTAGCCTACTTCGTCCGTTTGAAACTTGTATATGAAATGGGTCCGCAAATCTTTCCAGCTTTAGCCCACTCATCATTTGCACATGCGGGTTGCGTGGAGATTTGAGCTGCCGGTGACATTTTTTTTTAACTGTGTTAGTAACCAAGTGCTGCTTTTCCTCACGTTCCCACCATTGATATGGTCTCAGGGATGACACTACAGAGTATATGTTAAATGTGCTGTTGGAAGAAAACAGAGAACAAGGTAAGTAAAAAAAAAAGCCTTTATGCTGATGTAGAGGCTTCCACCCGTGCGATCACTGGAAACTGTCACTCCAGCTGGCTGCATTTCAGATCACAAACTTTACAGCCTTAACACTGAGCCATAAATATTACCGTATACAATCAATGATCTATCTTGTTGAAGACTTTTTGGCATTAATATTTTTGGACATCATGAACAACGTGCATAATGTAGTTATACACTAGATTACACTGTAAACATTGATATTGGGCTATTATTACTTTAAACAATTTTCCTATGACATGCCGAAGTGTTTACTAACTTGTTTACTAGGCATCAATTTAAGCCTGAGAGCCATGTTTCTTTTAAAATGGATGTCATTCTGTCTGCACATTTAACTGTTCGTTATGTGTGCAGAATACAGTCAAACAGTTGTTTTTCCGTTGTCCTGGCAACTCTACTCCAGTTTTGGTTTTCTTACTTGCTACCTCCTCCGTTCCAAACTTCTGCTCGCTCTTTGATAATCCCTTCTATCAGTTAGTATCTCATTTTTAGCACCAACAAGCTCCTTTCTTGAGTGCCATTGCCCTGTTCACTGGTCCAGTGTGCTGCTGCATAATACTGAGCCTTTCTCGTTCTTATCTGGCACAATTACCAGCACCACCCACACCCTGCATCGAATGTTCACTCCTTCTATCCCCTTCTCAAGTATATGGTCTGATCATCTTTGGCTGTTTATTGTGCTTTCTTGCGCTTATACCGGGCTCTTTCTACTCTGCTCCTTGTGTATAATGCTGCATTTCTCTCATTTCTCTTCTTCCTTCTACCTCCTGCTGCTCTTCTCTTCACTGTCCTTACTAGTACCTCATGTTGCTCCTCTCCTCCTCGCTCTCCTTCCTTATGCCATCACGCAGCTCATATCCTCACACTCCTTTCTTGTGCCTCACGCTGCACTTCTCCTCACTCCTTCCTTGTGCCTTACGCTGCTTTTCTCCTCCTCACTCTCCTTCATTGTGCCTCACACTGCTCTTCTCCTCCTCACTTTCCTTCCTTGTGCTTCATACTGCTCTTCTCTTCCTCTCTCCTAGCTTGTGCCTCACGCTGCTGCTCTTCTCCTTACTCTCCCTTCCTTGTGCCTCACACTGCTCTTTCCCTCCTCACCCTTCTTCCTCGTGCCTCACGCAGCTCTTCTCCTTCTCACTCTCCTTCCTCGTGCCCCACGCTGCTCTTATCCTCTTATCCTCTTCAGTCTCCTTCCTTCTCTCTTTCGCTGCTCGTCTCATTCTCCTTCTGTGTGCCTCACACTGCTCTTCTCATTCTCCTTTTGTGTGTCACACTGCTCTTCTCATCCTCCTTCCTTGTGCCTGGCGCTGCTCTTCTCATTCTCCATCCGTGTGCCTCACGCTGCTCTCCTCATTCACCTTACTTGTGCCTAACTCTGCTCTTCTCATCCTCCTTCCTTGTGCCTCACAATGCTCTTCGCATTCTCCTTCCATGCGCCTCACACTGCTCTTCTCATTCTCCTTCCTTTTGCCTCACGCTGCTCTTCTCATTCTCCTTCCATGCACCTCACACTGCTCTTCTCATTCTCCTTCCTTCTGCCTCACGCTGCTCTTCTCATTCTCCTTCCTTCTGCGTCACGCTGCTCTTCTCATTCTCCTTCCTTTTGCCTCTCGCTGCTCTTTTCCTCATTCTCCTTCCTTGTGCCTCATGCTTCTTTTCTCCTCACTCCTTCCTTCTGCCTCACGCTGCTCTCCTCCTCACTCTCCTTCCTTCTGCCTCACACTGCTCTTCTTAATCTCCTTCCTTGTGCCTCACGCTGCTCTTCTTATTCTCCTTCCTTGTGCCTCACGCTGCTCTTCTCACTCCTTCCTGCTGCCTCACGCTGCTCTCCTCCTCACTCTCCTTCCTTGTGCCTCACACTACTCTTCTCCTCCTCCCTCTCCTTCCTTGCGCCTCACGCCGCTCTTCTTATTCTCCCTCCTTGTTCCTCACGAAGCTCTTATCCTCCTTCCTTCTGCCTCACGCTGCTTTTCTCATTCTCCTTCCTACTGCCTCACGCTGCTCTTCTCATTCTCCTTCCTTCTGCCTCATTCTGCTCTTCTCATTCTCCTTCCTTCTGCTTCACTCTGCACTTCTCTTCTCCCTCTCTTTCCTTGTGCCTCATGCTGCTCTTCTTATTCTCTCTCCTTGTGCCTCACGCTGCTCTTCTCATGCTCCTCCTTTCTGCCTCACGCTGCTCTTCTCATTCCCCTTCCTTCTGCCTCGCGCTGCTCTTCTCATTCTCCTTCCTTCTGCCTCATGCTGCTCTTCACCTACTCAGTCTCCTTCCTTATGCTTCATGCTCCTCCACAACTATTAATTTCTATCCAATCCGCATAATTCCACCACACCACCTAAAACATCCATAACTCATGGGTAAAAAACATTAACATTTTCAATGCCAAAAGCTTGAAATCAAGCAAATGCGAGACCTATTGCATTTCCAATGCTTGTTTTGTTGTTGTTGTTGTTTTTTTGTCCTCATAACCACCATGTAGACAAAGTACCAAAAGGAATTTACATAGAACAGCTGTCTCAGTTTATCTCGTAAACTGGAAGGGACACGAATCTTGTGGGGGTCATTTATCCCTCAGCTGTGAAGTGCATTCCAGGTAGGCACAAAGTCCATGATTTACCCATCTGCGGCAAACCTTGGGGTAGTTTAGCAGCCAAATGGGGCCGGGCATGAACCGGTTATCGGCTGTTCCATAGGTACAAGATATTTAAGCACCATAGGAGATCAATCATAGGACCCGGGGAAAAAACCCCCCAAAAAACCCCAAAAACCCCGGATGAATCAATGAAGCCATGAAAGTAGGTACCAGAACGCCCTTTTACTGTGATTGCCAGATCTAGCCAGATCCATGCGTGAGGTCTGCAAGACTGAAGATTGCCAATCTCTAAATGTAGGGGGTGAAGAGTCTTTCCATTTTCTGCAAATCTCCCTCCTTGCAAGCAGGATAGCATAGAAGACTAGAAACCTGGCCGGATTTTGTAGGCCTTCTAAAACCCCAAATATCACTAGGGACAGATCTATAATGACAGGACTACCCAGTGATTCTGTGAGGTAATTACTGATATCCTCCCAAAATGTGGTTAATAGTGGGCATTCAAAAAACATGTGTGTATCTGATGCAGCAATCAACCCACATTTAGCACAAGACACTAACTCTCCTCCTGCAAATTTAGATAACCTAAGAGGGGAATAATATGCCCTATGCAGGGTAAAAATATGATTTCTGCGAAGCCAGGATGGTTTCACAATGTTCCACAGAAGTTCAAAAGAAGTTATCCAAAGATCTTGTAAGTTCTGGTCCATCAAAACAGGGCTCCATAATGTCTCCGGCAGAATAAAGTCTCCATCCGACTCCTCCAGAATAAAGTTATACCATTTAGATACTTCTTTTTTAACTGGTCCACAGATTACTAAATCAGAGACAAATTGACTATGCCCTCCAAGTTTAAATGTATTCCTGTTAACGGGTGAGGTTTTATAGGCTACAGTCCAACTATGAATCTGTAAGTATTTAAAACGTGAAAGGTTGGGGCCAACCTTAGCTTGCAGATGTTCCCACGAGAGTAAATCCCCCTCGTAAAAGAGGTCACCCCAAACTTCCAGGCCTGCCTCTCTCAAAGGGATGGCTAAAGTGTCATCAAGCCAGGCAGGGTTTTCAGGCAGCCCCCACAACGGAGTTTTTTTCGCAAAAGTAGTTTAATTTTATGGATTTCATGACGTCAGCCCAAGTTCTAGCAAGACCTGATAAAATCTTCAGTTTAATTTTTTTTAAAAATTTAGGATTACCAAACTTAAAGAGAAAACCTGAACGATGAATTCTTTCCCCATCCAGCATAGCTGCGTACATAGGACCTACCCCAGAAGCTAAAGGACCCTTCAGCAACATTCGAGAATGGGATAATTGAAAGGCCCAAGCATACATTTTTAGATCTGGAGCCGCTAAACCACCCTTGTCACGTCGCCGTCTTAGTTTTTTCCAAGCGATCCGTGGAAGATGTTTATTCCAGATAAAGGATGAGATGTTGGATTGGAATTTAGTTAAGGTAGTTTGGTCAAAGTATAAAGGAATGGTATTAAATAAAAAAGAAGTTTTAGGAAGGATAGACATTTTGATAAGATTGGCTCTACCAAGTAATGAAAGGGGCAAATGCGACCATGATTGGAGAAGCTTGCGACAATCTTTACGAACTGAAGATAGATTTATTTGGACAAGTTTATTAATGTCCTTGACTATCGTCAAGCCTAGATATCGCAGTGAAGTGCCTGCTTGCAGATCGGTTACGGCATTCGCGTTGTTCCATACAAGCATTTCAGTCTTCGCGGCGTTAACCTCATATCCCGATACTTGTCCAAAAGAGTGAGCAAGTCTCAAGATCGCCGGAAGAGCAGTGGTGACCTCTGATGTTAATATAAGCACATCATCGGCGTATAATGCTACCTTCCTCATCCAACCTTGATAGTAAAAAGGTTTGATGGTGACCTCCTCCCTTAGTTGTTGCGCAAAAGGCTCAATGTAAAAATAAAAAAGCAAGGGAGAGAGCGGGCATCCCTGTCGGGTGCCCCTAGAGATGGAGAAAGGGCTCGACAGGTCACCATTAACGAGAAGGCAGGCAGATGGATTACTGTAGGTTCAATCGTTTTGAATCAAAGGTTGCCGGAGTGCAGAAACTGATAGTTGTGAGATGTGTGTTTTTTAGTTCAGATCTTAGTGACCAAGTCAGTTTGAGGAATAATGATTCACCGTTTGGTGGTGAAATCTGTCATTGTGTGCAGTCTTCATTCAGCCATGTAGACAAAAACTGGGTGGCAAGATTGCCAGAAGGAGCAAGGACAGAAAGGATACGAAATGTTGAGTGGTCTTGATTTGCCACTATATGAGTATTGAGCTGTGTTGGCATCAATGAATTTCACTGCTTCTGATTCGTTTTTATATGTCATGATATGTTATACACCTCTTGTATAGAGAGCGACTTCCGATAGTGTGGCGTTGTGGCACTCTAACTGTTCTGAGTGATTAGAGGTGGGCCTGTTTGTTTGGTTGTAGTGTGATCATCTGTGAAACAAAGGGTATGGTACTTGAGATTCTGATGGTGTGATGCCCATCATGGAGCTGCTCATATGGATGGTCATATCTCAAGGGTAAGTGTGAGAGATAGATGACTCTTCATGAAGCCTTAATTTACATAAAAATGTGTTGAGTTCCTTTCGGTAGCAAATATGATCCTGTCTTGCTTGGCGGTTCTCTAGTTTTGTGGCAGATGGGTGTTTTCTTGGAGCTGCTTACATAAAACTCAGAGAATGAAAATTTGAAGAGCCATTTTTATGGTGTACAACACCATGGGGGGTATTCAAGTGTCATTGTGGGGGTGGACGGAGAGTGCCACTGCTTTCCGTCCTGAAAAATAAATCTCTCCAAGTCAGGTTTTGTTGAAATGTGGAATTTTCATCTGTAGGAATGTGTTGAATGATCAGTGTGTTCTAGGGTGGCATCTCAAATATTAGTCATAGAATTGTTGATCTAATTCCATACAGTGCTCAATATATTATGCAGAGTGCTGTGAATGCTATCCATCAGAAACTGGGAGCCAACACAAGGCCATAGGGCCTGGGCTATGTCCCATGGTCTCAAGTGTAGAAGTAGTCTGGCTGTAGACTTTTGGGGAAGATGTAATTAGTTTAGGAGAGATTTCTGGGCTCTCTGTGGAGAACATAGGCAGGGGGGAAATTGGTTTAAGATTCTGAGCACGTTTGGTGAGTATTTTACCACAGCATATTTTTGTGGTTCCAAAGTAAGATCTGTATTTAAGATGATTCCTATGCATTTTTTTGTGTATGGCTTGCAAATGTGCTTAACCCAGGTTGCCGGCCAGGCTCTGTTTTTTGTGGAGCTGACAGGTTTCCACATCTATAGATTTCAGTTTTAAATTCAGAGATGATTTTGAAGACCTCCTTTGTGGGGCATAATGCAAAAATGCAAGATGAGAGAAATAATATTTATTTTTTTCTTTTCGGATGTTACCCTGAAAATGTAAAGTTCGCACATGTATCGATTTCTACTGTCCGGGCCGGCTTTAGGGCAGTGCAAGTGGTGCGGTTGCACTGGGCGCTGACCCGGTAAGGTGGCGCTGACCTCAGGGGAGCGCTGTGGTTAGCAATAACTTATGATTCGAGAGATGAGGGGCACTTTTGCTCTGTGGTAGTGAGAGAATCCAAGGAGGGGGTCATGGGGTGCAGGGGCACCAAAAATGTTTGTCGACCAGGCGCAACCAGCTGTAAAGCCAGCCTTGTCTACTGTCCGGTGTATGTTCTTTCTCTATTTTGTTTGAGCGCTGGTTTAGTTACTTTGAATTTTGTGAGGTCCTTAGTTAATGATTTTGCTGATCTTGTGTAAACTGAGTGTGACTAAGCTGTTTTTCACTGACATAGATTTTCTGTTCAGTGCACAGACCACCAGGTGTAGATCTGAAGAATGAGGATTAAGTCTGAAAACATGCAAAAGTCATGGATTTACTGGTTAGGAAATCAGCATTTAGTGAATCTAAAAAAATTGGTGAAGACAAGCACATAACTGTTTCTACGCTCCCAGATTAACCCCTTTGTGAATCAGGGCCCTCAGTGAGATAGGATTTCTTCTGCGTGTGCAATGAACCTCCAGCCTTCAGTACGGATCCCTCGGTACTCGATTGAGACACAACAGAACCCTCAGCATTTGGGAAGAGTTATCTTACCAAACGGCGTGGACTAGGCCCGAGGGATGCAGATGTGCATGAGCACAGCTGCCCTTTATTCTGGGTGGCCTGGGAAGGCCAGAGGAATGCTCCATGTAATGAATTGTAAATGAAGTCTAACGTGCAGGCTCGCGCTCAATGGCAGGGTTTACACAGAGCATGACGTGTCCCGCAATGAGCACCTGGGAAAGGTGGATGGAGCCGACAGATAGTACTCTCTCAAGGGGTAATGTGTAGTCCACATTTAAACCATCTTGCTTGGGGTGTCTTCAAACTTTGAGAGGAGTCAGCGGTGGTTATCATATGTTTAATTCGGATGCTTTACCAACCCTTTTACTTTTGGCGTTAGCAAAGACCTTTTCATTTCACAAAAAATGTCCATGGAATAAACTTACTTAAAGGTGCTTTAATCCAGCCCTCTTCGCTCATTGGTCTGCAGTACTGTCATTCACATTTTGCTTCCACTCAACACAACATACTGCATGGCACAGTGGACCAGCCCACATCAGCTATTGGTTTCTTTCTGTATGAGTGACTACATTTTGCCCAAGGACAGTGTTGTCAACCATTTCCCTCCTTTGTTTTTTTTGTAAATGTTTTTGCAATTAAAGTTCACAGAAAATATTACAAAAGCATTGGCAAAGCCAAATGTCTGCCAGCCAATGTCACATCTTTTGGCTTTGCACATGCTTTAGTTATTATTGCACATTGCTTTTTTCACTATCTGATACTTATCCAAAAGGTCCAGGGTTTGTGATTTTAATTACACCTGTTCCGGACAAAATGAGAGTGTCTGATGGCTGTATGAGATTTAGGCTTATTTCGGAAAAGATTTTCTCCATATCCTCATACCAACAGATCTCTAAATCCTGTCGCTTTGGCCTCAGGGAACGTCTTACCATTCTGTGCTTCCACGCCCCTCCAAGTGCAAACAGTGTTTTTCATGTGTAAGTCCTCATATGTCATATGATCTGGGAAGTGCAGAACTGCAGCTGTGCCAAGTGTAAATTGTAGCAAACAGTTAATAGCCCAATTTCAAATGCTACATTCTAACAACATTTCTATAGTGCCATAGTGCTATTTATGTGACCTCATAGTAGCCTCTGCAGCTCGGATGCGCTTTTCTAGCTGACTGGAACCCCACTGGTCATTTGTTACTGAGTAATGATGGTTCTCCTCTGTGTGATGGTTGATGATGATTCCTGTTGAATTTGTGGTACACCACTGTGTAGTCCAGATGGTCTTATACAGAATATGTGTTTTAGATGCTTTGAGGATGGATGAGAGAGCCATGTGACTTTGCCACTTTTCATACTTCTTGAGGCTGAGCGGTGTTCCACTGAAAGACTGGTTGAGCTCTGTTTTTCCGGATCATCGCTTTATCAACTAATGAGCATTGCTTCTGTGTTGTGCATGTGCGGTTGCAATCTGATTAGCTAATAATATACCATGAAAATTGTGGACATTGATATGTATGAGGAGCACATTGTACTTGATGGGAGTACCAACTCTGTGACTGTGGTTTTGTGTCGTGTGTATGAGGGTGTGAGAAGGTCTGAGGTGGCATCATTTTGTTTCCTAAATGGGGTGAAAGTGTAGATAGATAATGTTAGCAATCTCTGGATATCAAGGGGTATTCAGTGAGGGATTATCTGAATTGGCGACACACATTTTCTACGAGCTTTGCTGTGTTCTTTAACAAGATGCAGAAATGTTGATGGGAAGCGGTCAAAAGCACTTTTGTTCTTCAGAGAGGATTTTCCTGTGCCATCAAATAGACAGCGAGAGAGAGGCATAAGTTGTGTACAATGTTACTCGAAATACTTTGGTAGAAAACTCGTTGTATTGAGAATTACCCATCTTCAATTGTATTTTTTAAGCCCCTTCTAATCCTTTTCCCCGGATCAGATCATCAGCGCAGGGGTAGAGGAGTCACGGGAAGCCATACACAACATGGCCTCGCCTTTCTTGTGTGGATCTGTGCAGGCATGCCGCTGAAAGGGGAAAGAAGGGACTGGTTGGTGGTGCAAAGATGCAACACACATTTGATCGTCTCTCTCAGGTGTCAAGAGATTTGACGAAGGCATCAGTCCAGCCAGAGTACAAGCTTTTGAGCACTGTGTTTCACCGCTATGACAATAAAGCAGTGAATAACTGTCTTTAAAATCTGTGTACGTGCCACACACTCCACATACTTTAGAATCAGAGGCCTTGCGACATACATTGAAAACAGAAAATTGCATACTACACCGCCACACATTTGGTGACAATGGAACTCTCCTGGTGCGGATTAACATACAAATGGGGGAGAAAGGTTGGTGCACTCAAAACAAATTAATATCTCAACTTTTTCAAGTTTCACTAGTGATTTGCACGCAGTTTCCCTCGCACAGAAATGTGCTTCGTGGGAAATCTAGGAGCTTTATACATCTCTGGGAGACAGACGTCTTGGAAAATCCATTAAGGGGACATTTGCATTGACTGCACATTTGGGTCCTTTTACAGCCTGCAAGAGAAACTGAACACATTTGTAAACCACCTTGATAATCCCAGCTGCACCCTCCCCCAACCTCACAGAACCAAGTAATCGAGCGTGGGGTAATTTGCATTGAACACACGTGTTCAGCCTCACCTGCCTACCCTCGAATTCATGGTATAAATATTAAAACAAGGGACCTCATTTATGAGGCCGTGCGTCAATTTTACGCCGCCGGTGCGTCACTTTTTGTGACGCACCAGCAGCGTAAAAAATGTGCCTTGTTGCACCATATTTACAAAGTGACGCATCTAGGTAGATGTGTCACTTTGTAAACCCCTGCGCTACATTATACCTACGCCAGGTATAATGTATGCAAGGGGGGTGTATTGACGCAAGAAAGGGTCGTAGAAGTGACGCAGTGAAATCTATGAGATTTCACTGAGTCACTTCTAGGACGCCGTTGCGTCAAAATCTTGCGCCTGCCTCACAGCAGGCGTAAGAGTGATGCAGGCCCTTTCACATGGGGCTTGCCCCATGTGAAAGGACGCATTGCTGGAGTTGCGTCACTTTTGTGACACACTCCAGCAATGCGTCACTTTTGCGCTTACACGTACGTCAGAAATACTGACGTATCTGTAAGTCCTTGCGCAATGATGCGTCATACTGTAAATATGACGCATCATTGGGGTTGAAAGGAGGGCGCAATGAAAAGTGACGCATTGCTGTTTTCTCGCAGCTATGCGTCACTTTTCATAAATGAGGCCCACAGATTCCCCGTTCATTCGTATATTTGAAAGGAACATATGTATGCAGAAAAATAAGCATCTATAGAGCAATATTTGGAAGAAATTCATCGAAGTTAGGTTTAAGGCTATGTTATGTTATGGTGGGTGAGACAATGCTCAGATCTTCCCATATTTCAAAGATATTATGTAAAACTGAACTAGAGTAAATACACATCTCAGCTACAATGACCTGATACAAATATAATGTCTCCCAAATCCTTATGAAAAGGCACAGAGTGGGGGCACATATGGTCTCTGTTTCATTCTATTTAATATTTTTTTATGTATTTAATATTTGTGTAAATCTTTCTGTGCTGAAAAATTGAAGCAGACTAGGACGATAATATATAAAAGCACTCTGCACATTCTCACGACTCCTGACAGTTGCTTTCACTATTTCACCGCATGGATTTATGCCTAGAAATCCACTTTTCACTTTTGGCCAAAAACAACCCCGATCAATGCCAATACAACGTCCAAACTCTTTCAGAGTGAGCCAGAAAGCGTAAAATATATGCAGAGACAGGAGGCTGGCGGCACAGATGAAAGCATACATTTAAATGAAAGAGTCACTTGAAAGGAGAGCCAATAGCACATACTGAAACGCGGAAGTCGCAGCAGGATATGTGCAGCTTGTTCAGTCTGTGCTCAGCTCATGACAGTTTCGCTCCATGCAAGTAAATGCTGACTCAGGGTTTAAAGCCATTGCTGAACTCCAGGACCTCTTTGAACAGTGACCTGGCTGCAATGTACATCAGAGAAGGCAGCCACCTTTACAGATGCACAATCGTTTTTACATATTGCCTAGCCACATAGCGGGGGCGTTTGGAATCACACATAAGGAATGTAATGACCAGAAAGGATTCAAAACCTGCATCCGTTAAAATAATTACTTTTTTTTTTAGTTTCCTCCTCCCTTGTAGAATTACCCTAATGGTAATTTTGCAGATCAAAAGAGTCATATGCAGATTTTAAAGAAATTCCCCCTGATTGTGTGTCTCAACCTGACACCTGCTGATTTCTGCAATCCAGTCTCAGCTGTAACCAATACACCACACAATGATGTTAGAGATAATGCTGCTGCAACAAAAAATGCTCTCTTGAAAGCAATCCACTGATTGAAGCTAATACTGTATTTGATCAAATATCAACAAAACAATTTCACCTATTAAGCAGATTTTTTTTAATGTATATGTTTAATACTGGCTGACTCGATCCTTAGCTCCCACCTAGACCATGAATGCAAAGGCACCCTTTGTCGTGTTACTATCCAATATATTTCCTTTAAGAAAGGGATTGAACATAGAGCAGGTTCAGACAGATGAAGCTCACAAAGTGAAAGGACTTAAAGTTATTCTGGAATAGATTCTTCTAAAGTACAATAAACCAAAGCCTTATAATCTCCTAGCCGTGTAGGACATCTGCCTTGCCACAGATGTTGATTCCGTGCCCGTGTAACCTTGACCACTGTGCTATTAATATATTTTTCATCGCTAAACTGGTGGAAGCCAAATGCTTGAATCATACTTTAGAGAAGAGATGCGTATACTAGCTAAAAAATCCGATAATACATTTCAGGTTAGTGCTCAAAAGGTTGTAATTTGATAACCTAAAACGCCTATAACACTCAATACACTATACAATGCCACAACTGTCAGAAATGCTGATCTAGATTTGAATATGATTATCAGTGGTAATCACATTTAAAATTCAAAACCATTCAGAGTCACTTTGTGAATTCCTTCCATCATATTTCAAAAAGAAATCAACCACCAACTGTCTGTAAATCTGAACTAGGTTAGATATTACTCCAACAAACCAGATGAGCCTGTTGAAATCAATGAAAACAGGTCTATCTTCGTATTGCTCAAATGAGCATCCTACAGGCACCTGATATACAATCAATATCTAAAATGACTGGTAATGAGTTCCATTGCAAATATATTTGGGACCCCAGGTAAATTATATTTCACTATGTGGGCGCTCCCTTTCCCCAAATTACAAGGGTATTGATTCAACTGTGCCACTTGTTGAGTTCAATCTACCGCATCTAAAATTATTCTCACCCAAAAACACACACAATAACATCAAACTTATTTAATACACTTCCTATATTATTTGCTGATGGGCAGGTAAAACCGTAGAAATGTGGTTAAAATAAAAATGGCAGTGAGTTTGCTCCCTGGTTGGGAGCTCTTTATAAAGAAAACAAATCTGACACCGCCAATATTCTCCCCCAAAAAAGTGTAACTAATTGAATTGCAAGATAGGCAAGGATTTTCAGTTGCAATAATATGACACCTTTAAAGCTGGCAAGCTGTCTTAACGAGTCAACACAGCTATTGTAATGTGCTTATTGCAATTCTGAGTATGGCCATGCCAGCTCAATCTTTCATCCTTATGTAGTCAGTAAGTTGAGTACCAAAAAACTGGGTAATAATAAAATGATTGTCATTTAGGGCACTTTGAAGAAATATGGTAATAGTTATTTTATAAAAAAATAACATTTTACTGTCGCATGTTTCTAAAGACATTTTGTAAGCCCTTCTGGAGATTTGTAGTTTCATGTAGATAGCAACAACATGATAAATGTAAATAAAATGGAAGGGAGTGCCTTGTGGTGGATTAAAGAGGCATGAGGCTGAATCAAGACTGCACAGCCTCAATAGTCTGCATTCTGCTATGAAATAGCATCGGCAGGGGGTTTGTAGGCAAAACATTGAGACCAGGCATTTATTCTTTTACTAATTAAGCACTGATAGGGGGTAACTGTGTAATATGGTTCAATAGTTCAATCAAGCTGTTTTGGTGACATTACAAACCAGAAGACCTTTGAGTTTGTACTTGTCACCAGAACCCAGAGATAGCAATATAGGCCCATACTACACATGTTACGGATTATTTCTGTTTCATATTGCATGTTCATTTGGAGGGTAGTTATCTTGAAAAAGTTATTTACTTCAAATTGCAACTAAAAACGGGCACTGATTACAATTAGAGTACTTGGGCCCAATTCACAAAAGTAAACTGAGACGAAATTCTAGCTTTACGGCTTTTGGTATCCACAAAGAGCATTTACTACTCGTAAATACCCTTTGTGAATACCAAAAGCTGAACTTTATGACTTTCGATATTCACAAAGGGCATTTACGAGTAGTAAATGCCCTTTGTGAATACAGAAAGTCGTAAAGTTAGACTTTAGTTTAATTTTACCTTTGTGAATCGGGCCCTTAAGGTTTAACTTCCATGAATACATTGATGATATAAAAAATGGACAATGGTGAGGATCAGATGATTTATGTGATTCTATAGCTGCTTTCTTCACCACATAATTATGCAATTACAGAATTTGGCACATAATTTGCCAAATAACTTTCAACATTTGCAGACTCTACAAAAATGTTTCTATCTCAAATGGATAACTTAATATTGCCAGAGCGCGCGCCACATAATTTACATTTCTTGCTTCATAACTAAGAAAATGTTGCAGCATAATGTGATCCCACACTGCATAATACTAGTAAATCAGACAATGTTAAAGCTCTCTGCAGAATGGTAAAGGGGCTGCCATTATCCATATTTCACAGGGAAGTGTAAAACATTTCCCATATTTCACAGTTTAACCAAAGGTTAAAGTGATGTTCTGGTGAACTTATTACAGATTGCATCCCTCATGCACTGCTTATGAACTCACACATTACATCACTCAATACATGTTAAAGGACAACATTGATGCCATCACCGATGAGATCACAAATTACTGCTACTGGTGTTGGAGGTATGTTTCACTATGTATGTCAAAATGTTTACTGAAATGGATGAAAAGGATATTTGCGAATTCATTGAAAATGTTTCCTCATTTTAGCTTTACATAACATTGAACCTAATTTTTATGCCAAAAAGAAACCACATATTTTGCTCATTTCTAATTGAAAGGTTTTAAGTTTTACAGCCTATAGTTCATCAAGATGGTTTCAGGTGTGCCACACCTTTCTCATAAACAAATAATGGCAGTGCTCTAGTTGTTCATTAGATCACTTTGGGAGGCTGTGTTATAGAATGCTGGGGAAACAAGTGACAAGCTCCTTCTGCTGTTGGAAGTACATGTTTTACTCAGAATATCAGACTGTATTCTCACATGGCTGAGGAGGATAGTGTGAACATATAGAAATTACGCTCTTATTCTAGCTTCTGGAACACCTTCTATAACCTCTATGTGAAAATCATGAGAGAAAACATCTTTTCTCTCAAATGTGGTTCATCAAATCCCAGGATCAGCATTTTTCACAAGGTACCACAACCTTAGAACACACCACAATTCCCTAAAATGAGTGTGGCACCACCACCAAATGATTTATAATTGTGATTAAAATCTGTTATCTCCCTTTAAATGTGCTATTTTTTGTGAAACAGGCTTTCACTACATGCATTTCAAGGGGAACAATGTCCTTGAGTCCTGTACAGTTGCCCCAGCTTTGGTCAGCAAATCAAGGGGTGACCGAGTCTAGGTATCCCTAATGTTTTAACCCCCTCATTATCACCTCAAGCACCACTTTAAATTCAAATGTCTTAAAAATGGCTGAACGGATTTACACCAAATCACAAAAAGCATGCTTTCGGAGGAAAGTTGCAGCAAAATTTGAATTCCGTTGAACCATTTCCATAGCTGCGACTGATGTTTGCTATGAGAATTGACATGGGAAATCATTGTTTTTGGGAACACCCCCTTTTTTGGGCCCCTTCTTGATGGATCACCCCAAAACTTTCCAGGAAGGGGGGAGGTTGTGTGTGTGTGTGTGTGTGTGAGTAATTAGATGATTTCCTGCACTTGAAGTCATTTTGACTGGAATTCTTCACAATTGCAGAGCTAAGCAGACAACACAGTTATCAAATACTGAGACTGTTTCATCTGTAGAGCACAGACAGGTGAAGACGGAGGCAGTTGTTCTTCAGCACACACCCTTGAAATGTTTCTCTTGAACCTGCATAGATGTGTACGTAACTAGGGACAGCGGATGTCTCCTATAGTTCAGTGAGAAGCAGGCAGCAGGTGATTGGTACTAATGCTAATTAGGTGGTTTTCATTTCACACTGCTGTGGTGTCACAAATGTAAACAACTGAAGCGCCTTGTCTCCTATTTGAAGACAGAAAAGCAGACACTCAACAGCCCATTATACCATATTGCTTAAACTTTAGGAGATAACAGATAGAAGGCCTCCTTCCAACATGATTTAAAAAAATGTCAGGTTTGTAGGGAACATCCATCTGTATGGCTTTATTTTGTCTCAATATTTCAATATAATAGAGCAACATATTGCTTTCTTCATCAGTGGAAGATGCAGCCGTGGCCCGTGCAGGCAAGAGCGGTGGGGCAGTTGGGGTGGGTGGGGGGGATTTCAAGGGATGATGCATAGGGAAAATTAAATAAATCCCCCCACCCCCACCCGGCCCCACTGCTCTTAACTGCATGGGCCGCGGCTGGGTAAGTGATGTAAGGTCTACATTATAAATGCAGTAGGAAAATCATTTAACTGACACAAGAGGTGTTGTCCAATGTGATCTACAAGCATTATCATGCATAGAATTAAGCCTTAAAAGGCACAAAACCATGGGTTTAAATGGAGCGAACGTTGGCTTTACAGGAACAATTACAGACTGGATGGAGACACAGAGGGGCAGATTTACAAGCCCTCTGCGCCACCAGTACGTCACTTTTTGTGACGTACTGGTGGTGCATTTTACTGCTCGATATTTATAAGGACAGGAAAAGCCACCCTGTGTGACTTTTCCTGTCCTTGTAAATATGTCCCCTATACACGCAGCAGTTTGCATGGAAGGGGAGTTCCATGGGTGTTGCTGTGGGTGTTCCCACGCAACACCCATGAAACCAGACACATTTCCAGATTTACGAGGAATCATAAATCTGGAAATGCGTCAGAATGCTACGCCTCCCAAGGGGAGGCGTAGGGAGTCGCAATGAGGAGAAATGTTTTAATTTCTCCTTGTTTTTTCCTCTTTCAATGCGCGCTGCATTCTACAGCACACATTCAAAGAGGAAAATGCCTGTAGTGATTGATTTTGTGCAGGAAGGGGCCCCTTCCTGCACAAAACAATCTCTCCACGACGCAGGCATTCTTGCACCGTGCAAGGGTGCCTGCGCCGGCGCATGGCAGGAGTTTGTGGGCCGGTGCAGGGGGCAGCACAGAGATGCTAATTATTGTTGTAAATATGTTGCATCCTAATGCTTTGAAAGTGACTCAGTGCGGCACAGCCAAATGGCTTGCGGAATGCACTGAGTCCCTCTCATTGTAAATCTGCCCCAGAGTATTTATCAATTATGACAGCAAAGTAATGCAGTACACAACATTAGTGTAGCAAAGACAAGCCGCAGAGGTGACAACAGTACGTTATCTTCCCACACCTTCATTCCTGGTCCTTTCCCCAGCACCTGTCTCCTTTTGTAACATAATTGCGACACATCACGATTTAAAACCGTCTTGCTGCAGCCCCTCCCCTCCCCCACACCTCAGAGCATCTAATGACGTAGCAAGGTCTGGTGAAGATCCAGCAGCATTTCCTGCCTCATAATTACAGCACTTTGCTTGAAATCTAATCCGAGCACCGTGCTTTTAAGCCTCCTTGGTGTATTCTGCTTGACCTCAGGATGGAAAATCAATGCCTGGTACTTTTTGTTCTGATTATGCGTTCCTGCCGCTGATAGGCGGGACCCGCCCTTGGAAATGTGATCGGCCTTGGTGACGTACTTGCCTCCGAGAGTAATGGCTGCTGATCTGAAGCATCTATAACAACGGCTACCTCTGGAGGGAAATGGGGGGCATGATGAGTTCATCCAGGGCTCAGTTACTATAAAATGATGCCTCCATTATGTTGCACCATGTGTGGACAGGATTTACGTTTTCTAATACTACGTCCTGATTTATCCAACTTTTCCAGTGCTGTCATACATTATAAAAGAAGCCACACAATGTTTTGGTTCTTTGTTGTCAAAAGGCCTCTTGTGGACCATACCAAAGTTTACAGTGGGGTTAGAGCAGCCCATTGCGTACCTCTGGTGACTTTTTTTAGTCACACTCATGTGCTTGCTTCATATTTAATGGCGTCCTCTTCTTGTGTTTGTTCCTCCACTGGATCATAGCTATTTTACCATCATTTTTATTGTATGATTTGTATCCTTCCACGGCTCACTTTCAAAGAACTACTTTTTTCTTTCAGATTCCATGTGTTTTCTTCATCCCGTCGCTGTATGTTCCCCCCCACTAATACTTACCCCGTGTGCCCCATAATCCTCCGTACTACCTCAACTCTCAGTACATTCATTGCTACTCGGACCCCAATTTTTATTCTTTTAAATATTGTTTTTTATTCAGCCTCCGCTTCAAGCTCTCTGTTGCTCTCCAGCCCACACCTTGTTGCTGGGCCCACCCGTGTTGACTTCTACTCCATCCACTCCCCCACCATCTCCACTCTTTTACCCCACCCCTCCTATATTTATGTATTTGGAGGGCCCTGCAACTGTAATTTTTCTGCTGAGCTGCTCCGTTTTTTTAAAGAGCTTTCGCCTTTCATGTACTTTTCATTCATTTTCTCTCCAAGTGACATCTGCCATCTTGGGATGAAAAATAAAAAATATAGATAATTGCAGTTGCACCGTCCCATATGTGTGCACACATGTAGTGATACGTGTGTGTGCACCCGTGATCACACTAGGCCATAAAATGTATGAACACCTGTACACACGTCAATATGTTCTTTTTTCATGATTTTGCTGGAGCTGCACAATATCAACAGAAAACCTTTCTTTTAGCCGATGTTGCACAGCATTGACAAAAAAGCATTTGCAAAGCCAATATTTCAAAAAGACAGTGGGGTGGTTCTTATTCATTGTCTAGATTTCACTGTCTTTGACATAAATTGTGACTTTGGCACATTTATTTATTAATTTAGTTTTTAGATTTTGTATGTATGTTTACATGTATAGTGCATAAATGTATATGTATATATATTATATGTATTTAGCATATATATGTATGTCTATATGTATATATATATATATATATTCACTGAAAAAAACACAGGTTTCAGGGACGTTATAGTTGGACATTTCACTCGAAGAAAACCAGAGAAATTTGGCCATAATAGTTAGTAGAGCTAACTATAACTCTCGCCCTCGCAATGCACTGCTGATGATGTCATATATTACATCACTCATGACATGGTCAGTGACATCACTGATGACATCATCCATGTGATAATCTGATGCACCTCCTCACACCCTAATAAAACCTTTTTTACACCCACTCTAAAATACAGACTACCAATATAGAAACCATAGACAGACCAATAGCAGTTAGTACATACCCACTCAGTGATTCCTAGGTCTTCACACATACACTCATACCTGCAGTCACTCATCAATACAGCACTATCATATGCACTCATACACCTATACAGACACTCACCCACTCACCACTCATCCATAGACTTACTCACACACCTACTCAGTCATGCAAAGAATCAATCACACCCATTTACTCACCTATAAAGGAATATACGTTCTTATCCAGCATAAGGCCTCGGACCACCTCTCTGCAACGCAGCTCTGTGGTGCTTGCTGGAGGTACCTGGTGGGCTAGTTGGCCCCCAGGGACCATCAGGGTTGAAGGGGACTTAATCCCCCAAATTACAACTAGCCTGGGGGAATGCTTGCACTCTTATGTCAGGACCAGCCCCCTCCCTGAACCACTGTGTAAACGCACCCCCTGGCGTGTTGGAAGTTGGGGGGATTAAGTACCCTTGAATATGCGTTTGCATATTCCTGCAGGGAGGGGGCGTGCCTCCGCAGAGTTGCTGGTTTCTTTTTTTATTTCTTTTTTATTCTTATTTTATGGGAGGGGGGCTGCGTGGCCCCCCTTCCCTGGGCCTTTTTTGGCCCCGGGACCCCATCCCCGGGGCCTGAGCATTATCTTTCTTTTTTTAAAACAAACGAGAAGGGGGCCGCGTGGCCCCCCTTCCCTTGGCCACTATTGGCCCGGGAACCCATCCCCCGGGGCCTGGCCTGGATTGTTTAGTTATTTTATATTTGTGGGAGGGGGGCCGCTGGGCCTCCCTCCCCTGGGCCATTTCTGGCCACAGGACCACATCCCCCGGGGCCTGAGCATTATCTTTGTTTTTTAAAACAAACGAGAAGGGGGCCGCGTGGCCCCCCTTCCCTTGGCCACTATTGGCCCGGGAACCCATCCCCCGGGGCCTGGCCTGGATTGTTTAGTTATTTTATATTTGTGGGAGGGGGGCCGCTGGGCCTCCCTCCCCTGGGCCATTTCTGGCCACAGGACCACATCCCCCGGGGCCTGAGCATTATCTTTGTTTTTTAAAACAAACGAGAAGGGGGCTGCGTAGCCCCACTTCCCTTGACCACTATTGGCCCGGGACCCCATCCCCCGGGGCATGAACTGGATTATTTATTTATTTAAAACAGAGATCATTTTAACGAGGTTTTCGCTAAAATGCCCCGAAGTGAGTACAGTGGCAAAGAAGAGCATGAAACACTGTGAAATATGCAATAATAGGATCCTCTGCAAGACTATGCTTGCATAACCAAAAAAATGCAGTCTCCTAGTATCAGCAGTACTGCCCACTAACATAAACCGCACACTGCCTTAGTAACACACATTATAGAACTCTGAATGTACCCCATACACAGCTTCATTCTGCAATTAACTGGCTAGTAAGACAAATTGCAGCACGTGCCACTGTCAGGTATACAACACAACACGTATAATTATACAGTGGTCAGAGATGCCAAATTTGTTGAACTTTCTAAGCTATGTAGTTTAGTCCTCCAGGCTCAAACACCAGACGATTGCAGTTTGCACACTATGCAATGCTGATTAACAATTGCAATAGCCCTATGGCTCTGGCACTGTGAGTGTGCATAAGATGTCCAGGCCTTCCTGTCTCTCCTTCTATATAACCCCTTTCTTTCGCTCCCTTTCCTCGCACACATTTGCTCCTTGCAAAAATCCTCCAAGAAGTTGCACTTTTCTGCATGAGTAAGTGTACTTGCAGTCAGAAAAAATCTGGAAATCCTAAATCTGTCAATGAAAATGTGCATTTTACAAATTCAAACCCAATCTTTTTGTGAATCAATTTGAATAGTGTGCAAAAAAAAAAGTTTCGCGAGTCGGGTGCAAAGAGTGGCAAACCATTAAAACTAATTTAGAAATCTCCGAATAAGTTCCCTTCACATCTGTCGTAGCTCAAGTAAGAATATAAGAACAGGAACATTGCAAGAAACCATCTTCATATAGTTTGTGAACATAAAAATTATATAAGCTGTTTACAACACTTGACTATGGCAAGGGAGACAATTTAGCAATATTAAATAATATAATGAAACTAAACAACTGTTCACAAGAAATCAAGCAGAAAAGCAAATGAACAAGGCTGACGGTTCTTCAATTATCAACAGTAATGGAAATCTCATAACCTATAGGTTTTGCCACCCTGAACTCTAACTGCTGATGTCACATGCAGCTCACTTCACTAACGAAAAGAACATGAAAGAAACTTTGCCTTTGGTGATGGAGAGAAGCAGTACATGGAAATTAATCATTTTTCTTTCATTTGCAGAGCAGTATGCAACCATTTTTTCTAGTGCGGACAGCTGTAGTTGGCTCTCTCCATGTAATACCAAAATGCAGCTGAAAAGCGAAATTTTACTAACCAATCGCATTTTGTTGCTTCCAACTGTGGACTGGTTGTAAACACTTGGGCCGCACAATGGTTTAGCCTAAAGACTTGGCTGCCATGGATTGTGTTGGACGAGCCACCCCACAAACTGCTTTCCACATTGGTAAATGCCGTTGTCATAGGCTAGCGCCAAGACACCTCCGGGCATAAGAGCGCTCTACAAAACCCTAAATCGAGTCAAATCAAATCACGTAAATCCGTCGGGAGTTAGTGTGGCCAACAGCGTGTTCAAATATCTCTCCCAAAACAGGTGTGAGTAGCTAATTCTGCCATTTTTTCTTTTTTGCATATTAGGACTAGGAGCCCAGCACTTCTTAGGAGAAAGAACCACTATAGAAAGCAGGTAGCAGGGCAGAAACAAAACAGCAGGAATGAATACAAAAACGTGGCTGGAGACAACTTGTGATGTTTCTAATGGATTCCACATGGAGGAGTGGCCCTCAACTTTTACAAGTGCTGCTTCAACATTTAAACCACCAGCCTGCACACTGAACAGCCCATCTTTGCAGAAAGTTCATACTGGATTACCTGGGGTTAGAGGCAGTGGCAGATGGTAGGGAACAGAGGCAGGGGGTGGAGGGTAGAAAAAGAAAGAAGACTTACCTGCTGGTTGCCAGTCGCCAGCTGCCACCTCTTCTCCATCCTCCCTATTTTCCTGGCTCCTGGCAGCACCCAGGCTCCCAGACTCCCCTTGCCAATCACAACGCTGCTGTCACCGGCATTACAGCAACATCGTGATTGGTCTGAGTGGCATGGTTCCATGCTGAGACAGGGAGTGAGAGCCTGTGCATGTTCTCCACCTTGCTCTGTTATTATCATTTTATTTTTCCTTTGCACGGCTCCGAGATAGAGAGGGCCCTGATCTAAAGAGAATCCCGCAACTTCCCAACATTTGAGGGCCCCTGAAGGTCTGGAACGTCTAGAGCAGAGGGGTCACTCGGCACGTTTGCAATGGATTTCAAAGATCCCTGACTCATAAACTGTGATGGTGCTTTCTGTGGCACAATCCGAGAAATAAGAAGCTTTTCTGACACAGTATGCTTGAAAATTGACCTTAATTGGCCATCTTTTTGGTTTCTATGTCATCCACAAATATATCCTACTCTTCTCATAAGGGCACACAAGCATTGCCAGATTAGAATTGACCCCTTTATAGTTTACCCATTAGCCTCGGCCAAGTCTAACTTGGTGCAAGTAAACATTGGACAAGGGGCTTAGTGTACAAATCAGTATATACCTTTATGAATAAGAGATGTGGTCGCATTGAGGAAGGCTCTATCCTTCCTGCAGAAGAGCCAGTCAGGAGAAAAAGAAAGTCTCTGGTGGTAATTTCCGGCAAAAACCGAGGGGCATATTACCAAGGGCAAGTATCGCCGCTTTCTTGGCGAATTGTGCCGAGAAAGCGGCGATACTGCCACAGCCCTATTCACAAGGGCATTTTAAAGCCTGTCCCAAGCCCACTTTGCATGTCGGCGACAAACATTGCTAATGACATGCAAAGTGGGCGTTCCCACGTCCAACCACATGATAAATGTGGTTGGAGGTGGGAACACCCTATTACCAAAGAAGGCGATGGGACGAAAAGACCTGTGATAAACTCATTTATCGCAGGTCTCCCAACGCCTGCTCTGACCAGGCGTTAGGCATTGATAACATGGGAGTGTGGATCATAAAGCTGAATCCACCCCCCCCCCATATTATCAAGGCCCACATTAGCGCATGAAAACAACGTTTGTTTTCATGCGCTAATGTGCCATATCGCCGACTATCGCCGGATTCCTATTCGCCTGCCTGATGCGCATTGATAATTGCGCGCTAAAAAGGCGATGAAATCCGGCGATAGCCGGCGATACGGGAATGTGCGTTGTGCGTTTTCCAACGCACTCCTCGGTAATATGCCCCCGAGTTTTGTAGCAACCTTCAGCCACCAATTGTCTTTTTATAAAATTCTGCCACTTTTGAGAGGTAGGCAAAGAAAGTGAAGTCCTAAATAAACTTAACTAAGTTTTCAAAGTCAACCTCCCAAACTTTCCACTCCTGTTTCCCAATCTCCGAAGATTGGTCTTATACATCCTTAAGTATTTGTATCGCCATTTCCTTTTTGCACTTCAAGAACAAGTATAGAAATTGTAGGAACAATAAAAAATAACTGAGTTTGCCTGGATAGGAAGGATCCAACCTAAACACTGGTCTTTAGATACTGGAGCGAAGATGATAACTCAGCAATCAACCAAACAATTGAATAGCCGAAAGAAGATTCAGGTGAAGAATGGGCTGAACTAAATGGAGCGCAAGTTGTGAACTGTGTGCATTGGTTCAAGAAAATATAGCACAAAACAAAAGAATTGCACTAAGCATGCTACAACTGATCGCATATAAAACATGATCCAATTTTGTGTATATTGAGTTAATTAATGCAGGAGATTTTCACAATGTTTCTAACACATAAACTATATTTAAGGTCCTCATATAATTTTCTGGGAAATTGCATCTCAGATTGTGTAAAAGGGAAATCCATTCAAACTGGAGCATCCAAAATGTGCTGTGAGAGAACACTGGACAAAACTTCAAAAAAACATTTTGAAAGGCATAGTATTACATAGACAGGAAGCACTGAATAATTGGTATTTGTCAGCGTCTCCTTCTTCATGCTTTCAACTGATTGGTGACAGTGACTGCTTCATCTTGACCACTACGGTTGGGAAGGAGCTCTCACCGCTCTCTCTGTCACTATAGCGCCAAGACGCCGCGGCATTCGAGCGCTTTATAAGTACTTCAGTCAGTCAGTCAGTCAGTCAGTCAGCATCCAACATATCCCTGCGCCCATTCGCCGGGGCAATGGTCCCACGCGGATCCTCATTTGCCAGGCATTAGGACCCTGCAGTGGTTGAGAGGGCTGCCACTCAAACCCAGGGTACATAATATTATGAGGGCAAATGCCGGTGTGAAATGGACTTGGCCCTTTGCCTCCACCTTTCAATGTAGTAGTTGGGCTGTCACCAGATTTAGCAAGTAATAATCATAAAGGTGACACAAACGAAGCAGTTAAAATTAGGGACTACTGCTACTACCGCTCCGGACAGCTGTACCTGACCACTTTTCTGTTCTTTTTTTCTCTACACCTCATCAGTTTGCCGTTTGCTATGCCATGGAAGTTGAAAAAAGATATGCAAAGTTCTGAGACGCAAATTTAAACTGTTTTGCAAAGCTATGAAACTCGTCAAACTATGCAAAGTTTCAAGTTTGTCACTTTTGCCCAACTAAGGGGCAGTAGCGTAGCTTAGATGCCAAGGGCCCTGGTGCAAGCAAGGAAAATGCCCCTTATTACTGCTGTTGGGGCAGCAAAATGTAGCAGTTATCATGATTCAATGTGACCCTGGGACCTCTGAGCCCAGATGACACTGCATCTTCTGCAGCAGGGGTAGCTACGCCCCTGCTAAGGGGGTACAGTTTAAAACTTCTCCCACCCTTTAGCATGAGTACTAAAGTATTTAAAGTACCTAACAACCTCTGCAGATGCAGAGAGACTGATATCCGAGCCACTTAAAGTAGGCTTGTAAAGGTGATTTTAAGGCATTGTCTATGACATGGTTTCCGGGAGAATAGTGCCATGTCAAAATGTACGACGAGATTCACAAAGTTTTCTTGCATGAGCAGAACGGTGGGACCTATGACAGTGACAATATTTGGGTTTGCACAAGAACTGTGATGGAATATGGTGCTTTTGGATGGAAAGTCACTATAGGAAACTACACAATACAATAATAACAGGACATAACGCCAAAACAGTGAGAATAGCACAACACCAAAACAGAACAACAGAACAAAACGCTAAGACAAAACAATAATGCAACGTCATAGCACAATAAAATACAACACAATTTGACAATAACAAAGCAGCAAGACAAAACACCACAAAATACAACAACATACAACTCAACACATCACAGAAACAGCCCACACTAAAACAACAGCACAATCATAATATAATAGCACAAAACAATAATCTATCACAACAGAACCACACAGAACACAAACACAACAACTCAACCTAACAGCATCGCAATATAATACAACACAATTGTGCTGTTACGAGGCTTTGTTGTGTTGTATTCTGTTGGTGTATTGTTATGTGTTTGTTTTTTGTTTATGTGTTGTTATGCCTTCTTTTTTTGCTGTATTGAATTGTTGTATTGAGGTTTTATGCTTTTCCACCTCAACTGCCTCAGCTTAAGTGTGCACAGGAAATTTTGTCACACATTACTACTGCCAAAAATCCACTTTCCCAAAGCAGTGGACACACTGTTAATTACAGGTAAGAACGTGTACAAACAACACTCAAAATATGTTTAGGATTCAAGCTTCAGAAGCCCAGAAATTAGTAGAGCTTTTGTTGTATTGATACTAAGCAAAACGTAATCAATATGTATGACAACAGGTAAAAGATTTCTCAAGCCAACAGACACCACTCTGCTCAACAGAACCGAACAAAAAACCCACCATGTTTTGGAACATGTGGCCATTTTTTTGTTTCTTCTCGGCCAGGTATGTTGGTGGGAGCAATGACATTTGCACAACTATATCGAATAACTTTGATTCTTACATGGCAGCAGTCGGAATAATCAGTTTTAGGGTGAACAAGGACAACATATCTGAGAAAGAAGCTTAAAGTACGTGCAGCGTGATGTTTTTAGAGAAAGTGTTGACTGTCCAGGCAACCATGCAATTTCTTCATGATTATGCCTTAAAGGGGATTTCCATTCATGGTTGTTGTGGTATTAGATTGACTCTCCTTGTGCTTGGCGCACCTGATCGTTTGTTAATGTTCTGGCTAAAAGTTTGATAAAGGCCTGGCTGATTGTTTGGTAACGTTCTGGCTGATTGTTTGATAAAGGCCTGGCTCATGCTTTGATAAAGGCCTGGCTGATTGTTTGTTAAAGTTATGGCTGATTGTTTAATAAAGGCCTGACTGATTTTTTGGTAACGTTCTGGCTGATTGTTTGATAAAGGCCTGGCTGATTGTTTGTTAAAGTTGTGGCTGATTGCTTAATAACGGCCTGACTGATTGTTAATTAAAGTTCTGGCTGATAATTTGATAAAGGCCTGGCTGATTGTTAAAGTTCTTGCTGATGGTTTGATAAAGGCCTGTCTGATTGTTTGTTAAAGTTCTGGCTGATTGTTTAATAAAGACCTGCCCGATTGTTTGGTAAAGTTATGGCTGATTGTTTGATAAAGGCCTGGCTGATTTATTTATTTATAAAGTTTTATATAGCCTGAACTTGACCCAAGAGGGTAGCAGAGCGCTTTACATTGAGGATCGCTGCGTTAAAAGTTACATCAGTTACAAGAGCATAGTAAGGTACAGTACACAAAAACAATGTTGAGAGAATTCGTAGGAGGGAGGGGTTTGTTAAAGTTGTGGCTGATTGCTTAATCAAGGCCTGACTGTTTGGTAAAGTTCTGGCTGATAGTTTGATAAAGGCCTGGCTGATTGTTAAAGTTTTTTCTGATTGTTTAATAAAGGCATGGCTGATTGTTTGGTAAAGTTCTGGCTGAATTTTTGTTAAAGGCCTGGCTGATTGTTTGTTAACCCCATCGCCGCGGTGCGAATTCTGCCGGTACGAACTCCGCCGCGGTGCGAATTCTGCCGCGGTGCGACGGGGGCGGGGTTGGGTATGGTGCTGCGGTACTCATGCCAGCTCACGGCCATAAATCACGGTGGGCGTGTGCTCAGGGCGGCCGGGAGCCATCAGAACTCCGCCCACTGATTAATTTTCCCGCTCAGGTGGGGAATTACCAGCACATGGGCGGAGCGGCAACATTCTGATGGCTCCCGGCCATCATAAGCACACGCCTACCGTGACTCATGACGGCCTGAAGCCGTCATGAGCACCGAAAAGGTTAAAGTTGTGACTGATTGCTTAATAAAGGCCTGAGTGTTTGGTAAAGTTCTGGCTGATTGTTTGATAAAGGCCTGGCTGATTGTTTGGTAAAGTTCTGGCTGATTGTTTGATAAAGGCCTGGCTGATTGTTTGGTAAAGTTCTGGCTGATAGTTTGATAAAGGCCTGGATGTTTGTTTGGTAAAGTTCTGGCTGATAGTTTGATAAAGGCCTGGCTGATGGTTTCATAAAGGCCTGGCTGATTGTTTGTTAAAGTTCTGGGTAATTGTTCGATAAAGGCCTGACTAATTGGTAACGTTCTGCCTGTTTGCTGTGCCTCCACGCAGTGAACTTGGACAGACCCCTTCAAAAAGTATTTTGGCAATGTGGAGAACCCTCTACCTCATACTGCTATTGATGCGTTAAGAGCTGTAGGCTTGCTAGCAACCTACATTCATTTGAAGGAAAGCGTCTGCAGTGAACGAGTCCTGTTACCCATGCCACCCAAGAAGGATTTATTGTACCCTCGGGGATACAGACATCATGATCGAGCATGGAAACATATGCTCAGACAGATATTGAGACTCACAAGGGACTCGGGCCTGATGTCTCAAAGGGTTTTAATCATTCTGTCTCTATGGGAAAATGTGTACATATGGGACTAGTCTCAAAGCCACAAAACAGTGGCACGGCCTTGTGCTGGGGTGAAAGGTCAGTTAAAACAGACTTCGAGCACTTAAGATCTAATTGCACATTTCATGAACAAATATCCCCTTTATTTTTTTTTTTTATAAACAGTAAAACAGTTTTCAGGAGCCGGTTTTTTGGACCTGATTTCAATACAAAGGACTTCGGGTTCGATTTTTTTTAGTTTCAGGGCTGTTATTTACTCACACAGTCACAGAGATATGAACATTTACTCACTAGTTCCTTTTCCGTATTTGTGTTTCAAACGCAGATATAGAGACCAGTTGCACAGCCACTCGTCTGCATGTGAGCTGTAAAAGTGTATTGTGTGCCTGCGTGTGTGTGTGTGGGCATATGCGCTCACGCCAGCTTCAACAGTTAAATCTATCTGTTCTTTGCCCAGATTATTCGGCCTGGCACGGAGATGCCAGCAGCCCTCTCTGCTGATTAGATCTCGCCCAGCCGAGGCTACCAGTGACTCATGCTCTCGGACCGGGCTGAATGCAGACACGTCTGCAAAAGAGAGGGGAAAAATACATTTGTCACTTCTTTATATATCGTGGCAAGGCACACAAAGGGACCAGCCATTAGGGTATGTGACCCCGGCCGTCTGAGACGCAGTGCTCGGGGCACAGTTGCACCATTCAGACGCGACAGGGGCAGATTTTCCGGATGCTTGGTTACTAAAGAGTTACTAAAGAGCTGTCTGAAGAGGAGGCTTCCTGCCATCTCTAGGGCAAGTTCGAACTTTTAGTAACCTCTGATAAACAGCTCATATTTTGACTTCTTTTTCTATACTGTTTTTGCTAGTGCACAAGCACACACCCTCCTTTTCTCTAGCCCTCTTACACACTTTCGGGCATATTTACAAGGGGATATCGTCACCAGAACGTCACTCTTAACAATGTATTTGTGGTGTTATCCCCTTATCCATATGTACAAAATGGCATTAACCACTTCCATGCTGATGACGGCCGGGAGCCGTCATGGCACACAGTGCTCGTGTGCTGATGACGGCTCCCGGCCGTCATGACCGCACCCGCGATTGGAATGTGCCGCACAGGCGCAGAATCGCGGCCGCGCCCAAGGGGTTAAGCACACTTTTTGTGACTTAACGCCGCCTTGTAAATAAGGCTACTTTACACGTACCACTTGGCGTGAAAGAAACGTGAAATGGGTGTTGCTGTGGACGTTCCACTGCAACACCTGTTGCTTTTGATGCTGCCCCAAATTTACAAGGAGGTGTAAATCTTAGGCAGTGCCATAAAACTAAGGGCCATACAAGAGCCTGCGTTAGAATGGCGAAACGAGGGGAAATACTTTTATTTCTCCTTGTTTTTTGCTCTTTCTACGTGTGCTGCATTCTGCAAATCGGCATTATTGATTGTGTATGTGCTGGAAGGTGTCCCTTCCTGCGCATAAGCTCTCATTAAATAATGACGATTTGCTACTTGTACACGTGCTGCATTCTGCAGCACACATAGAAGTAACAAATCACTATTAGTAATTGTTTATGTACAGGGAGAGGCACCTTCCTGCACATTAACAATCATTCCCTGCAACGCAGGTACTATGGTGCCAGGGTGCCTGCGTTGGCAATAGGCAGCTAAATTTAGCACCAACGCTAGGGAAAGCACAGGGGTGTGCCGTATTCTTGTGCCCCTTTGTCTATCACCCACCTACACAGACATGCACTCTGTTTCACAACCTCCCCCTATTGTATAAACACACATTCGCACACAAAATCTCTCACTCCCCCAATTCATCCAAACAATATAACTGTCCTTCACAGGCACACCCACACAGAATATATTTCTTTCTTTCCCACTGTTTTGCACATTCTTTGTCTCTCTCACACACAGAAACATAAAATGCATGCATACACACATTTTCACACACCTTTTCTTTGTCACTGTTTCCCCACTACACACATATACACATGCAAATATACTCACACTGTACAATTTCAAATTAATTATCTAATGCCAATGTCTGACTTGTAGCCATTGTGAAATTCAAGAAATAGGAGGAAAAGCACAAGGAACGATCCCCCTTAATACCCACAACATGAGCTGGAGTCCCTGATCCCTCCATACCTCTTTGGTTGAAGATGACCAACATAGGCCCCGCTTAAGGTAGACTTGGCAAAGGGGGAGTTACTTATTGCACCCGATATATGGATCAAACGTTATTGTATAGAATAAATAGCCCTCAGTTACGTATTTTGCCCTGAAGTGTGTGATACTCTGCAGATTTTGTTGCTAACTGCACCAAAATCTGCATGTTCCACATTTTATTGACCACTTTTCCCCTGGTAAATATCAGCAGGTTTTACCTTGTGATCAACTTGTAATAGAGATAAATAAGTACAGTAACTGGAGGTACCATACTTTAAACTAATCAGACCGCTCATAATTGGAGGCGTGGAGTGTATCGAGTGAAGCAGACAGAATGGCCCATATGGTTTACAGTCTACATCTGTGCAACATATTTGTCCTTTTTGTATTTTAGGGCTGTTATCAAATTGGTCAAAAATGTTTATTGTTCCTCCAACGTATTCTGTCTTAGCAATTTTCTGTACTGTTGTCTAAATTCCTTTAGTCAAATATAACATAACGCAACGTAACGTAACATAACTTAATATACCTTAACATAACATAGCATAACATAGCATAACATAGCATAACATAACATAACATATCTTAGGAGAGGTAGCTGGTTTGTGTACAATTACAGCATCAGTATCTAGAGTCCTTCAAAGAGGTGAGTCTCAGTTCTTTCCTAAATTGAACCATGGTTGTGGCAGGCTTGATGGATATTGAGATGTTTTTCCAGACCCTGGGTGCCAAGTTACTTGGATTTACTGTGGACTCTGATTTCACCCTCAAAGATTACCACAAACCAAATCAAGACTGCCTGGTGCCAGTTATCTCTTTCCAAAACAAGTTGCATCATCGACAACGCCATAATAGCCGTCAAACCTCCCTACCTGACTGACAGGCTCACCATCAAAGAAGTGGAAACAATTAAAAACAGGGCAAAAGGCCTTCTTCATTTATGCAAGCCCTGGGATTCTACCAAGCACTTTCTTTTCTTTTTCACTTCCATCACAGTACTGCTTGGGCAATACATCAGTCAGTCAATATCTTTATTTTGGACTAACAAAACCATAAAAGAGCAAAATGAATACATAAGCACAAACTATATAAAAACAATTAAAAATAGAGAGCTTGGACAATATCTGAAGGTTGGCCTGGTGAGCTGAGAGTGCTGGTGAGGAACACCTTGTCAAACAAAGCAGTATTCATGGCAGACACACTTTTTTATACTTGATTTATATTGCCATGTGAACAGACACTCACACACGTACACACCCAACCTGGCCACTTAGGACATAGCTAGCAAAGAAACTTAGTGTAAAGCATTTAACATTTAGCATTTAGTGTGGCCGGCGCTCGGCTGTGGAATGGACTTCCCCAGAGCCTTAGACAGATCAGCGCCCTGCTAGAATTTCACAGGAACCTGAAAACCTGGCTCTTTCCCAAAGCCTAGCTGGAGCCCCCTATTCAGGCTCGGGCAGGTGTGACCTATTTAATCGTGGTTCCGTTTTTAGTCGGAAGCGCCAGGATACCCGTGGGGTGACAGCAAGTGCTATATAAGTTTTAAATCAATCAATCAATCAATCAACAGTACCAAACAATGAAATGATAAAGTCACACAACATGAAAGAAACACAACAACAGTTAATAAAAATAGATTATATTTTTATTAATGTTTAGAGTCCCTGATGAGCAAAATCCACTGGAGGGTTCCAGAGATACAGATTTGTAAATGTTTTATCACTTTTTAATCCAACCACAAGCATTTGTCAATTTAAAGTTTGCAACCTTTTGAAAAGTTAACAAAAGTTAGTTTGGCTACTCGGGCCCAGCTTGGGTGACCACATCTGACAGGGAGAAGGTCTGGGTGCAAATGGGGTAGATTTGGACAGTTACCTGGCCACCAGAGCATTTTCACTGGTTTGGCATTCACAAATTTTGTCAACTTGTCCCAAAACCTTTTTCGTGTATTTTGGTCAATTATTTTGTTGCTGTTACCTCCTTCTCTGACTCGGGCTCAGCTTCCTTTATTAGTTTCCTTTTAAATCGACCCTACCCCATCAGGTTCTATGCTAAAATTGCTCTCCTTCTGATTATTGCCCATAGAAAGTTCATTACATGTAAGGGCAACTCATGCTTAATCTATATAATGCAATCATTATGGTTCGAAGTGTGTGGTACTTACATATACTGGAAAGGAACACCCAATTTCCTAACTCAAGGCAAGCAATACATACACAGTATGTATATTACTCATTCCTTGGGATAGGAAAATGCGTAGACTCCAAAACTATGTCATCTTTACACTTCCCCGTGTATTGCTATTTGCTCATTATGCAGTATTCTTTCCTGCAAGTAGATGGATTGCTACAATCATTGCATTTTTTGCGCAACTTGTGTCAGATTCATTTGACTGTGAATGAGGCTCTGGAATAAGTGTACAAAACAAGAGACAACGACTAGAGACAACGACTAGACATCAAAAGTCAGTGAAGTTGGGGCGTGGCTAGCCAACAGCCAAGATGGCCGCACACTAAGCGAGCTCTGTGAGTAACAAGCCTCCCTCTCGAAATCCGCCTAATAATCCGCACTCCTGGCACTGCCTGACCGACACGACCAAAAGCGTCTGACGATCCGGTGCACCCGGCTGTTTACTGCAACTTCCTCGCGGAGATACGCCGTGTGCAATACTGAGGCCTATCCGGAGATTGAAACCAGGGACTCGAGTACGCAGTGACCCCGGCGGCGCACCGACACTGTGGCAGGCGCCGTCTCCTGCATCCCAGCAACAACCCAGATTAGGCGCCCTTCCTGCCTGCAACGCACGAGGGAATCCGCACTCGGCTTCCATCCACGTCGACCGACGTGCAACACCGGGAGGGACACCACGGCCTGATCCGAGGACTGGAGCGCGAAACCGGCGTCGCGACAGACGTCCCCCCCTGCGAAGGGTCTGGAAGGGACGAAAGCACCTGTAATAATCTGCCGACTCCAGGAACATACCGGGCAGAGCCTCCTAAGCGCGAGAACCTACTAATAGCCTGAAAACACCTGTGAGTACCAGAGAGGGGGTGGGGGTCCTCGGTGGCGGGTGGAACTAACGCCTAGCGCTGGCCTAACGCAAGGATCCCATTATTAACTGACTTGCTGCCTGCTACTATACTCGGACAAATATTGCCGCCATCTCCCCACCACTGAGGCCTGCTGCGCGCTGTCTGCAACACCAGGGGCTGTGAGAGACCGTGACAGAGGGAAGGGCGAAAAAGCGCCGCCAAACGAACGACGGGATCTAACCACTGGCTCCTTACCCCGCACACCGGCCACCAGCGACGCAACGCAACACGACCAGGGCCGAGGGCCCATTATTGCCACGCACTACCCGCCACTGAAGCCTCTTGCGAACTCTAAACGACTCCATACCGCGACCCACACCCATCCCACGCAGTGCTCCAGGCTATAAAAGAAGAAGTAACTCACTAAGAGGGTGGCAAGGAACACGGCACCAGCCAACCTAAACACTGCACCATCCGAGATGAGTGGCAGGGGGACCAGAGGCCAACAGACCTCAAAACTGGACAAATTCGCTTATCAAAAGGACCCACCTGACACGGCGAAGGGGGACCCGACCCGAACACCACCACACCCCGCGGGGGACACAAATGCCACGGAGATAATTACCCTGCATGACGTCATGGCGGCCCTGAAGACAATGCAAGCCTCAATGGGTACGATCTCCACGGAGGGATCAGAGCTGATTTCGCCAAAATGTCAGACCGCGTACTGGAGGTCGAAAAAACAACTACCGACCTTGTGGGGGACACGTCTGATCTACAGCGGAGAGTCCAGAAGCTAGAAGATGACAACCTCGTGCTACGGGCGAAGCTGGATGATCAAGAAGGCCGCTCGAGACGCAATAATATACGCCTGATTGGTGTGCCGGAATCTGTACGTGGCCCAGCCCTGGACCTTTACGTGGAGGACCTCATCTATAAACAGCTGCAACCCAAAGGTCTGTCGAACTATTTTTCAGTGGAACGCACCCACCGCGTGCCTGGGGGCCAGCCAAAACCCGGGGCCCCACCTACCTCGCCCCATACTGGCCCGCATCTTCAACTTCAGGGACCGTGACGCGATTTTACAAGCAGCTCGCACAAAACCACCGATCAAAATTGAGAATGCAGTGATCCACCTCTATCCTGACTACACGGTGGCCGTAGCCCAACAGCGACACGGCTTCACAGAGGTGAAGAAAGAACTACGTGCCCGAGAACTCAAGTACTCTATGATCTTTCCAGCGAAATTGCGTGTAGAGGCTGAAGGTAAAATATGGTTCTTTGACACGCCGCAGGCAACCCAGGATTGGCTGGAGGGATGGAGGCTGGCAAAGGGGCCTAGGAACCAGGAAAAACAGCGAAATCACGAGAATAGAAGCCCACGGATGCAGGACGAAGCGGAACAAGGACAAGACGATGAGCAATAGATGCTGCAGTAAAGACACATCCCTTGGAGCCGCTGCTTTTCAACACGACTTTGCCCACTCCTCCCGACCGAAGATAAGACTTCCCAGACAAGCGAGGAGGAGATGGGACAGCGAGCCATCAACTGCGGCTGGCTGTAGATGGTAAGACGCTGGTCGCGCACATAAAGCTCCATGCAGGTAGGACATCTAGTTACGCATGGCACTGCATGGTCGCTCCCAGAGGGGGGGGCTCGACAGCGGACACAGAAGTCTCACCCCCAAGAACAATTTTCAATAGTTGGGACTACAAGCACTCTGCTCAGTTGGGGTGGTGGAAGGTTTATTGTCCGCCGGGCAGGGAGGCAGGGTGGGGGGTTGGGGTTAACAACGTTTTGAGTTTACTTTGTTTTAGTTTTCGTTTCTTGTTCCTAAAAGGTTTGGCTTTTCCTGAGCACACACCATATACACCAGGGATCCACGCCACACACACGGACACACAGACCGGACGGTGGTTACTGCACAAGTACGAACGCTCATGGTTGGTACGACCTGGATCACGCCAGGTCTCTACGCCACTGCAGGCCTCAGGAGGTTCTCTTATCATGGACGACGACCGGGCCTCGGCCCGGGTGATTGCCCAGACGGAACAGATATGCTTCCTTGCTGGAGAGTATGGCTGATCCGGACACTTTGACAATAGACCCACAATCACAACCATTAGTATCCCCCCCACTGACGATTATCTCGTGGAATGTAAACGGACTGGGTCATAAAATTAAACGGGGGTTGGTCTTACAATATTTGAAGAGGAAAGCGCCCACCCTGGCTCTGCTGCAGGAAACACACCTAGTAGGGACTGCATGCAAAGCGCTTAATCGGTGGGGCTTTAAGATGGTCGCACATGCAGAGTTCTCCTCCGGCTCCCGCGGGGTGGGCATTCTCGCTCAGAAAAGCGCTCCTTTCCTCATCAAACACACTTGGACTGACGACAGGGGGTGTTTTGCAGCAATTAATGGTCAATGGGAGGGAAAACCTTACACTATACTATCGATATATATCCCCCCAGCACTACACCAAGAAACTCTCCAGGACCTGGGGAAGCTACTGCTCGAACTCCCAGAGGGAGAACTAATCTTGGGAGGCGATTTCAATGCAGTCCTAGACACAGCGGTTGACCGACACCCTTCGCGTGAACCCACTAGACCCCATCACCTATTTAAAGACTTCCTAGAAGCCCTGGGACTGGTGGACATGTGGAGACTGAAGCATCCCTATGACCGCTAATACACCTTTCACTCGGGAGCACACAATAGTCTCTCCAGGATAGACTACATGTTGACTCTAACGGTCCCTCCGGAGAAGGTGTCAGTCATAGAGCACCTCCCCCGAGGGATATCGGACCATTCCCCGATACAACTCAGCTACACGACGCAACCCTCTAGGCGGCAGAGAATATTCCCGATCTATCCGGGATATCTAAAAAATAGACCGATTTTGAAGGCCATTGCAACCTCCACCAATCACTATTTTGACGAAAACACTGACTCGGTGGACTCCCCCTCCATCCTCTGGGAGGCGTACAAGACGGTGGTTAGAGGGCAGGCCATCTCCTCTATCACTAGCCACAAGAGAGAACAAAGGGCAACCATCGAGTCCTTAGAAACAGCTCTACACACCACAAAAAGGGCACATGCGTTAGACACCACAGACGATAAAGCTCACACCCTTGCACTGGCGACGCAAGAATACAGGGCATACGCAGAAGCTGTGACCAAAGCAAGACTGACCGACACACTGCATAGAGTATACGAACTGGGGGATAAAACAGGGAAAATGCTCGCGTGGCTTGAGCGTAAGGACAGGGCAAATCGGTGGATTGCGACGATGGAACTCCCAGACGGCACACATACGACACGCATAGTGGAAGTACTAGCCACCTACTATGAAACTGTATACACCGCGCGTAGTGGGGTGACAGAGGAGGACGTCATGACATTCCTCCAAGACATACCCATGACCACACTAGCTTCAGAGGATGCACAGGCACTTGAGGAGGACTTAACAGGGGAGGAATTGGGGAAGGCCCTAGCAGCACTGCACATGGGAAAGGCCCTAGGTCCGAACGGGCTACCAGTTGAACTTTATAAAACACTATCTCAACAGCTCACTCCACACATGCTTGCCATGTATAATGATTGTTTGGAAAAGGGTACACTCACAACAGACCAAAGACTAGCTACCATTATCTCAGTGCACAAACCGGGCAAACCGCCTGACCGACCGTCCTCCTATAGACCAATCTCCCTGATGAATGTAGATACGAAAGTCCTAGCGAAGCTCCTAGCCCTCCGACTACAGCCCCACCTCACGACATTAGTACACCCGGACCAATCGGGATTGATGCCGGGGAGAAACACATCCCTTAACCTGAGGCGTATTCATGGGGTCATGCACCGTATTCCACTGCTGCGGGAGGATGCGGCCGTTCTCTCCCTAGACGCGACGATGGCCTTTGACCTTGTGGAGTGGCCATTCCTGTTTGCAGTGCTTAGGAAAATGGGGTTTTGTCCAAGGTTCTGTGGATGGATCAGGCTCCTCTACACTGCCCCCCAGGCACAGGTGGTTGCAAATGGCCATACGTCACGTATAATAACATTAGGGCGTGGAACGAGACAGGGATGCCCACTCTCCCCACTCCTTTTTGCGCTAATCTTGGAACCGCTAGCGGTGAAAATCCGTCTTGACACTCAAATCAGGGGAATAACCTGGGAGGCGGGATGGGAGGACCGCATCTCTTTGTATGCGGACGATGTATTAATCTACCTGACATCCCCTTCCGCATCCCTGGCTGTCCTGATGGACATACTCGACTCCTACGGTGAGGTGTCGGGTTACACCATTAATTGGATAAAATCACTACTATATGTCCTACTGGGTGGCCCACCCGTACTGCCCCCAGACTGCGCGGTACAAACGGTCACCAGAGGTTTCAAATACCTGGGAATTTACATTACACCTCAGGAATCGATTTTTATGGAAGAAAACTTGATGAAACCTCTACTGAGGCTGAAAGCGGATGTCTCCCATTGGCGATCTCTGCCACTGACACTGCTGGGGAGGGCAGCGCTCTTTAAGATGCTGGCACTCCCTAGATTCCTATATATCTTACAGAACACACCATTCCCGGTCCCTCTCACTTATTTCAAATCAATAGACGCAGAAGTTTCTACTCTCCTATGGGACGGAAAACCTCCTCGCATATCACACTCCAAACTGTCCCGCTCTTGGTATGATGGGGGAATCGCCCTACCCAATACTAAACTATACTACTGGGCGGCACAATTGATGGTAGTGAACCGGTGGATACATGCCCCACAACAGGACCCAGCCTTCCGCCTTGACAGGACTATACTGCCCCCAGATCAACTACTAAAGGCGCTCTATTCCAACAAAAGACGCCACACACTTACAGGCCCGACAGTCCACACGGTTAAAATATGGCATGCAGCGCAGAGGGCCTTGGGTTGGGAGGGAGTGCTCACACTAGCCACACCGCTTTGGGACACGCGCCGTCTCGGTACCCTGGCGAACACTAAGGGTTTCCGCCAATGGGACCTTATTGGCATTTCTAGGATAGGTGATCTGTGAAAAAGGGGTGCGGTTATCTCATTCCCCGCCCTTCAGGAACAATACGGGATGGCAGACACAGAGAGATATAGATACATGCAAATCAAACATGCATTGCAGAGCGCCATCCCGACAGGTACAACACTCGCAGAATCATCCCCCCTAAAGGACAGACTCCTCACGGACCAAATAGACAAGAAGGCTATATCGCTTACATATCAGAAATTGATCAACAATCTCCCGGATCCTACGGTAGTTCTCCGTAGCAAATGGGAGGTAGAACTAGGAGACATTGAGGACGAAGACTGGCTACACGCCCTAGCATCGGCCAGAGAGGCCTCCATACCATCTCAGCTTAAACTAGTACAACTGAATATAGTACACAGAATATACTATTCCCGTACACTTTTACATAAATTGGGCCGCACCCCAGATCCGACTTGTATGCGCGGATGTGGCTCCCCTGGCACATTCTTTCACATCTTATGGGACTGTCCAAGGATACAGAGATACTGGGACCAAGTTCTGTCAGAAATCTCCGAGGCATCCGGGGTGGAACTGCAGAGAGAACCTAGATGTTGTTTGTTAAATATTTGGTCGCCGACTGATATGAACCGAGGATTGCAAACGTGGGCTACACTAGGCCTCGCGCTGGCGAAGCGCAACATCGCTAGAAAGTGGGGTTCTGGAATGGTACCCTTGCGGACACAATGGGAAAATGACATCATCGCACCCCAACTCCGAGACGTCATCAACACCTCCTTCGACACCGCCACCTTCCCGGAGAGCTGGAAGTATGCTGAGCTCAGCGCCCTACTGAAGAAACCAACAGCGGACCCCACCGACCTCAAGAACTTCCGCCCCATCTCGCTCCTCCCTTTTCCTGCCAAAGTCATCGAGAAGATCGCCAACAGACAGCTTGCCGCCTTCCTCGAGACAAATGGATCCCTCGACCCCTCGCAGTCCGGTTTCAGAGCCAGCCACAGCACCGAGACCGCCCTCATCGCAGCCACCGACGACATCCGAGCCCTTCTCGACAACGGGGAAACAGCGGCACTCATCCTCCTGGACCTCTCCGCCGCGTTCGACACCGTCTGCCACCGCACCCTAGTCCAACGCCTCAGCAACACCGGCATCCAAGAGAAGGCATTGAAGTGGATCATCTCGTTCCTCGCTGGAAGAACACAGAGAGTCCGCCTCCCCCCGTTTCGTTCCGAGGCCACCGAAGTCATCTGCGGCGTCCCGCAAGGATCATCACTCAGCCCCACCCTCTTCAACGTCTACATGAGACCTCTCGCAACCATCGCACGCCAACACAACCTCAACATCATCTCCTACGCCGACGACACCCAGCTGATCCTCTCCCTCACCAGAGACCCCAACACCGCCAGAACCAGCCTCCACGAAGAGATGAAAGACGTCGCCGAGTGGATGAAGAACAGCCGTCTGAAACTGAACTCAGACAAGACGGAAGTCCTCATCCTTGGGCCATCACCCACCGCCTGCGACGACTCCTGGTGGCCCCAGCCCTGGGCACCTCCCCCAAGCCGACAGACCACGCACGCAACCTGGGCTTCATCCTGGACTCCTCCCTCTCAATGACCAGACAAGTCAACGCCGTCTCATCTTCATGCTTTCACACCCTCCGCATGCTCCGCAAGATCTTCCGATGGATCCCGATCGAAACCAGGAAGACGGTCACACAGGCCCTCGTCACCAGCTGGCTAGACTACGGAAACACCCTCTACGCCGGAACCACAGCCAAGCTACAGAAAAGACTACAACGCATCCAGAACGCCTCCGCCCGACTCATCCTGGACATCCCTCGACGCAGCCACATCTTCGGCCACCTGAGGAACCTGCACTGGCTCCCGGTCAGCAAGAGTATCACGTTCAGGCTCCTCACCCACGCACACAAGTCTCTCCACAACCTGGGACCCAAGTACCTCAACGACCGCCTGACCTTCCACATGCCCACCCGCCAGCTACGATCCGCCAGCCTCGCCCTCGCTGCCGTACCACGCATCCGAAGAGCCACCGCCGGAGGCAGATCCTTCTCCTACCTGGCGGCCAAGACATGGAACTCCCTCCCCATCCACCTTCGGCTGACCCAGGACCACCTCGCCTTCAGAAGACCACTCAAGACCTGGCTGTTCGAGCAGTAGCTGCCCCCTTCCCCCAAGCGCCTTGAGACACTTCCGGGTGAGTAGCGCGCTATACAAGTACTATGATTGATTGATTGATTGATTGACATGGACACAGCTATGGTTGCTGAAAGGGCTGTATATGTACATAGGGGTTGCCCCAAGAAATGGTCCAAGATCTGGGGAAAATGGAACAAACACCGAGGACAGATATGTGATCCCCCGCCAGAACTGTCGGACCCAGAAGCAAGTCCATGAGGGGGGGGAAGACGCAGCATATTACGATTGTGTTGGATTTGTGTTGTTCTTGGAGGGAGGGGAGTGGGTCTGCTCTTTCACGGATGATGTAAAAAACTGAGAAACGAACGGCATAAGGACCGGTGGGGCGGTGGGAACAGCCACGAGGGAACAGTCACATCCTCTATGAGATGCTTGGGGACCCAAACTGTATACGTAAAGACTCTGATAATCAAGATTGTGGTAAATGCAATGCAATGAGAAGTTCATGACAGCGCAAATGTATACCTGATCAACTATAATTCAATGTAATTGGTGATGTGTAAATTGAAGAAAAGCTAAATAAAATGTTTTTAAAAAAAAAAAGTCAGTGAAGTTGTCCGAGATGAACAGTGTTCATTATAGGAAGTGGTGGGAAACTTATATTGATATGTTGACTTGGTGTGGGGAGGTCTTTTTTCCACAGGTAAAAAGTTCCAAGGTGCAGCTTTAACTGTAAATGATTGGTTTTACACTTGTGAAGTTTTGAATGTCAATGCTTACAAACTAAAGGAGTTACGACATCTAATTTATTTTGCTCAGCCCAAAATGGCCAGTAGGTGGGCCAGAGACGATAGTTTGTTTTAGTGGTTGGGGATATACACTAGGCAGCGGAATCTGAATCAGAGTCTGGGTTCGACAGGTATCCACTATACGTTGCTTAGGATTGGAAACATGTGATTAAATTTGTTGTGGACAATACACGTCTGGGCATGGAATGTAATACAGCCTTGAGCAGAGAAAGTGAGCACCGAAGGCACCTTTCAGGTATGACATTACTAAAGATCACACACTAGAAATCTGAAGTGTGCAATGCTGTGTTCAGATGCATACCTGCGAAAACATCTTACAACGTTTTGAGGAAGCGCAAGTGAAACTTGCAGAATTTAGCTCTTCTCTTAATATGAGGAGCCTATTATAGAGTAGAGGCTAGTGTGAAACCAAGAGACTCAACAGAGGATGAGTGGAAAGGAGAAAAACCTTTGTCTTTAAGACTACCAAAAAGCGAATGATCAAACTTGTTTTTATGTTTGGGAGTAATGACGAGAAATTCTTTTTTCTGAGGTTTAGGGATCAGGAAGTTGTCCCACCCTCAGCATTCAGTTGTCATTTGGCACAGGGTGGGGATGTTTTATGAAGAGGATACCTGCTATTCTATACCAGGCAACATGGAATGTGAATGGAGAATATATAGGCTAGATTAAGGGGCAGTTGGAAAGAAAGTGCCAGTAGTGCTGGGCCCTATTCCCTGCTTCTCCCTGTATGTACATCTCTCGTCTTGAAATAAAGTTTCTTCAACTCTCACTGATGTATGCAGCCTTCCACAGTTGTGAAGAGAGCAGGTTTGAGACACAACATACTGCAGGAATATGAGTGAATACAGTATTCTGTTTGAGAAGGAGAGACTGCTCAGCACACCACAGAGACGTAACTCTGGTGTAGGTTGAACTATCTGTGACAGCAACTGTGAAGCTGGTGAGAAAAGTACCCTTTTTATGTTTCTCCTGTGACAGCACATTTGCTGCATGTGCTCTCGTTTGCGAGCGATTGTATGCCACAAATGGCTGACAGCCTGTCTATTGCTTAAGGTTTGTTGACTTCATCGTCACTCTTATTTGCTGCCTTCTTATTTGCCAGTGCATGCTGGCTTCACTTCCTCTTCTTTCAATTGGAGCATGGACCATGTACTGATTTCTTCAGCTTGATTGCAGTTGGTTCACTGATCACGTTGTGATTAAGGTACTACTTTTATTTTTTCTTCTTCCCCTTTGTCCCCGTTGAACCTGTTGCCATTTGAAGCTGTGTTTTACCACGCCACAGGCACTTCACAGAAGACCTTTTCTCCTTTGAAATGGATGCTTATTGTGACAAGATATGTTCTATGCTTTTACTGTGACAACAGATGCTATCTGCTTCCAAGTGAATTTACACAAAAAAAAGGACAAGGACTCAATTGCTTTCTTTATGTGATAGCTTTTTTTTGAAAATGTCTTTTTTTTCACACATGGGCAGATTTACGAATTAGTTCAGAATCACAGGGATGTTGTGCCGAGACCTAACAAGCATTAGAAAAGCCAGTATGTCTCACCTTTCAGACTATTGGCTCTGCCACTGCCTTTTGTTCTTGTTGTATACCATGGGAATTGACAACTTTAGCAATGATTTGTAACTATGCTGTAGAGCAGGGTGGCCGCTGTTTAGCATGGCTAAAATTAATAATAATAAAAAAGGACTATGATGTATCCAGCACTTAAGTACACTAGCCAAGGCTGAATCATAGCACTTTTTATAATTAGTTTTAGCCACACTGCAAAGCGTCTATGCTGCTGTACAGCATGATTACAAATCAGTTGAAAGGAACCAACCAGCGCTTCAGAACTGCTTGAGAGACTGGGAGTTTTGCAATAATTTGTATACAGGGATATGATCTGTGGAATTACCCCTTGCTTCTCCTAGTTGTCATACAATGTGCCTCTGAAGAAGTGCAGTTCTCAGGTATTCATGTACATATCTTAAAAATTACCGAAACAAGACACGTTAAATAAGTTTACCCATGCAAACACATGCACACACACACACACACACATCTAGAACAAATATATGTTACATCTCTTTAGAGGATAAATACAGTTTAAACCCAGAATTTTATGAATTATCCTCATAGTTTAAACTAAAGTGATATGCTTTATAATCGTTCTTTCCCTTTCCTCCATCAAGTCACTGCATTTTAACACTACACTTTCCTATTAGCTATTTTTATTTTATATTAGATTATTGATTCACAAGTAGCTACGCTTACTTTAGAGTGCTACTAGTTTTTTTTTTTCATTTTTGATCTACTAGTTATTAACTTTGTCGCCCTTAGTTAGCTGATCATTGCCAACGTGGTGTGATGATATTTTTTCTCACTTCGACCTAACTTTATTAACTTTATCGCTAGTTACCCCAGTGCAGTCTGAATGTATGGGCATGCTGGGCAGTTGCCCAGGGCCCCACGACCATAGTGTCTCTATACAGACCAGAATTTAACACACATTTTTCGTTAGCATTTTTATTCCTGTGAGTGGTTGTGTGGGCAGGGCCCAGTGCACTGCTTTGCCCAGGGGCCTATAATGCTGTTAATGCTGGTTTCCGCTATGGTGTAAAGTCTGTGGTACGAATGAGACAGCCTAATCTGTGGAGCGTCTTAACTTTCTTAGTGGCCACTGTCTTCCATTGTTTACATGTCTTTTGCTCAACACTCTGTTCCATTCAAAATTGTCCATTTGCAAATTATTTTAGAAATCATTCTACTTCCACTGAACAAAAAAGGCTTTTGCTACAAATAACTTGCTCAGCATTCTGTAAAGATCTGTCAAAGAGGCATTGAGTCTGCAGGAAAATGTCAGCTTCTGAGTGAACATCTATTCTGAGTCATCAGTTTAAAGGGCATCTTCTCAAAGATGTTAATTTTTTGGACACATAAGGAGAGACTCTCTGACCTCACCCGCGGTTTTGAAAATATCGCTCTATTTATTTGCTTTTTGTGTAGATTTTGGGGGAGAATAACACTTCTTGGTTCAAAGCACTGCATCAAGACCATCTCTGATCCTGGACATTCAAATAAAGCAACACATGCAAATGTAACAGCGTGTTGCTAGGGCTGGTATTTTCAGAGCAATTTAAAAGACATGTTTGGAAAAAAGTAAATTCTGTAGCTCCTTCTATTTTTGCTGCAAACATCTATGCACATTTGTCCACATATAACTGAAATACTGAAATGTCTTTCCTCTAGCTGAAGAGCGGGATCAACTTATTTCTCTACTTACAACAGGGTAACACTCCCCTCCCCCCCCCCGCACACAACCTTATAGTAAGGTGGGATTTCTGCTCTCTGAGACGAACAGTAAATCATCTTACTGTACTCCACTGGCTTGAAGGCAAAAGATTATGGAACGTAAATCCTTTCCACCCAGGGAGGAAGGAAATGGGGTGAGCAGAACATTTTGAGCTCGCCTGCCTATTTATGCACAGCCCTTTACAGGAGTTGCTGACCTAAATGTCACCTCTCACCGAGGGATGACTTGGTAACAGAATGGGGTCTCTGGCGCTCCTTCCTCAAGGATGGAAACAGACCACAAGATTACCTGCATATCACTGCACATCACCTGGCATGGGTTGCTTCTGTTCAGGTTCAGAAATTAACTGTCCTAGCAGTTCAGGCTGGATTGTTGCTGTTGGAGGAGGGTCAAGACTTCTTTGCATATGGCTGGTTCCAAACTGAGGTGGCATCGTGTGCAAAATAAAAATAGACTGGTATGTGGCCCCAAGTAATTACCAGTGGCTGAGATTAATTCAAGGATTCTACCGATCAATTTTTGTACACTTCATAGCGCACAATATCTTCGATGAGTATGTCCAGACGTGGGTCTTGTGCTTACTGTACCCAGGAAACCAAGCTCCATCCGACTGAATCAGGTAGACATCAGTCTTTGGTTGCTTGTGTTCCGGTTCAGAGAGGACCTGGCCTGGCAGTTTGGACTACGACTATTTCTATTGGCTCTGGGTCAAGACTGATTTGCATATGGCAGGATCCAAACCGAGGTGGCATGGTGTGCAGAATAAAGATTGACTGTGAGGCACCCTCAAATAAGAACCAGTGGCTGAGATTAATTCAAGCATTCCACCCATCACCTTTTTGTATACTTAACTGTGACGCTCTAAGTCAGGAAGGTATGCCTAGATGTGGGTCCCATGCACGCTGTGCCACTAGAAGCAAGCTACACTGAAGAGCCTCAGTCAGGGTGAAACCAGTCTCGGTTTGGTTGTGTTCTGGTTCAGGGAGCACCTGGCCTAGCAGTTCCTGTTCCTACTGGAGCAGGATCAGAACTCGCTGGTTCCAAACTAAGGTGTCATGGTGTCCAAAATAACGATGGACCGGGATATAGCCCAAATATTTACCAGGGGCTGAGATTAATTCAAGCATTCCATCCCTTTTTTGTATAGTGTATCAATGATAGCATGAACTTCTGCTCACATAAGTCTCAACTGGAAATTGCATAATGAGGCAGCAGTCCTGTTGTGTAACCTAGCCTAAGGAATCTAAGATCCCTTCAGCATGCAGCGAGTCTATTGCACATGGGGCAGGTTTGCCAAGCAGTGTCCCTGACTGCTCACTATGTCATGGAACTCAGCTTGAACCTCACTGATAAAACCCATCAAAGCTGAAACCTGTCTGGAGTTGTTCCAGACTAAGTACTAATGGCTGAGATTAATTCAAGCATTCCACCCATCCTTTTTTTCATTTTCAAGGTGCCATGTCCATCGTTCACCCTTCAGCAGCAAACATCCCAAAACATTTGAAATGTTCAGTGCATTCACCCTGCTAATTGACGTGTGCTTCAATCAAAGAGTCAATGAGGCAACCTGGGCCAAAAATAAATGGCTGCTTCAAGGTTGCAGTACAATGGTAGTTTAATTCACACTTTTCAACTAGTGGATTTACAAAGGATTCTACATTTACAACAGGGTCCTTCCAGCTGGGTAAATGGAAGGCTGACTAACACTTTTGACCTATTGTATAACTACACATTAACACACAGGCTAATGTCTCTTCCATAGGGAGTTGTTAACTCCCATAGAGGGAATACTCTTGGTGCACTGCACTATACATATGGCTACACTCCTCATCTCATGGGTATCCTCCGGAATTATGATCGTGTGTCGAGATGTCCCTACGGGGATATGTTGTGCGCTTAATCAAGAGCCAAATAACATAACATAACATAGCAAAACATAACATGATTGCCCCAAATCTCCTTGACAAAGCTAAAAGTGAGAGTCAAACACACTGTTCCCCGACATGATGCAGTTGGGTGAGACACAGATAGACATTCAATGGATGACACATATCTTCAATCCCCCATTTCCATTCACTGGTACGGGGTGATAATCTGTAAGTGCACCTTTCAAACTCCCCTCTCACGGGGCCACGGCTGATATAATTTCTAAACAAGGACCCCACTACTCCTCTGTTAGGCTCTGGTCTGTTGCAGTGCACCATAAGGATGGCGTGAAAGGGGCTTTGCCGATAGCTCATCCTGACTGATCCACACAGGCGGCTAATCTGTGATGTTACTGAATATTTTGTGACATAGCAGTTGTGTCTTAAACAGCATTGACAACAAAAATGGCCCCTTTTAGTGGCGATCTTCTATTAATACCTTCAATAGGGTGATATTTTGTTCAGGATTTTTAGGGCACATTATTTATTTCAGATGATATTCTGAAAGCAATATTCTGCTACCACACCAGTTGCAATGCTGGGAATGCTATAATTGGGTATATCCATGGTATTTGACCTACAAACTGTTCCTAGTAAACTATAGCCAACCTTCATTTTCTCACGGTTTATGAGTGGCTTGGATGTATTCACCTGCTATACAAGCACAGTGGGTGAGGTAAAGCCAACGGGAGTGGACACACTCATCCCTCCAACCCGATAAATAGCCAGTGCCTTGGTGCTATGTTTACAGAATTCAAACACTGTCAGCTAAAGTAAAGCAGGGAAAGGTGATGAGTGGCCCAGCGTGCTGACCGCAGTGAAGGCAGGTGGTCGGGCAATGTCTTTGGAGCTAAGCACAGTCTAAATGGAGGAGCCCAAAATGGCTCCAGGAAGCAACCGACCATGATTCATTTTTATTTTACCGTGCCCAGGCTCAGCAGGTTGTTGGCACTGGGTGGTGCTAGCACCACCTTCCTGAGCTGCAGGTAGGACTGCAACTCAATAGGCCAGGGATCCCACTCCAGCCAGGTGGGCGACCAGTGCCACCATGAGAAAAAGATGGCAATTGAAGGTGCCACTTGGAAAAGAGATTGCTAATTGAGGGCTGTGCACCACATGTGAAACTGTGTGTGAATGTGAGTCTGTGTATATGTGTAGATGCATGTGTGTATATGTGTGTGGGTGGGTGTAAGTGTCTGTGTGTGTATGGATTAACGAATGTACACACCAGGGCATAACTGTGCAGAGTGAGTGAGCAGCCAGTTAGTCAGTGCAATCACACTCCGACAATCACCATAGCCGTGCTCAGCATTGGATGCCATTCCTAATTATATAATTGCACTTCTTGACATGTTATAGTATTATGGGACCCATGATAGCATTGTGGGACATATGATAAACTCTCCTTAACATATTATGAAATTGTTGGGCACACAATTGATTTGTGTAGCATGTACTCCGGGTATAAAATGGCATGGATGTATGACAGAATAAGGTACAAAAAATATTTTGTGACTAACCGTATTGTCTTAAAAGGCATAACAAAAAACAATTGTCCATTGGGTGAAGATTTTCTATTAATACCTTCAATGGGGTGATATTTTGTACATGATTTTAAGGGCACATTATTTATTTCAGATGATACTCTGGCAACAATATTCTGCTACCACACCAATTGCCATACTGGGCATGCCATTAACTGGTATATCCATGGGATTCACACTTGACTCGCATCTTTCCCTCATCTCTCACATCGACAAAACTTTTCAATCCACTTCACCTCCGCTGTCTAAAGAAAATCGAGCATGTACAAACTCCTACCCAATGAAAAGCAGCAGTGCAAGCCTTGCCGATCCCTCATTTGGGCTTCGGCATTGCCATGTTATTGTGTGTACCCCAACCATACTTTGCTCCTATCAAAGCCATTTTCCAATTAACGGCACAAGGAAATGTGATCATCACTTCCCAATAGCTTTTTTTTAAAAACTTTTATTTGTGGATTCCCATATGTCCAGGGGACTCGCTTGGGCATCAAATACCAGAACTCAGAAAGTTGTGTGTGACAGAACGCTGCGTCTCTACGCCAGTCATCCCTACGCGGCTTGCGGCTCCCCGAAAGCTTAGTGAGCTACATTGGCTTCTCGTTGAAGCAAAAAACTAATTAAAAATACGTTCACTCGCATAATAAGTAGTTTACCGAAGAAAGCCAACATCCCTCTACAACCTACACAACATAACAGACAGATAACATAGCCGCAGAAGCAAGCACACGTTCACAAGGGGCCCAAGGCAGACCATCCCAAGAACCTCTAAATACCCTTGGTCTTATTCACAAAGCAAATTTACGCTTTTGGTGTCATTTACTATTTTTTGCTATTCACAAACTATGAGTGCAGTTTTACATGTAGTATCTTTACGACCGTGGAGAACTACACACATTAAAAGATAGAACTATCCACAGTCGTAAAAATACTACACGCAAAACTACTCTTGTGATTTGTGAACAGTAAAACAATAGTAAACTTACACCAAAAATGTAAGTGTACCTTTGTGAATGAGGCCCACCTCTCTTCTCTACAGAACTACTGTTCACTACTCAGTTGTCCCTCTTCTCACAGAAAAACCTACTAACCAGTCACTGCCACATTATTTTCATTTTGTAGCTTTCACCTCACAGGAGTCTGCCATGCAACTGTGGAAAAGGCATCCTGTACTGGCAAGCTCCCATCAGCTTTTTCATCACCTTCCTCATTCCCTGACAGAATCACTTTCAAAGGCCCTTATTGTCATGTGAAAGTGGCACTAAAGTTCACTAAAAATGCACTAGCTATCCTAGATGTCAAATGTGTATTCCCTCACAGCAAGGTTGCCCCCTCTGCCCGGCTGGTAAATGATGCTGGCCTTGCCACAAACATCTCAGTACCAGAAAAACTGCAAACATGAGATGTTCTACCTCAACCCATCACACGCATCTTCTTGTTAATCACTAGTCTGTACCACCAATCTACCCTGCACATTCTAAATATGAATCTTCCTGTACAGCATAGGCCGAAAAGATGATGGTGTGAACATATCACTTTGTGCTGCACAGGGGATTCCTCCTTTAGCGGTTTTCTGACAAATTACCCACACGCAAGAGATAGTCGGGGAAGGGAGATGGGCATGGGAGGACAATGAGCTGAGTTTTCCCCCTTGAAGTGAATTACTAGTTAACACGAGCCCCTATATACTGATAGTGTTATTGTAATTGTAGGCTTAGACTGTGAGCCATCTATCTACTGTAATAGCTAAGTAGTCTATGTGACCCGAGAGAAACCTTTTACGGTTCATGTTTGTTCTGGTTGTGGTTTGATTCTCGGTGGCAATGTCCTTTGCTTTATACTTGATGTCCCATCCCGCTTTAATGTCTCTGTTTTCTTTTTGGATCCTTAATAAAGCACCTCAAAGGCGTCAGTCACAAGATAAGAAAACAAGAATGTCCTAGTTCCTTTACTCATTATAAAAATAGCAATGAACAAAACAAATAGTAATTTAGAAATTGTAAGCAAGCAAAATATCTGAACATTGAGTTGCTAATTAATCCTGTTCTCTGATGTGTACTCTTGTACAGGTAAATATATCTATGAGTTGCTCGTCTCCGATGAGACGTTAAACTCCAAATTCAGTTAGTGCACTTAGAAATCTTGATCCAGCCTTTCAAAATGTTCTGAAATCACAGTGCCCGTGAGCCACAAACTGTATCCTGGTAGTATAAGGACAAGAGCTTTCCTTGGCCTTCTTTCTGTACAGAAAAAATGTAGACTAGTTTGTTGCAGTGTTTTGGACTTTAACTGCATATCTCTTATAGTCTGTTGTTCATGACTTTCAAATGGATGCCCCCCAACGCCAGGAAGACCATCACCTGCGCACTCATCACCAGCAGACTGGACTTCGAAAACGCTCTCAATGCCAGAATCAACAAAAAACTCCTCTGCAAACTCCAGACCGTCCAGAACGCTGCAGCCAGACCTATCCTCGACCACATCACCCAACACCTCCGCGACCTCCACTGGCTCCCCTTCGAAAGAGGAATAACCTTCAAGCTGTGCACACATGCTTACAAAGCCCTCCATAACACCGTACTCCAATACCTCAATGAAAGAATCTCCTTCCACTCCCCCAAGAGAAACCTCTGCTCTGCTGACCTAGCCCTAGCCACGGTCCCCCGCATTCACAGGGCCAGAGTAGATGGCCGATCATTTTCGTACCTCGTAGCCCGACCTGGAACAAACTCCCTTACCGCATCCGACGAAGCTCAACACTGCACCAATTCAGAAAGGACCTCAAGACCTGGCTCTTCGAATGACCTACAAAGCTGCCTACACTCTACTCTGCACCACTCCATCACTCCATGCCACTGCACTCTACTCTGCACTCCTCCACACTATGCCACTTCACATTGTATTCTTTTCTGCAACACTCCAATCTGCTCCACTTCACATGTTGCCTCTCCACTCTACACCACTCTACTCTATGGTAATGCACTCTACCCCACATTACTCTACAATGCACCTCTGCACTCTTCGCCACTGCACTCTAAGCCAATCCACTCTAAGCCAAACCACTCTGATCTACTTTGCAACCACTGCATTCTACAATACTAGCCACTCTATTCTGTGCCACTACACTGTAGACCCTGGACTCTACTCTGCAGTTCTCTACTCTACACAGCTCTACTGCACTCTAAGCCAATATCATCTATACCAAAGCACCTTAGGCCACTACACTGTATGCCAATACACTCTACACCACTCTAATCTACTATGCTCCACTGCATTCTTCGCCACTGCACCACTGTACTCTGCACCACTCTACTGTTTGCCAATGTATTCTATGCCAATGCACTAAATGCCACTGCACTCAATGACACTGCACTTTATGTCACTCTACTCAGCAAAACTGTATTCTCAGGCTCTGAATTAAACACCACACTACTCTGCACTCTATGCCACTATACTCTACACCGCTGCACTGAACTCTACGTCACTCTATTTTGCATCACTCCACTCTACGCCACTCTATTATATTCTACACCACTGCACTCCATGCCACTGCACACTACGCCCCTCTACTCTATGCGATTTACTGTATGTCACTCTGCTCTACAGCTTTGCAGTCTACCCTGCACCGTTCCACTCTACCCTGCAACATTCCACTCTATGCCACTTCCCTCTATTCTGAAACAATCTACCCTACGCCACTGCACTACACGCCAGCCACTTGACTTTGCACCACTCCACACTACGCCACTACAATCTACTCTGCACCATTCTACTCTATATCACTGCACTTTACGCCAATGGACTCTACCCCACTTTACTCAAAGCCAATGCTCTCTACACAGTGGCGGCTGCCAGCTATCAGGAGTGGTGAGGCAGGCAAATCGCTGCTGGGAATACAAAACATACTACACTACAGGAAATATACATAACAAAGAAAAAAGCCACCTACCTGACAGCGCTTCTCACTCGGGACTTGATCTTCCTCTTTCCTGCAGCACAAGACCAGCTGACTTGCGTAACCAGTCACGGCGCTCCTCAGCAGCGCCAGGATTGGATGGAATGTCCTGGCTTGACGCTTCTTCAGACCCTTTAGGCCTGTGCTTGGTCCCCATCCAGCTGCCTAAGACAGCTAGGTGGAGAGTTCAAAGTGCGAATGCCACTTTGTACGGTGCAAGACAGCCGTCCAGCAGTAGAGAACACGCCCCGTATGTCTCTGGGCTTTAAGCAAGCTGACTGCTACAGATCGCACCACTGTAAAAAATTACATTGTAATGAAATCTTTTCATTGCCATTTTATTTATTTCTGCCCAGCGACCAAGTGAAGAAACCACCACTGTCTCTACGCCAATCTACTCTACAGCACTGTACTTTATGCCACTTCACTCTGGTCCACTCTACAACACTCTACTCCACGATACTCCACTCTATGACACTATACTCTATTAAATTTTACTCCACCCTTTGACACTCTATTCACTCTATATCACTACACTATACAACACTCTACTCCATTCTGTGCCACTCTGCAACACCCTACGACGCTCTATGCAACTCCCTCATCACCACTCCATGACACTTTACTCCACTCTACTCTACGACACACTACTCCACTGCTCCACTCTACACTAGTCCACTCTTTGCCACCCCACTCTGACACTCTATACCACTCCACCCTACGCCACTCCACTCTAAAACACTCTTCCCCACTCTATGCCATTCCACTCTCTAACACTACTCCACTCTATGCCACTCCATTCTACGACAATCTACTCCATTTCACATCACTCCACTCTACAACACTCTACTCCGCAACACCCTCTACACCACTCTCCGCCGCTCTATCTCACTCTACAATCCTCTATGCCACTCCACTCTACAACACTCTACTCCACTCAATGCCACTCAACACTACTTCACTCTGCACTCTTCCACTCTATTACACTCAACTTCCTTCACAACATTCCACAACACTGTTCCACACTCTACTCTATGCCCCTCCATGACACTCCACACCACTCAACTCTACACCAATCTACTCCACTTCATGATACTCCACTTGCTCTCCTTTACACCACTAACTTTTAGCCACGTTGGTGTACAACATGGCTAAAACAAATTGGCAAAGCCAATAGCTCTTGTATATGGGAGACCTATTGGCTTTGTCAATGCTTGTTTTATGATAGTGATTGTGAGCTATGTTTAAAAAGGTTCAGCGACCAGGATATCCCTAGCTTCCTGTGACACTGAGAAATGCTACTGATCTCAGATTAAACATCACCCTTCTCAGGGGTCAACCAAAGATGTGCACTGCACCATTTCTCTTGCAATGTGATGACCACAACTTATTAAAAACCAAAAATGTTATTATCTGTAAAAGAAAGTTGTATAAAATTCAGACCAATCAAGTCTATTACTATAATCATGCTATTGTAAAATTACGAAAATTTATATTTTTTTGTATTGATTTTCACATTTACTGTAATTACAAGGAACTGCAGGTGGTCATAATCTTGTGTGATGTGATCTAGTCATATTTAATCATTTAATTATGCATTTTATGACAGGTAACTAAAATGTGTAACTAAACAATGCGGGTGAGTTTCCTTATTACTACTTGTCAGTGCCGGTTCTTGGATTTTCGGGGCCCCGGGCAGAAAGTGAATGTGCAACACCCCTCGAATTTACATAAGTGACACATTTAGGGCTCCGAAAAATACTTAGTACAGACTCCTCCTGAACCGCAGCTACTCCTCTCAGCCACTTATAGGCACCTCTTTTACAGCTCCTATCAGGCTGAAAGTGTGAGAATTGTTGTTTGTGGGCTAAAAGTTAAAACCATGGTGGGGCTAAAGTGCTGGACAAAGGGCCTCCCGCAGTGTCTTTGAACGGGTAGCTGGGTGGGAACCTAATTACAGGGCAAACTTGTAAAATGTGTCTCCTTGCAACTGGGACAAGAGGAGGTTTCTCCCTGCCCTAGGCCCCACCCCACACAATCCCTGAGAGGACCAGGGAGGCCCCCCCCTCCCATGAGCACAATTGCAAGGAGAGGAGACACCTTTATTTCAGTTAGATCGGCAGGCGTACAAGCGGACCAAAGATGTGTTGCACTGGTGCTGGGCCCCATGTTGGTAAGCTGAGTGCGGGTCCTGGGCAGCTGCCCACACTGCCCATGCCTAGTACCGGCCCTGCTACTCGTTATATAAACGCGTCAGTTGAGCGGGGCGTACATCCAATGTAACAGGCGGTCCTGTCAATCACATGTGTCCTCAGTGTGGGATTTTACTTGTGCCCATGTTACTGCTCTCTCTATATGTTGCCTCGACTGTTGTATACTTTTGTTTTGAGATCTTTCAGTTTCCTGGGATTTTTTCTTCATTTCTGGTATTATCAGGCAGCGCCCGGATCAATTCGCCCCATTGTGACTATATAGGATATTTTCTAGGCTCTCTGTTCTGTTCCACATGTAGAATGCTGCTCTCTGCCTCTGTCCACCTCGGCATCCCATTGATCCATTTGTTCATTGATGGAGCCATCTGAGCCCTCCAGGACATTGCTATTGTCCTTCCTGCTAAAAATGAGAGATTGATTAATTGAGTGTGCTATCTCCCACCTCGGTTATTTGTTCAATCATATTCATTATTGTGTGCAGTTCTGTTACTAAGCATTACTACATCAGGTGCCCACAATGTGCCTCCATTTGGGCACATGGAGGGATGCCCCAGATCACAGAAGGGAATATATTATATATTCTCTTTATGCTCACGTATGTTCGGTGGAGGTAACAAAACCGCATATAGTTAAATCTGGCATTTCTTTATATGTCCTAGGAGTATTCTAATATAGAATACAATTCTGATTCATTAAGCACCCTTCCAATATCTGTCTCCCATTTCACTTGTAGATCGGCTAAGGGTGTCCCAAAATGTTTTGCATTGTATTGAATTATAAAACCAGATACTGTACATATTCTGAGGATGTATATTACTAAAATGCAAATATAAATACATATTAAAAAAAGATAGTGATTTATGGAACCAATGAGGTATTGTGAAACTTCATATTTGCAGGAGACAGGTAGGTCCTTGCTACTACACTTTGTTTATCTGCCTGTGCTTGTACCAAGCTTTTTAAATTGCCACACAGATTGTGCCTTCAGCAGTGGAGCCCTTCCTTTTAATACTGTCAAACCTACACACAGACCTGGCTGTGCTTGAGTAAGCTTACCCCATCTTTACACCTACAAGTCAAACATATCTCACTTCTACTTCAAACTTGTATGCGAAATAAAGATATCTGAAATAATACACTCAGTTCAGGACCCGGGGTAATTATTTCGAGAAGATTCTTAATTTAAAATGTTAATGTTAATGTTATCAGAGCTTATATAGCGCACAGCTGCCCCAGCAAAGGGCCGTCCCGGCACTTACAGCATCAGAAAACGGCCTAACCACTACAAAAGGATAGCTCCAACAAAACGAAAGACCAGAAGAGCTAAACTAAGGGGAAAAAGGAAAGTTTTAATGGCTTTTCTAAAGTCCAACAGGCCCTCCAAACTACGTATTTGAACCGGCAGGGAATTCCGTAACTTGGCCGCCAAGCAGCGGAAAGATCACCCCCCCGCTCAACAGCGTTTTACATGGGGAACAATGACCAAGTACTGCCCTAAGGAGCGCAGCTGGCGGGGGGAGTGTGCGGGGTAAGCAAATTACCGAGCAGGCTAGGCGTAGCGAGCTTCAGTATCTTGAAAGAAAGACACAGCGGCTTAAATTGAATCCGCTCCGCCATGCGAAGCCAAAGAATTTTCCAGATGGTGTCAGCAATAGGACAAAACCCAAGGGAGCCCTAGCAAGGTTCTGGCAGCAGCGTTTTGAACTTGCTGCATCCAAATAATTTCAGCCTGATTGGCCCCCAACAGCAGAGAGCTGGCATAGTCCAGTCGGGATAGAATAGTCGACTGGACAATCAACTGGTGTGTCGGTGGTTTGAAAAACTTCAAGAGTGGCTTAAGACTTCGCAGGAGGCCAAAGCACGCACCGGCAACTTTTTTTTGGTATGGATTTGGAAGCTGAGAGAGGAATACATCAAAACCCCCAGGTTCTTAACCACCTCCTTTGGTTCAGGAGTGTTACCCAGGACATTCGGCCACCAGTGCTCACCCCACAAGCTTGTGTTCTTCCCTACTAACAAAACCTTGGTTTTATTAGCATTTAGCTGCAAGTAGTTAGTGGTCATCCATTCAGCCATGGCCGTCAGGCCATCTCTAAACCTGGGCCACCACTAGCCGCGTGTCGTCCGCATATGAGACCATAGTAAGGTCCCACTGCCTGGCGACCGCTGCCAGTGGCTGAACGTACAGGTTAAAAAATTGAGGGATTCAGTGCCAAGCCCTGAGACACCCCTGATCAATGGAGTGGCCCTGAGATAGAAACGGGGGGGGGGGGCAGAGACTCTTAAAGATCTCCAGACAGAAAGGATCTGAACCATTCCAGAGCCAAGTCCATTACACCTGCCTCCTCCAGCCGCTGTAGCAGAACACCATGCGAGACCGTGTCAAAGGCGGCACCAAGATCCAGCAGGATCAGTGCCGGCGTCTGACCGGAGTCGAGGATGGTCCGCAGATTTTCCGTCATGGCCAGGACAGCAGTCTCTGTACTATGGCCGGAGCGGAAGCCATTTTGCGATGAATCCAAGATGTTATTGGAGTGCAAAAAATTGGTTAGTGTGTTGTTAAGATGTGCCTCTGCTATCTTAGCCACCCAGGGAAGGAGAGATATAGACCTGAAGTTATCAGGTTTAGCCAAGTCAAGCGATGGTTTTTTAACAATGGGGGACACCCATGCCTGTTTCCACCTCGCCGGCACCGTTGCTCAGGAGAAAGAGGAGTTAATTATCTGGCAGAGAGGAGCCAGAAAGAACGAAAAAGGCTCCTTAAACTGAGCTGGCTTTAAAGGATCAGCTGGAGAGCCAGATTTAATTTTCCTGATCAGCCGAGTAAGCTCATCTTGTGAAACCTCGGAGATAGCAGTAAGACAGGAACGTGGCAAAGGTCTTGGAGAGATAGAAGTAGGGGGGAGGTCATTGGAGAGAAGGACCTATAGAGAGCACAAACTTTCTCCACAAAGAAGAAGGCCAAATCTTCACATTGCTGTTCAGATGAAATAACGGGCACCAAGTTTTTCCTAGCTCTAAGATCTTTTAAGATCTTAAAAACCCATTTGGCTGGGTTAGGACTAAGCTTGGTCTCGTTAGCATAATAGGCCGCATGAACCTTACAAATGGCTCTATGGTAAGATTTAATCTCGGCCAGATAACATGCTTTTTTCCGGGGGTCATGGTCTTTTCTCCACTCACTCTTTGTTCTTTTGCAGGCCTTCTTTAATGTTATCAAAGAGTCATTGTACCAGGGACTGGTGTCATGAGTACACCCCTTAAACCATCTCGCCGGAATGAGGGAGTCGAGTACCGGGGTAACCCAATCACAAAATACATCATAGCCTTACTCTGCGCTATTAAGAGGTCCCAGAGGATTAGCACCAAGAAGTGCATGAAAATCCTCTAGTCTCAATTTAGCCAAGGGAGTTTAAAGACAGGCCGCTGAATGTTCTTGTTAAGCGGCTCTTAAACTGGGAAGGACATTTCTACCGACAGGTGGTCGGACCAGCCCATAGGAGTAGGCATTGCCACAGTAGCAGACTGAAAGTTAGAGAAAATGGCATCTAACAAATGGCCACCAACATGCGTGGGACCCGGGACCAATTGATTTAGCTGAAACGCAGCCAGATCTGCAATCAAGCTACAGATCGCATTATCTTGCACAAGATCAAAGTGCAGATTCAAATTACCAAAAATGCTAAAATTAGCAGTGCCCACAGCAAGCATATCCACTGCCTCCAAAAGTGCATCTTTAAACTTAGAGGCCGGCCCTGGTGACCGATACACTAGGATCCCCGAAAGGGTTAGATGGATACTCACGGTGATACTAAAACGAGCACACTTGCAACCCTCAACTACTTCATTAATGAAGAGACGAGAGTAACAGGATTTAAAAATCACCTCAATGCCCCCCCTAGTCTCCCTGTTTATCATGCAGACAGGGGCGTAACACAGGCCCCTGCAGCCCCCGCGGTGCGGGGGGCCCTCACCCTCCAGTGGGTCCCGTCTGCACCGCACTTCTGCTGGGGAGCTCTAGATTGAGTCCGGAGGGGGCCCCTTCATGTACCCTGCAGGGGGGCCCCCTCAAGGTTCGTTATGCCACTGCATGCAGATGGAAGAAAACATGAAAAACGTGCAATGAAACATACATGGAAATATGTGCCTCTTGTAAATTTGCCTCAGAGTCTGACTTGTGCATCTTATGGATGCATGTTTGGGAACGCCAGATGGGTACAAGGCTCTGTAGAAACAGAATGACATGGATGTCTGAAGTCAAACCATTAGTGAGACTAAGACTTAGTGAGACCCTCTCAGCTGTACGCAGATAACCATGGCTTTAATGTAGAAATAAATGAAGTAACATACATATATATGTACCATAGGCTTAGACCTTCCAACACTCTGACTTCCGTAACTCTGAGCACGGACTTTGCGTTATATTAAAGATATTGGTGTTGGCAACATTTTGAACCCTCTTAAAAGAAAACTGCCAGAAATAAAGTGCTTAATGTTCAGTTTTGTGCTACTTTCTTTATGGTCTAATGTGTTGCCATGATGTTATTTCCAGTGGCGGCTGCTACAGAATGGGGGTAGTGAGGCGTGGGTGGAGATTTAAAAAAATTAAAAACATCACTTACCTGATTAAGGACGCAGCTTCTGCTCTGTCCACTTCTCTTTCTGGCTTCTACCAGCACACAGGCTCTCCAAAGCCAATCACGAATCTGCTGTCACCAGCATGACAGCAGCATCAGGATTGGTCTTAGAGGCATGTTTGGTCGCTCAGACAGTGCCTGGGAGCCTTGAGTCTGTTCACCACCCGGCTGTGCAACACGGTCAGATAGAGAAATGCTTAGTGCGCCTGACTGTTTGGCCGGCCCAAGACAGCTGGCCAAAATGTCACACGCACTTATGGTGCATACATGTTTCTTCCTCCCTGTGGCCTCAGCCCCACCCAGCCCTAACCTGGCCACGTACTAAAAATAAAATTATATTAATGTTGTGTTATTAATATTTTATTTTTCCTTTTTCCACTGCCTGCTCTGAGAGCAGTGGGGATACACTCCCCCGCCTTAGCGGAGGAACCACCACTGGTTTTTATTAGCCTACTTCTCTGAATGTCCTGAACCAAGGACATTTTTATCAGTTACAGATGTTTATAAAACACAGACAGGCAGATGATACTACTGTTCGGTCTAGCCAGACCATTCCCAACCCTTCCTGACCCATGTCATTTACTTTCCAACGTGGTACGTCAATGTGTGAGCTGGTTCTAGGTTGGGTATCTGCGAGGAGAGAAAGATGTAACTCAGTAAGTTGTATCAGATGAGGTGTCAATGCTGTACTTATGGGTCTGGACTCTATAGGTTGCAACAAGATATGTGTTTGTGGACAACAGTGATTTATAGCTGATGTGTTTGGAGCTACCAGGATGTGTACATTAGGGGACATATGTATAGGAAATGGTGCAGCACAGTGGAAAATTTTGCAGCGCCATGCTGCATCATTTCCAAAACGCAGAGATGCACCATATTTACAAGAATACGACCCACCCCTATTTTTTCCCTGACACTGGTGCTAAAAATAACTGCCTAGCGCCAACACAGACGCCCTTGCGCCATAGTGAAAGGGTGGCTGTGTTGCAGGGAATGATCGTTTATATGCAGGAAGGAGTCCCTTCCTGCGCATAAACAATCACTAATGGTGATCAGCTATGTGTTATGCATTTTGCAGCACACATAGAAGTAGCAAATCGTCATTATTTAATTATTGTTTTTGTACAGGGACACGTTCCTGAAAAAAAAAATCATTAATGGTGTTTTGCTCTTTCTATGTGTGCTGTAGAAGCAAAACCGAGGAGAAATAAAAGTAATTCTACTTGTTGCGCCAACCTAACGCCTGCTACTCAGTGGCGTTAGTTTTTGACGCTGCCTCAAGTTTGTAAATCTGGGCAGTGTCAAAAAGCACTGGAAGTTGTGGTGGAACACCCACAGTAATACCGATTACATGCCCCTTTCACACAGACACCTGTGTGAAAGGGTACGATATTTACAAAGCCCGTTCACTGCTACCCATGAGCTACTTATTTTGTGAGCTAAGCTTGCTCTGCTACGAACATCAAACAGGCACATCAAGGTCGGTTGCATATCACACACCCAGTGTCCCACTGTAGAAGCTGTGCGTGGACTTTGGGCACATACAAGAGATTCTGGACGCAGGGGCCAGGCATTGAGTCAGGCCAGGCATTGAGTCAGACCAGGGATCCACAATGCTCACTGTGCTCGGTATTTGTTGCACTGAGAATATCTTTTGGTATTTTAATGTTTTTGTTCAAGCTTTGTGAAAAAAAAGTTACAAATATATTATTTGTTTCAAAAGTTGTGTATCTAGTCACAGATTGGTAGATACGCTGTCAGATGTTTTGGTACATGAATTTGGAGAGTAAAACTCCTTTTTTGTACTTTTCGGGCAGTAACTATTCTGCCTGCTGCAACACTCTCCCCTGACATCCTCCCTCAGACCAGAGGATGCTACTCTCGCCCCAATTATACCCCTTTGATCATTTTGTTCTGGACGTCTGCTTCTGCGCCTGCCGTACTCAGAAGGCCACACAACACAAATGTGCAGTTCTTGCCAGCCAATCAGATCACCTGGATCCTCAAATCCTCCATGGGTCTGCGCATCCCACAAGGGTGAAGGAAAAAAATATCCCTCTTCTAATTGTAATTTTTTTTCTTCAAATACGTAGGCCACTGAGAATTTGAGGATCCGGATCAACAAATGATCCCCAAATTATCAGTCCAGAAATACACAAAGTAACCCTTTGAATTCCTCCTGACATTTTTTTCTAACACAAATATGTATAAAATTACTGAACCGATTTACACAAAAGCAATAAAATGCATTGCTTTGAAGAAAGTTAAAGTTTTTTTAATCCTTTCTTTAACGCCCTCCGCCTCCTTTATGCACAGGTCTTGTGTCTGTGTGATCTCTAAGCTAAGCCCACAGTGCATGAACTATGCGTTATTCCCCACTGCAGCAAGACACAAATATCCATCACAAAATAAATCTGCAGCAGGCTTTTGTGGTACTACATAGCAAGGGGGCACTCAGTTGTCCACACTATCTTGAGCTATTCTCTGCTCTCAGGGGTGGGACATTAAACCCAGGCTCTGCCTGAATTTGTGCCACTCTAAACAAAAAGTGACATTGCCAAACTTTTCCAAACCCTGGCACCATTCTAGCATGCCATGCTCCTCACGTGACCTACCGCGTTTCACTAGCAAACTACCAGTGGGATGGGGTGTAGCATGTGGCAGTTGCCCTTAGATAACCCTTAAAGAAAGATGGAAACTTGGCTCATGGCCTACATTTTAAAGTTTGCCTTTCTCAATGGTGCCTCCTGTTGGCAGTCGTCAGCGGGGATGGTTTTACTGTTTGATGGATTAAGTCAGCCCTGTTTTCTCCGCATTCACTTCCTGGAATCAATACGCGTTTTTGATAATGCTGCAATTGTGTACATCAGCACCGACCAAACTGGAAACCTGACACACTACAGCATGCTTCCTGCTCACAATACAATGATCCCACAGCTTGCCAGACCTCAAACCTCAATTCCAAGCAAAGATTGGAGCAGCTTGCAGGAGAATTTGTAAATATAAGTGAAACAAGACTATATAGCCTGGTAATTTGTGTTTCCACCGGGATTTGCTATTAACCTGATAGCTGCAGCATTTTACAAGAGAGGAGGAATTTTTGTCTTTGGGGAATTCCACAGATTAGAGCCCATTAGCCTCGGAATTGACTATTTACAAACAATTTGCAGTCAGCCTTTGAAGTCGGCAGCATTTCCAAGCTCTCTTTCAAGATAATGCTATTCCATCCCACGCAAATAGAAAATCTTTCAATATTAGATCAAGGACAAACATATAGCAATATAACAATTGCTCAATCAAAGACATGGGATATTTTTGCAAGCAACGCACGCCATTATCCATCGACAAGCCTTTTTTTACTCAGGTGTTTTATAAAGTGCCAACATGCTGCCTTTTGACAGATTGCAAACATACAAAAATAGAAAAGATAACAAGAGAATTCAAGAAATATCTACAAAGGCACTTTTACCTACACACATATTCTCCTATGCACACCTATTCTTAACCCCTTCCAGGCTGATGACGAGCTCAGCTCGTCACGAGCGTAACCTGCCATGCGCTCATGACGAGCTGAGCTCGTCATGTAATGCGGTAATTTTAAAATTGCCGCGTACAGCGGGAAAAGCCTCCGCATCGATGCGGTTAGGCTTCTTGCTCCCTGTTATTGGACGATTGATGACACAAATGCATACATTCTTCATGTTTCATAATAATCTTAGCGTCAGATGTGGATAGTTCTTGTCACTACATCTGGAGCACGAAATAAAGCAGACTCTGTGGCGAAGATTTGTCAATGGACACCTGGTCAAATTGGTTGAAGGGGAAGCTTAGTTGCCATCGAATGGGTCTGGTTCCTAACCTGGTCAGGTGTGACCATTCCCAGGAATTAGTTACCAGGTCTAGCTAGGGTTGCAAACCAGTATAAGTTTTGATCACTTTATAATCCTTATTGATGTGCTTCTTGAGCTCCTTTATGCGTCTCTCCTTGATCTGTGGACCCATAACGGTAGTTTCTACCCAATCTTTATCAATGCTTGAAACCCCCTTGGGTTACTGAATAATGGGGACCCTCCCGCACTGCATTCACCCCAAACCGGCCCCGATATAAGAAATCCAAGGGATCGTCAACCTAATTCTCAGGAAAGACAATTATTTATTATGTCCTTGTTCAATGCAGCATGTTGACCACACCAAACAGAGCGCCTAATTTGGTACTTCGCAAATCCTGCACCCAGCTCCCCATGAAAAGCATCATTTGGACTGCTGGGAGGTACCGCAAAAAGACATAGCAGGAAACGTTTTCTTCAGCATGGAGGCTGCTCACATCCTTATAACCCCAAATACCCGACCCATAACACAACAATGGAAGACATTACCGGGTACGGATGCCCATAAGTGGGATGATGGGTTGGTGTTCTTTATTCCCTGCCAATTTAAACAAAAAACCTACAGACTGTATTTGCTAATTTGACTTGGGTACATGACTTAGCTCCATCAAAGATCACTCCCAAATAAGAAAAGTGGTGCACCCTTCCCATTGGGCGACCCTTGATTCTAAAAGCCTGGGTCTTCAGATTTTTATGGCCATAGGCCTCAAAAAAAGTTGCTTCACACCCTGGGCAAAATCAACTGTTTTCCACAAATCTGACCGAAGTTGAGGGATCACGATGTGTGTATTAAATGTCATCAGAGTTAGCTAGAATACCGCAGAAAATTTCACATGATTTGTCTTTTCCTACTGCAGAACTCATTCAGCGCAGTGAGGAAATCTGCCATCTCTCTGATGTGTCATGCACTTTCTTTACAAGTTCAAGGACGTCGCATTAAAAATACACCTGTTGCAAGGGCAGTAGCATGCACTCTCCTTAAATTCTCCTCCAATTTTAATTGTTCCTTTTTCTTTATTAATTCCTACTATTTTATTTGTTATGTACATTTGGGGATTCATTCCCCTTAAATCCTGAGGATCCCTGGGGGCCAACTAGCCCACCAGGCACCTCCAGTAAGTGCCACAGGGCTGTGTTGCGGAGAGGTGGTCCGAGGCCACGCCCCTTTCTACGCTTCTCTGCATCTCTGCAACGCATCTATGTGGCGCTTACTGGAGATACCTGGTGGACTAGTTGGACCCCAGGGATCCTCAGATTTCAAGGGGACTTAATCCCCAACTCAAAACATGCCACGGGGCGCGTTTGCACAGTGGTGAAGGCAGAGGGCGGGGCCTGATGTGACAAGTGTTCAAAAGCACTCCGTGGCGCGCTGTAAGTTAGGGGATTAAGTCTCCTTGAATCCTAAGGGTCCCTGGGGGCCAACTAGCCCACCTGGTACCTCCAGTAAGTGCAACAGAGTTGCATTGCAGAGAGTTGTAAAAAGGGGCGTGGCCTCAGACCACCTCTCTGCAACACAGCTTTGTGGCGCTTACTGGAGGTACCTGATGGGCTAGTTGGGCCCCAGGGATCCTCAGGATTCAAGGGGACTTAATCCTCCAACTTAAAACGTGCCACGGGGCGCGTTTGCACACTTGTCACATCAGGCCACGCCCCCTCCCTGCACCACTGTGCAAATGGGCCCTCTGGCACGTTGTAAGTTGGGGGATTAACTCTTCTTGAATCCTGAGGGTCCCTGGGGTCCAACTAGCCCACCAGGTAGCTCCAGTAAGCGCCACAGAGCTGCGTTGCAAAGAGGTGTAAAACGGGGCGTGGCCTTGGACCACCTTTCTGCAAAGCAGCTCTGTGGCGCTTACTGGAGGTACCTGGTGGGCTAGTTGGCCCACAGGGACCCTCAGGATTCAAGGGGAGTTAATCCCCCAACTTACAATGTGCTAGGGGAAGCGTTTGCACGGTAGTGTAGGGAGGGGGCGGGCCTGATATAAGAAGTTAGCAATCCTGCTGTGTGGGACTTACTGGTGGTAATAAAAGGGGTAGTTGGCCCCCAGGTTGACTTTGGGGGTTTACTACTCCTCCTGTTACCTCCAGTAAATCCCACACAATGGGATTGCTAAGAGGTGTTCGAAGGCCACGCTCACCTTTCTCCACCACTCTGCAAACGCAACTGCTATGTTATAGTTAGAAAATAGCATTTAAAAAAACTTTGAAATTTACTAAAAAAAAACATAGGTTTCAGGGAAGTTATAGTTAGAAATTAGCATTTAAAAAACTATTGAAATTCACTGAAAAAACCATAGCTTTCATACACGTTATAGTTAGAAATTCACTGAAAAAAACATAGGTTTCAGGGACGTTATAGTTAGTTGGACATTTCTCTCATGCAAAACCATAGAAATTCCCCTGTTATAGTTAGTTCAGCTAACAATACCTCGCGCAGCCGCAATGCACTGCTGATAATGTCACATATGACATCATTCATAAAATGGTCAGTGACATCACTGATGACATCACTGATGACATCACCCATAAGAAAATCTGATGCACCTCCTCACACTCTAACATAACCTTTGATACACCCACTGTAAAATACAGACTACAATTTTTGGGGAAACATCCTTTACAACGCAACTTTTACCACGCAGTGCCTTTACGACGCAACTTTTACAACGCAAACCATTACAACGCATTGTGCTGGGGGGCGCTCTAGGATAGGGAATAGGTTTAATTTACTATCCAACACCTTCCCTACTATCCACGGGGCCTGGAGTTGGAATAGTAAATTAAACTATTCACTATCCAGCGCCCCAAAGCACTATGCGTTGTAAAGGCATGCGTTGTAAAAACAGCGCTGTAAAGGCATGCATGGTAAAAGCATGCGTTGTAATGTCATACATCCCGATTTTTGAAACCATCGACACACCAATACCAGTTACTACATACGCACATCCTCTCATTCACCCATACAATCACTCAAACATGCAGGCCCTCATCAATACAATACTATCATAAGCACTCATACACCTATACAGACACTCACACACCACCACTCATCCAGTGTTACTCACACACCTAGTCAGTCATGCAAAGAAACAATCACACTTCCATTTACTGACCTATACGGTTATGCACACACCACATCACTTATTCAAACAGAAACAAATGTATACTTACTCTCTTATACAATCACTGATACAAGTACATACTCATCCATACAGCCACTCTCACAATCACTGACTCTCACGTATAGTCATTTATATACTTCAACTCTCACATACACTGCCTTTCACATATGTAGTTACTTGGACATGTATCATTGAAACATCCATTCACTCATCAACACACCCATACACACACTCACCTTCTCATACAGCTGTTTCCACATGCACTCTTGAACCCATACACACAGTGAATCAACCACTCAAACATCTATGCACAGAGTCACACACCTCCCACCAACCCACACACACACTCAGGCACCCATACAAATACTCAGGCAACCAATCAATAACCCATATAGACACTCATGTAGCTACTGGCCAACCCATGCAGAAGCTTATACACCCACTCATTCTTCAATACACTTTGGCATATATATAATACATATTTAAACTTTAAAGGAAAACACAGTCACTGGATGATGTCATCAGTGATGTCATTTGACATGTCATCAGTGATGTCATCAGTGGTGTCACTGACCATGTCATGAATGATGTAATATGTGACGTCATCAGCAGTGCATTGCGGGTGTGCGAGTTATAGTAAGCTTAACTAACTATAACAGGGGAATTTCTATGGTTTTGTATGAGAGAAATGTCGAACAAACTGCAACGTCCCTGAAACCTATGTTTTTTTCATTTAATATATATATATGTATGTAACTGGCTCATACGTCCTTTTCCAAATAAACTTCCAAACAAGTCTTGCCTCCAGCATACTGTGCGCAATCCTGGAATTTTCCCTCACACAGAGATGAAGAAATCAATCGAGGAAACGTTTCCAGTCACAGGTCACGTGCTGGTGCCCAGACCGCGCTATAGCGTTAGGGCTTTGTGCCGCTCACACTGCCTCTCTAATTGTATTATGTTTGTGAGTTACGCTCTTCCTGGGCCCCGACCTACCCTAGACAAACGTCGCATTTGTTCTGCCCATTCCCATGACCCGGCCATTCAGCGGCAGGCAGCCAGCATACTGTAAATTATCCGGCACACAATGGGCGCCTCCATGACATAGCGCTTTGAGCAATCTCCTCTCGCAAGCAGCGCGATGGCTGCGAGTTAAGTGTTGAAAAATTCCTTTTCGCATGAGGGCAGTTTCTTGCCGAGGGAGAGACACTGAGCAGGGCCCCCCTAGGAGTGAAGGAATGAATGTGTGTGAATTCTTGTCCATGGTTTGCTGGATTGAAGCAAAGCCAAGGCAGAACAAAAGACACGTCTGCTCGTGTTCACCATTAATATGGCGCACACCACAGCCTGACTTGTCACTAGGCACTGGAATAATAGGTCAAATTATCACCCAATTCATTGGTACTCTTTTCAACAACTGAGAAGATGAAAAGCTGAGTTAAGTCCGGCAAGAAGTTGAAGCTGTGTGCACACGTTTCTAACAGCTCTTCACAGCAGATTTTCAGTGCACTGGAGTTCCCCAAATGTATTGACGTCATTGGAGGGAGTTATCATGCAAATGAATGTGGCGTTAACACTGTGGCACATTCTTCTTGCAGCAACAGTTTCGAGAAACAACCTCGCCTTTAAAGATTCTCTGTAACCCTCACTAGAAGTTTTAAAAATATTGCATGTCCTGAAATCCGGTCCAGGGCAATGCCGCTGACATCTGCAAGCCTGTGAGCCGTCCGAATCCACATGGCTCAAGAGTGCCAATGCACTCAAGAGCAGTGGGCACACACCAATGTCTCGATGCATGGAAAGAAGCCTAAAAATGCCAGTACAGGTTCAGCTTATGGCCAGCCTCGCCCTATAGAACCACATTTTCAAACAGGACCTGCAGGCTCTAAAAACGTTTTAGAAACAAAGAAAGGACCCAACCGTCACATTTAAAGTGCTGTATTGATTTTAACAGACTAAGGGCATTCGCTGAATTGAATGGTCTTAAGTATTTATTAACTTTTCTTTTAACCGCATCGCTGCGGTGGCTATTCTGCCGCAGCACTAAGGGGGCGGGGAAGCCGCGCGGCGGCCGCATGCTGCTGACGGAACCGCTCCGTCATCAGCCGCGGTTGGGCTCTGCTCATGACGGAGCGGTTCCGTCATGGCCCCGCCCGCTCAATAGAACGCGCCGCGCAAGCGCGGCGGTCGGGCCATGACGGAACCGCTCCGTCATCAGCACAGCCCAACCGCAGCTGATGACGGAGCAGTTCCGTCATCAGCATGGAAAGGGTTAAGACTTTTTTCTGCAAATTCATTTCATCTGTGAAACATGTCAATCCATAAGACACACCAAGCTTAGCATTTCTCTTCGCAAATGTGCGGCTGGATTGATCTTCTGTTCTTTTGATGAATAAGATGTTCAAACTGCACATATGTGAAATAAGTCTGGAATTGGGACTGTGGGATAAAACACACCAATAGGCCACTTTTAAAGCCCTTCGACGCCTCATCAGGGGTAGTGAGTGATATATAAATACAATTACAGTTACAATTTCAATCAGTGCTGGTTTCCTCGTGGGGAATGTTTGCCACCCTCTTCTTTTCAAATTCAGCATTACACAAAATTAAATAACTACCGTGAATGTCTCTTTATCTGATAATGTCAGTGAACATCAGACAAAGTAAGTGTAGAAGAAAAGGAATCGAAGCGCTAGACCTCTCTTTAGTTATTTAATTACCAGTTGAGTTTGCGTTCAGGGGGTTGCTTCCTTTCTCAGTGTTTGCTTATTCTGGAAGGAGGCACCCTGATATCACAGATAAAGACCAATAAATTAATACAAGACAGCAATGATGTCATTTTCTTATTACATGTTTGTTGTGATGTCAAAACTAGAATGCAAAGTCAAGCAACTTAGATATAGGGATTTGTATGGGGTTTTGTACAAGAATTGCAGATTCCTAATTATTTTAGTAGGGTAAAAGAAAAAAGATACCCCCCCCCCCCCACTAAAGTGAGCATGAGAAATAACATAGAAGTGTATGCTGAAAAAAAACCTCTCAAGCATCACAGATTTTTCAACTTTTTGCAGTGGTTAATTTTTGACTTTTGTAGGTTTGGCCTAGAGTGAACACTCACTGGCTTGTCTGCTTTGTGTTTTCCAAGAAAAGTCATAATAAAAAGATATACATATTTACACAGTCAATGTTTTTTAATCAGCCTTCCTTATCCTTTGTGCTTTTCAAGTACCATTTCCATTTTACTTTGGCCCACCACAGCATGCAGAATTGGTTCTCTTCACTATGGTGACGGCATCTTGCCTACGTACATCCTCCTAAAAGTTGTCCACTTGAGTGCCGGAACTGGTCGGCTAATTTATGCTTGTATTTCTGTTCACATTTCATGTTTTATATTTATGTTTGAGAGAGGCCATTTTTTATTTTTTTGCAAACATACGCATGACTCTTTTAAACAGCGACATGGTGTACTTCTTTTTTATTTGCCACTTTTAATACTTGTCAAGGCCAGACCTATTGACTTTGCCACTGCTAATTTTACTTGTAATAATACTTCAATTACTAAATAAAAGTTATTCTTGTGTTTTAATTCTAGTTGAATCCTTTCTACACACAACATCAGAGACATATGCTGTATGTGAATAATAACTGGGAATTTGTATCTTCCCACTGCATTATATAACTCAAAATATCATGGAAGGATGCTGGGAAATGATCTTAGCGACGTATCATCAACTGAGTAAGAGACTCAGGGCCAGATGTACAAAGCTTTATTCTGCTTTCAAGTGGCCTGATTCACAGAATCGGGCTGTTTGCGACCTAAAGAAGCATTTTTGAATGTACAAAAGACTATTTGCGATTCGGTCAGCTATTAAAGAATCGCAAATTGTGTTTGCGAGTCGCTATTAAGGAAAGTGTGTGCCAAGGGTGTCCCTTCCTAAAAGTGATTTGCAGGGACATTTATGAATGCGGTTGCAAAACGTTCATACTTTACCGACTCCGTGAAGGAGGTGGTAACCCATTCGCGGGCGGGAAGGGGTCTCCAATGGACCCCTTCTCTTTTGTGAATGTGTGCGCCGACATTTTTCAAGAGCAGGCAGTGGTCCCATATGTACCTTAAGCTATTCTACTGAAATGCAGTGGACCCAGTGCATCTTTCAAGAGTTAAAGATAAGGAAAATGCACTCCCTGAAATGGTGAGTGTAGGAAGGTGGATACCTGACAATGGTTACCCCAGATTTTTTGCCTTGTGTTTAGCTGGTTTTCGACTTAGTTGGCCTGGGATCCTGCTAATCAGGGCCCCAGGCTATCTGCTCTCTCTCTAAAATGGACTCCGTGTACCTTAGATACATACCTAATTGGATATTTGGTCACTCTTGTGAGTCCCTATACAGTGTACTATAGATACCCAGGGCATAGGTGCACCCAAGGCCTACCAGGGGCTGCAGCATATCTTTTGCCACCCCTGGCCGACCATCCAAACTGACACCACTGGCTGATCACTCAGCTGGGGCAAGGTCGTGTAATCACCCCTTGCTTAGGTGTAGTATTCCTATACCTACCATTATATATAGACACATATGCACCTATAAGTCATTCCTATGGCAGGCCTTAACACTCCTGAAGGCAGAGTGCTTGGTTTTATGTGAGATGGTGCTGTAGCAGGAGCTGAGCCTGTCTGCAGCTTTCGGAACCATGTCCTTATAGCTGTTCTATGATATAGCCATACCATATACTCCTAAGTGCATTATAATCCTCGCGGTTATTGCTAACTTTGGTTTGGCTTTATCAAAACATGTCGTGTAAGGTGTCATACACGTTGGAATACTACCCCTTCGCCAGTTATGGCGACGGGGATAGCATTCCACCCTTCTAGAGGGAGAAGACATGTTGTTCCTACTAATCCCGGATAAAGTTAACCAGAGCCTCAGCATCACAAAATGGATGCTGCTGCCACAGACACAAGTCTGACCTCCTGCTGCTGGGAGTCCTTCCAGTGAGGGAGGCTTGGACAATAGGTTTCCTGTCTTGGGAGGTGCTAGCACCACCCCAGACAGGCTAAAGTGTATTGGGGCCGGGAGGGCTGAATGAAAGGAGACACTGCTTGGGGCACACAAGGTGTCCCATGCATAGTCCAGTACAAACCGGTGCTGGGGCACTCCAGCCCCAGCTCTGGTGTGAAACTGGACAAAGGGAAAGGGGTGTAACCACCCCCTTCCTGGGTCCCACCCATAAGAGGGACCTAGCAGGTAATCCAGCCCCTAAATTTGGTATATAGGAAGGAGCTGAGTCCCAAGACTTTAGATTTTATCCTGACTGAAACTTGAAATGAAACTCTGGACCTTCGACATTCTACTCGACATAGAAGACTGAAGAATCTCCCTTGTGGTCAAGGAGTGACCACCCTGTGCAAGCAGGCACCATCAAGCGATCAACGGTTTGCTTTGTCGACGCTCCCGCCGGAGCCCGAGCACAGAGCCTGACAAGACCCGGACTTCCAGACTTCCAATAGTCCAATCCACAGTCACAGCAGAGCTGAGACCCGTGGAGGCGACGAGAGACGTGGGACCGGCCATCTTGGAAAGCCAGCGAATTGCTTTCCGTGCAACTTCTGAGGCACCCTTGAAGTTGTGCATTGGGGATTGAGAAGCCCCAGCCCCGAGCACCAACTGCATCGAAGATCAGCCCTCCACACTCCACGAGTTCTGCGTGTGTCCCTTCTGCATTTTCCTGCTCAACGCGTCTGTCCGGTCACTTGCCCATTGGCTAGTGGCCTCTGTGACGATGAACCCTTTGATTTACACCACTGTTCTGGTTGCTCCAGACTGGCCCCTGCTTCCCTGAAAAGGAGAAGCCCATCAGACCTTGCTGGTCTGATCAAAAAGCCATTGTTGATTCCTGCGTGGGTTGCCTTTGCCAAGGCTTGTTGACTCCAATCCGGAAGTCGACACCGCCGACAGCGAGAGCCTTTGTGGGACAGTCCGTATCCAGCTCCTAGTCATCGTTGACACCTCCTGGTCCACGTGGCTGCAGAGACAAGCTTCATGACATCACCTGATTGCTTCGCGACATCGCCTGGTTCCTTCCTGGTCACTGGCTAGCGACCCAGACTCTGTCCCCTCTGCTTTCAGGTACTCTTCATCCTCGATCCGCCCTTGGATCCAACCGGACACTTCTCTCCTGGTTGCCTGCAGCATCTTTCTCCAAGGCTCCATAGGAATCAGCGACGAAACCCGACACACTTTGACACCTATGCACCCGCTTCCTGTGGGTGAGGCAACGTGAGTATTTCCGTACTCCTGTGGGTATGGACTATCCTAGTGTCCTAGTTTCAAGTAGCTTTTCCGTAGTCCATCCGGAAGTGTCCTAAAAGAACTTGTTTCCAATTCTTTTGTTCCCATTCTAACTCTATGGTGACTTGCGTGCGTGTAAAGACACTGCATGCGCATCCCGTGGGCCTCCTGCTCCCTAACCTTTGGTAGTACAGCGTAGCCCCAGCGATTCTCCAGGCCCTAGGCCTTTCCTTTGTTTGTGACGTGGTTCTTATACCACTATTTTAGTATATGGTTCGAAGTGCCCCTAGGGCATTACTGTATTTTGTGCAACTTATTGTATTATAATTGAGTATCTTGTTATGTGCTTGTGCCTCTGACCTCATAAAGAGTTCAGAGGATTGTGTTACAAATAAATACATACATATTTTGATATACAACCTGTGTGCTGTCCTTTCACTTGGTATTAAAAGGGTTACATATGGTTAAACAGCTGGCTTCACATGCCCTCTTGAGTTAAGCCTAAGACTGCTTTGTCCATGCTACCACTAGGAGGGCTGGTCTATAAGGTTCACTTTACAACCATCACCATAAGGGTTGTTTGGACTGGTGCAAGGTGCTCACTAAAATAGTGAACATCATATACAAGGCCAACTTCTCACAGTGAGATAGAGTTATCAAAATTTAAATGAGAGACTGACCTGTAAGGTAGTTCATATTAAGATAAAGGGCATCACTGGGGTGATCAAAGGGCATCTCTGGCCCCACCAACCTCCATTACGCCAGGGGACTCCATCACTTAACGCTCCTTGCGCCAGTCGGCACACCTGCAGCACATTCCTGAAGGGGGTGTGGCCAACCGCACCAGTGCTCATAGTGCTCTCTGCAGCCCTCAGGTCCTGCTCCTCCACGTGGGTGGAAGAGCGTCGCCCCACTGCTTTCTCGCAGTGTGAGAAGCAGAAACATAAAATGGTCTTATGAATACCATTCTATGTTTCTGCTTCTTGCACTGCGAGAAAGCAGAAGGGTTTGGTTGGCGGCGGGCAGGTGGACAGTCCTGCTCCAGGCAGGGGAGGCGTGGCTTGCGCACTATTGTGGGCGCTGTCTGTTTCGTCAGCCCCAGGGCCGACCAAAAAGTAAAGTAAAGTCCACATTTGTAAAGCGCACAATCACCCGTAAGGGTCTCTAGGCGCTGGGGGCCGTCGGGAAGATTAAGCGAGCTATTGCCCAGAGTCACATGGTGCTGGGCTAACCTGCCGCCGGAGCCGGGGATCGAACCGTGGTCCCCAGATTCCAGCGTCAGTTGCCCTGGCCGCGGCGCCACACCTCTCCCCTAACCAGTCATACGCACTCTCCTGTTTTCTCCATGTAGGCTGCATGCTGCCTAAATGTAGAAAACAGCTTCCCCATGGACGCCTGTGTGGTCGGCGTCCCAGACAATCACAACACTGCCATTACAGCATTGTGATTGGCTTAGGGGAGGAGAGGGAGGCTGCCTGCTTCCTGTGAGGAGCAGAGAGAGGAGACTCAACACTAGACCGGAGGCGAAAGGAAGTACATTTTTGTTTTTAAATTAACCCCCCTCCTTGCGTGGCCACTCTGCCCCCCCCCACCCAACCCCGGCTCAATCCCCCCACTCCAACATCTGTGAATCATGCCAAACCCTGACTGGCAGTACCGCAGCACAGGCGTTTCTTGTGACAGCAAAGGGCATCTATGGGCCTAATGGACCATAACTACGCCAGAGGACTCCAACCCCCAAAGCTCTTTGCGCCAGGAGATGCACCTGCAACACATTCCTGAAGGGTGCATGGCCAGCACTCTTTGCAGGACGCGCATAGGGCAGGCCTGTCCATGCCTGTTGAAGCCCGGTGGAGGCTGGGCTGGGCCTACCCTTTTGGCTGGGTGCACGGGTGGAGCCAGTGTCTGCTGTTCAGTAGTTTCATCTAATTTTTCCAACGTGGATATCAGTGTGTGGCCGTGGTACCCTGTCAGCTTGAGGGGCACTGACAGAGACTGTGCTTCCACCCCTTTCAGCCTTTTCCAGTATGCCAGCAGTAGTTTTCTTCCTATAGGAGTCTTGCATTTTCCTCATTTATATTGCTAATGCTCGTGCTGCTTGGGCTTGATTGTCTATATTTCATGAGCCAGTATAAAGAACGTTTTTTTAAGTAGTTTCTTTTCTCCAAGTTCCCTGGTATTCTTCTCCTCTCAATTTCTCTGTTTGAGTGAGGAGAGAGAAGGGAGCTTTTGAGAGGCTGCTTAATCAATCTTGTCCACTCAGAGCAGGGGGCTCATTCAGTAGAAACGCTCACGAGCCAAACCCTGGGTAATTGGACTGTAGATTTGTCAAGTCGGACATTTGCTATGGGGAAACACAAAATTCCTGCTGGCGTTTCTAAGACCTCCACCAGCACAATAACCACCATGGATGCCTCTTTGCAATGTGCAGTGGATATCATAGATAAAGAGATCAAACTGGCCTCTCGCCGAACATCTCCTTCCCCTTCTTCTTCCTTGCCTCTCAATTCACCTGGCGTGTCCATACCGGCTCCTCTAGAATCGGGTCCCAGACTGTAATAACACCAGCCATGTTGGATAGTGGGTGGGAGAGTTTCATATTAGTATCTCCCACTTTGGAACCTTCCCCGTCTGTGAGGTCCTGAAACCCTGGCAATTTGCCCGAACTTGTCACTCTGGAAGAACTGGATAAGGACCCTAGAGTGACAGGAAAGTGGAAGAGTTTGGAGGTCAGCGGTAAATCCAAGCGACCAAGGGTCAACATAGATCAGCTACATAGGGATAACGGCCTTCCTTTGATGGAGAAGGTTAATAGGGAAATCTTAATTAACTCCCTCCGTGATACCATAAAAGCAGCCCTGGACACCAAACTGGAGCCTATATGTAAGCGCCTAGCAGCAATAGAAGCAGAATTCTCCAAATGAAACCAGTTGACGCCTTCCATAGGAGCTCCTTCCCCATACCCTGTTTTGACTTGTCCCTTTTCTGTTACTATGCTGCAGCCCCCACAGAATGCAGTAGAGGCAATGGACATGGAGTCAGCAAGGGTTCAAGGTATCGCTGTCCCTGCCGGTCTCGTGCTCGTCAGACAGGGAACAAGCCAACTCTCCCAACACCAACAGGGTCAGGAGTGGACAGAGGGGGCTGTGCTCAGAAGTTAGATCCAACGCAAGTTGATAAAGTTAATGAATCTAGCTCTTGAAAAAAACGTACAATGGCTAACGACCAACTTCCTTAAGCTAAATTCACAAAAAATTTAATTTCTTTTAATCTCCCCCCCCAATAAAACACAAGAAATAAAGGAATGGACCAAAACGATCACTGCTCTGAATTGCACACCAACGTTGGTGGACTCCACAATATCACTTGGGATCACATTGGATAAGAACCTTAACATGCAAGCTCACATTAACTTGATGGCCAAAAATGTCCGCTTTCACATCAACTATCTCAGAAAAATGAAGCCATTTATCGAGATCCCTGACCTCAAAACGGCAGTGCAGGCCTTAGTCATCTCAAGGCTAGAGTACGGTTGCTCCACCCTCTCTGGTCTTCCCAAAATCTCTACCGCGCCCCTAAAAGCCTGTCTCAACGCCGCAGCAAGACTCATTACAGGATCAAGGAAATTTGACCACATTTCACCACACCTGAAGGCACTCAACTGGCTACCCTATGAAGCTCGTATTCACTTAAAGATTGCTTGCATTACTCACAAGGCGCTACACCACAACACCCCGCAGTTCCTAGCCCAAAAACGTACACTATCTGGGAGAAACAGACACTCTAGGAGCACAGACAATCTTCTCCTGAAACCCGCAAGGTTCAACAAGACTAAAACTTCCAACAGAGCATTTTCGGGAGCGGTGCCAAGAATTTGGAACTCTCTTCCGCCATCCATCAGAAAAATCGCCTCGACGCCCCTCTTCAAAAAGGAAGCAAAATCATTCCTGATGAGCAAAGTCCTAGGATAATATCCGCAGAAACACCAGGCCAGCTTCAACTTCTATTCATTTATCCTACTCCTCCTCCTTTGATATTTCGAGGATATGACTTGCACAAGCTTGAACTGACTCTCTATTGCAGAACTGCTCCCTACCCTACCTTTATCCACCGAACTTTATTATGTTTTGATATCCTGTCATTTTGCGCTTGTTTTGTTTGTGTTGCTGTTACCAATTGTGCTTTTATTCCCTTACGCACTATGTATAAGCGCTCTGTTACCCTACATTGGGTCTGGTTCGCGCTATAGAAAACTAAAAAAAAAAAATGACTCTTAACCTACTCCCAGGTGCTACGCCCTATGTTGTAGTTTTGGGTTACGTGCCTTCCCTCCCGAGGGACACCTCAGAGAGCTTCTATCAATTGAAGAACAAAGTAGTGCATCCGTTGGGCTTGAGACTGTGTTGAAGGCCACATCGACATGGTACGCCGAGTAAGCTGGCTAGGTAATGCAGAGAAAACCCTTGAGGGGGACTGTATAGTTATACATTTTTCATAGACCACATGTTGCAGGGAGAATTTTAGCATCTATCAGGCGTCTCTCCCCAGCAGTCCCACAACTTCCATCCAGGCCCTCCTCTTGGTTTTTTTTTTATAGAGCACCGGTCCATACCTTACAATTCAACTTGTGGCAAGCTATGAAACATCAAGTCCTGGCAGGGGCTGGTCAGTACGTGGCTCCGCCTGGGATGGATCTAGCTAACATATTTGCCCCTGTGTCCAGCCTGGATGGTTATGATTGACTGGCCGGGGATGCTCATACAGAGGGAGTGGTGATGGACCCTCCATCTCTGTGTATCAATACCCTATTGGATCCTAACATCAAGGCGTGCAAATTCATTAGTAGGAACATTGCTGGTCTGGTGGGCAGGTTCAAGGACAAAAAGTGCCTGACCTTTGTCAAAGGGTTCGCAGTGTTCTGTCTTCAGGAGACCCGGACCATTGAGAACTTATTTTCGAGAGAGTTATAAGACCTTTTTCCTCCCTGCGTCTGAGTCAATGGCTGGCTGACCTAAGGAGGGGCTGATTATTTTTGTTACTCTGACAATAGGAGGGCGGTTTAAGGTGTTATCTGCCGGAGTTCCTACTTTTCAGGCTTTATTATTTTCTAGCGTGGGCCCAATCGAGTTGTTACTGTTGAATTTTTAGTATGCGAAATCCGCCTCTCAAGATGTCTGTAACATTAAAACTCTAGGTACATTCTTGAGAAATTTGAAAGGCCCCAAAGTGGCCAGGGCGAATATTATGGTTGCCGGTGATTTTAATATTCATTTGTGTTGAGACCCGAGGTCATAAAGGGTTCATACCTCAGCCTGCTTTCTAAAGTGAACAAGTTGTTTTCATATTAAAAGAGGAGTACAACAGAGTTGTATCTTGGCCCCATTTGTGCTTAATCTGTAAATTAACAAACTGGATCAACCCTGGTTGTTACAAAAGCAGATTGTCCGCAAGTGAGGTTCTGCTGTCTGCTGGTGTTAGTATACGTTGATGATGCGGTTCTCATGCCCAAAACTGCCAGGGGCTTGCAGTTTCTGTTGAACTCCTTTGCTAACTTTATGGAAAAGTTGGACCTAGCAGTTAATAGGAAAAAAATCTTTTGTGATGGTTGTGAGTTCTCGTTCCACTAAATCGTCTAAATTCAATCTTGGACCATGTGTCCTCTAAAAGACTAAGGTGTTCTCACACCTTGGCTTGCTGTTTGATTCTGCAATGAGCTGGCACCCCCTTATTGTAGGAAGTAGGAGTATTTCTCTTTTGTCTTTCCTTTTGCCTCAAGGTAGGCTAGTAGACCCGGGAAACATCCATTACAACGCAGTCATTACATCGCACTGCTTTTACAACGTACTGTTGCAACACAGCTGCCTTAACATCGCATGCCATTACAATGCATGCATTACAACACATGTCACTACAAAGCATGCCATTACAATTCATATCATTACAACGCATGCCATTACAACGCATTATAAGGTAAGTCATGGTGTTTTTTTGTTTTAGGGTGGGTATGGGTTTTGGGGTAGATGGGGAATAGTAATTTTTATCCCTAGGCTAACCAACACTTTCCCTACTGTTGCACTCACTGGAGTTGGAATAGTAATTTTTACCCCTACACTATCCCACACTTACCCTACTGTTGCACTCACTGGAGTGGCAATTGTAATTTTTACCCCTACACTATCCAACACTTAACCTACTGTTACCCTAAAAGTATTATGCGTTGTAATGGTATGCGTTGTAATAGAATGCATTGTAATGGTAGTTTTTTAAAATGCAATGTAATGGCATGCGTTGTAAAATCATGCGATGTAATTGTAGTAGTGATGTAAAATCCGCGTTGTAAAAGCATGCGTTGTAAATGTTTGCGTTGTAACTACATATATTCAGTAGACCCACCGGGGCCTTACTGCAGATTTACAGCACCAAAAGTACCTCCAAAGTGGTCTACAGGAAGAAAATTTGGGGATATGTTAAACAGGCTGAGTTGCAGACAGTAGAAAATGATTGTTTGAGACTTCTCCGGTGTGTCCCGCAAAGCGCCCCTACATTCTTGGTGCATGAAGAATTGGGTTTGGTTTACATAACTGATGGCACAGCCTTTTGCACTCTTTCTCTGTGGCTGGATATATGGTTATGGCCTGGGATTAAACTAAGTAAGGAGATTTTAAAAGACTGTATGTCCCTTGATTACTCACTTGAAATCCCATGGGTGACTTAAGTACATCCGGGACTCCCTTTAGAGTTTAGACAGGTGAGACTTATTTAGTTCCACAGAAGTGATACGTAAAGCAAACTGCACATGGGTGAAAGAACACTTCTTTAGACTGAAGTTTATCGCTAGAGAATAGACTGCCCTAGCGAAGCCCAGTGCCAGATGATATATTATCTTGAAAACTGTGCCAACCACAGTGTCATATCTCCTCTTTCTTCAAAGTAGGCACAATCACTTTTTTTGCTGGATTTATTACCCTTTCTGCTTTTTAATACCCACGGCAAGAATAGGGGTCACAAACTTACATCCTGCGGCTGCAACAATTGCTCTCTGTAGGACATCCTGCATTTTGCCACGTTTTACAATTTTTCTGTGATGCCCCAGAAGGCGTTTATCATTCTTTCTCTTAAAGGGGCACATTTTTCTCAAGTTCGACTGGCCCTTATGTATCTGCCTTGCTCCTGGGAGATATCATTTTTAACATACTCAGGGGCATATTAGCAAGAACCTTGTTAAAATTATCGCCGCTAAATCGGCGATAATGGGCTTGCTAATATGCGTTATAGAATTCCAATAGAAGCCCTGGTTAGATGTCCTGCACATCTAACCTGGTCTTCTATTGGAATTCAATAACGCATATTAGCAAGCCCATTATCGCCAGGAAACTGCCGCTAAAACTGCAATAATTTTAACAAGGTTCTTGCTAATATGCCCCTCAGTTTTCTGAAAGTTGCTGTAAGGTTGAGAAATAGCTGTGACTAGGCACCCTATGAGAACTGCGGTGCTCATCCCTATGCAATATGGGTAGTGAGACAAAATATCGAAATTAAAATATCGATGTACAATAATATCGATGTTTTAATTTCTATGGTATAGAATATCGATGTGCAAAATATCGACAGACAGAATATCGTTTTTTAAGGTATGTATGTTACTAATATCGAAATTTACTAATATCGAAATTTTGTTTAGTGTTATGTATTTTAATATGTTGTTTATATGTTTGTTAAATATGTTTTGTAATGTATGTTTGAAAATTTGTAATTTTGTTTACATTTTGCGTTTTAGTATCAGAGCGGGTTATGGGTTTATAGGGGAATAGGGTGGGAATTAATTTAATAATAATTAATTAATTAATATATTTTTGTGAATATTTTTAATTAATAATTAATTGGTAATTAATTAATATTAATTAGTTAATTACATTAATTAGAGTTAATGTGCTAATATATTTAATTTTGTGTTATTGTTAATTAATAATTAATTGGTAATTAAATAATATTAATTAGTTAATTAAATTAATTAGAGTTAATGTGCTAATATATTTAATTTTTTGTTATTGTTAATTAATTAATTGGTAATTAAATAATATTAAATAATATTAATTAGTTAATTAAATTAATTAGAGTTAATGTGCTAATATATTTAATTTTTTGTTATTGTTAATTAATAATTAATTGGTAATTAAATAATATTAATTATTTAATTAAATTAGTTAGAGTTAATATGCTAATATATTTAATTTTTTGTTATTGTTAATTAATAATTAATTGGTAATTAATAATTATTAAGTGATTAAATGATTTGATTTATTTATGTGTAGTGGGTTGTGTGTTTATAGGGGAATAGGGTGTGATATAATTAAATGTAATTAATTAAAGAGATTGTATTTATTTATTGGTATTTATTGTTAATTAATTGTTAATTAAAATGTATATTAATTGTGTTTTTTTGTATGTGTAGTGTTTTGTGTGTTAAAGGGGGAGTAGTGTGGGAAGTAATTTTTACCCCCATGCTATCCAATGCTTTTCCTACTGTTGCACCCTCTGGAGTGGGAATAGTAATTTAAACCCATACGCTATCCAACGCTTTCCCTACTGTTGCACCTTCTGGAGTGGGAATAGTAATTTAAACCCCTACGCTGTCCAACGCTTTCCCTACTGTTGCACTCTCTGGAGTGGGAAGGAGTAGTTTCTGTCCTGTAACTCCAGTTCTGTAGTAGGGGTATCTCTGTTATAGTCATAATCTAGTGAATAGTCCCGCCCATGTGCGTGGACCCCGGAGCAATTAAAAATAATCTCTTACAGTGTCGAAAAATGCAGAACTGCACAGACACTTAAGAGAGAATTTAAAGACTGATAATGCAGCCTAAAAAAGCTACACTGTCCAGTACTTCAACTAGAAATCCCACCACAAAATCCACAAAAACAGCAAAGCCTGTACAGATTTCCCTTGCTTTCACAGAAAAATCCCTCAGGAATGATAGAGAGAAGAACCTGGACAGACAAGCCCCATAGGCTGCCATTACGTGGCTCAGAACAGGATACTGTGCCTTTAAGAGAACTTTCCAGAACTTCACAGTATCCCAGAATGCCCTGCAGGTCCCAGTAACTTTCAGTTCTTTTTGAAGGCGTAACACGCCAGACCTGTAGCATTCCTTACATGAATATCTCTCTCCACCGGGGAGGAGAGCGGGCGCTTATGACTATAACAGAGATACCCCTACTACAGAAGTGGAGTTACAGGACAGAAACTACTCCTTCTGTAGTAGTGGATCTCTGTGTATAGTCATAATCTAGTGAATAGAATGGCAAGCCCATCCCCACACCAAGCGGCGGTGGAGAAAAAAGAAATTACGCCACTATTGTGCGAACAGATTCCGCAGCGAAGCCTGCCCAACCTGAGCGTCTGCCCTGGCATCAGCGTCCAGGCAGTAATGCTTAGCAAAGGTATGGACCGACTTCCAAGTGGCCGCCTTGCAGATCTCTGCAATGGGAACATTACGAAGCAACGCTGTCGTGGCAGCTTTGCCCCTGGTGGAATGAGCCATAGGTTTGCCCCCTAAGGTCTTATTAGCTTTGTAGTAACACAATTGTATGCAGGACACAATCCACCTCGAGATGGACTGTTTAGAGGTAGCAAGACCCGTCCTGACCGATCCATAACTGATAAACAATTGGTCTGACCTACGAATATCCTTGGTTTTATCCAGATAAAATTTCAGTACCCTCCTAACATCCAGGGAATGTAAAGACCTTTCCGCTGGAGATGAAGGATTCTGAAAAAACGTAGGCAAAGTTATAGTCTGGTTGACATGAAAATCAGAAATAACCTTGGGAAGAAATTTAGGGTGAGTCCGCATAACAACCTTAGCAGCATGAAATACAGTATAAGGTTCTTGGCAACACAACGCCTGAATTTCACTCACCCTGCGGGCCGATGTAATGGCCACGAGGAACGCCGCCTTCCAGGACAGGTGCTGCAACCAAGCCTTATGAATAGGTTCAAAAGGCTCCTTCATCAATCTCGACAGCACCACGTTCAATTCCCAGGAAGGCGAAGGAAGCCTGACAGGAGGGAATACTTTCTTCAAGCCTTCCAAAAAATCTTTGATCACAGGGATCTGGAAGAAGGAAGTCTGTGAAGGGCATTTCCTGTAGGCAGTCAAAGCAGCCAGATGAACCTTAATGGAATGGACATTAAGGCCAGACTGCGCCAGATGTAGTAGATATGGAAGGATGACATCCTCCTTGCATGTCGTAGGGTCATAGTTCTTGGACTTGCACCAGATGCAAAACCTCTTCCACTTATAAGCATAAGAAGTCCTAGTGGAAGGTCGCTTAGCCTCCTTCAGTATGTCCATGCAATCCTCTGGGAGATTCAGATGGCCATATTGCACTATCTCAGGAGCCATGCCGCCAAACTCAAAGACGAGAGGTTGGGGTGCAACATCCGCCCCCGGAACTTCGTGAGAAGGTCCGGCCTGCACGGCAGCTTCATGTGAGGAAGGAGAGACCGGTGAAGCAGGTCCGTGAACCACCACTGTCTGGGCCATTCCGGGGCAATCAGTATCATCCGCGCCCTGGACTGGGACAGCTTGATGAGAACCGTCGGAATCAGGGCAATGGGTGGAAAAGCGTACAGAAAGCTGTTCGACCAGTTGATCCATAACGCATTCTCCAGCGTCCCCGGCTGGTAGTACCTGGAGGCGAAGTCTCGGCATTTGCTGTTTTCTGCGGTGGCGAACAGATCTACGTCTGCAGTTCCCCACCTTGCGAAGACTTCTCCTAGTACTTCGTCGTTTACGACCCATTCGTGGTTTTCCTGAATCAGTCTGCTCAGTGCGTCTGCCTGAACATTCTGCACACCTGGCAGATGGGTGGCCGTTATCGTCAGTCCTCGAGCCAGAAGCCAGTGCCAGATCGCCTGCGCCTCCTGTGACAAGGTGCGTGATCTTGAGCCCCCCTGCTTGTTGAGGTAATACATCGTGGTCGTATTGTCCGTCTGTACAAGCAAAGAGTTGGTCTGAAAGGACGGATGAAAGGCCTTTAGTGCCAAGTGAACAGCTCTGAGTTCCAGGAAATTGATGTGGTACGTGGACTCCGTCGTGGACCACATCCCTTGAATCTGTAGGTCTCCGTTATGCGCTCCCCAGCCCTGGACAGAAGCATCCGTCACGATAGTCTGAGTGGGAATGTCCTTGTGGAAGGGAACCCCTCTGAGGAGATTCTCCGCCGAACACCACCACTTCAGAGACTGAAGACCATGTAGAGACAGTCGTATCCTGTCGTCCCAAGATCCTTTCCTCTCGTCCCACTGATCCTCCAAGCACTCCTGCAGCGGTCTCATGTGCAGCCGCGCGTGTGGCGTCAGGAAGATACAAGAGGCCATCAATCCCAGTAGAGAAGACAGCGTCCTCACTGTCGTAGATGGAGTCGTCAAAAGAGCCTGAGCCTTCCGAAGGAGTGATAACCGTCGCTCCTCCGAAGGAGACACGCTTGCTGACAGCGTATTGATGGAGGCTCCCAAGTACTGAATGCACTGGACCGGAGTCGGGACCGACTTGGACATGTTGATGTGCAACCCCAGCTTGTTCAATAGAACGCACGTCTTCTGGATGTGCGCTTGAGCTTCCGAGAAGGAGGAGGCCTTGATCAACCAATCGTCCAGGTACGGGTAGACAAACACCTTGTTCTTCCTCAGGTGTGCTGCTACCACCGCCATGCACTTCGAGAAAGTTCTGGGCGCAGACTTCAGCCCGAATGGCAGTACTGTGTATTGATAGTGATTGGTGCTGACTTGAAATCGCAGGAACTTCCTGTGTTTGTGTGCAATGGGCACCTGGAAGTATGCATCCTGTAGGTCGATTGCACAAAGCCAGTCTCCCTGTTGCAACTGAGGATAAATCTGATGCAACGACAGCATGCAAAACTTTTCTCTGCGAATCCACTTGTTTGCCTGCCGCACGTCCAGAATGGGCCTGAACTCGTTCTTGTCCTTCTTGCGGACCAGAAAGAACCGAGAGTACAGACCTCTTCCTCTTTGAGACAGAGGTACCTCTTCTATCGCCCTTTTCCTTAACAGGATATCGGCCTCCGCCTGGAGCTCGCGCAGCTGATACTGCGAGCTGACCGGAGGAATCGATGGAGGAGAGCTGGTAAACCGAAGACTGTATCCATTGCAAACAATATTCAGCACCCACTTGTCCTGAGTAATTTTTCTCCACTCTGCCAGAAAAAATTGAACGCTTCCCCCCACCGGAGCGGGTAACGGATGAAGGGGAAGTAACCGCTCAGGGTCGAGACCCGGCCGGGCCCTTGTTCGCGGTAGAGGACTGCTGTCCACCTCTACCCCTCTGGCGTTTCTGGAAGGGTCTCCGGAACTGCTGCTGTTGTTGCTGCTGCTGTTGTCCCGAAGATTGTCCTCGTCCTTTCCCCTGCGAGCCGAACCGCCGTTGGAACTGGCGGTAGGGCTTCTTGTCTTTGGGCTTCTCCAAGCCCACAGCCGTCAGGGTTTCAGCCTCGGCCTTCATGCGGGCCATTTCATCGTCGGCATGTTTCCCGAATAGTGTTTCACCGGAAAACGGCAGATTAGCCACTCGCTGCTGCGCCTCAGGCTTGAGTGACGTAAGCCTGAGCCAAGCATGGCGGCGTTGGTTGACCCCGTGACAGTAGCCATGTGCGGCCAACAGTGCGATATCCACAGCGGCGCTGATGGCCTGGTTCGAAACCAGCATCCCTTCCTTGACAATTTCTTGGAAGTCCTCCCTCCTGTCGCGTGGTAGAAGGTCCGCGAACTGTTCCAGGGAGTCCCACAGTGCACGGCCGTACCGCCCCAGCAAAGCCGAATCGCTGGAGGCCTTCATAGTAGTGGAAGAAGTCCCACAAGCCTTCCTTCCAGCCGAATCAATCCAGCGGCTCTCTTTATCCAGTGGCACGGTGGAGGACGGGGAGGAAGAATGCAACTTCCTTGCCGCCGTCACTATCACAGAATCGGGCACTGGGTCCATTCGTAGGAAGGCCGGGTCCGAGTCAGGTGCTCTGTACTTCTTCAGAAGTCTGGATGGAGCAGCCTTCACCACCGCAGGCGTAAGGAACAGCTCCTCCGCAGGTTCGACCAGTCCTGGCACCAATGGCAGCAGAGGGCGAGACAGGTGCTTCTTGTGAAGAGTCTCGAATATCACGGACGTCGTAGGTGTAGGAGCCGTCACCGTGATACCCAACTTTGCAGCCCCCCTCAGGAGAACCTCCTGGAACGTGCCGATGTCGTCAACCGGAGACACCCTAGTCTCCGGGGAGTCCGATAAAGTAGGCGAATAGGAACGAGTCCTAGAGGATGCCGTACGGGACCTGGACCTATGCCTCCTATGGCGATGCCTAGATCTAGTGAAGGACCTGTGTCTACTCCTCGATCTTCCTCTCCGTCCGGAGCGTGACCTTGATCGCCTAGGTCTGGGATGTTCTGCCGGTTTTCCCGGGGCGGACGTTCTGGGCTTGGGCGGTTCCTTAGACTTAGGAGTCTTTTTGGGAGGGGTCGGAAGCCTGGGCAACGAGACCGACCTCGGCGGAACTGGTGGCGGTTTGTCTGGCACAGGAGGCCGTGGTCCCGCTGGAAGCGGAGGCAAAGGATTTTAACGGAGGAGGGGTTGGAGCCCTCGGAGCGAGACCTCTCGGCAACGGAGGCGGAGGTGTAACAGTCTTCTTCGGAGTATACACCTCGGAGTACACCGATCCCGGTGACCCGCCATCCTTTCCGGACTGAGGGGAGCCCCCCACAGTCCTAGGCCTTGCATCACGATCCCTCGATGTCGAAGACCGGTGACCAGACGGCGAGCGTAGGTCCCTCGACGTCGAGCGCCTCTTCGGCGTCGACCGTCTTCCATGCTTCGGCGTCGACCGTCTTCCAAGCCTCGACGTCGATCCCGACCATCTCGACGACGATCCCTTGTGTCTCGACGGCGATCTCTTGCGCCTCGACGGCGACCTCGACCGCCTCGACGGCGACCTCGACCGCCTCGACGGCGACCTCTTCCGCCTCGACGGCGACCTCTTCCGCCTCGACGGCGACTTCTTCCGCCTCAACGGCGATCTCTTCAGCCTCGACGGCGACCTCTTCCGTCTCGACGGCGGCCTCGACGACGAGGAACCCCTCAACGACTATAGCGTCCTCTCCGTCGACGGCGAACGGCGGTGTCGCCTCGAGGGCGAGCGCCGATGCCGGGCCCGTCGACGCCGATCACTCGACGTCGACGCTGAAGACGACGACGACGAAATCGTCAAAGGGTTCGACGGCGGCCTGTGTAACTCCCTCGACGTCGACGTTTCCTCGACCCAGAACCCTTGGGAGACGGGGAGACGGCCTTGGACCTCCCTCTCGACGTCGTGGTCAGTGCCACCGACCCCGACGGAGAATGGGGACGTTTGCTGGACTTCCTGCCCCTGGGGAGCCCCCCAGAGGCCTCAGCATGGGCAGACAAAGCCCCTCCAGACCCACCTTGCGCCTTCAGCCTTCTTTCCTCGAGGCCCTGAAGCCTGATCTTCATTCTGTCCTTCAGGGTACTGCCAGAGAAGCCTTGACAGATCTCACACTCCTCTGGGATGTGGGAAGAGGGAAGACAGAGGATACACAACTCATGGGGGTCTGATTTTGCTTTCTTCCTGGAGCACTCCGGGCATTTGTCAAATAATGCAGGCATATTTGACAGCAAAAGGGAGCAAAAACCAAGAAGAACAGCACAAAAGTACTTTGGAAACACTCAAATCGAATTTAAAGTGAAAAAACACCAATAAACCCTTGAAAAGGTAGAGCTCAATGCTCCAGGGTCCTGCTTGCAGGAGCCGGAAAAAAGAACTGAAAGTAACTGGGACCTGCAGGGCATTCTGGGATACTGTGAAGTTCTGGAAAGTTCTCTTAAAGGCACAGTATCCTGTTCTGAGCCACATAATGGCAGCCTATGGGGCTTGTCTGTCCAGGTTCTTCTCTCTATCATTCCTGAGGGATTTTTCTGTGAAAGCAAGAGAAATCTGTACAGGCTTTGCTGTTTTTGTGGATTTTGTGGTGGGATTTCTAGTTGAAGTACTGGACAGTGTAGCTTTTTTAGGCTGCATTATCTGTCTTTAAATTCTCTCTTAAGTGTCTGTGCAGTTCTGCATTTTTCGACACTGTAAGAGATTATTTTTGATTGCTCCGGGGTCCACGCACATGGGCGGGACTATTCACTAGATTATGACTATACACAGAGATCCCCCACTACAGAATAGTAATTTTTACCCCTACGCTATCCAACGCTTTCCCTACTGTTGCACCCTTTGGAGTGGGAATAGTAATTTTTACCCCTACGCTATCCAACGCTTTCCCTACTGTTGCACCCTTTGGAGTGGGAATAGTAATTTTTACCCCTACGCTATCCAACGCTTTCCCTACTGTTGCACCCTCTGGAGTGGGAATAGTAATTTTTACCCATACGCTATCCAACGCTTTCCCTACTGTTGCACCCTTTGGAGTGGGAATAGTAATTTTTACCCCTAAGCTATCCAACACTTTCCCTACTGTTGCACTCTCTGGAGTGGGAATAGTAATTTTTACCCCTACGCTATCCAACGCTTTCCCTACTGTTGCACCCTCTGGAGTGGGAATAGTAATTTTTACCCCTACGCTATCCAACACTTTCCCTACTGTTGCACCCTCTGGAGTGGGAATAGTAATTTTTACCCCTACGCTATCCAACGCTTTCCCTACTGTTGCACCCTCTGGAATGGGAATAGTAATTTAAACACCTACGCTATCCAACGCTTTCCCTACTGTTGCACCCTCTGGACTGGGAATAGTAATTTTTACTCCTACGCTATCCAACGCTTTCCCTACTGTTGCACCCTCTGGAGTGGGAATAGTAATTTTTACCCCTACGCTATCCAACGCTTTCCCTACTGTTGCACCCTCTGGAGTGGGAATAGTAATTTTTACTCCTACGCTATCCAACGCTTTCCCTACTGTTGCACCCTCTGGAGTGGGAATAGTAATTTTTACCCCTACGCTATCCAACGCTTTCCCTACTGTTGCACCCTCTGGAGTGGGAATAGTAATTTAAACCCCTACGCTATCCAACGTTTTCCCTACTATTGCACCCTCTGGAGTGGGAATAGTAATTTTTACCCCCACGCTATCCAACGCTTTTCCTACTGTTGCAATATGTGGAATAAGTATATATATTAATTTATATGTAGAGTTTTTAATTTCTTTTAAATGTATATGTATTAGTTATCATTTTTTAAATATGTTTTAATGTTTTTATTTAATATTTGTAAAATTATATGTATTTTTAAATTATTTTTACATTATTATTAATACATTTAAAAAAACGATATTTTTAATTTCGATATTTTTGTACTACGATATTATTTTTTCGATATTTTTGTACTTACCTTTATGAAGATATAACTCCGATATTTTTGATGTCGATATTTTTGTGTCGATATTTTTGTATGTAGATATTCTGTCTGTCGATATTGTCATAGATCCGCAATATGTACTGTATTTTGAATTGCTTCTGTGGTTTTATTTTATAATGCATGTAAATTTATATCTGTATTTCTTGTGATTGAATGTTAACTGATGTTTTATGGTTTGTTCCTTCAAAAACTGATTAAAGCTTACTTTGATTGATTGATTGACATTAATAAAAGCAGCTTTATCATTTGTGAAACATTTTCATTTGATGTTACTACTGAATATCGAGGCTATGAATATCATAGCATAAGAATATTGTAGACAAAATATCAAAGACTAAAATATTTAATGGTAAGCGCATAGAGAGGAAGTATAGATTTAGTATTCCTAACGCCAAATCTACATACCTTGAAGAGATATATATTGTCAAGGTACATATATGTTGAGTTAGACATAGAAAATGTATACTTAGTCACCTTTGGATATTTTCAATTTAAAATGTTGTCCTCATTACTCTGCCTCAATATTCTGGCTTCGGAATTCGGAGTGCACATTTGTTCAACTATGTTCATTACTGAAGTCTAAAAGAAAACTGATTAATCACAGAGGCAGAACTTTGTTGTGGAAAACTATAAATGTAGCAATGCTTGGCAATGAAAGGCCTAATTAATACACTTGCCCACTTGAACTAAAACCACTGTACCATAGCAGTTACAACAGGCACTGGCAAAGCCAATAGGCCTCCCTTTTGGAACCTACTGGCTTTGCCCATTTTTTTGCTGGTGCTCTTTAGTATTCTGAAAAAAAAAAATAAAGGTTCGAACATGCGGCCGCTGCTGTTAGTTCTGTGATGAAGTATGTGTGTGCCTACAGAATGCCATTTTCTTTTATCTTTTTATTGACAAGTCTAAGACGGAGGATGTTACTTTGTTTAGCCATTAAAAAAAGAAATTGTGAGTGCACAAAATTGCTTTGTGGAGAGCCAGATACAATTTCCAGCCTCGCCCTTCCCCTCAAAAATAATTTAAAATATATATTTTTTTAAAACGACTCAACGGGTGTTGGAAGCAGGTTGGGGATAGCAGTCAGGGGGTTGGCGGGGTCATGAGGGAGAGTGCAAAATGAGGTGGTGAACAGGGCACAAGTCCTAAAAAAAGAAGTGGGGGGACTCTCCAAGTTAGGCGTGGTCACAGGAAGTGACATCACGACAGGAAGTGACATCACGACAGGAAGTGACATCACGACAGGAAGTGACATCACGACAGGTGTAAGCAGGACAAATGCAAGGCAGGGAGATCTGTTGAATAGGATGGCTCCCATCTCTCCCTCTGTCCGCACCATCTCTCCCTCCGCCTGCACCATCTCTCCCTCCGCCTGCACCATCTCTCCCTCCGCCTGCACCATCTCTCCCTCTGCCTGCACCATCTCTCCCTCTGCCTGCACCATCTCTCCCTCTGCCTGCACCATCTCCCCCTCCCACTCCGCCTGCACCAGCTCTCCCTCTGCCTGCACCAGCTCTCCCTCTGCCTGCCCCAGCTCTCCCTCTGCCTGCACCAGCTCTCCCTCTGCCTGCACCAGCTCTCCCACTGCCTGCACCAGCTCTCCCTCTGCCTGCACCATTTCCACTCTACCTGCACCATTTCCACTCTGCCTGCACCATCTCTCCCTCTGTCTGCACCATCTCTCCCTCTGTCCGCACCATTTCCCCTCTGCCTGCACCATCTCCCCTCTGCCTGCATCATCTCCCCTCTGCCTGCACCATCTCCCCTCTGCCTGCAACATCTGCCCTCTGCCTGCTCCGTCTCCCCTCCGCCTGCACCATCTCATCCCCTGCCTGCACCATCTCCCCTCTGCCTGCAACATCTGCCCTCTGCCTGCTCCGTCTCCCCTCCGCCTGCACCATCTCATCCCCTGCCTGCACCATCTCTCCCTCTGTCTGCACCAGCTCTCCCTCTGCCTGCACCATCTCTCCCTCTGCCTGCACCATTTCCACTCTACCTGCACCATTTCCACTCTGCCTGCACCATCTCTCCCTCTGTCTGCACCATCTCTCCCTCTGTCCACACCATTTCCCCTCTGCCTGCACCATCTCCCCTCTGCCTGCACCATCTCCCCTCTGCCTGCACCATCTCCCCTCTGCCTGCACCATCTCCCCTCTGCCTGCAACATCTGCCCTCTGCCTGCAACATCTGCCCTCTGCCTGCTCCGTCTCCCCTCCGCCTGCACCATCTCATCCCCTGCCTGCACCATCTCTCCCTCTGTCTGCACCATCTCTCCCTCTGTCCACACAATCTCCCCTCTGCCTGCACCATCTCCCCTCTGCCTGCACCATCTCCCCTCTGCCTGCACCATCTCCCCTTTGCCTGTTCCGTCTCCCCTCCGCCTGCACCGTCTCACCCCCTGCCTGCACCATCTCATCCCATGCCTGCACCATCTCTCCCTCTGCCTGCACCATCTCTCCCTCTGCCTGCACCATTTGCACTCTGCCTGCACCATTTCCACTCTGCCTGCACCATCTCTCCCTCTCTCTGCACCATCTCTCCCTCTGTCCGCACCATCTCCCCTCTGCCTGCACCATCTCCCCTCTGCCTGCACCATCTCCCCTCTGCATGCACCATCTCCCCTCTGCCTGCACCATCTCCCCTCTGCCTGCACCATCTCCCCTCTGCCTGCAACATCTGCCCTCTGCCTGCTCCGTCTCCCCCCTGCCTGCACCGTCTCACCCCCTGCCTACACCATCTCATCCCCTGCCTGCACCATCTCTCCCTCCGCCTGCACCATTTGCACTCTGCCTGCACCATTTGCACTCTGCCTGCACCATCTCTCCCTCTCTCTGCACCATCTCTCCCTCTGTCCGCACCATCTCCCCTCTGCCTGCACCATCTCCCCTCTGCCTGCACCATCTCCCCTCTGCATGCACCATCTCCCCTCTGCCTGCACCATCTCCCCTCTGCCTGCACCATCTCCCCTCTGCCTGCAACATCTGCCCTCTGCCTGCTCCGTCTCCCCCCTGCCTGCACCGTCTCACCCCCTGCCTACACCATCTCATCCCCTGCCTGCACCATCTCTCCCTCTGGCTGCACCGTCTCCCCCTCCGCCTGCACCTCCCTCCCCTGCCTGCTGCTCTTTTAACCCTTTCCTCGTCGCCTTCTCCCCCCCCATGGTTTCTCCCACAGTTTTTGGCTCTTCTCAAAGTGACTGAAATAAACTCATGAAATGCGCTTTGAATTTGTGCACGCAAATTTGCGCCTACCCCGCTCCTATGTGCGGAGTATCGGAGCCTTTTTTTAATACTTTTGTATGATTCAACTGAACCTCCATTGTCTAGGGCAGGCGTGGCAAACAGGGGGAGGCCTTTTTTCGTTCCTCCTGCCATCCTGCACACTCTGTGACCTACCTGCGTTTGGCCCATCATAGCGTTGTCCAAAGAAATCAAATGGTCTTTTCAGTGCTTCTCATATTAACATCTGCAATAATGCAGGACAAGCCTCGCAACATATATACACGGATGATTCAAAAGGTTCCAAAAATTAACTGCAAATGTGACTTTTTACGAAACTCTGAAAGTTCTTACCATTAGAGATTGGGCCAATCTTGACTTTGTGTTCACTGAATGTGGTGTTCCCCAAACGCCCACATGCACTCGGAACATGAACACGACCAAGATCGCATCTCCGAGCAAAAAGAATAGCGAGCAGAAGGTCAAGGGCGGAGCTCATTTTATACTCAAGCCCCTCCTGACAAAGCCGCTGCGCTCACAGAACTGGGAAAAGGAAGATTCTGGCATCCGTCCATTTCCCTGCACTATAAACAGCATGGGACAATACGGACGGTGTTACATGAACAGTAAATAAATAGCGAGGAGTTCATTTTGGTGTCAGCCCTCTGCTGGTGACACCCGGTGCGGCCCGCACCTCCCGCACCCCCCTTGTGACGCCACTGATCACAACCATCCCCAGAAGAGCTCTCTTGTCCAATGATCTAACCATTCATCCTTCCATCAAACCCCTGATATCCACCATTCCAAATGTACATTGTCATCTATTAATTCTTTTATCCATCATGCAGTCTTTCACCATTCATTCTGTCCTTCCAACTGTGTGCCCATCCATATCCAAACCTTTTCAACTATTTGAAAACCTATCCATCGTCTATCTTTCCATGCATCCTTTCAGTCATCCATCCCTTCATCCATCCATTCACTCACTCATCCATCCAACCGTGTACCATTTCACCCAAGCATCCTTTCACTCATCCATCCAACCGTGTACCATTTCACCCAAGCATCCTTTCACTCATCCATCCACTCTTCCACCCACCCATCCATTCACTCATCCATCCAACCATTTACCCTTTCCCCCATCCAGCCTGTAAGACAATAAGAAATGTACATTTGTCAGGTGTCATACCTGATATGTATTGTTAGACAAATTAATTATCATAATGTTATCGATCTAGTGAAGATGGAAGGCTGATACAGCAGCATGAGATTAGGGTACCCAACACTTTTACACTTGTTCACTGAAAAACGATTGCATCATATTATGGTGAATATTGTGTTGAATATACCGAAGTGCACAAACATGTTTAAAAAAGCAGTCACAAAAGAAACATTTCCGGGGTGTCTGTGGATTCTTGTGCAAGGGCTATGAATCCCAAAAGTTACAGTGGAGTGGTGCATGCTTCCTCACCTTTCCAGTAATTAAGCGGGTGGTTCTTGCCTTTTATGCACAGCCAGTTGCGGGGTGTTCGCCTCTGATTTGAGCAAGCAGGCTGGAGAGAAGGGACTAACATACCTCTTGGGAACTCGACTCACCGATTAACAGCCCTGCAAGAGCCTTCACTGCTCAGATTTTTTTTTATTTTAGACAATACTGTGTGAAAAAACAGTCTTAAAATAATCGAACTTTTATTTGAAACACATTACATCCTCCGTTCATTTTCAAATGTTGCACATCGTGTTACCTTTCAACATATGCCAAAAGAAGAGAGAGAGAGACTCCTGACCCTGTGGCAAGCAGCATACTTCTGGTGAGATTTTTGGGAATGCCCTTGACCAGCTGTTAATGTTGCCGGCGGCGCTACCCGCAGGAAGCGGCTCACCACATGCTGTAACACCCCAAACTGGCCCATTGACATTCTGTATGTGGAAATCAGCCCCATACAAAGTGACAATGGGCGGGGTGGGGCTGCTATTGCGCTTCTAGCAGCCTGTGATTGCAGGAATAGGGGATGATGGGCTAATAAAGCTGGCAGTGAGGTGCAATATTGGGAGAGTCTGTTTTCGTACATATCCGGCTGAGGCGGGCAGGCAGCAGGCGAGGCCGGGGACGAAGGAAAGTCTGGATCGGGACGGCGTTTTGATTGAGCAGGGTGGACGGCGTCCACCCTGGAAAACCCTGGAAAATAAGTGGGGGGATGCCGTCCACCCGCGTGGTACCCCGACTCGTGCCCTGGTGGTGAAGAAGCGCACTAAAGAAGCCATCCACACTGGAGATGGGAGAGAGAGGCACCCAAGAAAGGCCATAGATGCAAGAGAGCATCATGGAGCGCACAGCGGGAGAAGTACACAGACTAGTGAGAGCAACATGGAGTGCGGGAGGAGAGAAGCACACGAGGGAGAGGGTTGAAAAATGCACACACTCTTTTGGAGTGCTTAACGTAAAAGAAAAAAGCAGTGCCCTAATAGTGAGCAATGGAAGGACACAGGTAAAGAGGCTATGCTCCAGGGGAGGGCCAAACATAAAATGGATAAGGCAAGCAAATGAGAGTGACAATTAAGCCAACCAATGGTAAACAATCAACGGGCTTAAGCCCACTGTATGTTCTTGGTAAGCTTACAAAAGATCTTGTGCATTCAAACAGTTTGCACTCTCTGGTAGGCTTGACCTAAAAATGTCCATCCAGGCGATAACTTGAGTAAAAAACTTAACCTCACAGAGTGCTGGGTGCTAAGGAGGGCAGGTAGGCCAGGTTGGCCAACATGCCTATTCTGCTTGTGGCATGGCAAAAAAACAAACAAAGAGCCATATTTACAAGGCCATTGCGCCACCGGTAAGTCACTTTTTTTTGATGCACTAGCAGCTGAGTGTGCTTTCCCATATTTACAAGGCCACGTAAATTCACCCTACGTGACTTTTCTTGGCAGTGTGAATATGAGTCTCTTCCAGGCATTATTCTGCATGAAAGGGGCATTCCATGGGTGTTGCTGTAGGTGTTCCCATGCAACATCGATGGAACCTGAATCATTCTCAGATTTACAACGTTTTGTAAAGCTGGAAGTGCATTAGAATCCTACGCCTCTGTAGGGTGGGCATAGGAGTGGTGCAACGAGGAGAAATACTTTTATTTCTCGTATTTTCCTGTTTCTATGCATGCTGCATTTTGCAGCATGAATAAAAAAAGGAAAATGCCATCAATTATTGTTTTTGTGCAGGAAGGTGTGCCTTCCTGCACAAAAATAATCCTCCCTGCAACACAGGCACTCTTGCAACATCACGGAAGAGTAGCTGCGCTGGCGCATGGCAGCCAATTGTGCACCAGCGCAGGGGAAAGCACACAGATGCATTTTATTGTTGTTAATTTGAAACATCCCTGTGCTTTTAAAATGACGCAACTCGGCGCAGCATAATGACTTGCCACACCGCATAATTATTTTGGTAAATGAGGCACCAAGTGCCTGTTGCTATACCTATCATTTCATATCATCTCATAGTACTTTGGGGTGTAGAGATTCCTTCACTGCAGATTAATACATCTGCATGTTTAAACAAGATACATAGGCCCCCCTGAATGATGTAGTTTTACTGATCTTCTGTTTGTTGAAAGAACTACAATGTTGAGCTATCTCATACTGTCCAAATGTGGACTGCTACTGTCTGACATTCTTTCTTCTCTTGATGTTCTTGTGGGGAATTAATCTTGCTTTACTTGAGCATTATAAGACATCCTGAGAAGCACATCTATGATTGCAAGTGCTCAGTCACACAACTGTTGAAAGTTTTTATTAGATTTGTTTTCAGATCGTTGGAATAAAAAAAGGATTTTTAAGGAATAAAAAAAGGATTTTTTATTAGCATCACCTTACAGTTTTTTCACACTTTACTTTGCATCTTTGAGACAGCTGGGGGGATTGTTAGGCTCAGATCCACTGTAAAATACTGTTCTGTCTCTGTCTACCTTATCCGCCATCTTTAGAGGAGTGTCAAGTCCATGGCCAATATGTCAGTGCTCTAGGAGGCATGCAGCGGGTAGCAGGCACCTATTTATAGGGAGGAGCTGCACAGAAGTATGTAAAAGGCAACTAATCGGAACTGTCAGAGGCAGCTTCCATTCTGTGAATTAGTAATTACGTGGTTACTTGTCAATGTCATGAAACCACAATTATTGTGACAAAACTGATAGATTGCATTGCAAATCAGAAGGAGGCGAGATGCCGCTTTTATGCTCCCTTCACCTTCCAATTTCCAATGACGGACAAGACATTTCTGCCTCGCAAAGCACTTTTTGTATGACACAACTAGCAATTTTACTGTCACTAATCTTGTGATTTTGCGAATTGCAGGCTTTGCGACTGCAACAGTTTATTACATTTGGGTCAGTAGTTCCTAAATCAAAGTTATAAACTTTATTTCCTTCAGGGAAATTGAAATCCTAAGGGAGAGGGGATGAGAATACAAGTTGTTTTCATTTTGATACAGATATTATTTTATTTGACGAGCACCGTGGATCTAAAATATGAAGGAGAACTGGGAGGCATACATTACTTCCTTTCAAAGAACCTCCTTTAGGAAATTTGTTTTGGAGACAAGATTGAGGAGAGGCAGTTCCTTCTTTTTATCCTACAGGGTGTTGTTATTTTGATTATGAAAATGTAGCATGTAGAAAGAAAAAAATATAGAAAAAAGAGTAACCAAAAAATCGAAAAATCATTTAATGAATTAATAAATTAATAGACTTACAGTTTCATTAAAATAATAGACAAAATCCCTAAGTCTGTCCACAAAATCATATTAACATAACACGTTGGTTTTGTTGTTGATAACCCCCATTAATATAAAGGTAAATTATTTTAAGGGAAAAATGTGGCTTCCATTGTAAAATTCTTTAAGGGCCAATAGTTTTAATATTGAACCATAAAAAGATGTCAGGAGACAAAGGTGAACACAGGCACGGTAGGGAAATGGATAGGCAGGGAAATGAGGGTACATAAGGACGCTCCTACAAAAATGTGAAAATGGCTGAAGGGGGATTGGTGGCGTGTGCTCCCTCTAATAGAAACAAGGCAGCTAGAATAAAAGAGGAGAAGGAGAACAAGGAACATGAGATGGAACACAGGAGTGTAATGAGGAAATGGGAGTCTGGAGGGGACCAACATACAGTTATTTGTTATGAAAAACATAAAATGCCACCCTATGTCCGGTCATGGGAAGGGGAGGTGGGGTGAAAGAAGGAAAGGTTTTATGCAAACCATTTACAAAATGTAATATAAGGAACCCAATGTCCACATGACTAGTATTTGCAGCAAGTGTGTACAGTAGCAGCTGCTACTGGGAAGTAGTGGTGGGGTAAGTTAAAAAAGAAAAAGAAATGAAAAACTTTCCTGCTGGCCGATACTTCTTCTCCATCTTCTTCCGACGACGCAGGAAGTAGAAACAGGAAGCACCCAGGCTTCAGACTCTGATAGCCAATCAGAACACTGCTCATAGCAGTGTCCTGATTGGTCTGAGTGCTGTGGTTCAGGACTAGGAGCGTGGGCATGTTTTCCACCCAGGCTGTGCAAAACAGCCCGGTGGAGAGTATTTCAAGTGCGCATGACTGTTTGGTTGGCCCAAGACGACTGGCCAAACCGTCATGCACACTTAGAGGGTGCCCACCACTCCTCCCCCTGCTGTGTGGGTTGTCCAGCCCACCCCGCTCCTACAGAGGAGTACTGTAAAATAAAATGATAATAACATCCTGCTATTATCATTTTATTTTTCCTGTGCGGCGACGTTCCTCTTCCTGGCTGAGGCTATTGGCCAATATTTCTGGTAGATAAATCGTGGCCTATCCAGGGTCAGCTGGTGGATACCAACAAACTATTTCAAATTACATCTTGTTCAATTGCAAATTTTATTGACCGTGGTGAAGTCTCGCCCTGGCTAAACAATTTTGAGAAAGACGTATGCCTCCATAGAAACATTATAGATTGATTTGCTAGTGTAAGCAAATGTGTTGTCTGATCCCATAGACCTGTCTAAAAATCTCCTCTTTTTAGGCATATGCCACTCTCTCAACTAATATTTATTGACATTTTGAGCTCCACGAAGATTCTTTAACTTGTGGGATACTAAATATTTGTAGGATGATAAACGTTGGCTCCACTCACTGTGGGGCCACAGACACTGCCGGATGTTTGCAGCACAACTATTTGTCTGCCAACTGTTGATGAGAAAACTTTGTGCACAGATGCATTGTAATTTGTAAACAAGCAAACTGTGATTTAAATTAAATTATAAGAATGCGACTGCAGGAAAACTATGATGCACATAAAGAGCTGGCTTTTTACTAACCCAAAATGGCAATAGTAAATTTCTCATACCAACCACACTAGTTGCTAAGAAGCCTTGCACTTCATTGGCAAGAGTTGGTGGGATGTCATTTTAATATGGTTTATTAAAAACATATATGCTTAAGTTTCACCTTCCCAGTATATAACCCACTAAACCTTGGACCTCGTTGTTTATGCCACTGGTGTGTGTTATGGCACATTGATCACTATTCATCTAATCACTCAAAATGGGCTTTAGAAATCTTTTACATTAGTAAATAATCTCCATCATTCCATTAGCTTGCAGCTCGCATTCAGAATTCCAGCTTTTTCCGGCCACTTCCTCATTTAATCGGTTTTGATTACATGGTCAGCAGAGTGTACGCAGAGGCATAGATTCAGGGGGTGTTTGGGGTGTTACACCCCCTAACAAATGTATTTTCAGGTACATAGTTGGGTACTGGTGCTTTCAATCTGGTAATGTGAGATGTCAGTTGGGTCTCAGCAGGAATTTTTAACTACACTCATGCAAAAACACACACACTCACTCTCTGCTTTGAAAGTTCTAAAAAATATGGGTTATTTACAAAATAATCCCTCCAATCCTCATTCCTCTCTTTCCCCTGCCCCTTTAGCCCCTCTCATGCGCCCTGCTAGTCGTATAACGCATTTTAAACATTAAATGCCAGCCTGATTGTCAGAAAATCTGAAGTTCACATCCCCACACTCTTACTCACCAAGCTACACTCCTGAGTGTAGGAAACCACTGACATTAATCCATCTCATTGTCTACTACATGAGCATCCCATCTTTTTAAGAGATAGGACTCCCTTGCACCCTTCGTCCCGTGGTGGCCTGGGTTTGAAAAGGTTCTGCTTGCCATTGAATCATGTAACAGAAACATAGATCTCGTGCTCTGAGATAACCGGAGGACTATCCTGAAACACTTTAGACAAGCGTACAGTCACCTGGGACTACTGTAAAATTATGTGGTCAAGCGCAAAAAGCCTCCACACATCATAAACACCCTGGGGGACACCCATAACAATTGTGTGGGCCAGCATAAAAGATGTGAGGGGAAAGCATGAAAACCCAGGGGAGTTCCAAGCCCAGTGGACTATGTACCCTGTGGACTACCATAATAACCATGGGATTAGCTGCCATATGAACTATCATAACCCTGCCACCTCCAGGGACTAGAACAAACCTACAGACTTTAAAAAAGCTTTATGGACTGACACAAGCACCTTCAGGATAATGATCTAAAAACCTTGTGGCCAAGAATAAAAATCTGGTTAATATCCATGGTGTAATACTGTGTCTGGGTAAGTATCTTACCGGGGCGAGGAGTAGATGTTCCAGGTTGGTGGTGCCTTCTAAAGTTTGGGAACACCAAGAAAATTGAGAGTTTGTTGGTATAGACACATCTTTTCCTGAATGTGTTCCACCCTAGAAATGTTGGAGATTTAGTTATAGTAAAGGCATAGGAAGTGTGGAAAAAAATGTAAACTTATGGGTGGGTAACTGTGAATAATGGGGATGTTTTTCACCGAGGGACTGTGAATGACATAAAATGAGAGGAAAGCTTGAGTTGCCTATGATGTCACCGAGAACCCCCAGAAGAAAAAACATCCACTTTATTCACAGTTATACATCTATAATAATAATAAGATAGTTTATAAAGCGCCTGGTGACGCCTTCCCGGCGTGTCCCCGCGCTGTGGAGAAGCAAGTTATCAGAGCAGACATCCCAACTCCCACCGCCTTATCAGCTGCTTATAGTTTGTATAAGTATGTTTTTAGCATAGTTCTAAATTTAGTTTCTGATTCTTCCAGTCTTAGAGATGTCGGGAGAGCATTCCAGTTTTTTGCCGCTACAGCTCTAAAGGAGCGACCACCTAGCTTTGCTCTTTTTACACGGGGGATCGTCAGCAGACCCATCCCCTCTGAGCGTAAGGCTCTGGTTGGCTCATACCTAAGTACTAGGTCTTGCAGATAGGGAGGGGCTTTATGTTGGAGTATCCTCTGGCACATTAAGAGAGCTTTAAACATCACTCTTTTTTTGATCGGTAGCCAGTGTAGAGTCGCTAATGCTGATTTCGATGCTGCTCTTCTGGGGAGTCGAAGAACAAGACGAGCTGCTGTATTTTGGAGGACCTGTAGGCGCTCTAGACTGTGCTCTGTAGCACCCAGGAACAAAACATTCCCGTAGTCCATACGGGATGTCACCAGCGCCTGAGTCATAGCGCGTCTAGCACCCAGCGGGAGTAAATCAAGGGTGCGATTTAGTGTTTTCAGAACCCCGAAACACTTTCCTACGAGGCGACAAATGTGGCCTTCGTAGGACAGAGTGGGATCAACCCATATACCCAGGTTTTTGGCTTCTTTACAAGGAACAGGCCTAGGACCCAGACAGGTAGGCCACCAATATGGAGACCAACTCAGGTTGTTCCCACCCACAACCATTACCTCCGTTTTAGATCCATTTAGTTTCAAGCAGTGTGCGTCCATCCATTCTGCTAGTGCTTGCATGCAAGCCTTAAAATTAGATGCTGTCATTAATGGTGCTTGAGACAACGAGATCAGCAGTTGTGTGTCGTCTGGGTAGGAGACCAACTCTACCCCGTACGCTCGCACCACTTCGGCCAGGGGGGTCATATAAAGATTGAAAAGAGTTGGACTCAGGGCCGAGCCCTGAGGAACCCTCTGTTCTAAGGCCATATCTGCTGATCTACACGAGCCTTTTTGCACCTGAAAGCTTCTGCCTGTGAGGAAGGATTTCAGCCACCCCAGTGCGGAGCTGGTGACACCCGCCTTGACTAGACACTGTAGTAAGATGGAATGGGCTACAGTGTCGAATGCCGCACTGAGGTCAAGCATCACCACGGCCATGGTGTTGCCAGCATCCGCCCCCTGTCTTAGGAACTCAGTCGCTCTCAGGAGGGCTGTCTCCGTGGAGAAGCCCGCCCTGAAGCCCGATTGCGAGGGGTGCAGGGAATTTGTTTTTTCTAGATGTGTCATTAGTTGACCATTTACCACTTTCTCCGCCACTTTGGCTAAATAGGGGAGCAGAGAAATAGGTCTCAGATTCTCCAGTATGTCCTGGCTTATATTGGGCTTTTTCTTTATGGGGAGCACAATCGCTTTTTTCCATTCTTCCGGAAGATGTTCTGTGGAAAAAGAGATCTGGAGTATATGCCTGATGTATGGCTCTAGTACCGAGAGGCTATCTCCCATTATCCTTGGAGGGGCCGGATCTCGAGGGGAACCTGATTTGATTCCCTGAGGCTACAGAGTATCACTGGGGGAGGAACCGAGAAGAGTTTCAATCCCTCTTCTGTGTTGTCTGCTGCCCTAATTACTTCAAATTGTATACCCTCTTCTGGTTTGTTGGAGAAGGTAGCATATATATTCCAGACCTTTCCTGCAAAGTATTCGGCTATTTTGTTTGCTTCTGCTACCGAGTCAGTGTCCTGGGTGGTTGAGTTAAGTACCACCGAGATCTCTTTAAAGATTTTAAAGAGCTCTTTCGATGCGTTTTCTGCTTCCCCAATACGTTTCTTATAATGGGTGGCTTTAGCTCCACGTACCATCGTTTGATATTTTTTCTGCAGCTCTTTGTAGTTTAACTTACTCAGAGGGCAGAAATCTATTTGCCATCTCCATTCCAGTTTTTTACATGCCGATTTAGCCGCTTGTAGTTCGGGTGTAAACCAAGGTGCTGATTTCCTGTCTCTGCACCCTGTCTTGGCGAGATACATCGAGGCTGTCTTATCAAGGGCCACGAGGATGCGCTCTTCTAGCCTTTTAAGAGCGGTTTCACAATCGTCACCCCCCGGTGGACCCCCTTCAAGCAGCAGTTCGTTGAACACATCTTGTGAGAATTGTTTCCATTTGCGGCGGGGGTATCTTTTATTCTCCACTCTGTGAGAGTCAGAGGTTGAAATAAGGATTTTAAATGGGACCAGGTAGTGGTCTGACCACGGGACCGGAAGGGGCGTATCAGTCCTTACTCCGTCCCAATTACAGAATATTGGGTCTAGTAGATGGCCCTGCTTATGGGTGGGAGTGTGATTTTTTAGGTCGATTTGTAGAGTCTGTAGGTCTAATCTTAAATTTCTGGCTTCTTTATCCTGCTCATCTTCAAGATGGATGTTAAGATCTCCTAATATCATCAGTCTACTCTTTCTAGTTGCCAGATGAGCAATGCTCTCCACCAGACTCGATTTAAAATTCTTCAGTCCACCTGGGGGTCTATAAACAAGGATTCCCGACACAGAGAATTGGGGCCCTAGTTTTAGGGAGAAGCATCCTGCTTCACAGTTGTCTATATTTATGGATTCTAGGGTACATTCCATCGGTGATTTGATGGCAATGGCAATTCCCCCTCCTCTTCCTTCACTCCTATCTAATCTGGCCAGGGAGTAGGACGGAGGGATGGCTTCTATTATCTCTGGATCAGAGTGTTCCCCTAGCCAGGTCTCCGTTAGGAAGAGAAAGTCAAGTTTTCCATCCAAAAGAAGATCCCAGATCTGACTGCTATGCTTACTTAGTGACCTACAGTTCAGCAGGGCTCCCTGAACAGTCTTGTTACCTATCCCATTTAGCGATTCCCTCTTACTTTTGAAGGAACATTGTGGACAGTCCCGAAGAGTGAGAGCTTCCATAGAGTGCCAACAGGGCTCCTCCTTTGATGGTCGTAGTTTTAGCAGTTCCTGTTTATCATACTGAATGTGGGTTTGCATAGTCCGCGCAGAGATCTTGGCTCCAGGCCCCGATCGGTCGCGGACGGGCACTGACGGGCACTGACGGGCACTGACGGGCTTGACTTTGGCGCGACTTCGGCGCGCCTCCGACACGCCCGCTGCGTGAATTTATGTTATGTATGGCCCCTCCATTTCATCTCACCCTGCTCTTGTCATCTGTGCCAAGAGTGTCACGGGGATCCATCCGCATTATGGAATCACCTACGTCTGCCTCTGCCCTATATTACATTTACACCTGGAGCCCTGCACCCTGCATCCATCACCATCTGGCCTTCCTGGCCCTCACTCACCTAAATATTAAAAAACATATTTGGCATCCTGCACCCTTACACACCACCTACATCATGACCCTATCCCTCTCTAATACTTGCCTCTTGCCTCCACCCCAGCATCTGAGGTTTTCCACCCTTGCCCTGCTAAAGCTGTGCTCACTACTCTCAATGGAGCAGAGAGCCTGTGCTGTGCTGACAGGCTCTCTGCAAGCCGTGTGTGCACAGCTTTGAAATCCATGTCAGTGCAGGTTTCCAGAGTCTCGTTGCTGACACTGAGGGTATAATGGCGCAGCATGGCGCTGAGGATTATTTTGTAGTGCTACAATGAGTCATTTAAAAAAACGCAGAGATGCACCATATTTCCAAGAATATGCCGCATCCCTATGATTTTCTTTGCGCTAGTGCTAAAAATAGCTGCCTAGCACCGACACAGACACACGCGCCATAGTGCAAGGGTGCCTGCGTTGCAGGGAATTATTGTTTATGTGCAGGAAGGTAATAAACAATTCTTAAAGGTGTTTTGCTCTTTCTATGTGTTTCTTTCTAATGCGTTAGTTTTTGCTGCTGCCTCATACATACAGATCCTTGTAAATCTGGGGCAGTCTCAAATTGCAATGGGTGTTGTGGTGGAACACCTTCCTTGGGTCTATGGAGACCTCATAGAGAAAGGAGAAGACGGATGAGACCACCAACCTCCATTCCGCCACTTCACTTGAGTCTCGGGAACGCTGGGGACTTCCACCTCGTAGAATCAAAGTTGTGAAAAACACATTTTATTTTTCGTCAGTTGTGACAAAGTAGCTGTTAATAACCAGATTTGGAATCCAGTGATAACACTACTGGCTCTAAAAGAGACCCATCCATAACAAATAGAATAGCACTGAATTTCTGATGTGCAATTGTAAAATATATAAATTGCAGGTGTAGAAAGCCCTTTGCCTGCATGAAAGGAGGAATTCACAAATGTTTTCTGGAATTTCGCGACTGCCAAAGGTTTATTGCAATCTTTGTGAATTTCTAAAACTCAGAAATTCTTTTCGTGGTGAGGTAGTAAACCAGCTGTTGCAGAAGTGTTTTGAAGAATCAGGAGCTTAAGGTTTGATGAGTAAGTCCATATTAGACAGAGGATGTGGGACTAGGTACTAGGAGACACAGAGCCAAGCAGTTACTTTTCAGAGGCTGTTGGGTTAAACCAGGGCTACCAGATTGATGCGATTTTGCAGCCATGGTGTTTCCTGCAGTATTAGGGATTTGCCACATACTCCATCATCTTTTGTATAATCTGCAGATGTTAACAAAGAAAGTTTTTAGCGCAAACATATCAAAAGTTATTAATAACACAGCAACACGTATCACGGTGTGGTGGAAGATACTTCGCAAAGGTTGACCGGTCTCCTTTCTGTTGTTTATTGCTATGATTGGGTGTTAAACTGGTACTAAAGAGGTGAAATATTTGCCCAGACACTGGTAACACTATTATAAAAATCTACCGCAATACGAAGCATAATTTAGTCAATCTGCTGCATGACTTGGTCCTCCCTTGACCCATCTTTCCAGATTCCCTGATTAAAACCAATGTGACGTGTATCGTGCATCGATAAGCCTGTGATGTGAAATTATCTGATCTTTCTTCTTTTTCTCTTCTAGGTAAGTAACTGAGCCGAGCTACAGCATGAAGATTTGAAATCTGACATTTTCAGTGAACACCATGTTGCAGAAGGTACAATTTACCTGCATATTTTCAGTAGCCGACACCCTGAAGGAATTTTGTTTTATAAATACTCAAAGGAAATACTTTATTCCCTCTTCCCCAAAACAATCCGTTAACAAAAAAGCTAATTTGTGTCCTCGCCAGAGGATTAATAAAAAAAATTTAAAATGATCAATGTTCCCCCTTTGCCATTTGGCAATTGCACGAATCTATGATTTTGCTTGTCTTTTCAAGAGCCAGCCTCCACCGTATATGGTGGTGATCTACTTATGTGTCGTGTACAATACATGGTTGGTGGGCTCCTATAAGTGTGATGGGGAGTCTTTATTTTGACTGGTATTATTTATTTTGTGCCAATCATAGTCTTATTTTTTGGTTTACTCCCATATTGAATTATACAGGCCTTCTGCTCCAAAAGCAGCCTTGGGATTGGCAGGCCACGTTTTGTTGTGGAGAGAGGTGTAATAAACATTGCACCACAGGGCTTGAATGCCCTTAAAAATAGGGCTAAGATGTTTGGCAACACAAGTGTTCCCTCCGTGTATTTGCAGTAGCACATCTTTTCTCAGTGTGTGTGGCAACACAAGTGTTACCTCTGTGTATGTACCACCGCACGCATTCTCTGTGTGTATGTGGGGCAACACGTGTTCTCTATGGGTATGTGTGGGAACAAAAAACACTGATGTTCACTCTTTGTATGTGCAGTAGCACATCTGCTCTCGGTGTGTGTGGCAACACAAGTGTTCTCTGTGTTTTATAGCAGCACATATATTCTCTCTCTATGGTTGGCAACATAACATAAGTGTTCTCTACATTTGTGCGGCAAAACACATGCTCATCGTGTGTATGTGTGGCAACACAAATGCTTTCTGTGTGTTGGTGTGGTAACACAAATAGTCTCAATTTTTCTATCTGCCAGCATAACTGCTATCTATGAACCAGTGGGGCAACAGAGATGCTCTCTTTGTGTAAGTGTGCCAAACAAATGATATCTATATGCATCTGAAAAATTGCAAATGTACTTTGTCTCTATGTGAGGCAACACAAATGTTCTAGATTAGTATGTGTCACAGCACAAATGTTCTATTTAAGTGTGGCAGCACTAATGTTCAAAATGGGTGTGGCAACATAAATGTTCTATATGGGTATGTTTGGCATTACTAATGTTTTACATGTGTATGTTTGGCAAAACATATATACTGGAGCTGTATGTACAGCAACACAAAGGTTTTCTATGCAAATGTGGGTTTCAATGGGAATAGGGTTTGTACAGATGCTTGGTGCAGACTCAAGTACAAGCTGCACTCAAAGGGATGGAACTTTCAGACAGGGCTGAGGTTTAACATAAACAAATCAGCAATAAGACAGTGACAGTGTAACACATTAGGCCCCACAAAGATAACAGAGAGTAGTAGATTTGCGAACCAGCAAGTTTTATTAGCAGATTAGCAAACTCAAACCAAATCATTTACAATAAATGGTCAGCATGAGATTGCCATAAGTATAAAATTCATATCAATTGAAAATCAGACAATACAAAATATAAATGCTAAGAGTGGACCTAGAGCAAATCGAGAAAATTCAGTCTTCCATGAAGGGAAAATTCCCTATTGCGGGGCTCAGAAATCAAAGGAATGGGGAAGATAGAACAGAAGACATCGATAAATAAAGCCAGATAAATGAGAAGGATTTCCTCAGGAATCTAACTCTTGAGCAAGAACAGAAATCTTGAGATGGTGGTAAGGGGCATCTGCTCCCAAGCAAAAGGAAAGTGCATCTGTTTCTAACCATCTCGTAAAATGGAAAATTAAACCTAGGGCTTCTGGTTTTATGGTATTTTTTTAACATATCGGTCTGTATTTATCCATATTTATTTTTGGGTCATTTTATCTGTATTTTTCCATATTTATTTTGTGTTTTTCAGATACATGAAGTTCTAAAACTGTACATTTCCATATTTATTTAACCAATAGATGTGCAGGCATAATTTGAAGTCTGTTGTGTTTTAGCTACTTAAGCTATAAAATATTATATAACTGTACATCCTCTGGTAAATATGAGCATTTTGCCACAAATGTATGTTGGCATATGCCGTTATTTAAAGGAATTTCCACCCTCCTTTTTAATTTCCCATGCTGCCCATCTGCTCAGCTGTTGGGCTATATTTCATGAAATACAGCACGGAAAGTCACTTGAAAGAAACCCAATTTTCTCTATTTATCCCCTTTTAAAAATAAATGCAGACAGAACACACATTGTTTTCTGTTCGTATTTATCTGTAAAAATCGGTAAAAACGGATATCTGGGAGCCTTAATTAAAACACACAGTTCAACAGTTTGCAACACTCCCCAAGATTCTCAGGGAGATGTGTCCAATCAGAATATAGCATTACATGATAATACATTTGGAGTCTTCTTCCCAGGCACCACACAATGGAAGATTTTGGCTGCCTAGCCTTCAAGAGAAATCTTGTAACAGGATGGTAGCTAGTCACAGGCGAGGAAAATCACTATTCACTCCCTATGAAACATATACCGATCATCTATTCTCAAGAAACCAAAACATTTGCAACATTTAACTAATTTCAACTACTGCAGTTTGGCCCCTGAAATGAGAGAAACAGAGACAGCACATTGTCCAAAAGTACTTTTTCAAGTTAGCAGGTGTTTAAACTGAGGTTTACATTAACTATGGATAACTTCACTTGAACACCGTGTAACTATGGTGAACTATAATATGGGATTCACACCTTGAGCTTGTATATAATGTACAAATTAGTATATGTTAAGCAGCCTGGAAATTAGTGACAGGGTGTCACCATGTGTAGAAACACGAATGTTCTATATAAGTATGTTTGTCAAAACACATATTCTACATGTTGATGTGCAGCAACATAAACTTACTCTCTCTATAGGTGTGGCAGCATAAATGTACACTCATATGGCAACAGTAACCTATGTGTGTATGCATGTCTGTTCTATAGGTGTATGTGTGGTAACATTAATGTTCTATATGTGTATGTGTGGCAACACAAATATTCTGTATATGTGGGACCACATAAAAGTTCTATATGTGTATGTGTGACTATCCAAAATGTCCTTATGTTCAATGCAGCAACACTGATGTATTCAATTTGTATATGCAGTAACACAAATAATTTATATGTATGTGTGTGGAAACACATGTTCTATGTTTGTATAAGTGGCAGTTTATATGTTCTATATGGGTATGTCTGTCATCAGTATTTTTTTAAATGTGCTTTGGTAGCAACACAATTGTTCTCTCTATGTTTGACAACACAAATGTACTCTAGCTGTACGCGAGGCAGCACATATTTTTGCTGGCTATGTGTTGCAACACAAATGTTCTATATTAGTATGTGTGCCAGAACACATTTTCTATGTGTCCATGTGCAGCAATACAAATGTACTCTGTATGTGTGGCAACACAAGTTTTCTATAGGTGTATGTCTGATAACAGGAATGGTCTATGTGTGTATGCATGGCAACATATATATTCTCGAAGTGTATATGTGGCAACACAAATGTAATACACGTGTATGTGTGCCAATACAAATAACCTCTGTGTCCAGCACTGCAAATTCTATATTTGTATGTTTGACAACACACATGTTCCTTATGTTTCGATGCGGTAACACAAATGTACTCAATCTGTATGTGTGTGACAGTACAAATGTTCTACATGAGTGTCTGTGGCAACACTAATGTGCAACATGTGTATGTGTGGCGAAACAAATGTTTTCTATATGTTCAGCAACACAGATGGTGGCTGTGTATGTGCAGCAACATAAACAAACTGTATGTGTGCATGAATTTTCTAGCTCATTTTTGGATTCTGCTGCAGTTTGACGAAGATGAAATGATTAATGTGTGTATTAATGTTTCCTGCTTGACTGGCCATAAAGGTGATGGATGTAGCGTTGGTGTCTCTCGAGAGTGAATAAGTTGAGTGAATAACCTTGATGACATGGAATGATTTTGTACTCCCTGAGCATGCAAGCAATAACATATCTCTGACATACAGCACTGGAGGCTTAGCAGCTTGATAGCAACATATTTCTGCACCTTGATTTGAGTTTTTATAGAGCGCAAAAAAAATAGCCTGAGGCGTCTTGGCGCTAAGTAACAAGGTAGGGAGAAAGAGCAAAGCAGTTCATTCCTAAAGAGCCATGGGGCATATTATCAAGAAAGGGCATTACATTATCGCCGCTTTTATCGTCAGGAAACTGCTGATAAAGCAGCGATAATGGGCTTGATAATATGCCCTTTGGAATTCCAATCGAAGCCCATGTTAGATGTCTTCACAACTAACATGGGCTTCGATTGGAATTCCTTAGAGCATATTATCAAGCCCATTATCGCCGCTTTATCGGCAGTTTCCTGCCGATAAAAGCGGCGATAATGTAACGCCCTTTCTTGATAATATGCCCCCATGTTTTTAGAAAATTACGAAAACTCAAAATGGAGGGATCAGTTTTTATTTCCAAGGGAAGCATGTTCCACCTGCTGTTAGGGTAATCATGTCCACATCACTTTTTGTTCACACATTGTAAACTCTCCTAGCCTCACCACCTTGTTGGCTCCTTAAGGATTAGTATCAACTATCAAAACTTCCGCCTCGCTACACTCGATAAGAGAAGGAGTTGTAGTCCGCACCGTGATATACTGTCACGGTGAGAGGAGAATCCCAATGATGCAGCATGACACCTTTAGTGGGTGAGGGATTTCTTCCTAATAAAGGGATACTCCTTCGAAATTGAAGGTTCCTAACTTGCTCTCAGTGTAAGACCCGGGTATTTCATTGTGTGAATTACTCCAGTCACATTAGCCAGGACCACTGGTTCATTGGTGTTAGAGAACATGGTACATAATGTGCAAATTCATTTTGCGGTTCCAAATACTGCAATTCACAAAATCACAGGTATCACAGCATCAAAAATATCTTTTTAGTATTTACAAAAGCCCTTTTATGGGCCAGAAAAGTCTATGTGTTGTTGTTGTGTTGTACCTGTAAAGAGCTTTTAACCTAATTGGAGGGCACATGAAGGAGGCCTCTCCCTCCTAGTTGCAATTCGGAGAGGAATGTATCATGCACTTGTGACCTCAATTGTGGTCTGAAACCATGGCTCAGATGCCTACACTTCATACACAGTGGTATCTGATTAGCAAAGGGGAAGCTGTCCACGTGGGGCATCGTCTTCTTTGTGAATCATGATGTTGGCCTCGGCCACAGCCTGCTCCCTCCGATGTCTTCCCAAACTGGAAACTTTTTTATTTTTTAAAAGTAGCAGCGATCCTTTAAAAGACATGGGCTGCTTTAAACAAATATTTCTAGTTTGGGAATGAAAATGCAGGGATGGAGCTTTGCTGTGCCTTGCAGGCCTCCATCCCAGATTTGCAGCCAATCACAGGGGGCTGCAAACTGCAATCCTTCCAATTAGTATTCAGCAGACAAGTCATTGCCATTCACTGAGACTGTACAATTAGTGATGATCATGAGTGTAGTACTTTTTGTTGAGGTTACCTGTTCTCAAAGCCCCAAAGCCTGTGTGAGAATTGTCTGTTAGAAGAAGCCAGAGACTCGGGCAGGGTGGATAGACTCAGTATTGGCCAATGTGCACATTCACTACACCTTCCACCAGTGAATTTGCTAGAGGTTAGCTACTTTTACACCACACATAAAGGGGTCCATTAGGATGGCGGACGGATCGGCACCGCCATGCAGGCGGTGGCGATCCGTCCGCCATCCCTGCCCGTCCTCCACCTTTCTTCCCCGCCATATTACGATGGCGGGGGGACCGTGGCGGAGGGGAAGACCGTCCGCCGCTTTACCGCCGCGGTCGGTTTGCGACCGCGGCGGAAAAGGCCTGATATGGTGGCAGTGTCTATCAGACACCGCCAGCCATATTAGGATGGCCGGTGAGGAATGCCTTTCCGTGGCGGCAATGAAGGAGGGGGTTGGGGGGTGCACATGGGGGGTACCTATGGTACCCCCCAGCATTTAAATGTACTCCATGACAGGCACCGCACGGTGCCTGTCATGTTGTGCACTGAAATGTACAACGTGCATTTTTTGCATTGCGGCGGCCGGTGCTTCAAGCACCGCCTGCCGCAATGTAAAATATGCGGGATGCACCCGCCACTGTGGCGGATGCATCCTAATTGGGGGCACGGTTCCTCCGCCCTTGTAGTGGACGGTACTGGCCCCGACAGGATGGCGGACGGACTTTGTCCGTCCGCCATCCTAATGGACATCATAATTCGGTTTTCAGGCAGGCATGCAGCAGAGCTCCTGCATTACTACTGAATTATAACTCTGAACTCTCCCACTAAGGAGGGCCAGAAACCTTTTGGATACAGAAATATGCCAAGTATGCTACATTCATGGGCCCTCTCACAGTCCGTGTGCCCAGTACATTTTAACCAGATGTGGCAGCGGTGTAGCGTGGGTTGCCAGCGCCTGGGGTAATGCAAGTAACCTTCCTCTTTTCTTTTAAAATGTTGCGCCCCTATTAAAATTCCCCTAAGAATTTTGCGTCCTAGGCAGCCGCCCCTGTGCCCCCCCAACACTACGGCACTGGTGGATAGTGTACTTTTTTTTGTCTTTTTAACTTTTTTCTGTTCTTGAAGAATTTAGATTCAAAAAGAGCCTATTAAGTCCAATTATTAAGGCTCTGTTAGTCGAGAAGCTCACCACTGATTAATAGTGTTCTGACCCATAGGGAAAGCCTCATGAAACACCTATGTTATATATGTGTTTAACACGGGGGGCAAAAATATGTTTCTGTGCTTCACAGAAAAACTGCTGTTCAGAATCTGTTCAGACAACAGAGTTAGGCATCATAATTCTTTACATCTCATGGTAACTGACAATTAATGCTCTGAGTAAGCAAGCACATAACCAGTGCCATCTGCACATTGGGGAAGAATGGGTGGAGGAATAAAGGGGCCAAAGATGGGTGTGAGTTCCTGTAATTCCTTGAGGTATTTATAACGAATTTCCAGGTTTCAGTTCTGTTTGGATATCAGTTTTATTCTCACGGTCATTCGCGGTGTGGTCTTCTTGTGCATGCTCCCATCTGGACTCGGATGTGAGGGTGCTGTAAAGCTCTAGGGAGGGTATAGTGGCCTATTTCCAAACCATGACTGCAAAAACAAGAAAAGGCCCATTCGAATTGGAAATTGACCTGAGACTAGGACAATCCCAGTAAAGTTCCTAGCACCAACACATAGCTAGTGGGCAACAAGGACTGTTCATCAAGAGGTGGGTCAAATGCCTTTTCGTTAGAATACATTAACGGCTGCGAAAGCAGTGGCTGAATCTCTATCATGTTGTGCTCTATAAACCACCCGGCCCTTTAACCCCTTGGCCGGGGCAGTAATTCCGCCTCGGCGCTGGGGGGATGGGGGGTCCGCGCGGCGCCGCCATGCTCGTGACTGAGCCACTCCATCACGAGCCACGGGCGCACTGTGCTTGTGACGGAGTGGTTCCGTCACGGCCCCGCCCGCTCAATAGAACGCTCAGCGCAGGCGCAGAATTCATGCCGCTCAGGCGCGGCGGCCGGGCCGTGACGGAACCACTCCGTCATTAGCACAGCGCGTCCGTGGCTGGTGACGGAGTAGTTCCGTCACCAGCAAGCAAAGGGTTAAGAACAAGCATTTCCGAAGCTAATAGATTTGGCTTGATTTCATACGTGGTTCAGGAACACATTTTATAATGTGCTAGTTCCATTCAGGCATACTTTGAAAAGTGCAATATCTGTTTTCTTTGCTTAGTGTAGGCAAACACATGCACAGTAAAGAAAGCATACACCACATGGTCGACTTCCTGTCATGGGGAATGCTAACTTATAGAACTTCCTGTCACGTGACAGCTGCATTCTTGCTAATCCCTGCGAATTACCACTGCACTGAGAGAGGTAGCCTGACATATGAAGGATGGCGACACAGAAGCAGATCTACAGTATATTTGGCAACTGCTCCTACTAAAATGGAAGAGTGATTGAATCAAGGCTATCTCCTTTCCCCAATAATTCTATTACTCCCTCATTGGCAATGTTTATACAGCCGCTTCCTGTTTCTGTGTGTCACATTAATTGACTCATTTGTATCTATTAAAATTTGATCTGAGTCACGTGATTGTCAATTTCATACCAGTTGTGGGCTCACACACTTACAATGTTGTCTCGGCTTCCAGCAGTGACGATTAGATTTGGATAAAGTACAAACAAAGTCAAAAGTTTAGCAACCCGTGTGTGTGTTGTTTTGTGATTTTTGCAGAGTACTTCAAAGAAGTATAAAACACACTGCTTCTGACTTCTACATAGTATTAGTGTATGCCACCCATGTAAATGTAATAAGTACTTATGAATTGATTGCATTTAAATACAACTTGCCCACAAGCGCAGAATTCTATCTTTTTCGATTGGTAAAAAATGAAATATGACCACAAGTGAGCCCCAAGTATATCCACAGAATAGGAGAGAGACTAACACATTTTTAGGTGACATCTTCGGACTCAATAAGCATTACCTCTGAGCAGGGCTGGCTTTAGGGCAGTGCGACCGGTGCGGCTGCACTGGGCGCTGACCTGTGGAAGGGAGCGCTGACCTCTGAGGGGGTGGCGCTGTGTTTAGTAACAACTTATGATTGGAGAGATGAGGTCACAGTTGTCTAGTGGTAGTGAGAGAATCCGAGGAGGCTGCCCTGGGTGTGGGGGCACCAAAAATGATTGTTACACCAGGCACCACCAACGCTAAAGCCGGCCCTGCCTCTGGGAAATCAAATCGTACTGTTCAGTCTTCCTGGAATCCATGCACACAATATACAACATTATGGCATATGCATTATCTCTTTATCTAAAACTAACGATAAGATGTCTACTATTTCCACACAGCTATTGTGTCTACAATGTGCGATCAACCTGAACATAATAGTTAATTATAAAACTAACTTTTTTTGTTCATATAATAGATAATGGTGCTTAGGACACTAAGGGGCATATTACCAAGCAATAGCGATAATTATCGCTATTGCTTGGTTAGAGACAAAAATTTATCGCCGAACTGCGGCGATTTTTATCGCAGATAAACCTTGGTATTACCAAGGTTTATCGCAAATGCGATAAAAATCGGCCACAATGCATGAATATCGCTGAAAAGTCAGCGATATTCATGCATTACCGAGCTAATGCTCTTAGCCATGTTATCCACCTCCCATTGGATAACATGGCTAAGAACTGCTCAGGGCAGGTGTTAGCTTTTGGAGATATTCGCGCTTAGCGCGAATATCTCCAAAAGTTGGTAATAGGAGATAGCGATGTTAGCGACTGTTTCCAGTCGCTAACATCTTGGCACGCCCACTTTGCATGTCATTAGTGATAAATTTCTCTGACATGCTAAGTGGGGCCCAAGATGGTCGCTATCTCCTACTAGCTGTCGCTAACTGGTGTTAGCGACAGCTAGGTAATAGGGAGATAATTTTATCTCCGCTTTCTTGGCTTTTAAAGCCAAAAAAGCGGAGATAAACCCCCTTGATAATATGCCCCTAAATCCCTCACAATGCTGTTCTTTCTATACTTTCTACTGCTGGGGCATAACACACCTTCATCGGTGGAGGCATGGTGGCTGAGCAACCTGGGCCAGCCTCCCCCTCCAAAGGAGCAAATCAAGAGTTTAGGAGTCTGGCTGGACCCTACTCTGAACTTTATGGTACAATCTTGGAAGGTGGCAGCCACCTCCTACGCCTTGTTAAGATTACTCAGAAAAATCCTTAAGCTCCTCCCGTTCGAAGTCAGGCGGATCCTAGTACAGGCCCTTATCCTATCGCGACTAGACTACGCGAATGCTGTCTACCTGCGGGCCCCACAGGGAACAGTCAGGGTCCTGCAGACCGTACAAAATTGTGCGGCCCGCATGTTACTGGATGTCCCTCGAAAGACCTCGGCTAAACCAGCGTTACGCCAACTACACTGGCTGCCAGTACAACAGAGTATTGTGTTCAAGGCTATGACCATCGTGCATAAAGCAATGGCCGATGCTGGTCCAGCCCTAATTCAACCTATGTTTCGGCCATACCAGACCTCCCGAACCCTAAAGTCCAGCAATAAGAATCTACTGACGATCCCCAGGATAAAGAGAACCCGCATGGGCGGCAGACGTTTTTCCCTCCAGGCTGCAAAGATCTGGAATCATCTTCCCGACACCATCAGACTGGAAGTGAGCCACCTCAGGTTCAGGAGAATGTTAAAGACCTTTCTGTTTTCCTGAACCAGGGGGGAATGACTCAGTCACTGAATGCGCTGGGATGCCTCCGGGTAGCCATGCGCTATATAAGTATGTAGTCATTCATTCAATCATTCATTCTAGGGCATTCACTTGCTAGCTATTGAGATACACAATTATAACTCTCCTCATTGGATCTAGGACTGTGTTTTTCGAGAAAAAACATTACTTCTTTATTTTTTTCTTGCTTCAAGGTGAAATTCTTTATGTACTACTGTGATTATTTGAACACTCAAATTCATACGTGACTTGGAAAACACTATAATGACTTCTGTTGTTTCAGCCCTGACAAAGTCCGGTGGACGAAACACATGTTGCCTGTTTTTCCAAAGCCACTATGCTGTGGAATATAAGCTGATTTCTCAATGTACTATATTATGAACTACATCATTGTCTGCTTCATAGTGGATGATATAACATTGTAATGTCAATGGCGTTGTTTCGCATGGAACAATATTGTCAATTATGGGATATCTAGCATTAGGAGAAAATAAGCACTACACTCTTTTTATGACTTATATTGGGCTACATGCCAGAAAACGTATGTGAGTGTCCCCTTCAGACTGCTTATATCTCTGGAAGGTGATTTTATAGTTGTCCCTGGGTGTAGAATAATTCCCTGATTTCATTTTATGCTTCAAACCTACTATGTGTTGTTGTTGGTCTTATGAAAAGCCCCAGATAGGAGTGGTACCAGATATGCCAAAAGACGTGCATAAGATGTGCGCAATCTGATTCAGCTATCTGAATTCCTTCCTTTCTTCGTTTACCCATAATTGTCAAAGAAATTAGCGTTGATTCATTTTGCACCAAACTTCTCAAATTCATTCTGTCCACTTTTTCAACACTAACAATTAAATTACTTAAACCTAAATTGTATTCCAGGTCCATAATCACAATTCTCAAGTTAAGGGTGTAGATTCAAACAGATAAATTGTGCTCGCCACATATGTGTATCATAGTTATCTTTTTATCTAGCTCATATTGCAGAAACAATACAATCAATTACATATGTCTGGCCATCAATTGTCTCCAATTACATTATTTACAGTATCTCGATGTGCATTCTCCAAAAATTATTTTCAGTATGGTATGTCCTGGTGAATGTCTAATTGATCTTTGTTTAAAGGCTGAAACTTGTTGACTTCCTGGTAGGAGCAGCACTGATTGAGCTCCCCCTATTTTTCTTCCACTGGATATTTTCTTCAGAGTGGCTTACTAGTTGATTAAAATGGCTTTGCATATTCTTCTCTATGACAAATAATACAATGAAAGCATTTTCACTTTTGTTCTTCATATTTTGCCCATTCCTCTCTGGAGGCTTAACCTCATGGTGGATTTCAGGTGTTAAAGTTGATTACTATTTATGCTTCCCTGTTAACCAATGTAAATCTATTTAAGCACAAAGCAAAGCATCCTTATGAATCCTTAGCTTTGTGCAGGGATAGGTATTATGTAAGATCAACTTTTTCAGTTACTTATATGTTTTTATTTAGGAAGATTTGTTTTGAATTGAAGACAAAAGGAAGACATTGCCATGAGAATGGTATGTCTCATACAGTCCGACTGGAGATTTAAACAAAGGCGTCATGAATTCATAGAATGTAGCAGTGCATGGCAATTTTTTATTGTCATTTTCACCAAGTGACCATGTAAAAATAGCATTGGTTGCTACAAATACTGTTGCACAGGTGGGTTGCAACAAATGATGATGAAAAATTGCCAAATTGAGGTACAGTCTAAGGGCTTGATTTACAAAGTTACTTAAAAGTATAACTTACCATTTTGGAATACATTTAAACTTGGAATCTGTGAATAGGTAAAAAGTAGTAAACATACTCATAAGTGTAAATTACTCTACAGTGAATAGTCCTCAGACCCTTCAAGTTGGTGGAGACATGTAAATTACACTTTTGCAGGAAATCAACACTTGGATTATGTGCATAGCTAAAAATTTGTAGATATACTCAAAAGTGTAAATTGCTCAACATAGTATGCCCCCCGAGGACCTTCAATTTGGGGGCGTCATGTAAATTAAACTGGGAGTTTTAGAACAGCCAAAAAGTAGTAAACTATCTCAGAAGTCTAAGTTACTAAAACGTGTAAGGTGCCTTTGTGAATCAGGTCCTTAGTCATCTGGGCTGCAGCAATGCACTTTGCATCTCGCAAGAATGAACTCTTGAATGTTTGACTTACTTTGTTGGTGATAGCTACATTCTAATCTCAGGAAGATGGAACAAGCTATCCATCATCATGACTCCCTGCAGCCTTAAGACCTCCCTCATAGCTTGAAACTGTGAGCTTGGACCGTCAGATTGTCACAGTGCAGCAAGATTTCTGTAGAGCTTTGATTTACTTGCACAGCAAATTACAATTGGAACTGAAAAGTGGCAACATGGCGACCTCTGCAGGGCAGTAGAGGAAATACAGCGAAAGGGAATGAACAAGTTAACAAAATGTGAACGCTTTTATCTGCAGCGTCTTCACCAAAATTAATTTGTAGTGTATTTTTTTCCTATACCGCGAACGCCAGCCCTTTGGTTTCAGAGCGCTGTATATTTAACATTGTGGTAACGTGGATATAAAAAGCATATGGTGACAAGCAGTTGGAGAGTATACAAGGCATTTACAGTTCACAACAGTGCAATAAATACGAGAAAGACAATTCCCGAGCATTATAGCAAGTAACCTGTGATAGCAGGAATATCAGATGCATTTAGTGAACATTTAAAACATTTAGCATGGAGATTCTCGTCATTTATTTGAGTGGGGTCAGAATGCCGAAAAGTCAGTATTTCTGCATTAAATTTACGTAGAAAGTGCAGGAATACCGAGAGTGCCTAGGGAAGGAACCCTGGGGCATATTACCAAGGCAGGCGATATGTGATTATCGCCGTTTTAGCGTCCGTTTTCGGCCGCTAAGCGGCGATAATTCTATTGCCCTATTAGCAAGCTGTCACAGCAGTTAGCGACAGCTTGTAGGGGATAGCGAGCGGTTTGGGGCTCGCTTTGCATGTCAGCGATATTTATCGCTAATGACATGCATAGTGGGCGTACCCAACCTGTTAGTGACTGAAAGCAGTCGCTAATGTCGCTATCGCCTATTAGCAAGGCAGGCGTAGCGATGGAAATATTCGCGCTAAGCGCGAATATCTCCAAAAACTAACGCCCGCTCAGACCAGTTCTTAGCCATTATATCCAATGGGAGATGGATATTATGGCTAAATCCTCATTAGCGATAATGCGTGAATATCGCTGGATTACCAGCGATATTCACGCATTTCGCTGCTAACGCCGGATATTTTATCGCTTTAGAGATAAACGTTGCTAATAGCACGTTATCTCTGCGATAATATCCGGCGATGCTTGGCGTTAAAAACATACTCGCTAAGCCCATTTAGCGATAAATATCGCTAGTTGTTGGTAATATGCCCCCCTCCCACTCTGAAATGAAAAAAAGTCGGAATATGCAAGTGCACCCGGTGGTATACAGGTGATATAATTGATGTGCTGGGGAACTCTTCCTCCTTCTGGTGTTCAGAATGGTGACCCGTCTCTTTAGTCCTACCTCCAGGACCAGTCAAGGCATTGCAAAAACCTGGGGTTGTGTCTGAATCTACTCTACGCATCCAAACTCGGATTTGATTTTGCTCCCTCTGCTTGAAGCTTTCAGGAAAATTATTGCCTTCTTCTGTCCTCCTATTTTCCTATTATAATATAGGCTGTTATTGATACCCATACGCAGGGCCACTGAAATTATGACCCATAACCTGCTGCATAATTTGTAGATTTTACCAACAAACCAAAAAAATTCTAGCTCAAAACTGTTCAAAAGTTACTAAACACGCAGCAACACGTGGTGCTGAGCACCGGATGGTCCTTTGCAAACGTGGCCTGGTCACCTTTCTGTTGCTTATTACTATATTTGGGTGTTAAACTGGTACCACTGAGGTGTGACCTATGTCTAGACACTGTTAACAAGTATTGAAATTACAAAATAATGAAGTAATGCTATCACAAAATATGCTACATTATGCTGCATAATTTGCATTTTCTGGACTCATAATTTAGTCAATCTTGCCACATAACTTGGTCCTCCCCAGCTACATAATTTAAGTGGCCCTGCCCATACAGAATTATTGTAATTCTTTATATTCTGACTTCCCAGTTTATTCCAAATAGCATCTTCAAATCAGTCAGATGTGTTGGTCTTGTTTGATACTGATTTCTTCCAGACAGGCTCCAATTGTTCGCCACCTACAGAGATACCTCTGATTTCAATGGACAAACAACTTCAATTTAAGAGTCTATGTAATTTATTTAATGGCTGAAATAATGTAGGCTCGTCCTTTATTCGTCAGTTTTTCCACTTTTACTGCCTGCCTAGCGTGCTCACTGCTCATCATCATAACTTTTACATGTTCCTAGAATCCTCAAGAAACGCCAAGGAGGTCGTTCCTTTGCCCATCTGAGAGCCAAGGCTTGGAACAAGTTGCCACTCTGTCTTCATTCTGAAACCAATTTACAAACATTTAGGAAATAGTTGAAGAGCCTTGCTTGTTTGGCAGTAACATCATCAGCTTTGTATGTTTGTTGAAGGCAGAAAAAGAGGGCGCATTCCGCAATCATGCTGGGAGAGCGTTTCAAATTGTGCCAGAATTTCCAGACAAGGATCTGCACGAGGTGCATGTCTTGAAATCTTGGGTGCACAGAGATCTGTGTGTTTTGGATCATAGTGTATGTGAACCACCGGGAAATATCCTTTACCACGCGGATTTTACTCCGCAAGGCTTTAACAACGCGTCCATTACAACGCAAGTCGTAACCACGACTTGCGCTGGAGGGCGCTAGAGGATTAAGAATAGTATATTTACTATTCCAACACCTTCCCTAGTGTCCACGGGGACTGGTGTTAGAATAGTAAATTATACTATTCTCAATCCGCGCCCCCAACGCAAGTCGTGATAACGACTTGCGTTGTTAGGGACGCGTTGTTAAAGCACGCGTTGTGACGGTACGCATCGTACCGTCATACATCCGAACCACCAGACAGAGATAGCATTTGCATTAGGTATCCAGGAGTGCTGAAATGTATGGCTTTATAGGTGAGGCATCCACTTCACATAGCCCATCTGGGGGCATAGTATTGATGCTACGCATTTTCCTGGATTGTGCTCGGTGCACCCAGCGCAATTCAGGAAAATGCGTTGCATTATCTTGAATGTGCTGCCCCCAGGGCAGTGCATTCATGTCAAAAACAGACCGGGCGGCATAAAAGCCGCTTTCTGTTTTCACACTGCAGGCGGCACCCGTCTGCACTTTTAAAGGGAGCAGAGGCAAAGGCATGGCATGGCCCCATGCAAATGAGGAAACGCCCCCTTGAGGAAACGCTGGCCTTATATCTGTGCCAGCGCTTTCAGTATTACAGAAGGGGATGCCCCTTCTGTAATACCAAAGTGCCCCGGGGGTCCCCTACAAAACAGCCCCTGGAGCCACATTACACTAAGTGCCACAGGGGTGCAAAAGCTCTCTGGACTCCCCGGGGCACTTTATTGCAGAAGAGGCTGCAGATTCTTGCGCCATCGGTTCTAATACAGATTGTGTCTGTTACATGGGGGCATGGCCTCATGCAAATTAGGAAACACTTTGCTTCTGTTTTATAGATGTGGGTCTAGAGGAAAAAGATCTGCCAGGATGTGCTCTCATTGTAGGCCACAAAGAGGGTGCACATAGTCAGTGCACTCCCCCAGGGTGACACCTGAAAGGTGAGAAGAAGGATCCCTCGGACCCCTCAGACATCACCCACATGTGAGTACAGGCACTTACTGCACCCACCTGCAGAAGGATCTCTTTCCCGCTTTAAAAGGCAACCTGCATTGCCACATTTGGTCCCAGCTTCATCGCATACGTCTGCCTTCTTTACTCTGACTTTATGGCACATGTTCGGGTGGTCCCAGCGGTCTTGGCTCCTTCCCTATAAGGCGGGATACACGGCAGAGCTGCCCTCTTTTGCCCCTGCTGTTTGCTATAGCAATAGACTACTTGTGGAGTGGCTATGAATTGATGCACAGGTGTCGGGATTTGAATGAATTCCGACATTGCCCCTTATGCAGATGATGCAGCAATCTTGTTTAAGCACTATGAGACTTTGGAGCCACAGATACTACAAACACTGAGAGTATTCGGAGAAACATCCTGCCTTACTCTTAACACGTCCACGTCTGCTGTATTTCCTGTCAGTGCCCTGCCGCCAGATTTCCGCTGGGCTGCTGGTATATCAGTGGCCATCCCTGGTCTTAACTACCTAGTGTTTGTGACACCCTGCCACTGTCGGACAGATTACAAGAGGAGATGAAGACATGGCTGCCCTTGCATTGCCAATCTTGGGATGGTCCACCATTTTTAAGATGGTATCCCTCCCCCGACTTTTATATCAACTGCACAATTACTCTAATACCTTTATTAAATCCCTCTTTTCTCGCTTTAATTCCCCGCTCAGGGGCTTTCTGTGCTACTACAAGACCCCCCGCATAGCTCTTACTAAATACTTCAAGGCACCTGTGACAGTGGCATAGCAGCAGTGGATGTGGAAAGTTGTTATAGAGCCTCTCACCATGTAATCATCAATGGATAGTGGTTAGATATTCAGGGGAACCCAGCCTACGCTACTGAAAATGGGCTCTAGAAGACACAGACATACCCCATCTCCTGTATCGAGGGTTTCCCCGCCGGCTCTCCCACTGGTGCCTAGGGCAGTGATCTTGGCTTGACGGTCAACCCTAAAGGCCTCGGCATGGGACAAGAGCCTGACGGGGCAACCCATCTTCTGGACTGGTACCATGTTACCGCAAGGGACAAGGCTACTGGGATTCCGTGGCTAGGACACCACCGGATCACCTCCCTGGAGAATGTATTAAAGCGGATGACAATTAAATCCTATCAAACTTTGCAGGAGGAATATTCCCTTCACCGTAGCCAATTGTTCTTATATTTACAGCTGTGACATTTCCTCCTGCTCTGTCTTATAGGTCTGGGCAAAGTCTCTGACATCCTCCCACTGAGCGCTAAACTGCTACAGAGTGATCTGGGTGACCTGAAGGTATTACAGGTCTCCCATTCCTGAGTCGACACATGCCTGATACGTTTGGGGAGCTGTGTTCTGCTTATGGACATGACTTGTGGGACCTGTCCGATGATGACTGGGTGGAGGCATCTACGCAACTGTGTCTCATGCAGTTGAATTACTTACACAGGACCTACCTTACTCGCTACAAGCTCAACCGCATGGGGGTGATTACTTCACCCCTGCACTTGCGATGTCACCGTCAGGTCGGAGAATTTCTGTACATCAAGTCTATTTTGGGAGGGTATCCTGAACTGCAGGGGGAAAGTCCTGAACCGAGATTTGAAACTGATCCTTTTACACATAACTGATGACTTGCAACTATCTCGATATGACCCAACACTTTTTGGATGCGTCTCACTAAGAGGGATATGGTGCACCACTGGAAGGCGGGAACCCTGCCATCGGAGGCAGCGCGGAAGAAAGGGGTAGATTGTCGCATGATTAGGGAACAGACGGTTTACGCTGCTAAGGGTTGCCCTCAGAAGCACAGCATGGTTTGGGGTGACCGGGCAGCTTATAGAGGTGTATGGTTGGGAGGTGCTGCTCTCATGCCTATGATGTCACTGGGGTGATCCAGTCATACACGGGATCAAGGCGCTGATCTAAATTACTGCTTGATGTTGTTGCTATATATGGGGTGGGGGTGGATATGGGTAGGTTGGGAACAGGGGACACAGCACTATTGTTGTTGCAAGTTGTAACTTGTATTTCTGTCATGGCATTTGGTAAAATTCAATAAAAGCGTTATTAAAAAAGAAAAGTACCATCTTTCAAAAAACCATATCGAGATGGTGTGCCCCCCTTGTGCTTTTTTCTATTTCCAAATCCCATTCGTGCTTTCATCTCGCTGCGCATAGTTTGTCCCAATTATACGGGTTAAGCACTGTGTGTCCAGTAATCACTCAGCGTTGCCATAGGAACAACTCTGAAACAACAGAGAATACTAATGTAATTGACTATCCGATTCAGAGGAAATTATTGTTGATGAAGCGCGATTAACCCACACGCCTCTTGGGTTGTTAAAGTTTTGCTCATAGTGTCTTCTTTTGGTGAGCTGAATTGTACAGTCATTTTATATGTTTTGTTTTTTAGCAGAAGTCACATCAAGGCCCTTTGAGAAATAGAGAAGAGTTTACAGGTGACTAGAATATAGATTAATGCTCCAGAGAAATCACATAAATAGTTAAAGCAAGGACACTAAACTTTTAACATTGATCTACACCGGATGAATGTCTGAATAAATGCATAATCATAACTTTTCTAAACTGATGGCGAGATTGTGTGAAGAGGCTGACTTTAGGCACCTGGAGCCTCATTTATGAAAAGTGACGCATCGCTGTTTTCACGCAGCGATGCGTCACTTTTCATTGCGCCCTCCTTATGACACCAATGATGCATCATATTTACAGTATGACGCATCATGTCGCAAGGAGTTACAGATACGTCAGTATTTCTGATGTATCTGAAGGCGCAAAAGTGACGCATTGCTGGAGTGTGTCACAAAAGTGACGCAACTCCAGCAATGTGTCCTTTCACATGGGGCAAGCCCTATGTGAAAGGGTCTGCATCAGTCTTACGCCTGCTGTGAGGCAGGCGTAAGATTTTGACGCATTTGAGTCCTAGAAGTGGCGCAGTGAAATCTCATAGATTTCACTGCCTCACTTCCATGACCCTTTCTTGCGTCAATAAGCCCCCCTTGTATACATTATACCTGGCGCAGGTATAATGTGGCGCAGGGGTTTACAAAGTGACGCATCTACATAGATGCGTCACTTTGTAAATATGGCGCAACGAGGCACATGTTTTACGCCACTGGTGCGTCACAAAAAGTGATGCACCGGCGACGTAAAAGTGACGCACAGCCTCATAAATGAGGCCCCTGGTAGATAGGGGCGGGGTCATCAGGCTGAAGGAGCTTGCCCATGTTGGGTCATGCGATGAAGGCTTTTGGTTTTGAATGTGGTCCTTTGTTGTATCATGAGCCAATCAGAGCAGGCGAGATGTAGCAGGCGGGCTTCATGGGACGTCATTTTATACTCTCTGAAGCTTGGGCATTATTTTGCCCTGGGTGCTGCTTGGATACCATTATTTTTGTCAACTCTGCCGATGACCAATTCAAAGGTAAGTTTGGCGGTGAACATCCTAAAAAGTGCCCATTCAACGATAATCAATATTCACTGGCCATTAATTGAACTCAAAGCTACAACAAATGTGCACCAGTACAATGAAGAACATTATGGTAGAACAGAAAGCATATTTTTCTGACTGAACTCATAACAGTATGTAGAGTTAAATAGATTTAAATATGAGAGCATGAAATAAAGTCCCAAATCTGTACAAATGGCTATTGCAATGTTTTATCTTGTACTTTTTCACCATTATCTTAAGTACAGGACATAATTCTTTGGTGTAGGAAAATACAAAAAACAAATATATGATCAAGGAAAATATTCTCACACACAGAACCATGTTTGTGTGTCATTCTTGGGGTTTCCACGTCGCACTTATTTCATAAAAATGTTTATTAATGTAAACAAAGAATGGGAGGTGAGCAACTTATGTAAGAAAGTGACATCTAATAATTACTTCGTTTATCTGTAGAACCTGCTACCAGAATGTTGTGGTTTCCTAGCGCTGTAAGGAAGTATCATTCCCTTAAATTGTACTCTTTCTTTCTCCCTTGGAAGGATGAAAGCTTGAATCTGCGCTGCTAGGATCCCACTTAGGCCCGGCAGGCAGGCGCAGAACTGATCAGCAAGTTCCTAAATCACTGAGCTATTTCACTGGCTTACCTTTTTAAGTCTCTGATTCCAAGGAGGCTGTAAAATTCCGCACCATGCTCAAACCCTTGTTTGCACAGGGATTGGAATTCTGAAATTTGTGTTCATTTCATACCCCCCAGTTTTCCCCTGGTGAATTTTATCAGGAATGTAAATGTCATGGTACTTATAGAGCGCACTGTCACCAGACGGTGTCACCTATTCGGTTTCCTGGCGCTGATACTCATACCGCTGTGGAACCCCTCCTGGCTTTCCCTGTGAAGTGTCCACTCCTGGGCACCCCCAGGGTGAAGCCAGGCATCCTTAGCGCTGTTGGGGCCGGTGTGGAGGCTAAGCAAGCTATTGCCCAGAGTTGCAGCGTGGGGCCTGTGATTAGAATAGGCACCGAGGCGAGAATTAACAGGTCCGAGGAAATTGAGCCCGAGACCCCGCCGAGGCAGGAATCGAACCCTGGTCCCTGGCCAGAACTCTGCATCAGGGTCTGCCGCTCTAACCATTGAGCCACACTCCTCCACGGGGAGAAACCTGTCGATATGTAATGGGAAAGTCAGTTATATATTCGGATCTATGCCGTATTTGGTGGGTAAAAGACCAAATTCAGCACATAATTTCTCATTTTCAAGTGGAAATGTGGAACTGAAGCTGTTTACTGCACCTTATAAATGCTGCAACTCATAGTACTGGTATTCACTGGGAGCCCCAAATCCTATTCCCCTTATGACTCACTTATAATCGCATAATTTCAGGGCACAAGTCATAAAAAAATGGGGGAGTAGGCAGTTAGGCAGTGTGCAAGTGACAACCATGTGCAAGTGACAACCATGCATGTTACATTAGACATGTGACAACACGTGAGGTATCACAGGATGACATCACAGGAGGTGGCATCACAACCCATTACCTCACAGCAAGTAACATCACAAGACGTGGCATTAGATCTTAAGACCTTACACATATGTTCAGCACGTCTTGCATGCGTACATTTGTATGCATTACGATATGTAACAAAAGAGATCAGGATTGGGTCAGGGTTGTGCTAAAAAAGTGATGCAATCCCGATGCAAAATCTTGGCCTCAACTTAAACTTTTTTTTTAACTATGCAGCAAAGAAATTGACAACAAGGAGAGGCATGGCTGTAAATCTGTTCTGCTTCATTGGTTGCAAAGTCAGCATTGTAAAATATCTTATAAGATTAAGGCACCTGCTATAAAGATCTTTCTGTGCCCAGTAAATATCAGGGAATAATGATAATAGTGAGATAACTCTGGAGGTTACCGCATTTGCTGGAGAGATCTGTGTTCTGTCTAATCCTAGGGGCTGAATAGGATGGCAGTCGGACTATCATCCGACCGCAACCCTTTCAAAAATGGCACCAGGCTGTTGGCGGCCTCACCAGAGGCATTATGATGCGACCCCCACCACGGCGGTCGGAATGCCTATGTTTTTCATTGCAGTGGGTGCTGCTGGCTGCAACACACACAGAAGTGCAAAATGGGGACACTTAACATATCCTTGCACTACGTGGCATGTACCATGCGGAGCCTGCCACAGGGTACAGGGATATGTAAGGGGGCAGCATAGCTGCCCCCCAAATCTAACAGCTGGGGGCCAGGGGGGAAAGGGACCCGTTATGGCCCACCCAAAGTCCCTTTCTGCCTGCCGTTTCATGACAGTTAACCACCATGAAAAGGTGGGCAGAAAGGGACATTGTAATTCCTACAGCGGTGCCTGGTAGGCACCACCACCATTGTAGGGAATACAACTCCCTCCGTCGCACCGGCAGGCTCATGGAGCCCATCAGATGCTTGGCTGTCGGTCTTGCCGACCGCCAACCATACGACCGCCATTGTAATATGGTGGGTGGAGAACATGATTATGAAGGGGGTTGGGCCGCCACCTACAGGCAGTCGGTGGCGGTCCTACCATCATCGTAATCAGCCACCTAGTTTTTCATCAAAGTAGCATAGAGAGTAAATGTGTCTCCTGCAAAGCACATCATGTATCATGCAGATGACAGATTTTTATTTTCTATAGATAGATATGTGGGTTACTGCTTTGAATAGAGAGATCCTTTTGTTACATGCAGATCATAAACTGTAATCCGTCTAATATAGAACAGTGAGCTATGTAGGACATGTGACTCCTGTAGAGAAGTGTGGCTCAATGGTTAGAGCGGCAGACCCTGATGCAGTAGTCTGGCCGGGACCAGGGTTCACTTCCCGCCTCGGCGGGTCTCTGGCTCAATTTCCTCTGACCTGATAATTCTTGCCTAGGTGCCTATTCTGATCATGAGCCCCACTCTGCACCTCTGGGCAGTAGCTTGCTTAATCTCTATAACGGCCCCAACAACGCTGAGGATGCCTGACTTCACCTTGGGGGTGCCCAGGAGTGGGCTCCTCACAGGGAAAGGCCAGGAAGGGTTCCTTGGCGGTATTCGTACAAGCGCCGAGATGCCTACGGGTAGTCATGTGCTATATAAGTGCGTAATTATCCTACACCTTGTAATCTTAATTGTCTTATGTACCACATCATATGCATTAATTTACACACATATGATTTATTGTCAATGTGTATGTGTGATGTAAAGCTCTCCGATACCCTGCATTGGGATAAGCTATAAAAGAAATAAAACAAAATAGTTATTACATTAAATGAAAAGTTATTACAATTGCTATTTGTGTAAATACTGGGACAGACCCACACATCTAACATTCCTACAGTTAATGCATATTTGTTATATACAGGGACTGATCAAAGTCAAAACCCATGCCTCTCCTAAATACTTGTGAAGTGATAACAAGGTGTGTGCCTTTGTTTCTCCTCCACTGCTTTTTCACCTAAGTGTGAGGCCCCTGATAGCTCCCAACCTGATACTCAAACAAAAGGAGGCCTGATGTCCCCTTATATTCAGGCTTTGTTATGGGCCCAGCTAGAATCTGCCCACACGTTCCTGCTCAGAATGAAAGCAGACAACATGCAGGCTGCTGAATGTGTTCCGGTGTATGAAAATTACCCTGGAGCACGTTCAGCATATTTCAGTGGGGCCAGGGCCGGACTGGCCATAGCGGGCATCGGGCATTTTCCTGGGAGGCTGGGGTCTGGATTTGCAGCAGTGGGGGCAGGTTTTTTGTTACTAGGGGCCGGTTTTGCAGTGATGCTGCAATATTAACCCCCTGTACCAAAAGCAGCACGCTTCACACTTGCACCGTCCCCAACCCCCGCGAGGCTGGCCCTACAAAATTGTCAGGGATGTGTTGGGTTCCAAGTCCGGGGGTCAACTTCTTGGCAGGGTGGATGGTGTCCAACCTGTGAATGGAGTGGGCGGCGGTCATCAACTAGCATGTACGACCCGACCTGTGCCCTAGATGTTTTAGAATTATACGTTTTAGAAAGACAGTACACTTCAACAATTTTGGGCAGAGGAGGGAAAGAGGAGGAAGTCCACAGCTCTGTCATCATAATTGGCACAGCTGTACAGAATCATCAGAAATGTTATGACGAAACATTAGTGAAAATATAGAAAAGATTGCACCTGCTCCCTCATTTCTCAAACCCCCCTGGATTGCAGTATACTGCACGTGACTTAGATTCCGTCAATCCCATGCTGCAGCACTAGGGTTACACTTAAGGTCAGAACTACTTGCCACAGGCTTTGAGAAGTGGAAAAAACTCAAGGACATTTAAAAAACAGCATTTATATCCTCTTCAGAATTCAAAGGAGCGAATGAGACAAACCCCTTGTCTATTCACGGATAGTCTGAAGACGAATGGTACTTAGGGCCGAGCATGAGCTGCTTCCGCCAGAACTAAGTGTTCAGCTGTTCTCGATGTGCTCCACGCTGTACCTTTGTGTGACCTTTACAGACCGAACATGAATCAATTCCCAGTATCTCTCTGTCTGCATCCTAATGCTGCTGGGGGAGAGGAGGCCAACTTTTGAAGCATGATGGGTAGGTCAGGCGCGCAACACCCATTGGCCTCAAAGGGCTTCAGCCCCCCCGTCGTGTGTGGCAGCCCGGGATGAGACACTTTCCGGGCCCGCTCACAGCCGCACCTGAGCACTTCACAGGTTTTTAACAGACCTTGTGCATGTTAATGTGGCTTTGTTGTTGTTTCACCCCTTCTAAGAGCCCCTGCAGATCGACTCTGCCGATTGCCTAAAGATTCAGCCCCCCCCCAAATTTTTTCTTAGCCCCCCCCCCCAGAAATTTGACTCAAGTTGGGCCTCTGGGGTAGTTCCAGGGTGTGAGAGGCATCCTAGGTAATGAGGCAATATAACTTAATTGCTATCAAAACTATAACTTTTTGTAGCAAATATATACCTGCCAATTTACAAATTAATGCCACAGTGTGAGGAGGGGCGGGTCCTTGGAGTGGGCGGGGCCTCGTGCAGAGAGATGCCTAACAGGCACTCTGCCCCACACCAAGACGCCCCCTCACACCCCTCCCCAAAAAATAAAAACAAAAGGTCATTGATGCCGTTGCTCATGTCCTAGGGTGTTTTCACACCTCTGAATGGACATCGGTGCTTACTGCTTCCGAAAGCGAGCTGAAAATCCATTGTTTACAGTGGGTTTCAGCTCATTATTCCTGCTACCGGGTGATTTCAGCTCCTCACCGGGTGACCGCGTGAAGGCAGAGCCAAAGTCCTGTGACACACAGCGGCATCGTGTGAGTTGGCAGGTTTGCAAATAATACTTTTGTTTTATTTTTGATGCTAGATACATAGCTAAAGATAAGTAATAATAATACACATTTGTAATGCGCACAATCACCCGTAAGGGTCTCTAGGCGCTGGGGGCCGTCGGGAAGATTAAGCAAGCTATTGCCCAGAGTCACATGGTGCTAGGCTAGTCTGCCGCCAGTGCCGGGGATCGAACTGTGATCCCCAAATTCCAGAGTCTGTTGCCCTAGCCGCAGCGCCACACCACTTCCAGAAGTAAAAAGCATCATATTAACCTGTTACTAACGAAATAGGAGTGATAACTAGACTAATTTAGTGGGAGAAATACAAGCTCAGGGAAAAACTAAGGCCAGCCAGTGCAAAATTAGCATATTGAAAAATGCTGGAAAAAATCACAGAATCATGTCAAGATACAGCTGGATATTTCAAATGAACATATGCATTTAGGCAATTGGTTTAGGGTCTGAGAAAATGTTCTTTACCTAATATTTTGCAAGTTGCTCTTTCTAAGAAGGTTGAGATGTCACATCAGCAATTCATTTTTACTTCGGAAGCCTTGTGCTTGGATTCCCAATGTCTCAGCATAATGGTGAAATGTTTTCAAACTCAGAGAACCATAATGAACATGAAAAGAACACTAATGCTTTGGTGGTATGGCGTTAAAGTGTACACATTTTCAAGAAAAACTGATAGAGTGCGGGCTCACCTGCTCGTTTTACCATACTCCCCTTGGCCCATAAACATACACACAGGTAAACCCTCGCTAATCAGGATTTTAACCTTTTAGGACTTATACCTATACTACTGATTTACCAATCCTTGTCACCGGTACCTATATTCCTAAGGGATCAAGGGAGTTAGAATAATAGGTAGAAACAACATTTGCATTAATAAAATAACCACAAACTCGGAAAGATTTAAACACTTTATCTACGTAAATTCTTAAATGTCAGAGTCCATACAAGTTCAGTTAAAGCCCTTTTCAATTAGGAAGATAATGATTAAAGCAAAATGATGCGAAGCATTGAAACATAGAGAGGGTAAGAAAAAGGAAAACAGTACAATGACATACCCACAGAGATTATATTTACCTAGAATGATGTGAAAACCAACCCTGGCCACAGGCTGGGATAAAGGATAGGACTCCCGATCATTCAGGTGTAGCAGGACAGGACAGGTGCAGACCAGAACCAAGACAGGTACGGACCAAATTGGATCAGAACAGGACCAAAGCAGGTCAGGACTGGTACCCTCAGCTAAAGTGCAACGCCAGCGCCACACCCCTCTCTGCAGGGAACGGTCGGACCCCTATTGGGTTATCGAATTTCCTTCCTAGAACCCCGATTGGGTTATAGATTCTTCTCCCTCAGAACTCCGATTGGGTTATCGATTCTTCTGACAGAGTGCTCCACCAGCACCTCTGCTCTCGATCGTCTATTGAGTGCCTTGGGTCAGTGACAGGTAAGCTATTCGGACAAGTCAGACAATCTAACTAGCTAAGCCTACCTTAAATATACCATTTTCCAGGGCAATGTACCACCCCCGAATGTTGCAAATTTGTGTATTCCCTCAATTTGATTGGTCAAAAGCGAGGCGAAGTCATCACACCATACCAGTTATGAGATCATTTTATTCAAATATTTAAATCAATGCTCCCTCCCATAATTTTATTTTCCCATGCACTTTTATGCCACCTGACAATGGATGTTTCAATAACAAATATAATGTATACATTTTGTACAGTTGAGCTTCCTTTCGAGAGGTCAAGGGGTGAGGTTCTCATGGGTTTCAAAGGCAAATCTGTTACTGACACCAGTTCAATGCCACGACTTGAGTACTCTTGAGCTCTTCTGCGCAGACGCAGATCTTTTCAATATGGAGCACAGCAAGGTAACATCAGGCCCAAATACGAACTAGTAGCAAAGTTAAAGAGAAACAGTTTTAGAACAAGGAATAAATGAATGCACTGTATACCACTTATCTTTACTCTATTCCCATTTCTTTACTTTAACTATAGCGTTAATAATTAGGCAGAACGAACAAGGTTTAGTACACGCAGCAACATAAGCATTAGCATGTGAAACATAGAACAGCCATCTTAATTCTAGTGCGCAGAAGCAAAGTTTTCCCACAAAAACAGAGAGTGTGTCATGTCACGTGAGTGTGGCAGACGCATGCGCAGTGAAATTCCTGCATTGCAGCGGTCATCTTAATGCACTCGAGTTACTAATAGTAAAAACACATTGAAAAGCTTCCACAGTTTACTAGAAATGTCATGTGGTGCATTATTAATGAGACAAAACATTGATTATTTACGTTATCTATTATTTTGATAGGATTGAACCCGAGCAAGTCTCTTTTCATGCAAAACCTTGCTCCATCAATACCAAGGGGCATATTAGCAAGAACCTCGTTAAAATGATCGCCGTTTTAGTGGCAGGAAACTGCCGCTAAAACAGCGATAATGGGCTGGCTAATGTGCGTTATAGAATTCCAATAGATACCCAGGTTAGATGTCCTGCACATCTAACCTGGGCTTCTATTGGAATCCTATAACGCATATTAGCAAGCCCATTATCTCTGTTTTAGCGGCACTTTCCTGCCACTAAAATGGCGATAATTTTAACGAGGTTCTTGCTAATATGCCCCCAAGTCTGTAAAAAAATAGTTATAGGTCTGAACGTATCAGCTGCTGACATATACCCTGGTTCAGAAAAGGGGGTGGTGATGAACAGAGTGTCTGAATTAAGCAGACCACTCTTACCCAGTCCAAAGATCAGGGCTTGATCCATCACCGTTATTTAGCTCAACATATACCCTGGTGCATTTTGTACTAAATCTGTCCCACCTCCCCCAGGACAACCTTTTGAGTTATTTAAGTAGTACAACCTGTTGAGCTGGAACCTTTTTTGTCTCTTCCAGATCTATGAATTCAGTGATCCGCTGGAGATTCAAAACAGAAAAATGCAGTTTACACATGTACAAATTAGCTTTTAATATATTTTTCTCATACAAATATCCACTTGATAGGCAGACAAAGGTACACTCAAACGGGCCTATTCACAAACTGCGTTTTGTAGTACGTTTAGTACTACTACTATTATACTCAATATTAAAAGGAAGGTCATAGATGTTTGTGGAGGGTTTAAGGAAGGGTTAGGGAGGGTTTAGGTAGGGACCTGCACCCGCCCACAAAAAAATAAGCCCATTCCTATTCACAACCTGCATGCTTTACTACAGCTAAAAAGGATCCAAAACAGCTGTAAATGTACTCTAGTTTAGAGCTGGAGTATAAACCAGCACCACACCCAACGTCAGTCATTGGTACATCAACACCCTTGCATAGAAAATGTTACTATTCCCTATAGTTTACCATGCAGATCTTCCTATGATAAAGTGCAGGGGGAAATGTAAAAAGGTTTATAAAACTTGGAAATAATTGTTCAAATATTTTATGTTAAATAGTAATGTAAATATATTTATATATTTAGTTTAAATGTAGAGGAAAATAAAACACTTTTACAGCAATAATAACATATTTAATTTTAACATTTTGTATTTTGAATATATTAAATGAAAATTAGTTTTCTGAGGTTTAAAATATTAAACAAAATTGTCACCTAAAGAAAAACAATATATTTTTCGTTATATATTAATAAATATTAAAAGTGATGTATCTAATTAATTAAAACTATTTTAATTATATTTAATACACATTAATGGAATATTAATGTTTAGATTAAAAAATAATATTAAAATGTGTTAACATAAATTGCAAAATATGTTTTATTTTTAGATAATTTTTGTGGCTTCAAATTAAGTTTATTTATATTTTTACTATTTTAAGTAATGTAATTTAATTTAACATTATGTCCTATGAGGTTCTGTTTTATGTCTTTGTCTCCATTATTTTCAATGGGAGGGTGTTGCAGTATCTGTGGTTACATATGTGTGGTCTGGACTTACTAATGCTGCTTTTTGGCCGTAGTGGCTTTACCCATGCAACTTCCCCTCCACTCCCTTTCTCAGGGGGTAGAAATGTGGAAGTCTACACTTTTGAGTAACTTTACACTTGTAATTTTCTCAAAAGTGTGAGAGTAAACTTACACATGAGATTTACTCACATGAAAGTTTACCTTTGCAAATAGGCCCCTTCATTTCAACCTACCCGCGCCTTTCTGAAGAATAAACATTCTTCAGGAGAGATCCCAATGGTGGTGGATCCGTGTTAGTTTATTTAGAGGGGAGTGCATGTTGTTTGTGGGAGTCTCAGAGCATATGCTGACATACTCTGCCTTGCTTTGAATTACTAACATGTAAGTCTTTTTGGCCTATAGTGTTCTACCCTTTCCTGTTCATCAGGTTACGCTGTTTGTGCTTTTGAGACCAGCTTGCCAGAACAGCTGTCTGCATGACATATTGTTTCAAATTATTTAAAGGGGCTGATTACGATGCTGCAGTGGATGGAACCATTCCTACGGCATCGTCATTTTCTGTTCGGATTCATATCCGACTGACCCATTTGGATGGAGTCGGTCGTAAAGGATTCCAAACCGGATTCCCGAATGGCTTCCGATGGGCTTGGAGAGCCCGTCTGCCATTTGGAAAGCCTCCAGTGATTCCAAGGGCATCTTTTTCTGCCCGAGGGATAACAATGTCAGATTCCGACAGCCTCTCTGTGCCAGCCTTTCCGAACACAAAAAAGCTGTTGGAAGTCAACTTTGTGGGTCCTCAGCAGGGCCCCCATGGGTGCACGTCCTCTGGTTGGAGGCTGAGGGCCCTGTTGATCCCTGCACCAAATCTATTCACAATGAGAGCATGCATTCCACTTGGAATGTGTGCTCCCAATGTAAAGAATAGGTGTGTACCGAATCAATGTCAGACGGACTCAGGTCTGTCCGATATCAAAATCGGGCCCAAAATATACAAAGTGTGGATTTTGGCTCCACCCACAGGAATAAAACTTTCTCATCTAAAGCTATGAGCTGTTTGGTGTGTCAATCCACCTTCCAGGAAGTGCTTCCATTGAAATACATGAGGGGCTTTTTTACATCTGAAAGTCACACTCTATCATTGTGTTGTTTGTCTTATTCAATTCTTTAGCTTCTATATGCATTCTATAAAAAACCAATCCTTTTTTCAATTTTTCGCAGCATTAGCAAATCCAATAGGACCGATTTAAAATGATAAACAGCATTTGTGCATGCCTGTTTTTACATGTGTTTGCAGAATGAAGCCAGATCTATTGACTTTGCCTCTGCTTGTTAGCACATATTTTGGATCTGTGTAGTTCTTGCCTGGTAGTTCAAGCTTTGAATTTTCATTAGTACATGTATCTGGGATTCCTGTGAGTTGTGTACCTTTATTTAGCATTGTTGTATTGGATTTGTAGTGTTTTGAACTGAAAAGATGTGTTGGTTTCCCTGAGATTAGTATTTGTGCCAGTGTCTCCATAAGAAGTTGTAAAGGATAGTGGAGGTGAGGGCTAACATTTCATCGAACGACAAAAGTGCAGAATTTCCCACACATCCCATGGAAATGACTGCATTTTGGATCTGAAAACATAGAACGCAAGTACACCATTTTGGGCAGAACTATTGGTCAAAAATGTGGCCCGTCATGTTCCTTGAAAAATAAAACCCACAAAACATTCAACGATGGGTGCCGACAACCTGTCTGGCCTGCCTCGGCGAACAATGTGGGTGGCAGATTGTACATGTCTCTGATTGTACATGTGGTGAATGAGGCTACGTGGCTCATTGAAATGTGTACATTTAAATATAATTTGAAGACAGTGCTGCCTGTGACTGCTTTTGCACTTGAAGCTAATATTTTATTGTGGACAGAGGAGCATCGCCACACTGCTCTCAGAGCAGTGTAAAAGAAAAAAGAAAGTGAAAAAAACAGGAGTTATCATAATTTTATTTTTAATATCTGCCACGTTCGGGAGGGGTGGGCCAGGCTCCTGTGACGAGGGAGGAGGAGTGGTTGCTGCACTCTAAAGTGCATTCGAGGATATGGCCGGCCGTCTTGGCCCGGCCAAACCATCATGTGCACTTTGCATGTTCTCCACCCTGGCTGCCTTAGGGCGTGGCTGAAGAACATACCCAGGCTCCCATTCCCCGTCTGAGCACCGAACCACGGCGCTCAGACCAATTACAATACTGCATTGCAGCATTGTAATTGGCTTAGGGGAGACTGGGTGCTTCCTGGTTGAGGAATGGAGGAGAGACGAAGTTGGAGAGACTGCTGCTCATTCATGTAAGTGAAATTTTCTTTTTTTACCCTCCTCCCCTCTGCACCGCTCCCCTATCGTCGTACCGTGCCAGCCGACACTGGCTGTGGAATTATGCATACAAATAACACCTTTTTAATTGATATCACATTCTATTTAATGATTCGTCTTTTATTGAATCCCACACAGCCATTTTTAGATATGGTAGCTTCTGCCAGTACGATCATTACTGTTATGTGGGACGCAAAGATCTCACCTGGATATGAGTATTTTGATAGAACATTTGCAAACATATTCGTGAAGATTATCGTTGAAGAAACTCAGACCAGCCCCCACCAGGGAGGAAGCGGGTGGGGTGTAAATGTCAAGCAATGCTGCTTAACAAAACAGGCCCCCGCACTAGTGCTTTTGTTACTGGGAGCCGATATTGCAGCACCACTGCAAACAAAGTAACAAAACCGCCCCTCCTGCTTCAAAACCGTCCCCCACCCTTGCAGCCTCCCGGGCAAATGCCCGATGCCCGCTACGGCCAGTCCGGCCTGCTTCTCATTGTCGTTCAGTTTGTGTCTGATCTGTGTGTCTGTTCTTGGTGGGGGCACACCCGCTCATAAGTCACATGACCCTTCTATCCCAGAACCCTCAGCTAGGCCAGCACAATGGCAATGGTACACAGCTTGACTGTGTGAACCATCACTGGCAGGGTTAATACTTATGGAACATATGGCTTTTTCTCGTTCTCTTATTGATTTTGTCGGCTGAGATAAGACTAGTGGATTGCTGTTTTTTGCAATTATCTGTAAACTCCTTGATTTCATTATTTTTTATTCATTTTATATTGAGCTCAAGTGGCGACACATTCAATTTCATTTAATACTTGCACACCAAACACATACTCGAACGCTCTCTCCAAATGGTGTCAAAAACAGCTGTGATAACTTGTAATATTTTTATAATTTACCATTTTTAATTACTGCCATCATTTTATACAACTTAATTACCGCAGTTCAATTTCAATAAAAGAGATGATTAATTCACAATCACTACCTCTAAGATGTGCTGCAGAAGCAAACACATTTGCCTGTTTGCTCTTTGTGGATGTGCACCACCGCAATATAAACATTCAAAATGACTTTTGACACCATAAAATTCGGTGTTAGAATTAATTCAATTAGACATAGTAAACAGGCAACATAACATCAATATGTGCACCCAGATAGCCTGCAAAATAATGGTTCATCCACTATAAAACATTGTATATAAAAATACAGACTCGATAAATCTATGTGTTTGGCGCCTCTCTGGGAAAAGCAATTATTTAAGCAAAAGATTTACCTCTTTCTTACATTATGAATGTCAAGTGGAGTCTAGCACGCTAACATGCAATAGAACTCTGTAAAGTGGCTGAATAAAAGCTTTCGAACTCGCAACCGCAAGAATATCTGACTATTAATCAAATATTGTAAGATGAACAGAAAAACATTTTGAAAAGAGAGAGTACTTACCTTTCATTGTCTCTCTCTCTCTCAAACATGCACACACACACCACAGCCCCCCCCGCCGGAGGACAGTGGAAGGAGGAATACTGGAATAATGTCTCACCCGAGGCATTTTCACCTCAGTAGGGTGTCTATTGTATCCTTGGTTGGCTGATCAACTATCTTCTGTGAACATTGAGACTTGCAAAGGCTGCTGCCAACCTCTGTGGGGAACAACCTTTACAACGCAACTTTTACTCCGCACTACCATTACGACACAGCTATTACAACGCAAGTCGTTACAACGACTTGCGCTGGAGGGCGCTGTAGGATAGGGAATAGTTTAATTTTCTATCCAACACCTTCCCTACTATCCACGGGGACTGGAGTTGGAATAGAAAATTAAACTATTCCACTATCCAGCGCCCCCCAACACAAGTTGTTGTAACGACTTGCGTTGTAAAAACTGCGTTGTAATGGCATGCGGAATAAAAGCTGCGTTGTGATGTCATACATCCACCTCTGTGACTGCGATGATCTGTGGCAGCTTATAAATGTATTCAGAAAAGGGGGTGGTGATGAACAGAGTGCCTGAATTAAGCAGACCACTCTTACCCAGTCCAAAGATCAGGGCTTGATCCATCACCGTTTTTTAGCTCACTGCACCATCCCAGCTCAGAACTTGGCTATATGCAAATTAGTCTGTTCCTGTCCCAGTGCATGATGGGAACAGGGCAAACCAAATGATGGTGCAATGAGCAAGGGACTCACATCTGAGTATACCCTTCCACGCTTATGGTGGACAAAATGATTCAGAAAAGGGGGTGGTGATGAACAGAGTGCCTGAATTAAGCAGACCACTCTTACCCAGTCCAAAGATCAGGGCTTGATCCATCACCGTTTTTTAGCTCACTGCACCATCCCAGCTCAGAACTTGGCTATATGCAAATTAGTCTGTTCCTGTCCCAGTGCATGATGGGAACAGGGCAAACCAAACTACCAAGCCAATTCTTATACTGGGAAGGAAACAAGCTTCCGGGGACCGGTTTCTGCCATTTCAGGCGTCGTCGGCCCGGCTTGCTTGAATCCTGATGGTGCAATGAGCAAGGGACTCACATCTGAGTATACCCTTCCACGCTTATGGTGGACAAAATGATTCAGAAAAGGGGGTGGTGATGAACAGAGTGCCTGAATTAAGCAGACCACTCTTACCCAGTCCAAAGATCAGGGCTTGATCCATCACCGTTTTTTAGTTCACTGCACCATCCCAGCTCAGAACTTGGCCATATGCAAATTAGTCTGTTCCTGTCCCAGTGCATGATGGGAACAGGGCAAACCAAACTACCAAGCCAATTCTTATACTGGGAAGGAAACAAGCTTCCGGGGACCGGTTTCTGCCATTTCAGGCGTCGTCGGCCCGGCTTGCTTGAATCCTGATGGTGCAATGTGCAAGGGACTCACATCTGAGTATACCCTTCCACGCTTATGGTGGACAAAATGATTCAGAAAAGGGGGTGGTGATGAACAGAGTGCCTGAATTAAGCAGACCACTCTTACCCAGTCCAAAGATCAGGGCTTGATCCATCACCGTTTTTTAGCTCACTGCACCATCCCAGCTCAGAACTTGGCCATATGCAAATTAGTCTGTTCCTGTCCCAGTGCATGATGGGAACAGGGCAAACCAAACTACCAAGCCAATTCTTATACTGGGAAGGAAACAAGCTTCCGGGGACCGGTTTCTGCCATTTCAGGCGTCGTCGGCCCGGCTTGCTTGAATCCTGATGGTGCAATGAGCAAGGGACTCACATCTGAGTATACCCTTCCACGCTTATGGTGGACAAAATGATTCAGAAAAGGGGGTGGTGATGAACAGAGTGCCTGAATTAAGCAGACCACTCTTACCCAGTCCAAAGATCAGGGCTTGATCCATCACCGTTTTTTAGCTCACTGCACCATCCCAGCTCAGAACTTGGCTATATGCAAATTAGTCTGTTCCTGTCCCAGTGCATGATGGGAACAGGGCAAACCAAACTACCAAGCCAATTCTTATACTGGGAAGGAAACAAGCTTCCGGGGACCGGTTTCTGCCATTTCAGGCGTCGTCGGCCCGGCTTGCTTGAATCCTGATGGTGCAATGAGCAAGGGACTCACATCTGAGTATACCCTTCCACGCTTATGGTGGACAAAATGATTCAGAAAAGGGGGTGGTGATGAACAGAGTGTCTGAATTAAGCAGACCACTCTTGCCCAGTCCAAAGATCAGAAACAATGGCCAAAAAATACATTTGGATAAATACAGACGGAAATGTTAAAAAAAGAAATACCATAAACCCGGGAGCCCTAATTATAAGTTCCATTGAGTTGGGCAATAATAAATATCTCTTATTCAGTACCATGAATAAATGCTTTACACATACATCTTATGTTATATGTTATTAGTAAGAAGAGTAAAATGAATATGTCTTATTTTTAGACTACTGACTTCTGTTAGAACATGAGCATTTTTGTTGATGTTGAAATTCCCCACACATTTTTTTTGTGCTTTTATGGCATCATTTACCTTCATGAAGAGTTGTCCAAATGTATTAGGCTTTTTGCCTAAATACTCCTTTCCACTGGTCTGCCTCTACTCTTCTCTTTCGCCGCCCATCTCTTTCTTGCTTTCACTTAATCGCTTTTTCCGCCTATACACAGCACCTCTCGCAATTTCTTTCTGAGTAATTTCCCTTTTCTCTCCCTCTCTCAATTTTTTTCTTCCCTATGTTTTTTCTTTACTCATTCACCCAAAGGTATGTTCTGTCTCTTGCCTGTAAAGTTTTTAATGCAACACTCGTGCTGCCACATAATGCTGGAAATGGAGGAACGGAGGAAGGAATGATCAGGCCTGTAGGGTTTCAGGATTTTGAACTGCTAGGGGAGAGAGAGTAACTAAGGGGCATATTATCAAGGGCCATTTCGCCTCTTTTTTGGCTTAGCGCATGTTAGCAGCCGGATCCCTAACGCCTCGCCTTGCCTCGCATCTCCAATGAGATACAAAGTAGGCATTCTCAGAGTCTAATTAGGCGTCCCCATGAATATAAAACTTGGAAGAGGGCGCCACCACAACAGCGCTGTATTTCCAAGGCGGTCCTGGACTTAAGGAGCGATATAAAAACTCCTGCTAAAACATTTTCTTGAGCGCAGTTCTCACATCTCTGGTTTTCATGCGACATTGATGGAAATCGCCATACCTGGCCGGATTTCACATCGCCTGTTGGCAATCGTTGAAAATACGCCGCTAACCGGCGATATACGGGGATAATGAGAAACGCGCTAGACGCGTTTAGCGATATATATCGCTCGTAGTTGATAATATGCCCCACAGTGATTGAAAGAACGAGGGAGAGACAGTATGGTCAGGGTGTCTGTTGGAGAGAGTACCAATAATAAGCATATCAAAGCATCAGCGAATGAATGTGCGAGAAGGCGAGTGGTTGAATGAATACAGGGTGTCTGTTTGGGGGATACGCTCTGCGTGTGAATGCCCCGCCGTTGACGTGTGACGTCACTGTAGGGTTTCGTTACAAGAACGGATCCACGCCTAATGAAGCTTGCATGTGTTCACTGCTGACAGACCTGTGCCCTCGAGCTACAGATGGCGCCACGCAGCTGGCCTCGACTGGCACGTGAAATCCGACGCTGGGCAGCGATGTCTCCCGCGCCCCATCTCCCTGCGTCTCGTGACATTGATTCTGCACAATCATGACAGATTAATGACCCTCCACGGCCCATCTGTTCGAGTGCTATTTCTCTGTGAATTTTTCATCAGACTCAGTCGAAGACACCCATCGACCAGTAGTGACAGGGAACACATTTCACTTTCAATTAATGATGTTTATTGCCCAGTTTTCTAATCGCTCTGTGCTGTTTTTATTGAACAAGATGGCGGCTTTTAGCAATTACGCAGCACACCAAATTATATTAAACCATTAACATTCCAATGCAAAGAGACTGCTTTGTTCATTTCTTACAGTTCGCCTGTTTATGTCGGTGGTTTCACTTTATGAAAATGAAAAAAATGGCTTAATTGAGATCACATGCCCTTTGACCCCATATTATTTGAAGAATTCCTATCCTATAACCATTGACCCAATGACCGGTCATTAAACTTGATACTTCAACATTTTAAATAGAAATTAGTAAAATGCACATAGCCACAAGTAGCATGGGTTAAAGGTTTAGTTGTTACACGCGTAACAGTTCGATAAAGTTTCCTCCCCTATTTGGGTAAAAGCATTAGCCATTACCTCTTGATTGTACTAAAATTATTTACATAATACACTTAGTTAAGGGGTGTTCAGCGAGCCCTTTTTCTGTTAGTGTATGATTCACATTGTAATTCCACCCACAATAGCATACAGCATGAGGTAATGGTTTAGCCCACTTCAGCCATTGGCTAACTTCACTGTGAGTGATGGCATTCTGCCCTTTCACAATCAGAGCATCTGCACACAAAGTAGTTTTTTACAGTGCCGTCGACTACTATGGCAATGTATAGTTTTAGATAGAGGCAAAAGTGTGACAGCTAATCCCAAGACTATTTGCTTTTCCAAGGCTTGTATTTTTATCAAAGGACCCTCTTCTCATATTTCCATTCTCTGCATGCCTTCTGTTTCCAAGCACAGCCTATTTTAAGTCACATACATGCTTACCGCAATCTCTGTTATTGTACACCTGCACATTGCGCTCACCTCATCTCGAAGATCACAGCCTCTCCTTTGAAAATCACACCCCAGCAACCTAACAATAGCTAATCTCCTCTTGCTCATCTATTATTCTCACCCATCATCTGCATGAATTAATATGCCCCCACTAGTCATCACACTTACGCCCTACTAATTTAAGTTACCTCAAGAAACTGGAGTAATGTATCGAATGGATTCCTTGAATGGCCAAGACCAGTCCTAATAACGAGCAATAACCACTGGATTAACCACTAACCATGGTTTCCAGATCAATGGCCGCTGAACGTAAAGAACTAAAATGCCTCGTCAGGTGTAGTAATCGCTATGTAAATGCAAACACAAATAATTTAATAATAGGGACTGCAAGCATAAGCAGGCATATAATCATTGCTGACACAAGCTTGCTATCCCCAGTTGCACTTAAATTGTGTCCCTCTTTTGTATTGCAGTGGTCATGATGTCACAACTATCAGTAAACTCATATACAAGATTCTAAGCTGTTGGGCCACGGCTGGGTCCCTCGAAGGCCCTACCTTCCGTCTAGTGAAATGGATCTGGGCACGTTAAGCTGAACTTTACAAAACTAACATACAGCCTTTCTAGTCACTACATATTTTTTCTATCTTTAGGGCACCTGTTGCCTGCTTCAAGTGGAGAATACACTGCAATACACTTTATGATTTTGGTATTGCTAAGCATTGGAACCTAGAATATGCTGAGTCGATGGGTACAGCTCTATGAGCTCACAAAGAAATGTAACCCATGACCCAGTGAAGTTGATACATCAACCTATTGGTGCACTGGTGATAACACATCTTCACAAGCCAAACCAGGCTCTAATTCGCAATGGAAACTGGAACCTGTTCGAATTCACCACTTTACATCAGGATGCACTTCAACGCCATGCCAATGGCAGATTGTGCACTCCATAAATGCTGATGCCATGTCAACACATTTTGGAAAGAATACTTGGAATGATCTACTTCCCATTTTTCATTGCATCTATAAAAATACCTCTTTCCATCTCCTTTACCCCTGTCAGAGACTACTTTGGCTATCCCATGACAACGTCGTTGCTTATCACTTCCGCAGCGAGGTTTTCCCGCTTCCACCTCTCAGCGTCAGCAGGATCTCATCCGAGCACCCTCTCCATTCTGCATCACCCCGATGACCACCCAGTTCCTGAGCAAACTGCAGCAGAATGTTCACCTTCCACCAGCGTCGTATTGGTAACACGGGCATTCAGGCAATGCCTGAGGGGCCGGTGTCCGAGTTCTGCTGTGGGCTGCTTTTTTTTAGCAGTCTGGGGGGCCATTTGGGCGCTGTGTCTATTGTTCGAATACAGGCTCAGCCAGCGACCCAGTGGGTGTCTGAGTGGCCTTTCTAGAGGCAGATGGGCGATCATTACCTCCGTTTAGCAACAGGCAGAGGTGTCACTTTCTTTTTCTCGCTGGCCGGCCCATTAATGTGTGCACATACTGAGCAGGGGCAGGGGGCCTGAGTAGAAGTGGCCTCACTTGTTTCACCAGTGTAAAGTGACGCATGCATTTTTTTACCCCCCTCCAAAAGTTTTTTTTATAAGCAGTGATTTGAGGAGTGATTATGCAAATGTGGGCCGATTTTTGTTTTGGCGTGCCCGGGCCGATTATTAATCCCAATCCAACCCTGCCTTCCACACTAGTCCTTCACTCCCTTGACAAATTCTCTACCATGGCCTCGTGCACCCTCTTCAGTCTGGCCAAACCCGCCCTTTCCCGCCACTACTGCCACAAGGCGAAACGACCTTTAATCATATATACTCTCTATACTGAAAGGTGATCCGGGGGCTACTGTGTCGCTAGGCCTATGGGAGCACCTCCCATTAATCTGATCAGGTGAATGCCCTGCTGGCAAACCGATCACAAGTTTGTTGATGGTACAATCCACTGATGAAGTAATGCCCATCTATTCTTGTGGTAATTACTGCCATTCCCCACCCCACCCCATCCACACCCAGTTCACCAGACACCTGTAACATAAATATTAAGTGTCCTCATAGCATATGGTCCTTTCAGTCATTTCTGCGTTTTTAGCAAGCAATATCTTGCCTTCTGGGACGTGTCACACTTTTAATATTGCAAGTACGAACTCAAAAGGAAAATCATATATTTAAGTGCTTTTAGCTAAAAATCCAGCCCTTAACTGACGGTTGTGCTTCACCACAACTTGTCTCACAGTTTGATACACTGTGGATCTGGACTGTGCATGCACAGGGTGCCAGAGTGAACACAAGGAGTGCAGTATACAGAGCTATCGATGGACAGGATTGGCTGGCAGTGTGCATGGCTTGCGTGAGGCAAAGGTGGCTCGTTTCCTGCCAGTGTCCATGGCGGGCATAGAGTGTGCCGGGCTACTAGCATGCCCAGCTGGCAGAGCACAAGGAAGGCAATGCATAGGTCTGGCAGTAGTAAGTACACAGGGCCTGCAGGCAGAGAGGGTGTTGGCACGCATTATAAAGGGCTTGCTGTGCACAGGGATGGCAGAGCATAGAGCTTCCTTAAGGGCTGTTAATTCTTAGGGCAGAGAGAAGAGTACAGGACTGAGGGTAAGTGTGTATTCGCTTCTGGCAACCTGCATAAAGCTAGTGGTGATCGAGGAAGGCCTGTCTCCATTGCTGTTTGGTCATTGGTTGGCAGATGGTATGCAGAGCAGGCAGTGTGCAGGACTGCTCTCTTGGCTGGCAGAATCAAGGGCTAACAGGGCATAGGGCTTCAGGGCTCTGTGTAGGGCTGGAAAGTCATGTGTAAGGCCACCAGAGGGTATGACTGGTAAAACACAGACTGCCCTCCAGCCTCTTACTTGCACTGGCCGCTCCTGGTGTGTGTACAGGGTCACCTGTGTATAGGACTCCTTGTGTACGGAGCCACAAATGCACACAGCTATCAATGCATAAGAGAACCAGAGCACCCAACTATTTGGATGGACGCATACCATTCTACAATGCTTTCTGTGAACAGGACTGAAATGTAAATTCCTTCAAATTTCAAAAAACTTCCTGCCCTTATGCACATTACTGTGAATAATGCTATCTGAGCTGGGCTGTCACTCTATGGGGATGCATGAAACTTGTTTTTGTGTGGCTACATATATTAAGCATTTTTTTTTAAATTAGACACCAGTAACACAGGCTGAGAGGACAGAACTGACCCAGACTGGTACTAATAGGCGCCGGGAACTTTTTGCCCGTGGGGGTTACAGCTGGTGGGATCCGGTGTTATTACTGGAGATTGGTAAGCTGCATTTCCAGCCAGCAGCACTTATAAAAAAATAAAATGGTTTTAAAGTGTGCTTCAAAATATAGGGGTGGGCGGAATTTGAGTAGTCGCGCTAAGCAAAGTTCTGCGAAACGGTAAAAAATCTCCGCGAGCACAGAGTGTTCCGCAAGCACATGGAATTGCTTGTTCCGCCCGTTCGCGATGCTTTTTTCCTGTTCGCGAACGCTGTTTGCTTGCTCGGTGGGAAATATCTTGTGAACACACATTTTGAAATCGCGAACAAGCCAAAAATTCTGTGAAGCTGCGTATCGCAGAATTTTTAGCAATTCCACGTTCTCTGCGAAACTGAAAAATGCCCAAATTCCGTGAGCGGAATGGAATTTTACCACCCAGGGCTATCAAAATATTTGTTTTTGCGTTTGGGTGGCTCTTGTCTCCTGCAGGGTCTCTGTGAGGAACGCTGATCTTCAGGGCTTTGTAGGAGTGTGGGCTAGTGGTCTGCTGTTGCTTGTCCCACAGAGTCCAGTACATACATGATAAAGACTCTTCATAATTCAGAACAGTGCATGTCTTTATAATGTGATCTTTGCAACACTTTTCAGCATTTCACCATTGCATTAAGGAGCAGTTGGCATTGCAATTGCTAGAAAGGAATCATTCTAATAATGTACTTATAAGCATTTATGCCCACGCCATACCCTGATGACCATGCTATTGGTAAACCTACAGTAACATTGTATTTTGTTCCCTATACGTGCCCTAGGGTGTTACTGTAGATGAAGTAACACTATAGATCCTGATTTAGATCTCGGCAGAAGGATTACTCCATCACAACAGTGACTGCTATCCCATCCGCCGAAATATAAATCCCATTATATCTTTCAGGATTTATATTTCGGAGGATGGGATATTCATCACTGTTGTGATGGAGTAACCCTTCTGCCCAGATCTAAATCAGGCCCTCAGACTTTTTGCTTTTGTGCAGCGTACATCGCGAGCAGATGTATTTCAAGGTGCTCTCATAAGATGATGAAGGAAAAGGAGGCACAGTGAACATGTTATTGTCTAGGATCACACAATGTGATCGAGTGGAAGCCGGCATTAATGCAAAGTTGTTGTGCAATTTTACGCCAACATGGTTATCTTGTTTTAGATCAAAGTTTAATGCTTTGTGTTTAATTCTTTCAGGTGCTAAATCAGTGCACTGTGTTAAATACTTCCAGGTAATGCATTTTTCATATGGATTAGTGGTAGTAGTAGTGTATGGGGAGGGTGATGTTTTATGCGTAAGCAAAAATGAAAATCGGGGCTCCCAGCTTTGGTGAGTGTTTTGTGACCATTTACTCCATGGAGCTAAAAGTCTTTGATAGTTATCCAATCTTGAATTAATTCATCCACCCACTCCTCAGAATCTAACTACCGATTAATTGAGCAGCCCTGTCTCCAATCTCCATCCATCAATTCTATGACTGGGCAAGTTTCAATGATGAAAAACGGGGAGTAAAATGCACCATATATGCAACTTTTAAAAAATATTTCTTCGGTAGAGGAGCCCCAAAACCTCAATTGCAGTGGTAAGTTTTGCTCGCCCGGTACATGCAGTAAGGGGTAGTCTTACAAAATTTGCCAGGGTTGCTTTCAGTTCCTTGTCCGGCTTTGGGACCACCTTTTTGCTAAAGCCTAGACCCTCTTTTTCTGTTTGTACCCCATATTGTGCCCAATCCTCAATATGAACTTGAATTGACACCATATATTGTCATGGCTAGGCTAGCTAGGCAGGTGATTGACAACCTGTCGCGCTGTGTCAAAATATGTAAAATGTTCTCTTTCCCTAATTTTTCCTTTTACTTTCCTATTCACCAAATCACACTAAGCACTATTTATCTACGTTTCCCCCTCTGGGACAACCTTTCTCGTCTAATGAATTTGGAGTATTACAATTTAACCATATATGTTTCACCATCTAAGAAATAAAATAAATTGTATGGTGAACTCGGTCCGTTTGGTTTGTTGTACCCCTTTCCCATTGAATGTATAAAAAAAAGATATTACGTATTGTGAACATTTAGAAATTCTATTGTTTTTCTTTGATGTTCACCAACTTATTTGTACAACCGGATAGGATTGAATAATGATCTGTATCTAATCTAAATAAGGTCTAGGACCATTGTATTTTGTATCGAATTGCACCCAGGTCCAGGACCATTTTGGGTAAACCCCATTTTTTTAAATGGCTTGGGACAGAGCCAGGCATCTATGGAACTAGGAAGAGGGAAGCTAGACTGGAAATCATGGTTAGTAATGGGGGAGTCAGGAAGCTAGGTAGGTCACGGAGAGGGCAACCCTGACTGTACGTTCAGTGAAGGCACAGGAGTCACTTAGGGAATACAGAGGACAGAAAAAGAGGAAACATTTTATACAGGCCATAAAGAGGTGGTCCAGGAGAAAGTGTTGAGAGTACAAAGCCAGAAGAATGAAAAAAGGAGAGCGATGGGACAGAGAGTAGTGCGAGGTTTGAGAAATCAGAGAGAGGAGGGGACAAACAGCAAGAGAAGAAAGAAAACATAAAGAGGGTCAGAGAGTGGTGTGACAAATAGGAAAAAAAGAAAGAAAATAGAAAGAGGGACAGAGAGATGAGGGAAAGGGAAAGAAAATGTGACGGGGGAGCCAGAAAGAAATGCAAATTATTTGGGAGAAGTGCACTCTCCCCCTGATTTGTTAACCCCGCCCCCTGCAGTTCAATGGCTGAAGAGATCCACAACACTCCATTGCTTGTGGATTCAAAGCCGTAATTGTTTTTGGCGCTTGTCAGCCAACATTTCAAAACCTTGCTTAATCTCACCAGGAAATGTACACAAGTCTTGTGTGAAAAAGTGCAGGGGCTGTTTGGGAGCAGAATGATAGACAGAGTAAGCTAGTTTAAACAAGCACTGGCAAACCTAGTAGATCTCGGTTTAATGTGCTAAAGCGTGCACACATAGCATTAGCACATTAAAGCTATTCCAATATCTATAACGAAAGTTGTTCTGTATGGGAAGCACCTTAGCCTGGATGGAGTACAGTCCTATTTTTGATTCAATGTGAAATAAAGATTAAATAGAAAAGGAGTCTGCACCATTGTATTTTTTTTGTCACTGTGACACTGAAAGTAATTAAGTACTGTAATAAAGACACCCTTGCCACCGGATCTTCATTTTACATAGAAACAAAATTGAGAGTGTAATGAAGGCAAGGGAGCTATAGACAGATTTAGACCTTTTTTCACTTCTATAAAGTACAAAGCTCGGATGGCAAGGAAGCTTAAAAAGAAACAGGAACATAATAAAGGCTTCCTTACCATCCACTCAAGGTAAATATCCAGCCCCAGGTGGAACAGTTGAGAACCTGCTGGGAGCTTCAATGAAGACACCCAGGCCGGCCGGAATGGAGCAATGAGTAGGTGCCACACTGGGGAAAGAGAAAGGCATGGGATGGAACTAAAAGGAGCAGACATACTAATAGAAAATGAAAGGGAAAGGGTGGGGATGAGCACCTGGGGGTGGAGGGGTGATGGAGGGAGAAGCCAGTAGTTAGAAAATAGTCCTTCATGATTTGCAATGCAAGCACTCCATTAGAAGTGGAAGGATACATCCATACTCCCACTAGCCAATAACATAAGCTTATACATTCCACTGGCCTAAGCAAAGATGCAATTGACAAAATCTCAAGACAATAGATTGTAATTGGCTGGTACACAAACTGTCACTGGCTTAAGGGGGAGGACCCAAAGCACACTCTAAGTATATGTAAGTAGTAGGATCCTGATTACGACTTTGGCGGTGTGGGAGCGGAGCACACCGCCACACCACCAAAGCTCACTGCTGGATTCCAGCCAGATTACACGTTTTCCCGTTGTCTAGTGGGCGGTCCTTTGGCGTTCCCACAGTGATACCTATTAAAAAGGCACTGCATTGGGAATGGAAAGCAAGTTCCTGCATGGCATGGACTATAAACTTCATGCCATGTAGGAACTGGGTGTGCATGCAGACAGGGGGGCACACCATGTGCCCCACTGCATGCATCTCCATGGCCGTGAGGCACCAGGGGGCCATGTAGGTCCCCCTTAGTTCCCTCACCATGGCCGTGAGGCACCAGGGGGCCATGTAGGTCCCCCTTAGTTCCCTCACTGCCAGCCTTTTCATGGCAGGCTCACGGCCATGAGACGGCTGGGAGGGAGAAAACTCGTAATATGCTTGGTAGTTCAGCAATGACCACCAACATATTACTGCCTCCCACCACTGCAACACAGCTGGGGAATGGTGATTCCCCGGCGGTTGCAGCGGGCTTGTGGGGGTCCGAACGCCAAACTTAAAATAGGGCGGTTGGACCGCTGGTGCATTGTAGTTGCTGCCCCACCATGGGTTTGGCAGTCCTTTGGACTGCTAAACTAGTAATCACCCCCTAGATCTTTTTCACAGCACTGCTGCCTCCAGCCAGACCTGAAAAAAATTAGTGAAGAAAACCTTTGCTTAGAAAGAAGTGAAGCCCATTTCCTCTCAGGATATAGTGAAGAAGGCTTAAGATCCACTAACAGAAAACATGATGACAGTCTAATGCTGATGCCAGTATGTCCCAGGCAAATGTTGTGGTGATGCTGATTCCACTGCAACCCATTAGCCTGGCCACAAAGCTCACAGAACATGGCTAAGAGCACTAATGATGCTAAAGGCATCAGAAACATATCAGTGCACACAGAGCCTTGTTGATGCCTCTCATTAGTTTAATGCAATAAAGCCATGTATTATTGTTATGGCTCATTACTCGCCTGCCCTTCCTACAAAGCACATCCACTTGCTGATGGGGCAGGGTGCTGGAGCTCTCAAGCCGTGGTGGCTGAGAGAAGCGGTTAGACATTTTCCCTAGAGATTACTCGTTTGGAGTCCAAAATACGTCACCCATGTCTCAGAAGCTTGCACTGTCTACCAGCTTCGATTACTGTACAAATGCATTGACACACCGCAGGTGAGAATTATCCTTGTACCTATCTATAGCCGGCATCCAGTCTGTAGGTTTGCATTAAAACCGGTGTTGTACATCTAATGGTTAGATAAGGTAGGGGTGACTATAGCTCAACAGTAAAATGGGAGTACATTATAAGCTCATTACATGGTGCATAGTAGTATAGCACACATCTTAAAACACAGCAGGACATCAAAATTATCGGTATTGTTCACTCATAAAGCATTGACCTATCCACGATGAGCCTACAAGCACCAGAGCTGTACTGGCCGTAGCGAGCCTCATGCATTTGCCCGGGAGGCTAGAAGGGCGGGGGCTGGTTTTGGTGTGGTGGGGGCCGGTTTTGTTACTGGGGGCCAGTTTTTGCAATGATGTTTAATTATTGGCCCCCAGTAACAAAAGCAGCAGTGCTCGTTTTGTTAAGTAGCAGGGCTCCACGCTTGCTACCCTCCACCCCCCCCCCCACTGCCTCCATCTTACAAATTTGCCAGGGCTGCTTTGGGTTTCCAGTCTGACCCTGACAAGCAGTAGTCAACAAGACAGAGAAACTGTGATAGGAACAGAAACACCTCTCTTGACCAGTTTCCAGAATGAGAGAATGGTCTGCATCAGGCAGTGTGGTTCCAGAACTGATTACCCTTTATTTTAAAAAATGTGCCTCCACTTCTAGCTCTGTTTATTCCAAAAATCTGTAAGAGTGAGCTATCATGAGAAAGAAAGTTTCCCCTTGGTATCTGAAGCTGTAATCGTGTTTTCGGCTATATCATGGCATTGACGTCATTTTTCCTATATACTGTGTCTCAGGTTTTCAACTTAAGCCATTAGCAACTATAATCGACGTAGGACTGGTACAGCAGGGACCAGTCTAAGAATGTATGTGATGCTTGTCACAAAATTGTGCAGTGTTTCCTTTTTGTAGTTTTATATAGCTTGAACTCGACCCAAAGGTATTGGAGCGCTTTACATGAGCATCAGTTACACTTCATAAGGATACATTCATTTTTGGTAGGAACAGGGAGATTAAGAGATTTGCCCAGAATCACAGGATGTGGAGCTAACACTGTGACTCGAACCTGGTTCCTCTGCTCCAAAGTTGGCTGCTGAGACTGTTACGCCACATCTTCCTTATGTTCTTTCTTGAAGTTCTGTCAAGAAATGGACGCTGTGAAGATCTTTGAAGTTCCCTTCTTGATTGCTCAAAGAAAGGGCAACTCCTTCCAGCAGGCAAAGTACCTCCTTGCAATAAATAATACTTGTCAAAGATGTAATGTCTCCTTAAGAAGGCCCATGATAGGAGGAGAAAGCCACACGGGCCAAAACCTCCTTGGCAACATTTTAGTTGTTGATTGAATACGAAGATTAAAGCAGAAGCAGAATCCGGCCTTATATCAGGACTGGGAAAAGTCATGCTACAAAGCATGCACCACTCCTATTTGTCCTTACTACTTCATGAATAAAGTAGTATATAAGTACTTACCTGCGTGGGTCTTTGTCCTTCTTAGCAAAGGTGATGAGTGGGGCTTGGAGTGGGGTAGGCGGTCTATGAAGACTGGAAGAGGAATTTTCCCAGCACATTTTGACCCTTGTGCCGCATGGTTCACTCTGGTGATCTTTCGGTTCCAAGTTATCGACTTGCTTATTGGGCATCCGCATGCTGGTGACAAGTGGAGGAGGTGTGGTGTTAACATCAAGTACGAGGTATTCATTGCAGCCTCTTCACAGAGGCACAGGTGTTGCTTGGCAATGCGAATCGGCTGGCATTTACTCATTTCGGCCTTCTTGCAGCGTTACAGGTGTTGCATGGCAATGCAGGATGGCAGCGTAACTGAATCAGCATTCTAAATAGCAGCCTGTTGTTGCTGACAACATAAGGTGTGGTCTTCACGACCCGGGACAGGCGCTGCTTAGCAACGCATGTCGGCGGCCATTTTTGTTGCTAATTACTTCGCCTGGAGCCAGGGTCTGGCAGGGTTACCTATGATGTTGGCCGTGTTGTTGTTGAGCATCAGCCTTTTGGTAAAGTAAGGCTGTCTGCATTTCATGTGCCCTTTTATTCATCTGGGCAAGAGTAATGTGGCAGTCATCGTTTGCTGATTGGCACACATGATAATTTAGTCAGCCTTTGGGTGAATGAAGGCTATCCGCATTTCGTATGCCTTTTATTTTTCTGGGCAAGAGTATTGTGGCTGTCTGCATTTCATATGCCTTTTATGTATCTGGGCCAGTGTATTGTGGCATTCATCTTTCGGTGATTGGCACACCTGGTAAGTAACATCTGTATGTACTGTAACTATTTTGGCATGATTTTGTGGCAGTAATCTTCTTGGTGATTGGCACACTTGGTTACCTGACATATTGTGATACTTCAAGAAGAATTGATTGTGATATTTGGTGTTCTTAGTTTGTGTAAAACAATTGCATGAGCATTTAGCACCAAATCTAGAAATTGTTTAGCCAATTTTAGTTACATTCTAGGAAATGGCAAGTATATAATCTCTTCCATTTTTCCTAGCTGAACTGGGGTAACTGCCTGTACGTTGGGATTTGTGGATGGTTATGTCTGAAGCGTATGGGGATGTTTTGGAAAAGGGTGACTGTACGGTGGAAAGACAGCTATCCTTACTAAAACATAGATTGTGTGCAATATGGTTGAGGGAATTTAAGAATTTAACTCCCTTAGAAAATGCTAATAATATGGATGTGTACTAGTATGCTGACAGATGCAAGAAAGGTTTGGCAGGAAAATTATGTTGTCCTGGAATGGTTCAACTTCTACTGTAGAGCATGGAAGAAAGATTAAACCATTAACCAGTTTGTTGCAGATTTAAGAGGATTAGCTGCAACATGACTTTGGACATATGTCTTAGGATCAGGTCTTAAGGGACAGGATACTAAAAAAGATGAAATCCAAGAAAATCCAGGAACAATTGTAGTGAAATTACTTTGAAGGCAGCTGTGGAGGTATCTAGAAGTATAGAGGTGTCATAGAAATGTATAAAAACTATGAGGAATGAACGGGAGGGGGCTGTATCGATATCTGTGGTTGAGGGAGGAAAATATGTTAAAAGTAAAGGGAAGAGTTATGAACCTAAAAGTAATGAAACTGTATCAATTGGAAGCAAAGTGTTGGTATTTTATAGGTGTTGATCAAGTAGCCCCTTAGCTAATTCAAAATGTGTCCTGTGGTGAGCAAAATATGTAATATGTGCAAAAAACAGGGACATTTTTGTAGAGTATGTAAAACTGTTGGGAAAAAGTAAATTACATAACACAAAATATTGAGGATGAAGAAGGGAGCATGCAGGGCGTAGTCTTACATATGCAGGATGATCTTGTGAGTTATTTAGAAAAAAGTGAAATTACCCAGTTGCACTATAAGCATAGATCTGATGCAAGCCCGGGTGGGTAGAATTCCCATGCAAGTTTTCATATAGGGTGGCATAGGATTTTGTGCTAAACGGTGTTGTGGAAGGTTTATGTGGCCCCAAAGGTGCTATGATTTTGGGTTGGCCCGCATAATTGAGCTGGGGATAAGAATAGATTCCAGTGCCAACCTCACGGTGTATTCTGTATGTGAGGAAGCACGGACAACGAACGTGAGGGATGAAGGATATCGGGACTTGAAGAACAAATATCCTGATGTTTTCAGTGATGGTTTGGGGAAACTTAAAGGGTTCAAACACAAAATCGTGTTGCGTGATAATGTTGTGCCAGCTAGCCAAAAACAGAGAAATGCGCCTTTGAACTATGGAGAAAAGTTAAAAGGGATGCTACAAGATTTATGCAAAAAAAAGATAATAGAACCTATTGAAAATTCTGATTGGCTTTTACCAGTTGTGATATAGTTGAAGGCCAATGGTGACTTTAGACTTTGTGTAGACTTGAGGTGTGTAAATGAGGCTATTTGGGTAGACACATTCCTACTGCCTAATTTGCAGGAATTGCTATCTTCAACTGGTAATGCTACTATTTTTTCCACAATTGATCTTCTGAGTGGTTTTCACCAAATTGAGTTGGAGAAAGAATCTAAGCACCGCAAAGCATTCATAACACCAGAAGGAATGTTACAATACAAAAGAATGCTGTTTGGTCTTGCAAGTGCTTCTGCTGTCTTCCAGCAAGAAATATCACACATTTTGAAAGGTAAAAAAAGTGCAAAAGTATTTAAAGACGATATTCTGATTTTTGGTAGGGATCAGCACGATCATGATCTTAATATGGAACTGGTATTGTTAGCACTTATGGAGAATGGTTTAACTGTAAAAAGAGAGAGAGAATGTGCCTTTGGGAAACAGTAAGTTGAATATTTGGGCCATTTAATATCCAACAAAGGAGTTCTTCCTAAAGTAAGCCATGTAGAAGCAATTGTAAATGAGCCAGAACCCCAAAACATGGAGCAACTAATGTCTTTTCTAGGGCTAACAGAACTTTATTCTCGCTTTGGGCAGAACTATGCTACAAAAGTAGAGCCTCTACGATGTTACTGAAGAGAAATGCACGTTTTGTTGGTCGTAAGGTCAAACAAAATATTTCAGGGCAATGAAGGATGAAATTTTGTTTAAAATCATTTGTCATTGGCGTGACCTGTATAGTTCCGGTAGATGCCAGTGGGTATGGGATTGGTGCAGCATTGTCTAACAAAAAGAAGGGACAGAATGGATAGTGGCATATGCATCTTGTACCTTGTCTCAAATGGAGCATAATTATTTTGTCATTGAGAAGGAATTACTGACAGCTACATGGTCTGTGGAATGGTTCAGGTTATTTGTATGGGGTAGGAAGTTCAAAATGTGTGCCGATCACAAAGCACTGATAAATATTTTAAAACCTGTGGGTGGAAAGAACCTTACTCCAAGGTTAGTATCAAAACTGCAAATGTTCTTTTATGATATTATGTATGTACGAGGGAAGGATAACAGAATTGCTGATGGATTCTTATGTTTGCCATTAGAGGAACGGAATGTAAATGTAGAGAATGGAAATTAGTGTGAGGTGGCTTTTATCTATGAGGATGTTGTGTTAATCAACGGAGAGAGGTATTGGCAGGATTTGTCTGAAGTAGCGTGGATGCGGGAAAAGGAGAAGGATATGGCTCTGAAGGTGGTAAAAGAGTATATTTCGGGAGGTTAGCCTAGGGAACCTCAAATGCCTCGAGAAAGCAGTGCATTTTGGAAAGTAAAAGATGAGCGATCCACATGCAATAATAATCTGTCAAGAGGAGACAAGATTAAACCCTTAGTTGTGTGCTTGAGAGTATCAGCAAAATAGGTCATGAGGGACATGGAGTGATGTCAAGTACAAGGAGAAAAATAAAAGATACTTTTTTTGTGGCCGGGGTTAGATTCCATGATTGGTCCATGGTGAGGAGTTGTAACTCTGGGATCACCCATAGGTTTTTTGAGTAGGGGCAGATTTTTTGCATGTTTCCACTCAGCCAGCACCATTCTGGTGGACAGTAATGTATTCAGAACACTGTTGGCGATGGGATTAATATCAGATGTTGTTTTAGCAATTAAGCTGGCAGAACAAGAGTCTGATGGAGCACCCGCTTTAAAACCCTTAATCGCCATTAGTGATTCTTCCATAGACATAGTTGGGAAGTTGCAAAGATAAGGCATCTCAGAAGCAGGCTTGCTAGGAAGTACCATCTGCAGGGAATATCTGCAGCCTGGGAGTCAGTAAGCAGGCTAGCTTGGTTAGTGGTAATTTTGTTGTTAAAATAAGAGGCCAGTAGGTCACATCATTTAGCTGTGGGTTGTGGGACTCTCTAACAGCAGCATCTAGATTCATAAACATTTGTGCAATGTAAAAAATGTATTTTTTACCGGAATTTTATATAGCGCAAACTCGACCCTAAGTTATCAGCGCGCTTTACATGAGCACCAGTTGCGTTACAGACAGACACATTCATTTTGTTCGGCACAGGGAGATTAAGTGATTTGCACAGAATCACATGATGTTGTGAGTCATTGCCGAGACCCAAACCCGGTTCCCCAGATTCGAGGCCAACTGCTATAGCCATTGGACACATCCTTTCCCCAAGTGATTTAGAGATTTGGATTTATTGCTTGATTCTTCGATAATGCTTCTCTTGATCTGTGAATAGTAGGTTTTTTTTGTGCAAGCTCGTAGGTGTGCTTGTCATCCAGGTTGCAACTTTTTGGCCATTTTGTTCAGTCCTAAGGTTCTCATTGCACCAGCGGGCCAACTGTTTGGTTCTGCAGGAACTGGATGGGGAGTCCATGGCCAAGTCATTGATAGTATTACAAATCCATTCAACCATTTGCTTCACATCCAATTCAGGATCTCCAGAGAGAGAAGGGGGGGTCTGCCTCCAGGGAATGGCACGGGTCCAATGGAACAATTTTGTGAAAGGCTTTTGACAAGGTACAGATTTTTTCAGGAGGAAGCTAGTTAAAATTAGATTTAGGCCATCTGAACTGTATTAAATAATGAGCCGACCATACTAATGGTAAGATCTCAGATGATTCTGTCTTTATATTAGAGAAGACTTGGTCAATAATGTGACCGGCCTGGTGAGTAGAATTGAACACCTGTTGGACAAAACCAAAGGAAGACACAATATCTGTGAGAGAGGCTACCTCAGAATCAGATGGTTTATTCAAATGAAGGTTAAAATCACCTAGTGCTAAAAGATATAGTAGATTGCAGATATCTCAAGAAGGGGCTGGTATAAATGCCTGCTTTTCCCCAGGCCACACCCATAGCCGCCTCCTACTCAATTTAGTGAGTACCCGCACTTCTTTTTACCCAATTAAGGCTCTGGGTCAGAGAGAACTATGCTGCATTAGGGACATTTATCTTATTCTGGAGAAATCTTAAAGTGTTATATTGAGGCTTAGAACCCTTGGTAGCCTTATTTAGGTCTTGCATGAGCAAAAGATGGCAGCTTGACGACTGCTGATATGTGGAATAAGGGGTCGGACTGTGCTGAGCTTGCATGACCGCTGCATCAGTAGGAAGGTGTCTGGGTTCTAGTTTTACCAGTTACACAGGCATTTTGTTTTTTTATTTATTCATTTAGATTTTCCATACAGGGCATGCAGCGGAGTGAATTGCCTCTACGTGTTATCAGCTCTTAAATAACAATACTTGGTTTTCCAGCACAGATTGAATAGCTGTATTATATACTACATAAACCGGGTGATAATATTTTATAGAGGAGCCAAGTTTAACAATTTTGTAGATTTCCTGTAGTTCATTACAAGATCACATGCTGAGTGTCCGAGAGTTCCAGAGAAGACACCCTCCATCTGAGAACCTTTGTCTACTTTTTAATGGTAGATATGTTTGAGTAAAGTCATCAAGTGACAACCCCAGAACGTAGAGCGGTTTGTGGAGAATGCAGCAAATGTTGTATTTCTTGAGGTGCCAATTGATCATCATAAATGTCTCATGAGGTAGGTGTAATGTGTTTTCTTTTCATACTTCTACTTATTTATAAAGAAGCATTTTTACCAGAAATGCTGCACATAGTAATCTGAGATTCAGAATTGATGAAATGGTGAGGAAGAAGATGTGGAATTGGCCTTGTGGAGCAGTTTGAGGCTACCCACATGGTGCTGCCGCCCTTGCTCTGGTACATATTCCACGGCAGCGCAGCTGAAGCAATTGAGCTAGTGTCTGACTGGAGAAGGGAGTGTTGTTGGAGGTCATACAGAGTTCCTGGCCATGCGTGTACAGCCTTACAAGAGTACGTTGCACCGACTAAATGATTGTAAAGACCAATATCCTGGGGACTCACCAAAAGCCATCATAATGTTGAGAGATAGAGTTGTGGTGGGGGTTGGTGGTCTCTTTTGGGCTCTGCTCCACTAATAGTGAGACTGGAAGTTGGTGCATATGGTTAGGATAGTGGTAGTGCGTGAAAGTTAGGGGAGTTGATGCGAGCATTGGAGACCCACAACAAACTGTTCACGTCACCACCAACCAGCGTTCCACCAATTACTGCTCATCAGGTTTCCTTGATAAATTGATAAATATCAAATTCTTCACGTGAATAAAACTAGACTGTACAAGTCTGAATCTTAATGCATCTAGAATGTTTTCAGAATGTATGTATTGGTGTTTCGTTTTTTTTATGGACAACTGTCCTAATAAACGTATTATCTCTCTCTAATGCATCTAGGTTTTATTTATCATCGATAATAAAACAAAATCCAAATTTAAAATATTTGTAATAAAAGAAATTGTATTAAATATACATAACCGCAAGATGCAAACTAATTACTTATTCATGGTTGTGAATTTTTCATAACCTAATCAAAATGCATAGAATATAATGACACAACAGTGACATCAGCAAAAGCACCAAAACGTAAAAACTGATGATAGCTGAATGTGTCGCAATGTTAATAGTATGCACAGTAATGCACTTAGCAATCAATGTCAATGATATAAAATAAAATGAAGTAAAATGCAGTGGGGAAAGGTGAGAGTGTAATCAAGGAGGGCAAAAAGTAGGGAGAAAAAAACAAGGTAGTTAAAAACAGAAAAAATGCTAAGTGAACAATGGTGAGAGTGTGTGGAGAATGGCAAAGTGAAAGCATACAGAGAGTGGGAAAGAAGGGAGACAGGAAAACAGGTAGGAAAAACAGTTTGTGGAGTAATAAGGAAAGGGAGGAGAAAAAAAGAAAAATGGACCAGAAATGTGGGATGGGGTAAAGGCAAAAGCTAGAGGAAAGGAAAGGAAATTTAATGCACAAAAGGGGAGGAACATGGGCACAGAAATAAAGCACACAAAATGAGAACATTGAAAAGAAGGCATATGAAAGGGAGGTAAACCACTTAGATAAAAAAGGGAGGGAGAAGGGGTACAGAAAAATGAGAAGAGAGGAGTACACCACATGTAGAAGAAATGAAAGAAGGAATGTGAAAAAGGCTGGAAAAGAAGTATTGCTGTTTTCAATATTAACGAAGTGTTACTTAGTTCAGTTTCCTTTCAGCTAGCTGCCTTTTGGTGGATTCTGAGGATTCTGGGAAGGCACTTGACAAATTAATTCACACCACCTGTATTCTGGGAGTCTGGGAATATTGATGATCCAATGTGAAGTGAATTTGCAGGGATGGAATGGAAGGCTTCTATGTTCCAACCCTAAGCTTTCTGCATTAGAACACATCTGAATATAAATAGGATGACTGTCTTTGCAGCTAGCAAGTGCTCTCTCCAAAAGCTTTGCTAAGGTTTCCTATTTTTTTCACTTAATGGTCCAAAGATAATTTAAAAAGTGCCAGTTGTTCTCAGGCGACGAAGGAGGCATATTGACCTAAGTAATCTCCCCATTTCGCTAAGAAGCTGGCAGAATAATTATTAACAACAGAGATAGATGCCTTGCATCTCTATAGCTGCAAGCGGCACGTAGAACAAATGCATTCGGTAACCCTGAAGCGCCTTCCATTAGCTAAAAGGCTGCGGAGTCTAGAGCGCGAGGAGTCCCTCAGCCTGCGCATTCTAATGTGAAAATCACAGACTGTGGTGCACACGACTACTCCCAATCCAGACCTGGGCGTGCCAGTAAACAGCTAAGAGACCATGCCACTGCCTGGCTTGCTCTATTCAGATGCAAATACCCAACCCCACACCGACCCTAAAGCATGGATTCTACTGTGGCTTGGACCTATTGATGTGTTCTGAAAGGCACTCAGCCTTCCATGGGAAATTTCTGCATCTCAGCATTTATGAATTACTTATCACCCTTCCAAAAATAAACAACTCTGCCTTTAATGCTCAAACCTCCATTAGAAAATCTATCTCAGTCAGGGTGAAGTGGACCAGGGCAGGACAGGTCGTAACAGGCATCAGGCATTTTCCCAGGGGGCTGGAAAGGTGGGGGCTGGTTTTGCAGCTGTAAGGCTGTTTTTTTGGTCCTTGGGCCGGTTTTGCGGCCGTGCTGCAATATCGGCCCTGTAACAAAAGCAGCAGTGCTTCACACTTGCACCCCCCGCGCCACCTCCCCGGGGGAAGGTGGGTGGGGGCTGGTCTTACAAAATTGCCAGGGCTGCTTTGGGTTCCCAGTCCGGTCCTGAAGTGGCCAACAACACACCCTGCCCTCGGTAATGCACCCTTCATATCGCCTGAAATAGTTCTAAAGGGTTACTATTCACTAGACTCGCTCATTGGAGCCGGGCCGATCATCATTCAAGATCATTATAAGCAGTAGATGCTCATGAAAAATGTAAAATGGTTAATTTCTTTATGTTATGATAGTAATGACTGTTAATAAAGTCTAAACATTGTGATGATGAAACCCCAACTAGCTTCTTATTGTCCATAGTCGAGCGTATTGTGCACGAGGAACGAGTGACTGTTTCTTCAAAACTTATAACACAAACATAGGACTCCTGCATTTCTAGTGTAGGAAGTATTGTTGTCGCTTCTCTTGCTGTTATTTATTTATTTTATTTTACGGAGTTTTATATAGCTCGAACTTGACCCGAAGGTATCGGGTATCAGAGCGCTTTACATAGCACCAGTTGCCTTACATGTGGACACATTAATTTTTGTTAGGCATGGGGAGATTAAGTGATTTGTCCAGAGTCACAGGATGTTCAGTGTGATTGCCGATACTCAAACCCTTTTCCCCACATTCGAGGTCGACTGCCCTAGCCGTTAGGCCAACTCCTCTCCCCTATTACTCTTGTGCTGATCAGTTGTCTCCGTTAACTGTTGATGTAAGCCTCTTATAAAGCAACAACATGGCCTATGAAACTATTAAGCCTCCATCCAAGGGACCCTTAAAGTCTACTGGATGGATGGATGTCGGTACGACGCCGGCTATTACCACGCGTACCGTTACAACGCGTGTTTTACAACGCAAGTCGTTACCACGACTTGCGCTGTAGGGTGCGGACTTAGGAATAGTTTAATTTACTATTCCAACACCAGTCCCCGTGGATAGTAGGGAAGGTGTTAGAATAGTAAATTAACTATTCCTTGTCCTTGAGCGCCCTCCAGCGCAATTCGTGGTTACGACTTGCGTTGTAAGAGATGCGTCGTAATGGTAGCGCGGGGTAACATCCGCGTGGTAAAGGATGTTCCCCCTACAGGCTAGATAGGATGGTGCGAGCAGTGTATATAGCGCCTACTACCCCTGATGAGGTGCTAAAGCGCTTTGCAGATGGGCAGCATGCTACTATGTGGGAGCCCAGGGTTAGTAATTCAGTTGTACACAATGGTTGCAGCTTGTCATGCTAATTTATGATGTTATGCCGTTTGTAATATTAATTTAATTCAATTTCATTGTAAAATTCCTTATATATGAGGTTGCACATTTTCAGATACTTTGAGTTATTTGGAATGCTTTAAACCATTTGCAACTTCGTGGTGCAAATAAACACTACCCTTGTTCTGCTCTTTGTTGCATCCTTCGCACGCCATTCAGAGACTCCTCATGCTATTTATGTAGATCATTAAATAAGCAAAATATTCTTCATTTTCCAGAGTAAGTTTCATAATATGAGGATATTTACTACACCTGCTAAATACTATCTCATTTACCCTCTAACGCTTACTGCAGCCCAAAGTGAACTTAACAACAGATACTACATCTGCATATTACGAACTGATAAATTCCAAAACATATGATGGTTGTTATGACCTACAGATATGTAAATGCTCACATCATAGAGAATAACAACAGCTGCCTATACTAGAATCATTGCGTTTTTGCTTATGCTCCACAGTGGAATAGAGGGAAACAGGCATCTCTGTGTAGGGTGAGCAGGAGTCCCGGATTTGCCCGGACAGTTTTTAAACAGTTGTCCTGGCAGATTTAAGCAATTTTGGCTAATGTCCCGGGGCCTCATTTATGAAAAGTGACGCATCGCTGCGTGAAAACAGCGATGGGTCACTTTTCACTGCGCACTCCTTGCGACACCAATGATGCGTCACATTTACAGTATGACGCATTATGGCGCAAGGAGTTACAGATACGTCATTATTTCTGACGTATCTGTATGGCGCAAAAGTGACGCATTGCTGGAGTGTGTCACAAAAGTGACGCAACTCCAGCAATGTGTCCTTTCACATGGGGCAAGCCCCATGTGAAAGGACCTGCGTCAGTCTTGACGCATTTGTGTCCTAGAAGTGGCGCAGTAAAATCTTATAGATTTCACTGTGTCACTTCTATGACCCTTTCTTGCATCAGAATGCCCCCCCTGCATACATTATACCTGGCACAGGTATAATGTGGCGCAGGGATTTACAAAGTGATGCATCTACCTAGATGCGTCACTTTGTAAATATGGTGCCACAAGGCGCATCATTTACGTTGCTGGTGCGTCATAAAAAGTGGCGCACCGGCGGCGTAAAAGTGACGCACGGCCTCATAAATGAGGCCCCCGGTTTTTAGAGGTGGGGCGACTGACATCAGTGAGAGACACTTATTGGGTGTTCTAAAGTTGTGCTAGGGAGCAGCTGTTATAAGTAAGCAATTTAATTAACAGGTATGATACTGGTTTTTATTAGAAATTACATTTTATTTTTCTTCTGTGTTCCTATGCTGATAAGAGTTGTCATTTTGCGCAGCACCGTTGATGTAAAGTTGTAGTCCTTCTTCTATGTTTGCAAAATGTCCTTCTCATCCAGACAGTGCCTCATCAACAAGGACGCCTTTGGTGATTTTGAGGTTAAAAAGCTTTGGAGCAGTGCTGAGAAGGGCCGCTACTATACCTTCCACATGTAAGAAGTGCATGTACTGAGTACCTGATAGCACCTGCCCATTTAAAGCACTGGCAATGGAAAAAGAAGATGCTGTTTGTACCCGCCTGGCTTTGGCTTGGGAGAAGTCATTAATCTCAGCGTTTTACAATCTCTCTAGAGAGGCTTGGAATCGATTTTGTCTGCCTCCGCCGAGCGGCAGAGCGGGGGCCATTTTAACTCGGCCTGCCCTGCGTCGCTCGGATATTTTATCATTCTGACTCAAGCATTTTGAAATGATAAAATGAGGAGGGGAGAGCGTGTAGCACAGCAAGTCAGACACCGCTATCTGAGGCAGACAGTCATACAGGCTCGAGGAGACAGTGCCTCCCAGGGTACCCTTGTGAGAGTCCATCACGAGGCCAGAGAAGCGAGAACGCCCCATTGATACGTGGAAGGCTCGCGTCCTTTTTGTCGCCTCACCCCGGCCGACGGGGAAAAATGGACGCATACCAGTAATTTGCTGTCACTATCATTTTAAGGGCTTTGCTTCTGTCTGGTGCTCGCTGCTCGAGTGGATCGTCTGCCAAGATATAGTCGTAAAGGATTTTAATGCTAAATGGTACTAGAAAATGTTGGTTATATATATATGATATGGTAGCGAGGTTTACGTCGCGTGACCTGCTTTAGTTTTAATTGCAGCCGATGTAACAATAGCAGCTCCATTTCCATAGCTGCCGAGATTTCCACTTGATCATTCATGTGTGACAGTTTCATGTTTTCAGTGCACTTATGTGTGACATTTGAAGGCCCTATGCGTGACACTAGGAGTGACACTTCACTGTAAGAAGAACAATACAAAGCAGTTACCTCTCTGGAATGACATAAACTACAGAAAGGTCACCTTTTGTGTAAAGTAATGGGATAGAAAAGCCCTTAAACCTCCTTCCAACATGAACAGTTTGGATTTTTACAATAGGAGATCTAATGCAAACAACATTGTGTTGATGAGAAGTCAAACTTAGGTTTATATCATCTGCACCCCGCAAAGGTAAAATAATTGTGGTATTTAATTCGGTGCTTTACGGTTTTACTTCTGCCAGGTGAAAGAAGCGATTATAAGAATGCAAGGCTGAGGATGAACATCTTTCATCCTGTACCAAGGTTTGACCTCTAATACTGTCCTGTTAGTAAGCCTCAGGGACAAGGGACGTAGTCATTACACCAGTCTTAATGTAAACTACAACACTGTCTTCCTTTTGCTTTTTCTTGCCACTTAGTTTAAATTTTCATTCGTTTTCTCCCATCCACTCTGCTTTCTTGCTTTCCCATCCACACGCCTTTCAAACGGGCCTCTCTATCCTCTTTTCCTCCTTCCTGTTTCTTCTCTTTTCGTCTGCCCTTTTCCCATTTTATCCACTCTGCTCCGTGCTATCTTCCCCTTCTCTCTATTGGCCACCCTTCTCTCGCCTCTCATTGGTCTCCTTTTGCTCTTCATTTTCTACCCCATCATTCCTGGGTCCAATTTTTCCCTTGATCTGCCTTTCTCCTCCCTTCGGCATCACCCCTCCAATGAAAGCATTTGCATGCTGTAATCTTAGGTGGTACAGGTAGATTGGTGTATTCAAGTGAGACTCACCTAAATAAAAAAATGCAGGATACCTTTAAGCTTTGAGTGAAGCACAGATATCTGTAGTACAGACCAAAAATTAAACCACCTCTGTTCTGAGAGGATATCTTGGTCTCTTAACAGACCACAAGTAAAAAGAAAATGCCTTTCTGTACCTAAAGCCACTGAGCAAACTTAGTACTTTCTTGATTTAAAGGAAATTTATTGACTATTTAATTTTTTCACTGGTTAATAATTCAGTTCTTAGAATCAACTAGTGCATAGCGAGTAAAGCACCCGAAATCTATACATGTGCAGTTGTCATTTCACTGAAGTATACAAAATTGTGATGGATGGGATGCTTGAATTATTCTCACCCTCTGGGAAATACTCTGGGACGGTGAACAACCTTTACAACACAACTTTTACCACACAGTGCCTTTACAACGCGGTATTTACAACGCAAACCATTACAACGCATTGCGCTGCGGGGCGCTCTAGGATAGGGAATAAGTTTAATTTACTATCCAACACCTTCCCTAGTGTCCATGGGGACTGGAGTTGGAATAGTAAATTAAACTTTTCACTATCCAGCGCCCCAAAGCGCTATGCGTTGTATAGATTTGCGATGTAAAAACCGCGTTGTAAAGGCATGCGTGGTAAAAGCATGCATTGTAATGTCATACATCCCTCTGGGACACATCCCAGCCCATCGTTATTTTACACTCCAGCCATCTCAGTCGAGACCCCGTCATATGCAAATATGCAATATGCAAATCAATCTTGACCCTTCTCCAGCAGGAACAGTCCAGACCGATCTGCCAGGCCAGGTCCTCCCTGAACCGAAAACATGCAATCCAAGACCAGTTTCGCCCTTATAAGGGCTCATCAGTCGGGTAAAGCTTGGCTCGAGTGGCACAGGGCATCCTCTGCGATTAACTTAGAAGTGGGATAGGGCAGTCATCCCCTTCTTTTACTTAAATTACATTCTCACTCTGATACAATTTAATGTCCATGCAGTGCATGGATGCCCCCTTCTGAAGTGTTTCAGTCAATATTTAAAGTATTTGTAATTATCTGGCAGTTTTTCCTCTGCTGGCTGCAGTGCCATTTATGTTGTCATTAGCATCTCCATGCCCATTAAGTGTAAAAACCTGCAGCGTGCAAGTCCTATATGATATTTAGCAAATGTTAGGATATTATGGCAGATTGGGCTCGGTCTGATTGCTCTGTGGTCAGTGGGACAGGAAAGAATCTGCTCATGCTAAAACCCTTGGATCTCTTCCCCATGCATGAAGGGTAATAACTAGGGTGACCAGACATCCTGGATTTACCCGGACAGTCCCGGTCTCAGCGTCCCGACACTTTTCTTCATTTCAATACATATCCCCATTTTTGTGACAAAGATTAAATCATTGTGCAAAGCAGAAATGAAACAATGCTCTCATTTCAAAACGGTACAAATGGGGTGGTGATGGATGGAGCATCTGAACCAATCAAACACTCACACCCTGTCAACAGATCTGGGTTTAATCCATCACCGTTCTTTAGCCCACTCTGCCACCCCAGTTCAGACATGGCCATATGCAAATCAGTCTGACCCTGTGCCTCATGGGAACAGTCCAGCCCGAACTGCCAAGTCATGCCTTCCCTGGACCGGAAACAAGCTTCCTAGGACCGGTTTCTGGCATTTCAGCCGTCTTCAGTCAGGCTTGCTTGAATCCAGTGGTAAAGTGAGCAAGGGACTCATGTCTGAGCATACCCTGCCAACTTATAGCAAACAAAGAGTTACAAAAGTGGGTGGTGATGGACGGAGCATCTGAACCAATCAAATACTCACACCCAGTCAACAGATCTGGGTGTAATCCATCACCGTTCTTTAGCCCACTCTGCCACCCCAGTTCAGACATGGCCATATTCAAAAGGCGCCTCTATAGTCCGAAGTGATTTCAGTTATCAGTTTCTTTCGGGCAGCACAGAAGGAAGAGAGAGTGGGGAGAAGGGCTCAGGGTGGGGATTATGCCACGACTAACACAACGAAGGCTATATAAAGTAGCCTTGTAAATGCATGTCTATGCACACACACAAACAGAGATAAAATGTCGATACACACATTTACAAGGCTACACAAAAAATGGGACAGGTAGAAATAAAAGTAACACTGAAGTCTGCAGTCCTACTTTTATGTCGGACCTGTCCCGGTATTTGCTTCTCAAAATCTGGTCACCCTAGACAAGCTGCCTCCCTCACTTGAAGATTGCGACTGATGTTTGGAGCCGGGCACCGAGGCACTTGCCGTACGGTGAGAACAGGAGAATTAGGTGATTTTGATGGATTGGATTTCATTAGAACTGTGTAAGAGTCATTATTGTGAACTGCCCTTTTAACAGTGAATTGAGTGCAATGATTGAAAATAGGATTCAGGAGCATTTTCTATAATAATAGATCTTACCGAGGAATGATGAAGTGATTTTCTTGAGAGATATAATTGCGCTGCTGTTTCTAGGAGCATTTTAAGACACATTGTTGCAAATGAGACTTGAGAATAAAGGGCGAGACAGTGGACAAGTAATAGCCGTTTTTGATCATTTTTGGGCTTTTAAATTTTGCAAAAATACTTTTCTTTAAAAGCAGCTCTGGACTCCAGGGGCGGCCCCTCTGCTAAGGTGGAAGAGCGTCGCCCCACAGGGAAAATAACATGATTCTAACAGCATGTTATTATCATTTTATTTTTCAGTACGCCTCTGTAGGGGCGGGGTGGGCTGGACTACCCACAGGACCGGGGAGGAGTGGTGGGCATTCTGTAAATACGCATGATGGTTTGGCCGGCCGTCTTGGGCTGGCCAAACTATCATGGGCACTTTGACATATTCTGGCAGAGAACATGCCCAGGCTCCCAGAACCCATATGAGCGCTGAACCACGGTGCTCAGACCAATCACCACGCTTCTTTCAGCAGCGTTGTGATTGGCTAGGGGAGTCTGGAAGCCTAAGTGCTTCCTGTTCCTGCTCCCTGCATCGACGGAAGAAGCAGAGGACGGAGGAGAAGCGGCGGTTTGCAGGTACATAAACATTTTTTAACTCACTTGCCAAACCACTACTGCTCTGTAGCAGCTGCTACTGACTAACTCATTTGAAATCGGAACTGGAGCATACTTACGTGTGGATGTTTATAATCAGTGTGATTAACGGCTTCATTAGTAGAGATGGGAAGGATAAACCCTTCTAGTATGTACACTGCAGGTGGTTTAAAAGGGTTTAAAATGAGAACGTTGTTGCACATCAAACTAATTTGAATGAACTGCAGTTTTGCTCTGGTATTAATGTCAGGAATACCGAAAGTGAAATTTCATGAACTTTTTGAAATATTAAGAGCACCTGCCCAAATAAGGAATGAGTAGTATTTTGTTTATGTTTTGTTAGCAGTATACATGACATGACAAAATGGCACTCTTTGGATTGATAAAGGTTGTGGATCAGCCGAAACGTGTCTCCTCAGTTTTTGAAGTTACCTGATCCAATAAATTAGTTAATTTACTCCTGTTTCTTAGTGCTGGCTCTCTACTAAGTGGGGAGGTTTTGTTGGAAGTTTTCAAGGCACTAGCTGTGGTGCTTTACCATGCACCATCTGCTTTCTGGGCAGGCTGGCAAACCGCTGCTGTTTTGTAGGATATATATATATGTATGTATATATATGTATATATATATATATATATATATATATATATATATATATATATATATATATATATATATATATATATATATATATATATATATATATCATATATAATGTCCCCACATGTTTACAAGGCTACGCAAAAAATGGGACAGGCCAGACATAAAAGTAATACTAAAGGCTTTAGTGCTACTTTTATGTCTGACCTGTCCCAGTTTTTGCTTATAAAAGTCTGGGCACCCTAGCCATAATGGTAGTTGGGCAATATTGCTGTTTCCGATTATCTACCTCTAACTACTTCGCAAGCCTTGAGCCTGGATTAGGTTCCACTGTCATCCCACCCGTGGCTGCGTTTGGACCTTATAAAAACCAAAGCTCAGTTGTAGCTGTCTGTATCCCATTGAAAAGAAAGCTCTATCCTCCTAGGTCTTCTGGTGACCCGGCTGGGCCACCTGCCCTCTGATCCGAAAAGAGAATGGGTAGGAAATAGTTCGACTGGATGGAGCTAGTAGGCCTCATCTGCTGTATTGTTTCTATGAGGCACAAAAACGGGTCACAGGGCTTATTTACTTTTAAAATGGGAAAAAGTGACATACCCGCGGCACAAGATGTTTGTAAATATTCCCCAACATGTCTTTTGACACAATATCTAGTGATGTCACGATTATGCAAACTAGTATGCTGGAAGCCTGTGAATCTCTACCTCTACTTGTTGGCAAGTATGGTACCAACTAGCCTGCTGCTATGGCTGTGACTTCGTAGAGCGGAAGGGTTGCTGCAACCACTTCGACCACATTTGCCACAGGATTATCTCATTTACTGGCACTTTCTTGTCATTACTGATTTCATCTTCTTAAATGAGCCCTTATCCATGTTTCTCTGTCACCACTTTAGCGTTTTGTGCTGTTTTATCTCTGACCCTTACTCGCTGCTCTTGTTTTCCACTGCTCTTTTCTTTCTGTGGACCCCCTGTAGAGAGTGCCCAGCACAGCCGTGCATGTTGGCGTGCATGCACCATTCTAGCGTGGCTTAGAGTCAGCCAATCAGAGGGGCAATACACGTATCCGTCATCAGCAGGCACCACCCACCACAGCTGGGCAGTAGATCTGAAGGATGTGGAAGGGTTTCCTTTGTCCTATAACGTTAAGTATCGGAACAGAGGGAAAGTGGGGTATTTATTATAGAAAGACAGGAGGTGTGGTACACTGTGTGCCTGTATCTTTTTTTTTTTGTTTTTTTTATCTGTAGGGAACATATTTGTTTAGATGTGAACTTAATATTTTTAATGGCACAGTCACTTATTTCTTTTTCACTCATCTTATGGGCGTTGATTTTTGTTGCTTTTTAGGGCTCGCCTGCTGATGCGCTTCAGCGCATAGCTGGCGAAGCTCTATAGGGGCTTATCCAGTGTTTATCCACTGGCGATTCCACTGGCGATTCCTTCAAGTGCATGTGCTTTTTAGGTCATTGCGCTTGCGCAAGCCCTAAAAAGCGCGTGCACAATGCCACCAGCCGCCTGCCTGCCTGCCTGCCTCGCATTACCACATCAAAGGCAGCCCTCCGAGCGCATTTCTCACCCCCTAATTATTCACGGCCGGCCGGCAGGCACATCAAAGGCTGCTGCTGCCGTGACTCGCATTTCTCCTCCCTCCTCCCCTATCACTGCCCAGGCCGGCCGTACTTTCTCTTTACAAGGGCGCCCATTCCTGAATCACTTGAAATCTCTCCACATTATTTGCATTTTGTTAATTAAAAAAATTAACTTCAACACAGCGTTGCACATTTTTCTCGACTTCGGAAGGATGAGTCCCAATCTCATTTGTACAAAGTGTTGTAATGGGATTATTGGAGAGTTAGAGAAACGTGCTCACAAGTTACATTTTTATGCAAATCATCTGAGTAAATAAACAATAGCATGGTGCCGTTTGCGTCCTTGACTTGATCTGGTTTTTATTTTTATTTTGCTATTATTCTCACAAAGGCTAAGAAGGTCTGCCTACTTTAGTATTAAGTGCTATACGTCGCATAAGCAACAGCTAACCATTCACTCACCCACGCAACGCCACTCACCCATGCAACGCCACTCACCCACGCAACGCCACTCACCCACGCAACGCCACTCACCCACGCAACGCCACTCACCCACGCAACACCACTCCCACACGCAACGCCACTCACACACGCAACGCCACTCACACACGCAACGCCACTCACACACGCAACGCCACACACGCAACGCCACACACACACGCAACGCCACACACACATGCAACGCCACACACACATGCAACGCCACTCACACATGCAACGCCACTCACACATGCAACGCCACTCACACATGCAACGCCACTCACACATGCAACGCCACTCACACATGCAACGCCACTCACACATGCAACGCCACTCACACATGCAACGCCACTCAACCACGCAACGCCACTCAACCACGCAACGCCACTCACCCACGCAACGCCACTCAGCCACGCAACGCCACTCAGCCACGCAACGCCACTCACACACGCAACGCCACTCACACACGCAACGCCACTCACACACGCAACGCCACTCACACACGCAACGCCACTCACACACGCAACGCCACACACACACGCAACGCCACACACACACGCAACGCCACACACACACGCAACGCCACACACACATGCAACGCCACTCACACATGCAACGCCACTCACATATGCAACGCCACTCACACATGCAACGCCACTCACACATGCAACGCCACTCACACACGCAACGCCACTCAACCACGCAACGCCACTCACCCACGCAACGCCACTCACCCACGCAACGCCACTCACCCACGTAACGCCACTCACCCACGCAACGCCACTCACCCACGCAACGCCACTCACCCACGCAACGCCACTCACCCACGCAACGCCACTCACCCACGCAACGCCACTCACCCACGCAACGCCACTCACCCACGCAACGCCACTCACCCACGCAACGCCACTCACCCACGCAACGCCACACACACACGCAACGCCACTCACACACGCAACGCCACTCACACACGCAACGCCACTCACACGCAACGCCACTCACACACGCAACGCCACTCACACACGCAACGCCACTCACCCACGCAACGCCACTCACCCACGCAACGCCACTCACCCACGCAACGCCACTCACCCACGCAACGCCACTCACCCACGCAACGCCACTCACCCACGCAACGCCACTCACCCACGCAACGCCACTCACCCACGCAACGCCACACACCCACGCAACGCCACACACACACGCAACGCCACACACACACGCAACGCCACACACACACGCAACGCCACACACACACGCAACGCCACACACACGCAACGCCACACACACGCAACGCCACTCACCCACGCAACGCCACTCACCCACGCAACGCCACTCACCCACGCAACGCCACTCACCCACGCAACGCCACTCAGCCACGCAACGCCGCTCAGCCACGCAACGCCGCTCAGCCACGCAACGCCGCTCAGCCACGCAACGCCGCTCAGCCACGCAACGCCGCTCACCCACGCAACGCCACTCACCCACGCAACGCCACTCACCCACGCAACGCCACTCACCCACGCAACGCCACTCATCCACGCAACGCCACTCATCCACGCAACGCCACTCATCTATATGCAAAACGAAAAATGTCAAACTCTTCTATTGCGAGACCTATTGCATTTTCAATGCTTGTTAGGATAGGGCCGATGATGAGAGAGTGAGCAAGTTGGCGAGATCCTGCCAATCGGTCCTTGGTGGTTGCTTACCTGAGGCACTTCCTGAAAACACATTATTTACTTATCTAAACGCATGTAAGAATCACTTTTGAGAATAGGACCTATATTTCGTTTTTACATGCACACCTGGGAAGGTTCATAAGTAGATATTAGACCCTTCCCCGTTCCCCACTAAAAAAGAAGTGGGCCCCCCCCCAAAAAAATACCGACATGATGTGTATTGTGCAATAAAGCCTTTTGGTGTTTGGTAGTGTTGAGTGGAGTTTGTGCCTGAATTTCCCTCTAAGGCTCCTCCTTGAGGAATAATCGTGTTATGTTTAGACAACACTGAAATGTTACTCTACACCTAGTATAACTGAGACAATTTTATTGTGCACGGTTTCTGGTTTTCGTCTGCAGAATGTCTGGGCCGTCCTATTACTGTGAGTCTCATCCAGGGGCGCAACTAGCGATACATTTCGGGGGAGCGGGGGTTGGGTGGGGGGGGGGGGTAATAAGAAAAAATTTAGGGGGGGGGGGGTTGACTCTTCCAGCAATAGTTAGAGTGGAGCTGTAGGGGCTCTAGAAGGGGTAAAAAAACAACCAAAAAAGCATCATTTACAAGCGAATGGTTTTTTAAATACCTGTGAAGTACTCGGGTGCGGCTGTGTGTGCGCCCGGGAAGCTGTCTCATTCCTGGCTGACAGCCTGACACACATGGGGTGGGGGGGGGGGGGGCGGGGGGGGCTGAAGCCCTTAGATCCCAATGGGCGTTGCGCGCCTGGTCTCATCTGTGATAATGTGCTAGTATAGTGCTTATTTGTTTATTGCTCCCAACTGCATTGACACCAGATACAATAATAAAAAGAAGACTTTGCTTACACGTATAAATCGAGAATTTAAAATATGACCGAAAGGAGAAGCAATGTAAATGTTAAAGTGACTGGCGAGTAAAGAAATAAACATTCAATTCCCCGTTATTAATTAAGACCTAAAGAGTTATGGTATTTTTGGTTTGTAAGGTATTTTGTTCTTGCGTATATGACCATTTGACGTGAGTTTACTGACAAAAATATATTTCGTAGTAACAAGTCTTTTTCGAAAGGCCGCTCACTCCACTTGCGTGTCACACTTTCTCAGTCCAGCAGATGGCGATACAAGTCTTTATTTACTCCACAAGCAAATGAAAAACATTTTGCTAAATCCACTGCAGTGATTCATTTCCAATGAATATGTTGGATTGTAACTCAACAATAAGAGAGGAAAGGTTCTGTTAGTTTTCATGAAGGTGCTTGTAAAAGAGGCCCATACTTTTTATGGGATGTACGACTGAACAAATACCAAATTAAAGTAAAAGCTACTTTAAAAAAAACAGTGGTCTTCAATTGTTATGATGCGGCGGCCACGTTGGCTGAATAGAATAATTGACCTAGTCTTTGAAAATATTGAACAGTGAGCATTGAAAATAGCTGTCATAACGTGCGAGAAGCCAAGGGGTTTTATGTGGCGCTAACCTCAAAGACTGCCAAAGCAAATATGATATTCACTGGTTCATGTCGCGAGCCCCAGTTTCTAATCAAATGTAAAGTGTGTCTAGCAGTGTACGCAGCCCAGACTGCAGCTCCGTTGCAAGCTTCCCTCATATGCAAGGGAGGTACCACAGGCCGGGGTAATACGAGCATGCCTCACAAACAGAACAGCACAACGTCAAGGATAGGGACTGGGCCCCATAAAGGTTCCCAAAAGTCCCCAAAGGCAGCTGCGGGGTGCAGGACCCTGACACAGGGCCGGCTTTAAGTTGGAGCAACCGGTGCGGCCGGATTGGGCAGACCTGGGGGAGAGGGCACTGACCTCCGGGGGGCGCTGTATTTAGCATAACTTCCCATTTAAAAGCACCTGCTGCAGAGTTCCTTGAGAGTTAAGATTTCAGGCAGCAATACAAATTTCAAGATAACTCTTGTGATTAATGTTCCTGTTAGAGAGAGTGAGGTCAGAGTTTTGTCTAGTGGCAGTTCTGAATTGCCATGAAGTAGCGCAGAGGGTTAATACTCCTGCAGTGGGTTTTCTAGGGGTGGGCGGAGTTCGTGGAGTTGGACTCCACATAATTCCAAGGAGTTTCATAGGGATGTATGACATTACAACGCATGCTTTTACATCGCATGCTTTTACAACGTGGTTTTTACAACGCATACCATTACAACGCATAGTGCTTTTAGGCGCTGGCTATTGAATTGTTTAATTTACTATTCCAACTCCAGTCCCCGTGGATAGTAGGGAAGGTGTTGGATAGTACATTCAACACATTCCCTATCCTAGAGCGCCCCCAGCGCAATGCGTTGTAATAGTTTGCGTTGTAAAAGTTGCGTTGTAAAGGCACTGCATGGTAAAAGTTGCGTTGTAAAGGTTGTTTACCGTTTCATAGAAACTCTGTGAAATTCCGTTGAGTTCCTCTCTGTTGATACTCTGTCCACAACATCACGTTATTTCTTATTTGCTTTGTTTGTACTATGTTCAGGCTCAGACTACATCATCTTTCCAACTTCAGCCCTTCGGCGAGGAACCAAATTTACATTGAAAAGTACTATGCCGCTTGTCCTCCTAATGGAGGGAGTAGTTTAACTAAACCTCATTCTAAACACAGGGGGGCTTATTTACAAGCCTCTTACGCCAGTTTGCGTAATTTTAAACATGGGAAAAGTGACGTACAGGTGGCGCTAGGGGCTTGTAAATCAATCCCAGAAGGGGCATTCCACCAGCAAACTCCTATGGACTCGCTTGTCCGTCAGTAGTGTTCCACCTTCATGCCCACATTGCTTCGGCTGAGCTGCTTTGTAAATGGATGACTGAATCTGCTGACATCTCATCTCATGCCGACACAGCCCACCCAGTCAGGCACACAGTTTTTAAATTTAAATTCTGGAAGTGTTATGATCGCAGCTCTGCTCAGCTAGCTGCCAGTGATCCTCCATTGCCCAGTGCAAAAATAAAAAAAAGTAAACTACAAAGCCAGGCCCCAGGCAAACACATTAAAAGTAAATGCAGGCAGGGCTACTTGTTATAAATGCTGCCGGAGGAACTATCACGATTCCATGAAAGCCCTTAATGCATACTGTCTCCAGAGCCTCTCATAGAGACAGAACCTTACACACATAAATTAAGCACTTTACAGACAATACAAATTCACTCAAAAGCACTTTGTCAGCACAGTGTCTTTTAAACAGGCACCTCTGAGTGCATGTGTGAAAACCTTACAAGTAGTGAGAGGCTGAGGTTGTTGGGCAGTGAGGAGAGTCCGTGGTCTGAGCAGTCCAGTCCAGTCCACACCTGAGCAGTGAAACCTCCAACTCGCAATAGCAGGGCGTCGGGTAGCCCCGTTCTTGGCTGAGCATATGGGCGTGAGTTTTAGTAAAACGAGATCCTGTGCTTCGCGAAGAGGAGCATATTCATCCTGTGGCTATTGAGGAGACTGGCTGCTTTACTTTTATAAACACTAAAAAAGGACAAACAATGTATCGTCTTTAGCAGTATCCTCATTCCTCAATCCGTCATTTGTATCAGACTAGTGTTCTAAAGCCTTGGTTAATAAAGAACTCAAATCTCCAGTGACTCTCCAAGACCGTTATGCATCTGATGGCTGTCTTTCTTCTGTGTCTATGCTCGTCTTTGGTGATTCTGAATGCCTTCCTGTATTTGCTCTCATGATTAGGAGGTACATCTGTGCCACTATCCAGATACTAAAAAGTCAAACATGTTAAAAACTTTGCAGGTATTTACTATTTTGCTGACCCATAGCTCTGTTTGGAAGTCTCTCAGGAATGTATTCAGAACAGGAACTAGGGGTGGGCGCCGGTAAACTCCACTATACGGTGGTGGGCAGAGTTTTGCAGAAGTCCCGTTCCAAACGGAGCGTGGAGTGGGCAAACCTCCTTGAACTCCGCCGGCAGAGCGAAGTTCACCACCCACCTCTCATTTTTACATTTGTACATCAACAACAAGCACAACTTAAGATAATTTGCTGATGATTGCAGGATTTTCAAGGGTTAAAGCAGATACTGGAACATAGATCTCCAAAGATTTTAAATTGAATGTTAAACCACAGTCCTGGTAGTGGCTGATAATGCACCAAACTGTCTTGAGAAATTGTTGTGGACAATCTTTCAAGATCACAACAGTCCCTTAAATAAAAATATCTGAAAATTATAACTGAGAAGGCTTGCATATTCTATCTTGTGGTCACCACTCAAAAAGAGTTATTTCTGTATTAAGTGGTCTATAACCAACCTTTTTCCCTTCCAAAAAGAAGCATAGTTTCTCCTATTCCAACTTTTTGTTTTCACATTGCCCATCTCACTCAGAATCACCTGGTAACTGTGAGGCCATGAACACTAAAGATGAGAGGAAATAGTGTGGACAACAACGGAGGCAGACGCTAGCGCCTCAAATTAACCTCTTGCGTGTTGCCGTTGGCCGATGGGAGCACTACCTCGCTAGTGCTGCCATCGGCCAAGGGGCGACGCGATCCCGCCCATTTTGCAGAAGTGCCGCACTGCCGCGAAATCGCGGCCGCGGCAAGGGGGTTAAAGAACACTTTTGGTTGTGGGACGAGACTTCTTAAGTAAAGTCAATGCTCCTATTGTACAGATATTGCCCCTTCCACTCAGTGACCAATAAAATGATATTCTACCTTGAATTATCTTTACTCTGTATATTACTTTGTTGTTTGCAATCTTACGTAATATTGGTACAATAGGAAACAAAACATAGTTAATGATTCTTTGAAGCACATTAATCACGTTTACAATGTGTCTTTGATTGATAAGTAAATGAATGAATAATCATACGAAATTCAGAGACAGAAGCTACATGGGATAGATAAGTAAAGGGATGTGGATAAAGGTTTTCAGACCTATCCATTCCACAACTTCCTCCAAAATGTTTCTTCTTGCACGATAAGTGCTCTTGAGGCACCATTTAGATATCAGACTAAATGTCAAAGCATTTATTGTGTATATGATATGGTGGCTTCCCTGTGATTTCATTATCTGAGATCATTACGATTGATCCCTGTTGTTATACACTAACATTCAGCCAGTCATATCATCATAGAAAAACTTTGCATCTGAGGATGAAATGCTTTCTCTCTTTCTAAGAGTGTAGATAACGTTCCTGGCTGTATTTAGATTCAAAAGTTGATCACCCTAAGTTTTGATTGTCATTTGTGTGTGATTTTCTGAAGCATTAGAGTCACTTTAGGAGGTTTATAGTAATGAATGACAGTTACTCTAACTTGTGTTTGAGTCTTACCAGAGTCATTAGAACTACTAGTTACCAGTGGTATAGGAAGTGGGGTGCGGTGGGTGTGAGCCGCCCCGGGTGTCATCACTGAGGGGGGTGACAAAATGGCAAAAATATGTGTTTTAAACACATATTTTTGTCATTTTGTCAAGCCGGGAGTGACAAGAAATTTTCCGCATTGGTACCACCTAACCTTTCTATGCCACTGCTAGTTACTTGGCAGGATTTGTCCAGTGTCCTGAATATCTCCTCCGTCACTCTTCCTCCTTCGGGCGAAAGATGAACACGAACAACCCTCGGCATTTCTTAGTCTTTCTAAGCTGCAGTTTGTACATTCTGCGTCGAGTCCAATAGACCCTCAGGCAGATTCGATTTTCTCTTGGATAAAATATTGACTACACGTCTAGATACCAGTTTGCAAAAATGCACCAAGAACCTAGTGTAGTTAGATAGATCTAGTTTTTTTCAACAACTTTTGTCCACTATGCAGTGGTTATGCCCAGCGCATATATTTCAGATATGGGCATGGAAAGTTCTTAAGTGGGACTGAAGTGCTGGCAAACGATGGATGATAGACAGTCGAATGACGCTTTCCGGAGCATTTATTGGGTAAAAGAGCGGCTATAGGAGTCCCAGAGAAACAGTAGATTGGTATCGAATCTACATGGCTTTAGTCACTGAAAAGCCTGCCCAGCAGACACATTTTCTATCAGTCTTGGATTCCATGTCTCACTATTGTTTGTTTTTAACTTCTCTGCATTTTCTTCTAACCCTCAAACCTGCTCAAACATGTCCTACCATAAGAGAGGTGCTCGGTTATTATTACAAAGGTTTTTCTTACATTGATCAAGGCACCTGACACATCTAGGGCAAATCTCAGGGTGACAAGACTAGTTTCAAGGGGCATCAACAAAGCGTGAAGATGGAAAATGACTACAAGGATGACCCAAGTGGGTAGTAAGGAAGTGGTGAGTTTGGATTGTAATTTGAAAACTAGTGTAAGGAACTTCTACATTGGCATATGGTGCACTGTGAGTCAAACTGCCTGTAAGAAGTTGGGTTATTAGTTGGGGGGTGAAAGGTAAGTTTCCACCTCAAATAGCAATTACAATCATTGTTAAGGTGAACCCTTAAAGTCACGTAATTAACCTGAGCTCACCCCCCTTGCAGCTTTGGCACAAAGCAGATAGGCTTAACTCAGAGGCAATGTGTAAAGTATTCGGGCAATACCTAAACAGTAATATTGTAAAGATGCAAAGCAATAAAAATCCCAAAATGAATTAGACAAGTAGAGTGAAATGTGGTAAACAAAATGACACAATAATGACAACATTTCAATAAGGGGAACCAGACATATGGGGCTATGTAGGTGAGGCAATACCGGTCGGTAACGGTGAAGTTCGGTAAATTTCACCATTACCGACCGGTATTTAGGGATTTGAGATGTAGGAGGCAGGTTTTAAGGATTCGGTAATTTACCGAATCGGTAATTTAAGGAAACAGTAAATTACCGAATTCTTAAAATTCAGAATCGGTAAATTACTGAATCCTGAAACCTATGTAGGAGGCACTCAAGTGAGTGCATTTTTGCATTCAGGATTCATTATTTACCACCAACTATAAGTTGGTGGTAAATACCAAATACCTTTAAAAAAGCATTATTTTGCTTTTTGTCTGTGCCATGTGGCAGACAGACATGCCCTTAGGGCATTATGTGTGCCACATATGCACACATGCACGATTCAGGGGTGCAACAGGGTGTCAATGTGACACACTGCACCCTTGGATATGTTCCCCCTATTACCGATTCGGTATTTATCGAATCTGTAATAGTGAATGGCTTCCCATTCATTCCTATGGGCCTCCAGGCCCATAGGAATGAATGGGAATTACCGAATCGGTAATACCGAATATTACGGATTCGGTACAATTTACCGAATTATTACCTACATACTATTTACCAATTTTCAAATACCGAATCAGTAAAATTCGGTATTTAAAAATCGGTAAATAGTGATTACCTACATATGGCCCATGTTTTTTAACCCCTTCGACGCTGATGACGAGCTGGGCTCGTCATGAGGTAGCCTCCTCGCACGCTCATGATGAGCCCAGCTCGTCACGTAAAGTGCGATTTCAAAAAACCCAGCGTACGGGCGGAATTCCGCACGCATGCGGTTAAAGTTTTAAGAAATATTGCCAAGAAGCTCAAATTGCCAATGATAGTCAATGGTCACTATAGCACAAGACCCAGGCGCTATTTGACACTGACCACAATGGAGTGTGGGTGTTAGAAATGGGGGTCTCTAGTGGCAATGGTTTGTACCTTTGCCAAGTAGCTTCTAGTCAGGGTAATGGAGTTCAGCAAAAAGGCCCAAACAATTTCGGGGGCCCGTGCAAAAAGGACAAATTTCAAAAACTGCCACATTGGTGTGGAAGAGGATCCAAAGATAATAAAAAATGTACTGGTGCCATAGAGATCAGAGGCTAGCAGTCATGGTGTGGTTAAGCATTTGCCAACATATTGGCTATCCATTACCAGGTGGTGGCAAAAAAATAGGTTATTTGAGACCGGGGATTAAATGATGTCATAGAAAAAGGTTTTGTACAGGGGAAAAGGAGGGAGGGAAAAACTGCAGCAAAGCTCACAACGAGGTCAAGAGTGGCAGGTATGTAGGATAAGTGTCTGGCATGCAGATATAAAGCTACAGAGGCAGTAGAGGTCTTTCAAGTTAATTCTCTAAAATTCTGATTAAAGTAGATTAGAATGGTTATGGATTGTGAAGTAGAGTGGAGACATTTTATAGGAGAGCTGGATGAGGGATGGAGGATATGTGTGGTGGTAGTAGAAGGGGTGATTAATGCCCTTTAAATCGTTAAGATGACTGGGAAAGGGGGAAGAGTTTTAATGATTTTGATAAAATGAATGTGAATGGGACACTAGAAGTGTTGACCAGAATAACAGATGCAAGGTCTAACTTCAGAGCTAACAGGAGAAGGCTGCCATGGGGAAAACTGGTGGAGTGAATGAGGGGGCAGAAAAAGAGGACTGGACTGAGATTTCTTGTTAGTTAGTCTTTTCGTCCAACTGAAAATTCTTAATGTGGTGGATTTTCAAGTGGTTTCTGTTCCCTTCTAGGATTTGCTACATTGATCTGGTGAAACGTAATCTTATCTCAGGACATTATGTGGCGCATATGGCCAGAGCTATCGACTTTGGAACTGTGGAACCAGGTTCCAGTCTCAGTGTCAGCTCAACATCTGTGGGCAAATCCCTCAATCTCCCTGTACTTAAACAAAATCAATGTGACCTTGTATAATGTAACTGGTGCTTATGTAAAGTGCTCCGATACCACCGGTACAGGCTGGTGTAACTAGTATTATCATGCAGAGCTCCATGCTGGCATGAGCACCAGTGTCACTTTGTGTAGACAATTTGAAACAGAGCCTTCTATTATTCAGATATCCAAGTATGGACCCTACTCTAGTGACTGGCTTGTTTTTCATAACCTCAGGCTATTGCCCTCGCTTCACACTAACATTAAGGATTGGGGCGCAAGGCGACACAGCGCCCTAATATAGGCGGCTTTGGAGTGTGAACCTGTTACTGGTGCCTGGGTTAAAGGTCCTCGTGGTTCTATGTATTCATGGCAGAGGGGCTTGGGAAGAGAGGGAGAGTCATGGAAACCCTGGAAGTTGTGCTTTGCTGTATCACCGCTAACTAAGAGCAGTGGCATCTGCCTTCAACCTTAGTTGCCCCAACCCCCAGCATAGTCCTCTGTGGCCAGGCTCCCAACCGGCCCAAGAAGGTGTCAGCATTACAAGAAAACCATTTACCATCATGTCTGATAGGGCAGTCATTCTCCCTCTAAAGGCCCTGGGTGAAATGTACACGTTAGCAATTAGATAGACTGGTAAACAGTGAAAAAGGATCCTACAGTTTAGGGGGGGCATGCTATAGCATTCAATCAGAACAAAAATGTGATATTTGTTCATTTCCCGGTGCCCAATCGCAGATGACAGCCAGAAAACAAGCATTTGCAATGCAATAGGCCTCACATTATTGAAAGTTTGAGCTATTGGCAGTGCACTATTATTTGCAACGGCATTAGCTCAAACTTTCAGTAATGCGATACCTATTGCAATTTTAACGAATGAAGACACTATCCTTAAAAATCTCTGGAATGACAGTACTTAAACTCACTGAAAACATTCTTGTGCATGTCAGGCAATGGTTATTGTTTACATAAGCCATAAAAGGCTGGGCTTACCATTTCAAGTCTGTCTGGAGTGAACTATTGCTGGCCCTACAGCCTTAACCCTGGCTAGTGAGTGATGCAGTCAAAATCAACATGCCGTAACATCTGAAAGGCTATTTGGGCTGGGGCTTTGTCTGTGCCATCCATGAAATATGCCTAGCAACAACTCCCTACTGTCCTAGGGAAATTCAGAAGCAACAGTCGGTCATGAATTCCATTGTTTTTTTTCTGAAAACAGTCCTCCTCTGCTCACGCTCCCCAAGAAGTCAAACATTTCTTTAAGAAAATTATAATTAAAATGTGTATTGAATGACAAGAGAGACACTTGGATAGCAACAGTGACAGATGATAATGCTTGAATTAATCTGAACAGCTGGTAATTACTCTCGACACATTCAATGCCATTGTTAAAAGTACAAACCCTCAGAACCACCGGAGGCTTGTGGAGTGTAGTTGCGGGTCTCTCAAAGGCGCTGGGGCTTCCTTGAAGTTAAGAGCGGTGTGCACGGTCGCTGGCGGTACAACCTCGAGGTGAGAGCAGCCTTTGTTGGATGGCGGAGAGCCTCGAGGCCTCCTTAAGGCTCGACATAAGCTACCGCCATGTTGCTCTGAAGGTGCCTAGTATGAAGAGCAGGATATCGGCTGGAGGGTGGGGTCTTGGTTTCAGTCGGCAGCTCGCTGCACTGCATAAAAAAAAGTATCACAAAAAAAAAAGGATTTGGGCGAGCCACGCTATATGAAAGTCGGGGGGCCACCATTATTGACGCTGAAACATGGCATTCCACTCCAGGGATAAAAGAGTAAAAAAGGGAAAGGCACCATGAATATCAAGCTTGGTGTGGCGAGCTGCATAAAAAAATGTAATTTAAAAAGAAAGGATTTTGGCAAGCCGCCCTAGAAGAAAGTCGTGCAGCTGTCATTATTGAAGCTCCAACCCGGCATGTCAGGGTGCTTAAAAAAAAAGGAAATAGTGCTCACAAATAAATAACAGATCCTGAGTAACAATACATGTAACAGGGACAGTCCTTATGGGAGGACACAACAGGAGAAAAGGCAGTACTAAAGATGGACTTGAAAAGAGATTTACCAAAGAAACAAATGCATTTGAAAAAGACAGACAAAGGAGCCTATTAGAAACATGGGCAGAGGTTAATGCCCATATCCTGAATACAGCATGGCTCTAAGAGACAGGGCAAGCACTGCCTAGGCGAGACCTAAAAACCGACACTCTCTCTCTGCTTGGAAAAAGTGATATTGTTCGTGTTTCTATTACGCATTTTGCTTTGTCTTGCATTCCCTAAGAATATTTTCTTTTTCCAAGATGGTGTGTATGTGTAGGGTTTTCAGTCAACATATTTCTTATGTATAGTGCGTAGTGGGAAGACAGTTGCTCCTACTTAGCTGTTTGAGTTAAGGGTTTAAGGTGGCCCACAATTAAGAGCTGTAGAGTTAAGATAGAATGTTGAGCACATTTTTCACGGTGTCTGTCAGTGGGCCATAAAGAAGTTCTAAAAACATCCTCTTCCAATCCTTGGCCTCTCTGCACACAACTCACACCCTTTCCATTCATTGCTTGGACCCTCCCATATTACATCACTCCTTACATGTTCAGTGACTGCATTGATAACATCCATAATGACATCAGAAATGATATCATCAATAACAACACTGTGCATGGTGAGGGCACGCTTTTTAAAAAAAAAAATTTTTTATTGGGTTTTAACAATTGAGTATCATGGCAATAGAACTCAATACATTGATAGTTACTTTAGGGCACAAATGGTAGTTACTTGAGATAACTATCACTGGTGAAAATGTTTTCCCTAACTATGTTGTTTCTTTAACCTTTGTTTTTTTCAGTGTGGGAAATGCCGCGCATGTGAAAACAGTCGAAGGGTGCTCTCTTATTCTGTCCCAGGCCTGACACAACCTAAAAAGATCAAGCATTTTATTACCTGTACAACACCATATGTGGTGTATTGTCTTACATGTCCCTGTTGGTACAAATACATAGGGAGTACAATCAATGGGGTAAAAATGCGCATCTTAGAACACCAACGGGCCATTATGAATAAGGACACAGCTTACCCTGTGGCCAGGCATTTTGCCCAATCTCACCAGAGCAATCGTGAACTTCTCCAATATTTTGGTATGGATCATGTCCCTTTAAATCCTAGGGGAGGGGACAGACTATCACGTCTACGCAGGCTAGAATCACGTCATATAATTGACATGCAGACGAAACAGCCGGGTGGATTAAATATTGGAGAGGAACTGGGTGTTCATCTGGGGAAATAATTATTGATCTGGGCGTAATCTGTCTCTCCCTTTGAACAGAGCTTGGCTAGGGTATCCATGCAGGGATAACTGTATGAATTGTGAACCATAGAACCTGCGGATATCATTGCCACTGAGTCTGCTCTGTTTTGTCTTTTTGGTACAGGTTGTCTTTTTGGTACAGGTACCTTTTCAGTCAAAGTTGGATTCAATTTGCTTGCTTTGTGTTTTCTTCCTTTGTGCCTTTTCTCCTTCTCCTTTTGCTCCATCCCTCCCATCTTTCTCTTCCCTCTCCCCTTTTTCAAACCTTTCTCAACATCACAGTAGAATGTTGGCCACTTGCATAGGCTTATGTATTACAGTTTCACTTGGTTAATTTATGCAGCAAAATGTAAATGGATTAGATTCCAGGTGGATTATCTTAGCCTATCCAAATTTTGATGAATTTCAATAGGAACGATATGCTGTGGTGAATTTGAGGAATGAGTGTGTAAATAATGAATTTTGTTCTTTAACCGACTTGGGTTTGCATCAAATGTGATAACAACAATGATGGTAAACACGTAACCCTTAGTGCAATAGGAGTATGACCTTTAATCTGATATGGTATGATTGTACATATGTAAATACTTTGTAAATAGGGCTGTCGAGATTCCATAACCTGCCGATCCACGGCAAGATTTACACTATTCACTGCAATTAAGTGAATTAGGAATGAGTATAAAACAAGAGTCGACATACATGGTAGAAGTATAATCTTGTATATTAACCGACCCACTTAGAAATGGCTGCTCCCTTTACGAAGTATGAAATGGTGTCCTTTTTCCTTTTTCATGTAACAGGAAGTGAAATGTGTACATAGGGTGCTGGGTAATGCGGTACACACTGACACTGACGAAGGACTCTAAGTCCGAAACGCGTCTGTTTGTTTGTTTGTTGGAAGAGCCGAACATTAAAATTTGAGCAAAATACCCCCGTGAGTGCGTGATCGTTTTCTTGGAGCAAGGGACGGTTGGAGCTGCAATATATATATATATATATATATATATATATATATATATATATATATATATATATATATATATATATATATATATATATATATACATATTCAATGAAAAAACCATAGGTTTGAGACCATATATAGTTAGGTGAATATTTTAATCATACAAAAGAGGTTTATCGTATTAGCACAAGAATGATGTCATCAGTGATGTGATCAATCATGTCAAATGAGATGTCATCAGTGATGTCATCAGTGATGTCATTTGAGATGTCATCAGTGATGCCATCAGTGATGTCACTGACCATGTCATGAATGATGTAATATGTGACATCATCAGCAGTGGATTGCGGGTGCGCGAAATATATAGTTAGTGCAACTAACTATATATGGAATTTCATTGGTTTTGTATGATTAAAATATTCACCTAACTATATATGGTCTCAAACCTATGGTTTTTTCATTGAATTTTCAAGGTTTTGTAAATGCAAATACCTAACTATATATGGTCTCAAACCTATGGTTTTTTCTGTAAATTTCAATGTTTTTTTAATAGCAAATATCAATAGCTGTAAAATAGATACTTCATTAAAATGAATAATGTATTTTATATTTATTTAATACAATTTTTTTTATGTTTATGTTTCATTTTATTTTATTTATTTTTTAAATTTTGCCCCGGAGCGCTCCTGTTACGCGCACCGGGCAGTGCACCGGTAAGCGCAACTCTGTTCAGTGCCCCGGTGCGCGTTACGGTAAGCGCCCCGTCAGCGCAATTGCCGCGAACGAAAACAACATCGTGACGCACCGCGTAAGCGTGACGTATCGCGTAACCGCGTGATGCATTCTTTCAGCGCGCTGAGTAAACGCACCCGGAAGCGCTCCGTGGCGCGATCCGGAGCGCGTAACGTAAGCGTGCCGGAGCGCGTAACGTAAGCGCGTCGGGACATGTGACCTGAAAATAACACTTTTCATTGGTTCTCAACTTTTTTTTTCTCCAAATGATGAAAGCCCCCTCCTTTTTTCCTCATTCTTACTTTCTTATTTGAGAGAGCAAGAGCTATTTGTGAGCAGAGAAATGGCTTCAGTAGTAGCTGCAGCTGGTGTACCCCCACCACCACCACCACCACCCAGAAAGGAAGGTCCACCACCCCAGATCCTTCCAGGAGTTGAAGAAGTGGAGGAAGAAGATGATGAGGAGGAACAGCGTAGGAGATTCTTGCCGGAAGAACCTAGGGAAAGGCATGTAAAAGTGCATTTTATATGGGAGTACTTCTCCATCCCTGCTGGGAAAAAAAGTGAATGCCCCACCTGTCACCTGTTTAATTTGTGACTAAGTCCTCTCCAGGGGCAACCCCAACAAAAAGTATTTCTTCGGGAATTATACAATGATCCGCCACATGGAGAGGTGGCATCCTAACAATTTGGCACAGGCTGAGGTACGGGACATGATTCAAAAGAACAGAGATCCTCAGGCCAGCACCTCCACAGGTGAAATTACGGTTGCAGCACCAGAAGGGCGCCAAATGGTGCCAAACATACAAAATAAATTTGGTGGATTAAAGATGGTCTGCATTTATTGTGGAAAGACCATCTGCTACGGGCAACTAAGTATTTCCCTTATTAATGATGCTGTAGACAACCACCACTGCAGCAAGAAAAGAAAGCAGTAGCTTTTTTAATTTTTTTTTGCTCCTGTTGAGCCACTGTTAATTCACAGTTTTTTGTTTCTTCCCTAAAAAAATACACCCTCAGATAAACTAGGGGGTCATGATATGCCTACCGTGCCCCCTTTAGCCCATTCCCAACATTGTTTATCCTCCATCTTCTGTCTAAATTCGACCGAAACACAAGATGGCGGACTCACGTTACGCTGCCGGTAAGCTTCCCGGTTTGCGCACCGGGAAGCGCAACTCCCGCGAAAAAACGCAAACATTTTTTTTTCTTTTTTTTTGCCCCGCGGGGCCTTTTAATAGCCCCCACATCAAACCTAGGGGGTCAAGGGGATCTATCCTGCCCCCTTTTGGTCATTTCGCACTTTGTTTTTTCCACCTCTTGTGTCTCTATCCTACCGAGACACAAGATGGCGGCCGCTCCGAACTGTTTGGAATGTTGTCAGACACCGGCGAGCCAATCCGCTTCTCCTCGCGAAGTTCCGTAACGCGCTCCGGTACGTGCACCGGAGCGCTGTCACAGATATATATATATTTTTTTGAACCTTAATTTCTCAAAATCCACTGGACCACATATCTTGAGACCTAGCAAAGGCACATCGGGCTAACAGTCCCTACAATTTTGCCAAGTTTGGTGGAAATCCATTCAGCCGTTCGGCGAAAAGTGAGTCCAACCGCCCTATGGAAAATTGCATTCGGAAAACACGTTTTGGGACCCCCCTTTTATCTCGGCCCCCGCTTGACGAATCCCCCCCAAACTTTCAGGGAAGGACCGGAGAGTAAATGTGCCATTTTCAGGAAAATTTCTGCCAATTCCGTCCATCAACGCCAAAGTTATTCAACATAGAATTTTGAAAAATCCCATTGGAAAAAATCCTAACTATATATACCTACTGGCGACCGCCAGTAGGTAATATATATATATATATATATATATATATATATATATATATATATATATATATATATTCACTGAAAAAACCATAGGTTATAGACCATATATAGTTAGGAATTAGCATTTACAAAACCTTATTTTACTCACACAAAACCATTGAAATTCCATATATAGTTAGTTGCACTAACTATATATCGCGCACCCGCAATCCACTGCTGATGATGTCACATATTACATCATTCATGACATGGTCAGTGACATCACTGATGACATCTCAAATGACATCACTGATGACATCACTGATGACATCACTGATGACAACATCCAGTGACTGTATGTTTCTGTAAAGTTAAAATGTGTCTTACATATTGAAGAATGAGTGGAAGTATAAGTGTCTGGACAAAGGATTTAGTAGGTGCATGACTGAATGTATGAGTGAGTGATTAAATGTGTCTCACTGAGTGCATGGGTTAGTGACTAAACTGTCTTAATTTGTGCATCATTATGTCTGTTGTTCTGTAAACTGCTGCATGTGTTGATCAGTAGCTATATGATTAACTATATGGGTTACTGATTGATTGTCCAAGTATTTGTATGGGAGACTGAGTGTGTGTGTGGCTGGCTGGGAGGTGTGTGACTCTGTGCAGATCAATGTGTACTTGTATCAATGATTGTATAAGAAGGTAAGTATGTGTTAGTATATGTTTGAAAATGTAAGGTGCTCTATGTTTAACTGTATAGACAAGAAAATGGAAGTGTCATTGATTCTTTACAGGACTGACTAGGTGTGTGAGTAACTCCATGGATGAGTGGCAGACTGTGAGTGTCTGTATAGGTGTATGAGTGCATATGATAGTGTTGTAAAGATGAGTGATTGTATGTATGAATGATTGTATGGGTGAATGAGTGAATGTGTGTGTAGACATAGGAATCAGTGAGTGCGTATGTAGTAACTAGTATTGGTGTGTCAATGGTTTCAAAAATTATACTCTGTATTTAACACTGGGTGAAACAGAGGTTATATTAAAATGTGAGGAGATGCATTGTATTGTCACATGAATGATATCATCAGTGATGTGGTCATTGATGTCAAATGAGATGTCATCAGTGATGTCATCAGTGATGTCATTTGAGATGTCATCAGTGATGTCATCAGTGATGTCACTGACCATGTCATGAATGATGTAATATGTGACATCATCAGCAGTGGATTGCGGGTGCGCGATATATAGTTAGTGCAACTAACTATATATGGAATTTCAATGGTTTTGTGTGAGTAAAATAAGGTTTTGTAAATGCTAATTCCTAACTATATATGGTCTATAACCTATGGTTTTTTCAGTGAATTTTCAAGGTTTTGTAAATGCTAATTCCTAACTATATATGGTCTATAACCTATGGTTTTTTCAGTGAATTTCATTGGTTTTTTAACAGCTAATATCTGTAGCTGTAAAATGTATTCTTCTTTAAATCCCAAAATATATTTTATATGTTTATGAATAATTTTTTTTTTAAATATTTTTTTTTCTTCGTTCCCTCTTCGCGAATCGGGAAGCTTCCCGTTAGCTGACCTTGATGCCGCGAAATAGACCGCGAGCCGGTAAACGTTTCTTTACCGCAACTGCCGCGTTAGAAAACAACATCGTGACGCCTCCCGTCCGCATGACGTTTCACGTTGTCGCGTGATACGTCATATGACGTGCTACGTTAGCGAACTGGTACGCGAAGCGAGTCGCAAAGCGCAGGTTTCTGGAAGCAAACCGGGAGGCCCTGCAAAGCGCTTAACGTAAACACAGCAGGTCATGTGACTTGGTAATAACACTTTTCATTGGTTCATTTCACTTTTGGTTTCCTAATGATGTAAGACTAGGTCATATAATCTAAAATGAACACTTTTCATTGGTTGAGAACTCTTGTTTTTCCCAAATGATGAACATCCCTCCTTCTTTCCTCACTCTGACTTTCATCATTGTGAGAGAAAGACCCTTTGTTACCAGTGAGCAATGGCTTCTTTAGTAGCTTCAGCTGGTGCTTCCCCACCACCTCCACCACATCCAAGGAAGAGTGGACCACCTGCTCAAGTTATAATTCAACAAGAAGAGGAAGAAGAGGAACAGGACGACGAGCACGAAGAGAGGCAGTTTTTGCCTGAGGAGCCCAGGACGTCTCACCGGAAAGAAAACTTCATTTGGCAATTTTTTAAAATTCCCAAAGGTCAGAAAAAAGTAAATGCAAGATACCTTATATGATGCCTTATATGTCAAGATAGACTGTCCAGAGGGACCGAGAAAAAATACAGTTTCGGAAACTACACAATGCATCGCCATATGACTAGGTGGCATCCTAACAACTACAGTGCTGCACAGTTTCGGAACGACCTAGATAATCTCCCTATTATGGCCAGAAGATCTGTTGTACCGGAAGTAACGGGACCAGAGGGCAGGGAGATGGTGCCAAATATACAAATGAGATTTGGTGAAGTAAAACACGTCTGCGTACATTGCAATGGATTCATTTGCTACGGAGAAAGAAGCATCACTCTGATCAACAGAGCTATTGACTATCATATGCAAGTTTGTACGAAACGCCCAAAATAATAAATACTTTTTTTTTGTTTTGTTGCTCCTGTTGAGCCCTTTACAATGAATCGTTTTCATTGCCCCCTCCAAGAAAAACCCAAAAAAATATAAAACTGTTCAGAAAAATTCAAAAAAAGTAAAAAAATGTTCAGAAAAATAATAAAAAAAATATAAAACAACAAAAACAATAAAAAAAAGTTCTTTTCAGAACTACCTCCCCGTTATTAAAAAATTGGTACAATATTTGGAACTGTGCCAACCTCTATTTCTCGTAGTTCGCTTCCCAGTTCGCTCGCCGGTACGCGAACCGGAAGTGAACCAAAATTTTTTTTTTAAAAAAAGAACAGTAAGTATAAGGGAAGGAAACAGACACTTATGTTAAAAGAAAGACAGCTATAAGGGAGTAAACTAGAGATACTATTACCCGTAATCCACTGCTGATGATGTCACATATTACATCATTCATGACATGCTCAGTGACATCATCAGCAGAGGATTGCGGGTTTTTTGGCAACGTGCCTTATCCACGGTTTAATAACGCTGCCTTTTGCTTTATATAAGTTTTCAAATTGTATGAAATATATACCAATAGGTCGTTATGAACCTTTAGGTAGTGCTTTTCTTCATGAGGTCTGGTCGCTTCCATACACATACAGATGTTTCAAAGATGATCAAGAAGTTTATCTGAATGGAGAGGAATGCACTGAGACGCCACATCATTCACTAATGTGTAGGCACATACAGTTACACGGTTCATGCAACAAACACCGACCAAATATGGCTTGCGTGTTGCAAGGCACGCCAGTTCCTGCTATCATCCCCACGTTCAAGTTGTTGGAAAATGGTAGTTATTTGATGCTCAATAATGAAGATTGTTCTGGGTTAATTAAAAGTATTCCTTTTATCGTAACAGTAAGCGAACGGGTTATTTGCTGCAGAAATGTTCTATTTCCTCCCACACATGAACATAGGGAGTTTTCAATCTCGCCACAAATACCAACCTTGGGAGCAGATTTCAACGGCATGGCAAGAATAAGAGCTCTTTTGTCTCAGAGAGAGGTGGCCTTGAGTTCGGCCCGTGAAACTTTCGTGCTTCACATAGCGAACACCCGTACAGAGGTGCAGACCCTTTTCAATACAGATTTGCCTTTCCATTTCAGCAAGATGGTTCGGACTATCTTTAACGCGTCCTCCACAAAGGCCCTGGCGCACTTTTTTAAAGTTGTTACCAGTGGTCTCGTGACTTCATTTGAGAAAATCTTTGGAGTCATCCCTGCTTTCTTTCATTCTATTTTTTCCACTCTGCTTCGTGGATTCCCATTTTTACTTGCATTACCAGCGGACGCTCTTGTGCTTTTTTACATTTTTAAATATGGATGTCCCTCCTGTGCAAGCTCCCGCCCTGCAGCTGCTGACACTGTTCCGCAATCGCATGCTAGAATATTATGGCACAATGCCGTTGGCGATATTAAGCACGGCATATGGATTATCTTTTCGATTCTCCTACTTCACCTGTGTCCAGCCTGTATTTCACTGCCTGACCTGTGATTTCGATTGGGCCATTGATTTGTGTCTCTGCGGACCGGTTTCTCCTGACGTCGACTTTAATCAGCTGATGACTCCTATCATTACTCACGAGTTGGTTTGTCCTGGCGAAAGGATTATGGCTGTGGCATTGATGCATGGACTAATTGGTCCCTGGAATTTACTGGCGGCAACACAGTCTTTCTTGGAACAGAGCTTTCTTGAAAACCCACCGAGCTGTCCTCTGATGGTGATAGAGGATCCGGTGCTGGGAGAGCACGTATGTTCTTTTCCGCTTTTAAATTGGATGGCTGAACTCTTTTCGGATGAAGACGGTGACTTCCTATTGGAGGCTGTTGCAGCTTATTTTGCATACACAGTTATGTCATAGACCTTTTTCATGTTTGATATGCTGAGTACTAGCATTTCATTGACAATTCATTGACTTATTTGTCAAGTTTTTATTATTTAGCTTGCCTATTGGCTTAACACTCGATAAAGTACTTGGCTGTTTTATTTTTCTTTAGCATTAAATTTTCCTAGTTTTTAATGCTTTACCTTGCGGACCGTCCACATATAAACTTGCAATCTGCTCTCATGAGATGGCACTTCTATTATCTTATTCAGTTCGTTTCCGGATCATGGGGAGGTGTCATCTAGGTCCTGGATATCTTTACACCGTGTTAAGTTAGCATGGGCTCATTACCGGTTTAAACGCCATTTTTTCCTTTTTTGCAACTTCTGCACACGACACTTAGTTGTTGCTTTAGCTTTCAACCTAATAGTTAATCGTGATTTACATGACAATAATATGTTATTGCTCTACTATCTGCTTTACTTGTTAAACTATATCTGTACAGCGAGTGCTGAAGTTTCAAGAACAACACGATACAGAATTGTTATGAGGTCTGATCTCCACGACTTCATACTCATAACATAAGTGCAGCTTCTGCCAATTCTGGGCATGAGGCGGGTTTTATATTGCTTTGCCGAACACACATACACAACACTTGATGCGGTTCACATGAAGAGAGAGCTGGTGTATGCTGATGTGATTCCTTCAAATCTAAGACACTAAAGTATCGGCACGCCCTAAACCAACACAAAGAGACCTTCTTAGCAAATAATATATTATGTGTATTAGGGAGGGTGAGATATAAGCAGCCGCGAGCCGTGGAGGGAGTTACGGTGGGGCAGGGAGGCGGGGAGGGGGAGGGGCAGGGTGGAGCCCTCTCCACCCTGCCCCTCCCCCTCCCCGCCTCCCTGCCCCACCGTAACTCCCTCCACGGCCCGCGGCTGCTTATAAGTGTTGCTAACTCTTATTCATTTACAGCATGTTAACATACTGTCACCATTCGCTTTTTATGTACTACTAACTATGCTGGTAATTTTGCTACTGATAATATGTGTACTTGTATTATCTAAGATACTACGCCTGAGAAGACGGCATTAGTAAATAAACATTTCAAATACACGTGTTCTTCTTAACTCCATGTTCTGGTTTCTAAGAAATATATAACGACCGACTGTTCATGAGTTCCACGTATCCTGAGGTACTATAAGTTCATATTCTGGATTGTCTAAACATTGAGAGTTTGTTATATCCAATGTGACACTGTACCTAGCTTGCTAAGGGGTTTTGATTACTAAGGTGAGTTTTGGGACACCCTAATTCGCTGAGGTTCCAATCCTCTGTCCACAGTTCTGTGTGAGAACAGAAACCCTGCGACAGGGGCACCCCTGAGCCTTGCTGGAGCTTCATCACACTTGCGATACAACTCCAGCAATGCGCCACCATTACGGCACAGATACGTCACGCATCTGTGCTGTTTTTGCCCCATGATGCGCCGCATTGTAAATGCAGCACACCATAGGTGACGGAACAGCGGCACAGAATGACTAACACATCCCTGGTGATGCGCCAGTCATCATAAATCTATCCCTATGCTTCTTATCTTGTTAGAGATGAACCGCCATATGTATCATCAAAGTTTTTTGCATTTCCTAAATAGCGAACTTTAAGGAATAAATAGCGATTCTTTACCATTCCTAGTTTGCGATGACCTATTTGCTAATTACAAATTACCCATTCATTTCCATGCAGCAGGAGGCCCATAGGAATGAAGGTGCAATTTGCGATTAGCAATTACCTCATCGCAAATTACGAATTTTTCCGAGGGTGCAGGGGTGTCTCAAGAACACCCTGCTGCACCCCTGAAAAAGAAATTTGGGGGCATATGGCGCACATAAATTTTGAAAACATTCCTTTACCTCAAAAACGATTTTCAACTCATAATTTGAAAACACTGCACATGGGGAAATGACTTAAAATGTCCTTAAGACACATAAAAGCGTTTTTTGATTGCCTTTGCAGCATGTTTCAGTCACCTTTAACATGCCTATGTAACGCAAACATTCAAAATCTAAATTTGCCATGCACAGGTGGGAGCATATTTACAAGCAATTTGCTCCACAGACAAACTTCTTACATTGAAATGGGAAAAATAACATCAGAGACTCTCAATTACCTTATAAAGAAGCAGACACCATTATGTCCTTCTCATCAATATTAAAACCATTGCTTTTTCTCAAAAACGATTTACAAGTCATAATTTGAAAAGACTCCACAGCTCCTATGCACATAAAAGCCCTGTCAGTACTAATACTTCACATTTTCTCCAATTACAATTTCTCAAAGAAACAAAATCTATTTGTAAAACACTTGAGACAAAGCAACATTTGAAAAACACAACTTTCTTCATAATTTTCTCCTTAAAGCACACTATTTTCTATCTAAATTAAAGAAATCTTTTCTCACCTTAGCAAATACTTTGAGTTTCAAAACAGTCTCAGAAACACACCAATTTGTCTTCAGCAGAGCAAAAGGTATGCACTCCAGAGTCTGCAGCTATCAAAAGCACAGAAATGCTGTAATTCCTCACACATATCTCTCATGTCACCCAATCAAAACTCTTCCCTCACTTTTTTTCAAAGCAAAACCCTTCCCCCCTCTGCCCCCTCTCTGCTTTTTCTGCATAGCAACCACCTCTTGCAAGACCTCTGGTGTTTCCAAGTTCACACAACAATGTTGCAATTGAACTCTGAACTCTCAGTGCACCTGCATATCCAGAGCATTCTTTCATTTAATGATTTTTTCTTCGCCACTCAAAATACATCTTTCAACGAACTCATCCATGCACACTAACTTTCTGTTTTCAGCAATCAAAATCCACCAATCACTCTTACTGCTTCATTAACACAGAAACTCCTCAGTTTTTTTCATTTTACACTCTCATTTTTTCAACTGCCATTTCATTGCCACACTTCATCTGACTGCAGGAGAACCTTCTCTCGCCATGTTTTCTGTCTGGATTGTTGGACATAGTTATATCTATTGGGCTCAAAGGTACGCTGAAAACAGGAATTTACCAAACCTCAATTTACAAGATGTGGAAATTAAGTGGTTTGGCCACAGAGGATTAAAATGTCACCAATTGATACCATTGGTGAAAACCTTTATGCATTTGCCAAAACCTGACCTGTTAATTGTGCACTGTGGAGGTAATGATTTGGGCACTTTGACTGGGGTAGGTCTGGAAATGCTTTTAAAGGACACCTTTGAGCAATTGATGGCACTTTTTCCTCAGACTGCCTTGGTATATTCAAATATATGCCAAAGACAAAAATGGAGGTGGTCGAACCAATTTTGTCCACAAATTGAGAAATCGAGGAAGCATGTAAACAAATCTGTTTCAGCTTACATGAGAGACCATGGAATGGGCTCCCTGTACAACAATAACTTGCGTTACTACATGCAAGATATCTACAGAGGAGATGGAGTTCACTTCTCAGATGAGGGCAACAGAATTTTCACTCTGAATTTAAGACTGTGCATTGGTACCTACTTATAAGTACCTAAATGTACCATAAACCCAAAAGCTCTTCTCCGAGCTACCCTACATCTGATCACTCACAATTATTATTTTACTCTAACTTTTTTCACTAATTTTCAAGAAAGTACGCTCCCCAGAACGCTTCCCGGTTCGCGAACCGGGCGCACTCCACGCAAAAAAACTAAAAAAAACGGTATATTTTTTTTTTGCCCTGCGAGACCCTTTCAAAGCCTCCACATCAAACCTAGGGGGTCAGGGACGATCTACTATGCCCCCTTATGGTCATTTGCCCCTTCGCTTTGGCCTCCTCTTGTCTCTCGATCCTACCGAGAGACAAGATGGCGGCCGCTACGGACTGTTTGGAATGTTTACAGACGCCGAAGAACCAATCAGCTTCGCAAACCTCCGTAACGCGAAAAGTACGCGAAGCGGAGTGCTGTTACAGATATATATCTTTTTTTGAACGTTAATTTCTCAAAATCCACTGGAGCACATATATTGAGACCTAGCAAAGGCACATCGGGCTACCAGTCCCTACAATTTTGCCAAGTTTCGTGCAAATCCATTCAGCCGTTCGATTATTATTATTTTATTTTTTTTTGCCCCGCGGGGCCCTTTTAAAACCTCCACATCAAACCTAGGGGGTCAGCGACAATCTACTATGCCCCCTTATGGTCATTTGCCCCTTCGCTTTGGCCTCCACTTGTCTCTCGATCCTACCGAGAGACAAGATGGCGGCCGCTACGGACTGTTTGGAATGTTTTCAGACGCCGGAGAACCAATCAGCTTCGCTTCACAAAGCTCCGTTGCGCGAAAAAAGTACGCGAACTGGAGCGCTGCCCGGTCCGCTGTTACAGATATATATCTTTTTTTAAACGTTAATTTCTCAAAATCCACTGGAGCACATATATTGAGACCTACAAAAGGCACATCGGGCTACCAGTCCCTACAATTTTGCCAAGTTTCGTGCAAATCCATTCAGCCGTTCGGGCTAAAAGTGAGGCCAACCGCCCTATGGAAATTAACATGGGAAAAACGCGTTTTGGGACCCCCCTTTTTTCTCGGCCCCCCCTTGACGAACCCCCCCAAAATTTTCAGGGGCTGCTCAGAAACAAAATGTGCCATTTCCCTGAAAATTTCAGCCAATTCCGTCCACAAACGCCAAAGTTATTAGACATAGAATTTTCAAAAATCCCATAGAGAAAAAATCCTAACTATATATACCTACTGGCGACCGCCAGTAGGTAATGTGTATATATATATATATATATATATATAAAATTTCGATGGCAAAATGAAACCCCTCATTTTGTTCCTTTTCAAATTAAATGTATTAAGTGTTACCACTTTATTCCAATCAAGATGACTTCAGGTGTGCCATACTTTTGTCATAAGTAAGACTGTTAGCGTAGTAGCGTAAGCGCGTCGGGTCATGTGGATGTTAAAGAATCTGTCAATTTTCACTACTGAAACCCATTGATTTGCACTAAAATCGTTTTTCAATTATCATTTTAGGAACAGAACACAGTTCCTATGTACAAGCATTCATTTTCACTACTGAAAGCCATTAATTTGCCCTAAAATCGTTTTTTAATTAATATTTTATGAACCGAGCACAGATCCTATTTACAAGCATTCATTTTCCCTACTAAAACCCGTCTCCTTTGTAGATATCTTGCATGTTGTTACAGAAGTTATTGTGGTATATGGAATTCATACCATAGTCTGTCAGGAAAGCATAAACAACATGGAGGTAGGAGATGATAAAGAGATGTTAAATACACATTGGAGATAATATAGTGGGAGATAGGAAGTAACTATGAGCAAAATTACTATGTAACATAAAAAAGTTGCACAGTATATTTTAAGTCTCTGGTGGCCATCTTTGGGCTACATTGGGCTACATTGGGCTACATTGGGCTACATTTGGGCTCCAACATATATATAGCCCAATGTAGCCCAATATATATTTTTTCAAAGTTAATTTTCGTAAAAACCACTGGAGCATATATCTTGAGACATAGCAAAGGCACATCGGGGTACCAGTCCCTACAATTTTGCCAAGTTTGGTGGAAATCCATTCAGCCGTTCGGGCTAAAAGTGAGTCCAACCGCCCTATGGAAAATTGCATGGGGAAAACAGGTTTTGGGACACCCCTTTTATCTCGGCCCCCGCTTGACGAATCCCCCCCAAACTTTCAGGGAAGGACCGGAGAGTAAATGTGGCATTTGCAGGACAATTTCAGCCAATTCTGTCCATCAACGCCAAAGTTATTCAACATAGAATTTTGAAAAATCCCATAGGAAAAAAATCCTAACTATATATATATTCACTGAAAAAACCATAGGTTATAGACCATATATAGTTAGGAATTAGCATTTAAAAAACCTTATTTTACTCACACAAAACCATTGAAATTCCATATATAGTTAGTTGCACTAACTATATATCGCGCACCCGCAATCCACTGCTGATGATGTCACATATTACATCATTCATGACATGGTCAGTGACATCACTGATGACATCACTGATGACATCTCAAATGACATCACTGATGACATCACTGATGACATCTCATTTGACATCAATGACCACATCACTGATGATATCATTCATGTGACAATACAATGCATCTCCTCACATTTTAATATAACCTCTGTTTCACCCAGTGTTAAATACAGAGTATAATTTTTGAAACCATTGACACACCAATACTAGTTACTACATACGCACTCACTGATTCCTATGTCTACACACACATTCACTCATTCACCCATACAATCATTCATACATACAATCACTCATCTTTACAACACTATCATATGCACTCATACACCTATACAGACACTCACAGTCTGCCACTCATCCATGGAGTTACTCGCACACCTAGTCAGTCCTGTAAAGAATCAATGACACTTCCATTTTCTTGTCTATACAGTTAAACATAGAGCACCTTACATTTTCAAACATATACTAACACATACTTACCTTCTTATACAATCATTGATACAAGTACACATTGATCTGCACAGAGTCACACACCTCCCAGCCAGCCACACACACACTCAGTCTCCCATACAAATACTTGGACAATCAATCAGTAACCCATATAGTTAATCATATAGCTACTGATCAACACATGCAGCAGTTTACAGAACAACAGACATAATGATGCACAAATTAAGACAGTTTAGTCACTAACCCATGCACTCAGTGAGACACATTTAATCACTCACTCATACATTCAGTCATGCACCTACTAAATCCTTTGTCCAGACACTTATACTTCCACTCATTCTTCAATATGTAAGACACATTTTAACTTTACAGAAACATACAGTCACTGGATGTTGTCATCAGTGATGTCATCAGTGATGTCATCAGTGATGTCATTTGAGATGTCATCAGTGATGTCATCAGTGATGTCACTGACCATGTCATGAATGATGTAATATGTGACATCATCAGCAGTGGATTGCGGGTGCGCGATATATAGTTAGTGCAACTAACTATATATGGAATTTCAATGGTTTTGTGTGAGTAAAATAAGGTTTTTTAAATGCTAATTCCTAACTATATATGGTCTATAACCTATGGTTTTTTCAGTGAATTTTCAAGGTTTTGTAAATGCTAATTCCTAACTATATATGGTCTATAACCTATGGTTTTTTCAGTGAATTTCATTGGTTTTTTAACAGCTAATATCTGTAGCTGTAAAATGTATTCTTCTTTAAATCCAAAAATATATTTTATATGTTTATGAATAATTTTTTTTAAAAATTTTTTTTTTCTTCGTTCCCGCTTCGCGAATCGGGAAGCTTCCCGTTAGCTGACCTTGATGCCGCGAAATAGACCGCGAACCGGTAAACGTTTCTTTACCGCAACTGCCGCGTTAGAAAACAACATCGTGACGCCTCCCGTCCGCATGACGTTTCACGTTGTCGCGTGATACGTCATATGACGTGCTACGTTAGCGAACTGGTACGCGAAGCGAGTCGCAAAGCGCAGGTTTCTGGAAGCAAACCGGGAGGCCCTGCAAAGCGCTTAACGTAAACACAGCAGGTCATGTGACTTGGTAATAACACTTTTCATTGGTTCATTTCACTTTTGGTTTCCTAATGATGTAAGACTAGGTCATATAATCTAAAATGAACACTTTTCATTGGTTGAGAACTCTTGTTTTTCCCAAATGATGAAAATCCCTCCTTCTTTCCTCACTCTGACTTTCATCATTGTGAGAGAAAGACCCTTTGTTACCAGTGAGCAATGGCTTCTTTAGTAGCTTCAGCTGGTGCTTCCCCACCACCTCCACCACGTCCAAGGAAGAGTGGACCACCTGCTCAAGTTATAATTCAACAAGAAGAGGAAGAAGAGGAACAGGACGACGAGCACGAAGAGAGGCAGTTTTTGCCTGAGGAGCCCAGGACGTCTCACCGGAAAGAAAACTTCATTTGGCAATTTTTTTAAATTCCCAAAGGTCAGAAAAAAGTAAATGCAAGATACGTAACTTGCCTTATATGTCAAGATAGACTGTCCAGAGGGACCGACAAAAAATACAGTTTCGGAAACTACACAATGCATCGCCATATGACTAGGTGGCATCCTAACAACTACAGTGCTGCACAGTTTCGGAACGACCTAGATAATCTCCCTATTATGGCCAGAAGATCTGTTGTACCGGAAGTAACGGGACCAGAGGGCAGGGAGATGGTGCCAAATATACAAACGAGATTTCATGAAGTAAAACAAGTCTGCGTATATTGCAGTGGATTCATTTGCTACGGAGAAAGAAGCATCACTCTGATCAACAGAGCTATTGACAATCATATGCAAGTTTGTACGAAACGCCCCAAATAATAAATACTTTTTTTTTATTTTGTTGCTCCTGTTGAGCCCTTTACAATGAATCATTTTCATTGCCCCCTCCAAGAAAAACCCCAAAAAATATAAAACTGTTCAGAAAAATTCAAAAAAAGTAAAAAAATGTTCAGAAAAATAATAAAAAAAATATAAAACAACAAAAACAATAAAAAAAAAGTTCTTTTCAGAACTACCTCCCCGTTATTAAAAAATTGGTACAATATTTGGAACTGTGCCAACCTCTATTTCTCGTAGTTCGCTTCCCAGTTCGCTCGCCGGTACGCGAACCGGAAGTGAACCAAAATTTTTTTTTTTTAAAAAGAACAGTAAGTATAAGTGAAGGAAACAGACACTTATGTTAAAAGAAAGACAGCTATAGGGGAGTAAACTAGAGATACTATTACCCGTAATCCACTGCTGATGATGTCACATATTACATCATTCATGACATGCTCAGTGACATCATCAGCAGAGGATTGCGGGTTTTTTGGCAACGTGCCTTATCCACGGTTTAATAACGCTGCCTTTTGCTTTATATAAGTTTTCAAATTGTATGAAATATATACCAATAGGTTGTTATGAACCTTTAGGTAGTGCTTTTCTTCATGAGGTCTGGTCGCTTCCATACACATACAGATGTTTCAAAGATGATCAAGAAGTTTATCTGAATGGAGAGGAATGCACTGAGACGCCAGATCATTCACTAATGTGTAGGCACAAAAAGTTACACGGTTCATGCAACAAACACCGACCAAATATGGCTTGCGTGTTGCAAGGCACGCCAGTTACTGCTATCATCCCCACGTTCAAGTTGTTGGAAAATGGTAGTTATTTGATGCTCAATAATGAAGATTGTTCTGGGTTAATTAAAAGTATTCCTTTTATCGTAACAGTAAGTGAACGGGTTATTTGCTGCAGAAATGTTCTATTTCCTCCCACACATGAACATAGGGAGTTTTCAATCTCACCACAAATACCAACCTTGGGAGCACATTTCAACGGCATGGCAAGAATAAGAGCTCTTTTGTCTCAGAGAGAGGTGGCCTTGAGTTCGGCCCGTGAAACTTTCGTGCTTCACATAGCGAACACCCGTACAGAGGTGCAGACCCTTTTCAATACAGATTTGCCTTTCCATTTCAGCAAGATGGTTCGGACTATCTTTAACGCGTCCTCCACAAAGGCCCTGGCGCACTTTTTTAAAGTTGTTACCAGTGGTCTCGTGACTTCATTTGAGAAAATCTTTGGAGTCATCCCTGCTTTCTTTCATTCTATTTTTTCCACTCTGCTTCGTGGATTCCCATTTTTACTTGCATTACCAGCGGACGCTCTTGTGCTTTTTTACATTTTTAAATATGGATGTCCCTCCTGTGCAAGCTCCCGCCCTGCAGCTGCTGACACTGTTCCGCAATCGCATGCTAGAATATTATGGCACAATGCTGTTGGCGATATTAAGCACGGCATATGGATTATCTTTTCGATTCTCCTACTTCACCTGTGTCCAGCCTGTATTTCACTGCCTGACCTGTGATTTCGATTGGGCCATTGATTTGTGTCTCTGCGGACCGGTTTCTCCTGACGTCGACTTTAATCAGCTGATGACTCCTATCATTACTCACGAGTTGGTTTGTCCTGGCGAAAGGATTATGGCTGTGGCATTGATGCATGGACTAATTGGTCCCTGGAATTTACTGGCGGCAACACAGTCTTTCTTGGAACAGAGCTTTCTTGAAAACCCACCGAGCTGTCCTCTGATGGTGATAGAGGATCCGGTGCTGGGAGAGCACGTATGTTCTTTTCCGCTTTTAAATTGGATGGCTGAACTCTTTTCGGATGAAGACGGTGACTTCCTATTGGAGGCTGTTGCAGCTTATTTTGCATACACAGTTATGTCATAGACCTTTTTCATGTTTGATATGCTGAGTACTAGCATTTCATTGACAATTCATTGACTTATTTGTCAAGTTTTTATTATTTAGCTTGCCTATTGGCTTAACACTCGATAAAGTACTTGGCTGTTTTATTTTTCTTTAGCATTACATTTTCCTAGTTTTTAATGTTTTACCTTGCGGACCGTCCACATATAAAGTTGCAATCTGCTCTCATGGGATGGCACTTCTATTATCTTATTCAGTTCGTTTCCGGATCATGGGGAGGTGTCATCTAGGTCCTGGATATCTTTACACCGTGTTAAGTTAGCATGGGCTCATTACCGGTTTAAACGCCATTTTTCCTTTTTTGCAACTTCTGCACACGACACTTAGTTGTTGCTTTAGCTTTCAACCTAGTAGTTCATCGTGGTTTACATGAGAATAATATGTTATTGCTCTACTATCTGCTTTGCTTGTTAAACTATATCTGTACAGCGAGTGCTGAAGTTTCAAGAACAACACGATACAGAATTGTTATGAGGTCTGATCTCCACGACTTCATACTCATAACATAAGTGCAGCTTCTGCCAATTCTGGGCATGAGGCGGGTTTTATATTGCTTTGCCGAACACACATACACAACAGTTGATGCGGTTCACATGAAGAGAGAGCTGGTGTATGCTGATGTGATTCCTTCAAATCTAAGACACTAAAGTATGGGCACGCCCTAAACCAACACAAACAGACCTTCTTAGCAAATAATATAATATGTGTATTAGGGAGGGTGAGATATAAGCAGCCGCGGGCCGTGGAGGGAGTTACGGTGGGGCAGGGAGGCGGGGAGGGGGAGGGGCAGGGTGGAGCCCTCTCCACCCTGCCCCTCCCCCTCCCCGCCTCCCTGCCCCACCGTAACTCCCTCCACGGCCCGTGGCTGCTTATAAGTGTTGCTAACTCTTATTCATTTACAGCATGTTAACATACTGTCACCATTCGCTTTTTATGTACTAGTAACTATGCTGGTAATTTTGCTACTGATAATATGTGTACTTGTATTATCTAAGATACTACGCCTGAGAAGACGGCATTAGTAAATAAACATTTCAAATACACATGTGTTCTTCTTAACTCCATGTTCTGGTTTCTAAAAAATATATAACGACCGACTGTTCATGAGTTCCACGTATCCTGAGGTACTATAAGTTCATATTCTGGATTGTCTAAACATTGAGAGTTTGTTATATCCAATATGACACTGTACCTAGCTTGCTAAGGGGTTTTTGATTACTAAGGTGAGTTTTGGGACACCCTAATTCGCCGAGGTTCCAATCCTCTGTCCACAGTTCTGTGTGAGAACAGAAACCCTGCGACGGGCACCCCCGACCCTTGCTGGAGCTTCATCACACTTGCGATACAACTCCAGCAATGCGCCACCTTTACGGCACAGATACATCACGCATCTGTGCTGTTTTTGCCCCATGATGCGCCGCATTGTAAATGCAGCACACCATAGGTGACGGAAGAGCGGCACAGAATGACTAACACATCCCTGGTGATGCGCCATTCATCATAAATCTATCCCTATGCTTCTTATCTTGTTAGAGATGAACCGCCATATGTATCATCAAAGTTTTTTGCATTTCCTAAATAGCGAACTTTAAGGAATAAATAGCGATTCTTTACCATTCCTAGTTTGCGATGAGCTATTTGCTAATTACAAATTACCCATTCATTTCCTTCATTTCCATAGGGCGGTTGGACTCACTTTTAGCTCGAACGGCTGAATGGATTTCCACAAAACTTGGCAAAATTGTAGGGACTGGTAGCCCGATGTGCCTATGCTATGTCTCAAGATATATGATCCAGTGGTTTTTACGAAAATTAACTTTGAAAAATATATATTGGGCTACATTGGCCTATATATATGTTGGAGCCCAAATGTAGCCCAATGTAGCCCAATGAAGCCCAATGAAGCCCAATGTAGCCCAATGTAGCCCAAAGATGGCCGCCAGAGACAAAAAAACCAAATGTAGCCCAAATATCAGCCAGATGTAGCCCAACTATAGCCCAGTGACAGAATGACCAATCAGCTTCGCAAACCTCCGTTACGCGAAGCGGAGCGCTGTTACAGATATATATCTTTTTTTGAACGTTAATTTCTCAAAATCCACTGGAGCACATATATTGAGACCTAGCAAAGGCACATCGGGCTACCAGTCCCTAATATTTTACCAAGTTTCGTGCAAATCCATTCAGCCGTTCGATTATTATTATTATTTTTTTTTTTTGCCCCGCGGGGCCCTTTTAAAACCTCCACATCAAACCTAGGGGGTCAGCGAGGATCTACTATGCCCCCTTATGGTCATTTGCCCCTTCGCTTTGGCCTCCTCTTGTCTCTCGATCCTACCGAGAGACAAGATGGCGGCCGCTACGGACTGTTTGGAATGTTTACAGACGCCGGAGAACCAATCAGCTTCGCTTCACAAAGCTCCGTTGCGCGAAAAGTACGCGTACTGGAGCGCTGCCCGGTCCGCTGTTACAGATATATATCTTTTTTTAAACGTTAATTTCTCAAAATCCACTGTAGCACATATATTGAGACCTACAAAAGGCACATCGGGCTACCAGTCCCTACAATTTTGCCAAGTTTCGTGCAAATCCATTCAGCCGTTCGGGCTAAAAGTGAGGCCAACCGCCCTATGGAAAACTCAATGTTAAAAACACGTTTTGGGACCCCCTTTTTTCTCAGCCCCCCCTTGACGAACCCCCCCCAAATTTTCAAGGGCTGCTCAGAAACAAAATGTGCCATTTTCCTGAAAATTTCAGGCAATTCCGTCCACAAACGCCAAAGTTATTAGACATAGAATTTTCAAAAATCCCATAGAGAAAAAATCCTAACTATATATACCTACTGGCGACCGCCAGTAGGTAATATATATATATATATATATATATATATATATATATATATATATATATATATATATACATATATTTATATATATATCAGGGAGTTATTTTATGTCATCGGTGATCCATGCCTTATGTGGAAAATATCCCAGCAGATTTGCTGTGGCATTTTGCACAGCGCGGCGATGCTAAAAATAAGGCATCTTTCCCAACTGCATCTCTCATTCTCCTTCTGAAAAACAATAGGTCCAAATGGAGACACAGTGACAACACTGATGAATAATTCTGGGATGAAAACCTAATCAGCATATTTTCTTCTGCTGCATAATTCATGTAATATAATTAGAAATGCCACTGGGAGTGCCGAACATTTGTTGGACAACCTGAGATGTAAACCTTTAAAATGTCTCCAATCTCAGAGAAGCTTGTGCTCGATAACTGAAGTTAACATAAACACCATTGCTCTATTGAAGCGGATGGAGGTGTTTAATCAAATAGATCTTTGTTAATTTCCTGTAACAAGTCCCATTACACACTCAATATATCATATCTCATAACACCCTCATTTATCACACTATGCCGCAGATCAGATTCACGGTAGCGAATTACACGGTAGCGAATTACACGGCTGGCAGAACATATCTTCTGCCTTGATTATCAAAGGGGGGCATCCAGTTTACAGCAAAAAACACAGGACTCTTTATCCAGTCCTGCATCTTTAACAATCACAAACAGTAGGCATTCTTAGACAGCTGGTTAGAGAAAGCGCAGGCCTCTAGTGCTCTTAGAAGTGTTTGTGGGCCTGCTCTATCCAATCCAGCAGCTGCTTTCATGCTGAGAAAGTAGCACCAGGATTAGGTAGTGCAGTTTCCTGCATCGGAAACGTCCTGGAAGACACCTGATGGAGGAGGAAGTTGCGCTGTGAAGGTAAGTGAATGTATTATTATTCGTTTTTGTGCCTCACCACCCTTGGTACAAGCCAGCCACCACTGACAGCAGTGACTAAAAATTAAGCTCACGTCTATGGAAAGGTAGAGTTAGAATACCATAGGCCACCTCACTTATCCTGGACTTCTAGCATCGAATGACATCATTCCTCTATGTACAACTGTAAGACAAGAAGTTATTTCTCCATTTTTGCTGGTTTTACCCACCTTTTTCATTCCCCCGCCTCCTCTTCCCTCTTCATTTTAGAATCCCTCAAGGAACATGCATGTATGGCTGCAGTTGTGTTGAACTAGAGGTGGGCGAGCCAATAAATTTACAGGGAGAGCCAAGCCAGATCGAGCCAAGGGTCTGTGTTGGATCAAGAGCCCATGCATTTTACGAACCCTGAAAATAGTTGCCATGTACACAGCCGTGGCCCGTGGTGGGAGTTACGGTGGGGCAGGGAGGTGGGGAGGGGGAGTGGCAAAGTGGTGGGTGCGAAAAAACGGCATATGGATAATTGCAGGTAAGTACACAATTTAATTAATAAAACAAATTTCGTAGCGCGCCTTGCATCGTGGTTGCATGTACATCATGCAAAAACATCATGTAAAAGAAAAAAATGGCTCTTAAAAAGTCCCAAAAAGTATTTGTTTAACGTGCGTTTCCATTAGTGCATCAGATTGAATGACTGCATTGAGAGGCAGCTATTAAAAGGGATTATTTTAAACATGAACTTAAGCACAGTCCTGTTTTCTCACCCTGGCGACAATGACATTAGTGAACTAAGAGGCAAGTCCGTTGTCATCTGCACCCCTATATATGGCCTAGATTCTTATTATAAATGGAGCAACATTTTACTGAACTAAATCAAACACAAGCGTTTTTTGTGCATTGCACATCCACAAATCAGGGATTCGAAGGTGTCACATTTGTGATAACAAAGAACAAGCATTTGCAATGCAATAGGTCTTGCATTTACGAGAGTTTGAGCTATTGGCATTGTAAATGCCACCAGTTTAAACTCTCGCAAATACGAGACCTATAGCATGCAAATATTTTTTTTGTTGTTAAAGCCCCCATGCCGCACTTTCACGTGCATGAATGCCGCGCTCCTTTCTTTTAAAAAAAGATGTGTCTAACAAAACGTGCATGGCCACTATTAAAGTGAAACCACAGCATGGGGGGTTTTACAAAAAAGAAAGCATCTGTTTGTCAAACAAATGCTTTTTTTTGTGAAAGCCCCATGCTGTGGTTTCACTTTAATAGCTGCCATGCACTTTTCCTTAGACACGGCTCTTCTAAAGAAAGGGGTGCTGCCTTAATTTATGTGAAAGTGCGACATGGGGGCTTTGGCAACTAAAAAATATTTTCAATGCAATAGGTCTCGTATTTTGCGTGAGTTTAAGATATTGGCATTTATAATGCCAATAGCTCAAACTCTCCTAAATGCCAGACCTATGGCATTGAAACGAAGCGGCCACCATTGTCCCGGCTGCTTTGAAAGTGAAAGCGCGCATGGTGTGCTGAATGTAAGGAAAGCACATCGTGCCTGCCATAGGGCAAAACCCATTAAAGAAAATAGTGCTTACAGATGAATTAAAACATACCGTGTCGCAACAGAAGTAAAAGCGCCAGTCATCATAGCAGGTTTTAAATGAAGACAAGGAGGTACTAAGGAGGGACTAACAAGGCGATTAAGGAATCAGAAGCCAGCATTTGCAAAGGACAACGACACAAGCCAATGAAAGATATGGGCTGAGAGTGGGCGGGGCTTCAAATCCCTAACTCAATACATCATGGCTCGCCGAGCAGTGCATGCGCTGCCCAGGCTCGACCTAAAAAGGAGTCTCCGTGGAATAACATTTTTGCCTGGGTTCCAACAATTTAATCAAGCGGGAAAGCCAGGATTGATTCCGGGTTTTTTGGTCTCACTCTATGCAATTCAGCCACTAGATGGCTCTCATTTTGGCTTCCTTTTAACATCAAAGGTTTATGCTTTACAATGAATTCTTCGAGCATGTACTCAATGGGCTGGCAGGCAGGAGGACCTAGAGCTAAGCCAGAGCCAGGCCTCTGGCTCGAGCCTTGCATGGCTTGCCCACCTCTAAGATGAACAGCAGCGGTTAAAGTGCCGTCAGGCCAACTGAGGCCTACGCACAAATAGGCATATGCTGGTCTTGCCAGTTACATTTTTTATTTTTCTTGTTTTTCATGCATATATTGTACTTTTAGTGCCTATGAGGTAGCAGTCATCACTTCAATGTCTTCTTATACAACATAACATTAAGTCTGTTGTTTTGTGCTACATTGCACCAACTTCAGTTTGGTTCCATGAAAAATCCATAGGTATTTCAAAGCCTGTTTTCAGCATTTATATCCCATGTCCCCGGGAGGACCTCTATAGTATTCTGTAGGACTGCCGGCTCAGAGTAGAATATAAGGCGGAAAAGAGTTGCAGTCAAGAGAAGGGAAACAGACTGATGACAGGCCATTTCCTCCAGTCCCAATGAACTCTCGGCCAACTGGGCAGGCTGTAGAACAAGTATTACTTTGGCTACTGGAACCTTGGAACCAAATAACGTTTTAGAAATAAATCTGCCCTTCCACTATTATGTACAGTAGTTTAATCATACTGTGCAGCTTTACTTAAAATTATTTCTACACAAAGGCAGTGGCAGCTTCCAGTCAGCACTGGTGGGATTTTGGTAGCAAAGAGAACACCTGTGTGTTCAGGGTTTGCATTTGACGTAAGGGCTTCACAACTGCTTTGCTCAGAAAGTTCATAGAGTTGTGCAAGTTTAGCAGTTTAGCCGAAAGCTTTAGATTCACTTGCATCACTATCTGCGTCATTGGGGAACAACTGACGGGGATTAGCTACAGGAGCCCAGCGGATGTATGTCATAACAACGCGGGCTTTACCCCGCGCTGTCATTACGTTGCATCCATTACAACGCAAGTCGTTACAACAACTTGCGCTGTAGGCGCTGGATTGTGGAATAGTTTAATTTTCTATTCCAACTCCAGCCCACGTAACAGTAGGGAAGGTGTTGGAATAGAAAATAAAACTATTCCTTTACCAAGAGCGCCCTCCAGCGCAAGTCGTTGTAATGACTTGCGTTGTGATGGCAGCGTCGTAATGGCAGCGCAGTGTAAAGCCTGTGTTGTCATGGCTGTCTCCCGAGCCCAGCAGCCTGTGCAATCAGGTGTGACACAGGGTAGACGGGCTCCCACCCAAGAACCTATTGGAGGGGCAAGGCGGGTTCATTCCCTCTAGATGGGACAGTGTGATACTGCATTCCAAGAGAGTTGTGTGACATCCTTTGTGGGTCCCAATCCAGTGCTGTGTCATGTGTTGTGTAAGGACAGGTTGTGTGGTGTCAATGTGTATGGGGCTTCCTGCTTGCCCAAGCACATTGTGGGTTGCCCAAAGGGTTCTCCTGAAGGATGTTCCTCTTCTGACAGTGAGATCCTCAGGGCTAAGCAGGGTGAAGACAATTGCTCCTGATGGGGCTTTATTTAAAACTGTTAAAAAGTATTATCAGTAACTGGAGTAAATATCCTATGATACATGTTTGTGTAAAGCCATCATTATGTGTACCCCCTTTTCAAATCTAGTAGGACACTAAAATAAGTGCTGCCCAATTGGTGAGGTGCCCTGATAAGGTACCTTGGAAGATTAATGTTAACTCACAAGAAAGCAAACTTCTATTTTTTACTAACATAGCAAAATTACTCCACACTGCAAATGTAGGGAGAGGGAAAAGCTCCTTATGCAACAGCTTGCCAATGTTCAGGATCTATGCATCCCCCAAGCTTGTGGTATGGAAAAGTATGCCGCAGAAATGTGCTGAGTGACATTGTTCTCCTGGATTTGTTTGACCATCTGATTAGGGTGACATCAGACAAATTCCCTCTTTTTTTTTTTTACAGTTCTATATAGCACGAAGTAGACCCGAGACATCGGGTATCAGAGCACTTTACATGAGCACCAGTTTCCTTACAGATGGGCAACATTAATTTTTGTTGGGCATGGGTAAATTAAGTGATATGTCCAGAATCACAGGATGTTGAGTGTTGTTGCCGAGACTCGGACCCGGTTCCTCAGCTTCGAGGTCGACCGCTCTAGCGGTAAGGATACATCTTCTTAGACCAGTTGTTGTATCACAATGCAACATAGGGAGGTAAGCGGGTGAGGAGTTCCATATAGAGAGCCTGGGTATTCAATTAGTTTGATGGAGGGGGTGTAGCTTCTGGGCCCTTGGGCGATGATGAGGTCCTTACAAATATCGCCAAAAGCCCGCTGTGGGGTATTTGGTGTACGATGTAGCAGAGTTGAAGCATATATCCCATGACAGCATTGTCTCTCTAAATGACATAGCATATAGGTTACGGCCCAGCTCAGTGTATTCTTTACTCCCGTCTATCTCCATAGACTAACACTGTTGCTGTCTGTGAGTCCAATGTTTGTATAGATTTATACCTAAAAATAGACATTTCTAGTTACCTGCCTCCTGATGTTTGCTTATGGTGCTGCAGGTTTCTATAGTTTCCCCTTAAGTCTGGCGTGGAGGCGCCATTATAGCCACAGGGTAACACCCACACATTGATGGTGGATGCGTATCTTGATAGTCACCAGGCAAGAGGACTATTGAGCAATAGTAATTCTTTAGTAAGGTTTGAGATGCTTATTCTACAGAAAAATCAAACAAAACATTTTTTGGTTTGAATGACATCAACATAGTTTTATGAATATGTACAGAACTTTATACTGCCATAAATATATAATTAAGTTTGATGCTGTAAAATGCCCTGTAAAATTGCAAAGGGGAATTCTGTTTGTATGGTATCAAAAACCTGTGCTTGTGCATCAGTCAGTGAGTTCAACACACCTTAGAAGAGATGTGGCACAGCGGCCAGAGCGGCAGTCTCCAGAGCATGGGGCTCATGGTTTGATTGCCGGCAGCAGCTCAGCTCAGCATCATGTGACTCTGGGCAAAAGCTCACTTATTCGCCCCGACGGCTTCCAGCTCCTTGATACCCTTAGGGGTGATATGTTCGCTCTTTACAAATATGGATTTTTTTCAGATGAATCTTTCAGAAACATACGCATACTAGGCTTCTCGGAATGAAAGACACATCAATTGAACATACATCCGTGTTCATATCAACAGCGGAACTTGACGGTTGTGCACGTGAAGCACACGTTAGAAAAAATCCACAGAAAGCTCCGCTCTTCCACGTGGGCAAAATACACACCTGTTGCACGTGGAGAAACTTGTGCATGGGCACAGATGAGTGAATGCAACACACCCAACTTTTTCAGAATAAACATACACATGCAACAATAAGGAATGTGAAAAAGTAATATTCAGGCTGGATAATTGCATAACACATGTTACACACCATTGTATTTACACAACAAAAACCTACTGAAACTGTCAGGTAAAAGAATTTATGGTCACAACCAACTTTAATAAAAATGTTTTAAGTAAAGTGTAAAAAAAGGTACATTTATAATGTGCAAGGACAAATGCAGCTTTAAGGTGCCCTCAATTAGAAGTATTAAGCAAAAATGTAGCCCATTAAATAATAATTATATCACCTCACTACAGTATAGATAGTTTTTGCTACTTGAAATTTGTATAGCAAGCCGCTGCAAAATGTGTGGTCTTGCAGCACTCACACCAACCACACATCACTATGAAGCAAACATAGCACAAAATAAATAAAAAATTTAAAAGATTACAAACACAGATGGTAAATCATAAGTAAACAACGGACCATAATATGTTAGAAGTACAAACAAACCACAATGCAAAAACAACAGACCGTTTCAAGATATACACCAAGGAATCAAAATCAACATGATGCAAACAAAACAAAAAAATAATGTATTTAAATTTGCACTTAATTTAGTCCACAACACAACCTTCTCCTATCACACACGGCTGAGGTTATTCAACATGGTTTGTGTTCTTGTTGCATACATATTTGTCTCCCTCTTGAGTTCTTTAGTTAGACGAAATTCATCCTGATATATTGCTGACATTTGAAATGGTGTACTTTCTTTTTAAATAGGGTTTATTAGCAGAAGGGGGACTTTAAGAACTTCAGATGTATTTTTGGAAGTAGGACATTTATAGCGTCAGCAGAATGTGCCCCAGGACTTGCAGGGAAACTAACCCCGAAAATGTTGTTATTTTTACCCTGTTACCTAGGAAATGTCCTTCCAGGTAAATGCTCTACATCTTTGTTTCGAATAGAAAATTGCATAATGATGGTATATTCTATTGGTACAATATTTGAAAGGTATAGTAAGATTTATCAGCATATTTGCGTCCATGAGTCTATTCTGTTCTGTCTGCGTAAAGTGCTTCGATATGCCTGAGCAGAAGGCACGCATTTTATAACGTACAAAATAATGAAAAATAAACTGTAACTTTCTACTTTATTGTCATTCAAAATATCTTTTTGCCTGTTAGTGCGAAACTCCCAGACCATGCACGGGCACATACTCCCATTACAACGTGCACATTTGTGCAAACACACACACACATAAATACAAGAAACACAAACACATATATATAAGCACATAAACACAAAAACACACGTACAAACACAAAAACAGACACTACACTGGAACACATACAGCCACGTACAGATAAATATGCACATACACTCACACATTCAAATACATGCAGACACAAACACACACACACATATATAAATACAAGAAACACAAACACAAATATGCATATACACAAAAACACACACGTACAAACACAAAAAAAAGACACAACACAAGCACATACAGAAAAGTACACACGCACAACCACACACATACACACAAGATACAATTACTGCATTTGTCCCAGGGGAATCTGAAGATGCTAGAATCTTGATCTTCCAGGCAGGCCCTCGCCTACTGATAAGGTCAATTATTCCAGTCAGTAAGGACAATCAACATCGTGGAACTGTTTATTTATTATGTTTTTTTAACACCTTCAGCGCGGCACGAATTTTCGCACTGTGCTGAAGGTTCTAAAAAACGGGTGTGGTCATGACGGAACGGTTCCGTCATCAGCACAGCTCAACCGACGCTGATGACGGAACCGTTCCGTCAAAAGCATCGAAGGGGTTAAAGAGTTTTATAAAGCGTGAACTAGACCTGAAGGTATCAGAGCGCTTTACATGAGCACCATTTGCATTACAGATGGACATATTCCTTTTTTTTGTTATGCACCGGGAGATTAAGTGATTTTCCCAAAATCACAGGATGTTGAGCATCCCTGCCAAGACTCGAACCCGCTACCCCAGCTCCGAGGTGGACCACTCTAGCCGTTAGGCCACATCCTCTCAGCCAAATAATAAATACCCCTTATAGTTTTACCTTAATATCTTTAGACCAATCGCTAAAATTACAGCGCTTAATTAGTCAACAAACTTTTTTTGAGCAGAGCTTTTTAGAAGTGCAATTTCGTTTTTAGGGCCCCAAAAGGAAAATATCTGTTTTCCTCTCCTCAAAACAGTAGACTCCTCAATACTTCGTTCATATGAACTTACTGTGATGACAAATTTATTGCACAATTACTTTAAACCATTTGCAATATGTCTTACATTTGTTAATCGAAAAAATGAGTAACATTCTAGCCGATTATATATATGAATATTTTTGGAAGCATCGACATTGCTGCTAAGCATTTCTCTTCCCTAAGTTAAGTTTGGCTGCAGCCTGCACACACTTCTCTGGTCTTACCTATGGGGAGTGGCATGTACATTTCCTGTGTCCTTAGCAGCTTTCTGTTCTACAGGCAGTGGGCTGCAAACATCTGGGGAAGGGGTGGGTGGTTGAAAGATGGCTGCTTGAAATGTGAATGTCAGAAGACCAGACCAGGTTTGAAAAGTCTGAATGGTTTCAGATAAGCATCTCAGAAGATCAGAATCTATGCCCGTTGCATTGGGGAGATGGATCATAATCTAGTTTGAGTGAAAAGGTAAATATCAGACCAAAAGTCAATATGTCAGGGATGATAGAGATGAACTGCAGCGTGTCTACATTTGCCTGTCTAGGAAAAAGTTAAGAGTCTCAGGGTGCCTTTTGGTGCCAGCAGACACAGAAGCAGGGCTGAACTGGCCATAGCAGGCAACGGGTGTTTTCCCGGTGGGCCGCTAGGCTGGGTGCCAGTTTTGGGCCCCAAGGGGCCATTTTGTTACCGGGGGTTGGCAATATCGGCCCACTGTAACAAAATTGGCAGTAACTGGCACTTACAAACTGCTCGGCTGCACTCCCCCTCACCCTGGACGGGGGGGGGGCTGAGCAGGGTGCCAGGTCCAGTTTCTGTTCGCAGTCCGGCCCTGCCCAGAAGCAGCCTTGGATTGGCAAGACGGGAAATCGGCCATCGGACGAATGGCCTGTGGTTGAGGCCCATTGGTGGGCCGTCACAGTCTCCTCCGCAAGGGCACAAAATTAAAGGCTGTAGTTAAGGCCCATACATATATCTAAGCAGCAGGTTGATCCTAGGCACATTAAGTCAGGCCGCTGCATTGTCAGAGGCAGAATGACAATAGGATGCTCCGGCTGTCACAGCATGAGGTGTGTCTGCCCTCTAGCTCCCTCAAGGTGTGAAAGCGGCCTCAAGGAGCTGCTGATGGGAAACCATTAGCACTTGCTTTGGTGGGGACGGCAGCAGGGGAGAGGACTGGAGTGGGTGGTTGGGGGTTGGTGAGGGCCAGCAAGAGGGTTTTTTGGTTATTTTTTGTTTCCCTCCCCTGCATAGGACCGGCAGAGATAAATTAGTCTCTGCTGTTCTCTTTTGCCTGCCTGAAATCAATTCCTGCAGTCAACAGAGAGATATTGTAGCCTTGACCTACTTTGAAACTGGGAAGCCAGGTTTGAGTACCACCGTTAGCTTAACATCTTGTGATCCTGCGCAAATCACTTTTTTCTACATTGGCCAATAAAAAGTTATCTCACTGTCTGTAATGTTATCTGGTGCTCATGTAAGGTGCTCCAGTACCTCTGCGCAGATTTCGTGCTATATAAAACTGCATTTATGTGAGGAAAATGACACTATTTTTTATTTATTTTATTTTTGCATTTAAACAGTAGCATCATTCTATTTGTCGGAACTTACGCGTGATGCTAGCAGCAGGTAAAGCAAAAAAACAGATGCACTTTTCACCAGTCCTTGAGCATTGAACGGACTCTCTTAAGTTCTGTAAAAAATAAAGTGAACATCTGGAAAGCCCAGGTGGAGTGTAGAAGGCAATCTAGGATGGATTTAGGCCAAGATCTCTGTACTGGGGTGAATGTATAACATTGTTCTGCATTCTGTCCATCAACTGTTGTTTTTGCATTTGTTACCCCGAGTGGAATGGGTATGCTCAGACGTGAGTCTCATGCTCTCTTCACTACTGGAGTCAAGCTATCATGGCTGATGATGGCTGATAGCCAGAAACCGTTCCTAGGATGCTTGATTCCGGTCCAGGGAAGACATGGCTTGGCAGTTCGGCCTGGACTGTTCCCATGACGCACAGGATCAAGGCTGATTTGCATATGGCCATGTCTGAACTGGGGTGGTGTGGAGTGCAAAAAAACAATGGATTTAGGCCCAGATCTCTGTACTGGGGTGAATGTATTACATTGTTCTGCATTCTGTCCATCAACTGTTGTTTTTGCAAATATCATGTTTCCCAGCGGACATTATCAAACCATCACAGCAAAATTCGGGTTAAAAAATCATTTTAACATGAGTTCTTAATATTTTTCATAAATCTGAGTTTCCAAGGTATATTTTTTCCATTGTAATGCTAATTTCCAATTTAGGTACTGGACCTGTAAACCCCAAAATACTTTTATTAGTGCAAATGTTTGACAATGTTTAGCTCCATGATGCTGACCAAGCAGTGTATTGTATTGTATTGTAATGTAATTGCATTTATATAGCGCTTACTACCCCTGACGAGGCGTCGAAGCACTTTTTCGGCGAGTAGCACGCTACTCCGGGACCCATAGAGGATTAGTGTTGAATTAGTATAGTGAAACATGCAAGTGCATTTTAAGTGGTGGATAGGTTAGTCAGTTATTTGGATTTGGAATGATAGCAGAAGGATAGAGGAGGTCAAAAGTTTGTATTTATATAGAAAAAGGTTGTGATCTGTGAATGAGGACCACTTTTGTTTGGCTGCAGGGCCCTAATTGTGGCCCCAATCCAACCCTGGCCAGAGGATTTCATTTAGAGAACAGTGGTAATGGGACATTCACCAAAATTACAGATGTCCCTCCCATCCTCCGCTTCACCCCTTTCTCATTGAGAGTGCAGGGGATGGACAGAGACAGAGGTGTTGCCAGCTCCACCGGAAGCAGTCTTACTGCGGACCCGATGCCAGTGGAAATGACTTCCATTCTGTTGAGGGCCAACATGAAAACCAACCTGGTCACAGATCTGAAAGGTCAAGTTATGTCCCCAAGGTACTGAAAGAAAACTCCAAGTGTGGTGGGGAATCTGTTATGTTATTCCTGGTAAAGGACCCCCACTTTGATTGCCTTTCTCCTGGAATAATATAGTTGATAACAGGTCTCCTATGTTGCCGACAAATAGCGGACAATGGATTTTCCCTCTGAAGCGTCACTCGCCCTGTACCCTACAGCCATTCTGGGAGGTCTGCAAAGATAAAGGCAGAGCTGTACTTGAGCATGACCCACATTGGCATTGGTGGCTACGGAGCCTACGTTTAATTGAGGTGCTCATTCTGCAGATGTTCCTCTCAACGTAAGGAAACTGTATTCATCTAGAAGCTTCTCCCATTTGTGTCTTCCTTTTTGCGTGTTTCTTGACTGTTTCTTAGCGTGGAGTTACACATTCTTATTCAATGTCATGTCTTAGACCGTGGCACGCTGGCTGTACAGAGTCCATTGTTCTGAGAGACAGCGACAACCTTTGGAGGGCGGATCGGGTTCACTTTCTCCACATAGGAGTAGAGGTAAAAAAAGGACTTGTGCCAATGGTCTGTAATTCCATTGCCACTGCTGTTGCTCAACTCAGCACAAGAGTCTGGGTGGAGGGGACCTTACCACACTGACTCAGGCAGGAATTTACTTTGGGGCCTTCTTTCATGATGCAGAGCACAGTCAAGCATTGACAGTGCAGTGGAGTAAAGAGTAGGGCACGCCAAATAGAGATGGGCAAGCCAACAAATTAACAGGGAGAGACGATTCAAGGGTCAGCTTTGGCTCTAAGACCCAGTTCGAGAGCTGAGCCCTGAAAATAGTTGACATGTAAGACATGCAACAAACATCACTTTAGATTGTGAGTAAGTGTATTTCTTTAAAACACGAAAGGGTTTCACCTTAGCACACAAGATTATTTGAAATGTATTTATTTAAAGTGCAAGTTTTTAATCATGAATTGAGAAACATTTCTGCGTCTCCACATTTTATTTTGGGCAGTTTTTCATAGTGCAAACCTTGCCCAGGGGCGTAAGAGTGTTTCACAACATGAATACACGATGTACATGCTCTGTTTTTTGACACAGGGAGATTTACCGGGATTAATAGGATGCAGAGTCAAGTGCGGGATTCGATCCAGGCTCCCGATAATAAATGGTCGGCAGCTGTAGCCACAAGGCCCGTCGCCTACGGCGAATGCTCGGCTCATTTTGGGCTCAAGGCACTTAGAGGACCTTCGAGCTGAGCCAGAACCAGCCATTTGGCTAGAGTCTGGCTCAAGTTTTCAGTGGTGCGGTCATCTCAACATCAAAAATGATGCATGGGGTAGGGTGGCAGATCTTTTCCAAGCATGCACTATCACAAGTGCATGATATCCAATGGTACTTGCAATATGGTGGATGGGATATCCGTCACATTTGTGCCTGAATTTACCCTTCCGCTGTACTCTAAATCAGGCTGTATGTTCGCAAACATAGGCAAGCGAAGAAGAGGATGGAGCAGAAGGAGTTGAGTACATAGATGAAGTAAGTAGCCACACAGTAGATCACACCCAAAGTCCCTCGGTGCCATGACGTCAGAAGAGTTCACTTGCCACTGCACCAGTCCTGTTTGTTATTCTCTCGAAGTTCCCCTCTGATTACTCATGGCTGCACTGATTAAGCCTGAAGACTCATTTGCTGATGCCTTGAGAGATGGCCTTCAGATGACTGGCTTTGTGTGTCGGAGGGCTGCCAGCCATCATGTATTATTTACTCACATGAATCATTAACTAGATAGGACAAGAACAGCGAATTCAGAGATAACCTCTCCACAATGAGCTGCATGCAGCACTAATCAGTGCGTACCCGGGGAAGGAAAAGAATTAAAAGAGAAAAACCTCCCTAATCTATGTTGTGTGCATATTTTTCTATATTTTAACTGAATTAAAACATGCAAGAGCCCTAGATTCTCAGGATTAGCCAGTTTCTAAGTGCTTTCTTTTTTGGGACCAAAGGAAAGAAAGTGAGACTGAAATATGCACTCAGGATCACACAATACGGTGTGTGGCCAAGCTAGGATTAGACCTTGGGGCTCCTGGCCCGACTGTTCATACGTTACTCCCTAAAAGCAGTGCTTGAGCATTCTACCAAGGCTTAACATACCTTGGAAGTATCCTGCTTTATAATTGGCTGGCTAGTTTGTCTATCTGTACCTGCAAGTGCTTGGTTTGTGGAGCGGGGAAAGAGCCACACTCTGCTCCAAGAGGGTTTCAGTTCACACTTTAGTCGGCATGCAGTGGCACAGAACCTACAAAAGGGGACAGAACCACAGTGTGTCCACAAGGGAGGCAGTGCAAGTAGCCACAAAATATTCCTAAGGGAGTGGAGCTAAAAGAAGAGGAACCTCAGCATGAGTGGGAGAAACACAACTCTACAGTCGGGTGAGCCACCGAACGCCAGGGCTGGACTGGGAACTAAAACCGGCCCTGGCAAAGTGCTTGGCTGCCCCCCCCCTCTCTCCGGGGGCTGGGGGTGCCGCCGAGCTCTTTGCCAGGGCCGGTTTCGGCCGATTTTGTTACTGGGTCGATTTTGCAAAAACGGCCCAGTAACAAAATCGGCCCCCTAGGGGCCCAAAACCGCCCCACTCCCGTGCAGCGCACCGGGGGATTGCCCGGTGCCCACTACGGCCAGTCCGGGCCTGCCGAATGCTCAAGACAGGCTCGAGTGAGAAGCCTGGCTCTGAATCCAGGCCCGATTGGGAACCAAAAGCAGCCCTGGCAAAATATTCAAACCAGCCCCGCTCCCTTCATCGTCTCAGGATATCTCTCTCTTTTTATTTATCCATTCTCCCTCTCTTCTTCCTTCCTCTCTCTCTTCACCCTCTCTGATCACTTTCTATCTAACTTCCCACTCCCTTCCTCTCTTTCTCTCTCTCTCTCTCTCTTCAAGACTCCTGTGCTTGCTGCAACTACCGCAGGGACCTGGGGACGGTTACAAAGGCAATAAGAGTGGCCTTGGACCTGCAAAATCAGCGTCCAAGGGTTTCAGCCTGATGGAGCGAGATAGAAAACAAAATTTTGTTTAAACTCGTGAAGTCACATTTCCATAACATGAATAATAATATTAATGATTTGTGATATGTCGTGCTAATACAACTTAGATTAAACTTTACACATGGGGGGACTAACATGTGTGCTCATAAACGTGCATAATTGTTGCATCTTTTGTTCGTGCAAAATAATAAAATAATTTATTGTTTTCGTTTTTGTCATTACTAACTGCTGCAAACTTAAAAGAAGCATGTGCTTGTTTTGCTTTTCCTTGTCTGTGTGATGTCATTTCTACTATTCTAGGTGCATATAAGTCTCATGGAGTAACGGAGACTGGTAGATATAAACGCTGCTTTATTTGTTTGCATTGGCTAGGTAACATTTTGATTAATCGGGTGGGTTAATTAATTAGTAAATCTTGGGGTGGATACAGAATCTACATTATTTCTTACATTAATACTTTTCTTGTGTTTGTTTTATATTAGAAAACATAAGTTGTCTGCTTTTGGGCCTTGTCTGCCCGAGCTATAATATGATGAATTTTACTTCTGCAAAAGTGCTGAGACGCCCATTCTGAAATAAATTGTTCGTCAAAAGCTGCGTTCACAAAGCAAAAACTGACGTGCTATCATCATTCTGTCGGACATGGCCAAGGTCGAAAAAGAACATTTTGTCAGTCCTTAACTTGGCATCCGCGGAAGTCATTTGGAAGTCAATGGACGCTGCGAGAATGACTTTATACAAATGTTGCAATCCTAGGAAGCTCCTGGTTGCACTCGGAGGGGACAATAGTCTCTAAGAAAAGTGACTTAATGGAAGTTTTGAAAAGTGGGTGACATGTCACTTGTCACTCTCAACCAATGGGACGTCGAAGATTTCTGAAAACTTTCCTTTGCGTAGTTTAGTTAGCGTAGAAAGGTATAAAAAGTCATGCCCCTAGGGATGGGCTGGCTGCTGCTTTCTGACTTTCCGATGAGGGTGAAGTGCTGACGGACTTTGCGTGGAGCACGTAAGAATCCTCAAAGAACTTTACTTTAATTTCTATCTATTTAGCTCAATTAGGGAATTAGGTTTTAGAAATGCTAGACTTTATATATTTACTTTAAATTTAATTCACTTGCTTAAATTGTATTTTACTCACGTTTCTTTGCAATCATGCTTGCTTTATTGCTAATAAAATTCATTTATAAAACTATCAACTTATATACCATAATTTAGTAAATAAAATCTTACTTTTGACAAACAAGCTGGTCTTGGTTATTCAGGAGTGTAGGTTACTATTAGCTAGATCACGTCGCCAATGGTGGTCGTTTAAATGGTATATGTTTTATTCTAATGATAATATTCTTTCCGCAGATATATAAAAATGTATATAGTTTGTAGATAATGTGCATATAGATTTAATTTGACCACCTGATTCAGTAGGCCCAAAATATGTCAGGTTTATAAATGGGTCCAAATTTTAGTATAGAATTTTGTTTATAGGTTATGAAGTTGGGTAGCGTTGTTTATGATATATTTTCTATAGGCCGCTGGATCAATTCTCTGGTAGCAGAAATTGATGGTTGCTAAGAGTAACCAAGGTAATATGGTAGTTGCTAAGGGTTACTAAAATATTATGGTATGGAAATAGGATCGATGTTTTAACATATGTTGAGTTCGTTTTTCGTGCTATCTGTAAGCTATACCGGTATAGATTGTGTGGCGAGAAATTAGTCACGCAAGCCATCTGTTCTGTTTGTAGTGATATCGCCGAGTATCACAAGAGGTATCGCCGTGTACCATAGTGTTGTCGCCGAGCAGCACAGTTTTAGGGCTAGGTCTGAATCTTGTAAAAGTGAGGGTTTTCTAAGAAATTAATGCAGCATGAGAATAGGGACAAAGCGCCTTCCATAAAACTCACTGTGATAATAGTATTAGTTATATCCGAACTTGAGTGAAGGGTAAATTAGCGTCGGTACATGATTATCTATAAACAGGTTAGAGTCCTGTACGGGTACATGTTTCATATCTATAAACAGGTGAGAGCCCTGTACGGATAACGTCGTTATTTTGCTAACGGTGCATGATTTCTATAAACAGGTGAGAGTCCTGTACGGATTTCATGTGTGTTTGAAATTAGGGAATTTTCAGTGTGAAAGTGCGAGTTTGAATTGTATTTTATGTTCAAGTGGAACTCTTAGAACTTTCACTTCGCGGTGGGTTCAGAGCAAAGCGAGTTCATAATTATACGTGTTAGAAGGGTGGGGTAAGGTTACTCTACTGACAATTGAATATTATCCTTAGTGTGAATAGCGCCGTCTATTCCGAAGTGTGGATACTTGAATGTATGTAAACTATCCTAAATAGTGAAACGAACAGATGTTGTCCTTATAGTCATTGTTAAGAATTAATTTACACTGAAAAGTGTTCTTAAAATGGCGCTGTGAAAAGATTTTGTGAAGGAGGGGTAAGCGCCAGGAGTGAGAAACGAGAAACCGCAGCTGCTGTGTACGTCACAGAGCCGCGCTGGGATTGGGTGACCTACGTCACAAGCTACATTCTGATTGGCTCTTGAGTCTCTGACGACCTGTGAGCTGATTGGTCCTTCAGAAAAACTCCAATTTTATTGGTTGAGCAGAAAAGTGACGTAGCTCAACTGTCATTGGCTTGTTGGTGTGTTTCGCGCACGGATTGGTTGTTTTACGGAACATCCCGGAAATATTTTACGAACGATTTTGTGAATTAGATTTAACTCTTAAAAATGAGTTATCATTTTAAACATGTTGAGAAAAAGCCAACATTATTTCAGAAGTTTAAGAATTTATTTTCACCTGACAAGAAAATCGAAACGCGAGGTGGTAAACTACTTCATAAGTATAAAACACCTGCAGCGTATATGGAAGGTGAATATGGATATCATACTGTCTTATGGTTCGATAGTTGGAAACGCTATACTAAGAACGACGGTGTTTTAACTTGGCCTGATGATGGTTCATTTAATGTAAAAGTTTTAAGAAATTTACGAGAGAAAATGAATGCTCTTGTTCCGAAACCGAGACCAACTCAATTTGAAGCTTTAGTTGAGTGGGAAGATGAAATGTATCAGTTACAAAGAGAAGCTAGTGGAATTAAAAGACCTTCTAAAAATCCACCTTGGAGAAGAGAAACTCATGAAGATAGATTGCGAATGTGGAGACAGGGAAACATGAGTGAAGGATTGTATTTAATTCATGAAATGGTAATGGGTACTCCTACAGGGAAATCTATGGAAAGTGAATCTGAGGATGCAGTTATGGAAGAAATATATACAACTGCTAGAAAGAATCAGCCTTTGAGACCTCCTAGATCATGGTCTACTCCGGTGGTTTCTACTGAAACTTCACCGAGTGCACCTCCAATTAATGAAGCTCCTAAACTTTATCCAAATAATTGTGAAATCATTGAAACTCCTAGAAGACCAGAATTCGAGAATGTTCGAAATGAAGGTAGACATTTTACAATGGCTCCAAGAGCAAGAGAACCTCCAAAAGATTATACAAGAGAGGCAAGAAATGTTGAAGATGTTGATTATAATGAATATTTAAGATCTAAAGAAGAATTAATAAAAAGAATGACAAAAGGCATGGAAGCTGTGACAGTTCCAGTAACAATTGGTCCTGTTCAGCCTGTATTTGACCAAAAGGAAAATAACAAAACAGGATTAACTATTCCTTTAAATACAGAAATTCAAAAGGCTGCTGAAAAATTTTATTCAGACTTATCTGAAATAAACTCTTCTAAATCGAGAATGCCTGATTTAACCTTTAATGAGGATTTATCTCCAAAAACACCAATGGGTGCTATATCAGATATAGGGAGTCCTGAAGTCAGGGTAACCACACCAAAACTTGATGTGGCCAAATTAAAAGCGAATATCGAAGAATTAATAATTGGAACAATTGGTCCAGATAGTTTAAATTACTATCGAGATGATGAACTACTGTTCATTTGCAAAAGCATACAATGGAAAACAAAAAATAAATATGATCAACTAGAGGATCTAGCAGCTGAACTTGAAATTGATGTGAGCAAACAAAAGAATTTTGCAAAGCATTACAGATTAGACTTCTCAGAAAGTGACATTGAGAGTTTGAACTCAATGGGAAGAATAGTACATATAAAAGATTTGATTGTATATATCAAAAAGTTAGGAGAACTGAATAAATGGAGAGTAAAATGGACGAAAAAGAAGGAAGATGAAAGATTGGAAAAATTGTCAAAACAATTTCCAATGAGAGAAATTGCAGGTGGAGGATATGTTCATGTCCCTTGGTCGAGACAGGACATTCTGTTATTTACAAATGACTTTCCGAAATTGAGAGAGAAACCAGTTGAGTGGTACAGGCAAGTCGATAGATTTATCAAAGTGTCAAAAGTTCTGTGGATTGATTTAGATGGATTTTTTGATATTGTCGTTCCATCTGATCTTTGGACAGAATGTAAAATATCGATTAGTTGGCCAAAAACAGAACCTGAGCGAATTAAAGAAACAGGTGCTCCAAATCCACTTGTAATGGATTTTTATGAAAAAGTAATTGTTTGGATGAAAAACAAAATTCCACCCAAAGAAGTCGATTGGGTTAAAATAGAAAGAACAGAACAGGAAACAAAAGAATCAGTTCATTCTTTTTATGAAAGACTACTGTTAATCTTTAAACAATACAGTGGTTATGAAAAATTAGATGAAAAAGACATGAGCCATTTTGTCTATAGATTTGTTTATGGACTAAAACCTGAAATTGGAGAAATGATCAGAAATAGTATTGTCGGATGGCAATCACTATCTGTAGATGATATTCTTAGAAAAGCTAAGTATTGCAGTGATGAAATAGAAGTAAAACAGAAGAAACTCAAGGAGAAAGCCATGTGGGCTCAGGTAAAAGTGGCTGAGCAACAGATTGCCAGCATGGGTAATAAGAACACTAATTTTGTTCAAACTGGAAATACAAACCAGATACAAGGAAAGTTTAAAAATAATAATTTCCCAAAGAAATTTAGCCCAAAGATTGAGGAGTTGAAACAAAGATTACCTTGTTTTAATTGTGGCGAAATTGGACATTGGAGAGACGAGTGTCCTCATCCTCCTAAAAACTTAAAGAATCCCTTATTGAATCCACAGATGCAGAATGGTGTTGACCTGCAGCGACAGCTACAGATGCAACAGGGGTTAAACGAATTTAATATTCAGCGACAGTTACAGCAACAGCAACAACAACAGGTGAATAATCGTCAAGACCAATTGCCACAACCACCTTTTCCGAATTGTGGGGGAGTTCAAAAATATAATCCAAACGTGGGATTTCAGGGAAGTGAACAGGTAATAAAACCACAAAAACAGCAAAAGCAGCAAAGGGTTCAAATGCAAAATGCTTCACAACAATTTTTATTAGCAGAAAGTCAAGACAGCGATTCTGATGATTATTGTTGACGGTGCCAGAGAGAGGAGGAAGAGTGTGTTGTTGGAGCCACTCTTGAGGTTGACCAGTCAGGTCCTTTTGTAAACGGGAAAGTTAATGATGTAGACATCACTTTTCTAGTGGACACTGGTGCTACCCGTTCTACTGTTAGATCAGTAGAAATTGAAAACCTACCTCTCTCTGGGGATACCATCCAAGTTGTCGGAGTAAGTAATCAACAAATTAAAACTGACTTAACTGATCCAGTACCAGTTGAAATTGGAAATTACAGAGACAAACACAGATTTGTGGTTTGTAATAGTAGTCCAGTGAATCTATTGGGCAGAGACATCCTATGTAAAATGAATTGTAGAATATATTGTTCTCCTGATGGAGTTGAGTTACAAACCATGGAGGAAGATGGTTTATACAGAATGACAATGATGATGATGGAAGCAGAAGAAACAAAATTGTTTCCTGCATTTGAAGAAAAGGATTTACCTGAAGAACTCAAAGAAACAGTGAAATCAGAAATATGGGATTTTACTGGAAATGAGATGGGTCTAATGAAAAACGTAGATCCAGTAAAAATTACATTGAAACAGGGAATAGAATTTCCAAATACTCCACAATATAAAATGAAAACAGAAACAATTGAAGGTATTACACCTATAATTGAAAAATTAATCAAGCAAGGTGTATTAAAAGAAATGGAGAGTAGTTCTTGTAATTCACCAATTATGGGAGTTAAAAAGTCTAACGGAACATTTAGAATCGTACAAGATTTGAGAAAAGTTAATCAAATTGTTGTTCCATGTTGTCCTGTGGTTCCAAATCCAGCAGTAATTCTATTCCAGATTCCACATGATGCTGAATGGTATACAGTCATTGACCTTTGCAATGCATTCTTTACTGTTCCATTACATCCAGACAGTTATGAAATCTTTGCTTTCAGATTCCAAGGTAAGACCCTTGGATGGTCAAGAATCCCTCAGGGCTATACAGAAAGTCCTTCAATCTTTAATGAACTGTTAAAAAGATCATTAGAAGACCTAGACTTACCTGGTAGGTCTACGCTAGTGCAGTATATTGATGATTTGTTAATAGCTGCAAAGACAAGAGAAAATTGTGTAACAGACACAATAATTCTGTTAAATCGCCTTGCAGAAGAAGGACATAAAGTGTCCCCAGCAAAACTACAGTTTTGCAAACAAGAAGTAAAATATCTTGGTCACAGAATTGCAAAGGGAAAAAGACAAGTAACAATAGAGAGACTAAAAATGATTCAAGCAATGTTACCACCAAGAACACAAAGACAAGTCAGAATGTTTTTGGGAATGGTTGGTTACTGTCGACAATGGATAAGTGGATTTTCAGTAATTGCAAAACCACTACAAAGACTGACAAAGTCAGATGTAAAAGATCCAATTATTCTCAATGATGCTGAGATGGATTCTTTTGAGAACCTGAAAAAGAGCTTATGCCAAGCTCCTGCTTTAGGTATGCCAAATTATGAGAAAGATTTCGAACTGTATTGCAGTGAGAGAGAAGGATGTGCATTGTCTGTGTTAATTCAGAGACATGGAAATTTAAAGAAACCTATTGCATACTTCTCTGCAGTTCTTGATCCAATTGCAAAAGCATTACCAGGTTGTTTGAAAGCAGTTGCAGCTACAAGTATCAGTCTCGAACAAAGTGAGGGGATCATAATGGGATTTCCTGTGAAAGTTTTTGTGCCTCATTCAGTTGAAATATTACTGACAAGAGGTAAGACTCAACATTTAACAAGTAGCAGATTGACAAAGTATGAGAAAATCATACTGGGAGCAGATAATGTTTCGATTTCAAGATGTTTAAATCTGAATCCTTCTACATTACTGCCTGATTCTGAAATTGTTGATGACATTGAAACAGAACATGAATGTTTAGATGTCATGGAATTCTGCACTAAACCAAGAAAAGACATCAAAGACAGACCTTTGTCTGAATCGGATTTTGTCTACTTTGTAGATGGGTCATGTTTAAGATCCGAAGGAGGTGTCTTGAAAGCTTCATATTCAGTTTGTACAGTCGTAGATGTTGAAGAAGCATCATGTCTTGAAGGAGTTCGTTCAGCACAGGTGGCTGAATTAATTGCTTTAATTCGTGCATGTGAAATATCCAAGGATATAAGAGTTACCATTATTACTGATAGTCAGTATGGGTACGGAGTTGTGCATGATTATGGACAACTCTGGTCACAGAGAGGATACATGACATCAACAGGATCACCAATTAAAAATGCAGTTTTCATTAGGAGATTGATTGAAGCAATACAATTGCCAAAAGAAATTGCCATTGTTAAGTGTGCAGCGCACACTAGAGGAACTGATTATATTTCCAAGGGAAATGCCTTCGCAGATGAAACAGCTAAATACTGCGCAAGGAAAAATTATTCATACAATCGGGAGAGGAGTAAAGAAACTGATTCAAATTCATTAATGCTAACAACTGTTGTAGAAACATGGCATGAGATTAGAGATTTACAAAATGAAGCAGAAGATAAAGAAAAAGACTTGTGGTTAAGATCAGATTGTAGACCACGTGAAGAAGATGGAGTGTGGGTTTACAAAGATGGTAGAGTAGTCTTACCAAATTGCTTGATTGCTGACATGGCCAGATTATATCATGGTCCAGCACATCTGGGAAGAGATTCTATGGTTAGACTTTTCAGAGAAACATGGTTCAATACCAAGTTTAGAACTATTGCAGAATCTTTTTGTCAAAGGTGTTTGTCATGCCAACAAATGAACCCAAACAGAAAATCAGTGGTGGGGACAGGAATAATTGGTCGAGAGGGTGGTCCCTTTACCAGGTTACAAATGGATTTCATTGAAATGCCATTACACAATTGTTTGAAATATGTGCTTGTAATTGTGTGCTTATTTTCAAGATGGGTAGAGGCTTTCCCTACACGACATTGTGATTCAATTACAGTGGCAAAACTAATGCTCAGAGAAATCATCCCAAGGTACGGTTTTCCAGTCACTATTGAGAGTGATGGAGGAAGCCATTTTGATAACAAACTGATGAAGTTAATTTGCGAAGCTTTGAGCATTGAGCAGAAAATACACTGTGCATACAGACCAGAGGCATCAGGAGTAGTAGAACAAATAAATGGAACAATTAAAAACAGAATTGGAAAAATGTGTCTTGAAACAGGTGTAAAGTGGACTGATGCTCTTCTACTTGTTTTGATGTCATTAAGAAGTACACCAGATAAAAAGACAGGTTTGAGTCCTCATGAAATTTTAATGGGAAGAGTTATGAGGCAAGCTTTTGTTCCTGTAGGTAAACTGTTGAGCATAAATGACAGTGCTATTTTGGATTACTGTAAAAGGTTATCTGATATGGTAACTTCTGTGTCTAATCAGGTGGGAACTGAAGCTCAATCAGATGAAAAAGTTTTGACACATGATCTGAGACCTGGCGATTGGGTCAGAACGAAAGTACATCGGAGAAGGAATTGTCTAGCTCCTAGATGGCAGAAACCTAGGCAGATAATTTTGATCACTACTAATGCTGTAAAGTGCAGAGGATTGAAACGTTGGATTCATCCTAGTCATACTATTCCAGTACCAACTCCTGAGAGTTCTGATGTTGAAAGTGATACCACAGATGATTCTGATTCTGAAGCAGAAGGAGAAACAGAAGGTGAAATAATTCCAGATTCTGAAGATCGACAAGAAAGTCGACATCTGGAAACTGTGCCAGTAAATGGAAATTTGACAAGAAAAGACTTAGAAATCATTGAAATAGATTCTGAAGGTGAAGAGAATCTGTTAAAAGGAAAGATAACTGAGGATTCGGTTGTCTCCATTGAAGACAAAGAAGCAGAACAAAAGAAAGTTTCAGACCAGGAGAGTATCGAAAGGCAGAGAACAAACTCTGAAGTAAGGAACAGAAATCCGAAATCTGGGAAGTTGGGGGTAATTGAGGAAGAGGAGGAAGACGAATTACCGAGTACCAGTGATGGAAGACAAAGTGAAGTTCCTGAAGGAGTGAAATTGCCAAATAGAGAAGTTCCTGAGTCAATTGAAATTTCAGACTACGAAACTGAAGAAAGTGACGTGGAAGGTGAAAGTGAAAACAGAAAGAAAAGGACTTGGAAGTCAGAATCAAATAATTCTGAACCAAAGAAGAAGTACGTGAGAAAAGCAGACTACTGGCCAGGTGGAAGATTGAGAGTCAGATTGATCAAGAAGCCAAAAGAACAAGTTGAAGAAATCAGTAGTCAAAAGAGTCCTGGAAAAGAAGTTGGAGTTGGAAGAAAAATTGAAGTGATATCGAGAAAAGGGAAGACAATAATAAGACCAAACCAAAAATACAAGTCTCCTGAGTGGACTTACTTAGTAATTCCACCTGTTATTGACATATATGATAGTAGTGAAGAAGAAAACGAAATCCAAGAAATTAGTGACAATGATTGAAGTACAGAAATATTAAATTGGCAAAAGGCTGAAGAAAATTTGTTAGTTGACACAAGGTTGAAGAAAAACTGTTTAGTTGAAGAAAACTTATGTATGACATAAGGTCGAAGAAATCTTGTCTAGGGTTTTAAAAAAAAAAAAAATATATATATATATATTTTAAAAGGGGGGTGTAAATATAAATTTAGAAATTTAAAATTTATTTTTATTTTTTTGAGGCTAAAATTAACTAAGAATGCCTTATGTTAAGGAGAGCACTTCAAAGTGTTCTGTTTTTAAAAGATGCTGTAAGATGACTCTGGCGTGTCTGCTCATTTTAATTCTGCTCTGGTTGGTTCTAGCTGTGATTATCCCTTTGGAGATGAATACATAAAAGAAAGAAACAGTTGAAAGAAAAGAAAAGAATCTATAAACTCAGAAAAGAAGAAGAAAGAGAGATCGAATTACAGGAGTTACATAGAGAGCGTTATGCTAATTCCAAAGATTATGCAGAAACAGACTTTTAGGTTTACTGATACAAATGAATTTGAATCGATTTCTTAGAAATTTAAATTATCAAAATTTTGAGTGCTGGTGTGGTGATTTGTTAATCACCAGATGAGGGAGTTGATGGAGCGAGATAGAAAACAAAATTTTGTTTAAACTCGTGAAGTCACATTTCCATAACATGAATAATAATATTAATGATTTGTGATATGTCGTGCTAATACAACTTAGATTAAACTTTACACATGGGGGGACTAACATGTGTGCTCATAAACGTGCATAATTGTTGCATCTTTTGTTCGTGCAAAATAATAAAATAATTTATTGTTTTCGTTTTTGTCATTACTAACTGCTGCAAACTTAAAAGAAGCATGTGCTTGTTTTGCTTTTCCTTGTCTGTGTGATGTCATTTCTACTATTCTAGGTGCATATAAGTCTCATGGAGTAACGGAGACTGGTAGATATAAACGCTGCTTTATTTGTTTGCATTGGCTAGGTAACATTTTGATTAATCGGGTGGGTTAATTAATTAGTAAATCTTGGGGTGGATACAGAATCTACATTATTTCTTACATTAATACTTTTCTTGTGTTTGTTTTATATTAGAAAACATAAGTTGTCTGCTTTTGGGCCTTGTCTGCCCGAGCTACAATATGATGAATTTTACTTCTGCAAAAGTGCTGAGACGCCCATTCTGAAATAAATTGTTCGTCAAAAGCTGCGTTCACAAAGCAAAAACTGACGTGCTATCATCATTCTGTCGGACATGGCCAAGGTCGAAAAAGAACATTTTGTCAGTCCTTAACTTGGCATCCGCGGAAGTCATTTGGAAGTCAATGGACGCTGCGAGAATGACTTTATACAAATGTTGCAATCCTAGGAAGCTCCTGGTTGCACTCGGAGGGGACAATAGTCTCTAAGAAAAGTGACTTAATGGAAGTTTTGAAAAGTGGGTGACATGTCACTTGTCACTCTCAACCAATGGGACGTCGAAGATTTCTGAAAACTTTCCTTTGCGTAGTTTAGTTAGCGTAGAAAGGTATAAAAAGTCATGCCCCTAGGGATGGGCTGGCTGCTGCTTTCTGACTTTCCGATGAGGGTGAAGTGCTGACGGACTTTGCGTGGAGCACGTAAGAATCCTCAAAGAACTTTACTTTAATTTCTATCTATTTAGCTCAATTAGGGAATTAGGTTTTAGAAATGCTAGACTTTATATATTTACTTTAAATTTAATTCACTTGCTTAAATTGTATTTTACTCACGTTTCTTTGCAATCATGCTTGCTTTATTGCTAATAAAATTCATTTATAAAACTATCAACTTATATACCATAATTTAGTAAATAAAATCTTACTTTTGACAAACAAGCTGGTCTTGGTTATTCAGGAGTGTAGGTTACTATTAGCTAGATCACGTCGCCAATGGTGGTCGTTTAAATGGTATATGTTTTATTCTAATGATAATATTCTTTCCGCAGATATATAAAAATGTATATAGTTTGTAGATAATGTGCATATAGATTTAATTTGACCACCTGATTCAGTAGGCCCAAAATATGTCAGGTTTATAAATGGGTCCAAATTTTAGTATAGAATTTTGTTTATAGGTTATGAAGTTGGGTAGCGTTGTTTATGATATATTTTCTATAGGCCGCTGGATCAAGCCTACCACAGAAATGCCCTGAGGAAGGTCAAGGTCAAAGCATTAACCTTTGATGTCAGGAATAGATACTCATCTAGTGGTTGATCAGCTTGAGGTCTTCTTGGAACCTCATGCCCAAAATAAGCCGAACTTTCAGAAGAAGCCACTTGACCTAGTGGCTACAGGTGCCGACCAATCTACACAGGGAACCCGTTTCAAATCCCGGTCTCGTGTCAGCATCCTGTGAATTTTGGGAAATATTTCCCTGGTCTGAAAAAAAGCTGTAACATGATTTGTGTCTGCAGTGAAGTTCTATTATGTCCCTGGGCATAGTTTGTGCCATTTATAACTGACAAGAATAAAATGTGGGTTCTACCAGTCACTGATGCTCTAATCTCATCCTCCAAGAATTAAAGTCAAAGCATTAACATTTGATGTCAGGAAATGATTCTCAGCTAGTGGTTGAATTGCACAGTGAAACTGGAAAATCTGTGGCCAGTCCCACCTTTGATGCCTGACCAAATTTTGTGATCCTAGGCAAATACTTTATTTCTCTGAGCCTCCCTCTTTTCATTATTGCATATGAGAGCACAATCAAATATGCGAGCTCTGGATGCTCACTGTGCAAAAAACATTCTTGAGTTTGATTTAATAACCTATGATGTTGATCCATGTCTACTAAGAATCGAGGCCACATACAGGGTGCGCAGGATGACAGACGTGTCTCTTAGCATAATAGCATTATCATCAGGTGGGGGGCAGAAATGCCTTTAAGTGCATGTTTAAAAAATCTCACTCTTTAAAAATACTTCGGAATGCAGAGATGTTATGTGGTGCACTGAGTTGAAACACTTCCATTTGTTACAGAAATACATTTTCCTACATCTTGAAGACAACTTATCATATTCTAACATGATCTTTGTTGCATGAGTTGCTTGCCAGATATTTTCAAGGCTCTGCTAATGCATGGGCTCTTGGAGCCACAGCCGACCCTTGGCCCTGCTCTGGGTCAGCCCTCCCTGTTAATTTGTTGGCTGTCCCACCGCTACACAACTCCATATGCTATTGAAGGATTATTTATTCCTCCTCTCAGGGACAAGAATAGGAGCCAGCTTAGTCTTGCAATAATTGTAGTTAGGTAAGGACATTATTCATCCCTGTATTGGAAGTAGTGAATTGGGACCCACAGCATCAAATTAGCTACTTTCCTGTGTCCCCACTGTGTTCTGGGGGACAAAAAAGGCTCAAGAACAAACAATGTGCCAAGAATTCCTTTCTAACCGTCAGTGTGCATGGCAGCAGCCAGTGTGTCCAGCATTACCAATACAATGCCCATGAGCCCAGCAGTCCCCGTCCAACCAGGGAGGGGTGAGGATGTGGCTTAACGGCTAGAGGGGTCAACCTCAAAGCTGAGGAACCAGGTTCGAGTCTCGGCAGGAACGCTCAACGTCCTGTGATTCTGGGCAAATCACGTAGTTACATGTTCTGGTGTTAACATGGGCTTCTATTGGAATTCTCCAGGGCATATTATCAAGCCCATTATCGCCGTTTTAGCGGCAGGGCGATAATTTTAACGCCGTTCCTTGATAATATGCCCCCAAGTTACCAAATACCTCGATTCTAAACACAGGCCCCACCAATTGAGGGTGTCAAAAACTGAGTTATTTGAAAACACTTTTATTTGTTCTGTTAATAATATGCCTCACAGTCTTCTCGTGCCTAACAAAATCAATGTGTCCTGCAGTCAAGGCTCCTGTCCTGCTGGCTGCACAGAGCACAACCTGTACTTTTCTTTCTGCTACTTTTTTACCCTTGCAAAGGACAAACAACTCTTGCTGTTTCAGCCCTGTATGAGCAGCAAAAGAAGTGTGTATAGGTGTCTTGGAGGGAGCAGCAGCAGCACAGAAAGGATCCTGAGCAAGGTAGCCTCACCAAAATCGGTTTATCCACACTATGTGTGGGAGGGTATGCTCAGACGTGAGTCCCTTGCTCATTGCACCATCAGGATTCAAGCAAGCCGGGCCGAAGAAGGCTGTGATGCCAGAAACCGGTCCCCGGAAGCTTGTTTCCTTACCAGTATAAGAATTGGCTTGGTAGTTTGGTTTGCCCTGTTCCCATCATGCACTGGGACAGGAACAGACTAATTTGCATATAGCCAGGTTCTGAGCTGGGATGGTGCATTGAGCTAAAAAACGGTGATGGATTAAAACCATGATCTCTTGACTTGGTAAGAGTATTCTGCATCATTCAGAAACTCTGTCCATCACCACCCCCCTTTTCCAAAATCGGTTTATCCACACTATGTGTGGGAGGGTATGCTCAGACGTGAGTCCCTTGCTCATTGCACCATCAGGATTCAAGCAAGCCGGGCCGAAGAAGGCTGTGATGCCAGAAACCGGTCCCCGGAAGCTTGTTTCCTTACCAGTATAAGAATTGGCTTGGTAGTTTGGTTTGCCCTGTTCCCATCATGCACTGGGACAGGAACAGACTAATTTGCATATAGCCAGGTTCTGAGCTGGGATGGTGCATTGAGCTAAAAAACGGTGATGGATTAAAACCATGATCTCTTGACTTGGTAAGAGTATTCTGCATCATTCAGAAACTCTGTCCATCACCACCCCCCTTTTCCAAAATCGGTTTATCCACACTATGTGTGGGAGGGTATGCTCAGACGTGAGTCCCTTGCTCATTGCACCATCAGGATTCAAGCAAGCCGGGCCGAAGAAGGCTGTGATGCCAGAAACCGGTCCCCGGAAGCTTGTTTTCTTACCAGTATAAGAATTGGCTTGGTAGTTTGGTTTGCCCTGTTCCCATCATGCACTGGGACAGGAACAGACTAATTTGCATATAGCCAGGTTCTGAGCTGGGATGGTGCATTGAGCTAAAAAACGGTGATGGATTAAAACCATGATCTCTTGACTTGGTAAGAGTATTCTGCATCATTCAGAAACTCTGTCCATCACCACCCCCCTTTTCCAAAATCGGTTTATCCACACTATGTGTGGGAGGGTATGCTCAGATGTGAGTCCCTTGCTCATTGCACCATCAGGATTCAAGCAAGCCGGGCCGAAGAAGGCTGTGATGCCAGAAACCGGTCCCCGGAAGCTTGTTTCCTTACCAGTATAAGAATTGGCTTGGTAGTTTGGTTTGCCCTGTTCCCATCATGCACTGGGACAGGAACAGACTAATTTGCATATAGCCAGGTTCTGAGCTGGGATGGTGCATTGAGCTAAAAAACGGTGATGGATTACAACCATGATCTCTTGACTTGGTAAGAGTATTCTGCATCATTCAGAAACTCTGTCCATCACCACCCCCCTTTTCCAAAATCGGTTTATCCACACTATGTGTGGGAGGGTATGCTCAGACGTGAGTCCCTTGCTCATTGCACCATCAGGATTCAAGCAAGCCGGGCCGAAGAAGGCTGTGATGCCAGAAACCGGTCCCCGGAAGCTTGTTTCCTTACCAGTATAAGAATTGGCTTGGTAGTTTGGTTTGCCCTGTTCCCATCATGCACTGGGACAGGAACAGACTAATTTGCATATAGCCAGGTTCTGAGCTGGGATGGTGCATTGAGCTAAAAAACGGTGATGGATTAAAACCATGATCTCTTGACTTGGTAAGAGTATTCTGCATCATTCAGAAACTCTGTCCATCACCACCCCCCTTTTCCAAAATCGGTTTATCCACACTATGTGTGGGAGGGTATGCTCAGACGTGAGTCCCTTGCTCATTGCACCATCAGGATTCAAGCAAGCCTGGCCGAAGAAGGCTGTGATGCCAGAAACCGGTCCCCGGAAGCTTGTTTCCTTACCAGTATAAGAATTGGCTTGGTAGTTTGGTTTGCCCTGTTCCCATCATGCACTGGGACAGGAACAGACTAATTTGCATATAGCCAGGTTCTGAGCTGGGATGGTGCATTGAGCTAAAAAACGGTGATGGATTAAAACCATGATCTCTTGACTTGGTAAGAGTATTCTGCATCATTCAGAAACTCTGTCCATCACCACCCCCCTTTTCCAAAATTGGTTTATCCACACTATGTGTGGGAGGGTATGCTCAGACGTGAGTCCCTTGCTCATTGCACCATCAGGATTCAAGCAAGCCGTCCCGAAGAAGGCTGTGATGCCAGAAACCGGTCCCCGGAAGCTTGTTTCCTTACCAGTATAAGAATTGGCTTGGTAGTTTGGTTTGCCCTGTTCCCATCATGCACTGGGACAGGAACAGACTAATTTGCATATAGCCAGGTTCTGAGCTGGGATGGTGCATTGAGCTAAAAAACGGTGATGGATTAAAACCATGATCTCTTGACTTGGTAAGAGTATTCTGCATCATTCAGAAACTCTGTCCATCACCACCCCCCTTTTCCAAAATCGGTTTATCCACACTATGTGTGGGAGGGTATGCTCAGACGTGAGTCCCTTGCTCATTGCACCATCAGGATTCAAGCAAGCCGGGCCGAAGAAGGCTGTGATGCCAGAAACCGGTCCCCGGAAGCTTGTTTCCTTACCAGTATAAGAATTGGCTTGGTAGTTTGGTTTGCCCTGTTCCCATCATGCACTGGGACAGGAACAGACTAATTTGCATATAGCCAGGTTCTGAGCTGGGATGGTGCATTGAGCTAAAAAACGGTGATGGATTAAAACCATGATCTCTTGACTTGGTAAGAGTATTCTGCATCATTCAGAAACTCTGTCCATCACCACCCCCCTTTTCCAAAACCAGCCTCACCAGCATGTTCAGCTATTGAGAAGCTAATCCAGCCACACGCGAATAAACAGCTCTGAATGTGTTGATGAAAACCTTGCTGAGGAGCTGTCCTGGGAGTATGTCCGTGGTGTTTATTTCTTCGATTAAGAATGTTTCAAAGTGTTGACATATTTTGAAATCAGTGGACAGAGGCGCATGCCGAGTATGTTCTGCTCTGGATCAAAGAGTTTGATAAAATAGTGGAGCTGAGACTGCGGCACTCTTCCACTTGCTGCAAAGGCTGTGTACTTACCACCATATTGATTCTGGTGAATATACCAGGAGATAGAGCACTTCTCCATCCGCCCAGGTAATATCCAGTCTATGTTTTCAATCACACACTTACTAGCAGCTTTTACATTGATTCTAAATACAGGAGCACACAATTTGGCTGAATGGGAGGCTAGATTTAAAAACCGTGTCTTCCCGTTCCATGTTTCCAACTAGCCCACAACTGGAGTGGCAGTGATTGTGTGGGCTTTTCACAGAGAAATGCCAATGTTTTTTAGGCCTTGCCCAGCTTTAGAATACAAGGCTTATTTCCTGAATATTTAGGTTAAGCAGGAATGCTGAGATGAGATATCAAGTTTCCAAGTTCCAAGGCTAAAATGTGCCCATTAGACCAGTGGTAGGAGGTTGTTACTGGGCAGTATGCGATGCGCGAGAGACAGTGATATTCACCATTGTTTTTTTAAAACTTAAGACTGTTTTATTCCATGTGGGTCCCAGAGTTGTTCATTTTGTAAATTTGTTTCTCAAACGTTGCAATACTGAGCAGTCATGGCTTACTCCAGGAGGTGATAATGGGATTAGAACTCAAATATAATGTGAATAGTAATCTTTCTCGATATACTCAATCTCTGGCTGAGTATTATTTGATTTTTTAATGGTTTGATTTAGAGGAAGGGGGTTACAATTAAACTGCAAAAATGCACTATGCGACTCATAACCCTGCGCCCTCCAATGTGTTCTGAGGTCTCAGTGTGCACGATATGTCTCCACACACGCAAAGTGCCCTTCGAAGTCATAATGGAAAGTTGGTTACCCACGTGACCAAGCAGTCGCAGCCCTTGCAGGTTCAAGCGGCGGGGCCTTGTGGGGGGTATTTCGGCAGACGAAGGCGAGGGAACATTAAATAAATAATTAATTTACCCTCGTCATTGTCCGTCGAAATACCCCCCCACTTGCCCCCACTAGCCCACCTCTCTTACCTGCATGGGCCGCCGCTGAAAGCAAGTTCGCACAGTGCCCCTGCAGCTGTTCCACCTGCCATCCTGATCAGCATCTCGCCTGTCATCTGCCAGCTTGACTGGTTTCTACCCTTTGTAGCTGCCAGTGTGCCCATTCACCCAGCATCCAAATATGAGCAGATCCAGCATCTCCCTTTGAATGACCACGGTTACCGTCATTCCTCTGCCAATTACCAATATGCCTGAAGTTCCCTGGCCAACCAAGACTCTAATACTTGCCCAGCGTCTATTATCATAGGGCGTCTATTATCATAGGGCCCAGAGCCAAGTAGCAAAGTCTGAAAATCTGTGAGTGGCTTCGGCATTGTCTGTGGCGAAGGGTTGATTGAACTGACAGTGCACACCATGCTCGTTTCCAAGCACTGACTTTGTTGCACGGCAGCACACCTTTGTATTGAGAGCACCCCATCCTAACTTGATCTATTGACATTTAACAGAAAATAAGAATTAGAGTTTGAGCAGGTTTCTCTTTTTGGTTTTCTTTGTCTTTGACTATTTTTTTGGTCATTTGTCATCCCATCCTATATTACTGCATTTCATCGACGGTCTGTGGGTGTTTGAAGTCTTTGGGGCATATGTACAAGCCCCTATCACCACAGGAGCACCACTTTTTGTGACATTCCTGCGGCGATAGTGGCTGCACCTTATGGACAAGGCAGCGTTAAACCACTTAATGTGGCTTAACGCTGCCTTTTACATAAGGCACCCTTTCACACTATGCTTAGCATGAATGGGCCATGTAGTGGGTGTTGTGGTGGGCGTTCTACTGCAACACCCATTTTATTTGTCGCTGCCCCCTATGTACAAGGATGGCGTACATAGGAGGCAGAGCCAAAATTAAGACCAGGAAAATCCTGGTCTTAAGATGGCAAAAAGAGGAGAAAGGCATTATTTCTCCTCTTTTTTGCTCTTTCCATGTGTGCTGCCTTGTGCAGCACACATGAAAAAAGCAAAATGCCATGGTTTGTTTATGTACAGCAAGATGTCACTACCTGTACATGAACAAACCTTTAAAAAAAATGCCATTTTGTAACTTTCATGTGTGCTGCACGAAGCAGGACCCATGAAGGTTACAAAATGGCATTTTAGGATTCTTTATTTGCAGGAAGGGGCACAAGCCCCCAAGTCCCACAAGCCTTACCGAATCGGTATTTTACCATCAAATTCAATTTGATGGTAAAATACCGGTTCCGGTGTGCATGCACATGTGTGCATGCACACCTGTGCCATATGACAGGCAGACCTGCCCTTAGGGCATGTATGCCTGCCACATGGCACCCGAACCTGTTTTGGGGGTGCTAGAGGGTGTCAAAGTGACACCCCCTGCACCCTTTTGAAATTCGGTATTTACCGATTCGGTAAATACCGAATCGGTAATGCCCATTCATTCCTATGGGCTTCAAAGCCCATAGGAATGAATGGGCATTACCGGTCGGTATTTACCGAATCGGTAAATACCGAATATTACCGATTCGGTAAATGCACATCTGGATTTACCTACATCTCAGTACTTCTATTTTACCACTTATTAAATACCGAATCGGTATGATTCGGTATTTAAGAGGTGGTAAAATAAAATTACCTACATCTGGCCCTTAGTCTCTTGCTCTTGACTTCATCAAACCCCTATTCAGCAAAAAAAAAAAACGTTTGCACCTGAATCAGCATTATACCAATTGTGCACCCTTTTGCCAATTTTGTAACCGCCCATGTTTGATTGTACCATTTTTTGAAAGTCTGATGCTTATTGTGCAGGCAAATAGTGCAAATTCTGAGTTTGCACATCTTTGAATGGAACAAGTTATTTCTCATTCTGAGGTCTGAAACCTTGAAGGATGAGCAAATTGTGTACCAGATAAGTACTCCGCTAAGGCCCTCATTACGAGTGGCATGTTCTTTGCCGACCCCTGTGCAAACTAATTTCTCTACAGGAGTCGGAATTACAAGTTTGGGGTTAATTACCAGACCCCCTGTGATGTTCCCTTAGGTAAATTTCAGCATGTAAAACCTGTAAAATTTTACTGGGGGGAAATATTCGGTAAATACGAGTATGTGCAGATTTTTGGGCGCAAAGTACCAAAATCTGCACGTTATGCCTCATTTTAAAGGCAAAACTTGTAATAGGAATTAATGATTGCAGTTATTAAATTCCACTCCCTATGGTATCGGATTTGAAAGGTATGATAATTATTAGATCCTGAGTGCCTAGTACTATTAGTCTTTATCTGGTGCTCAATTTCTGGTCATTTGTCACATTCAATTTCTGGTCAGTTGTCACATTCTCTCTTCCGCAAAGCCTTGAAGACCTGGCTTTTTTCACAGATTTCAGTATAAGATTGTCATCTTGTCTGCCTATTAGGTCCGTAATAGCGCATTGACACCCTTGGGCTAAGTTTAGCGCTCTATGAATGCAATATTCATTCATTCATTCATTCAATGTGGGTAACTAGTAACATAAATGCCAACAGACCCGATTCATGCAGGAGACTCCCTATTTCTGAAGCTAAAAATTGCTTTCTTTTAGGTTATTGCCTCGGCTTCAATAGAAGTCTATGAGGGAAAATACATGCCCCAGATTTTTTCGTTTTAAACTTCTTACTTTCCTAGTCTAAAATGTTGCCTTGTGTGCTGGTAATGGGGCTCTGAATGTTTGTTGCAGACATGTGGTTCAGTAAAACCACGAGTCTCTGCCTGCGGGCCACAGCCGAGGACAGGAATGCAAGAGACACTGAGAGGCAGAAATGAATTTAAAAGGAACACCTGAGCCCCACTCAAACAACTAAAGAGATGAGCAGACAGCAGAGCCCCGACCAGCGGAACCCGGAAGTGAAGCGGGAGACGGAGGCATCCCCGTCAGCCCAGCTGCTCGCTTTTATTCAGGGATGGTAACTATATTTCAGGCCTGCTCTTTCCCCCATTAACAGAGAGAGATTGAAAAGCCCGTGAGTGCAGCTGTGACCTACAGATCTGTCCTCCCAAGGCCCCCCAATGAGCTGGGATGTTGGAAGGGCGGCCATGAAGGAGGGGTGGGGGGGATTGAGTAATGACCAATCAATAATGCATTGCCTAGAGGACTGAACTTAACCAAGGCCAGAATCTTGTTACAACAAATTAACCAAATGCTGCAATAAAGAGACCCTTCTGGCCCTGCTGAGTCGAGGCTGTTGTTCTTAGAAGAATGAATTTGTTTTGGGGGTGGGTGGATGATGATGTTAAAAGGGACATAAGAGGAGGGGAGAAGAGAGGTACAACCAGGGGCTAATTTTATTTTATGCTGGGGGTTAAAGTCTGTAATCCATGAATGAAGGAACCTAGGGTTCTGTGATCATTGATAACTCAGCGGCCATTACAAGTAGCAAGGGGTCTTCCTAAAAGCGACTGCAGATAAAGGCTAGAGCGGATGACCTCGAAACTGGGGAACTGCGTTCGAGTCTCAGCAGGGACGCTTAATATCCAGTGATTCTGGGCAAATCACTTAATCTACCCATGCCGAACAAAAATGAAGGTGTCCGGCTGTAACGGTGCTCATGTAAAGCGCTCGGATACCTTCGGGTCGAGTTCACGTTATATAAAACTCCCCCCAAAAAAGGATGAAGAGAAGGTGGTCTGGCTGGAGACCTTGGGAATATGCATTTTGGAGTTAGGGAAGTAGGAGCACACGCCATGCTTAATTCCTGCCTGTGGTTGCTGTGTTGAGAACTGGGTGTTCTTCACAAGCATCAGACTTTGACCATAGTAAGAGAGAAAAGAAGAGAGATATGGAAAGAGTGACTAAGAGAGAAAACAGGGATGAAAAAAGTGCATGCAAGAGTGTGGGAAAGTAAAAGGAAGGACATGGGGGTGGAAGAAAAAGGCATGAGGCATAATCAAAACTAAATGGTCTTGGCACTCAGCAACCCTAGCAGTGGGCGGCGCTGGAGGTAGGTTCCTACGAAAAAGTTAGGGCTCCTGCGATTAAGTTTTTTGTTAAGTGCAGAGCACGAGGCTAAAGTTTACCATAGGATACACTTTGAGAGTATCCACAAGGATCTAGAAATGTGATGTATGAGTTCAAACAAGTACGCAACTCTGTTACAATGACAGTTTGACTCACCCTTTGTGCTGAAAGGGTTTGTTTTTGGCATTCCATATAGAAAGCGTCTACGTTGAGAGTGACATTTCTACATTTAGGATCGCCTTCACAGGTCAGCAGGTGTGTTGTCGGGCAGTTGGCATGGTGGAGGTCCTGGTTTTGCTCCACCATTAGCTCATTGAAATTAGTTGGTGTTTTCCTGCCGAAAACGTTGAGAAATGTCACCAAAGCTGCTTCTAGCCAGACAATGGGATCACTTATGGAAAAAATGGCAGAGGAGATTGCAGGCCCCTTGAGCTATCCAATATCGCGTGCTCCATTTTAGCACCATTGAGGCAGATACAACTTCCCTTCGTCACGTGACATTGTGGCCAGACACTTAGTGATGCTACCATGAATTACTTCAATATTCACATGTTCTGATAGAGCCTTTCTCATCGTCACTGCTGTCTGCGGTGCATTGAAGAATACCAACATTAAAAAACAGGCATAGCCTATTGCACATGAGATCAAGAAGGCATTATGCAATAACATAGCATTGTATAACGTAGCATAACATAACATGAGACAACTCAACAGTTGGTCCTACCCCCAAATGCTCATTGGCTATTTGGCTTCACACACATCTAAAGTGAGGCCTTAGCTGCAGATGCCTGATAATGGACAGATTGCACTTCAAATCATAAAGTACAGGGTAGTTGTGCTGTGTTCTGCCTTTCTCCTGTGATGTATAGTCATGGATGTCATTGGTATTGATTTCTTTGTCCTGGAGTTCCTTACGAACCCCTTAGTCATTATCTGCTTTACGGTTAATTAAGTGTGCCCCCTGCAGGGTGTACAGACTGAGCATCATACCGTAACATGCGCTCTCCCAGGGATAGGTCTGCAGGCGATTACCCAACCATGGTTGACACATGGTTAGATCAATAAGAGCAAGCCACGTGATAAAAAAAAGTGATTTATAAGAGTATGTGCACTTTTTGAGATATTGAAGTGAAAAATGTTAGTTTTAATTTGATATGCCATTCCAAGAAAATTCCCAGTTATGCATAAGAGAGGCGCAATAGCAGATTGAAGCTAACCCTGTATGGAGGCGCTATGAAAGCTGCCACCTTTTATCACTAGCATAAGCGTTGCTAATCACTTACATGCCACATTTCACAGCTGAGTCTTTAAAAAAAGTTTATTCTGCCTTTAGAGAATAGCTCTTCATTTCAGTTTGTTAAAGCATCAGTTGGTTCATAAACATGTCTGTGGAAGAGCAGAAAAGTGTATAGCGCTTTTACAACCAATAAAAATCATCCTAGTCTGTGCAGTATGCAGCTGGAGTCGCTGAAGTTGGAAATCATTCTTAATGCTGCACGTGGTATTTTAATGTTCCTTGCAGTCCAGATTCCACCTTTCTTCCGCCCTTCACTGCTAAGTCTAGTTTTGTCTCACTGTCCACCTCCTTTTAGCTACCTCTATCTCATCCTTTCATCGGACAATAGTTTTCCTGATCACTTCCCCCCAGAATCAGTCCAGAGTCTTCCTTTCTTCCAGACAGTGGTTTCTCTCTCACTGCCATCCTTCAATAACTCTGTATATCACCCCTGGATCTATTTTCTTCCTTCAGTCTCAGCTGCCAGGGCCAACTCAGGGTAAGCTTCTAAAGACCACGCCTTCTGTATCCATGAAAATAAATAAACGTACAGAACTTGTTTTTTTACAAATTGGGTTTGCTGTTAGTTGTGCTGAATACATTGGTCCTCGTTTACGAGGTCCTAGCTGCACTTGCGCACCACTGGAGCATCACTTTCTAAAAATATGCCACACCATATTTACAGTGGCGGCTGCTACACGTTAGCAGCAGTGGAGCGGGGTGGGCGGAAGGGGTGGGGTAAATAGGAATAGGTAAAAAAAATAATCACTTACCCCCAGCCGCCACCTCTCCTGCGTCCTCTTCCTGGCTTCTTGGGGGAGGGAGACTGGAAGCAGGAAGCACCAGGGCTCCCAGGCTCCCTGTAGCCAATCACAATGCTGCAAACCAGCGTTGTGATTGGTTTGAGCGTGGGGACATGGCGCTCAGCCAGGAGCTGGAGTGGTGGGTATGTTCTGCACGCAGGCTATATAATGCATGCAGCCTGCATGGATAGCATGGTATGTGCAAATTACTGTTTTGGGCAGACCGAGAGGGCTGGCCAAGCACTCATGCTCACATAGGGAGTGCAAACCACTCCTCCCCCTGCTCTACAGATAGCCCTGCCCCACAACGACGTTGCAACGGGGAAAATTAAATGATAATAACCTCGGGTTATTATCATATTATTTTTTCTTTTTTTACACTGCAAAAATCAGTGGGGCGATGCTCCTCCGCCTTAGTGGAGGAGCCACCACTGCATCTTTATAATGCCATGCAAAGCCACTTTATGTGGCTTTGTATGGCCTTGTAAATATGTACCTGTTTCCCACAGAACACTGTGTGAAAGGGGCATTCTATGGGTGTTGTAGTGGGTGTTACCACACAACACCCATGGAATCTGAAGCATTCCCAGATTTACGAGGAATCATACACCTGGGAATGCGTCAGATTCCTATGCCTCCACAGGGGAGGTCTCGTTTGTGGCGATTTTTTTGGGCTGAAGGTATAGATGGAAAACTGGTGAGATTTGCAGATTTCACCAGGTTGAAAATGGGATGATAATTAAAAAACAGGGGTCTGATGAGGGTCTGATGAGGTGCATCAGATTTTCACGTGAATAATGTCATCAGTGATGTCATTTGAGATGTCATCAGTGATGTCACTGACCATGTCATGAATGATGTAATATGTGAGGTCATCAGAAGTGCATTGCGGGGGCGCGAGTTATAGTTAGCTTAACTAACGGGTAACAGGGGAATTTCTATAGTTTTGTATGAGTGAAATGACCAACTAACTATAACGTCTCTGAAACCTATGGTTTTTTCAGTGAATTTCAAAGGTTTTTTAAAGGCATAATTTCTAACTACAACATCCCTGAAACCTATGGTTTTTTCAGTGAATATATATATATTTTAGTTTTACAGAGCGAGAACTCGACCCAAAGGTATCAGAGTGTTTTATAAGAGCACCACTTGCATTAGAAACAGACACATTCATTTTATTAGGCACAGGGAGATTAAGTGATTTGCCCAGAATCAAAGGATGTTGAGCATCCCTGCCGATACTCGAACTCGTTTCCCCCACTCCTAGGTCGACTGCGCTAGCCGTTAGGTTACACACTCTTGTTCATCACACTTCCTTACCCGGACTGCAAGTGTTCCAATAGTAAGACAGGTGACCGGAAAGGAGACTGAATGTAACAAAACAACATCTCTGTTGCGAGTGGTGCAGTAAATATTTGCACCAGTGCAAAACATATGTCTATGTTTTATGGTGTAAATCAAAGCTCTTAAAGAAAAGGTTGCAGAGCAGATGAGGAGTACAGTTGTGGGTTGTGCCATTTAAGTGTGCAATAACTTGTTACATATTTACTACCTTCCCTCAGGCTGTCACCAGGAATTAAAGTGCCACATCAAATGTGTTTTATGACAATGAATATTTCGGTTATGTGACTGTGTGCCTTTACCCGTAAAATATGAGTTTGCTATTACGTCTCTCACTGTCACCATTCGTGGATTAGTTTCACGCTGTGCCTTCACTAAAGGCTCTTTCTCGAAAATTCTGATTCTGCACTCAAAGGCCCCATCTTTCCTGTGCCGCTGTCAGAGATGTTTAGCAGCTTAATAAATTCTATTGTAAATACTCTATTATTTCTCGTTTTCTGTGCTCTTTCTTGACTGAAGCACACTCTGTTATGAACAGCATTCAATTAAGGAACAAACTATTCTTCTTACTTCACCATAACAATGTCAAAATCAATTCCTATCTTTGTAACTGTAAAAGCTTTAAATCTGTGTTCAACCCCCAGCCGAGTACATGATAAAGGAGTGGTTGAGGAATAAGCTTCGCTGCCCGTGCCGTCCAGCCTGGGCGCAGGTCTTTGAGAGTGATGCTTGGCATCCATGTTGTTCAGGGCCCAGGTCACCTACTTTTTGGGAAAATACCACTATCAAAAATTTCATCGGAAGTAAATTCCATGTTGTTAATATCGTTTACAAAAATATCATCCCATTGAGTTTTTTTTTTTTTTTTTTTTTTTTAGTTCAAAGAAAATTTTATTAAAATAATTGAATAATTGCAACATAGTATACAAAGAGAAAAACTATAAGAATGTTATGAATAATAACTGAGAGCATTATAGGAGGTAGAGTGAAATAAAATAAGGGGAAGGATAAAAGGGAAAGGGAGGAAGGGGAGGAGAATGATACAGAGAGATAACCATGAGGCTAAAAACTGTAAAATTACAATCATTAAATCTACATAACATTAGAGGCAATGCACTAAAATGCAAATAAATAATCATTAATGAAGAAAAAGGAACAAAAGGTTATTCAAGGAGGTTTTGAAACTTCTTGTTGAACTGGGGATATGTGAACGGAGCGTTGGGCACATGCATCTAGGTAAAGGGTAACGGGGAGCCACATTGCAAGTCTTTTCGGAGCTAGGGAGGTAGGGTAAACAAATGCAGTATCTAGTCTATGGTTATAACATACATTAAACCACCAAGCTTTAAAAGTAATGCCCTTGGAGTCTTTCCAGTTAACAGTAATTTGCTGGAAAGCAACAGCCAACAATAAATCAACAATATGAACATTTGCATCAACATCAATCCAAGAAGAGGAAAGTGAACCAAGGAAAATGTCAGTGATAGAAAAGGGGATGGAGGTATGAAAGATAGAGTTGATTTGGTTCCAGACTTTAGTCCAGAAAGCATGCGTAGAAGGACATGTGAAAAGCATATGGAAGAGTGAGGCATTAGGGTTAGAGCAAGTCCAGCAGAGATCAGAGGTCAGGGGAAAACGTTTGTGGAGGAGAGATGGTGTGTAAAGAAGGCGGTTGTAAAGGAAAAAAAGGGTTTGCGTGAGAGAAGCCGCCCTGGAAGACTTTCGTATTTTAGTCCATATTTTGTCCCACAGGGATGTGGGCCACGAGATATCAAGATCAGATTCCCATTGCTCCTCAATGCTGGATTTGGGCCTAGGCGATGGTGGATCATAAAAGGAATGGTAAATGGAGGATGCTGATGGGTGAGAGCGTAGTTGAGTATGCAGAGAAGAAATGGGAGTGATATGGGATGTAGTCGAAATAGAATTAGAGAGAGAGTCATAGGCAGACATAACTGCAATTTTGAGTATGGCGTATTTATGGACGAAGGAGGCAGGGAGGGAGAAGAGTTGACGAAGAACTGGAAAAGGGGTGAAGGCAGACCCCGTGAAAAGTTGGGAGACCCAGATTAAACCACGTTGCCGCCAAGTTTTCCAATAAATGGGTTTCGATTTGATAAGAATGCTATTGTTATACCATATTGTAGTAGCTAGAAGTTCTTTAATAGAAGAGGGAGGGGTCGGAGTCTTGGCCAAAAGTAGTGTCGCGGTATGTTTATGAATTGGAGTGGACAGAAATTGGGGCTTGCGCGAGAAGGATAAGTACTCAGCAAAGGTAAAGGGAGAAAGAGAAAGACGCTCAAGGTTAGCCCATAGAGGAAGGGGGTCTGCAGGGTCTGTAAGCCAAACGGCTGCCTGTTTCAGAAGGAAAGCTTTATGATAAGCGGGGAAATTAGGGAAATTAACCCCACCCTCCGATTTGGGGAGGCGGAGACGTGATAGGGACATACGTGGTCTCTTACCAGACCATAAAAATACAGAGAGTATGGAATTTATTTTAGTGAAAAATTTGGCAGGAATGGAAATCGGTAAATTAGAAATGGTGTAGAGGATAATTGGTGAGAGCATCATTTTAATAGTGTCGAGACGTCCCCACCAAGAAAGGTATAGGGGATGCCACCTAGAAGTAAGGTCAGATAATTTTTGAGAACATTTAGTAAGGCAGAGTGAAATAGTATCTGGGACAGAAGGAGTAATATACAAACCGAGATATTTGATGTGAGTCGGGCTCCAAGTGAATGTGGATGCAGCAAAATCGGGTTTAAAGGTGAATTTGGTGAGAGGCAGGATTTCGCATTTGTCACTATTGAGCTTATAACCGGAAAGACGGGAATAAGTGTGGACTTCAGCGAGGAAAGCGGGGATGGAAACCGACGGATTCGATAAAAAGAGCAAAATGTCATCTGCATAGGCAGCAAGTTTAATCTGTGATTGAGCAAAAGGGAAGCCATGAATGGTCGGATTTTGACGTATTCTAGATAAGAAAGGTTCCAGGGCTAGGTTAAAAAGAAATGGGGAAAGAGGACAGCCTTGTCTAACTCCCCTACCGAGACGGAAAAATTAAGAAATGAGACCATTGGCACATACCGCTGCTCTAGGATTGGCATAAAGGAGGGAAATAAGGGAGATGAAGTTAGGGCCGAATCCAAACCATTTTAACACGGAAAAAAGGAAGGACCATTCTACTCTATCGAACGCCTTCTCGGCGTCTAGGGCAATAGCAGCTAGGGAACCATTGAAGCGTGAGGATTTAGATAAGACATTGAAAAGGAGCCTGGTGTTGTCGGAGATAAAACGACCCTTAACAAAGCCCGACTGTTCAGGACCAAGGAGATCTGGAAGAAAAGGATCAAGTCTAATGGCCAAAGATTTAGCGTATATTTTATAATCAATGTTGACAAGGGAAATCGGTCTATAATTCTTACAATGTTGATGATCCTTACCTTCCTTCGGTATGATGCATATGTAAGCATCTGAGAAAGTACCTGAGGAGGCATCACCAGTCTTGAAAGAGTTAAGAAGGTGGAAAAGTTTGGGTAAAAGAAGGTTTGCAAAGTGTTGGTAAAATTCGACGGTGAAGCCATCTGGGCCGGGGGCTTTATCCTTTTTAAGTGAGTGAAGTGCAGTGCGGAGTTCGGGAATGGTAAGGGGAACTTCAAGGGAGGTCAAATCAACAGGAAAGGTGGAAGGAGGGTGGATGCTGGATAAGAAAGAGGAAATAGAGTGAGCAGAGGGTTGAGTGCCGGAAGAATAAAGTGCAGAGTAGAAGTGTGAAAATACCTCCAGGATGTCAGCATCTTTATGTTGCAATACCGAATTGATATCAAAAACAGACTCCACATTTAACTTATTTTGTTTGACTTTCAAATAATTAGCGAGAATTTTCCCCGCCTTATTTTTCCCACCATAAAATTTTGAGCTAGATTTCAGTAAGTACAGGGAAGCATCATCAGTGGATTGTTTATTATAATTCATTTTTGCAGTAACGAGAGCTGTCAGAGTCTCCGAAGTATGAGAGGTATAGTAGGAATGCTCTAGGAGTTTAATTTGAGACAGCAGATCGTTAGTGCGCTGACGAGCTATTTTACGTTTTGCCGCCACATGTCTGAGAATAAAATCTCTGGCAGCTGCCTTGAAAGCGTCCCAGACAACGTGAGCAGGCATAGATGGGGTCTCATTAATAACAAAAAATTCATTAGTAAATTCAGTAAAGGAGGTGGTAAATTTGGGATCAGTGAGGAGGGAGTTGTTAAAGCGCCACCTTTTAGGACCACTGGATTTCGGTAAAAAATCAGTGTTGATAAGGACAGGAGCGTGATCAGAAAAAACTATAGGACCTATCTCCGCTTGGGTGAGGGATTGGGAGAGATGGTGGGAAAGAAACACATAATCAATACGGGATTGGGAATGATGAACCGGGGAATAAAATGTAAACTCTTCGTCGGTTGGATGACAAAGTCGCCACGCATCAATTAATTTGTGTTGGGAAATGGCGTGGGCAAAAAGTTTATGTGATTTATTAGGAACAAATGAAGATTTGGAGCGTCTATCCAAAAAGGGGTCTAATGGCAGGTTACAGTCACCTGCAAAAATGAAATTGTCATCCATGCAATCGGTGATACGGGAAGCAAACGCCTTCCAAAAAATAGGATCCCCACCTGTGGGTGCATACACATTAAGCAAGGAGAAGGGGACACCTCTAGAGGATAATTTGACAAATAACCACCTGCCCTCAGGATCAAAGTCAGAGTGTAACACTGAATGAGTAAAAGATTTACGAATTAACAAGACAACACCATTTCTCTTGCCATCACCAGGGGCAGAAAAAACCGTACCCACCCAACCTCTTTGGAGTTTAGCAGCCTCATTATTGGGTAAATGGGTTTCCTGTAAAAAGGCAATGTCAACATTGAATTTAGCTAGGTGAGAAAGTATCTTTTGCCTCTTAATAGGCGAATGCAAACCTTTAACGTTCCAAGAGACAATACGAACTGACATTAAGAAAATAAGAAAAGGGAAAGCACAGAGGAAAGGTGAAGGTAAGCCTCAAAAAATTCAAAAAGGAAAAGAATGAAAAAAGGAATGAAGATAGGAAAGTATACAGAAGAAAATAGGCAGAGAAGTACTAAAAGGGTAAAGCATGAGAGAAAAAACTGCGGTAAGAAAAACATGGGGTAGTACTTACAATAAATGATGGGGGATGGATGTTCAAGAACAGGAAACAGAAGGGAAGGGGTGGAACCGAGAGACGTAAGGAGGGGGGAAAGGCCAACCAACGGAGGACAAGCAGACGGGGTCACGGGACGTCCCATCGGAGAGACACGACGGCACACAATGAGATGATCTGTGAGAAAAAGAAAACATTGAGATTAAAACAAGCAAACGGCTAAATAACAGAAGAAAAACGGTAGTCTAAACAGTCGGAAAACAAGAATAGACCAACACAAACTGAGATCAACAGAGCCATATAGTAACTGGGGAACCTGTGGAAGAAATATCATCACGTTAGAGAAACAACAAAATATCATAAACAGCAAAGAAGACCGGAAATGTTAGCAACAAAGTCATGGCGGGAAGGAAGAAGAAGAAGGGCCAGAAAATTCCATATTAGCCGGACCGCAGGAATTAAGGAAGCTGCGTAGTCGAAGAGGATCTTCAAAAGTCATAGTCTTGTTATTATAAGTAACTTTGAATAAACAGGGATGAAAGAGTCCATACTTGGCGCCAATGGACCGCAGTTCTGGTCTCATGTCGAGAAATTCTTTGCGACGAGATGCAGTAGCTTTGGCGTAATCTTGAGCAATAAACAAGGTGGAGTCCGACCATTTCAAGTGAGGTATTGCTTTAGCCGCAAAAAGCACCTTCAGCAGATCAGTATACTCAAGAAAGTACATGATGACGCCTCTTGGTTTTGTCGCGGGAGAAGCATTGGAAGGTGCTCTACCAAGCCTGTGTGCGCGCTGAATGTTAAGAGAAGTACCTTCAGGAAGATGGAGGAGCTTGGGCAAGAAGGATTTGAAGAAGGCAATGGCGTCATTCCCCTCGCAACCTTCCTTCAGGCCGTAAAGACGCAGGTTATTGCGCCTATTCCTGTTTTCAAGGTCTTCCACCTGCTTCTGGAGAGTGGAAAGTCTCCCATCCATATGTACTGATTTGATAGCGGCTTCCTGGAGAGAAGATACAGCCTTTTCCACGTGAGAGACTCTGGAATCCATTAACGACCAATTGTCAGTTAGAACTTGCAGCTTTGAGTTAGTCTCCTCCATAAATGGACGCAATGCTCGTATTTCCTCAAGAAGGAGTTCCATGGAAATAGCAGTCGGTGATTTTGGGGGCGATGGGGGATTGTGTTTCACCCTCTTAGGAGTGGTTTTCGCTCCAGGCTGGGGGAGGGCGTCCATGTTGAGAGAGGGGTCGCAACTGGAGGTACCTGCAGTGGCTTCTAATTGAGCCAACGCAGTGAATAGCTTTGAGTTTTTAACAAAGTTGCGTTTAGGAGTTTTGCCTGGACCCTCCGCCATGGAAGCGACAGTAAAAGAAATCTCCAGTAATGGGTAGAGCCAATACACTGCGCAAGAAGGAGGAAAACCCAGCAGAGGCAATGACAGGAGGAACTGGGGTGAAGTCCAACCCAAGTGAGGAGCAAATGAGAAGAAGTTGCCGCAGTCCGATCAATATGTGGTAAATAGCATAAGTGGCAATTGGATTAAGCAAAGAAATATGCAAAATGGCCACCAAAGCTGAGGAAAATGTTGAAGTTCGAATAAAAATGAAAAAAAAGATAATTTCGGAAAAAAAGAGAGTCACCTGGCCATGTAGTTAGGAAGCGCCATCATTTCCTGTAATTATGGGATGTCGCCATGGGCTGCGCACTGTATTGCTGGTAACGACGTGTCAGGCGCGCTCCTCGGCAAGCGCCGGCTGAAGCATCAAAATGGCGGCCGCGGCATTGGTGGAGCCGCGACCGAAGAAAAACGGAGCCCGCCTTGCCGGGAAGAGGAGCCGGTGCTCAGCGTGCGGTGGAACAGGCGCCAGAAGGGGTCCGCTGCCATATGTGAGTAAGCATTGCGGTGAAGAGGGGCTGGAACCGCCGAAATCCTCCGATGGAGACGGAGCCTCACCCCGCTGCTGCCATCCGTCACGGGCGCTTAGCCACGCCCCCATCCCATTGAGTTTAAACTTTCTATTACTAACTCCAATGGGACAGTATTTATGCAAACAATATTTAGGACACAATATTTTTGGCACACAATATTTTAATTATAAAAAGCCGGCCTACCACAGAAGGCTACTAATGAGTTCAGTGTCCACTGTATTTGAGCTTTCAACCACCTCTTTGTTTTTTGCTTATTATTTTCCATATTTTTTTTATTTAACTCATTCTTTTTTTCCTGTTAACCAATTATTTCGCATGAATAAGGATAAAAGCACAGCATGTGAGAAACTGCATATAGAATTTTTGAGCAGGTAGTAAAAATAGCTTAGTGCTCAGTTATTAGAACTCCCCCTGCTGAGCAGAGTAGGAACACTATTGTTGTGTACCCCTAATCCTTCCCTTCTAGTGGTCTGGAACTCGGACAGACCCAACCATGAAGGTATAAGCAATGCTCACTGCTGCACTCCTGATAAACTGCCCGAGAAAAGGCTGGTCATATTCTGGGATTGTCTCCTCTCTACTGCTGCTGTGGTAAAGCCAAAAGGTATGACCACACATGCTTGAAGGGAGGTGAACTACATTTGCATGGGCGAGTGTTTTTAACTAAAGACAACAATATGAATTCCCAGTTGTCTTTACAGAGTGATACTGGGGCCAAAATGATGATACCAGGTGCTATCTCCCTGTGATAAATATCTCTACTGTTAACGTAGAATCATTTCTGACCAAAGTATTATAGAAAGTCAATCCATAGATAAAGAAACGTGGCTAAATGAACATACATGGAAAATATAAAATGTTCTACAAAAGAGAAAGCTGTATTTTTTCATCAGATCAGCTAAGACAACATGCTAGGAATTGGCTACATGATTTGAAGGTGCCGGAGCATTCTGGATTTGCTAAGAATATGGCCAGCACTAAATAAATGTTGTTGGAGGTTCAAGTTTATTTGATGACATTAAGAGCTGTATACAATCATATTCAATCTATGCCAAAATTAAGAGTTCATATAGTAAACTAACTGATGTATTGGTGCCTGTTTCACCTGGACATTGACATATGGGGTCAATGGATTTGATTGTAGAGTCACCAAAGAGTCATGGTTTTAATAATTCGAGTAGATGAGAACAATTTGACCAAGATGAGTCATTTTTTACTCCTGTCTGTTTTGTCCATCTCTAATGAGTTAGCACAGTTTTTTTCACAACAGATTATTCAATTGTGTGGTGTTCTACAAGTTCTGATTACTGACAGAGGATCTCAATTTATTTCAAAATTCTGGTCTGTTCTGTGTAAGGAGCTATATATAGAAGTTTGTCTGTCTATTGCTAAACCGTCTTAGACAGCTGGACAGACTGAATCAATGTGTTGAAGATTTTTTGAGACATCAAGCCTTGTCACAGGGGTAGAATTGGAGAAAGGCATTTTGGGTGGTAGAGTTAACGTAACATGGAGCACTCACCTGTTAGAATATAACCTTTTTTATAAGGATGTATGGCCATAATCCCTGCATATGTTCTTTGGTTAAGACCCTGTCTATATCAGTTCCTTCTGTGCATGAACACTTAAATTAATTGGCATTCAGAAACCAGCACAGAAAGCATACCATAGAAAGAGCTAAACATTGCTCTTTTTATGCTGATTGTAAATTTAACACCTTAGAAGATGTGGTTATTCAGAACAATTTGCATTTCAAAAAATCTTGTAAGCTGACACCTAAATTTGTGGGTCCATTTGTGATTGACCAGGTTATGAATCCTGTTACTGTGTAAAGACAATTACCTTAATCTATAAACATCCATACATTTTTTTTTCATGTATATTTGTTAACATCCTTTTCTGCAACAGCCTGTCTTGCTTCACATCTTTTGCTAGTTCACTTGATTTCAGAAAATAAATATGGATACATAAGACTTTGGATGCAAGAATAATAACCAAAAGGTGACAATTGTTCATGGATGGAAGGGGATTGGTCCAGAGGAACCATCATACGAACCTGCTGCTAATCTTTATGCCGCATGTTTGCAGTTATAATTTTCTGCAAACATCTTGAGGAACCAGAGCTTCACCACTGAAACAGCAGCCTTTGGGTGTGGATGGTTGGGCACTATCGGAAATCATGTCAGGAAATATTGTATTGCTTACCGCTTGAGTGCAGGGAGCAATAATCCAAACTTCCTCTCGCTGAGTTGTGTTTGGGGATGCAAAAGCTGTAGTTCCCTGCAGAGTGTTGGTGCTGTTTTGATGCTTCATGTGTAAGGAAAACAAATTACGCAATAGCGTCTCAACAATACACTGCATTTTTCATCAGGCCATGAACTCTTGTGCAGCCGGTAGAGGTGGCAGCCATCTTGAATATCTGGGTTTAACTTCCCTTATGGCCCACGTGTCTTTGCTAAGCAATGATGATGCAATGTTGCTGCAGCCAGGATCTTCCTAGGTGGATTTCTGATTTATTTTTCCCAGAACCACTTGATTTCCTGTGGACTTTCTTTGAGGGATACTGGGGATTCAGAGAAGTATTCCAGAAAGTTTAAACAAAATCAAACTATTTCTAAACATTTATAAGGACTCTTCTAAATCTGTCAGATGTTAACATTTTACTAAGGGTTACCTGTTAACAAACAGAAATGATTCCTAGCCAGTGTTGCTAATGGCATGTACAAGAATCAAGCAGAAACTCTAATTTTTCAGTGAGTGCAAAGTGATGAAGCTTAAGTTTTAAGGAATTACAACTCCCACATCACAGTACAGAGAGTTGATTATTCAGAGTTATTGCCATAATATCATCTATATTCTGCAGATATCCCTGACCAGCAGAAGTGATTAGTCAGCGCACTGGAATTCAGTCTTCATTTTCTATATTATCCCATTATTCTTCTCCCATTTCCGCCACTACCCACATATTCCTGTGTATGTGGTCAGTGGCAGAGGCGGCGGGAGACAGAAGAGTGCTTTGTTCCTGTTGGATTCTGGGCAGTAAGTTAGTAGATCCTGACAGTGCAGTGAGGCCATCCACCCCAACTGACCTAAGAAACAAAGTGTGTCCTTATGGCAATCCTTTCCCAGTAATATCAGTAATAGTTTTAGGTACACTTACAACAGTTTGCTAGAACTAAATTAGTTTAGTTCTAGCAAAGCCTCTAGCAACTAGCACTGCCCTTTGTGGTTTGTAAAGGTATCCTTCACTCTAAAGGCACCCAAACTCCTCAAAGCAGTGGCGGCCAGTTCAGGTAAGCGTGGTGAGGCGGGGCAGGGGGAAAGTAACAGATGATGGAATATGCAAGATAAAATAAATAAAACCACTTACCTTGCCTATTCCGTCATCTGTCACTCCCCCCTCTCCCGCCCCGCCACCCTGCCACCCTAACGTGCTTACCTCCACCAACCATGACTGCCTCAAAGCCCTCAAAATGCAAACATCAATAATATCTATAACAGAGTATGAAGTACAAGTTGCACAAATCAGTACATCACAGCAGTCAAAGTTAGCCCTGAGTGCTCTCCAGTGACCAGGTTTAGAGGTTGCAGCCTTATTTTTCCCACTTCTACCCCAAGTGGGCCAATGGTAAGAAAGGTGACTGAATGTCACAATACAACACCTTTGTTGGTAGTAGTGCGCTAAACACATGCACCAGTGCAAAATATGTATCTATGTGGAAATATGGAAATCTAAACACATAAATAATATGTTGTCAGGGCACATGAGGGGTACAGCTGGGGTGTTTGCTATTTAAGTGTATAATAACTTTTTACATGTTTACCACCTTCCCATAGGCTGTCAACAGGAATAAAAGTGCCACATCAGCAATGTGTTATAACAATGAATATTTCATTTCTGTCCCTGTGTGCTTTTACCCGTGACCTATCAATTCGCCACTTTGCATCTCACCGCCACCATACATGGATTGGCTTCATGCTGTGCCTTCGCTGGAGGTTCTTTCTCTAAGATTCTGATGTCGCGCATCTCTCAATGGCAGCCATCTTTTAACTGCACTGTCAGAGCTGTCTGCCAGGTTATGCAATGCTCTTGTAAATGCTCCTATTGTTCACCCTTTTCTATGCAGTTCTTTGGCTGAAGCGCGCTCTCTCATGAATAGCGTTCAATTCAGGACAAAGGATCCTTCAGACTTCACCATGACAATGTCAAGACCATATTCCTATCTTTGCAAATATGAACGCTTCAAATCTGTGATCATCCCCCACCTGATGCATAAATAAAAGAGAGGCCAAGGCGTAAACGTTGCTGCCTGTGCTATTCATCCGTGGTGCAGGTCTTTGAGAGTGACGCGTGGCCACCATCGGACTAAGCGACTGCGTGGTCTTCTGATTGTATCCCAGAATATATTTATTAAAAATATAGTCAGAAATAGGTATCATGTCCTTAATATAAATTACAAAAATATCGCCCCACTGGATTTAGATTTTCTCTTATTAACTTCATTGTGGAGATATTTTTGCAAATAATTTTTAGGACACAATATTCTGTCAGGTGGTGTTTTGGTTGTGATATTCTGGTACCATGCCGGTCTACCATCAAAGACTAATAGCATATTCATTGGCCACCGTATTTTTGCTTTGAACCACCTCTTTGTGTATCCTAAATTGATTTCCAAATATATTCTTAATTCATTCTCTTTCTAGTAATCAGATTGTTTTGCATGAATAAGTAATAAAGCACAGCAAGAGAAAACCTGCATAATGAATTCCTTCTCTGCCTGAGAAGGTGGTAAAAATTGCCATTAGGCCTGCTTACTGCTGAGATGCTGGGTAGAGGAGGAACACTCTTGTTCTACGCCGAATCCATCCCCCGTGTTAGTGGGACTCAGACATATCCAAACAGTGAGGACTCAGCAATACTCTGTTGCACTTCTGAACCACACCCAAAGTAAAAACTGGTCTTATTCTGTGCATTTTGCTTGATGTCCACTGCCGACGTTGTATCACCAAATGGTATGACCTCGCTTGTCGTTGAAACGAGGTGGAATCCATTAATATAAGGTGCAACTAGGTGAATGGAACCAGTGCCAATGGGACCCCGGCAAAACATTCAGGAGCTTATTTACAAGCCCATTCCGCCGCCTGTATATCACTATTAATATGGGGGGAAAGTGATGGACCAGCGTCACAAGGGGCCTGTAAAGAAACCCAGTGGCGTAGAAAGGGGGGTGCGGTGGGTGCGGGCCGACCCGGGTGTCACCACTGAGGTGGGTGACAAAATGGCAAAAATATGTGTTTTAAACATATATTTTTGCAATTTTGTCAAGCCGGGGGTGACAAGAAATTTTCCGCACCGGGTATCACCTGACCTTGCTACGCCACTGAATAAGCCCCTCTGTTCTTAAATAGAGGAAGGTAGTTACTGTGGCGAAGTATGCATGCTTAATTACGGGCGGTATGCTACTCTCCTTTAAGTAATGAACAGGGCCGGACTGGCTGTAATGGGCATCGGGCATTTCCACAGGAGGCTGGAAGGGTCGGAGCCAAATTGGCTGATTTTGCAGCGGTACTTCAATATCGGCCCCTAGTAACAAAAGCAGCAAGCAAGCATTTCCAGCCTCCCGGGGCCAGGCAGTGCTTTCCCTGGGGCAGATCAATGGACACTGCCCGTGCTGTTTTGGGCTCCCGGTCCAGCTCTGGTAATGAAGACCTAAAAGTATTTAATTAATTTCGTTACATAAACAAATACTGTATATTACGCCCATAGAAACTAGGATTCACTAGTTCTGAGGTCAGGTTGGAAATTCCTTAGCACAAATTTCTTCAAAGACTTCTTTTACATTGTGTGACCCAATTTCATCGAAAAACAGGAGGCCCTTGGGCTACCGGAATAAAATACTTTGAACAGGTTCTCTGCAGATGTACGCTAGTCTAAAAATAGTAGGTATCTCCTCCAAAGTGTTTTCCTGACTATTTTGAGACCAAGTGCAGCCACAATACAAAACTTTTAACCTTTTAAGTTGTGTTAACCCGTGAATGGCACACTTTCTAGTGCATTGGGAAGAGTGTGGTGCAACTGACACCCTCACAAAGATGTGAAAAGGTGGTAGGTGAACGTAACACAACGTCAAAACTGCAGAAGAGATTTATCCCGCCATTTACAGAAAATTCATTTTCAGGATTTCATGATGCAGAGAAATCCTCTGGCTGTAAAATGAATGACAGGTGGTCTTAGAGTTCCGGTTGAATCAGGAAATTGAGGTACCATGTTGCATAGGCAGCATTGCAAGGAGCATAGCTACTGGGAAAATTGAAGAAATGTAAGCATGGTGCTCCATGTACCGTGATAGGGGGGCTACTGAGCTGGCGAGGACTTTTGGTATACCGCTTCTTAAAGTTTACAGGGTCTTGCCACTACTAGGCATCTTATTACGTGAGGCTGGTTTAATGCAAAACCCATCATGGTATAGAATATCTCTTATAAAAACGTTGTTCAGTACTTGTATCAAGAAGATTAATTAGGATCCAGCCTGTCCCCCTTTGACCTTTCCGCGCTCACATATTATTAGGATTGATTTGAGGAAAGTTCTCAATTTTCCTGTCCTAGGTAATTGCTGGTGTTATTTTTCCTGTAGATATGAACACATCAGTTTTGGTCAAATACAGACATTTGTTTTTTTTTAATTGTATAAATTACTGCACTATACAATTAAGAGCACTTGAATGAGCCGGATAAACAGCAAATTTAATGTTTTCAGTTCGAACTCGATAGAGTCAATTTGGTTGCACCGGATGACCCTGGATGGGGCATTCTGAAGCAACATCCTTGCTGAACATGTTGAGGCAGATTTACAAGCCCCTTGCGCCACTTTTGCGTCACTTTTAACATAGGGAAAAGTGACGCAAAAGTGGCGCAAGGGGCTTGTAAATCTGCCCCGTAGTTTTCATTGAATGCCTTTAATTGCATTGTATTGTGATGTACTGCAGCATCTATATACCACTTACTATCCTTATGTGAGGTGCTGAAGTGCTTGCCTACATGAGTAGCATGCTACACAATCTAGAGTGTGTGGTTGGAAGGATGTTGTTTTTTCTTAGCTCCTACGCGGGGAGTGTTCCATGTCATGGGTGATGACCACCGAGATGCGGTTATCGTATTATGGTACTTAGCACATAGCGGTAAGGTGGATGATGACGTGCGAGAGCTAGAGGTGCAGTTGTAGGGTTTTCATCAAGCTTGTAGCTTTGAACAGCTCTGCAGGTCCCTTCATGGTATTTCATATGATACAATGTGCTTATCTGGTTACTACACCTAATGATACCTTCGGAGACCTAAAAAGTGATAAATGGGTATGAACATGCAAGGGAGGTCTCAGGAAGGTGACAAAACATCCTTAGATAATAGTGATAGTTAAAATAATTTCTACAGCATGCAATTACCAAGGTGTTTTAACGCTAAACGTTCCTGCTAAAAGAACAGCCATTAATATAAGCAACAGGTTATGGAGAGGAGGTAGAGAAAAAGCATATTTTTATTAGTTTTCTAAAAGAAGATAAGTTGGACTGAGATCTCAAAACAAGAGGCAAAGAGTTCCACAACTTGAGGACCAGATAAGAAAACCTTCTCCCTCCCCATCTTGTTCTTCTTATTTTGGGGACAACTACACGTTTAGCAGTTTCGGATCTTAACTTACGAAAAGGTACATGCCAAGAAAAGTTTTTTCTGGAAAGATACAGGACCTCCGTCGTGCAAGGCTTTGTAGATAATGAGGAACTTATTCTTACTCAGAGGTGCTTTCCAAGTAGAAAATATTATTATTAGAATCAATACGAATGGGTGTGAATGGTAGAAGAAGCAGATTATATGTTCTCGAACCATGTAACAAAATGCTAAATGTAGTTTGAAGGGTTATACAGAGGCTAGATCCATGACTTTTCATGGCCCACTTGAAGTGCTTCAATCAGGCCACTTCTCATGAAGGCTTTGTCTATAATAATACGCGGATGCCATAAAGATATTGGCATTCTCAGTGGAAGCAGCACATCTATTGGCCACTGGACCCAGGCACAGAACTGAGGGGCATATTACCAACAACTAGCGATGATTATCGCTATGTTGGTTTAGCGGCAATATTAATATCACCGAGCTCCGCCGATTTTTATCGCTTAGGAGCCTTGCTATTATCAAGGTTTATCTCCTAAGCGATAAAAATCGGCCGAAATGCATGAATATCGCTGTAAAGTCAGCGATATTCATGCATTACTGAGCAAATGCTCTAAAGCCATGTTATCCACCTACCATTGGATAACATGGCTAAGAACAGCTGTGGGCAGACGTTAGCTTTTGGAGATAATCGCGCTTAGCGCGATTATTTCCAAAAGTTGGTAATAGGAGATAGAGAGGTTAGCGACTGTTTCCAGTCGCTAACATCTTGGCACGCCCACTTTGCATGTCATTAGTGATAATTATCGCTGACATGCAAAGCGGGCACCTAAATGCCCGCTATCTCGTACTAGCTGTCGCTAACTGGTGTTAGCGACAGCTAGGTAATAGGGCGATACAATTATCCTCGCTTTAGCGGGAAAAATTCCCGCTAAAGTGGCGAAAAGGCCCTTGGTATTATGCCCCTAAATTACAATACATTGGCACCCCGCACAATTTGCAATGAAAAACTCAATGCAGACTCCTGGCTGGCATGAAGCAATGCCGTTTTGTCCATTTAAGTGGCTGTGAAATTGGATGGTTTATCTTGGCTCTGGCATTGTTTGCTCTACAGTTCCAGCTTTGTTTCTCTGGCCCGCGACTCCTGGCCTTACCTGCAAATGCTTCGGACACATACATTCAAGCGTGCTTCTGCCTTCTCCATATTTACAATCAAAATTAACTGTGCATCAGGCTTGCTAGGGTCAGTGGCACATATATGATGGTGACACCTCTAGTCGAGGGCAGACAAGCAAGACTGCATTTCCCTGGTCCCAACGGGCTCCATTGGCAAAGGCGCATGGCCGGATTATCCAACAGAGACGTCATTGTTTTCAGTCCTAGCATATTGGTTGAAGCGGTCTCTTGAATGTATGTGGTCAAGGCGTGGCCACCATAGCAACAGGGCGCTTAGGAGCCACACTCCTTTGTAAATAGACTCAAATTCATAATAATGCTTTAGTTCAGTAATCTGCATTCTTGCCTGGTCCACTTCTCAGTATCCCAATTCTGGTATATCTTCAATTCCTCCAAATAAACACATGTCAAATTAACTAAGTGGTTTCAACTGACTGTGTCTTGAGGCGGGCGTGGGAATTGAATACGTGCTCAGTAGGTCTGCGGCTCACTTCTTCTTTCTTGTGCAAATCAGGGCTAGCCATGGATTTCTGAATGAGGTGCAGCAGACAGGAAGAGAACCTGTCTTTTTGATTGATGGTGTCTTGTGTTTTGTCCACTTTTTCCACATAATAGGGCATGGGGTATCTGGACACTGGCCATCAGCCTTAAGATTGACTACTAGAGATTTGTTTGGCTCAATACTTTGAATTTCAAATTAACTCTAGTTTTTAACTTACACACGCAACAGTGTCGTAAGCTGTGAGCAGATCACTTGCATGCAGCTGCATCTTTTAGGGTAAAACCCAACAATCACACATGATCGCTTTTAATCATCCTAACATGTAGGCAACATTTATTTAGTATCGAAAAAACTGGCGGAATTTAAAACAGCCAGCAAAGGTGATGGCTGAAAAAGAAAGCGAGCATTGGTGTAAGGGGTTAATTTTTAAGCATACTTTTTTAATAAACCTCCTTTTTACAAATTCAGCAGCGCTAGTTAGGGTTTATTTTACCCTCACCGAGGTTTAAAGTGTGCGTTGAAAGCGCGTTATTGTCCACAGTATACTACTACATTGGGTGATGTGCTTACATTCTGCCAGTGGCTGCACGTAGGAGGCAAAATCACTAATTTGTGTGGACTGGGACTTATTTTTCATCATCAAACTATGATGCAGAGCAAGAAAGAATAACGCAGAAAAGGGGGAGGTAAAGAAAGATAGGGAAACAATGACAACAGGAGGAAGAAGGGATCAAAAAGAACATGCAAGAGTTTAATTTTCTCTCATCATTAAGGGGCATATGTACAAGGATTTAACGCCACCAGAACGTCACTTTTTAAGACGTTCTGATAGTGTTAAGTCCATCGCCATATTTACAAGCAGCGTTAAGCCACGGCTTAACTCCGCCTTGTAAATTAAGCCCCCCTTCAGGCTACACATACTGCTTGATGTTACAGTATCGACAGTGGACAGCAAACAAAGGAGCATATTACAAGCCCCTATCACCCCCACAACATCACCTTTAGTGACTTTGCGGTGGGTACAGGGGCTTCGCCTTATTTAGAAGGCAAAGTTAAGTCACTTAAAGTAGCTTAATGCTGCCTTGTAAATAAAGCATCTTTTCATGCTGTACTTAGCATGAAAGGGGCAAGCAATATGTGTTGTGGAGGACGTTCTTCCGCTACACCCATTGATTTTGACACAGCCCCCTATTTACAAGGGTGGCAATAATATGGAGCAGCTCGACATTAAAACAAAAAAACCCCTCATGTTAACATGGAGAATCGAGGAGAAAAGTATAATTTCTCCTTGTTTTTGCAGTTTCTATGTGTGCTGCATGTGCAGCACACATAGTAAGAGCAAATCTCCATGAATGATTGTTCATGTGCAGGAAGGTGTGCCTTCCTGCACCTAAACTATCGTTAAAAAAATGCACAAGGCAGCACACATCGGAGTTACAAATCGCCATTCTGGATTGTTGATGTGCAGGAAGGGACTCCTTCCTGCACATAAAGAATCAGTGCTGCCAATGCAGGAACCCTTGCGCTATGGTGCAAGGGTGAATGCATTGGAGAGAGGCAGCTTAATTTAGCACCAGCTCTAGTGGAAACGCATAGGTGCACCATTTCCTTCTAAATACGGCGCATCCCTGGGTTTTTGAACTGACGGAGCACAGCGTTAGCAATTTTGAAGCTAACCCGCGCTCCGCCAGTTCATTGTACATATGCACCTAAGTTTATTGCTAAAATTCTTTACCAGGCACAAAGATCTGTTTACCATCAGCGTGGGGCTGTTCCCTTCAGGATTGACCAATTAGAATCCATCAACTTTTGATCACATCATAGTTGCTTAGGTAGACACTCTGGGGCATATTTTACTGAGATCTGAGGCAACATATTGCAGCGACCAAATTTGACAAGATACATTGGGTTGAAGGGACAGAAGAAAACAGCAGCATACATAATGTGCCATTGTACAAGGGTGTGTATGTTATGTCTAGCATAGGGTTTGTACTGGATGGGTATTGTTCCTGTACAAAATGCTATGCTTAGACATAGACTAATGCCTTTCCAAGTTTGTATGTGTGCTGAACAGTACAGCCCTCATGCAAAGTTGGAGAATTTTGGAGAAAGGAAGACATTTCTCCATCACTGCACCTTCTTCAGGGAGTCACAACTTTACTTAGGTGCATATCCCTATCTAATAATAATGTTAGTAGACAGGGATTTGTGTTAAAACACCTGGGTAGTTGCATGGGAATGCCCAGGTAACACCCTTGAAATACAAGTTGAGTTGCTAAGTTTTGCGCTGCAAAGTAAATCCTAAATGTATACTTTGAGGATAGTGTGAATTGTGTTCGGTTTCACATGCCATAAAACAAGGATGCATTGCCGGTAATTTCAAAGAAGGCAATAGTGAAAAAGTGGTCATTGAACAAATGATTGGCATGCACTACTTTCATTGTAGTTGTTTTCAGCCTTGACTCAGAGAGAATCCTGATCGTTGACTTAAATTGTGATTGAGACTAAACATTTACCAAGGTCTGAAAGTGCATGGGCATCTGCTGCTCACATTGGCTTACTGTGTTTAGCTGAGTGACTGGTTGGTTTTGGATTGGGGGCCTGGAGAAATAGGAGCACGGGTTTAGGTAACAGCAGGTGTACATTGTAGGATATGCAGACCAAGAGACCCCTGCCTCCTTATATTGATGGATCTCTCAGCTGCCTTCAACACCTCTAATCATCCCACCCTCCTTCATACCAGAAAGTGTCAAATGGAATTCTCTGGTAGCATCCTTCATTGGTTCTGCTCCTACCAATACAGTACATGTTAATAAACATGGGCACTTCTAGGTCCCAGATGTTCCTTGTCACCTGTGGATTCTCCCCGAGTCCCACCTTGGCTTCTGCTTGCTTCTGCTCTACCCCTACATGGTGCCCCTTGGGACTTAATTCACCACTAACAGTGTCAACATTCACCAAAATGCTGATGACGCACAACTCTATTTGAAAGTCTCCTTTGGGCCATACACCCAATGCCTCAACCCTGAATGTCCAGAACCTACCTGAAGTTAAACTTCACAAACAGAATGATTATGATTTCCCAATAACGATAAGCCACAACTAATCCAAACCTGGCTCAATTATATGAACCTAGATGAAATCCAGCCCCTACATTCACCCAATGCGAAACCACTTAGATTCGCTCAGGATACTGACATCATCCTTGAAGAACACATGGGCAAGAAAACAAAAATGGCCGAACACCAGCTGTCTATACTAAAGAAAGCAAAACCATTACTCCCAGGAAACAACTTCAGAACAGCCTGTACCTGGCACTTGCAAACTGGGTGCTACAATCTCACTGATCTATGGCCTCCCAGATTTCACATTTAACATTAGCCATCCCTAAAAGGCATCCTATACACTGCAATATTCCGCATCAAAGGACTAAAGAAATATGACCACAATACGCCCATCCTGTTGGGACTCCACTGCATCTATCATCTTCAAAAACCGTTGTGTTGTCTACAAAAACATCATCCCTGACACCCCCCCGCCTATACCTGACACCCCCGCCTATCTGGCTGATGTCCTATCTGGCACACTTGCAATCAGGAAACCATCAGACTGTAGATGACAAAGCCAAAAAAATAGATAAAACAAAAGACCGCCTCAATTTATACGTCCAGGATCTGGAACAACATTCCCATGTCCATCATCACGTCCACAACATAGATTTAATTTAGGAAAGAGCTGAAGGCACACCTCTTTAACTCCTTCCATGCTGATGACGGCCCCCGACCGTCATGCATCGCGGTGGGCGTGTGCTGATGACGGCTGGGGGCCGTCATGAACCTGCCCACTCTCTAAATCGCCCGCACAGGCGCAGAATCGTGGCCGCGCCCAAGGAGTTAAGGAACACTACATCATGACATCCCAACAGCCGACTTCGGCTCTCAGAACCTAGCTACCCCTCGAATCACTTATTGACTGTATCTTTCCAGCTTACTGCACAGCACTGTGCTGCCTTTCAGGCTGGATTTGTGCAGCACAAATACCACATAGCTACCACACACATACATAAATAATAGAAGCACGGATCATTCCCACTGTGGGACCTGTATCCTGGGATTTATTTCATTTTAATGTTCTCCATAAATCACCACTTCTGCTCACCCAAATCAACATTCAGGATTAATGGCTTGTAGGGTGATCATGCTGTTACAAGTTTTATTGCTTCACTCATTGTTTACTGTGTTTCCTAATAGCTGTAACACTTCATTTAACGCAATGTAATTGTGCTGCTAATTAATAGTTTCCAACTAACAAGGGCTGCTTTCTCCCCTATCTTTTTTAATCCTTTTTATTGGCTGAAGGACGCCGGCTCATAATTGGAATTTAGCATTGCATTTGCATCTTTTAAATGTACTTACATTAATCACATAAAGTAATTTGCAGCAGAAACTGGAATGGGCAGGAAGTGCTTCATACACTGATTCCTATCAATGCCTCTGGGTCCCAGAGTCTCTTCACTTCTGATAGTTCTTTCAATTACCTGCTTTCTTTCTCATTTTGCAACTCCGTTCTTAGTCTGCTTGTCTGCCTTTGTGCTCATCAGGGACGAGCTGGCCTATAGGTCAAGGCTGGGCTTGCTTGCTGGTTTTGTGACTGTTTGTGGTCTGGTGAGCTGGTTTTTATGGGAAACAACCTTTACAATGCAGTCATTACATTGCACTACCTGCACAACGCAGTCATTACAAAGCAACTTCCTTTACATCGCATGCCATTACGACGCAGCCATTACATCGCATGTCACTACAACACGTCATTACAACGCATGTCACTACAATGCATGTCATTACAACACAATATAAGGTAAGTAATAGGGAATAGTAATTTTTACCCCTCCCCTATCCAACGCTTTCCCTACTGTTGCACTCACTGGAGTGGGAATAGTAATTTTTACCCCTACACTATCCAACACTTACCCTACTGTGCCCTAAAAGTAATATGCGTTGTAATGGTATGCATTGTAATGGTATGTGTTGTAAATGAATGCGTTGTGTAAATGTAGTTTCTAAAAATGCATTGTGATGTCATGCGATGTAAAAACGTGTTGTAAAGGATGTTGCGATGTAAAGACTGTAAAGGCATGCGTTGTAAATGTTTGCATTGTATCATCATATATTTGGTTTTTACTATTGATTTCCCTGATACTGCCACAACCATTGTCTGCAGCAAGCACACATAAATGAAGTCTCCTGTACATTGCAAAACGCAGTAACGGTCGGCAGTAGGAGTTACTGCAGGGCGGTGACGTGGGCAGGGGGAGGGGCAGGGTGGGGGGTAGTAAAATGTATGGATTACGGAGTTTTACAGGTAAGTAAACATTTAAATGAATAAAACGAATTTCGTTGCGCGCACTGCATCACATTTGGTGATGCAGTGCGCGCAGCGAAATTCGTTTTATTTATTTAAATGTTTACTTACCTGTACAACTCCTACTGCCCACCGCTACTGGCAAAACGTTTATAAAGCATAGGTTTACAAGTTCAAAACTGCCCCGATTTGCAGAATGCGGGCCACCATCTTAGCTCTCTGATTTGCTAATGATGGAAAATGTTATATTGATGCTCAGGCCCAATTTCTGTCCCAGTTTGATCCTGAGGCTATTGGTCTATTGGTCTATGGATGTCCGTTTGTCGAAGTGTGTCTCTCTCCTATGTATTTCTTATTGACTGCTTGGTTGCTTTCCCATTATCTGACCTCTGCCAGATAGTCTGTTAGTCTATATCACAGTTTCTCTATCTCCCTGATTGTCTTTTTGCCTGCATGCCTTTTAGCTGACTCGACCCCTTCCCTGCCTGTCTGCCTACTTACCTTCTGATCTGTTGGTCTGTTACTGTTTCTAGCGATCTGCCTGTTTTGGACTCTTTTCTGGCATGTCTGTCTATTTACATATGTGCCTGCCTCTCTGTATGGTAGTATGTTGATCAATGCATCGTTTTTTCCGTCTACATTATGGCACGCCTCACTGCTTTACTGTGGCGTGCCTGCTATCCTACGGTCTGTTGATTTCTCACAGGACATATTGATTAATCTGTCTGTATCTCTTCTGGCCTGTCTGCCCACTTGTCTGTCACCCTGCCTATCTAACTGTCTATTTCGCTGCCTGCCTGTTTGTTACCTAGTCCGCTTCAGTGCCTGCCTGCGCATCAGTCTATTGAGGTTTACCACTGAATTTGCCTGTTTTACGCCTGCCAGAAACAGGGGCGGCTGCTACCTACCGAGAGTGGCGGGGCGAGCAAAATGATGGTGGGGGCATACATGCAGAGCAAAATGACATTAAATTCCGACATGTATTCCATTATCGTTTTAAAGTTAAAACGTTAACTTTAAAACGGTAATGTAATGCGTGCCGACGATTTAATACACAGAACAAATAAAATGCACATTCAAAAAAGAAAATGAACTCACCTTGCTGCACGGCCTCGCTCCAGCACATCCTCATTCAGCTGTCTTTTCCTCCTACAAGCGAGCCCCAGCCAACTCCCCCTATCCAATCCTGGTGCTGCTTTCAGGCTATAGACCATCATGAGAAAAGTTCCAGGATTGGATGGAGTGGGCTCTGTCAGCGCTCCTAAGAGCACTGGAGGCCTTTGCTTGCTCTCAACCCAGTTGTCTAAAACACCTGGGTTGAACGGTTTAAAATGCGCATGTCTGGCTGGCCGCCGCAAGATGGCCGGCTATATAGACATGCACATTTTAAACTGACCCAGCCAGCCTGCCACTCCTCCCTGCTGCTGCCACTTAGCAGCAGCCTGCCCCGTCCTGACGCTCAGGTCGGGACTCCGGTTATTGAAAAATAAAATGGTAATAAATCTACTTTATTATCATTTTATTTTTAAATTCTGGGGCATGAGGGGAATTATCCGAGGGTCGACACTCCTCCGCTCAAATGGAAGAGCCGCCCCGGCCATAAATTCACAACTGGATTCCTGACAGCTGTAAATCCATTTATATAAGGACTTCCCTGCCACGAAAGCAGACTTCTCTGCACAAATAAATACCACACAAGAGGGGGGCGGGGGGCGGGGGCTAAAATGTGCGTCACAAGGCACAGTTAATGTGGAGGTTTGTGAATGTCCTTGTATATACAAAAGGTAGGATTTTTACTATAGTCAAGAGCTGGGGTAAATCCCTTTCAAGAATTTGAAGGGAAATGGATCACCCCTACATTTATGGGGGGTTATAGGAAGGGGTTTCTCAATGGGAAAACATACATTCCCCAATAACAAAAAATATGGGCTTTTGCTTAGGGAATACTATTTTCACTGTGTGGAGTTCTTTTCTGTGGAGTAGCCGGGATTAGGAACACAGTGGGACTGTCACTTGCCAATCCATGTATATGCATGGATGCCTGTGAATGGCGCAAGTTTCCAGGCAGAATCCTGTGAATATTTGTAATTTCCAGAAAGCAGTGAATTGACACTTATATGCAGGAGTAAATCTGTGAGTGTAGATTCACTACTTTCTTTGTGAGTGTGGCCCATTGTCTCTTCAATATAAAGATTGACGATCACATAAAGAGAAATCTGGGTGTTAGTCTGCCATAGCCATTATCACTCTGAGTACCAGTACGTTAGGGTGCATAAGACTATCTTTGTTAAGGATTGCATCCATTTGATGCTACTGTAAGTTAAGTTGTTAGACTAGTTTCAGAAATCCATAAAAACAACCCTTGTGCTTTCAATATGTTAAATATGGTTATTAAACATGAGCGAGATTGGGCCCTGGTGGGACTGCCCGGTCACTATCCATTCAGTTCTTTGTGCCGCTTAACTAACTCCAGTTTGCTTACAGGAGACTTTGTACGAAAGATTAACACAGTAGTTTGTATTGAATCCTGCTTGTAGAAGACACAAGTGGCACAGTGAAAGTTACACCAGTGTACACTGGTGGAACTGGGATTGATGGTAGCCATTGGCTACTGATTTCAATTTCTAATTATACAGACCTCAGAGCCAGTGGATCTCCTCCTCGGTGCCTCGGCTTCCCTCCTGCTCTGAGCTGGAGTTAAGCATTAAAAGGACAGCTGAAGTGCTATTCATAGGAGTGATATGATAGATAGATAGATAGATAGATAGATAGATAGATAGATAGATAGATAGATAGGTAGGTAGGTAGATAGATAGATAGATAGATAGATAGATAGATAGATAGATAGATAGATAGATAGATAGATAGATAGATAGATAGATAGATAGATAGATAGATAGATAGATAGATAGATAGATAGATAGATAGATAGATAGATAGATAGATAGATAGATAGATAGATAGGTAGATAGGTAGATAGATAGGTAGATAGATAGATAGATATATCTTTGTGCCTCCTTAGAACGCTGGTCATTCATACATTCAGTCTTGAGTCATGGTGTCTTCCATTGGCGTTGCAAATAGCTGATAATAACTAGAAGCAGAGCTTTCTGGGCCACCCTGGGCAGTTCTGGGTTTGCTCATCACTGAGTTTCCTAGGATTCACAATGTGAAGTTGATGCAGGCCTATTTCTTTTAATATGGTTGACAGGTTTGAACCTTTGCTCACTTATCAGTGGATTCTTTGAAGTGGTCCTGTTCCTTCCTACAGGACATAAGGGGCTGATTCTCAAAGCTTTTTGGAACCCTAAGTTCAACTCAGATGTACAAACAATATTCGCTTGCAATGGGAAAATGAAAACCTTAACTCACAGAACATTTACACTCAAGGAGGGCATTTGTAAACATGAGAATTGTGATTGTTTAATCGAATCACAAATGTAGGGTTATTGGTGGTTTAGAGATATTCCTAGGTAGATCTACCTACAATAGTAGGTAACACATGTACACCTTTGTGGGCGTTCACATACCCTATAAAGGTACTTTTCAACTCTAGAAATACCCTCATTTTTGCTCTTTTCAATGGCAGGAGAATGTTTTTCCCGAGAACAAACAAAAAATTAGCTTAAATGTGTAAATGGCCCTTTGTTTCAAATTTTCACCTGGAGACATTTAAACTAAGAGGGAATCCTACACTTATGTAAAGGTTACTCACGTGAGGACTCCAGGAAATCTTACTGGTGTAGTTTTAATCTAAAATGTTACCGGACTACCTTTAGAAACAAGACACTTGATGGACAACACCTTCCAACCTTCTGACTCCATAAGAAGGCTTAATCTCCTATGTACAATTGACAAATAAATTAGGTTAAATTCCACGGTAAAAAAGGCACATAGTTTTGATTTTTAGAAGTCTGTTAAATTTACAAATGTGCTTGTAGAGGGGTGAGTGGAGGTTAAAAATAAAAAAGAATGTCTATGATTTTCAATTCTACACTATAGAAGAAAAATAGAAAGCACTTTTGGTAATTTAATTTACAATGGACATGGTTAAATGTAATGTACACAATTCTCTCCTCTTCGTAGAAAATATAAGTATGATGACACGCCGTTAATCAGAGGGTAGAAACCAAGCGATCAATCATTCATGCACCAGTCCAGTTGATGCAGCTTCTTATGCATTTGATGGTTCCCGCCACTGCAGATGCAGGGATCACTAGACTTTCCTCTGACTCAGAGCCTCAAACATTGGTTTTAAGATAGCTCGTTGTGTTGAGCCCCACCTGCAGATAGTAGGTTAAGTTAGTGGATTGAGAAACCACTGTAAAGAGCTGTGCTTAACCTGAAGGCCGCGGTTTCAACTTCTAGCATTACAAATTCACCCTTTTTATGCTTCTTAGATTCATAAACAAAGACTCAATTAACTGTTTGAGTTGGGTAATCGTAACTTCTGATAGTTAATAGTACCTAATTGGCTATTTTTTATCATTATGGCTCGTGAGCTTCTCTGGAGTCCAACTCTTTGATATGACCTTGTACTAAACTAGACGTATACGGGAGAAAAAGCAAGAATGGGGGAAGTCGACAGATGAAGGAATAGGTATAATTAAATAAATAAATAACGCCTATTCTGTCAGCTCGCCCCCTCCCCCCCCCCCCGCACCGTGCCGTGCCCCAGCACGCTTACATGTGTCGGCCACCGCTGCTCTTATAGAGGACTCCGACACGTGCCGGGATCGGTCCTCCTGGCAATGGAAAGCGACTACGTCAGACTACTGCCACAGACAGCCCTTGAAGCAAATGGGACTGATTCACAATTTTTTTTCCTGTTGATCTGTTTTAAAGTATTCTTAAAATTAACTTCAGCCATTTTTTTTTTATAAAAGCTAATCTTTTCAATTTTAATGACACCATTTGTGTGGTTAGATGATTTTCCCCAATTGTTTTCCTTGTGCTATTTAAATTTTCAAACTTAAAAAAATGGTACCAGCAAAATTTTGGAGTGAAGCCTTCCGTTGCACCGCTGTGCTGTTTATTCCCCGATACACTGTAGAGCAAAGAGGAAACCAACAACCACCACATATGAAGCCCTATTCATCCTTCATATGCTTGTGGTGCTGCACCCAGATCCTACAAGTTAGAATGTAGAAGAAAGTCATCAGCAAAGAAGCACAGTCAGAAGCAGCAGTGGTGGTGGGGGTGGGGGGGGTTAAAAAAAGGAAAAAAAGAAAAAAATCTCTTACCTTATGGCCTCTGTCCTCTTTGGTCGACATAGGAAACAGGAAGCATACAGGCTCCCAGACTCCTCTAGCCAATCACGAAGCTGCTGTCACTAGCATGACAGTGGCATAGTGATCGGTCTGAGCACTGTGGTTCGACTGTCCGACAAGGAGTGAGAGGCTGTGCATTTTCTCCACCTAGGATATGTAATACAGCCAGGTGGAAAACATGCTAAGTGTGTATGTCTGTTTGGCCGGACCAAGATAGCTGGCCAAAGCATCATGCGCACTTATAAAGTGCCCACAACCCAGTGTGGGCAGCCTGGCCCGCCCTCTACCTACAGAGCCTGTAGTGAAAAATAAAATGATAATAACATAATGTTAGAAGAAGAAGAGATATGCAGTTCCTATTTGCAAGGGACGGGGAGGAGCCAGGCTTGAGTGGTCTACACTCACACAGGGAACGGAGGTTCCACCTGTTGGAATTTAGGGCCCTCACACACCCCGCTGGGTGATATGCTTCATCATAGGGTGTGCTCCTCGTCAGGTCGGTGCTGCAATACCTGACGGGTTCCCTATAAGGAGCTGTTTGGCAGAGAACTTTTATTCCAAATTGCTGGTAGGTGCTGTGGGGGTAAGGGGCCAGATCAGATGAGGAAAGTGTCAGAGAGTGAGTAGTAGGGAAGTTTAAAACAGGATAGGAAGTTTCACCGAAGAATATTTTAATCAATAGGCCTTCCAACCTGGTTAAAAAAGAGGAAAGTGCACACCAGAGGTACTGGCTCAGGTTTGGCACTATAATATGTGGTCAACATGTTTCTCACCTGATGGTCAAATGATCTAGTGGCGATTTGTCAGGACTTAATAAAAACAGTTCTATCTACACAGGAATGGTTGTCTGGTGATATTTGCCTGGATAAACCAACGTAAACAATACTCTAAATATAGTACCTGTTGAAGTGTGACTAACCCTAATCGGGACTGTAGTCTACAGCATCAATTCCTGGCAGAAAAGACACGTGGAAATCCCCTGTGTTGGTTTCAGAGATCGCAACACATCTGCTGAGCTACCCAGTACTTTAGCGCCCCACACGGCACATCCAGTGCCCCTTCCGCCTCCTCTGCCCTGTTATTAAACTGCCCCTCCCCCATGGCTTTGGAGCCCACCCCCGCGCCCTGTTATCCTGTTGCCGCACTCAGGTGTCTTCATTTCTTTCCCCTGCTATCTCATTACTCCAATCCCTCATGTCTTGAATTGTCCAGGGCTCACTCTCTGTGTTTCCAGAGTTCACCTCCCTATGCCTCCAGTTCCATCTGCCACTGGCCCCTGTTACTCCAGTACTCCAGGTCGCTAGTTGCTCCAGGGCTCACTATCTGTGTTTCCAGAGCTCACCTCTCCATGTCTCCAGTTTCCATCTGCCACTGGAACCTTGTACTCCAGTGCCCTCTCCCCATGTCTCCAGTTCCCGTCTGCCACTGGCCCCTGTTAATCCAGTACCCCATTTTACTAGTTGCCCCAGGGCTCACTCTCTGTGTTTCCAGAGTCATCTCTCCATGTCTCCAGTTCCCGTCTGCCACTGGCCCCTTTTAATCCAGTGCCCCATTTTACTAGTGGCCCCAAGGCTCACTCTCTGTGTTTCCAGAGTCACCTCTCCATGTCTCCAGTTCCCATCTGCCACTGGCCCCTGTTAATCCAGTGTCCCTCTCCCCATGTCTCCAGTTCCCGTCTGCCACTGGCCCCCGGTTAATCCAGTACCCCATGTCTCTAGTTGCCCCAGGACTCACGCTCTGTGTTTCCTCCAGAGTTCACCTCTCCATGTTGCCGGTTCCCATCTGATACTGGAACCCTGTTACTCCAGTGCCCCTCTGCCCATGTGTCCAGGTCCCATCTGACACTGGTCCCTGTTAATCCATTACCCCATGTTACTAGTTGCCCCAGGGCTCACTCTCTGTGTTTCCAGAGTCACCTCTCCATGTCTCCAGTTCCCATCTGCCACTGGCCCCTTGTACTCATGTCTCCAGTTCCTATCTGCCACTGGACCTGTGTGCTCCAGTGCCTCCCTACCCATGTCTCCAGTTCCTGTATACCGCTGGCCCCTTGTACTCCAGTACCCCATATCTCTAGCCTCAAAAGGAGCACAGGGTTAGCCTGCTCCAACCAATCCTGGCACTTCTCCTGTGCAGAAACCAGCATGAGAGCAGCTCCAGGATTGGTTAGGTTCACGTTGGCGGTAGGAAGTCAACCACTTCCCTCCCTTTGGAACTGGATGGCTCAGCTGCACGGCCGCTTTTGGAACACAGTTTACTTGCAATTTTGGACTCCCTGAAGATAACTATTGCGCGCTTAGTCTGCTGCAGTACACAGAGTGAGTCTGACCTCAGGGTACAGTTTGGAGTTCCACTTTTGTCGCTCAATTATTGAACCTCCAGAGTCAACACACCCTCCTGATCTTGACAGCAGACGGCAGCATCTGCAAGTTTTTTGGCATCGTGCCAGGTCGCGCCACTACATCCTATGATTCTGAGGCCACATTTTGACTGCACGTTTGGTGTTTTTTCACTTAGGAAAAGTCAATGGATCAGGTTATCAATTTTTAATGAAGAAACACTTGCATGTGTGATCTCTTTCCCACACCCCATGCTTAAATGTTATTTTCTACTTCTCCACATTTATGCCAAACCACAGATTTAAACATTGGGGTGTAGTTTGTTTTTACATGTATATCATTTGACTAAAATATTCACCTAAAAATGTCTTTAGCATTGGAAAATGAAACTCAGTGTGCTGTGTTTTTACATTGAAAATTAGTGACTAAAGTGTGAGAGCAATATATTCAAAATGCACTGGTGATAATTTAATTGAGCTGTAAATAAACACATGTTATTCAACAAGGAGCTTAAGGGGTTCTATGCGGATCAGGTCAAATCCCCCACTCAATGATACAAAACACAATACGACCTGACCCTACTGCAAGAACAGATTCACTTGGACTTCATGTGTCTCTATAGCTCCCACAACTTTGTGTGCTACGTGGGCAATTACTTGTATACTTTCTCCCACTATGAATCCCTGTTCAATTCATTGTTATGTTCCCCTCATAAACACCCCAAAGTGCGGTGCAACACAAATTCTACTAAAATGAAATTATGTGAAAAAATGTGTGCAAAGGTATGGAGTGCCTCACGGAAATAAACAAACCCGAAAACGTGTTTGTTATGTTATGTTATGTTAATTTCAATTTATATAGCGCCAAATCACCGACAGGTCTCTTAGCGCTTGCTTTGGGAACCCGTCCTGGCTTTCCCTGCGAGATAACCCCTACTGGGCATCCCCAAGGTGAAGACCAGGCATCCCATCGCGGTGAGGCCGTAGTGGAGATTAAGCAAGCTATTGCCCAGAGTTGCAGAGTGTGAACCCATGATTTGAGTAGGCACGAGGCAAGAATTATCGAGTCCGTGGACAGTTTGAGCTCAAGACCCTGCCGCGTCAGGAATTGAACCCTGGTCCCGGGTCTGACCTCTGCATCAGGGTCTGCCTCCTCTAACCAGTGAGCCACACTTCTCCACTGTTATGCCGGTTGTCCTGTTCTCAAGCTGTAAAAAACAAAGGGGCTAATTTACAAGCCCCTTGCCTCACCCGTACGTCACTTTTCCTATGTTAGCAAGTGTCTTGTAAATAAGCCCCAGAGTATGCCTGAATCGATGAAGAGCCGAAGCCTCACCTCTTTTAAATGTCACCAGCCGCCACTGGTTAACATATAAATTGCATTTAAAATAAAACTGACATTCTACACCGCAAGGTAATTGCCACCTCAAACACAGTTAGAAATGTAAACCATTTTTTTTACAAGGAACTGTAAAGATAGCTGCCGCTCGGCCTGAAGCAAGGCACAGGATTCATAATTGCGCTCAGAGAGGCTGTGTCCATCCGCAGGGGAACTCCTTTGATGTAACGGCAGCAAGAGGCTCACATCCCCTGCCTTCATAAGCTCATAAATTGGCTCGCTCGCTTCATTAATTTCCTGGGGTTTAAATACTCGGTATCTGAATGTCGCTCTGCCATGAAATCTGCTCGGAAAATATCACTCGCGAGCATAACCAATTTCAGTGAAGGTTGATGCTCAGTCATGCGAAGTCAACTTTAATTGAATGCCCTGCCCAGCGCGCGACAGGAATGTCCCGCGTCAATGTGTCAAATGATCAGTTTAGCTGGCAAAAGGCGAGCCGAGTCAAACATTGGTAGCGCTGGGGCAAGGGGCGATATTATCAAGAAAGGGTGATACATTATCGCCGCTTTTATCGGCAGGAAACTGCCGCAAAAGTGGCGATAATGGGCTTGATAATATGGCCTGTGAATACCCATAGCAGCCCAGGTTAACACCAGAACCTGGGCTGCTATGGGTATTCACAAGGGCATATTATCAAGCCCATTATCGCCACTTTTGCGGCAGTTTCCTGCCAATAAAAGCGGCGATAATGTATCACCCTTTCTTGATAATATGGCCCAAGATTTTTTAAACAAAATGTGAACTTTTATATATGTATTTTACGCTTTTATATAACACTGCTTCATCACAACAGCAATGGTACACTTCACATAGAACACACGGTCTAATATACAACACCCTTTTGTGGTCACAACCTGCGAGTTACAAAAGCCCTTTTATAATTCATATATAATTCATATAAGTCTTTCTGATTATTTGTGACTCTCTCTGAGTTGTAGTGATAACGGATTTGCAAAAGGGGAATCAGGGACAGCTTCATTTTCAGGAAACATGTTCATGACGGAACCACTCCATCACGAGCCACGGGCGCGCTGTGCTTGTGATGGAGTGCTTCCGTCACGGACCGCCCGCTCAATAGAACGCGCTGCGCAGACGCAAAACTGATTCCGGGCAGGCGCGGCGGCCGGGCCGTGACGGAACCACTCCGTCACCAGCACAGCGCGACTGTGGCTGGTGACGGAGTGGTTTCGTCACCAGCACGCAAGGTGTTAAAAGGAGAATCTTCTATTTAATAGACATTTTTGAAAATGTTTCCTGTTTGGGAATACAGATTCTCTGGTATTCCTTGTAGGTCTCCAACCCATTATGTTCCGTTAAATAGGAAGCTGTCTGAATATTATTTATTTGCTAGGTTGAGTTGGGACCCCCTGGGAATGAATAATTAGGACCAGATGTACAAAGCCATTTGTGACTGGTAAAATGCTTTTTGGAATGTACCAACCCTATTTTGTGAGTCGGCAACCTATTGCTGACTCGCAAAATAGGGTTTGCAAGTCGCTATTAGGAAGGGGCTTGTTCAGGGCGTCCCTTCCTAATAGCGAGTCATACTGGTAAGTAGGAATGTTTTACGACTGGTAATGTGGTCGCAAAACATTCACAGTTGCCACCTACTTCAAGTTGGTGGTAACCCGTTTGCAAACGGGAAGGGGTCCCCAGAGGACTCCTTCTCCTTTGTGAATGTGGCCGTCAACATTTTCTACCACTGCCTACTCTTAAAAAATGAAAAGGTAGCTTTTCATTTAAATTTTTGAAATGTAACTCGTTTTCCATAAAGGGAAATGGGCTGCACTTTAACAAAAAAACATTGTTGTATTTGGAAAGTAGTTACAGACATGGTCGTCTGCTGTCCCCCGCAGGTCACCATCCCTGTGAGGGCAGGCCATTCCCAATGGGTCACAAAGCGAGACCTACCTCATGAATATTAATGAGCTAGGTCTATTTGCGACCCACCGGGAATCGCAAAAGGTGTCTAAGACACATTTGTACATGAGTGTTTGCGAATTCCTAATTGCGAATCGCAAACATTTGCCATTAGGAAATAGCAAACTGACTTTTTTGTACATCTGACCCTTAGTGATGAGAACAGCTAATAAGTAGGCCATGTCTCAAATTGCACAGCAATTCGGAAACTAGTGCGTGTTCAATTTGCACATGCTGGTTTGCGAATGGATGGTCACACCCCAACTTCCATAGTCTCACATTGAGGAAGAACATTGTGCTGAAACATGGCATCCTATTACAACAGAACGAGTAAGTAAAATAAAGATTATGCAACATTATAAGTTAGGGAGCTTAGTTAGTTAGTGATGAGGTGGGTATTTAGAATACTTCTGGGAGAACACATAAAGTGAGTTTTTAAATATTTCCTTGAGGTAAAGAGAGAGGCTGAGTTCTTAAATCATGAGGGAGAGAGTTCCTAAATGATGTAGCTGCCAGTGTTTTGTGCTTGGGAGGATATGAAGTTTGAAACTTCTTTGTAAATTGAGTCCTCTCCTCTAAGTGTTCTTTGACCCCCTGGGAGAATGAAGAAATTGTTAACCCCTCCACTGCGCTGCCGATTTTGCAGAAGTGCGGCACTTCCGCAAAACGGGCGGGGCCGTGTCGGTAATTGGCCGACGGCAGCACCAGCGAGGTAGCGTTGCCGTCGGCCAATGGCCGACGGCAGCATGGAAGGGGTTAAATAGCAAAGTGAACATTCAATATTGAATTTAGTTCTGGCTTTTAGTCTGAAACCACGTGAATCTCTCCACTGTAGACTCTTGGTCCATTGGGATTTCAGAGACTCAGATCAGTGTTTCACGTCACTGAGACGAAACTCGCAAGGTCATAGCCAGAGTTTTCAAATGAGTTTACAGAGACATTATTACCACAATGCTCGCCCACATGATCCAAGCCAGTGGTATGTTATTTCAAAGGATTAACTTTAAAAAATTTGTACTTTTTGCTTACTGGCAGCCTCACCAGTTTCTCATTTCTGATTCTGTCAATATATCCCCTCTATTCTCACTCAAAATGCCTCTCTTTCTTCATTTTCAATATCTTCTTCTAAGGCTATATGCCTATTCTGGTTATTCCTCCCTTCTCGATCTTCCAAAACAGTTGAACATTTTGAATCTGACTTTCCTGGAAACAGAGTGCTAATTGGTTCATCTTGTGCCAATTCATTTACTTCATATGGTAAATTTTAACTCTTAAGATATTTACCATGCCACAGTGCCTGCCCAAGTCTCTTATCTTCCTAGTCTTCTCCACTTTTGTGTATTTTTCCACCTCTGCACAAGATCCCCATTTCTCATTCTCTCCTCCATATTGTTTTCAATGCCTCTGCTCCTCCACTCACTCTTCCTACAGCTGCTGCCTGCTGTCTACTTACAGCATGTATGCATATGTCCCTTCTTTGTACTCACCATACATCTCCTCACTTCACTCGTATTCACCTGTCTGACAACATGTCCAAAATCACAATTTCATGACCCGTACGGATCGCTGCTAGACACTGGCTCCACGGCACTCTGTTTCGCAAGTGACATCACTTGCCCTTTTATGGCTGAGGGTATCAAAGGAAGGGACATCACATGGTTTCTGGCCTGAAAGACCGAAGACAAAGTGGCATTTGAGGATCTAACTTTGAAGAATGCTTATAAAATGGAATCACCCACCCCTACAAAACCTATCGTCAAACCAAAATAGCTTCAACCCCTTCCAGGCGCAGTTAACAGAACAGCATCACCTTTCAAACGGAATTACCTGAGGACCAACCTCAAGTACTCTTGAATCCTCAATGCCTCACTGTCCTCCGTTACTGTGCCATATCATGCATGGACATCAGTTTGTCGTTGATTATGTGGGAGGTGCTTGGTGCGTAGAGGTGCCTTTATCTTCAGCAGTCCATTACTGCCCTGCTAAGTTTGCAAAATATGAACTCCAGTACATACATTCGCACCTCTCTGCTCCTGCCAGTACTAGAGACTCAGGCGATGGTTCATCAGAAGGATCCAGTACATACATACGCACCTCTCTGCTCCTGCCAGTACTAGAGACTCAGGCGATGGTTCATCAGAAGGATCCAGTACATACATACGCACCTCTCTGCTCCTGCCAGTACTAGAGGCTCGGGCGATGGCTCATCAGAAGGATGGGCATCTCGGGAGCGCAAGGTTTGATCCCTATATGATCTAATACAACCTAAGCAGGTTTAGCTGAAACTGATGGCCTTTTCCTTCAGTTTTTGACATCAGAAAGAATTCAGGTAGTCGTAAACCATCTCCTCCTGCGATTTATCTGTCATCTTTCAAGCTGCCCTTCTTTAATGTATTGATTGAGAATGGGTTTGTAATGCATCCCCATACACCAGTTTGCCACTCTGGTATATATCACAGTTGCAGCTTCCTCATTCGTCTTCGTTTGCTCGCGAACTTGGATTTTGTGCCCTTCTTGTTGGAATGACAAGACATTCATCAAACAGATAAGTTCAGTTGTTGCACATTCCAATTACGTCAGAAGCCTGCTGGTATTCTAAGCACTGGCTCTCCCGAGTATGTCCAGAAGGGGGCCCTACTTGCACTTTGCAGGGAGGCCCCCTCAAGTTTCGTTACGCCATTGGCTCTATACAAAACTGCACAAAACACATAGGCAACACAAACTATATCGAACAGTGAGCGGGAATTCAGAGACACTGCCAAAGAAGAAAGACTGCATAGTGCAAGAAAATACAAAATCCTCGCCCATACCTAACACTTTACTCAGCAGATTGCTGAATTTTCAGTTATCATTTGATTTGTAAATGTGTTTACTTGCGAAGCTCGTAGACTGCACAAGCCCTCTTAGTGAACACTGGCATACTGTGGAATTGAGTGTTTTCACCACAAAATAACCGTGCAAACAGCCTGTCACCCTCCTTCCCAAGCACCAGTCGAACCTATTGAAGTAATTTACATTTTCCTTATTTTATGAAGAGTATCAACTGTCTGTGGAGAAGACCTTTTGCTTACAAAAACATGATATGTATAGGTTTTGTATTCCTGCTGCGTTCTATAATATGCAATCTAAAGTCCACTTATTTTGCCACTGCTTGGAATCTAGTTGACGACCAGACCAGAAAAAATGCATTATTTAATAAACAGTTTTAAAAAGATAAAGTAATAAATTAAAAACTGGAGGGGGCACTTGCAAAAGGCTTATTTTCTAGAGAAGTTTCTACATGTATATGTTGGCACGAGAAAATTTGCATAAACGTTGTCAGGAAAGTTAGAAAAAGATGACTACAATAGAATAGGACATGGATTATTTGAAAAACAGAGGAAAGAAGTGAACATTGTAGGTAAAAAATAAGACAGGGCAATAGTAAAAAACAGGTCTCAGATGAGCAGTGTGTATATAGCTGATGACAAAATATATCAGTAAAACGATAGGGCGGCTGGGAGAGAGAATCAAATTCTCTGGAGAACAGAATTGAATTTCAAAGCAACAGGAAAGATATTTGTTACCGCATTTATCTCTAATGCATTGACAATGCATCAACTCCCTATTCATTACATTAAATCAACCATGACATCATCCTCTTTATGTTGACCGTCATCATTACATCGACGGTCTCAACAATATTCCTGTCCCTAAAGTTAAAACTAACCGTAATGCGCATTCTAAACCAAAGGAGAATCCTAACCCCTATTATAACCCTAAATCTAACTCTAACCCAAAGAGTGAACCTAATGCCAAGACATGAAAATAGTACATTAAGTTAAAAAAAGGTTCCCAAAATTCATCAAAATGCTATGTTCAACTGTTTTAATTAAATTCTATCTTTCTAGTGCAGTGAGCCTGGGTACTAGTCCCAAGTTATCCTATTGACCCCCTATCACTTTTAGTCCACTTTAATGGTACAGTCACTATAGAGAAATTTAAGCTTGCACTTACATGCCTACACGGATGTATGTCATCACAACGCATGCTTTTACTACGCATGCCTTTACAACGCAGGTTTTACAACGCAAGTTGCTACAACGACTTGCTTTGGGGGGCGCTGGATAGTGGAATAGTTTAATTTACTATTCCAACTCCAGTCCCCGTGGTTAGTAGGGAAGGTTTTGGATAGTAAATTAAACTATTCCCTATCCTACAGTGCCCTCCAGCGCAAGTCGTAATGATTTGCGTTGTAAATCCTGCGTTGTAATGGTAGTGCGTCGTAAAAGTTGTGTTGTGATGGATGTTTCCCATCTACACTCTTAATATACTGCACCCTGCCTCCTGGGCAAAGGAGGCCTGCTCTAGGGGTGGCTGACAAATCCTAAAAGCAGTGATGTGACTTTGTCACACATGTTGAGGTCAAAGTCGAAATGGAACAGTGAATATTGTTCCTATAGTCTGCAATTAAAGGCCTGCTGTCATTAGTTAATTGGGTCACTCAGGGTACCCCTTTACATACCAGGCCCTCGGTACCACAGGTACCACTTACCAGGGACTTATAAGGGAGGTAAGCTCTTGTCAATTGGGAATATCAATTACAAGTCACTTTAGGGGAAAGAACACACTGGAGCCTTCAATGGACCGTCAGAGTCGAAAACCAGCACCTGGTAGTCCAAATGGGGCAAAAAGTGTGGGGTGGGGGTGGAGGGCATCTGCAAAAAGTCCAGTTTCGTACACTGTGTAAACACGTTTGCACAGGGATCAGAATTTAGCCCTCACTTGTAATGTGGGCCCAAGTACTCAAAAATTGGTAAGGAAGTGTGTACTAGTGATGATGACACAGGTAAGAAACAATGTGTTGCTGACATAGTCAAACGAAGAGGAGTATGGTAAAACGGTAGTGCTTTCACCTTGTTTTTAAAGATGGAAGAAAGGGCATTATCTCTGCCATTCTCAGGGTGCATTGCTATAGTGCCTTGGGCTGTCATGTTCACTTGTATTAGAGCAGGGGCTGGTGCATACCAATATTAAGGGCTCTTAGTGTGCTGAAGCAATTTGCTGTTTCAAACATTATTAGTCTGCTTAGAAAACATACTTTAATGTTTCCATTCTCTGGATCTGAATTTGGAATAATATGTTATTGAAGCACCATTGAAAAGGAAGCTACAGTGAAGGAATGCCATCATTACCAGCTTTAACTGCACTTTAAGCTGCTTCCATTCTGGATTTCTCAGCTTCCCTCGCTGCAGCGGCACCTCCTATCAAGGTGTTGGGGGACCCAGAATACTGGTTTCAAGTTTATTGCTTCTCACCTAACCTGAGAAAAGCGGGGATTCTGACTCATGATGTGATGCTCTGAATAGCTAATCAAATGGCATCACTATAGCAACAGTGTTGCCACGACCCACTAAACTTTCGCAGCAATCAATTGGAATTTGTAGGTGAAATATTTGCGTTTTAATCAGAGTAGCACTTTAATATGACTCATGGCAGACAGCAAATACTGAAAGACCATGCTGCGTGGTAATGTGCTAGGCTTAGGGTGGAATGTCTCCGGATCTCAGTGACTATGTTGCTTGGATCTTAGACACACAGATAATGGAGAAAGGTAGGCGGCCAAGGCCAATCTGCTCTACTTCCCCCACTCTTTTACAATGCAGACAACTCAACCTAGGGCCTCGTTTATGGAAAAGTGTTGCAACGCTGCGGTAAAACAGCGATGAAACACTTTCCAGTGCACCCTCCTTGCGACACCATGGGTGCGCTGTATTCACTGTACGGCACTCCATGTTGCAAGGATTGACAGATACATCCGGAATCCTGACGAATCTGTAGGCGCAGCGGTGGAGTGTGTCTGGAACAGACGCAACTCCATAAATGTGTCATTTCACATGGGACATGCCCATGTGAAAAGTCAACCAGGCGTAAGGATTTGACGCAGAGAGGCCGTAGAAGTATCTCAGTGAAATCTCATAGATTTCCCTGCAATACTTCTACAAGCCATTTCTGCGTCGGAACACCCACACTGCTTACATTATACCTATTGTAGGTATAATGTAGCACAGGGGTTTACAAAGTGAGACATCTGCCTAGATGCATCACTTTGAAAATATGGCACAGTGTGGCGCTTTTAATACACTACCGCAGCATCACAAAAAGTGACGCAACTGTGGCACGCGGGCCTCATAAATAAGACCCTTAGTTTCCAAGTTACCTTTATTTATCTGAGTTTTGCCTTTACAATTTTATGTTGATTGCACTTTTAATATTGTTTTTTTTTTTACTTTTTTAAATTTTACTTTTGAATTTCGTATTGATTTTACTTCCAATGCATCCTCCATTGCACATGAAGATATTCACTAAGTGTTGTACGGATAGAGTGATCTGCCCTAATATGTTGGTTTGTCCAACCAGAGATATTTGCACAGTTAGTCTCCTTCATTTAGAGACAGGTAAAATGTCAAGTTTTTGGAGACTCAGTTAGCTCTGTTGTTAAAAACCGCAACCCATAGCTCGTCAGCCACAGGGCCATCGTTCAGTAGGTCTGCAGTGTTTATAGTGATCCTTCCACCATACATTTCTTCGGGTTTTTTAACTGAATGGGAAACAATAATCCTCACACCATGGAAGAAAACTCCCAGCATGCCAGAGCCACTTGTTATTTCTTATTTTTCAGTATTATCTCCCTGGTTCGGGATTGGTTGCCTAAAAACGGATAAGGTTGCTGAGGAGAGCCAAAACAACATGGCGCCCACTATGCAAACTGCTCTGCCCCTGTACAGCTGCCACACTGGCGAATCCACAGAAAGCAGTGAGTTCCCCACAAACAGGCAGGGACCTCATAAGATATTGCATTGCTCCAGCTCCTCAGACACAATGCGGCTAATTCACAAAGGCAATTAGTGAACATATGAAATAGTACTATTGTAGTTTTATTTTTCATATTCATGACTGCCTTTGAGAATTGGTCTCATATTGTGGAATATGGATGAATATGAGAAATTATTTGCACTTGTAGCAAAAGAGTGAAAAAATGGAAGCCACCGAAACTGAAATATTAATAGAGGATTAGCTTAATTATTGTGGGGCAATTTTACAAAGGCGTTTATGAGTACGTAAAGTAGTACTACATGAATATTGAGTACAACTTCATCTATTCATAAATGCTTTTTGTGGGCTGGCCCCAAAAAAAGTTGGCATTTTTACACCACGTTCGCTGTATGTGTGCGGCTCAGGTGTGCATCTGTCACCCCTCCCTTCTTCTCTTATAGGCTTCTGACTTTACAGTCTTTGAAGCTCTCTAGAAAGGATTACTGATGCAGATCTACTACCACTGCAGCTCTCATCTGCCCTGCCTCCAAGCATCATGTATCCTATGGTAGATCTAACATACTTGGACCTATAGGAAATTAGACAATGAGTCCACAAGGTCATTTGCTTCTTCATGAATATGAACACAGCGCTTGCTTCTAGGAGACATAATTGCATTTGGCACCAAATTCACCCAAAGGAGGTTAAGATGACCTTCAAATTGCATTATACACAAGTAGACAGAGCGTTTTTGGGGGACTATTCATCGTGAATGATGACATTTCAAAGAACAGGGAAAGCTGGAGTCATTCTATTGGAGAACTTCAGATAAGCATGTTTTCCAGCTGAAGTAGAGGTGGTCAAGACAATTTTTTGAAACACCTGAATCAATGGCAAATATTGCAGGAATAATTCGGATGTGTTAGTCTGGGTCGGACTGGGGCAAACTATAGGCCTGGATTTAAAATAAAAGTGGCTCTCATTACTGAATGATTGCTAAAGAAGTGGTACATGTTTCCTAACTGGGGCAGTTTTGAACTTGCAAGGATAAGCTGTATACGCGTTTTACAATGTATGGAAGACTGCAGGATTTGAGCCTGCTCCAGTCAATGTTTGTTTCAATATCAGGGAAATCAACATTAAAAGACAGTCCAACAGACCATACAACAGGCAGCCAAAAAATGGCTCAGGCACTGACTTTTCAGGGAAGCCAATCATGCACTGCCTGATTGCCCTAAAGGCTAGTCAGACCCTGGTGGTAGTCTGCGGGGGCGTTTCCAGATATTTTACTTGCTTCCTCGTGGATGGAGGGAGTGAGGTCCATAACAGTGGGCATTACACTACCAAAGAGGGATCTTTTTTTTCTAGTCTATCAGACGTGGGTTAGCAGATGGTGTTTACATTAACCAAACTGAGGTTTCTGGGTGGAAATTAGTATGTAGCTTCTTCAGCATGCCTTCTGGGAGCTTGTCCCTGAATGCTTTGATTCTGGTTTTCATTGGGATCCACTTGAGCATGGTCTTTTAAAGCGGGTTTCATGTGGCCGCGTTTCTTCTAGTTTTAAATAATCTTTTTTGCCTCGTTTGGTTACAGTGTGGCCAATCGATGGGCTTCTTGGGAAGGAGCCCTGTTGGTCCATGGCAATAGATCTGGCTGGTTTCAATCTATGTGAAGGAAGGAATAGTAGAACGTTATTGAATAATGGGTGCTTGAAGCTGCCTGTTTTTGCTACTGTGTTTTTAAGAAGGTCAAGGCAAGTTATGATCCAAAACTCACTAAGACCTAACATATTCTGAGTGAGGCCTGATGCTCTTCTGTAGTCTAGAGAGCAAGGACATGGGCTCATACTTGGTTTTGTACCACTTAATAGGAGATTTTTGAGTTTGGGTACATTAAAACACAGTAACCCATCCTTCATCCTGCAACAGATGTGATGGAAACATTCTGTCTTGGTAGTTTCTTTCTTCTCTTCTTGTTTCAAGAAGAGGTGGATCTGAGTGTTATTCCTGCACTCATGGAATTGTTGGTGGTGCAGTTCAATATGTAAAAAAATAGTAGTGATCAAGATGGAATCTGGAGCACATCTCATGACATTTACGTCTGATGGTAGTCTATGGGGCCCCACTCTGGCTGCTTGATTCTGATTATAAAGAAGCTGTCAATCAGTCCAAGGAAGTGCCCTTGATTTCAGCTCAGTGTTTAGCCATTTAAGTGCAATGCCATGGTATGTCGTTTCTTATGTAGTGCACAGGTACTATGGAATCAATGCAGTCTTTAATCTTGTGCACCATTGTTCCTATCCCTCTCGTGGGTCTGAATCTCGATTAGCAGTTATGGAAAAGCTTGAGTTCTTCTATATGTTCCTACAACTCTCTTGTGAGCTCATGTTCAACAATTTTATTAGGGAGGGCCTGATGTAAGATATTAAAAACGATCATGTTGAGAGGGACGCATTAGAGACTTGCGCCATCGGAACGTCACTTTTTGTGAAGTTCCCTGGTGCAGAAGCCTGCTTGATATTTATCAGGCAACACTAAGCCACTATTTTTGGCTTAATGCTGCCTGATAAATATCACTTCCTTTAACGCAGTGTTCTGGGCGTTCGGGCGTGCAATGGGTGTTGCTGGGAGCGGTCCCAGCAACATGCATGGCCTTTTGACACTGCTCCAGATTCACGAGAAATCTGAAATCTAAGGCAGTGCCAAAAGGGAGGCGCAACGGGGAGAAATATCTTTATTTCTCCTTGTTTTTCCTTTTTCTATGTGTGCTGCACTCCTCAGCACACATAGAAAGAGGAAAAGCCTCTTGTGATTATTTTTGTACAGAGAGGTTTGCCATCCTGTAGAAAAATAATCATCCCCGCAAGGTCGGCACCCTTGCACCATTGCAAAGGTCCCTGGCTGGCGCAGGCAGTCCATTGTGCGCCGAGGAAAAGGACAGAAATGTTCCGTATTTTATAGATATGGAGCATTCCTGCCCTTTTCTTTTGCCGTAGGGAAGCGCAGGAGGAAGGCCTGCTGCGCTTCCCTGGGGCAAAACCTCATAAATAAGGCCCTGGATACTTTTGCACATTTTTTTTTGTTTATATCTTTTTATTGTAATTTACCATTATTAACAAAGCGGTACAATAAAAGACTGGAGACTTTTGAACATTAAGGTACTTTTAGTTAGAGCATGCATTAAATCTGGTACCGCCATGGATATAATGTACTTCAAGAAATCTGAGGGAATGGTGACTAATCCTCTTCAGTAGATCATTTATAAGTAATCCACATAGCAGTGGATTAATACACTGAATGTAACTGTATGGCTATATCACAAAATCAATTGAACTTTTGTCAGATTCTATAGCAAATATTGGAAATTAAACACGTTTTTGTTTATTTTCTCAATTGGGCTTTTCATGAAAACTGAAGTAAAAAGTAAAGGGTAGTGTTGTTAAGTTTATGTAAACTGTGAAGAATAGAAGTAAATGTTTATCAATTTTTATATAGCTCATTGTAGATGCTACAGTTACCAGGGCTGGACGGGAGTATCAAAGCCAGACCTGCTCCATTCGTCCCCTTGCACAACCTATTTCCATCCACCCATCCACTTTGTCTTTCTCTCTCTCTCTCTCTCTCCCTCCCTGTGCTTAATTTGAGCCAGTGTTTTACGGTGCTCGGCACCAGCACTTAATTATCAACCAGCACTTAATTGTCAACGCAGGCGTTTGTGACAGTCTGCCACAAGGTGGTGTTGTCTGAGATGACCACAACAAAAGTCAATTATTAATTCAATATACATTAAAAATGACTATTATGGCCATATAGGTAATTTGTTCAGATACAGAAACACCATTTGACGAAGGAGAGGATGGCCACAAGTTTGTATTGAGAAGTCTTCTTGTGGTGCAGACTCTAAACTTCATATATAGCCTTGTTGCTCCAGTTGGGTGGTTTTTCAGACACTCCTTGTCAGGCTTCATTCTCTTTATAAGTGCAAACGTACCCTTCAAATTCACCTTATAATTAGAGGTTTTGAAAACATTGTCAGACTCAACCTGTGGTAGATGGCTTCATCATGTGCCAAATGTTTAAATTGAACTGAATGGCAATAACATAAGAATTTACATAAAGGACACTTTGACTGTCTTGAATGTTCCCCTGTAGGTCAAGTGAGGTGATTTTCTGCTCCTTCGGTACATGTATGTCCTTCTTATACTCATTTTACCACAGCTGTAATGTTAAGCCTACATGTCGAAAACGCTCTTGTCTACGCTTGCGTCATCCTCCATATGACTGTTAGCTTCCTCCACATGGCAGTGGCACAGTGTGCTGTGGCTACATTAGCACCATTAAGGTTGCTAAAATAGTGATTGTACATCAATGGGTGTTATTGGCAGTGGCTTGGGATGCAGGGATGTTAGAGACGTGGGGTGGCACTGGAGTGGCATGTATTGAGGGTAAAGGACAGGCTCTCTAGCTCCCTGCTGGTATCAATATGTTCCTTGTCTGTAAACCAATGGTATATGTACGTGCCTGAGTACATGCCTTACACATGCACATGAAAGATCCCCCATGATGCACCTCATTAATATGGTTAATGCACTTATCATTTAAACTCACTCAGAATGTGTGTGTGTGTGTGTGAGACATGACATACAATGTACTGTGCTAAACCATTTGGCGCCGCTTTGTCAGTGGTTTTCCTGTTATATGCACATGTTGGAAGGTCTCAGCAAACACGATTTCAATCATCCCTTTAACTAAGTGCATTGAGTCCAAACAGATCAAACACTCTGTCTGGATCGATGCGATGAATAAATATTGGTGTCTGCAAGTTTGTGTCTGGCTTTATTTTCCCTCACATCCACCTTGCATTAAGGCGCGTTCTTTGTATGCATGCTTTGACTCCAAGGCCCACTGAGGGTGACATCCAAAGCATAGAACTCAACAAACCAACCAGCTAACCTAGTGAAGCCCAGTCCCTGTCTTTGGCACAGTAAACTCGCTCATAGGTAAGGTTGGTAGCTGCAAACTAACCCATGTTTGATCACTGTAACCTTCTGTGGTCGACCACCAATCCTGCTGATCTGGGCACCAGAGTTTTTATTTGAAAGACTGAATACACAAATATTCAGTGAATGCTCAATGCACTGACGCACTCCCTGTCAAAGCACCGAGTGCAGATTGTGCACCAGGCAGATGAATTAGCCCATCTGCAATTTTTTTTTTTTTTCTGAACTGTAATAGCGCATACAGGAAAAAAACTTTCTCCAACTCTTAGTAACCGTAACCCTGCTGGGCATAAAATAGTGAACTCCACAATGCCCCTTCTAACTAGAAACTGATGCCCGTGTTTTTGGAGTAGTGTTTTCAGGGGCCACACGGTTCTTTCATGATGAAGATGATGCCAGTATATAGAACATAATTTTGAGAAGAAAGCAATGTTCTGTCACAGGATTTTTCAGACTGTAGGACAAAGGATGCTTGCCAAAAAGGATACTCAGAGATGAGCAGGGATGGAAACAGATGCCAGATGGGTTCATGACAAAGAAGGCCCTGATGCCATTACATCACAGTGACAAGTAAATGTCAGAAGACAGAGGGCCACTCGCGGCAAAAAGGCGAGATACTAAAAATAAATGAGCAACCCACTGGCAAGAAGTTGCCGAGACATTATGTGTGTCCGGATGCCCCATGTTTTGGAAACGAATTAGCACAAAATGGAAAGATGTTTCCTACAGAGCATGAATGTATCACCTATTCTGAGTGTTTGCAATCGCACAGCGCTAAGGGCCATATGTATGAACACATTTTCCCATAGACACAGAATGGGTAAAACCCTTTGATACATCTGGCCCTAAATCTCAATTAGCGTTGCATGGGCATGTCCTTATTTTCATACATGTCATCAGTGCTTGGTGCTTTGTTTTGTTGTTTCTCTACGAGCAAACTGCTTCAAAGTGCCTCGAAATAAGCTGGTAGTAGAAAATAGAGGAATGAGATGTAGACATCAAGTAAAGATAAATACATTCACAGCAGCCAGATATGTATTTCAGTACCTGTTATTCAGAGTAAGAGAGTACTCGGCTCCCAACAGTCTGAAGTGAGACAGAAAACTTGGGGACATATTCTCAAAAAAAAAATTAATATGTCGCACTCCTGTGTTTCCCCTAGTAGTGGTGCAAAAAAAGCTGCCTAGCACCAGCTCAGGCAACCGGCCGCCATGTTGCAAGGGTGCCTGCGCTGCAGGGACGATTGTTTATGTGCAGGAAGAAACACCTACCTGCACATAAACAATCACTCATGGCGAGTTGCTCTTTCCATGTGTGCTGCTGAATGCAGCACACATGGAAAGAGCAAACAACTAGGTTAAATTAACCCCTTCGCTGCTGGCCTGTTTCCGCCGCTGTGCGGTAAACAAACGAACAGGGCGGTGCCGTGACGAACCCCAGCCGTCATCAGCACACGAGCACCGCGGAGCGGGACGGCTGGGGTTCGTCACCAGCATGCAAGGGGTTAATAATTTCTCCTCATATCGCCCTTCAAATGCCTGGTAATCCATGATGTTAGAATGTCACTGTTTTTGGCGCTGCCTCAGCCTTGCAAATCTGGGTCAGTATCAAAAAGCTATGGATGTTGTGGTGGAACGCCCACAGCAACACCGATTGCACGCCCCTTTGCTGCAGAAGACTGCGGCGGAAAGGGGCATATTTACAAGGTGGCGTTAAGCCACGTTAAGTGGCTAAGTGCCACCTTGTAAATATGGAAAATGGCGCTACGCCACCGGCACGTTAAAAAAAAGTGACGCTCCGGTGGTGAATGGAACTTGTAAATATGCCCCAAATATTTTCTCCTGCATCCATCAGAAGCTATTTCAACCCCATTAGCACATATTATTAAATTGCATAGGGACTAAATTCACAGTCCCAATTTGATAGCCAGATGATCACAGAGTAAGCCTATGGAAAGCCTGATGGAACAGGAGAGTCTTCAGTTCCCTTGTGAACTTGAGATAGTCCTGCGGTTGTCTGTGCCTTACAGGCAGGCTGTTCTGAGCTTCTGGGCCACGTGTCCCTAGGGTTTTTCCACCCGTAGCCTTCTTGTTGAAAGACACTGGGGTGATCGCGTTTTGGATGCTGATCTCAAGTTTCAAGAAGGCTTATAGTTCTGGAACAATTTAAAGAAGTATCTCAGACCAATTAGCTCTGTTGGGGATGAGGATCATCTTGAAGGCTACCTTCTGTGCCATAGGCTACTAAACTTAGACTCGAAGGGCAGGAGTGATGTGCTCTTTTCATGTTTAGGGCTAGTCTTGCTGCTCAGATTTGTAGCAGATGTACTTGGTGTAAACTCTTCTTGGATAGCCCCCTGTACATGATGTTATAATAATTGAGGAGTGAGTGTATGAGTCTCCTTTGTGATGAAAGCTTAACATTGGGGTTACTTTGCTAATCATGTGGCTGTGAGGTTGTGCGGTCTGTGTTACATCATTTACCAATTTTCTACGTCAGCTTGTGGTTTTACAAAGTTTAGACGTTTCTGGTTACAGTACATCCGAGGCATGATTTGATTTTACAGAAGGTAGGTCCTCAACTCAAGAAAACTGAACCAAGAACAAATATTTTTGTGGTGCAACTACCCGCCCTTCCGTGGAGCACTGATGTGACTTCAGAGGCACCTTCACATAGCTTTGGAGTTGGATTCATTGTCCTACTAATCTATGTGGGGTGCCTTTCCTTTCAGCTTGATACTTTGGGTAATGGGTCACCGCTACATATACATTGAGATTCAATAGAAAGGTGTCTGTGACCCAAAACATGAGAGCTTTAGTATATCGAGGAGACTCAATGGACCGAAGAATCATGTCTTGGCCAAATGATGAGGTGGGATTAGGACCTCAGGATAGGGTGATCAGAGTTTTAAAGCCAAAAACTGGGATATTTCACAAAAATAGATGAAGGACTACAATTTGACTTTAAGCGAGCGCACAGATTCGCAGCGTTCCTCGGCAGAGAATTACAGAACAGGCAATAAAAACATACATTAAATGCAATTTTGAAATCCAGTAGCTTGCCTGTTAATTAAATTGCTTTCTTGAAACAACTGCTAACTATGTCAAAGATAAAAAAGAACCCAGCCTACCCTCTCTAAAAACTGGGACATGAGCTAAATTTCCAGAAATCTGCCGGGACAGCTGTTGAAAAACCAGGACCGTCCTAGCAAATCCGGGACACCTGGTCTGGTCACCCTACCTCAGCATCACATCATGTTAGGTGGTAGAGGGGCAAGTGGGTCTTAGCACACATTTCACTTCCTAGATTGCAGCTTCCTTGCCTAGAGCACCATGCAGGACCCACTCTGTGACCATTCTAGGTTCGAGGGGGGGGGGGGGTGGGGGTCGTGTAACGTATGTAAAAGTGACATGTTGATATTCTCTTTTTTGAGTTTGAGGGTCTACACTGTTCCATCGGGTCTTATAATCTAAAATGTACACAAAACGAAATTCAGTTTGAAGGCGATGGATAGAAATGCCTCAGGTATTACGAGACCGGATTCTCTTGAAAACATTCGTCTAAGCGACAAACTGGTTCTTCTGAATAAGTTCACTGTTGAAATTCCCTCAGTTCTTTTTATAATTTTTTGAATTTCTCAAATCTTTTGTAAAGTTTTTTTAACTGCTGCAGAAGACGTGTACTGTGAATGATTGTATGTAAATCTTTTAGATAATTTTTTCGTACTGTTTTATATTGTTGATCTCAGACGAGCTCCAAATCAATAAATGTAACTTGCCTTGACTTGAATGAGTACAACACACAGAGCACTTCAGTGGCATTGACTTGGGTTAGCTGGAACTACAATTTCGAGCAGAACAAATACAGGAATTATTTGATGAGGGCGTATATCTCTCCACACTATCACCTTGCATATAATCAGACATTTTGGAAATAAAGAGAAGTTTACTTTGCAGCTTAAAGTACCAATCTAGCTGTTTTTTCTTCAATCATTTGGATTCAAAATAATATCCAGATGTATTATAGAGTCAAATGATAATAGGGGAGGATCCTCCAACAGATAGATCTATCTATCTATCTATCTATCTATCTATCTATCTATCTATCTATCTATCTATCTATCTATCTATCTATCTATCTATCTATCTATCTATCTATCTATCTATCTATCTATCTATCTATCTATCTATCTATCTATTTATCTATCTATCTATCTATCTATCTATCTATCTATCTATCTATCTATCTATCCATCCATCCATCCATCCATCCATCAATCCATCCATCTATCTATCGAGATATGACACATATCTCGAACCCAACAAATGTAGCACCTCAGTTATAAAAGAGACCCTCCTATTTACTGTCTTTTAAAGCATCTGCTAGCACATAATATTGTTCTTTGCAAACACAATGGACAGTATTGATATTGTTCTCCCCATACCTTTTCCTTACTATCTACTTCCATCTTCTTTTGCAGACACTGGCTCACTGCGTGATTGCAATATGAGAGCCATAGGGTAGTGTGAGGGGGAAGGATGCTTCATCAGGTCTACTCACAACACTACCAGCATGAACATCAAGGCTAATGGTATTCTTACCCTAGAGGTGATACATTCAGAAAACATTAGACAGGGGAGCAGTTTCTCATTAGTATCTGCAGGGCGATGCCACTGCTGTGTAAGAGGCGGAGAAACAAGGGGGGCAATCTGCGAGAAATAATGAAATCGCAATTTCGATTTCAGTGCAGGCCAGAGTCCTCACAGTGCAATCAGCTGCTGCGTTGCTGCTGGCCCTCACTTAAATGAACATATTAGGCCTGAGGATAGTGCTGTCTGCATCCTTTGAATATGTCTCTCAGACTGAGATAGCAAATATATTTCAAAATGTATGGGAAGGAAAATATCAATTTCTTATATCAATATGTGACTGCAGGAGATGTGTTGCACGTGCAAAGTCAATGTATCCAGGGAAAATATGTGTCTGGACACCAGTGCCTGGGGAGCCTTGGCATGTTCTCCATGGGGCTTTGCAACACAGCCCAATGGAGAACATGCCAAGTGAGCATGATGGTTTGGCCAGCCATAGAGGGCCAGTCAAGCCATCATGCGCACATAGGGAGGGAGTGGAAATCAGCAGTGGCCCTTGGAGGGAGTTCCATGAGGCGGAAAGGCGGGGTGGGGGAGGGGCAGGATGGGGGGTAGTAAACGCCGGAATATGGAATATCGGAGGTAAGTAACAATTAAATAAATGAAACAAATAACATTGCGCGCCCTGCATCGCAAAATGCGATGCAGCACGCGTTTCGAAATTCCTTCTATTTATTGAATTGTTTACTTACCTCCAATCTTCCAGATTCCGGTGTTTACTACCCCCACCCTCCCACGCCCCACCTTTCTGCCCCACAGAAATCCCTCCACGGGTCGCTACTGGTGGAAACCACTCCTGCTCCCTCTGTGGTGAGCCAGCCCCGCCCCTCGACCTGGCTGGAGGAAAGAAAAATAAAATGATAATACCTTCTTGTTATTATCATTTTCTTTTTCTTTTGCACTGCTCAAGGAGCAGTGGGCCAATGCTCCTCGGCCTTAGCAGAGGAGCCGCCACTTGGGACAACCTACAATTCTGCACAGCTCCAGGTACCTTCCATGGATGATGAATACCAGTTGCTTCTCGGGTTGCTCAGTGTGTGTACTTGACGTCGGGTCTGGGATAGGCCCACATAGAGTGTAGGCCTCACAGAGAAGATTGTAGATAACCAAATGGAACCGACTAGCAGCCTTAATTGATCCCTATTTTCAGGTGGTCCCTGACAACATAAGAATTATCTAGAACAATCTACCTAACAGGAGGAGCTCCCTTAGATGGACTCCTAAAGCATTAGCCAGAAAACCTTACTTTCTCCAGGGATCTTCTCTCAATGCCAATAGCCACCTCGAGGAGAGCAGATTAATAGAGCACAGGAACCAGGTGCCTCCCTCTATCTCCCTACAGGATAATCTCATGCCACCTCTCAGGAAACATGATGGATGTTTGAGGAGGACAGGCCCACCCTGAGGCTAGGGTTGAATGAATTATACTGTTTACTCTTCAGTTTGGGCCATTACTTTATTTACACCAGCTCTTATTTTCGGGCACCAGGATTTCTTTTCGTTTTCAACCTTGACATGGAGAAAAGGACAGATAATTTAGATAGAAGCAGGAAGAAAGAATAGGAAAACAGCAACAAAGGGAGAAAGCAATGGATGCAAAGTTAGATAAAGAGACACAAACTGTTGGGTGCCTGCACAAAGTAGTATGATATGCAACCAAAGCTAGGCAGTGTTGGTGTTCCGCAACCCTGGCACCCGTGGCAAGCTCACAGGTAACATTCTGCACCATTGTGCTTATTTAATTATTCCTATATTTATTTATTCCTTTATTTATTTGTTAATTAACCCCGGGACACTCAGATCCCACCATCTCTCCCAATTCAGTGTGCTTGTCTGTGTATGCTACCCAGTACATCTGCACTAAATTCAGTTACCAATCATCAAGTGATTGTAAGAACCTTTCCATTCCCTTCTGCTTTACCAGAGAGGGACCACTGGGACCATTCTAAGTTATCATACAATTGGGAGGCTCCCTGGAGGGGATCCCCAGACCCAAGAGGCTGCTGATCTGTTGTATTTACAGATAAAAGGATTTAGACAAACCATATGTTTCAGTATGTTTTGCTTCACCCAGTCCTTCCCCCTCACTCTTCACCTGCTACAAGAGCCAAAGAGGGATCTATTTCATTCTCCTCTTGGTTGCCAGCCTGTTCATCCTTCCGGTTTGCCATCTGAATCGTCAAGGCTGCCATTACTCACCAGGTTGGATCAGAGGTAGCTGCATCATTGTTAACTGACCCTTTGTGATCTCACTCTTTTCCAGTCCAGAAACCTCAAGTCCTGTATCCTCCCTCAGCATCTTAGAACACTAACTTCTTCTTCAAGGGCATCAACTGCACAGCATCAGTGCTTTGAAGGTTTGCATTGGGGAAACAGCGTTTACAACGCTGTCTCCACAACGCATGCCATTACAACGCAGTTACATCGCAAGTCATTACAAAGACTTGCTGAAGGGGCGCACTGGTATTGGATATAATATCCAACACCTTCCCTGCTGTTGCGCAAACTGGAGTAGGAATAGTAAAAAATACTATTCCTAAGTCCAGGACACCCCCTACAGCAAGTCGTTGTAATGTCTTGCAATTTAATGGTATTGCATACTAACAACGCAGTCGTTGTAATGATCAAATTGCAATGGCATGCGATCTAATCACATGCGTTGTAAGCAGTTATATTCTTGTATTGGGTTCCACTGTGCCACTTAACATAGTTAATATTTGTTGCTATCGCTTACCAGTTCCTTCTCCTATGGTTTGTGAAAGAATAACAATTTGACTATATTTCAAGATTCCACATGTTATTGTGGTACATGCTTGTTGTGCAAGGCAATATGCACTGCATGTGTTCCTGCCATCTGTTATTAAATTCTCTTGCCCAAACCCCTACACAAGTTTAGAGCCCTGAGGTGAGGCAAACATTCCTCACGTACATCCACTAACAGGAGGGAGGACACTGTGGAAACTCCTCTGAGGCGCTTATCGTTATTCATTTATCTTCCTATTTCCTGAAGGTGGTCATTGTTAACCAGTGGGCCAGTCACCCCCAACCAAGCAATGTACCAAGCAATTACATCTTAACTATTCCCTCCACTGAATGCTGTAAACAACTCATGGATTTTTTCAACTCCATGGCAACAAACTAAATGATCAAATGCAAACTGCTGTTGCCCATACATTTCACAACCATTTTCCGTCGTATTTAAATCAGCTATCTCTTATTGAGGACTCTAGTACAAGTGTCATATGTTGAAACAACAGATTGATCCATCCCTAAGCTCAAGTTCCCTGTGCGCCCCCCCCCACGCTCCCCTTTGACCACATTGAAGATGCCCTGAGTGTAATCAATATCATTCTGTCCTCCAAAGGAGGCTCTGTGCCACCTGTTGCATTGCTGAACTTCTAACTGAACATATTCATGCCCACCTAGAAAAAAGCCACCTTCAATACCCCCTATAATATGGGTGTAGTGCTAGAGCAGGCCCATATATGACTTGTGTCCATATCCTTGATATTTATCCAATCCAAATCATTTGGGCATATACAGGCAAAGGATCTGGGTTGGTCCTCCTGGATCGAAGCATGGCCTTTGATGCTCTGCAGCACACCTATAGTCCAGGATAGGGGTTTCCAACCTTTACTGTAGTGAAAGCTACTTCTGATCAGTGAAGATCACTGTGAAGGCCAAACCACTTGCTTAGCATTACCAGACACTCCCACGCCCAGCTTCACTGACTTTAACCTAATTTACATAGAGCCAGATACTATGGATTGAACAAAATACTTTGACTAGGCACTATGACAGGGTTGCAATGTGTATCAGTAAGAGTGTGGTCTTTGAGGATGTGTGAACATGTGTGCGTATGAATAAGATATATGTGTATGTGTGAATAAGAACCTATGTTGTATGTACTTGTGGCACAGGACCTACCTTTCACCATATGTGTCACCATTAGATGTATAACCCGAACATACAACCATTTTGTGTAGATGGGAGAAATATAAAGTGCAGAAAAATGTTCTGCAAAAATCTTCATAATATAAATCAATTTTCTGCACTTTAAATTTCTCGCAATTAAAGAAATTACTATAATTTTTCAGGTATGAATATGGCACTGTGTCTACCAGCCATTGGGAGCAAAATGCCTGCTGTGTGTAAATGCGACATTTTGAAATGGAAGAAAATTAAACAGAAGAGTTAACTTTATGTTTATATAAATTCCATAAAACGCATTATTTACAGTTTCCCACATTTACAAACAGGAGTCTTTCTTGCTGTGGCCTGTAGCTATGGTGCAATATGTATAACTGAAAAATACAGCCATTTGTTTAAATGGGAGGAATTTAAAGTGTAGACACATGCTTCATAAAATATTAAGATGTAATTGGCTTAATTGAAAGTGATGAAAAACATAGAGACTTAATGTTTCATAGAAATATTTGACTTCTCTTTAAATTTCTCCTATATAAAAAACAATTACTGTATTTTTCAGTTATAAATATGGCACAGTGTCTACTTGCCACTGGGAGCAGGAGGCCTACTCTGTGTGAATGCGACACTTTGAAATGGGAGAAAATTGAAATAAAGAGCTGCCTTAATCATTGAGTGAAATCTTCATTTTAATTTTCTCCCATTTAAAAGCATTCAGAAGCACCATTGTGTTCTCACACTCCAATACTGAGAACACAAGGACTTTTATTTAAGAGTTAAATACCTAAGTCCTTCAGTTCATCAACTCTGTACCCAACCCTGGGTCATAAATTTGACTCCAGCACTGCTCATTATCAGGCACTTCTATCTGCAGCCTGATGATAATAATGTAAAATAAACACAGCCTTCCCTTAACTTTATAAGTAGAATTTGACCCTGTACTTATTTAAAAGTGAACTTGAAATTGGTAGCTACTCTGGAAGTGTCTGTGAGACACTAGTAGCTTGTGATCAACTGGTTTGGAGTCCCCGGTCCAGTGTATCAACATAGTTATGCATTAGGATTGTTCTTTTCTATTCTATGGTAAATTTCACAATTTAATAAAATTGATTCTCATAAATCCTTCTCTTTGAATTTGGTCTTCACAGTCAGTGCACCTGGGCACCTTTAAATAGCAATATAAAATGACTATAATAATAGATCAGCAATCTCTGAACTAAATTCCATACCGTACAGATGATATGCATTTATATATGGTGTTTAATGGTTAGGACAGAATTGCTCCTTCAACCTGCCATGAAAGTTTTATGCAAATCACAGAATGGCTCAAACAGAACTGTTTAAATTAAGGTAAAAAATTGCTCTTTTACATCACCATAATCAATCGTTCAAAAATGTTCTCTTTTAACCTTCAGAATCTTTTTGGAAAACATAGTTATTACCCACTTGTGATTAGAAGCATACAAGTAATAGTTAACGTTCCAAGCAGTTAACCGATCATGAGTTGCAAGTTAGGAACTGTTTATTCTGACAGCTCTAGAAGTCGAGTTCTTAAAGACTATACAATGCAAAGTGCAACTACCAAACAACACCATACTGCTTTTAAACAAAATCTCCTCACATACCAGTCAAAGTCTGAATGAGTTTATTTACAAAAGAAAAATAAATAGTGTGTGAAATACAGATTCAAAAGGTCAGAGGGTCCCCAGAAAAATGAGTTGAAACCGATATGACAAGCAATGGCAAAGTACAAATGTATAGGTTTGTATACACAGTTGGGAACATATTGTAGATTCAAACAAACAGAGCTTAAGAGAAAAGAAGAAGACTAGCTTACAATGTCTTGTCTCTGGAACCAAGATATGAAAAAGAACTTGAAACATCACCTTTATGTATTGTTAGCATGAGCAGAAAACATGGCTGAAGCAGGTGATGGTTATGCTAGGGCAATCATCTTTATTTCATACTGCCTTGACTATTCCATTGGAGTACAAGCCAGCCTCTCTCTCTAGGCTGCAGTTAGCCTATTTATATATACCACTACTCTCTCTCTCTCTATCCCCCCCCCCTCTCTCTCTCTCTCTCTCTCTCGCTCTCTCTCGCTCTCTCTCTCTCTCTCTTTCTCTCTCTCTCTCTCTCTCTATATATATATATATATATATATATATATATATATATATATATATATATTCACTGAAAAAAACCAAAGGTTACAGTACGTTATAGTTAGGGTCACATTTCACTCATACAAACCCAGTGAAATTAAGCAGTTATAGTTAGTTGTGCTAACTATAACTGACACCCATGTCATGTCATGAGTGATGTGAGATCATAAACAGTGCATTGCAGGGATGTAAGTTATAGTTAGCTCATGTAACTATAACTGCTGAATTTCACTGGTTTTGTATGAGTGGAATCTGGGCCTACCTACAACGCTCCTGTAACTTTTGATTTTTCAAGTTTTTAAAAATTATATTTCCTAACTATAAGGTCCCTGTAATGTATGTTTTTTCTTTAAATACCTGCCGTTTTTAAATGCTATTTCCTAACTGAAATGCCACTGTAGCTTTTTGTTTTAATTTAGTGAGTTTCTATTTTTTTAAATTTTACTTCCTGACTATAACATACCTGGAATCTTTGCATTTTTTGTGAATTTTGAAGGTATTTTAAATTTTATTTCATGACTGTAACATCTAACCTTTGAGAGTGGGTGTGTGATTCACTGTATTGGTCTATGAGTAGGTGTGTGAGTGGCTGCATGGGTCGGTGAGTGTATGGCTGTATGGATCTGTAAGTGATTGAAAGAGTGGTTATGCGGATGTCCGAGTGGATGTTGTAGTGGCTCTTGGTGTGTGGGAGTGGCTGTGTGGGTCTGTGAGTGTATGTAAGAGGGGCTGAACAGGTATATCAGTGGGTGTGTGAGTGTCAGTGTGGGTGTGTCAGTATCTCTGTGAGTGACTGGGCCAGAAGAAAACCTCACCTGCCTCTTTATTGTACACAAGTCCACTGTTCTGCAGAAATATCTACCTAACAATAGTATATTTTACTGATTAATTAGTAAGTGTTACCTAGTTGGATAAATGTGTAGTGTGTATTCTACACTGCAGCTGTGTAATGGACCTGGAGGAAAGGCCTCTAGCTGCTGTGTGTGTGGTTCGGCAATGTTATTGTTCCTTGTGCGTCTTCATCCAGAAACCTGTGATAACAATCCTCCTATAGAGAAGACAACAAGACTGCAAAGGTATGAATTTCCACCAAACAAGGGTTCTTCCTCTAACTGTATGGAGCAAGTGCTTTTTTTCTTTGGTGGAGATGTCCTCATTTTCTACGGTATCAAGAACACACCACCAGAATAGTCGGTAAACACGCTGGGCGCCTTTTGGTAAGCTATCCATCATCCTGTCAAAAAGCGGGAAACCCATTGCATACTACTAAGGTGAAAGGGGCCGGGCCAAATGGGCAGGGATTGAGGTGGTTTTTTCACACTTGAAAACTCATAGTCATTGAAAGGGAGAACCGTGGACTCTGCGCTCACCAGGAGAGGCCAAGAAATAACCCCCTAGTCACAGCAACTAGAGATTGCCCTCTGATAGATCAATGATGCATTCACCTTCAGCAAGGATTTCAGATCGTTTTTTAATGTGGAATTGCAGAGAGTGCCCACGTACTTTGCCTTCACCAAGCCCCGGAAGTTGGGATCATTTATCCTTTACAAAACTAGAGCTTAAACAGTAGCACCTGCTATGTCTATATTTGTAAGTGCCTCCTGTTGAGGTTTAATATTTGTGAAATGTGCATCAGGGCCAGAACGAGCCAGACAAAACCTCATTAGCCCGGGCCCGACCAAAAATCAATGGGGGAGGGGGCCGTGCTGGCCCCTCTCCAGGCCGATTTAGGCACATGGGGCACCCTTCCCCGGGGCCTGGCCAATTATTGGGAGGGGGCCACACTGAGAACAGTTGATTTTGACAATGCTTGCTTTCTAAGTGAACAAAATCCCCTTTTCAATGATGATGGTCTTTGGAATACAGTAAACAGGCTTAAAGTTAGACCTCCTCCCTCTTGTGCCTGTTAATTATTTCGTCCAATCGTGGTCAGTCTAATACCCAACCTATGGCCAAGAGCCTTTCTTTTCAGGGCATATCCTTCAGCCATGATAATGTAATATCTGCGGGCCCTGAGCTTCTGCTCCAGTAAATGTTCCTAATTCATCCTAAGCACAGAGGAACTGAGTACAGAAATGAATGGAAGAGATGTCAGTCGTCCAATTTTCTGAATGCACAGTCAGAAACACCTCCACATTCCACATGCTTTGCTTTGAATTTGTTCAAGGCAGCATTAAGACTTTATAAATCTGTCACATCAATATTTATAAATGTTATTTACAAAAACGTCTGTGTAAGAAATTTGTCTTGGCACTTTGAAGCAATATAATTACTTACACAGCTTTTTTCTGTAACCACTGTATGTTTACTGAATGTTGCCGCCGTCTTATCCCAAGACAGTGCATGCCCTTTGGCTGAAACTCTGCATCTTCTGAACAGAACTTCTTGCAGAATTGACAGAAATGTAGTTATATGAGCCAATGCCAATAGATCTAATTTGTGGGATCTCCTGAACTCTATGGGGGTAGATAAGGGTCTAGTATATTTCCTTAGGAAGTTGCATCTGAATCTTAGGGACTTGGTGGGATACGGGAGTAATGGAGAATGTTCAGAATCTTTTTGCCTCCAGAGAGGGGTACTCCAAGGGTGTGTTTTAGTGCCAATCCTCTTCCTAGAGTACATTAACAAGTTGGAGTATTTTCTGGTTGTTTAGGTGTAGATGTTTAACCAAACAAAGTGAGGAGCACAGCCTGAAATATTCAGAAGGGTCCAAGACAATCTCTTACACCTCATAATGTCTAAAGCCAAATTATAACATATTTCTGACAGCAAACAATCATGTCATGCACATTATTCTTTCAGATTGTTTTTCATCAATTTTTATTCATAATTTTCAAGTTAAAGCAAGACGACATATCCAAGACGAACAGCCTACGCGTTTCGTCCCTATTCACTTGGGACTTCTTCAGGGCGGAGCTATGTGTTGTTGGAAGCCTTATCCTTAAACACCTGTTATCTGTACAATACTCCTCATACACCCATTCAGACCTCATGCAGTTCCTCTACAGATTCTAGATCTGCTGTACACATCAAAAACGCAATCAATTTCTTCCACGATGTCGTGTTCCTTTCAGCACTCTTTGATATAGTGCTCCTCGTCTTTTAATTTTGGCCCTATTGCGCTTGCCTGCCACTAGCAGGACGAGTAATGTCTCCTTGTTCTCACACAAGTCTGTTCCCGGCAGTTTGAACGTGTATACTGCCGGGAACGAACTTGTGTGAGAACCAGGAGACATTACTCGTTCTGCTGGTGGCAGGCATGCGCGATAGGTCCTAAATAAGTGAGGCCTGAACAATAAAGGACCTCTACACTTAAATAGGCTTAAAATTATAAGATGAGGAGCACTATATAAAAGAGTGCTGAAAGGAACACGACATCGTGGAAGAAATTGATTGCGTTTTTGATGTATACAGCAGATCTAAAATCTGTAGAGGAACTGCATGAGGTCTGAATGGGTGTTTGAGGAGTATTATGCAGACAACGGGTGTTTAAGGATAAGGCTTCCAACAACACATAACGCTGCCATGAAGAAGTCCCAAGTGAATAGGAACTAAACGCGAAGGCTGTTCATCTTGGATATGTCGTCTTGCTTTTACTTAAATATAAACTCAAGAGTTTCTTTTGTCTGTGCTTTCTTTGCCTATTCTAATCCAGAGTCTGCAGTTCTGTAGGGCCAAGAGAAGGGGCAGTGAGTTCGCAAACTAGGCTGAAGCACTTAAACTCCTTACTCCTGTTGTTCAGTAGGGGTTCATTTCGTTGGGTCATATATACCCAGCCCCAAAAAAACCTTTTTATTAAACAGTAGTATTCTATAAGGTCAGAATTCACCCCATTACCCTGCTCATTCCCTCAGGTTACCAGTGCTGTGGGCATTGGTTTCTACAGGAGGCAGAAAAAGGGGGGGTAACATACTCGGATCTTTGTTACTGCAGTAATTCCTGAATGTTTTGCCCAATGTCTCATCCAGAGATTTTGATTGATTTAGGGTGGGACAGGCCTATAGGGCAATCAGGCAGTGACCGATGGGCTGATCTGACAGGTCGGTGTGTCGGACATTTCTGGGCTGTTTTGGGGCTTATTTTATGGTCTGTTTCACCAGTGTGTGGTGTTCACTTCCCTGATAGTAAAACAAATATCGCCTGTAGCAATCTGAAATCCATACAGTCTTACATACCTCATGCTCACGCTTATGCAGCGACTTTACAAGTTAAAAAATGCCCTAGTTTGAAATCATGGGCCACCCTTTTTTATCTATGTAATTCATTAATAAGAGCCGCTTTTATTTTGCTGTCCAGTCTTATATTCTGTCCCACTCTGACACACATTGCTTTTCAGCAGCTACAACTCCTTATGTGAAACACCACATCTTATTATTTTGATTGCATGGAACGTCCTGTTACCTGCTCCATCTGGATTACTCAAAACGAGATACTACATGATACGAATAAATAAAGGAAACATAAATAAGTGAAACTATCTGATAATTTAACATTTTTAAGTAAAGAATATATGTATTGAAACCAATTGCTTCAACTCTGCAATTAAATTTACAGCCATTATTGGTCATTACAAAAGAAGTGGCATAGCTATCTTTAGTACATTAGGTACAGTGGCACCAGGGCCCAGGATTTGAGAGGCCTATTTTGCCTCAATTGGTATATGTTTTTGCTATAAAACCAGCAGACGGGGAGCCCAATGTCCTTGCTTGCCTAGGTGCCCACGGCACCATTGTTATGGACCAATTTTTTTTCTTTATTGCAGTTTGTACAGGATGATCTTGAGGTTCCAGTCAAATCACATATACATGTAAATGCAAGTGACAGTGTACATGTCCATCTTGTTTTATGGTTTACTGCTTCCTTATTTATAATAAAGTATAAGGAAGAGCTTTGAGCTTGAAGCTTAACCTCTGGAGAAATAAGTATTATTGGTGTAGCCTATGAAATTATTTGCAGCTCTTTCTAGACATGCTGTTACTGTCCATGCAAAGGACAGCAGCCACGCTGAGAAGAGCTGAGTTACTCCTGTCCTATTGAAGGCACAGGAGCCCTGATGAGAAATGTTTGTAGTACCCAATACATGTATGTCATCCCTGCTATGAAGTATTAGTCTTATCCAAAAACTATACAGCACACCTGCTGAGGAATGTTGGATGTGTATGATCAAATAATGGCAGCCCTGCTGAGAAATGTTCAATCAGTCTCACTAAAGTTGTAGCAGTCCTACTTATAAGTGAAAACAATATGCCAGAAAAGTACAGTAGCTCTGCTGAGATGCACGACTGCAGCTGTGGAGTGAGTGCACAGAACAAACTATGCGTCTGGACTCAACCTTTGCCAAGACCCACTGCAAGAGAATCAGGGCCAGGGTTTTGAATCAAGGGTGGTGGTGCTGTCTGGCCAGCTCTGGTGACAGGAGGCTGGGACCAAACTAGCACAGTACAACAAGGCCACAAGGATCCAAGCACTCTCCAAATGGCTTAGATGCAGCCCCTGAAGAGATCCTTAATTATGAGTATATGGTAGAGAGGGTATATGTCAGTGTGTGCTCTGTTCCTCTGTGCCATGCCTCTCTCCCTACGTGCATGTGTCCACTGCTCCTCTGTACCATGCCTCTCTCCATATGTGCATGTGCGCACTGCTCCTCTGTACCATGCCTCTCTCCATATGTGCTTGTGCGCAAGGCTCCTCTGTGCCAGTGGTTGTGTCTCCTCTCTATAGAAAATGTTTTCAAAACTATTCCATTTACCACTAAGTCTTTTGATCAAGGATGCTTGAGAATGAACCATTTGCCGCACATGTTTCCAAACTTTTCTTAGGGGCAAAATTCCAAAATTCTTAGGGGTAGTGGGGGGGGGGGTACTTTAACTATCTATTCCGTTTTCGCCAATCACCCTACTGTAGGTGAATTCAAGGTCACCATTTACCATTATTTTTTCTCAAATTCCTTAAGGGAATTGTCTCCCAGAGCTCTGGTAAACTCTGCCTAAATTTTAATACGTTTTCTTTTATATTTGCAGTGTAATTTGCATGAAAATACACCATATACCACTCACTTACCAATCGAATATATAGAGAAACAACACAAATGCCCAGACAAGTTATTTATACATCCCATCAGATCTTGACCAAAGATACTCCTACGGTGTATTTTAAAATGTAACATTTACCACAACGTTCTCAGATAATCACCATTCCCTCTAAAATTGTATGACGTTATGGGAACTCCAATAGGTTGTTTATGCTTAAAATTCAACCGTGTTCCAACATTTTCTATTGGAACACGGAAATATTTCGTTGGCTAAACTTTTGTCTCATTTGCTGATGCTGAACAGCATCAGAAAAAAAGCATTGGCATGGTAAATAGGTCGAAACAGTGACACCTGTTGGCTTTGCCAATGCTTGTTTTGTGTTGTCATTACAATGAGGGACATGCCCCTCTAAACATATACTTCTGGCTACTGACCTGCTGGCTAGACTTAGAAGCCAACATTTTGTAGATTTTTTCATATTGATTCTGTCTTCCCACTTGGAATACATCGCCCAGCATTTGCACACTGGGAGTGTCGTGCCGCCTGTTTCCTTGACTTCCATCTTGAAGGTTAAGTGCATCAGACGCTTATGTGCCCGCCTGCCTACTAATGACCAGTTTTATTTTTAGAAAAGCAGTGTCTCAGACATCTTTGGTCTCTGTGCTTCGCTCCGACCTTTCGATTAGACTTCATAACATGCCACCCTGATAGCTGCCCAAAGGGCACACACAGTGCAATAGGCAGCTAAATGTGGGACACAACATGTGGACTGTATGCCGTCTCACTTACAGACAGTCCATTAGTTAAGCATTGGCCCTGGTTACTCTAGCGGCCAAATGCCACTTCCCGCTAGTGGGGGTTTGGGATCTGATAGAAATGGATTGCTAGACTTGCTAATATTCTCAGAAACACAGTACAGTGTCCTTGTCATAGGAGGTTGTTTAATGGCATGTCAGCCTAAGAAATATTTTGGCACTTTGAAGGGAGTGGACTAATATTTGAAGGCCAGAATGATCATTAAGATTGTATTGTGATAATAGCTGTCTGCCCAGTGGGTCTTTTTTTAAAAATCTGCATGGTTTAAATTTAGGTGGCATGGCAGCAGAATGTATTCAATTTCTCTTTCTCTCTTGCTCTCACATTATTGCCCTACTTGCACACAGAAATCCAGAACCAGCAGTCGAGCCTTCTCCTACATCACTCCGAAAGCATGGAGTGACCCATCGCAACACATAAAAGCCTCCACCTCACTTCTTGATTTCCGCAAAAATCTGAAGACCTAGCTTTTCTAGTCCCACCAAGCTTGGGTGTGGCTAAACTCACACCTGCTCCGTGCCAGGATACCCTCCCGGGTGATAGTGCGCTCTACAAATCTGCATAACACACACACTCACAGGCCTTCCCTCCTCACACACAAACTCACACATACACTCAAACAACTTACTTACAGTGTGTGTATACACACACATACCAGAAAAACACACCCGATTCACACACCGACCATAGGGCTGGCCACCATGTATGGTAAGATAATGTGAGAAACTAAAGTATCTCAACTCCTACCGAAGAGGCTGGTGTGCCGTCTTATTACTAGTAAAGCCTAGTGATACCACATTACACATATTGCATTGTATCACAGCAATGACAAAACAACGCACAGTGGTGGGGGAAGGGGAGTCTTGAGGGTGTTAATAATGGAAGCTACTATTATTGTTATTGCAGTCATCTGCTACTTGATTGACACATTATTTTCCTTGCTAAGAGGTTCGATACGTACTTCAGGTGTTGAGACACCGTAGCTCTCGTGTTTCCGCATTACATATTCTTTACTGCTCCGTGATGATTCTTGCGAATGTAGTGTTGACAAACTGTGTTCCCCACTCATGACGTCGCCGCTCGACTTTAATTTTAGAGTGCCTAGGCGTAGGATAAGCATGGTGCCCCTCCCCAAGATAGGCCAGATGGGACTTTCCTAGGCCACTGTTGACTATCCTGACCTGAGTTGCAATATTTGAACCGCAGACCTTTTGCCTCAGGAAGGTTGTCAGTGGGGTATTCTTCTTCCTCTCACACCTCCTCTGGTTGTGGCAGAAGCGAATCGCCTAACAATGAACAGAGAATGACACTACAGTGCCCCAGAGTTCCACCCCCTCCTTTTGTGTGGAGGGAAGTCTTGATATTGGTTTTGACCAATTAATCACGAGGAACAGGATAAAATGGGATTAGTAAAGATTTCCAAGAAGGCACAATTCTTTGAGCATTTTCTTTCGTGACATAGATTTTGAATAGCATGTTTACAAACAAGAATGGCCTGCCAGTGCAGGTGAGCCACGGGAGTTAGCAGGGGAGTAATTAAGCAATGCGGGTGGAATTATTTAGGTATAATAAGATGTTTACATGATTTTATATCAAATAATTTCCTTGTAATGAGGAAATCCTGATTCTTAAAGTATAGGCCAGTGGGCAGTCAGTAGAAGGAGGTTTAAGTTGCTGCTATTCCATTCTGTAGAGATATGCGGTACCATGAATGGGGTAGAAGTGTAGCCACCGCCCAGCTCTTTTCGAACTGTGAGACTGTTGCATGTACATAGTTATACTTAGCATGTAACATACCCTTAAGAATAGAATGCGGTAGCACCTGCATTCTAGCAATGTCATGCTCGTGGGGTTCTCCCATTAGAGAGTTGGATGCTGGCTGAAGAGGGAGCCCCAACCACAGTCATCATGCACAATAAAAGCTTATGTGGAACCTCGTTCTATATGTGAGAGTCTACATTTCAACAACAATAGAGTAGACCAAGTCTAGACAGTGGTGTGTATGCCTGAGCAAGTGAACATGCAACCAACAAGCATGCAGGTGGAGCCCAATGCCGTAGACTACCCGAGGTTCGAATAAAACCCATCAGACCGCCCACTTGGCGGAGATTCATCATTTAGGGCTTAGTACATATTCAAACCTCTACCTGGCCATTTTAGTGCCAGGGTAGCATGAAACCTCTATGTACAATGTTCCTCACTATAATGGTGTTGATAACGTGCAGTGCTCAAATAATAATGGTGAGTAAAATTGACTACTGGGCCTTCAAGGAATTTCAGAGTGAAGGACAGAGTGTCAAAACTTAAAAACACGCCCTGTAGTTGAGGATGGATACTACTCAGTGGCGCTATGCAAGGTGGACCACCTTGCATAGCGCCACTGAGTAGTATCCATCCTCAACTACAGGGCGTGTTTTTAAGTTTTGACACTCTGTCCTTCACTCTGAAATTCCTTGAAGGCCCAGTAGTCAATTTTACTCACCATTATTATTTGAGCACTGCACGTTATCAACACCATTATAGTGAGGAACATTGTACATAGAGGTTTCATGCTACCCTGGCACTAAAATGGCCAGGTAGAGGTTTGAATATGTACTAAGCCCTAAATGATGAATCTCCGCCAAGTGGGCGGTCTGATGGGTTTTATTCGAACCTCGGGTAGTCTACGGCATTGGGCTCCACCTGCATGCTTGTTGGTTGCATGTTCACTTGCTCAGGCATACACACCACTGTCTAGACTTGGTCTACTCTATTGTTGTTGTATACTCGTATTTTGGGGATTGAGTAGACAGGTCGGTAAACTATCCCCTTGACCCTCCACAGTGTTTGTTTTTTGAGAGTCTACATTTCAACATTGGCGACGAGGATGGGGCCCCCTTCTTTTACCTCTGAGCTCTCAGAGCCAGGAAACTATGGCACGAGCCCCTAGACAGCAGCAGCTAAGCACGGAGCCCACAGGCATTGCTGCCGTGCCCTCACTTCGAGCCAAAGTGCTGCTAAATGAAACATTAAATCACTACAACAAAGGGTCAATGTCGAAGTTTCGGTATACATGTGTGGCCTTTTCTAATTAAAGTAGCCGTGGGCGGCCTTTCGGGGGCTCTTTTCTCCACAGGGTTAGGCCAGGACACCCTATTATTAGCCTGCGTCACAGGGCGCGTTAAGCCGTTAGAAAACATGGCGGCCCAGCCAGATGCCAAGAGGGACCGCGCCGGCTGTGACGTACCGCCCACACACACTAATGCGAGCCTATGGTGTGGAGGACGGAAGAGGCCTTTTACACCCCGCGCAGTGGTGAAAGGAGGGCCAATGGTTCACTTATTATCCGCAGTCGTGCTTTGAGTATAATAAGTCGAGTGTGGGTGTATTTGAAATAAAGAGGAAGAGGAAAGGAAGCGCGAGAGCTCATTTGAGAGCAGTACGCATTAATAACAGATGCCTGTGTGTGTAATCCTGCAGATATTTAGACACATTTATGCCTGCCGTCTGGCGCATCCTTGTAAGTCGTGGCAAAGAGACAAAGCTTCACGGCGGCCCTCTGCTGCGGCTTGAGGCCTCTTCGAAACCGTGTTAAGCACGAGAAGGCAGGCGTCAAAGTCGTACAAATCCTCCACCTGTACCGTAAAATATTGTTTGGGGTGTATAGCGCTCGCTGCAGCACACTTGCGACTTCACAGCACTACAAATAACAGGTTTTCACACTATCCATATCAATGGTTCATGCCTTCACCTCGGGGATTCCTCCAGATCCATGATGGCAAAATGTCATGCTCTGTAAATATGCATATAACATATAAGCACTTTTAACATGTAACCTTGAGTGAATATGCAACTTGTATACATATATCTCTAACCACAAGCGTGTAGAAGACCTTTGTACTTACTACTACTCCTATGTGAATGCACCGTTTTTCTGTCTTTTATCTTCCTTGAGTGAACTTGCAACTTGTTTATAGGCAACTTTTGCTGTTTGTACCTTTTATGTAATTTATGTAATCCAAAGTCCTTATGTAATGCAACTGGTTCTTATGTAAAACGCTCTGACACCTTCGGGTAATGTTCACGCTATATAAAATCGCATTTAAATAAAAATAAATAAAAATGGAACGCTTATCGACTTCAGAAGGCTGAAAACTTCAATCCACCATAACAGAATTAGATTCTGGCGCCCTCAAGTTGAGAGAGTGCAACAGGCACAGTAACCCGCTGAGCTTTCTCGGTAGTTCTGCCCCCCGATGAAGCTGGGGAGCTCCCCTTGCCCTCCTCAGCCCATCACAAGTGCCCCTGTGGCACCTCGACAGGCCGCAGGAGCACCAGAGGGAATGCTTCGCGCCAGACAGTGCCCGTCTCCCCGGGGAGCCTGGTTACTATAGCGATGGACACGACACACGAGGCCTGCTATCAAGACTTTAATTATGGCGGAGGGAGACGAGAGCCGTGCAAGGCTTTTCAGTGTTTGACCGTGGGTGCGTAGGGCCACCCTCTAGTGATTTCAACAGTGAATAAGGGTTACTGAGCAAAAATGAGCTTCTTCCCAGCGAAGTGACATGCACGTCGAAGTCAGAGATGAGTTCTAAAGTAGCACGTGTTATTTATGGCGCTTAGAGTTGGCGGAAGTGTCGGAGGAAGCGCTACATAAGTGAAATGATCGTTAATTTGTTATCGTAGTTGCCTTTATTAACGTTTTTCTGTTATTTTTAGCGTCATTTTTATCACAATCTATAAAGATATTAACTTTCTTGTTAATGTGTTAGTGTAATTTGTGCATTTTCCTCATCCATGTTCGTACCACAGCTGGTACGAGCAATGCAATTGTGACTTTTAACGTCAACAATTGTTATTATTAATATAGGCAGGTGTAGTAATGTAGTATTAATTTTGATATAATATCCATATTGATTAAAGTTAAGTACACAATTCACACCACAAAGTGGTTAATCTCGTGGTGTTTTACGTGAATTATTTTCCACCCAACCCACTCTTCAGGAAACCTTCTCCCTGTCCCCAAGGCTATTAGGCATCATGTGACAACTCATTTAATTGTTATACACTGAGCACTGATTTGTTTACTGCAGTAACCATATATTTGCTTCATTAGGCAACACTGATTTTGCATGAGCTAATCTCACAATTACGGTGCCTTTATATAACATCTTGTGTGCTGTACCTAAAGGTTTTACCAAGATGTCTGACTCTGGCTCTGTCCAAGGTCCTTTTGGAAAATGGAGCTGCAAACAAGCTGGGCTTTATTTTAAAGTCTCCCCCTTCCCTCTAACACCCACTCATACTATACTCCAAAAACCCTGGATACAGCAGAGGAGGGGCTGTCCTGTGCTGTGGGCAGATTATATTTTGTTTGCCCCAGTGCTTAATTTAAGCTGGTGGGTTACGGTGCTCCTCACCAGCACTTAAATGTCAACACAGGTGCTTGTAACAGTCTGCCACAAGGTGGCGCTGGTTATATACATTTAAAATGTCTATTACCTGCCGCCCAGTAGTAGGTGCTATGGGTGGTGCAAGCTGTAGTGTCCCCCTGACGAGAGCCCTGGAACTTATTTGTTTTACAAATTAAGCACTGGTTTGCCCCCATAACAGGAGAAAAGCTACCGATAGTGCAGCACGTACAGTGGCTCCTGGACACCTGGTGTGAAGGAACCTCTGGACCCCAAATATGCTTGTTTGTTACTACCTAACCAGTGGGGTGGAGGGCATTTTCATTGCTTGTATAGGGGCCCATCGCACCCTTTCTACATCGCTGCTCCATAATGAATTGTAAAAAGCCAGAGGCACTTGCCACCTCCACCTGCGCAGCACACAGGGCCCTCCTCTGCCCCCAAGAGACCTATTAGTGTTCTGCAAGACTAGAAATGCCTTGTCTGAAACAGGAGAAGTAGTGCAGGCTTGCATTGCTTCTCCTGTGTTTGGTACGGCCTTCGCTATTGGTGGGGTGGTGGAAGCTAATAAAGATGAACTAGAAAGAGAGAGAGGAGAGAAACAGAAAGGGGACTGAGGGGACATAGACAAGAAAGAGGGTGGAACAAAGGGATGGGGGAAACAAAGAGAAAATGACAGTGGGAAGAGGGAGAGTCATTGGAAGGCCTAATCAGAAAGAGAGGAAGAGAATTAGGGCAGGAAAGAGAAAAATGAGAAAGAGAGTGAGGAATTAAGACCAAGATTAAAAGAGTGCCTGACTGTGGTGCGAGCAGAAGAAATAAGTGGGTGTGTGAGTTTAAGGCAGTAGGGGCAATCTTAGAGCATTGTTGTGAGATAGTGGGGAAACATTTGGGTTTTTTGCTGGCCTCGCGCATTCTTTGGCCTTTACAGGTGACTCCACTGTTTCTAGGAATTCTGCCTTCCCGTCCTCTGGCACTGACTCGTTCATTTTTAGTTTTTTGTTAATTTTCACCAATAAACTGTTCCAAAGTAAACTTTAGGAATTCTTTCACAACAACATACATTACCAGGGGAGTCCGAATGTTCGTTGTCCTTATCTATTATTTTTATGCTAACTTTCACCTTCTTGGCACAACCTTAGAGTTTTATACCAAAGGAGTGAAACTAAATACAATGTAGCTGTACTAATTCGGGACATGATCGTCAGCTCCTCTTTTAACATGGGATATTCTGTCACAGCAACAGATCAGACACAAAACCGTGCCACGGTTTGCACAAATATGCAAATGGGAGGGGGGAAACAGGTGGTCACCTATAGTTACCAATATACACTTACCAACACTATATTTTGGTTTTCAGTATTTTTGCTACAATATTCTTGTTACATGATAATTCTGCAGTTGAGATTGTGAAACATAACAACCTGGCAGATATCTACTAACGCTAAAAGGCGTGCAAACACATTCACGAACCAGGATTTCTAACCTGAACTGATAAATCCTTTGGTTTATAGAGATCACTCATACAAGGAGGACTGCCATGCAGGTTTCCTGGCCATCTAAACCTAAAATCAATGCAATCTTGAAAAGCGGGGACAGGCGAAATTGACGCAGAATTATTAGCTGCATCATCGGTAGCGATACCCAGTGTCAAGGGTTGTATATCACAAAATTTAGGCCATTAATATCGACCTGCAAAATATGGAATCCACTGTATCTACTACCACTCTATTATTGATTAAAGTATATATAGTGAAGCATTGGCTTACTCTTCTTAATTGCATGTCTACCCATATGGTATTTGAAGTTGGTATAGTGGATTTGATATCTTTGTGGGTCACCATATTGGCAACAATATAGTGACGCCCCATTTGACAAGGATACGGTTTAGTCAGGAAACTTCCTCTGTGATTTTCCATTTTAACGTGTCTCTGCACACGACTCATTAAATTAATCCTTGGTTGACTCAGTCCATCCTCAAAGTTCTAATGCGTCCATCGAGGCCAAAACCAACCTAAACATTGCTAACACATGCTCAGGATTTTCGAAGATCTGATCCTAATTTGGGAGTAAAAGTCTGAGCCCGCTACTAGATCATACTTAAAATAGTCGACCGAGGGCATTGCTTACTCTGACCACAACAAACGAATAAGTATAACCTGAATGGGGAACATAAGGGTTGAGATTTAACATGGTTGGCCCTCATTTAAAGAGGTTTTTGAGGATTTGACACATCAGTAGGTTGCTAGCGATGCAACTTGCAAAGAAGATCAGGATTTGCCAGCACTCTCCCCTTATTCCTCCTTGCATAGTTTGGAACCTATAAGGTTCTTCATAACCATCTCCGAGAGAGATAGGGCTGACAGCTGTCTCGAGGGGGAGCCGGAAACCCAAGGCCTGCCAGCTCCTCCATCAAGAGCATTAGACAGCAGCTATTAGCCCACTGTTGGTTGGTATATGCAAGGCCTTGCAGAGATTGAGTGTGTGGAGAATAAGGGATGCAGCCATACCGTGCAATGCTCAATTGCTCAATTATCACTGTCTGCTGCTAATGCCAACCTCTGCTTAAGTGTTGGAGGGGTAACTTGAGGAGGTTGAGCACATAAGCCACCTTTGCTGTCACCTAAGGACCAGGTTAAGTGGGACATCAAATTTGTGCTGAAAAATAAAATATAAGAAGTAAAATGAAAAAAATAGTAGTAAGACGATTAAATTGCATACATATGGCGCTATCTCAGGCACATAGTCTATGGTGACCTCTGATTGCAAACTGACCAACGGCAAAAACATCAACATTTCAAATACGTGTGCGGTAGCTTGAAAATACGTTCCCCCATAATTTTCTGGGACTGAGAACATTACTACAGAGCATAAATCAGTAGAGTAAATGACAGTGCAATCTTTGGGAATCTAGCTTAAAATGCACTGAATATGTGGATGGTGTGGAGTTTGTACTGAGGAGTAAGGGTCGTGCCACTGATTGGCAGGAAATTAAAGAATGATGCTGAAGGAGAGAACTATTTTTTTGTGCTGTATAATGCATTCTAAAATGTAATATTCGGAAATGCACAAAACCTTGGTCAGGTTTCTTTTAAAACACGTTTTAAGCCGATGCACATTGCATGAAATATTAGACACTGTATGGAGCTGATTTGGTTGCCACATCAATGTGAGCCTGTAGGCAGTGTGTGGCCCGGTCAGACTGCACTTTTAATATATAGATATTTTATTCTTAGGCCCACTACGTAAACAAATCACTATCCCATTATCTTAAGCGCAGAGGGGAATTTTTTTCAACTCCCTCTGGTACATGGGCTGGTCACGTGACATCTCTGTTGTACATGGAGATGAAATGTATATATTTGTGTAGAGCACCGCAAAGGCACGGGGAATCCTTAAGCAGACGTAGTCCTTTTTAAAGAGATGCGACTTAACAAAACACTAAAGCAGGCAGCCGTTTCCTGTGATCAATAGGTTTATTTTTAAGCTTCGGAAAGAGCGAATTTGAGACTGCGCAGATTGGTGTCCGTTTGTTTACTGTTTATCGAACGCCCTCCTCCCCCATGTATTCTGTTTTCCTAATGCAAGGTGCAAGGTGGGCAAAGCGCGCGCTCAGGGTTCATCCGGCGCGTGCAGTACTGTGGGCCGCTGTCCACGGGCCCAGTGCTGATATGGGAGGCAGGCGGGATTCAGTCGCAAACAACACAGGCCGCTAATGGCTTTGAAAGTGTAAATAAATCATGTTTCTTTCCGTACGGTGCAAACACTAGCATTCAGCCTGTTAAAAAGCATCTTTTATATTTCGAGCTAGAGGACGTGACGCACTGGGAAATCGCCAAATGGAGTGGAGTGGTCTGCCCTGTATAGCATACTTTAGCCAAATGTAGAACCTGGATCCGCCCTGAAAGTCTCAGTTTCAAATTGTGTAATTTAGATAAAACTAAAGCGTGTGCTTCCAGTGGAGTAAATCTCAATTACAATCAAGGTAATGAATTAATTCATATTTCTGCGTTTTGAATGGCCAAGCGCCTGTTTTAGAAAAATATTCAGATTTTACTCATAAGTGTGTTCTTGTATAGATAACAGGACAGTAAGTAAATACGTAAATAATAAAACATACCCGAATTCAATCAATAGGTTACATAAATAAGTTTGGTAATAACGTTCTGCTATCCAGATATGAGTGTGCTACTCTAGAAAAATCAGTCAGTGGAGGGAGAAGAGGTACATCATTTTGAGAGTCAGCGCGGATGTTTCGGTCTCCCTACGTCAGGCCTAAATGAGATCCTTCTCTAGACATGAGACTTTTTTTTAAATTGTATTAGTCTTCAAGGCTACAGTCAGAAGATAAGTAAACACATACTAACTTAAACAGGTACAGCATGTTTGATCCAAAATTAGATATATTTGGTTAATAATAATAATACAGAATGCATTACATCTTATTTTTGTGCTACTATTGATTATTATTTTTGGTTCATATCTGTTTTGCTTGGTTACATGTGTATGTGTTTACTTATCGTTTGACTCTAGCTAGCTTTTAGGACCAATACAATTTAAAGGACGTCCTATCTTTTCAAGAGGGTCGGAATTTACATACTACATTAATTACTTTTGAAATATATTTCTTTTGGCAGCTCCTGTGTAACCTTTATTTCAGTTTTCACCCCAAAGCATTACATTTCATGTAAAATTCTAGTGGCAAACAAGCATTTCTAAAGCTCGTAACGTCGCAGCGAGAGCTCTACCACATGGTCTGACACCACTCATTCTAAAACGATGGCATGGACCATACCTTAATCACCACTTCACGAGCCATGCCATAGTTTTAGAATGAGTGTTGTCAGACCATGTGGTAGAGCTCTCGCTGCGACGTTACGAGCTTTAGAAATGCTTGTTTGCCACTAGAATTTTACATGCCTGGGTCACATCTCCTGTTTCATTAGAGAATTGCCTTCACTGTGATTAGTGGTGGAAATGGAAGGCAATGGCCATTTTGGAGAGAAGGGAAAATTCATACAAGAGGTGAACAAAGAGACACTGTGTACACATTAAGGGCTGTAGCACCAAAACTTTGCACAAGTGCAAACACAGTATAAATCATTTGCACGAGTTTGACTACTTGATTAATAAACAGCATGACATTTGCACATGGGATTCATGGTGCAAACTGATTTCACATTACTTTTGCTATGCTTATATCATGGGAAGGGGGACAAATTTATTTTAAAAAACTTTATAAATGCGCACAATTTGACCGTGTGTGTGGTAAAATGGTTTGTTCCATAGCCTGCACACCAACCATGGATCCGGCCGCCTAGCCCTTAAGCCGTATCGATCCCACCCACACAAATACAAATAAGGCTACGTAGCACCACAAGCAATCCTTCCACTAGGGGTCAGTGTTTGGACACATGACAGGCCGCATTACGTCTTCTTCCCTGACCCACGCACGGACACAGACGCACGCACGCCTTCCCATCTCAGTCTGCTAGCGCAAGGCACGCGCAAGGCTTCCACTCGACCAGGCCCATTGTCCAGGCCTTATCACGCGCGCGCGCGAGCAGGTGCAGAATCGGGGCACTGCCCTGGGTGACCAGTGGGACGCCTCCATTAGAGAGGAGCGGGGGAGCTCCCGCTGACAGGAACAGGCCCTGCTCAGTAGCTGCATAACGATTAGTGTCGGTGACAATTACCCGTTCTCTTCACCCCCGTCCCAGCCGAGGCCTGTAAACACCTCGAGCCCATCTGCCGTCATCTTAAGGAGAGCAAACAAACGGCGCGCGCTCGAGTGGAACCGCCGGGCCCAAGTGTATTGCGCAGCAATAATTAAATATAATCAAAGCACCGACATGCAAATAGGCGTTGAGATAAGAGAGCAGGGACACACTGCTTTGTAAGGGTTTGCGCCTCACACGGAATTTAGTTTATTTCATTGGATATTCACAAAATAGGAATCACTAGCGAAAATTCGAGCTTCTAATTTTAATTGGTAAATTAGGGCCTCAAAAGTGTTTTTCGTTTTTACACATTTTTACTCTGACACAAAAACCTGCGAGTTACTCGCAGTGTGCAAATTCCCCATTCCTATTGCTTTTGTGTTGTTTTAATAATATAGTTTAGCGGGTTGGGCATCTGCGAGCACCCTGAAGTTTATGGGTTCCCGATCAGCTAGAACCGTCTTAGCCTTTCATTTTTCTGAGGGTGATACATTTGAGAACCAACAAGCTGCCTAGCAAAATAAAGTATGAATGCAGCACTTAGAGATCACTAGGTCTTGGGTATGCTACAACATGCATGGCTATTTATATTATTTACAGGATGACATCATCCACCTGATCCAGAGGGTTGGGAATTTGTCAACCTTCCTTTCAAGGGGGCGCTCTGTAACTGCAGGACAACAAGCATAACAGTGCCTTAACTTTGAGGACATCTGATGGCATAGCGCCCAGATGTGGAATGCACTGAGACACAGTGGCGTAGCAAGGTCAGGTGGTACCCGGTGCGGAACATTTCTTGTCACCCCAGCATGATGAAATGTCAAAAATATGTGTTTTAAACACATATTTTTGCCATTTTGTCACCCCCCTCAGTGATGACACTTGTCACCCCCGGCTTGACAAAAAGGAAAAAATATGTGTTTAAAACACATTTTTTTGCTATGTTGTCATTCCCCTCAGTGTTGACACCCAGGGCAGCCCGCACCCACCACACCCCCCTTCCTCACCACTGCTGAGACACAGAAGTTGGCCATGGAAAGAGAGGAGGGTTGAATGGACTGAACAGGAAGTAGGTTCATAACCCATTCAGTACAAGCAAAACACATGGAAAAATGGCGTGCCCCATTTACCACTTCGAAGCCCTACTCCCCCGAGCCATGCCTTCAGACATGCCCGGAAGAGTCGTCAAGCGTTGTAAATGACATCTGCCACCAGGGAGCTCCATCCCGGAGTTCAGGCAGGCTGAAGAAAACGAGGCCTGCCACCTGAGCCCGAGCTTACTGCAGCCCGAGGTCCCTCCGGGTCTCACTCAGCCTTGACAGGCACAGAGAGGTAGACACCGCTTCAGCTAACAGCCAAGGTCTGTTAATGAGGAAGACATAAGACTCCACATCAAGAGCTTATGTGCATGCTTCACCGGTCAGCGTGCCAGCTCCATTTAGTTAGGTCTGGGCGAAATTTACATTTTCGCCTGCGTAATTTCAGGAATTGACGCACATTGTGTAATTTTCCTCTAATTTACATAATTAATCACAATCACATTACACACATTTCTCACACAACTAGTTATGGTAATATTCTTAGGGGCAGATTTACAATAACTGGCGCATCCCTGCATATCAGCAGGGATGCGCCAGTTATTGTGCTTCACGGCTCCGCCACCATGGATGCGCCGCATTGTAAATGTGGCACACCATGGGGCAAAAATGGACAGATGCATGACGCATCTGTTGCCGTAAAGGCGGCGCATTGCTGGAGTTGCGCTGCAAGTGCGACGCAGCTCCAGCAAGGCTTGGGGGTGCCCTAGCCTTCAAATGCTGCGTCAATCCTTACACCTGCTTCAAGCAGGCACAGGGTTTTGACACAGCATGGCCTAAAAAGTGGCTTAGTGAAATCTTATAGATTTCACTCAGCCACTTTTAGGAGGCGTTTCTGTACCGGAACGCCCACCCCCCTGCGGTGGAACGCCTACATGTGGCGCAGGGCTTTACAACGTGATGCATCTCCCAGATGCGTCATGTTGTAAGTACCCCGTATCATGGTGCTGGCTTTGCGCCGCCATGGTGTCACAAAAGTGAGGCAACGGCGGCCTAAAAGAGACGCAAGGGGCTTGTAAATCTGCCCCTTAGTTTTTGCTTTTCCCCTGCCATATGCCTACTTCAGTATGCTTAGGCCCTGATAACACCACATACATGACTTGCTTAGGGGTTGACATAGCGGAGGGTGGAGTGACCAGAGTTCATCTGCCATAGTTTTTACGAAACTTCGTCATCGTCGCTGCATTCATGTAACTCACACTTGCTGTACCTAGTTCTAATTTAAAGAAGACAAACCTTCTCAATCCATGCTCTAAAGGTCTAGAACAATGTTTCCATCTACATCACACCTGCCCAACCCGCCTGCTACTCAGAATGGAGATGAAAGGCCACCTTCTGAGAACACCACATCTCCACACCATAGGATTCATCACCCATGTACATCCTGCTTCATTGTAACCATCTGGAATTATAGTTTGGGGGCCTCTGCCCTTGGATAGCACACCATTGCTCTCCGGATACATTTGCATTCTACAAATACCTGCATGGTGAAAAATGCAGAGATGTGCCACTGCTACGTGCTTGATGGGTGCTATTTACATGTTTCACTGACATATTTAATACTCATGACATTGTCTTGCACAGACTGTACACCCTGATAAAACCAGGGCTTAATTTGAGCCAGCACTTAATCATTAGCACAAGTGCTTTTCATGAGCACCAGTTCAGGACATATACATTTATGGTAGGTACAGGGAGAATACGTGATCTGCCCAGAATCACAGGATGTTGAGCCCACGCCAAGACTCAATCCTGGTACCCCAGCTCTGAAGTCAGCAGCTCTAGCCATTACACCACACCCTCTCCCCACTTTCCTGATTAGTAGTGTGTTGTGTTTTAGGTGGCTCTAACAGGAGAAATGGGCTGGTGCAAGCTGCCTCCTGACCACAGCCCGGCACTTATTTTTTAAAGAAATTAACCACTGGATAAAACATTGGTGAAAAAACGCTGCTTTCTTCTTCTTAGTGAATATTGGGGGACCCATGAAGCTGTTTGTTAGCTCATGGCTTTCTTCCAGGGAATTCAAAACAACAAATTTCCTTTTCCAAACTTTTTAGGCCGGAATCCTTAGGAGTCACTATATAATGTAGGGCCAGGTGGACTAGTGTGTAATGAGTATTTGCGCAGGTTACCAAATTTACAAAGCTACTTGGATGAATTCTTATATACAAAGGTTAAGTTACACACAACCCAATGTCAAAATTCAAAATATATTTAATTATTCACTGTTGAATTGCTGATACATTTCTAGAGTCAATTAATGTGGTTAAAAACACATGGCCACATTATTTATAAAAACATTTTTGCTAATAATTCAAGAATCACAAAACTTATGTGCACAAATTATTAAACTTAAAACACAAAATGTATTAATGAACAAATTGTCTTCCAGGGAAACCAGTTCAGCCTTTCAAACCTATTAGAATCCTCTCCAATGTGTCATTATTTATTTTGTGCAGGCTGCTGTTCTTCGGTTTCAGTTGGTCCTTGGGTTATCCTTGCACCTCATCCACTCCACCAAAAACAGACGGTGACAGTAGCATTAATGTATAATCAACATGATATCCAAAATTAAAAGGTATAGAATATCAAGTACAGAATTTCAACTGGATAAGTGGCTAAGATAAAAACACTTGTCTGTAACTGCAGCCTCAGTAAAAGAGAAGGAGGATGGAAGGCTGGGGGATTGTATACTCCCTGTGTCATAGCAGGAGCCTCCTGTCTTAAAATGTATAGCTAGTCGCTGAGGGTGACCAGTAAGCTACTTCTACCCATAGAAAGTGTGCGGCAGTTTCTGATGCAGACAAGTGGTGAAACTTTCTTATTGACGTGAAGTTCCACCTCATGAAGAACTGACTGCAAGTAATGTTTGTCCACAGTGCTTCTTACTCTATTCTTAGGTCATCATTAACAGTAACCTGATGAGGAAAGGTTTATTTCTTAGCCTAATAAAATAACAACAAAAAAACGATACCCGGGGATTGGATTTTAAGGGGTACAATAAATAAATGCTATAATACACGTTCTCCATTGAAAATGGAGAATAAAATGTGGAACTTTGGTGATCTCTGTCCCAAAATGTTCATGTACCATTGCTTACGTGACATTTTCCATTAGTCAATTTCATGAGGTTTCACATGCCTAAATTCACCTGGAGGAAACTGTGTGGGATGCGGTAATTACTGCTGAGCCCATGATTCCAAGTCCTGCACACACACACATCTTTGTACAGTGATTGGAAGAAACAGGGCCACAGAAAATGAGGGCAACAAAATTACTACTTAAACATAGTCACACAGACCCATTTGTGACGCACAGAGTCTATGTGGCCTGATACTATCCAGCAGTGCTTAATTTGTAAAAAACAGAAGTGCCAGAGCCATTGTCAGGAGGCCACGGCAGCTTGCACCGCATATTGTCACTGTCAGTGCTGCTAATGGCAGTACCTACACAACTCCTAACCATCACACTGCTACAAGTGTGACAATTCAGACTCTTTGAGGCCCCCAAAGCTATAAGAATGGCTTGGGGTGTAGGTATTATTTGTTTACAATGTATATTGAATTAGTAAACGACTGTTTTTGTGTTCATTTTTAAATTACACATACAGATACACTATGAGGCATTTGTCATAAGTGCTGGTGTTGGCAATTAAGCCAGTGGCATCACTGAGGTTGGTGTCACCAGGTGCGGGTAACTCATGGTGTCACCCCCCCACGACTTACTGCATGGACCACCGCTGTCGGAAATGTACGGCGCTAGGTACTGTCTTACTCCCTCTAGCTCCCTCTCTCTGTCTAGCTCCCTCTAGCTCCCTCTCTCTGTCTTACTCCCTCTAGCCCCCTCTGTCCCCCTCTCTCTCTGTCTTACTCCCTCTAGCTCCCTCTCTCTCTGTCTTACTCCCTCTAGCTCCCTCTCCCTCTGTCTTACTCCCTCTAGCTCCCTCTCTCTGTCTTGCTCCCTCTAGCTCCCTCTCTCCCTCTCTTACTGCTTCTAGCTCCCTCTCTCTCTGTCTTCCACCCTCTAGCTCCCTCTCTCTCTCTCTTACTCCCTCTAGCTCCCTCTCTCTGTCTTACTCCCTCTAGCTCTCGCTCTCTCTCTCTTACTCCCTCTAGCTCCCGCTCTCTCTCTTACTCCCTCTTGCTCCCTCTCTCTTTCTTACTCCCTCTAGCCCCCCTCTCTCTCTGTCTTGCTCCCTCTAGCTCCCTCTCTCTGTTTTACTCCCTCTAGCTCCCTCTCTCTCTATGTCTTGCTCCCTCTAGCTCCCTCTCTATGTCTTACTCCCTCTAGCTTCCTCTCTCTCTGTCTTACTCCCTCTAGCCCCCTCTCTCTTACTCCCTCTAGCTCCCTCTCTCTCTTACTCCCTCTAGCTTCCTCTCTCTGTCTTGCGCCCTCTAGCTCACTCTCTCTGTCTTACTCCCTCTAGCTCCCTCTCTCTGTCTAGCTCCCTCTCTCTCTGTCTTACTCACTCTAACTCCCTCTCTCTCTGTCTTACTCCCTCTAGCTCCCTCTCTCTCTCTTACTCCCTCTAGCCCCCTCTCTCTCTGTCTTGCTCCCTCTAGCTCTCTCTCTCTCTGTCTTACTCCCTCTAGCCCCCTCTCTCTTACTCCCTCTAGCTCCCTCTCTCTCTCTTACTCCCTCTAGCTCCCCCTCTCTGTCTTGCGCCCTCTAGCTCACTCTCTCTCTGTCTTACTCCCTCTAGCTCCCTCTCTCTGTCTAGCTCCCTCTCTCTCTGTCTTACTCCCTCTAGCTCCCCCTCTCTCTGTCTTACTCCATCTAGCTCCCTCTCTCTCTGTCTTACTCCTCTAGCTCCCTCTCTCTGTCTAGCTCCCTCTAGCTCCCTCTCTCTCTCTTACTCCCTCTCCCTCTGTCTTGCTCCCTCTAGCTCCCTCTCTCTCTATCTTAATCCCTCTAGCTCCCTCTCTCTGTCTAGCTCCCTCCCTGTCTTACTCCCTCTAGCTCCCTCTGTCTCCCTCTCTGTCTTACTCCCTCTGTCTCCCTTTCTGTCTTACTCCCTCGAGCTCCCCCTCTCTCTGTCTTACTCCCTCTAGCTCCCTCTCTCTATGTCTTGCTCCCTCTAGCTCCCTCTCTCTCTGTCTTACTCCCTCTAGCCCCCTCTCTCTGTCTAGCTCCCTCTCTCTCTGTCTTACTCCCTCTAGCTCCCTCTCTCTCTGTATTACTCCCTCTAGCTCCCTCTGTCTCCCTCTCTCTCTTACTCCATCTGTCTTCCCTGGATTTGTATAAACAAGAGTGCGAGCAACAGGTGGCACTGTAGTGAAAGCAAGCTGAAATTTGGAACTGGTTCACTGGAAAACTGAAGACTGTGCAAGATACTGAAAAATAGGAAACCATGCACCCTCAGATGAGCTAGGCTGCTATAGAGTTGCCTTGTGAGCAAATAAAATTGCAGTCAAGCATTGCAGATCTCCTGCGAGACGCTGGCGAGAGTGAACAGCATGAGGAACAAGCTGGCACAGGGAGCGACAGTAAAGGTGAGAGCAGCGGCGAGGCTGCAGTGCAGATTGGTGTCACCCCATGTGTTGGTGTCACCCGGTGCGGTCCGCACCCCCCGCACCCTCATAGTGACGCCACTGAATTAAGCACCGGAAACCACCGGCTCAAATTAAGCACTACAATTCAGTGATATAAGTTATCTAAATACATTCTCTACAGGATGTGGTATCAACCTGTGTGAAACTACAGACATTCAGTGTCTTATATTTTTCAGTGAATGTAACCTTCTTCAAACAGACTATATCGCGGAGACCAGGAATCACTCCCCGTCAGGCCTGCATCCGCCCTGCAATTACTTCTCTCTCAGTACACCCGATCTTGCAAGCCCAGTGCAGCACCACTGCTTGTTAGTTGCTATTAAAAATGTACGCTTGTGAACGCAGTAGAGCATTAAACAGGCTGGTGTCAAACTACCTCGGCACTGCAGTTCTGCAGGAACACATCTTGAGAAGTTAGTAGGTAGGAGTGTACCACTGAATAGTGACACCAACAATCCGCCGCGGCCGGTAGTGGGAGTAGCTGCCAGGGGGTGATGTGGGAAGGGGGAGGGGCAGGGTGGGCGGTAGTAATGTATGGATTTCGGACTTTAACAGGTAAGTAAATATATAAATAAATAAAACAAATTTTGTTGAGTGTACTGCATCACCAAATGCGAAGCTGTGCGCGCAGCGACATTCGGTTTATTTATCTATATGTTTACTTACCTGTTAAGGTACGTAATCCATACATTACTAACCCCCACCCTGCCCCTCCCCCTTCCCACTTCACCGCCCGGCAGGTACTCCCACTACCGGCCGCGGCTGCCAACAATACCTTGGCAAGAACAGACTATTGAGAGGCCGAGTATCAAAAGGTAAGTTCATAAGTATAGCTGTACTATTCCTAACTCCACATCTGCATACCTTGAAGATATGTGTACTACAAAGATATATATATGTGGAGTTAGGTATAGAAAATCCGGACTTACTTACCTGTCAGTATCTTATATTTGACATTCTGTCCCATTGATGTTGTTGCTTCAGTATTCCGGGGGCACACCGTGGGGAGGGTCTATGAATGGATTCTGATCTTAAATTCACAAAACAGCATTTTTGTTCCAATACGGCAAAATGACATACGGAGATCCAAGCCGAGATACAGCTGAGGCAAATCAAGGTTTATTGCTGCCAACAGGATATGGAACCGGTACATTAGTGATCAAAGGATATTGAATTAAACTCACTAGCTCAGATTCACAAAAGCATTTATGCATTTGGGACGTAGCAGTACAGGCATGCTCTATTACATCCTCATATCTGCCTTTGTGAATCGGCGCAGAAACATCCAACTCCTAAATAGTAAAATTTGCAAAGAGCACCCAGGCCTTTTTATTTATACGAACTGTATATGAGTATTCCCTGACTGGTCCCATTTTAGATGATTTGGGGCCAATTTACAATGGCATGTAAGAGTACTACAAATATTAATAATCCTTACTTGTTAAGCGGGAACATATCACCCCTTAAGGTTTCAAGGCACTGGGGGCCGTCAAGAAGATTAAGTGAGCTATTGCCCAGAGCCGCATGATGCTGAGCTGAGCTGCCACTGGTGCCGGGAACTGAACCATGATCCCCGCGCTCTGGAACCTGCCCCTCTGGCCGCTGCGCCACACCTCTCCCACTACAGGGGTACTACTTAACGTACTCCAAACTGTCTTTGTGAATAGGCCTCTCAGGGGTATATGTTCAAGGAAGTGACGGAGTGAGGCGTTAGCTGTCATGGCTTAATGCCTCACTCCGCCACTTCAGAAACGCAAGGCTGCACATATTTACGACGATATGGTGCAGCATTGCATTTCCCCCTGCACTGGTGCGACACTTAGCAGTATAGCGCCAACACAGGCACCCTTGCACCATAGTGCCAGGGTGGCTGCATTCAGGGGAAAGATTGTTTATGTACAGGAAGGGAGACCTTCCTGTACATAAACAATCTTTACATAAACAATCTTCAAATGCCATTTTGTCACTTCTATGTGTGCTGCTTTATGCATTTAGCTTTTTCATGTGTGCTGCATATGGCAGCACACATAGAAAAAGCAAAAACAAGGAGAAAAAATGCATTTCTCCCCATTTTGCAAACTTAAGACCAGGTTTTCCCTGGTCTTAATGTTGGCGCTGCCTCCTATTTACGCTGCCCTTGTAAATAGGGGGCAGCGTTAAAATCAATGGATGTTGCGGTGGAACATCCACCAGAACACCCACTGCCCACCCTTTTCACGCTAAGCATAGCGTGAAAGAGGTCCTTATTTACAAGTCAGCATTAAGCCACGTTAGGTGGCTTAACGCTGCCTTGTAAATAGGGCAATGCCCCTACCGCCAACACAACGTCGTAAAAAGTGACTTTCCCATGGCGTTAGGGGCATGTAAATATGCCCCTGAGTGTCTACTGGGTGTTAAATCTGAGTTGGCAGATTATTACTTTCTATGTTCGAATGTGTGGAAGAACAAGTCTCTGCTCTTGATGACAATAAGCTACTTGTTTTTAAGGGACCCACTGCATTTGGAGCTCCTCCACAGCCACCTAGCGATGGTAAATACATAAGTGTTATTCTTGATTGTAACCTCTATTGTGACCCACTGGTTTGTGGTAGAGAAATCTGAGCAATGTCATCTTTATAACATGTTTGAAGATGCCCTCTGCTTGGACGTGCACAGCTTAAACTTTCATTGCAAGAAGCAGCTCTCTCTTTGCTGCAGTATTGTTCTGATGTCTGCCTTAATATTTCACAGAATCTGCTTGACAAGCTGCAAGCAGTGCAGATCAGAGCCATTCGCATTATCTATGGTTTGTGAAAATAGAATCACATTACCAGATACTGCAAAGGCCTGCACTGGTTGCTGGAGGCATCACAGATGAAAATTAGTGTGGAACGCATTACAAGGGCTGGCAGAGGCATGTCAAAATATTGAGGACAGAAATAGCATCCTATAAAATTATTGAGGCCTTAATATAAAGCACCAAAATATTGTGAAGTTAAATATATATTGGTAAGTACATACTTACTATTATTAATGCCACAACCAAATACCTTGGAATGTATATGTATATAGCACAAGGGTATATGCATATGGATTTAAGAATAGTAGAACCATGTTTATTTCAATATACTTGTTGATTTTGGTAGTCAACAATTTGGCCATGTTTTTGTAGGATGCTATATTCTCCATGATATTCTGGTAATATGCCAGGCTGACAATGACATGCCGTAGTGACTTTTTTGGTCCAATAAACCTATGATAGCACTTTGTTCTTCACAGTTCCCAAACTTGGGATTCCGTAGAGGTAGTGTGTAAGGTTTTGGGTGCAAACAATGGCATGTGGCAGGTGCCATCAACTTCCACTATATTTACATTTCAAGTCTTATTTTTTACTTTAGTTTTAAATGTTATTTGAAGAACTATTGGGGATTTTAATGGGAATTGTGGCACAGGGCAGAGCAACAGGTTACCTTGCTGCTCTGCCCTGCACCACAGGGAAAGGACAGGAATGCACCGTATTTATCTAATACAGTGCATTTTTGTCCTTTTTCTTCTGTGCTGGCACCGTTTTGGCAGCCTAGAACCAATGCAGGCACCCTTGCACCATGGAGCAAGGGTACCTGTTTTATAGGAAGGATTGTCACAGTGCAGGAAGAGGGACCTTCCTGCACACAAAAAAATCCATGGAGGCAATGCTATGATTTGACCTGCATTACCCGGCGGGACCTCAGGCTAAGGTAAGCTCGGTAAGGTAAGCCCAGCAGCTTCCAGCTGGCTGGGATGCATCAAAGCCAGCCAGAATCCCTGTGCTAGATAGGATGAGTAAGATACACATGTCGATGTCCCAGATTTGAACCAGCATAGTATGGTTCCAGCTCCTAAAGCATCTCTAACTTCTGAGACCAGAGTCCCAGTAGTTATACTCACAATGACCTTTGAAGATGCCATCAGTTCAATCAGTTCAAGAGGCCACCTTTGAAATGCACATGCCCTCTCTAAATTCTGTCTCGTTTGCCATCCTAACCCGGAAATTTAGATCACTATCTTTAGTGTGGCCAAGACCATGCCTCTTGGAATGCAGGTGCCAATTCCACCCCTACTTAACCATCCCAGAGAAGCCCCTCAGAGTCAGAGGTCTGCAGTTTCCCTTGAGCCCCTACGTAATGGCCTTCTATCAGGAATGTATAGATGCAGCTGTCCCCCCAGCACCCAGATGTGAATTGGAGACAGGGTGACAGGCACATAGAGACATGAGCATTGAAATGCCCACTTTCCCAAAGTGACATTTTCACAGACGTGATGTCGAATCCACTTGCACTACTGGAGAGGATTTGCCATTATGTACTCATCGACACCAAACACTATATCTTCACTATTCTGCACGTAGGGAATCCTGCTCAGTAGCCTTTTGTTACAGTCCCCATTCTAATCCGATGTGAGAAGAAGAGCCCCATTGTACCAAACACACTAACCGGTGGCATTCACGACCCTTGCATGTAACGCATACAAGCTCCTTTCCTACCTCTTCTCGACATGGCACCCTGTCACCAGGGAGAACTCTGATATAGCAGGAAACATGCAAAACCTTGGCACTTAGCTTTTTGGCTGCCAAGTCGACTGCAACAGTAACCCTGCGCAAACAGGTCCCACCAGGGCAATCCTGCGGCATGATCGATGAGCTGGATGGCACAGCCAATGCTACAGGCCCACGGAGGAGCATTCAAGTTACATGACATGGGTATATGTTTTACCCTTAGAAAAGGGACTTACAGCTAACTTGAATCAGCCAATCATGTATAGACAAATTGCCACTATGTATATGACAAGCACAGTGCTTTGGCACTGAATGTCAAACTTGATCAAAATCCTAAGCCAGCAAAACAAGGTCCAGACAAGAGGTCGGCAGTCAAAGAGCTCAGGGGAGACGACTCCAAAAGATGCTTGGTCTAACAGTACCATATGCCATTGAGCACAAATGAAGTGAGTGTGATGCTTCAGGGAGGCTGCATCTCTATGTTTTCATGGCATCACCTTTCATGTCACTCGCTGGTGAGTGTGTATTCTATTTCACCTGCCCAGGTTTGAATCTATGGGATCGGTGGAAAGTGCCTCTTGCCAAGAAAGGGTGTCAATTTCAGCAGGTAAGATAGCTCAGTGAGTTATAAGTCTACTTTTTTTAAAGAGAGGTATCAAGCACCATTTTAAGGATTATTTATGCTTTGAAGCATGAGTCTGTTTTACATCTTCCGCTGCTATTATTAAAATGCCTCACCTTTCAATGAAGGCAATGCACAAATATCTGAAGGCCCAGTCGTGCTGAACATTACAGCTGAGCGATTAAGAGGCCAGGAAAGACTCAAAGGTTTTATTCTTTAAATTAGGTAAATTAGGTCATCCTGGTCTCCTAATGTTGCATGCTTTCTTGCCTTTATGAGCGTTAAAATGTAATATGTACACTGACTGAAAAGAGTAGAGAGTGTATATTATGGGGGCTAAATTAATGTACCATCTGACTCTAGGCTTTGGCATGGACCCTGCATGGAGGACAGCATGCAGCCAAAACAGTGAACTTCATCCATAGATGGTGGGGCAAGCAGTCCTACATCCTATGCCACATGCCCATATCACTCCAGAAGAACCTCCTCAGGCTTGGACATAGTCATTTCCTGAACTGAAAGTGCATGAGAACGTGTTTTTTCATGATTAAATATTGTGTGTTTATTCTTAGGCCTGACTGATGGTATTTCTAAAGCGCACTTATGCCGAGGTGTCTTGGCACTGAGTAAAGTAACTAAGTGAGTACTAGCCGATGCATCATTCGGTGAAAAGCCATGTCTTAATTTCCTTCCTAAACAGCCTCCGGTTAGTGATCTGTCTGAGGTGTAAAGGGGTTGAGTTCCATAACCTTGAGGCCAAATGGGAAAAGCCCTTGCCTCCCCATCGTAGTCTTTTGAGCTTAGAGACATTGACAAGACCCAGCCCAGCAGACCTCAAGGGGCGGGTTGGCTGGTATCGGCAGAATAGGGATTGAAGATCCAAAGCCCCATCTCCGGACAGTGCCTTATGAACCAAGCATAATGCTTTGAACTCCACCCGTCGTTGTACTGGAAGCCAGTGTATTTGCCTAATAGAGCGGGAGGTGGGATGGTGCTTAGGCAGGTTAAGAAGTACTCTTGCTGCTGCATTTTGAACTGATTGCAGCTTGGCCAGTTGAGCAGTGGCAGCTCCCAAGTAAAGGGCATTACCGTGATCGATTCTAGAAAAGATAGTGGCAATTATAACCGTTTTCCTAAGAAAGAAAGGGATAAACGGCAATATCTTTCTCAGCCCTTTTAACATAAAAAAGCATGCTGAGTCCACTTGATTAATCTGTGGTCGCCAGGACATATCTTTATCAAACACTATGCCTGAGCATAGAACTGAGCTTAGAGCTCTTTTAAAGGATTGGGATAGGCTACATGTAGTGTTGGCGTTTGGGTTTTGGGTAAAGATACTTTTGGAGTTAGGGTTAAAGTTGCGGTTTGGGCTAAGGTTAGGTTGGGGTTCTAACTATTGGTGTAATATTAATGGTAGTGCTTTCGGTTGATGTTGGAGTTGCAACTAGTTTAATACTTAGGTTTGGGGTTAGGATTTCTGATACGGTTTCAAAGACACAGTTAGAGCCAGGAAGTCCAGGTTTATATACTTGAATGACAAATGGCCCTATGCAAATCCTTCCCATGCACCAATTAGTTTCCTTTTTCAGTGAAAGGGACCAGAAAAATAATTATGGTTCGTTTAAATGAATGCCCTTTCTGTAAGTCTACCAAGGTCAGCGATATGTTCCCATATGATGGAACAGAGAGGCGTGGAGAAGTGTTGCCTAGGCAACACCTGTATTGCGCTGTGCAGTCTGACATCACTTCCTTAGTAAAATTCAAACCACTTAGGTGGGGGTCAATCTTGATCCCCCTTTGCAGCACCCTTGCGAGTCTGCTCTCATGAGCAGTGCTGTCATACACCCGAAGAGGCTGTACCTGGCAGTGATCTGGCATGACGTCACCCATGAAAGTTCTTATTTTCTTCAACATATTATTTGCTCTACTGTAAAGTCTCAAACTCTTCCTCCTGTTTTATGTGAAATAAAACAAAACATGGCTCTTGCGATACCTAGTGACTGTGTCTGCCTCCAGTGACCAATGATATACAGTAATGCGTTTCTTAGCACCCTGTAATGGCAGTGAACCAGCCCAGATTGTTGAGGCCCATCCATTGTCTGTGGTGAGACAAAGGAGCAACCCACAGCTCACAGAGACCCATCTCTGGCAGAAGGCAATGCCATTCTTGGAAGTCATAAGAATTTTGGTAGTTGAAAGGAGTTGTCAGTTTAGTCTCAGATGCTCTCATGTTGTTCCAGTGTGGAGAGGCCAAGTCATCTAATGCCTAGGTCAGAACTGGCTGGCCAGTCCTGACCTGGGCATTAGAGGATGACTGGGCATTGTTGTGCCAGAGCAGAAGGGATCTTCACAGACGAAGGAGTGCAGAACCTAGGTGTTGAGCCAGAATACTGTCTACAAAATATCACCCCACAGGTGTTACTATTAGGAATTGTATACCCACGCGAAGATATTTTTGCAAGCCAGTATAACAATATTTAGGACACAATATTTATGTCAGACAATTTTTCTGTATACTATGTTCTGATATAACACCAATGGTTGCTGGGTTGCAATCTAAGCCTGTCATCAAGTCACTGGGCAATGTGTCTGTCCTTGGCATTAAAAAGAGGTTCAGGTGTCCCCCTGTGTTTCTGGGTCACTGCAATGGGCACACTGTGTGCCAGCCTGTACTTCTGTCATTGTAGGACCAGCAACAGGACAGCAGCAGCTACTCTGTTATGGAGGAGGGGCGTCACCAGCACCGCCCCCCCACCCCCCTCGCCAGCACTCTCAGAAACGTGAAAAAAACAATAATAAAACAGGTTTTAACCTGTTTTATTATCGTTTTATTTTTCTTGTGCTGAGTCTTTGGGGCGGGGCAAGGGTGGTGAAAGGCTGAGGGGATGTGTTGGGCACTGCATGTGGGTTTGGTCAGCCATCTTATGCCGGCCAAACCCACATGCACAGTGAAGCTCTCTCCAACCCCAGCTGCATTGCTGGATTGGGGAGAGCAAGGAAAGGCTCCCAGTCTGTCTGGAAGCACAAATCATCAGCGCTCAGACCAATCCTGAAGCTGCTTACATGCATGAGAGCAGCTTTGGGATTGGCCGCAGGCCAGTCTGGGAGCCTGTGCCTGCAGTGGAGAGGAGAGGAACAGAAGAGAGTGATCCTGGAGTGCGGCAGGTAAGTTCTTTTGTATTCTTTTTATTTGTCTACATCCTCCCCATCCACCCCCCTGTCCCCCTCCCCCGCCCGCCTCTTTTCCCAGACACAAGCCACTCTGGTAATAGGAACGGACCCGTGATAGGCTATGGTTAGGTTATGGATATTGATGTCAAGGGATGAGTCATGGGTGTCTCTGTACGAGGCTGTATTTGGGTTTGAGCATCAGGATTCAGCAGGGAACCTCCTGATCATAACACATAAGAGAGTTTGAGCCACCACCTACACAGTCAATTGCATGGTTTATTGATTGGATAATTTGTCTTCTATGCCCCTCACACTGCGTCCTCTATATGAGCATTATGCATAAATAATCATGGACACCTGTCCACTATCCCCAGAGTGACATCTTTTTTCTCTCTAAGGTACATTTTATCTTTCTCCTCATTTGACAGTGTCCTTTATTCTTTCCCCTGCCTACTCCCAGATGTATACTTAGTTTCTCTTCTTAAATTCACTTTGTTCTCCTCCAAATTTCATTTGCCTTGCTGCTTTTCTTGACTACAAAGTTTTACTTTCTTTCCTCAATGTGCCCATTTAATGCCTTGCCTTTGAATAACAGCTCATTTCTCTCCCTGGAGCTCCTTTTTACTCTAAATTCAATGGGACCTTTTCTTCTCCCTTTCTCATTCATAATTTGGTTATTTCTCTCTCCCCAACCCCTCTTAAGTCTTTTCATAATGCCTTCCCCAGGAGCCTTTTGTTTTATCCCCAACTTGATTTCTTTCTCAGCTGAACCCTTCTAGTGTAACTCATGAAATCAATGCAATTCTGGAAAAAAAGATGCACATCTTTTTAACATATGTATAATATATTTTCCCCACAAAAACAATGCTGTGGGGCCTCAGGCGCTCTACGTTGCACATTTTGTCAGATGGTTTGTTCTATTTGAGGAAAATCTCCCCTAGTTAAACGTCGGAGTTTGTTATGCTAAGCCAGCTATACAGACTCTACAGAGGTTGATTCTGTTCTAGCTCCAGCACATGGTCTAACAGCCAAGAGAGGGGCATGTCTATTTCACCTGCATCGCCTTTCATGATTGGCTTTCGTTGTCCAATCAAAATCCTCTTAGCTCTCATGTTCCAAACTGTTTCCATATGAAAAAAAAGATGTCAAAAAAGGTAGTTGTTATTAATTTTGTTTTTGTTTTACTTGAGCTTATTAAAAACCTTATAACCCAAATAGCAGGCAAAGCACAAAGAGCAAGCATGCATCACTTTTAAGTGGGCTGCATCTTCGGATATTACAGAAGTGTTCTTTTAATGGCCCAGGGACCTAGACAGAAACACCCTGAGCATCAGTATCATTGTTTCTCTGTTATTCAGAAAATCACGTCCTGCTTTGGGAGTTTGTTTCAGGAAAACAATAAATGAGTGCTGAGCAGGTCAATTAAACATGGTTCCCACTCAGCATTCATTAGTGCCTTTCAGTGCACCCGCTGTACCAATGGGGCACTGATGGCTCAGATATTCCTTCTAGGTATACAGGAAAATCTTAATATTAATGATTGTTCTCTGCCATGGGAGCGGAAGCCAAGGACTTCTCTGATCTAATAGCCACCCACCAAACATCAACTGAGGCTCCAAGTCTGAGAGCGGGGGAGGTTAGGGCACCAAAGCCTTATTGATTCATTCTTCTGAGTGACTTAGTCAAGTAGCCAAGGATGCTGTCATCTGAGATCCTATGGCTGTTGAGTCAAATAGAGTAGAAGACAGTTCCTAAACACCAAAAAAGAAATGTTCATTTAGGTTTGCTGCTTCTAAATTGAGAGTGTTTGTATTCTAGGCTCCCCCTGCCAGGGCAGATTTATTCTAAGGTCTACTGTTTCACTTAGAACTGTGGTTTTGACCATAACAGTACAACCTAGAACAAACATTCTAATTTGTATACCAAGAAATCCTGGGGTAGGGTCAGAAAATGTATGATGAACAAGGCCTTCAATTGTACATTTTATTCCATTTACCTGATGGTTTATAACTATTTTCTAATGTTTTCTTACCATTAGAAAATAACAATGAAAAAAGCACAAAATAAATAATTTAAATATTGAATGTAATTCTGACAGGCAATGCATTCCTATGAAAGGTACTTTGGAGGATGGATGGACTCCGCCTGGCGAGCCACCCAATCAGAATTCCCCATGGCACGCAGGGCAATTTGAATGTCTGCACAAATTATGGCGCTGCCTGGCCCAGGGCCGGACTGCGGGGATTGTCCGGTGCCCGCTACGGCCAGTCCGGGCACGGCTTGGCCCACATCCAAGCCTAATTTCAGCTGCCTGTGTCAAACTGGAATCCACAAAGACGGAATGGATCCTTAATTTTAACGCCAGCCAACAAGCCAGAATCCATGTAGGGCAGGATTTCGATCAGCAAGGAGCAGCAGTGAAGGTTTCTGTGCACGGGCGTCGGGGCTCCGTCCCCCCTTACATTCACAGAAAAATGAAGCAATCATAGCAATGGTTAAAATAAGTTTTGTAGTTAAAAAATAATTTTCCATTTAAGTTTCTAGAACGAGGGAACTGTCTGCCCTACTCACGGACATCTGCGTTATTGCGGTGCTCCACAATGCAGACACGTAACAGCCTTTTAACCTCTTGCTCCCCTGGCCCTGGGCAGGAGGGTATTTGCCGGGCTGACGATCTCTCAGCCCTGAGGCCTGTGAGGTCCTCAGCTCGGTAAAGACCTAGCATTACGGCCCAGTCTCCAACCCTGATGACGTGGAGGTAAACTTGGCGCCGGGATTTTTAAAAACATGCCCGCTTTCGCCAAGCTTCAACGTCAATCAGGGAGTAGAGATAGCATTGTCACCCCTCCCTCCCCTAACTCATTACAGGGTGTGGGTGGGACCATACCCTCTGACAAGTTGGAAAAGGTGTGGCAGACGGGAAGAGTCAGACCAGAAATCGAGTCTGCGCAGACACGACTTGTTGTGTGTCTGAGAGTGAGACAGCTTCGCTTCCTGCCCAAGCTTGTTCATTGTGAAGTTGGACGCCATTGGAAGAGAATAAGAGAGTCGGAATGCGCGGTAATTTACTAGTGGTCAAGTCTCATCTAACGCTATTGCAGTACACCTAAATCAATGACTGAGGAATAAGGGGATGCTGGGCTGTTCAGTAGCATTGGTTGACCTGTTACCACTCAAGAATGCCCTTACCCTTGATTGGAGACAGGTGAATCACTGCTGCTTGGCAGCCACGCACTACTTGTCCCTACCACTGGAGTGATGTGACTGCTGGTGGTGGGGAATTAGTAGTTCAAGCTTTGGGACAACAATAATTAGTAGTTGGATCTTTTCCCCAATACCGCAGAAGGACTCTACAGCGGCCCCTTTTTCTTTCCTCCAACCCCCTTTTTCGGCTTGGTATTTTCACTTGTTTTATAATTTATAAAGTTTACACAGTTTAGAAGAAAATCCTTTCAACCTGCACATTCCTACTCATACCAGTTTCTTTTCTCTGGCTTTTAATGTTTAAAACAGCCTGCTTGACCTACAAAGCTATTTAGTAGACATTTCCAAACTACCTGGCAAAGTAAATTACCAAATTAAGGAGCAAACACACTCAGTGTTAGAAGGACTTTGTTTTCTGCTCCTATGGCCTTGCCTGAACAATCTTGAACTCCTTTTCAGTCATGATTTTCTTCCCTATACCATGATGATGTCACACATCTCAGAAATGAGCTCATAGCACTTATTTGCAGTAGAGGTGGATATAACTTTCATAATTCTGTGTCGCATAATCAAACTGAATTATCGAAACATTCTTAGAGAATATGTGTTAAGAGTAATTCTGCATTTAACACAATTTTTTTAGCTCAACCCCCCCACCCCAAAAAGGATGCAAGGATGCATTTTGCGCTACAAAATAGTGATCAATGCAACAGAACACAAATAGCAGTGCAAGCAGACATTTGTGCTCGCTAAATGTGTTCTTGGGGTAGAAATGTTCTCAAACTCGCTACATTCATTGATTCTATGCTAATTTCCCAGCAGTTTGCTCTTAATTTCAAAAGCAGGCATAATCACATAATTAGCAGAGTTACTGATAATTACGCAATTACTCCTGCTTGGAAATTAAGAGTAATTTTGGGGGGAAATCCTACAACAAGAGCACACTTAGCGAGTGCAAGCCCTCACTTGTACTCGGTATTCGTGTTCTGCTACATTTAGTGCTGTTTCTTAGTACAAAATAAATTTTCACTTTTCTTTTGGATGCGAAGGTGCATTATGTGCTAAGAAAAGCATGCTAAATGCCAGTTGTGAGTTGAGGGAAAATCCTACCCCAACAGCACATTTAGGGGGGAGATTTACCAATATCCATGCAACACAGTGCAGCACCCCGCAAAGCTGTGTTGCATTGCACGACTGGGAGGGAGCAGAAGTTTGCCATTTGTTCAAAGATATGACTCTCTCGTCCCCTTTCCCTTGTGCCGGCGCTGATTACAGCTGCTGTGCGACACCCACTCACCTTAGCACCATAGCGCTAGGGTGTATGTGTGAGTCCAGCATAGGTCTTGTACAGGATGGATACCCTTCCTGTACAAAATACCATGCCTAGACATGTGCGTGCTGCACAGTGCAGCACACATGCATAGTCAGAAAAGGAAGGAGAAATTAAAGCATTTCTCCTTCCTTGCCCCTAGTTTAAAAGGGCACAGTTTTCTCACGCTAAACCCAATCTACTGAATTTGGTAAATTGGGTTTAGCACGAGAAACCTTGAGTGGTTGCATGGAAATGCCCATGCTGCTTCCTTGGCTCTCCCCTATGGCGCAAATGAATGCGAAGCAGCGCAGTGCACTGCTTTGCATTACCTTTACGTTATTTCCAGCGGTAAACAAGTTTAGCGCTAGAAAGTAAATTAGGACAAAAAGATTTTGCGCCATTTTGCATCATTTTTGTGATGCAAACACATCGCAAAATCTTAGTAAGTCTCCCCCTCAGAGAACACAAGCGGCTGCTCACACTCACTATATGTGTATGTTGTATTCTACCAGTAGATTCCACCTACTCTGGCTAAGCCAAAGAAGCTAAAATATTGAGCTGGGGGGTCATGCCCCAAGTTCTTCTCAAGCCCCCAAAGGCTCCCAAAGGTGAACATACACTAGTCGGGAGAGCCCGGGTCAGGTTGTTGCTTAGCGCCTAGCCAGAATGGCACTTCAGACAGGCGAGGGTAAGAGATGGAGTGCTTGGCAAGTTGATGTCCTGTCAGTGCAAGACGGAATGGGCCTGCCTCGAGGCTACTCATCCATCCCCACTCCTCCTAGCAAGCTGAAAACCTTTAGATCCCAAAGAACCCTGCTCTTCTAAGTTTAGATAATGATGCATCCTCAGGATAGCTAGAATTTCCTCACCAGACAACTTTCACCATCATGGTGAATGACATTTCAGTGTTAAAAAGAGATAGCATGGTGAAAGGAGTCTTACCCTGCTTCCATTGTTTTGGGTAGGATAGCTCCTTGGCACAGATTAGGTACTTCTCAATTTGACAAATCTTAGCCAGGGCCGGACTGGCCATAGCGGACACCGGGCATTTCCCCAGTGGGCCACCGGAGTGGGGCTGGTTTTGGACCCCTGTGGGCTGGTTTTGTTACAGGGGCGGTTTTGCAGCATAGCTGCAATATCCCCCCCCTGTAACAAAAGCAGCTGCCATGTTTTACTTGCCCAGCCCCCCTTGCGCGGCTGGCCCGACTCAATTGCCAGGGCCGGTTTGCGTGCCCAGTCCGGCCCTGATCTTAGCCCAACATCTGCCTGACCTGTGAGCCTTTTCTATTTCTCTGTGCAAGTTAACTTTCTTACCAGTTGTCTCCATCTGATACGTTGTACCCTCCCCTCCCCCATTAACTCTGCTCTTACCTCTAGCAGGAGGCTTTTCATCTGAAACAAAGGTAGCAAATATGCACTTTTCCCAGTCATAGACAACTCCTAATGCAACCTCTCTGAATGGTGGCTCCACCCAGCAGAATGTGTTGAGTCTGCTGGACGTAGTGCCATTGCTCCGGCCGTGCGTCACTGTTTTTGATGCACTGGCGGCGCAGTGTCCCTGCCCATATTTACAAGGCCACATAAAGCCACCCTGTGTGACTTTTCACGAAGTGGCAAATATGGGCTCCTTTCAGGCTCTACTCTGTGTGAAAGTGGCGTTCCATGGGTGTTTCTGTGGGTTTTCTCATGCAACATCCATGGAACCTGACACATTCCCAGTTATACAAAGTTTTGTAAAGCTGTGAATGAGTCAGAACCCTACATCTCCCCAAAGGAGGCGTATGAGTGGTGCACCGAGGAGAAACACTTAAATGTCGAATTTTTTCATCTTTCTATGCGTAAAAAAAAGGAAAATGCTATCCGTGATTGCAGGAAGGTGTCCCTTCCGGCACAAAAAACAATCATTTCCGCAACGTAGGCATCCTTCCAGCATGGAGCAAGCGTGCCTGAACTGGCGTACGGCAGCTGATTGTGCGTCACTGCTAGGGAAAGCACAGAGATGCGTCGTATTGTCAATACGACGCATCCCTATGCTTTTAAAATGACACATCTTGAAGGCGCAGCAAAATGCCTTGCAGCTCCGCGCTGTGTCTTTTTTTATTTTTAAAAGAGGCCCTACAGCTCACATCTGCCTTGGAAGAGCAGAGTCTTTGCCTCTCTTGCCCATCCAGGATCTCAGGCCTTGGGCCCAGTAGCGCTCATTTTAGGGAATACACAAACTAACCATTATTACTTTAAGGCTGATTTCAATGGCTCGGGCTAACCTTACTGATGCTTGGGCACATGGTTCCATTCTCCTGACCCTTCCTGTTGCAAGGGTATGACCCGGAATCAACTTTATTGGCATTTGTAGATCAAAGTACGCCAAGCCCAGTACGCCAAGCCCTGCCAGTCAGAAAGAATCACACTAACGCCTACCACTTTGTGGCTGTTGACAAAGTCTCAGACTAACCTTGCTGATTCCTGGGCATTTGGTCCCATCCTGAAGACCCTTTAAATTGCAAAGATATGAACCTCAATCGCCTTTATTTGCATCAGCAGATTTAAGTGTGCAGAGCCCTGCCAGCTAGGCAGAATCAATCTAACCACTAACACTTTCGATGCTGGTCGTAACTTCATTGGGCTTGCCTCGCTGATTCCAAGACACTCGGATGCATCCTGCTGATCCTTATCATTGTGAAGATGTGACCTGCACTCACTTTTAACTGCAGTAGCAAATGAAAATACACTGGGCCCTGTCGGCCTGGAAGAAACAAACTACTCACTCCCAGTTAAATGGGGGAAATGCAATGCCTCAATCGAGCCTTGCTGATTCCTGGGCACTTGGTTCCATCCTGCTGATTCTTCCCATTGTGAAGTTATATTCCGCATTTGCCTTTATCAGCATTGGCAGATGAAAATACACGAAGCCCTGCTCATCAGGAAGGTTCATTCTGATAATTTGTGTGATGCAAAATATGTTTCAAATCTTAGTATCCATTATCTTTCTGGAATTCTTGTTGACTGGAGTTGATACTGTATTTGGTTTTATTTTGCATTGTTTAGAAGCAAGTCATATTGGATAGTGGTTAGCCAGGCTGGAGCAGACTAACATATTGTTTATCAATGGATTACATTGAACAGTAGCAGAGGCGGCCAGCACAGGTAAATGCGGTGAGGCGGGGCTGGGTGGGAAGGGGGAATTCGACAGACGATGGAATAGGTATAATTAAATAAATAAATAGTGCCTATTCCATCATCTGTCGACTTCCCCCGCTGCACCTAGCCGCGCCTTGCCACGCCCCTCTTCCTTACTGCGTTTACCTGAGCCAGCCAAAGCTGAACAGTAGATATATAGACCCAGTCATGGATACATGTGGAGCATTATGCGCGAAGATGTGTGTTTCATTCTACTCAGGGTCATGGTTGTCCATCGCTCGACTGCAGGTGGTGGATAGGTTTCAAAGAATCATTTATTTAAAGATACACATAATATGTTTTTGGCCCACGATACAAAGTCTCAGAATCATCCACTTGTTTTATTTTTCCCAAATAACTTCTGCATTTTTTTCCAACTTTATCAGTTCACGGTTATTCCTTGGCAACCACCATATTTCTCCCTCCTTGTTATGATCTGACACATTTCAAGGGGAAGAGAGGCACATGTTACTCTGTTACCTTATGCGGAGCCGTCATGTCTGCAAAACAAAATACTCACAGATTTTCAGTAACAAAGTATATGTGCCTCACTTCCTTTAGAAGATTAAGAAAAATATGATGTGTGTAACTTCCCATTTATGGTAACTTATTCAACACGGCTGGTGTTATATCCAAATAGCCAGATGGATTTTGTATTCTAGGAGATTCTACCAAAATAATCCCTTTTTCAATATATTCCATTAAAAGGACTCTTCAGATTTGAAAGTGCACACTTGGACATTATATCATGCTAGCTGAATGCTGACGTACATTTTAGTGAAAATGTGTGGGGCGCTCCTCGTTTTGTATTTAATGAATGCAACACACCAGTGGGTATCTGCGCCCTAACGCTACACTCTAACTCTGGGCCTTAGGACCTATCTAGCCCATGTATTATGTATCACATACATGTTTATGTAGTAGATATGTTAAAGAATCCTGTCTTTTTATGTCTGGCTTGACAGCTGTCTGCAGTACCTATTGTTACAAAATCATTAAGATATACCTAGAGGTGTTGTTAGTCTACCCACATAACTATGTCTCTCTTCTTGCCATTTGGATGCTTGATATACCATGACACCTTCTTATGTTAGTGCTTGCATTGTCATGCATGAGGGATATTTTACATATCATAAGTACACTGAATCATCCCACATTAAATTATCTATCTCAGAGAGATTTTTACATTAACATATTTTTTTCCTGCACTTTTTAATGTTGCAGCATGACTCAAAATACCAGCCAACCCTATGGGCTTTGTCAGGGCTTGCTAACAGCGCGTGCAGACTGCGAGCTGTGGGATGCGGCAGATGTGTGCTGTGCGTGCATTAGCCCAAGCCCACTGAACACTCCTGTAATTCGAGTGGGTATGTGCACAGCAAGAGTGCACGTCCTGTGTTGCTTTACCCATTCCTCGTGGTGGAGGTTCTCCGGCGTGAAAGCCCTCAGCCACGGATGGGAACAGGCCGCCTCAGTCTAACAATGCAGGCAGCAAAAGCAGCGGCGGCAGCGGCTGCCATGGCAACATCCTCCGGTCCTCCCTCCTCCTCCCCCCTCCTCCATCCTCACAAACAGCACTCGCGCTGGGTCCGTCCAAGCAGGGAGGAGAGGTTTTAATGGCAGAGCTCCACGCCGGGGAGGCCGGGCAGCAAGATGAGCGAAGATTCGGCCCCGAGGAGCGACAGTGGGGAGAGGTACAACGGGGCCAACCTGCGCAGGAGGCGCCCTAAAAAGGTAAGGGCGAAGGGAGTGGCGCAGGGGGAGGGAGGCGGGAGTTGGAGGAGGGCGAGGCTGCCGCTGGGGGGAGAGTGGAAGCGGGAGGGGAGTGAATGCTGGGCGGGTGAAACATGAAGATGGAAGGGGCAGAGTGGGCAAGGGGATGGCGAAATGGGACAGGTGTAGGAGAAGGGTGGGTTGTTTGTGAAGGGAGAGCTGTGAGGGTAGCTAGCGGGACTGGGGTGGATGGAGGTGGCAGGCAAAGATGGAGGGGTGGGACCAAGAGTGGGTACGGGGATATTTGGAAGGGGGGTGGGGGGTGACAGAGGGGACTTGGAGCTCTAGGGGACGGCCACTGGAAGGCAGGGTGGGGTGCAGGGTGTGGGGGACCTTTAATACGAGAGTAAAGGAGTGTGGGGTAAAGGAGAACGAAAAAGTGAGGATCAAAGAGGAAAGTAACACTCAGGAGAAGAGATTTGGGCCAAAAGTGGCAATGAGATGGGTGCACTAGAGATAAATTGTGAAATAGTCTTTGGAGGAGGATGAGAGCTGGTTGGGGGCGGGGTTCTGGTGGAGAAAAGGGAGAGCTGGGGTGGTGAGAGTCATGAGGGAGCTGAAGACGAGAGGGGGGAGAGGGTAGACCTGCTGGGGAAGGTCCAGGGAGGGGTCGCTGGAGGAGGAAGTTTGGGCTGGGGCAGAAGTAGGAGCTAGAGAAGAGGTTCCGAGACCTGGGGAGGAGAGTATGAGGTAGAGGGAGGAGTGTCGACGCGCCTTTGTGCAACCCCTACCGCCTGATTAATGTATCATTGCCCATCTGTGTACTTATCAATGTATGTGTATGCATTTGGTGAATAAAAAAAACACCACGTGCCGCCGTCCTTCAGTTTCAAGGCGCTGCTGTTAATGTGTGACCCTGACAGAGTGATGCATCTTCATTTATTTGTGTAGTGCTCCGGATGTCATGCGTGGTTAGGACGGTCAAATGAGACAAAATTTACTTTTTATTGAAAAACATGCGCGACATTGGGGTCTAGCCCTCCATTTGTAAGTCTGTTGACACCCGTTCTCGCTGTGCGTCGCATGTGCCATGTTGACAATTGCCAGGGAGTGAGCTCGACACTGCTATCTTAGCCTTTGGCGATTTTTCGTCTTAAGGGGGTGCATTATGCAAACAGGAATCATATGAAGGGTTTTTGACTCTGTGACGAGAAAAAGTAAACACGGTCTGCAGGGTCTGTGCAGCTCCTGTGTGCAGTCTGTGCGCAGGCGGTCTGTGGCGGGAGCTGAAGACTCACAGCCCAGGTTGGGGGGGGGGGAGGGAGGTGTCGTTGGAGTAGCTGAGGATACCTCCCTTTTAAGTAGAGCACTTTATATTCCCCCATCCTGCATTATGTTGCATGTTATTTGTACAGCGCCCGTGACGTCACACGGGCACCTCAAAGCGCTGAAATCAGTTCTCACAAGTACTCCCCCCTCTACGAGCTCTCGTTGTTTAGGAAAGCCGAGGCGAGCGGTTTTTACTCAAGTCTGCCCTCCTTGCACTGCAGACCCTTCTCTCGCGCCGCTTGTTTGGGATTCCACTCCAGCACTTTTCGCAGGCAGTAGAAAGAGACGACGGGCGCGGGGTGGGGGTTTGGCGCGCGCCGCCCTCCCTGGCTGCATCCGGTGAGACAGTCTGCGCCCCCCGACGGGTCCTCGGAGGCGCCCTCCCTCCCAGGGGCAGCAACAGACGGCGTTGAACCCGCACCCTCGCTGGCAACTGTGGGGTGGCACCAGCTCCCGCCCTGCTGCACCGCTGCTCGTCGGGCTCTATATATACCTCTTGTATTTTGTTTGCTCAGTATTGTCACTTTTGCCTCATGTAATGTAACGTTTGCTTTTGTAATTTGCTCACTTGTAATGTTCTCATGTACCAGTTCTGTTCCTATTGTGAAGCGCTCTGACACCTTCCGCGCTATATAAAAATGCATACATAAATAAATAAATATATAATATGGGTTCAGGCCCGTCCTGCGTCTAAAGATAGGCCGCGGGAGATTAGGTCCGCGCGACTAATCCAATTTGGTTGGGAGCCTCGCGCTTAGCCTGCGGTGTCAATGACGAACAGATGGGAAATCATTGTTAACTAAGTGGCCCCGCCCTGTTTCCAGTGTGTGCGAGTGGCGGCTGGGATGTGTACATTGCAGGGTACGACTACAGCTTTCTGTCCTGTCACACGTCATCGGGTATGCTCCAGTGTTTATAGGCACTTACACGAGGAGCTGGGCTCAGGGTGCAATCTGTCGGTATTCTGCGCACCTGTCTGCCCATAGCTTACTCTGTAGATTGTGTGTCCTTCTGTCTGTCTAAATCACTGCCGGGCTGGCTAAGGGCTACCTGTCTACCTGCCCACTTCATTACCTGCATATATGCCGATACGTTTTTTCCTGTCTAATTGCCTTCACGTCTGCTTGTCTGTCTGCCTGTTCGCACTTGGCTGTCTGTCTGTTTATTTAACTGAAGTGCTAGCCTACATACCTGCGTGTCTCCCTACAGACATATATATATATATATATATTTTTTAAACAATTGCCCTAAAGCTTTTCAGAGGGCACACGGCAAAGTTTCCGCCATTCGGCATTGCACACAACAGCTTGCAGTGAGAGTTCCGATATAATTTTTCAAAGCCGACGCGTTTCGAGGCGGGATTGCCTCTTCTTCATGGGCTGTTTGGTTAGGGCGTGCATCAAGGGCTCACATAACTCTGGTTCCGATATTTAACAGGAAGTGTCCCAGCCCCCAGTGGGCGTTGTTCTTGCCTAGGAGCGTCATAGCTCCCATTGGGCGTTGTTAATTGCCAGTCTTGTAATTGGTGCTTTCTGGGAACCGTAGTCCGTTGTGTGAGTAACATTAAACTCCATTAGTAGGATCAATGCACGTCCTGAATTCAACCATTATTTTAACCTTTAGTAGGATTTCAGAACTGCTGCTCGCTGAAGTTCATAGGAAGCGTTGCACTGAACAGGTGTAGATTAGTGCTACTCCACAGCCTCGCATTCAGTCTCGCGATGGTGCTCAATCTGCACGGCAGGGCAGCCGTGTAAGAATTTTTTAAAAAATTGCCCGAAAGCTTTTCAGAGGGCACACGGCAAAGTTTCCGCCATTCGGCATTGCACACAACAGCTTGCAGTGAGAGTTCCGATATAATTTTTCAAAGCCGACGCGTTTCGAGGCGGGATTGCCTCTTCTTCATGGGCTGTTTGGTTAGGGCGTGCATCAAGGGCTCACATAACTCTGGTTCCGATATTTAACAGGAAGTGTCCCAGCCCCCAGTGGGCGTTGTTCTTGCCTAGGAGCGTCATAGCTCCCATTGGGCGTTGTTAATTGCCAGTCTTGTAATTGGTGCTTTCTGGGAACCGTAGTCCGTTGTGTGAGTAACATTAAACTCCATTAGTAGGATCAATGCACGTCCTGAATTCAACCATTATTTTAACCTTTAGTAGGATTTCAGAACTGCTGCTCGCTGAAGTTCATAGGAAGCGTTGCGCTGAACAGGTGTAGATTAGTGCTACTCCACAGCCTCGCATTCAGTCTCGCGATGGTGCTCAATCTGCACGGCAGGGCAGCCGTGTAAGAATTTTTTAAACAATTGCCCGAAAGCTTTTCAGAGGGCACACGGCAAAGTTTCCGCCATTAGGCAATCCCGCCTCGAAACGCGTCGGCTTTGAAAAATTATATCGGAACTCTCACTGCAAGCTGTTGTGTGCAATGCCGAATGGCGGAAACTTTGCCGTGTGCCCTCTGAAAAGCTTTCGGGCAATTGTTTAAAAAAAATATATATATATATATATATGTCTTCCTGTCAGCCCCTCTCTCCCTGTGTCTGTCTTCGTGCCTGTCTCCATCTACCTCTGTCTCTGACTGCCTGTCTTCCTATGGCCTACTTCTTTCCCTGTCTGGCTATTTTCTGCCTGCCTCTGTCCCTCCTTATTTCACTACCTACCTATATGCCAGCATGCCGATTGTCTGCCTTTATATGTCTGTCTCTCTGTTTCCTATGTCCAAAAACATGTTTTCATGTCTACCAACCCATCTGCCTATATGTCTGCATGCTTGTCTAACCTTTTAGCCTGTCTATCTCTCCATCTGCCTTTCCGCTATGTCTCTACCTATGTGGTCTTTTTATTGATGTATGCGTTATGACGTGAGCTGTGGAGATCTCTCCACTTGCTTTATAATGGCTGAAGTTTCATCAGATGGTTCGAAATGGTGTTTTCATAAAGTGGTTGGTACAAGGTGGTGTCTTGATGACAAACCACTGACTCCTGGAAACAGCCACCGCCCTTGATGCATTTTGTGTTAGTATGGTATATTTCTTATGGTTTAATTTGCCAGTTATGTGCAATGTCACACTGGTATATTGCTTCCCACTCCACAGTTGGTAAAAGTGACATCTCCTCTTTTTGAACAGTGAATGTGACAGGTTCCCACGACTGTCATCTGAAATGTACATTTCTGTGGATGCATACCACAGTCTGGAGGAATTACCCCTGGCTTCAGGCAGGGCCGGCTCTAGGCTCACGGAGGCCCTGAGCAGGGAGTGTAGGTAGGGGACCGAGGCCGCCAAATCCCTGCCAGGGGCCGCCACGCAAATATGTATCTAAGGATATATATTGGCGTGGCTGCCCCTGGGGTTTGGCGGCCCTGTGCAGGTGCACAGCTTGCACATGCCATAGGCCGGCCATGCTTCAGGGAGTCTGTATGTACCAGCATGCCAGGACCATTGCAGTTACAATCAGGGCTGACTTTAGCACTGGTGGCTCCCGGCGCAACAGTAATATTTGGCGCCCCCACAACTTATGACCACATCCTCGGATTCTCTCACTACCACCAGGCAAAAGTGCCCCTCCTCTCTCCAATCATAAGTTATTACTAAATACACCATCACCCCCCATAGGACAGCGCCCAGTGCTGCCTCACCAGTTGCACTGCCCGAAAGCCAGCCCTGGTTACAATACAGGCCGCCAGTCTCACTAGATCTGCCATATCTTATTGCTTCCACATGTCAATCACAGTATTGGCTACCCCAGGGGCCTAGTTCAGGTTAGGATCCGTCTATAGCTGATTTACTCAAAGATTTGTGAGCAGCTCACTCGTTTTGGTAGGAACTTAATCAGTGTCAGTCTGGGATTTATCAAGAGCCTGAATATAAAACGCTTTATGAAAGTGAGCCTGGATTTCGTCAAGGACCTCAGCTGTACAGGCCTTCAGGAATGTAAATATGCCTGGACCTTGTGAATGTAAGTTTTAGTCTTATGGTCCAGCTTAGTGCGGGCCTTAGGAATGTTAGTCTGGGTTTTATCAAATTGTGGTCCAGAGCCAGCACTTCATTTGTAACACAATAAGTGTGAGGTCCCTCGTCAGGAGGCCATTGCAGCTCACACCACCGATTGGCCCTGACAGTGCTCCCTATAACACTACCAACACAACTACTAACCATCACATGCCTACGAATGTGACAATTAAGACTATTCTAGGCTATCCAAAGCTATACAAATGACTTGGGCAGCAGGTATTAGTCATTTTTAATGTATATTGAATTAATAAACAACTGTTGTTGTGGTCATCTCTAAATGGGATAAAATGTGCCACTATGTGGCCGACTGTCATAAGCGCCAGTGTTGACAATTAAGTGGCAGGCACTGGAAATCACTGGCTCAAATTAAGCACTGCCTAGAGGGATTCTTTATGTGCAAGTCTGTACTTTATTAGGGGCTGGCACAGTGCACACATTTATAACTGCAAATCTCTTTTCTGAAGCGGAGTCTGGGTTTGGCTAGGCTCAACATGGGCCTCTTTGAACGGGAGTGTGGGTTTTATCCACCTCCACTTCAGTGCAGGCATTTGTATGAGTCAGCCTTGTTTTCGTGAAGCTACGGCTCAGTGCGTGCTTTTATGAATGCGATCTGACTCAATAATACAGGCCAAGTGCAGTCTGTGTTTTTATCTAATGCTGGCTCAGCGCAGCCTCTTGTGAAATTCTGGAGTTTTATGAATCTCTGAGTCAGAACATACCTCACAAGAGCCGCTGTTTAGGGCACACAGTCACAGCTCTGTAGCCCAGACTTACTCATTGCTTGTATTTTTCGTCTTTGTCCCAACAAAACTCTGTTCGGCTCATTGCAGTTCAATAGTTGCTTTCTGTCTATTTTTCAAACCCCAAATCTCCCTCAGTCAACATTCTGCTAAGGCAAGTCATTGGAAGCCAATATTAATGATGGACGCACTCTGGTATGCCAGTGGAGGAATTAATTAAGGATGATACCTCTGATATGACAGTGGATTCATGCATTCAGGGTTGTCTCACTCAAGTGTGTCAGTGGAGGCATGTATTAAGTATGGTCTCACTCAGGTGTACCAACAGATGCAGGCATTGAGATTGGGTCACTCTGGTGTGTCACTGGAGGTATGCATTTAGGATGACCTCTATAAGGTATGTGCATGGAGGCCTGCTTGAAGGAGGGTCTTACTCTGATATGTCGGAGGCGGAAAGCATTAGGATGGTCTACATCTGCTGTGTCCATGGAGGCATACATTAAGAGTGGCACTCAAGGCATGCATTAAGGATGGTCTCACCCTGGTGTGTTCGTGGAGAGATGCATTAACGATGATCCTGGTTATGTTCCTGGAGGCACACATTACAGATGGTCTCCCTCGTATGTGTCTGTGAAAGTGTGGGTATTTCAGTAGAGTTATGCATTAAAGATGGTTTCACTCTCGTATGTCCACGGAGGCGTGCATGAAAGTTGGTCTCACAATGGTATCTCCATTGAGGCGTACTCCACGGTGGGCTCACACTTGTATGTCATAGGATACATACATGAAGGATTGTCTCACTTTAGTATGTCCACGGAGGCATGCATGAAGGTTGGTCTCACACGGGTATCTCCATGGAGGTGTACTCCGCGGTGGGCTCACACTTATATGTCATAGGATACATAAATGAAGGATTATCTCACTTTAGTATGTCCACGGAGGCATGCATGAAGGTTGGTCTCACACTGGTGTCTCCATGGAGGCGCACTCCAAGGGTGGTCTCACACTTGTATGTCAGTGGATGCATACATGACTGATTGTCTCTCTTTGGCATGTTCACGGAGGCATAATTGAAGGTTGGTCTCACACTGGTATCTCTTTGGAGGCGTACTCCAAGGGTGGTCTCACTTTTATGCCAGTGGATGCATACATGACGGATTGTCTCACTTTGGTATGTTCACGGAGGCGTGCATGAAGGTTGGTCTCACACTGGTATCTCCATGGAGGCGCACTCCCAACAGTGGGCTCACACTTGTTTGTCAGAGGATACATACATGAAGGATTGTCTCACTTTAGTATGTCCATGGAGGCATGCATGAAGGTAGGTCTCACACGGGTATCTCCATGGAGGCATACGCCTAGGGTGGTCTCACACTTGTACGTCAGAGGATACATACATGAAGGATTGTCTCACTTTGGCATGTTCACGGAGGCATGCATGAAGGTTGATCTCACACTGGTACCTCCATGGAGGCGTACTCCAACGGTGGGCTCACACTTGTTTGTCAGAGGATACATACATGAAGAATTGACTCCCTTTAGTATGTCCACTGAGGCATGCAACCAGGATTGTGTCCCTCTGGTACCAGAGTGGATGCTTGCAGTGATGGCATCAAGGGTGGTCCACTCTGATGCTGCTCTCTTTTTCAGTGAGTCGCCAAGCTCGTAAGCACGTGATGCCATTTCGGTTTATGTTATGACTGGCTGAGCTCAAATGATTTGACACATGATGTCAGCAAGAACACATTGGATGTGACGTAAAGTTATGTCTTCTGTTTTCAGCTGTGCTTAATCTCTCATATTAATGCCTGAAACACTCTTTCTCGGGTCAGTTTGGCCATGAAATGTTTACACGTATGAGTGAAATGTTTACACGCGTGAGTGATGACCGTGGTCCTCATGATTCCTGTGAAGCCAGATCATACAGTCCTGCACATTGCTGCTACCTTGTTTTCTAGGTTCAGTCATCCCTTGGCTCCTCACATGGTGTGTAGTTTAAAATGATTTTAGTGCATACTTGAGCTGTGATGTGGTGACCGTCTCTGTCTCTTGGACGCAAGGCTCACCTCCAGCTCTGGCGTGTAAGCCTCTGCTTTGTACATGCTGCACGTCTGTGCTCTCCATGGTGAATCTCATGGCTCTTTGCACACACCACACCTCACACAAATGGTCCACCCAGCCCTAAATAAGATACAAACTAGAATATTACATTTCCCTGGGTTGTCAAAAAGATGGGGATGGATGTCTGGACTGCGTCCTCTCTTCTAACTGCGTCTGCTGCCCTCAAAACAAACAGAAGGCACGAGGGTGCTGCCTGTTGTCCACTCTTGAACATAAGGGAAGTGCATCTCCAGCCAGTCCGTTTTTTGTCTCTTTGTGTTTATTTACACTTGCTTCTTCACCTAGAGTGCCCTTTCTCTAGTCCCACTCTGATTCTCCTGGGTCTCCTAGGGGAGACGAAGCATACCTTCCCAGGTCATTCATTTGGCCTTCCTGAGAGTAGGGTGTCAGTGGTAGGAGCTGCTGGCTTGCTCCTTGCTGCTCCTGGCATTGCACTTGCTGATCATGAGGGCAGCGGAAACAAGAGAAGGTAAACAGTGCTGTAATTCCCGTACCTTGCCCCTCCCCTAACCCTTCAAAGCAAATGGGAGGCACTTTATAGTGGCATTACAATAGCCACCGCAGTCCCAACCTCAGGGGCCCCCCATGGCAGGGTGCAGGGGTGGCGGTCCCCTGGCCTGAGATCTTTTGACTGGGTCCGGAACGTGGGGGGGGGAGCTTTTATGCACTTTGCAGGGTGGCCCTCAAGTTTTGTTTTGCCACTGCTGAGGATAGGGGGCGGGGTTAACCTTAGTGAATTGAATGCTCTCTGCTGGTCACTAGTTTGAATCCCACTAACGCTGAATCAGCCTTCCACCATTCTGAGGTGGATAAATAAAGTTCAATTTAATTGGGTTATAGTACATTTTGTTTTGTACGGCGCTTGGAAACGCAGAAGCGCGATATGAAGTGCTGTATGAAAACAGGTTACTAGTATTACTTGTTTGTCATTAGGGGTGTGAGGGTGACACCACTTCTGCTACCCCAGGCATTCTGGTGAATTCACATCGATAAAGCCCTTTTATGTGACTAAGTGCCCTCAGGGCCCCCTGCTTGAGTTTCCATTTTACAGGCATGTGCATTTACCACTTCAGTGTTCCAAGCCATCTTATTGAGTTTAAAATGTTTTATATAATCTGTAGAGGACATCCTGAAGCCGCAGCAGGAGATAACCCTGAATGATATATTGGATAATGGTTTTGTGAACTACACAGTAAAACATTTTAAATGTGTTTTGTGAGCTAGTAGCCTTGTAAATGAGAGATGGCCTGTGGCCATCGGGAGAAAGTGACTTAAGAAAGGGTAATTAAGAACAGATACTTTCAGGTGATGTAAAGGCCCTTGTTCCATTCATTGCTAACATATTGTATTCTATACATACTCTTGTGGCCTGTGCTTCAGCCTTTTTCACCTATTTCTTTTTATTGACTTAAGAACTATCAGCCATTGGTATGAGACATTGCCTATGACATCTTGGATCATCCCACAGGAGTATCTTCGTTTTATTTATTTCTACTGGCTGATTGTATGTCTCCTTCCAACTCTAATGGAAAGCTTGATGGACTGTTTGACAACTGAAAAATGCACTCTGTTATCTCACTATTAATTCTTTCTCTCACTGGTGTGAGAGAGCGCAAACTGATATAAATATATGAGTACATCACACTTACCTATAGAGAGCATAATTCATGAAGAGAAATGCCATGAGTGCTAATAGTATTTGAAATTATATTCTAAATGTATAGCTAATATAGAGATTTAAGTAGAAGTGGAATTAATACAGAAATGTGTGACATTATATGATTTTATTAGATGTGATTATTTTGAATCTATGTCGTGTAGCTGTTAACATATAAGATGGTCTGTGGTAAAACGCAGAACGTGGTAGGCCTCAGGGCCAGAGCTGGAGCTAAAAGGGAAGGTGTTTCTTTTCACGACACAGATTGTTTAACGTTTTTGGTCATTGCATTAATGGGCCATGATTTAGAGTAATGTTTTCTAAATAATAGAATAAGAGTTTTAACATGCTTTAATTAAATGAAGAAATAGAATGCTATAATCATAATGTGAAATATTGTAGGCCTGAAATGTTTTAGCATTGATTTACACGTACATGTCTGGGCTGAGAAATGTTGCAAGCCTTTTTAGAAGTCTATGAGAGTTGGGTTCTTGGCGGCAGATATCTGTCTGCAACAGGAAAGGGGGGATCCAATTATAAGTGAATGAATAGAGGCCTGTTCAGTAGACGGCCCAGACATGGAGGAGGGTTCTGGAATGTTTAAGGGGTATCAGCGGGCCGGAGAAGAGACTGAGAAGCAAGGTCAACTCTAACGTCTGAGGCCCAATACAAAGCATCATGGAAAAAGCCTGAAGTTGCACCACGTGAGAGGCGTTTCGCAAGGGGCGTCTCAAATGTTGTTGACTATTTTGTATTAGGGACAGCACCCCTGGGTGGAGTTAGAGCAGAGACCTGAGGACCCTTTAGAGAGCGGATGGGTAGGCAGTGAGGGGTCATGACTGGAGAACTTTAGGTTTTCACCAAGAGACTTAGAGTGGGTGACTTCCCTTGGGGGTCATTCATTGCTGACACCTTTGTTAGGTTGGGATTTGGTTAAGTAGGGATACCATCTAGAACAGGGTAGGGACGCCTAACCTGTGTTTGTTTTCCTCCAACCTAAATGAAGGAGAGATATGCGTCTATGCTGATAGCTTTGCTATTTTTAGAACTTGTGTTAGTGATTTCTGTTGCTCGTCTGAGGGCTTTTCGAGAGCACATGTATGTAATTGGACCTGTGTACCTCGTGAATCTCATTCTGAGATGCTTGTATTTGCAGCTCATTATATCTTTACAATAAACTTTTGAAACCTAGAAGTTGTCCGTGATCTTTGAGAGTAGAGTCCTTTCTTGGGTGAACTAATTTGCAGATAGGTGTACTGTTTCCTTCCAAGACAGGCAATAAAGGTTCAGTCGACCAGATTGAGGTTTGGATCAATAGATATAAGGTATCGATCAAAATCTCGCCCTTTCAGTTGGTAGCTATAGAGGATGGTTGCCTTCTTGAGGACGGTGACCTAGGCCAGGTTAGCTTACCCCAAGGCCCCTAGAAATCGATGATCGGAAGAACAGCCCGCAGATGAAGATCCGGATGACGTGAGACAGAAAAAGCAGCAGTATCGGTCGAGAGTGAGTATAAAGGGTTATGCGTGTTAGATTGCGGTGTTTTTGTATTGTATCTATGTTGTAATGTCTGGCGGAGTTGAATGTTTGTAGAGTGACTGTGGAACAGGTTGTGAGCGCGCGCAACCGGTGGAAATCTTAAGTTCAAGGAGAGCTTAAGTGGTTCGGGTGTATCGGACACCCAGAGTAATTGTCAACTAGTGTGAAGGGGGTCATGAGGTACCATTGATCACCCGAGAGACCGAGATAGGGGGAACGTAAGAGTGAGTGCGTGAGTAACGGACGCTGGTCGGAAGTTACTGTGTGTGTAAGTAACCTATCAGAGAGACGATAGACATCTCGTCAGTTGTGTTGACAATTACAGATAGACTGTGGACGTACAGTCGAGAGAAGTGACCGCTTGGTCGGAAGTAGTCATTTTTCAGTGTATGAATGGGACGCATGCATAACCGGGAGACGAGTTGAGAAAGGAGGGGTGCTGCTGCGAAGCGGAGAAAAGAGACGTCAGGTGGTGTCGCGCAGTGATTGGCTGACAGGAGAAAGACCGCGCTGTGATAGGCCAGCTAGCGAACACGTCATACAGGGTCGCGACGTGATTGGCCAACAGGAGAAAGACCGCGCTGTGATAGGCCAAGCTAGCAAAGCCGCGACAGGATTGGTGGATTGTCATCAGGAAGTAAACAGAGTAGCGAGGCTGGATTTTGTGCGCATAATTATGAAGTGTTTTAAATGGTTGAAAGCGCTGTTTAAGAAAGAGAGGCGAGGATCGTATGAAGGGGAAGAAGCCCCGCCGGAGGGTACGCCAGCTCGTTATATGGCAGTAAATGTTGGGTTGCATACGATCCTTTGGATATCAGAGTGGAGTAAGATTACTGAAGGAAACGAGGAACTGACGTTCCCGAAGTACGGGACGTTCAGATTAGAGGTGTTACATCGATTGAAATCAGTCATGACCTCAAAGAGACCCTTGCCTAGACCAACCCAGTTTGAAGCCCTTGAAGCATGGCTTAGGGCAGCGCATGAAAGGAATATGAACAGACGACAAGAAAGGGTGAAACGCTCGGTAAGGGCAGTACAGGATGCCAGGTGGGATGCGGATGCTAAAAGATGGAGAGTGCATAATTTGGAAATAAATAAACTGTACCCAGTGTTAGAGGCGCCAGTAAATAAAAGCCCCCTAGAAGAAGATGATGAGAGCGAAACAGAGGACAGCCTGATAAACAGATTACTGACAGACAGGCCACCCCCGTATAATAGAGCAGGGGGAGAGGTCGAGAATACTGAAGGAGAAAAGGGGGGCATTGCAGGAGAGCATAGACCGCTTCCCAGTTCACAGTGGGATCCGGAGCCAAAGAAAGAGTTGCTCCAGCCTAGTCAGGTGCAACAGGTAGTCGGTAGGTTTGTGGTACAAAGAGCGCCGGAAACGGAAAGCGCCACATCCTACCCATTACCAGATGCACTACAGGTACCTGTTACCATAGGTCCTATAATATCGATATATGACCAAGAGAGAGCAAAAGGGGAAGAACGGAAACGGAAAGACAGAGAAAGAGCAGAGCAGGCAAGGAGGAACGATACCACTAATTCCCCAAGTCAGATGCCGATACCCAGAGAGTGGAGCACCCCGATGCACACAGCAGGGGACCCAGGGGGAGATCCTGGGGGCCCCAGATGGCCAATGGATCTGAGGGGATCTGGACGAAAATCCTTTCAAGAACTAAATGAGTACATGAAGCAGTGGGATGAGGCAGTGAAGGCTCAAAAGTGCATCAATGCTGCAGAAGCAGAAAGGGAAAGTCAGGACAGCAGAGCACGAACTCACTGCGGGGCTGGGGAGAGTAGCCCGGAGTGGGACTGTAGAGGGAGTAGGGGAGTCACCCATTGGGCCCGGAATGGAGGTAGAACAGACCTGGAAAACGGGGGCCCCGGGAGTGGAGGGGTGGCGTGCCCGATACTCAGTGAAGAGGAGAGGAGAGCACAAGAGTACAGAAACAGCTTTAAGTGTCCACACTGTGTGCCTGCCACCAGAGAACAGAATGGGAGTTGTGAGAGGTCGCACCATAGTCCCTGTGATGACAGAAATGAGCGCAGCCCAGGGAATATGGGGAACCAGGAAGGATCGTATCGGATACTGAGCGATACGAGGCAAAGGGAGTGTAGCGAACAGAGGGAAAATAACAGAGAGATGTGCGGTGTGAGGGGAGAAGAAGAGAGTAGGCAGAGAGAGAGTAGGGATAAAAGGCCCGTGTTCCATCACCTTCCAAGATTGGATGGCCGAGCATGGGACCTGGAGAGATGGGAGCAAGGGAGGCCACCCATTAATTCTCCTGAGCCCAAACGCAGAGCTAGAAGTTGGGATGGTAGGGAGACCAGTGAGCCCCCTTCAAAAGACATATTGCGAGCTGAGATAAAAGCCAAGAGACTTGATGTCTCCAGCTTAAGGTCAGATCTGGATGACATGGTAGATGGTACCCTGCCTTTAGAAAGAATGGAAATGTATGAACAGGATGAAATACTGTATATGGCAAAGGACATCACACGAAAGGCGAGAGCAGTCCATGAGAAGTTAGTCGAACTAGCAGGCAAATATATGGTGGACTTGTCAAGAACCAAGGCATTACAGGGTAACCACAGGCTACATTACTCAGATCGAGACCTAGATGAGAGGAGAACGATTGGGCTGAAAACACACATAAGGGAACTGATTACTGGAATAAGGACATGGAGGGCACTAGATAAATGGGAAGAGAGGTGGTCCAAGAAAGGGACCGGCAGAAGAAGCATGATTGGTATAACACCAGGACAGCAGGGAATAGAAGCTTACCCTTTGCGTGAAGTTGCCAATGGGAGCTATGTACATGTCCCTTGGAGTAGGGGAGATTTAGCTGCTTTTACCACATCTTTCCCCAAGTTACGAGAGAGCCCCGTGGAGTGGTACAAGCAAGTCGAGAGGTTTGTAAAGATCTCAAAAGTCCTATGGATAGATCTGAACACGCTGTTTGACATTGTAGTACCAGGAGATCTGTGGACAGCATGCAAGGTTAGCGCTGAGTGGCCCACAACGGAGCCAGAGAGAGATGCTAGGACTAATGGGCCGTCCGAGATCGTGATGGCAAAATTCGAGAGAGTGATGACTTGGCTGAAAGAAAAAGTGCCAATGCAAGACATAGATTGGGTCAGAATAGATAGAACGAGACAGGAACCCAAAGAGACAGTCCATGAATATTACGAGAGACTGCTGAAGGCGTTTAAACAGTATAGCGGTTTGGATGTAATGGATCCAAAGGATATAGGGCAATTTGTGTCCAAGTTCGTCCTGGGACTGAGACCGGATATTAGTTTAATGATTCAGCAACACTCGATTTGTTGGCAAAGTAGACCCCTAGATGAAATACTGAGATATGCTAGGTACTGCTGTGATGAGGTAGACTCCAAGGCTAAGAAACTAAAAGAGAAGCTGATGGTGGTACAATTGCAGACAGCAGGAAAGGGGGGACCGCAACAACAGCAGCAAGGGACAGGTACAGGAGGTAAGAAGCAGTACAGTCAGAACAAGGGTAATGAGGAGAGTACTACCTTTAGACCCAGAGTAGACATAGCTACCTTGAAGAAAACGACTAGGTGCCACCAGTGCAACGAGTTGGGGCATTGGAAACGCGAGTGCCCTTACAATGTAGAGATCGGAGAGCAAGAGATAGAGGAGGAAGAGGTTCAGAGCGCACCTATGAGAGGGGCGACGCCATACCAAGGAAAGGTGCTCAAAGGGGGGGGGGCTCCTCCCCGAGCCCAGTTCCCGCAACCTCCTCGAGTAGGGAGTATGGGTAAGACCTATAGACAAATGCCCCTGTTTGTGGAAGGTGAAGAATGCTATTATGTGGACCCATTAACCGGACAGAGAGTGGAAAGAGAAGACTGCACCCTTGGGGCAGCCTTAGAGGTAGATCAGAGGGGACCCTATGTGGAAGCAGAAGTAGCAGGGTGCCCTACGACATTTCTGGTGGACACAGGAGCCACTAGATCCACGATCAGATCAGCTGCAGTTCCAGACCTGCCCATGTCTGGAGAGACCATACAGGTGGTAGGGGTCGCAAACAGGAGAATAACCAGCCAATTGACAGAACCGGTACAGGTGAAAATAGGGAAGTACAGCGATGAGCACCAATTTGTGGTTTGCGATTCAAGCCCTGTGTGTCTGCTAGGAAGAGACCTGTTGTGCAAATTGAATTGTACTATATATTGTACACCCCAGGGAGTGGAGGTATTGACTAATGATGATGATGCAGATTTCAAAGTTGCAAACTCAAGAATATGTGTGGAGCTGTACCCTACTTTGACAGTAGACGAGCTTCCCTGGGATTTGAGAGAGACAGTGGCATCAGAAGTATGGGATTTCACTGGGGAAGAAATTGGATTGGTCAAAGGGGTGGACCCAGTGAAAATAGTAGTGAAACCGCATGCTGAGTTCCCAAGAACACCCCAATACAAATTGACTCCAGAAACGATTGCAGGCATAAAACCCGTGATCGAGTCCATGATTAAACAGGGAATACTGAAAGAAATTGTGGGTAGTCCATGCAACTCCCCGATTATGGGTCTACAGAAACCCAATGGGAAATTCCGGATAGTGCAGGACCTTCGAAAGATTAATAACATAGTCGTTTCATGTTGTCCAGTGGTACCGAATCCATCAGTGATACTGTTTCAGATTCCATTCCAAGCTGAGTGGTTCACTGTGATAGATCTTTGTCAGGCTTTCTTTTCGATCCCTTTGGACGAAGATAGCCATTTTCTTTTCGCATTTAAGCTGGAAAATCGCGTCCTAACATGGTGTCGTATCCCTCAGGGGTATACAGAGAGTCCATCGATCTTTAACCAGCTTCTGAAGAAAAATCTTGAAAGTCTAGTGCTGCCCCAGAAGTCAGTTCTGGTCCAGTACATAGACGACCTCCTTGTGGCGTCAGACACAGAAGAAGCTTGCAGGGAAGACTCCATTGCTTTGTTAAATCACCTAGCTGCCAATGGGCATAAGGTATCCCCGGGAAAATTGCAGTACTGCCTGACAGAAGTGCAGTACTTGGGACACAGAATTGAGAAAGGCAAACGAAAGGTGTCACCAGACAGGATAGAGGCGATCATGAAAATGAACGCGCCTCAGACACAGAGAGAGGTCAGGATGTTCCTAGGGATGGTGGGTTATTGCCGACAGTGGATCGTGAACTTTTCACTGAAAGCAAAGCCCTTGCAAAAACTGACGCACAAAGAGGTGAGTGATCCGGTACCATGGGACAAAGACTGTTTGATGGCATTCTTACAGCTGAGAGAGGACCTGTGTCGTGCTCCGGCATTGGGAATGCCTGATTACAATAAACAATTCTTTCTTTACTGTTGTGAGAGAGAAGGTTGTGCGTTGTCTGTGTTGGTCCAAATCCATGGGAATGCCCGTAGACCAGTTGCTTATTTCTCGGCTACTTTAGACCCAGTAGCCGCAGCGTTGCCCGGATGTCTCAAATCCGTTGCTGCAACGGGTGTCAGCATTGAGAGATGTGAAAATATTGTTATGGGGCACCCGTTAGAGGTGTGCGTGCCACATTCTGTTGAACTGTTGATGACCAGGACCAAAACACAGCATCTGACCAACAGCAGGCTCACGCGCTATGAGCAAGTTATTCTTGCTGCAGAGAACGTGACCCTCAAGAGATGCTCTGTTTTGAACCCTGCTACCTTAATGCCACTTCCAAATGATATTGATGATGATGATGAATATACAGACCATGACTGTCTCGATGTGACTGAACTATGCACCAAACCCAGACCCGACATCGTAGATGAGCCACTGACGGACCCAGATGAAGTTTTCTTTGTCGATGGCTCATGTGTAAGAGACGAAGTTGGGCAGTTGAGAGCAGCTTATGCTGTTTGTACAATTGAAGGAGTTGTGGAAGCAGGGTGCCTGGAAGGAGTAAACTCCGCTCAGGTAGCCGAGATTATTGCCCTAACACGTGCTTGCTTAGCAGGCAATCAAATTCGAGTCACCATCTACACCGACAGCCAATACGGGTTTGGGGTAGTTCATGATTACGGGCAGTTATGGTCTCAAAGAGGGTTCATGACTTCTTCAGGCTCTCCCATTCGCAATGGAGAGTTTGTGCGCCTGTTGTTAGAAGCATTGCAATGTCCAGCAAGTATCGCAGTTGTAAAGTGCATCGCACATACCAAAAATGAGGACTTTGTTTCAAAAGGCAATAGATATGCTGATGAAGTTGCGCGGTATTGCGCAGAACAAGGTTACTCTTTCACAGAGGTGGATGTGGGTGGAATAAATGTAAGAACTGAATTAGCCATGATACTGGAAACTGTTGATACTTGGGATGAACTGTCAACCATGCAAGAAAATGCTCCTGATTCTGAGAAAGAAACATGGGAAAAGGCAGGATGTGTAATGGGTGAGACTCATTTTTGGGTCTCAGCAGACGGCAGAGCAGTGTTGCCCAATGAGATGGTGAGTCCAATGGCTAGACTCATACATGGTCCCGTACACTTAGGGAGAGATGCTATGCTGAGAGTGTTTAGACAGACTTGGTACAATCCTAAGTTTAGAATAGCAGCAGAAGCAGTGTGCCAGCGTTGTGTGACCTGCCAGCAGCTGAATGTAGGGAAAAGAACACCAGTTGCACTAAGTCACATAGGAAGGTCTGGAGGTCCATTCAACAGAATGCAGATAGATTTCATTGAAATGCCAAGATGCAACCGCCTCCGCTATGTCCTGGTGGTTGTTTGTGTGTTCTCCAGATGGGTTGAGGCATACCCTACACGTAGGTGCGACACCCTCACAGTGGCTAAGTTACTGCTTAGAGAACTTATCCCTCGTTTCGGGGTGCCGGCCTTTTTGGAATCAGATAGGGGAACACATTTTAACAGCGAGCTTGTGAAGATGATTTGTGTTGCACTGAATATAGACCAAAAGCTCCATTGCAGTTACCGACCAGAAGCCTCAGGAATTGTGGAACAAATTAATGGCACGATCAAGTCCAGAATAGCGAAAGTTTGCTCCTCAACGACCCTGAGTTGGCCTGATGCCCTGCCATTGGTACTCATGAGCCTTCGTAGTACCCCAGACAGAAGAACAGGGTTGTCACCACATGAGGTGTTAATGGGGAGAGCAATGAGACTGCCATCTATTCCAGCTACTGCACTGTTAAATATCACAGATGATATGATCCTGGACTATTGTAAGGGGCTGTCTGACGCCATGCGTTCTGTGTCCCTTCAGGTGCAGGCTGCAGAGGTTCCAGCGTGCCAGGGCCCTTGCCATGACCTGTATCCTGGGGACTGGGTCCTGGTGAAGAAACATGTGAGAAGAAGCTGCTTGGATATTCGTTGGCGTGGGCCCTACCAGGTCATCCTGATCACAAGTACAGCTGTAAAGGTGGGAGGCCTGCCCAATTGGATACACGCGTCGCATACGAAAAGGGTTCCAGCACCTCTGGAAACAGCTCCTCTCTCGGATGGACGTCCAGCTGAGGACCAAGAAGCCATAGAGGGGGCTAGCCAAGCTGTAGAGGTGCCAGTGGAAGCAGGGAACGAGTCTGACCAAGCTGAGGACGGTCAGTACAACAGCGAAACAGAAGACGCTACAGAAGGAGAAGACAGCTGGGAGTACGAGTCTGACCCTGACAGGTCTGAAAGAGAGCGAGAACAGACCAGAAGGAGAAGGAGTAGAAGGGCACGTGGAGAAGCAAATTGGCCGCAAAGAAGAAGTTCTAGCCTGAGGTCAACTCCAGAAGCAACCCTTCCTCCGATATCAGAAGACTCAGACCCAGAAGAAGGTGCTCAGGGCGCTGAAGCACCAGACCGAAGAAGGTCAAGAAGAGTGCGTGTGCCTAACAGAAGATACTCCACACCTGAGTGGACGTATCTGGCGACAAATGTCTGTGAAACCGGAGACAGGGAGGATCCGAGCGGTGGTGGTGTCCAGTTCTGAGCCCATTATCACCGTGGAAATACAACTGTTGGTACCCGGTGTCGAACAAGAAGGGTCACTAACATTCGTGCTCCCCAGACCTCCCCGCCTCAGCAAGTTAAAACACATGTTTCTTACAGAATTGAAATTCCCCGACTTTGGTACCACGATAACAGCACATGAAGAGCATACTCTTCGCATGGAAATATTGAACTATGCTATTGAAGCTGCAACCACAAATCTAATAGTCGATTGTTAAAGGACTTTGTAAATAAAGCAAGCAGAAGAAAAGAAGATTACCTAGCGCCCAGGAAGCAGAGAATTTTAGGGAACCCCTTGAGTGGATGGAGAAGGGCTAGGGTTGTCTTTTTGAACTGTGAAAGGACTTTTTTTTTGCGAAAAAGGCTGTCAGCCTCCAGCTGTGTGGATTCTAAAGACAAAAAAGGATTGAAAGAGACTGTAAAGGAACGAGAGGAAAAGAACTTTTTTTGCAAAGAGAAAGGGAAAAGCTAGATTGTCTGACGAAATGGAGGCCGGCACCCCGAACCGCAGAGCTAAATGTATAATAGGTACACTAATAGTAGGAGTGATAATATTAATAGCTTTAGTAGTAACAATTTCTTATGTAAAGGGACATGAGGAAGAGGTAAAGGTAACTGATGCGAATTCTGTAGTAACACTTACACCCACTGTTGCAGGTGAGAAAAGGGAAAACACTCAAGAGAAAGCGTTATTGGCTGCAGAAGCCCGCAGGTTACATGTAGACGAGTCCCAAGGAGACTTTAGGTCAAATGCTTATGCTAAACTTTTGTATGAATACGTGGATGCCTTGGAGGTTAAGGATTGCTACGTCTGCATGCAGTTGCCTGCGTCTGTAGATGAAGGAATTCGATATCATCACCTCCCTCTGACATATGGCATTACATGTAGCTTATTGCTTAGTATATTTTATGAGAGAGATAGTTTTGAATACTATTTCTCCAATTATGATTCTGTGTTGCCAGAAGTCCCGAATTATAAGCAGATGAATAAATGGGATTACTGGAAGAGTGAAGACAGATTGGCCAAATTCTTCATTCCTTGGATTACCTTAGATACTTCACATGCCCGTAGAAATAACCTGACATGTAAGGTGTCCGAAGTCGAGAAAAAGTTCATAGGGCAGGTGGATGATCGTTACAGGAGACAAAAGATTTTGAAAAAATCAGGACAAGGGAAATTAGATTGGACCGAGGAAGAGAAGTCACACAAGAGAAAGGGTAGTAGTGGTCCAATAGCTTTAGATAAAGCGCAGAGAGGAAAGTTATGTCTTCACCGAGCCAAAACGTATTATGAAAATGTATACGTGGGTGAAGTTGACTGTGAACATGCTTTTAATTTAGAGTACTACACTAAGGATTTCCTGAAGGGAATGCAAGTAATTCCAAATGTGTATTTTGTATGTGGAAGAAATGCTTACGTGAGACTACCTGACAACTGGTATGGATCATGTTACTTGGCAATTGTCTTCCCCAAAATATATCATGCACAAGACTTATTGATCATTGAGGGCCAGACATCATCGAGGGGAAGGAGAGATTTAGGCGATGCAGAAATGGTTGGAGATGTCTTTGGAGCTATGTTCCCTCTTTTGGGAATAATCCTTAATGATGTTAAAATTAGACGACTGGCAACAGTTGTCGACAGGTTGTCTGCCAGCACTGCTCAGTCCTTAATGCTGGTAGAAGGAGAGATGCAATCGATAAGGGCTATGGTTCTTCAAAATCGGCTTGCATTAGATGTCTTATTAGCAAAAGAGGGCGGAGTCTGTAAGGCTTTGAAGGTTCAGGAATGTTGCACTTACATTCCAGACCTTTCAAAACCCCTTGAGAAAGTTATTAAGAACATAACTAATATACACAAAGAGATCGAAGACTTGAGTAGAGAAAATGTCTGGGAAAAGGTGGGCCACGGAATGAGTACAGTTGGAGGGTGGTTTTCCACCTTAGGCAAAAGCTTTATTTGGTATATCCTAAAGCCTATCATCATAATATTGATCTGTGGGATAATATTGTGGGGATTGGTGAGGGTATTCAAATGGTACAGAGCAAGAAGGTCAGAAAGGGCCCAAAGAGAACAGTTGCAGAGATTGGCTGCCATACAAGATAATCAGTACAGGAGCCTGAGAGCTCTGGAAGCGCAGAGAATGCCAGCAATAACTGCAGTTTAAATGTTAGTGATGACCCCGAGAGGTCATCAAAGGGGGGAACTGAGAGAGCGCAAACTGATATAAATATATGAGTACATCACACTTACCTATAGAGAGCATAATTCATGAAGAGAAATGCCATGAGTGCTAATAGTATTTGAAATTATATTCTAAATGTATAGCTAATATAGAGATTTAAGTAGAAGTGGAATTAATACAGAAATGTGTGACATTATATGATTTTATTAGATGTGATTATTTTGAATCTATGTCGTGTAGCTGTTAACATATAAGATGGTCTGTGGTAAAACGCAGAACGTGGTAGGCCTCAGGGCCAGAGCTGGAGCTAAAAGGGAAGGTGTTTCTTTTCACGACACAGATTGTTTAACGTTTTTGGTCATTGCATTAATGGGCCATGATTTAGAGTAATGTTTTCTAAATAATAGAATAAGAGTTTTAACATGCTTTAATTAAATGAAGAAATAGAATGCTATAATCATAATGTGAAATATTGTAGGCCTGAAATGTTTTAGCATTGATTTACACGTACATGTCTGGGCTGAGAAATGTTGCAAGCCTTTTTAGAAGTCTATGAGAGTTGGGTTCTTGGCGGCAGATATCTGTCTGCAACAGGAAAGGGGGGATCCAATTATAAGTGAATGAATAGAGGCCTGTTCAGTAGACGGCCCAGACATGGAGGAGGGTTCTGGAATGTTTAAGGGGTATCAGCGGGCCGGAGAAGAGACTGAGAAGCAAGGTCAACTCTAACGTCTGAGGCCCAATACAAAGCATCATGGAAAAAGCCTGAAGTTGCACCACGTGAGAGGCGTTTCGCAAGGGGCGTCTCAAATGTTGTTGACTATTTTGTATTAGGGACAGCACCCCTGGGTGGAGTTAGAGCAGAGACCTGAGGACCCTTTAGAGAGCGGATGGGTAGGCAGTGAGGGGTCATGACTGGAGAACTTTAGGTTTTCACCAAGAGACTTAGAGTGGGTGACTTCCCTTGGGGGTCATTCATTGCTGACACCTTTGTTAGGTTGGGATTTGGTTAAGTAGGGATACCATCTAGAACAGGGTAGGGACGCCTAACCTGTGTTTGTTTTCCTCCAACCTAAATGAAGGAGAGATATGCGTCTATGCTGATAGCTTTGCTATTTTTAGAACTTGTGTTAGTGATTTCTGTTGCTCGTCTGAGGGCTTTTCGAGAGCACATGTATGTAATTGGACCTGTGTACCTCGTGAATCTCATTCTGAGATGCTTGTATTTGCAGCTCATTATATCTTTACAATAAACTTTTGAAACCTAGAAGTTGTCCGTGATCTTTGAGAGTAGAGTCCTTTCTTGGGTGAACTAATTTGCAGATAGGTGTACTGTTTCCTTCCAAGACAGGCAATAAAGGTTCAGTCGACCAGATTGAGGTTTGGATCAATAGATATAAGGTATCGATCAAAATCTCGCCCTTTCAGGTGCATTGTAAATACAAAGAAACACTTTTTTTTAACTGTCTTGCACTGCAGGCATTATTTATTGCTCTGTCAGTACCCCAGTGTTATCAAACCCGTTGGCTTTGCCAATGCTTGTTTGTAATATATTTTCGGTGCATATATATATATATATAGCACTTCATTTCCCCGACAAGGTGCCAAGAAGCATTAGATGATGGGTAGCAGGCTGTACCATGTGGGAGTGAGTGCACGCTTTTCAGAGATCCGAAACTGCAGGAAGGTGTGTGTGGGAAGCATTTTGGTGTTGCGCGTCACTGGATGGAATGATGTTCAGAACCTAGCCCTGCATTGAGAGCAAGTATGATGGGGGACACTCATTTTGTATTCCATTGTAATCACATGGTTGTGACGTAATAGGATGTTGTCAGCCAATGGAAGAGCGCCGCTCTGCCAAATAAGTCGTTCCTGCTATATCACTGGACAATAACTGACGTCTTATTTAGTGTTAGCTTGCCTGTGCCTCAGAGCACTGATAGCAGATGTCACCATCTCAGGATCAATCACTGTCACTGCCTCAGAGGGGCAGATGCAGGAAACCCAGACAATTCAGCTGCTGTCAATGAAGCCATTGGATTCACTTCAATTAGACAGAATTTTTTGTTTCTAAAAGCAGGCAGGGGAAATGGAGCAGCAGGATGGAACAGACTGGTGTGAAGATGAGGGGGAGAAGAGGATGAGGCAGACTGGTGTGAAGTTGAGGGGGTGAGGAGGGTGGAACAGACGGAGCCAGGAAGAGAGAATGGCCGACGAGTCGGGAAGAGCGCATTGAATGACGGATAGGATACACTGTTCTGTTGTGTCTTCTGTAAATGTGGTGCAGTGAGTTGTTGCATTAGCCAAGCCAGGGGGCTGTAGTAAATGCCCAGGCAAGGCTGCTGTCTTGAACCAATTTAGTTCACACCACTGACTGTTTACATAGCTGTTCTGTAAGTTTATTTACTGAAACGTAAATTCTTTCTGAAGAAAAATGCTTTTTGTGTCTGGCGTCAGAGCACCCCACTGATACTAAATAATTGGGTGTTGTTTCCCTGCACAGCTAGTTTCGGTGACTTTCCATGTCCATCTTCAGATATTGGGCCTATAGCCTATCTACAGATTTTTGTAGGGTCTTCACTTTACCCCCGCTTAGTTATTGAGCCAGTGTGCACCCTGAATACGGAACCCTAAATATCGAGAAAAAAATTAATCGATAGGAAAGTAAGTCTAGATTTTTTTAACGTAATTTCACGTATCTGTACCTACTCGGTACATATATCTTCAAGGTACAGAAATGTGGAGTTAGGAATATTAAATATATACTTCCCTATGTGCACTTACCTTTTGATATTTTGTCCCTCGATATTCTGTTCTCAATATTATTATATTAAGATATCTGGAGGGCGGTATTTAGTAGTTCAGTCATCGAGCCACAGACTCCTGCCTTCCGGCACCCCCGTCTGACCAGTTACTGAAGGTTGTAGCAGTGTAGAAGTGTTACTGGGCAGGGGCATGTCACAATCAAAAGTTACTACAGGATGACTGTGCATCTCCTACCCCCCAATTGGCCAATCACTCTTTTCCAGTCTATGATAAAGAATATATGACAACACTGTGTCCTCTTAGGGATTCCGTGACCTCATAGCCCTTGCGCCTTTGGCCTTGTGCTCTACAAAGTCACAGCGTCATGAAAAGACCTGCATTGCTTTGAAGGGATATTAGTCCGTGTATTGTTTAGAAATTACCGTGGAGGCTGCCAGCACTGCACATTCGAGAACAAAAAATAACAATTAACTTCAGCCACAACACTCTTCAAGATAGTACTCTCTGCCTATGAGGACAAGGTATGAGCATCACAGACCTCCCGCTGTCCAAACTAAGAGAAATGGTACAGTGACTTATGAGTCTGGAGGAGATGCTCAGCACTGATAGAAGGATGTAGATTTAAAGATCAGAGGTATCAATATTAGTTCGTTGTTATAGTAGTGTTTTTTTGTCTCGTAAGCACTATTCTTTTTTATCCCCCGGAGGAACAAGTAGATATTGTCAAGTTGATCCGAAGTTGCAGAGTGTTATGTTTTAGAAGCTTAGCCAATCCTGTTTTGTAATTTTTGTTATTTTTTAACAATTTTATTTGAAGTTTTTTGGCTAGAGGAAATACTGTCTCCCCTACTTTTCTACATAGCGAGTGCATAGGATGGGTGATACAAGTGAGTAACATACAGAAAATATGCAAGTTTGCTAGGTAAAGAAAATTACAAAGACCAGGCAGCTTAATATTGATGGCCATCCTGCATCAATATTGTTGCCGTCCTCGGTTGAAGAAGCCAATCCACGTAGATCAGATCCACCTGGGTGGCTGGCAAATAAGAAGCTGCCCCGGTCGCAAAGTAGTCCCCCTTAACATACGTCTGATGCTTCCGTTGCTCCTTATCTAATGGGATTTGACACAACTGCTTGATGCAGAGTGCAAAGAAAAACACAGGACTGAGCATTGATCCCTAAGGGTAGACAACATAAGATGGCTGCAGCAGTGACCATAATAGAGACTAAGGGCCAGATTTATATTACACAGTGACATGTATCCAGGCCACCAAAATATAAATTCCATAGAATATAATATAATTTATATTTTGGAGGACCGAATATCCGTCACATTGTGCGGAGTAACCTGTCCGCCAAAATATAAATCGGGCACTAATATAATTGTTACAATGGTTTATTCTCGGCTTTACTCGAACCTATGACTGTGTAAAATAAATAATAAAGACTACGGAAAGGCGAAGACCAGAGTGCCACACTTGCAAGGTATATTTCTTACTGATTTCTGGGTAGGACATTAAGGTTTTGCTTTCTACTCTTGTTAAAATAAAGGAGATGTTGACTGCGCCTCTATGGTATAAATCAATCCGTCCCTCCTTCCAGTTCAAGGTTGCTCGTAAGAGCGTGACAACCAAACTTGGAGCCTTTGAGACTACGTGATAGCCCTCGCAGACTCCCCCAAGGATGAACTGCACTTTGCACTGTTGGAGTGAATTTTCGTAAGTGTCTTTCCCAAAGAACTTAATGTACAAAGGTGCCAAAATCACCAGACGGTGGGAGTGGGCAAGGGAGCCAGATGTACCCAAAGTATGAGAGGTGGGGGTCTCACAGGTTTGAGCTCTAAGGTGATAGCCAGGAACCTCACTCAACCCGTCTGACCTAGAGAAAGCAATAGCTGAATTCCCAGACCCATTAAAAAAATCATGAATAAAAATACACATGTATATGTATAGATAGAGGGACTTTGGACCAACCCTTTTCATCAATTGGTCTGTTCAACTGACGTCATATTTTGCTTCCCCCACTACAGCATACACAAGGCTCTGGGCCAGCTCTTTTGAGTCATTTCGTCTCTTCTACTGTGAATGGCTGCATTTGACTTGATCACATGTGCACATACTCTTAAAAAGAAGTGCACTTCCTTGCCAGAATTCCTCTTTGTCTTCTGGTGTGGTCCCCTCGGCGTGGAAGTGTGCGCTCATTCTTCCGCTCCTAAAAAAACCAGCCCTAGATCCTACTGTCCATGCCAACTATAGGCCTATATCTCTCCTCCCCGCCCTGGCGAAAGTGGCAGAAAGACATGTGCACAGATCAATCTCAGATTTCATCGAAGAGAACGATCTGTTGCACAACACCCAATCCGGTTTTCGTGCCAATTACAGCACGGAGACCGAAGTCACTGTCGCTATTAGAGAGGTGTTAGATGCGGGAGGAAAGGCCATGTTGGTCATGTTGGACCTGTCGGCGGCGTTCGACACCGTTCCCCACGAAACCCTCCTAATACGACTCTGGGAATGCGGTCTTCGGGGGACGGTGTGGAACTGGCTTAAATCCTTCTTAGCCGACCGCCGACAAACGATCTGGGCGCCTCCACACTCCGCCGTTATGGCACCTCTGGAAGTAGGGGTCCCTCAGGGGTCTATTCTTAGCCCCCTGCTTTTTAACATCTTTTTGGCCCCCCTTGCAGAGGTGGCGGAGTCCTTTGGCGCCCAGATCGTGTCTTACGCTGACGACACCCAACTCTTGTTTACCCATAACAAGAACGAGGTGTTCGACGGGAGCCGCATCAGAAGTTGCTTAGAGGCGGTCTTCGGTTGGTTCAGAGAGCATGGTCTAGAGTGATAAATCGGAGTTGCTATTCTTTGGCTATGCTACTGAGCCAGCTTGGAAAAGCTGGTGGCCGCAAGACCTGTTTCCACCTGCAAAGGCAAGTGTTAAAGCTAAGAATTTAGGAATCATTATTGATAATGACCTAACTTACGGGCCCCAAATATCTAGCCTTTCGGGGAAATGTTTCGGCATCCTCCGGATGCTTAGAAAATTTTTCCCCTTGATTTCCATCAATCACAGAAGGGTCATTGTTCAAGCACTTGTCGGGTCCAGATTGGACTACGCAAACGCCCTATATCTAGGACTTCCTAGATACCTTGTGAGGCGACTTCAAGTAGTCCAAAATTCAGCTGCCCGCGCCATCTATGGGCTTCCTAGACGCGCAAGTGCCTCTGATCTGCTCAAAGAGCTGCACTGGCTTCCTATAGCCAAGAGAGTTCTGTTTAAGAGCCTGACGTTGACCTTTAAAGCCCTTCATGCTATCTGCCCCAGTTACATCAGGAAACGTCTGTCTCTTTATAAACCCAACAGAGCTCTACGGTCCGCCTCTCTGTCTAAAATGGTAGTCCCGGCCATTAAACGCGTTAGACAGGGCGGCCGCTCCTTTCATCACTTGGCTCCTCGTGCCTGGAATGAGCTTCCGCTTTCTCTTAGACAGACCCCTAGCCTTCTGTCTTTTAGAAAGGCTTTAAAAACTTGGCTCTTTACCAGATAGGCTTGCCGCTTTCCCTTGCTGTTGTGTCGTGTTGTCGTCCTTGAAGGTTTCCTTCGCCAAAGCGCCGGGACACTCCTTTTGGAGTAGCTGTTGCGCTACAGAAGAACCATAATAACATAACATAACATAACAGAGCTTGTAGTCCAATACTTTCAGCAATTCAGAGCCAATAGTACCTTTCCGTGGTGCCAATAAAACCATATTGTCCTGTGATGTGCATTGTAACTAAAAAGTGTTTTCATTCCTCTTCTAAGCACACCTGCCTGCTAGGAAGCACACATTATGTTTAATTAAAATATATGTGATGTTTATTTATTATTATTATTATTATTTAAAAAAAAATATATTGGGTTTTTTAAACAGACACAAATGCCATTCAACATTTAAACAATATTTAAAATATGTAATGCAAACATATGGCTGTCATTTTTAGGTGGCTGTAGGTAGTATTTTTTATTTTTGTGGCAAATGCTTGCAATAACATTAAAAAATATATAACCATCACACCCCTTGCCAACATTAGACTAATTGGATTTTTCAGTGCTTGCTGCTGAATAGAATAACGAGAGAAAGATGTGAAAAATGTTCACAAAACAGGCACAAGCGCAGTTTGCACATGTAATTTCCCATGTTTTTCACCACGGTGCAGTTCAAATGCAAAAGCACCCAGATACCAGACAGGGCTGCAACGCAGGCCCCTGCAGCCCCTGCGGTGTAGGCCCCCGAGCCCCTCTAGGGGCCTCCAAACCCTTCAAGGGGGCGTGATTTAGCCCAGAACCAATGAATATCTATGAGATATGGGAAACTCGGGGGGCCCTCATCACATTCTGCATCATTTTGTGTTACACCACTGTATTTGCTAGAGTTTTTTTGCACCTTTTACAATTTATTTTACCACATTAAGTTAAAATGGTGCAGACGTGCCTTGTTCTATAATCATACATAGCACAATTCTGTCACATCAGTATCATGCAGAGCTGATCCCTGGGTTGTGCTGTGCACAAGAATCATACGAGCTATTGGTGCAATAAAATGAGGCACTTGTGATAGAGGACAGGAGTTTATCCAACACATGCATTGTTTTGTTACCCAACATTGGTAATGCACTCTAACCATGTGCTGTCCAAGTACTTGAATGGGATCTAGGAAACACTGGTGGGGGGAGGGGGCGGTACCACCAGGTCTGTTCTGAGATGTGAAACAAGAGGTGGGTGTCAGGATTCTTTTGGGAGATCTGAAGATTTATTTCATATTTCTGTATGTGGAATCCAAAACAAGAACCTTTGGTAGCATGCGGATGGGTGTTTTTGGTGCTCTACTATAGTATGTGTTGTAATATTATACTTTCTATGTGACTTAGGCAATAGAACCACAAGTCTTGAGTCCAGCCTGTGCCACCTTCACCGGGGGAAAATTCTACCAGTCATTTATCTTCAGTAACCATGATCTGCAGATTATAAAGTCAAAAAAGGACAATGAAGTACTATATTTCCACCTAACCCAGCCCACCCTCTCATTCAACCAAAAAGTAGAGAAATAATGTAACATTTACCTCTTGCCGTATAACTCTGCAAAGTGTGATCATAAACCTTACATGGGGAAATTTACAAACTCCTTTCTGATTCGGGCATCAGGTGTTCATGCCAAAGGAATGGATGACATTTTCAGAAAGGTTTTAAAGAGAACACACATTGTTACTACGTATATAGCTACAAAGGTGTATAATGAAATGACCCATGTCTTGGTTATTGTGTTCTTTTGCACAAGTTGGCCGCCATAGCCTGACTGTGTTAAAATATATAGGCTGGTGGGAACATTCCGATGCCGTCACGTGTAGAATGGGCTACTTTCTAATAGATCTATTCTCACATGAATATCTAAAAGCTACCACCATATGCAAGTATAGTTATAGCCTTTTTTAATATATGACTGTATGTTCAGACATCTGTTTGAGCTGCTTAGCATGTTGACCTCCTATCGAAGGGATGCCTTTTCTGGGTCTATGCTTCCCCCCCACCGATGTCTGACAACAACGATAACTTTCGATCAACTGACTTAGAGTACTCAAAGGGTAGGTTATACAGATGCTCTATAAACACACTGTTACCTATTGCTTTTGACTGATGGAATCTATAGACTATTTCATACTACATCTGAGATGTTTGCTATTGGGCAAGACCGGAACCACCACTTAGCAGCAATATTTTTAGAATATCCCAATGAAAGATATCATACAAACATTCTCATGACTCGTGGCAGAGACTCCACATGTAAAAAGATAGGTCTGTACTATCTTTATGTGCAGAGTGCTCCACCCCCACTGCGGAGTCACTGCAGTCGTAAAATTACTATTAGTAAAATTAAACTCGTAGTTTGTGAATACCAAAAAAATAGTCAATTTACACAAAAGTGTATGTTTACCTTTGTGAATCAGGCCCTGTCGTCTGTGCACTGCGCCCTCTGATCGCCTGGGTCTTTGTTGTCACATCATGAGCCTTTCTCATTCAACCCATTCTATTACAATCATTCCCAGATCCAGGACTATGGCTCTGTAATCCGCCTCTGATCGTTTGTTATAAAAGGAAAGATCTGCACTGAAGATGTGATAAAACCCCTCAGTTCCTAATCCCTTCTCTCTCTTAAAAAGTATTTTCCCAGGGGATTTACCAGCTATTTGGTTTTAGAACTGTAATGGTACTTACTGTTAGATCTCCATAATGTGTTGAGAGGGAAACACAATAACCCTTTTATCCAAATGAATAAATAAAAAGGTCCTTGTTGTCAAAGCTGGTTATGTTGAGGAACAACACTTAGGAGCAAACACACAAATCCTTGTTAAAAAGCCTTCAGACAACTGCAGGCATTATTTCTTGACAATGCCACTTAAACAGTGCACAACTTGTGCTCACAGTTGCAGGTGCTGGGCAGCAGACCTAATTTTTGGGGACAGTGATTAATTACTCATCCCCAGACTTTGCCCCAGAGCAAGAGAGAGAATAGCAGAAAAGGGACAAAAAAGAGGAAGAAAAAGATAGGAATACAATGACAAAAAGAAAAAGTAGTAATAAACCAGCATTGTCAAAGCCAGTAGGTCTGACTTTCATTTTGAGTCTGCACTAAAACTTTAAAAATAATCGTGCTGGAGTGAAAACAACAAAAACATATTTGTGTTCTGTTTATGATGGATATGTGAGATAAAGATCTTAATATATTATGCAGGGTACTTTCAAGATACAGAATAATCCTCCGTGTTTACAATGAAAGCCCTCCTTAGAGGGCGGAATAATATACTAAGTAGTCACGCTATGTATGTTTAAAAGAATTAGTTACAATAGGTTGCACCATTGGACTGTCAAGCCAGACATAAAAAGAACCTGCAAGAGTGAGATAAAGACACAGGAAATGTCTGGCGGTGGAAGAAAAGCCGCGGTATTATGCAACCCTATCACTTGGCTGCTTCGACAGTGAGCTTCTAAGAAAAAGAATTGTATATGCTTGCACTTATTTATTATTATTATTTTTTTTTTTACAAATTAAACACTGCACTTAAACTATCTACATCAGATTTGTAGGCCGAGGAGTTAGGTGGTGTTCTTGAAAGGCAACTTCCAGCTATCCTACAAGTTGGTCCCACACGTCACATAGTTGCCATTAAAGTAAAAAAAACTATGTAGGAAAAAATATACTATTTCTATGTTCTTTCTATAGACCGGAAATTCAGTTAACTAGTTGCTTTCAAACAGACATTCAACCTAATTTATACACTGTGAACAATACATTATTGTAAATCTGCAATTCTACAAAATTAATGTAAAAAATATTTAATTAAATAATATTGCTAGAAATTACATAAAACATTGTGATTATAAGAGATAGAGGTTTTCCATCTGTGCATCCAGGATCTGGAACAACAGGAACACTACCGCAACTCTGCTCCAATCTAGGAAAGAGTTTAAGATTCACCTCTTTACAGAACAATACATCACAATACATTAACCATTTCCTCTTACTCACTGACTTTATGCTTGCCTTTGACCATGTACGTAACAAAATGTACATTATTTCTCAAAATGTTCATAAATATTTTTGTTGACTCAAATACCAATGTTGATACTTCTAAGAACTCCTGAAAATTTACAAAACGGACACCTAAACATATATGCACAGTCCCTTGAAAACATTTTCTCAGATTTGAAGTGTAATTTACATTTATTTAAATTACACTTTATATAGCGCTGCTGTGTGAAGAAGTGGATTAGTGCACTTTATAATTGATAAACTACAGATACTGAAAGGGAAGTTTGTTGTGAGTTAAAGATGGTATGTAATGTCAACCTGGGAATTGAGTGTCTCCATGGTGACTAGAATGGTATATCTAGATCAGTTCTGGTGTTTTTACTGATTCTCAAACTTTTTTCCAAGTATTATCAAATTTAGTAGATGATTTAAATGCAGCTAAGGGAACTAACGTGATTTAAAAAGAGGTTTACAAGTTTGGCCAATTGGAAATATTCAGAATGAGGCTCCAGGTTTCTGATTCCAAACTGATTAGCAAAGCCCAGACTATGGCAGGACTGGCAAAGTAGGACTGATGTCCAAGTTACTGTTCAGGTTCAGAATTATGAGCTATGCAGACTTTAATGCACTCAATAATTACCGCTTGCGATAACGTTTTCACCCCAGTTACATTTCAGCTGGTCAAACCTGGTGGAATTTAATGTGAGAAAAAGGCCCAGAAATTACCTATACGTGCAGATTTTGGAGGGGTAAGCCTATTTTGGTGCAGTAAACCCAAATGTCTGCATGTTATTCCCCCATTTTAAGCAAAAATTTAGAATAGGGGCTATTTGTCACACCAGATAAATCCGAGCTTTGGGGTGATCGATATTATCGGGTGCAATAAATAATGAATGTCCTGGAGCACACATAATCAGGGCAATCGTGACTAGATCATATCCCCTCCCAACTTCTCAGCATCATTGGTGAAGCAACAGCGCTTACTTTTGTGAAAGTTCCCGTTGACCAGTTTCAAGTGGTTACAAATGGATCTCGGTAATGGGTTTTTGATGTCAGGCTATATAAGTCCAGCAGAAAAAAGAATAAATAAAAAAGTGCAACTGAAGGAAACGAACACCCACTGTCAGACACCAAAAAGCCGCCCAATAAAATGTCACCTGATGCTCAAAAACCCATATGCTTGAGAAATCAATATAAACTGGTCGACAAGGAACTAACACCAGGTTAATCAAGTACCCGACAGTTCAAGCTTGTCTGTCTGTTGTCAGGGACAGGACCACATATGATGCTTCTGTGAGTTCTGGTCTTGTGAATGCATTCATGCATAAGTGACACATTCCAATTCATTCTGCACGACTGCTTCATTGCTGTATTGTCTAATGGACGAATCCAGACTGGCTGCATCTGTAGCATCATACTGTGCTGTGTTTTGACAGCCGCCACTCTGAATGTCCCCAGCCTCAGTCAGTCCTCATAAATATTGCAGAGCCTGGCAGACAGAATAGACAAGAATCTAGGCCGCCGCTCCCTACAAAGCACGAATTACCAAAGCAAGGGTTAAGCTCACGGTCATGATTTTAACTGTTTTGCAATTTATAGATTTTTTTTTGCCTCATCTGAATTTCATTCCTTTCATGTATTCACTATCAGCAGTGCCAGTCTTGAAACCAATTAATCTGGGCAAATTTGCTAACAACTATAAAGGAGCCAATGGGCCATGGCATCACTTACAGCTCTGAAAGCAGCCTCCTAGCCTGCAGCCTACTGGGGAAATGCCAGAGGGGCAGAATGACCAGGCCAGACTGCCAATGCACAAATGCAAATCTCAGATGTTGTAACTGACAACATCTGAACTTGGCTTATGGGATAACGGTGCCAAAATACACTTTTAATGATGTCAGGCTTCCACTCTTGACCAATGGGAAAACATATTTGAAAAACGAATTTTGAGCCTATCCCCAAACATGGAAGTGTGCTGCATGAGTAAAATAATCTGTGTACTCACTCGCAGTACCCATACTTGAGGCGTATGATCCGTAAAGGATGAGGTACGTTTCCCTGCAACCCGTCTCTTCCTTCTTACTTAGTGACAACATTTGGACACTCTCATTAGTGCATGGAAATACAGTTATGAAACCCAGTGTAATCAAGGGCTCGCGTATTCATAAAACCATCAATAGCTGCCTCGAGTTAATTTTTAAGCGCTATCTATATATTGATAGATGAGGAAATAGAGAAACGAGGGGAAGTATTTTTCTCAAAATTACGGCACGCCTCATATCTGAGCTTGGATCTCAGCAAGATTGTTGCTAGTCTGTGATGAAATGGGGTAGGCTCGGTGTCATGGCTGGATTGGCCGTAGCAGGCACCGGGCGTTCCCAGTGGGCCGGAAGGGTGGGGGCCGGTTTTAGACCTGTGGGGCCGGTTTAGTTACTGGAGGCTGGTTTTGCAGCAGTGCTGCAATATTGCCCCCGTGACAAAATCAGCGTTAGTGTTTCCCACGAGCACCCCCTCCCTCCACAGGGCCGGTCCGACTTAATTGCCAGGAATGGCTTGCTTTCTCAGTCCGGCCCTGCTCCGTCGGGGTTTGGCTTTGGTGTGCCTCCTAGCACAGCTTGTTTGTGATCTTGAGTATACATGTAGGTAGGGTAGGCTGCGTCTGGAAGGGTAGGACAGGCAGCCGGGATGGGTTCTATGCTGGGCCTTGAGGTAAGATGAATTGGGCTCCATCTAGCCTGTGGATGAGCCAACCCATTTTCATCTAATGGCCTTATAAGGTTAGTTTAATGATGAAAATCTTGTAACCTACATCAGTGGATTGCAACCCTTCCAGAGGCTTGCGTAGCACAGGTTTAAACCATTGTGGTATTTCATTTATCCATGGATAAAATGAGTACCATTGAGCTGTTCAGTATTTGTTCCTACTTTTTTTGGCACCTAGAGTAAATTTAGTGTGTTGTATATATGGTAATACTAGACATAGTAAATGTGAAAGGGCCATGGAAAATGCCCACCAGTCATTAAAAGATAACGTTTTTCTTACAACATGGACAATTTAACTGCAATTATACTTCTAAAAACAGGCACGTGCCTTATGATCCTAGCTTTATAAATCAGTTGTTAGTTTTGACTAATATGCCGTTTTAAAAAGTTTCGATAGGAGGAGCTGAGAGCACAGGAGTGTCTGGGTTCAATCCTGTGCTTTTCATCCCCTTCCCTGCCAGTACTCCTATAGTCTGGGGAGAGATGCCCTCTCTCTGACCCCAGTTGGCTCTTCTTCTCGCCACACAGGCTCCACAGCCTCTGAGGAACGCAGACCTCCCAAGAATTCTTTGGAGAGCCCAGCAGGACTGTCTGCCCTTGATTCGCACTGCCACAGATTATATTGTTTGCCTTTTCCAGTCCAACCCCCAACTAAACAGTCCCGCGGTTCCATTGGCTATGCTACAACTGGCGCTTGCACGCACGCTCCATTTTGTTTTACAGAATCGATGCATACCTGGCCTAGTTTCTCTGGGAAAAGTGCTGCTGTGTACTGTTGAGCCTGTGTCCTGTGGACAATGGTCACCTTGCTATACTTAGAAACTTCAACAAGATTACATCTTTTACCTTTCCAAATCAAGTAGTGTGCTTTTAAAATTAATCGGGTGAATCCTACTGATGGAACACAGCACATTAGACTCTTGGGAGCTTAAGGGTACATTCCTAGTCGATATCACTCTATGATTATGGTGTGTTAGATATGAATCTATCTATGCAATACTCCAGTTGGAAGTCTTAGTGGATTATATATACTAGATAGATAAATAACTGGATCTCTTGATAGAATTGCATATTTTTTATTGAAGTTATGGTAGATGTTACTATATTCACAGTTTTTTTCATTATATTGTTTGGACTTAGCGTTTTCTGTTCCTCAATTGTGCTAATACTGCATGGAAGTAGCCAAACACATGTTGGCAGAGAATCTACACAAAAGCAACTATAGTTTTAATGTTAAAATAAATGTACGTATTAAGATGAGTGTACCAAAAGTACAACATGAGATAAGGCAACAGTACTAGATCAGATATATATTACAATATAGAACATAATGCTATTTCTATAAAGAATAAAGTAAATGAAGAAAGTAAATGAACTAATTTTTCATTTAAAAAATCAATAGAGGTGACTCCTATCTAGTTTTTCTGCCTTTAAATATGACAGATATGGGCTTTCTGATGTTTTCTAGTGTTTTTGGAGGGCACCTTGTCGCTGTACTAATATTTTTCTTTCCACTCCCATTTTTCTTTTGCTGTAGTATGTTCATATGTGTATTTTGTTTGGGAACATGCATTGGGGTTGTTTATGCATATATATATTTTTCTCTTTGAGAACTTATATGGTACCACACCTATCCTAAACTTACAACCGTGGAAAACATGGGGTGTGTTTTTTCCACTCTTTTAAACTCAGTCTGCTAACTTTAATGCCCATTGATCTTGATTTATTCACATTTGCACACAGCACTTAGATGTTTTTAAGTATTAGGAATTGGCTAATTGAAGTCTAGTACCAGTTTACCCCATGACAACAACATGTGAACCTGCCAAGCATTTTACTAAATCCCTTTACAAATAGGTTTAGCCAAGTATCAAAGCAAATGCCATGCATGTTGGAAAATAGTCCACATGTCTACCCTGGTGATGAGGAGGCAGGAGCCGAATTCAGTTGTAGCTTTATTGTAAGTCTACTCATCACAGAATGCCCGTTAACCATCCCTCACCGCCCTCCGTACTCCCAACATTCTAAACAAAGCGTGCCACGCACACACACACACACGAGGTGGGACTTGGAGAGGGAAAGGTTTGGGAGTATGGGATAAGGCGCATTAAAACAGAACACTACACTACTTAGCTCCAAATTCTCATCCTTGGTGGATCGCCCACTTAGCTAGTCATAAGTGGTTTCTAAAGGATCCACCTAAGGCATTCGGATAATTAAACACTGGATTGATGCATCCGGTAAAAAATGATATAAGAAAGGGTAGTTGTACGAGTTAAATAAGAATGTCAACCGGAGTCAAAAGACGCCATTAGACACAAATAACTAACCAGCTCATCAAGAAACTGGATTTTCTCCACAACCCTTCAATTTTTAGAAAGAAAAGAAAACATACTCCAGCAATTGAATCCAGTAGAAACAATTTGAAACTTGCCAACTGGTATTTCCATCAATGTGGTGTGTTTTCTGGTCTTATAGGTGTTAGATACAGTAAATTTCCTTTGCTTGGCTGTAAATTCTTCCATGAGCAATCTGCATTCTCTGTGCCATGTTATGCCAAATAAAAAAAAGTAATACTTAGATACGAGTTGAAAATATTCCTGTGAGTCAGGATGGTGAGCTGACTGCGGAATTGTAGCACTTATTGTGCGAGATCACCTGCCTTGGATAAGTACAGTGTGGGGCTGTGCTAAGTACATGGTATTACCACTGCGCACAGTGGTGAGTCAGCGGTTGTCGCTGGGATCCGGATATGCTGCCTGGCACCCGGAACTGCTGCTAGGCACCCTTCTATGTTCAGATGTGTTGGTAATCGTGAGGCAGAAAAGCTAAGTAAAATGTTGCTTTAAACGTCCTACAGCTCTTCATAATTGTGGAACCGCTTTAAGGCTCGTTGGCTGACAATTATGGAGAGCTCCCTTATCCTTAGAAAGTGACATCATACTGAATGTTTCCTGGGAAAGTTTGCAGGTAACAAGAAGTGAGTCATCCCAGGGGAAAACCAGGACCAACATTTTCCAAGTGTGACTTATTTGTTTGGTAATACCCTAAAAATGACTTCAGGGGCAGGTGCAGGGTAGGTGAAAGGTAGGTGGATGCTAAGAAATATCATTGGGATGTCCACAAAAGCCTCTCTGTGTCTGCAAAGAAGGTGGTTGTGGCACTTTTCCTGCATATGCAGCACTCTCTCTAATTAGCTTTAGCAGAACTATACAATAAGAAATCAGATAACTAAAAGTGTTGCATAGTTGTTGCTAGTGGCTGTGCTAGTGTTGGAGCTCTCAGCGCAAGCTCACGAGGCCCATAATCCTTCATCTTGGTAGATCAGAGGATATTAAGAGACACCTGTGAACTCAGCCTCTCATCTTTATGCAGTGTCTCATTCACTGCCCCCTGAACGACTTGCTCCCTTCTTAACAAAGTACATTAACACATATCCTCTCTACACAAAGATGCATTCATTCAGTGATTCAACTCAACAGAATATTTTGAGATCCAATGGCGTTTTCAGAAGGTAACTAATATCAAGTCAGTAATTTCTGCAATAATACTACCTCATCGCACTTATTGCAACATAAGGTTTTGAAATGCTGTACCATTCGACAACATCAGAGACTTCTCAATGTTCCACAGCCCAGCACAGACCCCTACTGGTTTGGTAGATCTTGTAGTTTTAAGGGCTTTGCTGTACGGTGTGCTGTGAACAAGAACCAGATACCATTTTCCTTCTGATTCTAATGTTCCCAGATATAGCTCTGCAAGGCCTTGTGTACTCTTCGTTGAGGGATGGGGTGCATCTTGTAAGGGAGGAAATGGTTTTAGAAAGGAAAAAAGGGAAGGAAACATGTATTCATGGAGGCATTTAACGATAACAAAACTTCCAGTGTCTGACACCCCACAATAGACTCATCTGAAGTAGGTTGATGCCCATTAACATCTTTGTACCTCTCTTTTGAGTTCCACCTGGTTGTGATACAATATTTATCATCTAAGAGATTATGGTCTATAGATTATTTTTTGAGCTATGTCATTCTACACGTTTTCCCCTAAATACCACTAAATGTCTACTTACAGCAGGTCTGGATGCCCCCAAATATAAGACACCACCCCTACACCAACACCTCTACAAAAACGGAGGTTGCTGCATAGAATTGATGGTGAAGGGGTTATGGGAGTCAAAAGAAGAATCTCCATTATTGGCTTCAAGCACTCCCTTCTTCATTTCTTGAGGTGGCAGGCTGATGGTGGTGATTCTAATTTTAGGTGGTCGATTGGGGCAATAATCCGGGTGTGTGCTCCACCAAATAAAATGTTTAAAAGTCTAGTATCCCAGTAAACTCACTCTACTTTTGCTAGAATTATCACCTTGTTTCAATGTTGTTTGTACAACAGAGCTCTACTTTTAACAAGATGATGTGTGTGAGCGAAAAACGTATTGATTTCCCTCTACTAGAGCACCTCTCCCTCCGGGTTTCTCTTGTTGCCGTATTTGCCATGAGGAGTCTTAGGCTCACAGAGAGGCTCATTTGTAAAAGTCTGCCCTGAGCACATTCCTTGCTCCTCTTCCAGGGGCAATAAACAATCCACAAACTCTACACTGTGTACATTCTCCTCTCCTTCCTCCCTCCACTTACTTGGTACAAATCTCAAACTATCCACGCACCCATTATCCCCAAGAAAGCAAGAGTAGAACATTTTAAAACCACCTGACAATGGCTGAGTAAACTCCTCATATGGAGTTGTTTTAACCACAAATGGCTCGGATCTGGGTTACACAAAGGCAATCCAGTCCAAGCATTTCTCAGACCTACTGTGGAAGAAAGTTTGCAAAGAGACAACTAGCCTAACTGTCCAGAAGCATCAGACTCAGCATTCAACCAGATTAAACATGGACTGCTGGTCCACTTTCCAGGAGCTGAGGTAACAAACTAGAGCTTTACTTACACACTTTGAAGACCTGTGCTATATGGTTGAATATGTGTGCTGCCAATTGTACGAAACTTAGGTTCAAGCCATAGTGTTGCCTAGAGTATGAGGATCTCCCTGCCAGATGCCTGAGAGATACAGCTGCATGTAGATACCCCCAAGCTAGACTATGGAGAAAAGAGGACCTAAAGTGCCCAAAATGTTACTAGTCTCATGAACAGATGACGGAGAGCATACACAATGACTTAGGTGCAGATGAGGTACTACAGAAGTTTGTTAGTGTCCTTTCCTGGATCTGTCTACAATTCATGTTTTTCTCCATTTTAATGCCTTTCCTTGGATGGAAAGTCCCACTTTCTTTACTCCAGGGAAGGTAGGAGCCAGTTACCTCCTTCCTTTCTCCTGCTTGGTGTGATATACCTCAACTCATGTCCTTGGAATTTCTGGCGGTTGCCTCACATTCGACGTGACACACCACTTGCAGCTGCGGCCTGTACAGGTAAGAGTGGTGGGGCCGTCTCACCCTATCCCACTTTCCCACTGCTCTTACCCGCAAGGGCCGCGGCTGACCACTTGACTGAAGAGAGAATCTTGTCTTTCTGCATTCGCCTCAAGATAGGTTTCTTATGTTAACCCTTTACCACCTAGTGTTTGGCACCAACCATATATATTTGGTGCTTTCCCGTCCCAGATTATTAACAGCATAGTTTTGTCTTTGCAAACAGAGTGGCACGGTTCCTTATCTTTTACTAAACAATGTTTTGTATCTTGACCCCTTTTCACACCAACAAGCATTTCAGTTTTCAATGTGTGCTTCCTATTTCATTAATTCTTTAAACAATGTAATGTGTGGAATATGCAGAGTCATATTAAGTTGATGGGGAGTCTAAAATGTTTCCCCTTTCTCACGAAGTGGTTGTAATTGACTACTGACCTGATCTCTGACTGCGAAGGCGTAATACGGTCACCTGGAGTGTAATGGGTGCATGCATTTAATTTACAGGCTGTCAGTTCATGAAAACAGCAAGGCACAGCATGGTCACTGCCTCTCCTAATGGCATCCAATTTGTGAGTAGCACTGACACAATGAAGAATGAGGCCTTTTGAGCTGACATTTTCATATGAGTTACATGCGTTGTACTCAAATTGAGTTTGATGACTGCAGCCTTCCAGAAATGAGCAGGCAAGTCATGGAAAGCTGGGCTCATTTCCATGATGTCTGTATTCTAAAGGTCACGTCTCCTCCAATAGTGAGCATGTGTCGGATCCGCAGCACAGTCTCTTGAGCCCCAGTGTTTATCTGAAGCGAGTCGCATGACAGGGAACACAAGTAGGCAGAGACACAGGAGTAGTGTGTGGGAACCACCCTGGGGTCCAATGTGGCCCCGGCATGTGATGAGACCGATATTAGGCATGACAAGAAAGAGAGGCTTCCCTGATCTAGGCATTGCAACTTATTGTGCCACATTCTTCGGCCAAGACAAAACGTCTTCTAATGAAACTGCATGTGGTGTGCACTGCAGTAGGCTATAATGATTTATATATATATATATATATATATATATATATATATATATATATATATATATATATATATCCAGCTCCAAAGTTACCCACAAGTTTGAGGAAGCACTCGGGCAGCAGCAATGCTCGGCAGACCACACACGCAGCAGGAGCAGCCTGACGCGTTTTGGAAAACTCCTTCCTCATAGGCTCAGTCCCACAGAAAAGACAGCAATTCAGCCAACACTACATTTATTGTTTAAACTGCCTTCTAATAGGCTACTTCACAAGCCCATCGTGATTGGACCCAGAGGACACAGCACCCATCAGGGTGAGATTGCCGCACTACATGTCCCAGAATTCCAGGGTGGCCTGTCCACCAATCACGATGGGCTTGTGAAGTAGCCTATTAGAAGACAGTTTAAACAATAAATGTAGTGTTGGCTGAATTGCTGTCTTTTCTGTGGGACTGAGCCTATGAGGAAGGAGTTTTCCGAAACGTGTCAGGCTGCTCCTGCTGCGTGTGTGGTCTGCCGAGCATTGCTGCTGCCCGAGTGCTTCCTCACACTTGTGGGTAACTTTGGAGCTGGATATATATATATATATATATATATATATATATTTGAAACATATATTAAAAACTTCCACCCATTTTATACAATGGTGTTTTGATACAGAGAACTCTGCCCCTGTCCTAATTGCTAGAGAACAGTGGTGTCAATGAGATGCAGGTGAACCTAATTCCAAAATGCCTCCCTCTCTCTGAGTGAAGGGCGCGCTAACCAAGAACTCTCATCCAAACTTTAGAGACACAGCATAACTCAGGGGCTCACAGGACCTGGCGATGTGCTTGTCTCCCATGTCAAATGACGTCATTTACAAGGAACCAAGGCTGGAGTCAGCATGCAGTATACTCGGAAAAGTCCTGGTAGGCTGAAGGTCATTGAGATGCTTTCATGACTGTGATAAAGTAGACTTGCACACCTCAATCCATACCACTTTCTAAAAATGTCATTGTAACTCAAATAATTGTATTGGCAAATAAATACTTATGTATATTTAAATTGGATGAATTTCATAAAGCCCCAGGCCTGTTGGGCTAATGCAACATTTGTAGCACCCTTTTAACCTTTAAGGAATTTATCAAGGATCCCATAAGTATGCAAGAAATCTAGATCATACTGGACAAAAATAACAAAGAGGCTGAATCAGAAATCATCTATTATGGTTTTTCTGGAAAGATGGCTCCTTTAGTGCCATAAAAAGATGACTTTAGCACATCAACAACAAATTAACCACTGACAACAATGGTGCTGTAAATTATGTGCCTTGTGTTCATGAAGCAAAGTAAAGCTAATTGCAAAGAGCAGAGAGCTATAGCACGGACGTTCAGAGACATAATGCCCTGACAATAGGCAGGCCACTTCCACAAACACCTTTTCAGATCATAGCGATGGTCTTGAAGGAATGAGTTGAAGAGTCTATGCATTCCCAATAAAGACAGACCTGGCTCATAGCTTTCTCCGTCAAACCCACAGATTATTCAACAAGCCATATTACAATAAAAATAAGACACAATCAGATTTTCAGCAATAATGGCCAACTTGTTAGATTCAACCAAAGGCTCAGAAAGATGACTGATTCTAGGGCCATTGAAACTGTTGACGATTTTGTCAGCCAAGGCCTCTCCCTAAGATGTTCAATAATCATAAACATATTATGAATGCCACAGAGACCTACAGGACACAAATCATCTGTACTTACCATATTTGTTTTATGAAAATCGATGTCTCTCAACTTAGAGGGAGCATAGGCAGTAGATCAAGGTCTCACAACACTGTGCTCAACCCATCGAGCCACTAAAGCAGTCCTTTGGATGAAGCACAACATTCTACCATTAGCAAACGCATGAATTGCTGCTGGATAGGTATACTCCAATATAGTAAAGCACCAGACCCCGAAGTAGTTCATGACTTTTTTTTTAAATGTCCTGTAAGACCTATCACTTTTTATACAATGTGTTTGGAACATAGTGCTTTAAATTGAATAATTTGGTCCATTCTTTAACCCGTTTGCTACTGCCGTCGGCCAACGGTTGTCGCGAGCACTACCTTTGTAGTGCTGTGCACGTCCGTTGGCCGACGCAAGAAATCACCCGCACCGCGGCGGAACTTACACCGCGGTTAACGGGTTAAAGAGGGAGACATGCTTCAGAACCTGCCATGGCGGGTGGGTAGGGGCAGGATTGGTTGCTAGGCCTGCTTGATGCATTGTAGGGAGGGCAAGTAGCGCAGTCCAGCCCAATATAGAATTAGCCCACTGAATAATGTCAGCCTCAAAGTATATTGGGCAGGTGAGTTTGTACCCAAGGTAGCCTAGTCCATTCAAATGTGCCCCCTTGATTAGTCTTTTTGTAAATGTCAACCTGTAGTACAGTTTCAGGCGATCACTCTATGTGGTTTCTAGGCTGGTTTGATTCTGTAAGCAGGACCCCCAGCGTTGGCTATCATTTATGGTGATCTGTGATGGATCCCTCAACCATGAAGAGGTCCTACTGTCCAATGTTAGAAGTAGTTTTTTGTCAGTATTTGGACGTATGTGGGACAGAGGGCTTGATACAGACTTTAAACGTTGTTTAGTCCGTCCCAAATGTGACAGTTAGCCTGTCTGACAAATTATAAGTGTATTACATTCCAATGCACCTATAATAAGGTGGATGAGATATCTGTTATGTTTGTGACAGAGCACCTGTTTGTCAAACTGAAAATCAGGCTTAAATCTTTTTACTCTTGCAACTACTTTTAGGCAATAAAACAATAATCCTTATTTAAATCAGTTTTATTTCTTTCTTTCTTTATTTATATAATTTGTAAGGCGCACATCACATATGAAATTGCCTCAAAGCGCTGTAAGTCATAAAATAAAAAAATAAAAAATCTTAAGATCTTTAAAACAGTACCACCAGAAAAGGAAGGTCAAGAGATTGCCAGATTCCCAGAATAGGAGTACATTTTATTTATGACTGTTTTAGACATTTCCCTAAAGTCAACAAAGAGTTCAGCTCCTGATTTCCACAGGCAGAGTTCCATATCCTTTTCCATCTTTGATCTTTGATTGCCCATTTAAGAAGATTTTGTAATATGAAAGAGACCACGATTACTTTATTGAACTTCGATGTGTGTGAGTTGTCAAAGTTTTTAGGAGTGCTCGGCTACCAAAGACAAAAATAAATCATAAAAGTAACTATAATTCTAGATTAAACCACATATCTAGTACTGGCTCTTACTATTCACAGTGCCATTGCTTCAAATAGTTCAGCCGTGACAGTGCTTTCTGGTTCAGCGTCACCTGGTCAATACAGAAAGCTTTTCGAATTCTGACTGCAGTTGGATATTGCCCTAACTGCCACTTTGGCATCACACAGGTGGAAGAGAAGAGGGTCATGGCAAGTGAGTACTAACAAGGGGCAAATAAATAGTTACCACCATGGATGCTGGTTCTGGTAGCTTAGTGGACTAATGCATCCACTTAGGGTCCTGTGTTTAACCTCATGATCACAGGTTCAAATCCTGGTGGGTCCACTCAGCCTTTCATCCTTCTGAGGTCAATAAAATGAGTACTATAGTTGGGTAACAATAAACATCTGTTATTCAGCGGCAAGATGCCCAAGTGTGAACGTGTGCTTTACAAATGCACGTTATGTTACTTATCTGAGTAAGATTAGAAGTCTTTGTGTACTAAGGGTTCTGTATTCACCCACTCCAATAATAGACATTAAGGTAAAATGGTACCTGCATAGCTAAAAATTGTTGCATGGTTGAGAGTATTTTTGAGACCTTAGTGTGACACCTCGAAAGAGGGAATCATTTTCTGTTTTTGCTGATTTTATGTGGAGTACGACCTCTGGTACAGCCTGGCTATGGAATGGGAACTGAAGTGTGTGCTCTTGTTACCTTCCAGAAGCTCTGGTGAGGTTTGTCTTGGGTGCAAGACCAGATAGGTTCAGATATACAACGCCCCAGATGTACTGTCGTTCACACAAGGGAGCGCTGTGTGAAAAACTGCAGCACTGCATTGCACGAAGGGCAAAAAATAGTGCAGGACCAGATTTAATGAGAGTCGCCTGCTGATGACGTAATCGACAGTGCGTACACTAAATCTGGTTGTCCAGCTGTGTCTATGGGCTGATCTTGCAGTATCTAGCTACGGTTTTGAACTGCAGGTACACTCTTCAGGACATATTCCTATATGTATTAACCAGAACAGGGATCAGACATGTAAAATGCATGATTTAGGGTAAAGCACATGTTACATGCAGGTATGTACGTCGATATATACCGCCTGACGGGTTGCTTGCATGGGCTTTTCTTTGGTGTTAGAATTTGGGGCAAATCCATATGAAGCTATTTTAGTAAATTTGGCTTTGCACTAGAACCTAAGGTTTTGGCACTGGCCTGCCCCAGACACTCACATCTCCCCAGGGGTGGCTCCTCTGCTAAAGCGGAGGACCGTCGCCCCACTGCTTTCAAAGCAGTGAAAAAAAACTACAATGAGAATGACTTCATTATCATTATTTTATGTTTGGAAGCTGCGGGGCTGGTTTAGGGCGGGCAGGGTTGGGGTCACAGGTGGAGGAGTGGTAGGCACACTCTTAAGTGTGCATGACTGTTTGGCTGGCCATCTTGGGCTGCCCAAACAGTCATGCGCACTTTGAATGTTCCCCACCAGGCTGCATTCCCTGGTGAAGAACATGCCCAGGCTCCCATTGCCCATGTAAGCTCAGACCAATCAAAACTCTGCATTGCAGCATTGTGATTGGCTTAGTGAGGGAGACTGTGTGTTTCTAGTTCCTGCTTCCATTCTGGGACTTTGGCAGGGAAGTCGAGGAGAGACAAGTCTGGCAAGTGTTTTTTTTGTTTTTTTCACCCTTGTCACCCCCTTCCCTGCCAACCACCACTGCATCTCCCCCCTTGTGTACATTACCAAGGGGATGGTGCAGTGGCACATGGGCACAGTGCCAGGGGTCAACTTTCAACGCAAAATAGTTTTTGCGTGTGAACATTGATCCATTGCTACTGTTAGTGCATTTTGTAAAGCTTCTAAATACTGTGTATTGCTCAACGTCACCGAAGCGCCACTGCTAATTCTTAATAAATCTGGCCCCAAATGAAGATTACACCTTTTTTGGTGGAGACCAATGTGGCATATCATTAAATGAAATAAATGACACTAAAATGTCACATATGCCAATATCAGAACTATTTTAAACAAGTACACCTTTCTTCATCAATGTGTCCATAAACAACATATAGATGATCCTGATTCGGAATATCTTGCTTTTAAAAACAGTATTTATCAATTCCCAAACAGTGCCCTCGTTTACAGTATTGTATGCAGCTGTGTTACGATACTTCCAAATTTTCAGGATAAGATATTCATCAGCATCCTTGGAGCAGCTCTTCCTGTGTTCTCACAAATACTCACAGCTACAGTGGTTTTAATTGCAATATCTTAAACCTTTCTTCATAGCGTTGCATTTTGAGTAGTTTTCGCAAGTTATCCTACCCGGCCTTGACAGGATGTCCTACATGGCCATGGAAATTTAGAATTTAATTGACTTCTCTATATTTTATTCAGTTTCCTTTCACATCAACCGGACCAAGCTTGTAAATATGTGCACTGGAATACAGAGCTAAGGCCCTGTTTCCTAAAACTGGTGCAGCATTGTGTAGTATCTTGGTTATAGTACTTTTCATGTCATCCACTGCTCCACCAGTGGAACCCTCTAGAGATGATGTAACATGGAATGTTGGTGTATGAAATACACAGCTGGAGAAGGGCTGAGCGCCTTGCTGGCTGGAGATGGATGATACAAACTACAGCATAGCTAGGATACAACACATTGCCTATAGTATTTTTAGAGGTAGATGCTATCCTAGTTGCACTTGTAGTGAAAGACGCGAACAGGAGCACAGATTTCAGAACAGAAGGCACTTGCGCTATAAATGCTTTCAAGCTGGTTTATGCTTGCTGGAGTCATTTATCAAGCAATCGAAATTGGTTGGCAAATGAGTCCTTCCCAGAAGCACTTGCTTAAATGCTGTACAGCCTGAATAATTCAGTAAGACATTACAAGGTTGGTTCTTAGCTTTCATGAATGTGCTGTGCTGTGATGCACACTTTTGGGTTCCAAGTCTTAGACCCTCTTTACAAGTAGCTCGGTTTATTATTACGCTTGATAAAAACTGACACTAAGGTGTACTGAGTACATCGAGTGTGAATAGCGCCTATTTCGAGTTGTGCACCTACCAAGATGCATAACACCGAAATCTGCATGTTCTGGTGTTTACCAGCCATTTTCCCCCTGATAAAGATTGCCAGGTTTTAACTTTCGAGATATATCTAGGATTTGGCCTTTATTGCACCTACTGTGTACCATGTGTGATAAAAACGACAACACCTGATTATCCCAAGTTTCTCATGTCTGTCAGACTCCGAGCATCCAATAATTATTTTTCAGGATTTCACTACCTCATTCATATTTTCTTAGACCTCATTTCTAACACAGTCCATGTGCTGCAGTTCTAGATTCACTGATCTTTGCATTTCTGATTCATACCATTGACTATTTTTGTAGGCCAGCTCAAGAACTGCTCTTACCTTAAATAAATTCAAGTTTTGCTTCCTTTCCATTTATTAGGTTTTCACTGTTCACCTCGGGCTTGTAATTAATTGTCGCTATACAATCACATCGGATTGTAAAGATTATATTTAAAAAAACAATTCTATCATGATTGTACATACTCTAATTATGAGTTATGCGTCAAAACTGATCAGTAATATCTCTCAAAGAACTAGTTATACTGCAGGGTACGGTACTTACAGAGTGTAGTACCACCACACTACTACAAGTTGTGACCTTTGGAACTAGTGTTTGTGCACTGATTTTTCATGAGTGTCTGCGGAATATCACAGAGTTGCGGATTTTCCTTAGGACTCACAGTAGGCCTGCCGACTGTCGTTTTCCATCCGAATTGGGAATTTGTGAAACCAGAAATAAGGACTAAATGCCCAAAAAGGCTACAGGTACATAGTATACTGTGTGCAGTAACACTGTATGGCATGTTACTGCCCCAAAGAAACCTTTACTTGTGCAGCCCTGTTTGTGAGCGCGTTGTCCTAGCCTGGGAGAGCCCCCATCGGCACGGCGGCCATGACACTGATACTCGTGGTTTCACATATCACAGCCTACAGATGAATTAGTAATTACCAACAATTACTCATGGCCAAAGATGCAGACTCGGGGTGAAATGCGAGAATTCCCACAGGCCTTCCAGCTCAGTGACTGCCCTGCAGTGGGAGCAAACATGATCGAAAGCCAAGTTAGCCAGTCGCAGACGCGGGCCTCGTCTGAAGGATCCTTACTGCTGCGAAGCTTCAGAGAAGATTGCACTGGAAAGTGTAGAGATTAGAAAGCAGGAGTATTAGATACTATTAGTATTAGAGTCTTAGATTTAGGGTATTTTTGAGAGTTAACCGTAGACTGCAAAGATGGGACAGCCCTATGCAATTGGATAACATCCATATGATTTTTTTTCAGATAGTCAAAGCTCATTCTCATATTAATTGCAAAAGCAATAGGGTTTCCAGAGTTTTCTTTTCTTTTCTGTTGAATGAGGACAGTTCTTGCAATCATGCCAAGGGGTGCGTGACATGCGTGGCACCTTCAGCCAGTCCTAATGTTTTAAGGGCCAGACTGTCTTTTTATTCCACCGGGCATTTCCCCAGTGGACTGGAGCAATTGGAAAGTGGTTTCAGAAGGCAGAGGGCTGCTGCCTGTATTACTTTCTCCAGCTCCCCCCGGGTGAATAAAGCAGGCAGGAAATAAGCTATAAAGGAGAGCAAAAAAAGAGAGAGCTAGATAAATGACCAAAGGAGTGAGGTGGAATGAAGATATTTGCCAGGGCTGCTCTTTGTTTCCAGTCCATCCCTGAATGTTTAAGACACCAGCATGCTTCATTCTGGGACTCGCTGCTTCATTTTACCTATTACAAGGATGGCCTACAAGACTCAACATGAAAAACATTTTTAGCTAATTAGCCAGGGCTAACTGCAAGTGGCAGTGTCACAGCTGACCTAGCTAGCTCTGGACAGAAATGCCAAGACAGTCAGGGCACAAGTCGTGGGTACACACAGGTAGACGGCGTCCACCCACGCTTCTCACAGGGTGGAGGCCGCCCACCCTGCCAAGAAGTTGGGCTGAACTAAAATATGCTTAGTTCGTCCTGGTGCAGGTTTTAGACACCGGGACACTTTTAGCAGTGCCTGCACATTGCCTCCTTTCCTTCGGAGAGGCACAATTTCTTTGTGGCAGAGTTAAAAAGAAATTTATAAATTGAGGCCCTGATTTTCTGTCTGGGTTGTGTCACTCTTTTTTGGCACAACCCTGACGCAAAATTATACTTGTGAAATCTCCTAATGTTCTTAATTGTACTTGTGATAGATTTGCTAAACATACGTCTGAGGTGTTAAGATCTGATGTCATTTCTGTGATCTTACTTTCTTTGAGGTTATGAGTAGTGATGCCACTTTCTGTGATGTCACTTCTGGTGATGCCGCGTGCTATGTCATATGTTGTGATGTCATGCACCATGATGTCACTTGCATACTGCCTAGCTAGGTTACTTCCACATTTTTTTAGTACTTGTGCCCTGGGATGCAGTGTCACAAATGTGTCTAAAATATTTACTATTGTTGGTAGAAACTCTTCCAAATACTGCCAGGGTAAAATGGTAGTGATATACTTCATGGCTAGCACAAGGGCGCAAAATGGATGGCGTTTTGCAAAGTGCATAACTAGTGTGCCCCTTTGTCAGATTTACCATCCCTTCCCTTGTTGAAGGGCAGTCAGCAAACAGTATTTGAGGTCCTTTTGTGGGTGAGCGATAAAAAACAACAATCCAGACAAGCGATGAAGGCCTATAGCGGTGTGCTCCTAGGGACCAGGTGGCCATTTTGATTGAACGCCTCATGCGTGCTCACTGCTGGAGCTAATTGTGAAGCCTTTTTCCTCAGAGTGCAATTAGCCCGAGTTGATGTGCCGAGGAGAAAAGAGTGCGGAATGTCTGCGCCAATGTAACACAGGCAGGCAGCCTGAGTGACAGGTCATCATTCATAACAGAGGCGGGAATCACATTGGAGGCCGTAATTACTGCGCATTTTCTCAATTTGTTTAATACACGTATAACTGAGAAATTGCTATAAAACAAAGACATTTCTGTTTGGTGATGATTGTAGTAGTACAAAAGGGCGTTCCACTTCCTCTAAGTACATAGCTTGCTAATAAGGCGAAGAATAGAACCTTACCAAAAGAGCTTGCCTTATTGCTAAATTCAAACTGCTTGCAAATTACAGATTGAGTGAATGGGTTGCTTTATGCACCTGCTTTAAATAAAGGCATCAGATTTCTTAGTCACAAGTAAGAGTTTTGTAAATTTACATAATTAATTATTGCTTGTGTCTTGTTTTTTAGAAGCTTTGGTTTTGAAAATGGCACTTTTGTTATTAAGATACCCGTAGGATGAGTGGGTAGGATCTTGGCGACATTTGCTAACTGAATTGCTTCTAGGCGCTGCCTGGAGGACGAAAATAGGGTAGAGACCTGAAAAGAGAACGAAAGAGTCAGTGTCTGTGAGAGGGAGTGAAAGTGAGATTGACAAAAATTGAGAGAGAAACGAGAATAGCGTTGGACAGATTGAGAAAGACAGAGGGAGAAGTAGATAGAGGTGGAGAGAGGGAAACAATTAAGGAGTGAAAGAGTGAAAAAAGAAGAGAGAGAGTGAAAGTTGGAGAAAAACAGAAACATATATCGGCAGCTGGAGAGTAACTGTGAAAAAAACAGAGCGTGTCGGAGAGAAATACTTATAAAAAGGAGAAAGGAAGAAATGCGTAATTCAGCAAAATTAACGTTAGCCATAATAAGCAAGGATAAAATACAACAACAAACAATAAAAAGACTGATAAAAAAAATACACCCATACAATATAAAACCATGCCGTAAAACCCCCCCCGCTTCATCTTTTGTAGGACGGTTAAAATATAATACTTTTCCTAGTTTGAATCGCTCCCCAAATTTATGAGGCAATTCTAAAACATAAACAGGGGTCCTACAATACACACAAAAATCCTAACACAACATTGTAGTCCCTAACGTTAGGGGCAATGAAAATCGGTTTCAAAAAATGATCCCTTAGGCCATCATAAAAATCTACAAAATAGAATAAAGTGCTGCGTGCTCTGTTTCGCGATACCGTCACATGGACATAGTACCAAATTTCTGGTCCGCTGCTTCATAGTAGGGAAGCAACAAGAAAACGTGTTATACCTAGTCGCAAATTAATAAGAACCAAACGGTGTTGCGTGTTAGATTCCAAGGACAAATACGATTGGAGACCCTCCTGAGAAGTAAGTGACATCAGAATCAACAGCAGATTTCTCAGATTCAGTGCAGACCCTATTTTCAGACTTGTCAGCTAAAAAATGGGCCATGACCGCGCTCTTGTGGAAAGTTAATACTCTATCTTGATCTTGAAGCACAGGGACACAAAATAATTATTTAAAAGTGTAATTAATATGGGAAAGCCAGGGGAATTAAAAAACGTGATCAAGTTCTAGGCAATCCAAAATAATGGCTTTCGTGAAGGCCGATTCAGGTCTAGACCAAATTGAGTGTGACAACATAATCGACTTGAGCAAAAGTAAGTCCTCTAGGTGGGTTAACCCATCCTCTTTATGAAGAATATAAGATGGAACAGAGGCAGGGGTACGTAACAAATTCATAAGAAAGGCATTCTCCTCGAACTGACCCCTCCATAGAGAACAGCAGGCAATGAATTTGCCTTGTAGAAAGTAATCATTTCTGGTGACACCTAGTTTGTAGGAGAACCTAAAGACTCCCTCGCAAAGTCTTCTCATTTTAGATCTGGCATTGTGAGTGTTTTGGGACCATGAGCCATGGTTGGTAAAAAGGATACCCAAGTAGTAAAATTAATTTACCTTCACAATTGGATAAACCCTGATAAAAAAAAGTCCTGCACTTTTGAGTGTTTTTCCTACATGACATTGTAAATGTCTTAGCTTTATTGAGCTTTAATTTTCCAGTCTTCTAGAAATCAACGAATGCATCCATCAGTCCCTGCAAACTGACAGGGGTCTTCGACCCCAGGACTGCGTCATCTGCATATAGTAGCACTGGAACCGAACGACCAGCAACTCTAGGTGAGTCGGCTTGCAGAGTCTTCAGAGCATCGTCCACCCCATTAATATAAAGGGAAAATAAAAATGGAGTCAGGACACTGCCCTGTCTAATTCCCCTCTTAATACTAAATAATGGGGAGCATTCCCCAGTACGGACAAAACAGACATTGGCAGATAAATTCCTGTACAGCCGGGACAAAAAAAGCACAATGTTCCCAGGGGCCCCTAATGAAAGCAGTATATGCTAGACAATCAAATGATTCACCAAATCAAAAGCACTACTGAGCAGCGGTGGCTCCTCCGCTATGACAGAGGAGCATTGCCCCCTTCCAGCAACCTAAAGAAAATACAAATAAAACAATAATAAACCATGGTTTATTATTGCTTTATTTTGTTTGCTGGAGTCTTGGGGGTAGGACCAAGGCGATAATAGGCACCCACTGGGACTGGTATGCACTGTTATCAGTGTGCATGACAGTTTGGCCGGCCATCTTAGGCCAAACTGTATAGCACACTTTACATGTTCTCCACGTAGGCTGCATTACAGCTTGGGTGGAGAACATGCCCAGACTCCCAGTCCCTGGCTGAGTGCTGAACCACGGCAGTCAGACCAATCACAATGCTGCACTGCAGCGTTTTGATTGGCTCAGGGGAGCCTGAGTGCTTCCTGCTTCTGCCCGGAGCAGAACAACGATGATGAGGGACGACGAGAAGAGACGTGGCGGCAAGGAGGTAAGTAAAAACATGTTTTACTTCCTCTTCTGACCACCCCTACCCACCCCCCACCCGATCCAAAAATGCCACTACTGCTACGGAGATCAGCAAAGCATAAGCAAAGAGAACCAGGCAACCCAATTTCGTGAGTCAATAAAAGATTGTTCGTTAGAAGGAGATACGGGGATATGTGGTTAGAGATATTTTGAAAGCTGTTACATTTAACTTGCATTAAACAAGGAGAAGATCATCACTTATTTTTAGGAAGAAACAATTCAAAGTAAATGGAGGACCCTCCATCCAGACTCACTCAGGAGCTCCCAGGCCAGGGTACTCTGCTGAGGGGGGCCCTTGAGCTTGGGTGCCCCCTGCACTGCGGGGGCTGCAGGGGCCTTTGTTACGCCACTGGTGTGTGTGCTAAACACAGGTACTTTGCACCAGATGATACAACAGTCGTAATAGACTCTGCACCGTTTTACTTTCACGCATAAACAAGCTGTGGTGAGCACCATCTTCGCTCGACTTGCCTCCCGCAGCGCATCTCATAAAGATGAACATTAAGGCCCCCATTAAGTGTCTGTAATGAGCCCCCCAATGAGAGCATCATTCAAATCTTCTAATCATCCCTGAGAGAAGCTCAGACTGTGCTACCTGAGGCTCCTCTCAGCACTGACCCAATATGCTCTCCAGAACTGTATGTCGTGTCCCCAGAGTGCTGCGCGGTGAAGAAAAGCTGCATGCTCCGTACACTGCCGGGTAATATTACAACAACCCATCAGAAGCATCCTGCTGTACTTGTTTACATCGGGCCTGCAGGGCGTGGCTAGAGTGAATGCTCTAATTAGGTTTCAATTGGCGCGCTCTTGTTTGCGGCAATCATCAAGCACCCTAGGGGGTTAAATATACCGTAAGAGGATCACAGGAATACTTGTGAGACAACAGAGAGTGCAATAAACTATTGTCTTGTGTCCAGGTTCTTGGACATCCTGCACTCTAACCGTTTCTCCTGCAGCATGCTTTGTTGGTCTCTTGTGCTCACACTATAAGGGCCATATGTACTGAATTTAGGAGTTGTGAGTTCCTAATTGCTATTCTGTGCGAATGGCGATTAGGAAATCACAATTCCTAATGTACAAAAATGCACAAGTCAATAAGAGCAATTCACAATGGGGTCACAATAGAGCTACCCCATGAATATTAATGAGATAGACCGCAATTTGTTACCCATTAGGTATTGCACCGTCATAGGATTGTAGCCTTCTGGGCTCAGCAGACCACGTTGTCTGTGAATGCTTTTTAATAAAGAAATCATTGTTTTCCAACACAGCTCATTTTCCTTAAAGGAAAAGGACATGTGTTTCAAAAAAGGAAATTAAACGTTTAAGTTTCATTTTTTAAGAGCTATTAAAAAAAATATTCACTTCAACATTCACAAAGGGGAAGGGAGGCACGAGGACCTCTTCCCATTTGTGAATGGTTACTACCACCCTTGAGGTGTCGGTAAAATATGAATGTTTTTTTACTGTAATTTGGTTGCAGAACATTCATATATAGCATTATAATTCGGTATTTGTAAGGTACACCCTAAACACGCCCCTTCCAAAATCCGAATCGCTAAACACAAATTGCGATTCAGTAACATGTTACCGAATTGCAATTTGTGCTCTGTGCATGTGGAAAAGCATTTTTGGGGTCAGTATTGGCCCCTATTCTGCAAATCAGGACGTTTCCAATTGCAAAGATGCTTTTGTATATATTCCCCTAAGTTCTTAGCAGGTGCTGTACAATCCTCTGACACATTGCAATATTTTTCGGTCCTAACATGAGTTTGATTTATCTTCATAATCTGGTATTTTTGCGAATCTTTCTATTGTCTCTTTTAGGGGGAAGAATAATTGGGTACCATCTTAGAAAGAACTAAAACCAAAGTCCCTCATTTTGGAGAAGCCATGCTGATGTATCTTAGAGTGACTTCTCACACCACCGGTTGGCGGTGCTACTGCATCTGCTGTGCTACTGTTAGCGAAGGCCCTCATGCCAAATACACATTAAAGGACTGAGGGGATAATGGCGCCGCCCCACAAACAGAAGCTGTTTGTATGCTAGACAGTTCAGTCTGCATATTTACAGCTTGTGATTGGTCAGAACCACATAACCTCTGTAGAAGCAGTCATTATATGTCTCAGCCCCTGCAGAAGAAATATATTATAGATAGAGTCTAATGTGACTAAGAGGGGCTTTTTTGACCAATTGACTCCTCCTCTTTACCTGCCTGACTAAGCAACAAAAGTTGCTGTGCTGCATTTCACCAGGGGAAGAGAATAGCACAGAGCCATATTTGCTAAATATGGCTCTGCGTTGTTCTCTTCACCTGCACTCATACACTTTAAGGCTGCCTAGAACCAGGCACACACCTTTATACTGCAGAGCTTGTTGTCTACCATGCGTTTGATTCTGAAGCATTCCCTTCCAGTACAAAATCATAGGCTTACTCTATCTTTTTTAACATTTCATACACTGGATGTGCACTGCACTGTGCAGCACTCATGCAATTTGCGAAACGTTAGGAAAAATGAAAACATTTATTGTGGTTAATGCCTATCTCAAGGAAGCTTTATTTTGGCAAAAAGTTATGTCTACCAGTTTTATTAGACAGAGCTTTGCGTCAAAAGCCATGGGTGGTAGCATGGGAACACCTATGTCGCACCCATTGAATGACCCCATGATGCAAAGTTAAACAAACCCTCACAAAGTGCTATTTTAGTTACAGTACATTGCCACGTCCTGTCAGCCTAGGCACTCGCCAATAAGTACGCCGCACATGGAGAGTAATTGTACATGTCTTTATTCTGCTGCGTGTAAGTCAGAACTCAACATGTCGTTTGGGATCAAAGGAGGCCATTTCAGTGGCACTCTCAATGGCTTGCTTGATGTGTTGGAAGCTCTTCTCATACTCACGTGTCCACTGAAAAGATATGTTCTTTTTCATTATTTCTCATAACAGTGCACTGACCATAACAAAGTGTTGTATGTATCTTGAACAGTTTCTGGCCAGTTCAAGAAAGGATTGTTACATAGAAATGTCTTGTTGGGGTTTGGCAGTAGACAATGCTTGCACTTTGGCTCCACCAGGTTTCAGACTCCCATTAGAAAAGATATGGGCAAAGAATGTCAAGCTTTTTTTGTGGAATTCACATTTGTCGGCATTCAGAGTTAAGACTACATTAGTCAGCAAATGACAAACTAGCATGAGAGCTTTGTCATGTTCTTTCTGTGTGGTTTCGATTACTAATACGTCATTACTATAGTTAAATGCATTTACTACAGGCTGTATATTACATCAAATGTTGTCTTGGAAAAGTTTTGCCACAGAGGATACACCAAAACTCAATTGCTTATATGGAAACAGACCAACATGAGTAGAAAAGGTTGTCATATACCTGGATTTTCCATCAAGGTCCAATTGGTGATATCCTTTATTTAGGTTTAGTCGAGAAAAGAACTTTGCACCATTCAGTTGAGTTGCTATATCAGTAATGTGTGAACCTTGATGTTTCTCTCTCTCTTAATTGCCTTGTTGTCCTGAAGCATGTCAACACATATTCATACAGCTCCTTCACTGTCTCTTTTGGGCACTACTACAATGGGAGAAATCCCTGGTGTCGGAACAGTGGAGTGATGTCATGTTTAAGTAACAAATTAAGGGTCATATTTACAGAAAAGTGACAGAGCGCTGCGTTAGCCTTCTTGGCTTAACGCCGTGCTCTGCCACTTCTAAAACACAGAGCTTCACCGTATTTACAACAATACGGTGCAGCCCTGCTTTTCCCCCTGCACTGCCGCTAATTTCAGCTGCCTAGCGCCAACACAGGCATTCTTGCCCCATTGTGCAAGGGTGCCTGAGTTAGGGGGAAGGATTGTTTATGTGCAGGAAGGCGTCCGAGCAACAGGATGAACATCCTCATTTATGTGTAAATTTACTTTCATTGTTTGAGTTTTTCTAGCCCGTGAAATAATGAAGGAAATTGACTTGCAATTTCATGATGAGCATTCATATTTTAGTTCCCTGATATTAAACCCATATCAGCAGAAGTATTAAAACTCAGCACGCAGGCACTTGAAGCTGTCCTTTGAAGTGCATGAAAAGGTGTTTGTACCACATTTTCTTGTATTTAATCGTAGCTTCAAAGGATCCTCGACTCTTTAAGGGTGTCAAAGTAGCCCATGTGTGTACTTTTGTTTTTGACTTAGTAAGTTGTAATACCAGAGACAGTTCTTGATACTTCTCCTCAGGCATAATATTTATTGATGGACTGCTGTTAATTATGAAAGATATAGAACACCAATTTATTTTTAGAGTTAACTTCAGACAATGTTTGAATGTGTTTGGTGCTTCTTTATGTCAGTTTTTTCTCACATTTGACCAGTCCCACATGCGCATGTCTTTCAGAGGTTAACATCGACATTGCACATTTATCAGTTTCACTTTCACTGGAAACTTAGACTGATGAACTCTTTGTCGATGATGTTAAAGATGATCAACTTCGTCTATTTTCCTCAGTTGGTGTGACCGCTTGGCCTAGTGGGAGCACGTCGAAAGTTGCTGAGGTAACGTTCGGTCAGCCATTTTGTCTTCACACTGTGTCGCCCTTACTTTTCTCTTCGCCCTGTAAGTCCTAACAAAATGGTTCACTTTACCACCACTGAGGCATGTTTGTCCAATGGCGGACCATTTACCTTCATGTGGAAATGACAATCTACATCTGTAACACGTTTTCTTTTACTGTAGAGACATTGCATTGTGTCCTTCAGTCTTGTACATTGGCCTACTTTTTGTGCTCATGACTGATGCACTTTGGATGCCTTGTGTCTTGATGTAAGTCGCTTGACGATCAGCACACTCTTCAATCCAAGCATCATTGAAGATTTGCTCTAAACTCAGAGTTTCCTTCAGCATTCTTCGTCAAAAGGCATTGCGCAGACATTCATTGATTACTTTGAGGGGGGTAGCTTCCTTATCATTAAATTCATTGAATTTACAAAGTTTCACCAGAACATCAAGTCTGTCCACAAACTCATTGATGGTCTCACCTGGTCTCTGACACTCTCCAGTAAATATGTATCTTTCATAATCCAAATTTGGCATTGGATTCAACTTGACATTCGAGGCTGTTTTGATTTGATCTTACATCACTTCACCTCCTTGTGGCATCTTTTTTATGGCTTTTTTCACTACTTCAACAGCCATGTTCCTCAGATACTTTATAATCTTTTTATCATCTTTTTCATTAATCGCATCTATGAAGTCTTTGAAAGTCTCTATTCAGGCCATCCATCTACTTCCAATATTGTGTTTTTTGGCAGCCTCAAATGCAGTTGGCGGTTTTAAGAATGCAGCATCCATATGTACATTGGTGGAAAGTAGTGCTCTCTCAGGAGCTCCTTGTGGAACTTGATTAGGCAGAACTGCTCTAGTGCCTTGTGATGTGATGGCTTTGGGGTCAGCCTTAACAACTTTTGGAGCTTGTATCTCGACCTGACTCTCCATTGGAGCTCCTTATCTTGTGGCAGTCTAAGGAGTTGTTCTGGGCTTAGGTGTTGGTGTGGCTTCTTTAATGTGGCAGCTCCACAAGTACCACCCGACCCTACTTTTGGAGGTACTCCGCAGCATGTTGCTTATTCGACAATTTGGAGATAGTTTCAGTAAGTAGATATGCCTTGTATTCCCCTAGTCCATGAAAGTAGATAACATTGTGATAATGGGTCAACTAGGTGCTTAAACGCTTCTTCACAAACACCTGGTTAATCTCTGATTTGTAGCACATGAATTTCAATTTGATTTGTACTGACGTATTGCTGTGCGCTGCTTTTGTAAACTGGTTGCATCCGCCTTCGGCGTCCTTACTCCGTGTAGCATATGGCATTAAATTGAGTAATAGCACAGTACCTTTTATTTGCAGCTGTTTCTTTCACTTCCTGGCCACCGACATGTAGACTTTCAATGTCACTTTCTTTATCTTCAAGCATTTTATACAGGCTGGCTTTGGGGCAAAACTTCACCTGTGCCCACATCGATTCTGCACTTCAACTGCAGCACACATGGCATGCACAAGCAGTTTGCTGGATCATGGCAAACTCAATGGAAAAGAGTGTTCAGTGTACGGGCCTTAGATGTACTATTTTGTCACCATTTGTCACCAGTTGTCCTGTCCTGCCAGCCTAGGCCAATAAGAACGCCACACACAGAGAGTAATTGTACACGTCTTTATTCTGCTGCGTGTAAGTCAGAACTCCACATCCTAAGCCTGCCTTTAACTCATCCCTCCAATGCTTACGGCACAGGCCTATGGTGTACAGTGAGAACCAAGAGTTCCAGCATTATTATAAAACACTACATACGGTACATCGCAAAAAAAGTTTTCATTGAAAAGTAAATATCTTATAAATACTTTGTGACACTTTTCATTTTTTTGTGTGACTTTGCGGTGGCACATCTTCGGTACAGTTACTGGACATACACTAAAATGGTCAAAGTCATCTCATGGCAAGTAACAATAAATGAGGCATCTTGCGACGCAATTTCAGTGCTGAAATTTCCCACCATGACAAAAAAAAAAAATCTTCTCACTGCCTTTGAAACGTATCAACATATTTATTCCGCGGTTTTAAGAGAGGCCATTGAACTGACGTGTTGTCCTCAACAGACTTCTATTGCTCACACTGCATTAGCCCAACTCATTGATTATTTAGAAGCTAGGTACCAGGAGGGAACCTGCGGCAAAATGGTGCATGTCATTCATGCATACATCATGGCTACTAATACCGAAGATTCAGGAAGGTCACAAATACTTGCATCACAAGGGTGGGTTTCATCAGTGGCATAACGCAAAATGATGGAGCCCCACAGCAGTATGTGAGGAGGGGCCCTTTTCTCACAAATATTCATTGGCTGGGGGCTGAATGGGGGCCCCTTGAAGGATTGGGGCCACCGGCCGGTTGCGGTCTCCATTGCTGCAGGGGTTACAGGGGTCTGCATTACACCCTTGTGTTTCATAGCTGGGTGGTGGGCTTATGTTTGCTTGGACACTGCATCAATGCGGCAGGCAGAACTGGTGGTAAACATTCATTCCTATCTGGGCTCTGTTGCAGCCTGCCAGCTCAATCCACCGTCACAATGTGGCTATCACAACAATATTAATAATGTAAAACGCAACCATTTCAAAAGTATATTATGAAAATCAAATAACGTGGTGTGAGACGATCACAACGTTGTTTTCAGGGAATGTTTGCTGATAGGTATTCTACCATAACATGGTACCTGTAAACCAGCCATTGGTGCATTTTCCATAAACTTACTACTTTAGATTATAAGTTGAATCAATAGGATCAGGCAGGATTCTGGCTCCTGGGATCTTGAGCTGGAAACGTGATGCCCGCCAAACCCCAGCAGATCAGCCCGATGCAGTTTGTCAGCACCGGGACACATTCAGTACCGCCTGCACACATTTATTGTGTGCTCAGATCAGCAGCTTGCAGGACAGAAGGCATGGGAAACTCTTGTTTTCTCCAACTTATTGCCGAAGTACAGATAGCTCACTGCACTCACAATAAGTAGTTTCTTTTGCTTGAAGTGTGTCCTAAATGGAAGCAGTTGGTTCTTTCTACCAGTATTCTTCCTGTGAGGTAAACATCACTTACAACGAAACTTTTACAACGCACTACCATTACAACGCGGTCATTACAACGCAAACTATTACAATGCATTGCGCTGGGGGGCGCTCTAGGATAGGGAATACGTTTAATTTACTATCCAACACCTTCCCTAGTGTCCACGGGGACTGGAGTTGGAATAGTAAACTAAACTATTCACTATCCAGCACCCAAAAGCGCTATGCGTTGTAATGGTATGCGATGTAAAAACCACGTTGTAAGGGCAGGCGTTGTAATAGCCTGCGTTGTAACGTCATACATCCTTTCTGTGAGGCCCTCAGGGCTCATTCTTGAGCCCCAACCTTTTTAATATTTACATGTGTCCTCTGGGCAAACTGGTTCTCTTCTTTGGTTTTGTTTTTTATGCAGATGATACACAGATTATTGTTTCAATATGCAATAATTACTTAAATACTCAAGCATACTTTTGTTCTTATGTCCACTGTAGCTAACTGGGTTTTGGTCTTATCCAAATACGATTACAGACAATTCTCTTGACTAAGAGAGAATTGTCTGAAATCGAATTCGGATAAAACCAAATTACTAATGTTCTGCCAACTTTATTATTCCTGTTCTGCTTCCAGGTGGCAACCTAAACTAGGGCCAGAACCAAGGCTTGTCACTTCTGGTAGAAAGTTAAGCTGTCTAATTGACCGCGATCTCACCATTGCTTAACACGTTGTTGCCATGTTTCGGCCTTCTAAGGATGCTTACATTTTTTTAATCTGCTTTCATGCTGTTAGAACTGATTCAAACTCTTATTACATCAAACTTTGATTATGGGCACTCAATTGGTCTAGGCATTTCACCCTCCCTACTACACAGGCTCCAAGTGGTGCAAAATTCTGCAGCACGGTTGATCCTCAACCTTTCCTTCATACTCATCTCGAATTCCATTAGCTTCCCATGGAAAAATGGATTTGCTTCAAGGTTCATGGCTAGGCCTTTCATGCTCTTACTAATCGTGGTCCTTTTACCTTAAGACATAACTATCATATAACCAGTCCACTCGTACCCTCCGCTCTTTTGTTCCTCCCCTGCCATTATGCCTTAAGTTCATCAAACCAGAATCAGGGGACATTCTTGTTCCTATTTTGCAGCCTACAAGTGAAATCTTAGGAAGTGTTTCTTTGCCAGTTGAACATCTTCAAAAGAGAAGCTGAATACTTGGTTATTCCTGCTTCATTAATCTGTGGCTGTTTAACATAACATAGCTTAACATAACATGTGTAGCTGTAAAGTGCACGTTCACCCAGAAGGGACTCTTGATGCTGAATACAAGATATTTACATGACTACAGGAGTTATTCCTTATTTGCGATTAGCAATTTGCTAATCTCAAATAAGGATGCGATGTCAAGGGTGCCAGGGGTGTCCAAAGGACACCCTGTAGCACCCCATAAATGAATATTTACACAGGTGTTGCGCACACACATGCTTTTCGCTATTTACCACGAAGTCAGACTTCGTGGTAAATAGCGGCCAAATATTGCGAATTCGCAATTTAAAATTGGTTGATGAATTGCATTTAAGGAATCTCAAATAGAGATTCCTTAAATGCAATTCCTCGCACAAAAGCGAATTCTATAATAGCGATTATTGCATTTGGGATGATGAATCCCAAATGCAATAATTGCGCTCGCAAAGGGCCAGATTCTCAGAATCTGGCCCTTTGCGAGCCGATTTTCGTTTCATGAATCAGGCCGTTAATCTATATAAAATACCAAAACCAGCTTGTTATGTGCAATTCCCAAAACTATGCAATTACATCAAGTTGTGTAATTATGCATGTTTGTGGCAAAAATGTAGCACTTTAGCACAGGAACAATGCAAATAACCAGAATGTGAATTACTGCTGTTGGACAGGCGGAAGCATTTCACGATAAAATATAGCACCAAATGCTAGTGTGCCTTTCATGCAGTTATGCATAATTTTATATAAATTTACCGAAATTTCATTTAATTCAGCAAAGGCAATTTGTGCACATTTCGCACGCCCCGAATGTTTATATCAAAACACACAAGATGATGGACGGAATGTTGCACAATCTCAAAACATTCACCTCCAGTCACAGATCTGGGTTTAATCCATAGTTATTTTGCTCACCAAGCCACCCCAGTTCAGACATGGTCATATACAAATCAGTCTTGACCCTGTGCCTCATGGGAACAGTCCAGTCCGAACTGCCAAGCCATGTCTTCCCTGGACCGGAATCAAGCATCCTAGGACCGGTTTCTGGCTATCAGCTGTCTTCAGCCAGGATAGCTTGACTCCAGTGGCTTAGTGAGCACGGGACCCACGTCTGGGCATACCCTTCCCACATAGGGTGAACAGCAAAACACACAAAATGATGGACGGAATGTTGCATAATGGCAAAACATTCACCCCCAGTCACAGATCTGGGTTTAATCCATTGTTATTTTGCTCACCAAGCCACCCCAGTTCAGACCTGGCCATATGCAAATCAGTCTTGACCCTGTGCCTCATGGGAATAGTCCAGCCCGAACTGCCAAGCCATGTCTTCCCTGGACCGGAATCAAGCATCCTAGGACGGTTTCTGGCTATCAGCGGTCTTCAGCCAGGAAGCTTGACTCCAGTGGCTTAGTGAGCACGGGACCCACGTCTGGGCATACCCTTCCCACATAGGGTGAACAGCAAAACACACAAGATGATGGACGGAATGTTGCACAATGGCAAAACATTCACCCCTAGTCACAGATCTGGGTTTAATCCGTCGTTATGTTGCTCACCAAGCCACCCCAGTTCAGACAAGGCCATATGCAAATCAGTCTTGACCCTGTGCCTCATGGGAACAGTCCAGCCCGAACTGCCAAGCCATGCCTTCCCTGGACCGGAGACAAGCTTCCTAGGACCGGTTTCTGGCATTTCAGCCGTCTTCATTCAGGCTTGCTTGAATCCAGTGGCAAAGTGAGCAAGGGACTCACGTCTGAGCATACCCTGCCACTGGGGTGGCAGAGTGGGCTAAAGAACGATGATGGATTAAACCCAGATCTGTTGACTGGGTGTGAATGTTTGATTGGTTCAGATGCTCCGTCCATCACCACCCCCTTTTGTACCCCTAATGTTTATATAGCACACAATACAAAGTGAAATATCTCTTTGGAATTTAAATTGTGCTTAATACCAAACATATCCATTGTATCCATCTCAGAATAATGAAAGATTCCATTTAAATCTGCAAGAATTCAGACCTATCTCTTGCAGGCTGCATGCTGTTGTGAGCACCTGCTAAATAACACATTAAGTTGTTTTCCCTTGGTTGTAATTTATGACCATCAGGTTGCACTTGCTCACTGCAACAATCTTAGAAAGTCACTTTGCTGTGTTACAAAGAATACAGCTATGTGACCTACATGGTATACACAATACTCTGTAGGAGGCACATTGGCATTCAATGCTATATTATGAAGATTCATATCTGAGACCAAAGAGTACACCGATATATCAGTTCATGTGAATTAACCACCTTCGCTATTTTACCCTGAGATTTACTGGATACGCTTACATCACTGCAGCATGTGCCTTAATCTCTAAGTTATTTTAAAATTGTTTCTGTTTGTTACCAATAAAGTAAGACAGAACAGATTGACTGTTGTTTTTATGCTTGACATATATGGCGCTTTTGGCATTCGTGCCAAACTTACTGTATTCTATGATTACTTTAAAAGGCTTTGTGTTAGCCTCCTTATATCTAGGACCTACTGACCTACAGAGATCGGCTTAAGACATTGTTAATCACATCCTGGCAGAGCACAAATGAGTATTTCAGTCTCACTGTTTTTTCTATTGGCTGTGTGAGTGTATCCTTTTACCTCCATTGTAGTGCATGAAGGACTATTTTACTGTCAGTAAATGACCTGGTAGCACTGGTGAGTGAGTGCTGACAAAAGCATTTGAAAAAAAAGATGCTACAGAACACAAAGCAGCTCAGTTTTTCTGTAGCATCCATTTTTCAGATTCTTATGTCTGTGCTCACTTCGCAGTCCACAAACAGGCACTGGACAATCCAATAGCATGCTGTACAAAACGTCAAACTTGTTGACTTTGCCAATGTTTATGTTGCTTGATGTCAACTTTGAGGACAGAGTTTGTATAAATAATCTATATATGGTGGCAAACCATAGGCTGATGACATTACCCTTTATCATGACCCTGGCCTCCATCTGCATGACTCTTTTTTGCATGACTCTTTTTTATCTTTATCTTTATTTTATTTCATGATTTGGAACTCCAACAAGGTCCACATTAGAAAAATATAAGAAACACAGAATGCAATCAAAATATTAATGCCATAAATTATTAACTCACCACAATACAATCAATTTCATAATCTTAAATCAGATTTTGTACCACATTGTTCAATACAAATTTAAAAAGCATTAAAAAAGTTAAAAACTCATATATAAAATATTTAGTTAAAGGGAAAACCGGAAAATGTATGGCTTCAGCTATCGTTCGAACTTGATATTTTAAACAGATGAGTCTTATAAACTTACGATGATGTAAAGCAGAGCAGGGCAAATAAATAGCACATGTTTCAAATTCTGGACACCATTATTACAAAGGCTACATATATTTGATGATCTATACCACTTAGAAGTTAAAACTTGTAAAGGTAAAATATTTAAGCATAATAAAGTCCAGAGACATCTGACCCCATGGACCATGTTCCAATGTCAAGTATTGTGCATGTTTTTCAAGATAAAAGAATTTTTATCATTTTGAAATGTTCTTTTTTTACTACAAAAGTCAGTATCCAGGCACAGACTTAATTTAAAAGAGACCGGCTTGAAGTAAGATTTTAACTGTTCTACAGACATGGACAACATGTATTCCTGATCTAGTTCAAACAGACTTAAGGCATATTTGGAATTCCTGTAGAACATAGATTCTTCTTTTTTCAATAGAAAAATCTCATTACATATGTAATTCTTTAGTGAGCTCAAATCTCTTCTGAGGAGTCAATGAACTCATTGGATCTCTCCCGCCAGGCCTTGTACAAATGAACTTTTTTACCCAAATTCTAGTCTTAAAGCCGCACTGGCCACCAGGGTCCTTAATCCACGAAAGTTCCTTAAAAATTGCCTTAGGTTTTACCTAAAAAGACACATATTGCAACATCAACCGCATACGAGAAAAGTGGCTGAAATCTTCACTTCACTGACCCGTTGCACTAGATGCTCTCATAGTGAGGATTGAAACCTTGATCTCATCCATAGAAGTTGGGCCATAGCTAGCTGTTGCTGTCTTATGGTCAGTGGACAAATCTCCATTCCAAAATTCTTCTCCAGGATTGGCTGTGTATAGCTCCAAAATAAAGCTATTCCATAGACCTTCCCTGATGGGAGAAGTACAGAGATCTCACTCTTGTCCTACAACAGTCAGCAACAAGTTCCCTGAATTTTCTTGTATTGTTAGTAAATATAGCCTCTCTTATGTTCGGAGTTGTGTTTTTATAGACCAGTTTTTAAATGTCTTCAATATAGTTATTAATGTATCTCTTTCCATAGAGAAAGAGATACATTGAATTCTAATCAGCCCATTTATTTCTTTATTCAGAATAAAGAAGGGTAGTTTTGAAGTTATTTGTGATAGCTTAGTATTAGCCCGACAATCTCTACTTATGATCTATTTCATAAACTGACAAAATACACAAAACACATCTGCTTTTCAACTACCTTTATTACTGGCAATCCTTTCTAATAGCCCCTTTATCTTATGAATCCTGACAGGAAACCAATGACTTCTTCCAGAGATCTTACTGAAATTGGAATTGAACCCATTAAATTTCCAAGGCCCCCCTAATGTCATACTGACCACTATTCTATGATCAATAAGAGGACTGTGTATGATTTCTAGATCAGATATCATATTAAAATGTGAATAAGATATAATATGTAGTCAGTTATGGAACAACGAGACAATGTTTTATGAGTAAAATGTGCAGGGGAGTCATGCTCTGCAATTTTTCAATAATGCAGTCATTTTTTCTAAGCTGATCAAGGAGTAAAAGTCCTCTTTTATACATTTTTCTTTTTGACGGAAGGTGAATAGGGAGAACTTGTAATGCTTCTTCCATTTTTATATTAGGCCCATTAATAATCAGAAAAATGAGGAAAGCTCCATTCATTCCCTAAAATATATTTTTTTCTTGAAAATATATTTTTTCCCCAATAGACTATTTGGAGACCTTACAATTTAAATATCTGACTACAATGACCTGAATGTGTGCCCATAGATCTGCAGCCTCTTTTTATAAATGAGTACAATGCAGGCAACAACATAATATAGTGAGACTCTAGCAGGATATAGGTATTTACAATTAGGATGGGGTCCCTCATGTTAGAGGAATCAAAAATAATATTGTTATTTCAGTTAAAGCGATTACTTAAAAGGATGGCTCTGCCTCTCCTGACATGGCCTCTGTCAGAGCGGGAGGTATTACTGATAGAGCGCGCGAGGCCACCCGACCAATAGTTTTCGCCGTTTCCGGCTTCAGGGCCCATATACTTTCAAATCACCATATACATTAATCAGGTGACTTCACGAGCTCTACCAAGTTGATGTGTGTGTGTTCCCTGCTAATAATTTTCAGTGCACCCGACTTACCATCCACCGATGCGGGTACCTAATGACCACAATGAATCAGGGAGCTAGCTGTAAAAGAAAGGCAGCAAAATACAAACCCAAACAATAACATTCAAATACTGTTTAAATGACCACGGACAACTGGAAGTTTTAAAATGTTTATCTAAAATTCATTATTTTCTTGCATGAGGTACAGTAAAATAAGGCAATCAATAACCAAGATAACGTAAATTATATAGGCATAAAGAAATAATGACAGGGTAATCATTCAAATGTAATATGAAATGCAGATGGAAAATACTATAAAATCTCAGAAATGTTTAAGCATGGACAGTTTATGCATGAATAACTATGGGAGGGCCTATAAAGAGTAACACGCTTCACTTAAGGTGAATGGGCCTTTGAACAATCTAGGCAATGAAGTTCTAGACCATATCAGAAAATTACAAACTGCAATGCAAAATATAATTTCTAACCAGTGAGAAGACATAGGAACAAACCTTTGAAAAATATGTAATTGATTTTCAATAGTTGCGGAAAGGCATGGAAAATATAACATATGCAATGATGAACTTTATTAAAGCAAAAGTTAGAAATTCAGAAGGTGCAAGATTTAAGAGTTTCAGAGCAATATTTACCTAGAAAGGTGTGGAAACCAAACCCTGGCCACGGGTCAGTTAAGGACAGGAAACCCTCAAGGAAGGATACCCCTCAAAGGACAGCAGGTGCAGAATGGACACCCAGGACAGAACAGGATACCCTCGGAATAGGAGTCAGGACAGGACCCTCAGGACAGGACAGCAAACCCTCAGGACAGGACCCTCTTCAGGACAGGACCGGAACCCACAGTTCGGAAGCAACGCCTGCGCTCCACCCGCTCTGCAGCTATCGATCAAGACCCCGATTGGGTCAGCGAACTCCCAGCTAAGTGCTTTGCCAGCACTTTAAGGTTCAGTAGAACCTCAGTCTATGGTCAAATTCGGACAGAGTGCTTCGCAGCGCTCTGTATCTTCAGTCACCTATTGAGTGCGTTGGGTCAGTGACAGGTCAGCTAAACCAGACAAGTCGGACGGTTCACTAGGTGAACCCAGGGTAGATATACAGTTTAGGGACAGTGTACCACCCCCCAATGTTGCAAAGTGTCAGAATCCCTTAATTTCGATTGGTCCTAAGGTAGGATTTGGGTAACACACCAATCACGACATAGTGTTTCAAGCCTACATTTGCATAATAGGGTACCGCCTAACTAGATTGGGGTTCTCATGAGAACTGGTGCAGAAATACAATGGTAACTTTAACATTGTTGCTCTGTGAGCACATATGATTGGTTCAGCCGAGTTTTCGGGTCGTTTCTCAGGAGCATCTTGCTCATCACTGCCAACTGGCTGTGTTCCATCAGTCAAGGTCTGTCATGCCTCGGCAAGTCGCGCAGGCGCAGAGGGACCTCCAAGATGGTTCTCGGCACAGACAAAACCCCATTCCCCGCGGTACATGAAAAGTAAGCGAAAACAAATTAATACATAGTAATGTCATTATGAAAACACATCACAGGATTTATACTTTTAACTCATCATCAAGAAATAAAACTATTGCGTTTAAATGTTAGCCACATTGATACAGTCACAAGAGCAGTGGCACGAGCAGTACCACATGATAAGCACAGCTATGAATTACGCATGCGCATAACTTTCCCTCCACTTCTGCAGACGCGTCAGGACACGTGAGTGTGGCTGACGCATGCGCAGTAACTAAATACAAGCGGCGGCCATTTTAGATGACTCGAGTAAATTATTTTAGTAAAACACATGTGCAAGCTTCAAGATCCTTATCCAAACTAAACATAAATGTTAGTAGAACATACACTTGTTACCGTATTACACATAAACGAGGTTCTTGACTTCGGCAAGCCGCAAAATATGCGAAGCTTTGCTTCATCAATCCCCTCTTTGATGATATTTACTATCATCACAAATTATAATGGAACCAGATGCCAACTTTCTTTCACACTTTATAAAGTTCTATCTCTTCCAGCAACCGTTCTAACTTTTCTCTCTCAGTTTTAGTAGGGTGAGAAGTCTTCACCTTTTTGTATATCTGATCATTCACTTCCTCTAATTCAATCTCATCCACACTTCGTTTCACTCCTCTTGCATTTACCTCGTGCTTTTTGGTGCGCTTGCGGTATTTACAGCACAAGAAAATGGAAAGTATAATAAGACCTATAATACCAATTGGCATCAGAATTTTGAACAATAAGCTTTTACCTATGCTAGCAAGCCAATGACCTACATTTGAGAGACCATCTACCAGTCTCTTCCAGGCACTATCAACCTCGAGTGGTTTGAGTTCTTTTGCCAAATTAGTAATGTTTTTCACATATCTTTTGATCTGTACACTTTTATCCGGAATATAAGTGCAACAATGTTGCGCCTTCAACATCCGGCAGACTCCGCCCTCTTTCGCTAATAAGGTGTCAAGAGCAAGTCGATTCTGCAAAACCATTGATCTGATCGCAACCATTTCAGTATTGACCAGCAGAAATCCATGAGCTGTTTCAGTAGACAGCACATCCACTATAGTAGACAATTTGCAAATTCTGTGAGTGTTCAGAACCACTCCCACTCCAGGTATCAGTGCACTGAAAATACTACCCATAATTTCACCTATACTTTCTCTTTTACTACGCACTAAGCCATTAGTATCTTCATTGCTTCCAGCTTTCCCATTCACATGGTATATTTTCGGGAAGACAATACCAAAGTAGCAGCTTCCATACCAGTGATCCGGCAATTTGAAATAAGCCTTGTCCCCACAAATATAATAAATTCCAGGAAACACAGGCTCTGACCCATTTTTGAAACCCCAACCTCCAATTACCTTGTAATTATGTTCGCACTCACTGGAACCAATGAAAACATTATTATAATAGCTAGTTTTCTCGCGGTGAAGACATAGCTTGCCTTTCTTTTCAAAATCCAGCAACAGAGCAGGACCCGCTCCACCAGATGAGGTGCCTTCCATGTTCTCTGCCCACTTTGGCTTTTTCTGACTTTCGTCATTAGCCTTCTTTTGAATTTTAATTCTTCTTTTCTCTGCCATGTTCAGGAACATCTTTTCCTGCTCACGCAAAGAACAAGTCAAGTTATCTCTGTGTGCGTCTGCTATGTCAATGTTACCTATAGTCAGAAAGTAGTCTCCCATATATCTTATGGTGTCACTTTTGGTATGTACAGGATTCAAGTTCCCACGTATAGGAAGTTCAGAAAAGATCACGTCATTGTTAGAGTAATAGTACTGTAACGGTCCTCTTTTGTAAAATAAACTAGCTAAAATGCTACAGGAGATTCCATATGTCAATGGCAGGTGATGGTATGTCACGCCTTCAGCCACAGAAGTAGGTAGCTTCATGCAGACATAGCAATCTTCAATTTCCATAGTCTCTACATAGTGTATTAACAAGTTTGCGAAAACATTTAAGTGTGTCTTGTTCTTAACTCCATGATAATGTAGTCCTCCCTCATCTGATGCTTCTAAGTTTTGTTTTGTTTGTCTCAGGGCTCTTTCATGTCTTGCTACACTCTGTGTTGTTAGCTCCTCACTGTCAGTATTTACAACTTCAGTAGGGACAATGTTAGAATCTTTACTAACAGCAAAGGGAATGAAAATTGTTAGTCCTATCCAGATAACTATCAGTACTACTACACTACATATACACACCTTGCAACACGTCTTAAAACGGCTGCAACTAGGTCTACCATTCACTGTTGAATCAGACATTTTGGCTCAGAAGAAGTTTCTCGACCCCTCTTTTTAGCTTTACACAACTAGCTTACTTTGTGCAAATTCACGGTGGTTCGTCTTCTTCTTCAGCTGAGTACTCAGGGACGGGCTCTCCGTCGCTCACGTCAGTTATATCAAGATCTTCAAGTTCTTCCAAAACCAGTGTCCATTCAGGAGACTTGTACTTTTTGTTTTGTCTTTTTATTCGTTCACTCCTTCTTTTGGAAGAGTCTTCTTCTTGCTCTGCTATCCGAGCACTTCTTCTTGCTTCTGCACGTTTTTCTTCCACTGTCTTTATCCTTAGTCTCAATCTTTTTACAAACCTAGGCTCAATGTTGTTTCTTTTCTTTAGTCTCTTAGTCGGTACTTGGACTTCACTTTCTTCTCTTATTCTCTTGTTCTCTTTATCTTGTGGCAATTCTTCTCCACTTTCTTCTTCTACTTCCCCTATCTGGCTAGTTCCAGGGCTAGCATCAAATTCTTCTGCCTGGTTGCTAATCTGGCCTTGTTCAGGAATATTTTGTTTTTGGCTTTTGATTGTCTTTGTTTCTGTTTCTATTTCCTGAACCCGTTCTTCTAACCCTCTCTGATCCTGTTCAAGCACTTCGATCTCTTGATTTTCTTCTGCTCGAACTATCACTCTATTTCTAGTCTCTCCTTTATCTGCATCAGGTGTTAGCGGTGGTGTATTGAACACCTGCTCTGTCCCTGTCTGACCTTCTCCTTCCTCAGTTTTGATGTGAATCTCAAGCAGCTGAAGTTCTTCGCCTGTGCCTTGCTTTTCCTGACTAGTCCACTCTCTACCTTCACTAAGTCGCTCTCTTGTTCTGATAGGATCTTCGGTCAGATCAATCATCGGTATCCATTCTTCTGGCCATATGCTTGGCAGCTCGTCTTCAGCTACTCCTGGCTCAGTTTCCTGGACCTCTTCAGCAGGCTGGATTCTTGGCAGTTCGTAGTCAACTACTCCTGGGCCAACGTCTGCTGTTCCTGCAACCTGACTGGTGCTGGGCTGCTCGTTGTCAGCTGCTTCTGGACCGGCTCCTGCAGGGTCCTCTGCTGGTTGCCCTTCTTCTGCAAATTCTTTGTCTGGTAATACCTTCTGGGTGTGTCCAGCGTGGATCCACTGGGGAACACCTGCGACCTTCACTGCAGTGGTTGTTACCAGGATTACTTGGCGTTTCTTTCCCCACCTTGGTGCCAGACAATTAGATCGAGTGTGCTTCTTTATTTTGACCCAGTCTCCTGGAACCAAGTTGTGGAGAGGAGTCGTTGGATTGAAGATGCCGTCGTCTCCAATCTGGCGAGAGATAGAACGCACTTGGTCACCCAATCTTCTGCAGTATTCAAGCACCAAATCATCAGTAATACTCAACAGTTTGCTTCCTGGCACCCATGCTTGTCTCATCACTCTTCCCATAATGATTTCATGGGGACTTAGGCCTGTCTTGCGGTCAGGAACACTTCTCAGTCCCATTAGGACCAGAGGCAGGGCCTTCACCCAGGTCATGCCAGTAGCATCTGTCAGCTTTGCTAGTCTGTTTTTGATAGTTCCATTTACTTGTTCCACTATTCCAGAAGCCTCTGGGTGGTATGCACAATGGAGTTTCTGCCTTATTCCAAAGGCCTTACAGAGTTCAGCCAGTATTTCATTCTGGAAATGTCCACCCTTATCTGATTCAATAATGTATGGTATTCCGAATCTAGGTATCAGTTCTTTTAGTAAACACTTCGCTACTGTCAGTGCGTCACTTTGGGGAGTAGGGTAAGCTTCTACCCATTTTGAAAATACGCAAACAATGACAAGGACATATCGTTTCCCTTCACAACGGGGCATGGTGATGAAATCAATCTGTATCCTTACAAAGGGACCCCCTGATCTCCCAATCTTGCTCAGTTCAACCATAGTCCTCTTGCCTGGGTTCATCTGTTGACATGACAGGCACCTCTGGCAGAGGGACTCTGCTACCTTCCTGAACTTCTTACTGTACCAAGTCTGTTGAAATACCAGAATCATGGCATCCCTACCAATGTGTGATCCTTCATGTATTAATCTTGCCATTGTGCCAAGCAAGTGTCGGGGTAACACAGGCATACCAGTTGGGCCCAAAATCACACCATCCACACGTCTCGGTCTACACCCATCCTCCTTCCATTTCTCTCTTTCTTGCCAAGGAGCCGATTCCTGCCACTCTCTCACTTCATCCCATGTAGGCACTTCTTCAAACACCTGAAGCTGGCAGCTGGTTCCTGGCCCCCCTCGTTTTGGATTTACAATATACCGATCTTTGGCACACCATTGGGCCACTCGATCAGCATAATCGTTTCCCAGTGATACTTTGTCCATGCTCTTTTTATGAGCAGCACATTTTACCACTGCCAGTTCTTTGGGCAACTGGATGGCCTCTAAAAGGTCATGAACAACCTTTGCATTCCGAATGGGAGTACCTGAGGAAGTCATGAATTCCCTCTGTAGCCACAATTGGCCAAAGTCATGCACAACTCCATAACAGTACTGACTGTCAGTATACACTGTTATGCGTAAGTCCTTCCCAATTTTGCAAGCTTTTATCATAGCAATCAATTCGGCTACTTGTGCAGACTTGATGTTATATAGGTAACCTGCTTCTTCAATTTTTGTAAAAGAGACTACTGCATAAGCAGCACTCAGGCCTCCTAGTTCATGTCTTAGACAGGAACCATCCACAAATAGTTCTTTATCATGTTCAGGCAACTGCGTTTCTTTTATGTCTGGGCGTGGTTTAGTACTGAACTCTGTCAGGTCAATGCAGTCATGTTCATCATCATCCCCACCTTCCATTTCCAAGGGGTCGGGGAGCAAAGTGGCAGGGTTCAGAATACCGCACCTAACAATGCTTACATTTGCTGCACCCACAAGAATCCTCTCGTATTTAGTCAGCCGACTAGGGGTGAGATACTGCGTTTTAGTTCTGGTCAATAGAATTACTACTCCATGCGAAACATACACAGTCACAGGATGTCCCATGACAATGGACTCACTTTGTTCTAAACTTGCACAGGTAGCAGCTACTGCTTTCAGACAGCCTGGTAACCCAGCAGCTACTGGGTCCAAAGTGGCAGAGAAATAGGCCACAGGCCTTCTGGTCGTGCCATGTTCTTGAGTCAGGACTGACAATGCGCAATTATCGCGAGTGTCACAGAATAAGGCAAATTCTTTGGAATAATCTGGCATTCCCAACGCAGGGGCTGTACACAGACAGTTTTTCAGTCTTGTGAAAGCCATTAGGCTTTCATCGTCCCACTCTACAATATCTGGCATTCCTCTCGTGGTCATTTTTATCAAGGGCCTGGCTAAGGCTGCAAATCCCAGAATCCACTGCCTGCAGTACCCTAATACACCCAGGAACATTCTGACATCTTTTTGAGTACGGGGCAACTGCATCTTTTGAATTATTCTCACTCTTTCTGATGTGACTTTTCTGACACCCTTTTCTATCTGGTGTCCTAGATATTTCACTGATTTCGCACAGAACTGTAGTTTGTCAGGGGCCACTTTATGCCCTTTCTCACACAGATGATTTAGGAGGGCAATGGTGTCAACTACACAGTCCCTATGACTTTTAGACGCCAGTAGAAGGTCGTCTATGTACTGCACTAACACAGAGTTCCCAGGTAAGATCAAAGTCTCTAGACATTTTTTCAAGATCTGATTAAAGATAGAGGGGCTCTCTGTATACCCTTGAGGGACCCGGTTCCAACAATACACGTGACCCTCGAAGGCAAAAGAGAAAAGAAATTTGCTGTCGGGGTGCAGGGGTATCGAAAAGAATGCATGACATAAATCAATCACAGTGAACCATTCAGCATCCCAAGGAATCTGGTACAATATCACTGCAGGGTTCGGGACAATAGGGCAGCAAGGAACTACAATTTTGTTAACCTTTCTCAGGTCTTGCACTACCCTATACTTGCCACTAGGCTTTTTGATGCCCATAATCGGTGAGTTGCATGGGCTGCTCATCACTTCCTGTATGATGTCTCCTTCTAATAATTTTTGTATTTCCAGAGTGACACCTGCTTTCACTTCAGCATTCATTCGGTAGGGCCTAGTGTTAGGATATACTGCATTGTCCTTGATGGCTATCTGTATGGGGTCCACATCTTTCATCAACCCCACATCTTTTCCAGTGAAATCCCACACCTCTGGCTTTACTGCTTCCTGGAGTTCTTGGGGCAAGTCCTGCAGGGTCAATCTTTTAATTTCTGAGTCAGGTCTAAGTAACAATAATTTATAAATGCCATCTTCATCTGGGGTCTGTATTTCAACACCTTTTGGTGTGCAAAAGATGGTACAGTTCATTTTGCACAGCAAATCACGACCCAGTAGATTCACTGGACTGGTGTCACAGACGACAAATCTATGCATCTGTTTAAAATTTCCAATTGAAATCTCCATTGGTTCGGTAACAGGAGTACTAATCAATTGATTAGATACACCCACTACTTGGATATTTTCTCCCGAGAGGGGTAGGTTTGGAACGTCCACTGTTCTTACAGTAGAACGGGTAGCGCCAGTGTCCAACAGAAAGGTGACATCATTTCCGTCAACCTTTCCTTCAATATATGGTCCAGACTGGTCTACCGGCAAGGAAGCGCCAAGTACGCACTCCTCGTCCTCCCCTCTCAGGCCCCGTCAGTCCTGATCATTACAAAGGAAGGTATCATTTAGCAGATACTGCGAAGTTGCTGTATTTCTGTTCTCCCCGCTTTCCCAAACTTCTATCTCCTCACCCTCTGCCTGTCTTCCCCTGTATACCTGTTTGGGTGCTCGAGGCACCTGAACTGTTTTTACCTGGGGTTGAGTCTTTCTTGGTCTTTCTTTCTGCGTCTGTGGAGTTAAATCAGGAGTTTTTGCATTATCATCTAATAATTGGGGACACTCGTTACGCCAGTGTCCAATTTCGCCGCACTGATGGCAGGGAAATTTCTTCATAGCCTCTTCCCTGCTAAATTTGGGCCGGGGCTTTCCTCCACCCCCTCCCCCAGGACTTTTGTTCTCAGCATTCTTAACCATGTTACTCAATTGTTTTTCCTGCTGTTCTGCGAGCTTCACCTGAGCCCACATCACCTTTTCCTTAAGGGCCTTTTTCTTTTCTGCCATCTCGTCCTCGCAGTACTTAGCGTACCGCAGGACCTCATCCATTTTCTTAGTATGCCAACAGATTTTATTATCTTTTATCCACTGACAAATTTCAGGTCTTAAACCATTTACAAACCTGTAAATAAAGTGCGTCATGTCCTTCAAATCGATGTTATCAATACCACTGTATGTTTTAAATACCTGCAATAACCTCTCATAGAAGGAGTGCACTGTCTCGTCCCTTTCCTGTGTTGTTCTATCTATTTTTGTCCAATCAGTTTCTTTTGCGGGCACCTTTTCTTTCAAATGCTGAATTACCTGCTCATATTTTCGCATGACATCCTTTGATGGCTCCCCTGTTTCCTTATTTCTTGGGTACTCCTCACTGGGCCAGTCTATGGCTATTTTACACTGGGTCCACAAATCTACCGGAACCACAATGTCGAAAAACCCATCCAGGTCTTTCCACAGACATTTCTGTACCTTCACGAACCTCTCCACCTGCCTGTACCAGTCAACTGGTTTCTCTCGTAATTTTGGAAAATCGTTCGTGAAGGACACAATATCCTGCCTAGACCAGGGGACATGCACATATTTCCCTCCTGGAACTTCGCGCATGGGGCATAACTGCTCAGGTTTTTCTACCTCCCTTAAAGCAAATTCAGGAGTCACTTGTCGGGAGCGAACCTCTTCCCTCTTTTTCGCCCACCTGCTTCTCCATCTTTCCACATCTCCCCATTTCTGCAGTACCCCCATTAATTCTTTAATCTGCAGCTTTTTTCCCGCCACATTCAGGTGCTCTATATCTTTGTCTGAGAAGTCTGCTCTGTACGGTTTCTGTAAGGGCTTGGATTTTGAGATATCTACCCCCATACTAACTGCTGTTTCGGTCAGTTTTTCGTGGAGCACTCTGGTGTTCCTTGTAAAGCTTTTACATATGAACGACAATTCTTCTTCAGAGTAAGTGTTCAATCGATCCAACCCCACATTCCCTGCCATTAATTCTTCTATTTCTACCCTCAGCTTGTAGAGGTCTAAAGGTTTCGTTTGTGGAGTTTGTTTTTCTAATTCACGACTCCAACTCTCAATTTCATCCGGAGTTACCAGAGAGACATTCCTAGTACCTGTTGCTGTCTCTAATTTAATTTCTTTTGTATTAAAAGGGTTATATCTCTGCTGCAATCCCTTTCCGGTCGGTTTGTTTGGCAAGTCCAAGAACGCAACTTCAGACTCGCACTCACTGGACTGATCATCTATGATTATCGGTTCCTGTCTCGGGGGTGCCATGACTGGGGTCATAACTGGAGTAATCGGATTTCCCTGACCATTTCCGTATAACGGGACCACCGGTCCAATAGTTACTGGAATAGTCAATGCCTCAGGACTGGTATTTAACTGGGAGATTTTCTGAATTATTTCTGTCCTTTGTCTAGTTAGAGCCTCTTGCTCTTTTTCCACTAGTATCCTTCTTAAAGTTGTGTCATGTAATATCTGTGGGGTCAATGGAGGAGTAAAACTCGGGGCAGTAGGATGCGTTTCACTTGGTCCTCCACCATAATTTGGTTTCGGGAATAAAGTCCCAGTATTAAAGGACCTGCGCTCTTCCCCGTATGGAGGTTGAACAAAAGGCAGTCCTGAATTCGATGGTTTCTCTTCGCTTTCATACAGGGGTCTGGGAAGGAACATTTTTGTACGTGAGTAATTTTCTTCCTGACCTACGGGCACTTTGGGATATATATCCCTTGTTTCCGTCGGTTCGGGTTTCTCAAAATAGGGTAACCCTTGACCACCCCCTCCCAGTCCTAGGGACCTGTCTTCTTCCTTGAGGAAGTGGCGTCGGGGAGCATCTCCTACACTGGAAGGACGGGTTCCCTCATTATAAGGTGGCGGACTTCTGGTACAAATGTCATCTATCAATTCATCATCTGATTCCCCCGGGGCCCCCCAATGCTTACACTTTTCAGTACTTTTCTCACCCACTGCAGGGTTATGACATGCCGGCATCATGGGGAACAGACCCTCAACAATCATGCTCTGCCTCCACTGTCTCATCCTTTTATCCCTGGACTCCTGTTTCTGCCTGGGGTACCACTTGGTCAAACCCTTGTCCATTCGGGGTCTTTCTCTTTCAAAAGCCTCAATCTCCCATTCCTCTAATGCCTCATACTGCGTTAGTCTCGGTCTGGGATGCAATTCGTTCATCCGAGTCCTTAAATTAAATAGGATCCTACCATTGAAAGTACCATCTAACGGAAAAGCCAATACTCCGTCATCTTTTGTGTACTTCACCCAATTCTCCAACCACACACAGGTATTGTACCCTCGGTCAAACATCATGAATGAGGCAGGAGTATTAGGTGGTGGGACAAGAACACCTTCTCTAGATTTAATCGGTTTGTCCGTTTTAAAATAATTTTTCACCTTACTTATAAGGGACATTTTTCTCTTTGTTCCGTACATAATATCGTATCTATTAGTCTTCCACTGATCCCTTTCAAACCCTAGGTGCCTTGGATCAGGTCGAGTTCCTGTAGTCTGCGAGTGCCACATACGACTTCTCCGCTAAACTTTGTTTACAAACTACCTCCAATCAGAACGCACTTCAGAAATTCGTGCAACCAATGGGTGCGCGACTCTAAATAATCTCGGCCAATGGGTGCGCGGCCCCTTCGTGAGATAGTTCCCACGCTCCGGCGCTCACCCCTCCTTTACAAACTCAGCTCCGCTACCCGCCCGCTGCTTCCACCAATCCCAGCGCGGCACAGAGTGACGTCAGAGACGCTTCGCGGCTGACCCCCTCCCTTCACAAGGTAACGGAAACTTTCTTTCTTTTAAAGTGCTCAGTGCTTGGTTATTTTACAACAAATACACATTCGCCACAGTGCTCAAGTGTCTAGACAGAGAAAGAATTGTTTTACTGCAAGTAAACTACTTCCATTTACTTTTCACTCGCTGCGGGCAGATCTCTTCCGCCTACCCTTCACTCTAGCATCGGTGAACCTGTTATTCCCCTAAACTCATCCACTTCTTTCCGGGATATAATCCGAGTTTAAGGTTTCTCAGCGGACCCCTCTGCTTTCACGCTAGCTCCGAGGAACCTGCTACTCTTCCGATGTGACCCTTACTAGGTTACGCCACTATGGGAATTTTGCCAATGAACCCCGTTACTGTCATTTATTCACACATGTATTCAGAAAAACCCTAGTTAGTGCTTCCCGGTTATCCTAACCTGCACCTAACTTTCCTCGAGCCTGTGACCTCAGGACAATGGATTCTATTCACCACTTGCCCTTTCAATTCCCCGGGGAGTTCGGACAACATGAAACGATACGGTTTACAAATGCATGGATTAGTACATATAACAATATAAGAACAAGAATAATAACAATGCAAAAATTCATGAGTTTCAGCAGCGTATTCACAAGAGAATGATCAGGTCTCTTAGAACAGCCGCTCTTCTAGCAGCATCAATATACTAGCAGCTTCCGACTCAACTAGTCCAACTAATCCCTGCCTTACTCTCAACTAGTCCCTAACCATCCTCTAGCTACCAGAAAACTGATAGAGCGCGCGAGGCCACCCGACCAATAGTTTTCGCCGTTTCCGGCTTCAGGGCCCATATACTTTCAAATCACCATATACATTAATCAGGTGACTTCACGAGCTCTACCAAGTTGATGTGTGTGTGTTCCCTGCTAATAATTTTCAGTGCACCCGACTTACCATCCACCGATGCGGGTACCTAATGACCACAATGAATCAGGGAGCTAGCTGTAAAAGAAAGGCAGCAAAATACAAACCCAAACAATAACATTCAAATACTGTTTAAATGACCACGGACAACTGGAAGTTTTAAAATGTTTATCTAAAATTCATTATTTTCTTGCATGAGGTACAGTAAAATAAGGCAATCAATAACCAAGATAACGTAAATTATATAGGCATAAAGAAATAATGACAGGGTAATCATTCAAATGTAATATGAAATGCAGATGGAAAATACTATAAAATCTCAGAAATGTTTAAGCATGGACAGTTTATGCATGAATAACTATGGGAGGGCCTATAAAGAGTAACACGCTTCACTTAAGGTGAATGGGCCTTTGAACAATCTAGGCAATGAAGTTCTAGACCATATCAGAAAATTACAAACTGCAATGCAAAATATAATTTCTAACCAGTGAGAAGACATAGGAACAAACCTTTGAAAAATATGTAATTGATTTTCAATAGTTGCGGAAAGGCATGGAAAATATAACATATGCAATGATGAACTTTATTAAAGCAAAAGTTAGAAATTCAGAAGGTGCAAGATTTAAGAGTTTCAGAGCAATATTTACCTAGAAAGGTGTGAAACCAAACCCTGGCCACGGGTCAGTTAAGGACAGGAAACCCTCAAGGAAGGATACCCCTCAAAGGACAGCAGGTGCAGAATGGACACCCAGGACAGAACAGGATACCCTCGGAATAGGAGTCAGGACAGGACCCTCAGGACAGGACAGCAAACCCTCAGGACAGGACCCTCTTCAGGACAGGACCGGAACCCACAGTTCGGAAGCAACGCCTGCGCTCCACCCGCTCTGCAGCTATCGATCAAGACCCCGATTGGGTCAGCGAACTCCCAGCTAAGTGCTTTGCCAGCACTTTAAGGTTCAGTAGAACCTCAGTCTATGGTCAAATTCGGACAGAGTGCTTCGCAGCGCTCTGTATCTTCAGTCACCTATTGAGTGCGTTGGGTCAGTGACAGGTCAGCTAAACCAGACAAGTCGGACGGTTCACTAGGTGAACCCAGGGTAGATATACAGTTTGGGGACAGTGTACCACCCCCCAATGTTGCAAAGTGTCAGAATCCCTTAATTTCGATTGGTCCTAAGGTAGGATTTGGGTAACACACCAATCACGACATAGTGTTTCAAGCCTACATTTGCATAATAGGGTACCGCCTAACTAGATTGGGGTTCTCATGAGAACTGGTGCAGAAATACAATGGTAACTTTAACATTGTTGCTCTGTGAGCACATATGATTGGTTCAGCCGAGTTTTCGGGTCGTTTCTCAGGAGCATCTTGCTCATCACTGCCAACTGGCTGTGTTCCATCAGTCAAGGTCTGTCATGCCTCGGCAAGTCGCGCAGGCGCAGAGGGACCTCCAAGATGGTTCTCGGCACAGACAAAACCCCATTCCCCGCGGTACATGAAAAGTAAGCGAAAACAAATTAATACATAGTAATGTCATTATGAAAACACATCACAGGATTTATACTTTTAACTCATCATCAAGAAATAAAACTATTGCGTTTAAATGTTAGCCACATTGATACAGTCACAAGAGCAGTGGCACGAGCAGTACCACATGATAAGCACAGCTATGAATTACGCATGCGCATAACTTTCCCTCCACTTCTGCAGACGCGTCAGGACACGTGAGTGTGGCTGACGCATGCGCAGTAACTAAATACAAGCGGCGGCCATTTTAGATGACTCGAGTAAATTATTTTAGTAAAACACATGTGCAAGCTTCACGATCCTTATCCAAACTAAACATAAATGTTAGTAGAACATACACTTGTTACCGTATTACACATAAACGAGGTTCTTGACTTCGGCAAGCCGCAAAATATGCGAAGCTTTGCTTCATCATTACAACTAAAAATAAAGTATCCATTCAGGCTGAAATCGGAGGCACACCAGGTTTCCTGGATACAAATCACATCAGCTTTCAGGCTATTTAAAAATACTATTTTATCAGGGATATTCAATAAACCGGCTACATTCCATTAATCCACTTTACATCTAATATTAACTCTAGGATTTAAGCACTGTGCCTTGGGCATGGGTACTGGTACAGGTAAGGGTAGAGGCCAGCAAGCTCCATTTGAACAAATTATCCTCTATTATCGGAGTGGGCCTTATCCCCGTAATATCTTGCTTAATAATGTATCTCCCTACTTTTACTACAGATACCTGTAAGAGCTTTGGCTTTTTGCCGGATGACCCATTCCCACCCATGGTATGGCCCTCATCAGAGGAGCAATTCACATTTTCATATCGTGTCTCATATCTTTTATTTACTCTGGGTACTTGTATTACATCAATTCCTCTACATTGGAAAAAGTCACTATTTTGTCAAATCAAATTGGCTATTCACCACAGATTAAAACGAAACCCTCGCTTTTTTTTACCAAAGTTGAGTAAAATATGATAACAAGGGAAATATCATTGCTTTGAGCCATCTTGAGATTTTCATTGTCCATAAAACATGATAATAATAATGAATGATTCAAAATGATATCCTGATTGAACTTTGCTACAATTTAGAGCACTGCCTCTACAAAGTGTAGAGGTTACCATAGTCAGAGAGAAAAGGGGAGCAGCACTTCCTCCAGCCCTTGTGTAATTAATGTTATCTTTTGTAACACAAAAAAGGGTTTAGGGGAAGAATTAAGATCAATTGGCAACCAGTTAGAATAAGATGGTGATTAATGAAGTCAAAATCTTTGTCTCTTTTGGATGGGGAATAGGTACAGATGGATCCCGCTTTAAAGGAAGAATGACATAGGGATTCAAATGATTTGTATTGCAATTTTCTGTCTTATTCACCATATCTTCCTCTGTGGACACCTCTACATTTTCCTGGAAATTTTGTTTTCTTGGGCATTTTTTAGAGGTTCTCAGTTGTTTTTTTCTTTTTTTTTCAAGGAGCCATTTGTTTGATTTTATTTTCTTCTCCTTAGACTGGGGAGATGCAGGATTTTCAACCATGCTCGTTTTAGCAGATTCTTTTAACTTAAAAGTAGGAAATGTGTCAATCCTAGGGCAGTGGTGGTCTGCAAAGAGCACATAACTGCCGGTTTTCGGGAAAAAATATTCTTTTAGGGAATGGATGGGACTTTCCTCATTCTTCTGATTATTAATGGGTCTGAGAGACTTCTTACACTGAGGTTTACTGACTTGGATCCCATGATCTTTAGGTGCAAACTTTGCCGGGGATTGGAGGGGGGCTGGGAAGAAGTATCTACCCCCAGATGCTGTGATTTACCATCTTGTATCCCACAATCCTTGGTCACTGATTTTGAATGGGGAAACATGGCCGGGGTTATCTATCATCAGACCGGAAAGATTGCCTTCTTATCTCCCTTATTGTGCCAACTGTATATCCCAGTTTATGGGATCCTCTTCTACTTTTGCAACCACCAGATCCTTTACAATTGTTAAGAGAGTATCTTGAATATGGTCTGTATTATTTACCTATTTTTCTTGTAAGGCAAGAATAGCTCACAAAATTCTTTCCGGGCACTTAACGGATTCAGAAGATTGAACATACTGGCCGGGGAGGTTACGGGATGTGCTCCCAAGTGATTCTAAATTGTGTGTGGCAGAGACCTCTGGGCCTGAGAATGCTGGCTCCTTAGGAGTACTGCTGAAATGTTTCTGCATGAGTCCTCCATCCAAATTTGGGGGTTAACCCCTTGCCTGCTTCTGTCGGCCGTTGGCCGACGGCAGCACTACCTCGCCCATTTTGCGGAAGTGCCGCACTGCCGCAAAATCGCGGCCGCAGGAAAGGGGTTAACAGAGTAATGTTTTTACATTTCCAGCACTTAGCTTCATTCGGTTTGTCGTTGTCCTCCGCTAGGTCACTGATGTCTAGAGTTATTTAAATGAGGGGCCGTCCAAGCCTCCCCTCATACTGTGTTCAGTCACTTTCTATCACTCCTATTGACTCTAAAACAGGCCGGCTGATTCCTGTCATCCTTCTAATAGACTGAAGTAGCTGAAGTTTCTGGGTTTTGAGGAATGTTCTCTATTTTTCTTCTCTAGTATCTCAAAGAAAAGGAATAAGGTGGATTTTGATTAGGGGTTTGAAGAGTGGGCAAAGATGGACTTCACCGGATCTTGTTGGGGTGTAGCTTTCATTGGTGTGGCAGGTACAGTGGCACAGGGTCCCAGAAGCTTTAGAGGCAAACTGATTCCTGATTTATGCTGTATTTTATCATTCAAAGAGCAGCCAGGGAGTCCTTTTCCTTTCTTGCTCTATGACCCATGACACACGGACTATACTACTGGCTCCATGAAGTTCTTCTTGAAAATTTTCCCAGATTTTCTAACTTCACAAGTTTGGCAAAAGAGGAAATTGCCTCTTAGGATTGTTCTGTGCAGGAAAATTCCCCTTCCTCCACAAAAACAATCCTGCCTGAAACACAAACACCCTTGCAGCATGGTGCAATGGTGCCTGTATTGGCGCTAGGCAGCCTCAAGTGCACCAGCACAGGTAGGGAGTTGAAGAGCACTATATCTTAGTTGACATGGTGCTGTTCAGCTCTCTCTGTTCACACAACGCAGTGCAACAATTTTGCTTGCTACCCTGCGTCGTTTGAAGTAGAAGCAAATATGCCCCTAGATTTCTTGCCGAACACAAAACATAAAATACCCCACAAAAACATTCTTTTGCAATAAATGTTGACATTTTGCCTATGTTTTGCAATGGTGACCAACTTTGCAAATCTGTTTTTTTTTTACGTTTGCCATATTCACAAAACGTTTCTTGCAGAATTATATTTTTACACACCTTGATTCTGATCCTGTGACTTGTCCTTGTCTCAGCGAACCTCCAGAACAATTCCTGGCTCATCCTTGGCACAAAGGATATTTGTATAATCTCCTCTGGAGACTCCTGGTGAAACAAAGCACCTAGGTACTCCTCAATGGTTGACTGCTATGTTCTTGTCCTGCTGATCAAGGGTCAATTCTGTGCTCTAGACCCCTATAATGACATCTTACATTTGACAAATTGGAGGGTTTGGGAAACGCAACATGCGCGTGTATGATCTCCTATGAGGAGACTCTCACATCCTGGGAATATAAGTCTACAGTTCGCCCCCACACTAACACTGCCTACTCTTAAGACTATTTCCATAACGTTAATAGGGCCATGACTCATGAACGCGGCTGGTGCTGCCTCATATCACACTCACTGATAACTGTGTTTATGTGTAGGTAACTCCCACCCTCAGCAGTCGAGTCTGAGTACACTGTGATTAGTGGTAATCGAAGATGCAGATTAGTGTGAGTCACAGCGGATGGGCGGTGATTGGTGGGAATCCGGCAATACCCATGTTTCTTAGCTTGTGGGCGGATTCAGCCTGTGCAGTTACTGGGGCTGTAGAAATCTCTACTTCTGCCAAAGTCAGTCTGGATTATGATATCTGTGAGTCTAATGTTCAAAATAATTCAGTTTCACGCAAATTCTTTTACAGTTGAAATCATGGTCTTAATGTTGGGCTCTCAACATGCATACCCATAATGCACTTTAGGACTGAGCGTGGCAAAGGAGTCCAAACCTCTCCAGAAATGTTTCTGGAGTCGTATTCTCTCACCCAACCCTTTTAAAAAATGCAGACAAGTGATTCAATTTGAAATCGCTATTGTCTGCAAAATTTGTGTCCAGCCACAGGCTACAAGGGGTCATTCTGAAAATGACCTCCTAAATATGTTAATTCTAGAAGGTCTGGCTCGGTATTCTGGGTATTTATTTCTCTGCAACAGTAATTCATATAAGGGCTATACAAATCATTTCAAACACACAAAAGTTATGGGAGGATATAAAAAGTTTACCTCTGGCAATCACTCAGGGTAGCAGTCCAACCCATAGTTCTTTTGCCCACCATGCACCTCAGATTAGACCCAGCCATATGCAAATCATTCTTGACGCTATTCCAATAGGAACAGTCCAGCCTGAAATACCAAGCCAGTTCCTGTCTGAACCAGAACACAAGCAACCCAAGAACTCACTGTGATATGCAGCATTTATTCTACTGTAGCCTTTATATAGCTTTTACTTCCCATGGGATGCTGAAGTGCTTGCCTACATGGGCAGCACCCTACACTGTGTATTTTATTCTGGAGGGTGTTGCCTCTGTTTTGATACTATGCAGGAAGCGTTTCTACGTTGTGGGTGATAACCACTAAGGTGCAGTTATCATATTTTTGGATGCAGCACTTAGCAGTGTGATGGGTGAAGACGTGTTGGAGATAGGTGTGCAGTTTATGGTATCCTGATGGCTTTGATCAGATTTGCAGGTCTTTTTTATGAATCACAGTCCAATAAGTTGGTTTCTACACATTATTAGCCATTATGATGTAATTAGTCAGGAACCAGGATCTGCAGGTGTGTGGTGAACAAAATAAGAGTTCTTCGGTGGCTTTGCTATGTTGCAGGTCTACGCAGTTATTCCAAGCATGTTCAAATAGTGATGGGTGGGTTGTTGCTGTGGACTCGGACAGTACTGGGTGATAAAAAGGGCTGGCAGCGATTCTTTGTATGTGAGTGTAAGAGGGCCAAGCAGTAGGACAGTATTATTATGCAGACTTTTTGAACTACATTTGGATGCACAACTACTGAGGGCTGTATCATTAGTATTAGTGAAGTCCAGAGTGTTATGCATGACTTTACATTAGTATCAGTAGCGGTCGGTGGTGGGAGTGCTGCCGGGCGGAGACGTGGGGCAAGCGAGCGGCAGGGTGTGGGGTACTATACTACGGAATACGGCCAAATGCAGGTAAATATACATAAAAATAAATAAAATTAATATTGTTGCGTGCACTGCCTCGCCAAATGCGATGCAGCGCGCGCAACAAAATTTGGTTTATTTATTTTTATGTTTACTTACCTGTATTTGGCCGTATTCCCCACCTACTACCAACAACCCCTCCTCCACTAATGAAAGGACAAATCTGCACATTCTTCATTTGTTGTGATCAGCAGGGTCATTAATTTATGTCAGGTACCAGGTAATAGGTTTTAACGAGGGGGCAGGGTTAACGGCGCGAGGGAAATCTTCATAAATAAATAACTAGCACTTTAGGATTTCCATCGCATGCTTTTTTCTTTATAGGATCAATGTTTATGAATAGAATAAAGTACAAGACCTAGAGGAACAGATGCTCATTTTTCCATAGCACAAAAGTGAAATGGCTGCCATTATTGCATTACGGGTGCTTACAGTATGCTTCCTCTAATAGCACATTTGTTGTTGATGCATTATCTGATCCATTACATTGATGTTATGAGTTCCTGGCTCTCTGCGGTGCTCTCTCCAATGCCTGCGTGCATGACTCTTGAAATGGGCCTTGTGCAGTATCTGCAGCCTTCCAAGCTCCATGGTGTTGAGGGAAAGTTTGGAGCAGCAGTGGCTGCAGCAGTGGCAGTACCAGCAACCTTTCAGGATCCATGGCCTTGAGCGCAAGGTTGGGGCTGCGGTGGTTGCAGCAGGTGTGCGCAGTACCTGCAACCTTTCAGGATCCGTGGCATTCAGTGCAAGGTACAGGCAGCAGTGGCAGCAGCAATGGTGCGCAGTACATGCAACCTTTCAGGATCCATGGCCTTGAGCTCAAGGTTGGGGCAGCAGTGGCGCGCAGTACCAACAACCTTTCAGGATGCATAGCATTGAGTGTATGGTTGAGGCAGCAGTGGCTGCAGCAGTGGCGCGCAGTACCTGCAGCCTTTCAGGATCCATGGCCTTGAGCGCAAGGTTGGGGCTGCGGTGGTTGCAGCAGGTGTGCGCAGTACCTGCAGCCTTTCAGGATCTATGGCACTGTGTGCAAGGTTGGTGCAGCAGTGGCGCGCAGTACCAACAACCTTTCAGGATGCATAGCATTGAGTGCAAGGTTGAGGCAGCAGTGGCTGCAGCAGTGGCGCGCAGTACCTGCAGCCTTTCAGGATCCATGGCCTTGAACGCAAGGTTGGGGCTGCGGTGGTTGCAGCAGGTGTGCGCAGTACCTGCAGCCTTTCAGAATCTATGGCACTGAGTGCAAGGTTGGGGCAGCAGTGGTGCGCAGTACCTACAACCTTTCAGGATGCATAGCATTGAGTGCAAGGTTGAGGCAGCAGTGGTTGCAGCAGCAGCGCGCAGTACCTGCAGCCTTTCAGGATCCATGCCGTTGAGCGCAAGGTTGAGGCAGCAGTGGCTGCAGCAGTGGTGCGCAGTACATGCAACCTTTCAGGATCCATGGCATTGAGCGCAAGGTTTAGGCAGCAGTGGCGTACAGTACATGCAACCTTTCAAGATCCATGGCATTGAGCGCAAGGTTGGGACAGCAGTGGCACGCAGTACCTGCAACCTTTCGGGATCCATGACATTCAGTACTAGGCACAGGCAGCAGTGGCTGCAGCAGTGGCGCGCAGTACCTGCAACCTTTCAGGATCCACGGCATTTAGTACTAGGTAGAGGCAGCAGTGACTGCAGCTGTGGTGCGCAGTACCTGCAACCTTTCAGTTTCCATGGCATTGAGCGCAAGGTTGCGGCAGCAGTGGTTGCAGCAAGTGTGCGCAGTACATGCAATCTTTCAGGATCCGTGGCATTCATTGCAAGGTACAGGCAGCACTGGCTGCAGCAATGGTGCGCAGTACCTGCAACCTTTCAGGATCCGTGGCATTTAGTACAAGTTACAGGCAGCAGTGGCTGCAGGAATGGTGCGCTGGACATGCAACCTTTCAGAAACCATGACTTGAGGTCAAAGTTGGGGCAGCAGTGGCTGCAGCAGTGGCGCGCAGTACCTGCAGCATTCCAAGATCCATGGCATTTAGTTCAAGGTACATGCAGCAGTGACTGCAGCAATGGTGCGCAGTACATGCAACCTTTCAGGATCCGTGGCATTCAGCCCAAGGTACAGGCAGCAGTGGCTGCAGCAATGGTGCGCAGTACCTGCAACCTTTCAGGATCTGTGGCATTCAGTGCAAGGTACAGGCAGCAGTGACTGCAGCTGTGGTGCGCAGTACCTGCAACCTTTCAGGATCTGTGGCTTCAGTGCAAGGTACAGGGAGCAGTGGCTGCAGCAATGGTGCGCAGTACATGCAACCTTTCAGGATCCGTGGCATTCAGTGCAAGGTACAGGCAGCAGTGGCTGCAGCAATGGTGCGCAGTACTTGCAACCTTTCAGGATCCGTGGCATTCAGTGCAAGGTACAGGCAGCAGTGGCTGCAGCACTGGTGCGCAGTACCTGCAACCTTTCAGGATCCGTGGCATTCAGTGCAAGGTACAGGCAGCAGTGGCTGCAGCAATGGTGCGCAGTACCTGCAACCTTTCAGGATCCGTGGCATTCAGTGCAAGGTACAGGCAGCAGTGGCTGCAGCAATGGTGCGCAGTACCTGCAACCTTTCAGGATCCGTGGCATTCAGTGCAAGGTACAGGCAGCAGTGGCTGCAGCAATGGTGCGCAGTACCTGCAACCTTTCAGGATCCATGACTTGAGGTCAAAGTTGGGGCAGCAGTGGCAGCAGCAGTGGCAGTACCTGCAACCTTTCAGGATCCATGGCATTGAGCGCAAGGTTGAGGCAGCAGTGACTGTAGCAGTGGCTGCAGGAGTGGCAGTACCTGCAACCTTTCAGGATCCGTGGCATTTAGTACTAGGTACAGGCAGCAGTGGTGCAGCAGTGGCGCGCAGTACCTGCAACCTTTCAGGATCCATGGCATTTAGTACAAGGTACAAGCAGCAGTGGCTGCAGCACTGACCTGCAGGAACCTTCACGCTTACTTGGTGTCCTTCTGGCCCCATTTCAGGTCCATGAGCTGCTGGTGCTTTCCTTTTTGCCAGTTTTCCTCTTTACCCAGCTGTGGTAGTCGCGGATAAGGTAGAATGTATAGTTAGAAACCTGCTCCTATTTTAACTTCTACATTACTTGTTGTGAGCCACTTGCCAAAGCAGTATGGCTGCCCGAAGCCCCCCCTCCCCCTTTGGAAATGAGGCACCCTGACAGGGCCGGACTGGGAACCAAAACCGGCCCTGGCAAAGGGCTCAGCCGGTCCTCCAGGGGGAGGTTGGGGGTGCGACTGAGCTCTTTGTCGGGGCGGTTTTCGGCCGTTTTTTTTACAGGGCCGATTTTGCAGCTATGCTGCAAAAACGGCCCTGTAACAAAAACGGCCCCCAGGGGCCCGAAACCGGCCCCCACCCTTGCAGCCGACCGGGGGATTGCCCGGTGCCCGCAACGGCCAGTCCGGCCCTGCACCCTGATGAGACACATACCCATGTTCATTGTTATTGAGCACGCGCTGGTTCATGGTATGAATCTTTATTCTGCATATCTGCGTGTGTCTGGTACACCACTGTTTGACTTTCAGTAGTGAGACTCAGACTCGGGCCAATCAGTAGTTCAAAGCATTACTATTCAGTTGATAACAGAAAAACATATGATTTAAAGCACTGAAAGCACTGCTTCAATCAGATTGCCGTTTGCTGTTGTCCTTTTGGCAGTGCTTCAATGTCACAAACTCCTTTACAGTGCTTTGCTGCTTTAATGCCTTTGATTGTTGTTTTAATTGCCCAGTTACACTTTCACAAAGATACAATTCTGATAGGCGAGTAAGCAATCGATCACTAGCAAACCACTCTCACGTTTCAGTCCTTCATTCTAAGTGTCGCTTTCTGTAACTAGATCTATAAAATATGCACAGAGTGGGCTTGGGCTCCACCCAGAGGTGTAGCACTCTCTCCCCTCATGCTGTTGGCTGTTTAGTGTACTATTCCGCCCTCCAGGAAATTTTATTTATTTGAAAAATGTTATATAGCGCAAACTTGATCCCGAAGGATATCAGAGCGCTTTACAATTTGAGGCAATTAAATAACTGCCCACCTTTTTCCCCTATCAACCCACATCCCACTATGGAACTGTCACTCATGCTGAAGACAGGAGACACTCACTGATGCCGAAGACAGGAGACACTGTCACTCATGCTGAAGACAGGAGACACTGTCACACACTGTCACTCATGCTGAAGACAGGAGACACTGTCACTCACGCTGAAGACAGGTGACACGGTCACTCCCGCTGAAGACAGGTGACACGGTCACTCACGCTGAAGAGAGGAGACACTGTCACTCATGCTGAATACAGGAGACACTGTCACTCATGCTGAAGACAGGAGACACTGTCACACACTGTCACTCATGCTGAAGACAGCAGACACTGTCACTCATGCTGAAGACAGGAGACACTGTCACACACTGTCACTCATGCTGAAGACAGGAGACACTGTCACTCATGCTGAAGACAGGTGACACGGTCACTCACGCTGAAGACAGGAGACACTGTCACTCATGCTGAAGACAGGAGACACTGTCACTCATGCTGAAGACAGGAGACACGGTCACTCACGCTGAAGACAGGAGACTGTCACTCACGCTGGAGACAGGTGACACTGTCACTCATGCTGAAGACAGGAGACACTGTCACTCACGCTGAAGACAGGCAACACTGTCACTCATGCTGAAGAAAGGAGACACTGTCACTCGTGCTGAAGACAGGAGACACTGTCACTCATGCCGAAGACAGGAGACACTGTCACACACTGTCACTCATGCCGAAGACAGGAGACACTGTCACACACTGTCACTCATGCTGAAGACAGCAGACACTGTCACTCATGCTAAAGACAGGAGACACTGTCAAACACTGTCACTCATGCTGAAGACAGGAGACACTGTCACACATGCTGAAGACAGGAGACACGGTCACTCACGCTGAATACAGGAGACACTGTCACTCATGCTGAAGACAGGAGACACTGTCACTCACGCTGAAGACAGGAGACACTGTCACTCATGCTGAAGACAGGAGACATGGTCACTCACGCTGAAAACAGGAGACACTGTCACTCATGCTGAAGACAGGAGACACTGTCACTCATGCTGAAGACAGGAGACACGGTCACTCACGCTGAAGATAGACGACACAGTCACTCATGCTGAAGACAGGAGACACTGTCACTCACGCTGAAGACAGGAGACACTGTCACTCACGCTGAAGACAGGAGACATGATCACTCACGCTGAAGACAGGAGACACTGTCACTCACGCTGAAGACAGGAGACACGGTCACTCACGCTGAAGACAGGTGACACTGTCACTCATGCTGAAGACAGGAGACACTGTCACACACTGTCACTCATGCCGAAGACAGGAGACACTGTCACACACTGTCACTCATGCTGAAGACAGCAGACACTGTCACACATGCTGAAGACAGGAGACACGGTCACTCACGCTGAAGACAGGAGACACTGTCACTCACGCTGAAGACAGGAGACACGGTCACTCACGCTGAAGACAGGTGACACTGTCACTCATGCTGAAGACAGGAGACACTGTCACTCATGCCGAAGACAGGAGACACTGTCACACACTGTCACTCATGCTGAAGACAGCAGACACTGTCACACATGCTGAAGACAGGAGACACGGTTACTCACGCTGAAGACAGGAGACACTGTCACTCACGCTGAAGACAGGCGACACGGTCACTCACTCTGTAGACAGGCGACACGGTCACTCATGCTGAAGACAGGAGACAATGTCACTCACGCTGAAGACAGGAGACACTGTCACTCATGCTGAACACAGGAGACACTGTCACTCATGCTGAAGACAGGAGACTATGTTGAGTCATACAACTCCATGGCAGAATTGTCCTCTGCACAGATCTTCTGTCTCTGAATTTGGTTATGGTAATCAAACCCTTAATATGGGGACTCAAACTAACTGTTGTCTCCTAAGTTGTGGTTTGAAACCCAGAAAAGATTTACTAGCATAGCATTAACTCTCCTTCCATGCCTTATTGAGTTAGTATTCAACAGCTCCTCTGCATCACTTACTCTCACACTGTCTTAGAGGGAATACCTTGCTTTACTATGCTCACAGCTTCCCGCACCACATTAGATAATGGCATGTCCTTCTTGGGCAATAAATCCTCTCAGTCATAGTGAAAGACAGACCTTTCAGTGTGCTTCCATTGGACTGCATGAGGGACTATTTTACATCTGAAACGTACACTCAATCATCTCGATGTTGGATGCATTCAAGTTGTTGTCACCACTGCGCATCCTATACAAAAAGCACTTGATTAGTTCCTAATTTTCACCAGCACTGGCAAAGCAAATTTGGCAGGCTTTCATGGGATAAACAGCAATTTGTGCGTGCAACGCCTTTCATTTTTGAATGACTCTGTTCATAGGTGTTGGCACATTAAAGCCAGAGCAATTGGCATTGCCAGCAGTAGCGGCTCCTCGAAGGAGTGCTGTGGGGCGGTGGGGAGGGGTGGGGGAAGGGGCAGGGTGGGGTGGGGTAGTAAACTCCGGCATTCGGCCGAACGAAGGTAATAAAGAAATAAATGGAACAAATTACATTGCGCATGCTGCAACGCAAAATGTGGATGCAGCGCGCGCAATGTAATTTGTTTTATTTATTTACTCACCTCCGTTCGGCTGAATGCCGTAGTTTACTACCCCCCACCCTGGCCGTGCCCCGCAACGCCCCACTGCCCCGCAGCACTCCCTCGAGGAGCCGGTACGGATTGCCAGTGCTTGTTTTTAAGTACGCCTTCTGGTGCTGTATCTGTCTCCTACTTCTCCTTCTCCTACCTAGCAGCATCAGCAAAGAAAGTGGCAACTTCGTGAGGTATCGGTTTGACCATCAAGGTGTCCGACGAGTGGTGGAGGGTAAGCGCTCTTGGATAAAAAGCTGAGATTGGCTGATGGGGTGTTGTGATTGACTCTGTGTGGTTCTGTCTCTCAGATTGTCTCCAGCAGGAGTATCTCTCCGATCTGAATAGGGATTGTACCTGACTCACAAAGTGTCCTGGAGGCAGTCACTATGCAAACCTAGTATACATTGAACTGTTTCTGAGGGTGTTTTGGGGAACTCCCGGGTTTGTGCTGAGATCTCGCCAAATCATTCTGTCGTCCTTCAACCTCTACTGAGTCTCGCGGCCTCTCATGGGTAGCAGTCTTACCTTGTGGTGTGATCTCACTCTATAGAGATTGCAGGAACATCATCGGGACAAGCATTGTCTCACTCTTTTGCTTGATTGTCTTTTCTTTAGTACACCCATGTAACCCATGCGCTTGTTTGCTGCATTCTTCATTCCTTTATATAAGTTTAGAGATAGGTGTTGCTTTTGACTGTGAATAGTTGAGTTTCGGTGGTGTTGTTGGAACTTTAATCCTTTAGCATTTAATCACTCCTTTTCTGTCTTTTCAGTGGCTTCCAGAGTGCCACTTTTAACTTCCGGTGATGTCACAGGAAGTCAACGGTCAGGACTCTGCTTAAATTAGAAGTTGGCTCCTCTGATTTGAAATACTTGGTTCACAACAGGAGAAAGCTTGTCCCTGGCCTTATGTTTCTTACTCTTCTTTGTCTCTAGCCAGGCGATATCAAAGCAGTGTGTGTTTCATTAATGATTTGCTGTTGGCAATTGTGAAGGTCAAAGGGTGGTGTTAGGTTAAAGTCAGATGACTGGTTGAATGAGGTTAGGAGGAGCAAAGAGAATTGGCAAAGAAGTGTGGTCGGATGAGCCAGAGCTACCACAGACGCTTTGGGGGCAGATATTGCATAGAACGTCAAGAGCCCTGCAAAATTAGGAACACTAGGCCTACCTGTAAGACGTGTTAATGTTAGTGAGGAGATGCTTGTGGGCAAAGCGATCTGTAAGGGCGGATGACTGGCAAAGGAGTCAAGATCTTCACAGAGTCTATGACTAAACGTCATTAAACAGATATTTGACAAATTGCACACATGGTCGTCAATTCACCGAAATGCCACGGGTAGTGAAAGTGACATTACGAGCCCTTTGACCTTCACTTTCACTCACACACACATACTTACACATACACACAAATTCACACTTATACACTCTCTAACACATAAGCACACTTTTACATGCAAGCACGCAAACAACATACATTTAAAAGCATTTTTTACTTACCATAGCTGCCATGGAAGGGCATATTCGAGCATATTGTACTCGATTTTCTTTACACTTTTAGTTAAAAATATATTTCATTTATTCACGATTAGTGCAATAAAAAATTTACAGAAAATAAAGAGAGTAGAGCGCTGGCTGCCCCTGTGTTCCTAGCACTGGATTTGCTACCTCTGAGGCCAGGGGTCGCAAAAAGGCAGTGCAAGGGGTAGCAAAGGGTAATGTGTGCCATTTACTGACCCTATGAACAACAGTGCTAAATAACATGTTACAATACAGAAGGTCAATGAAAATAGAATAAAAAATTGCTAATTGCATGTATTATTCATATGGCCAGCTTGCATTGATTTCTGTACTACAGGAGAATTTAGAGATAAAAAGTAAATAAGATAATTAAGAGACGTTGAGACCAATAGACAAAGAATACGTTTAATCTTTCAGTTGTGTTCCAGAATAGTTGATTGTCCCTGATCAATAGTAAATATTTCATGTTTCAAATGGATATTCTTCCATTAGGCGCTCCAACTAGCTAGAAAGATGGAGAGGTGGTTGAGCTTTCTACATTGCATAAGTCCTCTATGCAATCTGCGTGGTTGCAGAAGCTCAGGTACTATACCATATTGTGTTTGTCCAAACAATGGTGTCCACTCCTATGGCATAGAGTTTCTTGGATGCCAGCGTCCATGCCTGAAAAACACTTTAGAAAGTGACTTTGCTAATAGCAAACAAGTGCCCTGTGCCATTTTAGCATAAGTTCGTTCTTCAAGGAGCACATGAGGCTGTTCTTATTTCATTTAGTACCCCTTTTTTTGGAATACAAAGAAATTACCTTTATAGAAGCGACAATTCAAATTGTAATATTTTTCACGTTATCACTCTGATCCATGCTATAAGTGCTCTACTACTGCAGTGGTATGGCTCTGTTTGCTTTACTTCTGGGCCTTATTGGAAACTTTTTGTCTGTGCATCTCAGTTGACAAGTCATATATTTTATTAATGTCATTTATTCGAAATTCCAAGTTTTCAAATGTTTATTGTAAATCAAATCTGCTCACCAATTAAACTGAGATGGAGTGTCCTGGTACAAAAGGCAAGGAAGCCCACCTTTTCGTGGCAAAGAGGGTTGTCTTCATAAACCTTGAGAGTAATTCAACATGTACCCTTACATCAAGTGAACATCCCCAGTCTCGTGATAATCCGCTTGGGAGCTGCACCTTTTCCGTCCAACACACAGAAATCTGATCTATATTTCCACGGGCTCTGAAAATGATAAATGGCCATGTGACATTTACATCTCTGCTGAAGCAGAGTCATTCCTGCCTCAAAGACTCTCTTCTTGTAGCCTACACTCGTTGTGCCTCCCTTGATTTTCAAGATGCCACATAAATATTATTGCAGTTGGCTTCATAAAATGGTGCCACATGATACTGGCGCATGACATTTGGTTCCGTGTTCATCCTGGCCGAAGTATCATTTTTCACTTTTCAGAAAGAGAGGCTAATTTGGCTAATTCGAAGGGAAAAGAGTGAACTCTTCATTTCCTAGAACATTTGTCTATCTGTTTTTCTGCTGTCGGTTTATGAATCTGTTGGCGTATGCCGATTTATGCCATCCATCCATCCGTCCATCCGTCCACCCATCCGTCCGTCCATCATCCATCCATCCCTTATCTATCTCTGTCTTCCTGTCATGTTTGGGTAAAACCTTTAAATATTTATTGTTCTTTGGAAGCACTTGGTTTAAATGATCTGATTTGTAATACTCTACCCAACCATGTCAGTTAAATTATTTATCTATTTAATAACTATATTATTGTATAGTCAATTATTTAGCACATATAATTAATTATTGTATCGCTATGCCGTTGATTACTATATATATATATTTTCCTATTGTTTGTACATAACTCTATCTGGTATTTCTGGATTTTGAAAGAAGCAATCTTGGCCAGACACATCAATCCCTGTTCATCTCTCAACTGAAGTGTGACGTGTCAGCGCTCAGTCGCCGGCTCGCATATGTCACATTGACTGATGACTGAGATTGGCAGTCTCCACGAGCCTAGTATATTTAGAAATACGTGTCAATTGGTGTAAGTCAGTGCTTGAAGGTGACTTAGTTTTGCTTTTTTCACTCTTGCAAATGAAGGTCCTAGGGCAGGCAGAAACCACCACCGAAACTCCAACCATGGCCGCCCCTGACGTCTCCCAAGAGGTTAGTGAACATGCACCCGACTTTTTTTGTGTTACGCGTCTTTTGAGATCACACTGTGGAATATTGATAATTGATATTAATGCAATATGGACCACGCCCAGAGCATAAACATGAACGCATGGTATTCATAAGGGGAGTAGGGTGACATGGAGGTAAGGAGATGTGCACAAATTTCAGCTTACACACCTCTCTTAAGGAGTGAAATCCGTCCTGGCCAGCAGCACAACCCACATATGTTTCCATATGTTTTTGGGAGACATCCTCTCTTTCCTTTGGAATATTGCTTAGTGGGACAGGATTCTAATGTGCCCCTCGTGTTGGGGTCATTTATGCCCCTGTAGAAACTAGCATGCCCTATTCAAAGTCTCCCTAGAAGCCACACCAATTAGAACACCAGCTGTAACGGGCTTTTAAAATGAGTGCATTTGTGGGTATCAAGAGTGTGGCACACACTATATAGCCCAATGTAGATTACTTTACATATTGTTCTCATACATGGACACATTCCTTGGTTGCCTAGACTCTTCTCCATACTGACAAGATCTACCTGTCTGCTAAATATACACTACACACATATAGTTATCGTGAAATCAGGTGATATGGTGGCTTATTATCCCATTGATAATCAGGGGTGGCCCCTCCGTTGGAGCAGTGGAGCATCGCCCCCATTTAAAACCCCCGAAACCCTAGAGGTGAAAAATAAAATGGTCATTTATTATCATTTCATTTTCCTTCCCCCGTCCGGAACAGAGCATCAGGACGGGGTGTGGCTGCTGCTGAGTGACAACTGCAGGGAGGGGGGGGGGGGGTGAGTTGTCTATTCACTGTTTCAAAGTGCGCATGTCTTTTTGGCCAGCTGTCTTGCGATGGTCAGCCTTGCATTAGCACTTTAAACATCTGCAACAGCTGTCTTGAGACAGCTGGATTAGAGCATGTGCAGGCCTACAGAGTGCCATGGAGCACCAGTGAGACTGCTCCTTCCAATCAGGCTACTGCTCTGATGCAGCATGAGAGCAGTGCCAGGATTGGTCAAGGGAGTTGCTGCATCCAGTTCGAGTGGAAAGAAGAGGACCGGAGCAGAGGAAGTCACTTTCTGTATTTTTAAATTTTTATTATTTATTTTGTGCATGCCTGCCCCCCTGTCGAGGCCAGCCACCACAGTTGATAATCCACAAAGTGATTTCTAGTAACTCTTGTGCCGTACATAGCTGATTGCATCACTGCTGTAGTGTCTAGACAGAGCACTGGTGATTATCAGTGACATGTTCCGACTATTTGTATCTGTATAAAACCTTAGATTTCATTTTACATCCCTTTCTTTCACAAAATAGTTCCTAAGATAAGTCTTAAAATGTGTGTTGTGGTGCACTTTAGCAAAGCAGCAACAATATTTCTCAACTTTCTACCAATGATACATCCTTATTCTCTGGTCTTCCATTGCATTGTAGGCCTTGTAGTTGTATATTTAGAACCAAATAGACAATGGAAGGAGTCCAAGGAGAATGGTTCGGAATTTAGCCAGCTTTGATATATTTCCATACTAAGGGGATTATTTTCAAACGTGTCACGCAGTGCAGTGCAGTGCAGTGCAGTAAGTCAGCTTGCTGTGCTGCACTGTGTGACAGAAAAAGCGCATGAATGTGCTGTATTTAAGTCAATACCGCACATTCCTGCCTTTTCCCCTGCACTGGCGCCCTTTCGGCAGGTGCAAGGGTGCCTCTGGTGCATGTAGGATTGTTTTTGTGCAGGAAGGGGCACAGTGGTATACCTAGAGCTTTGAATGCCCAGGGCGATCTATTCATTTGCCTCCCTGTGTCGTAGGAGGGGGTAGGAGTGCTGGCGGAAGACACCAACGAGCGGGGGGCTGGTGGGGGACGTGGCAGGGATCTGAGAATGGGAGGGCGGGAGAACAAATTTAAAAAAACTTACCTTGCACTCATGCCCGCCCCCCAAATAGTGACGCGGGGCGGACCACACCCCACCCCACCACACCCCAGCTACGCCACTGAAGGGGCACAATCATGAGAGGCATATTCCTCTTTTAATGTGTGCTGCACAATGCATGCGGTAGTAAATATAGATATTTCTCCTTGTTATGCCTACCCTGGGAAGGCGTATCTTTTAGGAGCATTCCCAGGATTACCAGTTCTGGTAAATCTGGGAATGCATCAAGAAACCATAGGAACACCCACACACAGCCCATAGAATGCCTTCCTAGGGCACAGTAAGGCAATGCAGGGATTTGCGCTGCCTTGCTTTACTCCAGATGTACGGAGCCACTCAGGGCAATGCAAAGTGGCCTTGTGTGGCTTTATATATCTCATTTAGGACTTGCGTCGCTATTGCATCACATTGCATGGTGCAAGAGCGATGCAACTCCACTCGTAAATACTCCCCTTCATTTATTCCTCAAGGTTTTCTGGCCTTGGCACACACTCTTTTCCCACAACTGACTGTGAGAATAATAACACACCAAGCTAAAAGAATATTATGAAAGTAATTACATATTCTGCAGATTTTGCAAAAGACTCTCGCTGAGGTCTCTGCCCCAGGAGGCCAGGTCACTGCCTCAAACATTCTGCAGCATACATAGAAGGAGCAAATCGCCTTTAAAGATTGTTTATGTGCAGGCAGGTGGCTAACACAAGAGCATGGCATTAATTAGGGTACCCTGTTCCTATTGGTGGATGAGGTGGTTCCAAGGGTGCTTGGATGGACACAAAATAGATTAATGGAATTCTTGATTTAATCTAATTCACTGATAATTATTCAGGGCCACATTCCTGTCCATCTGTTTGTAGCTCATTCACCACCACACACAAACTGACCAACCCAATTACACCAGTATGGCCCAGTCCCAAAAAGAGACTAAATAGCCTGAATAGATAAACCATGCCCACTCTGTAGTGAGAAATAAGGAACCAAGTTATGACAGGAGAAGAGGGATTGGCACATGTGCCAGAAGTATAGCATACAACTGCAGTCCATGCTCCTTTCAGCCACCATTTCTTGAATCTCTACATTGACTTATGAGTCTCAGAGTTTGTTATGCAGCTAGTTTTTGAAGCAATACGCCAAAAGTTAGTTTGTGGCATCAGCCAACACCACTGACCTTTTCCTGGTGTACTCCAATATATTGATATGTGTAAGTAATATTGTACCATTTAAGGAAAAAACAAACCTCTGATGGGAATCCAGGGGTGTCTACCTCTCTCTAGGTCATTACTGGCACTGTGACAGTTCTGGACTTTTGGTTGATTGCCTAATACATTCTTTGAGTTTAATTCTTGGATTGCTTCCATTGAATTAGGTAGAAAAACACACATTACATTATTGATTTGTACATGAAAAACAGTGTCTGTGGTGACCTGGAGTGAGGTGGTTACCAAAAAAACAAGCACATGTATTCACCTTGCACTCTATTGTGGTTTGGAAAAATTACATGCACATAAACACAGGCACAGTTCACAGCTTACTCCAAACAACTTCCCACGTAATAAATGCAAGGAACACCTACAGTACTTGCATTGACATCTACATGAATCAAGCAGTACCTTTGGTGTGTTTGGAGTTTCCATGACAACTTGAGTTTTCATCGTTGACTTTAGTGAACTCCTTAAATGTGTCTTTTGTGGGGCTATCTGACGACATTGTGTGGCCTTTCATTGTGCATACTTTTCTGAGAAGCTTATCCTAAATGTCAAAATATGTATGAGTAGTGACCCCAACCATTACAATAGTTATGACTTGTAAAATCACCAGTACAGCTCTATACTTGCCCAACTTGAAGAGTTGGCCATAAAAAGATGATGACCATTCCCTTTCCAGCAATGCCAGCACTTCATCCCTGTGACTCCTAACACAATGTTGTGTTTCTGAAAGAGGACGGTGAAAGGAACTGACCTATATATGTGATACAACTTACTAAAAATATCCTTACTACGTTTAATCTTAAAATTGAGACTTTGATCCTTGCAAACAAGTGAGCTAGTTATACCTGGCATGTCAATGACTCCCTGTACCACAGAGAGAAGGTTCCATGCTCATGCTAAGATCCAGTTAGCAACATGAGTGAAAGTGCAGCAGTGACCATGAAATGCTGGGAAACCTACTGACATTTAATCGCAGTTGTGCCCTTTTTAATGACTTAGTATGCATCCACATTTCCAATTAACTCCAGGACTTCTGAAATGGCTATTTCAGGTACAATCGCAGGTGGAATACATTTCTTCTCTTTGATTTGAGACTGTATCTTTGTTTTCTAGTTGGTAGTGCATCTTTCTTCAATGTCTTCTGCTAGCAGGTCCAGGTCGTGTGATTTTGGGTCTTTCTTCTTCCAATTGAAGATGTGCACATCACCCTGTGTGGTTATCTTCTCCAGCTTTCAGCATGTTTTTTGGTTTATTTTGTAGAGATTTGAAGCTTTAAACTGACATGATATGTTATTGTTGCAGAGGAGTACAAGGAACTTTGCAGTTAATTTCTCTATGTCAGCAGTAGTGGATATCATTCGAGGTCTACTGAACAGCCATTGCTGGGTGGGTTATTTTCCTTGTTTACAGAATAACAGTTGGATGCTTTCTGCTAGGTCAGTATCTTTCAGTATGCAATCTTGGTGTATGGCCGGCAACAAACTGTCCTCCTGAGGAGGAGAATCAATTTTACAAGGCCATTGAGTAGTCATATCCAAGGGTTTGTATGAGAATGCTCAAATTGGCAAGTAAGAGCGGTGGGTGGGGTGGGGAGGAAATTCAACATACAACGAGGGAAATTTAGTTTAAAAAAAGAAAGCCATTTAAAAAAAAATGTATTTAAGTTTCCCTCGTCGTCGAATGTCGAATCCCCCTCCTACCCTGCCCCCTGCTCTTACCTGCATGGGCCACGCCTGGTCACACAACATCTATGCCTAAAGATTCCTGTCACACTTTGCCACCTCTGGATAGCTGCTCTCATAATACAGTGCACCCATCACTGCCTTAGCTTACCATCAAGGACCTGAATTAGCGCATCAAGGGCATGATTAATGCAAGGTCCATCAAGGACATGAAATGTTTTGCCATCTGGCTCCCAGCCCACCCAGGTCCAACTAAATAACACTCATACTCGATTTCTTCAACCTAGTCACCAACTCCGAAGTTCGTACATCCCACAACGGGCAAATAGAATCTGTTACATTAGTTAGTAAGTCAGGTATTGCTTTGTTTAAAAGTAACATTTAATCTCGTGTGCTGCAATGTTTTTAAAAAAGTATTGAGTGTGATAGAATAACACAAAAGTAGCATCAATACACAGCAGTGGATACATTGGTTCCTCTGCATCCATCAGAGGAAAGGGAACCCACTAGTGCAAGATTGTACCTGTATTGGAATGTCTGCTTTGCAAGAGTGCCTGACCTTTGTGCCTCTGTGCGCTATAACCAGCTGCTGTTCTCACTACCTTCAGTGTTATAATGTGACTCGGCTCCTTCTCCCCTAAATGGAATATAGGATAGGACATTTTGTCTATTTACAAGTATAAACAACGATTGTACATGAAATGATTTTGCAGATTTTGATTTAGGCCATGTCAGTGTGCGGTTGCGCCACTGGGATGCGATAAAGAAGATTTTGGTTCTAGCCAGTGCTTGAAATGGAAAAATACAAGTGCAGGTACCCCTGTACCACTGTACCAGAGTACCTGCTTAGTTCCGAGAAGTGCCGGCACTCTCTAATTAAAAGTATTACACCACTCTTCAGAAGTTCAGGTATTCAACCTCTCAAAAGTGCCGGTACTCCGTACCGGAGAGTACCGGCCCATTAAAAGCATTGGTTCTAGCAGTGTGTCCAGTTCGGGTGATAGAGATGGAAATCTGTCCCTCCAGTAAGTTACCGGGAAAAAAAACTGCATGTCTCAACGCAACCTCCAAAAGTGAGCACGTAGACCTCTAGGTTTTGAGGAACAGTCTGTTCTGGACCGGATTACAGGGTAAGCTGCCATTACCGGATCGAGTGTTGCTGGATATATGTTGTCATGGTAGTTCATATTGGTATTAGCTGTAGTGTTTTTCCTGCTGCATTATGCATGGCTCCTCCAAGCAATTATCTTACTCTAGTAGCAGTTTGTACCACTTATGTTTTTATTTTGAGCGTTGTGCCGCGCATCATACTGCCGTGTGAATGTTTCAACGCGCTCGCTGTAAGAGACTTGCCAGTGCTTCTTGTTGGTTCGCCCTGCATTCATGCCAGTGGTGTGGTGGCACCATCAGGGTTCAAGTCGGTTGTTCAGCCGTGTTCGCAATGGGGTCGGTGACTTTTGTAAGCCGAGGTGACAGAGCATAACATAAACCCTTGCAGCACAGGAGGGCCTGAACCCTTCAATTACCCCTCAGCCTTTTAAGGGCCCATATTCAGCCCAAGGCCAATAAGATATTCTTCACATTCTGTGGGGGTGCCATCATTTTGAGTTACGTCATTGCTAAGTGGGGTGTTATCGAGGGCATGTCCCTTCATATGAAAGGTGAGAGTACAACGGAACTACATTATTTAGCTGGCAGTTTTGCTTTCCTTTCCGCATTACCCTTCGTGCATGTACCCACTAACTAACTTTACGTAAGCAAATCTTCCAGACAGCACCAGGGACAATGCCCTGGAAAACAGTTGCTTAATGTCAGTTGGGGGTAGTTGGGGGTTGCTGGTGGGGCCCACTGGCACTCATTTTTGAAGACCGGCACATATTTCTCCTCATCAGACAGTGACCACAAGCAAAAGAGGGTAAAACACACAAACGAGAAAGTAGGATGAAAAAAAGAAAGAGGGGGAAAAAATCTGCAAAGGGGGAAGGCGGGAAGCTGCACAAGTGAGTTAAAAGGGCATGGAGTGACTGATAGTGGATGGAAAAGACGTGAGGTCAATTAAGGCTACACAGACTTTCAATTTGGTGCTTCACATTTAAAAGCACCAGCTATGGGTTTCTGAGCAGATCTTTGGGCACTGACACTCATTCTATTATAAATTAGGCACTCTGGCCACCAGTGAGCTGCAAACAGGCCCTTGTGTTAGCCAGCTATGGGAAGCACCGCACTAGCACGGGTTTCCCCTTCCGGCTTAAGGCAGGCCCTTGAGAGAAAGCCGTCGCCCTAAGTTGACCAGGGCGTCCCAGTCATACATGCCTGTGTTATCCTGTGCTTTGTACCTATAAATAGTTCCCTTGGCAGCAGGTTCCCGCCTCCTTAAGGAACAGCAATCGTCGAAGCTGAGCTTGTAAAAGCTGCAGGGCACGGCTTTAAAGCTCCGCTTACAATGCAGTTTATCGTTAGAGTTTTTTGAAAGGATGGATTGTGTTCGTATCAATAGGCTCTGCTGAAATTATACAGCCCCACCCCCTCTGCAGCGTAAATCAGGGTCTATTTTTAGCACTGCCATGCATAATGAAAGAGAGGAGGCTGGCACGCTCGCGCTAGAAAGGGGAAAATGCGGCTCGGCTACAAAGAGCGCTGCAGCTGGACGCGGTGACGCAGTTGTTGTGTGATGGTCGCGCGAGACCACGCCCCTTCCCCTGCCTCGCGCGAGCATAACAAGTATTTATACTTGACAAGCTCCTTCTTCCGGGTGTCTTTAGCTATTAGGTCCCGGGTGCCGGCGTGGTGATGTCACCAATATGTCTTTTCTCAGCGCCACAACAGAACATTTGCTCTTTTAGGACATTGTTTTCTCTTTAGAGCTTGGAATTTGGCAGGAGGAGCAAACATGAGTGAAGAAGAACCTGCAAGAAAGAGTGAGCTAAACAGGCAAGGCGTGTAGGGTGGAGTAGGAAAGGTGGAATATAGGTTTGGGATTAGGCAACCACAGCATTCGTTGGTGGCAGCTCTTTGGCAAAACATTTGGCCCCTACATGTCATTTAAAAAAAAAAAAAAAAACTACTACAGGAGCCAGGACTTTATTGAGTACCGACTATGGTCACCAGAGCGCACTTTCATCGTTGTAATACAAATCATGTTTTGACACGAAATCAACACATGAAACAAGGCATTCAAATTCGCTTCCATATGTAGAGATGATTTTTGCTCAGCAAAGTGCTGCCGATATAGTGATGTCATATATATATATATTTAATTATTTTCTTATATGTAAGAATAGTGCCTGGGAAATCTGCCATCGATCTATTAAGAATCTCCAAAGTATTTTTTTTTTAAAAACCAGGTGTATATATTATTATCTTAAAATTCACAGGCGCTACAACCTGCTGCACTATGACTACTTCAAAAAGTGCATTTATTATGCTGGAATGGTCTCTTTATAATGGTGTGCATACTATATATCTATGTCAGAATATTGCGGGTACTAAATACAGAGGCCAAAATATTAAAGGTAGGTACGTCTAGATTTTCTGTATCTCACTCCACATATATATACCTACGAAAGACATTTCTCTTCGAAGGTATGTGGAAGAGAAGTCAGGAATAGCAAATCTATACTCCTCCGTATGAACTTACCTTTTGATAGTCTGTTCTCGATATTCTTGCCTATCAATATTCTTCCTGTCAAGTAGTACAATCTTCCTAATTTGAGACCTTCACAATTAAAGCAGAAAATTGCATGAAAAGAATTTGAACCATGATAAGAAAACAGATTTAGGTTTCAAAAGTATGTGCAGTTTACTTATTCTTAATGTGAACAGTGCAAAATGATAAGAAATGGCGTAAAAAGCCAATTGTGAAATTATTTACCTCAGTGAAAGCATTCCTTCGACTCTTGGAGATTCAATGGCTGCTGGGCGTGGTTTTTGGTAAATCTGTTGGTTGTCCTTGTGCCCTAATTAGAGTGTATACCTCTGAATAGGGCAGACAGGACACTCTTGAAATTATAACAAATGCCCTGCACCAGCCAAACTCTATAAATAACCCTGTATTTACTTTCTTGGTCCACTTAACTTTACAAAGGGAGCAGTCAGGGCTTTCTCAAGGAGGGGATGGAGGGTTTGGAGGTGAGATACTATGTAATACTTAAAAACTCACTGTCCAGAGCTATAGCCCTGAAAAAGAACCTGTCTTTTATTTATATGGCAGATATCATGTCGGAGATCAGAGCAATAAAAATTAGTAAAAAACAAAAAACACAGAATATTCCATCTCCTTCAGGGGCCAAGTTGCAAGCACAAATATATATATAGTGCTTGTGTGGTAAGCCGCTACAAGTTAAAAAAAAAATGGAGCCCTACAGCCAATAATATTGTAAGATGATGGATGACTCCCCTAGGCATTCTATCCCCAAGGCTCTATCTGTCTTCTCCAGCTCCTACGACCAACATCTCCTCTCCTAGTCCTTGACAGAGGAGAGCTCACATATCTGAACCTCAGAAACCCGCATCGGAGTACTGTGACTTGACCTCATCTTCCTGTGCCAGGACAGCAATCTCCTGCCTGAAGCAAAGTATTTGCTTCATCCCAGGGAGTATGTGTAGAAGGACTTGCCGATGCCTGATTGATCCAATTGGGTGCATCAGTAAACGGTGCTTTGACAGGGGGCATCCATAGCCCCGTCATCCTCTGAGCCTTGCACCTCATAGGTCTCCTTTGCTTCTAGATGTTCAACTGAGGAACGACTCTGATGAATATAGGGGGCCATGGAATCACTGGGGATAGAGCATCGCCTTCTGAAGCAGCTGAAGTCCCACTACATCTGCCGAGCCCCCAATGGGGATGGACGCCTGACTGCCTAAGCTAGTTAAGGAGACTCAGACGGATGGTGGGTCACAGAAAAGGAGACATAATAGATTCAGAGCCTTACGTGGGATGAAAAAACTGGGGGGTCTCTCAAAGGGGTGTGGCAAATGTAATTAAGGGTGAGGCTTAAAAACACGTAAGCTAAAAATCAGTGCTTAGCAGAGTGTGCTGGCCGACTTGTATTTTGCTGTTTCTGTCATTGCACCCAGATATATGATACAACAAGTAACGTCATACCTACAACAAGCTGGGACTATTGGCTTTGTCAATGGTTGTTAGTTGCATAAGAAAAATAAGCAGCAACTATGGCTGTTATATTATATTGAAAAAGCTTCCACTTAAAGCCCTGGTGACACCAGGACAATGTTGCTGCTCCTGAGTTTCAAAAAGAGAAGGGAAATCCACAGAGAAAATAATTTTCTTGAAAGGATTTCCCTTCCCCTACAACGCTCACCTGGCATGACGTCATGCCGTAACTTCTCCACTAGTGAGAAGTGAGCAGCGCACATCTATGTGCTCACCTGGCATGACGTCATGCAGTCATTTCTCCACAACTGAGAAGTGAGCAGGGTGAGCAGCGGAAATTGATGTGCCTGCTGTCACTGCAGTCAGAAAAAAAGGACCGCCTGTGCCAGGGCACAAAACAGAGCCCGATAGAGACCCGTTTCGAGGCCCCCTTTAAAAAACTGCCGGTGCCCAGCACTGGTGAGACCTAGCCCACTTAAAGCCCTCAATAGACTACAGAGAGCTGGGGATTCCTCAAGGGGGCAGTCATGCTGGAAAATCACACAACCCATACAGTAGATAGTATACAAATAAATAGCTCTTGTTCACAAACCCCCATACCCAAAATCTGGCAGCCATGCAGTGGCGTCACTAGGGGGGTGCGGGGGGTGCGGACCGCACCGGGTGACATCATCAAAAGGGGTGACACCATGGTCTGTGCCAACAATAATCTTGGCCGGCGGCCGGGTAAGGTTCGACAGAGTGACAGTAATATTATTAAGCATTTTGGTGTCACGGAGTCCGTGACACCAAAATGCAAAGTAATATTTCTGTCAGTCGACCCTTACCCGGCCCCCAGCCAAGATTATTGTCCCAATTAGGCTATGACTTCGGCATCGTCAATGACGTTCGAAACGTCACTCACGTCGTGACGTGGCTCCCGGACTTGACGTTTTAAAAATGTATCTGCTTCTTGTTCTTTACAGATATGGCCGCCACCCGCTAAAAATACTATTGAAATTGCCGAGCCTGGGGTCCGAGTCTCACTCTCTAGCATACTCTGTGCCTGAGCTTCACCCCGCTGTGCAGCAGCCCGGGGCTGCCAGCACTGCACAGACTTGTCACACTGACCAGACTGCCAACCGAGTGCGGGGGTCAGTTGCTCGGGTCCTGAGGAGCCTGGCTGCTATCTTTAATGAACCCTGGTAGCTGAATAGAAAACCAAGCCTGACATTGTAAGTACACTTTATTAGTAAAATGTGTGCAGGCTGCAAGAAACGGAGATGTGATTAGGGGAACTGGAGCTGATTTTTTTACTGGAGTCCCTTGTTAAGTTATTCGGAATCAAATTTCGACACGATTTACTAGTTTTATGGTATGAAAAACTTCGATCCTGTATATTTTATGGACCGTGCTTCATAGGAAAAAATGCATATTACGGTCATTGTTTTTTCTTTTCACAAACTGAAGAACATGCATAACAATATCTACTACGTTACATTTCATTTTAAAGAATGCAGTCTTTGCCCTAGCCAAAGTAATGTTACTATTATTTTAACTCATTCTGCTCAAATACGTTTATGTGCACTGCGTTTTGCCATATGGAGAGGCATCGACTTTGACACCATGTCGAATCATTTTATATATTACCAGTCACAGGTTTTTTTAAATATGCCAATATGGGAATAGCGACTCGAAACATGTATTATACAGATATTACCGTCCTGCATAACCCAGATAGAGATCTCCTATGAAAAGATGATCATACAGACAAATAACATTATTATACCTTGACATCAAAATTTATGTGAAAATCCTGGCTGATAGACTTACATTGTTCCTTACGTAAATAATACACACTGACCAATCAAGCTACATCGGGGACAAACATTTGGTAATATTAGGAGGGCATTTTGAGTTGAGAGACACAGTCCCGGTGCCTGCTGCAAAGTGTTGAACAAGTAAGTAGCAGCCACCCTGAGTGTGTGCCAGACGCATTAATGGCAGAGTGGCGGGATCAGTCAGCTGCCTTTCAGAGTGGGTGCTCACTAATGAGACCGGCATTTATGATGTAACTCACTGTTCATGGATGATGTTGTTGGGTCGGCTCTGAGGTTACAAGGGCACTAGATTACTACCTCCATTTCTGGTGTTTTGGAGCAGTTTTAAGATCTTGGAGTTTCTTGTTGCTCAAATGGGTGTCATTTCTGATATTTATATGTTTCACTCGTCTTCATTGCTTGATTTTGCTCGCGAGAAAGTGTCACTCATAATTGCACTGAAATTATGAAAATGTCACACAAAGAGATCCAAAACCTTGGTAGCTCTGCAAGTGTTAACAGCGCGGGCTGCTAATGCTCTCCAGAAGCCTGGCCTCCTGGCTCATCGTGCCAGGCAACGAGGGCTCCTGTTTCTGTTATATATATATATATGTTATATTGTTCTGGGAGGCGGAATGCGGAAGCAGAGGCAGTGCTGCCCATGCCTGTCTCCAACGCGCTGCCCATGCCTGTCTCCACAGTGATGATGGATGGCTTTCTCCTGCCTCTCCTAGTCCTAACGCTCCAGGGGGAGACATTCAGAGGGCCCCTGCCCCAGCCCTTCCTGCAGTAGCCGGTCCTCGAGCCCCAACAGTTTATTTATGCGTTTCTGTACAGCGCAGACTTTACCAGAAGGCATCAGAGCGCTTCACAATAGGAACTGTAATGATACACGAGGAGAAAATAACACGTGAACAAATTACATAAGCAGACGTTAAGTTACATGTGGCAAAAGTGACAATTGTGAGCAAACAAAATACATGAGGTAGCAAACGGTGCATTACAGGAGGAAAAAGTGACATGTGTGCAGGTTACAAGAGAAAACAAAGAACAATTAGAGGTATAATACTGCATAATATGGCATACACTCAAGCACAAGAATAAACGCTACATAGGCAATGGTGGCACTTGTGCAAGTATCAAAAGCAAACAAAATGTGAGAGGTATTAAACAGTGTGTTACAAGAGAAAAGTGGCGTGCTAAACACTCCAAGGCCTCAGAAATCTTACCCGACCCAACACCAAGAAAGGGGAGGATGGATTTCGCCCCTGAGATTCATGCGATGCGGGCAAGAGGAATCATTTCAGGAAAACCAAAGGAAAAAGAAGTCCCTGCAGGCTGAACTCTGGCTAACCGACCAGGGGAAGTGAATCAGGGTTTTGCAGCGCCAGCTGCACGCTTGTCTTCCTCTGCAGCTGGTAAGTGGCACCCCCATTCTTCCCTTCGCTGTGTTTGAAAGTATGCCCTTTGGCGATTACAACTTGTGCTCCTTGTGTCTGAGCGTGCGATATACCCAGTAAACTGCTTTGGTCTGTAGTTGCGCTAGTGTGTGCAAGTGTAACGTACTGCCCACTGACTATGAGTTGCACGTGGGTGTCATGTTTCCATAAGTTACTGTGGGCATCTTTCTGAGTCCGTGCAGACGTAACATGCTATGCCCGGAAACAGTGTAGCCCTGACCGGGCATGTAGGGTTCTTGTGCTGCCAGTAAACCTGTGTCTGATTGGGCAAGGGTAGACCGGTGCCATGCGTAGTGTGTGTGTCCTGTACTGTCCAGGACATGTGTGTAGCTGCACATGACATGCGGGTGCCATGTCCATTTTAGTCCCTGTGTAAAGCCGTGTAAGGGTATCTGGGGGCATCATGGATTCATGATGTAAGTCGTGAGGGGGTGACACCATGAGTTACCCGCACTGGGTGACACCAACGCTAGTGACGCCACTGCAGCCATGTTGGGAGCTCTCTGCTACTCGCTTCTTCTCTGTGAATTAGCAATAATAGCCTGACACTGTGATAATTATGTTAGCATCCGCTTTAGTTTTAGGATGCTGCCCCCTTATGGAAATTTCACTCAATGGCACCACATTTAACATTAGGATTGGCTAGTAAATATATATATGCCACCACCAGCTACCCGCTTGTCCGTAAGCCACTTGATATCTGGCATCAGTTCTGGAGCAGTTCATGGAAGGACAAAAAGGTTAATTAACAAAACTATCTCTATGCGTTTTTCTATTATTAAGTAAAGCATCTTGTGATTCTTTGGGACTGATATGCGCTATATAAAACTGTTTAAATACATTTAAAAAACGTAATTAATAATCAGTTGGTCCAAGTTTCTGGTGTCCAGACTACATTTTGGGGTCTGTTTACTAAAGTAATTCACTGAAACAGAAGTGTTGGACAGAATGCTACAAAGTGTCAAGTTGACTTTGATAAGTCTAGAACCCTACATTAGTTTGTTAGCCGAGGAGAGCAAGTTCCCGGATGTCTGCATGCCACTAGTTTTCGGAATGTCACCCCTAGCTCATTCAATGAAATAAATAATTGCATTCAGTGCTCAGTCGGCCCCACCCACAGTCACAGTAAACCTAACAACAAAGGAATGCTTCTACAACGAATGTGGCTTTTGTAATGAATGCATGTTTACTAATTGGAACTGCTGCCCTTGTACAAACACAGACACGTAATACCAGCCCAATTAGGCAAAGTTATGCTTGGTTTGACTAAAATATGTGTGCACGCTCAGTAAGCAGCGGTGGCGTATTTAATTTTCTGAAAGAAATTTTGTAATAAAAAACAAATCTAAAGGTCTCTGTCCCCGTGCAGTCATTTGAAAGCACTTTTGTGTGCCGGTTGTTTAGCGCCATCAGCCGTCTGAAAATCTGACCTTGAAGGCCGTATTTTGTTTGAAAACACAAACGAGGCTGACGCCACCAGTGCCTAATTTAATTGGTTCAGTCGATTTGCCTCAGTCACACCATTCTTCAATTATTAGGCGCCATTTACACAGACATTCCAATTTCATTACTTTACTATTTTTAAAGATGTCAATTGTTATTAAAGTGGCACACATACGTGACCACGGGGCATATCAGCAAAGACTGGGCAGACTTAGCCATGATATCCACCTTCCATATAATATCATAGCTAAATCAGATGAAAAGCAGGCATAAGGAAAGTAGCGATAACCAAGGTTAGCGCTACTTTTCTTATCACTCTGCAGGTTAGCGTGAGGCTAGATAATAGGAAAAATGTCGGTTAGCGACATTTCTCCCGTTATTCTGGGAAGGAGAGCCCACTTTCCATCTCATTAGGGATGCAAAGCTGGGCGTTAAGTGAAAGGGTGCTGAGGCAAGGATTCACGCGATAGCGTGACCTTGCTAATAGGGCGATATAATTATCGCCGCTTTCTGGCCGAAAACGGCCGCTAAAGCAGCGATAATTGTCTTGATGATATGCCCCCACATTACTACAATTTAGAGATGGCCAGTGATGTCACCCTCTTTTTTACAATTTTATGAATTTTTGTGTGACGTTTGTGTACACATTCTACAGAAAAAGTGGTAATATTGATGGCAATTGTTATCTACTCATAATAATATCCACAGTAGTACAATGTATAATTATTATTAATGTGATGGACTTCTTTAACGCCAAATGCAGAACACGGTTTTCCAGTCAAACAATACTCTGCCCACCCCTTATGGGGAAATATTTGAGTGTAGTGGAATTCTGTGCAAAGAGAAATCTCTTTGTTTGCCCTTCGGGAGAGAGGGAGTAGTGGACCTTGTTCAAAGTTCTCATGAGTAGGGTTACCATTTAGTTTCTCCTTCAATGTTTTGATGTTGCTGCACTTGGAGAACTTGTTTGGCACAATATCACCTACAATAGTATTGTGCCACATATATATTATAGAAAAAGTACTAACAGCAAAAATATCAGCAAGGTATGCATTTATTTAGGTACAAAAGTACTTTTCTTAACTCCACATTTATGTACTGTGAAGAGATATCTATTTTTAATATACATGTATTTGAAGTTAAGTTTAGTAAACCTAAGCCAACCGATATATGCTTACTGTGTTGATATTTTGGTTGTCAGTATTTTTGCTATGTATTTTTGTACACCATCTTTAGTACTCATTATTCTGGTACTATTCCCCAGAGGCAGTTGGAGTGTGTGTCTCGAGGCATTCTGTTCTTGGAGGCAGTTAGGAGAAATCTTCTTGTGCAGGCTTCTTTAAAACTTCAGCACTTATTAAAGTAATATGGACAGTGCTTCGAAGCTGTAAGATTGTGGCATTAAGCGCTATTCAAGAAATCATTGCTTTATCATCATCATTATTAGTAGTAATAGCAGTCGTAATAATAGTATTTGCATTATTTTATGAATAATAATATTAATCGTAAATATGAGGATAATGACATATCCCTGAAGTTGGACGCAATCAATCCTAATGCACACTGTTAAGTATGTTCTTGGCGGACACACCACACACAATAATTGCCTCTATTGTCTCCTGTTCTTCTCTACACTTTTTACAGATAAAGTTCACCAGTTGAACCATTTTAATGTTACCTACATATTGTCAGGCACTGGAACTGAAGCTGAGCCAATTTCAGAGAGTAGGCTGGCTCCGCCCACCGCTGCACTTCGCTCTGTTGACAATGGGAGCCGACAGCGAAGACGGGCTTTGCATCTTGTTTTAATCAAAATCTGCTTTTTGGTCTTGTATACCTGTTGCCCTTCCAGGAGTCTGGTGGGGTGTGCACCAAATAACTCAAGAGGGGCCTTCTATAATTGCTCTACAGACTGCAGTGCCCATATTGTAGGTATTCACCGTACAGCTGTGGGCGTCGTTGCAGGAAATAACACAAGATTTGTCCGCGTGCCTCTTACCATTACTATAATCGAGATGCCACTTCCACCTTTGTAGTATTGAAATCTGCACATTCTAAGGTTGCCTTGAGCTTTGGTTGATTCTGGAGCCATTTTGAAAATATGAGCTCCTGATGCTGCAGTGAAGCGGTTTGGCTTCCCCTTTGTCTGTATGCATTGTTCTGCATTTCCGGTCTCAGGCTGGCACTAAAGAGAGACATCAAGGGGGGAACATCCTTTACAACCCGGATTTTACTCCGCAATGCTTTCACAACGTGTCCGTTACAAAGCAAGTCGTAACCACGACTTGCGCTGGAGGGCGCTAGAGGATTAAGAATAGTATATTTACTATTCCAACACCTTCCCTAGTGTCCACGGGGAATGGTGTTAGAATAGTAAATTATACTATTCTCAATCCGAGCCCCCAACGCGGTAACGACTTGCGTTGTAAGGGACGCGTTGTGAAAGCACGCGTTGTAATGGAACGCGTTGTAATGTCGTACATCCCATCAAGGCTGTGGCTATACCGCTTGATTCAGAAATCTTGAATGCAGATCCCAAATGGGGGATAGATGCTAAATCAAAGACTTTAGCAGCCTTCCTGTGGGGATTCCTACACTGGCCCTTCTAACCTCATCCTTCAATGTCTCCACTGATTCCAAGTGAAAGCAGAAATGAAGCTAAAAGTTGTGTGACACAGTTACGAATGGCAAGGTGGATTTGTAAGCCCTTCAACTCTGCAAAGAAAACTTTGCATGAACATTGAAATGAAAGTTCAAGGTTGTAAATTACACCCCCCCGCCCACCGCTCGCATCTGTGAATTCATAGTTGCCTGTGAGAGATATTTCACAGTATGGGCCCACCTCCCAGGGTCCACTACTTCTCCAAATCGCCATAACATCCTTTCTGCCAGGAAAGGATGTTAAGACTTGCATTTCATGTAACCCTCCCAGTCATCTACACTCGCTTACTTTCGGAGTCCGTAGCAGGTCTAGATGCCTGGAGAAAATTCACTTCATGGTGCAAATTCTACATACACAAAATCACCAAATACAATACATCATTTCATCTGAGCACTAACAACATAGAGGTGCCCCCAATTGGCAGACAATGTTCAATCAATCAGTAGATTTGTAAAGTGCTACTTGTCACCAAGTGAGGGTATCCAGGCACTGGGAGGGTCCAGTTGATTAGCCGAATAGCCAGGTCTTCAGGGGCTGCGGCACCCATATAAGAGCAGAACATCATTATTGATTGTTTATGTGCAGGAAGGTCTCCCTTGGTGCCTGGCAAGCACCAATGCACTATGGCCAAGTGTGTCTGTGTTGGCGCAAGGCAGCTATTTTTAGAACCATCGCTAGGGAAAAATCAGGGGTGTGCAGTATTGTTCTAAATACAGCGCATCCCTGCATTTTGGGAATGATGGAGAGCGGCTCTGCAAATTTTGCAGTGCTCTGCCATTTCCTGGTAAATATGCCCCTTATTGTTACTCACCAATTGTAGTGTAGTTCCTATCTTCCCAATAGGCTCTGCGCATTGGAATAATACCTACAGCAGTAAAGGCCTAGGCCAGACGTTAACTAGGTCTACTACTGTCGATACTAGACTTAAGTTTTGGGTTTGCCAGCGTAGCTCAGAGTTCGCTAGAAACTTTCTCGAATGTTCAGGAAAGAATTAACTCCCCTGATTAGACAAGAAGGGATTTAATTTCTGACAACCATAGAACATGACAACTTTGCTCTCCCCTAATCAAGAGTCAATCTCGAGAGTCGTGTGAGCACAAGGCAATTATTTTACTCAGTCAGTACGTGCATTCTTAGTCTCACCAGATTGTAGAGAAAAGGAAGAGACGGGCGTGTTCAATAAAAAGGTGTTATTTATTGATCGTACAAGAGAAATGGATCGATATTATTGCAATACTTATAGTTAAGTAAAGTGCATACATTAAAAGCAATAGTATGAAATAATACTGTAAAAACATTGATATGGTTTCTGAGCCATATGATGTTTAAAATGATTAAAATATATTTACATACACATATACATTTGACTAAACGTACTCAACTGGTGTTTCTAAATACGCCTACCCCGTGTACCTGACCTAAGTCTAATGCGTGGGCGGGAATAGAAAGTTACAGTTTAAGTTAAGTTTGTTTTTGCCAAGTGAATAACTAAAGAATTCTCTGTGAGGGGTTATTCAGTTCTGTACCTGGAAGTTAGGATGAATGAGGAATGGTATCTCTTTCTCTGCTCTCGATATTCCAGGCTGCCTGCGAGGGCTGCCCAGAAGCGCCGGTGCTGGGTCTCTCGGCTTGAGATAGCAGCGCGTCTCTCAGCGCGTCAGGAAGGCGGGGCTGCTGCCAGCGGGGTCTGCTTCTGCTCTCGGCTTCGGCAAGTATGGCTGCTCCGTCTCGTCACCACGCGTGTGTTTGCATAGGGCAAGATCGGCAATATTTATACCTTAAAGGTGCCGAGATTGACGTAAGGATGGACATAGATACGTCAATAAAGATGTCATACGACTTGCTCGTTAGCACATTCTTTACTAAAGTTCTCTGTGAAATCAAAACAATGGCCGCACGGATTTTCCAGGTTGTCATAGGTTTGATTTGTTATGAGAACGTCGTATGCCTTATCAGGGGCTGGAGGAATGTCGCTTGTCTAATTAGATCTCAAGCGTTATGGCCTAATCAGATAACACGTTCCTGTGCCGTAGTGTGACTGCGTCAGATAACGGTATCTGCATCATGGGGGCTTTTCTTGCCTCATGGGCTGACTGTTAGTTAACTTGATAGTTAGTTTAACCAGAATAGGGTCAGGAATAGGGGGATCGATTCAGAACCTATAGGAATACATGACACCCACTCCACGCTAACTATGGTCATATTTACTAATCTATGCATAGTATAACATAGTACAACATACTATAGAGTATAGTGTATACCTTACCACCCCAAAATACATAAATGCATTTTGAAATTTTCAAATATACTGAAAAATTGCAGTCATATATATTGTATGCACTTAAGCTATGAATTAAACGCTAAAGTAAACACGCATTTGTAGACATTATTGCTTATTTGGTATATGAGAAATACACATGAAATGGCTCCTAATATGGCTATACAGAAAGAAAGTCCGAGACCATTTCATCACATAATAAAATATTTGTGAACATATCAGCGGGCAACTAAAGTTTATAAAGTATCTAAAAATAGAAATCTTAGTTCTCTAGGAATAGTTTCTTACTTTAAGCAGAAGATAAGTGTCCCGAAAATTTTGTAAAAATAATTTGGGGCTGCTAAGAAATTGTTGTCCGTGAACTGGTGGGAAAAATTGTTCATGTGACTTTATTTTTAAAGTTGAAGGCCGAATTCAGGGAACGCCGTGTGCGAGCTTGCTCAAAAGTCTCTATTTCTGTTCTGGAGAGAACATCATATCATTAAGGCTTTCGAAAAAACTGTCAACAGCTTCATGGGAAAGTTCCACTAAGTCGGAAATAGGTGTAACCATGCATTCGTGCGCATGATTGTCTCCATTGACATTCTGATTCGCATTGCTGACAGAAGGTCGTACCTGTTCGATGCTGCTTTTATCTTGAACTTCACTACTCTTCAATCGCAGTGGTGAAGATTCCAGGAATGCCGTCATCAGGATTGGCAGCCTTTGAGGGCAGCACAAAGCGTGAACCTTGGTAGGAACCAACAATGTATCTGCATCCACTGGCGCATCCGATTGTAGCGTCAGACAGGTGTCTAACACGCATTCTTCTCCGCATAGCAGACATCTCAATACAGGTAAAACACACCTTTGCCACATCGGTCGAAATGATAGAAACCAAGTCATGTTTAGGTCTCTAAGCCGGGAGAGTCCCAGGATTTTTGATATCCGGTCCCGGTATCCAATGGCTAGGATCGTGTCTTCCATTGTCGCGAGAGTTTGATCTGTGACATGGGTTGCCATAACGAAAAATAAGGACTAGGAATAGGATTCCTGCAATTAGTCCCAGGATCAGGGGAAGTCCGCCAAAAATCGAATGGACGAAATCTGGAAAAATACCCAGTATGGCTTTGAATGGTGTTAATGCCATCGAAAATACTGTCTTAAATACCTTTGAGACCCCAGTGGTATCAGAAATATTTAAGATTTCGCTCAGGATTTCCGCGAAATGTACGGGGGAATTAGTTGATAATAATGTATGTATCTCCTTGCGACTTGTAGATCATACGTTTCTTTTGATGACGTGAGCCTTGTAGGCGTCTGAAGAAGCACTGTTTTCATTCTGCTTAAAGTATCTATTCGAATAGAAGTAATTTTCAAACTGGGCCATGCCCTTGCCTCCCTGTCTGGAAAGGAGCTGGGGAACAAAGAACGTCCACAGCGCTTGACCTTCGCAGTCGTAGTGACAAGATAAGGAGTCCCGGGCATAAGACTACAACATCTGCGGTCTACAATAAGAATGTAACTCCCATTATAGAGTCTTTGAAAGAATGGTTCTATTTCAGTTGCAGGTGCGCCTTGCTGGTGACATGAAAGGTTGTATGAATTTCCTTCACAGGCTCCATGCAAACTAATTCCGTTACACAGAAGCGTGCCGCTTAGTGACATAGCACAATTGTTGCCACTTAGAAACACTTTCTGTCCTTTATTACTGACACATGCATGTGAATAGGGCAGGTTCCAAGTTGTTTTAAGGTACCCCTTTCCCAATTTCTCGTACATGCCAGCCTGTATATATTTTTGGCAGTATTGAAACCTGAAGGTTGAGATTGGAATATTTATGATTCCGTGGATTATCCATTCACTGACAGGTCGTTCTGACATTGTCATTGGTAATCTTTCTAGTTTTTCAATGCTCAAGATTGTATAATCAGCACCCTTTTGCGCCATACCGATTTGTCTATCAGTAAGGTTAAAGATTTGGAATAGTGACGTTGTGTTGATTAAACGCCAAGGCACATAGCCTGAACGCAGATTTTGTAACGTCCAGCCAAGCTGTACAATAGAACGCAATTGTGACTGACCATGTTGTAATAACAGTAAGTCTTGCGATAATATGTCGATTGCTGAAGACACAATGCTGTCCAAAGAAAAAATTCTGGAGGACAGAGTCATTAACCCATTGTCCACTACAGAAAGTGATTTTTCCAAATTAATACGGTCAATTTCCCGTATTCTCTCTGCTGTCTCAATTTGAGTAACCTTCCAGGCCTCATTGTATGCTGCATATACAGAGGCTGCTATGAAACGCTTTTGACGCTGTTTGCGTGGTCCCATTATGAAATCACGCAAGTCAGCACCATTAGTAAGTAAAGTTAGGTGTTGCTTAATTTCAGGCAGTGTGGAAGTTTGTAGCCATTGAAGGCATAATTTGCCCACACTGTAGGTTGTTATTATCCCTGGGTGATGTCTCTGGGGATATCTAGGGTCTGGCCTGGTCATTTTGAAACCCTGTGTTTTGTTCAGGAATCTATCTTGACAGTTATTTGTATCTGTGGGCCAGATCAACCATTGTTTCCAATCAGGATGTGTTCTGTTTTGGTTTAATATATGGTTTACGTCTATCTCTTCATCTGTATCAGAGTTATTGCTAAACATTGTTGGCTTTGGAATAGACGGTTTATTTAAATCTTTGATTTTGGCTAAGCCAAGACAGGTGGTTTGTTGAACAGTGTCATTTAAAAATATCATTTGTTCTGGGATCATGCAGGCTCTTAACAAAGCTTCTAAACCCTGTACTTGCCAATCTTTTGTACCCCAAACACTTTTCAAATCAACATTTTTGTCCCAATAATCAAATCCAAAAGTATTCATTTTTTCGAAGAATGAATCTGAATATATCAATTTTGTGTTGGTTATCATGGTTTTCATCCCTGTCTTGTTTGACAATTTAAAATAAAATGTTTCAGCATTACTTGTGTTAAAACCTGAAAAATATGAATATTTGTCGTAAACGGTTCTTGAGCTCCCTTTTGGAGGTGTAGCACAATGTTCCCATTGATTATAATTTAAAACATTTCTAGGTTGTGCAGATTTATGTAAAAAATGGTTACCATAGTGGTTATAGCAATACATACTGTCATAATTTGTGGAACCTTGCAAATAATCATGTTTTGTAAATTTAGCAGACATTACTAAGTCAGACATCATGTTATTAATATTTTCGAAGTCCCAATCATCAGCAAATGAGTTTGGTTTTGCAAAGTCACTCAAGGAGATCTTGATTTGGTGTGGATATTTCAGGATCTCGACCAGACCATAAATTTCATAGTCAGTGTTGTCCCAGGCTACCCCACCAGGTATCGGATTGGCTGTGAAGTTGGCTGAAGAAAGTTCTCTTTTCTCGACGTGTGAAGATGTGTGTGGTTTGAGGACCAAGTTGATGTTCTGACTTGCTGTGTCCATTTTAGCATATTTTCCCTCAATGAGGCGTCCCAAAGTAAATACCATGATTAGCCAAAGTATGAGGATAAATGCACCAAAACCCACCCAAAATTCATTCCATGGAGAAATCAGATATGTTTCTTTCAGTTGGTTCAAAAGTTCCTTAGCTTTGTCTTTAAAGGATTTTGATGATGGCTGTGTCTTTGATTCACTGAAGCCTTCAGAGGAATCATCGAAGTTGATGAAGTACCCGGATGCAGTTCTGTCAATTGTTCCAATTGCTTCAGGATTTTTGTTTCTTGCATTGTCACTTGGTACTTCATTGTAGATTGGTGTGTCTCTGCTAAATGTTTTTATTTGGGTTGTCAGAGGTCTGAGTTCTATTGCATTGTTGCATAGTCCTTGTTATTCTTCGGTAGGCGTTTCGAATGTGATGAGCCTCTTTGTTAGGACCTCTGTACTGGTAGCAAACCTTGGTGTTCTGCTACTTATTGGGAGTCCACTTGGCCTACTGTTTGTTATCGGCCACATGTTGTGGTTTTACCAGGTCGATGGATACAACTCGGTTCTCCTTTTTACCAGCAAGTGGCGGTAGTACAACTGATCTTGTCCCGTTGACAGACAAGACAGGAACTGCTTTTCTGTAAGAAGGCCCAAATTCCTTCTTTACCGCGATCTTCTCCCTGACTAGATCCCCGACTTTTGGAATCCAGACAGGTCTTGCTGGGACAGGTGGTGATTCTTCAGTGGTTGTTGGCTGTTGTTTCAACTGTATGTTGCTCAGGTCTTTTCTTGTTTTGTTTAAGTCCTGCAAAATAGCCAAACGGTCTTTGACATCAAAGCTTTTTTCTTTAACCACTGAAGTCTGACTGTCGAGGTCAGAGATAATCATTCTAGTTCCAAACAATAATTCGTACGGACTGAATCCCTTCAGAGAATTTCTTGGCAAGTTATTTAGACTACGTTGGACACTTATTAGATGTTTGACCCACCCAGCTCCCGAACCTAATATCCTTTCCATTATAGATTGCTTTCTGCCTTGGTTTTTTCTTTACACCATCCCGTACCCTCAGGAAGGAAGTGAGAAGATTCCCGCTGGGCTGTGCTCATTTGGCCATGTTCCCCCCCCGGCCGGAGGGCTTGAGTGAAAACAATGGTCGAACGTAGCATGCTCTTAGCGTATATGCCATTTAGACTCGCAAATCTTTGTATAACAGTCCGGACGTCAGCCAAGTGCTGGTGATCTACATTATAAGTGGAAACTAGCCTGTATATGTTAATCGCAAGCCCTGCTTTTTACTGGTGATATTATCTGCCTTGATACGACGAGGTATTAAACTGTTTCTCTCCCCACTGCGATCTCTGTTGCAGTTTGGGCAGTTTTTTACAAACATGGTGTAATGCAGGCTCATGCCTGGCCACCAGTACCGTGATTGTAATTCTTCCAGAGAATCTTTCAGTTTGAGGTGTCTGAGACCCTCGCCCATGTGTGCGTCTGCGATTAACAAGTTTCTCCTGTCCATGTTTGGAATCACTCTATCCCCCACTCCAGGGATTCGAGCAAAAGGGACGGAGTTTGCATCGATTATGTATGTATAATTGAGTGGATAGTTGATCGGTAACGCTGAGCAGTCGCCTTTTGATGACGTTTTCACTGCCAGCACTGTTTCACCGTCAATGTATTTTAATGTACGCTTTTTTCGATCTACGGGAGCCGGTTTAGTGGCTGCCGCTGCGGCTGTTTCAGCCAATGAATTCCCTACAACGTGAACGCCATCACGCTGATGACTCAGTGAGTGTGTCACGTGAGTCTTTGGTAGTTCTTTTTGTAAAAGAGCTATTTGTTCCCAGAGCAATTTCTGCTTTATTGGTGCATCTGTGTCATCCTTGTAACCGTTCTGAATCCATGTCTGCAAATCCTTGTTATATGCTTTGACGCAGTAATATGAATCTGACACTATAAGTGTCGGGAATTCGCGATCCGCATTATCCAGCGCCATTTTTAATGCTATTATTTCAGTTTGTAGTTCTGAATTAGTTTCTACTGAGTGTGATTTTGTTAATAGAGGTCTTAGTTTACCTCCGCGCCATACTTCTTTTGTAATCTCACATGTGGGGTTGTATGCATGTTCTCCCCAAACGGAGGGTTGAGCATGTCCGTCTGTATAGATTACACAGGCGTAATGTCGTAGAGGCAGAATGTCGATTGGCAGAGGATACGTCTTTTCATATTTTAGATTTTTTAATTCTTCTAGTTCTGGATCAAAGTAGTAGTATACTTTGTCCGTTGTGATTGAATTCACCCATTGTATCCATTCCGGATTCAATGTTGTTGTTGGTAAATTACAAGGTGTTGTTAGTGCCTCAAAGGCTGGTTCTGCTGTTCTGACTGTGATATGTCTACCGTCAGCTATGTCTTTTTCTCTAGCTATTGCGGTTTGAACTGCACGAATGATTTTTTCTGTATTGCTGAATTTCTGTTCAGCTTCTGTATACAAGTGTGATTTGAATGCAATTGGTACCTTTCCTCCCTCATTAGAGGTCAGGTATGTGAATCCGCATCTCCCTGGGATGACTCGAATCACAAGATTGCGTGTGTTATCACGTGTGTCTAATTTTGTTTTAATTAGCATGTCTGTTTGTAAGGATCTCAAAATTTCTGTGTGTGTTTGAGTCCAATTGGATCTTTTAAAGTCTGGTTTAATTAGATCATAAAGGGGTTTGACCCTTTCTGCGTAATTTGCAATGTATGTTCTTCCGAAATTTAGGAAGCCTAGAATTGACTGTAGGTTTTTTAGTGTTTTAGGAGCTTGGATTACGGCACATTTTTCTAGGAAATTGTCTGCCAGGCTTTTACCTTCACTTGATAACTCATATCCTAAGAATAGGACTGTCAGATGGGCAATTCTAGACTTTTTAAAGTTGAATTTGTAACCCTCTGCTGCGAACCCAAGTATTATGGTGTTCACTCTTTTCAAGTGAGTATCCAAGTCATCATCTGTTAAGTAAATGTCATCGACATAAGATAATGCTTCATCATCATATAGTTGTAGTAATTCTGTTACTCTCGCTGAGAATACCCCCGGGCTGTTCTTGTACCCCTGGGCTAACCGACAGAATTGTTTTTGAGTGCCATTTACTGAGAATGCAGTTAAATATCTGCTCTCTGGTGCTATGTTTTGACAAAAGAATCCATTGGAGATGTCCAAGGTTGTTTTGTATTTTTTGCGCACTATGTTATTCATTAGTGCAGCACTGTGTGAGTTTTGCACTGCAAAGGTTTTGCAACATGTGTTAAGGTGTCGGTAATCCAAAACTAGACGATATGTATTGTCTGGTTTGGAGACCGGAAATAAAGGATTGTTCATTTGTGAGGTGCAAGTTTCAATCCCCCCCTGGTATTCTAGCTGATCTAGTATTTCATTTACCTGTTTTTTAGCTTCTTGCTTAATTGGGTACTGCCTTTGTGCAGTAGGTTGTGATTTTAACTGGATTTTGTGAGGAGGAGAATCCTCATCCCATCCTACATGATTTTTATATAAAGCAGGTGCTAAGGCCACTGCCCACTTTCTAGCAAGTGTGTATTTTTTATGAATCGGGATTTGATTCGAGAAGGCAGGCATAATTACTTCTTCGCCATGAGGGCACTCCCTGACAAACTCTGGTGGCCAGTCTTTTTCAGCTAGAAGGATGTCATAGCCCTTGGAGAGGTTATCCCAAAATAGTCCCCTTATTTTCCTAGTCTTATCTCCCTCTATACGTAATGTTATCTCGTATATCTTGTGGGGTTTGCTAACTCTGGTGTCTGCAGTTTCCACTTGAAGATATTCATTCGTGTCCACTGTCTCCAGATGATTCATAAGGACTTTGCGAGCTATGCTCACCTCTGCTGCGCTGTCTAGCATTGTCTGAGCCCACTCTCCGTTTTTCAGTTGTGTCCTCAGTATTCTCGGCATTGTTAACTACCTTGATACTGGCTACCTTCTTTTTTGGAAATTGTAATTTCTTTTTTAGCTGAGCAGGTTCCTTGTCTTTGGACTTGGCGTGCTCTTCTCTTTGTTCTGATCGTCCTCTTCTTTCCGATTTCTGCGAGGAAGTCTGAAAAGATTGAGAGGGACGTGTATCAATGTCTTGATATCTATCAGGTTTTTTAATATTATCCCTATTTCTAAGGTTATATCTATTCCCAGAGGGGTCACTCTGCGGTGACCTCTGTCTTCGGTTTGGAGACTTTTCTCTTCGCCTAGGAGACCTTCCTCGGGACTGGAATTTCTTTTCTTTTGGATTGGATTGTTTGTTTCCATCCCAGTTCTTTTTTGGTGAATTATTATTAAAAAATATTTTTTCTGGACTTTCAGTCAGTTGCGGTTTTACTGGTATTCCACCTAAACTATCTCTACCTAGTTCCTCATAGGATTTTTCTATGATTCTGGAAATTTCAGCTGGTTGGTCTGCTATATCTGTCTCTTTTAACCTCTGGCGGATCGCCACATTTGCTGCTTCACCTTTTATATTGGCTAGTAATATAGCCGAGACCTGCTTGAAGTCTTTCAGTAATTTCATACCAAGAGTTAAAGCTGGTTCTGGACCGTATTCATCTTGAATTTGTTTTAGCACATCTGGTATTACCGAAATGGATGGAACACCGTGCGTTTTTGTGTAGATTGAAGCAAAGACTGTACCCCAAGTGTCACAGTCCTCTATGTGTGGTGCGATTCCCATTGGGAGACATATAGTCAGAATCCTGTGTTTTTCTAGCGGGGTGGTGTCAGGAAACACCGCCTCTATTTGGGTGATTTTCTGTGCCAACCAGAATGGTATTTGTTCCCGTTTAGCCGGAACTTTACCTAGGCAGGATTGGATGTTCTGTGGTGTGATTTTATTTGTGTTCCCCTGGTGAGGGGTCAGCTGTGGAAGTTTAATCGCTGGCTGAATTGTTGAAGTCCGCATTACATACTGGACTAATTGTCTATGAATTTTTAGTAATTGTTTTAGCTGTATTAACAGCTCTCCTGTAGACATCCCTTCGATGTCTGGGTGTGGTGTGTATCCGGCTAAGACCGGCCACGTTGCTCCTGGTCTACCTAAAGGACCGAGCCTTGTAATGTGATTGTTATGTATTAGGGCGCCATCAAATAAGAGCAAATGCTCTTGGAATTTGAGTGGTACTTCCACCTCCTCGAAAGGAGTGTAAATGTCAGGTGGTACCTCTATTTTGTAATAGTGGAAGTACTTTGTTACAGCATTTGCTGCTGGAAAATGTATCCATGAATAGTATACCTCTGTCTGCCGATATTCGTGTGCCTCAATTACGAATATGACTGTGCCACCTCTAGGTGTCAGTCCATTTTCTATAAGTTTTAAGGTTATAGATTTCCTTTTGGCGACCGGGATGAGTATTATATCCCCGTCTGCATCTAGTGCTGCAGTATCAGCTGCTACTATTTCAGCTGCTAATCTAACTGCCTCTCTTTCTTCATCACTTTCTGACATTTTACTGTTAGAAAGGTTATTCTTTTTGTTTGCAGATCAGGTTTCTTATGGAACAAAGATTAGATGCACAATATTTTGGAACAGTGTATCCTTCAACGTTGACTAAACCAAGAACCTTACATAGGAGTTCCCTCCTGTGTGGTTTTGGAGGATATTACCTTTCACCCACTCCAGACGTCTTTGGAGTATTTGGGAAAAGGGGTCTGAGTGAGAAAGCACGACTGAGTTACTTTAAATGTCTTACGTTAGTTTTATCGCCCTTTCCAAACACGTTGGGCGCCATGTAGTGTAGTTCCTATCTTCCCAATAGGCTCTGCGCATTGGAATAATACCTACAGCAGTAAAGGCCTAGGCCAGACGTTAACTAGGTCTACTACTGTCGATACTAGACTTAAGTTTTGGGTTTGCCAGCGTAGCTCAGAGTTCGCTAGAAACTTTCTCGAATGTTCAGGAAAGAATTAACTCCCCTGATTAGACAAGAAGGGATTTAGTTTCTGACAACCATAGAACATGACAACTTTGCTCTCCCCTAATCAAGAGTCAATCTCGAGAGTCGTGTGAGCACAAGGCAATTATTTTACTCAGTCAGTACGTGCATTCTTAGTCTCATCAGATTGTAGAGAAAAGGAAGAGACGGGCGTGTTCAATAAAAAGGTGTTATTTATTGATCAGTCTCTTTTCTCGTACAAGAGAAATGGATCGATATTATTGCAATACTTATAGTTAAGTAAAGTGCATACATTAAAAGCAATAGTATAAAATAATACTGTAAAAACATTGATATGGTTTCTGAGCCATATGATGTTTAAAATGATTAAAATATATTTACATACACATATACATTTGACTAAACGTACTCAACTGGTGTTTCTAAATACGCCTACCCCGTGTACCTGACCTAAGTCTAATGCGTGGGCGGGAATAGAAAGTTACAGTTTAAGTTAAGTTTGTTTTTGCCAAGTGAATAACTAAAGAATTCTCTGTGAGGGGTTATTCAGTTCTGTACCTGGAAGTTAGGATGAATGAGGAATGGTATCTCTTTCTCTGCTCTCGATATTCCAGGCTGCCTGCGAGGGCTGCCCAGAAGCGCCGGTGCTGGGTCTCTCGGCTTGAGATAGCAGCGCGTCTCTCAGCGCGTCAGGAAGGCGGGGCTGCTGCCAGCGGGGTCTGCTTCTGCTCTCGGCTTCGGCAAGTATGGCTGCTCCGTCTCGTCACCTCGCGTGTGTTTGCATAGGGCAAGATCGGCAATATTTATACCTTAAAGGTGCCGAGATTGACGTAAGGATGGACATAGATACGTCAATAAAGATGTCATACGACTTGCTCGTTAGCACATTCTTTACTAAAGTTCTCTGTGAAATCAAAACAATGGCCGCACGGATTTTCCAGGTTGTCATAGGTTTGATTTGTTATGAGAACGTCGTATGCCTTATCAGGGGCTGGAGGAATGTCGCTTGTCTAATTAGATCTCAAGCGTTATGGCCTAATCAGATAACACGTTCCTGTGCCGTAGTGTGACTGCGTCAGATAACGGTATCTGCATCATGGGGGCTTTTCTTGCCTCATGGGCTGACTGTTAGTTAACTTGATAGTTAGTTTAACCAGAATAGGGTCAGGAATAGGGGGATCGATTCAGAACCTATAGGAATACATGACACAATGGTGGGGCTCATTTTATCGACCTCCGAAGGATAAAAGACTGAGAGGACCCCCCTAGATTCCAACCTGGGACAGTGGTGTCAAGCACTGATCCCTACCATGCGTGCACTAGTCCACTTTGTCAGCACCGTAGATGACACAGAGAAGCCCGATGCTGAGAGAACCCAACCAGGCACTGGTAACCATTCACCCATGTTAGAGAGAGGTGTGAAAGAGCAAACGGGGAATGTATGGAGCTAAGGGAGCGTGTCAGTTAGTCAGGGAACAGGGTGTTCCCTTGTTGGAACTGGGGGACCTCACACACCCAGACGAGAGCCTAGGTGTCATGCTTCATCATCGGTCTCCTGCTCCTCGTCAGACTGGCGCTGCAATGTCTGACGGGCGCCGTAGGCGCTCTTTGATGGAGATCTTTTGTTCCAGCCAGTTTTTGCGTGAAGGTGAGGGGTCTGGAGTGAGTGTAGTCGTGGCTGACTCCCTAGTTTAAAAGGGTGGGAGGGGAGAAAGGGACTGTTAAGGCTTCAGTGAACTTACTCAACCCTCTAAAAAGGTCGACATGTTTCATGGCAATGTGCCAATTCTTCAGGACCTCAAATGAGTACTACACAGTGAAAAAGAAAAAGAAAAGCGATAAATAAATGAAAAATCTAAATACAACCTCAATGGGTCAATCAGGAAGCAAGCCAGCAGGTCTTGCTCTGGAGGGGAACCCTAGGAACAACCCTAAAGGGCCCCGCAGTCTGTTCACGTGGGGCAGTTCAGAGGTAAAGTACCTGAGATGAAGAACTGCCAGGGCGGAAACCTACCCACACCACGAAGCGCTCCTGCCGGTAGCGCGGAACAGCTGGTCCTGAAGAATTGGCACATTGCCATGAAACATGTCGACCTTTTTAGAGGGTTGAGTAAGTTCACTGAAGCCTTAACAGTCCCTTTCTCCCCTCCCACCCTTTTAAACTAGGGAGTCAGCCACCCCAAATAAAGTTCATTGTGGACTGACTCACCTATTTTTAAACCTCACCTTTTTCACTCACGACTACACTCACTCCAGACCCCTCACCTTCACGCAAAAACTGGCTGGAACAAAAGATCTCCATCAAAGAGCGCCTACGGCGCCCGTCAGACATTGCAGCGCCAGTCTGACGAGGAGCAGGAGACCGATGATGAAGCATGACACCTAGGCTCTCGTCTGGGTGTGTGAGGTCCCCCAGTTCCAACAAGGGAACACCCTGTTCCCTGACTAACTGACACGCTCCCTTAGCTCCATACATTCCCCGTTTGCTCTTTCACACCTCTCTCTAACCTGGGGAACTAAGTATCATTTTGGTTATAAGTTGATTGGACGCATACCTTGGACCCCGTAAAATATTGTCCACCCCTGGTTCCTTTTTTGTAATTTAACCATTCACCCATCCCATGGAGGGAATGAAATGAATGAGTTTCCTGACCCAGGAAACCTGACAGCATGTTCGCCGCTCATTGACAATGGTGCTGTTCCTCCATGCTCGGCCAGAAAGCAAGATAGTCCTTCTCTCTGTTCATTTGTGTGTAAGTAGCAGGACGGCCTTGCAGCAGAACACAAACTTTACTCTTCCACAAACAACCAAGGTGAATGAAAGGAGCCTGCTGCTCCACATTAACTCCTTGATAGGCATTAACTGGCTCAGCAGCCAATCAAAAGGCTGCAATCTTATTTGCAATAATAAGCTGACATTCAAATATGCGTATGCAGAGATTCTCCAGCTCTGTGTTTCTTCTTTCCATTCTGATGGTGAAAGCCCTTCATTTTTAGAACTTGAAATGTTTAAATGCAAGTACAAAAACGCAAAGGCAAAACAGGGGAGGGTGGGTTGTAGACACTCGATATCCGGCAACTTTAGATTCCCATTTCATCCTGTGCAGTGGGGGATTCCTGTGTTTAGCCCCAGACTGACCTGTGTACAATAAACCTAGTAACCTCAGTATAAGATCTCCCCCCCCCACCACAGCTTCACTCTGTCAAAAGAGCTATTTGCGATGTAGGAGATACTTTGGGTTTCTGTGCGGCCCCTGTGATAAACCAGGCCCTCAACTGGACTTAAAGCAGAGTACCCTGCCTGTCAGGGCTGCTCCACGCCAGTCACACATTGGTGGAAGCGACCAAAAGAATGGTCCATCGGAGCTTCCATGTTTAAGTCGTGGCAGCACACCCAGTTCTGGAAGCAGCCCATTTGCCTGCAGTACACTGGAAAAATGCCTACATGGCAGAAAGGCCACTTCAGCCCTACCGCTGGTGTCCACGCCGCAATTCACAAAAAGCCCCGGTACTCCTGGTGGAGGCCCCGCAGTCATGGCAGGGTTCGTCACTCATAGCGGGTCATCCACAATGTAAAACTGCAGGTTGGTGGACCCTCCAGGACTGTGGGCCTCCTGCCACGACTCTGGGGCCTCCGCCATAAGTGCGGAAGCCCTTTGCGAATCAGGCCCCCTGCTTTTGGAAGATAACTGGTAAAAAGAAACTTGCACATAACTACCAAGATGTCTTTAGGTGGATGCTGCGCCTTAGAAAACCATTGCAAATGATATGGCAGTGTAATTGACAAAAAAAACTATTCTTTAGACAATTACATATCCTCTTAACCATAGCAGCACAGTCAAGAAAGTTATATATATAAGGAAACAAATCATTACAGCCTCCTGGGCCTCTCAGTATTCTTTAAGTAATTACCCATATAATTGTGTACCCTCAGTATTACAACTTTCTCCGCGAGTCAAGCTCTATGGTTTGATACTTTTCATCTTCCACTGGTGACCCAAATTTTATTGTAATGAAAATGTATTACACTTTGGGCCCAATTCTCAAAAGTAATCTGAGACAAAATACTAACTTTACGACTTTCGGTATTCACAATAGGCATTTAGGAGTAGTAAAGTTAGGAAACCTAACTTTACTACCCCCAAATGCCCTTTGTGAATACCAAAAGCTGTAAAGTTAGGATTTTTTTCAGTTTAGGAGTAGTAAAGTTAGGAATCCTAACTTTACTACTCCTAAACGCCTTTTGTGAATACCGGAAGTCATAAAGTTAGGGTTTTGTCTCAGATTGCTTTTGTGAATCGGAACCAATGTTTTTTTAGGTAGGGTCTTTTGTTGCATATTTTGTGTCTAATTCTGCACCCTGTGTATTCATGTCTCTTCGTATATTACTGTTCGACCTACTCAGGGAATTGTTTGTCTCATAATTGAGATTGTGCTCTGTGTTGTTTCTTGTGATTGTAGTCTCTAGGCTAAGGTTTAAGTGCTACTGTGTTTTTTAAAAGCTTTATTGTACATCAGCAGAGGGCAAACTGAGAAATTAAACAGTTGGCAAGCACTCTCTAAAGTTTGCTAATTGTCTTAGAATGCATGAATGTTCAGTGAGTGAAGCCAACCCTACTCCAACAAATAACTCCCTACTCTAAGGAAATCACCCATATATTTTAGGGAAACTGACAAAAAATCATGTAAATCAATCAATCAAAAACTTTAGTAGGCTAGTTTAGGCATACAAGTCAAAATCACAGTATCATACATCAATAAAAAGAAACAGTTCATTGAAGAAAAAAAAATCCACATCATCTATTCCTCTCCTAGATCCTATAGGAGAAGAGCAATATATCACTTCTATCTAACTTCCTCTAGCATAGGCATGCCATACATAAATATGGGATCTAATATCTATCACACTTCATACCTTCATCACTCTATCGCTCACATTATTATAAAACAATACATGCATATAAATTTTTTTTATTCAATCCATAAATACAACTTTTACAATGACTTAAAAACAACCTAGAGCACTATAAAAACGTTCTAATTTTCCTGACTTCATTTAAAAAAGCCTTTGCAATGCGATAGGTCTTGCATTTGCAAGAGTTTAAGCTATTGGCATTGTAAATGACAATGCCTTTTATTTATGTTTTGATAATTAACACATAAATAAAAGGCATTGTCATTCACATTGCCAATAACTCAAACTCTTGTAAATGCGAGACCTATTTCATTTCAGAGAGGCGGCTGCCATTGTCCCGAGCTGCTTGGAAAGTGAAAGCGCGCGTGGCACACTGAATATTACATGAAAGCATATTGTGCCTGCAGTAGGAGAAACTCATTAAAGAAAATAGTGCTTACAGACTAAATTAGACATACCGTGTAACAAACAGAAGTAAAAAGGCCAGTCCTCATGGGAGGTTCCAATGAAGAAAAGGCGGTACTAAGGCGGGACTAACAAGCAAATTAACAAATCAGAAGCCAGCATGTACAAAGGAAAATGACACAAGCCAATGAAAAATATGGACGGAGCATCAAGTCCATACTCTAATACAGCATGCCTTGCAGAACAGCCCATGCTCTGCCCAGGCTCGTCCTAAAAACCAGCTATAGTAAAACAGATAAAACGGGAATTCAGCTGGTGTAAATACATCAGAGTCGGCCTGCATTGTGATTATTTTAAAACTTTCAGCAAGGGTATAAGATACGTTTTTCTTCGCTCTTATATAAAAGTCAAAGCAAAAACATATATGTAAAGTACATTGTTCTGAGAAATTATCAGGAGGGTATGGCTGTAATTGCCTGTTCAAGAGTGTTCCTTGTTAATAGAAAATAAACAATGTTCAGAGTTCAAACAAAACCTAGTCAGTAAAAATCTGTGCTGCTCATTCTGCACCATACTAATAAAAGGTTGAACACCAGGGGATGTTAGCAAAAGGGCATGTGCTGCAACAGTCTCTTTATTTAATCATCTAGCCTCCCTCTCTTCTGTCTGTTTTGATGTTAAAAAGCATTGATTTAAGGTCCCTTATACTTATTCTACCCATAGATTCCAGTTCATCACAATATTTAGGCACTCCTATGTTCTTGCATGCGATCTTAATAAAATGCAGCCATGATATTTGCAATGAATTCCTTCCTAAAAAAATGGAATGCCTAGTTCTGCATGAGCAATTTAACTGTCACAACTCGAGGGGACAGCAAGCATCCATTGCAGACACTTGTTATTGACTCGCTGGAGCACTTGGACATTCGAGTATCCCCAGATGCCTGCCCTGTAAGTTGAGGCAGACACCCATTTACTGTTATAACTAATAACCTTTTCTCAAAGTGGCTTAGTAAGTAACCTGAGAAACATTGAAAAACAGCTGTAATGGTTTTTCCAAAATCTCAACATCTGTCATCCAACAAAGATGTCCAATAATATTTACAGCTAAAAAGCAGGCATGAATATGAAAAATCATGTAAAGCGGTCCAATATTCGATCTAGTTTCTAAGTGTCACTTACAAGTTTCAAGGCTCACTCTTTTGTGCATAAATGATGTCATATGTATCGAATGTCAGCTTTCAATCCCCAGGGGCAGATTTACAATAACTGGCGCATCCCTGCATATCAGCAGGGATGCACCAGTTATTGTGCGTCATGGCTGCGCCACCATGGTTGCGCCGCATTTACAATGCTGCGCACTATGCGGCAAAAATGGACATATGCATGACGCATCTGTGCCGTAAAGGCGGTGCATTGGTGGAGTTGCGTCACAAGCACGACGCAGCTCCAGCAAGGCTCCGGGGTGACCGATCTTTAAAATGCTTTAAGCAGGCGCAGGGTTTTGACGCAGCATGGGCTTAAAAGTAACTGAGTGAAATCTACAAGATTTCCCCCCCTGCGCCGGAACGCCTACATGTGGCGCAGGGCTTTACAATGGCGGTGTAAAAGAGGCGCAAGGGGCTTGTAAATCTGCCCCCCAGTGTTTTAAATCGGCACGTCTGGCACTGAATATCTGTACTACTTTAATTTGAAAGCGACATTGCTTTACTCGTTAGCGCTGCTTTAATACATTTATTGAGAGCACTTCTCAGGGACTAACATGTACTCGGCATAGTGACTACCAGCAATTTTATATTTCCATTTAACAGACATTATACAGGTGAGCGAGCAATGGATGGATCCTGTTTAAATCTTTCAGTAAGTTCTGAATAATTACACTGACCTGCATTTTCAAAACAAACCACAAGATGTCAGGATTGCTCCATTGATGTCGAGTAAATAGCACTACATCTGGAAATGTTACTCATTTCTACACTAACAGTAGTGAGGTAATGAATGGCACTAGAAATGTCTGATTTACTTTGGTCTTGTAGTTATATCTGATGAATTAGCTAAATCCCGCTCTGGCGACCTTCCAGAAAGCCATGTCACTGGTATTGCGCGACTCTGCAGCCGTGGCGCTTTCCGCATGTTTATGGACTTACCACATTTGCCGATGTTTAAAAAATAATGATAGTCAAACGGATTAACAGTTAGTAAAAACGTTGCCACACTTGCCAGGAAGTAGCAGACCGTTGCAAAGGTTAACATTTTAGTTATTGACTGGTGTATGGTGCTGCTAAATTAATTGGCAATAATGAGTTGAAATGTATGCCCAGACGCATTAATATGTGTAACAGTGACAAAATAGTGAAATAATGATGCAGAAATTGTGCCATATTACGCCGCATACTTTGCCTTTTATTGCTGCGTAAATTAGCCATTGTACCACATTTCATTTATTTTATTTGAAGAGTTTTATAAAGCTCAAACATGATCCTAGAGTATCAAAGTGTTGTACATAAGCTAAAATATAAACATTGCAATGCAAATATTTTACTTAATTACTTACGCCTACTACACCTTCTAAGGTATGGCCATTGGCCAGGACTCTCCAGCTATCTCTGTCTTGAGCTTTTCTTTCAATCTGGCTCCAGGTGTAACCCATCTCCTTGCAGTCAGCCTCAAGGCCTTGGCCTGGGTGTTTCTTATCCTTCCATTTTTCCTCTTTTCTTGAGGGTTTCAGGACAGGGCTAGCCTGGTAGGCCTAGATGCGGACTTTTGGAGGGTGTGGCCTACCAGCCCCAGCGTCTTTTCATGATTTCTTCATTAGCAGGGAGTTGGAAACAAACCTTTTTTTTAAACATATAATTTGGTTCTCCCCTGCCACACAGTTACCCATGAGTGACAGTATCTTGAATGTTAGCATCTGAAAATCAGTGGCGTGTGAATGTACGGCCGCAGTAAGGCCTTGCTCTAATTTTTGTTTGGAGCGCATAGAAAAAGCTTTAATTCCAGCACAAACCAGGAAACGTTCAGTGACTGCTAGAGAGAAGGTAAGGGACCCTGTATTCGTCGTTTTGTAAGGATGTCGCAGGAATGTAAGGGGTGCCAGTGGTATAGCAAGGGTACCATTGGCCCTTCTGCACGCATGGAAAACGGGCCCCCATGCCGCAGTTTGGCAGTTAAATACAATCATAATTGAGATCCAAAGGGACTCTCACACACCTGGTTCCCAGTGTCACTGCACCTGCTGCACCATTATTAGCTATTCACCTGAGGAGAGCCAGAGTGGAGGCAGAACAGAAAAATACTGAAGGAAGTCTCTTCACCAGTAGAAACATGCTTGCCTTTGACATCGAAGCCAAGGATGGGACCCAAAACAAGGAAGGGTTGTCTGCAGGTGTGCTACCGGGACTTGGGAAGAGTGTTCATCACAGACTCATAGCTAGAGGCAGCAACAGAGGCAGCTTTGGGGTTTCGGACATTTCTTTCCAGGAGTTGGGGGTCAGGTAAGCTCCTCTGTGAGGATACACCTTGCAGATGCCTAGGGATTTTTTAGAAGGTTTCTCCATTGCTTCCTGCCCTGAAATAATGATTTTGGTGTAGGCTCGCTTACCACCTGCATGGCCATTAGTGTGTGGCAGTACGACATTTGAAATCACCTATTTAGTACCCCACCCATGCATTGATGTAGATTTTAGGGTGATGTTTGGGGTGTTACGCCACACTAGTAAATGTATTTTCTGGTAAATAGTTGGGCCCAGGTGCTTTCAGTTGGGTGTGGTAAGGTGTCTATCCGATTTCACCAGGAATTGTCCCATACACACAGATAAAAACTCACACACACAATCTCCCTCTCTGGTCCAAAAGTCTTTAAAAATATTGGTTATTTAAAAAAATATTTTGTTTTCTCTTACTTCGTACCCATAGCAATCGTCATTAATCTACCTTTCCACTTCCCCTTTAGCCCCTGTCATGCACCGTTCTATAAAGTATTTTAATATTATAAGCCAGTGTGATTGTTGGGAAATCCGATACCCCCCCCCGCCCCCCCACCCCATCTTACTGACCAACCTACTCCCTTCCACCCCCATTCAACCTGTCGGTAGGGAAAATAGGGAACTACGACGATGAACAGTGGATAGTCTAACTGGAACAGACTGTGCTTTGAAGTCTTCATCGCCTTTGTACGTGGGTAGTTTCAGGGTAGTCCGGACAGTTTGTTTCCCTTCTGGAGTCACCCTCCACTGCCAACTCATACCACACCCCTGTGATTTAAGTGAGCCCTGGCACCCAAGGCCAAGGCAATCCTCAGCTAAAGAAAAAATACCTCATTCCTGCTTGTCACATGCTAGTGCTGTAATGCAAGGTTACCAGAAGTCCCTTCCTGACACCAGGGCTAAGTGACAGGTGGCCACTCTTGTTTACCATTAGTGTTCCAGGGCCTAAAACAGTATTTGATTCCCTTTGAATAACTAATGTTTCATCTGAAAAAATTGCTAAATAAAGCTGCTGTACAAACTGTTAAATAAAATATTCTGCTGAATCTGATGATGCTTTGTACAGCGAGACTCTGTTTATGAATTTGTCAAAATAAATAAGCTATTTCATGTGTATTAATTACATAAGCCACACCCCAAGTAAATAACAAGCAACAACGGTCCTTAATTTATAGTAATTAGAGAGACAATGCAATTATAGACAACAATCTGTACTATAGGGAAACATGTGTCCAGCCGGACACTGATTTAATCAATGTTATGTTTAACAAAAATTGAGGCGAACAGTTACACAGTGGGATACAGTCCTGTATCCAGTACACATAACATATAACAAAACAAAGGGTAGGGATTGCAGGCAATTTAAGAACAAGGAGGCGCTAGTAACAAGTTAGAAAATTAAATTAGCAGGCCTCATGTAGTATCCACATTTAGGTTATTCAATGGCAATTCATGTGTCACTACATAGACTGTCGATGGCATTTCGATCCTACGTTTGATAAAGGATCATCATCAGGACTAAAATAGATTGCCTGATCATGCAAAGCCTGTGGAGAAGGGAAGCAAAGGGAACAAGGGGCAGGATTTATCCCTATGGCCTACATAGTATTGCAATACTTTTGCCCATACCATACTTGACGTGAAACCATCCATACGTGCGTGAGTTTGTGTTTGTGTCACGCAGAATGAGAGCATAGTATAATTAGGGTCCTTTTTAAGATATTGATCATCACCTTCAGAGCCATCCACTCCTTACGGCCAAAGTACCTACGGAAGAAGTTTTCTAGGTATCACCCTACGTTCCTCAAATGCTAATCTGCTGTCTGTTCCAGCCTTCAGACTTAGCACGAGAGGGGGTAAATCTTTACCAGTACTAGGATCAAAAGACTGGAATACGCTTCCCCCTCACCTTCGGGTAATAGAGAGGGAAAAGGAATTTAGAAAGAATTGAAAACCTGGATCTTTAAGCTACAGGACACCAGCGCTAGAGCACTAGTGTGATAGTTGGACTAGTTATCTTAAGCAGTCTGACCATGTCATACATCTTTGGGTCACTCATGGGCGCCTAGATGCTCCTTGGAGTGACAGTAGCGCGGTATAAAAGACGCATTACAATTACAATTTGTGACTTAAGGAAGTGTTGCCGATGGTGAGCAGAACCGTGAGTTTAAATAACGAATTACACCCCAAGTAAAGGCATCTTAAGCCACACCCATTTTATGGCCCACCAGTTTTTTCATCCCACATAAAGCACTGCATTTCACCACCCGCTGGCATCCCTGATCTCCCTCCATTACCAGACGAGCTGGCTTCCTTTCAGCTTATTTGACTCTTTGAATAGCACACCATGACAATTCACTTAAAAGGAATCAACATGCTTTATTGCACTTCCATTTTGTGCTAGGTCCATGCTGGTGCTACGGGTACAAGGAATTTACACAGTCGGCTGGCAGGGTGGGGGGCAGTTTCACCGGTAGCACGGGTTAGTTTTGTTGCTGGGGGCTGGGACAACTGCGTTTCCTGCCTGCTTTAAAAATAACGAGAGCAAAGCAAATACTTTAAAAGCATGGTTTCTAAACATTTGTTTTTGTGTTTGATTGGTTCTTGTCTCCTGCAGGGACACCACAAGCTGTGCCTTATTATGACTTTGGCGGTCTCAGAGTGGGGCCGCCATGATGCCGCCCCACTCCAAAACCGCCAAACCAATAAAAAACACTTGTCAGAGTACGACTTTTAAAGTCTCTAGTGGGTAGTTCTTTGGTGGTCCCATGGTCTCCAACAAGCATATTGCGGCTTCAAGACTTCTGCGCCACCGCCAGGGATCTCTGGTCCCTGACAGTTGCGGTAGTCCCAGGGATGCCTGGGCTCCCTTGTTGTAATAGGGTTGTAGCCACTGCCGTGCACCCATTAGTCTTGCGGTCCGTGGACTACCAGACTCGTAATGAGGGCCTTAGAGTGCTTAGGGGTAGGGGCATGAGGGGTCTATTGTTGCTTGGTTCAGAAAGTCCAGTCCATATATAAGAACGACTCTTTAAAATGTTAAAAACTGTATTTCTTTATCATGCAGCCCTTCTTACACATTTCAGTTTAGTATATTGAATTTTACGATTACACAGAGTGACACTTATTAATAGTGATGTAGTGTAATCATGAACTTGCCCCCTATACGTGGCCTAGGGTGTTACCATAGATGGAGTAGCATTATAGTCTTTTGATTTTGTTCACTGCTCACCTCGAATTGATGTAATTTAAAGTGCTATCACGTGATGATGAAGGAAATGGAGGCACTGTGGAAAAAGTAATTAATTAGGATCACGCAATGGGATCAAGTGGAAGCCGGGATTGAGGCATGTTTTTCTGGTTTCAGGGTTTGTATTTTGGCCACTAAATGGTTATCTCTTTCTGTCCCTCATTTTGGATCATAGCATTAAGCTTAATGCGTTGCCTGCAATTCTTTGAGGTGCTTAATCAGTGCACTGTGTTAAAAACGCGGGCTATGCATTTTTTATAAAGATTAAGTGTTTGAAAAGGGTCATGTTTTAACTCAGAAGCCAAAATAAAAACTAGAGCACCCATCCTGGTTCAGTGATTTGAGACCACTTTTTCCACATGCTAAAAGTCTATATTTACTGTCAGTCGTGCGTATTTTAATTCATTCACCCACTACTCATCATCCAACTATTAATTCATCAGGCCATGCAGACCTGTCTACAATCTCTATCCATTCAATGATTGGGTAAGGTTATGTATGAAAAATTGTTGTAAAACATACCACATTTGCAATAAAAAAAAAAGCCTTAGGCGTAGAATAGCCCCCCCTGTCTAAACCCCGCTTACAGTGGTGCCGCTTGCTTGCTGTGCCTGCGCGCTCCTTATAGTAGGAGGGTGGGCCAATCAGAACTGCTTATGGTTCCCAGTCGGGCTCTGTTTCTTGCTCATTCTGAAGTGATGCATACTGTCTCAGGTCAGCACTGACTTCATTTTTAATGAAGAGGGCATAATTAATGAAGGAATAGTGGGAGCGGGTTAATGCATGCCTAGTTAATGACAGGCCGCGTAACCCCAAGATGCTTTTCTGTGGTTTTGAAATTACGTGGAAATTATTTAAAATGACAGTGGGTTACTTTGGGGAATGGTTGCCATTAAGAAGGGCTGGCTGGTTTTGGGAAACACTCGCCATTATGTGAGAGGCGTTGTTAAACCGCCAAGAAGATGAGTGGTGTGTTCATGGGAGCCTTCATGTTAAATCACTGCACTCTACTGTCCAGCTGCTTGGATTTAGGAATACCTCCTTTTCTCTATGTGCCTTGCTTACTCAGTCGTGAGCAGGGTCAGTTAGCAATGCCCCACACATTCAGCAATGTAAAAATACTACTTCTGTTACTACTACTTTTAACACTGCTATATTAATACTACTACCACTCTGACTATAACAATACTACTACTAGTAATAGTAATTATGTGAAAATGCTAATAATATAACTAAAACTAATGCTATTATTACTGCAACTACTATTACTATAATAGTTACAATTTGGAAAAATAGTTAAAAGTTCAAATGTTATTGATTAATACATTTCTACTCTTGGCTCTATAGGACTCTACTCCCGAAGCACTGTTTCTTTGCAATATTATCATGCATGCTCTCACTTGACGGTTACTATCTTGAATGTATATCTGTCACCTTGGGCCTTGTGATTGTAACTCCCCGCAGGCTACGAGCTTCGGCATCCTATATCGTCTTCGAATTCATGTTGTTTCTTTAATTGTATTTTTTCACGTGACCATTTGTAAAGTGCTCTGATACCCTCTTGGGTCATGTTCACGCTATATAAATCTTTATAAATAAATAGTAGTAAAATACTACTACTACCCCTCCTCCTCCTAATAACAATATCAATACCAACAATACCACATAAAGGATAAAGTATGCATAGTCAGCAGCAAAACTCTGCCGTAGTATAGAGTCTGCCGGGTTTTCTTACAACCTTTTTCTTTGTGCATTTTGCACTGTTCATCAGAGAACAGGCTTCAGTCTTTCTACCCACCTCAGGAACTACACATCTTTTACTCCTGGCCTTTCTTCTTGTTGCTTCTTTCTTATTTGAACTCTCATACTGTCTTATTTGAACCACCTTTCCTCGTCCTTAATTTGAGCCGGTGGTTGCTGGTGGGGTTCAGCACTTATTTTTACCTCACCAGGCTTTGAACGAGAGCAAGAGAGAGGAAAACACACAAAAAGAAAAGGAGGATGACGAGAAGGACAGAAAACCTGTGGAAAAAGTGCTGGTACATTAAAGAGGCATGAGATAAACCATATCCATAGAGCCTTCGTATTCGGCACTCCGATATTCAATAGCACTGGCCACCGGCTTTTGAGCAAAACCTGGGGCCCTTAAACTTATTCTTTCACAAATTAAGCATTGTTTCAGCCTCAATCAACATCATGGTCTTTCTTAATCAAGTTCTAGTACTAAGAGCTGTCAAGTGAGAGAAAAGGCTTTGTATTTCTGGAGATAATCGTTGAATTATAAATGAATCTTAGTATATGCCATCCCATGCTGTAGCAGAAGTATTATATAATGAAATTATACACCTATTTATAGGTTTATTTCTTTATTTGTTTTGTAAAGCCTGGCATGTCATCTTTAAACTACTTCAGGCCATCTGGTTACATTGAAATTAAGAGTTGAGGGACTTAGAACCAAATTGGCTACGAGGGAAGATCTTCTCTCTAACATTCCTCAGTTATTGCCTCACGGCACCATCTTTTGTCCAATGACCCTCTGAGCCAGTCCGCAGAATCACCAATTGTTTGGTTCAGGCAAGAGTTTGTGATATTGAATTCCCAATCACCAAACTCTATGTTTTTTTCCATTTAAAATGTCATTCATGGAGCAGGTGTTATGTGGAAGTTGAGTCAAAGTCCTTATATCTGAATCAGTTAGCGAAGATCGCGACACACAAGACAGGCCATATTTTCCAACAATTCTAATCTTAAACTGGATGCGGTACTACGTAGTTTTTGGTCTGATCATAAGGCAGTCCATTTTAGTTTAGACTTATCGGATTCAAGACCTGCAGCTAATGTTGTAGGGAAGGATATAACGTTCCACGCCTGGAATAAGTTGAACAATAATGACTTGGTTGAAAGTCTTGATGCCTCGCTGACGCTGCTTACTGAAGATCCAAATGAAGCAGGTGCAAAATATACTGAGCGGATAAATGAGGCAGTTTCCAAATTAGTGCCATTAAAAAACATAAAAACGTTTAGAAGAGGCATGAAACAAAGACGTTGCAGGCAAGAGAAAACCTGGAGAGTCAATTATAATGAAAGTGAAAAAGTCAGATATAAAGAAATTCAGGGTTACAAAAAACTCTTAACTGAGGAGAAAACCATGTACTATACTGAGAAAATTAATTTGGCCACAAACTCTTCAAAAGAGGTTTCTAAAACCATTCAGACCCTCATCAGCCCCAATCCTCCAAACGGTCTCCTCCCTAGCCAGTTTTTTTGTGATAATATTGCTGCATTTTTTAAAGACAAAGTAGAGGTAGTCTTCAATGAATTCGATTTTTATGTGACTCAAGTACAGAGACTCTTCTGCTCATGGCTCCAACAATACTGAGATCTGCAAGTTTCCCCCTTTGATAATATACCAAGTGGTCGAGTTAATGGGTCACAATAAGTCAGGATCCCCTTCTGATCCTTGTCTGCCCAAAGTATTGCATGACATAGCTGACAAGGTTGTTCCGGGGCCTCACTATTTTCTTGAACACTATCAAAGTGGGGCTATTCCCCGCAGAATGGCAAAAAGCCTCAATCCTTCCCCTACTGGAAAAAACATTCTTTGACCCCAAGGTTGAGAAAAACTATCGACCTATATAACAGCTACCATATCCATTGATGATATTTGAAAAACAGATTAATAAAATATTGTCAGAATATTTGAAATTAAAGTTTTCCTAAACGAGGCACATTTTGGCTTTCGGTCAAGTCACAGTACTGAGTCTGCCCTGGTCATAGTCTCGGAAGAGATTTGACTTATTATGGATGATGGTGGGAGGGATGCAGTTGCCATTTTGGATCTATACGCAGCCTTCGACATGGTGAGCCACTTGGTTCTTCTGGAGTGTATGTCAGAAATTGGGATCACTGGCTCCGCATGTGATCTTCTATCCTCATTTTTTACAAATAGTGAGCAGACCGTGGCCTTTGGGGAGTTTAACTCAAAATCTTTTTCCATGCTTTGTGGGGCTCCCAAAGGGTCATATCTCAGCCTCACGCTTTTTAATATCTACATGGATCCCCTATCCAAACAGATTTTTTCATTTGGATTTGCCACAGTAGCATATGCTGATGATACCCAGATTGTTGTGTCGATCTCAAGCAATATAAAGGAGATCGCTGACCTGTTAAACAGGTATGAATGCTATTGTTAGCTGGATGAAGGGCAACTGTTTAAAGTTGAATTCAGAAACAACAGAGGTCCAACTTTTTGGGAAAGATACCTTATTTTAGACCCAATCTTGGTATCCTCTGTCCCATGGTTTTCTACCCCTGCCTGTCTCAAATGTTAGGAACCTATGGGTAGTCTGTGACGCCGAGCTGTCATTTTGGGATCAAATCAACAAATTGACCTCATCTTGTTCTTTTTATATTGAGAATGTTGAGGACCTTGCTGCCCTCTATTCCGCTAGATCCATCTCTTTAGTCTTAACTAGGCTTGAATACGTTAAGGCCCTCTATATGGGCATTAAACAATGGTCGCTAAATAAGCTTCAGATGTTGCAGAATGCTGCATGCTGACTCCTCAGAAAAATACCAAAATGTAAGTTCACATCAGCAGCTCTGGCAGAGCTTCACTGGCTCCCAACTAAGAAAAGAGTCGCTTTTAAGGCTGTGTCTGGCACACAAGCATTGCATGGAACTGGATCAAAGGAAAATTCAAGTTGTCTTCTCCAAAAAGATTGCTGCAATCTGTCCCCTTTAGTTCAGTAATTGTTCCAAGAATTAAAAAGGCTTCTTCGGGGTTGTCAAGCTTGATTTATTCCACCTGCCAGCTCTGGAACTGAATGCCCACGCACCTTAAATATCTGCCTAATTTCTTTAGCTTTTGGAAACTCCTAAAATATTTATTGTTCCCGCTGTCCTTATAGTTTCTGGTTACTCCCCCGTTATGATATTTGGGTTTGTACGCAGGATTGCCAGCGGCAAGATGCCCAAGGGCATTCACATGCTTTAGAAATCTCAAATCAAATCATGTGAAGTGTACTCAGGTAAGAGGCGGGCGTGTATCCAAGATCTTTGCCCCGCATCCAAGATATTTGCTTCAATAAGACAGAGTATTTAAAACTTGGTCCATGGCTCATCCTTGCAAACGATGGAGTCATTTCAGGGCTGTTTAAATATAAAAAGAGTTTTATAGATTTAAACACATCAATCTACCTGGTTTTGAAATCTTTGCAGTCGTTGGGTGAGATTTATTGGAAAGATTGTATAAGCCAGTTCATCTGAGGTTATCATTGTTGTTAGTCAGCAATGATCACACCATACGTAGTAAGGCCACTGATAATCACTCTTTGGTTTGCTAATTTTTGCCCTCACATAACGTGAGGTCGCAAACTACTTTTGGCCAACACCCCTTCGTTACCATAAGTAGCTTGGACAAAGTAAAATAAGGAACTGGTGTCGTATCAAGAAAACACCATGAGTTGTGCACATAGCCTGCATCGCTCATCATTAATTGCTGGGCAAGATGAATGCCAATAGTCTGTCGAATATAGCTTAGTGGGTCACAAAAAGGAGCTGTGACCCGGGATGACCTAAAATGGCTGCCCTTCAACTGGTTACTATACGGGAGAATAGCCATATTTCCTTTTTCGTCCTTCCAGGCAGGTTTGATGCAGCAAAGACACTCATATTTATCCGCCAACAGGGTTAGCAGAGTTACAATTCATCAGAACGACAAATTTCACAAGTGAGTGACAGGGACGGACTTGGAACGCAAACCAGCCCTGGTAATTGAGTCGGGCCGGTTGTGGGTGGGGCAGTGGGGGATGGTCAGGTGTGTGGAAAACTCTGCAGCTGCTTTTGTTACAGGGGACCGCTAATATTGCAGCTATCAGTCCAAAACCGGCCCCCACCCTGGCTCAAGCACTGCTAGACTAGGATCACTGAAGGCAGAAATGTCAGTGCTGACAAGTTTAGTTCTCCTTTAATTCCATGCACTCTGTTGTGCCATGAATATATATATTCAATTTATGGGAAATCGCATTAATGCGGATTGGTTCTAATTTTACTCCATTACTCCATAATTGACTCCATTACTACATGATTGATTTTGTGACAGATAAAAGTAAGGAGCAAGTCCTGGGATATTGGGCAGACCATTTTAAAGTACGGAAACAGCATTATGGTATTAAAATGGGCTATCATTCATAATTGAAACGTAAAGAGGAAAGTTGGGTGAAGACTGTATGCATAGAATCAGCAGCATTACAGTCTGAAGAGAGGCATGATAAGATATTTCGGTGGGACTGTGAGACTGTGAGTGGCCCACACTATGGCCAGTTGATGCTCTGCATGATAAACGATAAATGTACTAATGAACCTTGTCCACAACGTTTGTTTCACAATTAGGACCAAGAACTCTTGTGGTGAAATTTGTGGAGGAACTTTGCCAGACAAAACAAATGTTGGCTAGCTGATGTTAAGGAAGGAACTATAATGGAACTGAACTTTGAGACTATGTGAAGGGCTGTTGTGTGATCCTTCATTGTGCCCACAGAACCTTTACATTGATTTTTGGGGTTCTACCTGGATTTGTAGGGTATTGGTGTGGCAGCTCGCTCTGTTCCTTAAGGGTACATCAAGGCCACTTGCTTAATTCTTCATGACTAAATAAGTGGAGTGTTGCACCAATACAATCTCTGTCTATCCAACATTTGTAAAATTACAGTCTGCCTAGCGCAGTGCCTAGAGACCCATTCTGGGTTATTGTGTACTATATAAGTGTCTTGGGTCTGTCAGTCAGATATTTAGTCATTCCCTGTTATTCTGTGACTCTTTGATATAAATAAAGTAATATTACAACTGTGGTTAGTTGTCATGCATATAGGAGGGCATATAGTTCAGCCACACTATAAGGCACCATTGACGCACCTGTAGTATCTTGTGAGTTTTATGAAGGAACCCTTTTGGCTCCTAACAGACTTCGTAGAACGGTGATGTAGGTGTTCGATCAGAATGCAACAAAAGCTTGTTCTAGAATGTTGAATATGCAGCTACATACTGTTGGAGGGTAGATTGTTAGTAGGGGTAAGTCTGCACCTACCACTGGCAATAAGACCACCAATGCATTATAAGGTCCAGACAAGGTATCAGTACATTATTCCCTTGCTCAATCCTCGGCAGCTGGAAGGCTTAACTTAGGAGATAGGTGTGTAAAGCATTTAAAAACACCAATACATTAAATAAGCAAGATACAACACAAAATTAAAGTCCAACACCAATTTATTAACATAGGAAATACTTTTATCTTTAAAATGACAAAAATCCAGTGTAGGGAACCTGAAATATGCATTTTTAAAGAATATGCACTTTCTAGTGCTTAAAAAACAATAGCGCAAATTTGGGACATCTGGTCGCGCTTGACCGGGACAAAGTCAAAGATTGAGGCCGACCTGGCTGGATACACTAAGCGAGAGGCCAAGGTCAAAATGTTACCTTCACACTTAGAAACGTTTCTGGAGGATTTTTCTTGCCGTCAACCGGGCCTATCCAGCAGGCCAGGTTCACAGCAGCTTTGTCGGATGGGTTCCGTGGGAGCCCCCAGTCAACGCCTGGAAGTCTTGAGCTCTGGAGCTTTTTAGTGGGACAAACCTGTAATCCATTCTTGGGGCTGCCATCTGGCTGGGGGTACAAGAAAAGGGTGTGGGCCTGGCTGGCTTCCTTACTGTCTTGCTCTTCTTGAAGCCCAGTTTGATATACCCAGCCCCCATCCTGGCCTGTTCTCTGCAGCTGCAGAGCTCCCCCATTAGATAACCTCTGCTTTTGTGCAGGCCCCTTATCACCTCATCCAAGCAACTTGCCTAAGCCTGTTGAAGTTGGCCAATCAGAAGTGGGTGATAGAAGGCTGGATTTTAGCTTACAGAAAAGAACGTTCTATAACTTCTTTTCTGTATTAGTTATGATACTTTCAAAAGTGGCAAGATGTTGGATTCATCATTACCAATCTGGAAAGTCCTTGAAATATTTGTTGAGCTCACTCCAGTCAATTCTACATTGTATTGCAGTATTTCCATGTTAACCTGTGGAGATAAAAGGGCTACAATGGGGAAAACAAAACTGGACGTTTTTCCCACACCAGGACATATAAAACATCTTTTAAAATGGCCAGCTTATTTTTACATGGGCCCCTACCATGGGGGCACCTAGGGTAGACCTTAGGGGTGACATATTTAAAAATAAGGTAGTTTAACTCCTTGGAAGTACCTTTAAAACCAAAGTCAAATGCATATAATTTCAGCTTGAAAGCAGGTCTGTCTTTTCAAATGACTGCAGGCAACACAGCAGGGCACCCTTAAGTGCATGAATTCTGCTGGGCCTCTAAACCTACATGCCCTACCATATATTAGGGACTTACCGGTAGGTTGCCAGTGCCAATTTGTAATTATGCCTAATTGCCATATACCTTTTTAATCAGAGAACTGACCCTGGGCCTGGTTAGCAGGGTCCAAGGCATAGTTAGAGGCAGTTACCATCAGCAGTCAAAAATGGGGTTGATCAGGGCAGAGAGGATGACTTTCTCACATACAGACGAATAAAGACATGTACTATTAAGCTATGTGTGTGGCATAGTCATTGGTGGGTACCCAGGCTGGGAAGGACGCTACACCGCCGTCATGTTCTTTCTGCTGAAAGTGTGCTTACATAGAGCAAGGGTTGGCTCGAGTAGCACGAGTGGGAGGGCTAAAGCTGCTGCTGACATGAGGCAGATGAAGGTCTGGCGCCTCCTCCAGACAAGGCACAAGGGTTTTGACCTCATTGTTCTTCCTGCCATGTCACTAACTGGGCCTCATAAAAGGGAGTATGACCTTGTCACATAGAGGAATGCATGCTTCTTTCTTCTTCCATGCACTTGTGTGTGTTTAGTATCCTCATGCTACCTCCACCTGTGTCCGTTCAGTCCTCTTTCCTTCCAGCACATTTTCCTTTAATCATGCTAAGACAACATAACTCTACATTCTTTCACTGCTTTATTGATTTCTCTATTTGGTTCATTTATGGAAGAAAATATGTATTCCGCTATGGTACAAATAATAGAAACGGTGGAACAGGTGATAGAAAAGGATACACACTGCCCTTGAGGCTTATTCCTCCCCCTCCCCTCCCTGCCCTTCTCTAGAAATCTTTGTGATTCCACAAACACCATGTCAAGGTTCAAAGCATAGCAAACTGAAATGTAGGCGCTGTACAAATTGTTTGGCATGATGTTTGCGTCATAATTTGGATCCATAGCCTCCCATTCCCAAATTTGTTGCCATTCCTTTTCCTTAGCTACATCTTCCCTACTGCTCAGCCAGGACGAGAGCTGGAGTGCTTGGTAATGAATGAATGCTGAAAGCTTGGGGATGTCACAGAATGCATGGGTGCCTGGTGATGTGCTGAGTGTCAGTTGGAGTGAGTGTGCAGGCTGAGCAGCAGGGAGGCTGCTCCTGTCGGGCTATCTGTTATCATCCACCTACTTACCTGGAGCGTACCTTGTAACTAAGCATAAATAAACCATCTATTGAATATACACCTCGGCTAACGGACTTTGTATTACAACATAGCCCCAACACTTAAGAGAGCTACTCCTTGTGAAAGGGCAGAATGCTGTCACTCACAGTGAAGGTAACAAATAACGGAATTGGACTAATCCCCTGCCCCAGGCAGTATGCTGTTGTGGGAGAAACAAAAATGTGTCTGACACAATAATAGATCAATGGGTGAAAAGAGCTTGCCAAAATTCCCTCTAGTTAATCAAATTATAGCTATAATGTTAGTAAAATCAAAAGGAATTGTCAGACACCAGACCTAAAAAAAAACACATTTCTTTTACTCCGCTGTGAGTAATGTAGGACTTAAGACTGGGCTTCAATTTTGTGTGTGACATGACTGTCCTCTGGTGGTAATTATTATGAACTGCTATGGGTCATGATGAAAGCAGTTTCAATGGGCACAAGGAAGTTTGCAAGATTGACTGTTTGTTCACAGGGACCAGAATGCAGTATCTATTGTTTTGTGATAATTTACATTTGAAACCAAAGATAAGTCATGTGTAAATTGTTGTCCAATTACTGTCACTTCTTATACTCCATGACATCTCAGGCAGCAATGGCCTCCTTGGCATACATTCGTTCAGCACATGTCATTTTGAAATTGTAGTTTACTGAAGTAATCCATGTAAGATACCTCTTGTGCTTGATTAATGTAAAACGCCGATTAGCACTTATGAAAATAGTTGCTTATTTTGTAAAACTATTGTATAAGTATTATTCATATCTAAATCAAATTGTAACCTTAGTCTAATCAGAAACATACAAAAAGCTAAAATATGACATCTACATAATTTACAGGTAAAACATTGTGAATTATAGTAATAAAAGGGTTAATGAATAAGAGCAGGAACATAAAAATTCCATATGTTGGCATCGGTGATACTTGCAAACATATATTGCCAACAGAGAAAAAGATCAAAAAAATTATGCCCAGGATTGTTTCTTAGGGCGCAGTGAACGAAAGTATTTTGTGTTTGTAAACCGTGCAATTCGTAAAATCACAGGGGGCCTAATTTATGAGGCCTTGTGTCAGTTTTGCGCTTTCGATGCGTCACTTTTTGTGACGCATCGGCGGCATAAAACATGCCTCCTGTTGCGCACTATTTACAAAGTGACGCATCTAGGTAGATGCGTCACTTTGTAAACCCCTGCTCTACATTATACCTGTATCAGGTATAATGTATGCAGGGGGCGTGCCCCTGCAAAAAGCCTCGTAGAAGTGATGCAGGGAAATCTATGAGATTTCACTGCGTCAATTTTAGTACGCCGTTGTGTCAAAATCTTGCGCCTGCCTCACAGCAGGCGTAAGACTGACGCAGGCCCTTTCACATGGGGCTTGCCCCATGTGCAAGGACACATTGCTGGAGTTGCGTCACTTTTGTGACACACTCCAGCAATGCGTCACTTTTGCGCTTACAGATACTTCAGAAATACTGACGTATCTGTAACTCCTTGCGACATGATGTGTCACACATTAAATATGACGCATCTGGTATGCCGCAAGGAGCGCGTACTGAGAAGTGACGTATCACTGCTTTCAAGCAGCAATGCGTCATTTCTCATAAATGAGGCCCAGGGTATGCAAATAAATGGACTAAAACCCCTTTTACATTCTGGAAAAGCCTTTCTGAATCATTAAGAGTATTATGACTCGTGAATTGCATTGAGAAGGTGAAGTGAAAAGGGTGTCCCCTATTATTTGCAATTCACAATGAGGTGTATGAATGATTTTTTTTACTGCAATTGTAGTTGAAAACCATTGAAAGTTACCAACCCCTAAAAGGAGGTGTCAACTGATTCCCCAAGAGGGTCTGTGTATGTTAAACAGCTTCCTCTTTGTTAATCCTGCCTTGGATCTTTGTGGGAAGCAGGTAGTGGTCCTGAAAACACCTGTCTACTCCGAAAGATGTCCTCCAAAATTAAACATCTTTTTTTTTTAAAGTAGAACAAGTTCCTTTTAAGAAATGCACTCATTGAGGTCTGCTGCCCCTTGCCGATCACAGGCAGTCTCAAATAGTGACTTGCATAATTATTTATTAACTAAGTATTAGCCAAGGTATTGTGTGTTATTGTTTGTTGCAATTGTGTTTCACCCATTCAGTACTCCCAGATTTTAGTGATTTTTGGATCACCTGGATTTTGATTTTTTATCATGGTTGAGTCTCACTCCCTACATGTGTCTCACCCACAGTATTCACATGGAAAATTGACTGCTCGTGTTTACAGCCAGTGTCAGCCTTTTAAGCTAACCGCTGCTGCGACGCAGCTAGCTTAAGGTGCACTTGGCTGCTACACATGAACACATGCACATGCTTGTACCCATGTGAGGGCTGCACATGTGAGACTGCTGTCATGCGCAGCCCGGTAACTGCACACAGGTAGCATGGCGCAGTGAGGATTCTGCAGGATTAGCTAATGACCGGGGAATGTCATAGTGGTTTACTATGGTTTTGTCTGCAGAAACACTTTATTATTCACATAGGGGGGAAACTGTCTTAAAGTTCAGTCTTGCTTTTCATTGGCCTACGAAGTCCAGTAAAATATTTAATGGGGTGAAACATGTGCAAGAAAACCATATCTGAGTGTTCAAAGAGGATATCTGTTCAACAAATGAGCCATCCAGTGTTACCATCTTTTTCTGGCTCAGCTCAAGATCAGAGCCCAGGCCTTTTGTCACCCTGCTGTGCCAAGTTAATTTCATTTCTTTCCAGCAGCTGCTTCCCTCTGTCCCTGAACATGAAAGGGTGAGAATACAAAATCTGTATTTGTTAATTACTTGCCAGACTGCACCAGGGGTGGGGACAGCCCAAGCCCATTGAACAAAGGAGGAAGTCCAGACAACTGGAGAGAACACTGGAGTGGGCTCTTCTTTGAACGTTTGGTGGGGAAGCCCCTGGCAGTGATGGCAGCAAGGTACGGGACTAAGACCAACAGCAGATGTGACCAGTGACTCCTGGATGACACCATCTTGAACTGTCCCAGATTACTGAGGAGGAGAGTTGGGACGGACTAGAGATGTGATGTGGCACTCCAGGATTCACCAGGGGTGCCGAGTTTCTAAAACCTTCCACCCCACTTTAAAAACTCTTCACATGGGGGAGACCCTCTCGGACGGTGTTGTTTGTGCTTCTTGCTGCTGGGCCCTGGGACTGCAACAGCCATGAACATCCGAAAGATAGAGCCCTCCTGATACCCAAAAAGAACTAAGGACTCTGCCCCATTTGACCCCAGGGCCAGTAGGCCTCTCCAAAGGCCAGTGAGGCTGTCCCCTTAAACCCTCCATGTCAACCAGGTGCAACCTGGTGCAAGGAACCAGTGGCATCACCTCCCTGGCTAGTACACTGCTTGGAGGTCATCTGAAACTGCTCCTAGAGTCTAAAGCATGCCACCAGGAGTAAAATGAGTCCACGGTCATCCTAAATGGCCCAATAATGCCCGTGTTATGGCTGTTTTAAGATTGGTGACCTTTGCTCGCAGTGAAGATTGAGAGAGTGGGGTTCAGCTGCATCAGCAACGATTACCTCCAGGGTGGGCCAGGGCCCAAGGATCAGCGCAAGCACCTTCATTTATTTATTTCAGGGGAGAGGGTGTGCATGGTACCTCCTCCCCCGTGGATGGGTTGCCCCCGGGGGCCACCATCATCAAGGGAGCCTACGCATGCAAGGAGCCCAGGATCCTAACTCCTGGCCCCGGCAGAGCAAGTGACAAGGGGGAGTGCTGTAATGCCCTTCCAAGGCGATGGACTCACCCTAACCGCCGCTCCCCGTGCACATGTCTGAGGGTAGTTGGCGGCCACAGTAGACAAAACTGCCTGCCCGCATAGAGCGGGCATGGGAAAACACAGCTACGGGCTCCTTGTCTGGCAACAAGGAGAGCTGGCAGGGGCAGCCAGGGGTGGGCTCCGTGAGCTGACCCTAACTAGTGGAGGCATGTGGGGTGGCTGGTGGGACTGGGCACCCCCAAAATAAAGATAAAAACAAAGGACAAGGCTTGGCGGCTCTCTCTGGTAGAGCGGGAGAGATGCTCATAAAATATTCACTACTCCAGGCTGGAGCGCTCCATAATGCCCAATGGGACTCACTTATTTGCATGTTTTTCTTATCATGTGGTGACCCCAGGAGGAAAGCAGCACCACTAACAAATCTGAAAAGTGTTGTGGGGCTCTATAGGAGTTACAGCAGCCACCCAGAAGTAATGTTTGGAAAACTGATCCTAGGTTTGCGGGGTCAATCAATTCTTGACCCTCTGGGATTTTCACATCATTTTTCTAGGCACTTCGAAGACTAGAGCTTTTGATCTACAGCTGGTAGTGCAGCAGCCATATGGGGCTTCTTGTATGGCTGTATTTAAGGTAGCCTGAAGATGTACAAGGAAGACTATGGTGTGCACCATTCTTGAGAGGCCGAAGCGATGGTTACATTTTATGTGATTAGAAAGTGGTGCTTGCTAAGGATGTTTTTGTGATTGCATTTTTATGGCATGAAAGTATATACAAAGCTCATAGACATGTTAGGTCCACTTTAACCTGTTTACCCCGGCACAAAATCGTGTTCCAATCGGTGGGCGGGGCTGCGTCAGCCAACGGTAGTGCGCAGCACCAGGGAGGTAGTTGGCGTTTGCCGACGCTGGTCAATATTCTTTATTGACATAAAAATGCAGACAGTGATTGCTGATGAAGGAAATATACATTAATAAGTGGATTTACAAATAGTTATTATCAATTATTGCATTTACTGACAAAAAGATGGTGTTTTAACGTTAGTTGTTGTTCTTGAACCTTTGACTAAGCCAATAGATTCACCCTATATGTTTGTATGACTCTTTAGATGGTCAAAGGTGATTACACAATTTAATCTAGAGTATTTTCCATCAGCCTAATGTATATATTTGTAAATTATTGCATAGCATTTAGTAGTGTGAGTGTAAAAAAAATTACTTTTCTTTTGTCAAAATAAAAAGCCTTTACTGGAAAATCATTTATTAAGCGTTGATATTGCGTGCCAGCGACTGGTGATTACTAGCCAACACCACCTCCCCTGAATATGCCTTGGACGGCTCTGCTTCGCTACCCTAGGCGAGTCATGCATTACAATGCAGTGCTTGGTTCCCAGTAAGAGGAAATTGTAGACCTATTACTTGTGCAGGCCTCACACCTGTACAACTAATAACCCAATTTCCTACGTTGTGCAACTCCCTGTAAATGGCAATTTTACTTTACGACTTATTAGTAGAGAAGTCACATCACAAACATATAGGTCGTAAAAAGTCTGAGAAACATGCTGTCACTAATAGTGACATGTTCTGTTAGTACATTGGGTTCCTTCATTTGAATTTGTTACACATTCCTGTTTTGAAAATATTCAAGGTTCTTGCTGCTATAGGAACCACTGAGTGAGAGTGAATGAGACCGTTCCAAATATTTCCCATTGACGATTTAATGCAGTTCAGTGGGACAAGCACAGGTTCTCCACTCTGACATTTAACCGGCGTGTGGACTCTTGCGCAGTACCGGCTGGTTCGCGTCTTCACCACACGCCGCTGCGAGTGGGGGTAGGTTTCTAGCGGCACTGTCCCTCCGTGGCTAAGGTCAACCCCTCTAGCACACACCCCACTGGAACCAGCCGCGCAGATAGAGACAACCTTGAGATTGGTCCGACGGTGTGACAGTACTTTTTTGGCTGAACTCCGGGCATTGGCCTAACAAGGTTGTATTAAGCGTACTCTTGAGGTTTTCCCCAAGGGTACTTTTTAAGTATATGAGCACTATATTTTTTGGTCCTGAAGAATTGCCCCTTGTGGGCATGAAACATGTCGACCATGTTGGAGGGTTGAAATGAGGCCATACTAATGGTTAACTTGGTCCTCTATACCCCTCTTTTCACTTTTTAATCAAGTAGCTAGCCACACCATTAAAGTTTTCTTAGTGGACTACCTAACTTATTTTAACCCACATTCCGCTCACTACTTCACCTATTTTTTGTACCTCACAAACCAAAACATCACGGCAAGGAACAAAAGAACTCCGACAGAGAGTAACACATAGTGTTACCCGTCAGGCATTGCAGCGCCGGCTTGACGCAGGAGCAGGAAGCCGATGATGCAAACAACACCACAAAGGGCTGAATGAAATATGTCATCCAGCCTTGCAGTTGTATGAGGTTTCTTAGTTCCGAAAAGGGACCCTTTGGCTCCTTTCTCTCCACCACCTACACTGAGAGCGAGACTCCCTTCGAGACCTTTACTAGGGGAACTCTGTACAATCCCTTGTGTTACAAGCACAGGTTGCAAACATATTTATAACCTGCAAGTTATGCCCAACAAGTTTAACATTATTTTTAATCTTTTTTGGGGTCAATTAAATGAGCTGAGTGACTAAATATCCATATAATATGTGCTAAGGAACAATGCACATGAGATGTGTGCAACATAATTGGTTAATAGTAATACCAGTTTTATACAGGGAAATAAAAACCCTGCTCTCCTGGAAGAAGGTGATTGGTCCTCTTCTGCAACAGCTGTTTCTTTCTAGCTCTCTTTACAATCGGATTCATTATTATTTTGGGACCCAGTGTTTAGCAGTTTCCATCCAGGGTGAGTTAAAACCAGTGGTGCTGGAACAATTCTCACCATAGGGTGCTGTCATTATTGTTTCATCACAAGAACTAGTAGAGATTGTGAAAACCCTTGCCTCACACAGAGCAAGTGTAGCAAATGGGCCTGGTCCATTCATGATAAGGGTGTAGTATGTAGCTGGTAGTGTATTTTAGAGCACACTGTCACAAATATTTTGCTCAAACTTGGTGTGGTAGCACACTGTCATTTACAACAGCACATTCTCCACTATATTTGCAAAAACATAAAGTTTTGTTGACAAATGTATACAGCACACAAACAATAATGTGTGGATTTCGTGTTTCACTGAATATTTGTAATTTGCACATCACCAAGTAAAACATCTTGATTTATTTTGATCCTGTTTAAATCTTTGTTTCAATTAAACACCATATTTACTAAAACCGCGCCATTTGTGCTTTTAGCTGCTGATATCATTTTTTATCTCTGTTTTTGAACACACATCAAATGGGACAAGATAAACACTACATTTTAAGGCAACTTTATTGCTCATTTACCTTCAGAACTCCTGCAAGGTTGGTTTGGGGTGCTGTAGCACCCCTACTCCTAGTGCCTGTAACTAAGACTTTCCCAGGTTTTTCAAAGAAGCAGGCAATGCCTTCACAATTGAGTGGTGAAAATGCTTCACTTTTTCTCCTTCGCTGTCCCAGGCCCAGTTTCCTTCTCTTCAGTCCTCAATTCATAGGAACACCTTTGCACAAGACATATTGGAGCACCATGCATGAATTATTAATGTGGCCAAGGACCCACGGGTCATGATAAACTGATGTCTATGGTTCCCATATATGTAGCTTGCTCTCAAGTATATTTTCACGTAGCCATTATTATTATTATTATTATTATTGCAACTTGTAGAGCACACAGCTACCTCCAACTGTGGTGTCCCGGAGCTAACAGCGGGTGCAGAGTGGTAGTAACTGGTGGGGGTAGCTCTAAGGTAGGCCAAAAATCCAAGTCTTCAGAGTCTTCCTAAATAAAGGTTCTGAATTGGCCTTTCGTAGGTGCTCCAGCATGGAGTTCCAAAGAGAGGTGGTTTTAAGAGCAAACGATCGACCACTCAGCCTGGCTTTTGTGAAACGGAGGATGGCTTCGAGTTCCCGGTGATTCGACCTCAGAGTCCTGATTGTATTTGGGAAATCTGAGATTCAAGTATTGGGGGGCCTGTATCTCTGGTAGCCCTGTAAGCAAGGGTCAGAGCCTTACACTCAATCCTCCTTTTAACAAGCAGCCAATGTAGGCTGGGCAGGTGGGGAGAAATGTGGTGGTGGAGTGGCACATTTCTGATGAGCCTGGCAGCTGCATTCTGAATGAACTGCCACTTCCTAATCAGGTATACGCTGGGAGACCCACGTATAGACTGTTGGCATAGTCTAGCTGTGACGTGATCAATGCGTGGACCACCATTTTCCTGCAATCCATTGATTGAGATGAAGGAATCTCCGCAGGGTTTTCAGCTTCCAGAAGCACGAGGATGAGACTTGTCATATCTGGGCTTTTCCCGAAAGGGTGGAATCAAATTTAAACCCTAGATTTCTAACAGATGGGATTGGAAGAGGAGGAGGATTGAGTTAAGACGGTACCCCTCACTCCCATCCGCTCAAGCCTCTCATGGAGGATCTGGTGTGAGACTGTGTCAAATACTGTGGGCAAGTCCAATAGCACTAACATTGCACAACTACCATGATACAAGGTTCCACGTATCGTTTCCACCACCTCAAACAGAGCTGTCTCTGTGCTGTAACCTGACCTAAATCCTGACTGGGAGTCATGGAGGAATTTGTTGGATTCAAGATATGCTGATAGTTGCCTCTGCACTTCCTTCTCCAGGATCTTGGCTGGTGCTGGCAAGAGGGAGATAGGCCTGACAATTTTTTATTTTGCCAGATCTGCATCTTCTTTCTTAAGGATTTGCTGCACCAATGCGGTTTTCCAGATAGAATGATAGATGCCTGAGTTTAAGGATGCATTCCAAATCTGGTTTAGTGAGGGATTGAGTAACGGGGCAAGTAGTTTAAAAAACCTAGCCGGGCATGGGTCAATCAGAGATCTAGATTTGACTTTGATCAGGGACGCTTCGGAGCTCAACTGGTGAAATTCAGACCAGGCGTCTGAGCAGTGAAGACTAGGTGGGGCAAGGCTGAGGATCTAATCTGAGTGAACGCAGAGTATATTGCCTGAACTTTCTCCAGAAAGAAGCTGGAATTATCTTCACACAGGGTGGCTGAAGGAGCTGTGGTGCTTTTCAAGGCCTCTGGCTTGATGAAGCCCTGAACATTCCTAAAAACTTCTTTGGCAGAGTTGTCAGAGGTTTTATTTTGGTCAGCGACAAAGGCCCTAATAGTGTCACATTTGAGTAAGCACTATTAGTCTCTATGTCGTATGTTTTTTGCCATACCCGCTCCAGCTTCTTACAGAGGCTTTTCTCCATATGGAGTTCAGCTGTGAACGAAGAGGTTTAAGGTTTATTTCTAGCCATTTTTGTGTTTTTAATTGGGGCTATTTTGTCAAGGGTTGCAGTAACCGAACAGTTACCCCTGAGAGCACAAAGAGGTATTTAATAGTGCTGGACCCATAGATTCAGAGGAGAATTTCCTCCAGTTCTTTCTATCTTTGTATTTTGCTCTTGCAGGATCTTTGTTGCTGGAACCAGCGAGGTTAAATGGTATTAGGCTGTGATCTGACCATGTAAGGGGAATAGTGTCTTCCACTTTTAAATTAGAGACATTAGTAAAGATCAGATCTAATATATGGCCAGCTTTATGAGTGGGAAGAACAACCTTTTGAGTAAGGTTTAATTCTTTCAGGGAGTCAGACAACTGGGAGGCCAGGAGACAGCTGTTATTGTCCATATAGACATTGAATTCGCCCAGGACTATAAAATGTGCTTGTCTCAGTGAAAAATCCGCAATCAGATCTCAAAGCTCCAGCAGCTCAGAGGACACAGAGTCCGGTGGTCTGTAGACCAACAGTCCTGCCACTGCGAAGGCGGAGGAGATTTTAATACTGAAGGACATTGCTTCAATTAATCTGGTCAGTTGAAGCCTTTTATGCGAGATCTCCCAGCGATCTCTTAGGATCACGGCAAGCCCGCCCCCCACTCTATTGCCTGTCCGGTTAACTGTAATTAATCTATAACCTTCTGGAATGGCCAACAGTATGTAAGGGTTAGAGCTTTCTCTTAACCATGTTTCAGTAAGAAACATGAGATCCCAGGTTTTTGACTCAAGTGTAAGCCAGATGTCATCCCTATGTTTGGGGAGGTATCTACAATTGATTAGACATGCGTTAATATGGGGCCCTGTGGCTGGCATGTGTGCTTTGGAGGACATTGCCGTACTTTTGCCCTTACATCCACTTCCCAGGAACCACCCTTTATCAAGTGCAAAGGAGTATGCCTTACAACACAGCTCCTGGCCATATCCCTCTAATACCAGAGTACATGGATCGAGACGTGCTGGCCGGGAGCAACCTCCCGAGGACAACTCGAGCAGTTGAACCCTGGACCAAACAGTTCTTGTTGATGGATCAGGAAGGGCATCATGGCTGGCTCTGGACACTGGCCGGGCGCGGATGGGCACAGACTGGCTTGTCTTTGGCACGCCAGTGGTGCGTCCGCTGCACGCGTCTGCTGTCCCATCCGATTTAAATCGGAAGCAAGCGTTAAAACAAGCACCACCCACTCCAGCATCAGAGTGCAGCTGAGTAGAATGTTGCTGCCAACCCTGCCGTCCACACAATCTGCAGCATGCCGCAGTGCACCGGGACGAGTAGGCAGGTAAGAAGCCTTCCAACTGTGCCCAGTGCAAGTGCAATCAATTTTAAACATTTTAAAAAGTTTAAGAACACATGTGACACCTTAAAATGCTTTCAGCCCCAGAGAATTACCCCACTGACGGTAGCCGCGCGAGCAGTCCTACCGAGATCCCGAGATCCGCTGAGCATCCGCTGTCCCATCCGCTTTAAATGGGAAGCGCGTGTTAAAACAAGGTCCGCCCACTCCAGCGTCAGAGTGCAGCTGAGTAGAATGTTGCTGCCAACCCCGCCCTCCACACAATCGGCAGCCTGCCGTGGTGGACCAGGACGAGTAGGCAGGTAAGAAGCCTCCCAACTGTGCAAAGTGCAAGTGCGATCAATTTTAAAAGTTTAAAAAAACTTAGGAACAGATGTGACACCTTAAAATGCTTTCAGCCCTAGAGAATTTCCCCACTGATGGTAGCTGTGTGAGCAGTCCTACTTAGATCCGCCCTGTGGTTTTCCTCTGGTGAGTTTTGAGGAAACCCTTATGGAGAAAGAGGTAAACATCCAGACAGTCTTAACTTTGAGAGCATCAAAAACATTTTGCAACATATTTCCCAAAATGTTCTTAGCACTAGTTCCACCTGAACATTTCAGGCGTAAGTGCTGGAACAAGCAAAGGAGAGTGCAACTAACTCTGTACACATCATTAAATCTGTTTGGGAAGGAGAAACATTTAAGATAAAACATAGAAAATAAAATCATGAGTCAAAAGTAAAACATGACATTCGCTAATGTCCTATCTGCATGCTTATGAACTGTATGACATTCATGGAGGATGAACACACAGGGATTGGAACTAATAAAAATGAGTCCGGCAGAATTTGTGAGTTTCTTGTACTTCTATGACCAATTAGTGACATTTTAAATTAAAACAAAATAAGTAAGGAATATTTGTGATAGCTGAACATTTATAAGACAGAAATCAAATGTAGCAATTTACAAGCTTTTTGTTAGCCAGATGTCATATCTGCCCCAGTCTGCAGAGAGACACACATATATTATTATTATTAACATATATATCTTATTTGAGTAATTTTAGCAAAAGAGAGCTGAAGCCTTAGAGACAAATGAGAATGAGTGAGGCTCCTCAAGTTTAATGTGCTGCAAAGGTAACTCTTGACATGCCTCATACATACTGACCACTATTTGTTTGCTCTGGGTCACACTTTCGTACAGATCCAATATCTCGCTCAGCAATGTGCTTAATATCAAATTGTGCAATATGTCTGTTGTAATGGATTGCTTTCCTTTTTTTGCACTATTCATGTGGATAAATTACTGAGGGGCATATTATCAAGACAGGCGTTAAAATTATCGCCGCTTTAGCGGCAGAAAACTGCCGCTAAAGTGGCGATAATGGGCTTGATAATATGCTCTATGGAATTCCAATTGAAATCCATGTTAGATTGCTTCACATCTAACATGGGCTTCAATTGGAATTCCACAGAGCATATTATCAAGCCCATTATCGTCACTTTAGCTGCAGTTTTCTGCCGCTAAAGCGGTGATAATTTTATCACCTGTCTTGATAATATGCCCCTGAGATTTTATTTAGGCTCTCAATTTGTAGAGATACACTGAAGTAATCAAGTCCCCTCTACTCCCTCTGTCCCTCCCCAGGGAGAAATACAGACTGCCATCACAAAGGGAAAGTCAATATAAATTAAAATTTGGAAACAAAGATAATATCTTGTTCTACACATCAAATACCAAATAACAGAAGTTCTGAGTTTTCACTGTAATGGTACGCAGTTTACCAACTTTCCGTACTGAAGCACATATACACAAAGGTATTTACGTCAAGCAGTACTCCCGTAATACTCTTTTACACACTCTAACATACCTTTGGATATTGGCCCCAAACATCTAAAACGGTACTAAATTAGGAATAATGCATTGACTATTAACCGCATGCGTGCGGCGGCTATTTTTGCGCTGCGCGGCTTTTTTCAAAAAGCCGCGTTACATGACGAGCTGAGCTCGTCATGAGCGTGCGAGCGGCACAACTCATGACGCGCTCAGCTCGTCATGAGCGCAGAAGGAGTTAATGTACCTTTAGCACAAATAGAAAGGACTGTGCCCTCTGTGCATTTTTACTAATGAGGATTTGGACTTTTCAAGGTCGATTAACTAAGGCATGTAGGAGAACGTAAAAGAGCACTCTTGTAGTACTATTTCATATTATTGTAAATCTTTTTGGGCGCAATGTGGTTACAGGCAGGTAAATGGGCAGACTACTTGTGCCCTATGGGCCTTTCTCTCTTCAACGATTCTGCATTTGCGCTGCTATTTGTTGTAATTGTCCTAAATTATTTTCTTCCCTTGCATTTTTTCAGATAGCCTCGAGGTGGCAGTGTTGTCGCATTTTACATTTCTAATGTATTTAGCCAGAGCTCTGCTTCTGGAACTTTGCTCGTAAACTGAACTGTAAAATAACACCTCATCCCTGCTCTAGACAAAAAATAAAAATAACTTGCATAACAAGTGAGACAGTTCTTTTTTCATTGCACAGCACACGTTCTCTGCTGGGCCTGCACCCCTGAGTGCAGATATGTGTTTCTCAGATTTAAAGACAGGGGGGCATATTATCAAGGGAGTTTATCTCCGCTTTTGTGGCTTTAAAAGCCGAGAAAGCGGAGATAAAATTATCTCCCTATTACCAAGCTGTTGCTAACACCAGTTAGTGACAGCTAATAGGAGATAGCGACCATCTTGGGCCCCGCTTTGCATGTCAGTGATATTTATCACTAATGACATGCAAAGTGGGCGTGCCAAGATGTTAGCGACTGGAAACAGTCGCTAACATCGCTATCTCCTATTAACAACTTTTGGAGATATTCGCGCTAAGCGCGAATATCTCCAAAAGCTAACACCTGCCCTGAGCAGTTCTTCACCATGTTATCCAATGGGAGGTGGATAACATGGCTAAGAGCATTTGCTCGATAATGCATGAATATCGCTGACTTATCAGCGATATTCATGCATTGCGGCCGTTTTTTATCGCATTTGCGATAAACCTTGCTAATAGCAAGGTTTATCTGCGATAAAAATCGCGATGTGCGGCGATAATTTTTGTCTCTAAACAAGTTAGAGACAAAAATTATCGCTAGTTATTGGTGATATGCCCCAGGGTCCTTTGCACCGATGTGGGTCGGTCAGAACCAGAAATAATTAGACATGTAAAGCAGTTTTAAATTATTGAGTAAGAAGTTGAATCAGAGTTTGGGAGGCAGGGTTCTACACCACAAACGTGAGAAATAGCCTTAAAGTCAGACAGACAGTAACTTTTCTGCTGGCAATGCCACCTGCTGGTTCAGCTGACAGGAAAAGTTACATCGATGGCCCAATGGACTTGTACATACATCCAAATGTTCACCCTGTTCTGAAAAATAACAAGCATTTGCAACGCAATAGGTCTCGCATTGACGCAAGACCTATTACATTGCAAACGGTAGACATCACGGACAGGGGTGGGGAGAAGGCACGGACTACGGGACGGAGGGCAGGTGGGGAGGGAGAAGGCATAGACAATGGGAGGGCGGGCGGGGGAGAGAAGGCACCACAAAGGGAGGGAGGGGTGGAGTAAAGAAGGCACCAAAGCATGTTGTGCCTGAAGTAGGAGTATAGAAAATAGTGCTCACAGTCTAAATAACACGTAGAGTGTAACAACCAAAGTAAAGGGGCCAGCCGTCGTGGGAGGTGACAAATGAAGAGGAGGTGGTACTAAGGAGGTGCTACCAAGCCTATTGATGAATCAGAAGCCAGCATTTAGGACAGACAATGACACAAGCACACAATCCAATGGCAAATATGGGCGGAGAGTGGGCGGGGCTTCTATTCCCTATCCACTACAATAAGTCTCGCAGAGCAGCACATGCGTGCTGGCTCTAGGCTTGACCTAAAAATGATTGCCACTCTATGGGAGGAAATTTCCAGGATGTCAGGGTCATTAGTATTTTATTTTAGAGAAACAAACTCCTGCTTTAGTGTTTGTTTACAAAGAGAAACAAACCCCCTTGACCTATTGGCTGTTGACAGCGGCTCACAGTACAAGATAGCACCGATATGCATGTAGGCCCCATTGCCAAAGTGTTTCTGCACTTGAAGAATATTTTGCAATGACTTCCATTTCTACCCATATCAGATTTGCCAACACACCTGTCTCAGCAAGGAGACTCATGGGTTTTTTAAACCAAATACAGTTTTCCTTTTAGCTGTTTCCTCCCTAAAATTTCCTCCAATTCAATGCAAGCCTTTAAACGTCCCTCTTTCTTCCGTCTAAATGTTGGCATTATGCCGTACATGGTGTTTTAACTCCCTCTGCTCATGGAGAGAGCAGGCCTGTCTGGAAATGTGTGTGTGTACCGGAAGAAATGTGTACTGCTAGTACATGTAGTTAAATTAGAGGTCAATACTTGATATCACTCGCCGTGTTTGAGAGTCAAGACAACTTTACTTTCTTGATAACTTGCATTGGTGTAAAATGCATTTCGGAAAAAAATTAACTATCAACGAGTCTAACAAAATAAATCTGTTGTCTTCTGCTTACTTTAGGAGTGCTGGAATGTGGGGGTTAAGTGAATTATGGAGGTCATCTCCCTCGACTTGTAATTAATTAAACACTACATGGCAGATTTACAAGCCCCTTGTGCCACCGGTGCATCACTTTTTGTGGCACACCAGCAGCGCATTTTTACATATTTACAAGCGCAGAAAAAGCCACCCTGCGTGACTTTTTCTGTCCTTGTACATACATACTGCCCCTTTACACGTAGCACTTTGCATGAGAGGGGCAATCCATGGGTTTTGCTGTGGGTGTTCTCATGCAACACCCCTGGAACCTGACACATTTCCAGATTTATAATAAATGGTAAATCTGGAAATGCGTCTGAATGCTACGCATCATTAGGTGAGGCGTAGGGAGGTGCAATGAGGAGAAATGTATTCATTTCTCCTCTTTTTTTACCTCTTCCTATGCGTGCTGCATTCTGCAGCACACATAGAAAGAGTAAATCACCTCCGGTGATTGTTTATGTACAGGAAGGGTTCCCTTCCTGCACATAAACAATCAGTAAAACAATAGCATTTTGCAAGTTCTATTTGTGCTAATGCAGCACACATAGTAGTTGTAAAACAGCATTTCTGACTGTGTGCAGGAAGGGAACCCTTCCTACATAAGAACAAACATCCTTGTGACACAGGCATCCTTGCACCCTGGTGCAAGGGTGCCTGCGTCAGCGTATGGCAACAGTTTGTGCGCCAGTGCAGGGGGAAGCACAGAGATGCGACATGTTGTTGTAAATATGTTGCATTTCTGTGCTTCAAAAGTAACGCAGCGCGGCACAGCAAAATGCCTTGCTGCACCGCTCTGCGTTAGTTTATTGTAAATATGCCCCTACATTTCCAGCTTTTAGGCATGTCACTTACAAATCATCAATATTCATGCGTTTACATCTAATGTATTTATGTTGAAGAGTTTGTTGGCTTCAGTTAAACTAATTAAAGTGCTTGGTGCGTGGCTCCCCTGGTTAGTTTTGAGGGTGCACCTGGGAGCCACGGCGCAGAGATTGGGAACTACTGATGTATAGTAATACAGATAGGCTGCACTACTGCAGTTGACCACTAGAGGCAACAATAATACACAGGTAAAAGTAAGCTCTAATTTTGAGAACAATTGTCTGAATTACTGCAGCCCTCTAATGCTGATGTGCTGCAGAATAGAACTCCATAAAAGAACACTCCGGGCTGTGTTTTTGTAACCAAATAAGTATTATTTTTGGTAACAAAAAGAGGTGCATTACCAGCAAGAACATGAGTAGTCATGTCCTCAGCTATATATGAAAGCAAATACTAGGGGAGAAGGAGGAATAAGAGACTAGGTCGTCCTCCAGATACTGACCATGTAACCAAGAATCCAAGTTACTGGATTCGTAGACCTAGCTCAAGTTGTGGCAACTGACCTGTGTGGTCAGTGGTGCCTACCAAGAAAGAAAAATTTCTTTCTAGGGTCCCCTCACTCACCGGGTGAGTGAGGGGACACTAGAAAGAAATTTTTCTTTCTTGGTAGGCACCTCAGCTATATATGCTCTGCAATCAATAAATAAATCAATCAATCAATCAGTAGATTTGTACATCGCTTCTTGTCACCCAGGGGGGTATCCAGGGGCTAGCAGGGTCCAGTTGGTTATCTGAATAGTCAGGTCTTCAGGGACATTTGAAGCTCTGGAAAAGATGGGACGGTCCGTAGATGAAAGGGTAGCTCATTCCATGTCTTTGCAGCAAGGTAGGAGAAGGAGCGACCCCTGCATCTGCTATGTCGCATGCGGGGGCGACGGTTAGAGAAATTTAATAGTGCAGTGGTTAGATTAAGCATCTTCATCTCATTCTGCAATCCATCATTTTCCTCTTTGGTGACATTAGCGCTGCTCACATTATCAAACGTGACACATGGCAGGTCTGGAGATTAAACATCATGAAAAGTCATTAAAATTGTCAATCATTTTTTGAAGGCAGATCTTGATGTCCCTCAAAATGCCCTTGGTCTGCATCTAGGACTGGTGCCAGTTGAGCTGGTACAAAGAAGCTTGGGGAAGTATTTTGAGATAAAGATACTTCCTAAGTGGGACGCCTGATGCGGTTTATAAAGGAGAAGTCTTCCTTGTTTATGGATGAAGAACATGAGGCCAGAGTGTAGTTAGTGAATTTTAAGGAGGACCAAGCAGGCCAGCATATGTGACGTTACAATGCATGCTCATACATCGCATGCCGTTGCAACACAACCTTTTACTCCGACTTTCTGTCAGGGGGGCTCTGGAAGTTGGAATAGATTCATTTTCTATTCCAACTCCAGTGTGTGCAGCAGTAGGGAAGGTGTGGGAGTTAAATCCAACACCTTCTACCCACTGCTGCACACCTTTTGCGTTGCAACGACATGCGATGTAAAGGCATGCGTTGTAACAGTTTGTTGTAAAGGCTGTTTCCCGCAGGCCAGGGTAATGGCGTGCGTGATGCAGATATTATTGTTACAAAATAACTATTCATATGCCCCATGCCTAAACATGACTCTTGGGTGGTATTACAAAATTACAAGCTTCTGTTCCAACCTAGGGGCGGGGGGCATTTTGGTGCACGAAGCATTGAACATGGCCCCATTGTGAGTTGAAGGTGGAGGCAAAATGTAATTTGGACTAGGAAACCAAAAATCTGCTAGACATCCGAAGGAGGAAAGGAAGATGTACCTCTGGGAGAATAAGGGCAGCGATACTCCAGCAGTGGACCTTACTCAGCGGCTTCCTCTGGAGCAACTGGGCAGACTTGGTAAAACGCTAATTGGAAACACATAAATAAATCCACAGACCACTAGCAGAAAACCCCTTAGATGGGGGGAGTTTCCACAAAGAAGGTAACCAGAGGTGGCAGACTGTGCCATTGAACATCTCTTTGGATGAACCCCCAAGGTCCCAATTAACACAGACTCCTAAATGTAGGCAGTAAAAAAAAAATCACCCGCGTGATTGCACTTATGACTGCAGATGAAAGGAGGAAGATACAGCCCTGCCTTAAGCTTAATCTCGGGTAATCACTAAAATGATTGTTCCCGAGAGCATCTTCCTGCAGTGGGGAGAAACATCTGAGGGAAGGGCTCAAGAGGAGTCCCTTTTGCCTCTGGATAGAATATTTCAGAGTTCTCTTTCTTCTTCACACCTGGTGACAACAGAGAAAGCCAAGAAGAGAGCTGCAGCATTATGTGATTCTAGCCAGGACAGTTGTTGCATCAGCTCAATCTGCTCAGACCTCCCAGTGACAATCTTCAGGAGTCAATATTGTAATTCAGCCAGTCAGACATTCACAAATCAATCATCTCAATCAAACACATACAGAGGAATAAATTATGTTCACCTTTTATTCTGGAAGGCTTACTCTACATTCATAAATGTTTTCATTATTCCATTAGTCACAAGTAAAATTATTAATGTATGAATTTAAAGTTTCATTATACTATTGTCTAATGCAAGGACGACAGAGCTCCCTACCTGCAATGCAACACCTACATTGTGATTGGAAGGTAGAGTGCAATGACAGGGTGAGCAGGGAAAAGACCTGAAAGAATACCTACTTTCTCCACATCTCCAGCGTAGGAAGGAAGCAATCTAGTTGTTACTTAGGGATCAGAAATATTGCCGACATTTTGTGTCACAATGGGGATGAGTAAAGCTACAGACGGAGAAATGTTTTAACATGTTTTCAACCATATTATTATAAGTATTTTGTAAAGAGCATGGCTACCTACATGATGTTTCCCAGTGCTATGCTCATAAGGTACAGGATCACTCCAACATGTGATCAATAACAGAAGAAACATTTTAGAGGAGCTTGAGAATGGAAACAGCCAGGTTTTTAAAGTTTCCTGAACATCGGGAATGTAGCACATTCTTTTATATTGTATATAATCATTAACATATGCCCAAAGAAAGTTTAGGCATATAGCGTCATGCTTAATAGCATGTGGGTGTGGGCAATGCATAATTTATAAAAGAAATAAGCGCTGGGGCCCACATTTTTGCTCAGACGGCATCAACTGATGCTACTGAATGCTTGGGGTCTCGAAGACCAAGGCAGCATAGTTTTGATTCCATCTCAAACCTCTTTCTTCCACCACAAGACACTCCCAAACCCTTTATTTCACTCCTCCAGGTTCTTTTTCCCCCCTGCATTTTTTCTTTGTCACTGTTTTTTGTCTTTCGCCTCCTCATTTTCCCCCATTTGTGGTTTTCTCTCTCTTTTTGTGGGTTAAACCCTGATGAGGAACCATTCCCTAAAAATAAGCGCATGTGGGTGCCACCTGCAGACACCAGCTCAAATTAAGCACTGTGGGGCATATTAGCAAGAACCTCGTTAGAATTATCGCCGTTTTAGCGGCAGGAAACTGCTGCTAAAACAGAGATAATGGGCTTGATAATATGTGTTATAGAATTCCAATAGAAGCCCAGATTAGATGTGCAGAACATCTAACCTGGGCTTCTATTGGAATTCTATAACGCATATTAGCAAGCTCATTATCGCCGTTTTAGCGGCAGTTTCCTGCCGCTAAAACGGCGATAATTTTAACGAGGTTCTTGCTAATATGCCCCGTGTGTTTTACTGTGGAGCCCATGGAAAGCTTTGCAGGCTCAGCTCATAGAGGAGGTAAGGCAGTAGCTTTACCATGATACCACTTGGTTGTGTCAAATTTCAAAGGGCTGAAAAGCTCCCTTTTTTGCAAATTGAGAGAAAATGGTGAGTGCACCATCAGAAATTTTTTATTTTTCCATCACCGCCGAACATTCATGTGCTTTTGCTGAAATCTTACTATAAGGAGATGGTGAAATGTGATGTTACCTCTGGTTTCACAGGGTGCTCCCTAGGTCTGGTGACTAGGCGCTAGGTCACTCTTGATAGACCTTGCTGTCTCTGTTAAGCAGAGACATGGAGTGCTTTTGGAGCTGGGATTCTAACAATCCAATCATTGCACTAAATAGTGTGACTTTCAGGAATGACTAATGATTTTTTTTTTTTTTACTTTTTATTTAGAAGTTTTATATAGCGCTGGCCACACCCAAAGGTATCGGAGCGCTTTACAACAGTCTTCATTTGAGGGTCATACAGTCTAGTAGAAAGTATACATATATGCTCATATTGCTTTGAAAATTCCGCGTGATGTACAGTATTGATGCACGGTGGTCAGGTAGTCTACAGGTTGTTTGCCTGTTAGCTTGCATCGAGTCTCCTTTGTTAACTTGCATCAGGTCTCCAATGATTGTTTCAGGACAGAAGTTGACAGCTGTGTGGAAGTGTGGTGCATGTAAAACATACACTCGCCCACTACTATTCCAGTAGTCGGGAGATGGTATGGCAACAGAAGATCTCTGAGGATGCAGGTGACGTGTTCTAAAAGCAGCTGAATAAGCTCATTAGAAGAGTCAATCTTCCAGTTAAATCAGTTTTCATACAACAGTGGGATGGTCGCTTTTATTATTTGTATAGGATCAAAACAGGTCTCAGGAGTCCGTAACAGCCCTGGCAAACATTCCCATAGAAACCCTACTTTGCACCAAGCAATCGCTTGTCGAGAGTTAAACAGATGCTCTTCAGGAAAGGTTGGAGTGATTCTTCTCATGCAAAAAGTTAAAAACATTTACACCAGTGCAAGGCTAGACTGGCCATTCTCCCAGTGGGCTGCAGGCTCAGGAGCTGGTTTCAGAGCATGATGCACTGCCATCACACAACCACACCCACACTGCTCCATTCTTGTGAAATCCTGCTGGGTGGAGCTAGTTTGAAATCAAAATCAAAAAAGGGGTTTGTAGAGCGCTGCTTATCACCCGTTAGGGTATACAGGCACTGGGGGGTTCTGCTGCTGGTTGGAATCAATCAAACAGCCAGGTCTTCAGGGCCTTTCTGAATTCCTTCAGGGATGGAGCGCTCCAGATGTGGAGGGGGAGACCGTTCCAGGTCTTAGCGGCTAGGTAGAAGAAAGATCGTCCACCGCTCGTGCTTCAGCGGATGTGGGGGGTTTGGGCGAGGAAGAGGGAGGCAGAGCACAGGTGTCTGGGTGGCTAGTGGAAGTTTCGACAGTGATTGATGTGGGCTGGTTCTTGATTTTGAGCATCTTGAATTGGCACCTCTTTTGGACAGGCAGTCAGTGGAGGTTTCTTAGGTGTGGCATGGTGTGGGTCCATCTGGGGAGGTGGCTGGTGGTCTGTAGTCTCTATAGTAGGTGTGAGGTGATTCCTACTTACAGTGTGTTTCCTGGGTCCAGGTGGCTGGTGATGAGAACCTGGGTGACAGTGCATCTAGTGCTGGCTGGAAGCCACTTGAAGATTTTCTGGAGCATGCGGAGTGGGAAGAAGCAGGCTGAGGAAACTGCATTGATCTGGGTTCTCCTGCTAAGTTTGCTGTCTTGTATGATGCTGAGGTTCTTGATATGTTCTGTGGGTGAGGGTCACAGTTCCCCAGGCCACCAGGAGTCGTTCTACAGTGATTTGTCACTCCCAAAGATGAGCACCTCCATTCTGTTGGTGTTGAGTTTGAGGCAGTTGTTCTGCATCATGTGGGCAACGCTAGTCATGCATAGGTGGAAGATGGCTTTGGTGGTGGAGTTGTCTGCGGAAAGAGAGGATAAGTTGGAGTTTTTCTGCATAGGATATGATTTTCAGACCATGGCTCTTGACAATGATGCGGTACAAAAGGGGGTGGTGATGGACGGAGCATCTGCACCAATCAAACACTCACACACAGTCAACAGATCTGGATTTAATCCATCACCGTTCTTTAGCCCACTCTGCCACCCCAGTTCAGACATGACCATTTGCAAATCAGTCTGACCCTGTGCCTCATGGGAACAGTCCAGCCCGAACTGCCAAGCCATGCCTTCCCTGGACCGGAAACAAGCTTCCTAGGACCGGTTTCTGGCATTTCAGCCGTCTTCAGCCAGGCTTGCTTGAATCCAGTGGCAAAGTGAGCAAGGGACTCACGTCTGAGCATACCCTGCCAACTTATGGCGAACAGGGTCAAGACTGATTTGCATATGGCTGGGTTCAAACTGGAAAGGCATGGTGAGCAAAAGAATGATGGATTTAGGCCCAGATCTCTGTACTGGGGTGAATGTATGACATTGTTCTGCATTCTGTCCATCACCTGTTGTTTTTAGGTCTCGCCTGTCGATGCGCATGCGCATCGAGCTTGCGAGACTATTGCGGCTTAACCAGTCTTTAACTAACAAGCAAGGAATCGTGGCGATTCCTTGCAGTGCCCGTGACTTTTAAGCTCAATGCGCATGTGCATTGAGCTTAAAAGCGCGTGCACATCAGTTCCCTCAGCCGCAATCGCCGTCTGTTCCCTCAGCCGCATTCCTCCGACACCTTTTGAAGTGAAGCTTAGCTTCACTTCAAAGGCCCCGGCTTCTTCACACCCACATGCCGCTCTCCCCGCTCCGCCCCCTCCCCTGCCCGCCGTGTGCATTTCTCCTACACCCCCTCCCCACAGCAATGCCCTCCGTCTGTTTTACAATTTGAAGAGGTAATCGGAGTCTCAAAGAGATAAGAGGGATATTTGGATCCATGTCTAGTGGTGAGGAAAAAAAGAGAATTGATGTCAGCGCATGCCAGTGGCGCCGCTATAGGTTCCCTCGTCTCCTGTTTCCCTCTCCTCCTCCAATCTTGCAATGATTTCTCTCTCTTAAGCTTCTCCCTTGTGTGTAGAGTTCATCTCCCTTCGGGTTCTCTCTCTCCTCTCGACCATCTGTTTCTCTCTCTCCTTTTCTCTCTCCTTTCCGCTTCTCGTTGGTCAACGATTCACTACAACCCGCTCCTCTCACACACAGGATCGCCTCTAGCTTTAGCTGCGTTCCTTTGTTTCTCACACTTGTGTGACCCCTCCTGCACTCTCGGGCCCTGCCATTCACTTCCCTCCCCCGCCTGTGTTTTCCCATAACTTCTCACCAGCAATGCTTCTCACCCCTTTTCCTCTCTGCTCCTGTTCTCACGCTCCCTTCTCCGCTATCCCATGGATCTGACACCCCCCACCCCCCCTCACCCTTACTCCATACTTCAGCCTCCCCCTGCACACACACAGCTATGCAGTTTCAACTTTGCACCCGCGAGATTCCCCCGCCCCCAACCCCGATATCCCCAGAACACCCTTCTACCCTAGCCCCTTCAGGGGTTCACACATCTCACGTGCTTTTTAGCCTCACCCCTCGCCCCCCCCCCCCCAATGCTCTACCTATCTCCACTCTCATTCTGCCCGCTGTCTCGTTCTCTCTCTGTCTCCACTCACAGACGCGTCTCTGCAGCCCCCCCCCGTGTTCCCTAACACTCTCCCCACCCTATCTGGGAGTTGTTCTTGGCAGCGGCGGCTGCAGCTGAATTGCAGGAATACTTTCCTTTATTTAGGAGCAGCCAGGGGTTGGGAGCGCAGCTTCTCACATCTGGAACTCATTGGCACCCATTTGGACACAATGTGTTGCCCATATATATATATTTTGATTTTTTTTTTAACTCTTTATCGGCCGCGGGCTACGAACGTGAAGCCAAGAGCCACGTGTCCGGGAGGGCGCGGGTCAGAGGTCAGGCCGTCTGACTGTCCTGTGATATCACTGAAAGACGCTGTTTGTATATTTCTTTGTGTTATTTTTGTCAACTTCCTCGTAATATAGTGGTACAATTTTGAATTTAGTGAACCAGGTCTCTCTTGGAGCAACAGGGAAGTGGGGAGTTTTAAACTCGTCACCCCTGCAGAACCGAACAAGGGGCCCTCATCCGCCATCTTAAAACCTGGTCATGGGTCAGTGCCATCTTAACTCAATATGGCCCGCTACCAGCATCCCGTCATGTCCTATTATTCTCACTAGTACATCAGTCTGGTTTCATTGTGCACTCAGGTGCGTGGCGTTCACTAGTACATCACTATGGTTTTTTTGTATCACAATCAGGATGCCTCACCCTCAACCCCTCACCCTCAACCCCTCACCCTCAACCCCTCACCCTCAACCCCTCACCCTCACTCACCCTCAACCCCTCACCCTCACTCACCCTCACCCTCACTCACCCTCACCCTCACTCACCCTCAACCCCTCACCCTCACTCACCCTCACCCACCCTCAACCCCTCACCCTCACTCACCCTCACCCTCAACCCCTCACCCTCACTCACCCTCACTCACCCTCAACCCCTCACCCTCAACCCCTCACCCTCACTCACCCTCACCCTCACTCACCCTCAACCCCTCACCCTCACTCACCCTCACTCCCCCTCACTCCCCCTCACTCACCCTCACTCACCCTCACTCACCCTCACCCACCCTCACTCACCCTCACCCTCACTCACCCTCACTCACCCTCACCCTCACTGACCCTCACCCTCACTCACCCTCACTCACCCTCACTCACCCTCACCCTCACTCACCCTCACCCTCACTCACCCTCACCCACCCTCACTCACCCTCACCCACCCTCACTCACCCTCACTCACCCTCACTCACCCTCACTCACCCTCACCCTCACTCACCCTCACCCTCACTCACCCTCACCCACCCTCACCCTCACTCACCCTCACCCACCCTCACCCTCACTCACCCTCACCCACCCTCACTCACCCTCACCCTCCCTCACCCTCATTCACCCTCACCCTCACTCACCCTCACCCTCACTCACCCTCACCCTCACTCACCCTCAACCCCTCACTCACCCTCAACCCCTCACTCACCCTCACTCACCCTCAACCCCTCACTCACCCTGACTCACCCTCACCCTCACTCACCCTCAACCCCTCACCCTCACTCACACTCACCCTCACTCACCCTCACTCACCCTCACTCACCCTCACTCACCCTCACTCACCCTCAACCCCTCACCCTCAACCCCTCACCCTCAACCCCTCACCCTCAACCCCTCACCCTCAATCCCTCACCCTCAACCCCTCACCCTCACTCACCCTCACTCACCCTCACTCACCCTCACTCACCCTCACTCACCCTCACTCACCCTCACTCACCCTCACTTACCCTCACTCACCCTCACTTACCCTCACTCACCCTCACTCACCTCCACTCACCCTCAACCCCTCACCCTCACTCACCCTCAACCCCTCACCCTCACTCACCCTCACTCACCCTCACTCACCCTCACTCACCCTCAACCCCTCACCCTCACTCACCCTCACTCACCCTCACTCACCCTCAACCCCTCACCCTCAACTCCTCACCCTCAACCCCTCACCCTCAACCCCTCACCCTCAACCCCTCACCCTCACTCACCCTCAACCCCTCACCCTCACTCACCCTCACCCTCACTCACCCTCAACCCCTCACCCTCACTCACCCTCACTCACCCTCACCACTCACCCTCACTCACCCTCACCCACAACCCCTCACCCTCACTCACCTCAACCCTCACCCTCAACCCCTCACCCTCACTCACCCTCACCCTCACTCACCCTCAACCCCTCACCCTCACTCACCCTCACTCACCCTCACTCACCCTCACCCACCTCACTCACCCTCACTCACCCTCACTCACCCTCACCCTCACTCACCCTCACCCTCACTCACCCTCACTCACCCTCACTCACCCTCACCCTCACTCACCCTCACCCTCACTCACCCTCACCCTCACTCACCCTCACTCACCCTCACTCACCCTCACTCACCCTCACCCTCACTCACCCTCACCCACCCTCACCCTCACCCACCCTCACCCTCACTCACCCTCACTCACCCTCACTCACCCTCACTCACCCTCACTCACCCTCACCCACCCTCACTCACCCTCACCCACCCTCACCCTCACTCACCCTCACCCTCACTCACCCTCACTCACCCTCAACCCCTCACTCACCCTCAACCCCTCACTCACCCTCACTCACCCTCAACCCCTCACTCACCCTGACTCACCCTGACTCACCCTCAACCCCTCACCCTCACTCACCCTCACCCTCACTCACCCTCAACCCCTCACCCTCACTCACCCTCACTCACCCTCAACCCCTCACCCTCAACCCCTCACCCTCAACCCCTCACCCTCACTTACCCTCACCCTCACTCACCCTCAACCCCTCACCCTCACTCACCCTCACCTCAACCCCTCACCCTCACTCACCCTCAACCCCTCACCCTCACTCACCCTCACCTCACCCCTCACCCTCACTCACCCTCAACCCCTCACCCTCACCCTCACTCACCCTCACTCACCCTCAACCCCTCACTCACCCCCACTCACCCTCAACCCCTCACTCACCCTGACTCACCCTCACCCTCACTCACCTCAACCCCTCACCCTCACTCACACTCACCCTCACTCACCCCTCACTCACCCTCCCCTCACCCTCACTCACCCTCACTCACCCTCAACCCCTCACCCTCAACCCCTCACCCTCAACCCCTCACCCTCAATCCCCTCACCCTCAACACCTCACCCTCACTCACACTCACCCTCACTCAACCCTCACTCACCCTCACTCACCCTCACTCACCCTCACTCACCCTCACTCACCCTCACTTACCCTCACTCACCCTCACTTACCCTCACTCACCCTCACTCACCCTCACTCACCCTCAACCCCTCACCCTCACTCACCCTCAACCCCTCACCCTCACTCACCCTCACTCACCCCTCACTCACCCTCACTCACCCTCAACCCCTCACCCTCACTCACCCTCACTCACCCTCACTCACCCTCACTCACCCTCAACCCCTCACCCTCAACCCCTCACCCTCAACCCCTCACCCTCAACCCCTCACCCTCACTCACCCTCACCCCTCACCCTCACTCACCCTCACCCTCACTCACCCTCACCCCTCACCTCACTCACCCTCACTCACCCTCAACCACTCACCCTCACTCACCCTCACCCACAACCCCTCACCCTCACTCACCCTCAACCCCTCACCCTCAACCCCTCACCCTCACTCACCTCACCCTCACTCACCCTCAACCCCTCACCCTCACTCACCCTCACTCACCCTCACTCACCCTCACCCACCCCTCACTCACCCTCACTCACCCTCACTCACCCTCACCCTCACTCACCCTCACCCTCACTCACCCTCACTCACCCTCACTCACCCTCACCCTCACTCACCCTCACCCTCACTCACCCTCACCCTCACTCACCCTCACTCACCCTCACTCACCCTCACTCACCCTCACCCTCACTCACCCTCACCCACCCTCACCCTCACCCACCCTCACCCTCACTCACCCTCACTCACCCTCACTCACCCTCACTCACCCTCACTCACCCTCACCCACCCTCACTCACCCTCACCCACCCTCACCCTCACTCACCCTCACCCTCACTCACCCTCACTCACCCTCAACCCCTCACTCACCCTCAACCCCTCACTCACCCTCACTCACCCTCAACCCCTCACTCACCCTGACTCACCCTCACTCACCCTCAACCCCTCACCCTCACTCACCCTCACCCTCACTCACCCTCAACCCCTCACCCTCACTCACCCTCACTCACCCTCAACCCCTCACCCTCAACCCCTCACCCTCAACCCCTCACCCTCACTTACCCTCACCCTCACTCACCCTCAACCCCTCACCCTCACTCACCCTCACCTCAACCCCTCACCCTCACTCACCCTCAACCCCTCACCCTCACCCTCACTCACCCTCACTCACCCTCAACCCCTCACCCTCAACCACTCACCCTCACTCACCCTCAACCCCTCACCCTCACTCACCCTCAACCCCTCACCCACCCTCACAACACATATTGTGTTACAATAGGTGTCACATTTGCGAAAGATAAAACTATTGCCATTGTAAATAACAAAGCTATTAATTTCGCTATTTTCAAAACAAGCACATAAATAAAAAATGTGTCCTTTACAATACCAATAGCTCAAACTTTCCTAATGCGAGACCTATTGCATTGCTGTGCTTCTCTCCCCTGCTGCACTCTCCTGCTCTCTAGAGATGTGGCCTAACGACCAGAGCTGCCATCTAAGTGACGTAAATACAAAACATGTTGCATTCCAAATGCTATAGGTGTCACATTCGCGAAAGTTATAACTATTGGAATTGTAAATGACAAAGCCATCAATTTAGCAATTTTAAAAACCAACAAATAAATAAAATATGTCATTTACAAGACCAATAACTACAACTTTTCTAATGCGAGACCTATTGCATTTCCAATGCTTGTTGCTTTTGTCACCCCGAGTGGGACGGGTATGCTCAGACGTGAGTCCCGTGCTCTCCATGCCACTGGAATCAAGCTATCCAGGCTGATGAGGGCTGAAAGCCCGAAACCGGTCCTTGGATGTTTGTTTCCAGTCCAGGGAGGACCTGGCTTGGCAGTCCGGGCTGGACTGTTCCCATGGGGCACAGGGTCAAGACTGATTTGCATATGGCTGGGTTCAAACTGGAAAGGCATGGTGAGCAAAAAAACTATGGATTAGGCCCAGATCTCTGTACTGGGTTGAATGTATGACATTGTTCTGCATTCTGTCTATCACCTGTTGTTTTTGCTCCTGACAATGATGGCCAGTGGGGTCATGTAGGCATTGAACACGGTGGGGCTGAGAGAAGACACTTGGGGAACTCCACAGATGGTGTTTTTGGGTTTTGATGTGTAGAGTGGCAGGAGGACAGTCTGGGTTCTTCCGGTGAGGAAGAATGCAATCCATTTGAGGGAACCCCCTTGAATCCCCATTTGATGGAGCCTTTTTAGGAGGATGTGGTGGGACAAGATGATTTTATTTTTTTTGATCAAGAGGTCGAGGAGGATTAAAGCAGCGGTTTCTCCCCAGTCTAGGAGAGACCTGATGTTGTCGGAGGCTGTGATTAGGGCTATTTCAGTGCTCTGGTTCATGCAGAACCATGATTGGGATGGGTCCAAGAGGCTGCTGTTCTCTAGGTAGGTTGTAAGCTGGTGGTTAATGGCTTTTTCCAGGAATTTGACATGGAAAGGGAGCAGAGAGATGTGCCGGTAGTTCTTGAGCTCTTTGGGCCTGTGGAGAGTTTTTTGAAGAATCGTTTGACTTCTGTGTGTTTCCAGTCTTCTAGGAAAGTGGCAGAGGTGATGGAAGCATTGAAGATGGTAGTGAGTTTTTGCTGATGGTGTTGGTGTCCTTGGGTGCTCCTGAGTGGGTGGAACTCATGATGGCTGAGGTTGGCTGCGCAGAGAGTTGGTCCATTGATGTGATCCTGATGTTTGGGTGGGAGTTAATGAGGTTGAGGAGGCGGATGATGCTGGGGTCGGGATGGGGGTTGAAGTATTCATAAATGGCAAAGGTTGTGTTGTGGTAGAAGTCTGCAAGGCTGCTGCAGAGATCTTGGGAGGGGTAATGAGGTTTTCAGTTGCAGAGAGGTTAGAGAACTCCTTGACAATGTTAAAGAGTCCTTTGCAGTGGTTTGAGCTGGATTCAGGGCAGGTGGCCAGGGTGTACTTCTTGGTGTCTTTCAGGAACTGGAGGTAGCTGTAGAGTGCTAGCTTGTAGTTGGTGCAGTAATTTGGATCTTTGCTAGAGCATCAGATCCTTTCCAGCTGCTTGCAGTTGTGTTTGGTGATTTTCAGTTATGTGGTGTACCAGCAGGTGTGTTTGGTGGGTCTGCCTTGTTTGCGGGTTTGATGGGGGCAACCTTGTTGGCACAGTTGGTGATCCAAGCATTGAAGTTTTTGAAGACCGTTTCGATGTTGGAGGTGGTGTCTGGAAGGGAGGATCTAAGGGTGTTAGTCCATTGTTTTTCAGGCATCTTGCTTATAGCTCCGGCAGGTGGTGCTGAGCATTTTTCTGAAGTCGGCAGGGGCGGCTGTGATGGTTAAGTGGACGATTGAGTGGTCCGACCACGTGATTTACGTGACGTTGCTATACCTGACTGTTGCTGGCTGTAAAGATGGGGTCAAGCATGTGTCCGGCGTTGTGAGTGGGGTCGGTCACTAGTTGGGAAAAGAGTGAGGTTGTTCATGGACTTGCGGAGGTTAACTGTGCTGGTGTCGTTTGGGTCGCAAGGTGAGGTCTCCGAGGAAGATGTTCTTTGAGTTGATGGCCAGTGGGGTGATGAACTTGGGTATGGCCTCGCAGAAGGTGGGATGTGGTCCCTGGCGGACTGTAGGCGAGGGTGCTTCTGATGGTTGTCTTACTGTCTCTGTTTAGTTGGAAGTTGAGGTGTTCCATGATGGGGATGGTGTAGTCCATGGTGGCTGTGCAGTGGATGGAATCTCTCTGGATGATGTCTACTCTGCCTCCTTGCTTGTTGGTGTGGTCCATTTTTACTGGGGCTAATTTTGGTGTCCAGGAACCCAATTTTGCTTGTTTGCAACACAATTGTTTAGATACATTGGCTAGAAAACACAGATTTTGAAGGAAGTTCTAAAGAGAAACAACTGTATTCTTTCAGTGCTTAATAGTCTATCACAGTACTCACAAACATTATTTCGCAATATCAACAAATCATGCATGTGCCTATAAGAAAATTCTGTACTATACATGAAACATTGGCTGTAAAGCAGGACAGTATGCTTGTACAGAACAATACCTATTCATTCATCTAGATAGATGGACCGGCAAAGGCCCTGCACAGCAGCATTTGAAAGTCTTTCTATGGGTGGGTCATAGGGTCTGGCTACTAGTCAGGCAACGTGACCAACGCTCACAGTGTATGTCCAAACTCTATGCACAGTAGTGGTTGGCCACTCACAATAGAATATATGACTGGAATCGCCAAAGGCAAGGCCAAACAGTGACCCCCTGCTTCTTAGAGCTAACAAGTATGCACAGTAGGTGTCGGCAACCAGTGCCAGGTTAGTCCACGATCCTGGCCATAGGCCAGCTGTGCATAGGCAAAGTTCATGTAAAGTTGGTCTTCCCCGCTCATGTTTGGTTGGGAAGATTGGCCTGGCTGAAGGCTAGGTCCTGTGGCCAAACCCTATTACACATGGCCAAAGACCCCATGCAGGCAGGGTTGGTAATAAAGTGAATGCCTGGAAATTATGTTATGGTTCCGGCTCAAATGCGCAAAAACAACAAAGACGCCAAATATTTTCAGCAATGCACATTGCTCACTTCATTATCATGCTGAAACAATGCTTTGCCAATTTCAGAAGACCAAAAGACAAGCCATCTAGCGAGAAAATATATATATATCAGTTATGGTTAGCACTGCATCCACGATCTGTGCCATAACTTACACCATCCTCTCTAGATAGCCTGTCTTTTTCTCCTGTGCTATTTGCAAAGTGGTGTTATATACATATATACATATATGCATCCTAGTGGCTGTCATCACTGGGTAGTTAAAGTTGAGTCTGCGTTTTCCATAGGACAAGCATTTCATGTTTCCCTAACAACTTTGGGGTTTTGTGATGAATCTTCATGAAATTTTCCACAAAAACAGTCTCATCCGCGTCAGCTCCTTACTGGAAAGTTTCGGGTGAGCTGTCAAAAGGGGGGCGAGAAAAATTGTAGGGGAGTCCCAAAACATGTTTTCTCCATTCATTTTTTCTGTAGGAAAATTGAACATTGATACTGCAAAAACTGCTCAACTGAAGTACACTAAATTTAGCAGAAAACTAGATCTTGGTCCAGAAAACGTGCTTTTTGTGATTTGGTGTAAACCTGTTCAGTAGGTTCTGAGTAATTAAGGCTAAAAAAATGTTGTACATTGCACGCCACAGAGGATCTGCGGGCCGACAGAGCTCCAGACAAGATCCGATTGACTGCCACCATATCAACAAGGATGTGGTGGCAACCATCTTAGGACTCAGGACCTAAAAAAAAGGTTAAATAGAGACATAAGGGGGCATTGTAGGGATACTTTGACCCCCTGGGCCTGGTGGTGGGGTCCCAATAGGACCCCACCTGGGGCCAAACCTGTTTTTTTCTATTTGCTGTGAAAGCGCCCTGCTGCAAACCCATGCTGCTCAGGGCTGAAGGCTGTGCGCAGAATGGGGTTGGCTGCCTAGGGTGGTGGTGGTGGGCAACAGGGCCATATGCAGCAGGGGAGTGGCTTTATGTATGGGAATAAAATATTCCTTTATGTTATCAAAAAACCCTACAATTTCACCCAAAGAATCAAAGGTTAAAGTAGCGTTATAATTAGGGGAAGATTTCAGTGACAATGTAACATTTTAAACAAAAAAACATTGAAGTTCACCAGTTATAGTTATCTCCGTTACTATAGCACATGCCCTAAGATAACTGTAACTCTGGCCCTCACCATGCACTGCTAATTACCCCACATATTACATCACTCATGACATCTTCTATGATATCATTGGTAATATCATTGCAACATTTGCAATTAAATTATTGTTGAGAAAACTGTGCATGGCAGGGACAAACGTTGTAGTTACTTTAGGGCACATGTTATACTCAGGTCTCTGCAGCCCCTGCGGCACAGGAGGCCCCCAACCCTTCAAGGGGGCCACATTCACCCCATGGCCAATGAATATATGTGAGATATGGGAAATTAAACTCAGAAGAAAGAGCCGAATTGTCAAAAATGTGTGTTTGCATTAATTAGACATTGCGCAAAAGGAGAATTCCGATTAGCTGTGAAGTCTTAAGTATTTCATTCCATGTACTCATAAATATTATAGCATTAGCTTCTTTGGTAGCATCCTAACCAGTGTACTTGGGCACCAGGCAGGATGATGAGGCTGGCATACATCCTGGGGGCATATTTACAAGCCCCTATTGCCACTACAACGTGGCTTTCAGTGACACTGTGATGGCGATAGGGGGCTCGCCTTATTTACAAGGCAGAGTTGTGGCTACAAAGCTGCCTTGTAAATGATACACCCTTTCACGCTGTATTTAGAGTGAAAGGGGAGGGCAATGAGTGTTGCGATGGGCGTTCCACTGCAACACCCATTGATTTTGATGCTGCCTCCTATTTACACGGGCACTGTAAAAAGGGGACAGCGCCAAAATTAAGACCAGGAAAAACTGGTCTTAAACAGGCGAATCAAGGAGAAATGCTTTATTTCTCTTTGTTTTTGCTGTTTCCATGTTTGCTGACTTGTGCAGCACACACAAAAACAGAAAACTGCCTATGAATGTTTATGTGCAGGAAGTTGCCCCTTTCTGCACATAAACAATATATTTTTTTTAATGCCGTTTAAAGGGGGACCTTCCTGTAAAAACAATCTTCCCCTCAACACAGGCACCCTTGCACTATGGTGCAAGGGTGCCTGTGAACCCTCCATGCACTCAACACCGGACGATCACACACCTGCTTCCTGGCCGCCCCGAAGCGCACCCACTGAGCTTTCACCTGCCGGAACTGCAGCTTCACAAGCATCTGCCCCACCATGCTGCCGACCAACCACCTGAGATGCATCCTTCTCAACACCCGCTCCGCCCGAAAACATGCCGTTGAACTCTGGGACCTACTCGACTCAACCTCCCCAGACGTCGCCTTCCTGACGGAGACCTGGCTGAACCCCGCCTCGGCACCCGACATAGCCATAGCCCTCCCGGAAGGCTACAAGATAACCCGCAAGGACCGCACCAACAGAACAGGAGGAGGAATCGCCATCGTCCACAAGAACACTCTCAGAGTCTCGACCAACACCGACGACACCCTCAGCACCGCCGAACACCTGCACTTCCAGATCCACACCGACCCCAACACCACCCTCAGAGGAACCCTCATCTACAGACCACCCGGACCCCGACCACAGTTCAGCGACTCGATTGCCGACTTCGTCAGCACACACACCCTCGCCTCCATGGACTACATCCTCCTCGGGGACCTGAACTTCCACCTCGAGAACAATGACGACACCAACTCCACCACCCTGATCGGCAACCTAGCCAACCTCGGACTCAGACAACTCATCACAACACCCACCCACTCCGCCTGTAACACGCTTGACACCATCTTCTCCGCAAGCCCCCACGTCTCCTTCAACCATACCACCGAACTCCACTGGACCGACCACCACTGCATCCACTTCACCTTCAAGAAACCCACCACGCACCACCGCACCCAACAGATGCCTCACCGCTGCTGGAGCAAAGTCACCGAAGACCAGCTAACCACCACCCTCGCCCAGAGCCCACCCGCCGACCATATCGACCCCGACACCACCGCCCGCAACCTCAGACGGTGGATCGACGACTGTGCCAACACCCTCACCCCGATCAAGAAACCCTCCAACAATCATGCCAACTAGAAAGCCAGCTGGTTCACTGAAGACCGCCAGGCCTCCAAGCAAACCTGCCGAAAGCTGGAGAGGATCTGGCTCCGTGAACGAACACCGGACAGCCACGCCGCCCACAAGAATGCCACCCGCAGACACCATCACCTCATCAAATCCGCCAAAAGGGCCTTCTTCAAAGACCGCCTAGACAACTACGCGCACAACAGTAAAGATCTCTTCAACATCGTGAAGGAACTCTCCAACACCAGCGACGTCCCACCCTCGCAAGACCTGTGGGACTCACTGGCCACCTTCTTCCAACGCAAGATCACAGGCATCCATGACAGTTTCAATGCCACGACCGCCCCGACAACCACTGAGACCTCTGCCCCCACGACCACCATCCGCACCAACCGCCTGCTCTACTGGACCAACATCAATGACGATGACACCATCAAGATCATGAACAACATCCACTCCGGATCTCCATCAGATCCATGCCCACACCACATCTTCAACAAAGCCAGCACATCCATCGCACCCCATCTCCGGAAAGTCATCAACACCTCCTTCGAGACAGCAACCTTCCCGGAGAGCTGGAAGCACGCCGAGATCAACGCCTTACTCAAGAAACCCAATGCGGACCCCAAGGACCTCAAGAACTTCCGGCCCATCTCCCTGCTCCCGTTCCCAGCAAAGGTCATCGAGAAGACCGTCAACGAACAACTGACCCGCTACCTCGAGGAGAACAACATCCTGGACCCTTCCCAGTCCGGGTTCCGCAGCAACCACAGCACCGAGACTGCCCTCATCGCCGCAACCGATGACATCAAGTCCCTGCTGGACAACGGAGAAATGGCGGCCCTCATCCTCCTGGACCTGTCAGCCGCCTTCGACATGGTCTGTCACCACACACTACGAACACGCCTCCACAACCCTGGGATCCAAGAGAAGGCCCTGGACTGGACCACCTCCTTCCTCTCCGGCAGAACACAGAGCGTCTGCCTTCCCTCCTTCCGCTCCGAAGCCACCGAGATCATCTGCGGCGTACCCCAGGGCTCATCCCTCAGCCCAACCCTGTTTAACATCTGCATGGCACCGCTCGCCCACGTCGCCCGTCGGCATGATCTCAACATCCTCTCCTATGCCGATGACACCCAGCTGATACTCTCCCTCACCAAGGACCCCCTCACCTCCAAAACTAACCTTCACGAAGGAATGAAGGCCTTTGCTGAATGGATGAGGAACAGCCGACTGAAGCTGAACTCGGACAGAACGGAGGTCCTCATCCTCGGATCCAACCCTTTGGCCTAGGACGACTCCTGGTGGCCGACCACACTGGGAACCGCTCCAATACCCACCTACCACGCACGTAACCTAGGGGTCATCCTCGACTCCACCCTCTCCATGACTAAATAGGTCAACGGCGTCTCCTCCTCCTGCTTCAACACCCTCCGCATGCTCCGTAGGATCTACAAGTGGATCCCCGCTGAAACGAGAAGAACAGTCACCCAGGCCCTTGTCAGCAGCAGGTTGGACTATGGAAACGCCCTCTACGCAGGAGCCTCGGCCAAACTCCTGAGACGGCTCCAACGCATCCAGAACGCCTCTGCACGCCTGATCCTCGACATCCCTCGCCGCAGCCACATCACACCCCACCTGAGAGACCTGCACTGGCTCCCGGTCAACAAGAGGATAACCTTCAAGCTCCTCACCCACGCACACAAGGCACTCCACAACACCGGACCAACGTACCTCAACAGACGACTCAGCTTCTACACCCCCACTCGCCAGCTCCGCTCCGCCGACCTCACCCTCGCTACAGTCCCCCGCTTCCGAAGAGCGACCACAGGCAGCAGATCGTTCTCCCACCTCGCCGCCAAGACCTGGAAACCCTCCCCATCCACCTACGGCAGACCAAAGACCTGCTGACCTTCAGAAAACTCCTCAAGACCTGGCTTTTCGAGCAGTAGCAGCATCCCCCACCCCAGCGCCTTGAGACCCTCACGGGTGAGTAGTGCGCTTTACAAATGATATGATTGATTGGCACAGACTGATTGCTCTATAGGCCGATCCGACCCTGGGTTTGGTTCGGCACAACGATGAATATGGTGGACCTGCCACTCAGGGCACGAGTCCTAGAAAGAGAAGTGGGGGACGCTGTCACCGGAAGTGACATCACGACGGGAAGTGACATCACGAAAGGTGCATTCCGATCTCGTCCCAGAGAGGCCAAAGAGTGAGGTCCAGCTGTTTGGCAGGGGGGACGGCGTCCACCCGGTAAAATAAGTGAGGGGATGCAGTCCACCCGTGTAGTACCCCGACTCGAGCCCTGCTGCCACTGTGGGTTGAATGCTGCCACCGTTGGCAATGGTGAGTGTCTTGGCCCCTGCACGAGAGCGGCAGGCCCTTGGTTGTGCCCACATCACATCATTCCGCGCCTGCACACACGCCCACACCGCTCCCTCCGCCGCGCGGCTCAGTCACAGAATGTGCTGGCTGGTGTGTTTTTTTTCCTCTCCTCCCTGCAGCAGGTCCACGGGTGCCTGCCTGGCGCCTGTAAATTAAATCACAATGCAAAGGGAGGGAGATAGATGGATGAAAAGGTTCCCGCAGCCGTACATCGTTCTGCAGATAACAGATAAAAGTGCCCTCACAGCGGCCCGCGGTAAGCCTCTCTGTCTGCAGAGGGACACCCGGATGTGACCTGATTTAGCGTCTGCACAAAGGCACTGTTTGGTCAACCAAAGCATGGAGCGCCGCCATTGTAAAAGAGACAGACCCCGCCCTGTTGTCCTTTGTCACGAGGCAAGATTAAAAGGAAGTGGCTAACACGGTTTGACCTCTTAGAGAAGCCCAGAGATGGTAGAGGCATTATAATGAGCACTTTTCAGTAATTTTTCCACCTGCAAGAAACAGCTCTGAGTTGAAACACAAACACCAGGACACATACGTTTCCTCCACGCAACATGTTCTTTGAGTAGGCCCTTTGACTATTTAACCAACATCCGCAGCTGTTTTGAAATAGTGGATAGCAACATTTGCCCAGGATCACACTGTTTTGGCAGAGAGCCGGAACTTTCAGTAGACTGGCTTCAAACCTAGCAACGATTCTCCATTTCTAGACCTTTAATTAATTAGAAGTTTGAAATGGTTATTCAGTCGGAATGTTAGCCTTGCACATTTGACTTTGATATTAAAACCGCTAAGACTCACTGAAGGGTTCTCATTTCTTGGACAGGGCCGTACCACCCGGAATATGAGCTACTCACTCAGGCAGGTTTGGTGTTAGGCAAGACCTTTTGATTTTACTAAAATTATATGTATAGTGTATGTAAGCCCTCTTTCTACATTAATCTGTAATTGTGTAATTTTTCATCCGCCCACTATAGCATGCATGGCAGGAGATTAGCCCACTTCAGCCATGTGCTACCTGCACTGTGAGTGACGACATTCTACCCTTTCACAAGGAGCACATCCACACACAAAGTAATTCCCTTCAGTGCCAGGGACCACTAAGCAATGTGTGCTTTGTGAGGCCAAAAATATGTTTGCTTTTAGTCAATGCATTTTTTTGGGTTGACATAGGCTACACAGTTTTCGCAACAATAAAGCTTTGCAACGATCTTGACAAAACAAGCACTGACAAAGCCAAATGTTGTCAATCAATGCGAGACCTACTGGCTTTGCCACTGCTTGTTTTGTTATGTGCCTCGGCTTCCCAGTCTCCTTTTTTGCTCACCCTATGAGACTCAGTCATCTTCCATTTGTCCCACTGTTTATTGCAAACCAGCTTTCTCCACTCCCAGCTCCTTTCAATCTGCTGCTGCCGCCACGCTTTCGTACAGACATGTTTTCATCCACCACCAAAGGAAGGCATGAAGACATCCTCATCCACCATGAGCCGGTCAAAACCTCCAGCAGAGCAACAGCCACCATTACCACCTGTGGTTATCCCTTTCTTCTAGAAAACTGAATGGTCCACCCTGTATCCTGCCATGTTTTCTTAAGACAAAAGTCACCTTGACCACTGATAGCAGAGAATGTATGCAACTAACTGCAGAGCCTTTGACTCAGGACCACTGGAATTATGTAGCAGTGAAGAATCAAATTGTGCAGCATGAAACCTAACAAGGACCAATGTTTCATAAAGGGCTTAGCTATTAGAGGCCTATCCATCACGTGCAAAGCTCGAATCAAGACCCCTTCCCCACCTACAAGTGAATATATATGTCAGAATGAACGGCAGAGTTGAATACAAGGAGCTCAGGGTTTCCTGGGTCCAATATTTGACAGGGAAAGCAGTAGGTCATGGATTTGCTTTCATTGTAAAAGGATTGCCCCTTGCTATGATTCAAGTGGTGTCTGAAACCCACAAAGAAGGACGCTATGGAGCTTTCGCCACAGGTTGGATAGGTTGTCAACAATTAAATATTGCATTATATTGTGATTTACTTGTTTCTATATTGTGGATATGATGCTTCACGTTTGGTGGCCAGGTGGTAAGGCACAATATTTTTGGAAAGACGAAGTTACATTTAAGGCATGCGAAGAAGCTAGTTGTGGGAGCATTTCTGAGAAATCTTCTTGGGTGATGTAGACAAACTAAAGGGGATATTTACAACAAAATGTCAGAGCGTGGTGTTACACCAAAAATGGTAACGCAGCTCCATGATACGCGTATTTACAAAATACAGTGTACAACTGTGTTTCCCTTAGTGCTGGCACTAATAAAGCTGCCTAGCTCCAGCGCAGGCACCCTTGCGCCATGTTGCAAGGGTGCCCGCGCTGCAGGGGCTATTTTTTTATGTGCAGGAGGGGACACCTTCCTGAACATAAACAATCTCGAAAGGTGATTTACTCTTTCTTTGTCTGCTGCAGAATGTAGCACACACGGAAAGAACAAAAAAAGGTATTCCCTGTTCTTAGTTTTTGACGCTGCCCATGGTGAGATTTCAAAAAAATGATATATATATACTATGGAAAAGATATCAGTTACTATTGATGCCTGGATTGAGATTTAGCAAGGTCGGGACCTCAGTGGCTGCTTCTTGGAAACGCAGGCCACTTATTACTGTTTCCTCTCACATCAAGAATGTGAAAAGACTTGAGGTTTCTGAGAAATAAATGAGAATTGTTTTTCCCCAATTTGTAAGATTTTACCTTACTGTTACCCAGTTTTGGAATGTATGTGATTAAATCTGTGCTACTGTACACACTGATAAGTATAGTGAAGATTTTGAAAACAGGGCAATTTGAAAGAATTATGCAGCTGAGTGAAGCCAATTATTCTGCACCTTAAGTTGAACTTTCTGTGGCATTATTATCTGGAAATTATAGCATTTTAACACATCTAGCTCTTGATACTAATGGAGCAAATGGTTTAGAAAATACTACTAAAGTGCTCGGATATTGAGGGTTCAGCATGAAGCGTTTTGAGTACGGTAATTGCCAGCCTCGATCTGTTTCACTCAGCAAAACAAAAAAAATACCAACCTTGCTTATGATTGTACTGCATTTATTATTTAAATAATACATGCTCAGTGGCTCCAAAGCACACCCTATGTCAACACAAAACACAAATGGTTTTTCCTGGCGATCCAGGTAATGTAACAGACACAGATGTCAAGTAAGGCGCCACGGGTCGATTGGCGTAGAATGGCCCTGGGTAACAATTGAGCTCCCAGGTCACTGAGTTTATCTACAGGATCTGAGGGAGGAAGGGGCTGACTGAAGGACAGTTTGAGAGAAGACTGACAAAGTGTGAGACAGGAATGAGTAGAGGCAGATGCCTACCTTAGCCAGGCCTTATACATCAAGGCGTACAAACCAGTGTTTAATTTGAGCCAGCTGTTTCTGGTGCTCAACACTGCCATTTAATTGTCAATACCGGCACTTTTAACAGTCTGACACATGGTGGCGCTGCCTATCTAAGTAAAAGATGAGCACAACCACAGATGTTTATTAATTCCTTATACATTATAAATTACTAATGCATGCAGCCCAAACCATTCAGATACCTTTGAACGCCTGGTATAGTCTTAATTGTCACACTTTTAGGAGTGTGATTGTTAATAGTTTTGTTTTGGCAGTGCTGGAAGGGATAATAGGTGTTGCAAGTTGCAGTGGCTTCCTGACAAGGGCCCTTGCACTTATTTATTTAGAAATGAAATTCTGGTACAAACCCAGATCATATCTAGTGAGACTTCTCCTTAGGTCAGAGCTGGGTGTGATGTGTTCTTGATATTCCATATCTATGGTGAGTTTCTGACTGATCAGAGGTCCAGAGGTCAGAGAGGACTAGTTGCCAGGAAATGTGACTTACATGTGTTACATGACCAAATGACCAGGCCTTGTTTACCTGGCAGTATTCTAAAGAGTTCAAGGCTGTGAGAAATTGTGAAGATTTCTCTCCAAAAAACTGAACTTTATTCCAAAAACTTTGCAACCTTCATGAAGACTTATGAAGATTGCAAAGAGTTTTTATGGGACACAAATCCACCAAGTAGGTTCTGCTGGAAAAATGTCTCTTCAAAAGCACAGTTTTAGCAGGATAAATGTTCTGAAAGTTGACTATAGGAAGCTGGAGTATAAGGCTATAGGAGAGTAGGCACAATCTGTGAGGTCCGACTGAGCTCAGAAAACGTCCAAACAATCAGACCCATAAAGGAGGACTGGTTTCTGTGATGATGTCTCTGTTCACCACTGGTACCCTGGCTCAAGCAATAAGTTCTTCCTTTGAAAACAATGAATGTGCTATGCGTGTGACAACAAACCAAACAACCATGCAGTTAAGCAGCATTGGGCCTTAAATGTCTAAGTCAGGTTATTTAAAATGATAGACTTTAAAAAAAAAAGAAGACAATGGAATGTAAGTATCAGAAGGAAATAGAAACAGCCCAGTAGAAGCTCTCCTCTACCCCCCCCCCCCACCATCCGCACCACTTGTCTGCACAGAGGCACCAAGAGATCCCTCTTACTCCCATCTTGGGTATCACGTGACCAGTCTTTTATGTGACAGCTAGAAAGCAGGGAGAGTTGGGTCAGCAAAAGGTGTGATTTCAGACAGAAATATATATATATGCCTTTAAATTCCTTTGAAGCCAGCTCAGAAAGAATGTATTTCAAAGCTTTTACCATTAACGAGAGCATTTGGTAGCAGGAATTTAACTACATTAATATATCGTTTAGCCTATTTGCTCTATATACTGCACGTTTGGATTTGAAAGTTTTTGAAATTTACAAATCAATCAATCAATCAATCAATCAACAAAATTTATATAGCGCGCTACTCACCCGTAAGGGTCTCAAGGCGCTGAGGGGGGGGGGGGGGTCGCTACTGCTCGAACAGCCAGGTCTTGAGTTGTTTCCTGAAGGAGAGATGGTCCAGGGTCATCCGTAGGTGAGTGGGGAGGGAGTTCCATGTCTTGGCTGCCAGGAAGGAGAAGGATCTTCCTCCGACGGTGGATTTCCGAAATCGTGGGACGGAGGCGAGGCTGGTGGATCAGAGCTGGCGGGTGGGTGTGTAGAATGTGAGGCGGCTGTTGAGGTACTTCGGGCCCATGTCGTGGAGAGCCTTGTGTGCGTGGGTGAGGAGTCTGAACGCGATCCTCTTGTTGACGGGGAGCCAGTGCAGGTCTTGCAGGTGGGCAGAGATGTGGCTGCGGCGAGGGATGTCCAGGATGAGTCATGCTGAGGCGTTCTGAATGCGCTGGAGTCTTTTCTGGAGTTTGGCTGTGGTTCCAGCGTAGAGGGTGTTCCCGTAGTCCAGACAGCTGGTGACGAGGGCCTGGGTGACCGTCTTCCTGGTTTTGGTGGGGATCCATCGGAAGATCTTTCGGAGCATGCGCAGGGTGTTGAAGCAGGATGACGACACGGCGTTCACTTGCTTGGTCATCGTGAGGGAGGAGTCCAGGATGAAGCCAGGTTGCCTGCGTGGTCCGTTGGTTTGGGTGCGATGCCCAGGGCAGGGGGCCACCAGGAGTCGTCCCAGGCGGAGGGAGATGGTCCGAGGATGAGGACTTCTGTCTTGTCTGAGTTCAGTTTCAGACGGCTGATCTTCATCCATTCTGCGACGGCTCTCATTACTTCCTGGAGGTTGGCTTCGGCGGTGGCGGGGTCGTTGGTGAGGGAGAGGATCAGCTGGGTGTCGTCGGCGTAGGAGATGATGTTGAGGTTGTGTTGGCGGGCGATGGCTGCGAGAGGGCTCATGTAGACGTTGAAGAGGGTGGGGCTGAGTGAGGATCCTTGCGGAACGCCGCAGATGACTTCGGTGGCCGCGGATCGGAACGGGGGGAGGCGGACTCTTTGGGTTCTTCCGGCGAGGAACGAGATGATCCACTCCAGTGCCGCTCCTTGGATTCCGGTGTTGCTGAGGCGCTGTATCAGGGTGCGGTGGCATACGATGTCGAAGGCTGCTGAGAGGTCCAGGAGGATGAGGGCAGCAGATTCCCCGTTGTTCGAGCAGGGACCTGATGTCGTCGGTGGCTGCGATGAGGGCGGTCTCAGTGCAGTGGTTTGCTCGGAAACCGGACTGTGAGGGGTCGAGGGATCCGTTGGTCTCAAGGAAGGCGGAGAGTTGTCTGTTGACGGTCTTCTCGATGACTTTGGCTGGAAAGGGGAGGAGCGAGATGGACGGAAGTTCTTGAAGTCCGTGGGGTCCGCGGTGTTTTTTTTTAGGAAGTCGCTCAGCTCGGCATGTTTCCAGCTCTCCGGGAAGGTGGCGGATGCGAAGGAGCTGTTGATTATGTTCCGGAGTTGGGGTGTGATGATGGAGTCGGCTTTGTTGAAGATGTGGTGTGGGCAGGGGTCAGTAGGGGAGACGGAGTGGATGGTGTTCATCAGGCGGGTGGTGTCTTCGGTGCTGACAGGGGTCCAGGTGCAGAGGGCGGTGGTGGGGGGCGCTGGTTTGGTGGTTGGGTGCGTGGTCAGTGCGCCGAAGCTGTTGTGTATGTCGGCGATCTTGCGGTGGAAGAACGAGGCGAGTGAGTCGCAGAGGTCTTGCGAGGGAGTGATGTCGGTGTTGCAGGCACTGGGGTTGGAGAGCTCCGAAGAGCTCCTTGCTGTTGTGGGTGTTGTTGTCCAGTCGTTCTTTGAATGCTGTCTTCTTGGTGGTGCGGATCAGCTGGTGGTGTTTGCGGGTGGCGTCCTTTAGGGCTGTCATGTGTTCTGCTGTCTGGTCGTGGCGCCAGGCTTTCTCGAGGGTGCGGTGGTGGTGAGCTGGTCGGCGGTGATCTTGCTCCAGCTTCTGCGGGGAACCTGTTGCGGGTGGTGGTGGGTCGTGGTTCTCCTGAAGTTGAAGTGGACGCAGCTGTGATCTGTCCAGTGCAGTCCGGTGGAGTGGCTGAAGGAGATGTGGTCGCTGGAGGAGAAGACGGGGTCAAGGGTGTGGCCGGCGTAGTGGGTGGGGGTGTTCACCAGTTGCTTGAGTCCGAGGTTGTCCAGCAGGGCGGCGGTGTTGCAGTCCTTGTTGTTCTCCAGGTGGAAGTTGAGGTCCCCTAGGAGGATGTAGTCTGTGGAGGTGAGGGCGTGCGGAATGACGAAGTCTGCGATGGCTTCGCTGAATTGTGTGCGTGGTTCCGGGGGTCTGTAGATGAGGGTGCCTCTGAGGGTGGTCTTGAAGTCGGTGTGTATCTGGAAGTGAAGGTGATCGGCGGCGGTGAGGGTGTCGTCGGAGTTGGTCGTGATGCGGATGGTGTTTCTGTGGACGATGGCAATGCCTCCTCCAGTTTGGTTGATGCGGTCCCTCCGGTTGATCTTGTAGCCCTCCGGGATGGCTATGGCGATGTCAGGGGCTGATGAGGCGTTCATCCAGGTTTCTGTGAGGAAGGCGACATCTGGTGCTGTTGTGTGACATTTATATAGTAGAAGGTCTGCTCTGCAGCTGCCAGGAAAACATTCAATGTAAATCACTGTTATATTTTATATGCGGGTGGCACAGACATGCACGTCACTCCTTTTTGCCATATCTGTAGTCTTTCCAGCTACATAGGTGACCAGGTGTGCATCCTGCAGCCACTGCAAGGGTCAAATACAAGAACTCTGATTCACGTATGTCCTTCACGTGTGCTGCAAATAGCCTTTTTTATGGGTGATGCTAATCCATTTTTTACGATCTCCAAACGGTGGTTTTAATCATGTAAAAAATACTTACTCACAACTACTCATCTGTGTAGGTAAATCTCCCAGTAGGGCAATGCCCTCTAAACTGTGTGCACATCAACAAGGTTATGAGTTTATGGATATGCGCAAGCTTTTGCAGCTTCCCAGATGTACTGCTGATCTTGTTTGTGAATCACAAAATAGTCAGAACTTTACTTTAAATGAAGGAAGAAAAGTGCAGGAGTATTTTTTTTCTTCATAGAAGCAGGCCTCTGATTGGTAGATCAATACAAAAGGGGAACACAGTGATTTGATGCCATTTTTTTTCGCGAAGTGCAAGGCCTATCAGCTGTTCTAAAACCTTGGGGCGAAAGAGAGCTTTTTGACACACCTAAGACCAAGCACGATGTGCCTCATGACCAGAAAACAATGCACCTTTCATTCACTATTACTTCCTGAACAGCTATTAAATCTCTCTGTATGCCTCAAAAAGGCCACTGGTTAAATTCATAGCTCTCACTCAAAGGCTTGAGGTGAGAGACGAATATCCCTGCAGTAGGGCATGAATGTAAGCAGAGCAAATGGCGTGGAAAAATTGGAGTTCTGCCTTGCTAGCAGGAGGTGACTCTATTTTGGCGTTCATCTGCCTCAGTGGAGCGCATTGTCTCTACTCACTGCTACCATAGTAACCAAGACCTCTCTGTACTAGTTACTGGGCTTCCCCAAAGCTCTGTAAATATAATTAAAATGCTCCAGGTGTTCTTTGCACTTCCAAGAAGGATCTTTGGAAAGACCTTTAGAGAAGATGGTGGGTGTATGCAGGTGTCTGGCCACCAGGGGCTTTCAGGCCTATAGTTAGGAACAAATGATAGTCGGAATGCTGAACATTATCAAACATTTTCCGCCAGTACAGAGATCAGGGCCTATATCCATCATTTATTTTGCTGACCGCACCATTCCAGTTTGAACTCAGCCATATAAAAATCTGTCTTGACCCTTCTCCTGTTAGACCTGAATTTTCCAGTTGGTTTATCCTCAAATGTGTTGCCTCTGCCTCCTGTGTTTTTGCTGTGTACTTGACTTTGTTTTTGCTGGTCTAAATTCTTTGGGCATTTTGCCACTGTTGATCAGTGCCAAAGTGCAAGTACTGCCTCTGTAAATTGTGAATATGTATTGGTGTTCCATGATTGGCTTGTTTGACTTACTACTCTGTCCCAAATACAGTGCACTGTGTGTGCCCAGGGCCTGCAAGTCAAATACTGCTAGTGGGCCTGCATCACTGATTGTGCCACCCCACAAGCAGCCTTTCAACGGGGTCTCATACCTACCACTGCAGTGTCTGTGTGCAGTCTCTACTGCCATGTCGACCTGGTAAGTGCACCCACTTGCCAGGCCCTAACCTTCCCTTTTATTACATGTGAGTCACCCCTAAGGTAGGGCCATGGTACCCCTGTGGGCAGGGTGCAGTGTAAATGAAAGGTAGGACATGTACTGTGTGTGACATGTCCTAATAGTGAACTACAGTGTACTTCATTTTTCACTGTTGAAAGGCTATCTAACATTCTCACCCAGTACAGAGATCTGGGCCTACATCCATCATTTGTTTTGCTCCCCATGCTATTCCAGTTTGAACCCAGCCATATGCAAATCAGTCTTGACCCTACTTCCCATTGAAACAGTCCAGCCCGAACTGCCAGGCCAGGTACACCATGGACTGGGAACAAGCATCCAGGGACCGGTTTCAGGGTATCACTCCTCATCAGCCAGGCTAGATTGAATCCAATGGCATAGTGAGCATGGGAGCCATGCCTAGACATACCCTTTCCACTTGGGGTGACTACAACAATACAAAATAATGAATGCTGAACATTATCTAACCTTCACTCCCGTTGCAGAGTTCTGGGCCTAAATCCATCATTTTCTTTCTCACTATGCCATTCCAGTTTGGATCCAACCATACGCAAATCAGTCTTGACCATGCTTCCTGTGGGAACAGTCCAGCCCGAACTGCCAGGCCAGGTTCTCTTCCGGACCAGAAATAAGCATCCTGGGACCAGTTTCAGGGTATTACCCCTCATCAGCCAGGCTAGATTGAATCCAATGGCATAGTAAGCATGGGCCCCACTTATGGGCATTCCCTTCCCATTTGGGGTAACTATTAAAGAACAAAAAAAATGATGGACGGAATGCTGGACGCTGTCAAACCTTCACCCCAGTACAGAGATCTGGGTCTAAATCATCATTGTTTTCTCTTAATGCCATTCCAGTTTGGACCCAACCATATCCTAATCAGGTTTGACCCTGCTTCCCATGAGAAAAATTCAGCCGGAGACGAGCATCCTGGGTCCAGTTTCAGGGTAGGAAACTTTGCGCTGCCTGGTCTTATTCCATATCTATGAGTCCACTCGAAGCCATGCAAAGTGGCTTTGCGTGGCTTCATAGATATGAGTTTGCAATTAGCGCTGCCAGAGCATCACAAAAAGTGATGCGCCGGCAGTGCAAGGGGCTGATAAATATGCACAGTAGATTTTAAGGGAAATGGAAATAAGTCCCACAATACATTTCTTTAACAACAGACATTTCGGGGCTTATTTATGGGATTTTGGCATAGGGCTGCACTGCAAGGCACTTTGCTGCGCTGCCCTAAGCCAAAGTGAAAGGGCAGGAATGCACCGTATTTAAGAAATACGGGTCATTCCTGTCCTTTCTCCCTGCACTGGTGCCATTTTGGGATCCTAACACCAATGTAGTCACCTTTGCACCGTGGTGCAAGGGTGCCTCAATTGTATGCAGGGTTGTGTTGTGTAGGATCGTGAACCTTCCTGTCCAAAAACAATCCTGAGAGGTGTTTTCCGCTGTCTGTGGTCTGCAGAATTCAGCACAAATAGACGAAAAAACAAGGAGTATAAATATATTTCACCTCAGTATGCCTCACCTTGGGAAGTGTATGGATTTGGCACTTTCCCTGGTTTACACCACTTTGTAAATCTGGGGCAGCGTTAAATCCAATGTGGAACGCCTCCCGGGCCCAGAGTAAAGTGACACATTGATTTGTGCAGCATCCCCTTACTCATTATTTATGAGCATGGTGGCTTTGCGTGACATTATAAATCGAACTGAGAGCCCTGCGTCACGCATGTTCCACTTTACCTGGTGCAAAAGTTATGCAGGTTTCTCATTAATAAGCCCCTTAATCCTACATCTACCACAAAGAGTACACTTTTAAAGCCTCCCATGATCTCAGGAAAGGCACTTAGAGACTCACAGGGTGTCAGTCAGAGACCAAACAGCAGTGTACATTTACCACTGGTTAGCTGGGTAGTTCCAGGAAACGGCGCCAAATAGCTTGTTGTGTCCCTGTATTTTTAACAGGAAGTCAGCTTTATGACCCTTGGAGTCTACCTCTTTGTCTTGGGTGAAACAGAGAGCAAGTCCAGCCATTTGGGGTTCTTTTCAGGTCGCAGACAGCAGACTTAGTTCTCTTCCGATATTCCTCAGGTCCAGGAATGTTCTTGAATGGGTGCTTGAAGATGCCACATTCTTCATGGCTCATGCTAGTGGGTCCGGCTAACTCCTTCGCATGCCCTAACCAATGGGGTATAAGATTATGGGGCCATGCTTAGCCAACATTGAGCTTTTTAAGATGCAACATAGGCTACTTCCTCAGATGGCAGCGATACAATGTCCTGAGCCTTCAAAGAAAGATGTATGTGCGGCTCTGAAACTTACGCGCTGTAACATGTTTTCCTGTAAACATAAGTTAATCCAAAAAAAACTCATCAATATCTGATGAACTAGAGTATCCGAGAGGATCTTTTTACTGGCAAAAGGCAATAAATTCTAAACCTGTGTTCAGGGTTACTATTTTTGAAAAATTCCAAACCCCAACGATCACATCACCAATTTTTATATTTTAGGGAATCTAGGCCTCTGATGTAAGAGAATACCTCCATGCAATGCTTTACATAACTTTTAAATAAATACATACATAAATAATATTTACTCATTAAATAATTTTCTTTTCTTATTAAAATTATCTTTTTGTCTCGACAGTTCTTCTCACTCTTTTGGTGTGGCTTAACTCTCCAGTCCAATTTAAGGGTTTTGTACATTTTAACACTTTTAATGAATTATGTGAAAAATATTGATGCTACTACTTTTCTAAGTACAAGAAATACAAGAGTGAAAAATACAACTTTGAAATTACAAATAAACACCGGAGTCTTATAATTATGTTACCAGTTCTCAAGAAATATCAAAAGTTTTTACAAAGGTAATAAAGTAAAATCCCAAGTGAGATTATATGTTCTAAAAATATTCTAGTTATGCGACGAGTAAATTACTCCTGTGTGAATATTTACAAGTAGTGAGGGGCTTTGCTACATATCCAGAAGGCCATTAGAGTTCTGCTGAGGTTAAGACAGCACAAGGACCAGAGGCCTGTGGCAGAGTTCGTTAGGTCATGCCGTTTGAGCTGACGTTTTGCGCCGGTTGTCTGTCCCGTGCTTGAAAATCAGCGTGAATGGCACCATGTGCAGAGCAAGAGGGCGCTGCTTCTTTCTGCCGCTCGAGTAGATGTTCTACTCTAGCTGCAGCTTCCTCAACGCGGATGGAAATTTTCTTAATTCGAGCAGTTGCAACCATCCACGACTGTCCGCGTTGAAAAATCTCACTGGGAGGTGATCTAGCAATTGGATTTTCATACTCGTACTTGCCAATCTAAGGTTGGTGAGCGCGAGCGAAGAAAAAACTCAACTCTGCGATTTTTTAAGAACTCCACGATCTCCGCGGACTGCGAAAAACTCCGTAAATGGAGTGGAGTTCACAACCCAAGTGAAGACCTGATTTAGATTGGTTTCAAGTTCTTTCAAGAAAAATTCATTTTTCTAGTTGGGAGCAGCCCTAATATTTATATGACTATATTTATCAGAGGCATGTGCACCCTCCCAACGTTCATTCACGCTGCCTGCACCAGTTAAGCAGGGATGTGGCGTGCTGGGCAGAGGGCCCGTGAGATGAGAACACCACTCCCAGCACACACATCCTGCTGCCTACTTTTGCATACACACATCCGCCATCACTCCACATGGTGTCTGTCCCTGTGCTCCTGAACATTGCCCCCTTATGACTTCACAACTGGAGGCCTCTTCTGCTCCACCCATCCAGGGACAGGCCTAATGCTCCGCCCTATTTGTGGTAGAACTGAGATTGTGTACTTGCCGACAATTAACTGTTGAATAGGAGGTGTAAGCTGCAATCAGTTCCAAGCTATATATGATGAAGTAAAGAAGTAACACCAATGTAATTGTTACTGTTCAGTTTAGTTCATTTAGGGACATTGAGACAGGGTCATATGTGAGTTGGTCATGTCAAAGTCGGATTGGTCACTTTCAAATGAAACCGTCTAAATGTATAGAATGCTGCAACTCACAGTGCCCCCAAAAGATCCAAAATGGTATATAGTGATGCCAGGCTGGCCCACCACCTGGGTCAGCACCTCTGCTATTCTGCCTTCCACATCCTTGATGGATATATCCACAATATGTACTCGCCAAAGATCCATTCAGCATTGGTACTAAACATCAACCCTTGACGGTGCCTAATTTGTAAAGCAAATAAATGCAGGTGGCTACGTTTGTGTTTAGAAGTTCAGTGCCGGCGGTGGAAATGCCGAAGTTGCTGAATCCCAAGGCTGCTTAATATTTTCATCCACAGTACCTTTTTCTTCCACCACGCTATATTTCCAGTCTCTTTATCTTACTGTTGCAGGCCCTTTTAATCCCTTCTTCTCCATTTGTCATTGCTTTCCTATTTTTCTCTTCCACCTTCTTCCACCCTGCCTTGTCTTTGTCTGTCTTGCTTTGGGTAAACGTCTGATAATGAAAAATAAGTTCCAGTCCCCAAAATAAGAGCTGGCGTGCACCACTAGCACCCACCATCCCACACAGAGCTTTGCCCTGTCCCCATCCATCGTATTGTTATCTTCCTGCTGGGATCAATGTATTATCATCATATGTGGTTATCTTTTGAACAGTGTGAAAAATGTGGTGCTTCTTGTACAATGGATCGATCCTTCCGTGTGGCAGGCGGCTGGTTTTGCGTGCATGGTTAGATGCAAATTATATTTAATTTTTGAAGTGGTGATGGTTCGTTCATTGTGTGAAGGTCAGTGAATGTGTAATTGAGAGGAAACATCCTCAGATAACACTAGCCAACACCCTGCTTCTAAGTCCCACTTGGACACCGCCGCCCTCCTGTTCCACCTGCATAATTCAGTAGCCAGATGAGAGCTGGTTTACTTGTGCCCTGGTTGGTTCCAAATGGCATCTGGATTCAAATTTTTCTTGGCTGCGCCGTGCATCCAAAGTGGCCCAGTTCTTTGCCAATATTAATTACCCTGTCTGTCGAAGAATGTGCTAGAGCAGAAACTGGCAAACGGAGGTGGGGCAACCACGGGCTTAACATCCCTCATTTAATACATAATGAGGTCACTGAAAAAATTATTTAATGAAAGGGGGGTGTTTGAGTCTCAGGAAACACATTTTGCTTTTTGTGGTGAGTCCTACAAGCAGGAACACAACACAGGCAGCTGCTCATACATACAAAGGGGCAGATTTACAAGAAAGTGATGCATCTATAGAAATGCGTCACTGTCCTTACACCACCCTGAAAAACGCTTGCACCACCATGGATGCGTCGTATTCACAATAAGGATTGACCGATGCGTCAGTAATTCTGACGCATCTGTTGGTGGAAATGTCACGCATTGCTGGAGTTGTGTCGCAAGCACGACGCAACTCCAGCAAGGCGTGTTGCGGCCTATTCCCAAAACACTGCGTCACTCCTTACGCAGGCGTAAGGTTTTGACGCAGTGGTGTCCTAAAAGAGACGCAGTGAAATCATGTAAATTTTGACAGCGTCCCTTTTACGAGGCTTTCCTGCATACGGTTTTCCCCTGCATACATTATACCTGACGCAGGTATAATGTCACGCAGGGCTTTACAACGTGACATATCTCCCTAGATGTGTCATGTTCTAAATAGGGTGCATTGTTTGCGCCGCCGTTGCATCAAAACAAGTGACGCAATGGCAGCGCAAGGAGGCGCAAGGGGCTTGTAAATCTGCACCCTAGGAGCTTTGGTTTGTCAAGTCCTGCACGTTCTGATTGGCTCCTTAGAGAGGCGTGGCTTTTATTAATGCAGTGGGTACAGTGGCACCCGGTCCCGGTGTGTGTGTGTTTGTGGGGTCATGGTACCCCAAGTTTGGCGATCTTTTACTAGTCAGCTAAGGTACATGTCCCTTGCCTACATTTGGGCGCGTGGTAGGCAGGACAGGTCACTGACTTTATATGCGCATGCGCAGACCTGGAATGAGGGATCTTGCGGCTGGCATTTCCGTCGCGTGCTGCAGACTAGAGTCGTGTGGGCTGCCAGGAGCCGGCCATGCTGCTGTCGCCCCATTCAGTCACAGCCTCCTGCAACGTGCTGCCGGTTTCAACATGTTTCCCCCCTGATATTAATTTCAGGCCACGTGAGGGCCTGTTTCTCGTCATGCATGTTCCTAGGAGACAAGAGGCAGGCAGTTTATACAGCTCTCTCTTGCCACATCAACGCTATTTAAGTGTGGCCCAGGTAATCAATACGAGATCGTTTTTATTCGGCTCTGGAGCTCACTCATGTACTGGATAAATAAATGCACATAGTTGTATTATCTTTAACAACTGTTTGCTTATGACAACTCACAAAGAGGCCTAATTCGCCCTAATGCGCTACTTTTCCCTCTTTGAAGTGTTTGTAGGTGAAGCGTATTCATTACAGATCCGGAATTATATCATGAAATCACAGCGGCTCGTGCCTTGTAATATGACTCACCGGGATTCCACCGAGGGCTGTTTGCTGCTATCTTACTTGGCTTTCCTGTGGCTTTCCACAGAACAGAGGCCTGGTCCCGAGAACACAAACCAGTGCAGGCTGAAGAGCACACAGTCACAATATATAAAGTACAACTGGCGCATGGGTGTCCAGCGCATGTCCAGGAGGCTTAGAACTTTGCTAGGTTTTCTGCATAGACATCCCAAACCTCCTCCTACTGCTATGAGCTCCAAAAAAACAAAACTTTTTACACCCTCCCTCTTCTACCTCTACACCAGGGCTTTAAGTGGGCCGGGTCTTACCGGTGCTGAGCACCAGCAGTTTTTTTAAGGGGGTATCAAAAGGGCCTATATCGAGCTCTGCTTTGTGCCCTGGCACAAGAGGTCCGTTTTTGTTCCGGACTGCAGTAACAGCAGGCACACCGATGTGCGCTGCTCACACTGCTCACTTCTCACTAGTGGAGAAGTTACGGCATTACGTCACCGCGGGTGAGCGTTGTAGGAGAAGGGAAATCCTTTAAAGAAAGTCATTTTCTCTCTGGATTTCCCTTCTCTTTTTGAGACTCAGGAGCAGCAACATTGTTGTGGTGTCACCAGGGCTTTAAGTGGAATCTTTTTCAATATTATATACAAGCCATACTTGCTGATTATTTATCTTATACAACTAACAACCATCGGCAAAGCCAATATTCTGAATTTGTAAGTATGATATTACTTGTTGTATCCTATATCTGTAACCAATGACAGAAACAGCAAAATACAAGTCGGGTGGTACACAATGCGAAGCACAGATTTTTAGCTTATGTGTTTTTAATCTACGCCCACAATTACATTGGCCACGCCCCTTTGAGAGACCCCCCAGTTTTTTCATCCCACTTAGAGCCCTGCTCTACACTATACTTTTCAATCCAACTAACAGACTAACATGTCCACCGCTCAAAAGAATTTCATATTTCCCTATACTGATTCCCCACTAATCCTGTTTGAGTTCCCGAGTAGCGGGCAACCCCCGCAAAAAGTGCTTCTACACTTCATCGGGTGTAGAAAGCGCCATATAAATGCAAACCCTTCCCTCTTCTATTCGTCCACTATGCTTTTTCAATCCAAATAACAAACTCACAAGTTCACCACTCAAATGAATTTCATATCTCCTTGTACTAATTCACCACTAAAACTTTTTGCGTTCCGGAGTAGTGTGCTACTCGCCGAAAAACCACTTTGACGTCTGGTCAGGGGTAGTGAGCACTATATAAATACAATTGCAATAAGAAAGCATCACAAACTTGGGTCTGAATTACAAAACATTTCTGGCTGATGCTATTTCCTGTCCTTGGTGGTAGCAACTTATAGCAGTACTTGGTTCACACACCTTCTAACCCCGTACTATGAAAGCGGGCTTTGGCAGGTGGTAATGTGTGACAAGAAAGTCTGTGCATATTTATTGTGTGGCATTTTTGTGGTGGTGATGTGTTCTTTGGTTTTGGTGTTGATATTATTTTGCAGCAAAGTGCTTTGTAGCACTGTGGCTGTTGTGTTCTATTTCAACTGTTTTGTTGGATTGTGCCTGTTATGTTTTAGTTATGTTGCTACTCGAGCTCCTCAACTAATTAAGACACCAGTGAACCCAAACCTCTCCCAGACACCATGCTTTACATGAACATATAAGGTGTAGACTTTTGTGATGGTGCCCAATAAATCTAAGCACGACTCATTGGCAGTACTCTCAATAAACAATGCTCTGGATACCCATGCGACAACGAGAAAGAACTGACGTCAAGGCTATTTTGGCACCACCCACATCACAAGATTTCTTCTGTCCAAAGGTGTTCCCTGACCTACTGCCCGTTCTCTCAAGCACACATTTGTTGGTGCACGCACACACTGGTTCACAATCTTGCTGGCACTGGCTTTCTCTAAAAATGGCTGACAGGTCAATGCAGCAAGACAACTGTGCAATAACCTATTAACTGCAGCCTTGTTTTAACATGGGCAATAGGGCAGACCATTGTTTTGCATTTAGTTGCTACCCACATAGTTGTTGTGATAGTAGGCTCATTTACATTAAGATGATAAGGAAAAAAGGACCATCCCATGTCACGATGGCATAGAATGGAACTCTATCCCATTCAGATGGGTTCAGTTTAAAATCTTCGGCCTGTTAGGTGCCCCCACCACTCATCTGTAGATTTGTAAAATATCACTACATGGCTGACCCCTGAAGAGAGCGTACCAATTGCACCTTCCATCGTGGGGTTTTGGGAGGGCCACTTTGGAATAAAACTGGAAGAATTGCATCTGCTTGTGTGAGAAAGAAACATGCAGCACACAGTCAGAGCGAAATATTGGTTGGAAGTTGTACTTAAGGAAAATGGAAAGCAAAAGCAGTGTATTACCACATGATACTCAGAGTACATCAGGACTTGGACATTTAGGTTTTTGATTCCTGGAGTAACTGTATGATAACAGCTGATGAGTGAAATATACAACTACAGAATATACAATGCAATGGGAGAACTTAAAGAGAGAAAAGTGTCAACATGCCCACTTGAAAGTCACTGAATGGGGTCTGTTAGGGCGCAGGCTCAACATAGAATTTAGGGGCAGATTAACATGCCCCTTGTGACATTTTTGCGCCGCCGTTCTATCATGTAGGAATATGCGTCACCTTGTAAAGCCCTGCACCAAAGTATAACTGCATCAGGTATAATGTATGCACGGTGGGCGCTCCCATGGGGGAAAGCCTCGTAGAAGAGATGCAGTGAAATCTACCATATTTCAATGCACCACTTCTTGGACGCCACTGTGTCACAACCCTATATCTGCTTGGAGTAGGCATAAGGAGTAACACAGTATGTTTGGAATAAGCCTCCTCATGCATTGCTGGAGATGCTTTGTGCTTGAGACACGACTCCAGCAATGCGTGACTTTTGCGCCAACAGATGCATAAAAATTTCGGACGCATCTGTCATTCCTTGCGCCATTGTGCGCCGTATCGTAAATATGGTGCATCCATGGTGACGCAAGGGTTTTGCACCCAGACAAAGGGAAACTGACGCATCTATACAGATGTGTCAGTTTCTTGTAAATAAGCCCCAAAGTACGTACTCCTTACATGACACCAGTCATTCCCAGGAATTTGCCACTGAAACCTCTCCCACCTCTTAACCTTACACAAATGTTCTGTTAGCTGGAGACCACTATTACCTCCCACCTTGGATCTTTCTGTTGTCTTCTAGTCAGGGTTTCCCTTCTCTGAATTCTCCTTTCCGGCCCACCCTGCTGTTTTGTAATCCTCCTCTTCCTTGACTCAACTCGCTTGTCGTGCTTAACTTCATGGCTTTCACACAGAAGTCACATTGCTACCATCTTGCTTTCTTGATTCACTAAACACAACATACATCTATTAGAAAGGGGGCTAACACCAAGTTATTTCTGCACTTGGACCAACGTACAAGGATTTGCATATCTTCTATTGTTTCGGAAATAAATTATATGAAATATTCGTGTCTGGTCGACTTGAGAAGTATAGTGGCAGGAGAATACATTGAAAGTTTGTGTTTGTAACAAAAGAAGGTGCTAGGCGAGAAACTTTGTTCATATAAAACAACTTAATGATCCATGTATTTTAATTATTTTCACTTTTTTATGCCATCGTTCCAGTCCCTCAGATTAGGAATGTGGAATATGGGACATGCAAAAGCTTAGGTGAGCAGGAGTTAGATAGAGAGGCCGGTGCAGAGAGGAGTGGGTAATGTGTGGAAGAAGAGAGATACCTCAGTCAGAGTGTGCTCAGGTTACAGAAGGCTGTCACTCAAGGGTACCATTGTACAGAGCGTGCCAGGATCAATGGCAATGCAATTGGTTGCAGAAAGCTGGTTGGCCGCAAGGGCAGGATGAATGGCAATGGAGGCGGCACACATCAGGTGAGTGAAACATGAAAAATAAAGAGGCAACTAGATTGAAGCAGCTCAATATGAAATCCGAAAAGCCAGGAGGAAGACAAAGACAGCAGGATCTCAGCATAAAGAGGAAAGGTAGAGCTGTGGGTGGGAGCTGGACATTTTACATGATGCAAATGCAGGCTAAAACTCAGGAGCGAAGAGGGCTTCACTCAGCTTTCGCCTGTTCTGTGGTAATGCCTGCCCAGCAGAAGGAGGACTCAGTGAGTGATGGGCCGCACTCTGAGGAGGCGAGAGTAGGAATGCAGAGGAACAGATCCAATACAAACTGGAGCAGAATCTATAAGTGTTATTGGGCCTCACTTCTAGAGGCTTGCTGGAAGAGGAGCAGTGGATGGCAAACCTCAGACATTTGCTTAGTTTATCTGTGTTTTCATATGCACTATACATCGCTTGAATGCTGCTGCCAAGCATTGAGGTGCTGTGCTTTGAGGCAAAGTAACTGGAAACCTCAAGCAGTTTCTGCACCTTCACTTGTCCAGCATCAGGTTCTCCCAGGTTCCAAATACTGATCCATTTGAAAGCGCAGTTGCCACATGTATGTATCTCTGTGTGTATAGGGTGTTTGCATAGGTGGAATCTAGCTAAAAAGGCAGCAAAGTGCTGTACAGGGTCAAATGCCAGCATACCGTCAACGAACGATAGAAGTAGCTAGTTATTTTATTGTTACTGCATTGTGATGGAGGGTTCTTCAAAGATGTGTGTCTTCAACTCTTACCTAAATTGGAGCAGAATTGGGGCAGTCCTTATGGATATAGGAAAGTTGTTCCAGATTCTGCCTGCATAGATGGAAAAGGCCTGCTTTTTGAATTTTTTAAACATTTTTTCACAGCCCTTAGGCTGATGGTTTATGGGCTGCAGGTGTACTGAAAGCCACCAGGAATGGTGAGTTTGTCTGTGAAAAAAAGCAAGGGTGCTGCACATGATGGCTTTGTAAATGATGGATTTGGTTTTGAAGATAGTGAGTGCTGTAATGGAGAGCCAATGGCTTCCATCAGGATGGGGGTAACATTATAATATTTCTTCTGTCCCTACCTGAGAGGTGCTGTTGTGTGTAGAATGCCCTTTGGGGATTCAATTGTGGAGTCTGGGAGGTCATGGAGCAAGATGTTACCACCATCCAGATGCCAGAGTTCTCGGGCCTGACAGCAGACCTGAAGTTTATTTCTGGATAAACCTGTTTTACTCTCTTTAGGAAAGAGAACTTGTGCCAGGCAGTCCTTGTTTTTGGCAATGTGTGCCTTCAGGATGTGGTTGGTGCCCAAGTTGAATCCAAGAGACTAGGCATCAGTGAAAGTTGAGGTTTGAAGACATCAAGTTTTATGTCATTGAGCCAGGTTTGTACTATTTTTTGTTTCTTATTCTTGAAAAACAACAGGAACTCTATTTTGGTTGGATTGAGCTTCAGCCAGTTGAGGGACATCCAGGTCTGGATGAGGTGCAACCATTGTTTGAGACATTGAGTGTCTGGAGCAGAGGAGGCTTTCCGGGAGAGTTGTGTATTGTCAGGACATTGGTGAATCTTGGTGTGTTTTACTCTAAGTCCAATGGGGCTCCATGTAGAGCTTGAAGATTACAGAAGACAGTAGGGAGCCCTGGGGGACCTCTGCAGATGATAGGGATCTTTTGGGACATAGAGATGTCAAACTGAACGAACTGGGATTGATTGTAAAGGTAGAAGGAGAGCTAGTGAAGGACTTTGCCAATAAATCATATCAACAACTCTAGGATGCACATAAGCGTTAGATGGGCACCTGTGTTGAAGGCAGCTAAGAGGTCCAACAATATCAGGAGGCAGGGGTCATCTTCATCTGTGGTCGTGAGGGCATTGCCAATGATCTGAAGCCCTGTTGTTAGTGGTGCAGGAGATGGTTAGCATTGATGTGATCTTGGAGTTGAGTGCAGACTGCTTTTTCAGTGATCTTGTCAATGAATGGTAGGTGAGTGATGGGCCAGTAATTGGCAATGTCATCAGGGTCTAATGTAGGTTTCTTTAGGCACTGAAGGATCTGGCCACTCTTTTTTTTTTTATATATATATATTTTTATTAGTAAATCACAAGAGGAGAAATATACATATAGGGTGTCAGCAAACGAAATACAACACAGTTGCGGACCAGCAATAGAAGTGAAGAAGCGCTGCACAGTTCGAATCAACTGAGAAATCAACACCATCATATAGCAGAAGCAAAAACAATTAGACAGTACCGACCGCAGTCACAGGATATACGAAGCAAACACATGACACCCAGATACGTGGAGACAAAACAGGAGAATACGCCACATCTCTTGTGAAGAAGGGAAAAGGGAGATAGAATGGTCATAGAAAATAACAAAGGAAACATAAAAAACCCCGCCACATCCCCCCACCCTACACCCCTGCAGATGGCTACGACCTAACCCCATTAGCAGTGTGCCTGTCGCCCCCTAAACTACACCCCAAGGAAGGGGAAAAAGTTGGAGGAGGAGAAAATTACAAATCAATACGGGCTCCCGGACTCCCATCCCCCCACGAAAGGCTGACACCCCCTACCTTAGTAAGTAGCAAGTTTTAACAAATCAAGAGACAGCCGGAAGTAGGGGAGCAGCAATCTGAAAAGCACCATCCCACCCGACCCCGTTACACTAAAGAACTAAGATCGGGGGGTCCAATATACGCCCACAAACGCCTCCCGGTAGTAATATTCAAGGTGGAACCCACACATTTACCGCTCAAATCAATGTCCGCTCAAATCAATGTCTCAAAACAGAAATCGTCCTCAGCCTTGACCCGCGCGATCAGGCACACAGTAGTACGGCACCCGAACCGCCGCCATCTTAGAAGAGTCAACAAACCGGAGATGAATGTCGAAATGCACACAGAAGCAAACCCAAAACAAATGTACACATTCGAGTCCACTGTCTCCAGGTCCCAGCCATGCCGACAAAAATTCTCGGAGTCGCTTCAAGTCCTGACGCACCAACTCAAAAGAGGGCGAGCGTACCGCCCGGATGATCCCCCACGGTTTTTGCACAGAAGCCATCAGCCTCGACACATGGCTCGATTGTCCTCTCCTCCGTCGCAGTGTCCCACACTCTGACACAGTCGGCATAGCCAGTACCTGGGCATGATCAGAGACACCCTCCCGAGAATCATGTATCCCACGCATCTCAGGGTCGACCTCAATAAGACTGGGTTCAGTGGACTCTAGTACTCTGGCAATACCACCAGTTTCAGGAACAGCCGTTTGTAAATGTCCCCATCCGAGAGCAGCGGCATCTAGTTTACTCCCCAGGATATGTGTCCTCCGGGCCAAGAAAAGACAGAGACCATCGAGTGCTGCAAGTATTACTCCAAGCGTAAGCTGAAATCCGGGCCGCTCCGTATGCATCAGCACGCAAGCGGCTTCCCGGACAGGAGATGGAGAGTCCGCACAAAGAACATGGCCGTCCGGCTCATCAGCAGAACTGAGTTCGGGCGCCTTGGAGGAGCGGGTCCGGCTCACCGAGGGGTCGACGTGAGGCACCATACCTTGCTCTCGGCTCCCGGTCCGTCTCCCGGGCCCCCAGAGACAGACCCCCCAAAGATTAAGGGCAGAACCAGCAAGTCAATCCATCCGCGTGAGAGGGGGTCAAAGCCTGATCAGGATATACCCGCGACCATCAGACCGACGCCCCTCCGTGCTCCGGCAAAATAACACGCCACTTGTGCCCACAGCAGAAGTAGTAGTACACTTCACTCCGGTGCCAAAAACCCCCAAATAGTGAGCTGCGATATCAGAACAAACCTCCCCTCCGCTCCGACGGGCCGGCTCCTCCTCAGTTTTATGGCTGATGTCATCGAACCGATGGCCGGCCGCACTCGTACTCGCGGCCCCGCTGATGCAGGCAGCAAACTTCAGGGCGACGTTACAGCGCACTCAGAGCAGTAAAATCTTCGGGGTTACACGAGTCGGCACCATTCCAATTCCGCTACACGGGGGCAGTGCGCAGGTACAGGATGGTTGGCAGGATTTTGCAGCAGGATTAGGAGGGTTACGGAGCCGGGAGCCTAAGCGGCCATCGCGGTCGCCATCTTGGCTCCTCCTCCTGATCTGGCCACTCTTGAGAGCTTCTAGGAAGGTGCCTTGGGTGAGAGAGAAGATGATAATGGTGAGGAGGAGTGAGAAACCTTTGATGAAAGACAAAGGTAAGACATGATCTTTTTAGGAAGAGGCTTTGAGGGAGTTGAGGATGTCTGCAACATCTGTGAGAGACAGGGTGTTGAAGGATGACCATTTTTGGGTTCTACAAGAAGGGGTGTGTGTAAGAGGAGAAGCAGGCTTGGTGGTTGTTGATTTACTGTCACATTGTTTTTCACAGAAGAAGTGATTGATGGTGTTGAACGTATCTGTGGAGAATGAGATAGATGGGTCAGGCGGAGGTTGATGCAGTGCCTCATTGTCTTAAAAAGTGAACTGCTTCTGTTGGGGCCTTCATTGATGGTGTTGGTATATAACTGTATTTTGGTCGATGTGATGAGCCGTCTGTTTGTTGCACAGCGGAACTCCAGTATCATGAGGTCTTTGGGATTTCTGTTTGTCTTCCAGTTTCTTTTCTATCTGTGAAAGGAGTGTTTATTGTCAGTGAGCTACTAGGCTGCTGAAGGTTTTGACTTGCACTTGCATGTTTTCATTGGAATATAAGTGTTCGCCTAGTTTTCAAAAAAAGCGCTGTAGTTGTTTAGAATGTTGTTGGCATTCGACATGGAATCAGCAGGAAGAGAAATGAGTTCATGAATTAAGTTGTTGATGGGTAAGTATTTGAAGGATTGGAAGGTCTGCTCTTCTCTTGTGGGTAGACCTTGGTTTGTTGGTAGGATGCTGAGCAGGGAGGAATAGGGATGGCAAGGTTGTCGGTCCAGTCCAGGAGTATGGTTTGTTTGCATTTGGGTGTTGGTGATGTTGAAAACATCAGATCGAGGATGTGGCCTTTGGAGTATGTTGGCTAGGTGACATGATGTATCATGTTGAGTGCGTCAATTTGATTTAAGAGGGTGAATATTTTTTTACCGTGTGTTATATGGGAGGTAGAAGTCACTCATGAATGTCATAAGGGTGTGTTGGATGGATGTGGTGGCAAGAATAGCCAATAATTCATCAACGAAGTCCTTGTCCTGTCCAAGTGCCCTGTAGAAAAGATGGAAAGTGGTGGTCTCAGCTGCAGAGAGTGGTAAGTGGCATGCTAGTAGCTGAGTATAAAAGTTAAGTGTGCTTGCCAATGTTTTCAGGAGGACTTATGGATGTCAGTGAGACCTCCTCTCTTCTGATGCGCATGCTCCACATGATAGATGCTGTAGTCTGTGGGAAGAAGGACGCCTAGGATGTGTTGGATGTAGGGTGCACCATGATGAGGAGGGCACCAAGCTTGTGACAGGTGATGAGCTGCATGGAGTACATATATTCTGTAATTTGAGGGTGTGTGGTAGACAGAGATGTACGAGGTTGAGTCTAAGTGTTGTGTTTATGCTAAATTAGTATTTGTTCTGCCCTGCTCTGGATGTGATTGTGGTGACTGGCAATATGGAGTTAGGCTATGATTATATTGCACCTTCTAAGTTTCAGTGGAACAGCGGTTCTGGTCCAAGGCCCTTCCTGTCACAACAGCCCCAAACAGGCAATTCCCCTATATTTACCCTTTTGTAAGTACACCCAAGTGGTAGAAGGTGGGAAGTGATTTTACTTTCTGTGCATATCGATGATGAGAAATGCAGTGATGTCACTCTGGAACAGATGAGTGACAGAAAACAAAGTCCTCTTGCCTGGCTTCTCCCTAAAAAATATAGTTTGGGGTAAAAACCAGCCTGTGCAGATGGGTGGTGGGAAATGAAGTACTCTAGAGAGGCTTTTTATTTTAAAGTTTGTGATATAACTTCTTGTGCAGATGGGTGATGGGAAATGCGGTGATGTCAGTTCCTGCGCACATGGGTGTATCTCATCAAGCGGTATTCTCAGTCACAACATGCACATAAATAGATATTGCAGAAGACGCGTTGGAAGCTATGGAGCAGGTAGGGTGACCTATGCCTATAATCCTCAAAACTCTGTCCTTGGCAGTGGGTGTACTCAGGAGTGCCCAGAGGGAGATCGCCCTCCTGGAAGCAGCCGGCTCAACCACTCATTCTTGGTTTCTCTTTCCCAGCACCTTGGTCAGCATGGAAGACTCCACCAGGCCCCCTCAGAGACACACACATGCCTTGGGAGTGCTGCCACACGTCACGGCTTAGTTTAATTCATGGGAGTGGTGCTTCCTTTCACTGTCGCTGGCACATGGGCAGTATTAAACTCCTCCTGTGAAGGGCTGCCTCTGGCATCCGTGGGTGGGAGCAGGCCTTCTACTGCCTCCTTTTGATGCAGCAGGTGGAACCCATAAATAAAGCGATGATGGGGGCTTCTACCTACAAGGTGCACCCCAAAAACGTACTATGAAAGCAGTCATTCCTGCAAATGGTTTCTTCTCGAGCCACAGAAACCGCCTCGGGGTATGTGGCCGGCTCAGGGAGGGAACTGTGTGAGGATTAATGTGTTGTTGCAGCGCTAAGCCCCCTCCTCGCCCCCCTCCTCCGCCAGAGCACCGCCGCGAGCCCCCTCTTCCCCTCCGAGCACTGCTTCCTGCAGCTTTCCTCACTGGAGCATCACGTGGGTGGACTGACCACCTCTTCCCAGACCACCGGACTCCCACCCTGCGCTCATACGACTGGGTGCACGCACAGGTGAACTGGACCGAGCTGTTCCTTTTACTTTCATTTGCAGGAAGGCAGGAAAGAACCAGTCGGGAGGGGGGATTCAAGTCATGTGTTTCAGCAGAGACAGTCATAGCAACAGCGGCAGCCGCGGGAGCAAGTCATTAAGTCAGACTGCACCATTTCTCTTCTCACCCTGCATAGGAGTGCTGCTGGAATCTGCAAGGACCTGCCCTCCCCCTACCGGCTCCGGTGCGATGGATCCTTCCTGGCTTTAGCCAGAGGACACGAGCTGTGTGTGTGTGTGTGTGAAGTGGTCCCGAAAGACCTCTCCTGATCTGAGAACGTGCTTCTTAAGGATAGATTTCTACATGGTCTGTGGCATTCATCTCTACTAGCGGTCACTGCAAATCTGGAGTGGTTCCGGTCTAATGGTCTGGCGTTTGATTTTATTTTTTGCTTACCTGGCTGCTGCTGCCTGTGTGGGTGTGTTTGCTTCTTTGCCTCAAAGCATCCATAAGCTCCATTAGGTGATGGGTTGTGCAAGAGCTGGAGTGGAGCTGTGACCTGCCTCAGAGGTGCAGAAAGAGAGGATTACCACCATCAAGCCTTGGCTGCCAACCAGCACAGGACCTCGACAGAAGGCAATCACCTGTTTCGCCGTGAGCAAAAAATTTGGGAGTTGGGGTTCCTCATCTCAAGATGGCTCATGCTGCCGCTTCCATCAAAAAATGCAGGGATTTGGAGGTACCCACCATCGAAGAGAAGGAAAAGGAGAGGCGGAGGCAGCGGAAGACCCCACGCGACCGGACGGATCGGAAGCGCAAGGTACGAGTGATGGGCCCCACCCCATCTGCTTTCAGACCATCCATGGGCGGCCATGTCCACCCACCTGTAACTCTTTCTCATTCATCTGTTTCCCATTTCCATCCCATGCTTCTGGGCACATATTCAATCCACTTGAGTTTGCAGCTGGACGTATTGCTTGGGGATGTAGTGGCAGAGGCACTGGTCAGCTCCCATTATGCACAGGTGCCATAGTACAGGTGCAGTGAATGTCCAGTTGCCTCATACCATCTCACTGGTCCCATTGACCTACAACTCACCCCATCCACCCATCCTCTGGTAGGTGGCATGCAATGTTGTCTTATGCTTCACCCATAGGAAACCAGATTGCTATTACAACCACCCACCCTGCTTACTGCAGCACCCCTGCTCCCTCAGTGCACAGCTGGCTGTGGGTGATTAATGATCTATAGATCCCCCTTCATGATTTAATCACAGGTGTTATTGGTGGCGGGGACCACATTTCCAGCCCGGGTTGCATCCACCCCCTCTCATCCCTCCAGCAGTGAAGCAGGAATCTGCATCCAGACGAGGCAGGCGGCGTTTTGCTGCATTGAGCATTTATCGCTGACTTCGTAGATGATCAGTGAATTGGTGGGGCTTGTTTTTGGGCCCCCTCTCTCTCGCCCCTCGGGGGCAGGAGGCCGCGGTCTCAGCTGGGCGCCCTCGGTTGAACGCAGTCCTTCAATAGAAAGACTTTGGAGGGGGGGTGAAGGCAGGAGTCTGCTGCAGAGGCCGCCCTGAAGCCGGGCAGCGCCGCCGGCGCGAGGCACACCGGCAGAAGTCAATAATTCAGGCTGTTTTCCGCTTCCACATCAACACAGAGCAGCACCAGCCCGGCAGCGTTTCTTTAACTTTTCTCCACACCTGCCCATCTATTTGTTCCACGTAGATTGTTCTGGAAAGAAGTCACGATTTACTACTCAGGCCCTATGTTTTCTTTAAATACTTGGCTTGTGGTTGATGTGTTTTGTATGTACAGATCTGTGGAAGTCAGACGCACCACACAAGGTGACTAGACGGTATAATTCACAACCCACGGAGGGCCACCAAAGTGTCCCCAAGAGGCCACCATCAGAGCATGACATATAAACATAGAAGGCCTGATGAACCAAATCACTGTTGATGCCATTGCATTGAAAATAGTTTGGTCAAAAAACAGGTTATTCAGAGGAATTGTACTAATACGCGTACATTCGCAGAGGGCTCAATGTTTACTTATAGTTTCACCTCTCTTGTGAGATGGCCCCTTCCACAATCGATAATAGCAATAAATAACATATTACATACTGCACATCTGCATATGTACTCTATATGGAATGCAAGGGCTGGTCATCTGTGTGAATGGCAGTCTGAAGACTTGTTCTCAACTTCACATTTAGTATTTAACGAGAAGGTCAACCTATCCACCACGCATGTCAGTTACAGATAGCACCTAACCTGCTACCCTTGGCTCACCCTTTCTTATCTATGGTTCTGCCCTTGCTGCGCCCGGTCAACTAGGGTCATGAGCCCAGATGCCGGAACAGAAAGGAAGAAGGGCACAAAGTCCATCTTTAGTTTCTGTAGCTTCCACTCTTTGCACTTCTTTTAGCTTCTCTTCTAGGAATAGGTGGCTGTTGATTGGCTAGGAGTGAGGCCTAGGCATTAGCAGTGTTTGTGATCAGCGTCTGAAAGATGCGTGAAGTCACGAATGCAACACCTGCTATAATGGCCATGCTTTTCAATTCTTATATCCCAGAGGAATCAATGGTCTACCGCTAGCAAGTTTTGGAAGAAATATGGATGTTAAACTTGCACTTTATATAGTTTGACTCCAGGGCTGAAATGGATTTATGTGGCGGACTGTAGCCCAGATTACAAGCGGACTGGGAAATTTTTCTACTGGTTTTGCAGAGTGTTTGTAATTTCAAGTCCCCGTGTAAGCACTGCACACACCATATTTTCCCCATGCAATGTTTGGCAAGTGAAACCTGCTGAAATTTACCCAAAGAAAAGTGTGCAAAAAAATGCAAAAGTGCAGAATTCGGTGCGGAAAACTCAGATTCTCCAAGTAATTCCCCATTTTCCAGATGTAATCACAACTACCACAACCTGAAGCATCAGTACTAACCAGGTGCTGTAAATCCCTAAACCTTTCCCAGACCACTCATCATCAGGGCTATTTTAGCAACTTTTCTTCTGGGATTGCATAATTAAGAAATACCGTACCTCTACGGGGCAAGAGGTTAGTAAAACTACAGCATCCACCCCAAGAACCACTCACACTCTTTGTTTGCATTTTTTTCTGTCCATTACTCATTAATTCACATTCTAACTCACTCACTTGCTCTTTTATTCTCCTACCCTCTCCTTTTATTGCTCACTGACTGATTCACTGACTAATTCACTGACATTCACTCACTCAATCACTCCTTTCCTTGCTCACTACATCACTCACTCCTCCTCTCTCCCCAGAGCTTGGCTATTGATCAAATACTCACTTATTCACTCCTGCAGAAACACTTCATCACTTGCTGAGTACTTCAACCATTCTCTCGCTCCGTGACGTGATCACATTCATTCACGTAACCATTAACTCTCCCTCTCATTCCATCAGTTGCTCATTCATTCACCTACTCATTTTCATAACTAGCAACTAATTATTTAATACACTCTTCCAACAGCAGGAACTGTAAATATGTCTATAGTGACCATTTAAATACAACTGTGTAAGACAATTGCAGCATATTTCTAAAAGACAGTTATCAGACTCTGCCCCTAGGTGTAGACATTTTGCACAGAGAAGCTTTGTGCGAGGGTGGGGAAGGGCAATAGAGGCAGGTCGTGGTGCTTCTCACAATGGGGGGGACATCTCCAGCCGGCACGGGGACATGGGGATGTCCTGTCCCATCACCTTACGCCTCTGTTATCAGTGGTCCATGCACTTTACCTTGGTTCTTGGGGCACAGTTCACAAATAGGTTGTATAATTACACTTGCACACATACTGCTGTGTGCCGGCATCAAGGTACGACGATGTCATTCATAAACATTCCAACTAGGGCACCTAGAAAGCTACTCCAGGTGCAGCTTTCCAGGGTTTGTAATTGGAGTGTCACGTGACATGTGCTATGTCCCCAGTGCAGAATTATGCACAAGGAAGAACTTCATATTATGGAAGTGCAGCCCTCAGTGCAATGGACATTATATATATATATATATATATATATATATATATATATATATATATATATATTTCTTATATTTTTTTTCTCTTCAGGGAACACAATGTTCCCATGGTGAACGTCTCTTCCACTACATCTCCACAAAGCTTGGGATTGGTCTGTTCTCTTCCCACTCAGACATGGGAGTAATATAGCCCTTTGCTTGATGTAATCTCGGACCTTTTTCAGGAAAGGGTGGGAGAGGAGTTTGTGAATGCCAACAAACACACAAACTTGTTCACTACCTTTCAAGGCAAAACACAGCTTGATCCTCCCACTCCGCCCCTTTTGCGCAGAGTTGCAGAGACTATGTGATTGCTCACAGACGTGGCATAACATTAGGTAGTAGTAAAGGCTTTTATGCCTGCCGTGCATTTTTATGGAGCCCTGATAGACGTGAATTGAGCAATTTTCAGCTGTAAATATAGGTTTATGGCCCTAAACTGCTTGCAGATTGGACGTGTGTTGTTTCATTCAACAGTTTCGTAGCCTAACAAATAAATGCAATCAAATGAGCATCAGTTTTCCCACCAATTGGTATGTTTTCTGCGAAAGAGCAAATAAAAACCTGACAGTTCCGTTCTTGCCTATTGGATACAACTATGATTCTGTCAGATGTAGTCAATAAATCATGTATACCTTAGTGAGGATCTATAAAAATGTCCCCATCTTGTCAATTTATTGAAAAGAAAGTACACTCTGATTTTCACTTGTTCACTCTTGGTGCAACACGTATTGATTCATACAGCACATAAGATATTTATTTTTGCATGACAGGTGTTCCAGAAATCAAAATACGTGTAGTGGCGCACTGCTCACAGAAAGCGAATGAGACTAAGCAGGCATAGATAGAGAACACTTTTAGAAGAATGTCGGGTTTCAACAGATACAGTGCAATATAATATATGGTAAACAGTCCTATTTATAGTTTTGCCTGATCATAAATCACAACATTCAAGCATTAATAATTTAGTGAAGACGTTTTGACCTGTGAAAGGATGATTTGATACAACTGGGTCTTCATCAGGAGCTAGGAAGATGGATACATCATGTGTAGTGAAAACATTGAGTAAGAATTGTGTATAAAAAATGTGAAAAGCTGTGTATCATAACTATACACAAACAAGCATTAGCAATGCAATAGGTCTCGCATTATTAAAGTTTGAGCTATTGGCATTGCTAAATAATGCAACACCAATAGCTCTAACTTTAATAATGCGAGACCTATTGCATTGCAAATGTCAGAAATAGAATGTACCTTCAGAGCTCTTGTTCAATGCTGGGTCATTATAGGGGGGCCATGCCCCCCTGCACATATACTCAAAGTCACACTTATTTATTTTGTTCCAGGCAATAACTCAAACCAGTCACGACTAAAAAAAACAAGGAGGTGGTTAATCAGTGGAAGGTTGCATTTTACCCAAAAAACGAACACTAATTACAATCAAAAACGGGTCACACGTGTGTCGCATATTTTGAAAGGCCCTACTATCACATTCATAAAGTTATATTTAAATGTTTAAGATTTTTGTACGCATAAAAAGTCGGGAGTAACCAACTAGAACGGAGACAGAAATAAGATAAAACCAGTCTTGGCACAGAAGAGAGAAGAGAGACAGGTCACTCAGCAGAGTGGCCTGACACACACAGCATTCACTGTGTTTCAACATAACGTAGTTCTCAAACGACACCCAGAAGTGGATACCGGTTAAAAAAGCAGTTTTAAGAATACAAAACAGCAATATTATGGGTTTAGTGTGCCCTGGTGCAACAGTACCTGCTGCACCAATGGAAGCCGCACCCCTGCATATGCTGCCTGAGCACCATGACAACGCATGGGACAGCGCGCACAGGGGTAGGTGTTATTGATGTTGAAAGCATGAGCGAGTTCACACGTGCAGTATGATTCCCAGCACTGGGCCTGGGTGCGCAAGGCCTCCAAAGAGAGAACTGTACATTTTGGGCAGTGTGGTTCCATAGGTAAAACACACACTGAAGGGAAGTGCGGAGAGATGATGCACACAGCAGAGCCTTCTGCATATCTAAAGCAAACAATACCACACATGAATATACTGCAGGCAGGCGTGAACAGAGAATGGTGAGTGAATGAGAGAGAAGAGGGGTGGCAAGGAGGGCGGACGAGAAGTACGATGGAGGAAGGAATGTGAGGCGATGAAAGAAAGGATGAAAAAGGGTTCAAAAAGGGTGAGAAAGTGAAAGACAAGAGCGAAGGATAAGAGAATAGGAAAGGATATAAAAGGGTGGGAAGAAATTACGTAAGGGAAGAAAGGGAGGGAGATGGATGTGTGACAGAGAAGGGTGTAAGACAGGTGATGGATAAGCAGGTGGAGGAGTAAGATGGAAGGGCGAAGAGTAAGAAAGAGGACTGAGGTGGGCCGGGGTCGAGAGCGCTGGATAAAAGCATGCCAAGGGAGAATGGGGGAAGAGGGGAAAGGAATGAGAGTAGCATGAATGAGGGCGTGTAAGCAAGAAGCAGAGGCGGAATGGGAAGAGCAGGAATGGGAAGAGGAGGCGTGGGAGACGGAGGGGAGTGGGTGTGGACTCCTGTACCTGGGTACCGAAGATGAATCGCACAGAACTGAGGCCGGCACCCCAGCTGTGAAGCGCCCGCCTGCTGCTCTCCACCACCGTAGGGTGGTTGCTTAGGCCCAGGTAGCTGTTGGCGCAGAAGTTCAGGATTTGTGTGAAGGGGGGGAACAGTGGGACTCAGTGAGTGAAAAGACGCTCTTAATCAAACGCAGACGGTCCTCTCTTCAGGGCAGCACACACCCGCAGGCCCGGTCCCAACACATCTGGTACACTAGAGCTTTGTGAAGCTGCTGCCTACCAACCCTTCCAGCACAACAGCAGCGTGTGCCACCAGAGCTATGGACAGCTGAAGACGTCTCATCCCCCAGCAGGACCCCTGGTTGCCTCTTCTCCGGCGGCAGTATTCTGCTATTGCGCCGAGAACCTGCGGCCCGCAGTCCCTCCAGCTGCAGAGTGCCAGCAACCCCCACAAAGCGCTCAAGCGTCCCTATATTCACGCAGCGCAATGCGGCACTCATGGAGGTCCCTTTATCGTGGCATCCGAAACAATGTGACATCAGTGCTTGTGCAGAGTAAAGTGGAGGATGAAGTGACTGTACATGTAAAATACAATATAAATATAGAACTACGCAGTGCTTAAGCATCCAGCAAGCGGTCTGTTCAAAACAAAAAGAAAAATTCATCATCCAGAGGGGCATCTAAAGATTGCTTGAAAATCCAAGGGGGATTTTTGCTTTAGTAGAGGCAATTAATATTGTCGACATTTCGACACAGATAGTCGCAATTACTTGAAAAAGCAATGTAATGTGAGTGATGCCTCACTGAGACTGAATGATTGAAATCGGGATGTGATGATATGGGCCGAAGTGAATATATTAAATGGAATAATAATGGGGCACCATTAGGCTAGTTATGTTACTTTTTTAATAAACATAGTTGAATAAAGTTACATTTTGAGACACAAGGAGATAAGGCGATTTACCTAGAATCACAAAATAATTGGCCAATGCTAAGATTGGAAATCAAACCCAGCACAGCATAGCTACAATCCACACCACCACCTTCTTGAGTACAATGTAAAACAGCAAAAAGTAAACTTACCAAACACTAGTATAACAAGCAAACAAATCCCGCCGCCTCCCCCCGGCCCTCACTTACCTACCTCCGGCCACAGAAACGCTGTGACGCACACCGCAAGTCGGCCTGGAGCGCGCCTCGGCAGAGACGCGGGAGGACAGGAGCGTGACGCGCGTGAACGTGCACGTTGACGTTCCCGCGCGTTCACGGACCTGAGTCGGCTCGTGCACAGGTCTGGAGCTGCTCGTTCACAGCTCTCACTCCCTTGGCAGGGAGGAAGGTGACTATAGTCGAGCTGGCGGGAGCGCTTCGCGCTCCAACGCCAGCTCGACCTAAAAAGGGCCATCACCTTAAATTAGTGCCAAATGAAGGCCAACGAAAGGCCAAAGAGTCGTTTATTAAGGGGGCCGTACATCTACAGCAAATTTACTTAAACCTCAATTTTTCGCCAGCACATAAGGTTATATACATGCTTGCCAAACTTGGGCATGGTGCAGGCAAAGTTCTCCTTGGAGTTGCATATGTGGCCTTAGAGGTTAGGTCTACATTAGTAGAAGAGGCAGGCCAGCAGGTTCCAGTATTTAATGACAATGCCACCCAGACTTAGGTATGGGAGTAGTCCAGCTGAGTTGATTCCATAGGGGTTCCCGGTATCACTTATGTATCCTGGATTAGAACAGCACCCAGTGGGCACCAGGTTCAGATTATCACTACTGCAAAAAAAGCATTACACATACTGCCCAGTTATGCTGTTGTGTGGGTCCCTCATGCACCATTTTGTCTTTTTTTTTAAGTGGGTTTACTTTGAGGTCACTGCTTTTGGCAAGTAGTGGCAGCTGATGATCCTAGTATCAGAGAGATGTGTGTTTGCTCAAGTGTATTTGTGTAGGTGACAGTGTGCAAAAAAAACTGCTCACCAGTCTTGGCTTTCTACATGTGCACACCTTTCTGAACCATTTGCATGAGCTTTGTAAAGCACGAGCATCATTGGAGTCTCGCTTCTGAATTTAATATACATTTTGAGGCTCTGTCTGTATTGAAATATCTTCTCGGTCAGCATTTTGTTCCTGCACCGAAGCCTACCTCTGCCAGGCTACAGGCGATGCAGCTCTTCTGTACTCATGTCAGAACATCTCCATTGAGCTGCCCTACCTAGCACCTCGCTGCTGGAATATGCTTGCACTGCATTGACTGAGGCAGACACAAACAATTAATGTAGATTTATGGTGTTATCAATTGAAGCTCTGTGACAGGTCGGCCGGCTTTGAAAGGGTTTTGCATGTTTGTGAAGAATCCCCGAAATTGTCTGCCATATCTAGGAAGGACATTTTAATATTTCTTGGAAATTTGACAGAAACTGTGCCATAATGTGGATTAAAATAAATGCCCGTTTTTCGTGTCCTTGTTCATCTCTAATTTGACCTTCAACTAAATTGACGATATCATTTTTTATTTTCATTTAATTTTAAAATCTCGACAATGTGCTACATTCTTGCAGTGTGCATATGCTTTGTAGATAGTTTAACGGTATGTGATTGGATGTCCGCTTCTGCATCTTGTAGGACAGTCACATTGTCTCCAGTAATGGGGTTCTGCCAAATAGTTGTTAGATAAGTCATATTTATACAAGCACAAATCATTTTTCTCAAATGGAAATGGTTGCTAGGAGTGAGTAATCAGACTTGAGTTCCATTACTATATTTGGGTTCTGTGACATTGAGGAAATATTGAAACAAATAGAGAGGAAAAAAGAAATTGAAATATACCACAATCACTTAAAGTAAAATGAAAACGACCCCATGTAATTAAAGCTGCCAATACAATATGTTTCCAGAATATCTTGGACTGAATATTGCCCAACAAAAATAGTCTGTCCTAAATATCGTTTGTAGAAAATATCACTTCAGCAATATTTAGGACTCCATTTTTATGTCAGACCATCTTATTCAGTGATTTGTGGCATAAACTGCCAATAGAAATATCAGAATAAAGAAAGAAAATATATTGCAAAATAAGGTCACAATGCTTAATGTATAACTCATTATGGAGAGACATGACCATAAACAGCCAGATCCGAAATATGATTATTCACAACTATGATGTTAGCAACAGTTAGAAATCAAAGTTGTTTTCCACTGTTGCTATGTCATAAGGAGACGCACTGACAGGGAAGCACTTGCTTTCCCTTTGTACCACTTCTTCACCCATGTCTCTGGAGACCAATCGATCAATCAGTCAATCAATCAGTAGATTTATAGAGCACTTCTTGTCACCTGTGAGGGTATGCAGACGCTGGCAGGGTCCTGTTTAATAGCCAAATAGCTAGGTCTGCAGGGATTTTCGGAACTCTGAAAGAGATGGGGAGGTCTGTGGATGAAAGGGTAGCCCGCTCCATGTCTTTGATACTAGGCAGGAGAAAGAGTGACCTCCGCATCTGCTACGTCAGATGCGGGGGTGAGGTTTAGTGAACGGGGCGCAGAGCGGAGATGTATGGTGCGCTGATGGAAGTTCAGTTGGTGGTTCAGGTAATTGTTGCTGCATTTGTGTAGGGCCTTGTACGCATGGATCTGGAGCTTGGACTGGCACCTTTTCTGTACAAGGAGGCAGTGGAGTTCCCTGAGGTAGGGTGTGATGTGGGTTCCTACTAGGAGATCCAGAATGAGTCTGGCTGTGGCGTTCTGTATGGTCTGTAGTAATCAGAGGAGGTGAGCTGCGATCTCTACATGGAGAACATTGCCGTAGTCCAGTTGGCTAGAGATGAGGGCCTGGGTGATGGTGCGTCTTCAGCTTTGGGGCAGCCATTTGAATATCTCACAAAGCATGCAGAGGATGAAGAAGCAGGAAGAGGAGATGGATTTGACCTGAGTCTTCATCGTTAGCTTGTTGTCCAGAATGATGCCTAGGTTACTAACACAGTCAGTGGGGGTAGGAGTAGATCCGAGTTCTGAGGGCCACCAGGATGCATCTCATGGGGAGCTTTTTTTTTCTCTAAAAAGCAGTACCTCTGCCTTGTCTGAGCTGAACTTCAGGCAGTTGCCCTTCATCCAGTTGGCAACGTCTGTCATGCAGTTGTGGATGGAGTTGGTGATATCTTCTGAGAGGGAGAGCATGAGTTGTGTGCCATCAGCGTGGGATTTGATCTTGAGTCCGTGGGTTTTGGCGATGCTGGCTACAGGTGTCATATAAGTGTTACATTGGCTCCCTGTTGCTCTTAGAGTACGTTTTAAGATTCTGACTCTGGCTTTTAAAGCCCTTCATGGCCCATGTCCAGCCTATCTAAGGGTCAGATTTGCCTTTTACCATCCTTCTCGCCAACTGCGATCTGCCACCCTGAGACATTTGATCATCCCCAGATTTAAGAGAGTCCGTCTGGGGGGGGCAATCTTTGACGGTCAGAGCTGCTCAGCTGTGGAACAACCTTCCTGATGCTCTCAGGCATACGTCAAATCTCTCATATTTCAAAAAACATTTAAAAACTCATCTATTCAGGCAAGCCTTGTAGACCTTTCGCTTTCACCTTTTTAACTGACACTATAATCCTCTCTCGCGCCCGGACAGTCTCGACTAACAGTGCGCGCTACAAATAATCATATAACATAACATAACAAGTGTTGAAGAGGGTGAGGATGAGCGAGGATCCTGGGGCACTCCACAGATGATTTCCTTGGGTTCAGAGGTGAAGGTGGACTTTTTGTGTTCTCCTGGTGAGGAAAGAGGTGATCTATCTGACAGCGGCTCCACTGAAGCCTATGTTGTGCAGGCTTGTGATGTGTGTGTGGTGGGAGACCATATCAAAGGCTGGCAAGAGGTCTTGGAGGATAAGTCAAGTAGGGCTTGGATGTCATCGATAGCTGTCATCGATAGCTGCAATGAGGGCTGTCACAGTGCTGTGTTTGCTGCAGAATCTGGTTTGGGAGGAGTCGAGTAGGAGTTTCAGTTCCAGATGTTAGGGAAGTTGTTAGTTGATGGCTTTTTCTAATACTTTGGCCAGGAGCAGGGAGATCAGTCGCTAGTGATTGAGTACACTGGGGTCTGCTGATGGTTTCTTTATTCAGGTGTGACTTCTACATGTTTCCACTCCTCGGGGAATGTGGCCATGGCAATTGAGGTGCTGAACAAGGTGGTGAGTATGTGGCTGATTCTGGCTTCACCACGGTTGAAGAGGTGGGGGGGCATGGGCCGGTTGAGGCCCCTGAGTTGATCATGTTCATAATGGAGGCAGTGTCCTTTGGGGAGTGCTGGCTCCATTCGGTTAGTCTGATGTCTGTGGTGGTAGTGGGGTTGTTGTGTTCCTTGAAGAAGTTGGTGGCCTTGGGCTGGGCCTTGAAGTTTCTTTAGATGTTGATGATCTTGTTTGGCAATGCTGAAGAGTTCTTTGCTGTTATTGGAGCTTTATTCGATGCGTGAGGCTAAGGCCGTTATCTTCTATACTCTCAACCGTCTGTGGTAGATGTTAAGGGCTGTCTTGAAGTCAGTCTTGTCGGTGGTGTCCTAGCTGGTGCGCCATCTCCTTTGCAGTTGTGTCCAGTGTCGTATAACAGTTATGAGGTCTTCAGTGTATCACCTAGACTGCCTGTTGGACCTTCTGTGGGTGTTGTTGCCGATGGGAGAGATGCTGCCGGCGCAGTTGGTGATCCAGTTGTTGAAGCTTATGACATTCTGGTCTATGTTGTTGGAGGAGATGAGGTGGATGGTGTTGAAGACATTGATCCAAGTGTCCTTTGAGACTTAGCTCCAGCTGATGTGGCAGGCATTGGGCAGATTGGGGCCAGAGGTCCGTGAGCAGGTGATGTTGAAGTGGCCAATGGAGTGTTCAGTCTAGGTGAATTTAGTGGTGTGGCAGTACCTGATGTGGTCTTTGGAAGTGAAGATGGAGCCTGGCATGTGGCCTGCATTGTGCGTGGATTTGTGGACAAGTTGGGTGAGTCAAATTTTGTTCATACTGTCAAGGAGGTTGGTAGTGTTGATGTCATTTTGGTTGTCAAGATGACAGTTGAGGTCTCGTAGGAAAATGTAGTTGTTGGAGTCTATGGCAAAGGGGCACGATGAAGTTGGCGATGAAGTTGCACACGGCTGGACGTGGTCTTGGGGGCAGTAGATGAGGGTAACCCTGATGGAGGTTTTGCTGTCTGTTTGGAGTTAGAAGTTAAGGTGTTCCATGGCTGGGTTGATGTCATCATTTGTGGTAGTGCATTGGATGGATTCCATGTGTATGATGGCGATACTTCTGCCAGGCTTGTTTATGTGGTCGTGTGGGTGATCTTATATCCTACTGGTATTGCGGTGGTGATGTCGGGCAAAGAAGTGAGGTTGAGCCAGGGCTCAGTGAGGAAGAGGATGTCTGGTTTGAGGGTGTAGATGAGGTCCCAAATCTTGGAGGTGTGTTTGCATAGTGAGCGTGTGCTGAGAAGGGTGCATTTAAGTTGGTGGTTTTTGTTCAGGTGGTGTTTGGGGTGTGTTCAGGGCGAGGCTGGTGTGTAGGCTGGCATGTGTGTGCTGTGGCAGGTGAAGTGGCAGTAGGTCCAGGTTAAAAGTCTTACCGTGATTGGTGGGTCAGCACGGTGACTGTGTTTGTTGCGGGTTCCAACAGCAAGGGTGTAGAGCTTGGCGATGGTGTTTCTTCGAGGGGCGGAAGGGCCTGGGGTCGTGGAACTGGATATGGTCTAGGCACATACCAGTGTTGATGGGCTTGCCTTTGATGCACCTTAGGTGGTGCACCAGAAGCGCGATCACGCTGCGGCTTGCATTAAGTAGTTCCTGGGTTGGGCAGGGTTATTGTTGGCTGGAAGAACTGTGGGTAGGAAAACCCAGACTGTGTCACTGGATCAAGCTGGAAAACCAGAAATTGGAGGCCACAGGCAAGTAGCAAGCTGGGAGCCCAGGTGCCTACTAATCCATTCACACTGTGGCCGGCAACAAGTAGTTCTTGGGGTTGTTGGGGCTTCTGTTGGTGGGAAGAACAGTGAGGTGTTAAACCCAGTCTGGATACCCAGGTGGGAAAACCAAGGCAGTAGTAGTGTCACTGGATAAGACTTGAGCAGCAGGAACTGGAGGCTGCAGGCAAGTAGCAAGCTGGGTGCCCAGGTGCCTACTAATGCGGTCACATTGCGGCCTGCATTAGGGTTGATCCTGGGGTGAGCGGGGCTTCTGTTGATGGGAAGAACAGTGAATGGGAAAACTCAGGCAGGAAAACCAGGGCAGCGACGGTGTCACTGGATCAGTCTGTAACAACATGAACTGTAGGCTACAGCCAAGTAGAAAGCTGGGTGCCCAGGAACCTACTAACGCGGTACAAAAGGGGGTGGTGATGAACCTACTAATGCATTCGGGATGTGGCCTGTATTAGGTAGGACCTGGGGTGGGCAGTGCTTCTGTTGACAGGAAGAACAGTGAGTGGGAAAATCTGGGCAGGAAAACCCAGGTGGGAAAGCCCACGCAGGGGCGGTGTCACTTCATCAGGCTTTAACATGCATGGCCTGGAGGCCACATGCAAGTGGCAAGCTGGGTGCCCAGGAACCTACTAATGCATTCGGAATGTGGCCTGTATTAGGTAGGACCTTGGGTGGGCAGTGCTTCTGTTGACAGGAAGAACAGTGAGTGGGTAAATCTGGGCAGGAAAACCCAGGTGGCAAATCCCACGCAGGGGCGGTGTCACTTCATCAGGCTTTAACATGCAGGGCCTGGAGGCCACATGCAAGTGGCAAGCTGGGTGCCCGGGTGCCTACTAATGCCATCCGTGCTGTTGCCTGCATTAAGTAGGTTCTGAGTGTGTGGGGTTTCTGCTCGTGGGAAGAACAGTGAGGTGGAAGACCCATTGGGGAAAAGTCAGGCAGTGTCACTGGATCAGGCTGAAACAAGCAGGAACTGCAGGACCCAGGTAAGTGGCAACCTGGGTGCCCATGTGCCTACTAATATGATCATGCTGTTACCTGCATAAAGTAGTTCCTGGGGTGGGCGGGGATTCTGTTGGTGGAAAGAACGGTGAGATAGAATACCCAGCTGGGAAAAACTCAGGCAGGAAAGCTCAGGCAGCGGCAGTGTAACTGGATAAGGGTGGAACAGGCAGGAAATGGAATCCTCAGGCTAGTGGCAAACTAGATGCCCCGGTGTCTATTATTATGGTTGCGGTGTGGCCTGCATTAGGTAGGTCCAGGGGTGGGAGGGGCTTCTGTTGGCAGGAAGAACGGTGAGTGGGAAAACCCAGGCAGGAAACCTGGGCGGGAAAACCCGGGCAGTGGTGGTGTCACTGGATAAGGGGTGGGTCAAGCAGGAACTGGAAGCCACTGGCCAGGGGTAAGCTGGGTGCCCAGGTGCTTACTAATGCATTTGCGGTGCGGCCACCATTAGGTAGGTCCTGGGGTGGGCAGGGCTTCTGTTGGCAGGAAGAGCGATGAGCTTAAAAACCCAGGTGGGAAAACCCGGGCAGCGCTTGTGTCACTGGATCAGGCTGGAACAGGCAGGAACTGGAGGCCACATGCAAGTGGGAAGCTGGGTGCACAGGTGCCTACAGTGAGGCAGAAAAACCAAAGCGAGGCAGCAGAATGGCTTCTCTTGGGTGTCCACAAAGAACGCAGGTGGTGTGCTACCTATTCCAACAGCCACATTTCTTGTCAGCCAAAGCTCTCTCCTGAGCAGCATTGACAGGGAAAAACAAGCCCCATTGATCAGGGGTTCTCACAGTGCTGCTGTCAGCATGGGGCATGGCTTTAGCCTGGAAGAGGAAGGAGGTAAGGTGCAGAGGGTGGAGAGTGAAGTTGGCAATGCACCAGGTATAGATTTTTTATAACGAGGGAGGGTAGGGTAGTGTATTGCAGTAGAAAGATGGGAAGGGTAGAAAGACACAAAGGCAAATATTAAGAGAGAAAATTCACGTTAGACTCCCTATAATGGATTTTTGTTGTTTTGGTGTAATTTTAAAGATAAATATATTTCCCAATTTTAAATTGTGTTGGATTTGTATTGTGCTGTGTCTTTTACTTATTTACTTTTTTGGTAGTATTAAATACTTTGCACATGTCCATCTCCTAAGTTAAACCTGACTGCTTGTTTGCCAAGCCTCCAAGAGTTAACTAAGGATTCATTTACTAAGTCTTGACTTAACCTATTAGTGATTGTGGTCTTATTACCAGCTGAGGGTTAATGCCCCCACTTACTAATAACTCACTTTCCTACAGTGATGATTCATTTTGTCCCTTGAAGTACCAACTTTAGTAACCCCATTCAGGAGTTAGCACAGCTGAGTTGTCAGCGTGTAACCCTGTACTGGTCAATATGGCTACTAGCCTTTACACAGTAAAAACTACAATTTGGGTTTTTTACTGTTATGACATACAAAATATATGTTCCACTTTTTCATATACGGCACCCTGCCTTATGACTTGACAGGCCAGATGTAGAGGTGACTTATGCACATTAAAAAGGGAGATTTAGGCTTTGCTATTACACTGAACGGCAAAGTCGAGTTAGCAGTTTAAAACTGCTCTGCCAGTCTTCAGTGGCAGGTTGGGTGACAGCTTTACAATTTGTCACTTCCAGGGTGGCACAATAAGTGCTGCAGTGCTGGTGGGGCACTTTAACTTACAGCCCCTGAGTAAATCTAGAACCATAGACTAGGGACTTCCAAGTAAGTAAATCTATGCCAATTCAGTATAAACCAATCCAGCATTACACTTTTAAGGGTCAGAGTACTGGCACTTACGTCTGGTTAGCAGGCTTTAATGCACTCTCTGAGTCAAAACACCAACTGCTTCAGTCAAAAACTTTGGGAGATGATCTTGCAAAAAGAGTAATTTCCTTACTGTCTGCATTTTCTTTAACATGTGAAGAAGTGGGGTCCTGTCTTTATTCGCACTATAGATAAGAATGTGTTCACATGTCTTTCTCATGTGCGCACAAAGAAGTCATAAAGATCCCAACTCATTCTAGAACTTTTCATGTAACTTGTGCGTTCACCTGATTGTCAGTCCAAGAGCTCAACATATGGGCACCATACAGTTCCCTAATAAAATTTCACACACAGCTGGCTGGGTACCACATTCTGGTCTTCATTGACAATTCCCTAATGAAGATTCACAAACAGCTGGTTAGGCACCCAACTCTGGTCTTTTACACACGCGTCAGTCAGTCAGTCACAACATGTCATACCTATATTTAAGGAAACAGCATTTACAACGCTGTAAAATACCATGCGGGTAGGTTACAATGCGGACGTTACATCATCCGCGTTGTTACCACGCATGGCATTACATCGCAAGTCGTTTCTACGACTTGCGCTAGATGGCGCGTAAGACCAGGGAATGTTATGGAATTCAAATCCAACACATTTCCTGCTGTTTCCCTTCCTGGAGTAGGAATAGTAATTTATACTATTCCTAAGTCCAGCTCGCCATCTAGCGCAAGTCGTAGAAACGACTTGCGATGTAAAGCCATGTGTGGTAACAACACTGACAATGTAACGTCCTCGTTGTAACCTACCTCGTGGCATTTGCTTGCGGTGTAAAATCACATATTCCTATATTTATTAGAACTGGCCATTGACCGTAATGGAATGTGTACTGGGGTAGGTTATGCAGCCGACCAAAGCAAATATAACTGCACTTTTAATTTATTGTTACACTCACTTGAAAGTACTTAAACACATTACACACACACATACCTTAGCAGGGTGAAACATAAATGCATAGCTGTATTGTCAACAGAACTTAAATCAGGCCACATTGATTCCAGACCCAGTGGTTCTCTGATGCTCAGGGTCATGAGGTGCTTCTCTGATATCTCCTCTTCACCGAAGGGTGCAGGAACCTCTAGCCTTCCAGCATTCCAGGGGAGTCTCCCACCTTACGTGGGAGCACCGATAAACAAGCAGTGAGATGGTAGAGAGTAAATGTGATCTGTGAGGGCCTACTGCCCTTGCATCCACTTTGTGGTTAGGTGTGGATATGGTCCCAGGCGGCAGTATAGAGCTGGTTGCTAGCGCCTGGAGCAAGCCAAGTATCCTTCCACTTTTCTTTTTAAATGTTGCGCCACTAAGAATGCCCTGAACAGCCCCTGACCATGCCACTCCACTGGTCCCAGGTCTGGAGACCTTCAGATTGACCTACTTTGCTGAGGGCTAAGATTGGAGCAGGACCCACTCACTGTATTATGGAATTCAGTGGGGTTGATGCCCTAACAGTGGTCACCAAAGCATGTCACACACTTACTGCCCTGATCCAGGCTTCCTCTCAACCTCTCTTCATCCTCTGCTCCTCGGTGTCACTGGAATATGGTCTAGGGGCCCAAATTGGCCAAATAATCTGGTGGCCAATGGCTCAGACCTAGCCTTTTGATAGACTGTCCAGAAGTTAGTTCTCCAAGGACACTGTACAAATGCCAGGAAAGTCCTTTTTCTTGCTTGCGCTACTGAGAAGGAGACCTCCCTTCCCCCAACCCCATGTCACCCATGTCCCCCTGTCACCCATGCCAAGGTGACAGGGATGGAGACAGGCAGTGGTGCCCTGCAGGAAACCCATCTGCAATCTCACCACTCTGTGCTGAACTCTTTCATCCTGTCACACACAGGCACTGTCCCTGAAACACGTCCCATCCTTCCTTTGTCTGAGGAGCAGGGGGTGTAGGGGAGACCCCTGCAGTGCCTGCGATGTGGGGGTACACCATGGGTTCTTGGTTTGGCGGGGCTCCCACACCGCCTAAGCCATGTCATTGCATGCCTTGCAAAATGCGTGCAATGGCCTGGCATAAGAAATAACCAAATGCTCAGGAAAGCCACTCTGCTTTACCAAGCTGGCCCCGGCAGGAGCAGGGGATCAGTGTACTCTAAGTTTACTGAGCATATTGTGGCAGCCCGAGGAACTTGCAGGAACACTGGGCTGCATCCATGCTCTCCCATTCTACAGGGAATGAGGTCCCTTCAAACTAAAGGTAGCAAAAAGTGCCGTATGTTCTTGCACTTTAGCCTTGCCCATGCTGTTTTATTTTTTTACTACAAAACCAGAGGTTGTGGGCACAAATCCCTTGCATTCGGCCCTTGGCAGCCTTGCTATGCCACTGAGCGTGATGCCGTTTCTACAGCAGTAGTGGCGGCTGATAGGGAACGGTGGTGGGGGCAGGTTAGAAAAAAATAAAATGAAAAAACGACTTACCTGGCGAACGCCGGCTGTTGCCTCTCCTCCGTCCTTCTGTCCACGACGCACGAAGCAAGGAAGCACAGGCTCCCATACTTCCCTAGCCAATCATGACGCTGCTTTCACCAGTATGACAGCAGCGTCGTGATTGGTCTGAGCGGCCTGGTTCGGTGCTCAGACAGGGAGTTGGAGCCTGGGCATGTTGTTCACCCAGGCTGTGCAACCAGCCAGGTGGGCAACATGCTAAGTGTGCATGACTGTTTCGCCGGTCCAAGACAGCCGGCCAAATACTCATGTGCACTTAAGTGCACCAACTACTCCTCCCCCTGCTGGCTGTGACAACAGCCCAGCCCGCCCCGTAAAACTGCTTCAGTATGATAAAATAAAATGATAATAACATTCTGTTATTACTATTTTATTTTTCCTTTTTGCACTAGTTGGGGAGCAATGGGGCGACGCTCCTCTGCCTTAGCGGAGGAGCCGCCGCTTCTCAGCAGGATCCCTCCTCTGCTTCTCGCATGTATGTCATGATGATGCTTTTACCTCTAAGGTTAAATCAAAACTTTTTTAAAGTACATTCACTAGTTGATACTCTCCATTGTTTTCATCTGTGTTTGACTTGGCACTTGTGATATGATGTGTTATTGCCATTTTCTGTCTTGCATTTCGTTATGCTGCATTTTCTGTGAGCGGAACCTACACAGCCGAATAGGCCAAGAATAAACAAAGTGTGCTTGCAATAAATCTCTTATCTCTATTGAAATGTCAATCTTTTTATCTTAAGGATGAAATAAAATCAGTTTTCTATTTATCATTAAAAATACATTTCAGAAAGAAAGTTGCTTGTTTGTTTCGTGGACAAGTACTGAAGTGCAAATTCTGAGGTGAATATTTATCATTAAGATGTAGGAACAAGCAGAACAAGGATTAATAAAGACAATGGCTTTAAAGATATATAATAGATAAACAAAATGGCAAGCAAATATGTATATGCAAATTAAAGTAGAGGACGAGAGGGTTCAGGCACTCTCAGGAAATAAAGTAAACACTTTTCAGGCAGCTCTACATGTGATAAGAAAAAATACTGTAATTTATAGTGCAAGACACCCATTGGATGAAGTGGTCTGACTCAGAGCCCCAAGATATATGTTGTGGTGAGTGGAAAGAAAATGTGACTGATATATAAACAGATCAATGGATGAAGAGGGGTGACTGAAAAAACTTGTGCGTATGTTTGTATGTATTTACTTAGAGTATGTGTTTTTGGAAAACATGAACTTAGTGGACAGTTAATGCTATCTCTGTGACAAAACTAAAAATTGAGAAAAAGTCCCAATTAAAAAATCTTTCTGTGCTTTTCTGAATTTTAGACACACCCACTGTTCCTTCAAATAAATGAGGTGGAAAGATGATTTTTTGCAAGATTGTTCTTCAAGTATCTCGCTTTGTATTGTGAGTAACCAACCATGCATTGAGTCAATTACTGCACTCTGGAGACAGTGGTCTTTTAAGAGACATAGGGGCAAATTTACGAGTTTATAGGCAGAGGGCAGTTCAGCAAGTCACCTTGCTCAGATGTCCTGCATCATAGGGAAAGGGCAGCAGTGCACCCTATTTATCCAATATGGCGCATTTCTGTCCTTTCCCCTTTCACTTGGCACCGTTTTGGCAGCCTAGCGCCAATGTAGGAACCCTTGCTCTGTGGTGCAGGTCGCATCCGTGGCATGCAGGACTGTTTTTGTGCGCGAAGGAATACCTTCCTGCCCAAAAACAATCCTGAGAGGATTTTTCCTTTTTCTTCTGCAGCACACATAGAAAGAGGGATAAACGAGGAGAAATAAATATATTTTGCCTTGTTATGCCTCGCCAGTCATTGTAAATCTAGAAATGTATCGAAAACCGTGGGAGTTGTGTGACAACACCCACCGCAACATCCATGGAATGCCTCCCTTGCACAGAGTAAGGCAACTCAGTGATTTGCACTACGTTGCCTAACTTCAGATTTTTTAAGCCATTCAGTGACAGACAAAGTGGCTTTGCGTGGCTTCATAAATCTGACAAAGAGGCTAGTGTCATGCATGTACCACTTTGCGGCGTGAAAACGTGATGCAAGCCTCTCATAAATATGCCACTTACACTTCATGTATAATAACTCGTCACTGTTAGTTGTTGAATACAATTGAGGCTGAGTTTGTACTGCTCATACTGAGTGCTTCTTAGATGCCACTGGTGTCAATGCAACTGTTTGCGAACCACACCATAAGTCGCTTATCCAGAACTTTCTTTGAGTTAGTAACACTTAGAGAATTCTGAAAAGCGCTCAGGTGCCCGTAGGTTATAGATGTTGAATTTGATCATCCTTTTCACCTGTATTAATCTGCTTCTTGAGCCCTCGTAGTACACAACACTGGACGCGGTCAAACAGCAGTGTATTTTTGTGTTTCAAATCTTGAACTGAGACTCCACGCATCAATGATGGCTTCTGTTTTCCAAGACAAAAGCTGACAATGTTTAGGAGATTAAACATATTTACCATTTTGGGCAAACTGGCACAAGAACTGATGAATCTTGGTCGAGTGCCAAACTCAGGAGCATGTTAGCAAGAACCTCGTTAAAATTATCGCCATTTTAGTGGCAAGAAACTGCCGCTAAAACGTCGATAATGGGCTTGCTAATATGCGTTATAGAATTCAAATAGAAGCCCAGGTTAGATGTCCTGCACATCTAACCTGGGCTTCTACTGGAATTTATTTTATTTATTTATTTTATTTATAAAGGTTTATATAGCGCGAACTTGATCCCGAAGGATATCAGAGCGCTTTACAATTTGAGGCAAAGGCAACAAATCAGGACATTAGTCTAACATTGGGAATATAATGGGCATTGAATCAACTAGAACAAACACAACAGCTCAATATAACAACTACTTCCTGGAAGCCTTATTTTGGAAGCCTACTATGGAAGCCTTATTTTGAAAGAAACCTAATCCCCCCCCCCCCCCCTGTAGCCACATGGTTTCTTCACATATGGCATATTCTAGCCCTTGAACTGGTTTCCGCACGTATCAACCACACTGACGTCAAATTTACTAGCACCTGGCAGCCACTAATTCAGTATTTCCCAGGATAGAACACTCTCGCTTGGTTCCTCCTCGTCTCTACAACTATTTGATGATGTTCTTGAACCCTATTCAAACGCATATTAGCAATCCCATTATCGCTGTTTTAGCGGCAGTTTCCTGCTGCTAAAACGGCGATAATTTTAACGAGGTTCTTGCTAATATTCCCCCAAGTATTTAAAGTTAGATCTCAAAGTCCCAGTATCTCGAGTGTATCCACCGGGTGACATCTGCACAGGAGAGGCTATGGATAAGGGAAATGGCAGAGATGTAGGTGAGCTTTGTGGAAGTCTAGACCTATTCTCTACTGCTTGCCTAGAACTATTGGTATTTATAAATTTCTCATTGTCTTACAGATGAATATACTAAAATTCATATGGTATCAATAAAATGGGCAATTTTTTATGTATTTATCAATACTTTAATCTCCAAGTAGTCATTGAAAAGTTTGAGGTACTGCAACAGAAAATCTCTTTTGATGTGTACATTTTGGTTGCTTTGTTCAACTACTTGACGAATAAGTTGTTAAAAAGTGCTAAAGCAAACGCCTCAGCCAGTCAGTCTGTAACGGTGTAAACAACATTTCCAAAAACGTTTCTTCTTAGTGTCCGCATACAATTGTCAACATATCCTTGAAATTCTAAGTTCCAAATGGCTTCTTCCTTCCAGGAAACTGGTTTGTAGACGTGTGGACAAATCTGAATTGACAGCACTTTCCTAGGTTGGAAAATCAGTCGATATTTTGTTTGTTCAAAGTGATCAGCCTATTGCTTCTACTAAAGAGGCTGAACTGTGTCGTGTTTCCAGCCTGTGGTGAGAGTTGAAGTGAGGATGGATTGGTTACACAGGGGCATTGGTAGTAGGTGCCTTATGTATAATCCTAAATGGACAAGGATCGAAAAGGGATCCAGATTTAGTTAGAGTGATGTTATTAACAGAAAGAGAAAATAAGATAAGTTTCTTGTCTAATTGTGCTGAAACATTTAAGGATACGTAGTTGCCCTGGAAAAAGATGCTTTTAAAAATAAATTCTTATTTTGCAAGAAAAACAAAGGTATGCTTTTGCTAAGAGCTCACAAGAGCATAATAATAGAGAGAATCAGGAAGGGGTTCTGAGATCTTTTACAATCTGAAACATCTCTGTGGGTGGGCTTGTGGACTCCTACATGAGCAAAAGAGATAGATTAGCCCTTGTCTTAGAATTTCTTTTGTATGATCCTTGTGTATTCACTTGACAGAAACTATTTCACTATACTTATTATTTTTGTTTTGAAAGTTTCTTAAGGGTTTGTAGGTTTCCTGAATACAAGGGAGCTTTGGGTTTGCCATGCGCCGGTTAGCTTTTGTGCAGTATGTAAATTAAGTTGCTGAGTTGAACCTGCTGTTGGATTTGTGCGTAGTAATTTAAATAGCATCAGAAAAGTGGGAACTAAATTTCTCAAAACGTCAGTCGAGTTAAAGAAGAGAATTCTGATGAATGGCAAATCAGAGGAGGTTACGGTGAATGCTCAAGGGAATATCTTTTCCTCTGGGGATAGCACAAAAGACAGATGGGATCAGACCAAAACCAACAGAGAGTAAGACCTGTGACAAATTGATGTGAGTTTATAGCTAAGCATGCATCTAATAGCTCGCTGGTGTCTTGGTCATTAAGATGTTCACCCCAGACATTAAAGTCTCTAAGACACTGAAAGTAGGAAGCTCGTGGAGCTTACGCTACAGTACCATCTTCTGGTAGTGTATGTGAGAAGTTGGCCTGATATATGATGTTTCCAATTCTGGAACCACCTTGTATCAGTCCAAGCTAACCCTTATGGTGTCTGGTTGTAAGTCAACCTTGTAGACAAGCTATCTTAATGGTAGCATAGACTAAGCAGCCTTGAAGGCTTAGCTCAAGAGGTCGTGTTAAGCGAGCTGTTTTACCAATCACAGTCCTGTAATATCAAATGAAAGGACACCACACAAGTATATATTATAAAAATATATGTGTTTATTCTTAAATAAATCCCCAGTACTCTTTATGAACAAAGGGGCACAAGCGTTAAATCAAAAGCACAGTATAACATACAAAGTTGCACAATTATGGATGAGGGCGGGGGCCACTCAGACCATATACTAAAAAAGTGGTATAAGATATACCAATCGAACAGTGGTTAGGCCTAGGGCCTAGGGAATCGCTGGGAGCAGTCGGGACAAGCAATGCTGAAGTCGGGGAAAGCCCGCGGGATTCGAGTGCAGTGCTTAAAGCACACGCATGCACCAATGCAAGTCAATGGTGCGTAAAAGTTAAGTAAACAGAGTTTTAGGACACTTCCGCTGAACCTAGAAGGACAAAACTTTAGACACAGACCCTAGAGGTGTGTACCAGTGTGGGAACACCGGCGTTGCAATGTTACCTCACCCACAGGAAGCGGGTGCATAGGGTCGAAGTGGCGTCGGGTTTCGTCACGCAGGTTCTGGGTGCTTGAAGCTGAAGATGCTGCAGGCGATGTGAAGGAGAAGTGTCCGGTGTGATCCAAGGGTGGATCAGAGTCGAAAAGTACCTGAAAGCAGAGGGGACAGAGTCTGGGTCACTCAGCAGTGACCAGGGTGGAACCAGGACGGAACCAGGCAATGTCGGGCGCAAGCAGGTGGTTGTCGAGGAGCTTCTCTCCGCTGCCACGTGGGCTCTGGGGCATCTGCCTGGTTCCGTCCTGGTTCCACCCTGGTCACTGCTGAGTGACCCAGACTCTGTCCCCTCTGCTTCCAGGTACTTTTCGACTCTGATCCACCCTTGGATCACACCGGACACTTCTCCTTCACATCGCCTGCAGCATCTTCAGCTTCAAGCACCCAGAACCTGCGTGACGGAACCCGACGCCACTTCGACCCTATGCACCCGCTTCCTGTGGGTGAGGTAACATTGCAACGCCGGTGTTCCCACACTGGTACACACCTCTAGGGTCTGTGTCTAAAGTTTTGTCCTTCTAGGTTCAGCGGAAGTGTCCTAAAACTCTGTTTACTTAACTTTTACGCACCATTGACTTGCATTGGTGCATGCGTGTGCTTTAAGCACTGCACCCGAATCCGGCTGGCTTTTCCCGACTTCAGCATTGCTTGTCCCGACTGCTCCCAGCGATTCCCTAGGCCCTAGGCCTAACCACTGTTCGATTGGTATCTCTTATACCACTTTTTTAGTATATGGTCTGAGTGGCCCCCCGCCCTCATCCATAATTGTGCAACTTTGTATGTTATACTGTGCTTTTGATTTAACGCTTGTGCCCCTTTGTTCATAAAGAGTACTGGGGATTTATTTAAGAATAAACACATATATTTTTATAATATATACTTGTGTGGTGTCGTTTCATTTGATATTACAGGACTGTGATTGGTAAACCAGCTCACTTAACACGACCTCTTGAGTTAAGCCTTCAAGGCTGCTTAGTCTATGCTACCATTAAGATAGCTTGTCTACAAGGTTGACTTACAACCAGACACCATAAGGGTTAGCTTGGACTGATACAAGGTGGTTCCAGAATTGGAAACATCATATATCAGGCCAACTTCTCACAGTGTACCAACATTGGTTTGTGGCACAGTGGGATGGTAATCGACAGGATTGTGAATTTAAATACATAAATAAATTCATTTCAGTGATTAACATTTTTGCTATATAAGCTAGTGGAGAGCTACGAGTAGTAACAGTAAAATGGTTGTAAAAGATCAGAGAAACTCCCAACACTTTTTCCCTGCTCTGTCCATGTGCAGAATCTTCTCGCTGTGCAGAATGGTCACTGCTGACCCTGAAATAAGTGCCTCATTAATCCAGGATTCCGTTGCCATAAAGAAAAAACATTTGTTATCAACCGACGGGCCTTAGTGGGTGAGTGGCAAGCAACATTAGCGTGCTGCTGTGTAGCCCAGTTGGAAAGCGTTTTGGTGTTCTGTACGATGGCTGGAGTTGTGCTTTTAACCTGACTTTGATTGCTGTGGTTGAGGGAGTATTGGAGCATAGACGAGTGAGGGATAAAATGCATGAGTTTTATGCTAATTTTTTTGTGTTTGGTTGGAAGGTTGTTACTTATGAATTTGGCTACATGGGTAGTATTTTGGTGTCATGCATGATGGATAATGTCTATGTGATATCCATCGGATCAGTATCAATGCTCTCTTGTTGACGAGACCACCGAAGGCCCTGATTTTATATTAAAAACAGAGCTTTGGACTATACCATTTCCCGCTGACAGGAAATATTTCTCTCCATGTGTTCCCATACCTGGCGTGTCACGCAGTTTGGTGCTTACTTTCCCTCATGTTAAAGAATAGTAGGTTTCAGCACCCAAGCTAATGTGCTGGATAGCTAAATGCCTATAAGGTCCCAAAGGCGAGACAGAATGCATTGAAAATGCTTGTTCTGATAGTGGGAACACTCCCGTTGGCAAAAGTGTGCTTTGCCTAGACTTCTGAAAATTATTACACCATCTGTGCAGGACACGATTATTTCTGATGGTAGCACGTAATGATGAGAATGCACCAACAATTGTGTGACAGACCTAGGCAGTTGTTTAAGATGCCTCTTCGTGAAACACACCGTGAGAATATCATCCACTTCCCATTTAACAGAGGCAAAGAGTTAAGGCCTTATGTTTCAAAGGGTTTTGCCCATTCTGTGTCTGTGGGAAAATGTGTTAGTACATATGGGCCTAAATACCGTGAATAAAGTGTCTCATGCACGTGGGTGGGGAAACATCATTTACCACGAAGGCATTACAACTACTAACGTTTACCACGTGACACTTACCACGCAGGGTGCCTTCCACGCAGGGTGCCTTCCACGACGTCTTTACCACGGGCTGGGGGGGAGACGTGGTATTCCTTCAAGTCGTTCTGCGTGGGCTTGGGGGGCAGAGGAGGGGGGCTCGGGGGGGGGCTCGGAGGGGGGCTGGGGGGGGTCCCCCCCCCCAAAAATAACAAGCAGGTTACTTTAAATAAAAAACGAACATAAATTTAAAAGAAAAAGGAAAGAGCCTCCCCCAAAGACGTGCCGTGTACGTCAAAAAAGCAGTCCTTTTTTTATTTTGGTATACGTGTTTTGACGCTTGTTTTAATGGAGGATGGAAGTAAGGGCTCGTAGAGAAAGACGTGCAGGTAAGACGTTTCTAGGCGTAGTAAAATCCTACGTTGTAAATACCAGCGTGGTAAAGCCACTTGCGATGTAAAATTTGCGTGGTAAAGCCATGCGTGGTAATTGGAATCGTGGTATAATCATATATTCACGTGGGTGTTGAGACAAATGTTGTGTGCCGTAATAGGATGTGCTGTTCAAATTGAACCATCCATGAGACAAAGATTCTTGAGACAAAGTGGGCGAGATGCAAATTCTGAGTATGATTGAGGATTTGTCACTGTGGCGGTCAAGTGTCATCTCCATAGTATATGAAAAGCACAAATCAGAGCTGTTGCATGATTTATCTAACAAATGGAGAAAGTGAAGAAATTCACACATAAATCAATGTATGCAACGCGACTGAGCTAGGCAAAAAACATAGATTTATTGTTGCAGGAATACCTACTTCAATCTTGAAGGCTGATAAAATCTTTTGGACTTGTGCATCCCTATGAACCTGTGAGATTAGTCACAGCCTTGGCATCTGTATGACAGGCATGCCGCTTAGGGCACGTCTGGCGACTACATCCTCGAATGTGGGGCAGGCAAGCAGCCTCCAATGGGCACTGCGGCTGGCACATCAATAATTCAAGGTAGGATCCCCGGTGGGGCGCAGACATCCATTTGCAGTGGAACTGATTATTCGCATGCATGGCACATGCCCTGTGACGAGTGGTCGGGGTGACATGTCAGGGGCTGCACACGATGTTGCAAAATTGTTTATCCAGGGAGCAAATGGCTCATTGGTAGTACACGCATTTTGCACATATTTCCAAGGTTAGGAGATGCCCTGTTATATGGCCTTCGATTTAAAAAGTTGAATTTTGTGCACAACTACTACTACTGTTTTTTTTTTAATGTAATATACCTTAGAGAAGTCACACAAATGTCGGATCAAGCAGTGCAATTTGGCTGCTTAAAATCAGACAGAGAATTGGATGACTGGTTCTGACCAAAGTAAATTACATTGGCAATGCTCTTTCTCCAATCCCAAAAAATAGCACTCGGGTCCCTCTGCCTTGCTGGGATACTTAAATGGTAGTGGGTGGGAGATATTACTCTCACCGCAAATATAGCATTCTTCATGGGAAAACTGCAGAAGATGGCCGTACGCTTCATACATAGCACACGGTGTTCCCTATGGCAAGAGAGTAGATGAACTCCTGATATCATCGATTGACTAGTTCTAACAACCGGGAATATTACAAACCAGAGCTTGTCCGCCCAAACGACTTGACCTTTTCTTGTGGAAAAGCTGGATTAGTCAATTGTCTGGTCCTCAAGGGATGTGAATGTGTGCCTGTGTGTAAGAGTGACTTCGAGGTTGTCCTTCCAATCCTTCATCGGAGCAAGTACCATTTTTTCCTTCTCCGCAAATAACAAAAACCGTCTTTGTAATATTCAGCTTGCAACTTTACATACAAAGAGCGGTCCCTGCCTGTGTACTAATGAAAACATTGCATCACCCCAGAAATGTTTTGAGGTAATGGGCCTCTTTTTCTAGATGAATGAAGCAATGTTCGCTAATGCCAGAGCTTTGCTTTCCCAGGTGGGGCTTTTCTTTGTTGAATGCTGTCTTCTTTTGTGTTTTAACTCAGTTTTAATTAGCATTATTTATTTTATGCATTTGTCTTCTGACGTGACTGATGTATTAGATGTTGCTAATTGTCTCAGCTCCTTGAAGATCCAAACCCTTGGCTTTCACACTATATTAAGAAACAAAACAAAACTGAGCAAACTAGGGTATGATTAGTCCTGGTAGCCGTGGTGGATAATCTTAAATTGGCTGGATATGGCACCAGTGTCCATGTTCTGCAGTTCTTGGACCTGTTGGCTGTACACGATGTTGTCATCCGTGCCATCTTACTGAGTCTCTTCTGGCTGGCATTAGAGGAAAGGTGTTGAACTATTTCTGGTTGTGTTGCTGAATAGATTCCATCCCCCATTTCCCTCAGCCTCTAGTAATTTTGGCCCATGGTTTTGGCCTTTTGAGCTAATGCTATATACAATCGGTGCTGCTAGATTCTGATCTGCTGTTCACACCCCAGGCTGTAGCACTGGCTTTGCTTGAGTTTTTTCAGCCATGGCTTTACAAAATACTTGCCTAGTCTTTCATTTTCAGGCCTACATTCTTTATTTCTGTGCTAGTCGGATCAAGCCTGATCATTGCAATTTCTTCCTTACATGCATTTTCAGTGTATTGAAATGGCCAAAAATTGAGCGCCAGATCGTTCATTTTCTTTTGCTCACTAAATGCGTAACATCTACATATCGGCACGGACTGACTACCGACTCATAACACTAAGGTTGCATACACAACTGTTGGAGTTTTTAATTGGATATAAAGGATTCTGACTTAATTGACCAGCCAGGTCTGAATTACAACCGGCGGAGTGATTCCTCAACATAAAATACGAAAACCTGAACAGCCCTGAAGAAGTCGGGGGGTAATCCCCAAGCGACGATATGTAGATATTACTCATTTAGTGAGCCAAAAGAAAGTGCTTAATCGGAGTGATTACGCAACATAAAATACGAAAACCTGAACAGCCCTGTGACGAAATACGTGTTGGCTGGACGTTTTTTGTTTGAATAAAAAGACAGGGAAAAGACTTTATGAGACTTTACTAACGTCTGTGCTCCAATCACATGATGGTAGGACAGGAAAAAGGGAACCCTACTCACGCGGAACCAGGGTAATAAACTTATTATCAAAAGACAGAGGCTCCTGTGGACACTTAATGAAGTAATCTCAATGAATATGAGCACAATGGCAATATATTGGGTTATAGTGATATTGGAGAGAGAAGGAAGCAAATACACCTCTGATCTGTTTTTTGATCAAAAATATTTATATAATCCTTGAAATAAAATACTGTTACAAAGTAATACATTTGAACATATAGTTCTGAGCGAAAGGTGTCCCAGTGAAAAACGGACACTGGAAAACGGGGCGTGTCTGCGCCCCCGAAACCAAACGCACTGCAAAATGTGCCACATTGGCGAAAACATCATTCCATGTAAACCAATGTAAACTCATTCTTAGATCCTTGTACTCTTCTTGAAATTAGTCTTTGTTTGGTGTCCCCACTCGACATCGTATGCCTTTTTCCCAAGTTTCTACTGTTCAGATTGGGCCCATCCGGACCTCTTATAAGAACATGACAGATGTGAAGTTCGTTAAAAGGCAGTGTTTATTGAATGAAACCCAATGCATTTTGGGCTAAGAAATGCCCTTCCTCAGGGATCACTGCCGCCAAAGTTTAAAAACCTCCCGTGACAAATGAGTGACATATATGTGAAATATATACAAGGTTTCTAATGCTTCATATAAACGGCCATTTACATATATATGTACAGTATACAGCGCTAGATACAGTGATCAGTGCTGTGAACAATTGTTTGTTTATGCAACTTGTCGATGGCGTTTCGACCCTGTGTGCAGTGTAGGGTCTCTTCAGGACCTATGATCATAGGGACACCTATGAGAAGGTGAGGGATAATGCCAGTATGTGGCTCATTTAAAGCAACTGGTATTATGTGGTGGAACTAAGGTTTCATTTGTATATTGTGAAGGGTAATGGACCGGCTCGTGTGGAGGGTGGTGTGGCACCGTGCAAAGGATAAGAAAGGGATACTCACATGGGTCCCAACCGGGAGCCCAAGTGTGAGGTGGGTGGTGAGCAGGCTATTACGTGAACGCGCACAATATAAGGATCCACGTGTGTGGAAGATGGCACGATCGAAGTGCTGTCAAGACGGGTCGAGTTCCGATTCTGAGCACATGCATGGAAGCAGGCTACTTCCTTCTGTTGTCAATCACGATGAGTCTATACTTTTTTCATATGGAGGGTGAGAATATTCTCACTTTGGTGTCTCTTATGGAGAATGAATCAACTGCAGCCTGTGGCAATCATTCCAAGTAGCAGGACAGCGTATGTCTCCCTGCTCAGGTACGATGAACTCTCATAGAACACTATCAGCATGTGCATAGGGTTTTTGTCACACATAAGAAAATTACTCAATACTCAGTGATCCTGAAATACTTCTGCCAGTAGAATTGGTTCAGTTGGAATGGAGCTGATGTGCCGTTACACTTGTGTTACAAATTGCAAAATTTGGTTTTCCCGTATAACACAGGTCTGCTCATTCCCTACCGGCTGCCCTTAATAAAATAAGCTGTTATCACATTTCACTATGGATTCCATGCATCCATTGCGCATATTGCTTCAACAAACTCCATATTTGTTTCCATGACGCAACCCTGAATAAGGAACACTGGTTCTACGTCGTCTTTTTTTCTAGCAAACCATCCTTCTCCAACGAACCTCATATTTGTGTCTCAATCAATCAATCGGGGAGTTACAAAGCACGGCTACTCACCCTTGGGGGTCTCAAGGCACTAGAGGGGCGCTGGGTCTAAGGTTCAGTCGAAGAGCTAGGTCTTGATGTACTTCCTGAATTGCGGCAGCGATGGTGATTGCCCTCTGGTTCCACGTGAGGCTTTAGTCTTCAGGAAGTACTAGGGCAATCTGTTCTTTTTAAAACCAACACAAATATTTTTCTTTTAGCCAACAGCATTTATATAGGCAAGGCAGCTCCCCCAACAAAAAAGACACAACAAAACATGCATTGGCAAAGCCAGAGGGCTTACCGTCTACACTAGACCTATTGGCCTTGCCAGTGCTTATTAGAAATGATTCATACTCCAACCACACATTCCATCACCCGGCAACCGCCTGTGCTCGACAGTGATTACAAGAGGGACTTATTTCTCTGCATATTCTGGCACACTGCACTTCTCTCAGATTAAAACCGCTCTGCCTTTGGAACGGGCACAAGCGGATTAATATGCTAATGTGCTGTCTGATTATGGACCATGGGAATGACATGTTTAGTTTCAATTTCAGTGAATCAGGCAGTAGTTTCTCTTACGGTTAGGAGTAAACCTTTTATAAAATCTAGAAACGTGAAAACAGAGCTGTGCTTTTGTTGCACACAGCACTCGTCAGTTTTGTTAAAACCATAGAAGACGGGTTCCCACTAATTGTGAAGGGGTCGTTTACTCACACGCACTGGTGCTAAATTGAGCATAAGTGTGACATTCGTCTGTTTTTGCACTAGTGCGTTTCCAGGTGTTCTACGCAATTTACATTCAATGCTGTCTGTGATTGATCGGTCCTCCTGGTGGTAACACAATATACAAACCACAGCACAAGGTGTTATAACACGTTTGGATGGGTGCAATTACCGCTTGTGTGCACCGTTCCTATTTTAAGCCTTGATTTGAAACGCGTGCAAAAAGCAGAGCCCGGGTTTTGAAAAATGGAAAAGAAATCAATTTACCTAGACATGGTCTTACTGTGAAGTGGGCCTATGAATATTCATGTACTGGGAGCAGCACATACTTAAGCACAGAGTGCCTAATTAAACATAGTGCTCAGTTAAATACGATGCGTCAGTGGGCGCAGGGACGCACGCAGCAAATGACAGGTGAGCTGCAGGTCGAAGTCTTTCTTGGAGGTGTAAGACCCCTCAAAGCCTTTAGAGCAATCAAGCCCTGATTAATATGCACAGATGTAACAGACATGCAGGTGAAAAGGTGAAAAAATCGTATAGTTCTTATGGAAATGTACTTAGGTCTTCTGCAAGGTTCATCATTAAGACTGGGAAATTGATTAAAAACAATCACCAGAATTTAACCACATTTTTCTGAAAATGTATTCTAGATATCTCACTGCGTATTTTGTGCGCTGACTTTTGAATAAAATTGGGTGGAATGACATGCTTGCCAAAATACCAGTATTTTATGCACCTACACCGCTCATTCGCCAGTGTGGCCTCTGCGTAAGAGTGTAGGATAGGCGTGTGTAGTGGAATGAAGTTTATTCTTCAGGTCTACAATGCACCTCTGGGGTGTGGGCGGGCTCTGTGGTTTTCAAATTCTCAGTGAAGCACGATAGTCGTAGATTCTGAAGGCAGGTGGATCAGTTTGCCAAGCTCCAGCCTTCCACAAACTCTTCTAGGAAGGACACTGCCATCACGGTGGGTTGCAGTCCCACATACTGGCTCTCCATATCCACCATTGACAACGTAGTTACCGTATTTATGTGCCTATCTAACTTGACTATTGAACCCACATACGTCACAGCTAATAGAATGTACATGTATTGTGACTGTTGCCTGCGTAGCTCTGCTTATAAAAGCGCGCGCGAGGCCTCAGTAGGTAGAGTCAAGGAGACAAGCGTGGCGCACCCTTGTTGCCGGGAAAGCCACGTAACGACGCCGCCACGTCAAGGTAGCCCAAATACAACGGCCAAAGCATAACCGTCCACCTCCTCGCGCCACGCCGGCTTGATGTAACTGCATGTGCTGGGGTAGCAGTGGCACGCGCACTGGTGCAATGGAAGGTAAGGGCGTGGAGGGACAGACGGTAAGGGCTGACCAAAAACAAGTGAATAAATGAATAGTTTGACTTACAATGAATGAGATGTTACGCACACCAACCTGCACGATAAAGAAGAGTCTGATAAGGGTTAATTTGGTAAAATAAAAAGTGCCAGCGCTGTCCTCAAGAGTCACCGCTAACAGGAGAAATGTCCTGGTGTAAACTGCATCCTGACTAGAGCCCCGGCACCTATTATTCTGCAGAGGACTTGGCCTAATGGCTAGAGCTGCCGATTTCCGAGTTAGGGAATCGGATTCGAGGCTCAACACTTTGTGAATCTATGGGAAATTACGAGCCTTTCAAATGAGTGTTTCCTTAAGTGGTGCAATAAGCACCGGTGCTGAGCACCGGAAAGCACCTGCTCAAATTAAGCACTTTTAAAATGGCTTGAAAAACAGACTTTTCCATCTTGCTGGCTTCCGGATAATGCGTCAGGCTGCGGTCCTCTATCCAGCCCCAGGCAGGGCAGAGGGCGGCAGCGTTCCTTTGTTGCTGGTGCTGACGGACAGCGTCCCACAGAGGAGGCCAGCCCAGCCGGAGGGGAGAGGATGAACTTGGCTGTACACGTCCCCTCTTGTTGCAGTGCGCCCCTGGAGCCTTCAGTCAGAGCCTGTCGCACAGACCAGCCCCTGTGGCCGCAGCTTCGGGTCCCACCGTGCAGGGGCCAGGCCTGCCCCGCGCACAGAGATGCCCTTGTTCAGCGGGAAGATCTTTGGGAGGCCGGGGAAGGAGCCCTTCGGCAGCCATGGCTATGGAACGAAAATTGTAAGTGCGCCGCGTCATTTATTTATATTTCACAGTTTGCTTTTTGATGAGGTCAGTTGCAATGGAAGAAGGAATGCCTTATGCACTGTTTAGGCTATGGAGTTTGAGGGCCCTGCGCTGATATGCTTAGTTTACACACTGTACAACTCCTTTCATAGTTCGCATTAGTTTCAGATATTTATTTGCAAAAGTGATGTCATAGCCTAAGATTAGGCAGAGCATTATATAGAAGCATGCAGTGAAAACCTAATGCATGCAGAAGGAGGCATAAGGACCTAGTGGGCGTAGGGGAATTGAACTCTGTCAGAAGATATTTTGTAAACAAGTAACTTTTGAGGTCACATGGACGCAATAATGTTGCTGGTGTAAGACACAGATATTCCAAAAGAGAACTCCAAACTTGCGGATCGTCAGCAGAAGAGGTCTGGCTAATAGTTTTGACTTCCAAACTAGAGGACCAATTAGACGCAAGATCTTTTTAGTGTGCAGAGCGTTGTTTCCACCAGAGAGGGGGAGTTTATCTTTAAGAGCGCGTCAGAGGCGCTGGAACTAGGTGTGCAGGGCGTGCTGCAGCACCCCAAACATAGCCATGCTGTAGTTCAGGAGAAAATGGAGCACTTGTCTGATCTTGTCACATTTGCAGTGAGTTCAAAGACAGAGGTCAAATGCCAGGCTATGTCTTCCGACAAATTGCTGCTTATTCTTTTAACATGGAGATTGACGTGCACTTTTCTTTCTCTGACTGCAAAGTTAAAGGATTTTGTAAAGTGCACGATCTTGCAATCGTGCTGGGGTGCAGGGAGTGTGAAAGGAAAGGTTGCAGGATGTCAGTATTTTCTAATACATGACATTTCATTACCTCTAAATGAGCTGGAGATATATTAAAAAATATGAGCAGTCAGAAAAGCACAAATGAAGCACTTTTTTGTAATTCTGAAGTGTGATAAAAAAAGAAAGATATTAAGAAGATCAAAATAAATCAAGACTCTTTACTAGGTGATGTGAAAATGGTAAATTTTAATGAAAACCAATTATCAAGCAATATTTGTGCCCTAAATAGCTTTATCAGTAAAAGTGCATGCCTGTGAGGATTTTGTGTTAATTTCAGTGGAAAATGAGGTGTCTGTAAATGGGTAACCTTCCACGTCATGCTTTAGTAGTACATAACAGTGTGCTCCAAATGTACCACGAGCTACATACCACACCCATGCCACTTTCCTGTGGCAGGGCTGTGCCTCATTTGCTATATTTGCTCTTGTGTGACTCTTGGATTTTGCACAATCCCTATGATTTCAGTGAGGTAACAATGATGGCAGCACCCCACCCTGAAAGTTGTGGTATGCCAAGATGTCGCCTAGTATGCTGTTGCTGCTCTCAGTATCATATATCGCCCCATGTACCGAAAACACACCGAAGGTGATGGCGGAGTGCTGGCACAAGAAGCTGGCATTCTGCACATTGATTAATGAGTCTTTAGTGTCTGCATTTGCACCTCTGTGCCCTGCAGCTGAAAAGCATGAAAAGAGTGTTTGAAAAATTGAACTGGATAGACTGATTTACTGGGGCATTTTATAATGTAGCACATTATATGTAAACTTTGCTTAACATTCAGTATTTTGGCTGGTTTAACAGGTAAGTATGCATTACAGAGGGGTGTGGCCCTTACAAATGTAGGAAGTTAAGAACTTTAGTGAGGTCAAGGATTCCATATTAATAATAATAATAATAATAAACTTTATTCGGATTATTTGGAAATCCATAAAAGCGGTACATAATAAAATATGCAGTGCAAGATAGATTACAGATAACATGAAAAATTACATATCTAATTTTTAAAAAATCAGTTAATTTGTTCAATACTGTTAATTTAGAGATTTTTTCTGTGTCTGTATATACACTTCAAGAAGTTGAGAACATGGTAGCAGGTGGCTTCAGTGTCCAAGAGCTGCAGGCTCAACATGGCTGGTCGACATTGTCTAAGACCCCAAGATTTTAGGAGAGTCAGTAGCCAAACTTTACGGAATTCCTGATAAAATTTGCAGAACAAGACGGTATGAAGGGTGGTTTGTAATGATTTTTCGTCACATGGACATAAAGATGGATTTGAATCCCAGACGTTTGGGGTTGGAAAGGCTACCAGCTTATGAAATATGTTTAGTCTGAATCTTATCAGAAGGTAGCGATCAAAAGTACCAATGTTGAGGGTTAAGTAGGGCTGAATTAAAAAGGTGGATTGAACCGTTACTGCGTGTTGAACGGACTGTTTCCCTACTTCAGATTGTAATCTTAAATTTTCCAAGTGTCCCAGAGCTAATGTTTTTAGGTTATTCTTTGTGAGTTCTGCGATTTTTTCAGGATTTAGGTAGTATTGCTCTACTCCGAGGTCGGTGAAGAAGTTCCTAATGTAGGCCAGCCATTTAATTTTTAAAGCATGGTCCAAGGACATTGCATCAGCCAGAATCGCCTTGGTGAGTTCGTTCTTTTCTGAAACCCAAATGCGGCGCCATAGGAGTAATGGTTGTATTTTTGCAAGATCTTCGATGTGTGGGACGCCCAGTTCTGTATGGCAGGCATAGATCGAAGATCACTTTGGGGCTGACAGGAGAAATCTAAAAAAGTTATTTTCTGCTACTTGCAGGGAGGTGACGTCCGTGTGACCCCATAAGCCTGCTCCATATAGAGCTGTTGATTGACATTTAGCTTTGTATATTGTCAACAGTTCCATGGGTGGTCGTTTTCCCAATTTTTGTGTAAACGTCACCAATGCTGCTAATGCTCTTTTAAAGCAGTGTTTCCTGGCTTCCACTGCCTTTTTCCAGGAGAGTTTGTTGTCTATTGTAACTCCTAGGTAGCAGTATTCGGTTGTGGGGTCTATTTTTTGGGTGTTTAAAATAATGGTTTTCTGATGTTTTCTCCCGACCCCGGCTGACATCACGAAAGTCTTTTTCACATTTATGTGAAGATCTAGGGTTCTCATAAATTGGGAGTATCTGTTTAGGGACTTTTGAAGTTCGCAAGGAGTTCGTGCCAGAAGGACAGCGTCATCCGCGTAGAGCAGAGCGGGGATCGGGCGATGTTTGGCCTGTGGGAGATCCCGGGCGCCCTTCAGAAGCTCTACCTCCAGGTTGTTAGTGTAGAGGGAGAAAAGGAAGGGCGCCAGGACGCATCCTTGTCTGACCCCACGCTCCACTCTGAAAGACGCTGTCAGTTCTCCCTTTGTGCCGTATCGAATTCTTGCGGAAGGATTGGAATACATGAAAAGAGTGTTTGAAAAATTGAACTGGATAGACTGATTTACTGGGGCATTTTATAATGTAGCACATTATATGTAAACTTTGCTTAACATTCAGTATTTTGGCTGGTTTAACAGGTAAGTATGCATTACAGAGGGGTGTGGCCCTTACAAATGTAGGAAGTTAAGAACTTTAGGGAGGTCAAGGATTCCATATTATTAAAAGAGAGTATGGTCATGTTGGTTTTACAAGCAGGGAGGACAGGTCGGTGGTGGCACGTATGATTTTATTGTAGAGTGCATGCTGCTAAGAGAATTAGGTCCGACTAATATCTGGTCTTTAAATTAAATGTACCACTTTACTCTTTCCAAAACACTTTACTTTTGGAAATCAACTTCCTTATGTTAAGGCTATGGCTGCCTCTGTATTGTTGTAATATGTTATTATGTTGTCTGTCTTTGGAATATCCTTGACCGGATGTGTTCTGTTTGCTTATGCCATGTTGTTTTCATTTTTGTATCACATATTCTACCATGCCAGGTTGGCGACTGGCAGCCTTGCGCCTACCCAGTTTGTTCTGAGGTTACCATCTACGACTTGAGACAAAGTCTTCTCATGATTAGGTGTTGCAGGTCTTGTGTTCTGGTCCTATTATTTAATAAGTGTAATATTCTTATTCACTGAGATCTAGATTAATGATTTTGGTGTTCAAAGGTAGGCCAAGAGGGCTTTGCAATATGTGTGGTCATCCTCTAGCCCAGTGAGCTTATTTGTCATCTTCTAGCTTGGCAGATGAGCCTATTGGAAATCGTCTAGCTCAGTAAGAAAACCTACTGGTCATTTTCTAGCTCTGTAGATGAGCCTATTTGTCATCTTCTAGCTCAGTAAACAAGTCAATTGATCCTCTCCTAACTCCATAGGCAAGCCTATTGGTCATATTCTAGCACACTAGGCAAGCCTATTGGTCATATTCTAGCACACTAGGCAAGCCTATTGGTCATATTCTAGCCCACTATCAAGCCTTTGGGTCATATACTAGCCCACTAAGCAAGCCTTTGGGTCATATTCTAGCTCAGTCGACACTGCCGAAGGACAGGAGCTTTGAGTGCTAGATTCTTGATGGTGATCGATGTGTAAAGTACCATGGAAGCCATCTCTTGTGGTTGATCTGGGTGTTCTTCAATGTATGTTAAGAGGTCTGTGTAATATGTTCTGTGAGGGGTTAGTGAGCAGCATATCATGGTGTAAGTGCTGTTCAGAGCATGGCTCTAAGCATCTTCAAGCTCGTGTGGAAAAATCGATCAAACCTGAAAACTGAATAATACTTTTGTATTAATAGGAGCACTAAACATTATACTATGAATTTCATGGCTGCTGTTATCTTTCATTTGATCCAAATCCAATTTCCTTCCATATGGTATATGTCCAGAAATAAAAGGTGTGCACCATTGATTTTCACGCACTTTAGCTATTCCGGCATTATATTTGAGGTGAATATGGGTGTCTGCTGCACTGTTGCTGTGCTTACCTCATGTTGTATAGATGGAAGGACCTCAATTGTAGAACACTGCAACCTAACTGTGGCTTACTTCACATTGTGTCACTCTGTCGTAGACCCGCCCTCGGTGCCTTATATGAGGCCGATTCACAAAGGGCTTCCGCACTCATGACGGGGGGCCCGTAGTCATGGTGAGGAGGGGCCTGCACTTGTGGTGGGGGTCCACACTCATGGCAGGGGGCTCCCGCAATGAGTAACTGTAGAGCCACAAATGCTGGTCCCCCCCAAGATTGCAGGGCCTCGGCCACGAGTGCGGAGGTCCTTTGTGAATCGGGCTCTATATGTTAAAATACAGTCGTGGACGTATGTATTCATTGGTATAAGATTGAGGTTTACAGACGGATTGAGTTTGTGTGGAATAAATGAGATTTTTACATATATGCAAACTACAAATGCTTAACATTACAAAAATGCACACACACACATTTGTATATATATATATATATTTGAGATTAAGTGGTTTGCCCAGGATCTTTCTGATCTCATTGTGTGCTGTAATCAAATTGGATTTTTCATTGGCCTGTGGATGATTAATACAAGAGGGCTCTATGCCACCACAGCTTCTAAAACTACGACTAGATTCTAGGCAAACAGGCAGCTAGCAGAGTTAATTTGTTTTCAGCAGCAGAGATTTGTGAGTAACCTGCACATCACAGATTTTCATTTTTACAGAAATGTCTCAGTCTTTCATCCTCTTGAGGCCGAAAACGATTATTCTTGCATTGTTTACTGAATGGCAAATTTTCTTCAGAAAGTGCTTTACATAAGCATATATTATGTATTTTGTTTTTGTAATGTTTATTGTTAATGTTACATACACAAAACAAACATACACACAAACATACTCTGTTGTCTACAGAAATAAATGCTACGGAAAACAAGCATGTGTTCTTAACACATTAGTTCACCTAATTAATATTTTATTTCACATCGTTATTGAGATCAGTTTTTTTTATCAGCTGTCAAAATATCACAAAATACCAGTCACTTTATAACATACATTTTCTGTAACTGTAAAAAATGAGTTTGTGTCAGTCTTGACACCACGGAGAAAGCACACGCAGGCCATGGTCTGTTTGTTGTAATTGAACCACAAACTGATGTGGTTAGTAACAAGTTTGTTTCTACATATTAACAGGCACTCAAACACACGTGCTAAAACTGAAAACAAGCATGTGTTATTCACACATCAGCACACAAAACGAAAAAGGTGTCACGAGTTTGGGCGACTTGAAACCAAAAAGGTGCGTAGTAGCCACGGTCTTACAAATGAGAATCCTTTACTCACGAATAACCACATTTAGCATAATTCAGAGGAACATGACAATGTGAACTTTTGCAACCTGCAACTTCTACAAGCAGTGAACTGTGAAATTCCCAACTACAAGGTCCACGATGCAATGAGAGGGAAGAAAGATTGGAGGGCTATGAAAACCAAGGTACATTTGGTGGAATTTGAGGCTTGCTTGCTTGAGATGAGCCACCACATACATTTGTAAGTTCAAGTCTTCACTTCCTAGAGATGGTGTTTGTGATCCTGGAAACATGTTTACTTGCAGGACACTGTTATGTAAGCAGCAGCTGAAGCACTCAAATGAATTAATCTTGAACTCCTTACAAACTGGGCTCTGTTGGATGTCTCTCGTAATCATCAAGCGGGGTGAAAAATGAATGCATTAGCATTAGAGTTACACTGAAGCAAAATGTTAGGACATGTTTACCTCATGAATAACCACAATGGTTATAATCCACTGGAACATGAGGAATTGTGTTTTTGAAATCTGCCATTGTGCTGTAATCAGATGAATTATGAAATAGACTGCTCAAAGTTTCGTAATGCAATGCGAGACAAGAAAAGATAAAGGGCTGTTCATGCCAAATTACACACCGTCCTCATATAATGGATGCAGGCTTAATGGAATTTAGCCGTAGCGTCCATGTTTGGTTGGTCAGCTTGGGCATTGTTAGCTGGTACCGATTTACCCTATGTCTTGGATATTACAGGTTGCCCAATCATTTCTAATAAGGACTGTCTCCTTATTAGCCTACTGCAGCCCCCGTTATGTGTCCTCCATACCTCCACAGCCTCCTTCGCTGTTATTCTACCCTGATTTAAGTTTATGGATCCCTCATGTGTGTCATCCCTTTGATTTATCCCTTTCATTTCCTAAACTAATATTAGGAAGCGCGTGACATATAACACTTGACCTCGTGTCTTCCTGATTCATTATCTCAACTCAAAACTCTTCAACTCCCTCTTCTCTTGGGAATATTGTGGGTGCAATAAAATGTAATGGGCATATGTCATACATGATATTAAAAGAATCCCGAAGGAACCAGCTCCCAAATTGAAATTAATCCAATTGTCAAAAGGGGATGTTTAGTCTTTCGTTATGAGTGGCCTGGATAATTCCTCGGTATCTCCCCCTCCTCAGGAATTACCATTACTGGGAATTCCTGTAATTCTGTGGAGGGAGAATATAATGGAGACAATATGATATGAGGGATAATGTGGGAATTTAACTTTCCATACTCATTTCTACATGTTTTTCCATGGTATTTCACCTTGAGACTTTGAGTGCTCTCAACAGTGCAACACTGGGTAGCACACCACTGAGTCCCGGTATACTATCTGTGCTCCTAATTTCGATGGACCTTGTGACTCATTTTACCAAGTCCATGGGAATTAACAGCATGCTCAATATGAAGGCCTTGAGGCCTTATTTAGATTTTGGTGGTACTTCCGCTGTCCCTTCGTGGCGGTGGTTTCAAGTACTCCTGTTGAGTTGACGGAGTCCCTCCTGCCGTATTTAGATGTGTCCAGGCTGTGCTGGCTCCATTGCTGTCAGGCCAGAGGTATTCCGCTGAGGCGATTTAGATGTCCCCATTGTGCTGGCGTTGTCCAGACGGTGGATTCATGATGGAGTGGGTCCCTGGTGGAGTAGAGACTGGTAAGCACAACTTATTTTTGTGTCAATACACATATATGTTGTGTTTGCCTCAAAAACATGTAGGTAATGCGTTATGCCTCTTTTTTTTTTTACATATTGCATGTCACACAAACAACATACACACACTATTGAATACGCAACTGCAGGCGCCACAAGCACAGCACCCCCAAGCACCGCAATAAAATTATTTTTTTAAGTGCCAATACAGATGTGTTCACTTTATTTTGATAAGTAAGACAATGAACACTACTGCATTACACATAAGAAAAAATTGTATGTAAGAGCAATGCAAAAATGCACGAGGCTACAGCAATTGTCAACACACGGCTCATAGTAAGACAATTGTAAAAGTTGCTTACCTTAGATCCTGCGGACAACAGAATCGTTTTGGTGTCATGGTGGAGTCGGAGCATCAACGATGGGGCCTGTCGAAGGGGTTCAAGGCGCAAACTGAGATGGAAAATAGTGAAAAAGATACGTTTTCACCTAATTTCCTTCCATGCTGCCAACTCAAAGTCGGAGGTCTTCCCACCACAGTTAGTTGCCTCAATGGAAAACCACATTGTGATTAGCGCAGTGGTCATCTTGTCTGGACTTCCGCCGACAGCCACTTCTGCCTATGGCACCATCAATGTGGGTGAGAATTCCTGGCAGAGTTGGTGGGACTCTGGCGGTCCTTTGTTCATGGACTCGCCAACATCTATAGGCGGGCAGTGAATTTGTTAAAAAGTGAAGGCGAGACCATCATCGCCAAGATCTAAATCAGGCCTTAGTCTACAGACTTGCCACTTCAGTAATGGAATATCTATATTACTTATTATTTTGTTGTAATTAAAAATTATCAAACATTGCTAGAGATCAAAAACACCTACACAAGCACACAGCTATTCTCAATAGACTGTTGAAGAGACTGTTGTTGCTGCTATTTTACAATACTGCATTTATACATGGTCTTTTATGTGGCTGGATTCTTTATATCTTCTTTAAAGATTTTTAATCTAGGGATGAACTAATCTTGAATAGACTGTATTTAAACCCATTTCATAGTGTTTCTGAGGTCAGATAGTATTTGAGCCCTTATTAGATAAACACTTGCTGTAACAGGAAAGAGAAGAGGGACACTCACTGTCCGGTTCATATGAAAGGTAGTGATAACTAGCACTAGGTTAGACCACTTTAGATGTGCTGCTGCTTCACTTGTGTTATCCTGTTCAGGGAGGACCTTGCCTGGCAGTTCAGGTTGGAATGTTCCTATTGGAAAAGGATCAAGACTCACTTTGCCTATGGCTGGGAAGAAAAAATGGGTAGGAATGCTACCCGAGCAATTGCCAGTGGTTAGAATTATTGCAAGCATCCTCCTACCACCTTTTGTGTGTTCAATGTAATGCCCTAAGTTGCCACGGGTATGCCCAAACATGGGTCCTGTGCTCACTTTAACACTAAAATGATGGGTCGCCTGACTAAACAGCCTCACTCAGGACAAGACCAGTGTTGGGTTGCTTGTGTTCTGGTTTAGGGAGGGCCTGGCAGTTCAAGTGGGAATGTTTCTATTAGAACAGGGTCAACACTAATTTGCATATGACTGAGGCCAAACTGAGATGGCATGGTGGGCAAAGAACAGTGGGTTAGAATGCTACCCAGAGTGCTTGCCAGTGGGTATATTTATTGCAAGCATAATACCATCACCTTTTGTGTGTTTGATGCTTCCCATGCTCGTAGTCTAACTTCATGTCCCCACTCGTTATCTTTCAGTTAGTGCTACCATGCAGAGAAAATGACCAGGAAGCAGCAACTCTACAAGAGCCTGCTGATTCCTCATTGTACAACCGCTTGCCTTCAGTGGCTGGGCATGGTGTACAGGAGGCAGCCACACACTAGCTTTCAATTTCTAACTTACAGCCTTTGACGGCAAGCCAACCAAATACAGGACCTGGCATCCACCACATAATTGCAACTTTATTATACTTTATTGTCTGATACAGCCACTGCTGCAACATAGCCTGATACTGAAATGTCACTGTAATACATGGAAGCCTACAATCAAACTATAAAAGCCTATCTCTAATTTCCTTATTATAGGCCAATTATTCTGAATCTAGTCACCTACAATACATATATATATAAATGACATTACTGCTTAACTGTTATACATTGTTACAGTTTAGTTCTGGCATCATAATGCCTGCTACTAAAATCCAAGGTGAAAGGCAGGTTACAGAGCATAATTACAGCTGTGTTTTAAAAAAGGAAAACTGCCTACATCTCATTCTGATAGTTTTTTCTAATGCGAAAAGCCATCCGTAAAAAGGAGGTAGTTATGGCAACATGTAAAAAAAATTCTACACTATATTTCATTTCAGTAAAAATATAATCTGTGAATATTTCAACAATCTGAGTCACAGCACTTTTTGTAATCTGGTTTACATGCCACTGATCCTAATACCTTTTGGCAGATATTATTAACAGCTTCTTGGGTGCTTAAATTCAAATATAGATTCATTTATTCTTCAAGTCTGCAATGAACATGAAATGACAAGACACAAAGGATTTAGGCAGTGGGAATATGTTAAGGCTGTCGGCCTTAGGGGGATCTTCCCCCAAACCTTTACCTTTTTCAATTTTTCTGATCTGATTGTGTCGGCCTTAGGACTCTGCACTTTACCACTGCTAACCAGTGCTAAAGTGCTAGTGTTCTATCCTTTAAACATGGCTAAATTGGCTAACACCCAATTGCCTAATTTAATTTACTTGCAAATCCCTAGTAAATTGTTACCCAGTGCCGGTAAATTAAATGCTAATAGTGTTCCTGCAGCACTGATTGTGCCACCCACTTAAGTAGCCTTTTAAATATGTCTCACGTCCTCCATTGCAGCCTGTGTGTGCAGTTTTAAACTGCCAGAGCAACCTGGTAAAATAAACCTGTTGTCTGGCCTAAACCTTCCTTTTTAATACATATGTCACACCATGGGTAGGCCCTTAACAGCCCATAGGGCAGGGTGCAGCGTATTTAAAAAGATGGACATGTACTATTAACTTTTACATGTCCTGGTAGTGAAAAACTCTTAAATCTGTTTTTTACTGCTGCAAGGACTACATAGGATAACAATACATCCTGCCCTTTTGTTGCCCCATGTAAATCTCCCCCCTTTATTATGGTCTTACCTTAGACAGGCTTCATCTCCTAATAATCTAAAGGAGTTGTATGTCTATTTATGTGTGATGCACATTTGTTTCTTGCTTTTTATTACTTATCACTGCAATGACTGAATACATTGTTATACAGTATTGATTGCCTGCCTTCCCCTTCTTTGCCTTGACTTTGGTACTTCATGATGTGTCTTTAATGAATTGAGACATAATGTTCTCACATTGTGATTGATGTCCTAGCTAACCATTGTTTTCTCTATATGTAAAATAAAACTTTTAATTGTGAGCAAGTAGGAATGTTGAGCTTGGTGTCTAAAGAATTGTAATTTAAATAGTAAAGTCTTAAATGGTAAAGTCGGATTTTAAGTCTCAATTCTGAAAATGCCACTTTTAGAAAGCCTGATTCTGGGTCACATGACTAGGTGTACCTGGCAGTTGGTCTTTGTATATTGTTCCCAGACAGTGAGAGAAAGGGGGAGTAGGTGTTGGCTGGCTGGGCCATCTCTGACTTGATGAGCGGGAAGAGCTGTCACCTATCACATGTGCACCCTCGCTAAGGGTTTGACTCTAGTTTTCTGTGTCCCCAGACAAGCTGGGGCAGGGACAAGGCAGCAGAAATCATCTTCTACTTCAGAGTGCAAACCAGGTAGAAATAATGGACCCTCAGACCCAACTCTTCAGTACACCACTGGACCTGGGGAAGACACAGAGGACTGCTGTGCTGCTCTGCTGCAAGAAGAACTGCTAGTCTGCTGCTCTGCTGACTGTGTGAAAAGGACTGGACCTGCATTTTAAACCCAGGGCCACCATAGTGACTAAGGGCTAGTTGGCTGGCCTCCTTATCAAAGCCTCAGGAACAGAAAAGGCTCCATCCACCTTGAATCCAGCACCTGGACTTATAGCCAGATAAACACAGTTGGCGCTTTTTGCTTCTAAGTACTGCTTTACTTACCTTTTTAAAATGACATATCCCAGGCTCTACTGGTTGGATTTTTGTTGTGTTGGTCCCAAATTATTTATCACATTTTACTCTATTTTTCTAAATTGGTGTGGGAGTTTTCTTATGTTGTGTTTTCACTTCATTAGTGTTTAAAGTTCTGCATAAGTACTTTTCACATAGCCTCTAAATTAAGCTGGACTGCTTTTGTGCCAAACTACCAGTGCCAGATTAAACCCTGTGGAGGCCCTTAGGCAGCTGAAATGTTGGACCCCCTGACAAATTAAGAAAGCTTGATTGTAATTTTCTTTCAAGATCAAATCAATATTATTTTGATCCGTTGTCGCGGGCCCCTAAAAGGAGTGGGGCCCATAGGTCGGTGCCTACTTTGCCTATTTGGTAATCCCGAACTGACCAGAAGGTTAAGCACAAGTTAATTTGGAGTTGATGCTTGAGTAGGTGTTTCACCTCCCAAACCAGTATCTAATTTCCAACAGAAGGATGATGGTGTGACCAAGTATTATAAGGAATAACATACCCTCTGTCATACATTCAAGGGATATTGCAAGTCACCTCAGAGTTCCGGAATTTTGTGAAGGAGCTCACCTTTCAGTCTTGTTATTCTGTGTAATCGAGGAACTCCTTAGAGACTTGCAACATCCTTCAAATGCACAGCAGGGGATATTTTAATATTATTATTAGTACTTTTATTAGTCACCTATCTGTTGGCTTATGCTACGTGTGTGTGAAGGTACAACATTATTTAAATGCAACCTTTGCAAAAGTCAGTGAAAAACTTTGTATTATAAGCAAGGTTTTTGTTACAGAACATTGGTGTGAAAATGTGGACTACTAGGACATTTTGTGTAGCATGTGACCTTGTCAAGCACTGAAAAAAGGGTTCTCTACAGCTGTACTTTGCAGAAAAGTCTGGGGGTCATTCTAACCGCTGCATAATTCTGGCTGCATTCATGCTGATACCATGGGGTTGGTGTTTACTGGTTATGCAATTTGTGCATCCTTCAGCGTGTGTTGGACCTTCAATTTGCGGATAATGTGCTAAAACTTTACCCATGTTTTCTACTACTCTGACGCGGCAAAACTGAGATGTTACACATTTTGCCTACTCTATTTGTGCCAGGTTTCACCTGGCAAAAAATCCTGTAGGTAAAAAACGTTTGTTAGTGCAGTTCTCAGTCAATCTGGCATCATGATTTTGCCTCACCCAAGAGTATGCACCTGAATCAGGATACTCACACAAACTGAAATAAGGATCTTAGGTCTAATTGTTCATACTACTGGTCGCAAAATACTATTCACAATTTGCGACCTTGTGACTAGTGTGGTCATTTGTGAAGCGACCCATGTACTAATAGGTGGTTTTGCTAATTACCAATTCGCAGTGGGTCGCAATTGGACCAACCTCATGAATATTAATGATGTAGGTCACAATTTGTGACCCACTAGGATTCGCTGCTTCGGGTGAAGGGTGGTCACTGGAATCAACAGACCCCCATGTCTCAGATTACTTTTAATTAAAGCAATAATTTCATTTAATGCAGCATGTTTTCCTTTAAGAAAAACAGAATGCGTTTAAAAAAAATGAAATGTTTCATTTTTATTTATTAAGAGTAAGCAATGGTTTGTGGCACCATTGCCTGCCCTTAAAAAATATTTTTTGAACATTCGCAAAGGAGAAGGAGTCCCAAAAGGACCCCTTCCAATTTGCGAATGGGTTAACACCAACTTTGAGTTGGTGGTAAAGTATGAATGTTTTGCAACCGCATTTCGGTTGCACAACATTAGTGTATGCTACTACAATGTTGGTATTTTTTTTTTTTGTAGAGTTTTATATAGCGCGAACTAGACCCGAACCGAATCAGGTATCAGAGCGCTTTACATAGCACAAGTTACGTTTTACATGAGGACACACACTTTCATTTTTAGGCACGGGGAGATTAAGTGATTTGCCCAGAATCACAGGAGGTTTTTGGCGTCGTTACCGAGACTCGAACCCAGATCCCCAGGTCCGAGGTCGTGCGCCTTTTGTAAGGACGACCTTAGACATGCCCCTTCCAAATACTGAATCGTTATTAGATTGCAAACCCAAATTGCGATTCGGTATTGTGTTACAAAATCACAAGCTGGGTTTGATATATTATAAAAAGCCTTTTTTGCGTTCGTAAACGGCCCGATTCTGCTAATCGGCCCATTTGAGACTGCAAAAAGGCTTTGTACATCTAACTCTTGATGTTTTTTCCTCTGCAGTGCCATTTTACTCAGAAAAGCTAGGCAAAACATGAACTTGTAGAAGGAATTTCTGCATCTATGTTTCAGCATGGAATTATGTTGTAAATAGCGTAAACCATCCCCTGCCGTTTGGCTTGGCTGGATTCTATTAGTATGAAAATGATCTTTCTTTACCAAAAAAATACTTGATTTGATGAAAGTGAAGGAATCATTACAAACTATGGAGAGGGTGAAAATCAGAAATTTTGCAAACACCATAAACTTGGTAGTTGATAAAAACTGCACACATAACATAAGTATTTGTAAAGCGCACCTTCACCTGTAGGCATTTTGGCGATGAATAACAGATGTTTATTGTTACCCAACTCACTGGTACTCATGAATCAACCTCAGATGGATTAAAGGACCCCCTGGGATTTGAACTCTGGCTGCTGAAGTGGATGCATTAGACCACTGAGCCACACACACCTGTTTATATATCTATCACTCTTTTTAAATCTATATTTTAATGCCCAACTTGGGTTTATTTTGTGTCTTCGTCTTCACTCTGCTCACCAATGGATGGGTTTCAGTGCAGTGTGGCCAGTCGTGCCATCGAGTGGACTGTGCACAAATAAGTTGTGGCCTGCTATAGAGATCTTCTGTAGTTGCTGGCCTTTGGGAAAGGCGTGCCACAGAGGCACCGCAAGCCCTCTCCCCGCCCCCCATGGGCCACTCCGGCCTCAGCCAGGCATGCTACACAGGGCAGCATTGTTTCCTTGGAAGAGGACGCCCTATGTGCGTCCTCTGAAGTTGTTGATGAAGAGTCTGGCCTCTGTATTGTTCCATTCAGACATTGCTCCAGCATGTTCCATTTGAAGAACATCGTGGCGGCCCCTAGCACAGCAGGAGGCCTGGGAACGTCGCGGCATACTCCCAATCTCTCGGCCTGTGAAGGTCACCGAGCCCCACATAGCTGGACACGCCCTTTGATCGAATATCATGGCCCTAACCAAGCTTGGCACTACATGAAAATAGGCGCTTTCCGAGTGATCCGCCCTAGCGCCTGCCAGACAAGGAGGGCCCTGTCCGGACCGCGGCTGCTGGACGGGTCTCTGCACATATTGTCGCCGCCTGCTAGTGGTCCATGTCAGGAATGTCCTCAGCGTGCAGTACCATTATCCCTCTCCTCCGGCTGATGCCGAGCGCTCGGTTGTTGTTTTTCCATCTCATTGAGCATGAATGGTTCACTTAATAACAGTAGCCGATGAAGAGGGACACGTCGGGCCACGGGAATGCATTCAAAGCCGTTTATAGAGTCGGTAAAGGCACCGCCTTTGCAGCTCCAGCAGGAGGGTTCAATCGCCCCCAGGGTGCAGGGTGCCTCTTCCGAGGCAGTCTGAAAGGCCTGCAACATGGCAAATGTCTCAACCTGGGCATCCGTGGTGGCGTTTTATTTACTTGCTAATTTCTTGGAACTGCAACTCACAGTCTGGTGCTTTTCTGCGCTCCCCAGTTTTTATGGATCGGCTGCGTCATATTGGTAAACCTGGATTCTAGTAATCAATAATGTCAGTGGGACAACCGTAGTTGACATTTTTATGTAGGAATATCTTTCATTTATCTTAAAATGTAGTTGACGTTCTGGCAATACATTTTGGATGATTGAAAGTGAGTGTGTGTGCGAAATATAGACAGCTAGATAGATAGAGCGATAGATAGATAGATAGATAGATAGATAGATAGATAGATAGATAGATAGATAGATAGATAGATAGATAGATAGGAAGATAGATAGATCGATAGATAGATAGAGCGATAGATAGATAGAGCGATTGATAGATAGAGCGATAGATAGATAGATAGAGCGATAGATAGATAGATAGATAGATAGATAGATAGATAGATAGATAGATAGATAGATAGATAGATAGATAGGAAGATAGATAGGAAGATAGATAGATAGAAAGATGGAGGGATGGATTAATTTAGATTCTAAGCACATTAAAGCTTGGTCTTAGAGCAAGATTCATCTGTAGATATCACATTTAAAAGAGTGATATCTTGAGGATATGATGCATTCTGGATTATATGAAACAGGTATCATTTAGTCAATTGATTTTCTGCTGTACCATTGCCCGGTTTGCACAATAACAATCTAGAAGCGCATGTAATAAAGGGAGGGAAATGAATCATGTCTGATTCTTGTTTACACTCAATACAATTTGCTCTCTCTTGAGTCTAAATCTAGAGCACCAGATGGGGGGCAGCCATGCTTGAAAATAACCGCCCCTCAGTGACGGATCAAAGAAGATACAGTGGATAAAGCAAAGTGCCCATTGGCATCCATAGACCACTTTACATTTAGTGGAATTACATTAACCTTCACAGGTATTGTTAACCTTGGCCACCCTACATTATATGGGGCATGGTACTTTGGTGCAACCTGTCCAGATAGTGATGTGGAATCACAGACTATGTGGTTGTACTGGTGAAGGTACCATAACATTCCAGCAGTTGTGTTCTTTACTAGCTGGTGTTTTGTTAGTATTTGAGGCTGAACCTGACTTTGCATAGTATGTCTTATGTAATGTAATGTTACACGCACTTCTAAAGTGCACTGTTACTCAGAGGAGTGTCCTGGTGCTTTGCATCTTATGTTATTTACAGCAGTTAATGCCGAGCCTATGCAGAGATCATTGTGTTATGAGCTATATTCGTCTTTTGACCTCACTTTCTAGCTCACCAATAGTTCCAACAGCACCACACTTACGGTTGTGTTGTTATTCTTGTTGTATAAACGCACTGCACCCTGCTCTTGATACTAGCCTCCACAAGTAAGGGCCCACTGTGCTAATAGAAAAGCCGCAAATAATATTTTCAAAGTGAGCAGTGACTATTTGTGAACTTTCTGTAATTTTGCAATATCATCTCTACACTGTTTGGTTGCTTTTTGGAACCCCGTGCGATTTGCTGCAAGCACAGGTGCCTAGCGAAGAATTGCAGAATACCATCTCTGTATTTGCATCTTCAAATGGGAAACTTTTTCAAAGCATCTGATTATCCCTAAGGTAACTGGTGCTGGAAAAATACTGGGGGAGCAGGTTACCTGATAGGATTCCTCGTTGTGATTCTGTTACAACCTCCCTTAAGGAATCAATAACTTTTCAATAGTTTGTGACCACAGTTTTAGTTGAAAACCATCGACGCATCTTATTGTGATTCGAAATAAGTAGGGGACGCACCTTTGTAACTGCATTTTGGAAGGATTTAGTAAATCCTTGTTATGATTTGGAAAGGGCTATCCAAATTGCAAAATGGGTTCAGTACATTGTAAAATGTTTTTTTTGTGGTAGACATTTCCTCTTTAACAGTCTTTCTCTGCTTCAACGTAAGTATTTTTAAAGTTGAGAACTTCAGTATTCATACACAATGCCTTTAATTCCATATAGTAATTGGTGAGCCCATCTCCTCAGCCCTACAGTTATTTGTTTTGGAAATCCAAAAAAGCAGCTTCTGGTTCATATATATTGAAATTGTTGTGGCTTTGCAGGAGGAAATTGACAGAATAAGGAAACAAGAAAGTCTAATTTAATACCACCCATAAAGATCACAGATGTTGTCTTCATTACCCACAGCCGACGTTGGTATACAGGAGCCACGTGGTTTTGCAACAGTCTGTAGTAATACGAGAAAGGCTTTGGTTTCACTACCTTGGACATCCATTGTGATCACTGAAAAAATGCAAGAAAATGCAAGTGTTGGAAGCAGCACAACTCCTATGTGTAGAAGATGATGGGTCGCTCCAGAGCCAAATGTAAATGTCCCTCCTTTGGGATAGAGAAGGGGCTCAGTAGAAGGACCTCACATCCCAAAATACTGATCGCTGTGGTTCCCTGCGGCTCAACAATATTCAAGGCAGATTGCACTTAATGTAAGTTCCCACAGTGCATAATTTGTAACACCATACGTGCCAGGGCCCTAGTCAGGAGGTCACTGCAGCTTACACCAAGCATCGCTCCTGCCAGCCCTGACATTACCAGCACAACTGATAACCATCACACTCCAAAAAGTGTGACAATTTAGACCATGGGTACTCACAAACATTTGCCCGGGGGCCAGAAAGTATGGTCTGTGGTGTGACTAAGGGATGCACTGATGCCAGCAGGGTGGCGGTAAGGTATCTGGGTGGATGTGAAAGGATGTCTAAAAAAATGTTAAATCAACAGGCTAGCATTTATTTGCAGGTTAACTAAAGTTAAGTGGTGCAGGACACAATTGTAGTTACTTAATAACTTCATTTAACCCGCAAATAAACACTTGCCTGTTTATTTAACATTTTTTTATGAATAATAGTACTCAGCAAGTAAACTGTTCATCAGGAGAACCAAATGTAAATGTTAAGAGGGCCGCAAGCGCCCCCTGGACCGTACTTTGAGTATTACCGATTTAGACTATTCAATGCCCCCAAAGGTATAAGAATGGCTTGGGTGGCAGTTATTAGTCATTTTTAATGTACATTGAATTAATAAACAACTGTTGTTGTGCTCATCTCTAAATTAGACAAACATCGCCACCATGTAGCAGATTGTCATAAGTGCTGGTGTTAACAATTAGGTGCCTGTGCAGAACACTGGAAAGCACTAGGTCAAATTCAGCACTAAGTTCCCACAATTTGTTATATGAGTAATTTGTTTACCCTGCTAGGAAGTATATGTGAGTGGCCTAAAACTGACAAACTTAACTCACAGTAGCTGTACAAATACTATCCTATTGTACATCATAATTCACTGAGTGTTGTGGAGCCATTGAAAGTGTCAAATGCTTCCAACCATCTTTGTGACAGACCACACTATTTCAGCAGCCCATGTATAAGATCCACACCCCCTTAACCACTGTGCACAACCAAATGCGTTGTCCAGCACTGGTTCTGAAACAAAATACAATAATCATTTATGTATTACATTTTTTTCTTTACTTTTAATTTATTATGTAAAGTGTTAGTCTGTTGGCTAATGGCTACTTTAGATGTCGCCATTAATGAATCATCACTTTTGGTCGCCATTCTGTTTATCTCTTGCCTCCTGGTGCACCATCCTCTGATATGCATATTCTCTTCGCTGCGATTTTCTCAGACCTCAATTCTCACCATTATTTCTCAAGCTGAAGCCTCGAACTCCCTTTCATGAACTCATTCCGTCAGTCCTTTTTCGCTTGAAGTTTCTCCTTGATTTCCTTGTCCATTACTTTTCATTATTAGGAACTTTAATCGGGAAACTGTAAATCGTCTCTGTGATCGGGTGCTCCGGCGAGAGACAGCTTAGGAGAAAGTGTGGAGGTTGTGGTGACAGTCAAAGTCTAAGAAGAGAGTGTTAAAGGGAAAGTCAGAGTTGGTGAAGCTGAGCATAGTGGTTTATGTGTGGTGGATTTATTTCATGTATCCAAATATGGGAAGTGTCAAGTCTTTGCTTTTGGAGAAGAGACGTCTGAATGGTAGTGTGTGGGCAGTAGAGACATTAATGGTCATATGTGTTGGGGCATGATCTACGTGAGACTGATCTGTGTGGAAAAGGGGGCCAGAGTATGGAATCAAAGGGGTTGCCACATAAGTGTGTGTGGTAGGTATGCATGTGTATGTTGGTCAGGGGCTGGGAGGAATTGCGTGATTATGCGCTTCTGTTGAGGACTTTTTAGGTTCAGCCTGAAGTATCTGTGGTGTGGAGTCAAGATTGGGTGTGAGGTAAGCAAGAAAGATCCGATTGTGCTTCGAGGGAGATATATTACTACAATGCATGTGTGGAAGGGCGCTAGACAAGATGTGCGATGAATTTGAAAAATGAGAGGTAAAGTCACAGTGTAGGACTAAAAAAAATGTATTGAAGAGGAGGATAGCTCCTCTGCGCTTTTTGCACTTTGCCTAGGCGGTGTTGAAAGCCAGCATGGTCCATGTGGAGTACGGCTGGTTTAGCAGCATCACCAGCTGCGAGCCTTTTTATAGCAATGGCTTTCAACTAAAGAGAGCAGTGTGGGGATCAGAGTGATAAATTAAGTGTTTTATTAAAGATTGGGCAGATGTTCTATAAACCAAGCAAGGAGTTTTCCATTATGTTTTTGTTAAATTCTAGCAAGATGATAATTATGTACGTAAAATGAGAGAGACAAAAAAAGTAATTAACCAAAGCCATTAAGTAATTCAAGACATTACTTTTATAAAGTGTGCTGATAACGATCAGAGGTTTATAGCAAACAAATCTCCGTTAGGCTCTGGCTTTGGCCAACTTTTTGGTAATCATTAATTACAAAATGTACTTTCCAGAAATCCTCTAGTGTGGATATTAATAGATAAAAGACTGTGCCTGATGTGATCTATGTGAAAAATGTGCAAAAAATGTTCCAGGTGTAGTCTCTCCTCAAAGATGGTTAAGTTACCTTAGTAAGTTATCACATCTCGCTGACATCTACAGCGATCTCAAGGTCCCAAGTTCAGACCCAAGCAAGAGAGACTCAATCTGGCATCCGTTTGATGTAGTATGTTTGACTAGTTGTATATCACAATGCTTAGAAGCCACCATAGAGCAGTAATAGTTTCTAACTTTAGAATAACAAGTTATCTGTTCTTATAGTCAAAATCTCAGCATATAATAAATCCTGAACTGGGGTCAACCTTCCAAGACTAGACTGCAATGTTCCTAAATGGAAGGATACCAGAATATCGTGGTCTAAATGTGTGACAGCAATATTGTGTCCTAGAAGTTGTTTACACAGATATCCCCCCATTGGAGCTAATAATGGAATAATCTACACCCAGTGAATTAATGTCAGACAATATTTTTTTTATTGATATTCTCGCATCCAACCTCTCGAAGAGATACGGTATTTCCGTGACGATAAACCATTTAAGGGTGCACTGAAACATGGCTGTTTGCATTTACCTCAGCCAGCCAGATGCCCCACCATGACTGCTAGAAACAGGCGATGGTCTGTTCTTACTGCTTCCACGGTAAAGAAGTCATCCATGAACACACTGGCCTGTTGGTGCACGTCCAGTAACAGCCCTCACACAAGCAGTGCTGATTGCTCGCTGCACCCTGACTGGAGGACATCTTTGATCCTCGCACACGTCTAACCCTGGGCACGAACTCCGCTCCGCTGGTGGAGTTTGTGGCATTTTGCATTCTCCGCGTTCTGCGGAGAACGCGAAGTTCCTGCAAAACTTCTGACTCCGCAGCAGGCAGAGTTCAGCCCCGAACCCTCCCTCTTCCCACCCCCGCAATAAATATATTTTAAATAAAATGTACAACTAAAGTAAAAATAAAAGCGCACTTACCTTATTGCGGCGTCCCAGGCTGCCCTCCTCCTCCTCGCCCTAATCCCCTATGTCAGACATACGTCATGGTAGGACTGCACTTGCGTGCACATGCGCAGTCCTACCATGATTTACAGAATTACGGCGAGCAGGAGGAGGGCAGCCGGGGACGCCGCGGTAAGATAAGAGCGCTTTTATTTTACTTTAATTTGACATTTTATTTAAAAAATATTTACTGCGGGGTTGAGAGGCGTGGAGTGGAGTTTTTGGCCAACTCCGTAGAGCTCCACATAAAGCAACTCTGTCTGCTATACCCGGGGTTACACAAGTCATCTAAATTAACATACCTAAGCAACCATAAATGCACACTTACGCCACAAAGTACATACTCCGCTATATGGACATCGTGCCAGAAATCTGTGCCACCTGTATTTTTTTTTTCTAACTTTATTTGTATTAGTTAATAAAAACCATTTGCAAAGAGATAAATGTTTTAAAAGAGAAACAGCCATTTTTTTTCTGCTGCAAATGTATAGATGCCAATTTTCACCTCATTAAACTTGGCAATGATATTAACCGAACCCACTTTATCAGCTTCATTATCGTATCATCATAACATTATTAGTTGAATTAAGCCTCTTGTGCAAAAAGATGTATACTAAATACAGCAAATTGCTTACTTCATGTATGATCAAGCTGGTAAAATCCCATAAGGTTATAACAATAGAAGAACACCATGTATAGTGTATGACCAGTAATCAGCATTAAACAGATTCAAAACTCTAGAGCCATAAGATTATTAGCTTTAAAATGAGGCGAGGTACAGTTACAATTTCCTTACAAGGGCCTTTTTGTGGTTTTGGGCTACCCAACTAAAGTGCTGGTGCATGGTAAACATATGCTTTAAAAGCCATTTTGAGAAAAGTTATTTTACTTAAGTTAGACTGATATAAAAACAATTTTAGAGTACATCGTAAATTGCAAATTTTTGAGACCTTAAGAATAATAAAGGATACATGCTTGCATTCTTTAGGGTAGTTGAAAGTGCTTTGGGCGCACCAGTGGCAGCAAGCGCTATATAAGTGGAGGGGGGCAATGAAAAATTCCTAAGCACATTATTGATCATGTTCTATTTCCGATTCTCAATTTGAAATTCTTTGAAAACAATTAACATATCACTCAGTTTCGGTCGGTTTGGCTCGTGGGTGGGGGGCCGTTGCAGGGGGTCACGGGGAAGGCTTCCTCCTCTAAGCCAATCACAACGCTGCAAGCAGCCAGGGTCTTATGGGGTGGACATGCATTACATCCTGCATGGAGAAGGGCAGAGTGCGCATGACTGGTTTGGGTGACCCGAGAGGGCCGACCAAACAGTCTTTGCTCACTCAGGAGTGGGCACACCACTCCTCCCCTGCCCCACTCGGAGAGCAGATCAGCCCCGCCCACCCACCCGCAACGCAGAGAAAAATGGTAATAGCTAAAAGTTATTACCATTTTATGTTTCTGCTTCTCGCACTGCGAGAAAGCAATGGGGCGACGCCCCTCCGCCATAGTGGAGGAGCCGCCCCTGGTATCACTGCGCTCACATTGATTGGCTGCAGTATGTAGATTGCGAAGCAAAATAAGCTGGATACATTCCTTTTTTTCTGTATATCCTACCTTGCGGCATATACATGCTCAGTTTCTGAAGAGAAAAACATTTACTATTTTTAACAATGTATGGGGTTATGCGTCATTATCGATCCCGGAACCATTTCTTACCAGTGACGTGTACATTACACATTGTGAATCTTACTATAGTGCGCATGGGTCTAGACCACGGTGTGTTTTTTTCACTTCAACATCTTCTCGTACAGAATCAAAAATAGGGAGCAATTTCTGAATATAATCTTTCCAATGCACAGATGGTTCCGTTCATTTGGTAATTCTGTTTCCATGGAAACCGACCACCCGCACGAAGCGTGGCTCACGAGTAACAGTGGCTTGCTGTGCGTGCGCGTGCATATACTTGCGTGCACGGTGAAGCTTAGACGATCAGAGCTGTTTACTTAGTTTTACAAAGTGCACCGTCTACTGACCAGACACCCGCAGTCCAGAGCAACGGTATCCACTGTTTAAAAGTGGCCTGAAAATAACATTTCTATGCATAGAATTCATACCAATTAAGCTGCCTAGGAAAACGAGTGTGTTTTCTATACGTGAACGTCATAACTCCCCCTCCTTCGTCGAGAATGGCACATTGGCATCATGAAATATGCATTTCCATAAGTCACAAATGGAAAGCATCCAGAAAGCCGTTCCAACGCCTTCATTTAGTTCCCCTCTGTAAAGTACATTATTTATTCACTCTGTTTCATCCAGCCCTGCAAGGAACAGGGACTGACTACCAGCTGACGCTCTGTCCTTAGGAACGGAGCAGTGGTGGGTGTGTCCTCGTCTCTAGGAAAGGAAAGCCTCAGCACTGAACTGTTGTGTGTGGATTGACAGGCGGTGACCAGACTAGGAAATGACCACGTGATTGACGTGCGGCAGAAGGCACACTGGAAAGGGAGCCCTTCCCGATGGAAACATCTGAACCCAACACTTCTTCCGTGGCTTTTCCAAATGTCGGATTTATGTGCGCTCACTTTGGGTGGGAGGCCTTAAGTAAAGTAAAATACACATGCGTCATAGCTGTAGAATGTCCTTAAAAAGCCGTTCTTGGAAGTTGCTAAGTGTCCAATAAAAAAATTCGCCCCTGCCCATGCTTAATAGTTAGCCCAGCTGTCCTATTTTTAACTGAATTCTGAGATTGTGCCAGTGATCATGCGTGCAAGCTTCTAGGAGCGCAGCTCTTCCTTTGGTGCAGCAGGTGCAGTGGCACCGGTGCCCAGATGCCTGATGGGCCTACCGAACTCTGATTATTACAGTACTTTACAATTCAAACGGCAGCTATGGGGGCCATTTAATTCCTTGGACTAGGGACCACGACACACCTGCTACAACACTGTGGGCAGCCACCAGGGCCCCGCTTCTGACAACTCCCTCGCACAACTCACTCCTTCCACGAGTGTCAACGTCATTTGTTCGAAACTCCTGGACACTCTGGGTGGCGGTCTAATCTCCACTTTACCAATTCCTTCCCATAGGGCTTGTTGGCCCTAGGATTGTCTCGCATTGTCCATCCATAGCTGCACCACAGAATATACGAATATACAGCAGATGGCCTTTCTTTTAAAGTAACCTTAGGTTCAGACCTTTAAGTGGGATGAAAAAACTAGAGGTCTCTCAAAGGGGCGTGTCCAATACAATAAGGGCGTGGCTTAAAATACGTAAGCTAAAAATCTGGGCTTAGTACAATGTGCTGCCCAACTTGTATTTTGCTGTTTCTGTCATTGCATCCAGATATATGATACAACAAGTAACATCATACCTAAAAGAAGTCAGGACTATTCGCTTTGTCATTGGTTGCTAGTTGCATGAGATAAATAAGCAGCAACTATGGCTTGTATATAATATTGAAAAAGCGTCCACTTAAAGCCCTGGTGACACCACGACAATGTTGCTGCGCCTGAGTTTCAAAAAGAAAAGGGAAATCCTGAGAGAAAATGGCTCTCTTTAAAGGATTTCCCTTCCCCTACAACGCTCACCTGGCATGACATCATGCCCTAACTTCTCTACTAGTGAGAAGTGAGCAGCGCACATCTATGTACCTACTGTCACTGCCATCTGGAAAAAATGGACTGCCTGTGCTAGGGCACAAAACAGAGCCCGATAGAGACCCGTTTCGAGGCCTCCTTTAAAAAACTGCCGGTTCTCAGCACTGGTGGGACCCGGCCCACTTAAAGCCCTGCATAGGCTGTACTTGGTCCTTGAAGTTATCTGGCACTAGTAGAAATATTTAGTGCCAGGGCATGAGGAAGCACCTCATTTGTATGGGCCAAATTAATCTGATTTATTACCCAGCTGTGGATGTAGTTATTAGGTGTAAGGGCTGGCTCCAGTGAGGGGGTGGTGTGTGTGCCTATGTGCATGTGTGTGTGTTTCGCACCTTGACAGGGATGAATCAGCCCTTCACCCTTCTGCTGTCGATTACACGAGTACTATAGGGTTTGGCCATATTATTAATTTGGGTTATTTTATGTTATTATAAATATTGCTATGTGCGACTTCCAGCGGCAACCATTACTGTAAACACTGTAATCAAAATCCATATATTCACTGATCTTACATCACAGCAGTAAAAAAAAAAGTTGTTTTCTCACTGCCGTGACATTAGAGGGAAGCTCTGACTATCTCAGACCCTGACCTGGGGTGGGGTAGATGGCGGACCAGACATACATTTACCCCAGCCGGTCTGAGATTGCCAACCCATTCACACCTGAAGCCACACTTTCAAGGGGAGAGCCGGCCGACACTGACTGCTGCTCTCTGAGAGCCCACGTCAGCATGGGAAGAGTTTCCAGTTAGCACGTGTCTGGGGAGGGTGTATGGTACACCTGCATGCATTCCTCTGCCTTCCTTATATGTGCCGAGACCCGCAAGGGGCAGGGTCACCTTCTGCCATGCCCCTCTTCACTCGGACCTCTGGCGATCTGGGCAAAACAGGGCAGGCCTAAGAAAGTCCGAGCTTCTCTATACTGTCACAACAGTGAGAAAACATAACTTTTATTTTTTTCACTGCTGTAATGTAAGACCAGTGAACATCTAAAATCTAATTACAGTGTTCACTTCCACCAGAAGCCGCGCATAGCAATATGTATAACAACATATGATTTTATGCATTATTGATCTAATATTTTGCCATTTTGTACAGTTATAAAATAACCAAAATTCATAATATGACCAAACTCTGTGTTACTTGTTTAATCGACCCAGAACAATAAAGGACTGATTCAGCTCTGCCAAGATGCAAAACTGTTTCATTCAGGTCCCACACACATACACACACATGTGCACGCATATATATCTTTTAATATATTTATTCGGCTTGCTGCGTTCTACTGGTCCTATATATATATATATATATATATATATATATATATATATATATATATATATATATATATATATTTTTTTTTTTTTTAATAAAGGGAAATTAATGCAGAAGGGTGGTGGGGTGGGTGGCAGGACACCAGTTATCTGATTGGGTAATATAAGTGAAGGGCAAATCGGAGGACAGTGTGGGAGTGTGGCATTTTTAGGTCTCGCCTGTCGATGCGCATGCGCATCGAGCAAGCGAGACTATAGGGGCTCATCTACTCTTTATCCACACTGCAAGGAATCGTGGCGATTCCTTGCAGTGCACGATAAATTTAAGCTCAATGCGCATGCGCATTGAGCTTAAATGCGCGTGCACATGCCCCCAGCCGCCTACTCTCTCTCTCAGCCTTCCCACAACTCCGCCCCCTCACTACTTGATTGCACGGCGCTAGGCCGTGCCTCCCCTACTCTCCTCCCCCCTCCTCCTCTCCTCCCATGCCTGCCTGCCTGCCTCAACTCTCCGCCTCCTCGATCTTCTGTAAAGAATAATTGAAGTATACTCATTAAACCAAACAAGGAACTTACACGTCTATCAAAGCTAAATTAACCCTTAAGAATAACACACAGCGTGTCATTCGTATATTACCAATCCTTACCGAATAATGGGACCGTCTGATTTAAAGCGTCCCGAGTCGATCACATTTTTTCAATGGGCTCTACACAGTCAGCGCAACTCAAGTCACTGCTGGGTAGAAGATTAAATCCAACGGGGAAGGATCACACGGTAAGAGGATTCCCTCCCGTCAACAATCCAGAGTAAAAGTTTGCGTTTAGGCGTTTGTCTCTCGCGCCATATCAGGGCTTAGAAATAGAGGGCGGACCAACTAGACTTAAACCGGGGCACACAATCCCAACTTTAGAGCGGAAACTAAAAAAGGACTAGCGCCGCGAATACCTCTAAACTCACTCATCATGGCAGTGCTCTAAGTAAAGTAATATATCCAAGTTTATAACACGCAAATACTCGAATATGCCTCGAGTTTACCCAGAATGAATTTAAAAAATCTGAATTATACCAAATATAAACACATAAAAATAAAATGTTTGTCCTAGTATCTTATTTATATACTTTCAACACAGCGAAGTGTAAATAATAGTCACCCCTTATAACCCAGTGTGTTGCCTCAACCCCTTACATTCTGCAGATTTTGTAATACATTTGTCAATTGATCAATACATAAAACGATTGATTTCAAGTACAGCAGTAGTGCAAAATATACACACAAACAGGTATATCTATATTAATATTCAAGACCCTCAACCCCTCACCCTCACCCACCTTCACTCACCTTCACTCACCCTCACTCACCCTCACTCACACTCACCCTCACCCACCCTCAACCCCTCATCCTCACTCACCCTCAACCCCTCACCCTCACTCACCCTCAACCCCTCACCCTCACTCACCCCCACTCACCCTCAACCCCTCACCCTCAACCCCTCACCCTCACTCACCCTCACCCTCACTCACCCTCAACCCCTCACCCACCCTCAACCCCTCACCCTCAACCCCTCACCCTCAATCCCTCACCCACACTCACCCACACTCACCCACACTCACCCACACTCACCCACACTCACCCACACTCACCTTCACCCTCACTCACCCTCAACCCCTCACCCTCACTCACCCTCAACCCCTCACCCTCACTCACCCCCACTCACCCTCAACCCCTCACCCTCAACCCCTCACCCTCACTCACCCTCACCCTCACTCACCCTCAACCCCTCACCCACCCTCAACCCCTCACCCTCAACCCCTCACCCTCAATCCCTCACCCACACTCACCCACACTCACCCACACTCACCCACACTCACCCACACTCACCCTCACTCACCTTCACCCTCACTCACCTTCAACCCCTCACCCTCACTCACCCCCACTCACCCTCAACCCCTCAACCCCTCACCCTCCCTCACCCTCATTCACCCTCAACCCCTCACCCTCACTCACCCTCAACCCCTCACCCTCACTCACCCTCAACCCCTCACCCTCAATCCCTCACCCTCACCCACACTCACCCACACTCACCCCCACTCACACTCACCCCCACTCACCCACACTCACACTCACTCACCCTCACCCTCACTCACCCTCACCCTCATGCTAAACCCATTAACAATTCTAAAAGCACTAACTCTAATGCTGCGAGACCTATTGCATTTCTAATGTTTGTTTATTTTATGTGCGGTAGGGGTGAGACTGCCAGAGGGTGTCTATAGTGGATTTTGTGCTTGGCTGTCCTCGAACACTCTGTGACTGCACTGCTGATCTGAGCAAGAAAAGAGGATTTTGGAAGGGCCATAAATAACAGAAAATTGTGTACGAATGACAATGAAAAAAGGGGATGCTTTTCACTTGGGGCATTAGTTACATTATAGACAAATCCAGTTTAGCTGTTGTTTTCTATTTTATGTCACTCAACGCCTCCACAAAAGCAGCCTTTGACGTTTTCTTGTTTTATGTGATATTGCACTCGTTCAACTTATGTTGTCGGCTGAACATCCAGCTAATGATTCTCATGGGAATGTGCAAGCGTGATTCGGATTAATAAACTAAGCAAAATACAAAATAATATGTTCAATAGCACAATAGTCCTAACACTAAATAATATATGGTGTAAATTACAAAAGTTGTTTTATGGGGTGATCATTTTGCGATGTATCACAATTGGGTGATGGGTTAATAACCAGTGAACTTCGTTAGGGTAGCCGTACTTAGTGGCGGCTCTTCCGCCGAGGCAGAGGAGCATCGCCCACTGCCTTCACCAGGGGAATTAAAGGAAAAATAAAATCAATCAATCAATCAATCATCGCATTTATATAGCGCGCTACTCACCCAGAGGGTCTCAAGGCGCTGGGGGGGTCCGCTACTGCTCGAACAGCCAGGTCTTGAGTAGCTTCCTGAAGGTGAGGTGGTCCTGGGTGAGGCGGAGGTGGGTGGGGAGGGAGATCCATGTCTTGGCGGCGAGGTAGGAGAAGGACCGTCCCCCTGTGGTGGCTCTTCGGATGCGGGGGACGGCGGCGAGGGCGTGGCTGGTCGATCGAAGCTGGCGTTTGGGAGCGTAGAAGTTGAGGCGGCTGTTGAGGTATCCTGGGCCTTGGTTGTGTAGGGCTTTGTGTGCGTGGGTGAGGAGACGGAAGGTGATTCTCTTGCTGACCGGGAGCCAGTGCAGGTCTCTCAGGTGTCCGGAGATGTGGCTGCGACGGGGGATGTCCAGGATTAGTCGCGCTGAGGCGTTCTGGATCCGCTGGAGTCTCTTTTGGAGTTTGGCGGTGGTTCCGGCGTAGAGGGAGTTGCCGTAGTCCAGACGGCTGGTGACGAGGGCCTGGGTGACCGTCTTCCTGGTCTCGGTGGGGATCCACCGGAAGATCTTACGTAGCATGCGCAGTATGTTGAAGCATGACGAGGAGACGGCGTTGACTTGTCTGGTCATGGAGAGGGAGGAGTCCAGGATGAAGCCCAGGTTGCGTGCGTGGTCTGTTGGTTTGGGTGCTCTGCCTAGGGCGGGGGGCCACCAGGAGTCGTCCCACGTGGCGGGTGAGGATCCCAGGATGAGGACTTCCGTCTTGTCTGAGTTCAGTTTCAGGCGGCTGTTCTTCATCCATTCGGCTACCTCTTTCATCCCTTCGTGAAGGTTGGCTCTGGCGGTGGCGGGGTCGTTGGTGAGGGAGAGGATCAGCTGGGTGACGTCGGCGTAGGAGATGATGTTGAGGTTGTGCTGGCGTGCGATGTCTGCGAGGGGGCTCATGTAGACGTTGAAGAGGGTTGGACTGAGCGAGGAGCCTTGAGGGACGCCGCAGATGACTTCGGTGGCTTCAGATCTGAACGGAGGGAGATGGACTCTCTGTGTCCTTCCGGCGAGGAAGGAGATGATCCACTCCAGTGCCTTCTCCTGGACTCCGACGTTGCTGAGGCGCTGCACTAGGGTGCGGTGGCAGACAGTGTCGAAGGCCGCGGAGAGGTCGAGGAGGATGAGGGCCGCTGTTTCTCCGTTGTCGAGTAGCGCTCGGATGTCATCGGTGGCTGCGATCAGGGCGGTCTCGGTGCTGTGGTTGGCTCAGAAGCCAGACTGCGAGGGGTCGAGGGATCCGTTCGTTTCGAGGAAGGCGGCCAGTTGCTTGTTGACGGTCTTCTCGATGACTTTTGCTGGAAACGGGAGCAGCGAGATGGGGCGGTAGTTCTTGAGGTCGGTCGGGTCGGCCGATGGCTTCTTGAGTAGGGCGCTGAGTTCGGCGTGCTTCCAGCTCTCCGGGAAGGTGGCGGTGTTGAAGGAGGTGTTGATGATGTCCCGCAGGTGGGGTGCGATGACAGCGTCGGCCTTGTTGAAGACGTGGTGAGGGCAGGGGTCGGTCGGAGATCCGGAGTGGATGGAGTTCATCGTGCGGACGGTGTCTTCGGTGCTGATCGGAGTCCAGGCGCGGAGGGTGGAGGTGGGGGGCGGTGGTTCGGTCGTGGCGTTCGTCGGTAGAGAGCTGAAGCTGTTGTGTATGTCCGCGATCTTGTTGTGGAAGTAGGAGGCGAGGGAGTTGCAGAGGTCTTGCGAAGGGGTGATGTCGTTGTTTTCGGCGTTGGGGTTGGAGAGGTCTTTGACGATGTTGAAGAGTTCCTTGCTGTTGTGTGCGTTGTTGTCCAGTCGTTCCTTGAATGCAGTTTTCTTGGTGGCGTGGATGAGTTGGTGGTGTTTTCGGGTGGCGAGCTTGAGGGCAGTCATGTTGTCCGGTGTTGGGTCTCTTCGCCAGGTTCTCTCGAGGGCTCGGCAGTTTTTCTTGGAGCTCTTGAGTTCGTCGGTGAACCATGGGGCTTTCTTGCTACCGGGTCTGCTGGGCGGGGTCCTCAGAGGGGCGAGCTCGTCTGCGCAGTCGCTGATCCACTTCGTGAGGTTGGTGGCCGCCTGGCTAGGGTTCGTTGTGCTGGTGGGAGGGTTCATGTTCAGGGAGGTCGTGAGCTGGTCGGCTGTGATCTTGTTCCAGCTCCTGCGGGCAACCTGTAGCTGGTGGTGGTGGACCGTGGTCCTACCGAAGCTGAAGTGGACGCAGCTGTGGTCCGTCCAGTGGAGTCCGGTGGCGTGGCTGAAGGCGATGTCCTTGCTGGATGAGAAGACGGGGTCGAGTGTGTGTCCGGCGTAGTGGGTGGGGGTGGTCACCAGTTGCTTGAGTCCCAGGTTGGCGAGGTTGTCCAGCAGGGTGGTGGTGTTGCGGTCGTTGTTGTTCTCCAGGTGGAAGTTGAGGTCCCCTAGGAGGATGTAGTCAGCGGAGCAGAGGGCGTGCGGGCTGATGAAGTCGGCGATGTCTTCGCTGAATTGCGTGCGTTGTCCCGGGGGTCTATAGATGAGGGTGCCTCTGAGGGTGGTCTTGGGGTTGATGTGGACCTGGAAGTGAAGGTGTTCGGCGGTTGTCAGGGTGTCGTCGGTGTTGGTGGTGATGCGGATGGTGTTCCTGTGGACGATGGCGATGCCTCCTCCGGTGTTGTTGATGCGGTCCTTTCGGATGATCTTGTAGCCGTCTGGGATGGCGATGGCGGGCGCTGAAGAGGCGTTCATCCAGGTTTCCGTGAGGAAGGCGACGTCTGGTGAAGTTGTGTCGAGCAGGTTCCAGAGCTCGACGGCGTGTCTGTGGATTGAGCGGGTGTTGAGCAGGATGCATTTCAGGTGGCTGCTGCTGTTGCTCGTCGAGGTCTTGAGCGCTGCTGGAGTGGTGCAGGTCCGTATGCAGGTGAACTTGCAGGTGTTGCAGCAGAAGGGTCCGTGGGTGCGTCTCGGGGTGGCTCGGTAGCAGCCCGGGATTCTTCCGGCGTTGAGTGCGTAGAGTTCGGTGGCGTCGTAAGTCCGGCGTGTGGGCTGGGGTCTGCGGGGGCCAGGGGTCCTGGCACTGGGCACGGTCCAGGAGCGGACGGGCGCAGACGGGCTTACCTTTGGCGCACCTTCGGCGCTCAATCCATGCTCCCGCTGCGCGCGTCCGCTGCGCGGTCGTTGAGGGGGCGACATAAGAGGGGAGCCGGGAGGGCGGGTCAGCTGGGAGGCGGGGTCGCGTCCACCAATCGTGTGGCGAGGGGGCGGGGCCGCAGGCAGGAAGCGGCGGGAAAACGGGATCGGGTTGAGCGGGCGGCCCTGCGGCGGCTGGGGCGCAGCTCTCGGCGTCGGTGAAGATCTAGCTCAGCAAGGGGCTCTGGAGCAGGAGCGCGGAGGAGCGAGGGGGCAACCAGGCCAGAGGCGCAGTGGTCACTTCCCAGGTGCGTGCAGGGTCCCCTTAAGAGGGGAGCCGGGAGGGCGGGTCAGCTGGGAGGCGGGGTCGCGTCCACCAATCGTGTGGCGAGGGGGCGGGGCCGCAGGCAGGAAGCGGCGGGAAAACGGGATCGGGTTGAGCGGGCGTCCCTGCGGCGGCTGGGGCGCTGCTCTCGGCGTCGGTGAAGATCTAGCTCAGCAAGGGGCTCTGGAGCAGGAGCGCGGAGGAGCGAGGGGGCAACCAGGCCAGAGGCCTAGTTGTTATTATCATTTTATTAGTTCCTGCTGCAGCAGCTTGGTGGGGCAAGGCAGGGCTGCTCTGCTCTCAGAGCAGGGGGAGGAGTGGTGAGCACTCTGTAAAGTGTGCATGAATGTGTGGCCGTCCGTCTCGGGACAGCCAAACAATCATACGCACTTTGCATGTTCTCCACCTAGGCTACATTACAACTAGGGTGGAGAACATGCCTAGGCTCCCATTCCTTGGCTGAACGCCGAACCACGGCACTCAGACCAATCACAACGCGATTGACTTAGGGAAGCCTGGGTCCTTCCTGTTTGGGCTGGAGCTGAGAGATGCCGATGAGGGACAATGAGGAGAGACACGATGAGGAGGTACGTTTTTTTTTTACCTCCTTTCCCCTCATCCCCAAGGCCCTCCACCCTCCGCCCGCCACCTCGATCTGCGCCAGCCACCACTGACATTACTGGGGCAATAACATGGAAATCCATTTGTTTAGCTACTCCTGACCCACCCGCAGTGAGGTCCGTTAAAGGTACCTCCAATGGAGGCATGTGCAGCAAATACCTTGGCCCTCAAGTGCGTTTTGAAGATGCAATCCACTGCTGTACTCAGCCGAGGTTGAGTAGTTTTGTGACACAATGGAATGCGAAAACTTGGACATGCTCTTCAGGGGCGTAACATAGGCCCCCGCAGCCCCCACGGTGCGGGTGGGCCCCCAAGCTCAATGGGCCCCCTCAGCACAGTACTTCCCCTGGAGAGCTCCTGATTGAGCTCGGAGGGGGACCCTGTGCGTACCTTGCAGGGGAGCCCCCTCAAGTTTCATTACGCCACTGATGCTCTGATTCGGAAACACACAGGTGTGAATGTGAGTATTCTCCCTACCATATGGTCTGGTGGTCTAAGAGGTACGTTCAGTAGTCCGAAGGTCTATGACATACAACAAGGATGTGTTGATCAAACTTTTACATTGATGTTTACATTTACTTTATATCTACTTTGCTTTCAAGTGCTAAAATCTTGACATTGCAAGTTCCCTGGGATCCCAACATCAAGTGACAGGAGAAATGTCGGTGTTAGGAGCCCTCAGAAGCAGTCCCAGAGTCAGGGATCAGCAGTATTTGTGTCGCTTTCCTGTAAATTCCAGAATGAACTTCAGTTCCTGTCGAAAGAAAATTGGTCAGAATAGAGGCCGAAACTGGCAATTCAGTTCGGTCCAGAGCAACTCAACAGCCCATCAACAACAGAGTATCACATTCTCTGTTCTAGAATTCAGGCAATTGATCATATTATAGCGCTGAGATAACTGTTGTGATGGGTGATGTACTCTGTAGGAATTCTGTATGGTAAGGGGATGATTACTGATATTGTTGTTGAGGTGTCCTGATTAAAATAAGAACATAAATAGGGTGAATAGACGCCCCTTGCTTAGCCCGTACCCCATTTCTCTGTCCTCTTATGAGATTTGAGAAATCACCTGGAAATCCTGAAATGGAGTGGAAGGGAGAAGAGGAGCTGAGAAGATGTTTAAAAGGTAATAAATAGCATGTGGAAATCTGTGCTTTGTGATACAAAACAGATAAGTAACAACCTACTGCCTTCTTGCCCCTAGAGACACTTGTTACAAGTCATAGTTTTCCATTCAACAGCCTACTGCATTATGGAAGTTGTAGTTTCCTTTTTCCTAAAATGAGACATATAGGGCTAAGAAGCAGCCTACAACATCTCAGGCTGCAGAAAAGATACTGTTTATGATCTAGGTTCTTAGCAACTAAGCTTGAGATTTATCAAAAGTATAGGAAATCTAGTTACTGGTTGAGGGGGTGAAACCCTAGTCAAGCAGCAACATCAGTTCTTGTCAGGGTGAAACATAACCAAACCCCAAATTAACCATTGCTTAATCCTCTGGTAGCTTGACACAAAGCAGTCAGGCTTAACTTAGAGGCAATGAGTAAAAGATGTATGCAGCATTTCATACAGTAATATTGTTAAAACATGACACAAGGAAAATCTCACCCCAATATAGAAGGATAGAGTAAAATGTAATGAATCATGCGAGACCAAAACAACAAAAATCCAATCAGTAGAACCAATGATATGCAATTTTAAAGATGTACATACAAATAGTGCTTATAATTGCAAAGTGCCAACTGCAGTTATTTGGTCATGCCGGACCGGGACAAAGTCACAAGTTCAGCACAACTGCGCTGGCATGCGGACTGCATACAGGGACCTACATAAGCCTGCTGAACGATGTACCTTAAATCCTAGTTGGAGAGCGTTGCGATACTCCTCATTGAGGATGCGTCATGCAGTAGCGTATGCATAGCCCTACATCGAGGGTGCATTGTGTAGTGGCAGTTCTGAGAAGCTGTAGGGCTGTGATGTGAGGTCCTGCGCTGAGGATGCGTCATGCGCTGGCGGTTCCAAGGAGCTGTGTGGTCTTGCGTTGGGGATGCATCACACAGCAGCAGAGGTTCTGATGCAAGACGATGCATCAGTTCTGCTTGAACCACAGGCGAGGCTTGCAGAGCACATTCAGACCCACTTCCAGGGGTCCAGGAAAGGGGTGGCACCACTTGGGGTGCAAGACTAACAGCAGATACAGTCTGGGTGCTGGGTTTAAGATGGTTGGAGCCTTTTCTGCCCCTGAGGCTCTGAACAGGAGGCCAGACAACTATCCGTTGTAGACACTCTGGGGGTCCTGGGACCAAGATGCAGGCCTAGTCCTTTTTACTCACACAGCTGGGCAGCAACGGGGTGCATGACTGTAGATTAGCACTCCTTGAAGCAGAGCAGCACAGCAGTCTTTCTGAGTCTTTCATAGGTCCACAGGTGTACTGAAGAGTTTGGTCTGAGGCCCAATATTCATGCTTGGTGCCAGCTCTGAAGTAGGAGAAGGTTCTGAGGTTTCCAACTCCAGAGATGTTTGAATTTCATGCCTCCTTGCCCTGGACACAGCTTGTTTGGGAGGACAAAAGACCAGTGTAAAACTGTTTGTGAGTGTGCTGAGGCAGAGATTTTGTAATGCGCAAGTGTGGCAGGTGACAGCTCCACCCCTTCATCAAGTCAGAGATGGCCCATCCTACCAGTACCTTTTCCCCCTTTGTATCATTTTCTGGGACCAATATGCATAGTCCAACTTCCAGCAGTGACCCAGGGTACAGGCTGCAGGCACTAAATGGTTGGGACAAGAAAATGCCAACTTTCATTATCACTTATTAAATGTAAAAAGTTAACCTAATGTTATCTGGTGGGAAAGGTAGATCTTGCGGTAGTGAAAAACGATTTTAAGAGTTTTTCACTACCAGGACATGTAAAAGTTAAAAGTACATGTCCTGCTTTTTAAGTACACTGCATCTTGCTCTCTGGGCTCTGTAGGGCCTACCTTTGGGGTGACATATGTATTACATAGGAAGGTTTAGGTCTGGCAAAAGGTTTATTTTGCTATGCCGTAATCACAGTTTAAACTGCATAAACCGGCTGCAATAGCAGCCCTGAGACATGTTTAAAAGGATGCTTAAGTGGGTGGCACAATAAGTGCTGCAGGCCCACTAGTAGCTTTAAATTTACAGACCCTGGGAACATGTAGTACCACTGTACTAGGAACTTACAAGTAATTACATTTTTCAGTTGGGTGTAAGCCAATGTTACCATGTTTTAGGGAGTGAGTGCATGCACTTAAGCACTGGTTAGCAGTGGTGCAGTATACAGAGTCATATGGCTAACAAAAATGAGATCAGCAAAAATGTAGTTGGAGATAGGAAGCAACGTGCCATTTTAAAGCCTAGTAAAAGTGGAGTGAAATATTTAGTCTGGTCCATTGATTTGGTCTTGAATCAATTGAGTGACATAAAAGAGAGTGAGAAGTGTTTTTTGCTTATCTGATCAAGTAACAAGTTAGCTGGATGGTTTTATACTTTAATCGACTACTTTATTTTGCGTGTTTTTTTTAAAAACTTTTTTTTAGATTTTGCAAAATATTCTAACATAGAGTAACAGTTTGTTAGAATGATATCATCATGAATTGCCAAAGCAAGCAAAGATGTTATATAATAAAGACCCTGGACGCCCAAAGGTGGTGACAATGCGAACGCTGTGTCATATGGGGGAAGAGGTATCTCCAGGAGTCAGGCCTGGAGAAGTGGTGCGTGAGGGAGAACCCTTCATCCCGTTAGTAGCACTAGTGGAAGGGGCTTGTTCTGGGAAAGAGTGGATCTGTATATAGGGGCACAGAAGGAAGCATTGAGAGTGTGTCCCAGTCCGCAGCAATAGGGCATCTGCGTAGAAATAGCCCGCCTCTCTAGGCCCTCCACCCATTGAAGCAAGCAGCATCACCACTTCACAGAGGTGGGGCCTGAGGAGATTTCCATGTGGTGGTGATAGCACGTTTTGCGATCAGGAGTGTTAAATCTAGGGAGCGCACCATAGTCTTCTTCTGCTTAAAGCGCGTAAAGATGCCCAGCATGGAGGAGTCCCAGGCCTGCGAGCTGGGTGACAACTCCCTCCAAAAGGAATGTAGCGCTGGGCAGCTCCACAACAGATGTTGGAAATCAGCATCAAACGCTCCCCATCGTGCAGACGTTCGTCCCAAGGAAGAGGCAATGAATTCAGGTACAGTACTTTGTTGTCTATTCTCACAACACGTAGCCAATGTCCATCATAAAGGGATATCAAACTGCGGCCATTCTCTTTGGCCATGAAACAGTTTGACCTGGGGTGGCGCAGTGAGCTAAAGAACGATGATGGATTCAACCCTGATCTGTGACCGGTGGTGAGGGTCTGAAAAGTTCCAGTGCTTCGTCCATCATCTCCTTGTGTTTGCTTTGTATTTCTGTGCTATTCAACTCTTTTTCTTTATTCAACGGCCATTTTTCCCCCAGTGTGCACTGGGCCACTCGATACATCTCTTCCCAACTCTTTATTGGTCAGGTGACGGGTGTGCGCCTGATTTCCCGGTTAAAGTAACCCAGTATTGTGCTAGTATCAGGCTTCGAAATGATCACAGCTGCCCCCACCCGCTTCCGTGCTAAGAGGCAGACAGGGGACAGACAAATATTCAAAGCCGTGCCAGGCTTCCGCCGGGTCATTCAATACGCCTCAGATGTGCAGCGGCGGCATTTCACACCGTGGGCTGAAAGGCCACGTGCGGGCAGGTTGGCAGCAGGGTACAGAGGCGCTCCCCCGCACTTCCCAGCCCGGTCTACATCCACAGCTGCCCCGATGGGTGTAAAAATAGACGGGAGGCCCTGTCTGCATCGGAGGTGGTCGCCTGCAGTGGCTGGTGGTCCTAGGTCCGGACAGTCGGGTCAGCGAACGGGAGTGAAGGCTGGTGGGGCCCATGGCCGAGCCGTGGGGAAAGGCCCTCAGCATCTTTGCCTGTGGAGAGAGGTGGGGTCGTTCCGAGCTGGAAGTGGTGATGGTCCACTGACGGGAGGGCACCAGAACAGCCTGCACAGCCGACATGGGCAATGCACCGCTCTGCCAGGCGTGCCACACGGATAAAATCGCGAAGGGGAACTTGCAAGACTTGGAGCGCGCCCCTGACTACTATATCTGCAAGCATGAAACAGAACTGGAAATTTGGGTGAGTAAAAACCGAACTAAAGGAGGATGTAGGCCTTCAGGGGAAGGAAGGGCAGGTGTTGAAACTGTTCCCAACTTGTGTGCCACCCAGATAGACGCTTATACCCTCACAGCAGAGGCAGCCGCCTCGAATCGCTGGAGGTCCGTTGTGGCCACGGCTTGTGGCGGGTAATTGAAATGACAGCTTGAGTCTTGCTGTGGCTCGTCCAGAGAGCCGTTTCATGCTCCGCAATGCCCTGGAATGCGAGCAGCCGGTGAGACATATCCGAGCTCTATGCGCTAGATATGTATCATTGATTGTAGGCCCCGTCTCGCATGAGCCCATTTCTACTGCCTCTTCAGGGCGCCAAGAACAAGCGAAGAGAGTATTTGTGTTAGGGTGTTGACATAGTGCTGCGCCATCTGCAATGAGCAGTAAGCACTTTCTAGCAAACATTGGCATTGAAGCAGGAGCAGATTACCCAGAGTATGGTCTGTGTGGGGCCCACTTGAGCTTGGAGCACAGACCCCATGATACGACTGGGGGGATCTCGATATAGCACCATAGACGCACTGAACGTTTGGGTTTAGTATATTTACCTTCAGATGTTTACAGTTTCAGGGACAGGGACAAAACGTGATTTGCCTAGGATCACACAAGGTGTGTGTTCAAGTGTGAAGCATGACTTTAAATATCTCAGGGCCCTGGGATCGGCTGGAGTGAGTCTTACCCTTTACAATGGGACTGCCATTTCACAATGTTGTGTACACTTAAATATCTTCATTGGGTTCATTTATGGGCGCTAGGCTCCAAAATATGATAATTATAGCAAACCTTCATTTCATATATTTTATATTTATTAATGAAAACAGTATCATCTTAAGGATCTTGGGGACCCCTGTTCGAAACAGCATTGACATTTATTACACATTATCTGTTCATTCAAGCCTGTGTAATACAAAATTATATTGATTTATATGTTAAACTTTCACTAACTGGGCCCCCCAAAATAGTTGAAATATGTGTTGCCCGGTACCGCAAGAATCCTTAGATGACACTGGGTAGAGAGTGGCAGAGTAAGGGGCACAGACAGACATCAGTGAGAGTGGTTTCACATAGTGAAATAGATATAGTAGAAAGAGATTAAATGGACTGAACGTCCACTTCCCCCGTGGGGGCTCGGGAGGTGGGGGCCCTGGGAAATTGCTCACTTTGCCCATGCCTTAAGACATCTCTGCTTGAACAGATGAACATTGTTTGGTTTTCGGTCAGGTCGCGACTTTGCCTAATTGGTCAACGCAGAGATGTGTCTGCAATAGAAACACTGTCGTGAGAAACAAGTCAAGACAACTGCAGCATAAGACAGCCCCTAGTAGCTGCCTCATTGGCAATATTCAATGTCTCAAAAGCAAAGAAGCCCTACTTTGGTGATATTCAAATACAGTTTGCAGGGGCAGCCGGGGCACTGAAACGTGACAGCATATAGCATGGGGCAACAAAAACACAGGGGCTCCCCTCCCTTGTGATGGCGCTTGGGTAAATCACTGGCTGGCTCAAAATGCAGATTAAATTTCAAGGCAATGAAAAAGATTTGTTGTACCCAAGAGGTGTGTCCTCCTGGACTGTGAGAAAAGAGAAGTATCTGCATCCAGTAGGTGCAAAGCCATCTTTATAGGGGCATACAGGGCCTTCATGTGTGTCCTGGCGGTGAGCTAGAAGTAGGTGGTAACCTCCAAGTGACCTCCATGGACCTTGGCCCTCGCCTCTGCTTATGTCTCTTTCCTGGGAACCTGCGGAGAGATGCGCTTTATGCATTTGTGGAAGCATTGGGCACAGAGGAACAGTCTCCTCCTCAGATGAAGTTGGCACAACTTAGAGGCTGACGAGTTGAATGAGTTTAACCACTTGCCAGCCGTAGCAAATGTGTGGGGGGTATTAATATGTTAGACTATGATTAAAAAATGTGGAGCAGGAAGAGTGTTGTGGTAGAGGTAAATTCGGTACCATGGAGAAATACGTTCCGTTCACAAGTGCAGAGGCTGGCCAAAGTGACTGATGAATTTGTATTAAGGGCGCTTGAACTTAATATTTTTGTTTAAGAAGTTTTCTGGGATTGTAAAGATTGCTAAAATTAGGAAGGTTAGTTTTCTGAATTTAACGAAACCTTGTTTTTTGGCAAAAGCTCTTGAAGACCTTTTTTGTATGTAATTTTGGCCACTAAGGCCCTCATTACAAGTGGCCGGGAGCGGGATCCACAGAGAGGGGGAGAATACTGCTTTGGACAATTCTAAGTAGCCTGGTGTTTCCAGGCCTGGAATTACCAGGTCCACAAATACCACACCAAGTAATTCCAGGCCCTGGTTTAACACACCTGGAACTGGATGCAGAGCTGATGTGCAGCCAGACCTCCTGCTGCCCTCTCCTGCTCAGCAGAGGAAGCTGCAAATGCACCTACCAGCCCATGACAGCCTTCCCAGGTCCCAGATGTGCTCCCCATTCTCTGCCTTGCAGCAACCCCCTCCTGCTCCAAGCAGGTGGCAAACTGAGGCAGAAAGGACCCAGTAATAGGCCTGGAAATGGGAATATCTTCTGACAAGAACCCCGAAATAGACGATTCCTAGGTCATTCCCCATTCCAGGCCTATTATCTCATAATGGCCGTATTTTGGTTTGTTGTATGGATCTTTTATGGGGTCACCTCCTCACCATAAACTGCATTACTCCTGTTGATCCCCTCAGTGCCTGCTGATTTTTTTTGTAAATCCTGTTTGTGCTGATTTGTCTTTTCTCAGTATAAACAAGACAAGATTTACAAGGTTGACAAAGTATGAACATTATTGGAAAACTATGAAATTCATAGAGTTAAACCAAGAATATGTGAAGACTACAAAGCAGTAGCATTTCTGCAGTTCATTGTAGCATTGTATGGTTTTGAACACATGATGTATGATATAGGACCAAATTGTGAAGAGACAGGTTTAGAGGTAGGGAAAGCTAAGGGATTCTTGTTGGCGCTAACCTCATTTTCATAAGACTTTGGGGCTTGTAGGAAGTTGGGTGTTACAAGGTTCTTGAGGAGAGGCCACCCAGTGGTGCTAATACACACTCACCCCACTCCCATCCCAGCCCTCCCTCCACTATCGTCACTCTAGGCCTGACTCTGGGATGCCAGGGTTGACATTCCGTTGTCTGCTCCTGATGAGGGCTGTTTGTGGTGGGAACATATCAATGTGGTAGTGGAATTAGGGAAGAGACTTCTGCCAATTTTACACCAGTCTGGTAGGACAGAATGCAGTATCAGCAAGAAGCCAGATTGAAATTCTCCTAGGATCAAACATCTGTGCCTGTGTACTACACGCCCAGGGTCGGACAGGCCTATCGGGCAATGCCTGATGGGCTGGTCTGAAAGGTCAGTGCGTGGACCATTTTTTTGGCTGTTTTTGTGGGCCTGTTTTATTGCCTGTTGGGCCAGTTTTTAGTGTTCGTTTCCCTGATATTAAAACAAACATTGTCTTCTGCAGGCACAATTACATGGAGTCTCCTGTACCTTGCAAAACACCTACACAGCATATCTTTACAAGTTAAAAAATGCCCTGATTTGCAAGCATCGGCCACTTTGTTTAGTAATATATTTTACTAATGGGGCCCACTTTTTTTTTGGTGCCTGGCCTATTTTCTGGCCTAGTCCGACCTGTACACACCCACGTACAGATGCATGTGTGTGCATACACACACACATGCACACACAGACTGCCCCTGAGCAGGGCCGGACTGAGAGCCAAACCCAGCCCTGGCAAAGTGCTCGGCCGGCCCCCTGGGGGTGCGACTGAGCTCTTTGCCGGGGCTGGTTTTCAGCCGATTTTTTTACAGGGCCGATTTTGCAGCTGTGCTGCAAAAACGGCTCTGTAACAAAAACGGCCCCCAGGGCCCAAAACCGGCCCCCACCCTTGCGGCGCACCGGGGGATTGCCCGGTGCCCGCAACGGCCAGTCCGGGCCTGCCCCTGAGTGTACAATATTGATGGCACTCGTAGTATGCAGATTCACAGCTTTATTCAGTTCTTTAAATATTACATGGGTTCTGTGTACATTATGTGAAACACAGGCCACAGACAAGTCAAGAGCTATTTGAAGTAACCTCTGGCCTGAATGCGGCACTATTTAAGACAGGGTTCAGAGGCATCTACGGTGAGGAGAGTGGGCGGGTGACCATGCAAAAATAATATAAAAAAACACCAGGAGACGAACACAACATCCTCTGCTTCGGGTCTCTTCTTACAGGAACTGGATGCTGAAACTCCCTTGACCAGTCCGTGCGCTGCTCTCATACAACATAAGAGCAGCGCCCTGATTGGAGGGAGCGTTCTCACTTTGGTGCTCCATAGTGATCTGGAGGCCTGCACTTGCTCGAACTCAGCTGTAATTAAACAGCTGGGTTAGAGAAATTTAATGTGCGCATGTCTGGCTGACTTGCCAAAAAGATGCACACTTTAAACAGTGCATAGACAGCTCATCCCTCTTCCCTGCTGCTGTCACTCAGCAGCGACCCGCTCCCGTCCAGACGCTCTGTTGGGGGGGGGTTGGCGGTGCCGCCGAGCTCTTTCCTGGGCCGGTTTTCGGCCAATTTTGGTACAGGGACGATTTTGCAGCTGTGCTGCAAAAACGGCCCTGTAACAAAAATGACCCCTAGGGGCCCAAAACCGTCCCCCACCCGTGCGGCGCACCGGGGAATCGCCCGGTGCCCGCTATGGCCAGTCCGGCCCTGGAAGTAAAGATAGATGCATATACCAAAATGCACTGTAATCGTGCAAAAATTAAGCAAGCCTAATCATTTAAGATGTCTGATTGTAAGTTTGCGAGCTTTCTGTGCAAAGGGGCATTTGACCACAAACTTTGTATTTAGATGTAAACTTAGCCACTGCGTTCTGCTGTTGTCAGGCAGCTCGGTGCCCTCACCCTGCTTCATTAGTATCTCATTCTCAATACTCCAGCCCTCTGAACAGCTGTCCCGCGCAGCATTCTCCAAAGCCCCCATGCCTGCACAGGGTTATACTGCCAATAGGACTATTCGTCGCCATTGTTATATTCAGCAAAAAATGTCAATTTTGTGTGCAGTTTTGACATACCCCAAAAGATTTTTGCATGCTGTCAGTTGTTTAGTATTGATGACCTAAAACTTCATTTCATACCTAATTACAGTTTTTTTGAGAATTTGCCAAAGCGTTATGACAAATCAATTATCATGACAGTTTCAGTAATGATGTAGTGTCGATTTCCGTCTTTGCTGACAGTGATCAAAGAGGCTCATTAGTGTCCAAGCCATGGTGCTCCTAGGGGCGTAGAAAAGTTTTATGGAATTCCAGGTTGAGCGCACGGATTCATTTTCCACATAGATGTTCCTTAAATAAGTTGCATAATTGCATGACCACGTGAAACCATTTTTCTAGCACCAGGCTTTCATTGAAAACCAGTGCTTTGTGGGAGCAGCAATCTTGTGTTTCAACAAAATCAATTTGACTTTAAGTACCAACAGACAGATTGGTAAACTAAGGGGTCAATTAGGGTTTGGTGGATGGGGAATGCATCAGCAAATCAACGGGGCTCTTTCTCTATGAAAGTCGCCGTTTCCTATCCTCATTTAGAGGCGGGGAGCAGCTGGGTGGTCAATGGGGGGCTCAGCTTGCCCTGCTGTTGGAAAACTCTGACCACGGTCCATCTGCCACATGGCTGATGGATGGATGCACTGGAAGGCTCGCACTGCGTTGGGATTTTCAATTAATATTTGTATGCTTTAGAGCCATTGATTGTTGTTTTGGGGTTCTGTTTTTTTGGAAAATAAAAAATATTGCTGACCAACCACAAGGACATGATGGCAGAAACACTTTTGTCAAAATAATCCCTGCCGACAAGGCAGAGGTCTCCAAATGTGGCAGGCTGGCTTCTTCTTGGAAGGCGGAGGAGGGGGCCTCCACCATACTGGCCTTCCACTCAATTTTAAATTAATTCCTAAAATTAGAAACATGGCAGGGCCGGCCTAAGGCATGTGCAAGCTGTGCACCTGCACAGGGCCGCCAAAATACAGGGACCGCCACACCAATATAAATCCTTAGATACATATTTGCGTGGCGGCCCCTAGCAGGGATTTAGCGGCCTCGTGCCCCCTACCTACACTCCCTGCTCAGGGCCTCCGTGAGCCTAGAGCCGGCCCTGAACATGGTGTCTCGATATCACGGAGCTATATGGTCACCATATTTTCCACTTCACTCAGAAACAGTAACAAAGCAACCTACAAACTATGGGGCTCATTTACAAGCCCCTTGCGCCACCGGTGCGTTACTTTTAATATGAGAAAAAGTGACGTACAGGAGACAAAAGGGGCTTGTAAATAAGCATAAATAAGAGGGGTGCAGGGGGATGGGGATGTGCGAGGCAGCCCCCCACTCAAGAAGTCCTCAAACAATTAGTGCTTTGCCCATGTAGACATCCTTATTTGACGTGGACCGGGTGGGGATATAAATTATCACTCCTACCTTGGATATGTCCAATAACATATACAAAAAAGGGTCTGGATGTACTCTTTTCACTTAAAAATAATAAATCACACAGGACCAAATCATTCACCACCAGGAAAAGTTGTGAAGAATAGAGAGAGTACCTCACGGTAGAACAACCCGAGGGGGTTCCCGGTCAGTAATTCCCGGTTTACCCACTTCTCATCATCGGCGACTCTCTCTATTTAGTGAAAAAACAAACGTGCACTTGACAGGAAAGTAGTGCAGACTTGAGAATAGTGAGAAAATATGAAGAAAGAACACAAATAGTGATCAACAAAGAGAAGTGTCCACATACACGTAACGAAACCCCAAACAAACCACACCATAAACAAATAAAGTGGGTAGTAGTGCTTTGCTTGCTAGTACCGTTTTATTCTGATGCAGCAAAGCACTACCAAATAAAATTGGTTACTTGTATACCAACACAGATTATCTCCTCAAGCCGACATGTTTCATCGCTCCTTCTTGTGGCGATTTCATCAGGGCAACTGAGGGGTTTGTTATTCTCAAGCTTTTCACTTTAAAAATGGACCTGGAGTGCGCTATGTCAGCACATACCAGCGTCACTCCTCAGGACTCCGTGCCAACTGTCCACGTGTCCGTGACCGTGACCTGGACAATTCACAGTCACTTGTGCCGCGTCCCTCCGGCGCTTCCCCTATGTTTTTTACCACACCGACGAGTCATCATTTGAACTGGTGATCCATGATCAAAACATACCTAGTGCGATTATGGTCTATCTCAAGCTAAATCGTTTTTCAGATACCATGTTAGCAATTGACTCTGTCACTTGAAACCAAGCACTGTCAATTACAAACAGAATCCTTCCAGGAATTGGTTCGTGACCATAATTTCTAGGGCGTACAGCAGCACACAGCATGTCATTGAAGCCGATTCAGAGCTAGGCCGCCATGATGTGGGTGAGCGCATACTGGTCCAGCCGCTGGGTCTTCAAAGCTTAGTTAAATTTGAGATAGGTGCAAAGGACCGCACAGACATCTTTACATTTGAAAGGCGCTCTGTACATTGTTCATGTTACATCATGTTCAGGAGAAGGTTTGAGGCATGATTTACTCTTAAAGAGCAGTGAAACTTCAGGTGCTTCCCTGGTCAGAGTTTATGTTGCTTGTTAGCAGTCTTGAGTGTTCCGGAGAGTTCTGTAGTGTTCCGGGGAACATTTTACACCTGGCTGGCCTGCAGAATACCACCACTGCCTTTGTATCCTGGATTAAACTTGTGTTAAGAAAATGCTACAAGTCTCTAGAATCTTCTACTTAAGGGATCAAGGACAGTTTTAAGTTCATTGAAGAATTAAATGAAGTCCTGTATATTGCCCCACAGTGACTTTGGTAGCTTCATTTAGAGTCTGCTTCTCGTGCAGCGCTGTGAGTTTCTAAGGGTACCCAAGAAATTCAGGGCAGAAAATTTGTGTGTGATACCCAGCATTTTCAATACATTTCACTGTTTCATGGACACCCTGTGCTTTTCTATACCAAACAAATGTTGCCCTGTATTTTTGGGCCACGGCATAGTACAAATGCGAACCACACGACAGTAGAGCCAAGGACTGAAGGGACCCTAGATGAATTCTGCAAGCTGCTCAATACTTTTCATTTTCATTTTTGAAGAACTTCAGAATTTGTTGGCTCATGGTTCGGGTTTGTCTATTTGTTTTACAGATGTAAAGCAATAAAAACTATGCAGTTTTTTGGCACTGCTCTGGAAAAATGAAATCAATCTGAAATCGTAGGTGTGGCCACTAACTAGAAACAGCAGACGTGAGGATTACATTGAGGCTTGGACAAAATCCAGACGTCATTTCCGTCTTGGGAATTGAGGCAGGATGGAAGCTTTTCATGAACCCTTGTTCCTTTATGAAACAAGTTTGACGTAGAATCTACCCATACTCCAAGCACAGAGATGATTAAAACTGACCTTTAGCTCTGTCAATGAAATTACACTATTATTCTGACCCTTACAGCTTCATATTTTCCAGATGTAGTGTCTAAAGTTGTTCTCGGGCCAGCAAACCTGAGATGCAGCGCCTCTGAAGATATTGAATTAATTGCAAGACACTGACAACAACTACACGCATCTGCAAACTTTCTCTTGTGGATAAAACGTGGCAAAACTATTTAAACATGACATCACCTAAAAAGTACCTGGCTGAATAGAGGCAGCGTAGTTTGATTTATTTGAGAACGAAGGCTCAAATGTGAGCTGTAGGCCTCAATGTTTTCTGTTTTGTACTGGTTCTTGTTCAAGATTCCAGGTAGGCCTGGATTTTGTCTCCCACAGTAATATTAACCACAATACAAGTTGAATGGGTATCGGTAAGTCTGGAATTCGAAATTGCTTTTGGGTGATAAGTAATCCATATATATCCCTAGAGGAGGGGATATACCATCGGTAATCAGTGTTCCTGCACTGATTTCCGCATGTTGTCAAGTAATCCTGGCCGTTTTGTGGGGACAAATGTCTCCATGTTTGACTTGGAGAATTTGTCTCTGGTGTTACATGTGGCCATTTCACCTGTGCTAATTCTGCACATAAAAATTCTGTGCATCTCATAGAGTTTGAGTGGAAGCTACTGTACCCACTCAAATCAGTGACAATAGGTGATGCTGACATGGATGCTCAGATGGTGGTGTTCACACTACTATCACAAGGCAAAATGGAGCCGCTGGAGGTTCAGTTGTGTCCTAGTGATGTTGCTTTTGGTAGCTCGACCCAACCACTGTGCTTGTTTTGTTACTCACTTTCGGGCTGCCTGAGAGGTGTAGAACATAAATGGACATACACTGATCTATATACCAATGATCCATCCACAGTAAATATTTACCCTGTTTTGGCCCACTAACAACAATCCTTGTTCAGGAATATCATATTATTAGTACCAAGGGCCTTTTATCCTCCTATTGTCTCACTCTCTCTGGGATGCAAATGTATGCATATTAGGATAAAAAGAAGATAAATAAACATTTGGAAAAATATGATGTTACAGCATACAAAAAACAAATAGAGTAGGTTCTATGCACATTATTTTCTAATTTCTATAGTAATACAAATACACGAACCTTAAACCTTTTCTAATAATAACCCCTCTCTTCTCTGTACATGAATCAATGATCCATATGGCGAATGCGACTCTCCTTCACCAGTCTTAACACTCCTTGAACTCCCCCACCTGGCCTGGTCTATTTCCTTACACATCTTTCTATAATCTCTAAACTCTTTTTTTGCCACATATGCACAACTCAGAAAGACCATATATATTACTGTTACTGTTGTTGTAGCATTCACTCATCTTTGCCCATAATCTCTATAACTCATTGGTCCTTACTTAAATCCTAGAGACAGTAACCCTAAGGAAGGCAGCCATCAAACAAAGAAGGGGCTGTCCCTCCATGCGTCTGCAGTCTGTTATAATATACCTCTTTCTGATTTTTCGAAGTTGCTTGACAATTTTCTCTATGCACGCACAACCTGTCAAGATAGCCACATCTGCCCAGTCTGCAAACATGCTGGAAGATCTCATGCAAAAACCTCCTCTTGAGATGCTAATCTACCCTCAGAAGTCCCACTATTCAAAGTTTCAGATGGAGAGGATTTACACAGGAAGCAAAGCAATATTCAGCAAAGTGGGCTGAGGAGTAGGGAATAGGCCATATGTGTGCGCCACACTTTCCTGACGTGTAGACATCTGAGACGAGTGAAGTTGGGGGTAACTTGCAAGTGATGAGACCAATGTACATTGACTCCTTACATTCTGTAGTAGCCCCCACAAATCATGCAGTCATCAATCCTTTTTTTGTTGAAGTTTTGTATAGCATAAACTCGACTGAAGATATCAGAGCACTTTACATGAGCACAAGTTGTGTTACAGACACATTCATGTTGTTAGGCACAGGGAGATTAGGTGATTTGCCCAGAATCACAGGATGTTGAGCGTCCCTGCTGAGACTTTAACTTGGTTCCCTAGCTTCGAGGTTGAACACTCTAGCTGTTGAGCCATATCCTCTCTCCATGAAACACTGTAACCGCTACTTGTTCAGTTTTGGTAGAACAGGTGGATGGCAGCTCATTCTGACATTGCTGACACATTCGTTCAAGATATTTGACTACATGACGAATAACTCTTTGTTAAAAGTATGTCCACAGTAAATGTGGTCAGTGTATATTCACAACCCTTCATTCCAGCTACCTGTTCAATGTTCTTCACTGTTATAGACCAACTTGGGTTCTCATTTAGAGTCTGGTGGTGGATCAGAATCGCTCCCATAAATCACTGGTGCACCAGCCAAACTCATGATTTCTTCACTCTGTTTAGCACTAGTGGTGCCCTGTGTTTACACCAGTGAAACCTCTGCTGGCTCCACCAGTGTAAGTCTCTGAACTGTCGGTCATCCCAGTGGTGTAGCTAAACCTTTTGCCGCCCGTGGTGGTCCCTGTTTTTGCGGCTAGAGTGGGGGATGGCGATTCCTGCGTTTGCTGCCCTATGATGGCTGCAGGTAAGGGGGAGCAGCCACTCCCAAAGCTCGTGTGCCCGGGGTGAACCGCCCCCACCCCACCACCGCAGCCCCTTGCTACCCCACTGCATCCGCCAAAGAGCTTCCAGGTCTTAGTGACCATATTGAAGGTGGAGCAACAGATGCAGATTTTCCCTGTCAATGTGCGCAACGCGGTGGATGGGAGGCACATAACCATAAAATGCAGAATGGCCCTAACAAGCAGAGATAACTATCCATGTGCATCTGGGCTTATTATTTTGGTTTGGAGTAAGCAAACTCCAGCTTTGGAAGTTTATTTTCTCTAAATAAAAAGTTTGCCTAGCGGGCCATTTAAACATGGCACTCGCTTGAGAAACCAGCAGTGCTGTGAGGGAGACACCACAACAGCGGCTCCCTTCCGAGCAGAAAGATCCCCTACAGGCCGGTGGGGGTCTCTAAATAGAGTGCACCAGCTGCCAGGGTCTAAAAGGCCCCCTTAGATTTTCTATTATTATGTATTTTTTTGAGTTGGGATTGTCAATCCGCCGGCTGACAAAATCTAATCGTCTGTTCAGAATGACAATCAAAATATGCAAATAATCTCTATTTAAATTCAGGACGAGCATATGTTTGTCATACTTAATTAGTTTTGATTTTCTGAAAACCTCACTTCATTTACTATTCAGTGGATTGATAATCCCAGTTATTTTGCTTAGAACGAGAGCCTTTGACTGCATATTAAACGTGACAATGACAACAAGATGGCCCAGGGAGGTGTCTACTCACCGCTGACAGCGGATTGTGATTTACATGCCATAAGTCTGAATCTGAAGTTGATGACCTGAGTAGCATTAAACTGGGTAATACAACGTAAGATTATTTACAGGCTAAACAGCAATATTAAGAGGTATATAAATAAAGTTATTATTCAAACTTTATGTCTTCTCCTGTTTATATGTACATTGCACCTTCCGCAGAGACCCGAACAGATTTTACTTGGATACAGGTTATATTTTACACACATCTAGATTACATTATGATTGTTCATGGAATAGTGCATCTTTTTCTCAGGAGTTCATAAAGTTATTCATTATCAAGTTTTTTATACCGTCATTTTTCATATTTGAAATGAGTTGATAATATAAAATGGGTAGCACATGAAAACAAATAAAAAATCATAGTCTCTAACAACATAAACTCAAAACGATCTGCTGCAAAAATATCTACCATGCATACATTTCAACCCATAAACATTTCGCTATCCAGCTAAATCGACTAACCAATGTTTTCCCTCAAACATGGTAGACTAGAAGAAGTTAGGATTATAATTTATCACAGTTTTTCAATTAAGGGCAAGTATATTTGTTTGGATTTGGAAATTTAAAACAGGTTGATTTCCTTGAGGGTGAAATTGATATAGTGTACATATTTTGACAGATTTGTTTTATTTGTATTTTTTTGTCCATGATTTCACTTACCACAAGCCCTATTCTATCTGTGGCAAGGTAGGTACATTTGAAAGATAATACTCCTTTTGTAGGCACATTTCAACATTTAAACGTATTTTGCAGATTAATTACCTCATTGGCTTTATATTAATGGTTTGCACTGCAGTCGTTACAAAGGCAAATACATATGGGCTTACCAGAGCTTCATTTAACATGGAGCCTAACATATGCAAGCATTTTCCTATAATATGAGAGAGGCCATATTTAGTAGTTTTAGAAATTGAATTCTCTGGGATAAATTTAGCAATAGACCAGCTCCTTAGAGAATTTACATTTTTTAAATTAGTTATTGTTATGCCTTCCCAGTGTTGACACTAGGGGGCATATTTACAAGCCCCTTGCGCCACTTTTGCATCACTTTTAACATGGGAAAAGTGACACAAAAGTGGCACAAGGGGCTTGTAAATATGCCCCTAAGTTTGTGTAGGTGTGGGCAAAATGCTCGCCTCTAATAAGGAAGAGATACAGGGCGAACTTCATGAGGGTCTTCGAGGAGCGGTGTAAATGCTGCTCTTGTAAAACCACTCAACGATGCTGAAAGTTCTTTCGATTTACAAAGCTCCAAGTATTTATTCTTCTGAGGTTGTAACCGCCTCCGACACATCTGTCCTCACAATGCTGTCCTGGGACTTGTCACATTCAAGTCCCTGTACTTCTTTACTTGGTATTTGTGTGGATCACGTTCCACTGTCATGTTCCCCGTGACAGTTTCACATGAAATAACATTGTGTCAATTGTCATGCCAGATTTTGCATTGGCCCATGTGAAGAGCATAGTCAAAGCAAAGTGATGTTTTAATGCTTTTGTGTATTGGTAATTAAAATGCTACTTTTTGCCGAAGAAGTTAACACCGTGGTTCATTCACATCTCCTTCACCTCTCTGTCTTCTACACCCAACCATTAGGGATTTCTTGCTAGTACTCTAACCCTTCCTACTCACCCCCTTGTATTCTCTGTATCATTCCTTGTTTGGTACTCCAAGGGTCTCGCCATGTCCCTTCCTTTGACTTTGTACACCAGTAGCCCATTGCCTTCGTCTCTCATGTGCTGCCACCCCCTCCATCACACCAGTTGACATGCCCTTCCCTTGGTCCATTTGCCATTTATCTTGCCATAATCGATGTAATGGCAAGACACAACCTTTCCGTCAAAACTATGTCCAAATATTTAAAACGTCACTTTTGAGGCGGTGTATGCTTTTTAACAATTTATAATCCAGCATTTCAGGAATTTATGCTAATTTTCAAGCTGGCTGGAATTTTACATGTTGCCACAGTGAGGTTTTCTGGAACTAATTATTGTCCGGCAATGGTTTTGTAACAAATTTTCATAGTCGAAGTTTGTTTTTCACACTATATTATTATTAGTTTCTTCACCTAGGATATCATCAGTGATTTGTACAACGTTTACACAACTTCCTTTTTACCTACCTGCAGTGCTTAATTTGTAAAATAATATCAACTGGGGAGCAAAGTTTTGCTCAGAAGCCCCTGGTCGGCGCTACTGAAGGTCGGGCTGCCAATTACGATGGCTGCGTATTCTTAGTCCACCTCAAGCCTCTTTATCCCACCCCCAGGCATTCCCTGACTCTTTATCTCACTCTTGCTGCTTCTCTTTCATGCCTGCTTTCCTCTGTTGTCACTGTTCTCCCATCTTTCTCTTTCCCTATTTTTGTGGTTTTTTTTTTTACCTCTCTCTTACTCTGGATCAAAATCTGTGTTGACAAAATAAGTCCCCAAAACTAAGTGCTGATGGGCCCCACCTGTAACCATCAGCTCAAATTAAGCACTGCCTGCTAGTTAAACATGCATCCAGTCACCATCCCGGCTCCGTTATGGTAGCTGGAAATGTGACATAATTACAGTATCTACTAACAAAAGCAGTGTCCAGTGTGTGCGGTTATCATATAAGACCGCGAGGAATTCTATTGCATTTTGTCCTTGAATAAAAAAAATCTTTCCAATGAAAATTAGATCGGTCAACCTACAGAAGTGCCACTGTGCAGATATAGGATGAGGCCAGGAAGATTACTGTGTTGTGCTTGCATTAGTTGAGTTCAGACTGCATCGCGGTTTTAGACTTTTGCAGACTATTTTACTCGAATATCTGGAACTACAGACAATTTGATGTCCCAAAGGAAAAGGGCAAGATTGAATTTCGTGTATAACTAGCTGTTTGAAAGGAAGATTCACTAAGAGCAGCCAGCAACCGTACTTTGACGACGCAAAGTTGACACCCACCCACAGGTATTCTGACAGGGAAACAATCTTTAGCCAGAAGCGACAAAATGCGACAAAAAAGAGATTGAACAGGGCGCCTAAAGTATTTTCTCTATTTCTATTTGCGTGTCGAAATATGTGCATATAATTATATAGATGGGAGAGATCTTATGCATGCAGTGTTACATGCATAGCAGGAGTGGAGGAGAGCCCTACCTTGCTTAAAGCTTCATTGCTACAGGATTCCGATTCAATGTGTGACAATGTGACCTTCAGAGTTCCAGTATTTCCCACCGGGGCTCGTGACAGCTGTTACTTTTAGTCACCATCTACCACGAGGCCCCCATTCATGCTGCCTTACACCTGAAGCCCAATTAAATGTTTCACACGCCATGCGCGTCACATCAGACTGAAGTCACATGCTTGCACAAGTGACAGGAATGCTGTTACGCATGCCCTTAAGCATGCTCTATTTCAATCTTAATGAGTCCTTTCCTGCATCTAATTAAGGCAGTCCTATAAAAAAACAACAACCAGATTCATCTGGAGCCAGTAGGTAATTTCTGGCTACTGTGTCTGCCCCCGGCATCCAAGTTATATTTCAACCTGTATTTTCCCTGAAATTTTCTAAGCCCCTAACATTTCCTGGAAGCGTACGCAGGAATATATATTGACGCATAGATCATGACACTGAGGGATCACATCCAATGTAGCTTTGCGTTTTCAGGAGTGCTATGGTGTCTAAAAACAACCTACATGTTGGCCAACCTGACTATTCTCCTAAAGTGCCACCTTAATCCCAGCCTTTTGAAAGTAGACAGTTTAGGTGTGTAAACTGTACAATCGGGATTAGCCATTTTAGGCTGCCGTTGTACAAAATCGCTAAGTAAACAATAGTGCCTTTGGGTCGTGTGTGTGCTTTGTGAATACACCTCACGCTGCGCGATGAAAGCTACGGCCAGCATAGAGCTGAATGGTCTGAGCATCTGTGCCAAATCCTACAGTTTACAGGATTTTAAGAGATCTGGCTAAACCTTTCATTCTTCCGAGGTTGATCTAATGAGTACCAGCAGGTTGGGTAATGATTGGTTATTACCAAACAGAATAAAGAATAATATGATAGTATTTTCTATTGTTATTTTAGCCATGGGTATTAGTTGATATCCCATTGGAAGTCAGAGCTGCATTCAACACAGTCAATAAGAGCTTTTGACTTTTACATCTTCAGCCCTCCGAAAACTGGCCAAGACATAAATTGGATATAATCCATCCTAAGAGGGCTCTTGCAATGGACTAATTGGCACATTCACATCTCGCTCTTCTAACATCATGAGGAGATACAGGAGAGGACGTGACGTAATGGCCACAGTTGCTGACTTTGCTGCTGGGGAACCACGTTTGAGCCTCAGCGTTAGCTCAATATTCTGTGATTCTGGGCATCACTAAGGGCCTAATTTAGATGTTGGTGGATGGGTCACTCTGTCACAATGGTTACAAATATCCCATCCGCCAAAATATAAATCCAAGTTTATCCTATGGGATTTATATCTCGGCGTATGAGATATCCGTCGCCGTTGTGACAGACTAACCCATCCGCCAACATCTAAATCAGCCCTTATTCTCCCAAAACAAACAAAAAATTAATGTGTCCTTGCGCAATGCTAAAGTAAAGCACTCTCGCACCTTAGGGTCAAGTTCCCGCTATATAAAACTGCCCCAAAAAAATTAGGCAATACCATAAGATCAATGTTATCTCAATACTTTTCGGTATATACCTAATACTAATAGCAAGTGCCACTCACTAAGAAGAAAGGGCCTTCCACACATACGTGGATGATACTAAGCAGCGCATTAAATGAAATGACTGACTAGCCTTAAAGTGAACCTAGACACATCTTTTTTTGGACACGGGCTCTCGGGAAGGTCTCAAAGCAACATGCCACATTAGAATTTGACATTGTAAGACCTTTATTGTTTCTTTTCCTGTCTATTATTCCCATGGCTCTGCTTCTTTAAAATCTGTTATTCCCAAAAGTCCAGCCACTAACACCCTGTGACTCTCCACAGTTATTCTTTTTATTGTTTTTTCTCATGTTGTTTCACAGCCATTGTATCAGTGCTAGATATTCACTTGTTGGGGAGCCCATCTTGTATTTTCTCAAGCGCTTAGAAGCAGCCTTCTGGCAATAGTAACCCAATAATTATTGTCCATGCAAGTGTTTACTACAAACTTTGTAAAGACTTGTAAATAGATTATTAATTGGGAAGAATGTAGGTTCTTCTCAGGTAATACGCCTGCAACCTTCTATCTACTGAGAACCAAGTACCCCATTGTAGCACTTGACTCTTTCAGGGGAGCGTAGCAGAATAGTACAAACCTTAACCAGGGGATGTGGTGTTGGCTAGCACCACAGTCCACAGATGTGCAACCAACAACACCCAGTAAATGATTGTCCAGTCCCTGCTGTTTCTTATAATTCTATGTATAAATTAACAAATATATACATGATGTCAGGTGGAAATATCTATGGTGACACCATCCTAACAGTTAACACCAGACCCTGGATTCTAAGACCATCATACCCTGGCATAGACTATACACAATACAAAGGGTGTGTAGTTATTAAAAGGCAGACCTATTGGCTTTGTGGAGTTTTATCAAATTAATAAATGCAGAAATATGTCACCATAAACCAATGCAAAATCAAAAATCCCTAAGGATGTATCCTCTTACAGTGGCAATCATGAATACCTGTCATAATTTACTATTCAGTTAATGTAATGTATTTTGCTCCTGGGCTGCGCTGCAGTCACCAGAAGTGGTTTCTTCATGCCTCTCAGCCTCGAAATTGTTCAATTATTTGAGAGCCTCATTTTACTGCCTTCCGCACAGGACCTGTCTCCTATCTGGGCATCTGACATTTATCCTGTGGGATGGCCCTCCTAAGCAACACGACCAAGACATCAACACAGAGTGCTCTCCCTGCCTGAACCCTCCAGGTCCCATGGGTTCCTTTAGTCACTGGAAGAGCACCTGGGTTAGTGGTAGTCAGGGTCCCATCATTCTGGAGCTCACACTCCTTCAGGATCAGTCCAAAGAAGATCCATGGGAAACATCTAGGCTCCCCCTTGAAGGTCCATCATTCTCCTGTCCTACAGAGAGTGTAGGGGGACAGCGCCACAGACCCTAGAGAAATGTTATGTCCGCGGGATGAACCGAAATCAGACATCCTCGAGATCATCTTTGTAGTTTGGCATGGTGTCTTTTCACCTCCAGCTGGGTATTCCTCTGGTTCTCTTCTCCCAGGTCCACACGATTCTGAAAAATCTCTCCCTGTGCAGGGGTTTTAAACAGGGGTGAAATACTCTAGAACTTAGGCACCCCTGCCCAACCCCAAGATGACACATCATTAGTCCATCCCTGCCACAGATCATTTCAGTAATTTCCAAGATGGCACCATCAAGTTGTCTATTGAAAGGCCTTCCTCTGAGACCACAATCCCTTGTCCTAACTACCACAGCTGCCTATCCTCTCCACTCTAAAACTTAAAACTTAAAAATGCAGCCCCTCTGCTGACTGGCCCTCGAGGTCTGGCTACCCGCCTTTGTTTCAGTGAGGTTGAGCCTTCCCATGCCAGGTGCAGTGTGAACAGTAATTAGCACATGCAGATTTTGTCTCCACCCTTTTCTCTAATGGCTGAGTTAGGCGGTAGCCTCACATGCTGAACCAGTTCATGTGTGCACATGTTCTCATGCAACCAGTCCAGATCCTCTTAACCTGGCTGTGCAGAAGTGTACTTTATCTTAAAAGGTGGATAGTGGGGACAGTGGGGGCTTGCACTCCCAATCCATAATTAAAACAGTTTACAGTGAGTGAGACTCACTAGCTGCGGAAGACCAGAAACCAGGTAGTCCAAAGAGCGAAGAATCCAGGAGGACTAAATGATGCAGAGCCCATTTTTCATAGGAAGCAGTGCTTAATTTGAGCCGGTGGTTTCTAGTGCTCGGCACCGGCACTGGCACTTAGTTGGCAACACTGGCACTTATAACAGTATGTCAAATTGTTTGTCAAATGTAGAGATGATCGCCTAAACCATTCTTATAGCTTTGGGGGCATGAGATGTTCTGAACTGTCAGACTTATAGGACGGTGACGGGAAGTGGTTGTGCTGGTACGGTCATTCTCACCGCTGGCAGGGGCAATGGATGGTTTAAGTTGCAACGCCTCCAGACTCATGTTTTTACAAATTACACACTGACAGGAAGACATTGGTGATGGTGCATTTCATTTTAAAGCAGTCATAAGATGGGTAAATTTCAACATGTCGGGAGCTTCTTTTGAGTTATTGGCATCCTGAGTAGAGTGGCAGCCAGTTCTTGAACATGGGTTGCATTTACAGTTCCCGGAACATTGTGTTCTGATGGATCCCAGGATTCAAGCAAGCCGGGCCGAAGACGGCTGAAATGCCAGAAACCGGTCCCCGGAAGCTTGTTTCCTTCCCAGTGTAAGAATTGGCTTTTGTAGTTTGGTTTGCCCTGTTCCCATCATGCACTGGGACAGGAACAGACTAATTTGCATACAGCCAGGTTCTGAAACTGGGATGGTGCAGTGAGCTAAAAAACGGTGTTGGATCTAGCCCTGATCTCTTGACTGGGTGAGAGTATTATGCTTAATTCAGAGACTCTGTCCCTCACCACCCCTTGTTGTAAATATTTTTGTCCACCCTAAGCGTGGAAGGGTATACTCAGACATGAGTCCCTTGCTCATTGCACCATCAGGATTCAAGCAAGCCGGGCCGAAGACGGCTGAAATGCCAGAAACCGGTCCCCGGAAGCTTGTTTCCTTCCCAGTGTAAGAATTGGCTTTTGTAGTTTGGTTTGCCCTGTTCCCATCATGCACTGGGACAGGAACAGACTATTTTGCATACAGCCAGGTTCTGAAACTGGGATGGTGCAGTGAGCTAAAAAACGGTGTTGGATCTAGCCCTGATCTCTTGACTGGGTGAGAGTATTCTGCTTAATTCAGAGACTCTGTCCCTCACCACCCCTTGTTGTAAATATTTTTGTCCACCCTAAGCGTGGAAGGGTATACTCAGACATGAGTCTCTTGCTCATTGCACCATCAGGATTCAAGCAAGCCGGGCCGAAGACGGCTGAAATGCCAGAAACCGGTCCCCGGAAGCTTGTTTCCTTCCCAGTGTAAGAATTGGCTTTTGTAGTTTGGTTTGCCCTGTTCCCATCATGCACTGGGACAGGAACAGACTAAGTTGCATACAGCCAGGTTCTAAAACTGGGATGGTGCAGTGAGCTAAAAAACGGTGTTGGATCTAGCCCTGATCTCTTGACTGGGTGAGAGTATTCTGCTTAATTCAGAGACTCTGTCCCTCACCACCCCTTGTTGTAAATACTGATGGATCCCAAGAGCATTAATGCCGAACATTGGAGAATAAAGCAGAAAATCAAGGAAGTTACCCTTGAGTATAAACACTCCACGCTGATGGGTTCATGGTGTTATTGAATGGAGTATTGGTGATATGAATTTTATTACATTATTGGATGGGTTCTAATAAATTATGTATATTGTCTGATGCAACTTTCCAATATTTATCTGATGTTGTCCATGAGCTCCTGTTCCCCATCCACTCCCTGTGAGGCAGATCTCTATCACAGCCTAGGGCACTCTTAGTATATTCATTACACAATTAAATGACCGCCCTTCCATTCCCCGACACACGTCAGACAATAAGAAAGTTAGTTGTTATGGGTGCCTAATGACGTACTCTCAAACAGTGGGCCATCTACTGCCAACGCTCCATCGATCTGCCAGTATTGATTACATTGTGCCATTGCACCCTCCAATAACAGATTGGGTGCAGGGTTTCCTACTGTGTAAAACTATCAAGCTTTAAAGCACTCTATAGAGAGCCATTACTGATTTGGAATTAGTGTTTACGGTGACGTGGATGGAAGAGTCTGAATGTCCAGTGGTGATTCGGTCCATTGGGACTTTATATCATGACCGTGGACGTGTTTGTTTGCTGGAAAGTCTGCGAGGCTTACAGCTGGCTGTGGTAACTGTTGATTGTTTAGGTCTTATGCAGGACCATTAAGCTGTTTCAGTGTTATGTTGCTTACCTTGATTACAGTTGACTGCGCTGGTCTTCCAGATGTGGTGGTTCCCATTTAGTTTGCATGCACCTTTTGCATTGCCTTCTCTGAGTATGTTTAGCCCAAGGAGAACTCAAGGGCGGCTTGCTGGGGATTTGTGGCTGTTCTGGAGAAGTGTGCTTTACTGGTAGGTCCAGGTTGGATCACTTTAGAAAATGTGCTCCATGTCTTCAACAAACCGGCCTGCATGTTTGTAATATGTACATTTCAAAGAACAATTGAAAAAAGTGCAAGATGGGACATCTCCAACAAGCAACTCTTGATTTTCATCTGTAAAGGGTTAATTCCAGTGGCGGCTGGCATGTAAGGAGGCTGGTGAGGCGGGGACCAAAATTAACAAGAATTTTAAACAAAAATCATTCCACTTACCTTTCTGGCACGACGACCTCCTCTCTCGGATCTTCTCTCCAGGCAGGCAGGCACTAGGACACAGCAGTAACTAATCCCGGTGCTGCTCTTATGCTGCATGAGAGCAGCATCAGGATTGGAGAGAGCAGCCTCTCTTGCTGCTCTCTAACCCAGCCGTATGCTGGGTTAGAGAGGTTTAAAATGTGTATGTTTGGCTGCCCGTCGCAAGACGACTGGCCAAAAAGACATGCACACTTTAAAACTAAAGTGCCCTGCCTATCACTGCCTTCTGCTGCTGCCCTACTGACAGCAACAGAAAGCACAGAGTAAATACACAACCCAAGGATAAGGAGGTAAAGTAGAAAATGTTGTTCTAAGGCCGTACACTGGATTCCAGCTGTAAAATGAACACAGACACGGACTTAGAAGTTCTGTCTTTGTCGTATCCACAAGGGTGGGCCTGTTAGTATGTCCTTCACAGGACTTATAGCCGGTTCGCCTATGCTAGCATATAATTTTTTATTTCAATTTTTCCACCGGGGAGCAGTGTATGAGTTCGGTGCTGCTCTCTCCCTGCACTGATATGTTTGCTGCGCAAGCAGAGATTTATTTTGGGTGCTTATTAAGACACATGCATAATTTATAGCTACGGAGAATTAGTGTACCTGAGTACTATTGTAGACTCTGGTGTATTGAAATTTTTTCAATCTTTCCACTCCAATTTACTCACAAACCTCGAAGCTTTCTAGCAATATATGAGGAGAATCGGGCGCTAATATATGTAGCTCAGTCTCAATTTTTTTATACTTTGCTTGGGGATAAAATTTGCGACATGGCCTTACCATGTTGGGCGGGCTCTCTCGCTGGCCAGTTGTCTTTTTTTATTTACTTTGCTGGCAGTGATCCCCTGGCATTATATTTTTGGGTTCATTGCTCCCAGTCGTGCACTCTCAAACAAAATTACAATAATTAGCCAACAGCTTTACTTACCACTTTTCAAGCAATGCTTCCATATAGAAGTTCAGTTTAATTAATGTCTACTTAATGGCATAATAAATAATGTGCTCATTAAACTAAAATATGCTTTTATTTAAACAAAATAGAAACCTACATACCCAACACTCGGAGAACGTAGAGCAGGATATCCCATTAACAGAAGGCAAGACAGATTAACACATGCAAAATGTGTTAATTACAGCAACAGGGGTGCATCGTGACTAATAGTTACTCGAGCATAAATCCTGAAGTCGGCTCATCTTATTTGGTGTATAATGGGAAATAAGCTTAACTGTACACAAAAGAATTTAAATAAATGATTAGACAAATTTCTCTGGTTTGGGAGCTTTCCCAATCCCACAAGAGGATAATGATGGCACCACATGCCATGAAGATGTGGCCTCTTAAGCGGGTTTCGGTTCGAGGCTCATCAAGCATTTCTGAACTAATTGTATAAAAAACACGCTATGAGATTTAGTTTTTTGCATTGTTCATTTTGCACTGATCCCCAATAAGTCAAAAATTGGAGTTTGCAAAAATGAATGAACTATTTCATTGAGATTTCAAAAAGATTGTCGAACCGTGAGATGCAGTCTTTTATAATGTTACCAAGATTGTGTTCATCAAAAGGAACTTTACGTTCTGCGATTGTCTAGATTGGATTCGTCCTTATCTAATCAGCCTAAAACCCTTTTCTTTGCTGTATATTATGCTTCAATCCAAACAAGGAATGAATTATTATCAATCAAGTGTATTACAAGGTTGACATATCTAAAAATCCACTCCAGGCTAATAGACTTAGAATAATGTTGTTAGGCTGGTACACTTGCACATCCATTTTTTATGATGCTTAGATTTCCTGCTGGCCAACATTCTATCCCTAGAGGCTTATGGGTAAGAAATAGTCAATAGATTGTAGTTGGTTTTGTGATCATACAAAAGTTGCAAAGTGGAGCGATTTCTCTTTACTTTCTTTAATAACAGGATGGCAAGGGAAACATCCTTTACAACGCAAATTTTACCACGCAGTGCCTTTACGACGCAACTTTTACAACGCAAACCATTATAACGCATTGCGCTGGGGGGCGCTCTAGGATAGGGAATACGTTTAATTTACTATCCAACACCTTCCCTAGTGTCCACGGGGACTGGAGTTGGAATAGTAAATTAAACTATTCACTATCCAGCACCCCAAAGCGCTATGCGTTGTAAAGGTTTTCGTTGTAAAAACCGCGTTGTAAAGGCATGCGTGGTAAAAGCATGCGTTGTAATGTCATACATCCGGATGGCAAGGTGATGTTTTGCAGTTAAAGAATAGTTGGGTTGGTGCACTTTGCATATGACATTGCTTGAGCAAGAGGCCCAAGCATGTAATTTGTGCAAATTTATTGCTTTTGTTTTATCTGGACCCACTTGTGTATAATGTGGCTGCACAATCGTACGAGTACCCCCAATGTATTATTTTGAACTATTTCTGAGGAAACCACTAGGAGCTTAGCTTGGCAAATCCTTTCGGTGTTTTGTTTGACAAATGACAGTGTGGATATATCGAGCTCTTGTATTAAATTGAAATGAAACATAAATAGCGCCTTTTGGCCAAGACAACTCAACCAAAAAAAAAAGAAGGAAAATGACCTAACCAGTTTGTGGACTCTAATATATGCCAAGACCAGAGCGGTGATATTTTTGTTGAAATGGAAGAGTCAAAGATTCAGTTCACTGTCCTAATATTCTAAAAAGAACCCAAAAAACAACAAATTAAAAAATTGCACAACTTTGTTCCTGTTTTAGATACATCAGAATGTATGTACCTCAACTTCTGTTGTAAAAATTATCTAGACAATCATTAAAAAACTGCTTTAAAAGCTCACCTGTTCAGAAACCAAATGAAATCCGAAAATGAATGCACCTTTTTCATCTCCCTTACTCTGATGTTAACTCTGGTTTGATGTGCTGTGTGGTGTGCAAATCATAGTCTTCTCATGTGCTCTCTCACTTAAACCATTTTTCCTGTGTCTCCCTTTGCAGTCGGACAGCAACGCAAGTTTCCTCCGTGCTGCCAGAGCTGGCAATCTGGATAAGGTTGTGGAGTACATTAAGGGGGGAATAGACATCAACACATGCAATCAGGTAAGGCCGTGATTACAAACATGCTTGTTTATGTGGGGCCAATGTATGTCTTAGACACTGTGGGCTCTGATTTAACACAATGCCAAAGTGAGGACAGTGCCACACACATACCTTGTATTGGAAAGCAAAGTCCCTATTTCATCAAATATTTCACATTTGGTTATAGAGCATTCATTGTTAAAGTATAATTAAGTCGAATTGGCATTATATTACTTATATATTGTATTTTTTCTGTATTTCATCTGCTCTGATACCAGCTTTCTTTGCTTCTCATTTAAATTACATATTTAAAAAGAAATAAGAAACAAATGCCACTGCATTTGCATTTAAAACATGTTCACACTGCATCAGTCTTTCACTCAGGTTTTTGTGCTGTAAGCTTATATTTAGTTTTACATATATTATTCATAGAGTAGTATCACATGCGTTGTATACCAAAAGACAGAAGGCAAACATACCCACTATATAGTACATAATTAGAGTACTGCATTACCCTAAACCTTTACATCTTTTGTTTATTCTTCCTTAATGATGAAGAACAACAGTAGTGGGTGAAGTTTCCAAGTTTGGCTTCGAAGTAGACAGTCAGTGGGTGGTAATCTTCACTGTTCGTCCAATTTTGCAGTTTGGTGAGTTTGCCAAATTAGTCCTACTTCCCTTGTGGAAGGAGTTCTCCTCATAAAAAAATGTTTTGCAAGTACGTTTTTTCGCAATAACTTTTTGTGAGAATGTTTTCAGGGATTTTCTCCTGACAGCCACTTTTATCGACGTTTTCTGCTGCTGTTTATTATTTTTAACCTTCAGAAACTTTGTGAAATTCGAGCAGATTACACATTTCAAAAAATGTAAGAAACTGTGGAGGAAATACCTTTATGGTTTCACCACCTCTTACTTTTTTTTTTTTTTTTTTTAGAGTTTTATATAGCGCGAACTTGAACCGAACCGAATCAGTTATCAGAGCGCTTTACATAGCACCAGTTACGTTACATGAGGACACACTTTCATTTTTTAGGCACGGGGAGATTAAGTGATTTGCCCAGAATCACAGGGGGTTTTTGGCGTCGTTACCGAGACTCGAACCAAGTTCCCCAGGTCCGAGGTCGAGCGCCTTAGCCGTTAGGCCAACCCCTCTCCCCTATTACTTGTCTGCAATATGCCTCTATAAAGCAGTTCCGGTATGAAAGAAGTCCAACATCGGAGGGGTAAATAGTCAGCAGTTCTTCCGCCATTAGCTGTGGCTGGCCCACTAGCAATCCTTACCAAGTCTATTATGGACTCTATAAATGGCCTTTGCCATTAAGCTGCTCCTCCAATTTTAGGAGAGAAAAAATTAAACCAGAATTTTGTAATTTCTTTTATCAAGACACCTCGGCCTTTCAACTAGCGCTCTACATATTCAATTATCAATATATTCTCATAGCTTGTCACGCCTTTGATTCTACCTGGCGAGGAACATCTCAGCATGAAAACATAAAAGTTAACGAGTAGACCATAGACAAAACCGGCCTTTACATTTTTCTCTTTAATTCCCTCTTTTCTCCCAGGCTGGTTTTGGGCAGATTCTGCAGTCCTTCCACGGTAGGTCAGCCCCTTTTTAGGTCTTGACTAGGTAGCGCTTGCGCTGTCTCTTCGAGACATACTGTATTTAGGTATGGACTTGAACTTCCGCCCATTTTTCTCCCATCTTTTCAATTGGCTTCTGTTACTGTCCTTTATAAATGGTTGCTTTTGATTTGTGAATATGCTTAGTAGTCCATCCTTAGTACTGCCTTTTCTACTTTTGTAACCTGTAAATGTATGTATTGCGACTTATATAGCGCACGTATCACCCGAAGGCATCAAGGCGCTTGCCTTGGGAATCCGTCCTGGCATTTCCCTGTGAGATAACCCCTACTGGGTATCCCCAGGGTGAAAGCCAGGCATCCCGCAGCGGGTGGGCCGCCGTAGTGGAGATTAAGCAACTATTGCCCAGAGTTGCAGCGTGGGAACCCATGATTAGAATAGGCACCGAGGCGAGAATTATCGAGTCCGTGGACATTTTTGGGCTCAGGACCCTGCCGCGTCGGGAATTGAACCCTGGTCCCGGGCCAGACCTCTGCACAGGGTCTGCCACTCTAATCAGTGAGCCACACTCCTCCACCCATGAGGACTGGCCCTTTTACTTGTGTTGTACTCAGTATGTTTTATTTACAGTCTGTGAGCACTATTTTCTGCACAACATTCTTTGCTGCAACTGTGCCCGCATTTCCACTCTCTGCTGACTGGAGGTTAAATTGGGCACATGTGCTCTGGAACAAAAGTTCTTATTTCTTTGCTTATTTTATACCGATTACACACATTTTATCCTAATTTGTGTGCATCATCAATTTTAAGGTTAATTTCTACTTTTGTAACCTCCCATGAGGACTGGCCCTTTTACTTGTGTTGTACTCAGTATGTTTTATTTACAGTCTGTGAGCACTATTTTCTGCACAACATTCTTTGCTGCAACTGTGCCCGCGTTTCCACTCTCTGCTGATTGGAGGTTAAATTGGGCACATGTGCTCTGGAACAGAAGTTCTTATTTCTTTGCTTATTTTATACCGATTACACACATTTTATCCTAATTTGTGTGTATCATCAATTTTAAGGTTAATTTCTAAGTGTTATATTATTGTCTAGCATGTGGTGTTGTAGTTTATCTATATGGTTTTATGGACTTTGTCTCAAAATAAACTATCTTTGAATAGGTAGTCATGTCAGATGCAGCCTAAACCATTGAATAGTGATGTGGGTTGGTCTGTTGAATTTTCAGAAACTTTGCAACACATAAATGTCTAATCTTCTTCCCCTTTGCTCATTTAATTAACACAAATAGTTTGGTCTATCTAGAGATTTAGTGTCGGGCCATAGTTTAACTTGATATATTTGCATCTTTGAAATGCGTTATGGGTATTTAATAGATTCCTACATTTCTGCAGTGCAATTGTAACTCGTGCAAGAAATGTATCTTACTGGCTTCCCAAAGTGTGTATCCTTTTCCAGTAGCAAATGACGGGAATCCAAATCTGAAAGGAACGCACATTTTTGTTACAAAATCCGCCTTTGGCCTGCTGGTGTGGCCATAGTCTTGCAGATTTGTTACATGTTGGATAACCGGTATTACAAATGGAAAAATACTTCACAGAAAAAAAGTTTGAAATTGTACCACCAGTGCTTTTCAGCCATCTAGACAGCACCCAGGCACACACTTGTTGTTACACAGTCAATGTATGGAGGACTGGAGGTCTTTACTAAAGATTGTGTGAACAAGGGAAAGTGCACCCGTTACGGAACATTGATGTTATTTCGGTGAATGTTGGATTTTGCATGAGGACATTGCACGTGGGTTACTCTGAAGTTCTGAAAGTCATAAAAACATTTATTGTGCTTCATTCTCATATTTATCACTTCTTCAAACGCATATGAACACTATTGTTCACTATTTCTAAATAAGTTACTAGAACACAACTGAGCTAAAATAAACTTTGTTATGCTTCATACCAGCACTTCAACATTACCTGAACAGAAGCACTTCTAATGTCATAGTTGCATCAATTTTTTTAAGTCATACTTTTCACCATGGGTTTACTGTGATAAAACGAGTATCTGCTACTTTGCTTTGGATGCCTGCACCTCACGTAATAATGTGACACTTACCTTGACTTAGCAGGAGGCCTAACTACTCAGAATATACTAGTAAGCAAAGCCATGACAAAATACAAGACGCACAATGCTGGAAAGCTGCTGCTGTTGATGTGCAGAAATGTAAGCTTATTCCAGCATTCTCCAGTCAGACAAAAACAGGCATGCGTTAGGCAAAGTTTCACCATTAATGTTTGATAATATCCTAATGTGCGTTTCACATCACCAAATTCTGCCTCACTGGGGGTTGTCTGCATTTGCCTCCGATACATACATTTTTGCAAACTTAGATCGCTCCTATAGACTGGATAATCATCGTCTTTAAGTTTCTTTGCATGTGTACCTTTTCTACTGGTTCATCTGGGGGCTTGGAAAGGCTTCCAAAAACAGTGCCTTTTCATAAGGTCTGGTTTAGAGATGGCTTTCTTTTTTTTCTCATGCCTTTTGTGATCTACAAAAAATCCTAAGTAACAAATACATATATAGGTAAAGGGGCTTTGGAGCTGCCCTTTCTGTTCATTAATAAGTTCAGCTGCAAGTATTAGCATGTATATGTGAGGAACATACCCAGAAAGCAACAGAGCTCAATACATTTAAAGGAGGATGTTTTGTGAGACAGTCTCCAAGATCCTGTACATCAAGTGGGGAAATCATTCATAGTTTGTTTTGGTTCAAACATCACGCTATAGGCTGATTGGTGTATAATTCTTTCTTCTGTGAACTACTTCCATTAGAGTGCACAAGGGACTTGTTTACACTTAGAATGTACACTCAATCAACACTCTATTTGTCACATTCAGATTATCTCCTATATGCAGTATATACATGCAAGCATTTTTGTTGTTCCTTTTTTTCTTCAGCATTGACAAAGCTAGTAGGGCCAGCTTTAATGTACTGAACAACATCCGTGCATTCGATGCCTGTAAACAGCTTTTGTGAAAGCCTGTGTTTATGTGCATTGGCATATTAAAGCCCGCCCTGTTTCCTTTGCGAGTGATTATTTTAAGTCCCCTTTGTGTAACTGAATAATGTTTTTAGCTTGAAGTAATTCAATGCCAATAGTAATTTTTTTGCAATGTACCCCCCCCAAAAAATCGATCCGAGTTGATGTGCAGCTGCTTGCCAGGAAGCAAACATACAGTTCTATTAAAATTGTAGACCAGAGTTTTTTTTTTATTTAACATTTTTATTGCCAGCATATGATCGCTATATTTTTGTAGGGTTGTATTTTTTGTGTGTGTAGCATAAGCTTGTAATAAAACAAAGTAAAAGTGTAAATTACACCAGTTTACCAAGGCCAGACTTCTTGGCTTTGCCTATGAGTCAATGCAGCAAGGACAGGTGAGATCAAACAAAGCTATTACCAAACACTGGGAAAACCCATCACAGTGCAAGGCAATTCGCTCTGCAACTTACTCAACCTACTACTGTTAGCACTGGTTTGTTGATCTACAAGTGCATTGTAGTGGGGTCTAATTCTGAATCTGTTCCTTCCTTGGGCCCATTTAGGCACTGGGGCTTGAAATTGATTTTCACATTACTGCACAAAAACGAATCAGATTGTGAAGAAGAAACCAACAGGGGCTGTCAGCATTCACAGCTGGCTTTTAAAACATATGCGACTTGTTGACTTTCCAATTTGGTGTACGTCCTACTTTATACTGGCATAGAGCTTGTTTCCTACCACTTCCAATTTTTCTAGATAAGGCAGTTGAGGTAAAGGGAGGTAAAGTGATCTATACAGGACTACACAGCGCTTTATGGAGGAGGAGCCGAGATTAGAATCCGTTTTCTTTTCTGATGTAATACTCTCATGGGAATTAATCTTTGGATATTTCACAGTATGTGTTGCAAACACATTGGACAGTTTGTTTTTTGAAACGTATATGAGAGAACCTCATGAATCAGACATTTGTGATCATTTGACCAATACGAATAAGAACTGGCATTACATGAGCTCTGGTGCCATTGAGAGAGACCTACTTCCAGTTAAAGTCTGCTTCTTTGAACTATGAGTTGCATTACCAAAAGGGGCACTGGTATAAGAAATTACCAATAGAAGTGATACATTCCACGTCAGATGTGTAAGCCATGAAACCTTGGGTAGATTTTTATCAAAGTGATTCACCTCAAAAATCAACAGCTTAAAATTCTAAAGAAGGACAGCAGGGTTACAGTATACATTGTCATGGGGGAGTGTATCCTTTCTACATCTGCTTGTAGCAATTAATGTTTTCCCCAGATTTGCTCGGCATTTTGTTTTACTGAAAGATTTCAAGCATAGTGCTTGAAGTTTGTTTTTGGGTTTATGTGGGCATGTGAATTTTAGCTAGATCTTCCAGTGCTTATTACCCTGGTTCTTATTTTTCAGCGGGTGTTTAAAACCAATGCTATCTGTGTGTATTTTTTTAATTTTTGTTTTTAAATTAAATAAATATACCTGCCATGTGCCCAAAATCCTAAGCAATGAATCTCTTCAATAGAGTGCTAGCCATTGTAGTACTTTAGCTCCAAGACGTAAATTCTTAAGAAACTTCCATCTTTGGTTCGATCCATCTCAGAGTGCAGCTCAAAAATGTAGACCATGGCCCCTCCTGGAGTTCTGCCTGGGTGCTCTGACTACTACTTAAAAAAACACCAAAATAACACATTATGTTTTCTGTCGCCCTCATGGTCATAAGCTGAAGGTGTTCTACTGCACCTCCCATCCCATCTGCTCTCTATTTTTTTGTTTGTATATATTTTATTAGTTTTTCCAACATTTAGAAACAACTTACATTTATATTTGTTGCAAATACGCGATAAAGCATTCAGGTTGTTTAGCAGTATAGGTACATTGCAGAGTCACATTAAATCATATCCAATTTGCTTCCACATCTCACTTTGTATCTCAGCGTAAGTGACGGAGCGCCACCTAAGGTGGTATGCTGTGTATATCATACGATGATGCCCTGCGGTACAATCTGCACGGCCTAGAGTGTGGGGATGAGAGGTGGTGCGGGCGGCATGGTCACGAAGTGACGCCTCCATCTCCAACCCTCCCCATCCGTCTGCATGTGGCTCGCCAGCTATTGTATTAATTGTGTAGGGGTATCAACTGTCGAGCAGGCTGCGACAATTAGTTCAATCTATACCAGTTTGTAGCGAGTCTGTACATGCTGGGGACGCCAGTGTGTCTCAACAAAGAGTACTATTGGAGAGGCCGCTTGGGACCAAGCGTAGAGGCGAATAGAAGAACATATCTGCTTGAACTGTGCTTACTAATGTATAGGTATGAACAAATAGGGAGAAAAGAAAAGCAAAAATCGTTTGAATACTGAACTAAGAGGAGGATATTAAGAAATGAACATGTCATGTTGAATGTCAATGTTTGGCTATGGAGATCTGTCTTTGAGTTCTGTGCTGGATCGTTGCACGATGGGAGTCCTGCTGGGTGTGGGTGTTTCTAAGGAGAGGTGGGGGAGAGGGACCATCAGTGGTCGGTTTAATCTAGATGTCGGGGTCGTGAGTATGAGGGTGGTATGTAGTGATTGTTACGCAGCATCATGTAAGTGCCCCTCCGTGCAGATAGTCATCTCTTCACGTATCGCATTCAGGTCGCGTGTGTGCCATTGTGGGTATATGTGCCACTGTTGCGTGTTATGTATATGGCCGGCTCCGGGAAGGCTGTGTTTACGTTATTCCCTGGTCTAGACTTGCCCGTTGGAAGGATATCAAGGTGTCATCCCAGAGTTGTGCTATGGAGAATTTCCTCATGCCTGCCGTCTCCTCTCGGTGGAGAGTAGCACTTTCCGCCTCTGCCCAGTTGGTGAATGATGCGTGCCAGTGCTTAGCATGGGGGGATTCAGCCCGTTTCCAGCGTTTAGTGAGCAGGCGCTTGGCTGTGATAGTTCCCAGATCCCAGAATCTGGCCGGTACCTTATTCAGTTTGGTCCTCTTATAAAGCCCCAGCAGGCAAGCCTCCCATGTGTGTGGGATCTCTTCACCAATGCTGAGCGTTAGCAGAGTTGTGACTGTAGTCCAGTATGCCTGTATAGAAGGACACGTCCAAAGCATATGTAGAAAGTCCGCTCCAGCCAGTAGGCATCTCGGACACTCAGCAGTGGTAATCGATAAATATCTATTTATCTTGTCTGGCGATAAGTATGCTCTATGTAAGATATAGAACTGTATAGTTTTAAAGCGGGCGTTGCATGGAATGTTAACGGGGCCGGCCAGCACCATTTTCCATTCTTTTTCTGTCCATTCCCGACCCTTGTCCGTCGCCCACTTCTCTCGGAGCTGTTGGGTAGAGTGTTGTGTGTGGGTCAATAGAGCTTGTGCTAGCCAATGAATTATATGTGAGCCATTGCCCATGACATGAAGGTATTGCATGAAATGATGCATTGGCGGTTCCTCAGACATGTCGCCCCATGAGTTCGAGAGCGTGCGTATTATGGACGCGTGTAGGAGGAATTGTCCGACTGGTAGATCAGTGTCCCTGGCCAGCTCTGCAAAGGAGAGCAGGAAGCCGTCCGCGTACAAATCTCCCACCGTCTCTACTCCCGCTTGCGCCCAGTTCTCGAGCGCCGCCTCCGTCACAGGGCTGCCACACGGGCGTACGGTCGCACCTCTCGGGTCAGTCTCAGGCTGCGCTGGAAGCACCTCCGTGCCACCGCCACGAGTAACTGCGACGGGCAGGGGGCTCTGGTCAAGGGGTGGAACAGCGTGCATATCTGCACATGGGTCCAAGCGTCGACATTCGTGGCAGTATCTCCCAAGTTTCTGCCGCTGAGCCAGCCCGTCACCCATTGCAGTTGCGCCGCCAAATAGTATAGTTCCAGGTTGGGGACCGCAAGGCCGCCCGCTTCTGTGGGTGTGTATAGCTTCATCAGCGCTACTCGGGGTCTCCCAGCGCTCCAGATCAGACTCCGAAGTAGGGTATCCCATCTGATCTCTTATAACATTTTCTCCCTTTACACCTCTCCATGCATTCCTTCCCAAGATAACAGGTATTGTTTTGAGATGGATTTCAAAAATTAAATTCCTGATAACTGTGCCTGCCTATGGTCCCTCCTTATCATTGATTAACATTGTGTGGACACTTTTTCCTTTTTGCAAGTGCTAGCATTTCTGATTTAGTGCTTTTTAGGTCTCGTCTAGGCAGTGCTTGCGCTGTCTCTTCGAGACGTGCTGTAATTAGCATATAGGCTTGGAAATAAGGCCCATCTTTTTCATGTTCCTGTCCTTTAAAAATGCTGGTTTTTCATCTGTAAATACACTTAGTAGTGCCTCCTTTTGGAATTTTGTACCCTTCAAGGACTGGCCCTCTTATATGTGTTCTTACTGTTCAAGTTATTTATACTTAGAGAGAACTCCATTTTTAGTTGGCCTACCTCTTTGCTCGTTAACTGTTCTGTTTACTTGTGCAGTGAAACTTCTGTCACATCATTTACTTGCTGTCGCTTTACCTCCCTTACCTCCCCCTCACCTCTCCCACAACACTGTTCAGTTGCTCCATATCTCTTAATCTCCTCATACCTCCCCCTCACCCCACCCCTCCCCCCACAACACTGCTGCAGGCCCACACCACCCTTCCGAGGCCACTGCTCTTTTTTTTTTTTATACAGTGCACCTAGCCATGGGTTTTGGGAATTTAAGCAATCAGCCCATTATCACATAATTTTGAGCCTGACAGCAAACTCGAACCGGGATCCACAGCGAAACTGTCACTGCTGTGCCATATTCTTTGCCTAGTCATGTTGCTGGGTGCCGTACCATATGTAGCCATAAGAGGTCTCAAGGGACACCTAGTGACAGCCTGTGGTACTGCACCCTCACAACACTGCTTATTTTAGTGGAGTCAGAACTGCCATTTTCACTCCCAGCACTACGTCACCATTGCAGGTTTACTACATAAAAAAAAACACAACTGAGTACTTTATTTTATTAAGGTGGGAAGGGTATATTTATTGTATAGGTTAAAACATTGGCATTTATAATGCCCATAGCTCCAGCTCCAACAAATGAGAGGCTTATTGCATTTCCAATGCTATTTGTATGCTCTCTCCTCTCTATTTGCCTCTTTGCAAAGATGATGCACACTTTGTACTGTTCTTGATTGCCTGTTACACATTGTTCAGGCTTGTAAACAGTGTCTCTGCCCTTGGGGAAACTCATGCTATATAAAGACTACAAAAAATAAGAAAAGAAACACATGATTTTTTTGATGGACATATAGCACAAGATCCCATACACAGGCCTGTATGCAATATAACAGGATGCACAACACAATGACAACCTATAAAGTCACTCACACTATTTAAGGCAATTTCCAATGCCTCTATTGTGTAGCACACTGTGGGGAATATTCACTATTCCCATTTTAAAATGGGAATAGTAAATACATATTCATAGGTAGTTTGCACAAATTGAAAGGACTGTGCCCTCTTTTTACTTTTACTAATAGGATGCTGGACATATCGGGCCAATTCTGAAAGGTGTTTATGAGTAAGTGAATTAGTACTCCAATGCCTTTCAGAATCACCCCCCATATGTACATTGCATTCTCTTGCTTGACAATAGCATTCAGCTTATATGCATTATACTTCTCAAATGTATTTATTATTTTACAAATGTGTTAATGCTTACAGTGGTATTGTCCAACAACTACAGAATGAAAGTAGAGCCCTTGTATGTTCTCCAGGCTACCTTGATCACTCAGTTGACTTCACAGCCTTCAAATTCGTTGCTCTATACCTAACATCTAGCCACAATCTGTAGTCATGTTTCATGTAAATGAAAACTGTTCTCAAATGTTGTGCCTATCAATGTTGTCCTCTGATGTATTACCCATAAGTGCTGCCAAAGGAACACAGCATCCCAATACTTTATGATTACAGAATAACAATTGAAGTCTCGAGCAACACGTAATAGGTCCCGGTTCGCATTGTTATGCCCAAAATGACAGCAAACTTGAGCACTTGACTTTCCATGTGAGCACAACATTAGAAGCATCATCATTCACTCTGCCCTTAGTATTACATGCACAGAAAAACACTTAACACAGTTCATTGGAGCTCTTGTGAATGCAGTGTAAAATAGTGTTTTATTTGACGGAAAACCTTTCAGTGTCATTTTCACTGACAGCCTTATTTTCGTTTAATGTTGTAATGTGGAAGTCAGCACTTGTTCTTTTGTCTGCATTCTGACACAGACAGCCAGCCCTAAGGGTTCCCTTGCCAGGAATGTTACCAGAAACTGGTGAGTGATCCAGCCACACCTTCTGCTGTCCCTCCTACCCATCATGAGAATGGCGGATGGGCCAAATTGAAAATCCATTTGCCAGAGCCTTCTCCAGCTCCCATGAGGTCCATTAGGAATGCTATGAGCAACCCCTCAATCTAGACTGACCGGTCCATACCATGTCTTTCATGGTAGGCTGTATAGGTTGCTCCTGAGGTAGAGCAACATGTCCCCATGAAGATATGTAATGTGGAGCTTTACTATTTCTGTTCTTGGGGGTATATTTCAAGTGGCCAAATAGGCTGGCAGGAAGGCAGTCTGCCAGGAGCATGGTGGAATTTCTACTGTGTCTTACTTCTACTTGCTATAAAGACAGACACTTTGCAGGAGAAATCCTTGCCGACAGTGAGAGTTCCTTTGCGAGTGTGGAGGAAGTGGTACCTCTGCAGCACAAAGTGAATGTGAAATCGAACACTGAAACGTTAAGTGTTGGTTTCCAGCTTTTACTTGTTTGCTCCCTTACTGGTCTAAACGAGATTCAAATTGGATTCTTTCTATAACTTATTGTGGCTGGTGTAGTTCTGACAACACATTAAAACATGATTGCAGTTTTAGCTTGAACATGCAAAAGCTCTTGAACCAGACAGTCATTCTTGAACATTTGAATATGTAGAAATAATGTTCTACTATACACAGCAACCAAAGAGAATTGGAGCATCTTTAGTCTTGGTATGCAATGGTGTTTGCACCATTCATGGCAAACATCTGGAGGCTCGTCACAAAGGATTTTGGAGTACATAAAGTAGTAGTACTTCTGCAGAGCATTTTTACTTACTCTTACGTGCCTTTGTGAATTGACCGTAAAACATCTCAAATAGAAATAACTTCAAAATATTCATCTATAGTTAGTGCACGGAGAAAGGACTCTGCTGTCCTTCCACTTTTACTCATGAGGAGTTTATATTTAGTGTTTGATTCACAAACACATGTAGGAATACCTAAAAGAGGATTCCGGTGGTACTGGTTCCTGTAGTCATAAATGTTTCTGTTTCACAGGCCCATTGTATTCCATGCATATTCTAACAGGCTTTGGTTCAGCTACCTTCAGCCATGCGCTTCTTTAGTTCACGAACCACCAGCCACTGGCTGGAGACACTGTCAATCACATCTCGGATGAGACCACAGGAGTATTTTTGTCTCATTTTCTTCCTATTGTTCATTTGGTGAATCCTTCCACCGACATTGTAATGAATGGGGAATTAATTTTACATCAAAAAGGTGCACCAGTCAGGCATTTGATTCTTTATCTCATTCATTGATTGTATGCACAAATCAATCATTTTAAAATAAATAGTTTATCACTGCAGCAGACATATATTACTGCTTTCATTAGTTTGCAAGTGCAAGTTGGCTGTGTCAATGCTTGTTTCACATACATTTTATCAACTGTATTTGTCAACACACTGTACACATGATATGCCTCCAGCAAGGCAGAGAGTTAACTAGTCTTTGGTTTTGTGAGCTATCCAGACACTTCTGGATGGGAGTAAACAGATCCATTGAATTGTAGCATAACATACAGGTTCAAAACTTGAAGTCATTCTACTGGTGTGAGTAATTTAATACCTGAATATGGACTTCTACTGTGAGTGAGTCTCACTGGAGTCTTACTCACTGTAATCTCTCTTACAATGGATTGAGAGTGCTAACTGCCAGTGTCTGCCTTTTAAGACAATGTCGGCTACTGTACCGCTAAGGTAAGAGACTCTGGGCTGGTTGCATGTGAACATATGTGCACACATGTTAACACATGTCTGGGCTTAGCTTGTGAGACCACCCTAAAACTCAGTCTGGTATCTGTGCACAGGGATCCTGACACAGAACGGGCCCTCCATGGATTGGTGCAGACCTGGGCAGGCCTTGTAATATGAGTGAGCATTTATAGTGTGAGCATGTACAACCGTAGTTTTTCACTGAAGTATGACGAGTTGTTCACTGCATTTCATACTATGGGTGATATCTGCACCAAAGTACCGTTTTGCCATAGTTAAGCCTGGAGACGAGTGTGATGCACCAATCCTTTGGTAAATCAAGATACCAAATGCAGATATGACATTAATTTCCTGATATCTGCATTCCTTGTGGCCCTTTAAAATCTGTAATTTTTCTCTGACTTTGCTCCTGATTAAATTCGGGTCTTTGACTCACCCTGCTGGGCCAAAATAATGATTTTGTTGACAAGCCTTAGGATCAAAAGTCTCCCCACACAATAGGGTCTTATGCCACTAATTAGGCCTTCTCCTTGGAAGAGGAGAGGCTGTGGACAGAATCTGCATATTCTAATTATTTTTCTCACTGCCCGTACCCTTGGAAGGCTAAACCTTACTGAAACAAAAGAAGGTAAACAAATCTCTTGAGACAGTCACAGGAGGGACGGCTTTTGAATGTTTCGAGAGAAGAGGTTAAGCAGCGGTGGCAGTTAGGGGCTTGGCTTAAGCTTCAGAGAAGTTCTTTCAATAGGCAGTCTTTGAAGTTTTGGAAGGAAGGTGCCAGGCAGCTGTGGTTTAGGGCTTGGCTTAGGCTTCAGAGAAGGTCTTTTAACAAATCTTTTGATGGCTTTGTCATGAAAATTCACACAATGTTGTGCATGGGAGATGGGGCAGGGGTTGAGTGGAATGATGATGTGCCACCCTAGGATTGGGCAGAGCTGCCTAGCTTCTGGAACTTCCACCCACACTTAAAAGCCCCTGTACTAGGAAAATAATTTTGAGAACAGTCGGGACAGGAGGAAACAATGCAGAAGGAATGCCCAGCTGGAAGAAAGATGGCTCCTGATTCCTGCAGAGATGTATGAAAGGACTGTTGGACTTCAGCAAGCACTCAGGAACTAGAATCTGTCCCCTCAGGGCCATTGGCACTGGCCTCTCTACATCCTGCGGGGACAGTAGCGTGATGAACCTGCTTGGAGGATCCTTGAGGGCTCCCCTTGATCTTTTGTGTCCTGACCCTGCAGGAGTGTGAGCTTCAGAAAGAGGGAGCCCCTGACTTTTTCCACCCCAAGTGCTCTATAAGTACCCAATCAGGAGGCCTACAGTGCTGCTAAGGAAGACCCCAGGGACAAGAGAAGTGGTAGATGCCCAGACAGGAAATAGACCCTGTGCCAGGAGGGAGAGCAGTAACAATAAAGCTCTCCTGAAAATTGGCAAATTCCAGTGGCCTGAAATTCATGCATCCACTGGTTAAGGATGGCCATTAGGAGCAAAATGGTCTTTAATATTTAAATAATGTATTGTGGGGGCTGCCAGGAGTGCAGCAGAACCCACAAAAGTTCTATGGGTCTTTTTTTCAAAAGTCAACTCTGGAGATATTTAGCGCAGTTTTAAGCACTGTTGAAGCTTGGACTCTTAACCCACATGCTCTAGAGTGCGGAAACCGCTGCTGGATGGTCATAAGGTTTTATTGGCAGCAAGCTAAATGTAGAAGAAAGATTCATGCACACATTTTGATTGACATTCACAAAGTTTATAGGGAATCATTACATCTCCTGTTGAACGTCATTGTCAGATGGTAGCATCCTTAGTAGTTTTAGTATATACCGTTGGTTTATTGTGGCATCTTTCTGCATTTATCAACACCCTGACAAAGCCAGTAGACTTGCATTTTGATACCTGCACCTCATTGAATTGTGTCTAGTATATATGGGTTATAATGCAGTTATATAGTTCAGGGCTAGATAGGGGTGTGAACTGTTTGGAAGGTGTTACTATATGTATTTCCATTTGCCATCATATATAAAATATATAAATATTTGTAAATTAATATGTAGTATTGAGTAGTGTATGCATAATAAAGTACTTTTCACTTTTATAAGTAAAAGCGCTAACTGGGAAATGATTTATTGGGTATTGTTTGTTGCAGTACTAGCCCACACCTTCACTGCTGAGTAGGCCTTGAACTTCTCTGATTCGCTACCCTGTGAGGGTCAAGCGCTACAACGGCGTACTCGGTTTCCAGTAGACAGAATGTTGCAGACTTATTAATTGAGAATTAGCTACTTACTTTCCAACTAATAACACTCTTTCTTACAGATGGGAAAATACTTTGTGTAGAAGATATTTTTAAACTCTCAGTGAAAAACAGATATCATCTTTGTGTCTGAATGTCAGAGAGGTAATGTAGTTTGGAATAATTCAGAATACATGTTCTAGGCATAATATCATGTTTAAGTGCAATATGGTATTTTAATTTCATTCAGGAAGGTGTACTGTGCTTGACTGACCAAAAAAGTGTTAAAACACAAACAGAAACAGAAACAGAAAAGATAGTCACCTTTAGGTTCTTAGCACGTGTGCCTCAAAATGCATCCCAGAAAAACCAAAGGAAATGATGGACGGAGCGTTGACAATACAAGCACTCACCCCCAGTCAACTGATCTGGGTTTAATCCATCACCTATCTTTAGCCCACTCTGCCACCCCAGTTCAGACATGGCCTTATGCAAATCAGTCTGACCCTGTGCCTCATGGGAACAGTCCAGCCTGAACTGCTAAGCCATGCCTTCCCCGGACAGGAAACAAGCTACCGAGGACCAGTTTCTGGCAATTTCAGCCGTCTTCAGCCCGGCTTGCTTGAATCCAGTGGCAAAGTGAGCAAGGGACTCACATCTGAGCATACCCTGCCAACTTATGGCGAACAAAGAAAAACCAAAGGAAACGATGGACGGAGCGTTGACAATACAAGCACTCACCCCCAGTCAACTGATCTGGGTTTAATCCATCACCGTTCTTTAGCCCACTCTGCCACCCCAGTTCAGACATGGCCATGTGCAAATCAGTCTGACCCTGTGCCTCATGGGAACAGTCCAGCCCGAACTGCCAAGCCATGCCTTCCCTGGACCGGAAACAAGCTACCGAGGACCGGTTTCTGGCATTTCAGCCGTCTTCAGCCCGGCTTGCTTGAATCCAGTGGCAAAGTGAGCAAGGGACTCACGTCTGAGCATACCCTGCCAACTTATGGCGTACAATGGAAAATCAAAGGAAATGATGGACGGAGCGTTGACAATACAAGCACTCACCCCCAGTCAACTGATCTGGGTTTAATCCATCACCGTTCTTTAGCCCACTCTGCCACCCCAGTTCAGACATGGCCATGTGCAAATCAGTCTGACCCTGTGCCTCATGGGAACAGTCCAGCCCGAACTGCCAGCCAAGCCTTCCCTGGACCGGAAACAAGCTACCGAGGACCGGTTTCTGGCATTTCAGCCGTCTTCAGCCCGGCTTGCTTGAATCGAGTGTCAAAGTGAGCAAGGGACTCACGTCTGAGCATACCCTGCCAACTTATGGCGAACAAAGAAAAACCAAAGGAAATGATGGACGGAGCGTTGACAATACAAGCACTCACCCCCAGTCAACTGATCTGGGTTTAATCCATCACCGTTCTTTAGCCCACTCTGCCACCCCAGTTCAGACATGGCCATATGCAAATCAGTCTGACCCTGTGCCTCATGGGAACAGTCCAGCCCGAACTGCCAAGCCATGCCTTCCCTGCGATCGGAAACAAGCTACCGAGGACCGGTTTCTGGCATTTCAGCCGTCTTCAGCCCGGCTTGCTTGAATCCAGTGGCAAAGTGAGCAAGGGACTCACGTCTGAGGATACCCTGCCAACTTATGGCGAACAAAATAAAACCAAAGGAAATGATGGACGGAGCATTGACAATACAAGCACTCACCCCCAGTCAACTGATCTGGGTTTAATCCATCACCGTTCTTTAGCCCACTCTGCCACCCCAGTTCAGGCATGGCCATGTGCAAATCAGTCTGACCCTGTGCCTCATGGGAACAGTCCAGCCCGAACTGCCAAGCCATGCCTTCCCTGGACAGGAAGCAAGCTACCGAGGACCGGTTTCTGGCATTTCAGCCGTCTTCAGCCCGGCTTGCTTGAATCCAGTGGCAAAGTGAGCAAGGGACTCACGCCTGAGCATACCCTGCCAACTTATGGCAAACAAAGAAAAACCAAAGGAAATGATGGACGGAGCGTTGACAATACAAGCACTCACCCCCAGTCAACTGATCTGGGTTTAATCCATCACCGTTCTTTAGCCCACTCTGCCACCCCAGTTCAGACATGGCCATATGCAAATCAGTCTGACACTGTGCCTCATGGGAACAGTCCAGCCCGAACTGCCAAGCCATGCCTTCCCTGGACCGGAAACAAGCTACCGAGGACCGGTTTCTGGCATTTCAGCCGTCTTCAGCCCGGCTTGCTTGAATTCAGTGGCAAAGTGAGCAAGGGACTCACGTCTGAGCATACCCTGCCAACTTATGGCGAACAAAGAAAAACCAAAGGAAATGATGGACGGAGCGTTGACAATACAAACACTCACCCCCAGTCAACTGATCTGGGTTTAATCCATCACGTTCTTTAGCCCACTCTGCCACCCCAGTTCAGACATGGCCATATGCAAATCAGTCGGACCCTGTGCCTCATGGGAACAGTCCAGCCCGAACTGCCAAGCCATGCCTTCCCTGGACCGGAAACAAGCTACCGAGTACCGGTTTCTGACATTTCAGCTGTCTTCAGCCCGGGAAGGCATGGCTTGGCAGTTCGGGCTGGACTGTTCCCATGAGGCACAGGGTCAGACTGATTTGCATATAGCCATGTCTGAACTGGGGTGGCAGAGTGGGCTAAAGAACGGTGATGGATTAAACCTAGATCTGTTGACTGGGTGTGAGTGTTTGATTGGTTCAGATCCTCCGTCCATCACCACCCCCTTTTATACCGCTTTGTTTGCCATAAATTGGAAGGGTATGCTCAGACGTGAGTCCCTTGCTCACTTTGCCAGAAACCGGTCCTCGGAAGCTTGTTTCCAGTCCAGGGAAGGCATGGCTTGGCAGTTCGGGCTGGACTGTTCCCATGAGGCACAGGGTCAGACTGATTTGCATATGGCCATGTCTGAACTGGGGTGGCAGAGTGGGCTAAAGAACGGTGATGGATTAAACCCAGATCTGTTGACTGGGTGTGAGTGTTTGATTGGTTCAGATGCTCCATCCATCACCACCCCCTTCTGTACCACGTAAAAATGCATCCCATACACAATGACAAATTGCATACTCAGTGAAAGCCGCATGCTTGTGGTTTCGTCATTTATTTGTACGTACAAAATCTCTGCTGTAATACCACTCCCCTCACCCCCCTCCAAAACCTGGTCCTAGGATAATGAAGGTTATTCTCGATTGGGGCAGTGGTACTATTCAAATGACTTTCACCCAGTTTTGATTAGTATCACTGTAAACTGCTCCAGTTTGCTTTCGAATCAATGTCTGCACATAGGATCATAGCAGAAGCTACATGCAGCAACGATCTGCATGAAAATGCAGTATTATGCCAATACCATACTTCAACATAGTTAAAAGTAGTTGAATTGCCCCGTTTCCTGCTTAAATGAGGGTGCTTTCCAGTTCAAGGAGATGTTCTTTTGAGTTTCTTCAAGGTGGCCAGTGTTTTGAAAGTTCTCATCTCAGACAAGACGGAGTTTTTATGGTGGCAGTGAAGGGGGGAAAACCGAACTAGGAGGAGAACTAAGGTGGAAAGCTAGAGAAACTATTGTAATCTGAGGAGGCACAGGAGGACAGTTTGTGAGATGGTGATGATCATTCTAGACATGAGTTTCAGGCTTTGGATGGACTTGAACATCAATGTTTGCACCATGTACAATGAGTAATCTGTGACTGTGCTACTTTTTGGAATGATATGTTGTGGAATGTGTGGTGAAATAGGATGAGAGTGGCAAAGGTGAGGATTTTGTCAAGTTGTTTGTAGGAATTTTGGGAAAGCACAATTTAGGCTGATGTAGTTATGTTTAACGATTAATAGCTGTGTGTGAGGGGTGGCTGTATAGTGGTAATAATGTGTGCAAGCTGACAGTGAGCGTATAGAGAGGTTAATATGATGTTTGCAGAAATGCTGAGGATTTTGTCAAGGTGGTTGTAGAAATTGTGGGAAAGTACAATATTCAGGCTGGTGTAGTTATGTTTATGAGCAATTGCTCTATGAGGATTTTGGCTGCATGGTGGTGTTAATGTTTACAAACTTAGAGTGGGCCTGTATCAGCAGAAGTGATGGCTGCACTGATGGGCATCTTGCCTTGAAACAACCACTTTGTTTAATGTACAAACGAAGTGAAATACAGTATTTATAGGACGGATAAGAATAAGCCAGTTATGGATCTTTAGTTGCAGAAACTAAACTGTCTCTGTTTTTTCAGACGCTTTTCCACCCAATAACATACAGAACAGAAATAGCCTTTCATCTTTGCCTGGAGCGAATTTATCAGTGAGGAGAGGAAGATTTAGTTATTTTCAATAACAATTAGATTTTCGAAGCAGGAGAAGGATATGAAAAAATAGTGTAGTAGGCAAAGAGCATGGGTGAGGACAAAGCCTTGGTATATTACAGGCACTAGGAGGTGGGTGCTGAGGTGGTCAAGCACAAGGAGGATATGCAGATGTGTTAAGTTAAATAAGACAAGAACCAAGAGTGTAGTGAAGTAGTTCAGCCATTGACCAGAGTGGAGCATATGTTTTGGATAATATAGTGGTCTTGGACGTGTGAGGTGGCACACTGTTTAGGAAAGATCAGAAAGCAGCACAAATGGTGGAAGTAGACTGAGGAGATCCGTTGGAGGAACAGGAAGGAAGGGTCTCTTTGGAGTGGTTTTTGGAGAACTCAGATTGAAGTTGGCTACAGAGATTGCTTTCTTTGATGTACTGAGTGAGACCAGCGAACATGATCCTTTCACTTCTTTTGGAAAGGAATGGAAGTGGCCAAAATGGCTGCAAGTTAAAGAGAAAGGGGGCAGGCAGAGTAGTAGGATCACTATGGGTTCCAACAGCAGGGAGGTGAGTACAGTTGTCTTAAGGCAATTGGGAGTAGGTCTGATTAAAGGAAGGCATAGCCTTGACGTCTTAGGTGGTGAGGATTATAAGTGAAAAGGTTTTGTGTGGTATGAAGTTATCAAAAGGAATGTTATAGGATTAGCCATTCTGAGAATTGGGGTGGAGTTGGGAAGGAGGGCTAAGAGGGTGGCAAGGGTAGGAGATGTAGGTAGGGAAGTGGATCGGAATAAGTCAAGAGGTTAATGTGAGCAATAAGAGACCTTCTGATTGTTTTGATTATGTCATAAAACAGTGCATCAATGTTGCCTGTGGCTAGGTGTGATATGAGGGCTGATGACTGGATAGGGGGGGGGGTGGACAGTTTGGAGGTGTTGGAGAGCTCACTGGGATGATTATGTATGGAGAAGTTCACAGTCTTATAGTATGATAACTTATAATTTAGCAGATCTCAACAAAGTTTATGTAGAGGGCCAGGGAGGTGTGCATTCCTTCATTTGTGTTTTTTGTGCAAATTTGTTTTTTGTGTGAATGGCAGTGTCAAAGTGCTTGGGATAGGCAATAAGAAGACAACGTGTTTGAAGAGGGCATATATGGATAACGTGTTTTGAATACGTGGAAAGGGAGCACAATGTTTGTGATGGGAGTAAAGAGACAATGAGCTTGGGTAGGTGGAGTCAGAAGATAGGGAGAAGGAGGCAAAGTGTTTTATATTGAGGTAAGAAGACAATGCGTTTGGGAAAGGGGTAAGGGGACAAGGTGTTTGGGAGGTGGGTAGGGGACAAAGGGCTTGTAGTACAAGTGTAGGGGAAAGGTGCTTGGGCTATGGAACAAGGGTACAAATGAGATTCCATGTGTGCACAACAGTAGGAGCAACATCATCCACTCCATTCTTAATATTGGATGTACAGAAATTGTCAGGTGGTCATGGGTGATTCAGAAAGGGTAGGTCAGAAATTGGAGGAGTTTTATGCACAACACTCTTCATGTATTAGGAGCGACCTAGGTGGAGAATTCCTATTTTTGTTTGAGGTGGGGGCTTCAGGTGTGTGGGGATGCATGAGGATGCAGGAATCGCAGCTCGAAGGAATTCTGGGTGTCAGCGGGTGAGAAGGAGCTGATCCTAAACAGTATTGCAAATTAGAGAGTAGCTTCTCAGAACAATAAGATGAGAGCAATGTGGAATATGTCTAAAGGAAAATAAGAGCTTGGAAGAATATTTTGAATGCATCAAGGGAGCCTAGGGGCTCTCTTCACACAGGGACAAAGAGCTGGAACCACTGCTAGGCATGTTCCCTTCTGTTTGTGATGCTAGACTTTTTCACTTCACTTTCATTTAAACTGAACTGACGTTTGTACTGCATGTTCAGTATGCGTTGCTTCTTCTCTCTGTTTCTCTATCTCACATGCACTCATACACAGACTCACACACACTTAGGTGCATATTTATGACCTGGTTTGCATGACTCTTGCACCACGTGGTGCAAGGGTGATGCAAAGTTTAAGTCAGATTTTGTTAAGCCACACAAAGCCACTATGTGTGGTTTTGAGTGGATCCAAAAACCTGGTGTAACGGAATCGCTGCATTGTGTTGCTGTGCCCAGGGTAGGCGTTCCATTGGCATTGCATGGATGTTCTTACACATTTTCCATGGTTTTTTATGCCTTCCCAGATTTACAAGACCTTGTAAACCTTGGAATGCGCCAAATGATAACGCCTCCCCAGTAGAGGCACAACAAGGAGAAATATATTTATTTCTCCTTGTTACTTCCTCTTTCTTTAGGTGAAGCACACATAGAAAGAGGAAAAAGCCTCTCAGGGTTGTTTTCCTGCCTACAACACAAACCAAATGGCGCCAGCACAAGGGAATAGGATAGGAATGCACCGTATTGGATAAACACAGCACATTCTTGCCGTTTCCCTTTGATGTAGGGCAGCGCAGCAGGGTGACTTGCTGTGCTGGCCTGCAACACAAACTTCATAAATGTGTCCCACAGTGCCTCATTTGAACCAGTGGTTGCGGTTTGGTCCCACTAGCACCCATTTTTTGGGACTGTCACTTATTTTTCTGAACAAACTATGATCCAGAGCAAGAAAGAGACAAACACAAAAGAGGGAGAGAAGGAGGAATTAAAACGTGTAATAATAGTGACAAACAGAGAAAGCAGGGATGAAAAAGAACCTACAAGAGCGAGATAGGGATTGTCTCCAGGTGGATTAACGAGGCATGAGGTAGAATTAAGACTATACATCCTTAGCATTCAGCACCATCAACAGCACCAATCGTGGGATTCTGAAAAACTTTGGTCCCGAGCTCTTATTGTTTTACACATTAAGCACTGCATACGCTCACTTTTCTCTCTTTCTCTTGCTTATGACCTCTATCTGTTCCTTTGACTCTCTCGATGCGTGTGAACCTCTTATCTCATTTGAAGAACAGTTCATCCTGCAATGACACTTCAGATAGCAGAAGAGCAAAAATTGATTAATGATTGGTAAGTAGATGGTAGTTCGAATAACAGACAAATGTGATTGACAGATCAAGCATAGCTACTTCCACATCATAGATCAATAGGCTGGCAGGCACGGAAAAAGATTTAGAGATAGCTAAAAAAAGAATACTTACATAGGTCGGGGAAGATGTATAGTGTAAAAGAGCTAGGTTTCTGAGCGGGGGAGATATACAGATTCCCAGACAAATAGGTATGCAATTGTGACAGAAACCGACTGATGCAACTAGTGGCGAAGCCAGTTTGTCGAGGGCCCTAGTGCAGTGAAGGGCATGTGCTCCGTGGCTGCTGTTTGATCTGTGAAATACAGTAATAATCAGGGTTCAGTGTACCCCTCACTTCCCTGGGCCCCTGTGCTACTGCACCTGCTGCACCAATCAAAGCTACCCCCTGGATACAACTCCAAGAGGCACAGAGGCAAACAAATATGTAAACGGTGACGTGGAGTTGGCCAGACATTCCTATCCAAGTAAGAACTGTCAATGTTGCCTGACTTTGTTCTGACCGAATAAGTAAGTGAATGAATGGATGGATAAATAGTGTACTCAGACATTTCTAGCAGGCATGTCATCTATGTCTCAAACTCATCTTGTGGCACTAGGGTCAGGTTTTCATTTGAAAACAGAGATAGACCATGTGCGGGCGAATGTAACTGACAATGATTGAACATGGTGAATTCTATCAGCTGTGATTCACAGAGGCCCACTGGATGCAACATGTTGCCTCAGATTCTAGGCTCCTGGGTACCAGTGGAGACTCTTCTGCTAAGGCGGAGGAGCATCGCCCCACTGCTCTTAGGGCAATGAAAGAGGGCAAAATAAAATGATAATAACTGAATGTTATTATCATTTTATTTTTGGTAGCTGAGGGGCTGGGTTATGACGGGGTGGGGCTGGTGACTCACGGAGGAGGAGTGGACTATGCCTACTAAGTGCGCATGCCTACTTGGCCGGCCGTTGTGGCTGGCCAAGCAGTCATGCACAATATGCATATTCCCCACCAGGCGGTAATGGACAGCCTGGTAGGGAATATGCACAGGCTCCCTGTCCCTATCTGAGCGCCGTTCCATAGCACTCAGACCGATCACAACGCTGGATTGCAGGGTGGTGATTGGCTCAGGTGAGCCCATGTGCCCGGGTGATTCCTGCATTTTCTTCCAGACTGGTGCCAGGAAGAGCAGGAAAGCAGAGGAGAGTTGCAGCTGGCGGAAAATGTAAGTGTGTTTAAAAAAATATTCTCAAACACCCCCCCCACCCCTGTCAACTACCTCCCTGCGCCGCCACCCCCATTCCTTACTAGCCACCACTGCTGGGTACAGCAGAACAAGGGGCCACCATAGGAACCCAAATTGAAGCACTGGAAAACAGGCAAGAGATGAAACGTCAAATAATGTACTGAATAGTATTAAAGAAAGCAGAAAAGAGAGGAGCAAAGATGGAAGCATTTAAGGGAGACAGTGAAATACACAAGAGAATCCACTTATGAACACCTGGTTGTATTTTGTAATCACTACTACATGACAAGATGTGCCTGATAGTATTCTGAAAGGGCAGAGCAGACAGCAAAAAACAAAGGGGCATATTTGCAAGACCATATCACCACCACAACGTCACTTTTCATGACGATGTGGTGGCGATAGGGGGTATGCCTTATTTACAAGGCAACATTAAGCCACGTTAAATGGCTTAACACTGCCTTATAAATAAGGCACCCTTTCATGCTATACTTTGCGTGAAAGGGGAGGGCAATGGGTGTTGCGGTGGGCATTCTACTCACTGTACACAACCTTCACAGAATCTTGATTTTGCCCTCTCTACTTGAAGAACCTCTTAGTCAGCACATGGATGGCCCAACCTACTGCCTCCAAGACTGTTCTAAAGTACCTTGTATATCAGGAATTTATGCTGCATGACCATTAATGCATGTCTCCTATGCCCCATCCTTTACCTACAGTTCACAATAAGTTAAGTGCCAACAGGTACAATTTTATAAAAATAAAATATTTCTCTATCTTTGGTTGATCGTCGATGCCCCCACAGGGGCATCCCTGATCAACACTTCTATCTTTTACCTTTTGTTTTATGTCGTTCACACAAAGCTATTGCTCAACATAGCAACAAGTAAATATAAAAGTACAAAGGCTGGTGTCAGTGTGCATTGTGGCAAAATTGCCCTTTATACTGCCCACATATTTATAGAAATGCTGGGAAGGGAGGTGGTTGCTTTTGACTGCATAGGGACTCCCTAGAATTAATGTCAGTGTTCATAAGTACATGCATTGAGCATTGTGTTTAATATGGAATGTATCGATTCAGTCCGTCTTTTCACTGTAAACGTGGGCCACCTACGTCTGTACTACAAACCATTGGGAAACATCCTTTACCATGAAACCATTACAACGCAGTATGGTTACATCGCGGTTTTGACAACGCAAGTCGTTACATCGACTTGCACTGGAGGGCGCTCTAGACCAAGGAATAGTGTGAATAACTATTCCAACACCTTCCCTACTGTACGTAGACTGGAGTTGGAATAGTAATTCACACTATTCCTAAGTCCAGCACAAGTCGATGTAACGACTTGCGTTGTCAAAACCGCAATGTAACATACCGCGTTGTGATGGTACGCGCTGTATCATCGTATATCCCAAACCATTTGCGTACCCTTGCATACAACATTTACACTTGAGTGTAAGCACAATTGGCATTGATGGCCGTCTTGTGCCTACATGCTGCTGGTAACACAACTGCTTGGGAAAGATGTACACACTTGGTGTCAAAGGGAGCACCTGCATCTGAATTCAGCGAAGTGAGATAGGCATCTGTGTCCAAGCCATTGCTGTTGGAGACATAGGGTGAGGCGGACAAGGGTCAACCAAAAAAAAAGCCTATATGGTGTACCTGAAACCTTTTAAATTAGGATAGGAGAAATAGAAAGAGAAGGACCAATTACAGAAAACTGATTAAAGCACAGCAAATCCTGGAAACTGATGAAAACTGATCCACTGCTTTGGAAGTTTGAGCTGTTCAGACAATTGTAAAATTAAAAATCTGACAATAACATTGTATAGAAATGTGCAAACCAAAAGCCTAGATTTCTACAAGGAGGAGAGGAAAGTAGGTTTAGGCAGTAAACAGAGATGAGTGTGGGATAGTTGTTAGTTGTGAGTGAGTGTCAACATGGTTGAACAATATAGGTATACTGAATTTAAAATGTATGCCTACATCACAGCCAAGACAAATTACATATTGCTGTAGATATTTAAGAAATAATGTTCAATTCTTGTATATTACATGGGGAAGAGATTTTTTTAACCATAATATAGCTCAATTACATGTTTCATCCCTGCAATTTTCAACTAAAAAGAGATAACCCCCTTACCTATTGACAAAATATTTCTCTTTCTCTCCACCATAAAATAATCACAAATTGAGCAGAAAAAAGAGTTGTTAAACATTTGAATATTACATGTTTGAGGCCTATATATTCATATACCTATTAGAACAATACTAATTTATTAGTTTAATAAATATATTTTATTGCTCTTAAGTTATATTAGTGTGGAGAATTTATATGTAATATTTTGCCCCTTTCTTTGCCCCTACCCTTACCTTTTAGTTTCTCCTTATACAAAATGTTCTGAGGCTTAGGTATTGCTTGAATTTTCTTTGATTTGTTATTTTTATGAATAATGTAGTATTTTTGCATCTGTTCATTATTGTTTATGTTACGATAATTTGTATTATTTTAACTAATTATTTAATAAACATTTTAGACTTAAAGCCGGAAGGGTTTTTTTTAGCCACAGGGTAAAGATTATACTGTCTGCATGCACCTTTCAGGTTGTGTGCAGGATTTATGAGATCAATATTGTCAGGCAGTGTTCCTCTTGCAGATTTGCTGTTGCCACAGTTTTTGCAAACATTGTTCAGAGCATTTCATGCGCTTGAGATGCAATCATTTTACTGTTGGACATAATCCAAGAACATACATCTAATATGAAGACCAAAAATGTGAATTTTCTCTCTAGACCTTGGTGCCAAGGCTGCCTTTGACATTATTGTTTTTAAGGAACCAATTGTGTGCTGATTCTGCAGCGACCTTTCTCTCTTCCCTGCAGTGGACTTCGGTTCTTTAATCCTCGGTACAAAGGCTTGGTGTCAGCCCTAAACCTGGGAATGAGTGGGCCCAATCCTCGCGCTCGCCAAGCGCTGGAGTAGCAGCTGGCTCATTCCATATGTATAAGCCGATCTCTCTGCGGACCCACTGCCTATTCTGAAATGCAATTAGCGCAGTTTGATAAACAGGCCAGTAATTAGCATTCATTGTCCAGTCCATGGAGAAACATTCAGATCATGCTGGTCATGGCATCTGTGGCCTGTGGCTCACCAGGTCCAAAACCGCTATCATTATCACCAGAGATTCTGGATGCGCCTCTGCGTGTGAACATAGAACCAGTTTTGTAGCACAAGTGCAAACGATCACATGCACCTGTCTTTTCAGTGACGTGTAGCACTCGATTTTTATACCTTGTTATTTTTTGCAGACCATATGTCAGTGTGTGATTTGTAGTTCTGCCTCCTTTGCAGTTTGTCTTTTTAGGTGTGTCTTCGCAGCAGGTCTGTTGGCAATTCTTTAAAATGCGTATAGAGCGGGCTTCGACTATGCCCTGTCGATTATAACAGTCTCAGCTCATGTTATTCACTATTTGTTGTATTATTTAGTTTCCGCCTTTTCTTTATCGCATACATGAATTGTGTAAAGTAAGCAACCCGCTTTGGTATATTTTTACTCAGTAAACTTTTTTTTAAATGTTTTCTCTGGAACATCTTTACAACCATTACCACTACTGCCACCAGTACCACCAGCACTAATAACACCAAGACCAGTATTATTACCACTACCATTATCAGCGGCATTCCAGACTGACAGAATAGCCGGAGTGAGAATGCCATGGAGGATCTGGAGACCTCTCAGCCTGTGTGAGTGAAGAGCCACAGGGACTTGCAAAGGCTTTATGGGTTACACTTCATCCATAGTGGCACACCAGAGCACCACTGAAGACCATGCAGGCTTGTGTCCACCAGTTATGGCCTTTTTTGATGTATTTACTCTATGGGCCACCAGCACCTCTACTGCTGGCTGCGTTTGCAACTTCAGATAAATGGGATTCGAGCCACTCTGTGCAGCAGCTTGAACTCACGTCCTTTTGGAACCCTTCTGATTCCTCTCTGCGGCCAATGGATACTCTGGTAGGGTACTTTCTGAGAGCTTCATGGCACTATATGGCACTCACCCAGGACAGTTGTCCTAATGATTACTCATTGATTGTTGAGTGAGCATATTTCTGTAGCACAATCTGGGCTCTGATTTACTTTGTAACCATGCCTGAATTTTGGTGCTAGTGAAAGTTGTCAGGTTGCCTTGTACCTGTAATTTATGTTAGGCGAGGTTGCACTGCTCCTGCTGTATTTTCGTATTGCACGTCAGTGAAGCTTGTAAACAACTTTTTCATAATAGGACGAGCAAACAGTTATTATTCCAGATGTGTATCCCAGCGAGAGCAAGAGAAGCGATTTCATCACCTGGACAAATGTTTTTTTTTTAATGTGAATATATATAGAAAAAATAGCATTTCAATTACATATTTAGCCTAGCCCTCTGTCTGCACTGACACAGTTGGAGTAGGACAGAAAATAGGCCCGGACACTAATATAAAATTGGCCCTCATTAGCAAATAAGACAGCAAACAAAGTGACCCATAATCTGCAAATTAGGGAGTTTTGAACTTGTAAAGACATGCTGTATAGGTGTTTTGCAAGATATGGGAGACTGCACTCGTTTTTGCTTGCTGCAGGTAAACCCAACAGACCACAAAACAGGCCCATAAACAGCCAATAAAACCACCCTCAAACTGACCTGTCAGACCAGCCCCCTGGCACTGCCAGCCTGAACCTGCACATTGACTGCACTGCAGAACAGGCATAAGGTTATTTTCACATTTTTGTCATGATAAAATATGCTCATGTGAAGTGTTTTCATCTTCTCTCCTGAATAAATGGCGATTATTCGGCAATGCAGGCAATTGACAGGCATACGGCGTGGACAGGCAGGCATTCACAGAGGGTAACTCAGCAGTAATGATTTCCCATGGAGTAAGGCTGGGAAGTTTTAAACTAATTAAAAAAAAGCACAGCACTAACCAAGGTGCAATTTTGGTTACAATGTTTTTCTTACGTTTGGTAAACTTCCGCATTGGTTTACATTTACTCTCAACTATTAATTCACTTATTTTTCCCGGAATTATTTAGGATACCATAACTGTATCATTAATTGAACTTCAACAACTACATTGTCTGTAACAAGGTGGCGCTAACTCCTAACTTTATTGAAACTCTGTACAGAATCAGCCACCCAAGAACTTTCTTGAATCATATAATGAACAAGTCATCAGGCTGAGAGAGCATCCGCTCCTTCGGGTAGTCTGTGGTGTTTTGTCCACACGCTGTCCCTTGGCTTCTGACCCCATGCACTCCTCTGCATTACTTGCACTAGAAGTTGGTGTTGGTCTGACACGCTGCGTACGTGTCACTGATCGCCACACTAGCGGCTGCATAACCAAAGAAGCAATTGGGTGAATGGATATGGTCAAGAAGAGTGAAGGGCATTGGGTGTGTTGAACCTCCCACAATGTTTCTTGTATGAGGATAACCTCCCACAATGTTTCTTGTATGAGGATGCCTGAAACATCAAGGGTACCATGTTTCTCCGACTGGGCATGTCCTTGCCACAGTTATCTACATTCACATACATTTAATGGACCTTGCTTTTGTGGATTGAAGGTTTGACCTAGATTACACTTAAGATCAGAAACCTTTTCTAAAATTCAATTGTATGCATGTAATCTTTTAATTATAGGACAGTTCCGTAAGGCCTCAAACTCTTTATTAGTGTTTACTTTAGTCGTGGAGTAATGAATACAGAAAAAACGCTAGTCTGCTGTGCACATTGCTTGGATTTGTTGCTTAAACCTCTTCTTGTATTGCGTTGGTAATTGGTCATTGTCTGTAACTTTTCAATAGCTTACAACGATGTAATGTGTGCCTTAAGTTGTGGGCACTAGGACCTCCTCGGCTGAGGAGGCGGGATGAGGGAAGGACAAGGGAAGAGGTGGAGTCTTGCCCTGGAAAGGGCAGTTGTAGGCTAGGAGTGAAAAGTGAAGGACGTGATTAAATAAACAGAGTGACTCCTGCGCCTGAGTCTGTGTCCTTTGTGGTTAGGACACTACAAACACCAATGGCAAATGCAAATATGATGGAATGTCTCTTTTATGCTGTCTTTAATTTACGATTTGGAAAGAGTCACAAAATCTCTTTTGTGATGTGTAAAAAGCATTTTGAAGTGGCCGGACCCTATGATTTTGCAAATCACAAGGCTTGCAAACACCAATTAGTTTATAGCATTGTGCCCTAGGCTTATAGTGATGATCATAACAAAGTACCTTTTGCGAATTTACAAATGCCATGCTTCCGGGCTCACAACACATGACTGCCCTTTCACAGTTATTTACTAACTCACACACAGTGCCATCAATAGATCCTCCTAATGTTGACTACTTCTAAATTATGCAAGAGCAGTTCTACCATGCCTTGATTGGAGCTTGAAATCTGCAGGTGTGTATGGATTTTTCTGGCTGCCACGTGGAGCTGGCGAATGTGTGACTGACTGTACAGAAGATATTAACTTTTGATTTGAACAATAAATCCTTTTTACAGCTATATTTTTCAGATGTTGTTCCCATGAAAATTTCCCAGCTGCATTGGCAGTGAGTGCATCATTTCAAGAGGTGTAAAATAGAGTGTCTGTTTTCTTGGAAGTGTTTTGTCGCCATGTGTCCGAATTGTGTATTGTTAATGGTTCGTTTTCTCGCCTCCGCGTGGTCTCGCGGTATTCGGAATTTCTTTCTTCCCTCAAAATCGTTCTCAAAACTTGATGGGGAGTGATTTCAAAGAGAGAATTTATTAACTGGTCGCAGGCCTGCGTGGAGACCTCTCCAGGGCAATGTTATTATTAGCCCCTACTGTGATCAAATGTTTTAAACTACCTCAGCTTTGAAACAAGAGTGCCAAATAAGAACTCCATCTTCACTCATGATGCTTTTATTCTCCTGTGTACTAAGTGATGACATTTTAACGTATTTAAATGAATTCAAAATAAATTAATTGACTGTAAATAATAATGGCTATTAATTATTTGTTTATCCCCTTTAAATGTGAAATAAGCAATCACATATAATACAAATAAGTTCGGATCTTAAGGAAGCATCATGGCCTTTCCTATTCCTTTACTTATACTCTGGCTCATTCTACCCCATGCTCAACAATGGGTTTTCATAGCCATTGACAATGTTTGTCCTTTCACAGCTCCAGCAGCCACAACAGGCACCATCCACACCTCACCCATCACAAATAACAGAGTCAGCGATGAGTATACATATCACACACTTACCCTGTTCTCAATTGAGCCACCTTCAAACACACCTAAAAACGTAGCATGACATAATTTCACAAAAACAAATAATCACAATTAAAATACAAGCCTCTTGAAAGCAAATTGTGCAATTTTTCCAGACCATCCAAAGATTACTATGAGACAACTGCCCACTACCTATGATTAAATCTCAACACTGTCAAATAAGAGTAGAAAAAGGAGAAGGTCATCACCAACCGACTCGCTAACACTACTTTTTCCACACACCTCCCCTTCCTGGTACTTCCCATCCACCTGTTTCAATACAGGTGCTGCTCCCATAATTGCAACCATCACAGGTCCACGGTGATGTCAAATCCACAATTTTGGCAAAAAACGTTGATCAACTTCTTAACTTGTCCAGTACAAATAAAAAACACTTAATCAGTGACTCACTCTTCACTGGCATCATGCCTAGGACCTTCAAGGCAGTCACATTCATGCCTTTCCTAAAAATAACAATTGACTCAACAATATTAGAGGACTCCTGCCAGTCCCTTGACTTTCCTTGACCTTCAAGATTGTAGAAAGGGCCTCAGATTTCACCTAGATAATGATTTCAGCAGAGTCGTGCTGTCCCCATGGGAGCCGTAGATTAACTGAGATAAACAATAACATGCCTTTCCTGCCCCCGTTGCACAAGTGGGCATTCTTATCAGAGCTTGAAGACCCTACAAAAATGGCCTCTTCATCTGTCTCCCAAAATATCCTCTGACCATTGTGTAAAAGCCTAAGATGCAGCAGCGAGACTTTCCTCGTGCATCGAGAAAGGAGTGTGATCTCCTCAATACTATGAACATTGAGTTTGACTATTCACCAGATTCAGAATTCTCTTCCTCGCCTTTAAAATCTCAACAGGCAGAAAACATGCTGGCCTCTGAACAATCCCAACAACATATTTAACTTTCATCATCTCTTGTTACTTTCAACTTCCCAGGTTTCAAATATAGAGGCTATGAAGATTGACACCTCACTATACACACGCCAAGCCACAGATTAGCCACCTAACATGCAGTGCACCTAAGCTCCACATAGTCTTCGATCTGTTACTCTAACTTTTACAGTTTGCAAGGGTAATAGCTTTTTTATTGACAACATGTCAGGGCCATCGCTTTTCCAAAACTAATTGCTTATTTACCACTTCCTTCTACGACTCTAATATGTTCTCTGAGGCTACTTGTGGCACGTTACCATCTTATAAAAATAAACTAAACTGAGCAACGTCCTTTTCTTAAACTATTTTTCATTGTGGATTAACAAATTTAGTAGAACGCAATATAAATTATGAAAATATTCATACAAAATATCTATTCCTCAGAGTCTGAATCAATACCAAATAAAATGTTACATTTCTTCTTGGACACAACTAGTTGGTGGCTGAGCACCAGCACTTAATCATCAACACTGGCTCTTTTCATGAGCACTAGTTAGAACACATTCAATTATGGTAAGTATGGGGAGATTAAGTGCATTGTCCAGATTAGAACCAAAGGATGTTGAGGCGACGTGGAGACTCAAACCTGGTTCCCCAGCTCTGAAGTAAGCAGCTCTGGACATTACACCACATCCCCTCCCCCCTCCCCCACAGTTTCATTGTTAGTAGTTGGCTCTGTGTTAGGCTCTGCTAACAGGATAAATAGACTGGTGCAAACTGCCTCCTAACGAGAGCACCAGCACTTATTTTTTTTACGGATTAACCACTGGGCACAAGAGTGCCACATTTACTGATTGTCAAGGGCTCTTTTTGGAGCTGTTCACCCATTGGGAAAAATAACTTTACCCTTGAATACGATGTACCCTGAACTCCATGTTTTTGTTCTTGCACCAATCACTAACTGATTGCAGCTCACCATAACATCTACTTTCTATGACCAGGAAAGCAAAACAAGCCAGATGTATTTCTCAAAGATAAGGATTCAATGAGTCAAATGAAAAATGTGGTGTGTGAGGATCCTTGTGCCGTTGCCTCACTGTGCTCTGTGCTCAAAGGCCCTCGGGCTGAGGTTCCTTGGTGGAGGGCACCTTCATCCCCCTTACACGATCAGTGGAATCTGGACCGTGATTTTAGATTGCCATCAATATCGAAGCTCATGAGGACACATACCAAGGGCTTCATTGACAGTCGTTATTGAACTAAAGTTTTGGATAATAATGCTACTATCAACCACCAACCCTAAAAAGGGAGGTGCACTGGGAGTAGGAGTTACCTCTCACTTGGATCATGGGAAATACATGTCTACTTTCACCTGTATTGTTCCTCCTGCTTCCTCTTCCAACGTTGCTGATTTGGACATGCCTGGCTGTCTGTGCTCCAACCCTTGCTCTGCTGAAAGAGCATATAGGCCTGATTGACAAGTAGAAAACACATAAACACAGCAGTTTATTAAGATCAACAAAGCCGGGGCGAGGAGTTGGCCTCACGGCTAGGGTGGTCGACCTCGAATCTGGGGAACTGGGTGCGAGTCTTGGCAATGACAATGAACATTTTGTGATTCTGGGCAAATCACTTAATCTCCCCGTGCCTAACAAAAACAAATGAATATGTCCTCATGTAACGCAACTGGTGCTACGTAAAGCACTCTGATACCCGATACTTCGGGTCAAGTTTGCTCTGTATAAAACTCTGTATAAAAATAAAATGGTAATATTTTAGCATCTTTAATTATTACTGAATTCCATCAGGGTTCTACTGAATAGTTTCTTCATTCTTACCCACCAGAGTTTCCTTAAAAGTAATTTCATTCAATTCTCCCCTTTAGACAAAGTAATTTTGAGAGAGGAATAGTTACTCCACAAAGACACACATTTGTATTAGCATGGACATATGGCATATCTAGAAATCCACACAGTGCTGGCTGTTCCTTGGGGGTGAAAGATTGGTTCAATATGCATAAACCCTCTAGTTCTTAACCGTGATGTTGTCACCAGGGCGCTGCCAAGATTTATAGAAAGGGAAACCATTTCTGAAAGGTCTACTATATGTCAGTCTTGTGCATAGGAAGAACGTGTTATTTGATTTGGATTGGTTCTAAATCAGTAGGAACAGATATGTTGTGTTTTGGTTTATGTTTCTGTCTCAGTAACTCTCTTAGAAGTGTCAGTAATGTGTCATTCACTACAAACCTGGAGTGCGTTCGCAAGAGAAGGTTCTGACACTATTTCCTTCCCGATCCCTTACTGCATTCATGTGATTAATCTCCATGAGTGTGGCATAATCTCTCCCAGATATATCTTTTTAAGCAAAGTTCCTCTCAATAAAATCCTCCGTTACCTTGCAAAGTCACATAAACCTTGGTGCAAGATGGCATCCACACTCCGAGTACAAAATCACAGGGCACAGTAGTACTGACAACTATGCCACTTGTCCTCCAACATATGTATTATCTTCATACCAGCCTTCGAGACTAATGTAGCATGGACAGGCAGGCAGGAAATTAGGAAACTGACCCTTAACCTTATAGTATAGTTGCTGAAGGCTAACGTGTTGGTACAATAGCATCTTATCAATGGCGGCCAATGGGAGTAGACACCTGAATGCATAGGTCAGAGCCAGACATCCATAATCAACCTTTCGGAGTAGAAGATGAGCTAGAGTGGCTCATGTTATTAAAATCTAACCTGAAATACCAGGGGTGCATATCGGTGAATATGCTTCTAATGCATTATTGTCTGGATTTAACAGTTCCTTCAGAAATCAGATGATTTTGCAGGACTGTGGTCTTTGGTTTGCACCTTGAATATCGATCTGTAAATATCGTTAGGGCACGATATCAAGGAAAAAGACTCAATAAAATAATCCATCTGTAAGTAAGTGTACATTTTCTATACCGAACGCCACATGTATGTACCTACGTGTCCATGTATGTTCGAGGTGCGTCGAGGTAAAGTTAGGAATAGTAAATCTATTGTTCAATATGTGCACTTACCTTTTAGTATTTTGTCCCTTCACATTCTGTACTCTGTATCTTTCTATCATGATATCCTGGTGGTCGATATTCAGTAGCACAAATGTGGAAAATGAGATGCTTGATGTGAACAAGTGGGATGGGAAGGAAAACTGATCAGATGGCAACAGAGTAAATAATAGTGATTCTAGAGAACATGAATGTGATCTGTATTTTCTATGTTGACCAAGAAAGAATGACAGCTTGTAGAATCTGGCATAGTCCCTGTGCATAGATACCAGTGACTGAGGGGGCAGCAATCTGCTGGATTATGGATAACACCAGAAAGGATAGGGAAAACAAGGCTTTTATGGCCTGAGATACCTCACCATCTCCAATTTCCCCCTCATACTGTGCCTTTATGCTGTCCTGTAGAGGGACAGATGTGTGAGCTGCTTGAATGAAAAGGAATAACAGGTAGTTTAGCAGGCCTTCCAAACCCAGCACAGATAAACCTCCCCATAAAATGGGAATCAGTTTGCCTGTACAGGGTATCAAACATGTTACATCTGTCTTTTCTGTGATCAAAGATGTACCAAGACCCCTTGGAAAATAGCTCCACGGAAGGGATGTTTTCATCAAGAATTCCTTTTGAGGTTGAGTGCAAAAATGAGTTTAGGATTTAAAGAGAAAGCATTATAGATGAGGCAAGCAGTAAACATCATTTGTTTCACTAGAGGTGTTTTTGTATATAAAGTAAGAAACAGAGTGGCGCGACTACTCCATGTAAACCTAAATTGACGTTGAGGAAGTGAAGGGGAATAACCTGAAACAACAATCCATATGATTGGTTATTTAAAAAAACAAATTATTACAAGGAGCAAACAAGTGGGGTTGTGGAAAGCTAAAAAAAAATCTTGTGACTGGCTCAGTGATCCGACAGTTTGGGATGAGAAACTGCCTACATATAGGAAATGCTGAGTAAACTTATATTTTGACCACCTCTCTAATTTGTGCATAGGGAATTCTACAGAGGTCACCTCGACACTCGGCAACAATAATTAATGACCACCATGTGAACATTAGCCCTCTAGCAAGTTTGCATCTAACCAATCAGGAGCTTCCGCAGATTACAGACCTTTATTGCTTTATCCCAGGGGTCAACCAAGGTTAATCAACAAATTGATTCCCACATCTCCTTCTGCAGGATAACGTTTAATGCCCTGTAATAGGAAAACAGAGGAAATACATGACATGAAAAATGTAAAAGAATAAACTTGTTTTTAAAATGATTTTCTATTTAATAGTTTTCTCCATAAAATCCAAGAATTGTTTTAATTAGACATTCAGACTCTAAACATTTCTATTTAATTCCCATTAATATTACAATTTTGTTCCTCGACAGTTAGCAATCATTTACATTTTTCTGATTTCATATTTGCTAGATGCCTTATTAAGAACTTATCCTTTTTGCTGCTGATGAGATACAAAAGCACACCACAGAGAGACGTTTTTTACTGTTAGCTTTTCCATAATTATTTAGGTTCATAATCAGAAATTAACAACATTGAGAATTAAATACATATCGTTTCCAGTAAATGCATTCAGAATAATAAATCCAGTCAAAAGACACTCAAATGTCATAATTTTATTTAGGTTTATTGAGTGTAGTGATGCAGGAAATGCTTTCAGCTTTGTACCATGGACATGGTATCTCTCAGCAAGGCATCAATATTGCTAGCAAATAAATCTTACCTATTCGTCTTTTTGTGTGTATATTTACCAAAACTTTCCACAATGTGATGCAAAACCACGCAACGTCTTGCACAAGGTTGGACTAGAACAGAAAATCGGCCCTGGTTCCAAAATAAAAGTGGACGCCATTAGTGAATTAGAAAGCTAAAAAAAGTGACCCATATTTGCAAATTGGACAGTTTTGAACTTGTAAAGACACGTTGTACAATTGTTGCTTTGCAAGGTATGGAAGACTGCATGAATATGAACTTGTTACAAGCAATGTTTGTTTTAATATCTGAGAAATCAACAGTAAAAAACAGCCCGGAAGACCATAAAAGGGGATTCCGAACAGCTAAAAAAAACGCTTCCAAACAGCCAAAAAAAGTCTACACACTGACGTGTCAAACCAGCCCATCGGGCACTGCCTGATTGCCCTATTGGCCAGTCCAACCCTGGTCTTGCAAGGGTCTTTTTCTGAGCACAAAACCCCTTTTGCGCCGCCTGGTGTTGCTTTGCTTCAAGGAGCGCTACTGGGGCAGATCAATGCAAATTATATTTTATAAATTTATTTTGAAGGTTTTTTTGTAGCTCAGACAAGATCCTTGCAGATATCAGAGCGCTTTCCAATCAGCGAGGCTAGTTATACATAACAATGAAAGAAGGAAAAATCACAAATAGCATAACAAATTAAAAGGAAATTCTATGGAGGAAAGATCACGCATGACAAGAACAGTTCATGTACAGGGGAAAAAGCGAAGAGTACGTAACAGGGACATCATAGTTAATAAAAAGTCCCAGTCTGTAAAATGAAATTAGGATGTTTAGTTGGATCCTTAACGAAGAGAGGAAAATTAGCAAGGGAACTATTGAATCTTAGAATAACTTAGACTGTAATCAGGTGAATTTTGCCATGAGAATTGCTTTAACTTCCTTTTTGAAAGAGATGGTAGAGGCATTCAGTCTGATTTCTGGTGGAAGGGTATTCCAAATCCTTGGCACCATACCCAAAATGGTCCGTTTATATGATATCTTCTTTTTGAATCTTTGAGGTTTCAGTAGTAGGTTATGTGCACTCCTTGAGGACCTTGACCCACCAGAGATTGTCAATTTCTGTGCAAGGTAGATGGGTGTGTTGTAATGTAAGGCCTTATGTGTCATGCAGGCTATTTTAAGATGAATTCTTGCTTCCAACAGGAGCCAGTTTAGGGATTTTAAGTCTGGGGAAATGTGGGAGCTTCTTTTCGAGCCAGTGATGAGTCTTGCAGCGGCGTTTAATGAGGCTCTCAGGGGAGCTGTTGAAGCTTTTGGAAGGCCACATAAAGAGGCACTTCCGTATTCCACACGAGGTATAACCAGAGCTTGTACAGCTAGCTTGAAATCATTGACTGGAATGAAGGGTTTCAACTTCCTCAGAGTGTTTATTTGGAAGTTTGCTCCCTTTGTAGCATTGCTAATATGTTTCTGCATAGTGAGATTGCTGTCTAGAGTTATTCCCAAGGATTTCGCAGAGTCAACAATGGTTGGTTGAACATTGAGTGCAGTAAGATGTTGCATGAAGTCTTGCATAGTGGGAATTTTGGCGGGTGAAGCTATTAGGAGGAATTTGGTTTTTTGAGCATTTAGTTTGAGATGGTTTTCTGCCAGCCAAGTCTGGGTGTTCGTGAGGGTGGTGTTAAGCCGTGTAATGTCTTCTAGGGTGTTGATCTTAAGATAACGCTGAGTATCGTCTGTGTACCTATGATATTGCACGTTGGAAGCCTGAAGAATTTCTGTGAGTGGCTCCATGAACAGGTTAAACAATATCGGGGATAATAATGAGACTTGTGGGACTCCCAACCTTACCGGTACTGGTTTGGAGAGGGTGTTGTTGACCAAGAAATTTTGTGTACGGTTATGGAGAAAAGAGGTAAACCAATTTAACACTGATCCTGATAGACCCATTCTAAGTTTGAGAAGGTCAAGCAGGTTCTCATGTTTGACGGTATCAAAGGCTGAAGAGGTCTAGCAGGATTAGTAGGCATGATCCGTTCTGGTCAAGGATTTGGTCAAGGATTTAAAGCGCATCATCAATAATGTGTGTCATGGCTGATTCAGTGCTATGACTAGCTCTGAAGCCTGATTGGTGGTTATTAAGATGGTCAAAGCGATCAGTGTGTTTCGTCAATTGGTGGTGTACACATTTTTCATGTAGTTTGGCCAAGGTAGGAATATTGGATATAGGTCGGTAGTTCCATGGGGTCCGCTGTTGGTTTCTTTAGGATGGGTGAAACCTGTCTGACTTTGAGGGAGTCTGGAATGCGGTCTAGTTGGTGGCTTAAGAAGTCTGCTTTAGTGCGCTTGATCATTTGGTAATAGGCGGTTCTCTTTTTCCTTAGTAATTTAAGGTGATTAGAAGATGGGACTGATCTCCAATTACGTTCGAAGGTTCTGAGAGACCGTCTATCCTCGTTAAGTAGGTCAGTATACCAGGGCTTAGAGTCTTTAGTGGAAACTCTCTTTAGTTGAAGGAGGCTACCTCATTAATTATCTCGGCCATAGAGTCGAGGTAGTGGTTAGTGAGATCGTGGACGTCTGCGGTGTCAGCAGATGGCCGAAGAAGTATGTAGCTTGAGGAGAATAGTGTGTTGGGGTTGAGTCTTTTCAGGTCTCGTTTCCAAATCTTAGGTTTTGTGGACTGAACCAAGATGAATTTAACTGTTTCCTTGATGAAGAAGGTGAAGATATGGTGGTCCGACCAGTCTCAGGGATGGATCGACTCCAACTGAATGACGTCACTTTTGTAGATTATTAGATCCAAGATTGAGCCTTTATTGTGAGTGGGGCTATTGCAGATTTGGGTGAGGGCTAGATCGTCAAGGAAGTTTTTGAGGCTGTTGACCACTGCGTCGTTGTTGTTATTCCAATGGAGATTGAAATCACCAATTATTTTTTTTATTTATTTATTCAATTTGTAGAGCGCACTGTCACCTTGCAGGTATCCTGGCGCTAAGCAGCTTAAAGAATAGAAGTGAGTCAGGCAGAGGCAGCCATCTAATTCTTAGGGAAACAGCCAGGTTTTAACACGTCTCCTAAAAGGGAGAAGTTCTCTAATTTGCCTAATCTACCAGGGAAGTTTGTTCTACAGTCTGGCTGCTGCCACTCCAAAGGATCTACCCCCTGACCTGACTTTCTTAAATCTTGGCACGTTCACCAGTCTGGCTGAGGACGAGCGGAGCAGTCTCGAGGGAGTGTACCAATCAAATTTTTTGCGCAGGATCACCGGTCCGCCCCCATGAAGGGCTTTAAAAACCAGGCAGAGCAATTTAAAGTGCACTCTCTGTCTCAGGGGGAGCCAGTGAAGTTTTGCCAAAGCCGCAGAGGCGGAAGACCTACTAGTCAGACCTAGCACCAATCTGGCAGCCGCTGATTGGATCCTTTGTAGTCTTTCCAGGAGGAACTTAGGGGAATCTAGGAGGAGAGCATTACAGTAGTCAAGCCTACTGAGGATGGTACACCTCACCACTAAGGCGCGCGCCTGAAAAGGTAGAAGAGGGAACATTTTACGAAAGGACCTGATGTTTGCAAAACAGGTGGCTGTTGTTTTTGTATCCTGGGCTTCCAGGGAAAGCTTGCAATCAAACATAATACCTAGATTACGGACAGTTTTTATTGGCTGCACAGTGTTAGAAAAGCCCGGGGGCCAGAAATTGTCAGGAAGAGGACGGGAAATTTTATTCGCAGCATACACAATCACCTCTGTCTTGCCAGCATTGAATTGTAAGGAGTTGGCCCGGAGCCATCGGGCCGTATCCTGCAGGCAATCATGGAATACCTCCACAGACGTTGAATCCTCTCCATCGAAGGAGAGGAACATCTGAGTATCATCGGCATAGTTCACACTGTCTATGTCATGAGATTTTATGACCGCAATCAAAGGTTTTAAATAAATATTAAAAAAGAATAGGGCTAATTACCGATCCCTGAGGCACACCATGCCGCACATTAGAAAAGGTGGATTGAAAAGGGGGGAGGGACACTGCCTGCTGTCTATCGTGCAGGAAGGAACAAAACCAGCGTAAGGCACAGCCTCTCACTCCAGCCTCACTAAGTCTCTCCAGCAGAATCCCGTGATTTACCGTATCAAAGGCGGCAGTCAGGTCAAGCAGAATCAACGCGACTGCCTGACCCCTGTCTGCCCGCCTCTGAAGATCATCCATGACGGTCACCAGGGCAGTCTCCATCCCATGTGCCGGCCGGAAGCCGAACTGAGCCTCTTCCAGCCAGTTGTGTTGTTCAAGGTGCTCGGAAAGTATGATGGCAACAGCACGTTCCACAATTTTAGATGGGAACGGCAATAGGGAGATGGGTCTATAATTTTTAGAACATTCTGGAATATTTGGGTATTTTGCCGCCCGTGGTTAGTTGTAATCATATCCATGAGATGTTCGGTGAAGATGAGGTTGTCGCCTGGTGGATGATAGACGATGTGAAGCGAGCAAGCTGGTTTGCCATTGCTGCTTGTCCAGTCTGATGATGTTGTAGTTAGGGGGTACAAGAATATCAATGAGTGGGGTCGAGGATTCTGTTAGTCAGGTTTCAGTTAACATTAACAGGTCTAGTTCCTGTGAGATGATGAGGTCAGCTATCTCTGCAGCATGTCTGGAGGCGGATCGGCAGTTGAGGAGAGTGCATTTAAGACGGGGTGTGATGAGGGAAAAGGAGGGGTTCTGGGTGAGAGGGACATTTCTGAAGTTGTTATCAATGATCCCTCTATTGTTGAGTCTCGCGGATGTGAATGGATTGAGGGGGATAGTGGGTATGGTAATCTGAGTATTAGTTGGGCCTATTGTGGGAGAAGGATCAAGGGAATGAAGGAGAGCTATCAGATCGCTCTCTGTAAGGTGATTAATGCTTCGCATTGGGCGCAATGGTAAATTGTGGTGGGGAACTGTTTTCCAGCTGGGCGGAGTGGGTTTAAGGGTACGAGTAATGTGATGTGGGCGCCCGGTCAAGTTAGAGGTTCTGAAGGGAATATTACGCCAAGGTTGTCCCCATATCACCTCCTTAAAGGATTGGAGTTCCTTTTTGATTTGGTGGAGAGCAGACATTATTTCCTCAAGTATAAGGTCAGGTGAGGTTGTGAGTAGGTTTGGAGCCTTTGTTATGTATGTGGATGGCTGCAGAGGTGCAGGTATGGAAATAGTTGGAGTTAGTATAGTGCTAGGGCTTGGATGAGTGGAGGGTGTAACAGGTTGAGTTGAGGGGGAGGTTGGTTGTTGCGTGGGAGTGGGAGGGGTAGTTAGGAGCGGGGGTGCTCAGAAGGTAATGTGTTATCAATGAGGTGCTGTGGTGTCGAGATAAGAGATATCCCATGCCCTCGGAAGGGGTGGCTGTGATGGGGTGAATACTTGCCGGTAGTAGCACTTTAAGGCCAAGATGGCGAAACGGGAGAGATGCTGCTGTTAGGGGGAGTGGAGCCATGGTCTTGTGCTGAGGGGGTTCAGAATCAGTAAGAGGGACTGATGCTTTATTGACCATACAGGGAGCAAGAAAGTGTTGGATAGTTGAGGTGTTGTGAGACTTGTTGTTGGCTGGTGAAAAATGGGTGGAAGTGCCGCGAGATTCCAAAGCCAGAAATGGACTAGATGGACGAGAGGCGAGGATGTCAGGCGTGCTGGGTGGTTTTGGTGTAAGGGAGTGAGGTGTAATAACGGGGGGGGAGAAATGGGTGGCATTGTAAATCTGATGACGGAGGAGGAAAGGGTGGTAGAAGGGTGTAAGGCGAGCTTGGTGGTTTTGGAAGGGTGAGGTGTGGTGTATTAGCGGGAGGGGTAGATTGGATGGAGGTGTCGTAGGAGTCCAATGTCGGTGGTGGACAGGGTGGTTGCAGGAGGAGGCTGTCATTCTGGGTAGGTGATATAACCAAATGTGTGCTGCCGCTGGGAGAGGATTGGGTGACTAATTGGGGTTTAGACACAAGGTTTTTAATGGTAGGGAAGATGTTGTCCAGGACATTCAGATTGCGGTCTGTGGCTTGGATGAGGATAATTCAGTTATTGTATATTGTGTTAGTTGCTGTCGCCTGGAAGAGCTGTGAGGGGCAAATACATAAAACAACACCATGTGCAGTTTTCCTCGAGGAAGAGATCGAGAGAGAGGTAAGGAAAGCTTTCCTCCATTGGGCTCTTCGCTTAGTGTGAAAAATGAAATCAGAAATAGTAATCCCGTTGTATGTTGAGAAATAGGGGTCGGCAAAGAGAGTTTCAGGGTGCAGTTTTATGAAGTTGTGCTTAAAGCGTTTCGCTGATTTTTTAGTGAGGTTAGAGGTGTAAATGATGTTGTAGGAGTGTGTACCTGCGGGTTCCATACTGAGAGCAGCACAGTAATTGAGAAGGTATGAGATGAGAAGCGAAGAGGGTGTAGAGCGTGGCAAGTGGCGACGGGTGCTTGGGGAGGGATTATATGATGAGGGGGAGGCTAAGTGATCAAGGGCGGAGATGTGGGTGGGAATCCCCAGAGACTTGAAGGCAGCACCTGAGGTATGGGTGTTGGGTGAGAGGTGGGGGAAAAGATCGGGGAAGGGAAGGGGCCCAGGCAAGGGCATCGAGAAATGAGGAAAATAATGCAGGAAGAATAAATGGAGAGTCTGTTTAGAGGTGCTGCACCGTGGGCGCTCAGTGGTAAAAAGACAGTCTAAGATGGCCGACTCATAAGGAGGGATCTTAGTGAACACCTAAGAAGTCCTTTGTCTGTTTCCATTAAGATTGGGAGCAAGCAGAGTAGTCCTGTTTCGCTGATCATTAGGGCTGGTGGGGTTCTATGGGCTATCTCGTGTAGTCCTATTTTACTGTCCGTAGGACTATAATGGGAAGATAGTCCTGTTTCTGTTGAGATTTCTTGTAGGCAGTGGGGGTACAGTGAGACCAGCCTTAATCATACTGGTGGGATGGGGAGGGCCCCTTTTCCATGTTATTTACGACCTCGGCCATTTTGAGAGAGTAAAGTCTATGGCCACTGCCATCTTAAAAATAAGTGAAAGACTAAAGAAGAAAAATGCCCTTTCAAGGGCGAGGTCTGTGATTGCTAATTTTCTTAACCTTTAGCATTCAATTATTAGTTCACCATTGAAAGCCCCGATGAGCCCTAGAACGCACTCTTAGTGATCTTAAGTGGAGAAATAAGATGTTTCTAAGGGGGCGGGGCTGTGCAACGAGCCAAGCTCTGAGGGACCTAGGAAGTCTTACTCCGGGGTGCACCGAGGGACCTCAATGTTCCGTTCTTGAAGATCCGCTGCACCGGGATCATCTACCCCATGGTGGCGCTGCAGCGCTGAAAAACCTCATCGACTCAGGCTAGGGGTTCCGTGTACTCACCATCGAAGAGGTACAGAGTAGACCCTCCACATCCTCCTACGGGTATCGAGCTCTCGCCGCACAGTCTTAGATGCAGACCAGCCGCCGCCTTGTGTACATAGACCCGAGGCAGCAGCAAAGGGAAGCCCGGGATCCTGTTCTGCGGTCCTCCGGAAATAGGATGAAACCAAAAACAAATGTATGGGGAAAGCCAGTGCATGGATTACTGTTGTTGCGGCAGCGAGGCCCCTCGCTTCAGTCGGCGGGTCGACGGGGGCCGCTCAACCGTCTGTGCACTTGGGATATAACCTGCGATCGTGGCCGGGAGGCCGACAGTGGGAGCCCGCCACTCCTTGATCAGGGGCAATCTGCGCACACTGCTCCACCGCTTCGGCCGCCTCTAAGAATCAACTTCGGCCACCTCTGGGTGTCGGTCCGCCGCTGCGAGTCTCGAGGGTCCACTGCCGAGTCCCGGTCCTTAGTCGGGGTCGAGGGTCCACTCTCCGAGTCCCGGTCGGGGTCAGTAGGGAGAGCCCACCACGCCTCAAGCGGGTTGCTCCACTGATCTTTCAACTGCATTCGCCTCTGGGGGGTCCGTCCGCCGCTTCAGAAGGGTGGGCCAGTCAGTCACACCGGTCCGCTCTTAGAGATTCGGTCCAGCCGGCCTCTGCCTTCCTATTTCGCCAGCATTCTAGAAGAGAACCGTCCTGGCCCTCAGTAGTCTCATCCTTGGATTCAATCTGCTCCGATGGCAGATTCCAGGATGTCCGTAGGACTGTTGACAAACTCCGATGTCCAAGAACAGGTAAGAATGAATGTTCACAAAAATGAAAAAAAGATATGCAAAGTAGGTAGAACTAAACCAATTACTTTTAAGAATTCGGTTCCACGCAAAGGCTGCTGCTAACAGGGATATTTCCAGAAAGGTGATCCCAAGAACTTGGAGCTCCTTCCAAGAGCTTCTACCAGTCGGCCATTGAGTGATCCACAGACCAAAATTTTAAGATAGCCAGACTGAGGATTGCATCACAAACCTCCCTGATGCAGGCATTAACAAATCAAAATTCATTTAATTCTCAAAACAAACCATACATTTTATGTGTGATTCAGGGCACAGCACACATCCAAAGCATAGTATCCCTTGAGTTTGCCTAGGCATAGCATAGGAAGTGGTTTGGGAAATGTATGCTTGCAGTACAAATCCTATCTGAGACAATGCACACACTCTTCTGCACCATGCACCAGGCTTTTCGGCATGCAAGATAGGCTTGTTAGAACTCTAGCAATGGGGATGCAGCAGCGGCAGGCCAATTGCACAACATTGCATGAAAAATTAGTACATTTGGTCCTAAGTGTTTAATTATTTGCCGGGAGAGAACATAGCGAGAGTTGAGCTTTCCTGCCTCCCTCCTTGCAATGAATGCCTCTCACTAGAAAGGACTCGTTCCAGGATGTGTGGTGCGGATGTACGTTGTTACAACGCATGTTTTTACCACGCATGCTTTTACAACTCAGGTTTTCAACGCAAGTCGTTACAACGACTTGCGTTGGGGTGTGCTGGATAGTGAATAGTTTAATTTACTATTCCAACTCCAGTCCCCGTGGATAGTAGGGAAGGTGTTGGATTACCTATCCTAGAGCGCCCCCCAGCGCAATTCGTTGTAATGACTTGCGTTGAAAAACCTGCGTTGTAAAGGCACTGCGTGGTAAAAGTTGTGTCGTAAAGGATGTTTCCTGTCCCCTAAGCATCGCTCAAATAATGTGTAATAGTAGTCACTTAGAATAGGGAACCTGGTGACCGTGAGGTTAATGATGAAATGAAGCTCACTATCAAAAGGTAGGGAGGTGACTTTACCTACACTGCTCATAATGGCATCTCTGTAGCTGATAAGATTGCATTAAAATGATGAGGGGTTATATCACTGTGGCATGCAGAACAAATAACACAGGAACTATTCCCAACTATACTACTTCAACACTATAGAGTGTGATATGGTATTTCCCTAGGGTGCTGTAATGCAGTCTAGTAAGGGATTTGAAAAAAGTTACTAATATGCCTACTCTCTGCACCAGTCTTTTCATCAACCTTACCTTTAAGATGCCAGGTGTTACCCAACACAGCCCTGCCAAGTTTCCCAGGTTCATGTGTGACTAGGTGCTCCAGCGCAGGTTTTATCTTTGAATTCTGGTACTTGTAGTTTTCTTAATTCTATTATAAAACCATATTTACAAGTCCCAGAAATAAAAAACAAAAACCTGGCGTGGAGCAGCTCATCACACATCGACCTGGGAAACTTGGCAGTTATGCTAGCAGTGTAAACACTCTGGTTTCATTATAATTAACTTGCACTGTATCAAATTTGTTCTGTTAGTACTGCCTAAAATCCTGCATAACCCACTCATTCAAGTGATATATTTGCCAAAGCTGCATGTTTATGTTGCTTCTTGCAGAATCTTAACCACTCTCTCATTAACTGTTACTTGAAAAAGGTGTCAAACAAATTATCCCCTGCCATGGAAAGGAGGCTAGTTAAATTTTGGTGTCAGGCTTTTTTTGTCAGGTTCTAGCAGGCGCTATCAATCACGAGCAGACGGAGGAAGTGATTTGGAAAATGGTAAGGCAAGAAAGCACACTTTATACTCCAAATGCATTGCTCCCCATGGCTGAGGAGTACTCTGTGTGTGCTCTTTTGAAAAGTAGAGTATAGTACAAACTCTTATTTTTCAGGGTACCTGCGACTCCAAATAGCAATACAATCATAAAAATTTAGAATACCTAGCAATGCATATTTTAGGGACATCATTTGACTCCCGCTAGGTGACTTGCTAATGCCCTTAATGTGTCAATATCCAATCCAGATTACAATATTCTGATCACTCTGATTTGGCCCTTAGTTTCACAGCACAAGGCTTAGAATATCACAAAACGGTGTTTTCCTAATTTAAAGACTAGTTAAATCCGTAAGTCTTGTCTATGATAATGCATCTTCCTGATGGCGCTCAGCATTTTTGAGTTCAAGGTCAACCTAGCTCAGAAGACCGCAGATATTGCCATGCTATTGGCTAGGCTTCTCACCGGAGGGAAGGTGCTATCAGCGGGTTGGGTCATTATCAGAAGGTCTCTCATCAGGTCCCTTTTTTGGGGCCTGATCCACAAAGATAAGTCATACATTTATACCCATAACCATATTCCAAACCACAATTGTAAATCTAAGACTTTTAGAAATTTGCAAGCATTTTTAATAATACACCTGGAAAGCTGCAAAAATCGTACCTTACAATACTTACTAGTGGGAATATCATTTGACATCTGCTAATTACTCCCTTTTGCTGGATTAAAAATCTGACCATTTTCAGGGTGAGGAGGAGGAACGGAGTGCACCCCATACTCTCGTGGGTGTTGAAGAAGGAATTTCTTCACATGGGCGCCAGTTACAGTGGCGGAGGAAGGTGGGTGCGGGCCGCCCCGGGTGTCATCACTGAAGGGAGTAACAACATGGCAAAAATATGTGTTTTAAACACATATTTGTGCCATTTTGTAAGCCAGGGGTGACAAGTGTCATCACTGAGGGGGTTGACAAAATGGCAAAAATATGTGTTTTAAACACATATCTTTGCCACGTTGTCATTTTCCACAGCAGGTACCCCCTGTCCTTTCCTCGCCACTGGCAAGTTACGAGAAGACCATTAATCTCCATAAACGTATGTTTGAAGCCAAAAAAGGGCAGGAGTTCATTGATTTGTTACTGCATAAGTGTACGTCATGACTGCAAACAATTACAAAATAGTAAACCTCGTTCAGGATGTGGGGAGTGGTAGGATCAAGGCACGGGTTGCCTTGGGGGTTTGTGACTATCCACAAATTTGCGAAATTGTTGGAATTCACAAATTCCTCTCTTTCCTCTTCCCACTAGACCGCACCTTAGGCGCGAGTAATGTCATGAACATTGGGTTCTAAATGAGCCATTTTCTAAACATACTTTAGAACCCATATTAAAACGTAGTTTTCAGCAGTTGTGTGGTGTTTCTTTATTTTATTGTTTTCTGTAGTACAGTACACTTAAGTGAATGCCAGTGCTTTTTATAACAAGCATTAGCCAAGCCAGTAGCTCTTGCCTGTGCAAGACATATTGGTTTTTCCAAATTGTTTTAGCCATGGTGTACACCAGTGTGGTGGCTGTACAGAATGGCTAAAGGGTAGTGGAGTAGGGTATAGTGACATGGAGTCGAGTGATATGTCGTAGTGTGGACCTAGACTGGACTGGAGTGTCATAGAGTGGAGTGGCATAGAGTGTCGGGGAGTGGCATAGAGTGGAGTGGAGTGGAGGATTGTGGAGAGTCTTATCATGAAGTATTGTGCTGTGTTTTATTGAGTATTGGATGTTGTAGAGTAGAGTAAAGTGGAGTGTCATGGAGTGGAGTGGAGGAGTGCAATTTTGATGGGTGTAGAGTAGAGGGGCATACAGAAAAGGGTCGTAGAGTAGAGGGAAGCGGAGTGTCGTGGAGCCGAATGGTGTGGTATAGGATGGAGTGGAGTGGGATGGAGCGAAGTGACGTGGAGTAGAGTGTTGTAGAGTGGATTATCATGGAGTGGAGGGGCATGGAGTGAGGTAGAGTGGAGCAGAGTGTCGTAGAGTGGAGTGTTGTAGAGTGGCCATTAGTATTGCGGAATGACGTAGAGTGGCGTGTTAAAGATTGCCATAGAGTGCTGTAGAGTGGAGTGGCATAGAGCATAGTAGAATGGTTAGCCATAGAGTGACAGAGAATGTCAAAGAGTGGAGTGGTTTAGAGTGGATTGTCATAGTGTGGCGTAGAGTGGAGTATCATAGAGTGAGGTGGCGTGGCCTAGAGTGAAGTGGCATAAAGTGTTGTAGAGTGGACGGGCGTGGAGTAGAGAGGTGTAGAGTAGAGTAGATTGGAGTAGAGTAGGAAGGTGTAAAGTGGCGTGGCATAGTGTGTTGTGGAGTGGTGTAGAGTGGAGTGGCATAGAGTGTCGTAGAGTGGAGGGGTGTAGAGTGGCATAGAGTACAATATTGTAGAGTGGAATCTGCATGGTATGATAGTACACTGCCATTAAAGACAACACACTTTCAGTTGAAATGGCCATTAAATGTGTGCCAACATACAGTTATACTGATAAAACTATACATCATACAAACACAAATGTGTAGAAATGGTATCACATAGTGTATTTGTTTGTTTTGATCATATTAACATATTTGGTTCCAGTGCACTTCAGAATGTGCTTCATTTATGCTCGCCTAACTATGATATTTCCTGTAATATTTGCACAGTTCATTTTTGTTGTTGTGCGCTAGATAAAAGCCTTTCCTTTCACACCCCCAGAATGTCAGATAGCTCCGCTCACTTTGAAGTCAAAGAAAGAAAAGTAAATACCAATCTACCTCGAAAGACAGAGCCTGACATTTGACCTTTGTCTTTGAATGCAAAGCAAATATGCCAAGATGAGATAAAAATGTAAAGCCCTGCTTATGGAAGAATACAGTAAACAGGCAATGCTCCACGGGTGGGACAAATACATGCTGGACAGCCTAAAACAAATAAAGCCAGCAAATAGATAGCAACAAACAAATGTGAGTTACAAACCACAAAGTTAATGGGAAGTAATTGGCTGAATGCATTATTTGGCCAGCTTTCAGAATATCCCCAAGAAGTCTTTAGTAATCACACAGTTGAATTATCTGGTAGGATTCAACCTAAAAATTGTAAAGGCAGAACTAATGTCGATAAGGTGAATTCTATGCAGGTCTTGGGCTGCTAGCTGGGAGGGGTGCCATAATGCACCTAGAAGCATTCGATTTGGACTACCGAGGGGAAAAACCATGTACTCTTGCTAACAGTGCATAGGATCACAGCAGAGAAGGTTTCTATGAACCAACATTGAACCGAAGGATTTCTTTAGCTAGTGCAGGGGGCGTAGCTAGCAGTGGTGCACTGGGCCCTGGAGCCTCAGGGGCCCACTGTACCCTGACTATTGTATTTCACCCCCACCAGCTGTCATTGAGTCCCATTTCCTTGCTTGCAGTAAGGTATGTGGCACTTTGATACACTATCAACGTGTTTTTCCTCATGTGCACATGTGGAAAAACATATGTAATCTTCTGTCAGTAGTCAACTTCAAATGCTGTCTGGTGCCAGTGATGTAGTGATGCAGTGATATAAAAAAATTTACACGTATTGAAATCATCTGCACCACTGATAAAAATCTTTGGTGGAAAGCCGATGGGGACTTCTCTCCTGTTTCTGTCATCACAAGGCTAACAGACATCTCCCTCTGCTCAGGGGACGGTCTACCCTGCTGGGACCCTCAAAGCAGGCTCAGAGAGTGTCTTTCTGCATATTTGAAAATAAATACAGACTGGGAAATTTATGATTTTCTGGCTGAATTTATCCGCAAAAACCATTCAAAAACAAAAGACCATAATTATATGCGACCATGTCTTTAACTCTCAAACACCTTGCACTACCTTTATAATTATAGTGGCTCACAGACGCACTGCAGATAACCTATCTCATGAATATTAATGAGGTAGATTGCAATTTGCGACCCATTAGAAATTGCTGCCATCAGAGGAATGGTGGCCTGCTGAGGTCAGCAATCATGTTTGTGAATTCTTTTTTTTAAAAAGCATTTTTTTTTTAATGCTGCCCGTTTTCCTTAAAGTAAAATGGAATGCATTTAAAAAGACAAAAATAATCTTTGCAGTTTCATTGTTTAAGAGTAGGCACTTGCTCGTGGGACCACTGTCTGCTTTGAAAAAATATTTTCATTTACATTCTCAAAGGGGAAGGGGTCTTTTGGGGACCCTTTCACATATACAAATGGGTTACCATCTACTTGAAATAGGTGGTAAAGCGCGAATGTTTGGAAACCGCATTTTGGTCGCAAAACATTCTTACATCCCACTGCGATTCGGTATTAGGAATGAACGCCCTAAACATGCTCCTTCCTAATACGGAATTAGTAGGTAATTGCAATTTCAAACTCTGATTCAGAAATATTTGAAAGAATCACAGTTTGGGATTGATACATACCAAAATTCATTTTTCTGGTCGCAAATGGCCCAACTCTGCGAATTGGCTCGTTTGCAACTGGAAAAAAAGCTTGCTATATCTAGCCCAATTTTTTTTTTAAATGCAGCCTCATTTTCTATAAGGAAAATGTGCTGCAGTAAAAAAAAATCTTTTAAATAAAAGTGTTTTTAAATGAGAGGCAATTACAGACATGTAATCTGACCCTAGCATCCAGTTGGGGTGAGTGTCACGTTGCAACCTACTTGATTAATATTTATGAAGTAGGTAGGATCCCACTCAGAATTGGAAATTTATGAACCAACCTATTAGTACATAGGCCAGTTCATAAATTCTTTACTAATTGCAAAAATACTGGTTGCAAATTGTGACCAGTTTTTTCAACCAATTATTAGAACATCCTGGCCCCATGTTTCTAATCTGGTTTAAGAGTGTCTATCCTCCATCATGTTTTATTGTACTTAAACTTCCTGGTTTATTCAATTTATTTATTCCTGTTGTTATCCCCTGATGTATTGGCACACATTTTCTAGCTTCATTTTCCATTCAGTGACTCGGTGCAGTTAGGTTAACAATAGTCTGAGCAATGTGATGTGAGCAGATGGTCTAACTTTTTTCATAGCCCGCAATTGTAATTCTTTGGCTTTACTAGACAATTATCTGTCTACTGTAAAGAAGATGATTTCTCCTACCTTTGGGATGCTGGTAGATAAATCACTTTTTAAAAATGTTCAGTGTCTCTATCTTTATTTATATATTTATTTATTCATAGAACATACTACTCTCCTGATATGAACATACCCAGCCTTGCAGCATCTTGTTTTAACCGGGCATCTTTTATAGAGTTTATGTTGTTTTATTTTCAGTCTGACTTGTGGGTGCAGCTTTCTGTCTGCCCAGATGAGTATTCCTCCCTTTTCTCATATTGTTAGGACTGGGGGTCTCTAGTTGGCTGAGGCAGTTACCTTAGTCCAAATAGAGACTCTTGCGTCTAGTCAGGTAAAGGAGGGACACCCTCTTTGATAACCCCTGCTCACTCCCTGGTAGCTTGGCACAAGCAGCCTGGCTTATCTTCAAGGCAATGTGTAAAGTATTTGCAACCACACTCCCAGTGACACAGTGATAACACCAGAAATGGACACCACACTGTTGTATGAAAGTAGCGGTATCCTTATCTATAAGAAAAATACGGTAAGACCAAACGATAAAATTCCAACATATGCGTATTCGTAATATTTCACTTTGCCAGTTATTAGGCCAACAAACACTTGTAGGTTCTTGAGGTATTAATGAGCAAGTGACAATGTTCAAATGCAGTCCTAATGCAATGCTATGCAGTTCGTATTGCCAGACTAATGCAGTTCGTAATGCAAGAATAATGCAATCCTCAATGCAAGTAATCAGGCAGTTCGTAATGCAAGAATAATGCAATCCTCAATGTAAGTAATCAGGCAGTTCGTAATGCAAGTATAACGCAATCCTCAATGCACGTAATCAGGCAGTTAGTAATGCAAGTATAACGCACTCATTAATGTCAGTAATAAGGCAGTTCGTAATGCGAGAATAATTCAATCCTCAATGCATGTAATCAGGCAGTTCGTAATGCAAGAATAATGCAATCCTCAATGCACGTAATCAGGCAGTTCGTAATGCAAGTATAACGCAATCCTCAATGCACGTAATCAGGCAGTTCGTAATGCAAGTATAACGCACTCATTAATGCAAGTAATAAGGCAGTTCGTAATGCGAGAATAATTCAATCCTCAATGCACGTAATCAGCCAGTTCGTAATGCAAGAATAATGCAATCCTCAATGCACGTAATCAGGCAGTTCGTAATGCAAATATAACGCAATCAGTTCATAATGCAGGAATAATACCAGTGTCATCTTTCCTTTTGTCCTTTTTATTTTTGCAAAATAAGGATGCAGTAAATAAATGTAACCATCACACTAGCTAGCTAAGCTAAGTGTAGCCCTGGTGCCTTTTCCAGTGGTTGTTATGAGTGACGTGCAATGGCACTTTCCTAAACATACTATATTCTTTACATAGTCTCAGGGCATTTGGTTAAGTCATTGGAATCTTTGGTTCGGGAACCTACAATCATTGGCTTGAGACATTGTCATTCAAATCTTGAAGCAGATCACAGGAGTATTTTAGTCATATCTTTTTCTATTTGCTATTTGGATATATCCTTCCACATCCAATGAAAAGCAAGTATTATTTTCCATCTAAAAAGTACATTCCGTCATCACACATTTAATTATTTCGTTCATGTATTGTAATGTATCGTATACGCTCGGCAATCCTTTTTTTTTAATAATTGTTTTGCACTGCAGCTGGCTTTTTAGGTCTCGCTGGCGTTGCTGCGCGAAGCGCTGCCGCCAATGAGACTTATAGCCGCCTTGCTAGGCCCCAAGGGAGTCAGAGCTGTGAACGAGCCGCTACAGACCTGGGCACGAGCCGACTCAGGTCTGTGAACGCCAACGTGCACTCTCACGGCGTCACGCTCCCGCCCTCCGACGTCTCTTCCGAGGCGCGCTCCAGGCCGACGGGCTCCACTGCAGGCTCCAGAGCGACGTCAGGTAGGCTGTAATTCACCCTTGTTAAGATATTTTTCCATTGCCATAGCACTACTCGAGGTTGGTGAGTTAAAATCACACTCTAGAAGAGTCTTACTTTAAAACCGACACTTGTTTTGTACTTTTGGTGTGCACGGATCCAGTGGATATGTGTACGCGCATTGCAGGTTTATTGTATTGTCAGTCACTCAGTGGAAAGGTATGTCACTGGTAGCAGGGGGCCCGCAGCGTGTCGGCCGGAAGTGAGTAGGGTGCATGAGGCAGCTTTGACCGGAGTACTCTTTTACGCAACAACCCTCGCGTTTCGTGTCTTCAAAAATACAGCATGTCTGGTTTTTTATGATTATGAGAAGAAGTGATCTGGTAACTAAACTGCACTCTTCGGAACCAGAGATCCGGGTTTGCAAATTGGTTGCATCTGCTCTGTGTTGTGTGATCCTGCCCAAATTACCCGAGTGTCTTCCTCTGACCTGCGTCTCTTGTCTGGCAATAATAAACGGGAGTGGCTTGGTGCATTATGTAAAGTTTGCATTGTATGTTATCCATGAAAAACATAATTGTAGTTTTAAAAAAATCCTTAATGCTGGTAAGTGATGATCATTACACGTGGTAGGTTGTATATGAGGCGCACTTGTTTACAAGTTGGATTTTGAACCAAACCTTCACATCGGAGTTTGCTGGTCATTTACTTAACCCTGAGATGTCTTTAATGCGATTCAATTGTACGAATGACTCGGCGAAGGCTTGTTTCAGCTGTGCTCTTCTGCTTCAGTTTCTGTTATTTGTTTGATGCTGGGACGATTCTTGCTTGGTGCTTCAATTAGACAGTGTATTTGTGTGTGTCTGCGTGAGTATTTATGTGGTGACCGGTGTATGTGCCTGATGCGTTCTTACAGATAGAGCGACATTATTCTTTATTTGTTTAAACACAGTACGTTTTAGTACAGCTGTTGTTGTATACCCATGATTATAAGAAGGTGCATTCATTTGTGAGAGTGATGAAAAAGGAGGATCAGTAAAATAAAATATTTGCCCAAGATCAAGCAATTTAGTTAACCAAAAAGCTGCGATGAATGCAGGCTTTCTGGATTTACTTTGGACAAATCAGGCACCATAGAGTTGTCTGTCTCTAATTTTTACTTCATATGTTAATGCTTTTTTTACCTCTTTCTGCATAAGAGTAGAGCGAGTGTGGCAAGCAGAAGCCACATGAATGCTTAGCTCCATATAGGCTCGAGGTTCCAACTGGACCCCGAGCTGAGCCTGTGCCATGCTTCAGGCTCGAGCTTTCAGTGGTTCACCCACCTCTACTCAAAATATCGGAAATATACTATTTTTGAATGTGTCACAGTACTAAACCTTAGTAGTTTTTGCATTAGTCCTCTTAAAAAGTCTGTTTAGGCAGACTCATTCATACATGCATGTATTTGTCTCCAGCAACAAAAAAAATGTGTCTGATTACGCTTTACTACGTGTAACTCCACCCCCACAACATTGCTTTATATGATTTGCTCCATTGTGATCTTATCCTCTGTGTAATTTGGTCCCCCGTGTGATTTACTCCATGTCATTTCCATCATGTGGTTAGTGCCATGCTAATTTTTGCTTGGTGATTTGCTTTATGTGAGTTTTAGGTCGAGCCTGGGCAGCGCATGCGCTGCTGCGAGGCATGCAGTAGTGGAGTATGTCTTAGAAGCACTGCCCACTCTCCACCCACATTTTGTATTCGCTTGTCATTGGTATTTGTAAACCCTGGCTTCCGAGTCATTATTAGGCGTGTTAGTCCCTACTTTGTATCACCTTGTCTGCATTTGTTACCTCCCATAACGACTGGACTTTTACTGGTGTTGTTACATGGTCTGCTATATAAATTGGTGAGCACTATTTTCTTTAATGCTTATCCCCAATTCCACCCAGGACATCGCAGCTCCCGCCAGCTTTTATTTTAATAGTGTTTTTTATTCAAATTACAACGTGGTTCACTTAAACTATAGTTGCTGCGCTTATTTAATTAATTAATATACAGCGCGTTCCGCTTTGACTTTAGCGGCCGTGCTACATACGTTTTTAAAATTCATTATTTTTTTATCACTTTAATATTGGCTGCACCCCTTTGTTTAGACGCTGCTCACTGTAGCCTGAATATGCAAGCAGCGTTACAAAAAGGGGCATTGCCAACATTAAAATGCTCTAGCATTTGTGAGAGTTTAAGCTCTTGGCATTAAAAATAACAATATCTTTTATATATGTGTTGCTTTTAAAACACATAAATAAAAGGTATCGTCATTTACAATGCAAATAGCTTAAACGCTCGCAAATGCGAGACCTATTGCATTGAAAATGCTTGTTTTTAATTGTATCTGTCAGCGAATGTGATCATGAAAGTTATTAGATTTCCGATTTTTGTGGAAATTGCACCTAGCATTTGCATAACACAAGGGTGTCCGTCACGCGCAAGCCTAACGCTACCACGGGAAATCCACAAGGAAAACGACCCTCAAAATAAGAAGATCTATTTATATCTCCATCGTCAGCCGCCTAAATAGCACATCCATTTCTTTGTCGGTGAATAATGCAATGGCGCGGGGAACAATGCGAGCGCTGCTGCTTCCAAGACGCTATCAGCCACCTGCCATCATCAGAGCGGCAGCTGAATACAGAAGATGGACAGGCGGTGCCCCTCACTGATGATCCCATTTATCCATGATCGCAGAACAGATTCCCGCCTCTTCCGGAATCTGCGGGATGATGGAGTCTGTGAGAAAGAGCTCCAGTTTGTTTTTTGCAACAGGGTGAAAAATGACTACTCAGATTTTCAGAGAAGATGATTTCATTCGGTTAACTCATATGTTGGGTTCCTCGCTTTCAAGGCAAGGTAGGTAACTTCATCAGTTACAAATCACATTTTACAGCGTGTGAAAGAAAAATGCAAGTTCGGAAAAAAGAAACTGGAAAAGAAGAACTATTTGTTTGTATTTTTAAAGTGTATTTCACAGTGTGTTAAATGTAATGACAGGCGCCCCCGTGCCTAGGGGAGGGGCATCCCTTAATAGCGCCACCGGACTGGGCCTCCTCCGGGGCCGAAAAGGGGGCTGGATGAAGTGATGTCATTGGGATGCGATGAAAGCATATTTAAGTCTGCGCCATGGGAGCTTCAGCCTCTTTGTTCCCTTGGACCGCCGGCAAGCTGCATGGGCGCTTCGTCGACGAGGAAAAAGTTCCAGTCAGCGGTGTGCTGAGTGTGGCACGGGAGGTTTGAGGGGGCCTAGGCGTAGTGTGTCGCTACCATAATAGGGCGTTAATATTCGGTTTTAAAAATAATAGATTTTACAATAAATTTATTAAGCCGTCTCTGTGGCGGTATATATATAAATATATGTAAATAAATATTTCCTTCTAGATGCCCGCATATAACACTATTTGCAGCGGAGCATTTCGTAGGGTCGATTAAAAGTGTGCGATGAAGGATTAAGGGGCCGCGCCGGAGGGGGGGCTGCGCTGTTACAGAAGAGATGCAGCTCGTGGTACGCGCTTTCGTTCTAGTTGTGCAGTGAGAGTCATCAGTTTTAATATATAAATAATATATCCTTTTAGATGCCCACATATAACACTATTGCAGCGGAGCAGTTCGTAGAGTCGATTAAAAGTGCGCGGTGAAGGATTAAGGGGCTGCGCCGGAGTGGGGGCTGCGCCGGAGTGGGGGCTGCGCCGTTACAGAAGAGATGCAGCGCGTGGTATGAGGCGTCCCGCTGCTATATGCAGGGGGACGCGCCTTCTTTCTAGTTGTGCGGTGAGAGTCATCAGTTTAAGAGACGTTTAGGTGGGAGGTAGGGGTGTTTACCCGCATAATCAACGTTCACTGCTCGCGTCTGTATGGTGGTATTGAGAGTGTGCGGTGAAGGGTTGGGTGGCCGTGCCACAGTGGGGGCTGCCCTTGTTGCGCTTTGGTCAAATGGTGGATTTGTACACAACGTTACCTACAGTGATTGGGCATGGTGTATAATCGAGTGTCTCGCTCTACTGCTTTTTGGGCTGAGACTCCGTTTGCCTGCCGGGTTGGTGTTGAGGGAGCACCCAGGTTGGGAATTATAGGAGGAGTACATTAGTCCTGGTTTCTGGGTTATTCGACTGAAGAGATTTCATTGGTAGGCCTGCAAGGTCAGAGCGGTATCACCCTTCTCGGATGGTTTTATTTCCGTGTCGCGGTAGGAGAATTATAGGGGAATCGTTTGGAGTCGCTAGTCTCTACACTCCTGGGGTTTTCGGAGTGTACGGGATGGCGTCGGAGGGATTAGTGCATGCATCTGTCCCTCGTGCTAATTCTGCTGCATTCAGAATAATGCAGTAAGTGGACATAAAGGGACAGGAAGAGGCAGGTTGCACGGAAACATGACCGTGTGTTTGTTATGTAGACAATCAAGTCCATTAAAGGGCCGTAGAAATTATTTTGAAAAGATGCATAGATATGGCAGAATAATACATGGTAAATAGATAAACAGTGGCTCCGTGTACATTCCTGGGCACTTTATACTTAAAAAAGGAGTTAAGAACGGATAACAGCTAAGGCTCAGTGTACATACCACTCTCAAGTGCAGATGGCTATTAGCGTAATCATACATATCGTGGAGCATTAGTCCGCACAAGATGTGTTACGAGTTGGTACATTTTGGTCCTAGGTTTCTCAGGCTGAATAAAACGTTTAACTGCAGTTAGCAGCATCACCAGATTATGAAAATCGGTGGAAGTGGGCCCAGGATTTTACATTACGGCAATATTATATTCTGAGGGAGATTCTGAGGCTGAATACAAAAGCTTAACTGCAGTTAGCGGCATCACCAGATTATGAAAATCGGTGGAAGTGGGCCCAAGATTTTACATTATGGCAATATTATATAAAGGGCGGTATTCTGAGAGAATGAAATGTTCAATCTGTTGTGTAGCTAGAGATAGAAATATATAAGTTTCACCAAATATTAAGAGCAAAAGAGCCTCATTGTGCATAAAACGCTGTGCTCTGAAACGGTACAGTGTGAATTCAAATACAGGCCTAACATTAAGAGTAAGACTTTTGCCATTTCTTAGATAATTTGCTCTTAAAAATATTCTGCAAAAGTAACTATGCTACAATACTGGCCGCTGGGGTGCAGGTTATTTCAATGTGTTTTGCGCTTTCAAAATTCTCTCATGTCTGCAAATAAATGTATCGAGCATGTAGTCATTTAGGGCCAGATGTAGGTAATCCGATTATACCGATTCTAAAATACCGAATTTTACTGAATCGGTATTTTAGAATCGGTAAATGGTATGTAGAAAAAAAATCTGTAAAAAATACTGATTCGGTAAAATTCGGAATCTGTCAATCGTAAATTACCGAATCGGTATTTACCGATTCTGTATTTACCGAATCGGTATTCCCAATCCATTCCTATGGGCCTTTGAATAGGAAAGACCGAATCGGTAAATACAGAATCGGTAAATACCGATTCGGTAAATACCGAATCGGAAAAAAAACAAAAGTGAAACTCAAGTAGGCAGCCAATCAGGTGCTACCACCCTCCCCCTCCCTACCAGGAAGTGGCTACACAGGCAGCTTCAACTAATTAGAAGCTTCTGGAAAGGCAGTTGGAGCTGAGCTGAGTCCCTGAGCAGCAGAAAGGGGTTTTTGCACTTTTAAAACAGCAAAATGGCAAGCAGCAAATAAAAAGAGCAGCCTGAGAGGAGGAGGAAACTCAAATTCAGCAGCATGGAACTGCAGGTCCTTGTTGAGGAGGTGGGGAAGGTGCACCACAAACTGCTTGGCAGGCAGTCCCTCACTGTGGCAGAATCTGCCAAAAGGAAACTCTGGCTGGACATACTGGACAAAGTTAATGCAGTTGGGGTGACAACCAGAGACACAGAGGACCTGAAAAAGCGATTTTATGACCTCGGGAGCCAAACAAAAAAGAAATTGGCTGAACACCACAAGCAGGCATCAAAAACTGGCGGAGGCAAGAACCCAGGACCCCCCTTACTGACCTGGAGGAGATGGTGGCCTCAACCATTGAACCAGACAGTGTCTGCGGACTGGGAGAAGTAGACAGCTCAGCCAGAGCTGCAAGCAAAAAAGGTAAGACAAATGCACAGCATGCCCCCCCATACCATCAGCCTTACCTGTACCCTTTGTGGCCCAGTGAACCCCAGTCCAGTACTGCTAGCACTATACAGGAGCAATGCATTATGGTATATGTAGTGTGGAAATGTCAGAACATGTCATACAGCACACCAACCACCTAGTTAGGGAAATGAATGCATAGAGAATAAAGCTAATGTGAGAAATATTTAATTGCAGTGACTGTTAAACAGTAGCGCTTAGCTAATGTACGCTCATATGTCCACACGTGAAACGTCTCGCAGGCGTTCGCCGGAGACTGAAGGCACACCACAGGAGAGGGAGGAGAGTCAGGAGCCAGGTCCAACTACCCACAACGTACAACAGGACACAGGTGCCTCAAGTAGTCAGCCACCTGCACAAGACTCTGAAATGGCTCCAGAGTTGCAGGCGTCCCCTCGCAGATCTCAATCCCCTCTGTTGCTGCCATCCCCAGAAATGCCAGCATCACAGCATGACATAACACCTGCATCACAAACAAGCAGGAGGCATGTTGTGGCCCCACTCCTGGAAATTGAGTCAGCAGCAGCTGACATGGAGGGGGATGACACACACAACTTGCCTGTAGATGTTAGCCCTGGTACAAGGCACTCCAGTGCAGGGGTGGGCCATAGTGGTGCAAGACGCCGCAGAGTCCAAGAAAGGCCAGCAGATGCATCTGTTGAGGGTCCAAGTGTGTTCCGTGGTCTGGAGGGGAGCATGGTGAGAATACAGAGGATGCAGGGAAGAGCCATCCAGGCATGCCAACGCCAAGTGAGGTCCCTGAACAATAATATAGGAGACATTTGAAAGGGCATCAGTGAGCTGGTACAAGTGAACAAAGACATGGCAGCAGAGATGCGCGGAATTAGCCACTCGGTGCAGTTGCTATGCACCAAACTAGACACTGAATCTGATGCAAGGCGCAAGGAAAGGCAGCGCGCTCATAGCCAAAGTAAAGCAATCAACCGCCTGGCCACTGCCACATCCCTGCTATGCAGGAGAAGCAGTAACATGCAGGAGGCTATGACCCAAAACACCAATGAGGTCACTAGGGCATGGGCAGGATGACCAGTGCTCTTGAGGCGCTATTAAATGCCCAAACTGCACATACTGCTGCTCTGGATGTGCCTGTAAGTGAGGAGAGCACAAGCAGGAGCAGCATTGCAAGCTCCCATGTCCCAGAGACGAGGAGGAGCAGGCGCCACGCTGAGGCGACAGGCCAGCAGGACAATGAGCAAGGTGAGCAACATACAAGTGGCACTGGGAAGCGAGGACGGAAATGACTATTACAGTTCATGGTGAAGTGAACCAGGACTGACATCATTGAAGTTGAATATTTTTCGTTGCACATTTGTGCTTTAAAAACCTACGTCATTACACAATTAAACTACTTTGTGTGCATACTCCACCTGTCTGTGTCTCTTTACTTACTTAAAAGTAGTTGCGTGTGATCTCTTCCCGTCTGTGTCTGCCATCAGTTGGTGTTGCAACTCCAGATGTGTGTGGTTCAGGCACTGCTTCCTCGTCATCATGGTCCTCATAATCAGAGATTTCCACTTCTGTGCCCTTCTTGACCGCAAGGTTGTGCAGCATTGCACAGGCTGCAATCATCTTGCAGCAGGGGATTGGTGTGTACTGGCGGGCCCCTCCACTCTTATGGAGGCAGCGAAACCTGCTCTTCCATATGCCAAAGGTGCGCTCCACAATGTTTCGGGTTGTTTTGTGTGACCTGTTGTATCTTCTCTGACTTGGTGTAGTAGGGTTCAGGTAGGGAGTGAGGATGAAGGACCGGAGGGCATATGCACTGTCCCCTAATAGTAAGTAGAAAGAAACATTACTCACATGCACACACATACACATCCACCTGCAATACGTATCATGGGAGTTTCACACAGTGTGTTACCTAGCAAGTATCCTTCACCGAATTCCCCCGCTGTCAGGCGTGCGTAGATCCCACTGTTTTGGAAGATGTCGGAGTCGTGGGTACTCCCGGGGAATTTGGCTACTATGTCAGTGATCATGTACTTGGAATCACAGATCACCTGTACATTTATGGTGTGGGTGGACTTCCGGTTCCGATAAATGTACTCTGTGGCAGCAGGTGGGCAAATTGGTATGTGGGTACCATCAATACACCCAATTATGTTTGGGAAATGCGCCATCTGAGAAAAGTCTGTCTTTGTCCTTAGCAGTTCTGCATGCGTTGCATGGAAGCTGATGTACTGATGCATTCTCTGCAGCATGGCATCAAGGAATTTTGTAAAGAAACGGAACAGACAGCTCTGGGACACCCCACCTACCGCAGCAACCACACTCTGGTAACTCCCAGATGCAAGCAGGTGTAGGCTGCACAGCACCTGCACATGGGGTGGGATGGTGTGTGCCCTAGTGGTTGGATGGTCCAATAGTGGGTGGAGGTCCCTGATTAGGTCCAGGATAGTTTGGGGTGTCAGCCTGTACCTTTGTAGGATCTCTGGCTCAGTTAGCTGGAATATAGTGATCCTCTGCCTGTACACCTGCACCTCCCTCCTCCAGACCCTCTCTTCTTCTGCCTGTAGCCGTAGCCGCCTCGCAATTACATAGAATGCCGCCATTCTGGTGAAAATGTTGCATTTTGGGGCCTTTTTTATAGCCTGCACCTGGTTACCACCTGGTTTCAATCCATGGTAAATACCGACCCTTAAATACCGAACTTCATGCAAATTCGGTATTTAAGAGGTTACCTACATCTCAGAATTCATTTTTACCATTTCTTATTTTCCGAATCGGTAATTTTACCGAATCGGTAACGTTTCCGAATCGGTAAAGTTACCGAATCGGTATATTTTCCGATTCGGTAATTTTTCCGATTCGGTAACTTTACCGATTCGGTATTTTTACCGATTCTGTATATTTACTGATTCGGTAAGGTTTCCGAATCGGTAACTTTAGCGATTCAGTAAATTTACCGATTCCGATGTTTTTGGGTCGCCTACATCCCAAATGCCGAATACCGGTCGGTAACGGCCGAAAATCGGTAAAATCGGCCGTTACCGACCGGTATTGGGCTACCTACATCTGGCCCATAGTCTACAATTTATGATAGACAGGGATGGCTAAATAATCTGGAACTCGGGCTCTTGTTTATAATATGTATGAATTTATGTATCAAATTAAAGCACAAATATTTCCAGATGTACTAGTCAAACAATAATTTATCAATTGGTTTAATTAATGACTGGTTCTGTTGTCAGGCCTGGTAGATTAGTGGATTAACATATCCATTGCAGGGACTGGTGTTTGGCTTCATGGTCACAGGTGCCATTCCCGGTGGGTACACTTAGCCTTGCATCTTGGGGGAGGCACCATTCAAATCTGTGATTCAACGCCAAGATGCCCCCCCCCCCCTTTTTGGGGTGGAAGTGCACGGTGCACATACGAGTCATGCTATATGTCAAAATTGGATGGGCTGTGGCAACCTGGTAGTAACCCTTTGCCAGTTGAGATGGAGGTTTGAACAGGGTTGCAGCCCTGAGGCACAACACCTCTTTGCTGATATGTTCAGGCATTCCTGTTCACAGTTTGACCGTTTGGTAGGATTCATTTATTGGAAAATGGGCAACAATGATTTCCTTTCATCACAAAAACCTATTGTGCTGGTAGGCAATTTGCATGTTATACGGTGCGGGTTTTTATGCTACTATGGGGGAATAATGCGGGGATCTACACCCTTCGCTACTGCTCCCCATAGCGTTATTATATGTCATTTGCCTTCCGATTAGTGACAGTCTATTGGTGACCGTTTGAGGTTAGTAGGGCAATCTATATTAAGCAACTAAAATAGCTAGTGGGTACAGTAGGTTTGAACTGTTCACATAAGCATTTGTCACGTATCTTTATGCCCAGAATACAAAGATAGAACTCATGCCTAGCCTTAATGGTTAGTGGCACAGGGGGTTCTTGTTTTAGAGTGGGACATTAGGGAGTTTGTGTACGTAGCTCTCTGTTGCACTTACCATCTGCGGGCTTAATTACATTATAATTACAGTTACCTATGGTGCGGAGGTAGCAAACGGTTGGTGGCGCAGGGGCACCCCCGTTTTGGTGTGCGTCATTAAGGGAGGTGGTGTACTTGGCTCCCAGTTGCTCTTACCATCTATATGATTTGGATGTTTGGACGAAAGCGTAGACAAGACAGTTGCTGATGCCCTCTCTCGTTGTAAATTACCAGTATATAGAGCACTATAGCCACAAGCAGATGGTCAGAACCCCAGCTTTAAAACTCTATCACAGAACATTGCAAAACCACACTTATAGCTGTTGTGGCAAGGTTTGCGCTGGATGCTACCAGTGTCACTTCGGTGGCAGGGGGACAAATCGCCCTCCCCCCTTTTTTTCTAGGGAAAAGAGTAAGGAGAAGCCAATGACTAGATCATCTCCCCAGGGTACACTGCCAAATACCTATGCATTCCATTATCCCGTGGATGTAGAAAGGAGCTTACGACTTCGTGTTAAAAGCTCATCCCAACAACGTGTAGAAATGTATTGGTGACGTAATCCCCAGGATTCATTTGTGACATAATCCGCAGGCAATGTGGGGAATTGTGCTAGTAGTTCTTAGTGAGGACTAAGTGGGTGCAACACAATTTACATGGAGCGAGCCTTGGGAAGGAACTCCATTTTAAAGCTCATCCCAATAAAATGTGGAGATTCATTAGGTCTTGCTTAATTCCCGAATATTTCTATGCAGAACTTCTCTTTTCCTTTCAACTACAGCAGTGTGCCTGAGTGCAGGTACCCCGGTGGGCGGGCCAGTGTGCCATGCGCGCCCTGGTTCAAGTAGTGCAATTGTTCGCTGTAGCGCGTTGGGGCCTGCTGACACAATTTGCGCAGCAGAGTGGGGGCTTGGTGGGCCGGTACGACCGAGTTCAAGAGTATGGCCAAGTTCAGGAGCTCAATTGTAATATGGTGCATACCTTCTTTACTGTCTTTGACAGGTCAAAATTGCAAAAAACACAGTTGATGGACAGAATGTAGAACAATGTCATACATTCACCCCAGTACAAGGATCTGGGCCTAAATCCATCGTTTCTTTGCACTCCACACCACCCTGGGTTAGACACTGGCTATATGCAAATCAGCTCTGACCCTGTGCCTCATGGGAACAGTCCAGTCCGAACTACCAAGCCATGTCTTTCCCAGACCGGAATCAAGCATCCAAGGACCGGTTTCTGGCTATCAGCCTTCATTCAGCCTGGATAGCTTGACTCCAGTGGTGTGGAGAGCCTGGGACTCACGTCTGAGCATACCCAGCCCACTCGGGGTAGTTCGGACTGGACTGTTCCCATGAGGCACAGGGTCAGAGCTGATTTGCATATAGCCAGTGTCTAACCCAGGGTGGTGTGGAGTGTAAAAAAACGATGGATTTAGGCCCAGATCCTTGTACTGGGGTGAATGTATGACATTGTTCTACATTCTGTCCATCAACTGTGTTTTTTGCAATTTGACAGGTCAAAGGCCATTAAAGTGTACGGCCAAGCCTTAAGTTTAAGTGTAATGTCGTGCTTAATTATCTTGCAACTTCGTCATGTTAATGCCGCTAAAGAGTGATGCTGTAATAATTTTATATCCAAAAAGGATACTGTTACTCTCGTGTTGGTCACTGGTGAACTACCTGGTTTGTGAATAAAAAGGCTACTCCATAAACAACACACTTTGATTCTGAGAGTTCTTGGGCAATTGGGAGGAGTGAATGTCACGTTGTGCGCGTACTATAACATTTGGTAGGAACTTGACCGAAGGAAGTTATTCTTCAGAAGTAGTAAGCACCAGATAAATGCAAGTACAAAGCAATTCAGTTTTCAGTTCTGGGATTCTGGGTGGTGACTGCAGTTACCCGCAGGAGATGTCCGGTGATGTGTGCATTGTCATTTGTCTAACATCAAGCCACAATTGCAGTTGGAAGGAAATACGTCAATTTATTGTAAAGTTAGGCAGCCTGAAGGACTCATTTCAGTATTCGTCTTGGGAGCAAATGGTATGACCTATATTTATTTATCTCTGTTTTATCTTAATGTTGTTGGAAAGTTGTTAGGGAGAAGGAAAGATGAGGGTTCATGTTTTGAACTTGGGGAAGTAAACTTCTGTCCCTGTTTCAATCAGTTTGCAGAGGCACTTTATATGGTCACAATTTACTCTGGTGCTGATTTTACTGAAATACGTATTACATACTCAAATTTAGGGGCTTTAAGTCATGTCTCTTCATGTATTGCTCTGTTATTGTGTCATTCACAATTTGCTTCGACCCACTACAGTATAAAGCATGGGGCAGAGGTCTGGCCTACTTAAGCCATTAGTTACTTCACTTTGCATTACTGCATTCTCCTCTCTCACAAGGAGCATATTGGCACACACGCTTGTTGCCTAAATTACCACTGTTTTTGTTTTTACTTTACATTTACTTTAATATTGCCTTTGTGTTTAGAGCCTGATGTGATAGCAGGACTTTTCTGATGCACATTACATCTTTATCAGATCCCATATCCTGCGAATGCTAATGACCGAAGAAGGAATGAGTGAAGAAACTATAAAAAATGGGATGAGTCAAATGGAGTGATGGCTGTATTTTGGTAATGGCCAGTGAAGAAAGATTCAGAACAAGGATGCTGATGCAATTCTACCTTCTGCAGAAATTTGAATGAGGAGAGGTAGTCGATACTGATTAAGGCTATAAACACTTTTATTAAAGTCAGCACTCCCAACACCTCAGCCAGACACATCTATTTTGAGGTCATCCAGGAATTAAATGACTACCAATTCAAGTTACTCACTACTCACCCCTGGTCAAAAAATCTGATTAGGAATTGCCAACAATGTAATTCTTTTCAGAAAACATTGAAGCTGAAACATGACTCAGACATTATCTTATTTCTACATCATGTTTGTTGCTCGATTTACTTACCAATCATTTTCACGAGTCAGCTCATGCATGGGCTCTTAGAGCCATGCCAGACCCTTGGCTTGGCTCTGGCTCGGCTCTACCTGTTAATTTGTTGGCTTGACAACCTCTAACCACATCATTCAAAGTTTCGCACATTGCCTTAGGGGATAAGACTATAGTACTGCATATATTTTCACATTACGTGACTAGAAAGAGTCATCTTTTTCTCCCACTACTTCTGCCAGCTTTTACCTCATGAAAATGATGTTTGGAACATACGTGGATAAAGTAATTACTACAAATCTCAGGATCAAAAGCATCTGAATCGGGAGTTGTGGGGCTCTCACAAAGAGTCCCTTAATTGGGTTTCTATGTATGCCGTCGCGGCCCGTGCAGTTAAGAGCGGTGAGGCCGGGTGGGTGGGGGGGGGGGGGGGGGGTTCGACGGTCGATGACGAGGTAAAATTAAATAAATAGTTAATTTTCCCTCGTCGTCTTCTGTCAAAATCCACCCCCCCAACCCGGACCCACCACTCTTACCTGCACGGGCCGTGGCTGTATGTATGATCGTCCCCATTCATTATTTTATTTTATTTTATTGTTTTGTAAAGGAAAGGCTCTGGTATTTTTTGTCACACTGGTTCATGCTTGGATCCTTGGTTTATGCCAAAGAATTCCACTTAGGGCTGGTGTAATACCTCAGGGGAGAATGGGCATTACTTGAACAGGAACGCTCTGCCCCAACGATTTCACAGTGACACTGATCATTTTCGTCTGGCAAGGTTGGAGCTTTGCCCGACCTTCCAGGGTGCTACAGAAGGGAACACGCTGGCACAGTGGCAGCTACTTCGACAATTTTAATTTCCTGCAAACGCAATGAGCCACCTCTTAATTAAATCTTCGCGAGAAGTTGTTAGAAAAACAGACAACACGAGAGTAAAAAAATGCCATTTGCCATCCTCTGAGACAGTTTACAGTGCATCGCTGCTGAACGATTTGCTTGTAAGAAGCCTCGTTTCTAATTAAATGAAAATAATGACAGCAGTGGCAAATCCCTGTTTTATGAACCTGAAAGAATACCAGTTTCCATTGCTATGGATGAAAACAAAACATTAAATATTTTGCTAAACTTAGATATTTGTTTTCTATATGCCGATAGTGGTTTCCGTGTACTTTGTTTCTCAGTGAGTGCATGTAATGAAAACCAATAAAATAGGATTACAAAATATCATACTCAGCAACCTGATGAGGTAGCCCAGTGGGCTGATACACACTAAAAGGTAACCTGCGCTCACCCTGAGGTAGCTTGACACAGAGCAGTCAGGCTTACCTAAAGAGGTAATGTGTAAAGTATTTGTGCAACACACACACACACACATGCACACGCACACATGCACACACCCACCCACCACAAATAGGCTCCACACGGGTTTGGAAACAAAACCGTAGCAACAAAAATGTATAGAAGCTGAGATATTGAACTTTAAAAGAATAAATGCAATAAAGCACTTAGAAGCAAGTAAAGCTAAAAAGGTTAGTTTAGGTCATGCTGGACTGGCGCAAAGTCAGAGTTAGGGGTGACCTCATGGAAGTGCAGGCCGGCTACAGGACCCTCGCAGGCTCCAGTCAACAAAGTACCTTTCCTGGTCGCAAGCAACAAGATGCATTCATCTTCTCCATGCAGTGAAGGCGATGCCTCAGTTCCCGAAGACGGGTGCCAGAGTCAACAGGCATCAAGCGATGGGCCAGCTTCTGCCACACAGTCAAATGGATGCATCAATGTCACCAAGCTGCAGCAGTGGTGATAAGCTGTCCGAAGCATCAATCACTGGAGGCGAAGTGCTGGTTCTGATGCGATGCGCCGATTTTACTCCTGCAGCCGGGTCAATGTGCTGGTTCTGTTACACACAGACAGGATATGCTTCCACATCCATGGTGCAAGTATCTGGGCCACTTCCAGTGAGCCAGGCACAAGAGCAGGGGTAGAGACTTTGATATCCCTGAGTCTCAAGCAACAGGTGGAAAGCTGACAAGCCTTGGAGTTCACTTGGGGTGAAGGCAGAGTCCAGCTCAAATTCAGCAGAGTCAGAGAGCAGCAGGGCAACATAAGAGAAAAGCAGGCCTTCCAAGTCTGCAATCCACAGCAGCAAGCAGCAGTCCTTCTGCGGACGATCTGGTCAAGGTTCAAAAGTGTCTGATTTGAGGGGGTCAGAGACCCAGTATATACCCAAAAATGCCTTTTGATTTGGAGGGGACTTCAAAGCTGCTCTCTGAAGTGTACAAGTATCCCTTTCAATCCAGTCCTGTCTGCCAGGCTGTCAGTGGGGTGTAATCAGTCCTTTGTGTGGGGACAGGACACTACCTGTTCAGTGAAGTGTTAGCCCCTCCCTTCCAACTTACCGAGGCAAGGCTATCAGAAAGCAGATGTATGTAGATGGGTACTCGGACACACCTATCCTTCCTGTGTTGGGGCTGTCTAGAGGGAATGTACAAAGTGTCGCTGTTAGCCACCCCAGATGTGTATTGGAGAGAAATAATTGCAGCGATATATCCATTTTCTAAAAGTGGCATTTCTAAAATAGTAATATTAAATCCAACTTCATCAGCAATTAGTATTTATCAATACCATTCCAAACATATGAAACATGAAAAAGCTGCTCCTCAGATCAGGAATTACAGTTTAAAAGTGTACTAAAGAATTCCCAGTGCTGACCTACGAGAGGAGTAGGCCTCACAGTAGTGAAACACAAAATAGGCTGTTTGTCACTACCAGTGCAGGCAAAAAATGAAATATTTCCTACCTTTTACTTACATAGTACCCTGCCCATAGGGCTACCTAGAGCCTATCTTAGGGATAACCTAGGTGTAATACAAGGGAAGTTTAAGGTTTGGCAAGTAGTTTTAAATGCCAAGCCGAAGTGGCAGTAAACTGCACACACAAACCCTGCAGTGGCAGGCCTGAGACAGGTTTGAAAGGCTACTTCTGTGGGTGGCATGATCAGTGCTGCAGGCCCACTAGTAGCATTTAACTTACAGGTCCTGGGTATATGATATACCACCCTACAAGGGACTTATAGGTAAATTTAATACGCCAATCATGTATACACCAATTATACACATGTTTAGAGGAGAGAGCACATGCACTTTAGTATTAAATCAATTTTATTGGTAGAGCACGAGGCAAGGTAAAACAGAACACTGGCGCCTACAACCCAGCGGGCCGGCTACAAGCTGTGCAGATTATGGTAACAAGACAATAAACAAGACCATACCAACTGGTAGATAACACATTATGTTGCCTTCAACCCACAGAGGGCCGGCCGCGTGGTAGAAAGGAGAGGAGTGACATCCGCCTCTCTAGCATATGGGTATCCATATGGTCCAGTGTGCTGTCAATCGTGTAAGCAGTGATAGCTGGCGGCCTTAGACAGGACACAGCTGTATGGTGGTGCTGCTTTTCACAAAAGGCAAGAAAAATGAAAAAGAACACATCAACTCCCTTCCAACTCCCTCCCACCCTCCCCAGTGAGCAGAAAACAATGGAAAAAGAAAGGATTTAGCCTGTAGACTTTGTAGGGAGCGTAACCACCGTGAGACTGAAGTGTCCGTAGGTCTGACGAGGAGCCACCATATTAGATGGGGGGGATGTCGCCAGGGATTAATTTCAGGAGCCGGAGATAGTGGGGGCACGTCATTACCCGAAATTCAGTGGAGAAGATAGTTATGAGTGGGGCCCAAATCTTGGCATAATCTGTGGAGTTCCCTAGGGTAGCCATTGAGAGTCTTTCCATGCCCAAAAGATACCAAAGTTAGTGCAACCATTGCATGTGGTCCGGGATTCTATCTGTTTTCCACCCCGCCAGAATCACTAGATGTGCGACGTTCAGCGCAAGGGCCATCTGTCTCCCTTAAATAGAGCGCAGGGGGAAGGTCAGTGCGTTGGGGAGGCCTAGTATACACCCGGGAGCCTGAAAACAGTAGTGTGAAAGGCCTTGTCAATGTCATCTAGTGTCCTCTCCCAGTATTGCGTGAGCTTTGGGCAGTGCCATAACAGGTGGAGGAGGGTAACAGGGCTACTGCCATTTAGCGAGTCGGGTTGGGGTGTAGTACCAATAGGACATGATCTTAAAGGCAGTCCCATGGAGTGTGCTTTATGATGTGATTCATCGAAAATATTGCCCCATTCTTTATCAGATAGTGTACGCCCCAGTTCTGCCTCCCAGCGTCTCTGTCCTGCTGAGCGGGTGGTTTGAATGCCTGACGTGAGAAAGGAGTATATTTCGGATATAAACCCACAATCATCCACTTTGTGAGTGAGATACTTTTTGAACGGTCGCATCAGGCGGTGTGCCAGCGGGCGATTCTTGATTTCCGAGATCCAGTGCGTCATCTGGGAGTGGAGGAAGATATCAGAGCTGCGTAAACCGTAGCTCTACTGCAGGTCCTTAAAGAGAATGAGGCCCTGTATGTTGAACAGATGCCCAAGGCATTTGCAGCCACCCTCTAACCAGCGCTTTGCTACCTTTTGGTCCATGCCAGATGGAAAGGCAGGGTTGGAAAAGATTGGGGTCATTGGCGGGGGAAAGTAGTTAAGTCAGCCCAGAGAGACAGCTTATCCCAAACCAGCATTGTGGGGCGGATGACTGGTGAGGAATAAAGCCCTAAGCGCGAGCGGGGCGCGGCAGCCAGACATCTCGCCAGATGTGGTGGCCTGCCACCGTCTGGTCCATGAAGACCCAATATTTCTCGATCATTGGGCGATTCCACTCCACCAGGTACCGTAGCAACAAAGCTTGATGGTAGCGGATTATATTAGGGAAGGCGAGACCGCCCTCTTTCTTAGGGTGTTGTAGCAAGGTCCTCTGCAAGCGAGGAGAGATCGGGCCCCATGTAAAATGCTCGATCGCGGTCTGAATATTGTGAAGTGTCTGCAGTAGAGGGGGTGTTTGTAACAAATACAGGGCCCATGAAAGTACATTAATTTTGACAGCAGACAGCCTACCAAACCATGACAAAGGTCGGCGTCGCCAGCGGGCCAGGTCTGCTCGGATGCGAGTTAAAAGGGCTGTGTAGTTCATCTCCGCTGTTTTTGCGAGACTCTTGTGGAGGACTAGTCCGAGATATGCGATACCGTCTGTCATTCAGTCAAAGGCAAAGTTGGCCCGTAGGGCATCAACCGTTGGCTGGGCAGCAGTGAGGTTGAGTACCTGAGATTCCTGCATATTAATTTTGAAGCCGGAAACCTGGCTAAAGGTCTGTAGGACCTCCACAATCGCCGGCAGGGAGATTTCGGGATGTGCCATTGAAAAGATGACATCATCGGCGTTGAGGCTGATAAGATGGCGTTCTAGGCCAAACAGGACGCCGTGCGCCTTGGGGTTGTCCCAAAGCTGCTATGCGAAGGGCTCCATATAAAGAGCGAAGAGCAGAGGAGAGAGGGGGCAGCCTTGGCGTATCCCCTTATCCACCACAAAGTTATCAGAAAGCAAACCGTTGACCCACACCGCTGCTGTCGGAGAGCTATAGATGCTCGCTATCCATGGGCGGAATCAGGACCCAAACCGAATTGCTCCAGAGTAGCAAATAAATCAGGCCATTCCACATGTTCGAAAGCCTTTTCTGCGTCGACAGCCAGTAGTAAGGCTTCTTCTTTGGACCGTTGTACTTTGTCAATCAGGTGGCAGAGTCACTTGGTGTCCCCACATTGCCTACCAGGGATGAAGCCTGATTGGTCCGGGTCAACCAGACCTGGCATGTGAGTGTTCAACCGGGAGGCCAGAATGCTAGAGAATCATTTTGCGTCAATATTCAGCAGTGAAATCGGGCGGTATGAGCTACAGAGCTCCGGGTCTTTCCCCGGTTTAGGGATGACCGAGATGGAGGCCTCTAACATTGAGGGTGCGAGGGACCCCGTGTCTGCGTAGGAGTTGAACAAGTAAGCAGCGGCCCAAGTTCAGCACAGAAAGTTTTTTAGAAAAGAGAGTTCAAGCCATCGGTGCCTGGAGCCTTCATGGTCTTCAGTCGAGCCATAGCGGAGATCACCTCCTCAATACGTATGGGGGCCTCTGCCTAAGCATGGACGGATTTTGCGAATTGGCAATCCGCGAACGTGCGTATTTACGGATTCGCAATCCGCAAAATCCGCGAACTCTCGCGAATTTGCGGATTTTTTTTTGTGTTCGCAAGGGTTTCTGCGAGTTCGCGAGGGTTGTGTACCAGTTCGCAATTGCGAACTTACTTGTCGGCTCGCAACAGCCACGACTATGTTGTTTCTACATCTGGTTCATCATCACAGGTTCACAGCACCCTCTGTTTCACCACTGCCACCCTCTGGTACACCCATGCCACCCTCTGGTACATCACTGCCACCCTCTGGTTGGTTTATCACTGTAGATTATGGGGGTGAAAAAAAGCAAGCACACCTGCCCTGCTTCAACTGACATAAATTAATTTGGGGTTGATTAATGTGTCACTGAATTTAAACTTCCAGTCTGGCTGGCACCTGCTTCCTTATCTGTAATTTGCTTTCTGTTGCAGTGCAATTTTTTTTCACAGGACCTTTGTGGCCTACTTGTAGCTATTCTCTGAGCCTGCTGTGAGGGTCAGAGCAGGGTCATATAATAGTTGCAAGTAGGCAACTGAACTCTGAAGGGGCCCCTCAGGAAGCACTACAGGGAATGGTTACTAATGATAAGATTGAACTTTTGCACCTGCTGAGTGCTTTCAGTTTTGTCTGTAATTGCTTTCTGTTGCAGTGTAATTTTTTAACAGGACCTTTGTTGTACACTTGTAGCTATTCTCTGAGCCTGCTGTGAGGGTCAGAGCAGGGTCATAGAATAGTTGCAAGTAGGCAAATGAACTCTGAAGGGGCCCCTCAGGAAGCACTACAGGGAATGGTTACTAATGATAAGATTGAACTTTTGTACCTGCTGAGTGCTTTCAGTTTTGCAAAAATCCAAATATCCAGCAGCATCCACAAAAAGTAATCCTTCCAGGTCAAGATCCAAATCAAAGTGACCAGCACATGAAGAAAGCACTGGGAGGAGCCTGCTGGACAGGAACAGGAAGTTGGAGACTGTGGGGCACTTCCTTCCTCCCACCCCCCCCCCCCAAAATGGACTCCTTGCAAAGAAAAAGTGCAGGCAAATGTCAACCTGAGGAGTTATTCTGATAAAAATCATAATTTTCAAGGTTTATGCTGCCTGCTGGTGGATTTCTTGTGCGAAATTGCAAATTTTGCAATCTCACAATTGCGAGATTGTCGTTGCCCGCCGCATCTACGTGTTCGCAAGTGTTTACTCCCGCGAAATTGTATAGTATTCTAGTTGGCAAGTGCGACCAAGCAAAAAATCCGCTTCGCATGGATTTTACGAATTTTCGGCAAGTTCGCGGATTGCGAATTTGCCGAAAATCCGCAAAATCCGCGAGCGGAACGGATTTTACGCCCATGCTGCTCCGCCTCATTCGTGGAAAGAGGAGTGATCGCCCCTCCCTGCTGGAATCCATGGGATCGGACAGCAGAGAGTGATCAGCAGTATATAGATTTTTATAAAAAGAGCGGAAGGCCGACAGTATCCCGTTGCTATCTATGAACTCCGAGTCGCCCTCTCCCCGTATCACTTTTATGGTGTGTACTGCTTGCTGACTGCGTAAGCAGTGCGCCAGCATTTATACCCCTCTATTGGAGCCCACGTAATATTTGTGTTTGAATCGAATGACCGCGTGCTCAGCTCTGTCAAGGTCTAACCGCCTAAGTTGAAGACGCTCTTTTTCCAACTACCGCCAGATTCTGGGAGCGCCGGTGCGTTTGTGAATAGCTTCCAGTTCCCAGACTTTAGCTTCTAGGTCTGCGTGTTTGGACTGCCCAATTTTATTTTCATAAGCAGTCTTGGCAATTAGCACCCCTCTCGCAACAAGCTTAAGCGCTTCCCATACGGAGGAAAGTGGCAAAAGTCCTACGTCGTTAATCGCTAAATAGTCATTCAGGCAACGTTTGATGTCGTCCACCACTGCCGGGGATCGGAGCAGTGAGTCCCGCAGGCGCCAGTGGGAGGCCGGTAGGGATCTTACAGAGGGAAGGCGCATGGTCAAGGTGATGTGTGCATGATCAGACAAGGAGCGAGCTTCAGTGGTGGAATCTGTAATGCATGACCAAGCGGCTGGGGTAACAAGGAAGTGGTATAGGTGGGCATAGGTCTTGTGCGCCGCTAAGTAGTATGAAAAGTCTCGCTCGTCTGGGTGGAGGCCTCGCCAAGCATCTCAAATCCCTGCGTCGTGCAGCCAGTCACCACCACCCGCCGACAAGACCCCCGCTCCACTTGTTATTGAGACTGAACAATCCATCTACCTGTCCATCACTAAGTTGAGGTCGCTCCCCACTGCCACTATGGGGTCGGGCTTGTGCAGGACCTCAGCAAAGGCATCTATTAGGAATTTCTCAGGACACTCATTTGGGAAGTAAATGGAGGCTACTGTGAAGTGAAACTGCCCTATAATCATGCGCAGAGCAAGGAGGCGTCCTGTGATCTCTGCAATGGGACCCCCCACTGAGCTCCTAAAGCGCCTGGAGATTAGGACCGCAACCACACCCCGTTTACTGTTCCCAGAGGACCAGAATTGTGAGGGGAAGTGGCTATGACGCATGCGGTGTGTGTCACTGTGAAGCAGGTGGGTTTCTTGAAGGAGACATATATCTCCACCTACGTTTCCGAGTAGAGAAAGGAACCCTTTCCGCTTGACTGGGTTACTAAGCCCCCGGGCATTGCAGCTAACTACCTTAAGTTCCATGGGAAAGGGACAGGCCAACTGGTGCATGTGTTAAGGCCCCGAACAAAGTGCTGGAGGGCAGACTATAGAAGAAGCCCCGGAGAGGGAGGAGACAGGCATTACTGGGCAACGGTAGAAGCGGGGGATAAAAAAGAGCCCACTGGGGCAAGAACCCTCCCTAACCCAACAGATAAGAAAAACACCCCAACAGTAACCAAATTGAGTCATCTTAGGTCGTAGAACACCAGCCCAACAAGGGCCAGCGTAAGAAGGAAAAATGTGGGAAAACCCAACAATTAAGCGTTGAAAAAGAGTCCAAAAAACACAGTCCCACAGGGGGGCATTAGACATTGGTCCGTCTGTCTGTCAATGTCAGAGGATGCCTGGTTCCTGATGGGAGGCTGTCGGCCAGAGCACCTGGAGAACCAAGAGCCGTAGAAGAGCATGACACTGAGCGCAGGATAGTAGTTGTCCCAGGAGCCCCTCAGACCTCACTTCAAGGTGGTCATCTCCGTGTGCGTACTCGGGATGCTCAGAGGGAACACGAGCGGTCTCGGGGTTGTGAGAGAGAGGAGATCACCGCCTCCCGCTCCTTCGCCATCTCCTCTGGGTCATGTTTCGCAGAGGCCTTCGGCTTCCAAACTGTGTGCCATTGTGAGAGTCTACGTGTGGAACGAACCCCGGGGCTCTCCCTCCGTCCAGCATCCGCCGAGGTGTCCACTCCCAGTAGATCAGAAGCCTCAGTAAGGGAGCGGATCTGGCGCAGTTTCCCCTGGTACTTAAATATGAGGCGGAATGGATGGCCCCATGAATAAGGGATGGCTTTATCCCGAAGGTGAGAGGTGACCACGCAGAAGTCGCTCCGTGTGGCAAGCGTGGACGAGATCTTAAAAGAGGGCTGGGGAGTGCCCCTAGAACTAGATCGGCTGGGTCGCTCGAGCCCTGCGGAGGATCTTCTCCTTAAGCTGAAAATCATACACATAGATGAGCACGTCCGGAGGGGGGCCTTTTCCCCTCTAGGAATACCCACACAGTAGACCCTGCCCATTTGTATCTCCTGCGGGCCAACATCACCCAGGATATGCCGGAAGAGAGTCAGAACGTAGGCTCAGAGATCGTCTCCCTCCGCCGCCATGGGATCACTTGGATGCAGATATTGTTCCTTTGCGAACGGTTCTCCAAATCCTCTGCATGGGTCTGGAGATACAAGTTTTGATTCCGTAGCCGGAACATCTCTTGTTGGAGCTGGTGTAAGTCTTCTTCGCAGCGCAGTTCGTGATCTTCAAGAACAGCCACCCTCTCCCCTACTTCGTCCACGTCGCGTCGGACCTTTTTGAGGTCGGTCAGGAGCTGCCCCCTCAGGTTCATGATGTCTTCTTTGATCCCTGAGAAGAGCTCCATCATGATGGCCTTCCTAGCAGGCCCATCCGCCCCTTCTAGTTGATCTGGAAGATCCGAGTCCCGGGGTGTTGTGGTCGCTGAGTACGGCCAGACTTCTGCTTCAGTAGCATTTCCTTGAGGGTCTTCTCTCTCCTCGCCCGTGCGGATGCCATGAAGCTATGTGGGGGACGCCGGGAAGGGTTGTAGGGGGCCACTCGGGCGACTTCCAGCTGCCTGCTGTGATCAGGAGTCCGAGCTAGAGGGTCGTCAGGTTGTCAAAGCTCCACCGGGGATTAGCAGGATGCAATGGGTATATCTCCAGGCCCACCAGTTGCGACCAGTCTGGCTTTTTTGGTTCCGGGGTGGCTCCCTCGTGTTCCAGCACCCACCTGGCAGGGGGGAGCTCTGGGCTGCTCGAGGCAAAAGGCAGAGGCACCAACGTTCGTGCAAGCCGATTGAGCCCTGGGCCGAGCCTCACAAGCAGAGCAGCTCCCACCCCTCGGCAGAAGGGGCTTACACTGCACCCAATCTCTGTCCCCAAAATATAGCGGAGCCCCTCAAAGGCAGCGTTGTCATTCTCTGACCACAGTCCTCTGTGGTGGCCATCTAAGGGGTGGAATAGTACCAGGTGGGTATAAGCAGGTGGGCTGGGAAGGGAAGGCCGCACTCACCCAGAGCCTGTGGGGGTAGAGTGGCGCTCTGCAGGCGGCTCAACACTGAATCTGGCGCTGAGTTGGGCATCCACTGGGAGAGGCTGAAGGGACGGCTCCCCGGCGAGGCTCCGCAGCTAGGAAACCTCAGGCTCCCGGATGCCCCATCTGCTATGCGGTGACCCGGCAGTGTCAGAAGAGAGCACAAAATGGCGGGCGGAAAGCCAGTCTCCCGATGGAGGGACCCTACTACCCCAGTCCGTATCAGGCCTTAGGCTGTGGTTCAATTAGTGTCTGCAGGCTACAGTTCAAGCAAGGTAGGGCACCGGGCCTGGTGCTCACTCAGGGGCCACTGGAGGTGTCGCAAGGTTCCAGCCATGGCAGCTTCCTGAGTGCCCGGGAAGCATCGTGGAGATGGAAGATGGCAGGGGCAAGCTGACCCTCCCGCTGTCCAGCGCCGCGCCGCTCACCTCACACCGCCCTTGGACGGGCCACCTGTTGCTGAATCCACGATCACCCGGCGCCCTCGCTGTATGCAGGCAGGCCTTCTCAGGTTCGCTGGCGGTGGCGCCGCTGTGATTGCCCCAGTCTGTCCAGGCCTCGGGGCGCCTCCGTCCGGGAGCGCAGATGCGGTCTGCAACTTCCTCACCACTAGCACCGGAGGAAGCACCGGTCAAGTCCGCTCCATGTTTGGCGATTTAAGGGCAGGGAGATGGGGCTATTACAGCACTCTGTGTTGGCGAGGCCGGAGGGACGGAGATTTGCGTCCTACCAAGCCCCATCTTGGCCACGCCCCCAGCACATGCACTTTAGCACTGAGTGGCTGTGGTAAAGTGCTCAGAGTCCCAGAGCCAACAAAAATAAGGTCTGAACAAGAGGAGGAGTAAGGCAAAATGTTTGGTGTGCCCCTTCAGAGAAGGCCATTTTTTATATAGCACTTTCCATACCTTTTTTTAACTATTAAACCACTTTTTCAATTGTTGAGTAACTAGGTACGCTATATGTATAATTGAGATCTGATCAGGGCCATAATATAGAAAGTTCCCTGGGGACGCAACTGGATTGTGCGTCTGCTATGTGCACCCCTTAGGACTTTGGCATTAGAGAAGGGGCCGAAGGCTGTTGTGCGCCCCCTTCTGTAATACATATTTTAAACCAACACTGGAACCCATTTAGTGGTAAGGGACCTTGGGTATCAATTATTCCAAAAGAACAGCAGTCCCTTATACTTAAATTATTAGTACTGTAAGTTACATAGAGGTACAATGATATCTATGTTTTGACTGCCCAACTGGACATCATCATTTTAATATAAACAGGTAATTCGAAACATATAAGTGGGACAATTAACAAAGACAAAAAGGAAGGACTCAGGCATGATAACTAGGGCCTATAGCATCACTAAGTAGTTAGACCAACAATTACATATTTTAAGCACCATAGCACCATTTGGTCAACATTAAGATTGTGTCAAGATGCAAAGAGTCGACGAAGTTTCGATCCACTTGTCAAAAGGCTGGGATAATCTTCAGGACAATTATGATAATGTCTGAGGTAATTGCCTGGAATCTTGTTCCAACCTTGATCCACAAGGGTAAATCAAGGAGTAGCGGTCCAGTGACCGGCAGGAAGCCGTAACTGCAATTGTCTGGCAGTAGAAGCCGCTTTAGATGTACAAAAGGATCAGCGATCGCCATACCGAGCCCGGCAGACCAACGATGAGCCTGTGATGATACGATGACCATGGAGTTTGATGGTCGGGGTTGGGCTGCCAAACGCGATGAGAAAAGTATGCGGATAGCCTGGATCACTGGTCACGTGTAAGTGGCCTCGATGCTGCGGGTCCGAGTGAGGCGTGATACCGTGAACTGACGTGACGTGGTTCTCATTGCCCGTCCACAACACTGGAGGGCCCCCCTGGAGCTCGGGACACCCCCACACTGCGGGCAGTGGGAGCTATTTTTCCACCACTTATTCTATCCAGTAACTGCTTACTTCCAACAGACCTGAAAATCGACCTACACAATCTAGTTCCCCTCTCAGTATCTCTACTCCTGCCTTCCCCACTTTCCATGTGCATCCTCCAGGGACACTTCCTTAGCTAAATTCCTCCATGCTTTGCCATCCCCTGCCTCTTTATTGTATCCCTGTACTGCCATTCCTTCCAGCTATGCTACCAGGCTCTGTATCTCTCAAGGATTTACATCAGTCCTTCCCTCATTGCATCCCTGCTTTCGTCCTTCGTCTAAGCTTGTGCCCATTTCGGTATTAAGTTGCAATGCCTTTTACTGATACTAGTTCCATATTTCTGAAGTTAGTACTTTGTAATGATGTGTTCACGAACACCTTTTTTCCAGACTGTTCTATTAATTAACTGCTGTGGTAATTAGAAAGAACATTACAAGTATGTAATCTAATGTATTTATCACCGGTTGAGGTACAATGTCTATTGTATTTTCAATTTGGAGAGTGTTATTAAATGGCTAAATTAACTATAAGGGTCTAAACTCATGCCTTGTACACATACATTCCCCATACATTTTTCTACTTTTTTGAGGTTTTATTATATAACACACACATTCTTTGATTGTTCACCCTTTTTTAACACTTACTGCTTTTCCTTGATCTTGTAGCTGGGTACTCTCTTTAGGTTACTAGGTGTTTTTGATAGGATTATAGTCCCATTGGTAATTTAAAAGCAGGAGAGCTGTACGAAGAAAGAAACATTTGCCGTTTAGTGAGTGCAAGATCGACGCCCAGGTGTGTGGACCGACAAATTCCCAATGACTGGTAACATACCCCATATCACTTATTTATACTCTGGACTTGGTAGGATATGCCACCCATCACCGTAATCCGAAGACCATGCTGAGACTTGCCCCATCACTCCAGGTGCAGGAGAAAGAGCCTATAGTGAGAAAGGACTGCCTGGGGTCACAGGAGACACATTACCAGTGAGATAGACCTGCCCTCTTCCATGACCCTTTCTCATTTTATTAGCACAGTTCCAGTACTTTTTTACATGCTCAAAATAATAAATGGACATGGAACGTATTTCACCAACCAATGAGCTGTCACATAATTGAATGTGCATTGACACCCATGCCTTTAGTCCATCCTTAATTGTAATTGCTCTGCAAATGAACTAAAACTTTAGTACACATGACGTCTCCATCATATATCTGTCAATCTGTCTGTCTGTCCTTTTTGTCATTCTTCTACCATCTGTGTAAGCCTTTTTGTGTTTTATCTGACAGGAAGCCTGTCATATGGACATTTACATTTACTTCTTTGTGCATTCTCTGTATACATGTGAATCTTCTTATATTGGTCTGGGTGTTAGTATATTTCTATGTCGGTTATTCTGTGTACATACGTGATTGCATGGCAGATGGTATATAAGCACCGTGGTTGTAGGTCTATTTGCATTGGTACCTGTTTGTGTGTGTAGGTGTGTTGCACTGCGCATGTATTTGTGTCTATATATGTAAATGCATAAATGTATTTTTGATATATGTCTTTGTGTGCTTGTCTACTATGTGTCTGTGTATGTGCAGTATATATGGTTTTTGCAATGCTTGTAATACTTTGGCACAAAACTGAAAAGAATATTTAAAGTGTAGTCTTAGCGATATGCCATCCTTCAATACGGAATATTTCTGTTCTTTCTTTTTTTTTATACACTATTCCCATTTTAAAAACAACTTTGCATTGCATTTGCTTTCTTGACACCAAGTAACACAGATGTGTGGTTGTTGTACTCTAGCACAACCTAATTAGAGATATGTGAAATTGTAACACTGGTTTCAGAATTGGGCGCAATTTATAATTGTGCTCTTTCTGAATTTGTAGAATTGTTAATTTCCATTTACACCTTTGGTGAAATTTTCTCACACTATTTTATGAACTGGGCTGAAGCAAGTACCCTAGATCATTTTCAAGGTAATCACAATTCTGTAATCTACTGTGAACTATGCGCATATATTTCAGAATGTTAGGCTCAAGGGTAATACATGTTAAGTGTCTCTAGTTAAATCTCAAATAGTTGTCTACAAAACAGCATTTTAAACTATCCATATCATTTTTAAGTTATCTGGCTTAACCACTTCCTCATTGTCAAATTGTATAATGTTAAGCTTGTCCTCATGACCCTTTTACATAGCCTAAATCACACTAGTCAACTTGAAATAGTGTCCAAAGAAGGTACACATGCCATTATCCTTAACATGTTCTTAATTTAAGCTCAGATCAGTGTTTTCCGATTTACTTGTTTATGAAATTGACATTACGGGTATGATGTACTTAAACATTCTGAAACCGATTCTGATTTCACTACTAAATTGATTATTGCTGTATTTGATGCATTGACTTTAAAGATATTTGTGTAGTTTTTGTATTTAGTGGTAATTTGTTGAATCACGTCTGTTGATGAAACTGGGGTACATGCTTAAAATACCCACCTTTGAAAAAATTAGCGGGGAGAACCAGATTGTTCCTGTCTCGTGCAATGAATGATTCTCACAGTTTCTAAATTTCTTGCAATTAAGACATCTTTGAATATGAAATACTATATAAAATCATGCAGAAACAATGGTATGAATTAGTTTAGTACAGTATGTGGATCTTTTGTCTTTTGGCCTCCAAGTACAGGAAGTTTGACAATACACTTACAAGAATCATTCCTGTTAATAATAATCAATATGCTGAGGTAGAGCTTCATCTATGTGGTTACACTTCTTTCTGATGTACATATAGTGTGGTTTGATGATCTGTACTGCCTGCAGGTAATACTTTGTTCTATTCTGTTTGTAGAATGGACTCAATGCTCTGCACCTGGCTGCCAAGGAAGGCCACGTTGGCCTGGTACAGGAGCTACTGGAAAGAGGTTCGGCGGTGGATTCTGCGACCAAGGTAATATTGCTGTGAGTCTGTCTGAAAGCAAAGGTTACCATGATGCTAAAATAAAGGAAAATATAAATTTTATTCCAAATCTTAAAACAATAGGCGAACTTTCTACACTACATCAAAAAATAAATGGCACTACTTACAATTTAGGATTTGCTAAAGGTGGTTCCAAAAGAGGAGCTATTTCAGTCACACTCCAGCAGCTGTCATAACAAGGTAACTCGTTTTCAGTGGCCCACAGGCACCGGTATGTGCACCTAGAAATCTCAAGCTCCCTGGAAATATTCCATTCATCACCCGACCTCCAATTTTAGGGAGTGCTCCAGGGCCAGTGACTACCTTCTTGTTGCCTGATGTTAAATCTAATAATGCCTTATTGTTTACAGTACCGATTCACACACTGGTTAAATACATATTTTACCATCTTAAAACAATTGCTGTTTGATTTGGTTCATTAAAACAATGTACATCTGTTATTGTGTAATGGTTCAATATACCCGCATTGACTAATACATCATCGTATTTGAGAGAATAGTGACCGGTTTCATTATAGTTACTGTTTATAATCAATAGAGACATAGAGCACAGCTTATCTGCTACATATGACAGTTATTTTATCAAATTAAAATGAGTGGATTTTGCTTTTTCGCCACAGACTATTTTATAATGTTATAGATCTGGTAAAGCTTTGCAGCTATGTAATCAGAACATTCGTATGCTGTCTGTCCTACCTGCCATACAAGTTAATACTGCTGTCTGTATGTGCTGACAGCTGGGGTGTCAGTCTTTTGTTTTTCCAAATCTATTTAGACATAAATTATTGTATGACTTGATTCACAACATTAAGGAATCTCTTCAAAACAGTGTATAACAGTAGTCAAAAAGAATTTCTTGAAATAAACGTAATTTACAACTGTGCATATACCACCTAGTACATAGTCTAGGTAATATAGGTGACAGGTCAAAATATTCCTACTTTCTGCTAAAGTAACACATTATAATCCATGAACACTCCCTAAATTAAGATATGACTGCAGTGCAACTGTTCAACAGGTTAAAAACTGATGAAGCATTACATATAAGGTCTATAAAGCATAATCACATCTCAAGTTCACTTACACTAGCTCTTGCTACCTCCAACAATATTTGTAAAAGTTGCTTTAGTGTTTCTCTGGATCAACCCAAACGTTTTTATTTTTCTAGTAAAATAGTCAGTATCTCTCAGCTGATTCTGAAATTGGAATATGTCTCATGCTTGTTTCAATGTTTGTGCAAGATAACGTGCAGCTCATAAGATAAATGCACATAAACAGTGCCGTAATATAAAGAACGTTTGGGGTTTGCAATGTTATATTGTGGCTGGCGACTTTTGCTTTGTGCTTACAAGAGAACTATATGCAATTCAGAACAAATATAGGCACATCAGCACTGATTCAATAGTAACATACCCAGACCACTTCCTGGTGTGCACAATATGGCGCGGTTACAGCACTAATTTCCACATTTCAAGCAGGTTATGATTTTTTTTTTTTAGCCCAGCTGTCAAATCATTGATCAATTCAGTCACTTAGTGAATCACCTATTGGCTTTAGCCATCCACAGGTGTATTGGAGGAACATTATTATCTCTTGCTTTTTATTGAGAAGTGGGCTTCATGATCTTGGATTGTCATGATCTTTTCTAACCAGCAATTAGCTCTCTTTATGATAAGGTAACTCTTCCAAAAGTTCAGACCTCCTCTGCTATGTCTACATTGTAATTGTGAACTGTTCTGCTAACTCCAACAATTCATCAGGTACAACTATCTCTGACATATAGAGAACTGACCAATGTGCCTGCTTCTGTCTGGAGCCAACCGCCTCACTTCTCCAGGTCTCTCCACTAACTGAGGTAGTGGGTTCCTGAGCTACAATCTTTTCAAAGTCTGTGAGATGACTTAATACGCTTATCAACAGAAATGCGCTAGGGAGGCCTGGTTGGACATATCAACTCATAACTTCTTCTAGTGCCACAGCAATGCTTTAGGATTCTATGGGATTCATGTATGATCTTGCAGATCATACATGAACAATTCAAATAACTCAGAGATATAATGCACTGTAACACAGATATAATGCACTGTAACACATAATACACATAAGTCTTTGTTCAGTAAGGCAAGATGAAAATACATATGTGTGTGTATATTCTTATGTGTGAGCAATACGTGTATATATATATATATATATATATATATATATATATATATATATATATATATATATATATATATATATATATATATATATATATATATATATATATATATATATATATATTACCTACTGGGTAGTATAGCTAGGTAGTTATAGTTAGGACCTAGTTACCATAGGAAAATGACAACATTCTATTCCCAATAACTTTGGTGCCGATTGACAAATCTTCGCAAACTTTTCAAAACTTATGGCCCCCTCCGGTCAGCTCCTATCTTGAAAGTTTCGTGGTGATTCGTCAAGGGGGGGCTGAGAAAAAAGGGGTTCCCAAAACGTGTTTTCCTCATCCAATTTCCCATAGGAAACTTTATCTGCGGCTACAGCCCGAACTGCTGACGGAATTACACCAAATTTGGCAAAAAGGTAGCCCTTGGATCAGAAAGCACTCTTTTTGTGTAATGGTGTAAATCCATTCTGTAGTTCCTGAGAAATTTAAAAAAGAATAAATATTGATATCTGGGCGGAGTCTAACCACACATGTCATTGTGAGATTTGATTGGCTGTCAGCACTTCATCCTGGAATTGCTGGCAGCCATCTTGGGACCAATATACATGATAGTACCCCTATCAAAGATTTTGAGGGTTACCAAAAGGAGAACTATAAAGGGTGATAGCAGACTTTAGTTACATTAGAATTCATTTGTTGATGGTACCACACTAATTTCAGGAATTGTGGTGTGTTCTAAGGTGATTTTACCCCGTGAAAAACCTTCTGCTGGGATATCATGTTTGAGAGAAAACTATTTTCACATGCTTGTCCCATAGAGTTTTGGAAGGTGCTCCAGAAGCTAAAATGATAGCATATTTTCTGTAAATTCACCTTATCTTTCTCAGTCATGTGAGAATGAAGTCTGACATTCTCAGTCAAACATGTACATCCAACCAGGACAGAGACTGTCAGTGTGATCGCAAATATCTTCCTGTTATATTTCAACAGGAGCAGCCTGTCAGTTGATGCCTTTGTGTTCTACGGCAGCTTCCCAGAGTGTTCTAAAGAACAACTAGTGCGCTAACAGTCTTAGTTATGACAAAATTATGGCACACCTGAAGTCATCTTGATTGGAATAAACTTGTAACACTTAAAACAATTAATTAAAAAAGGAACAAAATGGGGGGGTCCATTTTGCCTTAGAAATTATGGTTAGTGGTGCAGAAAGAAAATGTAGACAAAACAAGAGGAATCCATAAAGTTATGGGTTGACGATGTCCCTACTGTGGTTGGGAGCACGTCTGGTGTTTTTAGGTACCCCTCACACACCAACAGGCCCCTTGGTGTCATGCTTCATCATCGGGGTCATCGTATCCCTCTACGGGATACGGTGTGCTGCGACCAGCGAGTACGCAGGAGCACTCTTATGGCTATGTGTGGTGTATAGTGAGGGTTGTTTTATCATATAATGAGTGAGTGTGGTGGTGGGGTCGGGATAGTGAGTGGAAATTAAAAAGGACCTGTGTCAGACACAGCGGAGCCGGCGTAAGGGGCAGCGAAGAGGGATTCTCCTCATAGACCCGCAGCAAGGAAGCCCGGGTAACCCCCACGTTAGACACGGTCTCATGGAGCATTGAACTCCCATTTTTACAGTCTGCAAAATAGCGGCTAAAGTTTAGGTACAATAATAGAACCTTCACTAATAAATATCACTTTTTTGTATATACACAAATTAGAAAAACGTGAGTAAGGTGGGGATTTTGTGTAACCCTGTCCTGAAGAAGATGTTCTTACATCGAAACATGTTGACACACACCCAGAGGCAGCGCACATAATACTACGCTCTTCCTCTTATACATTTTAATAGTACCAACTCGGGGAACCATTAAAGTTTTTTTGAGCCTACCCACGAGTCAGGTCCTTTTTAATTTCCACTCACTATCCCGACCCCACCACCACACTCACTCATTATATGATAAAACAACCCTCACTATACACCACACATAGCCATAAGAGTGCTCCCGCGTACTCGCTGGTCGCAGCACGCCGTATCCCGTAGAGGGATACGATGACCCCGATGATGAAGCATGACACCAAGGGGCCTGTTGGTGTGTGAGGGGTACCTAAAAACACCAGACGTGCTCCCAACCACAGTAGGGACATCGTCAACCCATAACTTTATGGATTCCTCTTGTTTTGTTAACGTTACCTAGGGAGAACGAATCCATATACTCTCTCTCTCCTTCCTTTGTTAAAAATTCTGAAAGAAAATGTAGGGCATGTTTTAAGTGACATCTCAAATCCTCTTCTATTTCATTAGAAAATTCTGACATGCAGACTGAAACAATCACTTTCAATACCAGCAGTAGTCTTCCAGTTAACTCCCTGGTGATCAGTAGCTTAACTACATTGATCTAATGAACAATTAGAGTGCTAACATTCTGAATTTCTGGCAAATGTGTGACACATCCGAATGCCTTTTTGATGGAATCAAAGTAAAAAACTGAAAGCATTTCCTACTGAGGAGGCTGCAGTAAATGAGGAAATTAGGAAACTTCATAAAAAAATAGTCTCCCAAGATGGCCACCAGAGACAAAAAGTGCCCAAATGTAGCACAAATATCACCCAGATGTGGCCCATATATAGCCCAATGACAGAAGTGTGCAAAACTCTTTTTATTTTTAGTTTTTCTGCAGCTTTATATAGTGCAGGCTGGTTAGGTATTGGAGCGCTACATCTTACTTGGACCCCTTATTGCGAATTTTGCACAAAATACATGAGGTTGATCTTGTGAAACATTGTACTTTACGATTCTGTTAACCTGAAGTTGCTCTGAACTGGGCTTTGTAACACCCGTTTTTACCTACTGGTTTTAATTAATTCTCACTGTATTGTATTAGGAAAGAGGATTTACTATTTTTATGTACACTTTTATGATCTATGTTTCTAAATCAAATCGAATAAAGTTTAATGAATTCTATGGCAGGACGGAGGCGAGGATTATGCATATCTTTTCTCACTTTATTTGCATAGCAGTTCAAAGAAAACATAACACAACAATCATTAAACAAAAGACTACACAACCCATGAACCATTAGGGGGTAGTCTCCAAGGCAACTATAGTCCAATCATATCACAGTCCATTGTATATAATATTGTGACGTCCCTTCCGCTTCCTCTTTCTTCACTGCTCGTCAGTGCATTCCTTACATTCTTGGCTTAATCTGATGTCGTTGCTGTTTGTATAGCGGTTTATTGTGCACTTTATTAGCATTATTGCCTTGGTATTGTTTCATATTCCCTACTCAGCAGGCTCTTGCCCGAGCACGTTCTCCCCCTCGCAGTTTCTCCTGCTGTGCGCTCTGCGCGTGGTGAGATCCTGTCAGGCGCGCCTGGTCTGAGCGAGGCAGCTCCGTTGAGCTCTCCCGCTGGTCTTTACACGCGTTTGGGAATCCGGTCACTCCTTTAATGTCCGCTTGATTCCCAACCAACCCTCACCTAATTTTGACACCGCTACGCGGTGATTTTCCCACACGGCCACTTTAGTGACCGGTGCCACCTGGTGGTGGTAATTGGTATTGCACCCCAGTCTATTCTTATAACAGCTTCGGGGAAATCCCAGCTGTTGGAGCACCGGCGAGGAGGCTGCCTTAAGGACTTTAAGGGCATTTGTTCTGTGCTCACACCCTCTGCTATCATGTCTTCTCCAAAAGACCATTTTTACTCCTCCTACCATGAAGTTGAGGAGGAATGGCCCTCGAACTTCTCCTTCCAGCAGTGGACCAAGCCCTCTCTTTGGCTATTTCTAGGGCGCTGGCTCCTCTTAGGGATCAGGTTGATAAGCTGGCGAAAAGCATCTCTGGGGTGTTCAATGTTTTAGTGACCCAGATCTGGTGGTGGCGGGTCCCAGTAGCTCCCAGATGGGGAATAAAAGGGCCGTTAAGCATAACGCGGGTTACTTGGAAGGATTTGATAAACATACGGAGACCTTGCTCCCGAGTGCGCGAACGCTGAAACATGCACCCTGTCAGGAGGAGAAGGAGCCCGGAGAAAATTGCGACGCTGTCACCACTATTGTAGATCCCGACGGTGGGTTTCCTTTAGAGGAAGAGGGTGTATCGGAGTATGATTTCTCCTCCGATGAGGATGAGGACTCGGGGCGTCTAGAGTCCCACTCCTCTCAGTCCCCGGTTGGGTACGAGGTCCACTTGGACATGTTCGAGCCTACCCAAATTCACCATCCTAGGTCGGCGGAGTGGACCCCTGATGCCAAAGTGGCAGAGTATTGGTGGGGAAAATCCATCAACCCCTTGAAACGGAGGTCAGGAATAGGATGAGGGGAGAATGCCCAGACCCTCACTGAAGGGGAAGGTGGCACGCACGCCTGAAATTGATGAGTAACTATGTACCTTTTTCTCCAAGTATATGAGGGATCCCAAGAAAGGAATTGATAGGTCTTGGACGTGGTAGGGCCCTTGACCCAAATTATTCAATTGGCGGAGCGTTCAAAAGAGTCAGGATCCCCTTTATCCACGGATATTGTGGCTGGTTGGGCGCACTACCCTAAAACACTATCCCCTCCACTACCCAAACACCACTGCACTACCCTAAACCCTAAATCTACCCCCAGCACGACCCCCTACACTACACAAACACCACTGCACTACCCTAATCCCTAAAACACTTCCACGAGCATGACCCCCTACACTACTCAAACACCACTGCACTACCCTAAACCCTAAAACACTGCCCCAGCACGACCCCCTACCCTACCCATACACCACTACCCTAAACCCTAAAACACTACCCCAGAATGACCCCCTACACTACTGCACTACCCTAAACCCTAAAACACTACCCCAGTACGACCCCCTACACTACCCAAACACCACTGCACTACCCTAAAACCAGAAACACTACCCCCAGCACGACCCCCTACACTACCCAAATACCACTGCACTACCCTAAACCCTAGAACAGAAACCCCCACCCCATGCCCAATCCCCCTCACCTCTCACTCCTCTTGGTTCCTCTCTCCTCGTGGTTCCTACTTCACGTCGTCTCTGAGGGGCGGTGCACGTCATTGTGAGGAAATGGAACAGCCTCTGTTTCCTTACAACGATGTGGATTGTCTACATGTTTTTTAGAACGCATGGTCATTTACCATACATCCCTTTACAACAAAATTTGTTGTAAAGGCATGCGTGGTAAATGACCATGCGTTCTAAAAAAATGCGCAGTGATGACTTTGCGATGTACAATGCATGCGGTGTAATGGTATTACAACGTAAAAAAGTCGCTGTAACGGCTGTTTACTGATCGAAGCTGGCCCCTGTTCTTCAGTGAGATGTTTATTTGATTAATTAAGAGGAAGGAATGTGTTTTTAATACCGAAAAGTGCATTCCCGGCTGTTGTATTGTGAAAGTTTTGGCGTGGCCTGGTTTAACTTCCGGTGAAAGAGTGGAATAGTCTGTTTGGATCTACAGGAGTTCTGTTGTTGGACGGGCCAGCCTGACACGTCATCAGAAAACATAGCTAATGGAAAGCATTCTCCTTGAAATGTGGAGCGATGCTTTGAGAGTTTAACGAGTGTGCGTCCCACCACCGTATGACCGTACCACGTGACCCATGTGCCGCCTCCAGGGTACCGGAGACAGAAGCCTTATCGCAGGTCCTCTTGAAGACCGCTGTAGCACTAATTCTACATTTTGGTACTAGGGCATTTTAACTTCGTTGTTCCTGCCAGATACAAAGAGTCGATCCTGTGTTATTCAGTGCCCTCGTTACCTTTTTTGTGGGTTGTGGTGCTTGTCACTTTGCTGCCCCGCCGGTGCACACGACTGGGCACCCCACCGTGTGTGCCATCTGTAGGGTCTCTTCCCTCCGATCACTGGTTTTGGTTTCTGGAGTGGCAACATAAACAGTTGCTCCCAAAGGACTAGCCTGAACACTTAGGTGAATATCCCCTGCACCAGAATTCCACGGAAATTCTTTCCTAGCTCTCCCACGTCCACGAGAACGTCATAATAGCATGGCTCCGCCCGCGACACCGTATGACATCATCGGAGCCATAAGAGGACCTCGTCGGCGTGCTGATGTCAGTTCCACCCGAGGCAAACAGTCGGACCGAGACATTTTCACATGCATACATAGTATAATAAATATATATATATTCACTGAAAAAACAATAGGTTTCAGGCATGTTATTGTTAGAAATTAGCATTTAAAAAACCTTAGAAATTCTCTGAAAAAAACCATAGGTTTCAGGCACCTTATAGTTAGAAATTAGCATTTAAAAAACCTTGGAAATTCACTGAAAAAACTATAGGTTTCAGGGGCGTTATAGTTAGTTGGACATTTCACTCGTACAAAACCATAGAAATTCCCCCATTATAGTTAGTTCAGCTAACTATAACTCGCGCGCCCGCAATGCACTGCTGATGATGTCACATATTACATCACTCATGACATGGTCAGTGACATCACTCATGACATCACTGATGATATCTCAAATGACAGTTCCATAGGGAATCTTGCTACAGGCCAAACAAATTAGCTGAATTTCACCAAATTTGACAGAAAGCTAGATCTTTATGCTGAAAGCGTGCTTTTTGTCAGTTGGTGTAACTGTGTTCAGTAGTTTCTGAGAAATTAATGTTTAAAATGTCTGCATATCTGGATGGTAAGGTTTGCTTACCTCTAACTAGAGTACCACAAGCCCACAATTTTAAATAATAGAGCAATCTGATTGGTGAGGAGGGGATCTTTTCCCGTTGGCTGTCTTGCTCCTGTGGGAGCGTGAAGTACCCAAAAGTCCTGCAGGAGATCATGCTTTGAGTGGGAGGCTGCAAAATGAAGAGAAAGGTTGTGACTGACATTTCAGGGCATGGGGACCAAGCCCTGGGTCCTGAGAAAAAACATCTAAAAAAAGGTATATGGGGGCAGGGTAGGGGCACCCTGAGCCCCTGGACCTTGTGCGGTGGGGGTCTCAAAGAAACTTCACCCTCGGGCCAGAGTTAAAATTAAAATGTGGGTTACCGCATGATTTTGCAGGAATTGTGAGAGCCAGCGGGACTCCCCTGCTCCCGCAAAAGTCCCTCGAGTGCTCGACGGCCGCACTGCTTCCTACAAGAGTGCGCAGCATTGGAAAACCTATTTTTTTTTTTTTTAAAGGGGGAGGCCTGAGTGTCATTGGTGGGTGGCTGGCCAGCATCCAATTGCTTGGCCCTGCAGCTAATCCAAAAGCCAACTAACGGATTCAAAAAGTGATGGATGCAATGTTTGAATTAATCTCACCCACTGATAATTACTCGGGCCGTATCCCAATCCACTGTTATTTTGCAGACCATGTCACCTCAGTTTGGACAAAGCCAAATGCAAATCAGTCTCAACCCTGCTCCATTCCGAACAGTCCAGCCCAAACTGCCAAGCAGGGTCGTCCTCGAACCAGTACACAAGCAACGTAGGTCTGGTTCCACCCTAGTAATGGGCTCATCTGCTGGGTTCAGCTTAGTTCCAGTGACAGTATGCATAGCAACCACATCTGGGCATATCTGTCCCATCAGGGGTGACACACTAAAGTATACAATAATGTGATGGTTGGAATGCTTTAATTAATCTCAGCCACTAATAATTACCCAGGTGCATCCCAAGCCATTTTGCACGTTACCTCAGCTATATGCAAATCAGTCTCAACCCTGCTCCATTTGGAACAGTCCAGCCTGAACTGCTATGCCAGGTCCTCCATGAACTGGAACACAAGCAACCCAGAATCCAAAGGCCATGCAGGGCGAGCGGGGGCCAGTGGCGGCTGGTGACATTTCAAAGTGGTGAGGCATAAAAGTTGGGGATGAATGCCATGTTGCAAAAAAAGCTAGTGAGACGATTGTCATAAGGGGAGGTTCAGTGGGGAGGGAGGACTCCCCAGAAAATATGAAAAAAAAGAAGGCAAATGGTGTATTTTAAAGCGCAAGCATGAAGGTTTATAAAGCAATTGTGAATGCATATCCTTGAAATATTTAAACACTAGAAACCTGCCCCATATATTACTGCATTATTGCACCATGTCATAGGTAAACTTGTTATATAAGTGAGATCATGTGTCAGTTAAATTTCACAAAAAGGAATGCCTGTTTTAACTAAATCTGTATCTCCCACTTGCAGCTCTCTCCACGCTCAAACTAGACACAGTATTTATGGTCTATCAGATTCTCAGCTACTCAATGCTAAAAACAAACCTCTGGCTTTCTGGATATTACTGTAACATATAAATATGATGCAATCACTGCCCTTCATTTCTATGCAACTACAATAGTTAACGTTCTATTTTTACTAGGCACTCTATAGTCGAGTTGAAAAAAAATAAAATAAAACATTTCCTTTCTAAGAGTTTACAGCCTGTCCTAAGCCCATAGATCACGATTACCACCACTTCCATCCCCATCAAATACAGTTAGCCATCCATCACCAGCCCCGTGTTTATGTGATCCCAAATCGTTTGCATTTATTGCTCGCATTTTAAAGGAGTTTAAGAAGGAAACCCTCTGCTACTCTACACAGTTTTGCTGCATGGTGACAAAGTCCTAATCATTCAAGCTCCAGTTGATGAATGTATTTAAAACAAAGCAATACATAATTCAGAAAGTAAAACTTTACTTTTCACTGCAAATACACTCCATGACTGGCCACAATGCCAGGATAAATATAGGCAGACAGGGCTCTTCAAACTCCGGGCAGCAGAGCCCAGATGAGGCGTGCCCCCTTCTCCCGTGTCTGTGCATCAACAGTTAACCAGGCCGGCCTGTCTATTAATCTCCTGGTCTTGGCACATCTCCCTGCCCCATGCAGTCTCAGACCGCGCTGTTTTACACCAGCCCTGCCACCAGTGCAGCTGCTCTCTGTGCTCTTAATGAGGACCAAACAGTAGACCCTGGCATGAACCACCACAATTACAACTACCGAAATGGGCCTGGGACCGCTAGCTATTATTTTGTGTTACCTTAGTTTGTTGACTCATTTAAAGCCATGTACGACGTCTATGAGTTAGAGTCACCACACGAACCTGCAGTGCTGTGTAGAAGGACACCGCTAGCACTGTCAGCAGACTGCAGCAAATCATGTGTCTAAACACTCAGACACACACCGGAGCTAAAATGGATTCCAAATATCTTGTGGGAAGTCTCTCTCACCACACATGTTGAGTCTGCACAGATTCATTTTATTGCCTTGCCGCCTGGAACTAGTCTACCACACCCTTTCCCAACGCCTCACAGGGTGGTCCCACCCCACCCTGTGACGTGTTGGGAAAGGGTGGGGTTACAATGCTCCTCGCTCCCTTATTGACATGGAGGGTTAGCTTTACAGGGCTTGCATATGAAACGCCCAGGGCTAACTTAACCTCCGCGGCATCAGGAGGTGGAGACTAGGCTTTGACCCTCAGCCTTTGCCTAGCTAATGACCTCATAGGCCTCAGGGCTAAGAGATTCTCAGCCCGGCAAATACTAAGACTTGGAGCAGCCCTGGGGGAGCAACGTAATCACTGAATCACGTGTGTGTTGTTGTTATATCGATCACAGCAACAACGTGGTGAGTGGGGCACACAGTGTCCCCAATTCTAGCAACTTTTAAATGTGTACTTCATTTTAAAATTAAAACAGATTTAGCATTGCTATGGTTTGTATGTTTTTAGTGTTAATTTAAAGGGGGCGGAGCCCCAGCACACTTACACAGAAACCACCCCTGATGGTGGCAACCCCTGGCGGGGGTTGGTTGGGTGTAGCATCTGGCCAGCAGTCTTGGCCCATATGGTGGGGGTTTGACTGCCTGCAGGGGGTTTCGCTGCCTGCGGAAGGTTGGACACAGGGGCTGGCAACTGGCCAAGCCTTGCAGCTAACCCCATGGAGCACAGAGCTGTAGACTGTGCATGGTGTGCATATCTTTTATAACTATGTTCACTGAAAAAAACAAAAGTTAAAGTGGCGTTATAGTTAGGATGATAATAATATCTGACTTTGCATTAAAAAAAACAAAAATTCACTGACAGTGATATTCAGTGAATATATATATATATATATTCACTGAAAAAACCATAGGTTATACACCATATATAGTTAGGAATTAGCATTTAAAAAACCTTATTTTACTCACACAAAACCATTGAAATTCCATATATAGTTAGTTGTACTAACTATATACCGCGCACCCGCAATCCACTGCTGATCATGTCACATATTACATCATTCATGACATGGTCAGTGACATCACTGATGACATCACTGATGACATCTCAAATGACATCACTGATGACATCACTGATGACATCTCAAATGACATCACTGATGACATCACTGATGACAACATCCAGTGACTGTATTTTTCTGTAAAGTTAAAATATGTCTTACATATTTAAGAATGAGTGGATGTATAAGTGTCTGGATGAAGGATTTAGTAAGTGCATGACTGACTGTATGAGTGAGTGGTTAAATGTGTCTCACTGAGTGCATGGGTTAGTGACTAAACTGTCTTAATTTGTGCATCATTATGTCTGTTGTTCTGTAAACTGCTGCATGTGTTGATCAGTAGCTATATGAGTAACAATATGGGTTATTGATTGGTTGCCCAAGCATTTGTATGGGAGACTGAGTGTGTGTGTGGGTGGCTGGGAGGTGTATGACTCTGTGCATAGATGTATGGGTTCAAAAGTGCATGTGGAAACAGCTGTATGGGCGGTTGACTGTGTGCATGACTGTATTGGTGAGTGAATAGATATCTCAGTGCTACATGTCAAAGTAAGTACATATGTAAAATACAGTACATGTGAGAGTTGACATATATAAATAACTGTGCATAAGAGCCAGTGAATGTGTGAGTGGCTGTATGGATCATTGTGCACTTGTATCCAGGATTGTATAAGTGAGTAAATATGTTTTAGTATATGTTTGAATAAGTAAGGTGTGTATAACTGTATAGTTGTGAAAATGGAGCTGTGATTGATTCTTTGCATGACTGACTAGGTGTGTAAGTAACTCCATGGATGAGTGACAGTCTGTGAGTGTCTGTTTACACTGAGTGTATCTAAGGTTATATTAGAGTCTGAAGAGGTTCATCGTATTATCACATGAATGATGTCATCAGTGATGTGATCAGTAATGTCAAATGAGATTTTATCAGTGATGTCATCAGTGATGTCATTTGAGATGTCATCAGTGATGTCATCAGTGATGTCATTTGAGATGTCATCAGTGATGTCATCAGTGATGTCACTGACCATGTCATGAATGATGTAATATGTGACATGATCAGCAGTGGATTGCGGGTGCGCGATATATAGTTAGTACAACTAACTATATATGGAATTTCAATGGTTTTGTGTGAGTAAAATAAGGTTTTTTAAATGCTAATTCCTAACTATATATGGTGTATAACCTATGGTTTTTTCAGTGAATTTTCAAGGTTTTGTAAATGCTAATTCCTAACTATATATGGTCTATAACCTATGGTTTTTTCAGTGAATTTCATTGGTTTTTTAAAAGCTAATATCTATAGCTGTAAAATGTATTCTTCTTTAAATCCAAAAATATATTTTATATGTTTATTAATAATTTTTTTTAAATATTTTTTTTGTTTCGCTCCCGGTCCGCGAACCGGGAAGCTTCCCGTTAGCTCAATTTGATGCCGCGACCCGGTCCGCGAACCGGTAAGAAATCAACATAGTGACGGTATCGCGTTGCCGCGTAATGCGTCTTATGACGTACTGCGTTAGCGCACCCGGAAGTGCCCCGGGGCGCGGACCGAGGCGCGAAACGCAGCTCCCCGGAAGCGATCCGCGTCGCGTCGCGAAAGCGCGACGTATCGCGTTGCCGCGTAATGCGTCTTGTGACTTACCGCGTTAGCGCACCCGGAAGTGTCCCGGGGCGCGGACCGAGGAGCGAAGCTCAGCGACCCGGAAGCTAACCGGGGCGCGTTCCGCAGCGCGTAACATGAGCGTGAGAGGTCATGTGACTTGTTAATAAAACTTTTCATTGGTTCATTTCACTTTTGGTTTCATAATGATGTAAGGCTAGGTCAGGTGACCTAAAAAGAACACTTTTCATTGGTTGAGAAGTATTGTTTTTCCCAAATGATGAAAACCCCTCCTTCTTTCCTCACTCTGACTTTCATCATTGTGAGAGGAAGACCTTTACTACTATATCAGAAATGGCTTCATTGGTAGCTTCAGCTGGTGCACCCCCACCACCACCTCCACCTCCTCATGGGAAGAGAGGACCACCTCCCCAGGTGATGACCAACACTGAGGAGGAAGAGGAAGAAATGGATGAAGAGGAGGGAGAAGAACCACAGTTCTTAGAAGAGGTGCCCCGGGTTTCACATAAGAAAGCCAGTTTCATCTGGCAGTTTTATTCGATCCCTCCTGGCCCAAAAAAAGTCAATGCGAGGTATGTCACCTGCCTCATCTGTAAAGAAAAATTATCCAGAGGGACGGATAAGAAATATAGTTACGGAAATCATACAATGCACAGGCACATGACAAGGAAGCATCCACTCAATTATAGCCGGGCGGAAATACGGGATTTGCAGGAAAATCCAAGATCAACTCCTGTGGCCAGATCAAGAATACCCATTTCATTGACACCAGCAGAGGCACGGGAAACTGTGCCAAATATACAAGAAAATTTTGGCCACATGATACACTCTTGTATGCACTGTTGTGCGTTGTTAGCATGTGGCAATTGCAAAAACAACAAGTGATGGACTGAATGTGGATCAATGTCACACACTCCCCCAGTCAAAAGATCTGGGCCCAAATCCATCGTTTTTTTGCACTCCACACCACCCTGGGTTAGACAATGGCGATATGCAAATCAGCTCTGACCCTGTTGCCCCATGGGAACAGTCCAGTCCGAACTACAAAAGCCATGTCCTTCCCAGAACGGAATCAAGCATCCGAGGACCGGACCGGTTTCGAGGTAACACCTCTCTTCAGCCCGGCTAGCTTGACTCCAAGTGGTGTGGAGTGCCTGGGACCCACGTCTGGGCATCCCCAGCGCACTTAGGGCGGCAATTGCAAAAACAACAAGTGATGGACTGAATGTGGATCAATGTCACACACTCCCCCAGTCAAAAGATCTGGGCCCAAATCCATCGTTTTTTTGCACTCCACACCACCCTGGGTTAGACAATGGCGATATGCAAATCAGCTCTGACCCTGTTGCCCCATGGGAACAGTCCAGTCCGAACTACAAAAGCCATGTCCTTCCCAGAACGGAATCAAGCATCCGAGGACCGGACCGGTTTCGAGGTAACACCTCTCTTCAGCCCGGCTAGCTTGACTCCAAGTGGTGTGGAGTGCCTGGGACCCACGTCTGGGCATCCCCAGCGCACTTAGGGCGGCAATTGCAAAAACAACAAGTGATGGACTGAATGTGGATCAATGTCACACACTCCCCCAGTCAAAAGATCTGGGCCCAAATCCATCGTTTTTTTGCACTCCACACCACCCTGGGTTAGACAATGGCGATATGCAAATCAGCTCTGACCCTGTTGCCCCATGGGAACAGTCCAGTCCGAACTACAAAAGCCATGTCCTTCCCAGAACGGAATCAAGCATCCGAGGACCGGACCGGTTTCGAGGTAACACCTCTCTTCAGCCCGGCTAGCTTGACTCCAAGTGGTGTGGAGTGCCTGGGACCCACGTCTGGGCATCCCCAGCGCACTTAGGGCGGCAATTGCAAAAACAACAAGTGATGGACTGAATGTGGATCAATGTCACACACTCCCCCAGTCAAAAGATCTGGGCCCAAATCCATCGTTTTTTTGCACTCCACACCACCCTGGGTTAGACAATGGCGATATGCAAATCAGCTCTGACCCTGTTGCCCCATGGGAACAGTCCAGTCCGAACTACAAAAGCCATGTCCTTCCCAGAACGGAATCAAGCATCCGAGGACCGGACCGGTTTCGAGGTAACACCTCTCTTCAGCCCGGCTAGCTTGACTCCAAGTGGTGTGGAGTGCCTGGGACCCACGTCTGGGCATCCCCAGCGCACTTAGGGCGGCAATTGCAAAAACAACAAGTGATGGACTGAATGTGGATCAATGTCACACACTCCCCCAGTCAAAAGATCTGGGCCCAAATCCATCGTTTTTTTGCACTCCACACCACCCTGGGTTAGACAATGGCGATATGCAAATCAGCTCTGACCCTGTTGCCCCATGGGAACAGTCCAGTCCGAACTACAAAAGCCATGTCCTTCCCAGAACGGAATCAAGCATCCGAGGACCGGACCGGTTTCGAGGTAACACCTCTCTTCAGCCCGGCTAGCTTGACTCCAAGTGGTGTGGAGTGCCTGGGACCCACGTCTGGGCATCCCCAGCGCACTTAGGGCGGCAATTGCAAAAACAACAAGAGATGGACTGAATGTGGATCAATGTCACACACTCCCCCAGTCAAAAGATCTGGGCCCAAATCCATCGTTTTTTTGCACTCCACACCACCCTGGGTTAGACAATGGCGATATGCAAATCAGCTCTGACCCTGTTGCCCCATGGGAACAGTCCAGTCCGAACTACAAAAGCCATGACCTTCCCAGAACGGAATCAAGCATCCGAGGACCGGACCGGTTTCGAGGTAACACCTCTCTTCAGCCCGGCTAGCTTGACTCCAAGTGGTGTGGAGTGCCTGGGACCCACGTCTGGGCATCCCCAGCGCACTTAGGGCGGCAATTGCAAAAACAACAAGTGATGGACTGAATGTGGATCAATGTCACACACTCCTCCAGTCAAAAGATCTGGGCCCAAATCCATCGTTTTTTTGCACTCCACACCACCCTGGGTTAGACAATGGCGATATGCAAATCAGCTCTGACCCTGTTGCCCCATGGGAACAGTCCAGTCCGAACTACAAAAGCCATGTCCTTCCCAGAACGGAATCAAGCATCCGAGGACCGGACCGGTTTCGAGGTAACACCTCTCTTCAGCCCGGCTAGCTTGACTCCAAGTGGTGTGGAGTGCCTGGGACCCACGTCTGGGCATCCCCAGCGCACTTAGGGCGGCAATTGCAAAAACAACAAGTGATGGACTGAATGTGGATCAATGTCACACACTCCCCCAGTCAAAAGATCTGGGCCCAAATCCATCGTTTTTTTGCACTCCACACCACCCTGGGTTAGACAATGGCGATATGCAAATCAGCTCTGACCCTGTTGCCCCATGGGAACAGTCCAGTCCGAACTACAAAAGCCACGTCCTTCCCAGAACGGAATCAAGCATCCGAGGACCGGACCGGTTTCGAGGTAACACCTCTCTTCAGCCCGGCTAGCTTGACTCCAAGTGGTGTGGAGTGCCTGGGACCCACGTCTGGGCATCCCCAGCGCACTTAGGGCGGCAATTGCAAAAACAACAAGTGATGGACTGAATGTGGATCAATGTCACACACTCCCCCAGTCAAAAGATCTGGGCCCAAATCCATCGTTTTTTTGCACTCCACACCACCCTGGGTTAGACAATGGCGATATGCAAATCAGCTCTGACCCTGTTGCCCCATGGGAACAGTCCAGTCCGAACTACAAAAGCCATGTCCTTCCCAGAACGGAATCAAGCATCCGAGGACCGGACCGGTTTCGAGGTAACACCTCTCTTCAGCCCGGCTAGCTTGACTCCAAGTGGTGTGGAGTGCCTGGGACCCACGTCTGGGCATCCCCAGCGCACTTAGGGCGGCAATTGCAAAAACAACAAGTGATGGACTGAATGTGGATCAATGTCACACACTCCCCCAGTCAAAAGATCTGGGCCCAAATCCATCGTTTTTTTGCACTCCACACCACCCTGGGTTAGACAATGGGCGATATGCAAATCAGCTCTGACCCTGTTGCCCCATGGGAACAGTCCAGTCCGAACTACAAAAGCCATGTCCTTCCCAGAACGGAATCAAGCATCCGAGGGACCGGACCGGTTTCGAGGTAACACCTCTCTTCAGCCCGGCTAGCTTGACTCCAACTGGTGTGGAGTGCCTGGGACCCACGTCTGGGCATCCCCAGGGCACTTAGGGCGGCAATTGCAAAAACAAACAAGTGATGGACTGAATGTGGATCAATGTCACACACTCCCCCAGTCAAAAGATCTGGGCCCAAATCCATCGTTTTTTTGCACTCCACACCACCCTGGGTTAGACAATGGCGATATGCAAATCAGCTCTGACCCTGTTGCCCCATGGGAACAGTCCAGTCCGAACTACAAAAGCCATGTCCTTCCCAGAACGGAATCAAGCATCCGAGGACCGGACCGGTTTCGAGGTAACACCTCTCTTCAGCCCGGCTAGCTTGACTCCAAGTGGTGTGGAGTGCCTGGGACCCACGTCTGGGCATCCCCAGCGCACTTAGGGCGGCAATTGCAAAAACAACAAGTGATGGACTGAATGTGGATCAATGTCACACACTCCCCCAGTCAAAAGATCTGGGCCCAAATCCATCGTTTTTTTGCACTCCACACCACCCTGGGTTAGACAATGGCGATATGCAAATCAGCTCTGACCCTGTTGCCCCATGGGAACAGTCCAGTCCGAACTACAAAAGCCATGTCCTTCCCAGAACGGAATCAAGCATCCGAGGACCGGACCGGTTTCGAGGTAACACCTCTCTTCAGCCCGGCTAGCTTGACTCCAAGTGGTGTGGAGTGCCTGGGACCCACGTCTGGGCATCCCCAGCGCACTTAGGGCGGCAATTGCAAAAACAACAAGTGATGGACTGAATGTGGATCAATGTCACACACTCCCCCAGTCAAAAGATCTGGGCCCAAATCCATCGTTTTTTTGCACTCCACACCACCCTGGGTTAGACAATGGCGATATGCAAATCAGCTCTGACCCTGTTTCCCCATGGGAACAGTCCAGTCCGAACTACAAAAGCCATGTCCTTCCCAGAACGGAATCAAGCATCCGAGGACCTGACCGGTTTCGAGGTAACACCTCTCTTCAGCCCGGCTAGCTTGACTCCAAGTGGTGTGGAGTGCCTGGGACCCACGTCTGGGCATCCCCAGCGCACTTAGGGCGGCAATTGCAAAAACAACAAGTGATGGACTGAATGTGGATCAATGTCACACACTCCCCCAGTCAAAAGATCTGGGCCCAAATCCATCGTTTTTTTGCACTCCACACCACCCTGGGTTAGACAATGGCGATATGCAAATCAGCTCTGACCCTGTTGCCCCATGGGAACAGTCCAGTCCGAACTACAAAAGCCATGTCCTTCCCAGAACGGAATCAAGCATCCGAGGACCGGACCGGTTTCGAGGTAACACCTCTCTTCAGCCCGGCTAGCTTGACTCCAAGTGGTGTGGAGTGCCTGGGACCCACGTCTGGGCATCCCCAGCGCACTTAGGGCGGCAATTGCAAAAACAACAAGTGATGGACTGAATGTGGATCAATGTCACACACTCCCCCAGTCAAAAGATCTGGGCCCAAATCCATCGTTTTTTTGCACTCCACACCACCCTGGGTTAGACAATGGCGATATGCAAATCAGCTCTGACCCTGTTGCCCCATGGGAACAGGTCCAGTCCGAACTACAAAAGCCATGTCCTTCCCAGAACGGAATCAAGCATCCGAGGACCGGACCGGTTTCGAGGTAACACCTCTCTTCAGCCCGGCTAGCTTGACTCCAAGTGGTGTGGAGTGCCTGGGACCCACGTCTGGGCATCCCCAGCGCACTTAGGGCGGCAATTGCAAAAACAACAAGTGATGGACTGAATGTGGATCAATGTCACACACTCCCCCAGTCAAAAGATCTGGGCCCAAATCCATCGTTTTTTTGCACTCCACACCACCCTGGGTTAGACAATGGCGATATGCAAATCAGCTCTGACCCTGTTGCCCCATGGGAACAGTCCAGTCCGAACTACAAAAGCCATGTCCTTCCCAGAACGGAATCAAGCATCCGAGGACCGGACCGGTTTCGAGGTAACACCTCTCTTCAGCCCGGCTAGCTTGACTCCAAGTGGTGTGGAGTGCCTGGGACCCACGTCTGGGCATCCCCAGCGCACTTAGGGCGGCAATTGCAAAAACAACAAGTGATGGACTGAATGTGGATCAATGTCACACACTCCCCCAGTCAAAAGATCTGGGCCCAAATCCATCGTTTTTTTGCACTCCACACCACCCTGGGTTAGACAATGGCGATATGCAAATCAGCTCTGACCCTGTTGCCCCATGGGAACAGTCCAGTCCGAACTACAAAAGCCATGTCCTTCCCAGAACGGAATCAAGCATCCGAGGACCGGACCGGTTTCGAGGTAACACCTCTCTTCAGCCCGGCTAGCTTGACTCCCCAAGTGGTGTGGAGTGCCTGGGACCCACGTCTGGGCATCCCCAGCGCACTTAGGGCGGCAATTGCAAAAACAACAAGAGATGGACTGAATGTGGATCAATGTCACACACTCCCCCAGTCAAAAGATCTGGGCCCAAATCCATCGTTTTTTTGCACTCCACACCACCCTGGGTTAGACAATGGCGATATGCAAATCCAGCTCTGACCCTGTTGCCCCATGGGAACAGTCCAGTCCGAACTACAAAAGCCATGTCCTTCCCAGAACGGAATCAAGCATCCGAGGACCGGACCGGTTTCGAGGTAACACCTCTCTTCAGCCCGGCTAGCTTGACTCCAAGTGGTGTGGAGTGCCTGGGACCCACGTCTGGGCATCCCCAGCGCACTTAGGGCGGCAATTGCAAAAACAACAAGTGATGGACTGAATGTGGATCAATGTCACACACTCCCCCAGTCAAAAGATCTGGGCCCAAATCCATCGTTTTTTGCACTCCACACCACCCTGGGTTAGACAATGGCGATATACAAATCAGCTCTGACCCTGTTGCCCCATGGGAACAGTCCAGTCCGAACTACAAAAGCCATGTCCTTCCCAGAACGGAATCAAGCATCCGAGGACCGGACCGGTTTCGAGGTAACACCTCTCTTCAGCCCGGCTAGCTTGACTCCAAGTGGTGTGGAGTGCCTGGGACCCACGTCTGGGCATCCCCAGCGCACTTAGGGCGGCAATTGCAAAAACAACAAGTGATGGACTGAATGTGGATCAATGTCACACACTCCCCCAGTCAAAAGATCTGGGCCCAAATCCATCGTTTTTTTGCACTCCACACCACCCTGGGTTAGACAATGGCGATATGCAAATCAGCTCTGACCCTGTTGCCCCATGGGAACAGTCCAGTCCGAACTACAAAAGCCACGTCCTTCCCAGAACGGAATCAAGCATCCGAGGACCGGACCGGTTTCGAGGTAACACCTCTCTTCAGCCCGGCTAGCTTGACTCCAAGTGGTGTGGAGTGCCTGGGACCCACGTCTGGGCATCCCCAGCGCACTTAGGGCGGCAATTGCAAAAACAACAAGTGATGGACTGAATGTGGATCAATGTCACACACTCCCCCAGTCAAAAGATCTGGGCCCAAATCCATCGTTTTTTTGCACTCCACACCACCCTGGGTTAGACAATGGCGATATGCAAATCAGCTCTGACCCTGTTGCCCCATGGGAACAGTCCATTCCGAACTACAAAAGCCATGTCCTTCCCAGAACGGAATCAAGCATCCGAGGACCGGACCGGTTTCGAGGTAACACCTCTCTTCAGCCCGGCTAGCTTGACTCCAAGTGGTGTGGAGTGCCTGGGACCCACGTCTGGGCATCCCCAGCGCACTTAGGGCGGCAATTGCAAAAACAACAAGTGATGGACTGAATGTGGATCAATGTCACACACTCCCCCAGTCAAAAGATCTGGGCCCAAATCCATCGTTTTTTTGCACTCCACACCACCCTGGGTTAGACAATGGCGATATGCAAATCAGCTCTGACCCTGTTGCCCCATGGGAACAGTCCAGTCCGAACTACAAAGCCATGTCCTTCCCAGAACGGAATCAAGCATCCGAGGACCGGACCGGTTTCGAGGTAACACCTCTCTTCAGCCCGGCTAGCTTGACTCCAAGTGGTGTGGAGTGCCTGGGACCCACGTCTGGGCATCCCCAGCGCACTTAGGGCGGCAATTGCAAAAACAACAAGTGATGGACTGAATGTGGATCAATGTCACACACTCCCCCAGTCAAAAGATCTGGGCCCAAATCCATCGTTTTTTTGCACTCCACACCACCCTGGGTTAGACAATGGCGATATGCAAATCAGCTCTGACCCTGTTGCCCCATGGGAACAGTCCAGTCCGAACTACAAAAGCCATGTCCTTCCCAGAACGGAATCAAGCATCCGAGGACCGGACCGGTTTCGAGGTAACACCTCTCTTCAGCCCGGCTAGCTTGACTCCAAGTGGTGTGGAGTGCCTGGGACCCACGTCTGGGCATCCCCAGCGCACTTAGGGCGGCAATTGCAAAAACAACAAGTGATGGACTGAATGTGGATCAATGTCACACACTCCCCCAGTCAAAAGATCTGGGCCCAAATCCATCGTTTTTTTGCACTCCACACCACCCTGGGTTAGACAATGGCGATATGCAAATCAGCTCTGACCCTGTTTCCCCATGGGAACAGTCCAGTCCGAACTACAAAAGCCATGTCCTTCCCAGAACGGAATCAAGCATCCGAGGACCTGACCGGTTTCGAGGTAACACCTCTCTTCAGCCCGGCTAGCTTGACTCCAAGTGGTGTGGAGTGCCTGGGACCCACGTCTGGGCATCCCCAGCGCACTTAGGGCGGCAATTGCAAAAACAACAAGTGATGGACTGAATGTGGATCAATGTCACACACTCCCCCAGTCAAAAGATCTGGGCCCAAATCCATCGTTTTTTTGCACTCCACACCACCCTGGGTTAGACAATGGCGATATGCAAATCAGCTCTGACCCTGTTGCCCCATGGGAACAGTCCAGTCCGAACTACAAAAGCCATGTCCTTCCCAGAACGGAATCAAGCATCCGAGGACCGGACCGGTTTCGAGGTAACACCTCTCTTCAGCCCGGCTAGCTTGACTCCAAGTGGTGTGGAGTGCCTGGGACCCACGTCTGGGCATCCCCAGCGCACTTAGGGCGGCAATTGCAAAAACAACAAGTGATGGACTGAATGTGGATCAATGTCACACACTCCCCCAGTCAAAAGATCTGGGCCCAAATCCATCGTTTTTTTGCACTCCACACCACCCTGGGTTAGACAATGGCGATATGCAAATCAGCTCTGACCCTGTTGCCCCATGGGAACAGTCCAGTCCGAACTACAAAAGCCATGTCCTTCCCAGAACGGAATCAAGCATCCGAGGACCGGACCGGTTTCGAGGTAACACCTCTCTTCAGCCCGGCTAGCTTGACTCCAAGTGGTGTGGAGTGCCTGGGACCCACGTCTGGGCATCCCCAGCGCACTTAGGGCGGCAATTGCAAAAACAACAAGTGATGGACTGAATGTGGATCAATGTCACACACTCCCCCAGTCAAAAGATCTGGGCCCAAATCCATCGTTTTTTTGCACTCCACACCACCCTGGGTTAGACAATGGCGATATGCAAATCAGCTCTGACCCTGTTGCCCCATGGGAACAGTCCAGTCCGAACTACAAAAGCCATGTCCTTCCCAGAACGGAATCAAGCATCCGAGGACCGGACCGGTTTCGAGGTAACACCTCTCTTCAGCCCGGCTAGCTTGACTCCAAGTGGTGTGGAGTGCCTGGGACCCACGTCTGGGCATCCCCAGCGCACTTAGGGCGGCAATTGCAAAAACAACAAGTGATGGACTGAATGTGGATCAATGTCACACACTCCCCCAGTCAAAAGATCTGGGCCCAAATCCATCGTTTTTTTGCACTCCACACCACCCTGGGTTAGACAATGGCGATATGCAAATCAGCTCTGACCCTGTTGCCCCATGGGAACAGTCCAGTCCGAACTACAAAAGCCATGTCCTTCCCAGAACGGAATCAAGCATCCGAGGACCGGACCGGTTTCGAGGTAACACCTCTCTTCAGCCCGGCTAGCTTGACTCCCCAAGTGGTGTGGAGTGCCTGGGACCCACGTCTGGGCATCCCCAGCGCACTTAGGGCGGCAATTGCAAAAACAACAAGAGATGGACTGAATGTGGATCAATGTCACACACTCCCCCAGTCAAAAGATCTGGGCCCAAATCCATCGTTTTTTTGCACTCCACACCACCCTGGGTTAGACAATGGCGATATGCAAATCAGCTCTGACCCTGTTGCCCCATGGGAACAGTCCAGTCCGAACTACAAAAGCCATGTCCTTCCCAGAACGGAATCAAGCATCCGAGGACCGGACCGGTTTCGAGGTAACACCTCTCTTCAGCCCGGCTAGCTTGACTCCAAGTGGTGTGGAGTGCCTGGGACCCACGTCTGGGCATCCCCAGCGCACTTAGGGCGGCAATTGCAAAAACAACAAGTGATGGACTGAATGTGGATCAATGTCACACACTCCCCCAGTCAAAAGATCTGGGCCCAAATCCATCGTTTTTTTGCACTCCACACCACCCTGGGTTAGACAATGGCGATATACAAATCAGCTCTGACCCTGTTGCCCCATGGGAACAGTCCAGTCCGAACTACAAAAGCCATGTCCTTCCCAGAACGGAATCAAGCATCCGAGGACCGGACCGGTTTCGAGGTAACACCTCTCTTCAGCCCGGCTAGCTTGACTCCAAGTGGTGTGGAGTGCCTGGGACCCACGTCTGGGCATCCCCAGCGCACTTAGGGCGGCAATTGCAAAAACAACAAGTGATGGACTGAATGTGGATCAATGTCACACACTCCCCCAGTCAAAAGATCTGGGCCCAAATCCATCGTTTTTTTGCACTCCACACCACCCTGGGTTAGACAATGGCGATATGCAAATCAGCTCTGACCCTGTTGCCCCATGGGAACAGTCCAGTCCGAACTACAAAAGCCACGTCCTTCCCAGAACGGAATCAAGCATCCGAGGACCGGACCGGTTTCGAGGTAACACCTCTCTTCAGCCCGGCTAGCTTGACTCCAAGTGGTGTGGAGTGCCTGGGACCCACGTCTGGGCATCCCCAGCGCACTTAGGGCGGCAATTGCAAAAACAACAAGTGATGGACTGAATGTGGATCAATGTCACACACTCCCCCAGTCAAAAGATCTGGGCCCAAATCCATCGTTTTTTTGCACTCCACACCACCCTGGGTTAGACAATGGCGATATGCAAATCAGCTCTGACCCTGTTGCCCCATGGGAACAGTCCATTCCGAACTACAAAAGCCATGTCCTTCCCAGAACGGAATCAAGCATCCGAGGACCGGACCGGTTTCGAGGTAACACCTCTCTTCAGCCCGGCTAGCTTGACTCCAAGTGGTGTGGAGTGCCTGGGACCCACGTCTGGGCATCCCCAGCGCACTTAGGGCGGCAATTGCAAAAACAACAAGTGATGGACTGAATGTGGATCAATGTCACACACTCCCCCAGTCAAAAGATCTGGGCCCAAATCCATCGTTTTTTTGCACTCCACACCACCCTGGGTTAGACAATGGCGATATGCAAATCAGCTCTGACCCTGTTGCCCCATGGGAACAGTCCAGTCCGAACTACAAAAGCCATGTCCTTCCCAGAACGGAATCAAGCATCCGAGGACCGGACCGGTTTCGAGGTAACACCTCTCTTCAGCCCGGCTAGCTTGACTCCAAGTGGTGTGGAGTGCCTGGGACCCACGTCTGGGCATCCCCAGCGCACTTAGGGCGGCAATTGCAAAAACAACAAGTGATGGACTGAATGTGGATCAATGTCACACACTCCCCCAGTCAAAAGATCTGGGCCCAAATCCATCGTTTTTTTGCACTCCACACCACCCTGGGTTAGACAATGGCGATATGCAAATCAGCTCTGACCCTGTTGCCCCATGGGAACAGTCCAGTCCGAACTACAAAAGCCATGTCCTTCCCAGAACGGAATCAAGCATCCGAGGACCGGACCGGTTTCGAGGTAACACCTCTCTTCAGCCCGGCTAGCTTGACTCCAAGTGGTGTGGAGTGCCTGGGACCCACGTCTGGGCATCCCCAGGGCACTTAGGGCGGCAATTGCAAAAACAACAAGTGATGGACTGAATGTGGATCAATGTCACACACTCCCCCAGTCAAAAGATCTGGGCCCAAATCCATCGTTTTTTTGCACTCCACACCACCCTGGGTTAGACAATGGCGATATGCAAATCAGCTCTGACCCTGTTGCCCCATGGGAACAGTCCAGTCCGAACTACAAAAGCCATGTCCTTCCCAGAACGGAATCAAGCATCCGAGGACCGGACCGGTTTCGAGGTAACACCTCTCTTCAGCCCGGCTAGCTTGACTCCAAGTGGTGTGGAGTGCCTGGGACCCACGTCTGGGCATCCCCAGCGCACTTAGGGCGGCAATTGCAAAAACAACAAGTGATGGACTGAATGTGGATCAATGTCACACACTCCCCCAGTCAAAAGATCTGGGCCCAAATCCATCGTTTTTTTGCACTCCACACCACCCTGGGTTAGACAATGGCGATATGCAAATCAGCTCTGACCCTGTTGCCCCATGGGAACAGTCCAGTCCGAACTACAAAAGCCATGTCCTTCCCAGAACGGAATCAAGCATCCGAGGACCGGACCGGTTTCGAGGTAACACCTCTCTTCAGCCCGGCTAGCTTGACTCCAAGTGGTGTGGAGTGCCTGGGACCCACGTCTGGGCATCCCCAGCGCACTTAGGGCGGCAATTGCAAAAACAACAAGTGATGGACTGAATGTGGATCAATGTCACACACTCCCCCAGTCAAAAGATCTGGGCCCAAATCCATCGTTTTTTTGCACTCCACACCACCCTGGGGTAGACAATGGCGATATGCAAATCAGCTCTGACCCTGTTGCCCCATGGGAACAGTCCAGTCCGAACTACAAAAGCCATGTCCTTCCCAGAACGGAATCAAGCATCCGAGGACCGGACCGGTTTCGAGGTAACACCTCTCTTCAGCCCGGCTAGCTTGACTCCAAGTGGTGTGGAGTGCCTGGGACCCACGTCTGGGCATCCCCAGCGCACTTAGGGCGGCAATTGCAAAAACAACAAGTGATGGACTGAATGTGGATCAATGTCACACACTCCCCCAGTCAAAAGATCTGGGCCCAAATCCATCGTTTTTTTGCACTCCACACCACCCTGGGGTAGACAATGGCGATATGCAAATCAGCTCTGACCCTGTTGCCCCATGGGAACAGTCCAGTCCGAACTACAAAAGCCATGTCCTTCCCAGAACGGAATCAAGCATCCGAGGACCGGACCGGTTTCGAGGTAACACCTCTCTTCAGCCCGGCTAGCTTGACTCCAAGTGGTGTGGAGTGCCTGGGACCCACGTCTGGGCATCCCCAGCGCACTTAGGGCGGCAATTGCAAAAACAACAAGTGATGGACTGAATGTGGATCAATGTCACACACTCCCCCAGTCAAAAGATCTGGGCCCAAATCCATCGTTTTTTTGCACTCCACACCACCCGGGGTTAGACAATGGCGATATGCAAATCAGCTCTGACCCTGTTGCCCCATGGGAACAGTCCAGTCCGAACTACAAAAGCCATGTCCTTCCCAGAACGGAATCAAGCATCCGAGGACCGGACCGGTTTCGAGGTAACACCTCTCTTCAGCCCGGCTAGCTTGACTCCAAGTGGTGTGGAGTGCCTGGGACCCACGTCTGGGCATCCCCAGCGCACTTAGGGCGGCAATTGCAAAAACAACAAGTGATGGACTGAATGTGGATCAATGTCACACACTCCCCCAGTCAAAAGATCTGGGCCCAAATCCATCGTTTTTTTGCACTCCACACCACCCTGGGTTAGACAATGGCGATATGCAAATCAGCTCTGACCCTGTTGCCCCATGGGAACAGTCCAGTCCGAACTACAAAAGCCATGTCCTTCCCAGAACGGAATCAAGCATCCGAGGACCGGACCGGTTTCGAGGTAACACCTCTCTTCAGCCCGGCTAGCTTGACTCCAAGTGGTGTGGAGTGCCTGGGACCCACGTCTGGGCATCCCCAGCGCACTTAGGGCGGCAATTGCAAAAACAACAAGTGATGGACTGAATGTGGATCAATGTCACACACTCCCCCAGTCAAAAGATCTGGGCCCAAATCCATCGTTTTTTTGCACTCCACACCACCCTGGGTTAGACAATGGCGATATGCAAATCAGCTCTGACCCTGTTGCCCCATGGGAACAGTCCAGTCCGAACTACAAAAGCCATGTCCTTCCCAGAACGGAATCAAGCATCCGAGGACCGGACCGGTTTCGAGGTAACACCTCTCTTCAGCCCGGCTAGCTTGACTCCAAGTGGTGTGGAGTGCCTGGGACCCACGTCTGGGCATCCCCAGCGCACTTAGGGCGGCAATTGCAAAAACAACAAGTGATGGACTGAATGTGGATCAATGTCACACACTCCCCCAGTCAAAAGATCTGGGCCCAAATCCATCGTTTTTTTGCACTCCACACCACCCTGGGTTAGACAATGGCGATATGCAAATCAGCTCTGACCCTGTTGCCCCATGGGAACAGTCCAGTCCGAACTACAAAAGCCATGTCCTTCCCAGAACGGAATCAAGCATCCGAGGACCGGACCGGTTTCGAGGTAACACCTCTCTTCAGCCCGGCTAGCTTGACTCCAAGTGGTGTGGAGTGCCTGGGACCCACGTCTGGGCATCCCCAGCGCACTTAGGGCGGCAATTGCAAAAACAACAAGTGATGGACTGAATGTGGATCAATGTCACACACTCCCCCAGTCAAAAGATCTGGGCCCAAATCCATCGTTTTTTTGCACTCCACACCACCCTGGGTTAGACAATGGCGATATGCAAATCAGCTCTGACCCTGTTGCCCCATGGGAACAGTCCAGTCCGAACTACAAAAGCCATGTCCTTCCCAGAACGGAATCAAGCATCCGAGGACCGGACCGGTTTCGAGGTAACACCTCTCTTCAGCCCGGCTAGCTTGACTCCAAGTGGTGTGGAGTGCCTGGGACCCACGTCTGGGCATCCCCAGCGCACTTAGGGCGGCAATTGCAAAAACAACAAGTGATGGACTGAATGTGGATCAATGTCACACACTCCCCCAGTCAAAAGATCTGGGCCCAAATCCATCGTTTTTTTGCACTCCACACCACCCTGGGTTAGACAATGGCGATATGCAAATCAGCTCTGACCCTGTTGCCCCATGGGAACAGTCCAGTCCGAACTACAAAAGCCATGTCCTTCCCAGAACGGAATCAAGCATCCGAGGACCGGACCGGTTTCGAGGTAACACCTCTCTTCAGCCCGGCTAGCTTGACTCCAAGTGGTGTGGAGTGCCTGGGACCCACGTCTGGGCATCCCCAGCGCACTTAGGGCGGCAATTGCAAAAACAACAAGTGATGGACTGAATGTGGATCAATGTCACACACTCCCCCAGTCAAAAGATCTGGGCCCAAATCCATCGTTTTTTTGCACTCCACACCACCCTGGGTTAGACAATGGCGATATGCAAATCAGCTCTGACCCTGTTGCCCCATGGGAACAGTCCAGTCCGAACTACAAAAGCCATGTCCTTCCCAGAACGGAATCAAGCATCCGAGGACCGGACCGGTTTCGAGGTAACACCTCTCTTCAGCCCGGCTAGCTTGACTCCAAGTGGTGTGGAGTGCCTGGGACCCACGTCTGGGCATCCCCAGGGCACTTAGGGCGGCAATTGCAAAAACAACAAGTGATGGACTGAATGTGGATCAATGTCACACACTCCCCCAGTCAAAAGATCTGGGCCCAAATCCATCGTTTTTTTGCACTCCACACCACCCTGGGTTAGACAATGGCGATATGCAAATCAGCTCTGACCCTGTTGCCTCATGGGAACAGTCCAGTCCGAACTACAAAAGCCATGTCCTTCCCAGAACGGAATCAAGCATCCGAGGACCGGACCGGTTTCGAGGTAACACCTCTCTTCAGCCCGGCTAGCTTGACTCCAAGTGGTGTGGAGTGCCTGGGACCCACATCTGGGCATCCCCAGCGCACTTAGGGCGGAAATTGCAAAAACAACAAGTGATGGACTGAATGTGGATCAATGTCACACACTCCCCCAGTCAAAAGATCTGGGCCCAAATCCATCGTTTTTTTGCACTCCACACCACCCTGGGTTAGACAATGGCGATATGCAAATCAGCTCTGACCCTGTTGCCCCATGGGAACAGTCCAGTCCGAACTACAAAAGCCATGTCCTTCCCAGAACGGAATCAAGCATCCGAGGACCGGACCGGTTTCGAGGTAACACCTCTCTTCAGCCCGGCTAGCTTGACTCCAAGTGGTGTGGAGTGCCTGGGACCCACATCTGGGCATCCCCAGCGCACTTAGGGCGGCAATTGCAAAAACAACAAGTGATGAACTGAATGTGGATCAATGTCACACACTCCCCCAGTCAAAAGATCTGGGCCCAAATCCATCGTTTTTTTGCACTCCACACCACCCTGGGTTAGACAATGGCGATATGCAAATCAGCTCTGACCCTGTTGCCCCATGGGAACAGTCCAGTCCGAACTACAAAAGCCATGTCCTTCCCAGAACGGAATCAAGCATCCGAGGACCGGACCGGTTTCGAGGTAACACCTCTCTTCAGCCCGGTTAGCTTGACTCCAAGTGGTGTGGAGTGCCTGGGACCCACGTCTGGGCATCCCCAGCGCACTTAGGGCGGCAATTGCAAAAACAACAAGTGATGGACTGAATGTGGATCAATGTCACACACTCCCCCAGTCAAAAGATCTGGGCCCAAATCCATCGTTTTTTTGCACTCCACACCACCCTGGGTTAGACAATGGCGATATGCAAATCAGCTCTGACCCTGTTGCCCCATGGGAACAGTCCAGTCCGAACTACAAAAGCCACGTCCTTCCCAGAACGGAATCAAGCATCCGAGGACCGGACCGGTTTCGAGGTAACACCTCTCTTCAGCCCGGCTAGCTTGACTCCAAGTGGTGTGGAGTGCCTGGGACCCACGTCTGGGCATCCCCAGCGCACTTAGGGCGGCAATTGCAAAAACAACAAGTGATGGACTGAATGTGGATCAATGTCACACACTCCCCCAGTCAAAAGATCTGGGCCCAAATCCATCGTTTTTTTGCACTCCACACCACCCTGGGTTAGACAATGGCGATATGCAAATCAGCTCTGACCCTGTTGCCCCATGGGAACAGTCCAGTCCGAACTACAAAAGCCATGTCCTTCCCAGAACGGAATCAAGCATCCGAGGACCGGACCGGTTTCGAGGTAACACCTCTCTTCAGCCCGGCTAGCTTGACTCCAAGTGGTGTGGAGTGCCTGGGACCCACGTCTGGGCATCCCCAGCGCACTTACGGCGGCAATTGCAAAAACAACAAGTGATGGACTGAATGTGGATCAATGTCACACACTCCCCCAGTCAAAAGATCTGGGCCCAAATCCATCGTTTTTTTGCACTCCACACCACCCTGGGTTAGACAATGGCGATATGCAAATCAGCTCTGACCCTGTTGCCCCATGGGAACAGTCCAGTCCGAACTACAAAAGCCATGTCCTTCCCAGAACGGAATCAAGCATCCGAGGACCGGACCGGTTTCGAGGTAACACCTCTCTTCAGCCCGGCTAGCTTGACTCCAAGTGGTGTGGAGTGCCTGGGACCCACGTCTGGGCATCCCCAGCGCACTTAGGGCGGCAATTGCAAAAACAACAAGTGATGGACTGAATGTGGATCAATGTCACACACTCCCCCAGTCAAAAGATCTGGGCCCAAATCCATCGTTTTTTTGCACTCCACACCACCCTGGGTTAGACAATGGCGATATGCAAATCAGCTCTGACCCTGTTGCCCCATGGGAACAGTCCAGTCCGAACTACAAAAGCCATGTCCTTCCCAGAACGGAATCAAGCATCCGAGGACCGGACCGGTTTCGAGGTAACACCTCTCTTCAGCCCGGCTAGCTTGACTCCAAGTGGTGTGGAGTGCCTGGGACCCACGTCTGGGCATCCCCAGCGCACTTAGGGCGGCAATTGCAAAAACAACAAGTGATGGACTGAATGTGGATCAATGTCACACACTCCCCCAGTCAAAAGATCTGGGCCCAAATCCATCGTTTTTTTGCACTCCACACCACCCTGGGTTAGACAATGGCGATATGCAAATCAGCTCTGACCCTGTTGCCCCATGGGAACAGTCCAGTCCGAACTACAAAAGCCATGTCCTTCCCAGAACGGAATCAAGCATCCGAGGACCGGACCGGTTTCGAGGTAACACCTCTCTTCAGCCCGGCTAGCTTGACTCCAAGTGGTGTGGAGTGCCTGGGACCCACGTCTGGGCATCCCCAGCGCACTTAGGGCGGCAATTGCAAAAACAACAAGTGATGGACTGAATGTGGATCAATGTCACACACTCCCCCAGTCAAAAGATCTGGGCCCAAATCCATCGTTTTTTTGCACTCCACACCACCCTGGGTTAGACAATGGCGATATGCAAATCAGCTCTGACCCTGTTGCCCCATGGGAACAGTCCAGTCCGAACTACAAAAGCCACGTCCTTCCCAGAACGGAATCAAGCATCCGAGGACCGGACCGGTTTCGAGGTAACACCTCTCTTCAGCCCGGCTAGCTTGACTCCAAGTGGTGTGGAGTGCCTGGGACCCACGTCTGGGCATCCCCAGCGCACTTAGGGCGGCAATTGCAAAAACAACAAGTGATGGACTGAATGTGGATCAATGTCACACACTCCCCCAGTCAAAAGATCTGGGCCCAAATCCATCGTTTTTTTGCACTCCACACCACCCTGGGTTAGACAATGGCGATATGCAAATCAGCTCTGACCCTGTTGCCCCATGGGAACAGTCCAGTCCGAACTACAAAAGCCATGTCCTTCCCAGAACGGAATCAAGCATCCGAGGACCGGACCGGTTTCGAGGTAACACCTCTCTTCAGCCCGGCTAGCTTGACTCCAAGTGGTGTGGAGTGCCTGGGACCCACGTCTGGGCATCCCCAGCACACTTAGGGCGGCAATTGCAAAAACAACAAGTGATGGACTGAATGTGGATCAATGTCACACACTCCCCCAGTCAAAAGATCTGGGCCCAAATCCATCGTTTTTTTGCACTCCACACCACCCTGGGTTAGACAATGGCGATATGCAAATCAGCTCTGACCCTGTTGCCCCATGGGAACAGTCCAGTCCGAACTACAAAAGCCATGTCCTTCCCAGAACGGAATCAAGCATCCGAGGACCGGACCGGTTTCGAGGTAACACCTCTCTTCAGCCCGGCTAGCTTGACTCCAAGTGGTGTGGAGTGCCTGGGACCCACGTCTGGGCATCCCCAGCGCACTTAGGGCGGCAATTGCAAAAACAACAAGTGATGGACTGAATGTGGATCAATGTTAGCATGCGGCAACATGAGCATAAATGCTATAAACCTGGTGTATGAACACCATAATTGCCCTAACCGCCCCCAGTAATTTTTTTTTTGCTCCTGTTGAGCCCTTTTCAATGCCTGTTTTTTGTTGTTTCCCCCCCCAAAAAAACCAAAAAAAATATAAAATCGTTCAAAAAATACAAAAAAAACAAAAAATGTTCAAAAAAAAAAAAAATATATAAAACAACAAAAATATTTAAAAAAAAGTTCTTTTCAGAACTACCTTCCCTTTCAAAAAAAATTGCTAGAATGTTTAGCACTCTGGCAAGCTCTATTTCTTTTGGTTCGCTTCCCGGTTAGCTTCCCGGTACGCGGACCGGGAGCTAACCAAAATTTTTTTTTTTTTTAAAAAAAGAGTAAGTATAAGGAAAGTAAACAGAGAGTGATGTTAAAAGAAAGACAGCTATAGGGAGTAAAGAAGAGATACTGTTTAATAGATCTATTTACCGAAGAAAAGACGGAAGAGGGTATAATTGTGAAAAACAAAATAGATAACGAAGTGAAAGAAAAAAAAGAGAGTATAACATTAACAAAGAAGAGTTTCTTGGAGAATGTGAGTGAATGTTCAAAATAAGATTAAAACATGAGGAATAACAGAGAGAAAAAATAGAAAACAGAAAACAAAAAATAACAGAAAAAGATTAATTGAAACAGCAAAGAAATGTAAGTAACATAGAGCCATATCATCAACATAGGCAATAAAAGTTTTGCAGCTTTTATTGGCAGAAATGTGTCGCTAAAGCTGCTTTTGCGGCAGAAAACTGCCGCTAAAACCACTTTTGCACCAGTTTTCTGCCAATAAAAAGAGCAATAATTTTATTGGCTGTGTTCATAATATGCCCCTTAGTTTGCTTCAACTACACAGAGAAAGCATTATGAACAAGTAGTGATAGAGTGATAAGTCAAAGACACTAAGAGTAATAGAGACGGAGTGAGTGAACAAGAGTGAGGAACTATGAGAAGAGAGGGACTGAGAAAAAGAGTGGAAGGAGTTGAGTAAGTAGGTAATAGAGAAAGGAATGAGGAAAGTAGCAAAGGCAGGAAACTGAGGGTTAAAGAAATGAAGCAGTGGAACTAATAGAAGTTAAATGTGATAGAAATGTAATGAAAAGAGTACAAAACATTTACCTTATAATTGTCGTTAAATTACTCACTTTTTGTTTTTATACTTTCAATCTGTGAAAGAGAGAACAAACATTTGAAAAATATTAAAACATGTATTTAAAAATTACAAAAGACAAGGGAAAAGATTGAAGGACAAACAGTTTTTCAACAACTTTGACACTTACAGAAGCTTCTGCTTCTCCAGGCCCCCTACACAGTCCTAAAGATATACATTTTAAACTAACAGTATCTTGATGCAGATGAAGTGAGGCCTATCTTAAAACATGGTGCATCTTTTGCATTGCTGTTGTCTCAGAAAAGTGTCGCAAGACACTAACATTTTAAATGATTACTTCAGGATGCCAATAAGATGTGTCCTATCCAGAGGTTTGTTTGAGGTGAGGCCTACTCAGGGTTGCAGATGAAATTTCGAGTTGTTGAAGAGAACAGAGGACATAATACATGTGAAGGTCTACCAATGAAGTGAGTCATGTCCACTGCACTCTTGAACAAAGTCCAAACCTCCTATGTTTCCCTGGACAGACCTAAACTTGATCTGCACAATGTGATTCATAATGATAGGAAACACAGGTGATGTAAATGAAATACGTGCAATTTATTTTGCTCATTTCACAATCACATCACTTGTGTTTCCTTTGCTTAGGTATCTCATTGTGCAGATGTAGTCCAGCATATGAAAGAATACGCAGAAGTGCAGCACTGCATGCAACAACTTTGACACTTACAGAAGCCTCACCTTCTCCATGCCTCCTACACAGTTCTACATATACATCATAAATGCAAACAGTACAGAATTAATTATACATGTTAAATGGTTTATTTTTGCTGTTCTCAGAATGTATCAAAATTCACTAAAAACAGTGACTTGAAGGTATTCATCATATAACAGCGGGGAAAAAAAAACACAATCAAAATGATTGTGTTTAAAAAACCCATACAACATAACAAATCAGAATTCAGAACTCCTTAAAGTTAACTTACTTTCCATGACGTCAAAGGATGTCCTATGAACAGCTTACACTCTGTTGTGCTGTTATTACATTCAGCCCGCCACTTTCTGAAAGAAAATCTCCATCGTTTTTAAAAACATGTTACATGCAATAAATGACTTCTTGCTCTCTACCACAAGTTTCCACAAGGCCAAATCTTGTCAGACCCATTTATAACTCTTGGATTTCTTGTAAGCCAATCCCGTCATTTGGCATTTCCGCAACTTTCAGAATTAAAATGTTGAAGATCATTTTCACAATCCTGGAATAGTAATATCTTCCACTTCTTGCTCAGTCATGTTCTACATTTCCTATGACACTGATACTGCTTACTATGAAGCAGACTTACACTACCTCTATGACTACTACAATTATTTAATTCTCTACATCACTTTTAATTACAAAGCAATGTAAAACAGTAGACAGCATTGCAGACTTACATTCCCTCTACTTTATGTTTTGATTGGCTGCTTCAATTAGCTTATAAAAAGAAATAGTTTTTCTGAACTCATTCAAAGTGCACTTATTTCTCCATGACGTCCAGTCTTATGGTTAGAAGTTATGTCTCTGAACTACACTTATCCTCAAGGCCAAATTGTGTAGGAGCCATTAGAACTTCTTGAAATTCCACAGAGCACATCCCGAGATTATTTCCCTAAAATGTTGGTTTTAAAAACACCAGGTAAGAGTTTTTAAGGTCATACGGCAATTTTTTTTTGAAAATTAAAACAGAATCGTTGCAGAATGACCAGCCATTTCTAGACTTTAAATAAGCTGTGTAATGTCCTGATGTTATTGAAGGACCGTCATGATATATAATTGCTGCAGTTACAAAAGTCCTTCCTGATATTGACAACTGCGAAGCTACAAAATTTTTAATTAAAGTTGTCAATTTTGTTCCATCAGGCCTACATCGTTGGAACATTAAAATGACATACTGGCCATATGTTCGTATAAATAATGTGGACATCATTTCAGATTTACATTGGCTACACTCCATGTTGTGATCAGCTGCTTTTACTAGCTTATTAAAGGAGACTGATTTACTGTCTGGCAAAGTTAAATATATAAATCTTTCTGAGTCTACACTAGTAGTACTTGATACCATACAGTTCTCGCAGTCATGCTGCCATTGATAAGAAAGCCCAAACAGCTGATCTACATCTACACCTTCAGCATGTAATACATCAAGCATATACATTAAAAACTCCTGACAATCTTGCTGAATATTTTGAGAGAATTGTGTTTGGCCTGAACATCTGTCTAACAGATTTCGAATTTCAGACACACTTTCTATGTTTGTTCTATCAGGTGCTACATTTCTCTAACACAGAATTTAACAAACTGCAAAATGTTTGATCAGAATTGACCACAATCTCTTCTTTTACATTTTCTAGAGAAAACAAAACATTAACCACTACATTAGCATAGCAGTTGACACCAGAACTGTTTTCAAACTGAAAACCAACAACATCTTCAACAGAATCCTTTTTGTTTCTGCTTGTAATTTTAGGTTCATTGACTTTTTGTCTTTTTGCTACAACCTCCCCAGTATTGGTCACATTTCTTCGTTTCCGGCCTACCACACGTTTCTCAAACAAAGGATACTGAGGCAAATGTGGCGCATACTCTCTTCTTAACCTATTGTATTCCTTAACACAATCTAGATCCGCACAAATGTTTGTGACATCACACTCAATCAAGTACAATCCCGATAAAGTTCTAACTCGTGACAATGCCACATATGCCATACCCTCCTTGAACACAGAACTGCCAATATTCACCAATGCACTGTCTACACTTAAACCTTGCGATTTATGGATTGTCACCGCATATGCCAAGCAAACAGGAAACTGCTTACGGCGAACATATAAGTCTTTTACAAGCAAAAATCTAGCAGAACAACGACCAATTAGCTGTACTTCCTCAATGCCATCAAATTTAATTTTTAAAAATTCAATTCCATCTCTATTTCTGTATTTCACAAAATCAACAACATTACCCATTGATCCATTTACCAGACCTCTTTCAACATGTAAATTCCTTCTTAAAATTATACGGCAGTTCAAGCACACATTCAGAGTCTTTTCAAAACCTGCAGTTTTAGATATACTCTTCTCTAATGAATCCAATTTTGTTTTCAGATTCTCAGACAAAATAATTGTTGATCCCATATGCTCTACTCTGTCAATAGCTTCCAGTTTCACAATCTCTTGCTTTTCTAAATGCAACATTTTGTTGTTGAATTTGGCACATTCTGCAAGAGTTGGCATCAAACATATTCCAGATTTCTTCTCAGTAATTTTCTGAAAAATATTCTCAGGCACAACATCTTGTTCTGGATATAAATTTGACAGTAATCGTGCATGTAAAGCTTCTTTCCCATGCTCGGTCACTTTTCCAATTCTAACATCTTGTAGAATAGTCTTGTAAACTTCATCCTTCGCCTGACGCATATTTTCATGCAGTTCAGCATAATTGAAGTTTAACCATATATTGACGTTGCCAATGCTCCCTAGGCACTTCCTGGTATCTTCATGCGTGAGCATTTTGAACACAGGTTGCCCTTTCACTGGTGTCAGCTGCAAAAGATCTCCGAAAACAATGATGTGTTTGCCACCAAATAACACATCATACTCTGTTTTGAGAACTTCTTGCATTCTCAAATGCACAAAGGCAAGCATGACATTGGAAACCATGCTTACTTCGTCAATGATAAGAAGTTTCATTTTCCTCAAGATTCTTGAAACTTCAAAACAAGCATCTCCAGATAGCTTGTGATATTGTAATTTGTTGTCATGCTCCACTGGCAGCATCAGTAAACGATGTAAAGTAATCCCTTTAATGTTATGTGCTGCCAGTCCAGTTGGAGCGGTGACAACACAAGACAGCGATGACTCTGTCCTTTCCTGCAAATAGCATGAAATTGCTTTAATGAGGAAACTTTTTCCAGTTCCCGCTTCTCCACTCACGTACAGTCGGACAGGCTTCAACGATGTACATGAGCACTCTTTCTTGTCATGACTTAATCCATGATCAATTTGCATGGTAACTTCGTCATATATTTTCATCTGCTCAACGTTGAGTTGTCTTTCCAACTCTTCTAAGTTAACCGCATCCTCCTGAGCATGTGCCATGGCTCTTTCCACTTCATTCATGGCAGTGGCAGCTTCATTTTCGATAACAGGTCCTCCTAGTGGATCCTGACTCAATGAAGCAGAACTCTGACTGTCCTGAGAACTGTCTCTGGCAATCTCGGCTGCAATCGTTGCTTCCTGCTCAATTTCCGCATTCAACATTTCTACATATTTGGGAAAAGCAGGACATTCTATGGTCTCCTTGGCGGCATTGAAAGAGTCTTCGTAACAGAGGAAATCTCCAAGCAGTTCCTCTTCTGAACGCCAAGGCTTGAAAAGTTGCAAAAGTGCTAAATAGAAAAACTCCTTTTTTTCAGGAGATTCGCCACTCAATTTTCGATGGTTTACCAAGTGGCATTTTCTTTGCTTGACCAGACATCCCTCACTTCCTATTACAGCATACACTCCTTTCTCAGTATCTTCTTTGATGTTCCTCTTGAATATGTAATTTTGAAGAACCTCATACAGACAAACATTGTCGAGGTGACTGCTTCTATTTGGATAATATGTATCCAACATGTTGGTCTTTAAAATGTCGGTACTGTTTGGCTCCTTTTCCGCCAAATACTCAATTTCCCGCACAGGTTTGAGAACTCGATTACGCGTTGCAGCAAGACCAAGACTCGCCCAAACGATACTCCTGGACTTGGCATAGAGACTTGCTGAAGACAACCGGTCAGAGCATTCGTAAGCTCCAATTTCTCGATGCGACAACATCTTCAGACTGAAACTGTACAACTTCTTGCTGAGGCTCTTTTCATGGGAAATGTCCTCCCACATATCCTTCAATTCTGTCTTCTCTTTTTTGGTGATGTAAGACGTCACATACCGAGCCACAGCCATACAGTTATCAGCCACAAACTGTATATCCATGTTAGCATTCCACATGGACAAAATCACCGGGTTGTAGTCGTTGATGTACTTGGACTCTTCGTTCCTCTTCAAATTGTATGTGTTTTTAGGTGATTTCTTCATGACATTGTGTCGCAGCGAAGACATCAAACTGTTTACTCTTCCTTTAGAAATCACCGGTCGTGGAAAGCCGAAACGACATTTAGTGTAGAACTTGTCCTTGTTTCGGAATTTACGACGGCAGTACTTTCCACATCGATGGCTTTGGAAACGCAGAACTTTTTCTCTTAGGCTTTTCTTCTCCTTTGCGTTTGGAACAGCACACATAGAATACTGTTGGATGAAACTCATCACTGAGTCTTCTGGATCCGTTCCAAATTTAGGTGCATCCTTGATCCACAGCAACATATGTATATGAGGAGCACCTCTTGCTTGGTACTCCTTTCTCCAGAAGAAATCCAACACCTCTCCAAGAGGTGGATTCTTCTTATTCATGATGAAAGACATCATAGCTTCAAATCTATGATTGAAGTACCTACATACATTGACTGGATCCAAAGAGCACAGTTCTCCGGGTGTCTTGAATTCGATGTTATCTACGTTAGCATTTGCCTCTCGTAGAAATTCAAGTAAGTCTTCCCAGCCATACTCGGCACAGCTCAGAGTGAGGAACCATGTGGGAGTACCTAAGTTCCTCAGCATACATTTTAAATCACCATGACGACGGTACCAGTACTCATTAGTACCACGCTGACACGCCATGAGATTAATCAGGTGAGAATCCAAAATACTGTCTTGGACATTGACTTTATCCATAAAGTCACTTGCCGAGATGTTTTGCATGTGTATACCACTTTTCAAGATGTGGTTCACTGCATATGACAGTCCAGACAGATCGCTTTCAAACAGGAGATGAAACAAATAAGGAATGCATTGTCGAAACCTAGCATCTCCTGCATACAATCGCAAAGTCCGGTATTCAGAAGCAGGAATTTGATGAGGTCGCTCATCATATCTTCCTCCCTGACCTGTTGGAAAAAGCTGTGGGAAACACCGATCTTCCAAACTTTCCTCCCAAACACTAATGGGACTCCCTTTCGCTTGTTTCATTTGAAACAACTCAATAGCATTCCCCATGACTTCCTTGGAATGCAAAGGATGAACACTATAATGTTCATATATTTCTTCACTAGTACAGGGTTCTACTTTCTCAATTTGACCAGCACACAAATCGCTGTCCTCTTCCTCACTTACTTCCTCTTCTGCAACATATACATTTTTATAGTATTTATTATATTTTTTCAAATACAATGTTGCCCTTTTGACTTTCCTAACATCTACTAAATCTTGCCATATTTTCTTATTCTTTGTCGGAACCCCATTAACTAAGATAACAAGAGGTTCCTCTTCCACTTTTTCTACTCCAATTGTGTTAATGTTTTTCTTCAAATCTAGAGGCAAATAAACAACTCTTCCCTTTAATCCTCTCTGTAAATCTGATGGAGGCAATTTCCCTGTCTTTGGCTCCATTCTTACAATAGCCTGAAAGGGATGGATACTTTGAATCAAAATAGATTCATAAGTATTTAAATCCTTCAATTCAGAAGGAATCTCAACCAATTCCAGATTATTATGAACTGCTCTAGCAGGCATCTGGTTTTGATTTAATTTGCAACAACAATAAGTACACACACGTTGATCCAATCCCAAATCAAAACAATTTTCTACCATCAAGTATGTTGCGAAATCCTTCCATTCACTATTATTTTCCCTTTCACTTTTTGCATATAAATCCACTAACTTAGTCTGATTCTTATAATAAGTGCGTCGACAACACACACAAGTGAAATTAGGCCTCTCACTTGATTTCACCTGAAACGTCGCAATTTCCTTCTGAAAATTATCTGTACTGGAAACCTGTACACTATCTTCCACATTACCCTCTTCTTCTTGGTCAATTTCAACATTCTCCTCTTTACTTCCAAAGTAACAAAACTCAATTTCTTCACATATATTCTTCACATCTATTTCAGAACCATGCAAAAGAGCAGCGCATAATTGTTTAAGCATAATTGCTGGACTCTTAGCATAATACAACATTCTAACTAATTTCCTCACTTTATTATGATGCACTGCTAGCATCCTGAAATGATGAAAAACACTCTGGCATACTCTTCTGGAAAGACAAGCCAGTGAATGACCATGCAAACCTGTCACTTCTCTCACTCTGCAAGGATCTAATTCTTGCAACAACCTTATTTTCTGCTTCAAACTTTTCTTATTAAATGACCGTACAAAATCACAAAGCAAATTGATGGAATCCTGCCGCACACTACAAATACTACTACACTTCCAGGTGTAGACAGGACCCTTAGCACGTCTTCCTAAAACCTCATTACCTAACACCTCTTCTGTCTCTGTTGTCACAAGTTTTTCTTTTTCAACTGGACAACCATCTTTCACTTCATAAGCACGACCACTGGTGTCAACTGCATGCACCAAATCATTATCCTGGAAATAACTCTCCTCATTAAAAAATGCCTCACAGCTTGAACTATGCATCCATTCTCCAGAAAAAACTTCACAAAAATTACTACGATTAACTATTCTCTTCCATCTACTATTTCTTTTGAAATCATAAATTGCCTTGTTTAGCTTCCTAATTCTATTGATTATCAAAATAAATAATTTACGTTTAATTTCAAATGCCTGATCAATAACTTTCTCAACTTTTTTTTTCTCTTATAAAAAACCACTTTCTGTTGACCTTTCTTAATATTTTTTAACAAATTGCCAATTATCCTGTTGCGGAACCTTCGTTTACGAATGTCCCTAAACTGTTGTTTCCTTCTACTATCATGCACAGAGTTATCTCTTGCTCTAGCAGTAACATTTTTGATTGGCCTTTCCTTTCCATTTGAATTGGTCCTCTTTTTCTGGACTGAAACATTTTCTGTAGTAATATTTTTTTTACTACACATATTTCTTATGAAATATTTTGTGCTCTTACCCGGTGCTTTCTTCGTGACTTGACAAATCTTTTTGTTAGAGGACTGCTGCTTATTTTGTTTCACCTGCTGTCTTTGACGTTTTGCAGCCTTTCTCTGTCTTTCTATTGTTGGCATGGTGAAATCTTGAAATGATCTGCAGTTGAATCTGTGGTAAAATATAATAAAAAATGTTATTAACCACTATTACCAAACAGTAAATCAATAACAGTGATCAAAAACTTAACACACTACTTGACATTTTAAATAGAAGATTTTTTAGTCCTTGGCAAATTTACAATACAGAAATAGCAGAAAAGAAATGACATTTATATTTATGTTACCTGTGCTATTTTATATGTGAATCTGATCTAATTTTATGAGCATATTTTAATATTTTATTGAAGACACTACACATAACCTGTTTTTGAAGGTGTCTTTATTTTTAAATTAAACGGTTCACATTTTTACTTTTTATTAATTATAAATTTTAAAAATAAATGTTTATAGTTCCATAGGCTCAAGCAGGTCAGCTTCCCACCCTATGTCATATAATTCGGACAAATCTGCATCCTCATCACGCTCTTCTTCATCCTCAGGATTTAAATCATCCAAGGGATCAACATCCACTGATGTTTCAATTACGAGTTCAATGATGAGGTCAAAATCAACTGATTGCAGATTGTCGCTCATGTTGATGTTGTCTTTATCTTTAAAGAAAGATAACAACAATGAGATGTTGCAGAGTAAGAGACAAATCTCAGAGATTATAATAGTAAAATTGTTTAACAAGAGTAATATTTTGCAGCTATTATTTAGCCATGTCCAGCAATGCTGAGCAGGTGAAGACTATGTCTAATTTTTCAGTGAACAGGACTCATCTCTTCTTAACCTTGGATAAGCCTCACCGACTCTGTGTCCCCTGCACATACTTAAATGTAAAGGGGCAGATTTATGTTAAATGGCACATCCCCAGGCATGCACCAGTTAACGTGCACCGCTGCTCTGCCACCCATGGTGTGCCGTATTTACAATCAGATAGGAGAAAGCTGCGTCAAAACCCTGCGCCTGCTTTAAGCAGGCATAGGTCTTGACGCAACATTGTGGAGATGGGGCACCCCTGAGCCTTGCTTGAGCTGCATCGCACTTGCGATACAACTCCAGCAATCACTACCTTTACAGCACAGATACGTCACGCATCTGTGCCATTTTTGCCCCATGATGCCCCGCATTGTAAATGCAGCACACCATGGGTGGCGGAACAGCGGCGCAGGATGACTGACACATCCCTGGTGATGCACCAGTCATCATAAATCTATCCCTAAGCTTCTTATCTTGTTACAGATGAACCGCCATATGTACCATCAAACTATTTTGCATTTCCTAAATAGCGAATTTTAAGGGATAAATAGCAATTCTTTACCATTCCTAATTTGCAATGAGCAAATTGCTAATTGCAAGTTATCCAGTATTAGGGTATCTTTCATAGATTCACATGCCTGAATCATTCCCCGTCGTCGAGGCGGGAGTCCCACGGTAAATAAAATATATAATAGCAGTGCCTAAAATTTCTTGTAGTAGGCTGGAAAAGCCTAAAGGCCTAACTAGGCCTCAAAACTTAGCAGCCTATCTACATCATTATGTAAAAAGACCTGAAATATTAGCCTCAGCCAATCAGCTGTCCTCACCCTCTAGAACCTTCCCTGCTCAGGCAGTTCTCCTCAGATTTTCACCACACTTCGTGTGTAAGGGAGTCTCCCTGAGTGCCTACTCAGTTTTTTGGATTTTCTAGCTTCAAAATGTCTGAAAGGAAAGCTCTTTTCAAACCCTGTGGAACCTGCTTCAAGAAGAGAGTCCATGTGGATGACAAGCACTCGGATTGTATTTATTGCCTACACCCTTCACATGTGGTGAAGGACTGTAGAATTTGCCGTACCTTCCCTCAGAAAACCATCAGGGATAGGGAGGCAAGGGTTCTTTTGTGGCTGAAGTCTTCATCTGCTGATGAGGAGGACAAAGCCTCAACTTCTAGCAAGAGAGCTAGATCCACGGACAATGCTTCTCCTGAGAGAAAGAAATTGTTGAAATCCTCTCAGAAAGCTTCAGAACCCTCTCAGAGTGCATCGGCTTCTTCACATGTGAGTACTACCCAGACCAAAACTTTAACTCTGGTGTCTGTACCAACTACTACTTGGACTTCTACCTCCTCTTCTACTTCTGTGGTTACCACTTCAGCTATCACGTCACCTTTGATGTCTGTTCCACCTTTAATATTAAAAACCAAGTCACAGTCTTTGAAATCCTTCTCTGCGAAGGCTCCATCGACTAAAACGTCTGCTCCGTCGACGACCGCACGGCCGTCGTCGACGAAAACAATGTCTCCAAGGGATTCGTCGTCAAAGACATCATCGACGACCTCGTCGACGAAGATCTCGTCGACGAAGACGCCACCATCGGACGCGTCGACGACGGCGTCATCGGCGAGAACACCATCGACGACCCCGACGACGAAGGGATCGTCGACGAAGAAACCATCGACGGCTCCGTCGACGAGGGACCCGTCGACGAAGACACCATCGACGGCCCCGTCGACGAGGGACTCGTCGACGAAGACACCATCGATGGCCCCGTCGACGAGGGTCCCGTCGACGAAGATACCATCGACGGCCCCGTCGACGAGGGACCCGTCGACGAAGATATTATCGACGGTCCCGTCGACGAGGGACCCGTCGACGAAGACGCCGGCGACGGTCTCGACGACGAGGGACCCGCCGATGACGGCCTCGTCGATGACGGCGTTATCGACACTCTCAACATCGAAGGACTCGTCATTGACAATACCTTTGACGGCCTCGTCGACGACAAAATCTTTGGCGTTGGCAGCGCCGTCGACGGAGAATCCGTTTACTGGGGCTTCTGCTCATCGGCTGCACGGTTCCCCACCTGCAAAAATACAATTCACTCATTTCCAAATGAAGTCTTACAAAAGGCAGGATTATTCACATATATCTCCGCTCTTGCCATCACACATTTTGGAGACATACATGCAAGGAGAGTCAGAAGAAGGAGAAGAGGATGATGACCCCTTTGGGATTGCCTGTCACCCTTCTCAATTGCATATTAAACTTCAAGAGGATGATGAAGAAGAGTTTCAGGAGCACTATACGCATGACGTATACTCCACTCCATATCAGTCACCTCGTTCTAGACTTCCTCGGTCTGAGGACACAACACATTTACCTACTTCCTTAATACAGGACTTGCAAGCTATGTTGGCAGATTATCGACAGAGATTTCCTCCAACTGAGGGTGCGCCTGCTGGGTCATCTGCTCTGGCTACTGTGCCACGACCTCCGTCGCCAAGAGCTCCTTTGTCTCCACAGCCACGTACTTCACCAATTCCTCAGGTTTTGGACAGTTCGTCCTCTGATGGTGACGAAAGTAGAGAGGAGGGAGAATTGCCGGATAACACTCCAGTGGACCCTTGGGAGGATTATGTCATCCCTACACCTTCTCCGCCACCTCCCCGTCCTTCAGACTCTCCACCTGAAGATATTGGGGGTTTTCACAATATTATGCAGAGAGCTGCTAATAGATTTCAATTGGTCGTCACAGTTGAGCAGTCGGACTGTTTTTTACATGACTTTAAGGAAGGGTATCGGAGAGTGATCAGAGCCATACCTATTATTGACTATATCTGGAAGGAAGGCCTCAATATTATGAAAACACCAGCCTCCATTCCAGCAGTTTTACAAAGGATTGATAAAAAGTATCGAGCACCATCCGATACACCTGCTTGTTTGATCGGCCATCCTCGACCGGATTCGGTCATTTCTCAGGCGGCGCAGCAAAAAGTCCAAGAATCCTTCTGCTCCCATCTCAACGCCACCTGACAAGGAGGGAAGAAGGCTTGACGCCATCGGGAAGAAATTTTCTGCAAACGCAGCAGCATCCATTAAAGCAGCAAATTCCTTAGCTATCCTGGCTCGATATGACAGGCAGATGTGGTCGGAGCTCTCGGAATATCTTGAGCTGATCCCGGAGGATCATCAGATGGATGTACGCAGAATTGTGCAGGAAGGTGAAAGGGCGGCCTCAGAGATTATTGATTGCGCCCTAGACATTTCTAATACCAACTTTCGACAACTGGCTGGAGCAATTGTCCTTAGACGTCAAGGTTGGCTCAAGGCTACCACCTTTAGACCTGAGGTCCAAACCAAGATCTTGGACATGTCTTTCGATGGTGAGTCCTTGTTTGGAAAGCACATTGATGACGCTTTATTGGCTATTAAAACCGATACCGACACAGCGAAATCTCTGGGAACCCTGCAATACAAGAGGGGGTCCTTTAGAGGTGCAAGAGGTCGTGGTTACTCCTCCAGAGGAAATTATTCAAACCAACAAAATCGACAATATCAATCATCCTACAACAAACCATACTATCAATCTTCTAACAGGCAGCCTGCTTCTGGTTCTTTCTCTCGGCAGGGAGGACAACGGCGCTCAGGTAATCAAAGGAGAGATTCTAACAAGCGCCAATGAGCTTTGCCGGATGTCGGCCACTCCTCTTTCCCTTCCCGTGGGCGCCAAGATTTCCGCCTTTTACCATCAATGGAGGAAAATAACTTCAGATCAGTGGGTCCTGGATTTGGTCAGCAAGGGACACACTTTGGAGTTTTTACAAAAACCTCCCACAACGCCGCCCAGGGGTCCCCCTCCCCCTCGTCTGCGCTTACTCTTCAAAGAAGCCTTAAAGATGCTACACAAGAATGCAATAGAACTAGTCCATCCTTCTCAGAAAGGGCTGGGCTTTTATTCACGTTTCTTCCTTGTGGAGAAAAATTCAGAAGAGTGGCGTCCAATATTGGACCTGCGCAAACTCAACAAATATCTAAAGAAACAGAGTTTCCGCATGGTCACGTTGAAGGACATTCTGAATTGTCTGAACGAAGGAGACTTTCTGGCTTCTCTGGATATGCAAGACGCATATTTTCACATCCCTATTCACCCCAACCACCGCAAATTCCTAAGATTTCAAGTGGCCGGCGTCCATTTCCAATTCAAAGTCCTCCCATTCGGCCTCAAATCGGCCCCCAGAATCTTCACGAAATGTCTAGCCCCAGTGGCTGCAATGTTGAGGTCCCTGGGACTCCAGGTGTTCCCATACCTCGACGATTGGCTGTTAAAGGGTCCCACCAGTCATTCGACCATGGAGGCAGTCAACAAAACACTTTCACTGTTCTCGAACCTAGGATTGACCCTCAATTCTCAAAAATCTCAGCTCCACCCTCAACAACGACTAACTTTTCTGGGTGCAGTCTTGGACACATGCCAGTGCAAGGCATACTTGACACAGGAGCGTCAAAACAAGCTCGTCAAACTGGCAAAACAAATATCCGCAAAAAAGTCACTTTCAGTGCGGATGTATGCTTCCCTTCTGGGGATGTGTTCAGCTGCGATCAATCTCATTCCTATGGCAAGACTCAGAATGAGACCGTTGCAGGAAGAGTTGCTTCGTCAGTGGAAACAGGTCGAAGGATCATTCGACGACCGCATCAAAGTCACGGTCAAAATGAAACAGGCTCTTCTCTGGTGGTCGAAGACACACAACTTGTCGCAGGGTCTCACCTTCCTCCAAGAGATTCCGGACTACACTCTGACTACGGATGCGTCCATGGAAGGTTGGGGAGGTCACCTTCAGGACCTTCAGATCCAGGGAAGATGGTCTCATCAGTACCAACAGATGCACATCAACATATTGGAACTCAGGGCCATTTTTCTTTCCCTGCAAGCTTTCCTACCGAGGATCGTGAATTCGTCAGTCCTGGTGCGCACGGACAATACCACCAGCATGTTCTACATAAACAAACAGGGAGGAACGAAATCTCTTACCCTGTCACTGCAAGCTCAGGAAATGTGGGAATGGGCCTTACAGCACAACATATCCCTCAAAGCAGAGCATGTTCAAGGGATTCGAAACTCTCTAGCAGACAGTCTCAGCAGAACCTTTGTGGACTGTCACGAATGGGAACTCGAACAACATCAAGTAGACACAGTCTTTCGCCTTTGGGGGAGACCAACGCTGGATTTGTTTGCCACGCAGCAAAACAGCAAGTGCCTGTTTTATGCCAGCAGGTTCCCAGGACGGGGGTCAAGAGGAAACGCCCTCCTCATGAGATGGACCGGAATGTTTGCGTACGCTTATCCTCCGATTCCGCTCATTCCGAAAGTCCTGCAAAAGATGAAGAGGGAACACTGCACTCTCATTCTCATTGCTCCACGTTGGCCGAGACAATATTGGTTTCAAGAGCTTCTCCTGCTGTCTCAACAGCCTCCGTTTCGGCTCAAATCGACTATGTCGATGCTGACAAGAGAGGACGGTCAGATTCAACATCCAGATCCTCAATCGCTGCACTTGCACGCTTGGCTCCTGATTTCCTAGAGTTCAAAGACCTAAACATTCCCTCGGAATGCAGGAAAATATTGTCGCAAGCACGTGCACAAAGTACCATCAAAACATACCGTTTCAAGTGGAAGAGGTTTTGTTCATGGTGTGGAGATAATGATGTTCATCCGCTGCAGGCTCCTCCTGAAGCCATCCTTCCATACCTGCTTTCTCTGGCTAAATCAGGTCTAGCTTTTTCTTCCATTAAAGTACATTTGGCAGCAATCTCCAGATTCAGGAAGCACTCCAACAAACCATCCTTATGTTCTTCCTCCTTGATCAAACAATTCCTTAAAGGTCTCTTCAGAGTTTTTCCTCCAGTTCGTCCTCCTCCTCCGGAATGGGATCTTAATGTAGTCCTTTCCCAACTTCTTAAAAGGCCCTTTGAACCAATCCATAAAGCGGAACTGAAATTTCTGACTTGGAAAGTTGCAATTCTGTTGGCTCTTACTTCTGCTCGCAGAGTTAGTGAAATACAGGCGTTCACTATTACTCCACCTTTTCTGCAGTTCTCTAAGGACTTTGTTACACTTAGGACCAACCCTAAATTCATTCCTAAAGTGCCAACTCAATTCCACATTAATCAACCGGTCAAGCTTAGAACCTTTTTCCCGGATCCGAAAACTCCTGCAGAAAGGGTTTTACATTCTCTAGATGTCAAAAGATGTCTCAAATTCTATCTGCAAAAGACAAAAGACATGCGTAAATCTACACAACTGTTTGTTGCCTATGGAAGACCCACCTTCGGTCAAGCTGTCACAAAAGCAACTATTGCCAGGTGGTTGTCACCACAATTACCTTCTGTCACGACAAGGCCAATAGACCTTTATCAAGGAAGGTTAAAGCTCATTCCACGAGAACAGTGTCGACCTCTACGGCCCTTTTCGCTGGAGTGACTCTAGAGAACATTTGCCGAGCTGCTACTTGGAAAAGTGTGCACACTTTTACCGAACATTACTGTCTGCAGTCGGCAGTTCAAGATGACACAGCTGTTGGTGATGCAGTGCTGCAGCATCTTCTTCACTAAGGTTGGAAAGATTATATATTTTAAACTTTACATATTTATAATGCTGTCCTATCTGTTATATTCGAAGGTTTTGATGCATATGTTATGTTGGCATGTTTTGTACTCTATTACCTTCCTGGTTGTGTGGGGATTGATTTATATTTTCTTTGTCTCCCACCTTCCTCTATCGACAGACATGATGTTACTGCTTGCTATTCTGATTCAGGCATGTGAATCTATGAAAGATACCCTAATACTGGATAAGAAAACGAGTTACTTACCTGTAACTACGGTTATCCAGTATTGGTATCTTTCATAGATTCACATGCACCCACCCTCCTCCCCGGTAGGGCAGTTCTGGCTATGGATACTACTTCTCACTTGTGCTGGGAAAATCTGAGGAGAACTGCCTGAGCAGGGAAGGTTCTAGAGGGTGAGGACAGCTGATTGGCTGAGGCTAATATTTCAGGTCTTTTTACATAATGATGTAGATAGGCTGCTAAGTTTTGAGGCCTAGTTAGGCCTTTAGGCTTTTCCAGCCTACTACAAGAAATTTTAGGCACTGCTATTATATATTTTATTTACCGTGGGACTCCCGCCTCGACGACGGGGAATGATTCAGGCATGTGAATCTATGAAAGATACCAATACTGGATAACCGTAGTTACAGGTAAGTAACTCGTTTTCTTACCCATTCATTTCCATGGGCTAGGAGGCTCATAGGAATGAAGGTTTAATTTGCGATTAGCAATTTGCTCATCACAAATTAGGAATTTTTCCAAGGGTGCAGGGGTGTCTCAAAAACACCCTGCTGCACCCCTGAAAAAGAAATTTGGGGGCATATGGCACACATACATGCCCTAAGGGCATGTGTTGGCGTCATATGGGACCTTTTGTTTTTGGGAAAAAAAGCTTTTTGAAAAGAATTCACAAATTACCACCAACTAGTAAATCCTTAATGTCATTTTTTACATATTTTTTGTTTGATACATTGCATTTAAGTAATCGCAAAATTTGCAAATCCTTCAGTGCAATCGCAAAATAAGGAATAGCAAATTTTGCTACTCCTTATTTTGCATCAAACTTGTTTGATACATACCATTTGTCTAATTAACATTCGCAAAGGCCGAAATTCGCAGAATTTTGATCTTTGCTCATCGCAAATTAGGAATGGTAAAGAATCGCTATTTATTCCTTAAAATTCGCTATTTTGGAAATGCAAAATAGTTATATGATACATATGGCGGTTGATGTCTAACAAGATAAGAAGCTTAGGGATACATTTATGATGACTGGCGCAATGAAGTGGACATCACTTACTTCATTGGTAGAGCTTTACATGTATTATGTCCTCTGTATTCTTCATCAAGCGTAACTTTAATCTGCAATCCTGAGTAGGCCTCACCTTAAACAAACCTCTGGATAGGCCACACCTTATCGTCATCATGAATTAATCATTTAAAATGCTAGGGACAGATTTATGATAGGTGTATGCCTCTTTTGCGCCACTTACAAAACACTGTCCACGGGGAAATGACTTAAAATGTCCTTAAGACAAATGAATGTGTTTTTTTAAAGCGTTTGCAATTTTTTTGGGTCACTTTTAACATGGCTATGTGACTCAAACAGTCAAAATCTAAATTCACCATGCACAGGTGGGAGCATATTTACAAGGAATGTGCTCCATGGGGAAAGGTCTTATAATGTAATATGGGAAAAATGACATCAGAGACACTGAAATGCCTTATAGAGAAGCATACACCATTATGTCCTTGTCATAAATTTGCAAACCATTACTTTTCCCCAAAAACGATTTTCAAATCATAATTTGAAAACACTGCACATGTGGAAATGACTTAAAATGTCCTTAATTCAAAATTTGCTATTCCTTATTTTGCGATTGCACTGAAGGATTTGCAAATTTTGCGATTCCTTAAATGTAATGTATCAAACAAAAAATATGTAAAAAATGACATTAAGGATTTGGAAACTACCACCAACTTCTAGTTTGTGGTAATTTGCGAATTCTTTTCAAAAAGCATTTTTTTCCAAAAAACAAAAGGTGCCATATGACGCCAATACATGTCCTTAGGGCATGTATGTGCGCAATATGCCCCCAAATTTCTTTTTCAGGGGTGCAGCAGGGTGTTCTTGAGATACCCCTGCACCCTTGAAAAAATTCCTAATTTGTGATGAGCTAATTGCTAATCGCAAATTGCACCTTCATTCCTATGAGCCTCCTAGCCCATGGAAATGAATGGGTAATTTGCAATTAGCAATTTGCTCATTGCAAATTAGGAATGGTAAAGAATTGCTATTTATTCCTTAAAATTCGCTATTTAGGAAATGCAAAATAGTTTGATGGTACATATGGTGGTTCATCTGTAACAAGATAAGAAGCTTAGGGATACATTTATGATGACTGGCGAAATAAAGTGCAAATCACTTACTTCATTGGTAGGCCTTTACATGTATTATCTCTTCTGTATTCTTCATCAAGCGTAACTTTAATTTAATCTGCAATCCTGAGTAGGCCTCACCTTAAACAAACCTCTGGATAGGCCACACCTTATCGTCATCATGAATTAATCATTTAAAATGCTAGGGACAGATTTATGATAGGTGTATGACTCTTTTGCGCCACTTACAAAACACTGTCCACGGGGAAATGACTTAAAATGTCCTTAAGACACATGAATGTGTTTTTTTAAAGCGTTTCCAATTTTTTTGGGTCACTATTAACATGGCTATGTGACTCAAACAGTCAAAATCTAAATTCACCATGCACAGGTGGGAGCATATTTACAAGGAATGTGCTCCATGGGGAAAGGTCTTATAATGTAATATGGGAAAAATGACATCAGAGACACTGAAATGCCTTATAGAGAAGCATACACCATTATGTCCTTGTCATAAATTTGCAAACCATTCCTTTTCCCCAAAAACGATTTTCAAATCATAATTTGAAAACACTGCACATGTGGAAATTACTTAAAATGTCCTTAATTCAAAATTTGCTATTCTTTATTTTGTGATTGCACTGAAGGATTTGCAAATTTTGCGATTACTTAAATGCAATGTATCGAACAAAAAATATGTAAAAAATAACATTAAGGATTTGGAAACTACCACCAACTTCTAGTTTGTGGTAATTTGCAAATTCTTTTCAAAAAGCATTTTTTTCCAAAAAACAAAAGGTGCCATATGACGCCAATACATGTCCTTAGGGCATGTATGTGCGCAATATGCCCCCAAATTTCTTTTTCAGGGGTGCAGCAGGGTGTAAATTGCAAATTACCCATTCATTTCCATGGGCCAGGATGCCCATATGAATGAAGGTGCAATTTGCGATTAGCAATTAGCTCATCGCAAATTAGGAATTTTTCCAAAGGTGCAGGGGTGTCTCAAGAACACCCTGCTGCACCCCTGAAAAATAAATTTGGGGGCATATGGCGCACATAAATTTTAACAACATTCCATTACCTCAAAAACGATTTTCAATTCATAATTTGAAAACACTGCCCACAGGGAAATTACTTAAAATGTCCTTAAGACACATGAAAGTTTTTTTTAAAAGCCTTTGCAAGTTTTTGGGTCACTTTTAACATGGCTATGTAACTCAAACAGTCAAAATCTAAATTTACCATGCACAGGTGGGAGCATATTTACAAGGAATGTGCTCCACGGGGAAAGGTCTTTTAATGTAATATGTGAAAAATGACATCAGAGACACTGAAATGCCTTATAAAGAATCATACACCATTATGTCCTTGTCATAAATTTACAAACCATTCCTTTTCCCCAAAAACGATTTTCAAATCATAATTTGAAAACACTGCACATGAGGAAATGACTTAAAATGTCCTTAAGACACATGAAAGTGTTTTTTGATTGCCTTTCCAGCATCGTTGGGTCACTTTTAACATGGCTATGTAACACAAACATTTAAAATCTAAATTTGCCATGCACAGGTGGGACCATATTTACAAGCAATTTGCGCCACAGAGAAAGGTCTTACATTAAAATGGGAAAAATAACATCAGGGACAGTCAATTGCCGTATAAAGAAGCATACACCATTATGTCCTTGTCATAAATTTAAAAACAATTCCTTTTCCCCAAAAACGATTTTCAAATCATAATTTCAAAACACTGCACATGGGAAAATTACTTAAAATGTCCTTAAGACACATAAAAGCGTTTTTTAATTGCCTTTGCAGCATGTTTGTATCACTTTTAACAAGGCTATGTAACACAAACATTCAAAATCTAAATTTTCCATGCACAGATGGGAGCATATTTACAAGCAATTTGCGCCACATAATTCATAATTTTTTTCCTTAAAGCACACTATTCTCTATCTAAATTAAAGAAATATTTTCTCACCTTAGCAAATACTTTGAGTTTGAAAACAGTCTCAGAAACACACCAATTTGTCTTCAGCAGAGCAAAAGGTATGCACTCCAGAGTCTGCAGCTATCAAAAGCACAGAAATGCTGTAATTCTTCACACATATCTCTCATGTCACCCAATCAAAACTCTTCCCTCACTTTTTTTCAAATGAAAACCCTTCCCCCCTCTGCCATTTCATGCCTTTTCTGCATAGCAACCACCTCTTGGAAGACCTCTGGTGTTCACACAACAATGTTGCAATTGAACTCTGAACTCTCAGTGCACCTGCGTATCCACTGCAATCTTTCATTTAATGATTTTTTATTGACCACTCAAAATACATCTTTCAAAGAACACATCCATGCACCCTAACTTTCTGTTTTCAGCAATCAAAATCCACCAATCACTGTTACTGCTTCATGAACACAGAAACTCCACAGTTTTTTTCATTTTAAACTCTCATTTTTTCAACTGCCATTTCATTGCCACACTTCATCTGACTGCAGGAGAACCTCCTCTCACCATGTTTTCTGTCTGGATTGTTGGACATAGTTATATTCACTGGGCTCACAGGTATGCTGAGAACAGAAAATTACCTAACCTCAATTTACAAGATGTGGAAATTAAGTGGTTTGGCCACAGAGGATTAAAATGTCACCAATTGATACCATTGGTGAAAACCTTTATGCATTTGCCCAAACCTGACCTGTTAATTGTGCACTGTGGAGGTAATGATTTGGGCACTTTGACTGGGGTAGGTCTGGAAATGCTTTTAAAGGACACCTTTGAGCAATTGATGGTACTTTTTCCTCAGACTGCCTTGGTATATTCAAATATATGCCAAAGACAGAAATGGAGGTGGTCAAACCAATTTTGTCCACAAATTGAGAAGTCGAGGAAGCATGTAAACAAATCTGTTTCAGCTTACATGAGAGACCATGGAATGGGCTCCCTGTACAACAATAACTTGCGTTACTACATGCAAGATATCTACAGAGGAGATGGAGTTCACTTCTCAGATGAGGGCAACAGAATTTTCACTCTGAATTTAAGACTGTGCATTGGTACCTACTTATAAGTACCTAAATGTACCATAAACCCAAAAGCTCTTCTCAGAGCTACCCTACATCTGATCACTCACAATTATTATTTTACTCTAACATTTTTCACTAATTTTCAACAAAGTACGCTCCCTGGGACGCTACCCGGTACGCGCACCGGGAGCTAACCTCGCAAAATTTTTTAAAAAAATGTTTTTTTTTCGCACATATAAGCCTCCTCAGCCACCCTCACAAAACCTAGGGGGTCAAGATAAGTCTACCGTGCCCCCTTCTACCCATTCTGAACATTATTTGCCCTCCATTTTGTATCTTAATTCGACCGAAACACAAAATGGTGGACTCCCGTAACGCTTAAGGTTCGCGAACCGGGGCGCTCAACGGTTCGCGTACCGGGTCGCTCCCTGGGAAGCGCACCATCAAAAAAGGTGGGAAAGTAGTTCACAGAAAAGCCACTGGAGACAATTTCACCAAATATAGATTAGCTCATACTACATACCAATCCCTACCATTTTCACAAATTTGATTGGAATTCCATTTAGCCATTTAGCCTGTAGACCTCTCTAAATACCCTGAGGTAAATTACTTCACAAAACACATCTGAAGTGTTGGAATTGACAACCAATTAATATGTTACTTTCATTTTCTACTTTTTTTACCTGACATTTCATTGGTTATATACCTGAATATATATAAAGGAAGAGAAGAAAACACAGCCATTTTGACTACTACTTCTTGGTGTACATTTCAATAGTATTTTCACTAATTCCTTCAACTTCTTTCTAAAGGTAAGTTTTTATTTTTAAAACTGAAGTATATTGTGCACTATAAGTTAATATGGTAAACTTTTTCTGATAGTTATATACTATCCCTCTGTAGTAGTTATAGATTTAGATAGACTTCTCTGTTATAGTTATGGATGGAGTTAGGCTTCTCTTGTATAATTATGAATTTAATTACGTTAAATCACATACACTTTTTTATATTCCTACTTCCACTCTGATACTATACACTGCCCAAAGATAAATTCACTGATAAAAACTGCCTATCTAAAATTAATCCCAACAGTGCCCTATCTCTACTAATATATATTTTTTTAATCTAAATTTCAGGCAAAATGGAAGGCGAACAGAAAGTTGAATTTCAAATTGTCCTGCAAGAGAGCAGCCAAGAAATCATTGATGAAAATGATATTGAATTTTTCGATGAAACTTGGGACAAAGAACTACTGCAATGTGTACAAGCAGTAGATAACCTCCTTGAAAATGAGGACATTTTACACCCTCAGAGACTACAATGTATATTCAATGATAATTATGAAATTTCTGACAATGAAATGTTAGAAAGTTTAATAAATTATGAAACACAATCACAATAAAAAAAATGCTTAAAAAATAAAGAAAATAAAAAATAATCAACAAAACCAACAATCAATTAACATACAGCATTTAAAAAGTCTATCATTCATTTTTCATTGCAGTACGCTGCCCAGAACGCTTCCCGGTTCGCGGACCGGGCGCTACCCACGCAAAAAAACAAAAAATTTTTTTTTTTTTTTTGCCCCGCGGGGCCCTTTTAAAGCCTCCACATTTATTTTATTTATTTATTTATTTATTTATTTTTAGAGTTTTCTATAGCGCGAACTTGAACCGATAAGGTTATCAGAGCGCTTTACATAGCACCAGTTCCGTTACATATTGTCACAGCAGTTTACATAGAATCAGTTACATTGCACATTTCAGGCTCTTGACCCGTTTATGTTATCAGAGCGGTTTACATAAGACAGCATTCGATGTCCAGTGCCCTCCTCCGCCGTGTAGCGGGGGACCTCATCCAGCCCTCCGAAAGTCGTCGAGCTGTCGGGACTAGGCTCCAGGAATTTCAGCTGACCTAGGATCACACGCGTTACAAAAGGTGCAGATGGAAAAGAAAAAAATTGCAAATGTACAAGAGATAGAATCACAAGAGACATAAGACAGCATTCGATGTCCAGTGCCCTCCTCCGCCGTGTAGCGGGGGACCTCATCCAGCCCTCCGAAAGTCGTCGAGCTGTCGGGACTAGGCTCCAGGAATTTCAGCTGACCTAGGATCACACGCGTTACAAAAGGTGCAGATGGAAAAAAAAAAAAAAAAAAAAAAAATTGCAAATGTACAAGAGATAGAGTCACAAGAGGAGGAGATACAAATGGATATACTCTAGGCCCATACGAAAGGTGCAGATAGAAAGAGAAAAATTGCAAATGTACAAGCGGTAGAATCACAAGAGGGGGAGATACAAATGGATATACTCTAGGCCTGTACTGGTCAGAGGCAATAAGAGAGACAGTAGGAAAGTCAGAAGGACAGTGAGAGGTCACTAAAATGGTGGACGAAAAACGTTGGTAGAAGAGGCACGTCCTATAGAGATAATGGCGGGGGAGCGTGAGGGTCCGAGTCCGAAGGTTCAGAGAGAGGGCTAGCATAGCCAGCAGGTCCAGGGGGGGGGACAGGCAGTCCGCAGCAAAGTCGCAGCCACATAGATCATGAGGAGCTGGGCAGGGGAGTTCAATCCGGAGACCAGTGGAGGGTCAGGGGAGAAAGACCCCCGGCGCCCAGGCAGAAATGGAAGGCAACAAAGTTAGGTTTAGGCAAAGGTTTCCCCTGGCATGCGTTCGTGTCCCTTGAGCCAGTGTCTCCTGTGTCCGCCGGTCATCGGGAGAGTGTCCCCCAGGGCGCCATCTTGGAGTCAGGCACCTTATGCGCGAGGCAGCGTGGTCAGTGAGGGGGGGTGGGGAGGGGCACATTTCTGACCCCATTCTGACGTCTGTTGCGGGCGGAAACAGCGAGCAGCCAGCGATCCTACCACCCGGGATGTTGTCATCGGGTGGCCGATCGCAGAGGCAGATGTAGGCGATGTTCACCGCCAAGGGATCCATGAAGAGGGCTCACCCCCGCAGGCAAGAGCCCCAGAGAGAGCATGCGGAGTCGCCCCAGGGAGTGGCAGCAAGCGCTGGGGCCAGATAGTCCAGCAAGCAGGCAAAGGCGCCGATCTATGGCTGGGAGTCACATCGGGCCGCCATTTTAGAGTCAGGCAGGCGGGGGAAGGCAGATTCCAGCCGTGGCCACCCTCGGTGTTTTGCCGCTTCAGAGGCCCCCGGAGACTATCTTGAGATAGTGGCAGCCCCTGCGTTCCTCAGATTGCGCCCGTCAGCCCATCAGCGTACCTCTTGTGGATAGTTGAGGTCCTCGGCGCTCCGGCCACCATTTTTCCCGCGGCCGTCCTCCACTCGCGTCTCCTCCCGATCTAGCTGCCGTGGCGCCAGGGGCGATCGGAGCAGCCCCGAAGGTGTCCTGCACCTTCCGATTCCTGTGGGTGCCGAATACAGCCCCCGGGCCACTGGGGCACCGCCAATCCAGGCTCCCGGGCAGCGCCGGAGCCGGGAGCCGAGATGGAACACGACCGCCCGGCTCGGCTCCGCCCACACTAAATCACATTAAACCTAGGGGGTCAGGGAGGATCTACTATGCCCCCTTATGGTTATTTCCCCCTTTGTTTTGGCCTCCTCTTGTCTCTCAATCCTACCGAGAGACAAGATGGCGGCCGCTCCGGACTGTTTAGAATGTTGACAGACACCGGAGAACCAATCAGCTACGCTACGCGAAGTTCTGGTACGCGCCCCGGTCCGCGAACCGGGGCACTGCCCGGTCCGCTGTTACAGATATATATCTTTTTTTAAACGTTAATTTCTCAAAATCCACTGGAGCACATATATTGAGACCTACAAAAGGCACATCGGGCTACCAGTCCCTACAATTTTGCCAAGTTTCGTGCAAATCCATTCAGCCGTTCGGGCTAAAAGTGAGGCCAACCGCCCTATGGAAAACTCAATGTTAAAAACACGTTTTGGGACCCCCCTTTTTTCTCGGCCCCCCCTTGACGAACCCCCCCCAAATCTTCGGGGCTGCTCAGAAACAAAATGTTCCATTTTCCAGAAAATTTCAGCCAATTCCGTCCACAAACGCCAAAGTTATTAGACATAGAATTTTCAAAAATCCCATAGAGAAAAAATCCTAACTATATATACCTACTGGCGACCGCCAGTAGGTAATCAAGCATGAGAAAAATGCTGATTGCCTGTAACAATTTAGTACCATTGTTGAGTGAGAGGGGGGGCGTCATAACTCACTCAAGGATTCACCTCTCTTGACACATGGCTGTTCCCCTGCACTCAACAGTAGTATTAATTAGCATATTACACTCTGTGCCTCTGCATATTACACAGTGGCAGGCTGAACTGTGTAGTTATGGTTCAGAAACTCTTTACTTTGAAAGGGTATTTTTTGATTTGCATATAGCTTTTGAGCTCATAGATGGATTTGCAGGATATTTTGCAAATCACTACCTTAGTTAGATGCGTTTCAGCGTGCAAATGTTTGAGCAAATCCTTGCCGTGGAAAGAAAGAGTTTGAAGTGGAAAAAGAAGGTATTTCCCATTTTGGTTCCCAATGGAAAGTTTGCTCGTGCCTACAGCCTAAACTGCTGAATGGACTTACACCAAACTTGGCATGATAGTAGAGCTACATTGAGAAAACATGTTTTTGTTGGTTTTATGTAAATCTGCCCCATAGTTTAGGAGATATTACCTTTTTATAAGTTGCCATGTGGATTCAAAAGGGCCAATACTTTTTTATATCTCTGCTATTTAGGCTTTGTATATCTCTGCTAATTAGACTTCTGTCAGTCACATTTGAATTTTCCTCAACTGTGATTTGGTGGAAGTGTTACCAGGTTATGTAGCTGAAGCCTCCTGCATTTTGTGAAGTCTCAGTTCAGGTATGGATGGCTATTTTAGACTCATGCATACAATCAGGGGTTCACTGATGGATTTTAAAATGCGCACTGTCATTGACTAAGTGACACAACAATTGTGTCAAAGGCATATTGACCTAGTCATAGTCACACACAATGTTTGTATTTTGCCACTCACTCAGACACATTCTTAGGGATGTGAACATGTTCTTCTACATTCACTCATTGACACACCAATGAAGTTAAAGGCATTGTGAGATGGTCAGACTCACACACATTTTCATGTGTTTGTAAACTGCAGCTCACCCAGGCACTCACTCGGGGGCAAACTAAGGAACCTGAACATGCTCACCATCACTCACTGAGATACAAACTGAGGAGCCCCCTCAGTTACTGGAACATGCTCACCATTACTGATGACGCACCACCAGTGACGCACCATTGGAGTGAAAGGCACATGGATGTAATCAGACTCACAAACAGAGACACGTGTTCGGCCACCACCACGCTGCCTGGTGCACACTGATGGTCTAAGATATATACCTGAACATGCTTACCGTCATTGACTCAGTAACATACCAATTGAGTCAGTTTCTAGTATTAAAATTGCATATCTGAAGTACTGCTAATTGGATGTTTTTCATCTTGATGCAGAGGTCTAAGTGTGCGGGTCTGGAGGGGCACGATGTGCCCATATTTTTTCAATTTATGAAAAACAGTTCCCCTGCTTTTTATGAACCGCCAACTGTCCTGGGATGGTTAATTCCAATAGTTAAAATGCATCAGCTGAAGAGTAAGGCCAGAAGTCTCTTGTGTAGTGAAATCAAGGGAGGGGCAAACAGCTAAACAAGCCTTCCTGCCAGGGTGCCTGCTTGTCTGAAAGAAATGCAAATGCGCACAACATTGTTAATCTGCAAATGTAAAGGGTGCTTGGAAGCTTGTAGTGGCTTCAATTGATGGAATCACTTGAAGCTTTGTGATGACACAGATTTATTATTTTTGAATGGTATTGCAAGGGAGTTACCGGATGAACTGTGAAGTGTGTTCTTTTACGGCACAGTTTTATCAATAAGAATCACACTACTACATTCTGTGTATTACTAAAATATATATTTTGGAAGCACAATTTTATCTTTTACCTATTTGTGAATTTTGTAGCAGTCTATATTATACTGTGTGTAATGCTAGTTTAAAATAAAGACATACATATTAACAGAGCTTTCTGTCATAGGATAGGACCTCGTAGCATTAAACATCCACAAGTTACTATCCTCCTCTGCACCAACCGACTTTTAATTCTGTGGCTGTCTAGTTACACACACAGACCTCCGCAGTGCTTTAACACATAGAGGCTTCATAATGTACTATAGAGCATTTCCCACTGATTAACATAACTTTTTTTGTTGTATTTTTAATTTAAGCTGCACGTTATTTTATATGCAGTTACCTGAAAGTGAAAGACCAAAATAACTTACAGAATATTTCGTTTTTTTTAGTCACATCTTTGTGCTTTGCTCCTCTCTGACTCTGCCTCTATTTCATGCTGCATCACAGTTCCCATACTTTTTGTAATCCACTTTGACCACTGTCTTGGTCAAATAATTTATTACATTTTACTTTATTTTTCTAAATTGGTGTGGGATTTTTCTTGTCTTGTGTTTTAACTTTATTACTGTTTGTGTGCTGCATAAATACTTTACAAATTGCCTCTAAGATAAACCAGACTGCTTTTGTGGCAAGCTACTACAGAGTTAAGCAACGGTTAACTTACTAGCTTTTTGTAGTTCACCCTGACCAGGATTGTGGCTATTGCTTGAGTAGGGTTTCACCCCCCTTAAACAACAACCCAATTTCTCACACACATTCACAAAGACAGAAGTACAATGTCATATTTTGACCCACAATTAGAGGCACTATTTGCAGAACATCAATGTCTAAAGATCCAGAATCACATTGCTCAGAGACAAACTCAGAGGAACATATAAAAACACTGATGCACTCAACTCAACTCAGTCAGAGGTACACCATATGCATGATGCCAGGCACTCAGAAAAAGACTAACATATGCATGGAGACAGTGTGGGGAATACTCGGGGGCACACGTTTATACAGCACTCGGATACAGACAAAAATGAAAAAAAATAGAAAGAACACAAACAAATGTCAACATACACACACTGTAAGGGAAAACTAAAGTTGATAGACAAACACTGTAAAACTCACATATAGAAACAAACAGTCACCGAGGGAAAAAAAATAGGAGTATGCATTGAATGAATCATACATTACAAATTACAATGATAGCCTCATGCAAGGGGCTCATACGTATCACACACTACTGATATAGATACACTCATATTTAAACACACACACATTTACACACACACAAAGATAGACAGTTTAAATATAGAAACCATAATCAAATAAACTGAACCCTTATCTTATTGCTGCCCGTTCTTTGGAGACTGTCCGCAGGGAAAGCCTGCACCTCTAGTGGATTCCAGAGGATTCCAGAGGATTTTAGAGCCTTTCGTCGCCACCCCTGACCTCGCGGTACCCGCATCGCGGGTCCCGCAGCGCCTCGAACACAGGAGGCTGCAGACCTTGGACTTTGGATCAGCTGAGGACAGGAGGCGCGGGCAGGTGAGCAAGCCGGCGGGGCTGCGAGCACGCAGGCAGGGACTCCGATGACCAGGAGCCCCTGCGCGCCCATCTACCACACCTGGGCTGCTCTCCCCGCTGGCCACGCCCCCCGCCCTCAGTCCTGAAAAAGCGGCGGTTGGCACAACAAATCGGAACCCTTATCTTATTGCTGCCCGTTCTTTGGAGACTGTCCGCAGGGAAAGCCTGCACCTCTAGTGGATTCCAGAGGATTTTAGAGCCTTTCGTCGCCACCCCTAACCTCGCGGTACCCGCTTCGCGGGTCCCGCAGCGCCTCGAACACAGGAGGCTGCAGACCTTGGACTTTGGATCAGCTGAGGACAGGAGGCGCGGGCAGGTGAGCAAGCCGGCGGGGCTGCGAGCACGCAGGCAGGGACTCCGATGACCAGGAGCCCCTGCGCGCCCATCTACCACACCTGGGCTGCTCTCCCCGCTCGCCACGCCCCCCGCCCTCAGTCCTGAAAAAGCGGCGGTTTGCACAACAAATCGGAACCCTTATCTTATTGCTGCCCGTTCTTTGGAGACTGTCCGCAGGGAAAGCCTGCACCTCTAGTGGATTCCAGAGGATTTTAGAGCCTTTCGTCGCCACCCCTGACCTCGCGGTACCCGCTTCGCGGGTCCCGCAGCGCCTCGAACACAGGAGGCTGCAGACCTTGGACTTTGGATCAGCTGAGGACAGGAGGCGCGGGCAGGTGAGCAAGCCGGCGGGGCTGCGAGCACGCAGGCAGGGACTTCGATGACCAGGAGCCCCTGCGCGCCCATCTACCACACCTGGGCTGCTCTCCCCGCTGGCCACGCCCCCCGCCCTCAGTCCTGAAAAAGCAGCGGTTTGCACAACAAATCGGAACCCTTATCTTATTGCTGCCCGTTCTTTGGAGACTGTCCGCAGGGAAAGCCTGCACCTCTAGTGGATTCCAGAGGATTTTAGAGCCTTTCGTCGCCACCCCTGACCTCGCGGTACCCGCTTTGCGGGTCCCGCAGCGCCTCGAACACAGGAGGCTGCAGACCTTGGACTTTGGATCAGCTGAGGACAGGAGGCGCGGGCAGGTGAGCAAGCCGGCGGGGCTGCGAGCACGCAGGCAGGGACTCCGATGACCAGGAGCCCCTGCGCGCCCATCTACCACACCTGGGCTGCTCTCCCCGCTGGCCACGCCCCCCGCCCTCAGTCCTGAAAAAGCGGCGGTTTGCACAATAAATCGGAACCCTTATCTTATTGCTGCCCGTTCTTTGGAGACTGTCCGCAGGGAAAGCCTGCACCTCTAGTGGATTCCAGAGGATTTTAGAGCCTTTCGTCGCCACCCCTGACCTCGCGGTACCCGCTTCGCGGGTCCCGCAGCGCCTCGATCACAGGAGGCTGCAGACCTTGGACTTTGGATCAGCTGAGGACAGGAGGCGCGGGCAGGTGAGCAAGCCGGCGGGGCTGCGAGCACGCAGGCAGGGACTCCGATGACCAGGAGCCCCTGCGCGCCCATCTACCACACCTGGGCTGCTCTCCCCGCTGGCCACACCCCCCTGTACGCCATCCAATAGGCAAGTGCCCATTGAGTATACATTGAACTATTGTTCCCGCTAAAGCGGGAGCGAGCAGGAGCGCGCCGGGAGAAGCCCGGGACAAGGGCGGGACCGTCTGTGGCCATCCGGGGCCGAAGGAGGCTGGGCTGGGCCAGGTTATTTACATCTTGTACTGGCGTTTTTGTGTTTTGTGTTTCTATTCACCTTATCGTTTTCTCTTGTTACTGGGTTGTGAAAAATCTAACTGGTCAGATTTTGTCATGAGCCATTCCGCCCCCCCTGGTGTAGGCACCTCTGTTCTTGGCCCTTTAGATACATTTTTCAAAAAATCTACCAAGGAGGTAGATATGGACCTACTCCTAGCAGAGAGAAGAGCAGAGCGCCGACGATCAATTGAGCAGTTAAAGAAAAACTCACTGCAGTCACAAACAGTTTTAAATTCTACCCATGATATGGCTGCCCAAGGGTTGAGCTCAATTGAGGCCGATGCTACTGACATCAACCAAACCCCAAGAATATTTAGATTTCCAATTATTTCCCCGCTTTGTGTCAACGCCACTAGCGGAGATCACTTGGTTTGCCCGCCGGTTGATCACTCTAGTTTTGTGGAAACAAATACCCCCTCTAACAATATCATTGATTTGGACCCTTGTCCCATGTTGCCCAACCTTTCATTGGTTGATATAGACCCAGGTGAGTGTATACCAACAAAGAGTAAATGTAACAGTAGATCTAAGCCTGATGAGGCTAAAAGGGTTGTGCATTCCCCACCGAGGAAAAGAAGGAGGAAGGGTGGGGTAAAAAGGAAAGGTCACAGTGGCCAGCTACCTTCACCAACTCCATCTAAATCAAACATCGAGTTGGTGTTACCATCTATTGTAGCGCCACTGGTTTCAGATATACAGGTGTTGATAACCCCTGAGATACCTAGTGAAGGGGTTCATGAGGTGTCCTACGCTAACATAGAGAAGCTCATTAAATCATATATGCTACCTGTTCTGGAGCGTGTTAGGACACTGGGTGATAAACTGGACCGCCTGCTGGCGAACATTGAGCCTACACATGCCCCTAGCGTGGACAAGGCCAAGGGTCCACCAAATATACCTTCTGGTCCATCCCAGGGTGTTGGCACTATAAGCAGTTCTATTAGTAAACTTACTAAAAGTGCAGCCAATACTGAAACTGTTACTAAAACTAATAAAGCATTGGTCCTGGCTGCTAAACCCCCTACAGCGGCCAGTATTGCTAAAGCAAATCCTAGGGTGGTAGTCAATAAACCACCTGAAAAGGGAGTTGTGTCACAGATAAGGAATGGGATGGGTAAAATTGCTAACCCCACTGGCAAAACTAACAGACCCCCTCCACACAAGAAAAATGTAGATTTGCCCCCGGATTCTACGAATTATGTTATTGTTATGACGGGTGTGCCACCAGTTGCGGAAGGAGATAGGGAAAACAACGAAAGTTTAAAAAACAAAGTCATCTTTTGGCTGAAAACAAATAGGCCCCTTCCTTCTCATCTTAATGGGGATATTGTTACAGTCAGAAGATGTCGGTGGGTAGGGGTTCGTCCCAAGGATATAGAGGGGGATATAGTTATTATTAACTTTAGGGACCATAAAGTAGTATCCCATCTCTCTGATTGGTATGTGGGAAGTAATGAGGGAGGGATCTCTACGAGGAATCTTACATATTTTTACCCCGAGACCCTGATCAATCCATCAGATCAACCTCCTGCCAATAATAATAAAAACACCAAAAGCCTCCTTAAATGGACTAATTTTACTCCTAACTTTCATGGATTCCAATTTAATCCTGAGGCGCAGTATCGTTCCTACATTCAATCTAACTACAACTGTCCCGTACAGACGCCGGGTTGGGCTAAGATCAATACCCAGCCCAGAGCCCCTCCAGTTTTACTTGATCCACCATTTCTCAAAAAGCCCCTGTATCCATCGGTTCCTATAACACCTGCCTTTACACAGACACAGCAGTACCCAAGTTTCTTCCCAGCACACCCTTTTCCAAATCGGTCTACTCAGTCCCAAGAGCTTTGGAATATCCCTTTGAGAATTCTATATGACCCACTATCATGGCTGTCGACTAATGATTGACCAGCACATTTGTCTAGGGTTGATGTTCCTAATTCTGAGTGTTTGCGGGGGGGAGATGTCCTGGGTATCCTTTCAAATATTGTTGAAAGTCCGGAAGATCAATTTTATCAACCTGTGGAGGGCTGTATTGTTTATAGAGGAGAGCCAGATATACCAACTTTGGTATCCACCCCTCTGTCTACCAATGATGTTATTATTGTAGGAGCAAGCTCTGGGTCAACTAGTCTGGCTGGGTCAATGTGTCTGTTAATGGATGGTTCGGTTATAGATGCAGTGGGGCATGTTGAATCCTCTCTCCTGTCTAATAAACCCTGTCCAAATGTTGTAACAAAAATGTGTGATCAATCATGTGAAAAGGGCACCACTATGGGATGTTGGAACGTTGCAGGAATTGATTCTTGTATATGTATTCCTGATTGGGCTGATTTTATTCGACAAGGTGATGTCTGGTCGTTCCAGGAGACCTGGGCGACCCAATCAGTTTATTTTCCAGGCTTCCTGAACTTTAACAAATTAGCAGTTAGAGGCCATAGAGGTAGGGCCATGGGTGGTCTCACCATATGGGTTCGCCAGGTAGCAGGTGTTTCTGTGAAGGAAGTCTTTATTGACTGCCCCGATATATTGATAATTAGTATGAAAACAAGTAGTGGGCTGAACATACTGCTTATCAATGTATATGCAAGAGGTATTGCGGGTGGCCGTGTGTCATACACCCTTACTTGTTTGGATGACTTCCTGGGTTCCACTCAACTAACTGGTCATGTGGTTGTTATGGGGGATCTTAATACTTGTTTTGAACCCCTAGGTAAAGAGGATGGATTATTAACCGAGGCAGAGGGTCTGACCTGGGGGATTCCCCAACTAGAGCTACCCCCGATCACTAAGTGGTCTCAAGCAGCCACATTTATTAAAGGTCTCTGCTTAAATTGGGGGCTGCGTGCCCTAAATGGACGCGTTAGCTCTGACAGGGTGGGTAACTACACTTTTTTCAATGGCAGACATAGTAGTCGCATTGATTATATCTTAGTTGATATTAAAATGTGGCACCTAGTCCTGGACATGTTAGTTAAGCCACGTCCAGAAAGCGATCATGAACCACTCATAGCGAAATTGAAGGACTTTAGCTTTGTAGGGCCGATTGATCGCCAGCCTAATCCCGTACAAGAGGCCGTGGTTTTAACAAATGACATGAGGAGGGTGCGTTGGCCAAAGGTTTCTGTAGATATGGAAGCACGTGCAAAGATCAGAACCCTGGTATCAAATTCCATATTGGAAATTGACAAATGTGAAAATCAGGAAATGATGATCTCAAAAATCACAGACATCCACGCCAGCTTGTTTCTATCCCTAAAAACTCTGTTTGTTAAATTTGTTGTTAACAGGGGGAGGGGGAAGGGTAAGAAACCAGCAAACTGGTATAACGAAGCCTGTCGAGAGTCCCATTCGTCTCTGTTTAAGGCCTTGAAATTAAAGAACCCAGCCTTAATTAAAACTTGTAGGAAGGCGTATAATGTAGCCAAACTTCGGGCAAAAGCTGCATGGGACGACGAGCGCTGGAGCCTCTTAGCCGAGGCCTGTGGCTCCAGGAACCTACAACATTTTTGGCACCTCCTTAGGTGGGGTCAGTCTCAGGACGACCGCCCTAGTCCCGCATCCATTGAACAACAGAAATGGGTGTCATTTTTTGAGGAACAATTCAGTTGTCATGGCATCACGCAAGACTCCATTAGTTGGCCAATTACTACAGATACACTTGTGTTCTCGGCCAAAGAAGTAGAATCTGTCTTGAATACCATCCCTAGGGGCAAAGCGCCCGGTCCGGACTGTATCCCAGCGGACTTATTCCAACAAGATCAAGATTTATGGGTACCGTACCTAGTGCGATTGGTAAACGCGCTGGTTATGGGCGCCAGGGTTCCTGACTCCTGGGCAGGCGCCGAAATACTGCCTATCTTCAAGAAGGGAGATCGGTCGGTTCCCTCGAATTACCGGCCGATCAGCTTAATTGACGCAGTCCAGAAGATTATCACTCGCCTTGTTCTGTCAAGGGTTCAGGCTTGGATTGAGGAATTTAACATTCTTACTCCTCTCCAAGCTGGGTTCAGACCCCGTGTGAGTACCCTTGATCAAGCGTTTCGTTTCATGCTTCTGCACTGGAAGACGGTTACCTTGGGCAAAGGCAATCTATATGCCGCCTTCGTGGATCTTCGGTCTGCGTTCGACCTTGTCCCGAGGGCCGGGCTTTGGAAGTGCCTTTTAGATATGGGCATGCCCCCCATTTTGGTGCGTCTTATAGTAAACCTTCACGCTCAGACATTTGCATTTGTGCGATGGGGCAAACCGGGTGAGGTGACAGAGAATTTTCCAGTGGCAAAAGGTGTCAGGCAAGGTTGTGTTTTGGCACCTACCTTGTTTTCTCTATATATTAATAGAGTTACCAAGTATTATGACAACTCTTCCACGGATGCCCCAACTTTGGCTGGCATGAGAATCCCCCTGCTCATGTTCGCTGATGATACTCTCCTGATTTCACGAACCAGACAGGGTTTGCAGAACGCACTGTCAAGGTTCGAGAGTTTCTGCAGCGATCATCAGCTGGAGGTGAATGTCTCCAAAACCAAATTTATGGTTTTAAGGGGGCGCAAACAAATAAATGCCAGGGTCTCCATGGGGGATACCCCCCTGGAGCAAACCAAACATTTCACCTACCTGGGTGTCACCTTCAGCGACACCTTGAGTTGGACCCACCAGATTGAGCTTATGACCTTGAAACATCAACAGCTGGGCGGTGCACTGATTAAAGAACATAAAGGCTCATTTACGAGGCCAATGTCTCCGCTTATTAAGATCTATGGTGGTAAGGTTCTCTCAGCAATCCTGTATGGTGCGGAACTATGGGGTGGTAGTAATTTGGATTCAATAAAACATGCCCAAAACAAATTCCTAAGATTGTCCACAGGTCTCCCACAGTCGACTCCAATAACTCCCCTTCTTTACGACCTAGGGTGTTACCCGGTGGTGGACCAAGCAAGACTCCGTCCTCTTGCATTCTGGCGCCGTCTGTGGACAACGCCAGAACTCCATCACTATGCAGAAGCCTGTCTGGAGGTTAAAAATAGCCCTGGTGCCTCAAATATTGGATGGTTCAGAGACCTCAAGACTACCCTATTAGCCTTGGGTTATGGCGATCTGTGGTCCTCGCCTGAGTCAGCCAGTTTCCCCTCCAAAAAGGATCTTAAAAAATGTTATTGGGATTGGGTGACCCACAATATGTATATGGAAACAAACCCGAGCAGCCTTACTGGACTGTTCATTGTACACAAGGACATACCAAAGCTAGAGGGGTTTTGGGACACTGTAACTAAACCCTTGGACCGCAAACTATTTTTCCAATTTAGATGCGGTTCACTACCCATTGGGGAGTTTACTAAAAAATGGGGAACAGAAAGGTCGGGTTTTTGTCCTAACTGCCAAGGCATTAGGGAAAGCCTGGACCACTTGCTGTACGTGTGCCCTTTATATTCTGCCCCCAGAGCCAAATGGCTAAAACCTGTATGTAGACAGTTAGGAACCAGATTGGCTGTAGAAGCAACTAGACTGTTAAAAACCAACCTGGATCCCATCATTGTTGTGGGGGTTGCTAAATTCCTCGGGTGGGCCTGGGTGCTTAGAAGCAGATTCATCAAAAATAACTAAATGATGACTGCCTAGTGTCCTGTAACCTGTTGACGTATGGTTGTCCACGTGTCCATATGTAAAGTTTTGTATATTTGTACAAGAAGCTGATTAGCTTGTCAATGATTTAATATTTGTTTTAACTGTTTTATATGTATATATTGTATTTTATGTCTTTTATGATGAACTAATCGAATAAAGACTTCTTGAACTTGAAATAAACTAAATTTGATCTTAACACTAAGAACAACATAAAGTCACACACTGCGAAGGACATATGCTTCTTACAGACAGAAGGAGTGTTTACAAATGTGACAATAACTTTTAACTGTGGTCCAAGTATTATAGTACCATGAAAAGTATTGGCATTGGAAATATACAACTGCATCATGGCTGCTGTTTTATATCCTGTTTTTAATTAGTGTAAACAATCACAAGACCTATATATTAAACCATTCTAGTATGTTTTATTCTCATAGTTACTATTTCTAAAAGAGGTTCTTTAAAGAGGATAGCTGGAGAGAAGAGCTTGGGCTAGAGGCCAGCCTGAGCGAGAGGCACTCTATAACTTGTTTAGTCATTCTCCTGTTGTTGTGCATGCAATTTGGGCGAGTTTTTTTTGTATTGTTGTTTGGCTGTATCCATAGCTTATGCTTGTAATTACCTGAATGATGTCTGTATTGCCTTAGATTATTCTAGCCTTTTTGCACATGCTTTAAGGGTAAGGCATTCTAGTGCTCCTGAATTTGCCATGGAGTCTTTTCACTCAGCCATTGTTTGATCATACAGTTCTAGTTTGCCAGATCTAGCCATTTGATGGTCATGCTGGTTGTATATGATCAATGTAAGATTGCAACTGACAGCCACGGTACTGTCAAGAAAGCCTTAGGGTAAACTAATTAAAACATTGAAAACGTGATTGAAGCAGATTGTTAGACCTGGCCCTTTTTGCAAGTTTATCCCCAAACTTTTTGCCTTTTGCCTCCTATTTTTCTGACCCTGTTTTTGTTGCCTATAGGATTTCGGGCACTTTATCACTACTGATCAGTTCTAAAATCTATATGCTCTGTGTATAAATTGTGATACAATTAGTTATCCATGATTGGCACATTTGATTTACTGGTAAGTCCCTAGTAAAGTGCACAGTAGGTGCCAGGGCCTGTAGATCAAATGCTACTAGTGGGCTTGCAGCACTGGTTGTGCCACCCACATGAGTAGTCCTCTAAATGTATCTCAGACCTACCAACGCTGTGTCAGAGTGCACAGTTCACATGTTGCCCTGGCAAGTGCATCCACTTTCCAGGCCCAAACCTTTCATTTCCTTACATGTAAGGCACCACTAATGTAGGCCCTTGGTACCCCCAGGGTGCATTGTATGTGAAAGGTAGGACATGTACTGGTGTGTGTGACATTTCCTTATAGTGAAATACTGCCAATTGTGTTTTTCACTGTTGAAAGGCTATCTGTCCCATAGGCTATCATTGGGACTACACTGTCACCTTTTTTACATGTGTATCCTCCAATTGGGACACAATGGAAAAATGTTGTTTAAGCTTTTGGTAAAGGTGGTTTTTAAATTGTGTATTTGAAAATGCCACTTTTAGAACGTGGGTATTTTCTTACTTTACCATTCTGTGTGCCCCTGGCTGTTTGTGTATTCAATGTCTGGTTTTGTAGTGACAGGAGCTGGGGGTGTGCATTAACTTTAGACATTCACTTAGGGGGGTTGAGGTGTGCCCTGCCTGTGTGACTCATCGCTGGGCTGAATAGACCTGGTCTGCTTTTAGAGTGGTGGGAGGAGTTTTGCTTGCACCTGAATAGGCTGTGTCTTCTTTTCACAACGCTGTCTATGCCTCCTGTGGTCATGTTGCACCAGGGAGTACAGTTTGGACTGAGTTCAGAGATTCTTGCCACAAAGCGAACACTGGCAAAACGGGGTATAAGTATGAGACCTAAAACCCCAGGACTAGATTACCTCCTGGAACAAGAGGACCCTGCCAAGAAGAAGGGAGGACCGGCTGTATGAGGAGCACTGCCTTTTCTGAGTGAGGGTGGGTTGGCCTGCAGCTGCTGCTTCCGTCTGTGGTGGAGGAAAAGGACTGACTCTTTTTGCCCTGCTGTGGTATCCCACTTGGTAAGAAATCTCCAAGGGATTATGTCTGCTGGCCTCCTGTTTCAGAAGACTCAAGGATATAAAAGCCTTCTGTCTGCTTGCTACCCTTTATACCCTTTATTCTGATGCTTCACTTGGTTTGAAATCTCTGGTGCTTCACTTTATGCTAAGGTCTCGGTGTTTCACTTTCTTTGTAAAATCCCTGGTGTTGTTCTAAACTCCCCTGTCCTGCTGAGGAGTTCTGGCACCTCTCGTGAAGTCACTGAGTGCTTTATTGCTGGTCTCAGTTGTAAACTCCCTTGCGTTAATGGGAGAGTTTGTATACTTGACCAGAAGACACCTTGCACTTTCATTTTCATTTGAAAGACCTCCCCCGTCTGGGAGAAAGGTCAGGAAACCGACAAGAAGATCTGGCTGCAGGGCAGAGAACCCCCCTCTGTGGGGACCCACTGGCCGAGGAGCTTTGCCAAGCTCTAGGCATTGCCTAGCGACATGCCACAAGCCACCAAAGTTCGGCTGCACCCAGAAGAAGGAGCACAGCCTTCCCCGCCTCACCCAGAGCCGAGCAGGATGGCCAGAAATCAGCAATGCGGCCTCAGTGAAAGACAGCCACTGCATACCTGACCTGAGGCTCCATCAGAAGACCCTGGTATCGAGGTTTGTCAGGAGCCCCACCTGTAGCATGTGCCAGAGCGGAACGGGAGGCCAGAGACGCGCCCCTGCACCGCCATTGCGGCCGTTGCACTGCATGATCGTGGGCAGCTGCCATGTGCCTCTCCGAGGGCATTGTGATTGTTGAATCCGTGCGGGGGAAGCAAGGTGCCGGCCCCTCCCCAGTCAACCACATGAGACCAAGAAAGATCTCCGATGTGTGGTCCTGCAGCAGCTGCCCCTTAGTGCAAACGCGGACAGTTGCTTGATCACATACTTTGGGGGCATTGCCTTACTCCGGTGGCCATTGAGGGGTGAGCCAAGGACGGGCCCCCATGGCATTCAAGAGCAGGACAGGGTGGTAATCCTCAACTGAGGTCCCGATCCTGCTCAGGCTACTTTTTCTAGATTACTGTATTCCTGGTAGAAAACAACACAAGAGAGCTGTGGACTCATGTTGAGGGGCACACAGGTAATTCTTGTGAAGCTTGGCATTCACCTATATTTTGATGCCCCAACCCAAAACTGCTGCATTTTCTTTATGCCCTGATGTGGTGCTAGGAGTCATTTTATGACTTGCAGTGACAGGACAATGTGACTTATTTCAGGAGTGATATAATATGTTGAGTGATGGTGGTATGGATAATGTTTTTACAATGTTTTTAAGACATTTGCAACCTAAAAGTATTTACTTTAGTGCACTAACTGTGATTTTGATGACCATTGCCTTATGCCAACGTGATTTATGATCCATGTGATGTCATGATATTTGCCTAGTTGGCAAAGAAATATATGTCATTGTAGTCTAATGTGTTTTATGTATAATTCAAAGATTATTTTTATATAACCTTGTGTGGAGTTTCCCTTTGTGGTGTGCCTAGTGCTTCAGTGGTGTGTGTGTTGTTCAAACGTTTTACATATTGCCTCTGGGAAAAGCCTGACTGCTCTACCGAGCTACCAAGGGGGTAAACAGGGGTTATCTTGGGTGTGTAACTCCCTTACCCTGACTAGTGTGGTGGGTTCTACCTGGCTGAGGTGCATACCCTAACCAACCGGAAACCCCATTTCTAACACAGATACTTGAAATAATCACAACCCATAGAATCCCTTGTGAAAGCACAACATTCCTTCATTAGGTCTCGGCAACGAGAACTATTGTCACTGAGTAAGCTCTCAAGGGAACACAGAGCGGTGCACGAGCCGACCAGGGTCTGTGGACGCGCACACTCAAAGGCAGGCAGGCAGGCACACGCCAGACACACACAGACAGACAGACACACGCACGCACGCACACACACACACACACACACTCCCTCTCTGCCCACTCCCTCTCTGCCGCCCCCCCTCTACCCCCACTCACCGGGCTCTTTCCCTCCGCAGCGGGTCAGTCACGGCAGCAGGCAGGCTCGGTGTCTTCTCCGGCGATCTTCAGCTGATGTGCACGCCCACGCTGCGTCTCGTGCGCGCCCACCACGCTGTTTTTCGCCCGTTGATGCTCAGCTTGTGATTACTACTCCTTCTAACCCGGATTCTAAATAACTATTTCTTGGTTCTCTAACTCCACTCGGTTGATTTGTAACAAACTGATATTCAGCACATTTCACAGTCTCGCTTTTGCTTCTCATAAATACAATAAGATTATTTTAAGCAAATGTCTACCCTTCTTTTGGTTCTGTGCCTATTATGCTTCGGACTATAGAGTTTTAGAAAGTGTGGTGGAAGATTCCATGATATCAGCGGCGCGCACAGTGCAGAGTGAGTGTGCAGAGTAGTGAGTGCAGAGTGTGAGTGCAGAGTGAGTGTGCAGAGTAGTGAGTGTGCAGAGAGAGTGTGCAGAGTAAATGAGTGCAGAGTAGTGAGTACAGAGTGAGTGTGCAGAGTAGTGAGTGCAGAGTGCAGAGTAGTGAGTGCAGAGTAGTGAGTGCAGAGTGCAGAGTAGTTAGTGCAGAGTGCAGAGTAGTTAGTGCAGAGTGCAGAGTAGTGAGTGCAGAGTGCTGAGTAGTGAGTGTGCAGAGTAGTGAGTGTGCAGAGTAGTGAGTGTGCAGAGTAGTGAGTGTGCAGAGTAGTGAGTGCAGAGTGTGAGTGCAGAGTGTGAGTGCAAAGTAGTGAGTGTGCAGAGTGAGTTTGCAGAGTCAGTGCAAAGTGAGTGTGCAGAGTGAGTGTGCAGAGTAGTGAGTGCAGAGTGAGTGTGCAGAGTAGTGAGTGCAGAGTAGTGAGTGCAGAGTAGTGAGTGCAGAGTAGTGAGTGCAGAGTAGTGAGTGCAGAGTGCAGAGTAGTGAGTGCAGAGTAGTGAGTGCAGAGTAGTGAGTGCAGAGTAGAGAGTGCAGAGTAGTGAGTGCAGAGTAGTGAGTGCAGAGTGAGTGTGCAGAGTGAGTGAGTAGTGAGTAGTGAGTAGTGAGTGCAGAGTAGTGAGTGCAGAGTAGTGAGTGCAGAGTGCAGAGTAGTGAGTGCAGAGTGCAGAGTAGTGAGTGCAGAGTAGTGAGTGCAGAGTAGTGAGTGCAGAGTAGTGAGTGCAGAGTGCAGAGTAGTAAGTGCAGAGTGCAGAGTAGTGAGTGCAGAGTAGTGAGTGCAGAGTAGTGAGTGCAGAGTAGTGAGTGCAGAGTAGTGAGTAGTGAGGGCAGAGTAGTGAGTAGTGAGGGCAGAGTAGTGAGTAGTGAGTGCAGAGTAGTGACTAGTGAGGGCAGAGTAGTGAGTAGTGAGGGTAGAGTAGTAAGTAGTGAGGGCAGAGTAGTGAGTAGTGAGGGCAGAGTAGTGAGTAGTGAGGGCAGAGTAGTGAGTAGTGAGGGCAGAGTAGTGAGTAGTGAGTAGTGAGGGCAGAGTAGTGAGTAGTGAGGGCAGAGTAGTGAGTAGTGAGGGCAGAGTAGTGAGGGCAGAGTAGTGAGTAGTGAGGGCAGAGTAGTGAGTAGTGAGGGCAGAGTAGTGAGTAGTGAGGGCAGAGTTGTGAGTGCAGAGTAGTGAGGGCAGAGTAGTGAGTAGTGAGGGCAGAGTTGTGAGTGCAGAGTAGTGAGGGCAGAGTAGTGAGTAGTGAGGGCAGAGTAGTGAGTAGTGAGGGCAGAGTAGTGAGTAGTGAGGGCAGAGTAGTGAGTAGTGAGTAGTGAGTGCAGAGTAGTGAGTGCAGAGTAGTGAGTGCAGAGTAGTGAGTGCAGAGTAGTGAGTGCAGAGTGCAGAGTAGTGAGTGCAGAGTAGTGAGTGCAGAGTAGTGAGTGCAGAGTAGTGAGTGCAGAGTAGTGAGTGCAGAGTAGTGAGGGCAGAGTAGTGAGTAGTGAGTAGTGAGGGCAGAGTAGTGAGTAGTGAGGGCAGAGTAGTGAGTAGTGAGTAGTGAGTAGTGAGTGCAGAGTAGTGAGTGCAGAGTAGTGAGGGCAGAGTAGTGAGTAGTGAGTAGTGAGGGCAGAGTAGTGAGTAGTGAGTAGTGAGGGCAGAGTAGTGAGTAGTGAGTAGTGAGGGCAGAGTAGTGAGTAGTGAGTGCAGAGTAGTGAGTAGTGAGTAGTGAGGGCAGAGTAGTGAGTAGTGAGGGCAGAGTAGTGAGTAGTGAGGGCAGAGTAGTGAGTAGTGAGGGCAGAGTAGTGAGTAGTGAGGGCAGAGTAGTGAGTAGTGAGTAGTGAGGGCAGAGTAGTGAGTAGTGAGGGCAGAGTAGTGAGTAGTGAGGGCAGAGTAGTGAGGGCAGAGTAGTGAGTAGTGAGGGCAGAGTAGTGAGTAGTGAGGGCAGAGTAGTGAGTAGTGAGGGCAGAGTAGTGAGTAGTGAGTAGTGAGGGCAGAGTAGTGAGTAGTGAGGGCAGAGTTGTGAGTGCAGAGTAGTGAGGGCAGAGTAGTGAGTAGTGAGGGCAGAGTAGTGAGTAGTGAGGGCAGAGTAGTGAGTAGTGAGGGCAGAGTAGTGAGTAGTGAGGGCAGAGTAGTGAGCAGTGAGTAGTGAGGGCAGAGTAGTGAGTAGTGAGGGCAGAGTAGTGAGTAGTGAGGGCAGAGTAGTGAGTAGTGAGTAGTGAGGGCAGAGTAGTGAGTAGTGAGGGCAGAGTAGTGAGTAGTGAGGGCAGAGTAGTGAGTAGTGAGGGCAGAGTAGTGAGGGCAGAGTAGTGAGTAGTGAGGGCAGAGTAGTGAGTAGTGAGGGCAGAGTAGTGAGTAGTGAGGGCAGAGTTGTGAGTGCAGAGTAGTGAGGGCAGAGTAGTGAGTAGTGAGGGCAGAGTTGTGAGTGCAGAGTAGTGAGGGCAGAGTAGTGAGTAGTGAGGGCAGAGTAGTGAGTAGTGAGGGCAGAGTAGTGAGTAGTGAGTGCAGAGTAGTGAGTGCAGAGTAGTGAGTGCAGAGTAGTGAGTAGTGAGGGCAGAGTAGTGAGTAGTGAGGGCAGAGTAATGAGTAGTGAGTGCAGAGTAGTGAGTGCAGAGTAGTGAGTGCAGAGTAGTGAGTGCAGAGTGCAGAGTAGTGAGTGCAGAGTGCAGAGTAGTGAGTGCAGAGTAGTGAGTGCAGAGTAGTGAGTGCAGAGTAGTGAGTGCAGAGTAGTGAGGGCAGAGTCGTGAGTAGTGAGTAGTGAGGGCAGAGTAGTGAGTAGTGAGGGCAGAGTAGTGAGTAGTGAGTAGTGGGCGCAGAGTAGTGAGTGCAGAGTAGTGAGTGCAGAGTAGTGAGGGCAGAGTAGTGAGTAGTGAGTAGTGAGGGCAGATTAGTGAGTAGTGAGTAGTGAGGGCAGAGTAGTGAGTAGTGAGTAGTGAGGGCAGAGTAGTGAGTGCAGAGTAGTGAGTAGTGAGGGCAGAGTAGTGAGTAGTGAGTAGTGAGGGCAGAGTAGTGAGTAGTGAGGGCAGAGTAGTGAGTAGTGAGGGCAGAGTAGTGAGTAGTGAGGGCAGAGTAGTGAGTAGTGAGTAGTGAGGGCAGAGTAGTGAGTAGTGAGGGCAGAGTAGTGAGTAGTGAGGGCAGAGTAGTGAGGGCAGATTAGTGAGTAGTGAGGGCAGAGTAGTGAGTAGTGAGGGCAGAGTAGTGAGTAGTGAGGGCAGAGTAGTGAGTAGTGAGTAGTGAGGGCAGAGTAGTGAGTGCAGAGTAGTGAGTAGTGAGGGCAGAGTAGTGAGTAGTGAGTAGTGAGGGCAGAGTAGTGAGTAGTGAGGGCAGAGTAGTGAGTAGTGAGGGCAGAGTAGTGAGTAGTGAGGGCAGAGTAGTGAGTAGTGAGTAGTGAGGGCAGAGTAGTGAGTAGTGAGGGCAGAGTAGTGAGTAGTGAGGGCAGAGTAGTGAGGGCAGAGTAGTGAGTAGTGAGGGCAGAGTAGTGAGTAGTGAGGGCAGAGTAGTGAGTAGTGAGGGCAGAGTAGTGAGTAGTGAGTAGTGAGGGCAGAGTAGCAGAGTAGTGAGTAGTGAGGGCAGAGTAGCAGAGTAGTGAGTAGTGAGTAGTGAGGGCAGAGTAGTGAGGGCAGAGTAGTGAGTAGTGAGTAGTGAGGGCAGAGTAGTGAGGGCAGAGTAGTGAGTAGTGAGTAGTGAGGGCAGAGTAGTGAGTAGTGAGGGCAGAGTAGTGAGTAGTGAGGGCAGAGTAGTGAGTAGTGAGGGCAGAGTAGTGAGTAGTGAGGGCAGAGTAGTGAGTAGTGAGTAGTGAGGGCAGAGTAGTGAGTAGTGAGGGCAGAGTAGTGAGTAGTGAGGGCAGAGTAGTGAGTAGTGAGGGCAGAGTAGTGAGTGCAGAGTAGTGAGTAGTGAGGGCAGAGTAGTGAGTAGTGAGGGCAGAGTAGTGAAGTGAGGGCAGAGTAGTGAGTAGTGAGGGCAGAGTAGTGAGTGCAGAGTAGTGAGGGCAGAGTAGTGAGTAGTGAGTAGTGAGGGCAGAGTAGTGAGTAGTGAGGGCAGAGTAGTGAGTAGTGAGTGCAGAGTAGTGAGTGCAGAGTAGTGAGTGCAGAGTAGTGAGTGCAGAGTAGTGAGTAGTGAGTGCAGAGTGCAGAGTAGTGAGTAGTGAGGGCAGAGTAGTGAGTAGTGAGGGCACAGTAGTGAGTAGTGAGGGCAGAGTAGTGAGTAGTGAGGGCAGAGTAGTGAGGACAGAGTGCAGAGTAGTGAGTAGTGAGGGCAGAGTAGTGAGTAGTGAGGGCAGAGTAGTGAGTAGTGAGGGCAGAGTAGTGAGTAGTGAGTAGTGAGTGCAGAGTAGTGAGTGCAGAGTAGTGAGTGCATAGTAGTGAGTAGTGAGTGCAGAGTAGTGAGGGCAGAGTAGTGAGTAGTGAGGGCAGAGTAGTGAGTAGTGAGTAGTGAGGGCAGAGTAGTGAGTAGTGAGGGCAGAGTAGTGAGGACAGAGTAGTGAGGGCAGAGTAGTGAGGACGGGTGCAGAGTAGTGAGTAGTGAGGGCAGAGTAGTGAGGGCAGAGTAGTGAGTAGTGAGGGCAGAGTAGTGAGTAGTGAGTGCAGAGTAGTGAGTGCAGAGTAGTGAGTAGTGAGTGCAGAGTAGTGAGGGCAGAGTAGTGAGTAGTGAGGGCAGAGTAGTGAGTAGTGAGGGCAGAGTAGTGAGGGCAGAGTAGTGAGGGCAGAGTGCAGAGTAGTGAGTAGTGAGGGCAGAGTAGTGAGGGCAGAGTAGTGAGTAGTGAGGGCAGAGTAGTGAGTAGTGAGGGCAGAGTAGTGAGTAGTGAGGGCAGAGTAGTGAGTAGTGAGGGCAGAGTAGTGAGTAGTGAGTAGTGAGGGCAGAGTAGTGAGTAGTGAGGGCAGAGTAGTGAGTAGTGAGTAGTGAGGGCAGAGTAGTGAGTAGTGAGGGCAGAGTAGTGAGTAGTGAGTGCAGAGTAGTGAGTAGTGAGGGCAGAGTAGTGAGTAGTGAGTGCAGAGTAGTGAGTGCAGAGTAGTGAGTAGTGAGTAGTGAGTGCAGAGTAGTGAGTGCAGAGTAGTGAGTGCAGAGTAGTGAGTAGTGAGTGCAGAGTAGTGAGTAGTGAGGGCAGAGTAGTGAGTAGTGAGGGCAGAGTAGTGAGTAGTGAGTAGTGAGTGCAGAGTAGTGAGTAGTGAGGGCAGAGTAGTGAGTAGTAAGGGCAGAGTAGTGAGTAGTGAGGGCAGAGTAGTGAGTAGTGAGGGGGACGCCCTTTGCCATAACCTAACCGGCGCTGCTGCTGTTACTTACAAGGAGTAAGGCTTCCAGACCCACGCCTTGTGGTACCCGCTCCGCGGGTCCTGCTTCGTTTTTACTTGCCTGACTACTTTGACCCTTTTGCATCAGCTGTTCTGTGGGACGTGCTTGGGGCTGCAGGGCTGCGAGCGTGTACCGGGACTCGCATTCCCAGGAGTCCCGGTGTCAAAGGCTGAGTCACCTGGCCCCGCTCTCCCTGACCGCCCCGCCCCACCTGCATTCACTCAAAAGGCCAAGGATTTTGTTGCTTCGTGGGACGCCCTTTGCCATAACCTAACCGGCGCTGCTGCTGTTACTTACAAGGAGTAAGGCTTCCAGACCCACGCCTTGCGGTACCCGCTCCGCGGGTCCCGCTTCGTTTTTACTTGCCTGACTACTTTGACCCTTTTGCATCAGCTGTTCTATGGGACGTGCTTGGGGCTGCAGGGCTGCGAGCGTGTACCGGGACTCGCATTCCCAGGAGTCCCGGTGTCAAAGGCCGAGTCACCTGGCCCCGCTCTCCCTGACCGCCCCGCCCCACCTGCATTCACTCAAAAGGCCAAGGATTTTGTTGCTTCGTGGGACGCCCTTTGCCATAACCTAACCGGCGCTGCTGCTGTTACTTACAAGGAGTAAGGCTTCCAGACCCACGCCTTGCGGTACCCGCTCCGCGGGTCCCGCTTCGTTTTTACTTGCCTGACTACTTTGACCCTTTTGCATCAGCTGTTCTGTGGGACGTGCTTGGGGCTGCAGGGCTGCGAGCGTGTACCGGGACTCGCATTCCCAGGAGTCCCGGTGTCAAAGGCCGAGTCACCTGGCCCCGCTCTCCCTGACCGCCCCACCCCATGTGCACTCACATGGTTCAATGGCCTTTGGCCTATAAGTAATAGAGTTCAACGCTGCGCGGGAGCGCCCGGGGCTAAGCCCGGGCAAAGGGCGGGCCCTCTGTGGCCCTCAGAGGCCAGAGGAGCCGGGCCTGGGCCACCCATGCTGTCAGTTGGTCATCAGCCCCTGGGATCACGGACTTTCAAAAACTGTAAGTTTGTCATTCGCGAAAAGTTGTACTTTATTTGGGACTGACACATCACGTTGATTATTGACCAGCGCTATTGTTGAAATCTACCACTGCCACATCATCAGGGTCTGTTATGAACTGCCGAGAGACCAGAAGTATGGCAGCTGCTGGAGTTAAAAAACTGACTGGTACTCTTGATGACTTTATTGTCCGGACTCACGCGCTAATAGATGAAGGGATTATCCTAATGGATAGAAGGGTGTCTCAAGACCTGGCTATGGCCAAGCGATCCTACTTGGGCCTCATAGCCCAAGCTCGTACACCACATGCTGTAACAGGCCCAAACACTCTTGCCATGGTACACAATGAGGGGGGCTATGATGTCTTAAGCTCCCAAGATGGGTTAGAGGCCACTCCTAATCTCACTTTGTTAGTAGACACCGTCCCAATTGAAAATGAGTCTGAAAATTTCTCCATGGTTAACGTACTACACCAAAAAGGAATAATTGAGGGGGCAATTCCAAAACAGAAGACCAATAAACCTGTTATTCGTAAAGGGAAAAAAACACATATCACCCATAATCAACACTTAACTATTCCAGACCCGGTGCTTCTAAATATGAGCAGTAATCTGGTCGCTCATACCACTGACACGGGGGGAGTGCACCAAGTCAATGTTGGCCTCCCCCTAAGCCTACCAGATGATACTGTTGTAGACAGCAGCCTAGAGGAAATCTTGGAATCCAGTGGGTGGTAGATAATCATGTCAGAGGCAGCGAGGATAGAAATAGCCTTAGCATGGTAAATAATATCTTTGAAATGCTAAAATCCCTTTTGGAGCCCATTGAAGTTAGGTTACGCTGCTTAGAAACAATTCTAAAAAACATCCATAAAGACATAAGTGCCCCTAGTTTTAATCTGAATAATAAGGTAACACACGCAAAAACTGCAATGAATAAGCCATCCCTAGCTGATAAAAGTGTCCCTACCACCAATAAAAATGTACCCAGTAACCCTGGTAATACCATCATTCCAGGAAGTACCACTCTAAAGACCTCCGACCCTAAACAAACTCTGAACCCAGCTAAACCCAAGGTTATCCCACAAGTTAAATCTAAAGACCCTATACCTTCGACCCCTAAACTGGATCAAGCCCCAAAAGACAAGAGAGAGTCTCGGAGAAATGTCCATCTTCCCCCGGATGCATGTTCTTATGTTGTGATCCTGACTGGGGTCACTGAACTTGTACCAACTGAAGTAGAATCTTACCAGGCCCTAAAAAACAAAGTCTGTCATTGGTTGTCTAAAAACCACCCACTACCACCCGGCACGCCTAGTAACATTCTAATGGTAGAGAGAACCCCTTGGGTTGGTAGTAACAGGAAAAATCTAAAAGGTGACTGCGTTGTGGTTACCTTTGAGAACCCACAGGTGGCAAATTACATCTGTGCCGGCACTCCACGCTATCAGGCAGGCACGGTCACTGCCAGGCCTCTCTCCTACTTCTACGCACAGGGGAATCAACTAGATAAAAGATGGAGCTGGTTAACGGCCCACAGGATCATAAAAATAGACAGAGGTTCAATCCCCCATGGGAGGTGCATCACCGTGGCTGGGAGGAGGGTGGTGAGGATGGATGGAACCTGGTCAAGAGAAGAAGGGCTAGACCCTTCCAGGGAGGGTTTGTTGCAGGGCCCCAAAATTGCTACCCACATTATGACCACCACTCTGGGAACGGGCAAGAAAACTACTTCAACGTTCCAACGTTTAATCATTATGAGTGCCCGTCATTTATGGAGTGGGTAGATTGACAAAAACTGGGCTCACCCGTTAAACAGTTGCAAAACATCCCCTCCTTCTCCCCACAGGGTAGCCAACCCGCACAAGAGTCAAACACTGAGATAAATACTGACCCTGTGTTAACTATAGGCCAGGGTACTGAGGAAGGGACAGCATCTCATGCTAAAGACGAAAATGAAAAGGACAGGCGGGGGATTACATTGGCCACATGGAACATTGCAGGCCTTAAGAGTAAAGTTAATGACCCCTACTGGAGAGACCTTATAGGCACCACGGACATAATAGCCATGCAGGAAACATGGGCCGTCGACAACATACTTATAGTGGACGGCTTTACTACTTTCTTTCTCCCAGCAGTCAATTCTAAGCGAGGGCGGGCCAGAGGTGGTCTGGTTACATTGGTATCCGCCAAAATTCCGGGCACCTATAAAGAAATTCCTACCGGTAGCCCTTACTGCCTCGCTGTCTCAATCACACACAGGGGCTCTAACACAGTATTGTTAGTGAATTTTTACAACTCCTTTGACAGGGAACACCCAGTAGACAATTTGCTGAGGCTAAACTCTTTCTTGGTTAACTTCCGGGAGTCTATAGAGACTGAATGTATTGTTATTTTACTGGGAGATTTTAATGTTCATGGTTGCCAGGATAAATGTCCCCCCAATGTTTTGTTTGCCCCCCCCGAAGAAGAGAACATTCACTTCGAACATTCAGAACAGGGAATTTTTTTGGAATCCCTGTTGGCCGAAAATGGGTTAATGTTGCCAAACACGGGGGAAGAGGACATTCCCACCTTTACGGGTCATGGCAGTGGGTCCACAATTGACTATATTTTTTTGAGTAGCAGTCACGGGAGCCAAATCATCAGTTACTTTGTTGTAAGGTCCCACCATAGTGACCATAACATGGTTGTATTAAAAGTCAAGAATGTACTTGATATAAAGGAAAGCAGCTTTAGCTTAGTGGATAAAAGTGATATATGACCAATTGACCAGGCACGCAGAATTAAGTGGTGTAAGATAATTCCTGAGGACTTTTTTTGTAACCTGTGTATCAGTAGTCAGGAGGCCATAAAACTCTGTATGGATGATCAGGCAGAGGACAACGAGGTAATAGAGGCGTACAAAAGGGTCTGCGCCGATATTCTGTCCAACCTGTCGCGACAGGGCAAAATGAAAAGCCAAGGAAAGGAAGGCTGGTTTGACAACAAATGTTCTGCTGCTAATCATAAGTTAAAAATAGCACTTAAATCTAAACCAGTTGATAGAACGCTCGTGGCCACCCTGAGGAAAGAATATAAGTCCACCACTGAAAAAAGGCGACGTGAGATCAGAGAGGACGCCTGGGGCCGACCTGACCTCAATTGACGTCTTGAAAAGTAGCGCCAAATTCTGGGCCGTGGTCAACCAACCTTTTTTCTCGGACTCAAGCAATAACGAACTAGATTGTGGTATTCAGGAAGAAAAATGGCACTTGCATTTTAAATCTGTTTACGAACAGGAAACCCCCGGAGCTGATGACATGACTAGCTTTCTCCAACTCCCTTATAGCCTAATGGTAGATGAGGAAGAGGTGGCTGCGGCCATTGGGAAAATGACCAGCAATAAAGCTCCCGGGCGGATGGGGTTCCCGCTGATCTTTTTAAAGTTGACATTTTATTCTGGTCCAAAATTTTAGCTAGAGTTTTCAACAGAATTTTTAAAGCAGGTATCCCAGATTCATGGACCCAATCAGTAATTGTCCCTATCTATAAAAAAGGGGACAGGGGGGATCCCGGAAATTACCGCCCCATATCCCTTATAGATTCTGCGGTCAAGGTTCTAGGGAGAGTGGTCCTAAGCAAACTTACTGAATGGTTAGAGGAGACTAACACCCTCTCCCCCCTTCAGTATGGTTTTAGAAAGGGGCGCAGTACCATCGATCAAAGCCTAAACTTACAACTGCTTATAGGGAAATATACACAAGTAAAGCAAGGATCCCTGCATATTGCTTTCATGGATCTGTCCTCGGCATTCAACCGAGTTAACAGATCCAAGTTGTGGGGACAGCTACTTAGTATTGGAATTGACCCAAACGTAGTGTATTTTTTAGCTGACCTGCATAGGCACCTTACCGCCACTGTCCGTTACGACAGAAAAGGGAACTGTACAGGGAAAATCATGATCACTAACGGTGTAAGGCAGGGTTGCATCCTCGCACCCCTGCTCTTTACACTATATATCAATGATCTAGGTGGAACATTGTGTACAGCTTGTAAGGATATACCTAGGGCGGGGAAATACTTACTGCCAGCATTACTGTATGCGGACGATGCTGCCCTTATAGCGAGAACCACAGTGGGTCTACAAAGTCTGTTGAACTCTTTTTATACTTTTATGACAAAACTGGATTTAAGTATCAATTTTGGCAAATCCCACGTCATGGTGGTAGGCCACAATGTAAAGGCAAAACATTTTTTTATGACACTGCACTGTAACGGCCACAAGCTATCAAGAGTTTCTAGATTCCCTTATTTGGGTGTCGTATTTGATGACCGCTCTACATGGCATCCCCAAATGTTGGAGAAAAAAAAGGTTTTGGCACGATCCATATCTGCGGTCCTGGGTTTTTCACGTAAATTAGGGGTGAAGCCCATAGAGGCAGTATTAAAAGTGTATGCTGCTAAATGTATTGCCATTGCTATGTATGGTGCAGACCTGTGGGGCTTTAGGCCTATCAAATTTCTTCAAGTGATTGAAGATAACTTTTTAAAATCAATTCTTTCCTTACCAAGATCCACTGCCAGTTTCATAGTCCACCAGGAATGTGGGGTGGATTTTTTGGAAGACCGAGTTTCTATGGCCCCCCTCTTAAAATGGATATCGGTATGGCTCAACACAGAGCTGGAAGTTAACCATGAAATCCTAAAGGACTGCTTAAAGTTGGATCATTGGAACAAGATTCCCTGGCTGAAATACGTTGAACAGACGTGTGTAAAGCTGGGACGGCCTGAACTGTTTCATAACCCATCTACCCTGGTGAAACCTGATTTGAAGTGGGCAAAGAACACTTTTTTGCAGTACAGTGGAATGGACAGAGAAAGCAGGGAGCTGTTAAAGCCCTCTGTTAGGACTCACCAATTGATTGTTTCCTCAGATCACGACCTGGAACTCTATCTAAAGGTTGTTAATAACTCAAATCACAGGTATCTTCTCACCAAGTTCCGACTGAACAAAGTCCATCTGTTAATCTCTGGCCGTCCTGGCTGGACCAGGGACTTGGATCTGAATTTATGTAACTGTGATGGCTACTCAATCATGGACACTGCCCATTACTTATTTTTCTGTGCCCACTTTGAAGACATCAGGAAAAAATGTATGATACCCCTATTAAAGGGGAGAGGGTTCAGGCAGGTCAAACCAGCTTTATTGTATCTTCAACTGTTAACAGACATTTGGGAAATCTATAATGTGGCCACATTTTTAACCATTGCAGTGAGACTGGGCAAGAAGATTAATTGGACATAGAATAGCCACCACAAATAATGCCCACTGTAACCTGAATCAAGTTCTGTATTTTGCAAATTTTTAACTGTTGTATGTTTTTTTTTTAACTGTAGAATGATACTTTTTCTTAATGTTGTATCGTGATTCTTGGACCATTTTTTATGTGTGTCTTGTACTTTTATGGCTTTTGAATATTGAGCCGAATAAAGTATTTCTTGACTTGAGTAGTGAGGGCAGAGTAGTGAGTAGTGACGGCAGAGTAGTGAGTAGTGAGGGCAGAGTAGTGAGTAGTGAGGGCTGAGTAGTGAGGGCATAGTAGTGAGTAGTGAGGGCAGAGTAGTGAGTAGTGAGGGCAGAGTAGTGAGTAGTGAGTGCAGAGTAGTGAGTAGTGAGTGCAGAGTTGTGAGGGCAGAGTGCAGAGTAGTGAGTAGTGAGGGCAGAGTAGTGAGGGCAGAGTAGTGAGTAGTGAGTAGTGAGGGCAGAGTACAGAGTAGTGAGTAGTGAGTAGTGAGGGCAGAGTAGTGAGGGCAGAGTGCAGAGTAGTGAGTAGTGAGGGCAGAGTAGTGAGGGCAGAGTAGTGAGGGGAGAGTAGTGAGGGCAGAGTGCAGAGTAGTGAGTAGTGAGGGCAGAGTAGTGAGGGCAGAGTAGTGAGTAGTGAGGGCAGAGTAGTGAGGGCAGAGTGCAGAGTAGTGAGTAGTGAGGGCAGAGTAGTGAGGGCAGAGTGCAGAGTAGTGAGTAGTGAGTGCAGAGTAGTGAGTGCAGAGTAGTGAGTGCAGAGTAGTGAGTGCAGAGTAGTGAGTGCAGAGTAGTGAGTAGTGAGGGCAGAGTAGTGAGGGCAGAGTGCAGAGTAGTGAGTAGTGAGGGCAGAGTAGTGAGGGCAGAGTGCAGAGTAGTGAGTAGTGAGTAGTGAGGGCAGAGTAGTGAGGGCAGAGTAGTGAGGGCAGAGTAGGGAGGGCAGAGTAGGGAGGGCAGAGTGTAGAGTAGGGAGGGCAGAGCAGTGAGTGCAGAGAGTGCAGAGCAGTGAGTGCAGAGCAGTGAGGGCAGAGCAGTGAGGGCAGAGCAGTGAGGGCAGAGTAGTGAGGGCAGAGTAGTGAGGGCAGAGTAGTGAGGGCAGAGTAGTGAGGGCAGAGTGCAGAGTAGGGAGTGCAGAGTAGGGAGTGCATAATGCAGAGTGAGTGTGCAGAGCAGTGAGTGCAGGTGCAGAGTGGTGTGTGCTGTTGAGTGCAGAGTGGTGTGTGCTGTTGAGTGCAGAGTGGTGTGTGCTGTTGAGTGCAGAGTGCTGTGTATTGACAATGTAAATGACAATGCCATTTATTTATGATTTAAAGAAAAAAAAAGAAATGTCATGAGCAATGCCAATAGCTCTACCTTTAATGATGCCGAGACCATTGCATTGTAAATGCTTGTTACACTATGTAGGTGTTAGCTCAGTATTGCAGGGCACAAAAAAGAGTTGCAGGGGCAAAAGTATTGTTGAACAATGTAATAGTAAACAAAACACTACTTTCAAATTGGCTTTGAAATCTGTATGCCTCATTGATAAATACAATCAAAGGATAGAGTAAAGCTTGAGGTAATACTTAGATTAAAAAAGAGAACGACAGAGTAGACAAATGTTACAGGAGTATGCAAGTGAAACTCAGTGTAGTATTTATGAATAACATTACTCCATTGTGTTCAATCCTGTATTTATGCTGTCCCATTTGAGGATCATGCAGCATTCATCCCTATTCCGGATCATCTGCATGTCACCCACCGAGGTGGTTTCATTATTTGTGCAATGATCTGCCACCTGATGTCATTATTTGAATGGTTAAGTTCAGTGAAATTTGATACCAAAGGTGCAGAAAGAGTCTTACAGAAAATGCGACTCTTAATGCTGAGACAATCGTGATTTAACCTTTTACGTTGGCTGGGCCACATAAATTAAATTACAGAGACACCAGATAGCATAAACAACATTCTGGGAGCCCGACTGAGTTTGTTGAGCAGACTAGGCCTCCCTCTCGTCTTAAGAAAAGCCATTATTTTCTCTATGTAGCAGGCTTTATTACCTGGTGTGCACCTTTGCACATACACGTTGAAAGCTTGTCCCTCCCATTAGTGAGACGAGAGGCTTCAGTCTCTGACATGAACCATCCATACAAAGAAGCTCATTGCAGTTCTCAGGTACAAGGTCTTTCTGAAGATAATGACCTCCTTTATTCCTTTGGTCTCAGTGCAATTTATGGCTGCAAAAACATTAGCCAGATAGTCAGTGGTATCAGGTCAAGGGCCAGTGGAATGTTGGTTATTACCTTGTGGATCATTACATCTGTAGTCATTATTTCAAGGTAAGTAAATCAGGAGTACCTTTACAATAGGAGTTTTTACTTTGCATCAGTTAAGGGTAAGTGTTTTTATTTTATTTTTTCTACATGTCAATATATAACAATATTATTAAATATGCATGTGTATATGCAATTATGTTTTTATATACATATGTACATTTTAATGGTTTCTTAATTGCTGTTTTTTGAAAATAATTAATTTTTTTAATTGATTCAAATTAAAATCCTAATTTTGAATTGACCAAATTTAAGGTTTCATTTTATTTATGCCTTTATTTTCAATATTCCCTAAATGTTAATAATATATTGCTAATAATGTATTCGATGTAATACATTATATGTTTTAAAGTAATTAATTGTACTGTAAATAATGTAAAATTTTACTTTAATTGATCATACTTTTATTTTTTTAATTCCAAGTTTAAAGATATACAATTTAACTGCTACTTAGTTAACATTGTTTTACAAATTGTTTATTTGTTCAATTCTTTCCTTTATAAGTATCCTAAAAAAAGAAATCCCCTAATCACTACCTATCCCTGAACCCTAAAATGAACTTTGCTCAGAATCACTACCAGTCACTACCCTGTAACTTAAAACCCTGAATCCTCAAATTCATACCCATCCCTTAACCCTAACCTCAAAACGCTCAAAAAAACCTTAGGGTTAAATAAATAAACATTTGCAATGCAATAGGTCTCGCATTATTAAAGTTTGAGCTATTGGCATTGCTAAAGAATACAACACCAATAGCTCAAACTTTAATAATGTGAGACCTATTGCATTGCAAATGCTTGTTTTTAGCTTGCCACAGTATTTCAAAAGCGGACCAACTGAATACAAAGCAGTCTTGTCAACACCACAAAAGTGGCAGCCCAGCTCAAAAGGCAAAGTCACGGACCATCTGAACGATAACCCTAGCTATTCTTCACAAATTAAAAAAAGGATCCATTCTTGTGTATATACTGCTTATTGTTCCATTTTTACTGTGCGTTGGGAGTGTAATGCTTATGTTGGTAAAGCATCCATTATAATGTAACACTTGTAGGAGAAGCCTCCAAGCACACACCTGCTAAACTATTTACTCTTTCGTGTTGCAGAAAGGAAACACAGCTCTGCACATCGCCTCTTTGGCAGGACAAGTTGAGGTGGTTAAAATTCTTATCAAGGAAGGGGCAAATATCAATTCACAATCTCAGGTACGTGGTCTCTTTCTTATTTTCTTAAATAAGATGCGCCGCCTCTCGTATGTTAAGATAACAGTCGAAGAACACTATTGGGAGAACGAGTCATAATTCAGATAAGTGGAGGGCAAATTCAGCTCATGCTCTGGTGGGTGGAAGATATTGTCATAAAGAGCCAAGTTCACACATATTTTGTTATCAATAAGTTTACAGGAATAAGCCACAAGTACTCCAAGAGTAACTCACAGCAAAATCTTTTGTGAATCAAACCCTCAGAACCTTGGTCAGGAGTTACTTGATAAACGGTTTTGCCGCAGGATATTGTGGATTATGATGATCAGCCATTTTGAAAAGAAACACAATTGGATGCGGTGTCAGGAGATATTATATAGAGCCTGCATGCCAAATACTTGACACCCTATTGCTTTTAATTGCAGACATATGTGTCTGCGGGTCCAGGTTTGCCCATAGAGGCTCATCTGTGGGTGCCTCGAGCATTTGGTGTGGGACTTTATTGGACGTTTGGTTTTTCATTATGTTGTGTTCTGAAGGAGAAATTGTTGTTTTGAGCTGCCTGCCAAATCTGTGTGATGGTAACGTGCAATTGGGTTGTTTCTTGGGGGTGTAATGCAGTGGGGTATCTGCGATTTGCCCCACTGCCTAACTCATGTCGACTGTTTTCAGTAGTCAGTCCATTTGGGGTATTGTTATACCTTGTGTCTTATAGGATAGACAGGTGTTTGTGAAGCATTTGGGAGTGCGTGATGCATGTGGTTGAATACAACTTATACTGCCATGACACATGAGGTCGAAATATAGCATAGGTGTAGTTTACCATATATATGTGTCACATTTCACTGGGAATCATGCTTTTGCCACAAAGAGATTGGGTAGTGCTGCCATTGTGATGTATTCCTATAGGTTCTGAATCGATCCCCCTATTCCTGACCCTATTCTGGTTAACAAACCAACAAGTTAACTAGCAGTCAGCCCATGAGGCAGCAAACCCCCATGATGCAGATACCGTTATCTGACGAAGCCACACTACGGCACAGGAACGTGTTATCTGATTAGGTCATAACGCTTGCGATCTAATTAGACAAGCGATATTCCTCCAGCCCCTGATAAGGCATACGGAGTTCTCATAACAAATCAAACCTATGACAACCTGGGAAAAACCCTGCGGCCATTGTTTTGATTTCACCGAGAACTTCAGCAAAAGAATGTGCTAACGACCAAGTCGTATGACATCCTTATTGACGTATCTATGTCCATCCTTACGTCAATCTCGGCACCTTAAAGGTATAAATATTACCGATATTGTGATATGCAAACACACGCGGTGGTGACGAGACGGAGCAGCCATACTTGCCGAAGCCCAGAGCAGAGCAGACCCCGCTGGCGCAGCCCCGCCTTCCTGACGCGCTGAGAACGAGACGCGCTGCTTTCTCCTGCCGAGAAATCCAGCACCGGCGCTTCCGGGTAGCCCTCGCAGGCAGCCTGGAATATCGAGAGCAGAGAGAGAGATACCATCCCTCATTCATCCTAACTTCCAGGTACAGAACTGAATAACCCCTCGCAGAGAATTCTTTAGTCAGTCACTTGGCAAAAACAAACTTAACTTAAACTGTAACTTTCTATTCCCGCCCACGCATTAGACTTAGGTCAGGTACACGGGGTAGGCGTATTTAGAAACACCAGTTGAGTACGTTTAGTCAAATGTATATATGTATGTAATATATTTTAATCATTTTAAACCTTCATATGGCTTAGAAACCATATCAATGTTTTTACAGTATTATTTTATACTTCTGCTTTTAATGTATGCACTTTACTTAACTATAAGTATTGCAATAATATCGATCCATTTCTCTTGTACGAGAAAAGAGACTGATCAATAAATAACATCTTTTATTGAACACGCCCGTCTCTTCCTTTTCTCTACAATCTGATGAGACTAAGAATGCACATACTGACTGAGTAAAATAAATTGCCTTTTGTTCACACGACTCTCGAGATACACTCTTGATTAGGGGAGAGCAAAGTTGTCATATTCTATGGTTGTCAGAAATTAAATCCCTTCTTGTCTAATCAGGGGAGTTAATTCTTTCCTGAACATTTGAGAAAGTTTCTAGTGAACTCTGAGCTAAGCTGGCAAACCCAAAACTTTAAGTCTAATATCGACAGTAGTAGACCTAGTTAACGTCTGGTCTAGGCCTATACTATTGAAGGTATTATTCCAATGCGCAGAGCCTATTGGGATGATAGGAACTACACTACATGGCGCCCAACGCGTTTGGAAAGGGCGATAAAACTAACGTAAGACATTTAGAGTAACTCAGTCGTGCTTTCTCACTCAGACCCCTTTTTCCCATAATACTCCAAAGACGTCTGGAGTGGGTAAAAGGTAATATCCTCCAAAAACCTCGCAGGAGGTAACTCCTATGTATGGTTCTTGGTTTAGTCAACGTTGAAGGATACACTGTTCCAAAATATTGTGCATCTAATCTTTGTTTCCATAAGAAACCTGATCTGCAAACAAACAAAATAACCTTCTGGACAGTACAATGTCAGACAGTGAAGGAGAAAGAGAGGCAGTTAGATTAGCAGCTGAAATAGCAGCAGCTGATACTGCACTGCAAGACGCGGACCGGGATATAATACTCATCCCAGTCATCAAAAGGAAATCTGTAACTTTAAAACTTATAGAAAATGGACTGACACCTAGAGGTGGTACAGTCATATTCGTAATTGAGGCACACGAATATCGGCAGACAGAGGTATACTATTCATGGATAAATTTTCCGGCAGCAAATGCTGTAACAAAGTACTTCCACTATTACAAGATAGAGGAACCTCCTGAAATGTACACTCCTTTCGAGGAGGTGGAAGTACCACTTAAATTTCAAGAGCATTTGCTCTTATTTAATGGCGCCCTAAAACATAATAATCACATCACCAGGCTCGGTCCTTTAGGTAGACCAGGAGCAACGTGGCCGGTCCTAGCCGGATACACACCACATCCAGACATCGACGGGATGTCTGCAGCAGAGCTTTTAACACAGCTAAAACAATTAATAAAAGTACATAGACAATTAGTCCAGTATGTGATGCGGACTTCAACAATTCAACCAGCAATTAAAATTCCACAGCTGACCCCTCACCAGGGGAACACAAACAAAATTACACCACAGAACATACAGTCCTGCCTAGGTAAAGTACCGGCTAAACGGGAACAAATACCATTCTGGCTAGCGCAAAAAATCACCCAAATAGAGGCGGTGTTTCCAGGCACCACCCCGCTAGAAAAACACAGGATTCTGACTATCTGTCTTCCAATGGGAATCGCACCACACATTGAGGACTGTGACACTTGGGGTACAGTCTTTGCTTCCATTTACACAAAAACGCACGGTGTTCCATCCATTTCGGTAATACCAGATGTGCTAAAACAAATCCAAGACGAATATGGTCCAGAACCCGCTTTAACTCTTGGTATGAAATTACTGAAAGACTTCAAGCAGGTCTCGGCTATATTATTAGCCAACATAAAAGGAGAAGCAGCAAACGTGGCGATCCGCCAGAGGTTAAAGGAGACAGATATAGCAGACCAACCAGCTGAAATTGCCAGAATCATAGAAAAATCCTATGAGGAACTAGGTAGAGATAGTTTAGGTGGAATACCAGTAAAACCACAACTGATTGAAAGTCCTGAAAAAATATTTTTTAATAATAATTCAACATCACAGAAAAAGAACTGGGATGGAAACAAACAATCCAATCCTAAAGAAAAGAAGTTCCAGTCCAGAGGAAGGTCTCCTAGGCGAAGGGAGAAATCTCCGAACCAAAGACACAGGTCACCTCAGAGTGACCCCTCTGGGAAAAGATATAACCTTAGAAATAGGGATAATATAAAGAAGCCTGATAGATATCAAGACATTGATACACGTCCCTCTCAATCTTTTCAGACTTCCTCGCAGAAATCGGAAAGAAGAGGACGATCAGAACAAAGAGAAGAGCACGCCAAGTCCAAAGACAAGGAACCTGCTCATCTAAAAAAGAAATTACAATTTCCAAAAAAGAAGGTAGCCAGTATCAAGGTAGTTAACAATGCCGAGAATACTGAGGACACAACTGAAAAACGGAGAATGGGCTCAGACAATGCTAGACCGCGCAGCAGAAGTGAGCATAGCTCGCAAAGTCCTTATGAATCATCTGGAGAAAGTGGACACGAATGAATATCTTCAAGTGGAAACTGCAGACACCAGAGTTAGCAAACCTCACAAAATATACGAAATAACATTACGTATAGAGGGGGATAAGACTAGAAAAATAAGGGGACTATTTTGGGATAATCTCTCCAAGGGCTATGACATCCTTCTAGCTGAAAAAGACTGGCCACCAGAGTTTGTTAGGGAGTGCCCTCATGGCGAAGAAATAATTATGCCTGCCTTCTCAAATCATATCCCAATTCATAAAAAATACACACTTGCTAGAAAGTGGGCAGTGGCTCAAGCTCCTGCTTTATATAAAAATCACGTAGGATGGGATGAGGACTCTCCTCCTCACAAAATCCAGTTAAAATCACAACCTACTGCACAAAGGCAGTACCCAATTAAGCAAGAAGCTAAAAAACAGGTAAAAGAAATACTAGATCAGCTAGAATACCAGGGGGTGATTGAAACTTGCACCTCACAAATGAACAACCCTTTGTTTCCGGTCTCCAAACCAGACAATTCATACCGTCTAGTTTTGGATTACCGACACCTTAACTCATGTTGCAAAACTTTTGCAGTGCAAAATTCGCACAGTGCTGCACTAATGAATAACATAGTGCGCAAAAAATACAAAACAACCTTAGACATCTCTAATGGATTCTTTTGTCAAAACATAGCACCAGAGAGCAGATATTTGTCTGCGTTCTCAATAAATGGCACTCAAAAACAATTCTGTCGGTTAGCCCAGGGTTACAAGAACAGCCCGGGAGTATTCTCAGCGAGAGTAACAGAATTACTACAAATATATGACGACAAAGCATTATCGTATGTCGACGACATATACTTAACAGATGATGACTTGGAGACTCACTTGAAGAGAGTGAACACCATAATACTTGGGTTCGCAGCAGAGGGTTACAAATTCAACTTTAAAAAATCAAGAATTGCCCATCTGAAAGTCCTGTTCTTAGGATATGAATTATCAAGTGAAGGCAAAAGCCTGGCTGACAATTTCCTAGAGAAATGTGCCGTCCTCCAAGCACCTAGAACACTAAAAAACCTACAGTCAATTCTAGGCTTCCTAAATTTCGGAAGAACATACATTGCAAATTACGCAGAAAGGGTCAAACCCCTTTATGATCTAATTAAACCAGATTTTAAAAGAACCAATTGGACTCAAATACACACAGAAATTCTGAGATCCTTACAAACAGACATGTTAATTAAAACAAAATTAGAAACACGTGATAACACACGCAATCTTGTGATTCGAGTCATCCCAGGGAGATGCGGATTCACATACCGGACCTCTAATGAGGGAGAAAAGGTACCAATTGCATTCAAATCACACTTGTACACAGAATCTGAAAAGAAATTCAGCATTGAAGAAAAAATTGTTCATGCAGTTCAAACCGCAATAGCTAGAGAAAAAGATCAAGCTGACGGTAGACATATCACAGTCAGAACAGCTGAATCAGCCTTTGAGGCATTAACAACCCCATGTAATTTACCAACAACAACATTGAATCCGGAATGGATACAATGGGTGAATTCAATCACAACGGACAAAGTATACTACTACTTTGATCCGGAACTAGAGGAATTAAAAAATCTAGAATATGCAAGAACATTCCCTCTGCCAATCGACATTCTGCCTTTACGACATTACGCCTGTGTAATTTATACAGACGGACATGCTCAACCCCCCGTTTGGGGAGAACAAGCATACAACCCCACATGTGGGATTACAAAAGAAGTGTGGCGCGGAGGTAAACTAAGACCTCTATTAACAAAAACACACTCAGTAGAAACTAATTCAGAACAACAGACTGAAATAATGGCATTGAAAATGGCGCTAGATAATGCGGATCGCGAATTCCCGACACTTATAGTGTCTGATTCATATTACTGCGTCAAATCATACAACAAGGATTTGCAGACATGGATTCAAAACGGTTACAAAGATGACACAGATGCAACAATAAAGCAGAAACTGCTTTGGGAACAAATAGCTCTTTTACAAAAAGAACTACCAAAGACTCACGTGACACACTCACTGAGTCATCAGCGTGATGGCGTTCACGTTGCAGGGAATTCATTGGCTGAGACAGCCACAGCGGCAGCCACTAAATCGGCTCCCGTAGTTCGAAAAAAGCGTACATTAAAATACATTGACGGTGAAACAGTGCTGGCGGTGAAAACGTCATCAAAAGGCGACTGCTCAGCGCTACCGATCAACTATCCACTCAATTATACATACATAATCGATGCAAACTCCGTCCCTTTTGCTCGAATCCCTGGAGTGGGGGATAGAGTGATTCCAAACATGGACAGGAGAAACTTGTTAATCGCAGACGCACACATGGGCGAGGGTCTCAGACACCTCAAACTGAAAGATTCTCTGGAAGAATTACAATCACGGTACTGGTGGCCAGGCATGAGCCTGCATCACACCATGTTTGTAAAAAACTGCCCAAACTGCAACAGAAATCGCAGTGGGGAGAGAAACAGTGTAATACCTCGTCGTTTCACTCCAGAAAAAATCAAGAGTAAAAAGCAAGGCTTGCGATTAACATATACAGGCTAGTTTCCACTTATAATGTAGATCACCAGCACTCGGCTGACGTCCGGACTGTTATACAGAGATTTGCGAGTCTAAATGGCATATACGCTAAGAGCATGCTACGTTTGACCATTGTTTTCACTCTAGCCCTCCAGCCTGAGGGGAAACATGGCCAAATGAGCATAGCATAGCGGGAATCTTCTCACTTCCTTCCTGAGGGATACGGGATGGTGTAAAGAAAAAACCAAGGCATAAAGCAATCTATAACGGAAAGGATATTAGGTTCGGGAGCTGGGTGGGTCAAACATCTAATAAGTGTCCAACGTAGTCTAAATAACTTGCCAAGAAATTCTCTGAAGGGATTCAGTCCGTACAAATTATTATTTGGAACTAGGATGTTGATCTCTGACCTTGATAGTCAGACTTCAGTGGTGAAAGAAAAAAGCTTTGATATCAAAGACCGTTTGGCTATTTTGCAGGACTTAAACAAAACAAGAAAAGACCTGAGCAACATAAAGTTGAAACAGCAGCCAACAACCACTGAAGAACCACCACCTGTCCCAGCAAGACCTGTCTGGATTCCAAAAGTCGGGGATCTAGTCAGAGAAAAGATCGCGGTAAAGAAGGAATTTGGGCCTTCTTACAGAAAAGCAGTTCCTGTCTTGTCTATCAACGGGACAAGATCAGTTGTACTACCGCCACTTGCTGGTAAAAAGGAGAACCGAGTTGTATCCATCGACCTGGTAAAACCACAATCATGTGGCCGATAACAAATAGTAGGCCAAGTGGACTCCCAATAAGTAGCAGAACACCAAGGTTTGCTACCAGTACAGAGGTCCTAACTAAGAGGCTCATCACATTCGAAACGCCTACAGAAGAACAAGGACTATGCAACAATGCAATGGAACTTAGACCTCTGAAAACCCAAATAAAAACATTTAGCAGAGACACACCAATCTACAATGAAGTACCAAGTACAAATGCAAGAAACAGTGATCATGAACCAATTGGAACAATTGACAGAACTGCATCCGGCTACTTCATAAACTTCGATGATTCCTCTGAAGGCTTCAGTGAATCAAAGACACAGCCATCATCAAAAACCTTTAAAGATAAAGCAAAAGAACTTTTGAAACAACTGAAAGAAACATATCTGATTTCTCCATGGATTGAATTTTGGGTGGGTTTTGGTGCATTTATCCTCATACTTTGGCTCATCATGATACTAACTTTGGGACGCTTCATTGAGGGAAAATATGCTAAAATGGACACAGCAAGTCAGAAAATCAACTTGATCCTCAAGCCACACACATCTTCACACGTCGAGAAAAGAGAACTTTCTTCAGTCAACTTCACAGCCAATCCTATACCGGGTGGGGTAGCATGGGACAACACAGACTACGAAATCTATGGTCCGGTTGAAATCCTGAAATATCCACACCAAATTAAGATCTCATTGAGTAACTTTGTAAAACCAAACTCATTTGCTGATGATTGGGACTTCGAAAGCATTAATAATATGATGTCTGACTTAGTAATGTCTGCTAAATTTACCAAACATGATTATTTGCAGGGTTCTACAAATTATGATAGTATGTATTGCTACAACCACTATGGTAACCATTTTATACATAGATCTGCACAACCTAGAAATGTTTTAAATTATAATCAATGGGAACATTGTGCAACCCCTCCAAAAGGAAGCTCAAGAACCGTTTATGACAAATATTCATACTTTTCAGGTTTTAACACAAGTAATGCTGAAACATTTTATTTCAAATTGTCAAACAAGACAGGGACAAAGACCATGATAACAAACACAAAATTGATATATTCAGACTCATTCTTCGAACAAATGAATACTTTTGGTTTTGATTATTGGGACAAAAATGTTGAATTAAAAAGTGTTTGGGGTACAAAAGAATGGCAAGTGCAGGGTATAGAATCTTTGTTTAGAGCCTGCATGATCCCAGAACAAATTATATTTTTAAATGACACTGTTCAACAAACCACCTGTCTTGGCTTAGCCAAAATCAAAGATTTAAATAAACCGTCTATTCCAAAGCCAGCAATAAACAGCAATAGCTCTACAGATGAAGAGATAGACGTAAATTATGTATTAAACCAAAACAGAACACATCCAGATTGGAAACAGTGGTTGATCTGGCCCACAGATACTAATAACTGTCAAGACAGATTCCTGAACAAAACACAGGGGTTCAAAATGACCAGGCCAGACCCTCGATATCCCCAAAGACATCACCCAGGGATAATAACCACCTACAATGTGGGCAAATTATGCCTTCAATGGCTACAAACTTCCACACTGGCAGAAATTAAGCAACACCTAACTTTACTTACTGATGGTGCTGACTTGCGTGATTTCATTATGGGACCGCGCAAACAGCGTCAAAAGCGTTTCATAGCAGCCTCTGTATATGCAGCATACAACGAGGCCTGGAAGGTTACTCAAATTGAAACAGCAGAAAGAATACGGGAAATTGACCGTATTAATTTGGAAAAATCCCTTTCTGTAGTGGACAATGGGTTAATGACTCTGTCCTCCAGAATTTTTTCTTTGGACAGCATTGTGTCTTCAGCAATCGACATATTATCGCAGGACTTACTGTTATTACAACACGGTCAGTCTCAATTGCGTTCTATTGTACAGCTTGGCTGGACGTTACAAAATCTGCGTTCAGGCTATGTGCCTTGGCGTTTAATCAACACAACGTCACTATTCTATATCTTTAACCTTACTGATAGACAAATCAGTATGGCCCAGAAGGGTGCTGATTATACAATCCTGAGCATTGAGAAACTCGAAAGATTACCAGTGACAATGTCAGAACGACCTGTCAGTGAATGGATAATACATGGGATAATTAATATTCCAATTTCAACCTTCAGGTTTCAATACTGACAAAAATATATACAGGCTGGCATGTACGAAAAATTGGGAAAGGGGTACATTAAAACAACATGGAACCTGCCCTATTCACATGCATGTGTCAGTAATAAAGGACAGAAAGTGTTTCTTAGTGGCAATAATTGTGCGATGTCACTAAGCGGCACACTTCTGTGTAACGGAATTAGTTTGCATGGAGCGTGTGAAGGGAATTCGAACAACCTTTCATGTCACCAGCTAGGCGCACCTGCAACAGAGATAGAACCATTCTTTCAAAGACTCTATAATGGGAGTTATATTCTAATTGTAGACCGCAGATGCTGTAGTCTTATGCCCGGGACTCCTTATCTCGTAACTACGACTGCGAAGGTCAAGTGCTGTGGACACTCATTGTTCCCCAGCTCCTTTCCAGACAGGGAGGCAAGGGCATGGCCCAACTTGAAAATTACTTCTATTCGAATAGATACTTTAAGCAGAATGAAAACAGTGCTTCTTCAGACGCCTACCAGGCTCACGTCATCAAGAGAAACGTATGATCTCCAAGTCGCAAGGACGACTGCAGAGATACATTCATTGTTATCAACTAATTCCCCCATACATTTCGCAGAAATCCTGAACGAAATCTTAAATATTTCTGATACCACTGGGGTCTCAAAGGTATTTAAGACAGTATTTTCGATGGCATTAACACCATTCAAAGCCATACTGGGTATTTTTCCAGATTTCGTCCATTCGATTTTTGGCGGACTTCCCCTCATTTTAGGACTGATTGCAGGAATCCTATTCCTAGTCCTTATTTTTCGTTATGGCAAACCATGTCACAGACAAAACACCTGCGACAAGGGAAGAAACAATCCTAGCCATTGGATACCGGGACCGGATAACAAAGATCCTGGGACTATCCCGGCTTAGAGACCTGAACATGACTTGGTTTCTATCATTTCGACCTATGTGGCAAAGATGTGTTTTACCTGTATTAAGGTGCCTGCTATGCGGAGAAGAATGCGTGTTAGACACCTGTCTGACGCTACAATCGGATGCGCCAATGGATGCAGAAACATGACTCAAAGGCTCATGCTTTGTGCTGCCCTCAACGGCTACCAATCCCGATGACGGCATTCGTGGAAGCTTCACCACTACGATTAAGGGGTAGTGAAGTTCAAGATGAAAGCAGCATCGATCAGGTACGACCTTCTGTCAGCAATCCAAATCAGAACGTCAATGGAGACAATCATGCGACCGAATGCATGGTTACACCTTTTTCCGAGTTAGTGGAACTTTCCCAGGAAGCTGTTGACAGCTTTTTCGAAAGCCTAAATGATATGATGTTCTCACCAGAGCAGAAATAGAGACTTTTGAGCAAGCTCGCACACGGCGTTCCTGACACCCTGAATTTGGCCTTCAACTTTAATAACAGAAAACCATGAACAGTTTTCCCTCCAGTTCACGGACAGCAATTTTTTCAGCAGCCCCAAAATATTTTTGCATATTTTTCGGGACACTATCTTCTGCTTAAAGTAAGAACTATTCTTAGAGAACTAAGATTTCTATTTTTAGATAGCTTATAGATATTAGCTGCCCGCTGGTATGTTCATAAATATTTTATTCTGTGATGGAATGGTCTCGAACCTTTTTTCTGTATTAAGAGCCATTTCATGTGTAAATTCTCATATACCAAATAGCATTAATGTATACAAATGCGTAATTACTTTAGCATTATTCTACAGCTTGAGTGCATACAATTCATGTGACTGCATTTTTCGTATATTTGAAAAATTTCAAAATGCATTTATGTATTTTGGGGTGGAAAGGTGTACACAATACCCTATAGTATGTTGTACTATGTTTTACTATGCCTAGATTAGTAAATATGTCCATAGTTAGCGTGGAGTGGGTGTGATGTATTCCTATAGGTTCTGAATCGATCCCCCTATTCCTGACCCTATTCTGGTTAACAAACCAACAAGTTAACTAGCAGTCAGCCCATGAGGCAGCAAACCCCCATGATGCAGATACCGTTATCTGACGAAGCCACACTACGGCACAGGAACGTGTTATCTGATTAGGTCATAACGCTTGCGATCTAATTAGACAAGCAATATTCCTCCAGCCCCTGATAAGGCATACGGAGTTCTCATAACAAATCAAACCTATGACAACCTGGGAAAAACCCTGCGGCCATTGTTTTGATTTCACCGAGAACTTCAGCAAAAGAATGTGCTAACGACCAAGTCGTATGACATCCTTATTGACGTATCTATGTCCATCCTTACGTCAATCTCGGCACCTTAAAGGTATAAATATTACCGATATTGCGCTATGCAAACACACGCGGTGGTGATGAGACGGAGCAGCCATACTTGCCGAAGCCCAGAGCAGAGCAGACCCCGCTGGCGCAGCCCCGCCTTCCTGACGCGCTGAGAACGAGACGCGCTGCTTTCTCCTGCCGAGAAATCCAGCACCGGCGCTTCCGGGTAGCCCTCGCAGGCAGCCTGGAATATCGAGAGCAGAGCGAGAGATACCATCCCTCATTCATCCTAACTTCCAGGTACAGAACTGAATAACCCCTCGCAGAGAATTCTTTAGTCAGTCACTTGGCAAAAACAAACTTAACTTAAACTGTAACTTTCTATTCCCGCCCACGCATTAGACTTAGGTCAGGTACACGGGGTAGGCGTATTTAGAAACACCAGTTGAGTACGTTTAGTCAAATGTATATATGTATGTAATATATTTTAATCATTTTAAACCTTCATATGGCTTAGAAACCATATCAATGTTTTTACAGTATTATTTTATACTTCTGCTTTTAATGTATGCACTTTACTTAACTATAAGTATTGCAATAATATCGATCCATTTCTCTTGTACGAGAAAAGAGACTGATCAATAAATAACATCTTTTATTGAACACGCCCGTCTCTTCCTTTTCTCTACAATCTGATGAGACTAAGAATGCACGTACTGACTGAGTAAAATAAATTGCCTTTTGTTCACACGACTCTCGAGATACACTCTTGATTAGGGGAGAGCAAAGTTGTCATGTTCTATGGTTGTCAGAAACTAAATCCCTTCTTGTCTAATCAGGGGAGTTAATTCTTTCCTGAACATTCGAGAAAGTTTCTAGTGAACTCTGAGCTAAGCTGGCAAACCCAAAACTTTAAGTCTAATATCGACAGTAGTAGACCTAGTTAACGTCTGGTCTAGGCCTATACTATTGAAGGTATTATTCCAATGCGCAGAGCCTATTGGGATGATAGGAACTACACTACACCATGTGAGGGCGAACGTATTAAGCCCCAACAAGAGGTATGTTGCCATTGCACCGTCCCTGGGAGCAGAATTTCGGAAGGTTGATGAAGGGATTTAGAATGCTCCTACCAGCAGCTATTGCAATAATACATTTCGGCTAGCGAACGCAATCGGCCTGTTTGTCTGGAGTGTCAGTGCAGAGTTATAAGTATTTGGAAGGTCTTTTATCTAGTCAGCCAGATTTAAACCTGCGCTAGCTAGATTTGAAATCAGAATCTCAGATGTAGTGATCGTGCTCTACCATGACTGGATGTTGTGGAACATGTTTCCTATGGGAATTCCTCGCACATCTTAATGGGGATCTGTGCAAAGTTTCATAACATTTTTAACCAGTCTTTGCCCAATGAGACAGAGAACCCTGCAAAATTCAGCATGAGAGTGAACCAATATCCGTTTCAGAAGAAGAAATTAACATGTGAACTATTTGCTACTAAAAAATATTGTAATAAGCTAATCGTTATGCAGTCCTGCCAAGTATCACGCATCGGGCGTTAGACTAACGCATTTCAGTGTGGTAATCTGCATTACCGCACTGAAATGAGTTGTCACGCATTATAGCGCCTCTCAGCTGTGAAGTCAAAGTGCCTATAATGCACCAATATTGAAATCTGCAGTAGTAGAGCATAGCGCGATGTGTGCTTCTACGGCAGGCTATGGGAATGGTTCATTTGCCCCTGTGCTACAATGTAACACCAAGAGGACTGACGTCAGAAGAGGAGTCATTGTGAGTGCCAAATTGTGAGACCCGTTTTAATTGGGTGGGCAGGCAGGCGCGAGAGGGTGGTATATTTTAAATTTAGTAACTGGCTGGGCTGCTCCACTGCTGTGTGCGCGCGGGATTTTGGTAGTGCAGTTGAGCACGCTGCTTCCTCTCTGTTGCAGCGGTGGCGGCATAACGGATCCCGTGGGCAGCCCGAGCTGCACCCTCTGAGGCTCAGCCGACCCCCAGCGCTGCAGGCGGGTGACTCACTCGCCCCCATGAGTCTGCTGCTCAACTTTAATAAATCTAATTCTGCGTAAGTAAAATGATTTTATTTTTCTGTTAATTTATAATGAAGAAACGGAATAATCGGAGCTGGAATTGAATCATACATGGCGATGCCCGTGTTTTACAGATTAGCCGTGCCCCGCCTGGCCTGCCTCTGTCCGAGTTTACTCTGGGTATTATAGAAGAGCCCGGATTGCTCTCTACGCGCTACAGGCATGAGTGATCCATGAGCGGCGCCTTGCCTGCAATTTTCCTGCGAAGTGTGTGCCATCAAAGGGGCTCCCCTTTGATGGCCAGCAGCGTCACACACCTCGCAGATTGGCCCCATATAGGCAGAATGACGCCGGGCGGCATCTTTGTTTTTCTTTGCAGCGCTGCCATCAGAAGACTTTCTGTGCCGTCTGATCCGACCCTTTCAGTGTTGTAGGTTGGGTCATGGTAGAGGTTGTTGGTTTGCAGCCTGCTGGGCCCATGTCTTCCTAACCCCCCACAGATTACATACCTCGGATTGTTGTCAAGAATCGATTTGCAACTCTTGCCCTCCAATCACATATGGTTTCAGGAACTGGCACAGTGTTTGTTCATTATCCCGATCCCGGGCCTTTTTCGGTCAGCAGAGCGCACAAGCGTTTGTGTGACCTCCAGCCCAAACTTGTCAAGGTTCCAGTCGAGGCTTGTGACATCCCCCATCCCAAAAACCAGAAGGCCGTCTGTACTGTAGAACCTGGGAGACAACCCAACCCAGCGCGAGGATGAGGCCAGCCAGCAGCAACAATTTGGTAGGGGGCAGGGATAAATGTGCAGTGCGCGCCATGGCATGACAGCTAAGTTCTCCAGAGATTGGAAAACTGCTGTCATTTATTTAGGTAATGGGTATCAATTGCAAAACTGAAATACCAAACTAGTGTAACATTTTGTTTACAACAAAATTAATTTCTACTTACAGATTAAAAGGGTATAAACAGGCCAACCGTGAGATAAGACAGCTGTTATTTGGTATAGATTACCTGCTGAATTTTATTAAATGCTACTAAAACATATTACAGGAAGGTATGGTATGGTAGGAAAGGGTGCAGGGCAACTTCACAAATCATGCCAGGTGTGAGTGGTGTATTTAATCCAGGTACTACACGCACTTAATAAAAAAAAAATCATCATTTTGTACCATACATTTTCTTGAACCACTGCTCCTTATAAAGTATCACTGAAGGCATTGCACAGGAGATGTGAAAATCACTTATACTGGACTTGAAAACATAGAAATGTTACTTGTGTGTACTGAGAACTTGGCAGCTATGTTTGGGCCACGCCAGTGATGGTCGGGTGACACTGATAGTTGTGACGGCGATAGTGTCACTCATAATCATTGAAATGTCACTCATAATTACACTGAAATTATGAAAATGTCACACGTAGCAATCTGAAACCTTGGCAGCTATGGTTATGTGAAAAACAGCCGATTCTGATTATTTTCATCAAATGGGAATAGCTCTATGGAGAGCTTTAGCATATTTGCAATATGCCTTTGACGCCTCAGTCAGTTTAAGACCATTTTGTGACATGTGACATTTAAAAAAGAAATGAAACATTGTGTGTCGCTGTTTATAGTGGTTTGTTACTTATTCCATCAGGTTTGTTCATCCTAAATCATAGATACTCATTAGCAAGAAGAGGTTACTGAAGCGTAGTGAGAGGCACTTTTACTTACGGAATGCTCAAGGCTCTACCACAGTCTAAGGGTGCACAACTCTAAACACTTCCCCCTTCCACCCAAGTAGTGCAGACGTCTCAACCGTGTGGCAATCCCAGACAGTCCTCGTACCAGCGGTTTCCGGTTGCATCCACATGGCGGCCATGCCTCGCCGGACTGGGGGCACGTGACATTGCTTTGGGACGTGCAGCCGCTGGGCGCGCGGCCAGGGTCTCCATGGAATCTAAACCGAGCTCTCAGCTGGATCAAAACTGTTGTCACGGCCGGATTAACAGTTTAATATTAACTGTGGGTAAATCCGCAGGTTGCTTAAACCTTTAAGAATCTGCGCTGAACAAAGACATAACTGCGTCTCTCATTTCACCCGAGCATGCACAGTGACTTCAAAAAGTGTGGCAATTCGAGAGATTGTGCGGACCAGCGAACAGGTCTGCGAGGCTCATTTGCAGGAAGGTAAACACGCACTTGCTCTTGTCAATGATACACATAAGTGTATTGGTTTAACACCCTCTTGAAAATGTTCATAGTCCATTTTGATTTGTGATGTAAAAGCAACAAAGAGCTCAAACTGTGCAGAGCACAAGGACTTAATAACAAAAGCGGAATTGTATTTTCCCTGACTCACTGTTTGACTCCAGACAGTACCTTCTTGTGCCTTAGCTCGAATACCTCCAATTACTCTGTGCTTATGTTGGCTAAAATATTATTGGCTAATGTAAGTTGTTGGAAATTGCCCTTTTCTAGGGTGCCTTCCCTCGACTTATTGCTTTTGTCCCGCCTGGTTTTCTGCTGATCTATGTATTAGGACTTTGGGAGCTTTTGACACTGTCATTATGTGCCAAAGTGCAGTGCTTGTCATATACATCCTGGTGATTGGTATATACATGAGTGGCTGATTCGAGTTAGCTGTAAGTCCCTCGTCTAGGGGTAAGACATATGCCTACGGCATGTAACTCAAATGCTGCTCCATGGGCCTGCAGCACTGGTTGTGCCACCCACAGAGGTAGCTCTTCAAATATGCCACAGCTTTGCACTGGTGGGGCTTGTGTGTACAGGTTAAGGTTACTGGGCTGGGTTTTTAAAAAGCTACTTGCCAAGGTTGCTAAGTTGGAGTACTCCCTGGGGTTAGGGTGCGGTGTCGGGAAGAGGCAGGGGATGAGCACGTGTGCACTAAATGCACTGGTTGTGAATGGCACAGGATGGTGTGTTCGGTATGGTGAGGCCTGTTCCTTGCATTGATTGACATTGATGGGGAGGCACTGGAAAGGCTACGGAGCAGTTTTTCCTACGTACAGAAGAGTAGCAGTATAGTGTTTGATATCAATAAGTTAGTAATGTCAAAATCCTCTCCGGTCGTGCGAGCGGATTCAACATTACTAATGTTGAAATGACACTTTGAAAAAGTGGGAATTTCTGTGCTCATGGGTCTGTGTGCCAGTCAGCCTGTCTCCAATCCACATCTGGGTGTTGAGGGTGAGCTACATTTGTCATGATGAGCTCTTTCCAGAGCTATGGCAATTTTGCTGATGAGAGCTAAACCCATGTGATCTTCCAAATGGTTTTGGTATTGATTTCATGCTCCCACCAGAATACACTTAAACCATACCTATAAAATATTAATGAACCCTCTAGGTATAGGCCGGACAGATGGGGACTTTGTCTCGGTGATGAGTGGGGTGAGTAAATGTAGGGCAACCCCCCCCCACCTGCTGGGGAGAAGCTACTAAACCACCTAGAAGTACATCATCGAAATGATGCTAGACATTTGTGTGGTGACGTGGGGGACATGCTGCATAACATGACGTCACATGTGATAGCATCCTCACATGTTTTTTCAGATTTCACACAGTGTGTAGCTTACAGCTTTGCTACGTTTAATGTTTAGGAACAGAAACCTTCTTTTACTGTCCTTACATTGTGAATGCCACTGCCCGCAGAAACAGCAGAAGCACTTTTAATTACTTATTCATATTTTTGGTACCAGTGGAGACTGTTGCTACGTGGGTTGTACTGTTTTTTCTTCAGAAGCTATCAATAGTCTAAAGTTAAACCATGTTTAAAGGTGATGATTCATTGGGTATATTTTTGCTAATCTGCTTTAGGAATGACTGCATTGATAATCTGACTGCAATTTTAAAGTGATGCACACAGTGTATCTTCATTTGCATAACCACTTTGATGTATGCTGTGCCATAACCTGCATTCCTCCTTTGCTATTTTCATTTTTATATCCTTATGTTTTACCATGGCAACGGAAAATTGCGAAAAAAAATTGAGAATTAAAATTTTGGACACATGTAACTTTGCCTTCAAGATACATTTTTGAGCTTTGGATGTTTGTAGTGAGTGGATTACAACAGAGATCTTGAAGAACATGAAGCAGGTCTTCTGGATCAAGAGGCGTGATCATCAATAGCGTAGTTGAAGCTTGAGTGCTTCCACTCAAGGGTGTTCAAACATAGTCGGGGTGTTAGGGGAGTCACCTTTGTTCATCTGCTGGTAGTAAGGGTTAGGAGGGAGACAAGCGATACAGGTCAGGATGAGGAGGAAGGCATATAGAAGTGGAGCAGCAGCTCTTTGTGCAGCATAAAGGAAAAGCTCTTTGTGCGTGGAATGGGTACAAGGGAAGAGAGTCTAATCTACCCCACTCCACTCCAATCTACCCCAATCCACTGCACTCCAATTTATCCCAATATATCTCACTCCACTAAATCCCCGATTTACCTCACTCAGTCTACCCCACTCCACTCCAGTCTATGCCACTCCACTCCAGTCTACTCCACTCCACACCAATCTACTCTAATTAAATCTACCCTACTCCAATGTACCCCACTACAATCCACCCCACTGTACCCCATTCTACCACACACCAATCCAATCTACCCCAATCCCCTAGCCTATCCCACTTCATTGTACAACACTCCACTCTACCCCAATCTAATCCACTCCAATTTACCCAACTCTACTCCAATTTACCCCACTCTACTTCAATCGATCCCACTCCACCTCAGTCCACCCCACTCAATCTACCCCACCCCACCCCACCCCCACCCCACTCCAATCTACCCTACTCTAATCTACCATATGACAACCTACCACACCATAGTCTACTCCAATCTACTTCACTCCAATCTATTCTACCCCATTTTCCCCACTTCACCCCACTCCACACACTGCAATGTATCCCACCCCCTCTACCCCACTTCAATCTACCCCACCAGAGGTAACAACAGCACCTTTCTCTCGCCGACGGAAGCGCCTGATTAAAAGGCCTCCTAGCGCTTGGTAAATTGTATTTTACTTGTACTCTATTTCTAATATTTTTAACTTACCACCGCTTCCTGTGCCCTGGCGTGTTCCCCGGCCCACCACTGATCCTTCAGATTGAGTGGAGGGATAGATCGCCAGAGCCGGAAGTGTCCCCCTCTCACTTCCGGTCACAAAGGAGGTTAGCAGGCTAGCTGCTCACCTCCACCACCATAAAAGGACCATGCCTCCCCCTACGCGCAGCGGGTGCGCCAAAATCAAGCCTGTGGCGCCCATCCGGGACCGCGTCCAGGGCCATACCCCCTGGTCCTCTCAACTCCTCACCAAACGGTAAAATCCTAACCTACTCCCCCACCCAGCTTAGGGAAATTTACAATACTACCAAGAGCCGCCACTGTTCCCGCCCTATCCTCGACCCCAGTACCAATAAACATCCTACACATTGTCCCATCTGCACTTTCAAACTGGCCCAGTCTTTCATACCCCCTTCCCCTCCCCCTCACCCAGTCCGCCTCCATACACACATTACATCTGCTCTCATAAACACACGCTCCCTCCCTAAGCACAAATATGAAATCTTAGAGCTACTCACCAGCCACAATCTAGACCTCCTTTTCATTTCTGAAACCTTGGGTGATCCTTCCTCAGGACCCGATTTCTGTGCACCTTTGCCAGAGGGCTATTGTGTACTCAGACTGGATAGACCTATCAGAAAGGGAGGTGGCCTAGCCATTATCCATCGAGAACTTTATCCTACTAAAATAGAACCCTTAAATTCCCCAGTCTGCGAAGCGCTTAGCTTCTCTATCCTTCTTTCTAAAAACCAATTGTTTAAAGGCACCCTTATCTACCGCCCTCCAGGCCCTCGAACTAACTTTCTCACTGCTCTTAACAGCCTAATAGAGCCCTCGACCACACCATTCTAGGGGATTTCAATTTTCACTTAGAATCTCTCATTGACAAAGACACTTCCTCCCTCACAACTGACCTACAAGCAGCAGGGCTCCTTCAGTTGGTGACTAAGCCCACCCATCTGGCAGGACACACCCTCGACGGTCTGTTCACCAGCAATAGCAATATTTCCCTTGCCTCAGTCATCCCCCTTGCATGGACAGACCACGCGGCTGTTCTTTTCACTATCCAAATTCGAAATTCCAACTTCCCTCATCCCACCACCCGTATTCCCAAACACACTAGAGCATGGAAGAACATCGACATCCACCTCCTCACAAATACCCTCCCCAAAGCTCAAGACACTCCCACCACTGACCCAGATCTAGCTTCCAATAATTACTCACAGTGGTTACATAGAGCCTTCACCACCTTGGCTCTGCCGAAAACCATCTTTACTAATAGAATCAACCCCTCTGCACCCTGGTTCTCAGAGACGCTTAGACTCCAAAGGCAACACTGCAGAAACTTAGAAAGACACTGGCGCAAACACTACAACACCTTCAACAAATTCAAATACAAGGAAGCTCTAGCTAAACACAAACAGCTTATCACTACAGAAAAAAGCAACTTTTATCTATCACAGATACAATCCGCCCAACATTCTTCCAAACAGTTGTTTAAAGTAGTAAACAAACTATCCAATCCCCCGCATGTCTTAGCATAGACACCTCTCAAACCCTCTGTAACTCCCTCACCAACTTCTTCTCAGACAAAGTTACCTCCTTCTACTCCAGTTTCACCTCGCACGCCATCCTCGAACCCACCAATATCCTCCCCCCTATTAACACCTCCTCCCCCACGTTTTCTAACTTTAACCAAGCTTCCCCCGAACAGATTGCAGAACTAATCTCCACCATAAGATCAGGATCACCTCTTGACCCTTGCCCACCATCCATTTTAAAACTCATCCCCCAATCCATAACCTCCTCTCTCACCAACATCTGTAACTCAATGTTTAGCACAGGCTGTTATCCCTCAGTTTGGAAAAAAGCTATCATAAAACCCCTGTTTAAAAAACCTACCCTCGACCCCGCAGCCTCTGAAAATTACGGACCCATTGCCTGCCTGCCATTCCCTTCGAACATTTTCGAAAAAATAATGAATAGACAACTAACGGAGTTTATCGATCACAACCACCTACTGGACGATACCCAATTTGGGTTCAGGAAGGGCCACTGAACCGAAACGGCTCTCATCAAGGCAACAGATGAGATCAGGATGATCTTGGATCAAGGTGGCGCGGCAGTCCTCATACTACTGGACTTGTCCGCCGCCTTTGACGCGGTCGACCACGCCACTCTTATCGACCGTGTCTACTCCCTTGGCATCAACCACACTGCAAGGGCCCTCCTAGCCTCATTCCTTGCCCGATTGTACCCATTCAGTAAAAATAGGCAACTTCTACTCCTCAGTGTTCACGCTCCCATGTGGAGTTCCACAAGGATCTTCGCTAAGTCCGACCTTATTTAACATCTACGTGTCGGACTTGGCCAGGATCATCAAAACACATGGGATGAGGTTAACGTCATATGCTGACGACACCCAATTGGTGTTAGCAGTGCACAATGACGGTGAAACAGTGGCGGCAAGATTCCAGGAGGGAATGCTAGCCATCAGCTCCTGGATGATGAGCAATTGCCTAAAACTAAATTCCAAAAAGACGGAGGTAATGACCTTCGGATCCCTCACCCCAGGCTGGTCCTCCACCTGGTGGCCCAATGAGCTAGGTCCCCCTCCAGAACCCGTAACTAAAGTCAGAAACCTGGGGATCCTGTTTGATGACCAACTCTTGTTTATTCACCACGCCAATGCAGTTGTCTCTTCCTCCTTTTACACCCTAAAAAAAAAACGAAACTACTCCCTTTCCTCCCACCCTCCGCAGGCAAAACCCTGATGTCCACATTAATACTTTCAAAAATAGACTACTGCAACACACTCCTGCTGAATGCGCAACAGAAAGTCCTCAATAAGCTACAGTTGGTCCAAAACTCGGTAGCCAGAATCCTAGCAGGTATGCCCAAGTTCCAATCCATCTAACCCACCATCCGCCAGCTTCATTGGTTGCCCATCAGAAGCCAGACAAAATTCAAGGCACTATTTATCGCATACAAGGCAATTAATAATACGGGATAATATTGAAAAAATTCCCTCAAGACCTATATACTTTTCATTATAGACATAGTTTACATAAAGGTACTTTGTTCATGCACAACAGCAACAAAGAGAAGAACTGATAAGTTTCATTTTAGTTTTTTATTTTATCATTCATTTATTTTCCTTGTGGATTCATCATTCTTTGTTTATTCATTTTCATTTCTTAAAAGTATTTTTTATCTTTTTTTCATTTCATAAAAAGATACATATTATATCAAATATCAACATGATAATTACAAAAAAAGAACACAAGAGAAAAACCCTGGGTTATCCAACCACAATAAATACAACCCCAGTCATACACTCACATACATTCCAATCCTATTACTATACACACATTCAATACACAATGCAGTATCTGAACAAGTCAAAACATAAATAGGCAGAATTGGAAGTATTTCTGCCTAAAAAGATGACCATAAGGTGTAAAATATGGATTCCACGCAAGGTCTTAATAATACGGGACCACTGTTCCTAAAACAATCACTAAGTCTATACACCCTCAACAGACCACTGCGCTCCTCCTCAGCACACCAACATCCGGTCCCACGCACCAAGAAGGTCTCCTGGGGAGACCGACGTTTCCTAGTCGCCACGGCTAGACTCTGGAACACCCTTCCACTCCCCATTAAAACTAGCCCCACACTCATCATATTCAGGAAACAATTAAAGACCTGGCTTTTCAGCCAGTAGTCTCCACTCCCAGCGATTATCCTCTGAATTACTCCTGAAATGCTGAGAAACCCCAGGGTATTTGCGCGCTATATCATTTGTATAAACATAAACATAAACTCCAAACTACCCCACTCCAATACTCCCTCTTCAGTCTACCCCACTGCAATCTACCTACTCCATTCCAATCACCCTAATCTACTCCACTACACTCCACTCTTCCTTAGTCTATCTCACTCCACTCCAACCTCGACTCCCCTCTAATCTAACTCCTCTCCACCCCACTCCACTCCAAACTCCCCAATCTATCCCATTCCAGTCTACCGACTCAAATTCACCCCACTCCACTATACCTCCATCTACCACACTACATTCTACTCTACCCAGCTAAGTCTACCCCACTCCACTATACCCCAATCTACCACACTCCATTCTACTCTACCCAGTCTATCCACTCCATTTCACTCCACACCATACTACCACATAACACTCAAATCTACCCCACTCCCGTCCGATCTAGCTCACTTCACTCAAATCCACACAGTCCAGTCTACCTTGCCCTACTCCACCCCAAGCTACCCTACTCCAATCTACCCCATCCACTCGGTCCACTTCAATTTACCCTAATATACTCCACTCCAGTCTTCTTCACTCCACTCTAATCTAGCCAACCCAAACCAAAATTACAGCAATCTTCCCCACTTCTATCTATTTCACTCCAGTCAACCCCACTTCACCCTAATCTACCCCACTCCATGCTACTGTACCCCACTCCAGTCTAATCTACCTGAATCCGATCTGCCCCACTCTAATCTACCCCAGTCCACCGCGAAACACTCTTCCATAATCTAACTCACTCTACTCCAATATACCACAATATATCCCATTCCCATCTACCCATTCCATTCCAATCTACCCCACTCCACCCCAATATACCCCACCCCAATATACCTCAATTTAACCCACCCCACTGCAATCTACCAGGCTAATCTACACAACTCCCGCACTCCAATCTACCCCCAATCCACCCCACTCCACTCTACCCCGATCTACCCCACTCCACCCTACCCCAATCTACCCTATTCCACTCTACCCCAGTCCACCCTATGCCATTAACTTTTAGCCATGCAGAAGAGCAGCCCCACTGGTGTACAACATGGCTAAAACACATTTGCATAGGAGAGACCTATTGACTTTGCCAATGCTTGTTAGATAAAGAGGGAAAAACAGAGAGTTCCAAAAGAGGGGGCAGTGGCAATGGTTTAGAGAAGAGAGGGAAACACAGAGAAGCACATACTAAATGTAACTGAGAATTCGTGAAGATATCCACAACCTTGAGTTTTTACAAATTTGGGCTCAGGGTGTACCAGAGAAAACAGTAGCGCTGTTTGCTGATTTAATCTTTCATTATTGACCGTGTCATCATGGAGCAACATTACTCATTATGGTTGGATACCAACAGACGGCCGGCATTTGAACCAGGTTTACAATATTATTGGTTTAGGTCAGGGTGATAGTAGCTGTTCCTTCTTGCTGTGCAGACCCAAGGGGAAAACCTGATAATGTCTTTATATCACAAACCCCGAAACCATGTGCTAACCAGCACTAGGCACCTTAAATGCACTCCCTTGAAGTAAAGCAGGGTACAAGTCCGAAAAACATAGCTGGGGAATTGATTTGTATAGGCCAGGTTTCTCCGACTAGTAGCTCATGAGCTACTTGTAGCTCTCCACCTACCTATGAGTAGCTCTCCTGTGTGCAGCTCAGCCTACTAAATGATACACTTTTACTTGATTGCATTAATATATTTATACCAAAATTGAGTGTGTGCATTTGAGATGAAAATGCTGGTACTTTTAGAACTCATTAGCTAATGTTTCGAGAAAAATGGTTCATTTTTCAAAACATATTTAAAGCTGATATTTGAGTGATAAATCATGTGGCTTTGAGAAGACAAATTACTAATATCGCAAACCTTGCAGGGTATTTCAGCTTTCGCTGTTATGTAATACCCATACAGAGACATTCAAAATTGATAAACGCCTTTTTTTTACATTACTGTTTTCAATCTTGCCTGATTTACTAAGGTGATCACTGCTAGTAATCGGGCATATGGTGGCCGCTAATGTACTTGTGTCTGGTTTGGCCAATAATACAAAAAAAATAATAGTAGTAGCTCAGGATGATTTACATTGAACATAAGTAGCTCTTGTTCCAGGATAAAGGTTGGAGACAGACCCCTGGTATAGACTATGCTCAAAGTCATGATAAAGCAACTTTGTACCAAATTCCCCATCAGTGCAAATTATCACCACCTCGGCATTTTTTGCAGTGCGTGACCTTCATTTTAATGCAGTTGTTGAACTAAAATTAGACAATCAGATTGAAATGTGAGGTTTATGACAGTGGAGGATTAGGATCTTACTAGATGCCTAAGCAGGATATATTGCACATTCTGTGGTGCCTGTAAGTAGAAGGGTAATGGGGATACTCTAAGGAAAAAGGAAAAAAATGAAAGTAAGATTACCAGAAAATCCAGGATTAGCTTCCTGTGGAGTTCATCTGTGATGAATTGGCAATGAACGGGTTATCAACCTCATGAACAGATGGCTATGTAGGGCATTCGAGTTGGTAAAGCAATGTGTATGGGACTTTGCAATTCAGAGACGGGTTTCACGTCCAGAGTGTAAGTGGGAGAGTCAGCAAAAATGGGCATGTATAAAGGAGTTATATACTAACTTATTAGTTTATTTATTGTTTTCTTTTATAGAGTTAGCACATCACACGAGTTTAGTTTACGGCACCTGAAGTCAGTGATAGACTAAAGCTACTTACTAGCAAGCAGAAGTGCGCCTGTCAAACTTATAAAAATATACAGTTGATATACAGTTGATATACAGTTGCAGTGAATAAACCATAAACAGCTGAAATGTACAACAAAAATGTCTGTTTTGTGTATATCTCTCAGTCCATTAAGTTACCAAGATTTAACTAAACACATGAAACACATTTTTTTAAAGATTTTCTTTTAATTTGAATTTTTTCTTGAATATTTATCGGGCCAGAGTTGGTTTCTCATCAGCATGCAGTTTACCACTTTTTCCTCTACCTCTTCACTTTAATAAATACCTCTTGAATAAATGCCCTGGGAGCAGTGTTCCCCAAAATTACATGTTTAAGTATAATTAGAGACAGATCTTGGTCTACTCGTCCTAATAGGATTCGAAAGTATGGCGGAAAGCCATGTTGAGTAATGACAGCAAGACCTACAGCTTATTGTAACACTGCACATTGAGGAAATAGTCACAGGACCTGCACCTTTAACAAGTAAAGAGAAAAGCGAGTGTAGGGATGGACGAAATTTAAATTTTGCTCACAAGTTTTACGAAGAAAGAACAAGCGATGACTGAGATGCTTGAATTAATCCTTGTCACTGGTAATCATATGGGCAGCATTTCAGTCCATCATTTTGTTTCTCATTGCGCTACTCTAGACAGAGACCAATCATATGCAAATCTGTCTGGCTCCTGCCTCATTAGGAACTGTACAGCCCGAACAGCCAGGTCAGGTCTCCTGAGAATGAGAAGAGCCCCGGAAAAGGTCTTTGCGAGCTAGCTTAAAACAATGTTGCCTAGGAGTAGCAAGAAAAGGTGTGTTGGGAAAACGGACGAGCATTGCTAACTGTTGGAATCTTGAATGACGTGGGATACCTTCTGTTAAACTTGTCAGCCTTAGGGTGGTCCTTTCTAAGGGTGGGTGGTAAACTTCACTCTGCCAGCAGAGTTTGCAGAGGTTTGTCCACAAAAACTCAGCCAAACGCCTTGTGGCAGAGTTTTTCTTACACACAGCTCACCACCCATTAAGTTGCCGAGCACGAGTGCGAAAAAAACGAGCGTAGACCACCTCCCGGTGAGATTTCTCTATGTTGGTGGTCGCGGCAGATCACTACTGCTCGTGTTTAGAAAGTTGCCACTCACGTTGTGAAAGCTGCCTCTCAAGTGGAAAATCGACTCGAGCAGAAGAAAGAAGCAGTGCCCTCTGACACGCCTCAGGGTGCAGTTTGTGCTGATTTTACAGTGCGGGACAAACTCCTGGTGCTAAAAATAAGCGTGAGCAGCATGTCGGGCTGCAAATCTGCCACCCAGGGTATTTTGGGGAGTATTTAGGAAACTCCGCAGAATTCCACTGAGTAAAACTCTGTGAGTTCTGCCCACCCCTAGTCTTTTCCAAAATGTTTTGCCTTACTTCTCTTGTTTTTGCTGAATTCGTTTTGTTGGCCCTAGGACTCTGCAAACGTTACCACTCCTAATTAGTGCTAAAGTGCTTAGGCTCTCTCCCCTAATTATGGTAAAATTGGATTACACCCAATAGGTACATTTAATTTGTGTGTAAGTCCCTAGTAAAGTGCTAATACCTGTACACAGGTCCTGTAAATTAAATGCTACTATTGGGCCTGCAGCACTGATTGTACTACCTACTTGAGTAGCCCTTTAAACATGTCTCAGGCCTGCCAATGCAGCCTATGTGTGCAGTTTAAACTGCCATTTCGACTTGGCAAAATAAACCTTTTGCCAGACCTAAGCCTTCCTTTTTAATACTTATAAGTTGCCCCCCCAGGTAGGCCCTAAACAACCCTTAGTGCACCATGCTGTGTATTTAAAAGGTGGACAAGTTCCTTTAAGGTTCCTGATAATTAAAAGCTCTTAAATTCATTTTTCACTACTACAAGGCCTTCCTCTCCCATAGGATAACATTGGGTTACCTTAATAAATTCAATAAGTAAAAGCTTTCAGTTGGAAGCTAGTTGGAATATCGAATTTTGGTGTCTAAATAATTCTAATTTAAAACCCTCTTTAATGGTGAATTTGGATTTTAAGTCACATTTCTGAAGATGCTACTTTTAGGAAATTGCCATTTTCTTTTCACAACTATTTGGTGCCTGCAGCTTGTATACTGGGTTCACATGATTTGGTGTAGCTGGCAGTTGGTCTTTGATTGATGAGACCAAGGGGCAATAGGTGTTGACAAGAAGCTAGTCTTTTATGCCCTCAGACAACCTGTGGCCAAGGCAGGGAGGCAGGAAATCTCAAACACCTTTTGGGGAGACCTCTAGAACCTTCTCCTACTTCAAAGCTGGCACCAAGTTATAAATATTGTACCCTCAGACCCAATTCTTCAGTACACTTCTGGACTGGTGGAAGACTCAGAAGGGCTACTGTGCTGCTCTGCTGCAAGAAGGATTGTTACCTTGCTGCCCTGCTGCCTGAACGAAAAGAACTGGACCTGCATCTTGAACCCAGGACCACCAGAGTGACTCCAAGGACTAGTTGGCTGCTCTCCTGATCAGAGCCTCAGGGACAGACATGGCTCCAATCACCTTGATCCCAGCACCTGGACTCTGTCTCCTGCTGTGAGTCTTGTCCCTCAAGTGGTACCAACCCAGTTCTGGACCCTTGGAAGTTAGCCTGAAGGTGCTCTGCCAGCTGAACTGGGGTACAAGCAGATTCAACACAGTGCAACGCATATCCTCGGAGATTCGTATCAGAACCGCTGCTGCACAACACTTAGCCAGCGCAGAACCTCACAGCTCCTCAGAACTGCTGTTGATCAATGCTGCAGGACCCAGCATTGCATCCCGAATCACTGCCCCGCAACCAGGATTTAAGGTACTTTATTTAGTGGGCCTAATTTGGTCTCTGTATATTGCCGCACTCCATCGCGATCAGACTGAACTTGTGACTTTGTCCTAGTCTGGTGTGACCAGAGAACCACATTTGGTGCTTTTGAATACTGTTGCTACTTAAAGCTTTGTAATTGCATATCTCTGCTTCTACTGATTGGATTTTTGTCAATTTGGCCTTAAATAATTTATTACATTTTACCCTTATTTTTCTAAATTGGTCTAGGTTTTTATTGCCTCTAAGGTAAGCCTGACTGCTTTTGTGCCAAGCTACCAGAAAGTTAAGCACAGGTTAATTTGGAGTTTGCTTGTGACTTCACCCTGACAGGAAATGGGGTTGCTGCTTAAGTATTGTTTCACACCCCTTATCCAGTAACCCAATTTCCTACACTTTCCCTGATATGTTCAGGGGAGTGTAATAATGTGGATGGTATTTGGAAGGGAGTAGAGGGGATGGGTGAGAATGACCTAATGACGGACTGAGGGTTCTGCAGATAAGATAAATAAAACAGGCAGAAAAATATAAATACAAAATAAATTATTCTTCTAAATAATGCGATAAAGACGACATGAAAGAGTTGGATGAAGCAATTAATGACAAAAAATGGACAAAAAAGTATACTGCCAGATTATTTTTAAGGTTTGAACACCTGGAACCATTTATTTCTAACAGCATCTCATCTGATTAAACCTCTACTTCCTTTATGGGTTAAAAAGTGTGAGGCCTGCCATCCATCTTGCTACAGCAAGCAGAACTGTGCCAGGTAATTAATGAAATACCAGCCTTCTTCTATTTTACCAATGTGGATTGGTTATTGTGACTTCAACAATCCAAGAAGCTAATACAGACTAATCACGTGCACCCCAGCTCAGTTTGGTCTGTAAATAATGCAAATCAAGCTATTTCAAAATATAGCTGGTTTATTGATCTTTCTTAAAATCACCCTTTGCTACTCTCACATTGAAAGATGCAGAGGTTTTATTTAACCCACAGTCAGGAATGGTTTCCTATACTTCAGATTCGGACTACTCTATAGGGCAACCAGGCAGTTCAGAAGGGCCAGTCTGACACGTCAGTGTATGGGCTGCATTTGTGAGCAGCCAGGCAATGCCGTGGTTTTGTGGTGTCACAAAACATCTCTGAGTGTTACCCTGCGTGTACCCTGACAACTAACATTTTCTAACCCAGAGTAAGGTGATGCTGTCCCTTAGAACTCTAAGGGGAGCAGCAAAAGTGGAAAAGCAGGACCACTTAAGCGGAAAGGAGGGGGACAAGAGTGGGAGAACGAGGAAGGTGCACTGTGGATGCCATTTATCACAGGGGGCACGGTAGACGAACCAAAAGGACTTCGTGAGTAGACTCGGAAACAAGTGTCAATGTTCATATCTTTTTGATGGAGAAGGAACTCAGTGAATATTGCCACAAACATTGCTTGAAGCAAGCATGAATGTGTGGTCTTCCACCGCTCATAAACCACCCAGGAAGGATGGATTTAAAAGTGCTCGATTTTCAAATGTGGGCCACTTTTTTTTACTCCCCAAATTCACAAATGGAGGCCACTATTAATTTTAGTGCCTGGGCCTATTTTCTATCCCTGTTCAATCCTGATGTACTTCTTAATGCCAATACTGTCCATGTTCATTTACTCACACCGATCTTAAAAACACCAATACATACATGAATATTTTGAATAGAAATGTCCTCCTTTCAGAGTAGAATGGGGAACATTTGCTAGCTATCTATCTCCATGCTCCCTTGATTATACTTTTGTCAGAAACTGGATCATTTTTGCATGCCTGTGTGATCACACAACATGGTTGTTTCCAAACAGAGATGTCCGGTAAAAATCTGAAGCTTCTTGTGGCTTTCAGCCATTACCGTCTTGCTTTTTATCCCCATCCCAGCTGTTCAGGCTGGCTGCAATACTGAAAACAACCTTCAGTTAGAAGAAGCTGTAAGCTGTAAAAATAAAAGGTTGTAGTGGCACACTGTCTAATGAGGGTGAAAGCGTGAAAAGAGGTCAGTGTTTTCTCTGCTTGCATGGCTCTTCTCAATATTTTGGAGATTTTGTGAAACATGTGACACTTGACCCCAATGAGGCTTAGCATGTCTGATATTGCAGGCTCCCCAGTCTGCTCATCAGTGATGCCTGTTTGGGAGCCATCTCACTGTGGATGCATGGTGCATGCTGCAAACTCCTTAGCAGGTGCCGCTGGCATGTACAAGGCTGGTGGGGTAGATGGCATTGAAATTTAAAAACATTGAATTATAGGCACTTACCTACCTCCTCGATCAGTCTTCTCTCTATTCAAGGCATGCTTTAACGCGGGACCCAGCCAACTCCCCTAACAAATCCTGGTACTGCTTTGATGCTGGTAAACAGCATGAGAGAAGCATCAGGATTGGAGGGAGAGGCCTCTCTCAGCACTCTTAAGAGCACTGGAGGCCTGCTCTTTCTCTAAATGCAGGTGGGTTAGAGAGGTTTAAAATGCGCATGTCCGACTCGTCGTCGCATGATGGCTGGCCAAAGAGACATGTATTGTAAACTTAAGTGCACAGCTCCCTACTGCCACTCAGCAGCAATGACCCACTCCGTCCTGACACTCAGTTTGGGATGGGTTGGTTGCTGAAAAATAAAATGGGGTCTTTTCCTTGTGGGGCCACGCCCTCCACTCAAATCTGCTCCTTATGTGCAGGAAAAGAAAGAGCTTTTCGTTCATTCATAAGCGTGTTCCTAGTTTATGGGGGCACTTTTTATTATATTGCATTAAGGTGAATCTTTATCATATTTCATACCCCCTGACGAGATGCCAAATTGCATTTGAGAACAGGTAGCAAGCTACTGTTTGGAAGTTCATCAGCTCAAACTGTGTGTCTGTGTTTTATAAACATGGCCTACATGTATAATGTTTTGATGTCGTACATGAAACCAAATCGGTGTCAGAGGGCTCACGTAGAGAAAGCAGTGCTGGGCGAGCGACACGGGGGCAACAGCTCAGTGGACGGAAACACCACGCACTGGGCCACCCCCCCCCCAAACCCGGACGCCGACCACCCAGCGCGCAGACCGCAGACACGGCCAGCCACCCACGCGAGTGCTCACCAGCAGACACCGCCTCACAATTCACCCCCAGCTCCGAGTCGTTAACACCGCTCCCACAAGTGCACTCCACCCCCCCCCCACCCCCTTCCCCTCATATGTTCACATGTTTGTAGTATCGGACTCCTGATCACCGGCTGCTACATCAACAGCTAGGCTACCCCACTTGATTGCTACATGCGCCACTAGCCAGGCCGGCGACCGGCGAGACGCCATGGCCCACAGGAGCCGTCCCACTTTAGATCCGCGACCACTTGCGCAGGCGCACCACTGACCCCCCTAATGTACGGACGCATTGTCGGTGTACACCACACCATCTAGAGGGGTATACTTTTAGTACTGTGCAAGCAGGACGGACACGACGCGGCGCAGCCGCGAAAGGAACATTGGGACGCGCCGATACGAACTGTTCTGTTTAGTTTGCTGAATCTATGGTTAGTTCTAGAAACATTGTAAAACTAAGACGTCATTTATGGAAATGCTCACTTGCTGATCGAAGGTAATGTGACCACAATGCCTGTACTCTTATAAGCCAGTGACACGTGGGGCGCAACAGCACACCCCCCCCTGCAGGCCTGCATCCTCACGATCTACCGCTCTTTTGCAGCCGGCCCGCAGGGTTGTAGGCTTGGCTATATGTACTGCACTTTTGAATACTAATAAACGTCTTACTAAAAAAAAAAAAACAAAAAAAAAAAACAATGAAACCAAATCGGTGCTCTAACTGCGTTTTTACTACACCTGGGTGTGAAATGAACGGAAAAGAGTAAGAATTCGTCAACTTAAGCATTCAGTGCTGGTGTAGAGATGGATGAAAAGTGTGTGATTGTAGTATAGCCTAGGTTGAACGTGTTTAGATGTCATGTTTGTATAACAGAGACTGCTCAAATGGTCCCGCGTGTACAATAAAAGTGTGAGAATAGACGAGGTCGAACATGCAGATATCACCTGTCACTCTTTCTTACCTTAATGCACACAAGGCATGTTCCTGCTGGTAGCTGTGCTTCCAAAAGGTAGCATACCATGGTGTTCTCGGAGATCATATGTGCACTGTAAAACTGTGGGTCCAAAGTAGATTTGATCCACCTATGGCTTTTACGTGCAAGTTGTATTGAATTTGCAAATCCCACAGATCTCTTCATCTGTTGTGGGTTGTATCAACAGTGCACATGTGTAGTCAGCAGCCCATATCTTAATTAGGAATCCACTCATCCCATATACTGCAAGAGTCACAGTATTAACAAATAAGTGATTTGTGGACAACGCAGTAGCCCAAGTGTTGGAGAATGTCACGTTACCTGATGCAGATCGCTGCTGATTATAATTAAAACATGATTATGATGATGATGATTATTAATTTTATTGTTATTATTATTGCTAATAATAATAACAAAAGAATTTCTGTCTTCATCAAAGTATCCATTGTAAGTTGTGTGTCAACATTCTGTACTGAGAATACTAATAGATCTTTTATGCATGGCAAAAACATTTGAATTTCTCTTGCTCTGGTGCTCTTTAGTGGGTCATTTTGCACAGAACTTTTGGCATTCTCAACTCTCTTTGTTGAAAATGTTCAAGTTTGGTGTCTAGTACAGTGATAAATAATGCCTTTATCACAATTCAATACAGTTTTTGTCTCCGGCTGCTTTTCTAACTTTGGCATAATTTGTGCATACTTCCGGATCTTACCTTTCCACCTGACTCTAACATAGTCATTGTACACTAATATATTTTACATGGTTCTTTGGGATCAGTCAATTGTATCGATGTATGATCTGTCATTTGTTGCTATAACTGGCAGCCCTGCATCTAGTTATGGCTCCTTCCCAGTAGGAACAATTGCAACCTCTCTCCCACTCCATACTATCCAGCAAGTTAAAGATCTGAACCAGTGCTTAATTTGAGCCGCTGGTTTTCGGTGCTGCGAACCGGCACTTGATTGTCAACATCGGTGCATATGACAGTCTGCCACATTGTGGCACTGTTTGTCTGTTATAGAGACGAGCGTAACAGGAGTTGGCTGTTAATTTAATATTCCTTAAAATGGCTATCACCTGCCTTCCTGGCCATTCCTACAGCCATGAGTGCCTCGAATAGTCTGAGTTGTCACACTTGTAGGGTTTCATGGTTAGTAGTTGGTTGGTTCCGTCACAGATGGCACACACAGGAGCATTGGGCTGGTGCAGGCTGCAGTGGCCTCCTGGTGAACACTGGTCTGAACATAGTATTCTATTTTGGTCCCATACAAATAGACATTAACATGACTGATCGCTGGTGCATCAATTCGTCTTTCTCTTTGCTGTTTCTGAAACATGCATGCACCAAATCCTTCTAACATATGACTCTAAAGCATTGGTACTTGCAAACATTTGCCCGGGGGTCGCAAAGTACAGTCTGTGGCATGCCCAAGGGCCACTCAGATGCCAGCAATGTGAAGGTTAGGGTGATGAAAGGTGGGTTTAAGTGGATGCAAATCAGATACATGGTGTAGACAGTGAACCAAGCCTTCACGTGATTTCTGTCTGCCTATAAATCTCTATTCTCATGCACCAAGAATTAAAGCCAAAGCATTGACTTCTAATGTAAAACATGAGAGGGAAAGAGATAATCATCTGGTGGCTGAATTGCAAAATGTAAAACCAGAAAACCTGGTATCAGTCCGGCTTCCCCACTTGACAAAATTGTGTGATCCTAGGCAAATGGTTGATTTCACTTGGCCTACTATTGCTTCTTTACCACATATGAGAGCCCCTTAAAATATACAAGTTCAGTATGTGTGCTGTACAAAACCTTCTCTTGTGATTTATTTAATAAACCATAATGTTGTTCCAATTATATAATAACTCAGGCAACACACAAGGTACACCTGACGAATTACTTGCCTCTTGGTTCACCAATGGCATTGTTTTCAGAATGGGGGCGGCATGAATGTTTCCATGATCATGTTTGAAACATATAACTACTAATAAATGCCTCTCAGTGCAGTGATATAATCTGATCTACTAAGGTAAAACGCTCATGCATGTTAATAAAATACTCTTTTTTTTTTGTAGTCTATCATATTTTTACATGTTTAGTGCAAGAGTTCTTTAAAACCAAAGGTGTTTCTAAAGATAAGGGGGTAGATTTACAAGAAACTGACGCATCTGTAGAGATGCGTCAGTTTCCCAGCGTCAGCCTGCGATACCCTTACGCCACAATGGATGCGCCGTATTTACAATACGGCGCACCATGGCGCAAGGATTGACAGATGCGTCAGAAATTCTGACACATCTGTTGGCCCAAAAGTCAAGCATTGCTGGAGTCATGTCGCAAGCATGAAGCAACTCTAGCAATGCATGTGGAGGCCTATTCTTATTGTACTGCGTCACTCCTTATGGCTGCTCCAAGCAGTGAACTCTTGTAGATGTCATTGCGTCACTTTTATGAGGATGTCCTGCGTAGTAACGCCCACCTTCCAAACATTATACCTAGCGCAGGTATAATGTAACAAACAGCTTTACAACTTGCCGCATCTCCCTAGATGCGTCACGTTGTAAATTAGACGCATTGTTTACGCCCCAGTTATGTCACAAAAGTGATGCAACGGTGGCGCAAATGTGTCGCAAGGGGCTTGTAAATCTGCCCCAAGATGTCTAGTAAATCTTCTTTTCTTCTTTACCATTACTTTAGTTAACATGTAAATAAAGTATGGCCGTTTGTTTCACAGCTTTCTGAATGTACCTGCTCTGCAAGTGAACAGCAGTTCGGTGCTGCTGTTCACCAGGGGGCCACAATTAAAGGTTAGGAGCGCCGTGTGCAGCCCCCAGGCCGTCCTTTGAGTATCCCTGCTCTAAAGGGACATATTCACTAACACTGTGTTCTAGTTTGTGTCACAAAAGTGACACAGACTGGTGCAAAGTATTGTTTTGGGATTTACTTTCTAGCACAAAGCCTGATTTGCTTTGGAAAGTAGACCTAAAGCAATACAAAGTAGCACTTTATGCCACTTTGCACTACTTTGCATCCTGGGGTCGCTCCCTGGGTGTACATCGACATTCCCATGCAACCACCCATTGATTGTAAGCCAGATTTGACTTACCATCAAAAATTAATGTCTTCTCGAGGCAGAGAAGTTTTCTTTTTTCAAATCATTTCCAACTTTGCTAGTATGGTGAACTGTACAGCACACAGTCAAAGTGAGAAAAGTGCTAAACTTTGTCTAAGTACAGTATTTTGTACAACAAGGATCCCCTTACAGGACAAAACCTATGCTTGACCTCATGTTCATTCCGGTGCAAGGCAGCCTAAGTGCGCTACCGCTGGGAAGAAAGAAACAGCACCCTGCCCTGCCAAGTACTATGCATCAGGCGTTAGACTAGTGCATTTCATTGTGGTGGTCCGCATCACTGCACTGAAATGCGAAGTCAGGCATATTAGCGCCTGTGCTTGTCAAGCGTTGCAGCCCCTAGACTACTGGCTGCTAATTATTGTAATAACACCCTAATGCTGGAGTCGTGGCAGGGAGTGTGCGTGTGCGCTGCTCGCCAGGCTTTAAGGCAAGCTGAGCTGCTTGCTACTATGTAACAATGGATTCAATCACAGTGCGGCACATTTCTTTGGCGTCAAGTCGATGCTTGCCAATGGCTACTACCGGATATTCAGGCAGTGAGGGCAGGGGAGTGAGTTTTTGTCTTACTCAGTTATAGGCGAGTGGGTCGTTATGCTACTGCCCGTGGCGCAAGCCGGTGGCAGTTGAGTTCAGATTAGTGGCTGCTGCCTACAATGCTGTAGCCCAGCTCATGTGGACCTGGCACCTTCCGTTGCTTTCCGTTTAATGCAGCAGTTTAGTTGTTTTCAGGAGGCAGAAGTTCTTTGGTTTCTTTTTTCCAGTTGTGCACAATGAACTTTATGGTGGTCTGGGCAGTGGGCATCACCCCTTCTGCTACTTTCTCACATTTCCTGGTGAATAGACCTGGAGCCTTGTGTGAGCACTGTTTACAGCAGTTTATTCCCTTCACACTAATGGTGTCCCCACTGGCGCTGGCTGACCTGTCACAGGACTGGAGAGTCCAAAACTTAAGGTGCTTCAGGGTACAAGCGGAGCTTCTCATATATGGTTTAAGTAAGTGCTTTGCACCCGTGAAAAAGCAATGGAATAGCATTATAAAGAGGATGTGCCATCAGTCAGCTACTGACTTTGGAACTGAGCAACCGAAACAGGTTTGAGTCCCGGCGGCAATCTCAACATCCTGTGATTTTGGGCAAATAACTCCCTGTGTTCATAAAATGCAACTGGTGCTCGTTTAAAGCCATTCGATACCTTTTGCTGAGCCGGCACTACATAAAACTGCAAAAAGGAAAACAATTAATTTGGAGCAGCCTGGGTCTTGAACAGGCCAGTGTGTGGGCTGACATTTTTTGGCCTGTTAAATCTCTTGCGCTGGGTTTTACTGTTGATTTCCTGACTTAATAAAAAAACGTGCCTGCAGCAAGCTTAAATTAACTCACTCTCCCATCCATACCTTGTTGAGACATTGAGACATTGAGGCGGTAGCTTTCTTTACATGCCCGTTTGTGGGTGTGTTGGGTCTGCTGCACTGGGTTTTACTGTTGATTTTTCTGATATTACCACAAACCTTTCCTGCAGCAAACTCACATATGCCCGCTGTCTCCCAGTACAGACCCTGAAGTGTAGGTGTGAACGGTTCAGTGTATGGGCTGAATTTTTTAGCAGCAAATTCTGGTGCAGAAGTTTTAAGTTCTTTTTAGAGTTCCTAATTGCTCAAATGGGTGTCATTTCTGATATTTATATGTTTCCCTCTTCTTCAATGCTTGATTCTTGGCTCACGAGAAAGTGTCACTCATAGTTGTTGAATGTCACTCATACCTACACTGAAATTGTGGAAATGTCATGCATAAGCAATCTGAAACCTTGGCAGCTATGAGCACCATATCTTAGTAAATATTGCTACGGATCTGTTCTCTCACTTTCATGCAGTGCTGCAATCTGGGTTTTGCTTAACAAGGCCATTTCATATATATGCACCAAGCTGACATACTATTACCAATTCTTTAAAATATACATTGAGTGAGATTTTCTCCAAACAAAAGAATATCATTTTCTTGCCTCACGTGAATGGCTATTTGGTGTATCAGTGCACCTTCCGTGGAGTATTTGCTTTAGAAGGGAAAGAGGAATTTATTTACGTTTGAAAAAGTACACTCAATCATCATTTTGTTCGTCACATTCAATTATTTATCTCGAATGTGCATTCCATGCAAAAAAGAATCCTTATTTGTACTTTTTTTCAAGCACTGGCAAAGCCAGGGGCAGGCTTTAATGTGATAAGCAGCATTCTTCCTTGCTGCACATGTAAATGGAATTTACATTGAAGTGCAGATGCAAACAACTGGAAATAAAATGGTGCACCAGCAGGAACCACACTAACCAAGCCCCCTTCAAATCTGCCCTTTACAACTAACACCACCAGCTATAAGCGGCAAAAAAGAGCGGGAACTCTTCACCATCGTCAAAGAGTTCACCTTCCCATCAGCCACCAAAAACTCGAACCCCCTCATTGGAACTCTGCAACGCTCCTGCCGACCACATCCACAACAAGATAGCATCCATCTACACAAACTTTGATCCCCAACCCACTGACCCCCTCAGCATCCCAGTGAGCACTACCGCCGGCCACCCGCTCACCGCATGGGAACATCTCAGCACACCAAACACTACTACTCTAATGAACTCCATCCACCCGGGAGCACCCACCGACCTATGCACCTACCCACTTTTAACCTTGGAAAAGACGAGCCACCAGCTCACGACCATCCTCAAAGCCTTCATCACCACAGCCACCTTTCCCGATGCCTGGAAACAGACAGAGGTGAGACCCCTCCCCAGGAAACCCTCTGCAGACCCCAACAACTTCCAGAACTACCATTCCATCTCACTGCTCCTTTTTCCCGCCAAAGTGTTGGATCAGGCCATCAACTTCCAACTCACCAAACACGTGGAAAGAAACAGCCTGCGGGACCCTTCCCAATCAGGTTTCTGAGCCTATCACAGCACCGAGACAGCCCTGACCGCAGCAAAAGATGACATCTGCGTCCTACTCAACAAAGGAGAATCAACCGCCCTGATCCTGCTTGATCTCTCCACAGCCTTCAACACAGTCTCCCACCACACACTCATCGATCGACTGCACCAGATCGCAATCACAGATGATGCGCTCAGATTGATGCCATCATTTCTCACGGGGTGCACCCAGAGAAGCCTTCTCCCTCCCTTAACTTCACAACCAAAGCAGACTATCTGTGGCAACCCTCAGCCCAACCCTCTTCAACATCTACATGACATTACGCGCTGATATTGACAGAACCCACAACATCTACATCATCTCCTACACTGACGATACCCAACTTGTCTTCTCGCTCTAGCGGACCCCACCTTAATAAAGACCAACTCCACAACTGTATGAGGAATGAAGAACAACTGCCTGAAGCTCAACAGGGACAAAGCTGAAGTTCTGATCTTTGGCAAACACACCACCCTCTGGAATGGCTCCTGGTGGCCATTGGAACGCGAACCCACCTTCACTCCGAAAGACCACTCCCACAAACTTGGCATCATCCTGGACAGCAAACTCTCCATGAAGCACCAGGTCAGCGCCACCTCCTCATCCTGCTTCCACACTCTCCACATGCTCTGCAATGTCGTCAAGTGACTCCCCATTAACACCAGGAAAATGAAGATGCCGGGCCTCATCACTAGCTGCCTGGACTACGGCAAATCACTCTATGCAGGCACCACCACCAAACACATGAAGAGACACCAGACGATCCAGAACAAAGCAGCCAGGCTGAGACTTGACCTGCCCAAGAGCGCCTACATCACCCATCACCTGAATGACCTCCACTGGCTCCCCATTGAGAAGAGATAGCAATTCAAGCTTCTGACTCACGCCCACAGAGCCATCCATGACCTAGGACCCGCTTACATGAATCACTGCCTGAATTTCCACCGACCTGCCAGGAACCTCTGCTCACCTTGCCTTATACCACTCATCTGCCACTGCCACTCCAGAGAATGATCCTTCTCTCCCCTCGCAGTCAAGTCCTGGAACACCCTACCCCTCTACCTTCATACTTCACCCTCGCTGACCCACTTCAGGAGGGACTCAGGACCTGGCTCTTCGAATGATACCCACACCACAGCTCCTTTAAAATCTCTCAGGTAATTAGCCGCACTATATAAGTACTGCTTGATTAATTGATTATATTGCAGTTATGTGGGAAGGGGTTACCATTGTGTCTTGGGGCATGGAGCCTTTTTAGGTCTCGTCCTACGCAACGCGCATGCGTTGCATAGGAGGGGACCTAATGCCATCGGCAGAGCTTTTTAATCAAAGAAGTGCACGCGCTGCATTGCTTGCAATGCAACGCGTGCACATCTTGGCGATTTTCTTTCGGGAGCGCGTGGCGCCATATGGTTTTGCCATATGGTCGTACGCTCCCGAAAGGGAATCGCCCATGCCCCCTCCCCCTGCTGCCACTTTCACTGCTGCGCGGTCCCCGCAATGCAGACTTACACATGGCAATCAAGGGCAGTGCCGCACAGTGCATCTTGGGTATCTCTAAATAGGTTGCTCATCTTCGCGGACACTTTGCGGGCCCGAAATGCCGGAAAGCGGTTCCTTCAGAAATTCGGGTTGAGTTGCGCAGCGTATTTTCTGGGGTGTTTCATTTGCATAGCGCTTTCTAGCCAATTTCGGGGAGCAAAGGCGCATTATTGTAAGGACCCAAAGCTGTAAGTGCTTGGTTCAGCCCCCTGGTTGTGACGTAGAGTCCTGCGCACAGTGGCCCTGCTGTATGTGAAACCAGACGCCTGTTCTCCAGCGGGGCGGGCACTGTACCTACTCTGTGGCAGTTTTCACGAGTCACTCAAGTGGGAAGGTGCATCAGGTTGGGTGTCTAACATATCTGAGGGTGTTAGATGTTCTGAGGCCCCTTTTCTATGGTTTGTGGCGCTCCCAAACGTCCGGCAACCATTCTGGTGAACTTCATATTATTAGAATGCTAACGTGTTCTGTTTTCATATGTTGCAGTATTTTCATTTGTATAGCGCTTTCTAGCCAATTTCGGGGAGCAGAAGCGCATTATTGTAAGGAAACAAAGCTGTAAGTGGTGAGTGCTTGGATGGATGGAAGGGTGTAGTACTACTGTGTGCCAATGTCGAAAATGACGTTTGACCTAGTGTGCAGCTCATTGCAGTGGTGATGTGCGGACCTACATCTGAAACTGGGGCATGGCCAGTGGGGACCCTTGACAGGAGCCCCAGTGTGGTTCTGCGGGCCAAAGAATACGACCTGATAGATCAGCTAAGTGGAGGGGAGTACAGGAGACCGATATTGGGAGTGTGGTGTAGAACTGTAGAAGGCCTATGTCGGAGCAGCAAACTGGAAACGCCATCTTCGCCCAGTTCTGCCATAGGTCTAGGCTAGGTGCTGAGTGCATCCCTCTCCAGCGCTGGCTGGCCCCCTGACATCTCTCGGAGGGGACTCGTATCATTGCGATCCCAAACGCTTATCTCTGGCTGCCACACCTTAAATACCACCCCATTTCTTGGCGGTGACATACGGACCACTTTAGCTTTCGTGGCCTGTGGAGTGGCTCCCGGAGTATTGAAGGACTGCAAAGAGATTAATTCTCCACTGCCCTTAAGGGGCCTGTGTCGTCAAAGGGGGGCCAATTAGCGAATCCTCTCCAGGCGATCCTGTGGATTGGCTGGCCACTGAAATGGGGAACGATAAATGGGCCTGCAAACTTCTCAGGGCTGTATCAGCCGGTTCACACATTGCAGAGCACTGCCATACAGCTGCAAAAAAAGTTCAATGTGCTGGGAAATGAGACAGAGGCCGCTGAGAATTGATGCAGGTGCAATAACACTAGACTGGTTAGTTTTGCTGAGGGATTGGAGGATCTAACCCCAAGTGCTGCATAATGCATTGTCTCAATGTTGGATCCTAAACGCTGACTTGTCATCAGATTTCGTCTTAGGGCGAGCTCATAGGTTCTTAGCGCTACGCCACCTCCGAGACCAATAATCGCCTGTGCCTTCAATTTTCCAGGATTTGCAAGTGACCTTCAAGTTGCTCTTCCTGGCCTGTCTAAAAGTTATTTTTGCTGGCAAGACTTTTTTTGATACTCTAGACAGTGCATGGCTGTGTAGTGAAGAACGCCGCGACTGCAGGAGCCGAGATGCTGACAAGGAGGTGCGTCCTGGGCTTGATGACAGACCGGGCACTTGGACACAGCTGCCACGCAGGAGTCTGAAAAATAAGAGGCACCATCAGTCAGCAAAGGCGACAACTGGTAGACATGAGTATTGGTGATCACCACCTGGGGCTGCTGATCCAACTACGGCAGTGAAGGGCGGTAACTGAGGTTCGGCAAGTCTCTGCCCATCTGTCCATACTGGTTCTAGACACTACACTTATAGACTGCTTGTTCTGCCTCCTTAGCTTAACCTTTGGCGGCGTGCATGTTTTCAAGGAGTTATGGGGGAGTCTAAGTATAGTGATGAGTTTGATGTTCTAATGCCCTGTTAGTAGTTGTCTCTGCTGTTCTCCGCGATGGATACTTCCACTTTTCAAAGTATTGGATGAGGGGGTATTTTGTACATTGTCCAGTCTATTCGACCATCCGGATGTAGCTCTTTGATTCCTCACATTATATTAAAGCAGAGAATGCCACTCTAGGGAGGACGACTCTGCGCCCATGGGACCTCCTCCCTCAGGGCCTAGTTTGTTTTATGATCTGGAATGTGAATGGAATTCTTGACGAGGTTAAGAGGGGCGGTCTTGAAAGCATACTCTTACTCCATGAGGCCCACCTTGTGGAGGATCGCTGTCCCTTACTCACCAAATCAGGCCTCTCCCAGGTTTTCCGTGCTGGCCTTACTCGGGGGTTCTCACGGTTTAGCCGTCCTTGTCCCATCTAACATTCCCATCCACAATATACATGAGTTGGGCAGGACAAATGGAGAGATTGTAATAGTCTTTGGCCTTTCATATGGCCAACCCATTTCTTTTCTCAGCGTATATGGGCTGCCCCATAATGAGAAGATTTTTGGCATATTTTGGAAGAGATCCTGACTCAGCTCCCTGAGGGACCTTGGGTGCTGGAGGTGACCTCAATTGGGTGGACGACCTTCCCCAAGACAGATCCACCACTTCAGACACACCACCGACCAGAGCAACTCGATGGGCTACTTTCCTAGAAAACATGCCCTTGACTAACGCGTGGTGTCTTCATCATCCAGTCACACAGGGCTACACATAGTACTCAGGGGCTCTTAATGTATTCTCTCGCCTTGGCTACTTTGTACTCCCACCTCACAGGTAGCAGAGGTGAATATACTGGCCAGGGGGTCTCTGACCACTATCCGATTGTGCTCATTATGTGGCTTGGCCCATGAAAGGCCAGTGCAGGTTGGCACCTGAGTACATGGTTGCTTAAAGACCCCACGTACAATGGACCATTTTGGAGTAAAATACAACACTATACTATACTTAGTAAGGGTTCAGTTTCCTCCCCGGGGACACTGCGGGAAGCCTTTATGGCTACGCTGAGGGAACTCATTGTCAGTTACAAACTGGGATAAAACAACAAGCCTGTAGAGAAGTCACAGAATGGAAAGCCAAGCTATTGGAGCTGGAAAGGCTCTGTGGATGCACCAGACTCGGCTGCCTTGAGAAACATAACGCACACCCAATCACTTATGCTCTGGACACTCTTTGGCGAATCAAGATTAGCATGGCTCACGATGCAGAGCTTCATCTGCCAATGGGGAATTAGCCTGGAAACGTTCTATACCGTCTTTGCTCGGCGGCTGCCTAGCGTTCCCTGGTTAGCAGCCTAATAGAAGATGCGAGCAATCTCATTACTGATGAACCCCTGATAGCGGCAGCATTTGCTGATTATTATTTCAAACTCTACTCCCCAAAGTCATGACCCTTCCTCCAGATATACCATACTTTGTGGCGGACTTACTGACCCACCAACTCTTCCCCAAGGAGAGGAATTCTTTAGAAGAGGAAATCGCCCTTGAGGAACTGGGAAATGCCAAATCTCTGGACCCGAATGGGTTTCTGGTGGATTTTGGTAAAGTGTTCTGTGTGCAGCTGGGTCCAGCAATGGTAGATATACTCCTTGAGGTGCTCAGAACATGTTAGCTTCCGCCCCACCTACGCATGGCCAGCTTGCATCCTCTCCTTTCTCACTTCTATAATGATCTCGATTTTTGGTCTACACTCCTGCTTTCACTGATGGGAAGATCAGCAATTTCCAAAATGGTTGCACTCCCTCACCTATAATACCAGCTGAAAAACTACCCATATCTAGTTCCCAAGATGTTCTTAGAATTTGAACACGGCACTAAGGCGCTTCCTCTGGATTGCACTCACTAGATGCTACAAGTTGCCCTTTGATGGCTGACTGGCCACACCAGATATTGCATAGGATGGGACCTAATTCCATCGGAAGAGCTTTTTCATGAAAGAAGTGCATGCGTTGCATTGCTTGCAATGCAACGTGTGCACATCTTGGCGATTTCCTTTATGGAGTGCGCAGCGCCTTATGGTTTCGCCATATGGTCGCAAGCTCCCGAAGGGGAATCGCCCATGCCCCCTCCCCCTGCTGCCACTTTCACTGCTGTGCGGCTTTACTGCCGTGCGGCTTTACTGCCGTGCGGCCAGCGCGCGGCCAATGCTGGTTATTTTGTGTGTGCGGTGGCTTTCAACTGGACCCAGAATGACACGCTCTCTTGCTTCCATTACCGTAATTTGTTTTATTTATTTGTATGCACTGTGTATGGTGGTTTTCATCGGACCCGGAATGGCTCGCCCTCCTGCTTCCCTGACTGTGATGGATTCTCTTTTGCTATGGTCGAGCTGCTCTGGTCCTGTCAAGGCTCCTCTCTTCAAGGCCGTACTGGATGCTGCACCACAGGCTTTTCGGCCGGCTCTTCCTCACAGTGGTTAAGTTTAAGAGTAGGGCACTATGCTTCCGTCCACCGTTTCCCAGCGTCTATCCCCTGCTTAGACATGGATACAGAGGGTCTGGATTCTGCCAAACCGTGGAGTTAGAGGTGAGGGTGGTGGCGGCACCTTGTTTTCTCTTCCCCTTGATTCCCCCCAGGCAAGTAAATGTTACCACTCTCTAAGCTTTTAAAGAATGTGTGGGTCAAGTGCAGCGTTTTCTTTGTTTCGATATGGGGCATACTTGGCGCATGGTGCTTTGTGTGACGTGCTTCTGTTTGTTATTCTTCATTTCCAGTCTACTTTGGATGCCTTTTTACAAACCTTTTTAATTTTTAATTTAAAAGCAAAACAACAATCATTATTGAAGTTCATTTATTTAAAAGAGGCTCCCGTGGGATGATGCTCATGATAGAATGCAAAGTATAATGATGAATTCTATTAAAGACGACACAGAGAAACTTCAATATGTTCTGGTTTATGATAAAGCCAGCATGCTTTTTACTGTTAGTGGGAGGTGACTGGGTAAGGTTGATAACTGTGACTAAGTGCATTCGATAGTAAAGTTGTGTTGCCATCTGTTATTGCTATCAACAGTGCTCCAATCTAGTGTGTTAGTTAGTCTTGGCTGGCAGGGGTGACAATAGTACATCTTAGGTGCCCAGACAGCAATAAAGTCCACTCACACTTAGATTTTAAAGTGCATTCTGATATTCTTGGCTGAGGACAAAGGAGACCTGGATAACCAGAAAAGGTTAAATCATAGGTAAGGGTGTTGGTCCAACGAATGAGGGGAAGAACATGTGTTTGTGGGATTTTGCAGTAGACAATGGAAGTTACAGATGGTTGTGAAATAGAATGTGCTTTCATACAGGTGACGCATGAAGGAACACAAGAAGGTCAAGGCTTGGGTGTCATCAGGTAATAGACTATAACACACCCTACAAGCATTGGCATAGCCAATAGGTCTCACCTTAGGGTGGAGAAGTGTGGCTCAATGGTTAGAGCGGCAGACCCTGATGCAGAGGTCTAGCCCGGGACCAGGGTTCAATTCCCCACCTCGGCGGGTCTTGGGCTCAAAGTTCCACAGATCTGATAATTCTCGCCTCGGTGCCTATTCCAATCATGGAGTCCCACTCTGCAACTCTGGGCAATAGCTTGCTTAATCTCCACAACGGCCTCCACAACGCTAAGGATGCCTGGCCTCCACCTCACAGGGAAAGCCAGGATGGTTCCACAGCGGTATTCGTACAAGCGCCTTTGAAACCCTTGCGGGTGAGTAGTGCGCTATACAAGTATCAATTTACAATTTACATTTAAATTTTACCTTATAAGTGTTTAGCTATGCAACAGTTGATGTTGTTGCACCAAGGATATTGTGCTGGATCACTAAACACTTATAAAGTCCCAAAGGCGAGACCTATTGGCTATGTCAATGCTTGTTGAGAATTACTGTGATTCCCCAGAGCACTGCTATGCATGTACAGGGGTCAATATCAGGCTCTGCATTCACAATTAACAACACAGACGTCCATATGGTGGTGCTTGCAGAGCCATGCTGATACCCTTCACTGACTATAATCCTTGTAATGAACAGCAATTACCAGCATTAGCACAGGAAATGGCAGTGGGTGGTGAATATTAGACAAGTCAAATGCTGTGACTCAGTCCAGGTCTGAATGAAGGCATGAGTATCACGTGTGACCATGAGCAATAGACACCGATTCAACTAATCAGGATCTACAGACATTTCTTGTCATAGTCAGCACTCACAAATGGGAAAAATCGTCAAGGTGACAGCATTTTACACCGTCAAACATATTCCGTAGGTGCGAAATATGAGTACTCTCAGAGATGTGCCTTGAGGATTCCCAGGGTTGTTCCTTGAGGTTGGCATTGCCATTTTGTGAACACTGATAAAATCGTAACTTTGTGTTTCTTCAGAATCTCTTGCAATGACTTTTCACACACTTGTTGTACTTCTAAATGTCTGCATACTTCAGAAATGTAAAAGTGGAGTCATGAGTGGGAGAAAATACCAAAAGCACTGACATTTCGTCAAGGATAGAAGGAAAAAGGAGTTCTTCACCAGATTTACATCTGACTGAAAAAAACAGAACAAAGTAAACGTGTTGTTGCACATTTGCCATAACACCTAAACCTGTGGATGTAGGATGGAGGGAAAGGGAAAACAGTCATATGATAGGCAAACTGCGAACGTTGTACTTTCCCCTTGAGAATGATTGTCACTTATATAAATTACACAAGATGACTAAAATCAATCCATCATATTAGTGGCTTATTCATTTTTTTGTGAATATATATGTAGATCTCAAACTGGTGCTATCAATAGAATAACTCATGGACCGAACGCTAATAGAGGCACTTCGGGACTCAACATTTAGGGCCATATTCTGATAGATACATCTGCCGTGTGGATTCCTCACCTTGTGAATATCCCCCTTGCGTCAGCAACGTTCGGAAATTTTCTTCGTAGTACGCCGACGTGGGCGACGTCACAGGAGCACTGTATACAAACAGAGCCACCCAATAATCCCGTGAGGACTGGGTATAATCAATAACACATACACAATTATCCTCAAAGGAATCGTTTTCACCAATTTCAATAATTCATATTGTCACAGAAAGTGATCAATCATTTAACTGAAAGCAAGGTACATACAGTTTCTCATACTGTTTTATTATTTTTCAAAAGAGTCAAAAATGAATTTATCAAACATGGCAACAGAATACTACTATAAATAATTGATTTCCAGTAGTGTTTAACACCTTCTGCACATTACATGGAAAAAAATGAAATACCATGTACAATCAAATATAACCCAGTCATATGATTTTATCTAACATCAATGATATTAGAAAAGGCAGAACGGCGTCAGGCGTCGACGTTTCGGTCCTCCTTGGTTAATAAATCCATAGGACCATCCTCAGGACCCGTTGCACATAATATATCTACAGATAAATATATACATAAAAATATATTTTACATTTATACATCAACCTTGCATTCCAAAAATCGTCTAATCACCACAAAGAAAAACACATGAATCCATCAAAGTGAAAACCATCAAAACCATTAAAAACCATTAAAACCCACCACCAAGGGTGCCTTATATACACAATATATAGAGTAAATCAAGGTCTTACCACTAACCACCAGCCGGTGGATGTGACGCCTCAGAGGCAGAAATCTTTTTAAATCTAAAAGACAAACCAAACAAACCATCTACCTATTCTACATAGCCATTCTCCATTGCCACAAGGGTCAGTGACCAAAAACAGTAGTCCTCATACTTACAGATCTATCCACTCACTCCTGTGTATAAACTGGGAAACTCCCTGAAATACAAAGTAGTTCCAGAGTTCTGTGAATTCACCCCAGACTTTATCAACTATCCACCACAACGTGAGCGAAGTCATAACAATACTTACAATGCCAACTCTTCGATATATTCTTTAATTACCTGCAACCCAAACAGACTCATTACCATCTGCGTCCTACAGTCGACAAAGTAATTACTTGTCCGATTGTAATACTCACTTTCGTTCTTGCGCGTACACGTCTCTCTTCCTCATGCCTTCACGGTCAGGGAGTGCCGAGCCCGGCACTTCCGGGTGTGTTAACCTTTCTATTGCACCACGTGACCAACGTTCTTCAAAGAGGTATTAATCTCATTGTTACTACGTGTCAACCCTGGTATAACTACATTACTAAGCAGCCAAATCCCAAAGGTTACTAAAAATTCTCGAGTACTGATAACTTAGACCGAGGAAATTGTGAATGTGGCGGCCATGATGGAACGGGAACCAGAGGTTCTCTATCGTAATGATAGTTATTTAAGCACTTGCTATGTGTATGAAGCCGCAATCACTATAAAATTCATGGCCATGTTTTATCATGCGTCCGGGATCAAACTCGAGGATCTGCTACCACACTTTAAAATCTATATGCACAAAAGTCCCAATAGTGGTCTCATAGCTGCCATATTCAATTAGCTTTTTAAAGGGACAAAAACCTTGAACCTCCTAAAATGGGAAAGGTAACTAGCCCTACCTCGGTCGTAGTCAGACCCAATCCACCTAAATCGATACGCACAACGATTATACTAACCACTACCTAAAATGCAGTGCTCAAAACCAGAGGCTCTTATTCGGAAAAACGTAATGATGTAAACCATATACTCATAGAGGAGAGGACTACAGTGTCGCTACAGTATGCCATTCAATCATAGAATTGAGCCCCTTCCCCACGGTATCACAAGTCCAGATCCACCTGTTTTCCCTTATAGTGAGGAGACGATTGACATTATGATAACGTCTGGTGCATTTAACAACATCAATGACAAACCACAACATTTCATCTGGTCGATGTGACATTTTGATATAATGTTCCACTAATGGGGCTGTTGTTACATTGCATCTGATACGTGATTGATGCTGCATAACACGTTTCTTCACATTCTGTGTGGTCTTACCTATGTATGACAGGGAACACGGGCATTGAATGCAATAGACAACATTTTTTGTGTTACAATTCGAATGATGTAGCATCTTTATTTCCTTCCCATTCAGATTGCATCTTTTCAGTTCTTTCGTTGTTGCACAAGCCCCACAATTACCGCAAGGGTAATGACCAATAATAGGAGCCAGACCCCATTGTGATTGGAGCGTGATCGGTTGTGGTTCTTTATACGCCTTTACCAGATAGTCTCTCAAATTACGTCCCCTTTTAAACGCAAAACGAGGTTGCGCCAGTAGTGGTTCAGTTTTTCTTATCAAATGCCAGTTGTTTTTTATGATTGACCTAATCTGGTTCGACTCAGATCCAAACGTCAACACACAAGTAATCGGCTTGACGTTCACATCTGTCGTTTCCGATTGAACTTTTTTAGTTATCAAAGCATCCCGGTCATAGTACCATGCACGTTACTACTTTATTGTCATCATATATAGACAAATCTAGAAAATTAATTGAATTTCTACTACTTTCTAGATTTGTCTATATATGATGACAATAAAGTATTAGCGATGCGTTTGTACACGAAGCCCACAGCAAGGAATACTCTCCTTATACTCTCCTTAAATATGAAAGTCATCACCCGCGAAGTCTTCGGGATAACCTCCCTTTTGGACAGTTTCTGCGTCTCAGACGTAACTGTACCAAGAGGGAGGATTATTTTCGTGAGGCAAAGGTCTTACAATCAAAATTGGTGATGCGTACATACCCATACAGATTGGTTAAAAAAGCCATGAAACGTGCATGGTACTATGACCGGGATGCTTTGATAACTAAAAAAGTTCAATCGGAAACGACAGATGTGAACGTCAAGCCGATTACTTGTGTGTTGACGTTTGGATCTGAGTCGAACCAGATTAGGTCAATCATAAAAAACAACTGGCATTTGATAAGAAAAACTGAACCACTACTGGCGCAACCTCGTTTTGCGTTTAAAAGGGGACGTAATTTGAGAGACTATCTGGTAAAGGCGTATAAAGAACCACAACCGATCACGCTCCAATCACAATGGGGTCTGGCTCCTATTATTGGTCATTACCCTTGCGGTAATTGTGGGGCTTGTGCAACAACGAAAGAACTGAAAAGATGCAATCTGAATGGGAAGGAAATAAAGATGCTACATCATTCGAATTGTAACACAAAAAATGTTGTCTATTGCATTCAATGCCCGTGTTCCCTGTCATACATAGGTAAGACCACACAGAATGTGAAGAAACGTGTTATGCAGCATCAATCACGTATCAGATGCAATGTAACAACAGCCCCATTAGTGGAACATTATATCAAAATGTCACATCGACCAGATGAAATGTTGTGGTTTGTCATTGATGTTGTTAAATGCACCAGACGTTATCATAATGTCAATCGTCTCCTCACTATAAGGGAAAACAGGTGGATCTGGACTTGTGATACCGTGGGGAAGGGGCTCAATTCTATGATTGAATGGCATACTGTAGCGACACTGTAGTCCTCTCCTCTATGAGTATATGGTTTACATCATTACGTTTTTCCGAATAAGAGCCTCTGGTTTTGAGCACTGCATTTTAGGTAGTGGTTAGTATAATCGTTGTGCGTATCGATTTAGGTGGATTGGGTCTGACTACGACCGAGGTAGGGCTAGTTACCTTTCCCATTTTAGGAGGTTCAAGGTTTTTGTCCCTTTAAAAAGCTAATTGAATATGGCAGCTATGAGACCACTATTGGGACTTTTGTGCATATAGATTTTAAAGTGTGGTAGCAGATCCTCGAGTTTGATCCCGGACGCATGATAAAACATGGCCATGAATTTTATAGTGATTGCGGCTTCATACACATAGCAAGTGCTTAAATAACTATCATTACGATAGAGAACCTCTGGTTCCCGTTCCATCATGGCCGCCACATTCACAATTTCCTCGGTCTAAGTTATCAGTACTCGAGAATTTTTAGTAACCTTTGGGATTTGGCTGCTTAGTAATGTAGTTATACCAGGGTTGACACGTAGTAACAATGAGATTAATACCTCTTTGAAGAACGTTGGTCACGTGGTGCAATAGAAAGGTTAACACACCCGGAAGTGCCGGGCTCGGCACTCCCTGACCGTGAAGGCATGAGGAAGAGAGACGTGTACGCGCAAGAACGAAAGTGAGTATTACAATCGGACAAGTAATTACTTTGTCGACTGTAGGACGCAGATGGTAATGAGTCTGTTTGGGTTGCAGGTAATTAAAGAATATATCGAAGAGTTGGCATTGTAAGTATTGTTATGACTTCGCTCACGTTGTGGTGGATAGTTGATAAAGTCTGGGGTGAATTCACAGAACTCTGGAACTACTTTGTATTTCAGGGAGTTTCCCAGTTTATACACAGGAGTGAGTGGATAGATCTGCAAGTATGAGGACTACTGTTTTTGGTCACTGACCCTTGTGGCAATGGAGAATGGCTATGTAGAATAGGTAGATGGTTTGTTTGGTTTGTCTTTTAGATTTAAAAAGATTTCTGCCTCTGAGGCGTCACATCCACCGGCTGGTGGTTAGTGGTAAGACCTTGATTTACTCTATATATTGTGTATATAAGGCACCCTTGGTGGTGGGTTTTAATGGTTTTTAATGGTTTTGATGGTTTTCACTTTGATGGATTCATGTGTTTTTCTTTGTGGTGATTAGACGATTTTTGGAATGCAAGGTTGATGTATAAATGTAAAATATATTTTTATGTATATATTTATCTGTAGATATATTATGTGCAACGGGTCCTGAGGATGGTCCTATGGATTTATTAACCAAGGAGGACCGAAACGTCGACGCCTGACGCCGTTCTGCCTTTTCTAATATCATTGATGTTAGATAAAATCATATGACTGGGTTATATTTGATTGTACATGGTATTTCATTTTTTTCCATGTAATGTGCAGAAGGTGTTAAACACTACTGGAAATCAATTATTTATAGTAGTATTCTGTTGCCATGTTTGATAAATTCATTTTTGACTCTTTTGAAAAATAATAAAACAGTATGAGAAACTGTATGTACCTTGCTTTCAGTTAAATGATTGATCACTTTCTGTGACAATATGAATTATTGAAATTGGTGAAAACGATTCCTTTGAGGATAATTGTGTATGTGTCACAGGAGCACGGCATCGCGCGCGACTCCGTCTGACGTCACCGACCCCATATCAGGCCCACGCCGGCGTGATGACGTCAGTTCCCTTTTTTCCGCGTCTTCGACGCTAACGGTTTTCGGGATCTTCTGCGATACTTAGTATCTAGCTGTTAATTATTTGTCACTGTTTCTCTTTTGCGACTTGATTCTTCACCGAAGATGTCGTCGAGGAAAACAGGCTTTAAGCAATGTAGGTCTTGTGCCCGCATGATGTCTATCACTGACCCACATAAGGATTGTTTGTGGTGTCTTGGTTCGGGTCACGACGTCAAAAACTGCAATTCCTGTTTTAAAATGAATCCAAAGGCGCTTCGGGAGCGTGAAGCTAAACTACTTTTGGCGAAAGTAAAACAGGATACTGGAAGATATTCGAGATCGACGTCATGAAGATCGAAGTCGAAGCAAAGGTCTCGATCGAAGTCGGGATCGGCGTCGAGATCCAGAGCGGGTTCGAGATCTGGAGAGGAGTCGAGATCTAAAGCGAAGTCAAGATCCAGAGAAAGATCTAGGTCTAGATCTAAGTCGGCTTCAGGTCACGCTTCGAGCTCCTCGAGGAGAAAGCATAAGAGGAGGAAGCACAGTTCGAAGCATCATTCGGAGAAGGAATCCTCTGACTCGAAGAAAAAGTCTCACAAACACCGTAAAGACTTTGTCTCTCCTTCGCCTGCCTTGTCAAAAGAAGGTTCTCCGACTCCGGAGCTGGAGCCGGATCCGGTATCCTCGCATCCTTCGGAGCATGAAGAGGAAGAAGAGGTGATTCCTCAAGATCCGGCTCCAATGGAGACTCCTGTGGACCCAGAAGGTCAGAGTGAGAATGTGTCGGAACGGCCTCCATTGGAACATCCGGTAGGTCCGTACCCTCCCTTTCCTGGTCCCGGTCAGGATCCCTCGCATTTTCTCAATGCGATGTTTGGAGTATATTCTAGTGCAATATACCCCGCTGGAGCGCCTGTTGGTCCCATGGGTCCATTATCGTACAATCTGGGTATTCCTCAGTCGTACGCCCCAGCTCCATTTATGCCTTTCATGCCGGCGCCTCTTCCACCTTGGCTCGGTACGGCTCCACCGAGGTCTTCGACTCCGCATGCGGCTTCGCCGACTCCGGATCGACCTCGTAGTCGAGATCGAGGTACCACACCTGTTCATGATTCTCGTCCTACTGTTCCGGCTCCTCGATCGACGTCGGAACCGGCTCCGTCGGAGTCGTTACCGGATCCGTCAACTTCGATTCGATTGGAGTGGTCGAGGCGAAGAGCTCAGCGTCTTCTCGAGCAAAGAGATGATGAAAGTTCTGATGTGGAAGAAGGCGAGCTTCCTGATCATGATGATGATTTCGATGAACTTCGGGATGCTAGTGGTCTGGAACTCTCTCCCGAGTGGGGTCTACCTTCGACTTCTGATGCTCCGTCTAGGGATGTGGCACCCTATCACGTGGTTATTAGGAAGGCTGCTGATCTTCTTAACTTAAAGCTGCCCACAGTGGAATACAAGCCCAACATCCTCACTGAAGTCTTGCACTCTCCCTCTTCAATTGTTGAGCCTACACTGCCATTTACTGATGCCTTGACGGATCCAATAAAGGAGATTTGGAAGAGGCCATTATCTGCTCCTGCAGTTTCAAGAGTTATTGCGAGGCGCTATAGGGTGGCTCCTGATGACCCTGCATTTCTTTCTACACATCCATCTCCAGAAAGTCTTGTGGTACAGGCGGCTTGCTCTAATAGGGCTGCAGGCTCTTTCCCTCAAGTGCCAGCTGACAAAGAATCTAAGAAATTAGATCAGTCTGCGAAGAAGACTTTCTCTTCTGGGAGCATGGCTCTTAAGTCATCAAATGCTACTTGCCTTTTAGGTAGGTATGTGCATGCACTAATGGACTCAGTGAAGCAATTGTCATCAAAACTTCCTGAGGAGGATAGGAAGAACTTTAATGAAGTGATCTCTGACACTCAGGCTGCTGCCCGCATGGTCATTCAGAGCGGCATGGACACTGTGGATTCTGTTGCTAGAATTATGGGTTCATCTATTGCGACCAGGAGAGCCGCATGGTTAAAGTCCTCGGATTTCTCTGCGGATGTGCAGTCTACATTGCTGGACTTACCTTTTGAAGGAACTGGCCTTTTTGGTAAGAAGGCTGATGTAGCCTTGGAAAGGTTTAAGGACAGCCGTGCCACCGCAAGATCTTTGGGTCTGCAGATGAGAGGGTCTACGACTAGAAAATTCAGAGGATTCGGTAGATCTTCTTTTCGTCCCTTCAAGCAGGGCCAACAGCAACAGCAGTAGCAGCAGAACCCTCTATATAAGTCCTATAGAGGTAGACAGAAGGGTCGTGGACGTGGACGTCAAGTCTCCTCTTCCTCCACTTCCTCCAATAATGCCCAACCCCCGCCCGCATCAGCAAACCAGCCCTAGATCCACCATTCTGGATCATGTAGAGCCAGTAGGGGGTCGGCTTACTCATTTTCTACGAGATTGGGAATCGGTTACATCAGATCTTTGGGTTCTCAATCTCGTAGAGAATGGGTATGCACTTCCTTTTCAGGAGTTCCCTCCCAATTACCCTCCTTGCCAAGGTTATTGTTCGGAGGACCACCTGCTTCTCCTGCAGGAGGAAGTCCTGGCTCTATTTCGAAAGGGTGCAATAGAGGTGGTTCCAGAGCAGGAGAGGGGTCAAGGGTGCTACTCCCGGTATTTCTTGATTCCCAAGAAGGATGGCAGGCTTCGGCCGATCCTGGATCTCAGGATTTTGAACCTCTATCTCAAACAGGAGAAGTTCAAAATGCTCACCCTTGCTCAGGTTCTTCTGGCGCTGATGGAAGAAGACTGGATGGTGTCGATCGACTTGCAGGATGCGTATTTTCACATCCCAATCCTGAAATCGCACAGGAAGTATCTCCGTTTTACGGTGGGATCGCAGCACTACCAGTTTGCGGTCCTTCCCTTTGGACTTACTACTGCGCCTCGAGTTTTCACCAAGGTGATGGCAGTGGTGGCTGTGCATCTCAGAAGGTCAGGGATTCCTGTATTCCCTTATCTAGACGACTGGCTGATCAAAGCAGAATCGCCGGAGAAGGTGCTCCATCATCTGCAAGAGACAACTCAGTTGTTACACAAGTTGGGTTTTTCGATAAACGTACCCAAATCTCACCTGGTGCCCTCCCAGCGCAACCTGTTCATAGGTGCGGTACTGGACACTACTGTATGTCGTGCATTCCCTCCACCTCAAAGGATTCACGACATTCAGGAGATGATTCCTTTATTCTACAATGGAGCGGTTGTTCCGGTCCTGAAGGTCCTTCGTCTGCTCTGTCTGATGGCTTCTTGCATTCTGTTGGTCAGTCATGCACGCTGGCACATGAGGGCACTCCAGTGGTGCCTCCGCAGGCAGTGGTATCAGCACAACAGAGATCTCAGGGAGTCAGTGAAGATCTCCAGAGAAGCTGCAGCGGATCTGTCTTGGTGGGGCGTGGAAGGCAATCTGTCGCAAGGAAAGCCTTTTCAACTGCCTCCATCAGTGGCCACAGTGATAACGGATGCATCCACTCTCGGGTGGGGTGCTCATCTGGGAGACCTGGAGGTCAAAGGTCTTTGGTCTCCGGAAGAAAGGTTGTTTCACATCAACCTTCTGGAATTGAGGGCGATACGTTTGGCGCTCAAGGCCTTCCTCCCTTCCCTTCGCGGTCGTTCGGTTCAAGTCCTGACGGACAACACGACTGCGATGTGGTACATCAACAAGCAGGGAGGAGTAGGGTCGCAGTGTCTCTGCAGAGAGGCTCTGCGTCTCTGGTCCTGGGTTCAGGACCATCAGATTTGTCTGGTGGCAAATCATCTGGCCGGAGTTCTGAACGTTCGTGCAGACAGTCTCAGTCGGCAGTTCTCTGCCGACCACGAGTGGAGGCTTCACCCGGAGGTTGTTCACGACATCTTTCAGATGTGGGGGACTCCTCGGGTGGATCTATTCGCCACTCGCGAGAATGCGCACTGCCTTTCATTCTGCAGTCTCCAGTATCCGATGCAAGGAGCATTGGGGGACGCGTTTCAGTTGAGTTGGGGAGATCAACTCCTTTACGCGTTTCCTCCCATACCTTTGATTCCTCGGGTTCTGAGGAAGATTCGTCAAGACCGGGCCCAAGTCATATTGGTCGCTCCGGATTGGCCAAGAAGGGTGTGGTATTCGGACCTACTCCACCTCTCCTCTCACCCGCCGCTCCGTCTCCCTCACAGGGCAGACCTCCTCTCTCAGATGGAGGGGCAGGTTTTACACCCCCACCTCCAGACATTACACCTTCATGCCTGGAGATTGAACGGGGCAACTTGAGTTCTTTTTCTCTCCCTCACGAGGTAGTGGATGTCATTCTCTCTGCCAGGCGTGACACCACTAAATCCATTTACTCCTACAGGTGGTCAAAATTTGTTTCTTGGTGCAGGGAGAGAGATATTGACCCTTTGAAGGCTCATTTGTCTAATATTTTACAATTTGCCCTTTATCTGGCGCAGCAAGGTTTGGCTGTGGCCACGGTCAAGGGGTATCTTTCAGCCTTATCGGCGTTTCTATGTTTGCCGGATCAGCCATCTCTCTTTAAATCTCCGGTGGTTTTGAGATTCTTGAGGGGTCTCATAAATATGTTCCCTCCTACTCCTTTTGTTGTTCCTCATTGGGATTTGAATCTTGTGCTGACCTTCTTAATGGGTTCTCCCTTCGAACCCTTGCACAAGTGTCCATTGAGGCTTCTCTCTTTTAAAACTATCTTCCTCGTTGCAATCACCTCGGCAAGGAGGGTAAGTGAGCTTCAAGCTCTAAGTTCCAAACCCCCTTTCCTGACCATTCATGCTGAAAGGATGGTTCTTAGGACCAGGGCTGCTTTTCTGCCCAAGGTGGTGACTCCTTTCCATCTTGGGCAGTCCATTACCCTTCCTACCTTCTATCCTCCCCCTCACCCGTCTAAGGAGGAAGAGAGACTGCATCGCCTGGACCCTAAGAGGGCGGTGTCTTTCTATCTGGACAGGACTATGGACTTCCGGATGGACGACCAGCTGTTTGTTGGCTTTGCTGGCTGCAAGAAGGGCAGAGCGGTGCACAAGCGCATTCTTTCCAGGTGGATAATCCTGTGCATCAAAATCTGCTACTCACTTGCGGGTAAGGACCCTCCTGAGGGTATTAGAGCTCATTCAACTAGAGCAAAGTCTGCAACATCTGCTTTGTCTAGGGGTGTACCTGTTGAGGATATTTGCAGGGCCGCGACTTGGGCCTCCCTCCACACTTTCGCGAAGCATTACTGCTTGGATACCGAGGTGAGGAGGGATGGCCACTTCGCGCGCTCTGTCCTCCAAGATTTCCTGGTGTAGCAGAGTGGACACTCTCCTCCGGGAGTGGGGACTGCTGTGGGAATCTATTCACAAGGTGAGGAATCCACACGGCAGATGTATCTATCAGAAGAACAAGTTACTTACCTTCGGTAACGCTTTTTCTGGTAGATACTATATCTGCCTGTGGATTCCTCACTGACCCACCCGCCTCCCCGTTGTCCACTCTGCTATACCTGGTCTTTCTGTATATATGGTTTATACTATTGTATTGATTTTGTTCTATATGTACTGTGTACATTGTATATTTGCATATTTGCTATCGTTGGTCCGTCCGTGTGCCTCGAAGGCACGGAAAAAAGGTCATCACGCCGGCGTGGGCCTGATATGGGGTCGGTGACGTCAGACGGAGTCGCGCGCGATGCCATGCTCCTGTGACGTCGCCCACGTCGGCGTACTACGAAGAAAATTTCCGAACGTTGCTGACGCAAGGGGGATATTCACAAGGTGAGGAATCCACAGGCAGATATAGTATCTACCAGAAAAAGCGTTACCGAAGGTAAGTAACTTGTTCTTTACAATGAAAGTTTCTCATTGCATGCCGCAAGCCATTGGCTGCGCCGCACTAAGTCACTTTCAAAGCACAGGGATGTGACATATTTACATTATGTTGCATCCCTGTGCTTTCTTCTGTGATGGTGCACAATCGGCTGCCATTCGCCAGCGCAGGCACCCTTGCACTATGGTGCAAGGATGCCTGCGTTATGGTGAGATTGTTTTTGCGTAGGGAGGGACACCTTCCTGCACAAAAACAATCAATTGAGGTGATATCCTCTTTCCATGTGTGCTGTAGAATGCAGCAGGCGTTGAAAGAGGAAAAAATTAGGAGAAATGTAAACATTTCTCCTTGTTGCGCCTTGCTACGCCACACCTAGGCCGGCGTAGCATTCTGACACATTTCCAGGTTTACGATTTCTGGTAAATCTGGAAATGCATCAGAATACAAGGGTCTTGTATGGGAACACCCACAGCAACACCCACATCACGCCCCTTACACGCAAAGTGTTGCGTGAGAAGGGATGATATTTACAAGCACACGTACAGCTGCGCATGGTGGCTTTGCGTGCCCCTGTAAATATAGAGCAGCAGCTTGCACCACCGGTGCGTCACGCAGCGTGACGTAGCGGCAGTGCAAAGGACTTGTAAATAAGCCCTGAAGTTCAAAATATTTGGTCCATGATTTACACAGCATGGTACTTCTGCTTTTGCACCTTCTACCACACACCACCTTGTTGAAGTTTGATTGGTACCAGGTATTTACATATTTATTTAGGATGTTTTTTCATCCCTTTCCACTGAAAGCTGTGTGTAGTGATAGGTTAGCTATGCTAATTATTCAATAGTGCAAAACACCTTGTACAAGTTGTAGCAGTATGAAGGCATGGTAGTGACTACTGGGGACTACGATGATCAGCAGAAAGTGAGACTGATCTTAGGTGTTTGGCCAGCGGAGTATGGAAGTGAGTGATGGATGTGCTTAGGAATAGTCGACAGAGTGGAGAAGAAGTGGAAGAATCATTTGAATTAAATTAATTATATCTGGATGGCCTTGAAAATTAAGTACAACCAGGAGCAGTTGATCCATATTTATGCCTATAACAAATCTATGTTCTGACATCTTTGCATGCCAATTGTTAAAATAATCTTGCCAATGCCACTCTGCCAGCCCATGTTTTTAGGCAAAGAAAGACCTGTATCAAGTAAGTAGTAGGGAATACATCAGGTTGACTCATGGAAACGGAGAGTTAATGATGCTATTGAGTTTATTATGTGGATATGCCAGACCGACCCCAGAGTATGCAGCGAGGAAGTAAGAGATGTTGTGAAAAGGCTGTCTGTCTATAAGGAAGACGATCAGAAACAAAGATTGCTTCGGTACTAGGCCGGCTGTTGGGAACAGTGGTGTTGGACAGAAGGCTGCCCAGTAGAGATTGTATTGCTCATCATATGGTATTCCAATAACTCTTTGCACGAAAAAGCTTTACACATTTAAGGAGACGGTGCAATCATAAATGCAATGCAAGCAAAAACATCAAAGTAGAAATGAAGGTTTAAAAAGTATTATGCTTTCAGAAGAAACATATACCGGTTTCATACTGAGATTAATCCAGTTATAAAAATGAATACATGAATAATAATCTACTAAGAAAGTCACTCCTCCAACTTTCTTCACTGTGCAGCAAAGAGGAGACGAATTAAATCACAGCATATGGCAACATATGGACCAAGCAGTGGTCCGGCACCGGCCAACTGCAGAGACGTTGTGCAGCTATATGTTGTTTCAGATGTTAAAGGCCAAAGAAAAATGTCAATGTGTTTCCAGGTGACCAGCGCCTCAAGAGTCCAGAGTTTGAACAACAGTCACAGAGCAGCTACATATTCCTTGAGTGATTGATGCAGGGGCAAACAACACAAAGTATCCCCCTGGCTGTCGGATACAGAACAAGCAGGTAGCTGCTGTTGGAAAAATTTGTCAAGATGTGCGCAGCAGATCAAGTGATGCTGATATGTAGCAACATCTCACGAATCAACCAGAAACAAAAATCCCACAGCGCACAACAGTAATGCTGTTTACTGGGACAAGACTGTAAACAAAGAACAATTTTACAAAAATTCCAACAGCGTGTCAGCCCCTTTTGAACCATGCAGATATGTATACTCATAATATGAGTAACACAAATTCTTATCGCCCGAAGGTGACGAAAATCACCTGGAGGCGAAAGAATAACAATTTAGAAGGATGCTCTGTTTCTGCGGGAGTCCAGAGTCAACTACGGTAAAGTCAGTGTGTCCTTCACTAGTCTGAAAGGAGTTATTGGGTCTACTTTGTGTGTTGCGTTGTAACTAATGGTCCGAGAGGCAGTTTGATCACAACCTGCTTCATATTCTATCCCTTCACAATTGTGGTTTTGTCTATACATATGGAGTCATTATAATCAGGACCTGTTTGAGTTGGCATACACAGCAGGCGACCATGCTTCCTTGCCAGGCTAGTGGACTTGTCATATTAACAGACTCGACCCAAAAAACATACCATGTGCACTTTCTAATATATCTTGTGTTTAAAAGTTAATCTGGTTCGTATTTTTTTTTAAACATAATTTTTATTGTTTTGTTACCAACTTACATTGCAGTAGCTGTAAATGTCATAACAAATGTATATAACGGCATTCCCCAATGCATGTAGTAATACAAGGATCATTTAGATAACAGAGTCTATTGCTTTGTCCACAATCGCCTCGACCCTCCAGTCCTGGCGCCGTTTGTGAATGGGTGCCGTGCTAATATTCGCGCTCAACTGATCCCCCCCCTCCCCCGACCCAACTCATTAACCCCTTCAGTGCTAATGACAAGGGTAACTCGTCATGGAGTTTCCATTGATTTCAATGGAAAGTCAATGGACCCACTCCCACACCCCTTAGCAGCCAAGTGGTTAATCTGGTTCGTATTGCCAAGACGTTAGTATATATGTTTTAACACAAAAATCACCTTGAAAGAGCAAGCAACATAAAAAGATGGAATGTAAGCTATTTACAGGCTATCAAAAAGTGTAACTTTGCTTGACTAAGTCACTGATTGGCCATACGTAGACTCAAGGGTGCAGGAAGTAGGAGTACAGCGGGTGCATGAACAATAAAGAGACCTTTGGATTTTGTTTTTATTATGTTCCATGAGCTATGTCTTCAATGACAGAGGTCAAAGGTCAGACTATGTCTTCTGACTATTTTTATTATTTTAATACGTAGATTGAGGTTTTCTTTATCTGACTGGAAAATTAGAGGATTTTTTAAAGTGAACTTTCTGGCAATCTTGCTGGGGTACAGGGAGTGTGAAAGGAAATGATGATAATTTTTTCTCAACAATATTTAAATTCCTGTATATTAACTGTTCCAATATTTAAAAACATAGGAATTATGAAAGCACAAATGAGGCAAGTGTTTTTTGTAATTCTAATGTATGGCGGAAACAAAGATGTTAATAGGATCAAAACAAATTAGGACACTTGGTGATGGGCTAGTGAGAAAAATTAGCTGCTACCCGATTTTCCCTCATTATCGTTTGCGCGCTTGATAGATGTAAAACTACATGTCAATGCAAATTTTGGTGCCATTTCAAAGGAAAATGTGCTGTCTATAAATTACAGTGTTCTATCACGTCATTAGTTAGCAATATTTTTGCAACAATGTGCTCCTAAGTGCACCACTGGCTCCATACACCCTTACCACTCTCTTGCTGAATTGGCATGGCTCATTTGCTATACTTTCTCTCTACATGACACTTGGAATTTTCACACTCTGTTCCGAGAGTCATTAGGAACCATGAAGGAACCAGCTACCGCAGACGATGTTTCCATTGTGACCTGACCGCAAGTTCCAAAGAACAAACATGGTCATATCCAACCCAATCAGCAGCTGCTTATGGTGTGCCAGCCGGTAGTGTAGCACCAGAGGAGTAGCCAGGATCCAAAAAATCCAAGACTTGAAACATCAGGAAAATTACATTTGTGATGTAACATTGATGGCAACACCTCCAGTCCAAAAATTGTTCCAGCTCCAGTGCATAGACTGGAGCATACTGTCTTCCAAAGCAGCCAAAAACATGACTCATCTTGGATTCCTGCAGGGAGGACTTATTTAGCTACCAAAAGTGGGACAGTCACGTGTATTCAAAGCTGCTTTGAACATATGTGACTGCTGACAAGCTTTTCTGTATTGACTGTCTCTCCGGTTTGGTTACTTTCACTGCGAGTGCTGAAGCAGATGGCTTACCTTATCACTCTTTAGTGCACTCATTGACTAGATGAGATATTCTCCTTCTGAGAAATATACTAAAGGGCTTATCATGAGTTGACTAGTAAAATGATTCATCTGATAACAGGAATTACAGTTTTAGTCGGGACAAGTTCTGCAGAAACAGAGCTGGTCGGGAGTGCTTCACCTTGGCATTTGGCCTGCCGAAGGCAGGCAAAATATGTGGGTGACATTCCAGACAAAAGGAGGAAGTGTGAAAATCGACACATTCCTGCATGTTATTTCTCATTTTATTTATTTATTTATAGGTTTTATATAGCGCTTGAATCACCCCCGAAGGGGTATCTCAGTGCTTTGGACTCTACGACTAGACAGGCTGACGGCAAATGTTAAAATAGAGCGGTCTTGAGGAGTTTCCTGAAGCGCACATAGTCGGAGCTTTGTCTAAGGTGAATGGGGAGCTGGTTCTAGTGGAGGGGAGCGATGTAGGATTTCCCACCTAGCCTAGATTTTCTAATCCGGGGTACGAAGAGGAGTGCTTTATTTCCTGACCTAAGGGTCCTGGAAGGAGCGTAAGGTTTGAGTTTCGAAGAGATTTAGAGTGGAACTTTGTTATGCAAAGCCTTGTGTACGATACAGCAAAGTTTGAAAATCACACGTTTGTGGACAGGAAGCCAAAGAAGACGTTGAAGAAGGGGGAGGGAGGCAGTTCTTGGAGGGGCATTTGTGACGAGGCGTGCTGCAGTGTTCTGGACCACCTGCAATCTGCTGAATGAGGACTCATTGGCTGAGACTAGGAGAGCATTGCAGTAGCCCAGCCGACTCATAACCATAGCCTAAATAAGGGTTTTGCAGGTGGAATCCAGGAGGAGGGGAAAACCAGGCCCAGCATATAGAAGCAGGACCCAGCGGTGCAAGCCGCATGCTCCTTCAAGGACAGAGCGCGATCAAGGTGGATGCCCAGGTTTTTAACAAGGACTTTAGGGCCAAGGGAGTGCCAAGAGAAGCCGGTCACCAATCTGGTGACCACAGCGATGATTTGTCTCAGAATAGCTTAATCTCCGTCTTTCATTCCAGCTGTAAACTGAGAACAGGGGTAGGAATATTCGAAGGTAACACTAATTGCACACCCATTATTGCTCTGGTACTATGTCCCATATCAGACCACTCATGGTTGTTTGTTATCTGTCTAACATAACAGTCAACAGGAGAGGTTTCTGGACCTTTCTAGGACAGTTCCACCCAGCAGTGCAAGCACTGAAACTGTACCACCTTGGGCGATACACCAATCCCTCAGCCACCCCTACCACTCCTCTATCTCATTCAACACATTTGTCACTTACAACCATATCACCTCTGTGCCAACCATCCATCCCATTCAGAGCACCTATTGTATTCTCCCTAAAGGGTCTGTAATTGTATAAAAAAATTACGTTAGGAGGGGGTGGAGTGGCAGCGCATCTCAGTTAACATTGTTTTGCTACATTCAATAGCCAAGATATGTGTTGCAATTATAGATCAATGAGTGGGCACTATCTTACCCTTCTGTGGAAATGTGCATTTTAATACAAGAAGCACAACAATTAAGACTATTAGTCAATATCAGGGGGGGCACATGTGTTAAGAACAGACACTATGTCAGCAACTGTAAACTTTGGCAATTACATTGACTAACTTTTATGCACCCTTGTTAGACCCAGCAATTTCTGGCTGGCAAGGATGCATTGAAGTCAGTCAGAATCCACCCCTCTAGATAGGATGAGTTCTTTACATGTTTTCAATAACCTGTGCTCACCCTTAGGTATCGTGGTACCGAGCAGTCCAGCGTATCACCAGGGCCCAAGTGTAAAGTGTTGGCACAGCTCCACCCTCGCAGCACATTGCGTACGCCACAAAAAGACTCCACACCATGTGTATAAAACACTTGTCTTTGTATTACATACACACTGAAATCAAAACAAGATACACATTGTATATACACTTTATGGTTACATGAAATTGTTAAACTTCCCCATTTGAAATCAAAATGAGATTCACATTGTAAATACACATCGCAGTTTTATGCATTTGTTGAACTTCCTCATTTGCAGAAAGGCCAAAAAGCCACAGGTCTTTGACTACGCCTCGTGCCCTAGCTCCTCAGTCATTCAAGTACGCCATCCAACGATATATTTTGCCCCTGCTGGTGCCCCGTTGACTAGTCAGTTGGAGCCACCTAATATGTAAAGAAACAGTTACTTAGTCTTGTCATCTGGACTAGACCTCCAGGCACCGACTGCACCTTCACAAGTGCGGGATCGCTATCCCCCCATAGACAGAAGGTTGTAACCCAGGAAGCTAGTGCACTTCAAAGTATGGAGCAAGGTTTCCACTCAGGCAGAGATGTGAACTGCCGTTACCCCCAACAGTCAGCCGCAGGTACGCACAAGACATACGAAACCCCTCAGGCTTCATCACAATATCTTCCACAACAAAAGTATCTTGTGGTGTGGGTCCAGGGAGAGGAAGCCAACTACCTCGGACAGAGTCTGCAAAGCCAGGCACTGTTGTCCTCCCAATCTGGAGGTCAAAGACAGTATCAGCACCTGGTTTAGGTTCCCCCAGCACCCCTCGGACACCACATGCTCCGGAGCATAAGCTGGCACAGGTCCCCTTAGTTGCAAGCATGGGTCCCTCAGACTTTGCAAGCTTCCCATTGCATTCCTCGAACTCCTCATGTCTCTGCAGCTCAGGTGGCTGCTGATCTTTGCAAACACACTCCTCTGCACAGCGTGATGGTGGTGTACGTCAGGTCAGTCCTTGTCCCAACCAACGATCACTTCCGCCTGTTTCTGCTGCACCCAGTGCAGTCCTTGAGATCTCATGGAAACGGTGAGATCCGTTGTGTCCCTGAGATCTCGTGGACAGGAGACCAGCTAACTGGCCGATGGCAAGTACTTCAGGACCCGGGACACTGCAGGCCAGCAACATTCAGGCAAAATCTACCAAGGCAAAATACACCCAGTGATAGTCCTCTTCCTACAGCATGGCATGATTCAGGCCACTGCAAGCCTGCAGATAGTCCAGTTGCAGTCCCTCCTGCCCTAATGCTTCCTCCTGTCGCTGTCCCAGAATTGAACCAGCATAGTATGGTTTCAAATCCAAAAGCATCTCTGGATGTTGAGGCCATAGTCCCAGTTGTTGTACCCATGATGGCCTTTGAAAATGAAATCAATTCAGAAGCCACCTTTGAAATGCACCGGCCCTCTCTACATTTTATAGTGTCTGTCATCCTACTCCGGGGGATTTGATCACTATCTTCAGTGGGGCCAAGACCTTGCCCCTTGGAATGCAGGTGCCATTCCCACCCCATGTAAAAATCCCAGAAAGGCACCTCAGAGTCAGTTTCACTTGAGCCCCTAATTTATTGTCTTCAATCAGGAATTCACAGATGTAGTTGTCCCCCGTTGTACCCAGATGTGAACCAGAGACAGGCCGATAGGCACACAGAGTCATGAGCATCGAAATATCTAGTTTCCCAAAGTGACATTTCCACACACGTAATGTTGGATCCTCTCACACTACCGGAAAGGATTCACCATTACGAACTCATCAATATCAAACACAATACTGCTACTATTCTGCCAGTAGGAAATACTGCTCAATAGCCTTTCCCTACATTCCCTCATGCTAGTCCAATGTGAGAAGCAGGCCAAACACACCACCCAGTGCCATTCATGACCCTTGCATGTAATGCACACGCACACATGTCCTACCTCGTTCCAACATCCAACCCTGTCACCAGGGAGAACTCCGATATAGCAAGAGACATGAAGAACCTTGGCACCTAGCTTTTTAAATACCAAACTGAGTAACTGTAACTTGTGCACTCAGGCCCCACCAGAGCAAACCTGTGGCACAATCGATGAGCTACAACAACCGCTGCAGGCCCATGGAGGAGCATTTGAGATACATGCAAAGGGTATATGTCTTACCCCTTCCTTGACAAGGGACTTACAGCTAACTCGAATCAGCCAGTCCTGTTTATGACCACGGCAGTGCTTTCGCACTGAATAGCAGGGTCAAACACGCTCAAAATCCTAAAGCTATCATCCAGAGTGATGCAGAACTTGGAAGGAGAAGAGCAAAAAGTCGAGGGAAAGCACCCTAGAAATGGCCATTTCCAAAAAGCCTCTACGGAGGAAACATTTTCCATAAGCTCTTTTTTGTCGACATTAATTTCTGATTTTGTCTTCAAAGGAGCCTCAAGGTCAGCTAGTGCTTCGGCTCACTGGACTAAAGGGAAGGAATAATTTCAAAACCTAGAAGAGGTGGCATGGCTTTTCATCCTTAGGAACAATAATAGAAGGAGTAATACGAAGCTGAATAACATTGGGGATTGGATTATATTGACATTTGCAGTGCTATAATGCTTCTTGACTATGGTAAAAAGGCACTATATAAAACATATTGTTATTATAGAAATACATCTGGGTTTGATTTTACTTACTTTGCTTCTAACAATGGTCTACCATGCAGTCATGTAATAGTAGGGTTCGAGATGATCTATTAACTAACTTTATTTTTCAGAACAGGGACATCAGTTTTCCATCTATCACAGAACCCCACGTGACACACCAATATGTGAGTGTAATCAGCTTGTATACAAACCAAAGACACAATAAATGCAATACAGAGTATAGCTAGCAATAGAAGCAAAAACACATCTATTTTTATTTTTTTTAGTGGCAATAAAGGAAAAAAAGAAGGGAGAGGGGAAAATGATAATACTCTTACAACTGAGAAATATGTATAATGTAGAACTTCAAACGAAGGTGAAAAGTAATCTTATTAGAAACTAGAAAAGACAATATGCCAACAAGTGATTTCAGAGATGAAAGAATAGAGAAAAAGGCAATTACAGGGGTTTAAAAATTTCAGAATGTAAACAAGATTTTTTTGCTATTACATTTTTAGCTAAATATGAAGTAAGTGGCTTTCAAAATAGATCTCTATTAATCATTGGTTTACTAGAGGAGGCAAAAGCAATATCTAGTCAATGGAAATGGCATAAATTATTCCACCAGTGCTGAACAGAAAGTTTTTTCAGATTTTTCTAATTAAGTGATATTTTTTGAAAAGCTAAAGCTAACATAAGGTCAAAAAGACCAAGTACATGAGTAGGTAACTTCAAAGAGTATAGTAAACTCCCAAAGAAAAGGATGAGATTAGAAGAAGGATTGTCAATGTGAAAAATTTGAGAGATATGGGACCAAATTTTCCTCAAAAAACAAATAACAGGAGGACAAAGAAAAATTAGGTGCATGAGGTCAGCTGTAGGGGAACCACAAATCCAACAATTCGTGTCCGTAGAGTGTGAGAAAGTAGCTATAGAAGTAGGGGTGAAATAAAGCATATGACAGAGAAAGAACATAGATTGACTGACAGAGGCAGATCTAGAAATGTTTGGAGAACAGGACTAGAATTTGTCCCAGAAATTGATGCTCCATTCACTTCCCAGATCTAATTCCCAGGCAAGTTCTACTTTACTCTTAGGACAATCTGGATTAGGAGATAAGATGTGTCTATAAATTAAGGAGGCTTTAGGGAGAGTAATCAGAATCTTAAGAGGGTTTTCTCCCAAGCAAGAGGAAGTTGAAGGAAAAGAATAGAAGGTGTCAAGAATTACTGCCATTAAAGTAAAACATTTCTGCAAGAAGGAGCGAGGACAGTCAAATTTGGGCCGGAAATAAGGAAAAGAGCAGGGAGACAAGCCATCAAATAGGTCATTAACCCAAGTTATTCCCTTTTGTCTCCAGGAATTCCAAAAAATAGTTCTATTGTTAATAGTAATAAGGGAATTATGCCATAGTGGTGAACATAAAAAAGATTCCTTGGAAACAATCTTTGGTTGAGTCAAAGGTTTGCGTAAACAAGGGGAAGGAGGAATGAGGAGACTTGGCTGAAAAGGCCAGGACTTCTAAGGTAGAAGCAAAGAACGTTCAATAGGGAACCATAAAAGTGTAAAAGGGGAGGGATCAGAAAGAAGCCACTTGGAGGCCTGACGGAGACAAAAGGCTTTGTGATAAGTACGACAGTCAGGAAAATGTTCATGTCCATTGGATTTTGTCTTACGAAGAAGAGATAAGGCTATTCTAGCTTTTTTATTTTTCCAAAGAAATTTGGAAAGGCGAGAGTCAATCTTCTTAAAATAAGAAGATGGGATATGAATAGGAAGCATAGATAAAGTATAAAGTAAAATGGGTGTGATCATCATATTAATTGAATCTAATCGACCCCACCAAGAAAGAAAGAGGGGATTCCAGGATAAAAATAATTTATCAATACGAGATAAGGCCGCAACCATATTCAGTTTAACTGAAGAAGAAATGGAGTTAGAGAACCATATTGCTAAGTATTTAATTTTAGATCGGTTCCAAGAGAATCCAGTGGAAGAAAAGGAGTGTGGAGTGCATAGTTTTGTGAGAGGGAGAATTTCAGTTTTATCTGAATTAATCTTGTAACCAGAGACCAGGGAGAATGCAGAGAATTCATGCATCAAGGGAGGAATAGATACATCAGGGTTGGATATAAAAAGTAAAATGCTATCTGCATATGCAGAAGCTTTAAAATGGTGATCACCTTAAGAAAGTGGTGAAAAGGGTTCAAGGGCTAGGACTAATAAAAGAGGGGAAAGAGGACAGCATTGATGGACACCACGTAGTAAAGGAAAGTAGGAATATATTCAACCATTAACTAGCACTGAGGCTCTAGGGGCAGAATATAATAAGGAAATAAGAGAAATTATCGTGGGCCCACAGCCATGCCACTTCAGAGATTCAAATAAAAAGGACCAATCTACCCTATCAAATGCTTTTTCAGCATCGGCTGAAATTGCTGCTAGGTAGGTGGATAGAGAAGGAATCTTATTTAAAACATTAAGAAAGAGACAAGAGTTATCCGAAGTTAATCTACCCTTGACAAATCCACACTGCTCCTTACCAACCAAATAAGGCATAAGAGGTTCTAAACGTCGAGCAAGTAATTTAGCAAATAAATTGTAATCTACATTAACCAAGGATATGGGACGATAATTTTTACAAAACATGGGATCTCGGCCTTCTTCATGTATCAAACAAATCCTAGCTTATTGGAAAGTACCGTAGGTCTGACCAGAAAGAAAAAAAGAATGAAAAATATCTAAAAGTTTAGGGAGCAATAAGTTAGAAAAATGTAAATAAAATTCGACTGAAAAGCCATCTGGTGTGGGTGTTTTGCTCCGTTTCAAGTGTAGAAAAACTAAGATGGCGAGTAGAGGGGGCAGGAATATTATTGGAATGAGAGTGAATAAAAGGATTAGAAGGAGGGGATTCTGGGGTCTACAATTCCTGATAAAATGACATAAATTTATTAAGAATGTCCTGATCTTTATGAACAAGATTCCCATCTGAGGAGTAAATAGAGTCAATTAAAGTACGATCTTTCCGGGATTTAAGGAAATTAGCCACAAGTTTGCCAGATTTACTACATCCGCCGTAATATCAAGCAGTACTTTGGAGAAGTATGGATGAGGCATTATCCGTGGAAATGTTATTAAAGTTCAGTTTGACGCGAATGAGATCTTGTATAATAGATTCTGACGAGGAGGTGTAAAATTTGTGTTCATGGCTTTAATATTTGCTAGTGCATCTTTGTGTTGTTGAAAAAAACGTTTCTTTTTTTTTTTTTAGACAAAGTCTATAAGAAAACCCCTAGCAGTAGCTTTAAAATAATCTCTTATTATATGGGGAGGAGTAGTATGGACACTGTTCAGACAAAAAAATTCTTCAGTAAAGGAAGTAAAAGAAGATGAGAAAAGAGGATCTAGTAATAGGGAATTATTAAAAAGCCAAAGGGAGGACTTAGAATGAGGAGGGAGCAAATCAAAGTCAGACCCAATCTGAGCGTGATGAGAAATGACAATAGGTTCAATAGAAGAAGAGATAAGAGATAGAGATAAAGATTGAGAAAGAAAGATATAGTCTAGACGAGATAAAGAATTGTGAGGAGGAGAAAATACTGAGAAGTCAATAGCATCAGGGTGAGAAAGTCTCCAGGCATCTACAAGATGTATTTGGGAAATAGAATCAAGAAATTGTTCATGGGATTTATGAGGAATGAAGCGTACCTGGGACTGCAGGTCAATAAAAGGATCAACAACTTAATTGCAATCACCTCCCAGACAGAAGAGATAATCTCTAAACTGAATACATTTTTGTGTAACTTTAGGCCAAAAAGAGTAATCTGGTTGAGTAGGGCCACAAACATTAAATACAGTCAAAGAAATATTAGTAATTTAGCTAACAATCATCTTCCTTTCGTATCTGTCTCCTGCGATACAACCTTACATTTAAATTTTTTGTGACATAAAATTATAACGCCAATCTTTTTAGATGAGTGGAGAAAGTAAAACTGAACCAACCTAACCTTTTTTCAATTTTAATGCCTCCGGTTCTGTAAGACGAGTTTCTTGTAAAAAAACAGATCAGGGTTATAAGAGGCAAGATGTGATAATATTCTCTGTCTTTTGATTGGATTAATAAAACCTTTTACATTCCAAGAAATTACTCTGAATATAGAATGCTAACAATATATAAAGAACAATGAGTTCAACATTAAAGGTTTTGAGTAAGAGAAATAAAAGGAAAGGGAGAGGAAGATGAAAGAACTGCAATGGGAAAGGGAGAGGGAGATGAAAGAACTGCAATGGTGTTGGGAATAAGGAAGAACTACAGAGAAGAGAGATGACGAAAAATCCTTTGAAAGAAAAAGTATATAAGCGGAAAAAAGCAATAAAGCCAGGAGAAAGAGGAGGAAGAAGCAAATAAAAAGGGAAGAAGAAGCGGAAAAGAAGAATAAGAATAAAAAGAGACAGTACATGTAAAAAATTATGACTGTGTTACTTACCTTTACAGGGGAACAAAAAGAAGGATGAGAGGCGGCAATGGACATACAAAAACAGCACACCCAACAGAGGGCAACACACCACACCAGGACACCATTGAGACATAGACAAAGGCGGAAACATGAAGTAGGAGCACAATGGGTTACAAAAAGACCTGTAATAGATAACAAAGAGTTATGTTAACAAGAAATGCATTGGAGGAAAATAACATATATCATTAAAAGCATTAACAACTGTATGAGCACAACAAAAGAGACATTACATTCAAGTGTCAGGAGGAGGGTGGTAATCTCCATCGAAGCAATAGAATGCGACTGAATACTTCTTCTCAGATCCGCCCGCACCTCAATAGTAGAAGTTTTGTTTAAGAAGGTAACCTTAAACAGGCACGGATGGAATAATCCATACTGTGCACCCAAGGAACGAAGAGCAGGCCGAAGATCAAGGAATTCATTGCTTGGTGGTAGCTGTTGAAACATCCTGAGAGAAAAATACTTTTGTGCCTTGCCAAGTCAGCTTGTTTTTTTTTTATTTAGCTGCATTCAGCCCTAGTAGGAGGTCCGTAAACTGTAGAAATAAAACAATTATTCCACGAGGTTTAGATCGAGCAGCTGAGGAGGATAAACATGGACCCAGTATATGTGCTCATTGAACATTTAGTTTGGTTGAAGTGGGGAGGCTCAAGAACTGTGGAAGAAAAGAAGTAAAGTACGCAACAGGGTCATCCCCTTCAAGGCCTTCAGGAAGCCCATAAATGCGCAAGTTATTGAGACAATTTCTATTTTCAAGGTCCTCAGTAGATCTTCTCAGTTGTAAAACCTCTTTCGCCAAAGAGGAAATTCTGGAAGTTGAATATTGTACATCGGTAAGATGCTGTGACACCAAAGTAAGGCAGGAATCCATACATGACCATTTATTATCCAAGGTCTGTAGACGAGTGTTGGTTTCTTCGATGAAAGGTCAAAGGGCACGGATCACCTCCAAAACAATCTCCAAAGAAACCGGAGACACAGATTTAGGAGGGGAGGGAGGGTCATGTTTGATTCTCTTAACAGTAACTGAAGGTTGTGGTGCCTTAGATGCCATGGTCCATGGAGCAGTGTTACTAGAACAAGCCTTTTGCGCCAAAACCTCACAGGGGTGTGAGGAATTATTTGGAGCTGTAGAATGGGTATAGCAAGCTGCTGTATCATTGGACTGCTGTCTCTTAGTGCAATGGAGTAAGAATTTGCTCCTACCCATGATTCAAAAATCAGGAACAGGCTTGTTTAAAAAGGCACTAAAAAAGAAAGAGGTAAAATTACCTCACAAAATTTCAACAAATTCCGTTAAATAAATAGACCTCCCAATGTGAAAAGATATTTAATCGATGAAAAGGCAAAAAAGGCAAAGAAACTTTGAAAATTAGCCTTTCAGCGCGCCATATGAGGAAATTTGAGAAGTAATGAGGAATAAAAACAAAATGGCAGCCGCAAAGCAGCTAAAGAGCCACCTGCATATTTTTATGAGAAGTCACTGGAGAAGAAGGGCAAAAAAGATAACCTCCTTCAGAGCAGGTGTTCCGCTTTACAAATATGCCCACAAGATGTCAGGAGAGGGGCTGTAGCCACCAAGAAGCAACTGAGATATCCGGAGCGGTGCGGAGCTCCGTAATTAGGTGGCCATCTTGGGTCGCGGTACGTGCGTGTCTTCCCCGAGTCAGTACAAGAATTGTTTGGCTTACATGCATAAAAGAATATAACACAGGCTCCCAGGAGCATGTTAGTTCCAGCCCCGAAGGGGACCTGTGTACCTTAATGCTCCTTCTCCCATACTCCCCCAAGTTCCCCTTCTCCAACTCCCCTCCCCCCAGTGAGGTTCAAGATGCATCATATCAACATTTTAGGCTGAAGAATTGACAAGTGCCTTATGGACAATCAAATATCAGAGGGCCCGCTCAAAAAGTATTACATTTATTGTACCAACATTTAGCCATATACCATCAGTGGGACTCATTGGTTGAACATCAACTCAAAAACCAGAAAAAGCATTTTTGGTCGAGATCTATTTAATTCTTATGTTATTAATGATCAGAGACTGGAAAAGCTCATTGTAGTTCAGAGAAAATTTGTTATAGTTCCACTGGTGGTGGGGTGAGCAAAATATATGATTGCCACATGATAGTTTATGTTCATGTTTCTTTTATGTACTCTTTACATATTTCAAGGCAAGTTGTGAATGTACCATGGTTCACGAATGTGAATGAAAGTATTGAGAAGGAAATACTAATGGTGCTAAATTAATTTCTGAGTATTGCTTCACAAAGTATATATCTTCATTTGTGATAGGCTGAAGGGTTCTCTAATGTTTATATTTTCATAAGTGCGCCATGAAGCACTGTAGAAAACAAAAACTGTCCTCTACTTATATCAGCCTGCAAGAGCTGGTTGGTGCATTCTCAAATCCCAGACATAAACATGCTCACTGCTGTAGAATGATTACTTAAATTTGCCCTCAAAACACACACTGCAGGTTACCTTGCAATTGAACTGATTGTCAGAGGACTACATGTGGACTGAATTAGCTGGTGCATTAAAGCACCAGTGAAAGCTAGGTCTCTGAGTTGAAGGCTGTTCATGACCAGTGCATCCATGTGGTGCATGCTCTATTTTTGCATTTTCCATTCATAGATTTTCTGAGATCGGGAACACTGAGGGAGCATGCAAACCCGGCAGTCAAGAAAAGCCGCCAAGTGACTGAAAGTCTGTCATGCCATTAAAATTAGTGGCCATTTTTCCATCAGTTTCAAAGCTATGCACTGATCTTATTTACAAACTTCACACGTTTTTGGGAGGTCCCCTGATTTGTTTAATCAATTGGCACCAAATGTTGCAGGGGTGACCTCTAAATGCATTTCCCCCAAGTGTGGTGCATGTTAGAGAAACTTGTCAAAATTATTAAGGGTGCAAAATGTCTTATACATCCTTTTGGGGATAGGGCCCCTGTAGTTTTGGTTAGGTCTGACTTTTCATTGAAAAAGCATTTTTTTGTTTTCTTCACAACTTTTGTGCCGATCAATGAATTTGCATAACACTTTCCAAAAATCTAGTTAATTTGATATGGGTTTGGAGTGGCCAGTTATGTGCACATCTGTGAAAGGCACATGGAGGGGGTGCGAACAGTGGAATCGAAAACATGCTATTTCCCATTTTAATTTGCATAAGATTCTTTGCTCTACCATAGAGAAAAAAATGGATTAACCAAATTACTCCATACTTGGCAGGGAAGTAGAACTTTACTCAAGGAAATGCCCTTGCCTAGCTTGGTGTAAATCCATTCAGTAGTTTTACCTGCTAATCATGATAGAGATATCTGAACTGTTATTCCACAGATGGTCTGCGATCCCAGGTTTATGGACCATCTCTGTCTGCGAATTAAAAAAAATATTCAGACCGAGAGTATGAGGGAGCTTTTCCACCCAGTGTCTGTTTCAGATCCATAGGCCCAAAGCCTGATCAGTGGACCTTAAACTCTCTGATTAGCTTGCCCCAATAAGAACATCTCATTACAGCCATCATTACAGGAAACTGTACCTTTGTCCCTGAAAAATAAGGAGCCACCAGGGCACGGTGAGAGCACCTGCTGACCATATGGCTCAAGTTGAGAGCCCCAAAGCAATCCACCATTATGCAATAACTAAAAATAAATCCTAATTATGCTGCAGAGTTTAAAGTCCCGAGTGTATCATGGTCCCCAGTTGAACCTGTGAGGGCCGTGAGCTCTCGCCTATGGTCCATGAACTCTTTGCAAGGATCCTCGGATCATTGTTAGACATTCCACAGGGTTGCGCACTGGGTCTATGAACCCCACAACATGTCCAACAAGGGTGCACATGTTTGCGAGGATCTGTGGACCTCAAAACAGGGTCCACAAGCCCTTTAAAAATATTTTTTTTAAACATGACATGACCACAGACTAGCCCCTTTGACCAACCCCACTGTGCACAGCTGGCTCCCCGCTGTGTTTTGGCCATGCTCTGCTGGGGTTAGCCACCCACTGCAGTGCTTGGTCATCAGCTTTGTACCAAATCCCTGGCCACCCGCAGTGAGTTGGGTTCATGGCCATAGGTTATGCACAGTGAGGCTTGGCCATTCATGTTGTGTTGGAGAGTGTGGTATATGATTTAAAAAAACAAAACAAAGGGTCACTGAAAAAGCCAAAGATTGAAATGAGGTTATGATTTACTTTGGTTATAACGCCGTAATGAATGCTAAAAAAAACTCATACATTCAATAAAAAAAACACAATCAAAATTACAGTTGTGGTTTTAAATTAAAAGTGAAAAAAAATCCAAATTCTGCTTAAGACTGCAATCCATAACTAGCAAAGCAGCCACGCATACCATAAATCGCACTTCAAATACAATGCTTATAACCTCACAATACTTATGCCTATAAAGAAACACACCTTAAAGCACAATGTTATTAAATAACAACACGTTCTCATGCCTATAAATAATACTGCATTCATCGTTGTGCCTTTCATAGTGTTAATGGTGACCTGACTTGTAATCTGATCTGTAAGAATATTTATGATGTTTTAAGTACATCTTTCACATCAAGGGAGAGAATTGCAATTGGGGTGCAAATTATGAATTGTGGTCCTAACCATAACTTGCAAATTTCAGTGGCTTTGTGTTGTTAATTAGTGTCCCTAACTGCGCCTTAACTATGGTCTTTAAATTAATTTCTATCTTTTTTACCATCGTTTAAGGTTTCTAACCAAAGGAAACCATAACTTCAGTTTAACTTTAGTTTTTATCCCAGTGAATCTATATATTTATATTGATATCTATTTAACTGTGAACCAGAAGCCCAAAGGCCAAGTGACTTCTGAATGTCACCAGCACACTGGGATAGTAACGTAGAACCATAATACAGCATGGGTATTTACTTTTTATATTACATGTTTATTTTGGGGAAATATTGGAAACTCTGTTCTGCAAACTGCAGCTAATATTGGGTACTGAGTAGAATTTGACTTTGCTGCCGCATTATTTAGATAACCTTGTAGCACAAATTAGATAAGCTTGCATCATAATCCCAGTAGCGATGATGAAGGTAAAGCTGCACAGAGCGGCTTGTCTGTCATTATGATTATAAAACCCATATTTCCCAGGTCCTTGTGAAGTGTGGATTTTTATTCCACTGCATTTTGTGCAATAAAATATTTGAATGACAGGCAGACAGACAGACAGACAGACAGATAGATACTATCCCACTGTACTTTTCATTGGACAACTCTATTTCTTTTCCCCAGAGGTTATTGTTGGCTCTACTCCAGATTGTATTTTGGGCCACCCCTAGAAGCATTCAGTACATAGTCTGCACACCGCTGCCATCCTGGCACTTACTGGAGCGTGGTTTGACAGGGCATCGGATTTTAGCAGGGCACATACCGGGAATCCTCACACTCACAGCGGTTCATTAAAATGCAAGTAGGCCCTGACCATATGCCAGGAACTAATCCAACAATGGGATTTTTAGCTCAGTGCTTTGGGATCCATAACAAACAAACAGGTGAAACAAAATCACACATTTTAAAATAGGTCTTCTTTGAAAAAACAGGTCCTCGCAGAGAAGTGGAATTATGTTTTGCTGGTTTCAGAGAAGAGCTTTCATCCGAGCTTAATCATGTGGTGTCGCCATTGTAAACATCCTCAGAAAACACAGTCAAAGAAAAGCAGCGTAAAGAAAACACAAACAACGTAGAATCACGGTTTTAGGGAAATCTTGACATTGTGTATTTAACTGATGAGGCCAAATCTAAGGAAATTCATTTTTCTTTCCCCTCTTTGTCCCTCATTTTCTTTATTTTCCTGCCACGGAATTACCATTAAAGTGGGTCTTGGTAACTACAGGGGCAATGCAATACCAAAGATTACAACATTTTGAGGAAACTCATTCAGGAATGCGTGTTTCCATGAGGTTTGTTATCACATTACTCACTCCCCTGTGCTTCACACAGACATTTCTGCAAGTATCAGCAAACAGACCGCCCATGTGAAAAACAAAAACTTAAAATTCCGATGCCCTCCATTAAAGGGCCCATTCGAGTCTACTGGACACCTATCATGGGGGCCCTTGTATGGTGACATTTAAAAGGAAATAGTGGCACAAATCAAGTGCATACTTGGGTTGGTATGGTGTACTGGAATCTAGTTGGTAATCCCAGCAACTAGGTCTTAAGTTTATTTGTTGTTTCTTAAAATTTACATTTTTTAAATCCTCACATTTAACGAATAAAACCTGAACCTGATTGGAACATCCTTGTATTATATGAGTGACCAGTTAGCGCCCCATGTAACCACTGCAAAAACCATACAGCTCCATCAGTGAAATTTGAGAACAGCCACACCCCTATTCCTTAATTCAATGAAGAAAAAATGTGTAAGCGTAAACAACTTATAAAGTCTCACTTTACCACCGTGCATTAACACACTTCGGGCCATATGTATCAACACATTTCCCCATTGACACAGAATTGGCAAACCCTTTGATATATCTGGCACTTGATGACATGTATCTCGCAGACACGTCATTTTGCAATTTGTGATTTTTTGCATTTTGTGGGGAAAATGTTTTATTTTGAATAAATACTAGCTCACTCACAAACTGACAATGAGAAACACACAGTTCCCAAGTTTAACCCGTTCGCTGCGGGTGTCGGCCAACGGCCGTTGCGAGCACTACCTCGGTAGTGCTGCGCATGTCCGTTGGCCGACGCGGCCCGCCTGTTTTTTAGAACGTTCCGCACTGGTACGGAACGTTCGAAGCAGTTAAGGTGTTAAAATAGCATAAATGGTCAATTTGTCAACAACCTTTACTAATAATCGATGAGAATAAGTATATAATGAATAATTGTTAGTGTAACTTTTAAGCCCATATGTTTATTGTAATTATTGTGGGTTCTTATTATATTGGCAAAGAGCATGAATAAAATTGTTTTCGTTTGACTTGGGTCACATTTTATTTTTGTTTGCAATTCCTTGTAAGTGTATTTCAGTGAGAAATATTGTACGCCTCTGATGCTACATGTTTTGCTCCACTGTTTTTTTTTTTATCCTTGTAGGTAGCTTTATCAAGGCAGAGGTTATACCAACAAAATATTTAGGGTGTTATTGTGTGCTTTGTAACATCCACGCTATATGTTACTTTCACTGACATAAAACTATACGTTTATTGCCTGTCATTGGCCTTGGTTAGTTCTATAAGTCTTTGCTACCTGTACAGCCCGGTCTCCTATCCTGTGTATCTTCTAGGCACATGTCATCAATTAATTTGTGATGTTTGTGTTTTTATGCGAGAACTGTGTTATGTGATTGAAATTTATCGACTCATTGACTGCCCATGGCATGTTCACCGTAGCTACCTTGAAAATTGGAAAAAACTATAAAACATTTGTTCCTATGCTCAATGATATCAGGTACAAGTCAAATTATTTGTAGTGCCACTTTTTTAACTCGGTGTATAAATGTACCTATATTGACTCCTACTATTCCAACTCTATATCTGCATCTTTGTGTGCTCATTGCCCTTCTGTGTAGTGTGCCCGGCAGTACCAGCGATGAGAATGTATCCTCTGTCATAGAGAAGAAGTGAAGGGACCGCCTTCTAAGATAAATAATGCTGTGATTAGTGACAAACATGTATTGCTTGAGAGTGCACATAGCAAATGTGAAAATGATTCACTAATAATTTCAAAGACATTGCACTTTCGGTAGAGGGAGCGTTTAGTATGCAGATGCAAACCACTTTTATTGTCACGAAGGGCCTTGATCACAATTGGGTGGTAATGTAAAAGCTTTAAATTTAATGAGTATGTGTTATATTAGGTGGAGAATCCACCTGTAGAATTCCTTCCTGCATAGAGGTAGTATTCCTCATGTAGATTCTCCTGTAGATGTAGCCTTGTTGCCACAATCATGGGGGTTTCTCTTAGCACCTAACTGTAAATGAACCCCAGAGTCACTACTAGGACATGTCAGCCATGCAAGATTCTTGCAGGGAGGCCAACACATGGCAGGGTCCCTGCTGGTGTTCCGTCCTATGCAATTTAGATGCCCAGCACTTATGTGATGGGTGCTGTTCAAGTAGCATTTTCTTCCCTTAGAGTAAAACTTTAGGAAGCATCCTTTCAATTTCCAGTAATGTGATTGCCAGTTCCAATCAATTATCAAAAACGTCTTTTGTGAGAGATACTTATTGAAAGTTTCTAGACAGACCATAGCTGTTTGATAGGTATTCATGGATCTGGGGGGAACTTTAGTAGTAATCTTTCAGACCGAAACTGCAGCACCTCATGTAAATGGGGATTCCATTTGGGTAATATTACAGTAAACGCTGCAGTGAATGAGAGAATATATAACGTTAGCAACACTGCTCAGGAATCTTTCCTCCAAAAGGCAAGCAGTCTTGCTGGAGGTATAATAGAAAATCAGCACCACCTGAACCCAAGCTTTTCTGCATATGGCACTTAACATACCACGGTGTCATGAGCCTCTTTCACATCCTTTCATACACAGGTGATTGCTCGCCTTCCCTTATTATCCTCAGCGGCATAGAAACCTTCACCTTCCCTTGCTCGTCCATTAATTTGAGATGTACCTTCAACGTTTAGTTACCATTAAGGCTTTGTTCACATTGTTCAACTGTGCTGCAAATATACAAATTATTTTGTGTCTAAGCGATCTGCAGACTGGGCCTTTGAGCAATCAGTTGCACCTCTCTCTTTCGGCCATCTGCTCAGTATCAGTCTCAATTCATGAATGACCTAATGGAGTCCAGTCATTGTCCTCATGCCTTAGCTTCAGTAACGTAAGCCATCGCATTCACTGTCATAAAATACCATTCACATTACATTGCATTGTATAATTACATTTATTAATACTATCCAGCTGGCTGCCAGGGTAGCCAGCTTAGGCCGGAGACTGGGGAATGCCCTCGACCTGGGTAGTCCCAACAGAAAAGTGCTATGGACAAAGAAATAGAAAAGGGCAAAGGACTGTGGTTCATTCCCGATGTTAATTGGCCCCTGGCATCACTAGAGTTCTCTCCTTCAATCTACCCCAAGGGAGGAACTTCCTGCATTGCACTCAAACCTCATTGGATCAATGTACCAATCAATTTGCCTTACCCTGGCCTGGATGTCACCACAATCTGGTGCACTACTTTCCTCCTCTATAAGGGGGAGGATGTGGCCTAACGGCTAGAGCAGTCGACTGCGAAGCTGGGGAACCAGCTTCAAGTCTTGGCAGGGACGCATCCTGTGATTCTGGGCAAATCACTTAATCTCCCCGTGCCTACCAAAAAAATAAATGTGTCCGTCTGTAACGTAACTGGTGCGCATGTAAAGCGCTCTGATATCGTTGGGGCAAGTTTGCTCTATTTAAAACTGCAAAAAATAAGAATGAAGGCATTCCTGCTGTCACCAGTACAGAAACCCGACAAGAGTCTGAGGAGGACAGGGACTGTTGTTGTGTGACTAGCAATGCAAAATAAACAATTGATGGACGGAATGCTGGACAATGCAAACATTCACCCCCAGTCACAAGCATCTAGGTTTAATCCATCATTCTTTTGCTCACCACGCCACCCCAGTTTGGACCCAGCCATATGCAAATCAGTCTTGACCCTGCTCCTTGTGGGAACAGTCCAGCCCGAACTGCCAAGCCAGGTCCTCCCTGGACCGAAACAATGCACCCTTATTAGCTGCGGTCTGACATGCATGCAGCTGCAGATCATACAGATGCAACAAGAACATTCTGTACTCCTTCTGCTTTGAAGGAAGCCGCGTCAAGAGGTATCTATTTCATTATCACATATGGAGGACCGACTATATACCCCAAAATGGATCCCTAGACAGAGAGATGGCTGAAAAGTTGTGTTTATATATATATATATACTCAGACCGTGATCTGGAAGATCAGTACTGTGAAGATTATTTTGCTTCATCCTAATTCCAGACATCCAGAGGGGCCCAGTTAGTGACCTTTCTACTCCACCCAGTGGTCACTGCCCTGCCATTGTTATATCTTTGGCCTCTTACCTGCAAAGCTGCCACCTCTCCATGGTCGGCGTCGAGTCTGCAGCACTGTCACCTGTATCCGCTGCACAGCCTACTTCTTAGGATCACATCTAGACTTCTGGTTTAACGATACTCTTGGATAAGTCTGTGTTAATTAAGCCAAAGGTATCGCTTGTTTGCTAGTACTGGCCTACGAAAAGGTTGGTTAATTTCATGGTCACGAGTGTTTGTAATGGCGAATTACTGGTTGTGTTTTGCCAAAATTGGGCCATTTTTCTACTTTGAGTAACCTGCCAGATCTATACACATTACTAGTTCCTTGGTAGGTTATTCGTCCTGAGGTAAGGCAAATATTGTTTATCAGTCATTACAAGAGTGTCCAACCATGTGCAAACTCCCTCTAGGCACACAGTTGTACCCCCACACCTCACAGGTCCTGGCCCAAGTTGCCCATCCTTACCTGGGCCCGTTACCACCAGGAAAGACAGCAAATCGGGCACCTTTTAACCAGACTGCTTTCCAGCTACAATATATACCTCACAGCAGTTGTCTATTTTTCTGCATTCGATTTTCTTATGTTTGAGCCAGTTTCAATAGATTCCTTTTTTTTCTGTTTCGTATTATATTTTTTTCCTTCAATTCTTTCAAATTCAATTCAGTGCAGTGAGTTTGTGCTCCATTCGAAAGCAATTTTACCAGAGATTGTCACACGCTGCTCCAACTCTTCCGCTTGATTGCACAGACTGGTGAGTTTACAAACCATAGGCTTAATTTCCAGTAGTGGGTCTCCAGCTCTTGTTTCTAATTCTATCTTAGTGACAGCTAGTATTTCTCAGCTGTTGGAAAAGGTCAGGGTGAACATTTGTGCTATGCAACATTTGCACCTCTTCCTTAAGCCTCAACAGCTAGTCTGGGATCTTAATTTCATTTTATTGTGTTTACATAGCAACCGCTCTCATAAAGACGAGGAGGAAATTAATTGACACCGTTGCTTATTTCAATCACATTTTGTGATTGTTTTTATGCTTAATTGAAAAGGGGAATGTGCAATGTCCAATCTTATTGTATGATATGGGAGTTATACATCACAATATCGGTCCTGGAATGTCGACCTACAGATATATCGTAACGATAATATCGATTCCCGTAATATCAAACTGAGTGTAGATTTATTATTATTAATCCGGCAATGAAATTTGGCAAGCAGATATGATGATCAATATTTTGACAGCACTACTTTAGTAAAACACCACTTGGGTTACCTACTATGATCTGTGTGATGAGCAGACTGCTAACATTTAGAGCACCACAGATCTAGTTTCTACCATGGCATATAAGAAGCACACGCCTTGGAGGGTCGTCTGCATAGATGACCATTTCTATTTTATCCAGGACCTGCTTGTGCATGAAGTAGGATAAGGTATATTTTCACACTACCGTCTTTCTGAAAAACTGCGATCAGCTGACTCGGGGGGGGGGGGGGGGGAGGGGGCGGGGTTAATGGCAGGTACATTATGGGGCACCCAGCTTTTGATGCGGCAAGGACCGAAGTCTGCATAATATGCGTCATTTAAACAGCAAGAATCATAAATATATACCATTTGTATTACTCGATATATTCTAATCATTGCGGTGTCAGAATATATCAGGTGCTATATATGTATAGAGGCGAAACGCATCATGGCGGACTTGCTGGGCGATCTTTGATTTGCACAATAAATCACTGAGAACTGGTACCAGACATCGGGTCTACTCTTCGTCATTACCTGCAAAGGGTGAATGTGTGTGGCGAGAATTACTTTATATAGGGAGTTGCCATGGGAGCATGCTTTTCCCTGAGCTACGTGTGTTTACACGTGGGGTTCAGGGAGGAGCAGGTCCTCAGGACGCAATACAAATACATTTGTGACAATAGGATTATACACTGGTTGCGTTTTATTGATGTTGTTTTTATTCTTTGGAAGGGAGATGTAGAGAGTGCAGAGGATTTTATTAAGAACATTAAAATGTTAATGGTTTTAATTCACATTTTACTTCGCATCTCAGTCCTACCTCAATTGAATTTTTAGCTGTGTGCGTTTATGTTAAGAATAATAAACTAGCTACAACTGCGCTTAGAAAACCTACCACAGGAAACGCAACACTTCACGCAACGAGTGCACACCCTAAACATTTGATTGCTAGCATCCCTTATGGCGAGATCTTAAAATGTCAAACTGAAGCCCTGGTTAGAATGAAAAAAAGAGGATATACAGAGAAAATATTAGCAGATGCAGTATTAAAAGCAAGCACAAGATCAAGAACATCACTACTGCCACAAGAGGTAGAGGCAAGAGAAGATGACAGGGAAGTGGAAGATTCACCTAGATTAATCACCACATTCAGTTGCCAAGAACGTAAGATCAGAGCTATAATAGATAGAAATTGGCCCATTGTCTTAACAGAGAATATTTTAAATGATAGATTGCCAGAAAAACCCTTGATTACATTTAGGAAATCCCAATCAATGGCCACCCAGTTATCTAAGAACAATACTGAGGGGTAACCGATGAAAACATGGTTAACACCTAGAAAGGGTTTCTTTAAATGTATAACGTTCCGCACATGCAAGTTTGGAGTAAATACAACCAAATATACTACTCCATTCAGGGAAAAAAGTTGACATTAAGGGCAACTACAATTGCCGTACGGAGTTTGCAGTATATGTCCTCACGTGCACCTGTGGGCTTAGATATGTGGAAAGTACTAAGCTCCAGGTGCACGTGAGAATATTGCAGCACATTAGAGCCATCATGAATTGTGATCCGACCTACCCAGTCACAAGACACTTTAAAGCTGTCCAAAATAAGGATATCAATTGTTTATCCTATTATGTGATTGATTCCGTCTCTATGCCACGGAGAGGTAGCAATAGAGAAAAGTTATTGAGACAATTGGAAACAAGGTATATCTTGAACTTGGATAGTAAACACCCGAATGGTCTCAATAACACGGAGGACATGCACACTTTCCTTTAAACAATCGCTGAATATTAATCTTTTGTGAATAAGTTAAGCCTTATGAAGATTTAGGAGACTTCTTGAGTAATAATTTTAGACCCTCACAGGCTTGTGAGTGGTCGGGTCTCTAAATCCACACATAATAATGAAATGCCTCAAAAGGTTTGGGTAATTAACATCATTTAAACCAAACCAACAGGCCTCAGTTCTTAAATAAGATTATTGCTTTTAATAATTGTTGTTTGCACATATGACTAGCACTTGACACTTTGTATTCTTGTTTGGAACTATATTGTCTATGACTATAAAATATAACTAGTATAATTGGGGGCCATTCTCTCGTAGACCTAAATGTAATTTGACAGGATTCTATATGTCATTTCTCATGTTAATTTTAGAATTAGACAAATAAGTATGGATACTACTTTTGGTTATGGTGTGTAAATACAATTTAGGGGTTTAAACAAGATCCTTTTGATACCATTAATGCATGTAGGCAGCTAATGTTCACATTCATCTTTGCAGAATTTGCACAAATGTTTCTGCATTTAAGCAGTGATTTGCACTCAGGTATGCAAAGTTTGTACAAGCCATATTTGCGTATTTTGCACATAATTAGTGTTTTTTAGATGATGTGTATTCTAATTGCGGAATTTGCACATAATATTAGCGAAATGTTCAAATTTTGGGGCATTTAAGCTGCAATTTATAACCAACATCCAATAATTAGAAAGAAAATTAACTTGAGATAATGTCTTATACTCTGTCATGTATAAATGCCTAGAGTTATGAGCCTCGCAATACCACCAGAGTTCCATGAATATTTGTTGCACTAAGTATTTCTTCACTGTTTGAGGTCACATGGTATAGCATTTCAAAAATACAATTGTATATAAAAACTACAGCGTACTGCAGGCTCACTATGTGATCAAGGGCACTCGTTGCCCGAAACGCGTAATGCGAGGAGTGAGGAGAAAAGATCAATAAACTTACCTGCGACTTCTAAGCTGTCTGGTGGTCCACTGATTTCTGTGTTCGCCAAAAGGAGGTACAGGAAGGAGCTGCATTTATATATATATACAGTTTCACAGGTGCCCACATGCAGGATGCACTCACTGTGAGCAAACTCCAATTTGGGGAAGAGACCAATGCTCCCAGCATCAGCAGAGCCTGACACATTTCAGAAATTCTCCCTTTCTCAAAGGCTTTCTGCAATTGAATGACTGCCAGCATCGCGAACATCAGCGTTTGTCCCTCCTTTATTTTGATAGCACAATCATACTCAGGTGAGTTGTACATTACTACTGCGTCATGGGGCTGGTAGTTCGAAATTTGAACAGGGATGAACTCTGCCTGTGCCCCCGTGATTTTTAAAGATTGGATTGAATGGTCTGCCTGCAGCCCACTTGGGTTTTATTATTATGAACTACCAGCCCCATGATGCAGAAGTAATGTACAACTCACCTGAGTATGATTGTGCTATCAAAATAAAGGAGGGACAAACGCTGATGTTCGCGATGCTGGCAGTGATTCAATTGCTGAAAGCCTTTGAGAAAGGGAGAATTCCTGAAACGCGTCAGGCTCTGCTGATGCTGGGAGCATGGGTCTCTTCCCCAAATTGGAGTTTGCTCACAGTGAGTGCATCCTGCATGTGGGCACCTGTGAAACTGTGTATATATATATATATATATATTGCACCTTTTTTCTGGTTAACTGCAATCAGACTTTGGTGCTCAGTGGGAAAATGTGTTTGCAACAGAAAATTCAGCACCGGTCTGACACACTGTGTCACACTGCACACTGACAAAAATGGCAATGAAAAATCATATCCAAGAAGGAATACAACCAATTTTAAATATTGTGCCAGGACTTAATATTTAACGCTGATCTGTGTCAGCTAATCAATAGTCCATCAAACTTCCGGTGGCCATAACTGAATCTGATCAGAATTGATTCCATTATTTGCCTGGCTGCTGCCTTTATATAAAAGAGCACATCCTTGATATATGAGTGTTGTTTTAATATTTTTAGGTGTTGCCAATTATATGTTCGGGTTCTTATAAATGTGCAATGGTTTGGGTAATACTAGGATGTTCAGTGTGTCAGCTTCCCAAGGCTGCTATTCAAATATGTTAGATATTTGCTCTGTAAGGGGTATTTCCAATGGCTGATATAGGCCTGGCCATTTAATGAGTCGGGGGGCTGCTATAACAGATGCAGCACACTTATTCCCTCCATTTACTGAGTCTAATGACTGCAAGTAAGCATTCACAAACTATCTCTAGGAGCATGTCTAAAATAGTTGACTGTTATAGGTTTCTAGAGGTACCCTGTCAATTCACATAAAGAAAACATTAAAACCCATGCACAGAAGCAAATACATGATGAAAAATTGCTTTAGGAGACCTGTAATGAGGTGGTTATGTAAAATGTGCACCTGAACCTCTGATTTAATGTCTGCTAACTCTTCTGGCTCCATCACCTGCTCAGTAAAGGTGTGTGTGTGTGGGGGGGGTACCTACAAATAGTGGAATATCATTTGGCCAGTGTATAATGACTGGTCAGCAATGATGTCAGTTGCAGTTCCTCTATGAATGACCACTGTCTTTTATGGAATAGTAAGCATTGGGATTTTAATAAGCTGGTAAATGGACTCCAGCATGTTAGAGAGATTAAGGGCATAATTTAAAGATGAATGGTTATAGAAAATCTTCCTGCCTTCCCTCACTGGCTGAACTTAGATTAGCCAGTGATGGGAGGCAGCAGTCCCTACTCGTCACAGAGTGAGATGGGGTCAGTGAGACTGCTGACCCCACCCCACTCTGTGAGGAAGTGCCATTCATTGACATTCAGCCCTGGGTACTTTAGGGCTTAGAACTGAAGCAGCAAGGTCCGAGGCAATCTGTGGCGCACGCCCCCCCATCACAATGAGGATGTCACACCCACAGTAGCAGTGACATATTCAGCCAGGCAAAGTTCAGCTCAGATACCTAGGAGCCTGCGCATTTAGTGCATGCCTAGCTCTTGTCTGCCTGACCTGAAAATAATGACTGTATGTTAGGCTGACCTTTACTCAGCCTGACACTCTTCCTTTTTGGCAAAAGGACCCTTCGCCTATTAGGATGGGCCACGGCTGCTCCTTATGGTATGCAATTGGATATTTGTGTAGTAGCGGCTGGTCTCGTGGCAGAGTTACGGTGTGGGGAATGGGTACGAGTTGGGGGGGGGTGGACATATGACAAAATAAAGAAAATAGCTTACCTGTTACTCACCGTTCAGCACTCTGCTGTGCTTCTCCTTCCTGTTGTGTATGTGCTGAGGCTCCCAGACTCCCCACGGTCAATCCCAGTTCTTCCGTCATGCTGGCCAGCATGACAGAAGCACTGGGATTGACCCGAGCGGGCTTGTTTTCCACTCCAAAGGAGACTGGGAGCCTACGTCTGCTGTTCGCTCCACCGGACAATGAAGCTCTAGTTGGGGAGATGTCAATCCGCATAACATGACAGTTTGGCCATCCTAGGACGGCCAGCCAAACCGTCATACGCACCGACAGAAGTGCTCTCCACTACTCCATCTCCGTGCCTGTCATGGGATGGCCCCGCACCAAAGACTTGTGTCCATCCGGAGGAAAAATAAAATGATCATAATACTGTTTTATTATCATTTTATTTGTCCTTTCCCTCAGTTGCCCAGCAGGGGGTTGGGGGGGGGGTGACGCTTCTTTGCCTTAGCCGCTGCTATATTTGTATAATACAAAGTTCAGCGATCACATGACATCTTTGATGGTTGTCTGTACAAATTGGAGCTTGTAGTAGTGGGTCTTCTCAGCAGATGTTCTCCTTGAGGAGATTCATTTCCGAGCCATGCAAGGTGTAGGTGTTCCCTGAAAGCGGGTGGTTTTGTAATCCTAATCCTTGTGGATGGCCAGTGTGCAGTGGTTTGCCTCTGCATAGTGGCTCACAGTGATACCTTTGGTCATGAGGTTTAATGCCTTGCCAGATATTGTATGGCAGATACTAACTGGATCCTAATGGATATCTTGCAGGTTGCATGGTTTCTGTGCTCCTCTAATGACTGTGTGGCTAGAGTGAGAGAACATTCTGTTGTCGTTTAGCTTTGCTGAGCAAAAACATACTCTTCCTGAGTAGCTGATGTGATTGCTTTGAAAGACTTCAGTTTCCAGTGCTCATTATCTATCTTTTAAGTATTACCTTGCTTGCACCTTCACGGTATTAAACCAAATCAAGATATTAAATGTGCATTTGTTTTTATTTTACAGAATGGCTTCACTCCTCTCTACATGGCAGCTCAGGAAAATCACCTGGACGTTGTGAAATATTTGCTGGAAAATGGAGCTAACCAGAGCACTGCGACAGAGGTACATTCACTCTGCAACTGACTCCTGACTTTTCAGGATTTGTTGGTATATCCCATGATAACACACCATTCACAAATGTGTTGGCTCTTAGCAGTGTGTTAGTGGGGGAGCAGCTTTGTCATATTCACGTTTTAGATGCCCGGTTTGATATCAGAGGCATAATAAGGGCAAAAAGGCAGGACCATGTCTGAATGTGCAATGGAAGATACATTCTTGGTACCTGGTGGTTTTTAAAGTGCTTTACTAGAAAACATGTAGGGGAGTATAAATGGATGGGAAAGGTAAGAATGTAGATTTCCATAGTGGTATTATAGAGATGCATCGTCCTTGGCTCACGGCGATTGGTCTGGAGGGTATATTGTCTCCTGCCTTCATTTTTTTTTGTTTAAACGTTTTTTATTGCAGATCAAGGTACAGTATACATATCATTACCGGATCATGTCAGTACAGACTTTTCCTCAATCGAACTCCGCACCTGATTAATACAAACAGCCATTCAGCCCACATCCCGTAGGCCGGGCGGCATCCTTCGTTTCCTCGGTGCTTGTTACACTTCTTCCTCCCATGGCCTTAATTGAGGTAATCCGGTGTCTGCTTTTCAGTCAATACCCCCCGTCTCTCCAGTAGCATCAGACAATAGTTCCCCTGATCTTCAGTTTGCACCCCTGAACCCGCACTACAACTCCCCCCTCACCCTCCCACCCACAGTGTCCACGCCTGCGCCTAGCCCTGGGTGGTATGAATTTGTGGTAATGGGCAGAAGCAATTTGGTGTGTACTATGTGTGTGTGTCTAGTGGGGGGGCCGGCACCGTGGCCCTCTCGATCAGGTCTCCTTGGTCCTTACGTCCTCCCCCTCTCCTCCTCCACCGAGTTATCTCGTAGTGCCTGTACTAGCATTTCCCATGTCAATGCTGCCTCCTGGGCTCGTTCCTCTGAGCCGCGGCGGGCCAGTTGGTATCTGATCGTGCTCTCGGCCGCCGCCCATTTTAGCAATTCGTTCAACCACCTCCGGTGTGTTGGTCCCGACCTCGACTTCCACCCCTTGGTCAGCTCCCTTTTCGCTAATATTAGGCCCATGTCAATGAATTTACTCGATATCTTGTTTTTGGGTGTGTGTGGGAACCAATGTAATATACTAGTGGCACTGTCGAATTGCAGATTCCTGTCTGTCACCTCATTCAGTGTGGCGCCAATGTCCGTCCAGTAGTCCTGCAGATGAGGGCAGTCTCGTAGCATATGCACTAGGTTCTCCCCTATTTGCATCTGGGACACGCCGCTTCCACTGCTCCGAAGTACTGCGCAATTTTACAAGGGGTGAGGTAGACTCTATGAAGAATGTAAAAGTGTATTAACTGGAAGCGCGCGTTCCTAGTGCTATTTCTCGGCCTTCGCAGCAGTTGGGACCAGGTAGTGTCCGGAATCTCCCTGTGTAGGTCTGTCTCCCATTTGGCCTTCAATGCCGTTAGCGGCTGCAAGGAATCACCCATCATTCTTGAGTAGAGGCACGTCACCGCCTTGAAGGTGCCCGCAGCCATCATTGTATACTGGCAAGCCGATGCCGTCGGCAGTTCGGCCAAACCCTCCTCCCAGTGTGCCTGGATAGCCCTCACCACAGCCGCGTGTAGTAAGTAGTCCCCCCTCGGGAGATCGTGGCGCTCCTGCAGTGTCTGGTACGGGGCTAGCACGCCATCGTCATATAAGTCCCCAACTACCTGTAATCCCGCCTCCTCCCATAGCTGGAGCCTCGACCAGTCCCCCCCGTGCGGGAGTGCCGGCAAAATGCCCAATGGGATTTCGGGCGCATACGGGTGGTGGATTCCCGCTCGTTTCTGCGAGCGGTTCCAGCATAAACGAAACGTCCGTTCTTCCTGGGAGAGGTCACCTAGCGTCCGCTTTTGCCGCAGGGCAATATAGGCCAACACATGGCGGGGGGTACCGGCGTCCCTCTCCGGGTCCGGCCCGCGGTAGGCTCTCGCAACTTCTTGCGTGAATGTCTGCAGTTGGGCGGCCAGGTAGTAGAGCTCGAAGTCAGGGACCGCCAGGCCTCCTTCGTCTTTGGGGCGGGTCAGTGCCGCTAGGGCGATCCTGCGTCTGCACTTTCCCCATAAGAATGACACGAGTGCCGATTTTAATTGTTGGAAAATCGCTCCAGGCACCCATACGGGGAGAGTTCTGAAGTAATATAGTAAGCGTGGTAAGGCAACCATCTTCAAGAGAGATATCCGTCCAGCCACCGACAGAGGTAGGGTGGCCCAAAAGGACATGCTGTTCTGTAAAGCTCGGATACAGCGGCCCACATTGCCGTCCAGCATGTTCGCCGGGTCGCGATATATGTGCACCCCCAGGTAGGGCAGGCAGTCAGGCTCCCACCGGAGCAGTGGGCGGGTCGGGGGTGGGATCGTGTCTCTCCGCAGGGGGAAGAGACAGGTTTTAGCCCAGTTCACTTTAAGGCCTGATAACGTGCCAAAGCGCGCCAGCAGTCTCTCTGCCCCCTCCACAGCACCATCGGCATTCTCCAAATAGAGGAGAATGTCATCTGCATATAATGAAATGAAGTGTCGCACTCCTCTGAACTCCAGCCCTCCGTAATAATCACCCCGCCTGGCCAGCGCCCCCAGAGGCTCCACCGCCAGTGCAAATAGCAGGGGAGAAAGTGCGCACCCCTGTCTTGTGCCACGCAGTACCTCGAACTGGAGGGATATCAGGGCACCAACCTTTACTCTCGCCCTAGCTGACGCATATAATACTTTCGTCCAAGTGATGTATCCTTCCCCCAGGCCGAACCTCTGCATCACTCTATACAGATAATCCCATTCTAGGCTGTCAAAGGCTTTCTCAATGTCCACAGCCAATACGAGGGGAGTCTCTGTGCCGGGGGGGGGGGTCGTCCATCAGTCGGAGCAACCTCCGTATATTGTGGGTCGTGTTACGGGTGGGTATAAAGCCGGACTGGTCTTTATGGATCAGGTCTTGCATGTGGGTCAACAACCTGGAGGCCAGCACAGTACTCAGTATCTTATAGTCTGTCGTTAACATCGACAGCGGCCTGTAGGAGGCGGGGTCCGTAGTCTCCCTCCGCGGCTTTAGTAGTGGAATCATTATGGCCTCACGCATTGACTGGGGGAGTCGGCCTTTATCTTTGGCCTCGTTATAAATTATTTGGAGCCTAGGGGCCAATTGGTCGAGGTATCGACCGTAAAATTCCACAGGCAATCCGTCTATGCCCGGGGTTTTGTTCCGGGCCATTTGCTTTACCGCACTCTTTATTTCTGGCAGTTCTATTGGGCCTCCTGGGGCGTCAGCTTGGTCCCGGTTAAGTTGCGGTAACTGCAGCTCATTTAAGAAAGCATCTATCGCCTCACCCTGGTCCCCAAGAGCGCTCTTGTATAGTCCCACATAATACTCCCGGAAGCCCTCTACTATTGCAGACGGTGTGGTGTCGACACAGCCACCCTTTCCTTTCAGAGCCAGGATCGGTTGGTTGCACCTAGTGGGGTTCGCCAGCCAGGCCAGGAGTGTGCCAGTTTTGTCGCCCTCCGCATGTGATCTAGTCAAATATACTTTATAGTCAAAACTGCGAAGGAGCTCTACTTCTACCGCCACTGCTTCCCTCTCGTCGCTAACCGACTTCTGGAGCTCAGGTTGGCCAGGGCGCTTGCGCTCAGCCTCCCTCAGAGCCTGCTCAGCCTTCTCCAGGTCGTCCAGCAAGGTCCTACGCACCCCTGCATACTTTCCTATGCAGTGTCCTCTCACTACAGTCTTGAAGGCGTCCCATTCCACTCCCCTGGCGGAAGCGGAACCCTCGTTTTCTATGAAGTATTGAGAAATCCTCTCCTCCAGGTCAGCCCGGAATGGCGGGTCGTCCAAGGTGTCCGGCCGCAGCCGCCACGTCGGGATTCGCGGTACCTCAGATATCCAGTCCAGAGTCAGGAGTAGAGGGTTATGGTCGGACAGGGTTCGCATTAGGTATTCAGTTCTAACCACTGCAGGGAGCACCGATCGGGAGCACAAAAAGGTATCAATGCGGACGTGAAGGTCATGTGGGCTCGAGTAGAATGAATAGTCACGCTCTGCTGGGTGTTGTGTACGCCAGGCATCCGCGAGTCCCCACTGTCCCTGCCAGTCCAATCTGGATCTCGCTAGCCTATGTACTGGGGATGAGTGCAGTGGTGGATGTGATCTGTCTAGGGCTGTGTCCGCTACAGAATTAAAGTCCCCTCCCATCAAAACAGGACCCGTGAGATATCTGGCCATGATCCCGGATAATTTTGTAAGGTAGTTAGCCTGATCAACGTTAGGTGCATAGACACTACTGAGCACTATGTGTTGGCCTCGAAGCCTAACCTCGAGCACTACAAACCTCCCGTCAGGGTCAATTATATGTCTGGTCACTTGAAAAGGAGTGCCCGCTCTGATCCATATTAACACCTCCCTAGCAAAGGCAGAGTACGTGGTGTTAAACAATTGCCCTCTCCACCTACGCTGCAGCGCAAATCCTTCTTTCTTTGTCAGATGGGTCTCTTGCAGAAATGCTATGTGTACCCCCCTCCAAACCAGATAAGCGTGGATCTTGTGCCTCCTTGCCATAGTGTGCAGCCCCCTCACATTCCAAGACACACATTTCAGCGAGCCCGCATTAGCCATTGTCCCACAGTGTTCGGTCCGAATCAATCACATTTCGCCCTCTGGCAGCAGGCGCGACACTATCCCCATCCCCCAAGTGAACAATGCCCACTCCCCACCCCAACGTCATGCCTCGAGACTCCCCAACTACTCCAGCCCCCCCCCACCCCCCCCAGAATAGGACCCAACCCTGAAAGAGCAGTCCCCATCCAAACTATAGTCGAGCAACGTGCTCGCAAGTTCCACTATTCCACAGTCTGCACTAAGGAGCGTGAACTAGCCTCAAGCACTGTAAGTGCAGGTCCCACTCCCCCCGCCCCGCAATATGCAGCAAAACTCACGGTGAACCAGTCTTACAAGCGCCTGCACAGGTGTCCAAGGCGGTGGCTCCCATAACTCCCAAACCAGTAGGAGCGTCAGCGCTGTTTTCAGCCCTCAATTATGTTCTCTGATGTCTGTGGCGTAACCGTCGGGCCCCTCATGCCGCCAAACTCCGATTGTTCAGTCTCTTAGCCCGTGCCCTGTTCTTCCGAGCCCGAGGCTCTCCCCGACTGGGCGAGCGCCGACCCCGATACGTCCATCACCGCCTGCAACGCCGCCTTTCTCTCTTCCTCCGTTTGCGATTCCGTGGGCCTTCTGGATCTTCGGCTGCGCCCGTGGTGTCTCCGCGTTCTCTCCGCACGCTGCTTCTGTCTTTCCTCCTCCTCTCGGAACCGGGCACCGTCTGTGCCCGCTTTGTAGGTGTCCCATCAGGTCCATGCCTCCGCTGCTGTCGGGAAGAACAACGATTTCTCGTCCACCACCACTCGGAGCCTGGCCGGAAAAAGAAGCGAGTATTGAATACCTTCAGTTCGCAGTTCTTTCTTGATGGAGAGGAAAGAGGCCCTTAGCTTTTGAGTTTCGAAGGTGTAGTCCGGGAATAGCGTGACTCGGCTACTGTCCACCTGGAAGGGGCCCGCTTCCCGGGGCCTCTGGAGTAGTAGGTCCCTGTCTTTGTAGTGCAACAGCTTGATGACCACTGGGCGAGGCGGTAGGCCCGGCTGCGGGGGCCTGGCTGGAACTCGGTGCGCCCTCTCCAGCGTGAAGAAGGGCGAGAGGCCCTCTGGGGCGACGGTTGTTCGTAGCCAATCAGTTAGGTAGCTCACCATGTCCGAGCCCTCTTTTTTCTCCGGGAGGCCCACAAGGCGTATATTATTCCTCCGGCTGCGATTTTCGGCATCCTCCACTCGCTTCTCCAGGGTTTGTATGCGCTCCAGAGCCTCCGTGAGTTGGCTCTCCGCCGATTTGTGTGCTGGCACTATGTCCTTCAGTGTATCCTCCACCGACTTGACCCTATCCGCAAGTTTTCCGTGGTCTGCTCGGAGGAGCCCCAACCCCGTCGACACCTGCGCGATGTCTTGATGCAGTGCGTCTTTCGTGGCCGCTATGGCTTCCAGGATACGGTCCTGCATCTGTTGTAGGTCAGTGGAGGGTGGCGGAGTCTCTTCAGTTGTTTCCGGTGGTGGGTGGCCATCTCCCTTCACCCCCCTTGGCTTCCCCATTGCGTAGTGGGATGGTGAGATGTGCCAGATCGTTGTGGAAGGCCACTGGCGCTGAGGCCACCTGCAACCCAGGCCGTCAGGAGAGCGAGGGCCAGGCAGGTCACAGATCAGGCTCGAGCGCAGGTCAGCCTGGGCCTTGTAGTCCTCTCTCGCGTCTGCACTCCCAGGGGATGGCCAAGCTGGTACGGAGCCTACTCCTACACAGAATCCCCACGTCGAGGCGGGCAATTGTCGTTTCTTCGCACCAAGCCGGCTCAGACCTTCCGTCGGTGCAGGCTAGGCAGCCATCCAGAGTCCCGGTTCTGCGATTGGGTGATGTGGGCGAGATCGCGCCGGGTGTATCGCATGGCCCCTCGTCCCCCGGGGCCCACCACCGCCAACAAGCGCTCCGGGGTCGTCAAGGAGACAGATATCGTATGAACCGGTGGGGGCTCGCCTGAGAGCCACAGTCCAAAGAGAGCAATCAGTGGGGACGTCCAGGTGGCCAGCAATCGCCGCCGCGCGCTCCGGTCTTGAGCACCAGGCCCAACTCAGGGTGACACTCCGCCGCAGAACCCTCAGGGGAGGAAGGTTCACTGCCAGCAATCCGGTAGTGGAGAGGGTGACTAGGGCGAAGGGCCGGGACTAAAAGCAGGGCCCCGGAGCAGGACCAGGGCCTCGATGTCGGTCCCGCAGTCCCGGTAGGGGACGCCGTCGGGGCTTCACGGGGCACCGGCGGACCGAGGGGCCCGCACCCGCCGAAGGCCACAAGTCGAGGGGCTGCGTTGGCGGGCGCTCCGGTGGAGGGACACCCGGGTGAAACAGGATGTTCCCCGAAATATGGGCCGCAGTGCAGGTCAATATGCCACGTAGGGGGCAGGCGGGCCTGGCGGGTCCTTTATAGCACAGGCCTCAGGCCGCGGAAGTCCTCTCCTGTGGGAGGCAAGGTAACATGTCCGCCCCCGCCAAGGTCACTGTCTGTAACGGAGGTAACTTCAGGGGGCTTTGGGGTCGCCACTCACCACGGCCTCTGTCGTTGGAGGCGCCGCTCTGCCCCCAGTCCGGGCGAATCGCGGATCAGGCCCCGATTCGCCTCACAGAACCCTCGGCGGGAAAGGCCTCCAGAAGCCGGGGGGTCGATTTGGTGTGTGTGTCCCAGGCAGGGAGGAGCCACACCGGGAGCCCCACCGGGAGCACCCGGACGCAGGGCGCGATCCCAGCTCCGGCAGCAGGAGGAGATGGGGCTCTCAACAGCCGGCCCTGCAGTTTCTGCGACGTCCGGGCATCAGGCGGCTCACCGCAGCCGGGTGAAATGGCAGGAGGCGCAGCCCTCAGCTCTTCGTCGGGAGGACGGGCGCCGCCATCTTCTTCGCTCCGGACCCTCGTTTCCTTCACCCCGGTCGGGCGCCCGGCGGTGCGTCCACCGACGCGCTGAGCAGATCGGAGCAGGCGCTGTCGTGTCGCCTGGGATCACCCGGAGTTTCACGGGGATCCCAGGTCATGTATAGGATATATTTTAAGGATTACTGGGCGAGGGGTCGGGAGCCTCGTTAGGCTGCGGCCATCTTCTCCAGCTGCTAGCCACGCCCCCCATTGTCTCCTGCCTTCATAGTTGTCTGCTTTCTTTGACAGAACTAAATTGTTTGCATACTATACTGAACTTCTGCATTTGATGACATTCTCTTAATTTCCACCTTCCAGCTCAGAGGTGGAATGCTTCCTTCTGCTGCTGGTATTCACTCTTGTACCCAAGCGTTCATGCCCATTTTCCCCTTCTTCTCCTATGGCCATTCTGAAGCAGCTCACTATTGGTTCATAGTGCCTTACAAATCACCAATAAATACATAAATTGCTTTAATAAGCTCGTCAAGTTTGTAAATCATATCATCTTTGTTATATATTCAGGTAGTGTAAGGGAGGAGATACTGAATGAGTCCTTTCTATAATTCTTTTTTATTACAAATAGCTAATCTTTGATTGGGCTATCTACTAACCTTGGCCATTGAATGTTCTTGGTTGGCTTTGAAATTCAATGCACGACTCAGTGATAAGCTGAAAATGGGGGATCCAAAACGACTTGACATTATGAGAAAATCTGGGACAAATTAGACGTTAATTTAGGACAGTGTAAACCATGCTGACAACAGTCATACACATGTTTCTGGCATCACTCATGCATCTGAGGATTTATGCGTAACTGCTTCTGCCCTTCCCATCATAGTTCTACAGCAGTACAGTTCTGGAGAAATACAGAACAATGTTGAAAGACTCAGGGGCTGATTACAAGTTTGGTGGACGGGTTACTCCATCACAAATGTGGCGGATATCCAGCGCGCCCTAATACGAGTTCCATTATATCCAATGGAACAGAATGGAACTCGTAACAAGGTGGACAGTACATCTGTCACATTTGTGATGGAGTAACCCCTCCACCTAACTCGTAATCAGGCTCTCAGTCAGTTGGTTCTTCTTTACACCTCGTGCTCCATTACACCTTTTATGAGACTATCAGTAAAGCATTCAAACTGAGCCCCCTAAAGCTTTTTCAGAATGTGTTACAAAAAAATAGGCTAACATTCATAGCTGAAATTGCACCCTGGACTTTCTAAGTCGAGAACTAGATTGCATTGTTCAATAGATGTATCTGAAAAAATAACAAATGGATCAAAACATCTCTCCTAACAAAATGAAGAGCATGTAATAGGTTTATGTTAATATGCAAGTAACTGAAAACAGTAATCCTAATGTGTTGACAAACATACAATACCGTTGATTTGAGAATGGACACCTGATTTTAGGAGCTAATTTTAAATCAAATATTGGAAACGTCAACTGGAAGCAGATGTTAGGTGTTGCTTACCCTCTTTCAATAAGGAAAGTTGTTACTAAAGACCCAAGTTCAGTTGTAGAAGTCGTAAAATAATGAATTTGGAAGGATTTCAAACCGCAAGGCTGAATAAACGTTTGGGTGCTCATTAGATAAGGGTTACTGTCAACTTTGGAAGAAGTTAAATTCTTCAGCTAGGTGATGATGCTCTTCTGGAGGGGATTACAGAAATGAATCCATCTCTGCAGTGGAAGGCAGGAAAAATCGAAGAGGACCATTTTTCAGTCTATCTGACTGCAGAAAGATATGCCATCCAGAAGTCTTTCTAGTGGTCAGAAGGAAGGATGTGGTGTCTTAGAATGGTCCCTCTCTAGTGCCCCCAACATACTGATTCTAGATGATGAATGTTCACACTATGGTTTACGAGGGTGTGGGGCCTGATTTGTAAGGGGATGTCACAATGCAAGCCTGATCCCCTGCCCACTTGCCAGCTTTGATTGGCAGGGACTTCCTCCAGGGGTGGCTCTCTACCAGCAGTACCTTCTGACAAACACTCTTGCCCTTTCTGTCCCAGGCATGACTTTCCATGAGCAAGCCACTCCACCAATTTTCTAGATAATGTTGTCATTACAATACTTGTGTACCAGTGTCCAGCATGGTTTTCTTCACCCTTTTTAAACTAAGAAACACACATAGGAAGAATGTCTGGCCATTTTGTATTATTTTTTTATTGTAAAAGAAATCTTTTCTTGCTAGGTAGATACTCATATGATTCTAAATAGTGTGGAAATGCTAGAAAATTGTTTAAAAAGAGCACACTCATAGATTTGTGTCTGTTGACATGGCCCATAAGCATATGCACAGTGATTCTGCATTGCAGAGAGCTGACATGTGTAGGGTTAGCTAAGTAGTGAAATTAAAAATATATATTTTTAATGTCTTTTTCATTTATTTAAAACTTTTTCTGCAAACTATTCTCTTCTCCTCTTACAATCCCTTGTGAAAATGAGGTAGAGAGCTGCATTTTTGCCCCATTCTTCTGCACCAATTATATGTGGTATAAAGTAGCACCTTCCATACATTATAAGGATATTGCAAGTCGCCAAGGAGTTCCATAACCATATTTCACCTAGCACTCAGGAACCTCTTCTCCACTCGCTCTCACACTGATACCAAACATCCCCCGCAGCCGCTGTGGAGGACGCTCCTTCTCCCACCTCGCCACCTTGTCCTGGAACACCCTTCCCTTCCACGTCCGCATGTCACCGTCACTGATAGAGTTCATGAAAGGACTCAAGACCTCTCTCTTCAACTAATACCCTTAGGGGTGATAAGCCACCTTTTTTAAGTACTATTTGATTGGTATAGAGGAACGAGGCCAAAGGCTGAGTTCCTTTACAAGATTATGGAACTCTGAGGTGACCTGCAATATCCGTATCATGCATGCCAGCAGGTAGTTTACCATACAATACATGGTCCCACCATCATCTTTCAAGCAAACCACTTAAAAGCTTGGTGCGTAGCTCTTTCATATGAAAGAGCCGGCATGTTTTCAAATATGAATATTAAAACTAAAACCCCTATTGCAAAATTAAACACATCAAAAACCTGTTAGATATTTGTTGCAAGCAGATATTAGAAACCATTCAATACCAGTCAGTTAAAAAATGTTCAAAAGCTGCAGTAGCTCGGAACGTGTAGACACTTGCAGAAAGATTGTAGCTTTTCTCTACCTAAGGAGTGCAACCAATTAACATATTCTCCTTTCTCGCAATTGTAAGCAAATAAAATAGAGCAGAAGAAAGAAAAGCAACTTTCTGTGCTTCTTCTATCCTCTGTGACCAGGTCTGCCTTTTGACTCTTGCAGCAGGCACTGTGGCGTCAGAACTCAAATGTAATAACTTTATAATAGTGGAGTTAAGAATCTTTTCATTAGTAAGAACTTAGTGACTGACATTTATACAGGGATCCCATATATTATATCTGCTTAATTCATGTGGAGATTTTTTTTTAAACGGATGGTTGTGGCAAAGCCATTTCAAATGCTTGTGAATGGCCAAAAAGTGGCTTCTGTGAAGGTGTTGACCTACCTTACATTGCATTTCTTTAGGACACTGTGCTGGAATCACCTACATTTACATATCAAGGTCCCCGATCACAATTGATTTTAGGAGTCTTATGGAATGATGGAGTAAGCAAGTTGCTTAAGGCAAACTTAATCATCTTAAGTCATCACCTAAAATATTTTGTGCATCAGGCCTTACATTTGCCATGATAATGACACTTGAAATACAAATAACTGTGAACAGAAAAACGACTTCACATTCTTCCTGCAGCATTTGATGTGGCATTTTGGGAAGTCACTGAACTACTACAAAGAAAAAGTAAATTTATTTAAAAAATGGTATCTTTGTGAAAATGTGCTGTTTCTTTCTCTTCAGGGATTTTACCAAGTGCCAAGCAGAGTGCACTCAATGAACCAATGCTTATGTATCTATCTTTAACATCTCACAGGACGGCTTCACTCCGCTAGCTGTGGCACTACAGCAAGGACACAACCAGGTGGTGGCCATCTTGCTGGAGAATGATACCAAGGGTAAAGTCAGGCTGCCTGCTCTGCACATCGCTGCTCGGAAAGATGACACTAAGTCAGCAGCTCTGCTGCTCCAGAATGACCACAACGCAGATGTACAATCGAAGGTGAGTGGCGCCTCTCCGACTCCGAGCCCTTTATCCCCGTTGGATAGCATAGAACGACCTCACTGACATCAAGCATTGTCCACTTGCAGGATGTTTAGTGAGGTTTTTCCCTGGGTTGTCCTCAAGAACGGACAACAGTGAGGTTGATGATGATGATAAGAAATCTATGAGATGCAACAGCAAAACCAAGGGGTTTCCTGGCACTCTGGTTAAATATGTGTCTGACAAAAGAATACATAGAAGTCAACGGATGAGTTTGTATGGTTGTGTGAAAAAGGAGGGGATTGGATGACTCCTGAGAATGATCAGGAGTGTGTTGTAAGCCTTAGGTGTGGTGTAAAGAAGGCTGCATTGAACTGATAACTATGCATGAGCGGTCTTGTAAAACTGAAAAGTATACAGTCCTTGCTACAATCTATTTATCTATAACCTTAGTAATACCCTAAAATAAATAGTATCTGATTGTGTAGGTGCATTCAATATCTCATCCATTGTGCAGTAGACAGGTGTCCCAAGTAAACAATTAAACCATTGAAACGGTAATGCTCATACGAGAACATACTAGGAAAAAAGAAATGCCAGTTAAATGTCCTACAAGTGTACACTACGGATTCCAGCATAAGGCCCTGTTTATGAGTGCCCTGCTAAATACTGATATAAGCTGTATCTCCTATTGCCATATGTATCGGAATTATGAGTACTGTAGTCATTACCACACCCCACACTTTCTCCCGGTAAATTTCAGCTGGTCACACTGGGCAAAATGCACTTAGGGGGAAATTCTTGGAAAATGTAGATACGTTTAGAAATAGTTAAGAAATTAACCAGTTCTACATTTCATTCGCTATTTGTCTTGGGGAAACTCAAAATAGGAGCACTTGGTAAGTACTCCTTCTCCAATATAGTTGTATTTCCTAGGTGTGGTTAATACTATTGAACTTTCTGGGGCACTTGTAATTGGGTGGCCTAAATATTTTTTTAGCAACTTAAAGATCATATTTCTATATACAAAATTATTATCCCAATATACCTAATAAACTCCTTGCATGTATTATTTAAATTGGCACATGCGTTACATATAGCATCATTTCCCCACATAGTTTGTTCAGTCTGTTGTCACTGGGAAGTTCCAAGACTATAGAGAAGCGTGAGGAGTCAGGCGCAGAGCCTCTCTAAAGTCAGAGACTCCTGATCTGACTTACCATATTCTTTTTCTGGTCATTTACAAGGGGAGAAAACGTATTTCTTATAATCTCCTCTGTGTCTCTGATATCATTATCTCCATAAATAACAAAAGGAATGCTTTGCCAGCGACAGATGCCTGGTGGACTATCCAATTCTGCAAGCCACACTTATCCTTCAAAACCTTAGTGTAAGGAACTCCCTAACTCCCATTAATCCCAATGTCTTGCCTCTCTCCTTGGTGCTGTGTTTCTCAAAATTGAAACCTGTGGCATTTTACCCCGCTAAGTTATAAATACTTTTTAACATCAGCATATGTATTCGGTTAGCTTGGTCTCAAAGGCTGAATTTGAGGGTGGGAACCACAGTACTACCTGGCTGTCTACTCCTATCGGTGCCACATCCACAGCTCTCCCACCACCAGTGCGCTAAATTGGCACCAAAACTCCCAGGCCCTACATTTTCTGTTTCAGTTACAGCGGATGCTGATACCCTTTCCATGAAGATGTTCAGAAACTTTGGTATCCGGCACTCAACCTTGCATCTATAGGCCGTTCAATGCTTGTACATACTGAAGTGTGGGGTTGTAACAGCATAAAAACCTATATTTTGCAAACACTTTCATATGCGTTCCGAATGTGTTAATATTCTCTAGCAATACATTCATGTTCCAAAGAAACAGAGAATTTAAACATTGTCTCAATAACCCCAAACGACTAACATTGTTAAAAAAAAAAAGAGAATGAAACATTCTCCCACATCTGAAACCTCCCCCTCCCTGTGGAAGACAATATCTTCCCGTTCTCGACCAGTCCCCCGCATTCATGCAGTTTTTATACTGTAGAAATAAATGATGAGATTGCACAAAAAACATCCCTCAGTAAACAATGCGACGATACCCTTGCGAGCACCTCGCTCTCTGACTAAAACTCTGAGCATGTTACAGCTCCAGGCAGGAAGCATCTGTCACAGCCAATGCACTGTTAGCTGGCTGTGCCTAGTGTATACAATTCTGCTTTTCGTGTTTAATTTATGATGCACATTACGGCGAAACCTGGCTCACCCTGATAATTGTGTGTGTTGCTCAGCCTGGGGTAATGGTGATTGCTTGTTGCTATTTATTTGAATTGATAGAATGCAGATAGACAAGAGTTGGCTTGAAATAACGTTGTATTTCATTTAAAAAGCATGGAATAGTGTGTGTTCTTTGCTGTGTGGTTCATGTTCTCTGCCGTGATACTAATGTGTGTTCTTTTTCCAAATTATGCTGCCTCAGATGATGGTGAATAGGACGACCGAGGTACAGAATCATGAGATTACTGTAATATGTTACCTGTCCTATTGTTTAACGCTCCCTGCTCCTCTATCCATGCAAGAGGCAGAGTCATTTCAGTGTAATCTCTTTTCTTCCTAAATCCCATGCCAAGCTTGATGTCCCATCTTTGCATAACTCTGTAGCTGTGGATCTCTGCAGGACTTAGTTAACTGATGTTCTAGGATAATGAGCGGTACACACGGATGAATACTTTCTTTAGCAATTTCAGGACTATTTGCTTGACGTTAGGTAGTTTTTTGTTCCCATAACACCTCAGAACAACAAGCTAAGCAAACAACACCACCAACAAAGGGCCCTAATCAGCAAAGTTCTATGGTTGGACAAACTACTCCCATAGCGGGTCCATGGACGAAGTTAAAACCTAGAGAAAAAACCTTTTTAATGCTGTACTGTCAATATTTGTGGTTGATTTAGATGTGATTCATTTTGCATGCTAAGGATTGCTTGCATTTTTTATATTTCTTAGGCATGCTGTGTTTTACCAACATGTGTTGACTAGAAACTTCTGAACTGACCCTATGTTACTGTGTTCAACAACGCTGGGCCAACAAGAAGGCTGCGTGGTGAGAACATTTGGCCACACCTAAAGTCATTTGGGAACCAATGCCCTATCTTACGTGGTGTAGAATACTTTGAGAGACTTAGATATTTTTACTTCGGGATTCCTGAACAAACCTAACAATAGGCTTGCCATAAGGGTAGAAACATCACCAAAATGAACATTTGCCAAGAACATGTAACACATAGTCGGAGACTTCCTTCAAGCTAAGAAATAATATTATTTTTTATAAGTTCTGTTACAATTGGCCTTTGTCTCAGCCATGTTTCAGAAGATATTTCAGGTACTTGGTATAGAATAAATGGCTATATGCACTCCCATCCTGAATGCCTGGTCTTGAAAACCTGTAGTTGGAAAAACCTGAACTCTAAAAAATATAACTAATGCTTTCCACCCATAATTTTACATGCTTTTACTTGGAGAACAGTGTGATGCATACAGTATTTTATTTAGTGTTAGGATGTGGAAGGCGATAGTTAGTTGTATACTGCCTAAATTGGGTCAACGGGTACTCAAGGTTCTAAGGAATCTCACAGTAAATCAAAGTAAAACTAAAATATGCATATTTTGAGAAGTATATTTCAATTAAATGCACACTCCGACTACAGGCTCTGCTTCTCTGTAGCACTTTCTTATTTTTGTTTAATTCTAAGAGGAGTCATTTATCTTTTGATTGCGGGGTGCAATACATTTGCATTGTTGACATGTTTGCCGCCTCAGATCCTTATAAACAGCACTTACAAAAAATCTGAAAAAATACTACATAAAATGCTTTGATAAAACTTGGACAAAATTCAGCTTTAATGGAGATTGTGTGTGCTGGCGAGCGTACTGTTGCATATGCTACCGTTTTATGTTTTTTTTTTTGCATCTTGCCCATTGGGTCTTGCAGAATGGATTTCGGTGGGCTCCCATTATATGGTGTCAGTGCTACAGATAAAGAAAAGCCATTCTCCAGGGGCCTGTATAGGATGACATTTTGGCATTTCTAAAGGTCCTAGGTCCCCCTAAAGCACATTTTATTGGACTAAGCATCACCTTCAAGCGCTTTGAAGATGTGTTACTTTTATTCAATGCTCAAAGGCTTTAAGAAGAAAGTTGTGCTAGATATAGCAGACTAATTCTCATAGACGTTTAGGATAACATGCCACAAAGGGAAGGGAACACCCTCTTAATGGTGTGACTCAGAATTTCTGAGTGAACTGGATCACACTCGCTATCTCTCCCTCCCCCGTCTCACCCTGCTGCTGGGATTCCACTGCATCAAACTGTGTGCTTTCTGTCAGGTGTCGCTTCCACCTCCTCTGAACATCATGGTCGCCTAGCAACCAACTAGCATCACCACACTGCTGCATCATTACAGGGCCGGCTCTAGGCTCATGGTGGCCCTGGGCAGGGAGCGTAGGTAGGGGTCCAGAAGAGGGGGTCCGGGCGGGGCGGAGCGTGCAGGCCAGTAAAGAGGGGAGGGGGTCAGGGTGTTTAGAAGTGGAACAGAGCCGGAGGCCGCCAAATCCCTGCCAGGGGCCACCACGCAAATATGTATCCATCCTCAGAGGATTAATATATTCAGGATATATATTGGCGTGGTGGCCCCTGGGGTTTGGTGGCCCTGTCCAGGTGCACAGCTTGCACATGCCTAGAGCCGGCCCTGATCATTAAAGTATATTGAAAGGCTCGCACAAGTAGCAATGCGCGCCAGGACACCCCCTTCTATCACTACTCCTCCACTCTATGTCCTGCAGAGAGGAAATGTCAGAGAAGATAGCTTCATAGATTTTGCAAAAAGAATCTGTGTTAATATCAGCATTATGATAGATGTATATAGTATGCACAGCGTGGCTGTAGTATGACATGCTGAAATTATGATGTTTCTGTAAAATGAAAAATTGGAATGTCTTTGGCAAACATAAGCAATACAGCCAGTTACAAATCCTGAACTGTTACTTATAAATCCCCACCACAAACGTATAATTAAATGTTAACACATTGGATGGCATAGTGTAATATCTTATTTTGTTACAAAGAATCGTTTGCTGCCACTATTTAACAGTGATTTCAAATTATAGCATATAATATTCAAATTTAAATCCTACAATCCCCAATGTGGAGAGGTGTGGGGCAGCGGCTGCTGCCGGAGGCAACTCAGCTCAGCATCATGTGACTCTGGGCAATAGCTCACTTAATCTACTCGACGGCACCACAGTGCCTGGATACCATTACAGGTGATAAGTTGCGCTTTACGATTCTATAATTAATTAATTAACTTCAGGATGAGCCAACGTGAGAAGTATCTCGGCGCCCTGCCATTGGTTACATTTGAATACCTTTTTCTTTGGTCCTCAAATGCAGAGCCCAACATTGTCACCTGCCATCTTATAGTATTGCGCATGGTCCTGTTTATCTCCTGGATATCTGGGTCTGTATCATGATCAGGTGTTGTGTGCGGCACACAGAAGTGTTACTTTTTCGTGTCTACAGCACGTATATTAACTGAAAAAGTTAGTGCATGGTTTGCTAACACCAGAGCACAGAAACTCAGATGCAAGCTGTACCATCAGTAGGACGTGCACTAATTTGATGATTTTTTCAAGTTAATGTAAACTCTGTACACGTGAAAAAGAAATACCCATTCTGTGTTAGCGCAGCACAGAAAGTGGGATCATGATACACCCCTGGAGCTTTAGCTAATGCTCAAAAGTACTTTTTCTAATACCTACTAAAGTATGACCCATACCAATAGGTTTAGACCGGATTTTATTAGGTGGAGAAAAGGGTTAGATTACTGGGTAATATACTACATGCATTGGGCCTAGTGATTGCTCATGCCTCACCAGACGGATAGATTGAGGAGAGGAACTGACGCCCTTCCAAAGATTTTCAAAAGAATTGACCCATTTGAGTAATTTGTAAAACATTCTTATGTCAATTAGTTTGCAATAAAATATTAGATTTGGAGGCACACTTTGTTGACACAGAGGCAAATTACCTGCCCTGCAAGTCTTTTCTCAGACTATTGAGTACATTATATTTACTTCACATTTACTCTATGGTGCATTATACGTTTTGTCGCTTTAAATCACATGTGAAAGTTTGCTACAGAGCTGTGCTCCCTTGCTGCCCCTGCTTTATAGAGGCTTGGACTTACCTGAAGATCTTCCCACATGACGAATCTTCCTTTCAGATCTGGTGCCCATTTGCAGAGAATGAACATTGTAGGTTCTGTTCCTGAACCATGATTCATGTAGTTGTTAGCTTGGACACTGAGAATGTAATTCTTGATTCAGTTACGTAGTGGATTAACATGCCGCAGAAACAATTAAAAGTAGAAATTCAGATTAAAAGGAAATGTTAAGCATGTGCACTGCACTCTCCCAGTGCCTACTCAAGTCAACGTCATCAAGTGACTACATCTGCAAATGTTTGCTTTTTGTTCATACACAATGGCCAAAGCCCAAGGTTATCTATTACCAGGAAGGACAAAAATGCACAGATTTTTGGGGGGGAAGAAGACTTCCCCAGGTTGCACTCCTTCAGTCCTAAAACTCTCGTAGGCTGGAACGCAGCTCCCCAAAAAGTCACTGGAAATCCTGAGATATGCATTATTCCCATCTCATGTGATTCCTTTGAATAACAGCGCGATAGTAGATTATTATTGTCAGAATACCACCCGAGATATATGTCATGTCCCAAAGATCATCTACAAAAATGTCACCCATTGGAATTAATATTAGAAATTTACGCCCAGTAGAACAATATGTTTTAAGCAATATTTCCACCCCAGTATTTATGTCAATAATCCTCCATAATCCAAGATTTAAGATATATGTTTCCATTATAAACCATGCAAAGATTGTGGCTGGGCTAGGCAAAGTGACATGTTGCTTGCCCTAAACAGTTGAGTAACCCTTGAATTTGTATGTCTGAATATCATGTACAAAATAGCATCAGACATAGATATCCTGTCTCCGATGTTGTTTATAAAGAAATTGACCCACAGTATAAAGATTTCCGATTACTAACTCCAATGGGGCTATATGTTTGTAGGCCATATTTAGGGCATGATGTTTATGTCCACCGTATTCTGACAAAAATATTCCGATGCCAAACTCTTTTGAAACACACCAGAGCAATAAAGCGCCCCCCTGCTGGTGACTCCCTAAATAGTGGTCTAGTCTTATTGTGATCTAGAACTATTGTGGGGTGAATCTTCAATATTAAATAAACAGTTCGAAGTTAATAAAACATGCTCGAACTGAATTTAAATTTAATCTTCAGGTTGACCTATCAAACAACGATAACATACCTTTACCCACTCAGCTCATAAGGAAATGGAAAAAACTTGATATTGACAATCTCAATGCCCTACTGGAAAAACATCGCCCTTGCACTAAGACTACTGTTCAACAGCTCTCCTCCACAGTACAAAACTGGCTTCTTTCAGCCATTGATTCCATTCTGCCTAAAACAAAGTTAAAACAAAACACCCATCGCTCTCCTGCACCTTGGTTCAATGATATTTTACAAAATGAAAAAACTAAATGTAAGAATCTCGAACGTCAATGGAGGAGGTTTTACTTACTTGCAGATAAGGAAAAATATAAAATTCAGCTAACAGCTTACCAAAAACAGTGTAACAAAGTCAAAGCAGAATTCATCTGCACAAAAATCACAAATGCTTTAGACCACTCTAAAACACTTTTCAAGTTAGTCAAAGAGCTGGCGGGATCCAATACGTCCCAACCTCCACCTGAGCTAAACAAAACGCAATGTGACATGTTAGCCAACTTTTTTATTCATAAAGTTGATAAAATTCACCAAGACATCAACTATGCTGCCAATGAACACGACTTCACTCCTGAAGCGACCCCCAATTGCTCATCACATACGTCAGGTAATACCATAGGTAGTACTGATTGCCCTTCCTTGGATGATACATCTTTTGCCACACTAGATAGTTGGCCCCTGCTGAATCCTGACATGGTTCAAGGGCTACTAAAAACCATCAAATCAGGCTCTCCTAGAGACCCACTGCCATGTTCAATCTTAAAACAACTAAGCAGTAACGTTCTAACTACAATTACCGATCTCCTTAATACGTCGTTACTTGAACAAACTGTACCCAGTGAATGGAAGCATGCGATGATTCATCCACTCTTAAAGAAAGCTGGCGCAGACCCCAACCTGCCAGCTAACTTTCGCCCAATATCATTGCTACCCACCTTTGCTAAATTATTAGAGAAGCATGTTCATCGTTGCCTTACAGATTTCATCACCACTCATGATCTGTTACCATCTCACCAGTCGGGATTTCGTGCAGGTTTTTCCACTGAGTCTACATTGCTAGGAGTGACCGAAAACATCCGTCGCATGGTAGATAAGGGCGAAACAGTAGCACTTGTGCTACTCGACCTCAGCGCGGCATTCGACACCGTGTCGCATGCGGTCCTCGCCCAGACTCTCCACTCCCTAGGTATTCGCGGGGCAGCTCTTAATTGGATCAGATCACTATTAGAAAATCGAACGTTTCAGGTATTTTCGCAAACTGCCTGTTCTGATACAAGGACATTTAAACACGGAGTACCTCAGGGCTCCATTCTCAGCCCGTTGCTTTTTAATGTTTATATGAGTCCCCTGTCCAAGATTGTGGAAGACACTGGGCTTTTAATGTTTTCTTACGCTGATGACTCTCAGCTGCTTTTTTCACTATCAGCAGCAGACGCTGACAATTCATCCTCCCTACAACTCGGACTTAGTAAAATCGCCGGTTGGATGCAGAAAAACTTTCTAAAACTTAACGGCGAGAAAACCGAGTTAATCGTGTTGGGTAAAAACAAAGATCTTTGGGGACCCCAACACTGGCCATCTGAAATGGGTACCCCCCCTACCCCTGTCGCGCATGCCCGCAACCTGGGAGTCATTATTGACGACTCACTCAGTCTACACCAGCAAGCAGTAAAAACTTCATCCACCTGCTTCGCCATATTGAAATGGCTTAAAAAGATCTGCTGGATGCTACCTGAAAACACCAAGAAAACAGTTGTCAACGCCCTGATCACATCCAGATTAGATTATGGCAATGCTCTGTACCTGGGGGCAAATAAAGCTACTGTCCGCAGGTTACAGTCAGTACAGAATGCAGCAGCCAGAGTACTCTGGAAAATTCCCATCACTACTCCAACTACCAAATACATTAGGAAACTACACTGGTTAAAAATTGAAAATCGGGTCAAATTCAAATCCCTATGTTTCATGCACAGGATTTCCACCAACACCGCCCCAAAATACCTACAAAGCCTGATGCGCCCCTACCGTCCTTCTAGATCTCTTCGGTCCTCTATGGCAAATAATTTTGAAATCCCAAAGATCAAGTTGTCACGCATGGGTGGCAAGTCCTTTTCTTTTCTAGGACCCACACTTTGGAATTCAATGCCACACACATTGCGGTCTGAACCAAGCTACATCAAATTCAGGAAAGCCCTAAAAACATGGCTATTCAACATCTAATTCCTGTAACCGCATTGACACTGGGATCTGTCGCGCCGGGAAACCCTTTGCTGGGTAGCTGTGCGCCATATAAATTCAAACAAATAAATAAATAAATAAATAAACTGAAGTGAAACGTATATTTTATACATGACCAAAATGTTCCTTAAACAAATACAGTAGCAAGGCTATAGGACAAGCTAAAATGTAGTCTCTTACCCTAAAATGTCGTAAGCTTGTTTTCAAAGATCTTGAACTAGAAGCTTTTGGAAAAAGGTTTTTGTCTGTTGGCAGCCAATCCCAACTGTAGTCCAGGATGACATTTTTGAGGTCTTTGGACCCTCCAGGGTAGGCCTGCTGCTTTTACCGGGTGATACATATTTCTACCCGTTGGCTGCGATGCTGGTAGTTTTGTGATTATTTGCAATCTCTGGTTATATCCCTTTAATTGCTCATTGCTGTAGCTCTTGAACTAATAACATGCCTTATTGCTTACGTGGGACACAGCCTGTGGAATGCTACATTCTAAAGTTCAGATTTTGTGGGTTAGAATAGGTAGCGAGCCCTACCTTTTTTTATCTAGAACAACGGAGCACCAAAGGAGTGTGCTCCTCAGGTAATGGTTAACCCAATCCTACTTAAACTAGCTGACACGGTATCACAAACTTTCAAATTTTACATTAGAAGTTGGACAGAGTTGGAAATTACACACTTTGCACAGTCTGTAAGATTTAAATGTTTACCAAATCGCAAGTCCACTTTCAGGAAAAGTTCCCAGCAGAACATAAAACTTTTTTTCAAGCGAATTGTCTCACAAGAGCCTTGTTTTCTGAGAGAATTCTTCTAAAAGTGGAGTTCTTGTTGAGTTTCTTCCTTGGAAACCTACTTTTATTTCTCGTTCGTATTAGTATACTTTTCCAAATTTTTTAAAATGTGTGCAAGTCACAACAGTGCATTTTTTAGTCGTGAAGGATCACAGAGGTCATAGACAGGTCCAAGGGCACTCTTACTGAATTCATCTTCACCTCTTCAAGGGGGCATGGCATCCCTGTATCATGACATCTCTCAGGGAAATCCTTTCTTGAGAGCTTATCACTAAAACTTGGTTGTTGTACATAGAAAGTTTCTACTGATTACAGTATAGCCCCCGGTTGGTGGGCTTTGTTTCACAATTTAGGAAGAATAAGCTCATCTTAAAGAATAAGCATATTTCAAAGTCCTAAGCTTAACACCAACTCTAATGTGTTTTTTTTTTTGTTGGATAAATCGCTTAGAATAGGACTAGAATATGCTGTATAATCTATTATTGTTATACTTAATTTCTCTCTCAGCATTTATGGTTTTCTTCGCATGGCTCATTGGGTCTCGCGTGGTTCTAGGATGTTTATTCTTTTATAGCTTTGCATGTGTCCTTTTATTTTTGCATATCCTTTCACTAGCCTACACATGTGTTATTTGAAGCATACAGAATTAATGATTAAGGCATGGTCACAGGGTGTCTCTCCATCATCATAGACTCTAGTGAGAGTCTTCATGCCTCATAGGGTGGAGTGCAGGGGGAGGTGGGGGGGGAAGGCCTCGGGGAAGGCCTTGGGGAGGGGGCTGAGGAGGGGGGGGGGGATGGGGGGAAACCAAAAAAGAAAAACTGGCAAATTCGGTCACAGACTATGTTGTATTAAAAGTATTAGGAGTAAAAGCTACAGAAATGTTAAAGAAAAGCAAAACCGCATCATATATTTTAAGGAGAATGGGTGTCTAAAGCTTATCAGGCTAGTCTTTCAAGTTAATACATGGGGAGGATAAGCCTCTGTACTTGGAATGTGGCAGGCCTCAATCATAAAGATAAAAGGGCCCAGTTATTTCAATTAATACAACAAAACCCGGTTGATATATTATGTCTCCAAGAGACACATATCGCATACTCTGACAGGAACTTACTTAAACTACCAGGTTATAACCTAATGGCAGCTACATCACAAACAACTAAAACCAGAGGGGTAGCCATTTTCGCTAAACCTATAATAGGCCCCCCAATTCGTAAATTAGCCGATAAACATGGCAGATGGGTCATAATTCAGCTTCAGCAAGATATCACTATCTGCGCAATCTATGGTTCAAATTTAGATGACCCTGCTGTTTTTCGAGAGCTCGAAATTGAATTGGCCTCTTGGTCAAGTTCCCTGGTCTTTTGTGGAGATTTTAATATCGACATAGGGCAATCCTCTGGGAATTTTTTATCTCAAAATTATAAAGGGCGAAAACCAAAGTCATATACAGCATTGGGTCAGATGATGAAAAGTCACAACTTGGTTGACGTCTGGGGCTTACTTCGGGGGCCAAATGTGGATGGCTATACATATTTTTCTTTCCCCCACAACAAATATGTTAGAATCGACTATATTATGTCAAGTATAAATCAGAAAGATATTATAGAAATAATTAAATCCCCGAAAACCCTATCTGACCACAATGCACTGACCTTTACCTTTGACACGGCTAATTTAGTTAAACCAACAATACAGTGGACTTTTGATAGGAGGCTACTGGTTAATCCAGAATATATAGCGTATATTAAATCTTGGACCCAGTCCTTTTTTGACTGTAACCAGTTTAGTGCACCCCGTATTATAGTATGGGACTGTTTTAAAGCAGCATTGAGAGGAGAGACCATTTCCTTTGTTGCTAATAAGCGAAAGCTAGAAAAACAATCCAATATGGAAATGATGCAGGAGTTGTCCAATCTTGAGGCCCATCATGCCACCCAGTTAAATCTGTCTCGTAGAGGGCAAGCCGATCCTACCTTAGATCCTGGGAAAATCTTAAATAAAATAATGATCTTAAAAAATGAGATTAATAGTACGCTAATTCAAAAAGCCGCGGAAACCTATCAGGTTAATAAGGATAGGCTGTACGAATCAGGGGAAAATGTGGGGAAGCAGTTAGCACTACGCACACGACAAAAGCAATCATTGAGCAACATTAAAAAGATAGAATTTGAGGGAAATGAATATACTACCCCCAAAGACATTGTTAAAGTATTTCAAAAATATTATCAAAAACTATATAGTAGTGATATTTCACATCCTGATAATGAAATTACAACATTCTTAAATAATTGGCTCCCAGACCATATTAATCATAAAAACATCGATGAGGAAAATAAGATTTACCTTGACAGAGAGATTACGGTCACTGAGGTAGAGATTGCATTAGCTGAGATGGCCAATGGTAAGGCGGCCGGACCGGATAAAATCCCATTGGATCTATATAAAATCCTTAGAAATCAGATAACTCCCTTTTTGTTTGATTTGTTTCTTGGAGTTCAATACCACGCAATTCCCCCTGAGTCTTGGAAACAAACAAACATAATAATTTTCCATAAGAAGGGTAAACCACCCCACCTGCCTTCCTCATATAGGCCTATATCCCTGATCAACTCCGACTCGAAGCTATACGCTAAAATATTTGCAAATCGTCTGAGCGGGGTCATCGAACGGCTTGTATCCCCGTGGCAACACGGTTTTATACCCGGCAAAGGCACTACAGACCATACTCGTAGAGCCATAACCCTACTTGACATCATGGGCGCCACGGGGGGCGAGATGTCGATGATCTTCCTCGATGCCGAAAAGGCATTCGACCGAGTACTATGGCAGTTTCTCTGGAACATCCTGGAAAGTAAAAATTTCGGAAATACTTTTATTAATGCCATTAAAGCCATTTATACCAACCCCACGGCAAAAATCTGTATAGCAGGAAATGAGTCGGATGTCATTACGATTCAGAGAGGTACAAGGCAGGGTTGCCCATGCTCCCCGGTTCTATTTGCACTTTATATAGATCCCCTTATTCAAAAACTACTAACCTCAACTTCCATATATCCAGTTCTTACAGGGTCCTTTTCCACCAAAGTCATGGCATACGCGGATGACATTGCCATAATAACCACTAAACCGTCTGAAGCAGTTTATGAAATCGAGACAATTACCCAAGCGTTTGGGAAGTACTCAGGGTACTCCTTGAATAGAGATAAAACTATGGTATTAGCCACTAGCAACACTCAATATGAAAGCACTCTCAGGGTTAAACAGGCCACTTATTTAGGTGTAGTGCTTTCGGCAGAGATAAGTAACATCAGCGATATTAACTATTCTCCCCTTATTGATAAAATTAAAAGCGATCTAAGAAGGGTAGATAGCCTACACCTCTCTATTATTGGTAGGGCCAATTACGTAAAAATGAATGTATTCCCGCGGGTTCTATATTTGTTTAGAGCAATCCCCCTGTTACCGGCAAAGCACGTTATAAAGACTATTGATTCCCTCATAGCAAAGTTTATGTGGAGTTACGGAAAAATAAGGCGGGCTCTCCCCCTTTTAGCACTCCCTCAAAGTAGAGGTGGCTTAGCCCTACCAAATTTAAGATTATATTTTTGGGCATCTTTATTGCAATACATGGATCCTCTTTTGACTGCTAAACTAGGAGGCCCAACCTCTGTAATTCCTTATATACCATCAATATATGAGCTCAGTCTAGGCAAAAAACATAAGGGACTTTTTCTAAGGCAGGTTGAAACATCTTATTATAAAAAAATTAAATTAAAGACTGTTTTAGATGCTCTTTCAGTCTGGAAAGCTATCGGCAAACATCTAGGGCTTCCTACATATACAAAATATACACCTTTATGGCAATGTAAAATTTTTCCTAATATCCCTAATGATAGTAGATCCCAGAGGTGGGAGCTCCTAGGTATTAAAACAATCGGAGATTTCTTTGGTAATAATCTCCCACTTTCTTTTGAGCTCTTTCAAACGAGATATAATGTCCCTGCGAACGATTTTCTAAAATTTTATCAAATATCAGCTAGTATATATAATACCAAACCAAAAATTCTACCAGATAATATCCCACTATTTGATATTATAGGCAGAAAATCTACCAGAATCGGGGCCCTATATCAGTTACTTTTGGCCAATACCCCTGATGATTTAGAGCGCACGGAACAATCTTGGGCCTTAAAATTGGCAAATCCAAATGTAGATCTAGATCTCTCATTAGCCCTCTCAACAAGATATTTTTTAGCCTCTAACTTAAAGGCTCAATATTATAGAATCATTTATAATTTATATTTTACGCCAGCTAAATTGTTTGCATGGGGGCTTAGGATGGATGATAACTGTCCCAGATGCAAACAACCACTTGCAAATCTCCTACACATGTTTGCTGAATGCCCCACATTGGTTACAATTAAAACTATGATGTTGGAATTTTGGACCCAAATTTTTGGGCACCAAATACATGATTCTATAACATTGCTCCTATTGGGTCATGATGACTCTTTGAAACACAATAGAGAAGAACAGGCGGTACTATTTCTGGGTTATGCCGTGTTACGGATAATTCTAGCAGCTAGGTGGAAAGATACAGAGCCCCCTACCTTTAATATGTGGCTTAGCCGTTTTATAGCTATCTATAAACAAGAAATCTCAATATACGCCACAAGAGGTAGAAAAATGAGAGCAATCGGCACACAGATTTGGGAACCTATTACTAGGTGGTATAATGCAGAAAGGGGAAACCAGATATAGGGCCCCTGATTGATTCTGATTCTATTTTTTGTCTCTTTTCAGTACTCTTTCTCTTAATTGTTATATCTTTCCCTGTGGTAGAGCTCTGTTTACAGATATCTGTGTATGTACCTCGTTATCCATATATACCACACTATTTCATGTCGCTTATCCTGTATATTTATGTTTTATGATTCGAATTTGCCAATAAAAAAAAAAAAAAAAAAAAAAAAAGAAAGTTTCTACTGAGGCAAACTCGTGGTTAGATAGTTTTGTACATCAAAGCATGTGCAGCCACTTGCAGAAAAACACACTTGCAGCTCTGCAATAGTAATATTTCTGACACATATCTCTCTCTGGCAAATGCACTGCAGGTTCACATAAACCAAATGGCTGTCCTTCAGTCTCCACTAACAGCTGAAGAGTGTCAAGGACACCTTTTCCTGCTCTCTGCTCTTCTTGATCTGTTCCTACCAATCTTTCCTCTCACCACTGGCTGCATGACCTGGATGTCCTAACAGATCTTTTTAAGTTTTTGCACGACTTAACTTTTATTTCGGATACGCCCTTCCCAGTGGGACTAAATGCCAAGCTGTGACGCCGATCTCTTAACCCTAACATCTTGTGATCAAATATTGCTGCTCTCAGTGTGTAACCTGTTGTGTTTCTGTCTTTACTTCTTTGTAGAGTGGTTTCACCCCACTGCACATAGCTGCCCACTATGGAAATGTCAACGTGGCAACGCTCCTGCTGAACCGAGGCGCCGCTGTGGACTTCACTGCCAGGGTAAGCTTCCCATCTCTTTTCTTTTTGTCCGTTCAGACAGCCGCATCGGGAATTCGGTACACACATTCCTGCTCAGTGTGCTACCTGTCTGTTGGAAAGCATCCAAGTGTTCATGGCAATCTGCAAATTCTTCAGGAGCTTAGCAGCCGGCCATTATTAACAATTAGACGCTGCGGCTCAGCAATCCTGAAGACACCCCATGCCCCAGATCTCAGACACTTCAGCTCACTGAGCAGGCTTGTCTCGCAGCCAGAGATGACTTTTTGAGAAATGTCCCGTTCCTACTTCCACCCCTCCATAATATAAGCAAAAGAAAATGAATAAACACAAATTTGCTTGAAAGTGAAATACATTTTGTCACTTTATTGGATGTGGTACTCAAGAAAACCATATGTTACATTGGGGATTTAGCAGTAAATAAGAGTCATACTATTTTTCTTGATCAATAAATACTGTAATGTTTATCACAGTAATGTCAATTTGAAGCTCACTTTAATGGACATTGAATTCAAAATAGTTCTCATGCTGCGGATACAATTAACAATTATTATTTTGCAAAATACCATTTTAAGAATTGCAGAATGATTTCTATGTCGATAAATTCACTATTTTGCATCACGGTGAAAGCCACGTACTGACCTCCATCTCATAGATGTACCAAGCAGCATTCTTAAAACTTATGTTTAATGTTGACATATGTCAGTTCAGCATCTGAGGCAGTTCACATTTCAACTTAGCTTCAAAGACTTTGAAAGGGATATTTATGTGTTAAATTATTTATTTATACAGTTTATAAACGTGCTCTTCTAACCTGAAGTGAAATCGTACTGTATACATTTGAGAAATAGAAAGTTACAAAAATAGGCAATCTAAATGCTGAGCTAATAATTGAAACAAGTATAGAAAAATGCCCTCTGATATGCAAAAACTATTAAGAGAAAGAGTTGAGTAAAATGGATTACCGAGTTCTCAGGGACTCAAAGAGAAACAAACCTATTTTAACTGAAAATCAGAACAATTATATACGAGGAAAGGGCCATTTGAAAATGTATATTCCTAGGGGAGTCAATAAAAATATTAGTAGAATGGGTAAGAACCGTACTTAAATTTGATTGGCCTTTCTTAAATACTGAGGTGCCCCACAAAAAGCCACACTGGAGATGGGTTTTTTTTCTCCAAAAATTGGGGTTATCCATTCGGAGGATGTTCTTGAAAGCCCTCTGGTCTCCAGAAATGGGTCTGAATCTTCAAGGCTGTGCTAAGTGACTCAAACTCTACGACAATAGTAAAGAAGTAGTCAGTACACTGTAAACAAGGTGATGTTTTGAAGTATACAAGAACCAGCGATTAAGCAAGTATCTCTATTCAGAATAGTCTTAGGAGCTGAGCTGCTAGTGATCAAGCATGCCAGCAGTTGAAATAGTATTGGCCTTGCCACATCTGGGCATGCCTCAAACCCGGCCACTGGGTCTGAAAATACTGGAGGTAAATTATGACTTATTCCTTTAGTACTGTGCCTTGTGTTGGCGGCTCTAGTGTTTTTTGTGAATTTAGTTTTGAAAATAAGATAGGAATTAAAAACGCACACATTAGATTTCACCAAATGGCTCGTGCACGTAGGAGGAGCTTATTTTCCTTCTCAGAAAACTGAATAATTAAGAACGTGGTAAAACAATCCTTCTGTTAGTAAATTGATTTATCCTGACTCACTTAAATTTAGTCAAAATTAGGTTTACTGATTATAACAAAACTTATTTTGCATCCCTGGAGAATTTATTTCTAAAATACAAACTGCCTGTGTTACATTTTGACTGTAGTGTATAATTGAGCTATGCATAGGAATATCTACATGAGAGTCTATCATGTTCTTACCAGTGGCAGCTCCTCTGCTAAGGCGGAGGAGCGTACTCCCACCGCTCTGTGAGCAGTACTTAAAGAAAACTAAAATGATAATAATGCTACTAGCGTTATTATCATTTGAGTTTTCCTTTCCTGGTGTGGGGCAGGCGGGACTGCCAGAGCTGGGCAGGGGAGCACAATGATGCTTTGACCGTCCCTCTAGGGCCGGACAAACCGTCATGTGTACTTTGCATGTTCTGCACCCAGGCTGCATTACAGCCTGGGTGCAGAACATGCCTCAGGCTCCCATTCCCTTGCTGAGCGCTGAACCATGGCGCTCAGACCAATCACAGCGCTGCATTGCAACGTTGTGATTGGGTGGGGAGTCAGGAGCCCGAGTGCTTCATGTTCCTGCTTCCAGGAGCAAAAGGCGGGAGCGAACGGACCGAGAGGCGGCCGCTGGCCAAGTGGACGGCCTGAAGGTAAGTGGGTTTCTTTTGTGTGTTTTTTTCATTTACAACCCTTCCCATTCCCCCGCCCCGCCACCCCCGGTAAATAGCGGCCGCCACTGGTCCTTACCTAATCCAGGCACCATAAAGTCCGAATTTAACGAAGGGACTGGAACGAGGTATTTATGATATGTCTGTTCTGCCACTAGACAGCATACATGATTGAGGAACCCAGTGAGAAAAGGACCATTGAATCCCATCTGAGAAAACTGGTTGCTTTAAGGGCAGGTTTATCATGACTGTGACATCTAAGCCTACCCATTTGCACTACGTGTGGTAGAGTTATACCCTTGGTCACTACACCTTCATTTGATCATCATAATATATCTCCTCATTAACTTTATTACCATGAGATCTGACTTATTGTTTTTCCGAAATTTTTTCTACAGAATGGAATCACCCCCCTGCACGTAGCCTCCAAAAGGGGCAACACAAACATGGTGAAGCTTCTGCTGGACCGTGGAGGCCAAATAGACGCCAAAACCAGAGTAAGTGTTTACTCTTTGAGTGTCCTAAATTCTCATCACTGCCCTTGCCATCTCAGTCTATAAATACCAGCATTGATATAATCTGTGGATTACGGTGGCAAGTATGACTTTTTCTGCTTCAGAGGCCTAGTGAAGGATACACCTTTAATGGGTAATATATTAGCAGGTAGTGTGATTTCTAAACGACTAGTGAAAAAAATATGTCATGCAATAAGCATACAAAAACTATGGAATTCGCCAGATTTTTTTATAGATGACAATAACACAATGAACTTTATGGCAAACAGGGTATCATGAGAAGGAAGAGAAAAAGGTAAGAAAGTCACAGAGTTGTCAGGTCTGTAACCTACATCACTATGGAGCGAAGAACCTTTGTGGTTATTTCACTGCAGGTTGGTCGCTGCAGTGCTTTATTGTTATTTTTTTCTATTGGGGATGGATGGGGAGACCTTCGCATGGACATGTTGTGGGGTCAACTTGCTTCCACATTTGCTGCTTGTGCTGTCGCAACAGCACTTACCACTCTCCTCCTTCTTGTTTGAAGCTATCCATTTATCTGTGCCGCTTCACCCTTTTTTTTTGCTTTTTTGCTTCCGGTCATGGATTTGACCTGACTCATAGCCAATCAGCCAAAGGTTGGACTTGGACAGAAAATAGGCCCAGGGCACTAAAATAAAAGTGACCCCTATAAGTGAATTAGATAGCAAAAATAGTGGCCCAAGTTTTCAAACTGAGGCTGTTTTGAACTTGTAAGGACAAGCTGTAAAAGTGTTTTGCAAAGTATGGGAGACTGCCTGGATTTCAGCTTGCTGCAGGCAATGCTTGTTTTAATTTCAAGAATCAGCAATAAAAATCGCCTCAGCAGACCATAAAACAGGTCCACAAATAACTAAAAAAAACAGCTGACACACTGACCTGTGAGACCAGCCTTGTGGGCCCTGCCTGGTTGCCCAATAGGCCAGTCCGATCCTGATTCAGCCTCTCCATCCAGGTTGGATGCCTATTTCACACCCTGCTGCGGTTCTATATAATAAAATCAAGATAGAACTTGCTGCAAGTAACCTCTTACCAGTTATACATCTTAAAAGTGCATCCTAATTGATGTACAGCAAAATAAAAAACAGCATCAAATAAAATAATGCTTGCTAGTTTTTAAATCACCTGAAGCATTTGACACAGATTCGCTCACAACCGAACAGCATAAAGATAATCAACACCCCTACCCCGCAGTACTATATGCTTTCATGCATTGGCTTTCTGTGGCCCAACATTGTGTGCTTTGTCTGCTATTGAAGTCCCCTTTGTTTTGTGGTGAGGGTATTGTATGTGTTGACCTTGTACCAATATTTATGGCACGTGTTCTTGGTGTCCTTTTTCCTTTTCTCTTGTATTGTCTGCATGCCTTATGCTTTGCTATGGCCGCGGGTATGTACTGTAGGGCACTCAGCAGGTATGTTTTTTGTTGCATGTTATATGTGTTGTACTCCTAGGTTATAACATATCGTTGGTTTTTTCTTTCCATGAATCACCACTAGACTTGATTCTGTAATTTAAAGAAAATTAAAGTTCATGGTCCTTATGTCATTTTTCCACTTTACTAACTGCGTGCTATTCCTTCATCTCAATTATCGCATGCGCTTTATCAACTCTTCCTTCCTCCTAGGAATATTGTCTTCAGCGGTGTAGAAATATATAGCTAGAGTAGCTGAAAGTCTAATCTTTTTTAATGGAAGTGGAAATGTGGTCTGGTAGCCAGTGTATTGGTTGTGGAAATAAGGCTGGTGTTTCCAGTTTAGGTATGTGATTAATACCAGATTTTCGTAATATTCACATAAGCTAAATGTTACCCTAAATGCATCTCATTTACGTGATTTAGGGCTATTCAGGCAATATGGCTTGGATCCACCCAGTGTGGGCCTACATTGGACACTCGTGAATAAGGAGTTTAGGGTTCTAATTACACATTTAACAGAATGTGTGGGAATCGGGGCGAATCCCTTTATCACCCTGTGCAACTTTATCTTAAGAAGTGGTCTAAATTTAGAATTAAGCACCAAAGCAGTAGATCTGACAATTGTTAGTTCTTTTTTATTTTATATTGTAAATATATTCCATAAAACTAATAAAGAAAAAAGAAACATTCTGTTGCCTAAAAGTGGTGGCCATATGCTTACATTAGAAATTTGAAAATGAAATAACCAACGTGTTTAATGCTAATAGAAGAGTGTGGGTGCTTCTTAGCAGGCGGGTGTATTTAGATTAGTTATAGAAACCCATTTTCCCTATTGACGCATATCATAGAAACATATTATTCTTATTTGCAAAAATCGGGTCTTTAAGCTTTGTTTTACTGTAATCTTGAAAACATAGTTTAAACACAGAAGAATGACTAAAAGACAATAAGGATAAGGAATGGAATGGAAATAAATAGCATCGGTAAAGTAATGTATCGGTCCACCAGTAAAAGTTCATCAATCACAATGCAGGAGAGTCAATAGCTGAAGAGGGCCGACCCATTGCCTCGAGCTATATGCTGTAGTGGTGGGAAACAAAAAGTGAAAGACATCAATAGACCTAATGTTGAAGATTCCTGACTCAAAACAACTCTATGTATGTTTATATTGAAGTCTTTTTTTCATTATTAATATTTCTAATATTACATGAGGCTATCAAGACACCTAAAACTGTCTCTAGGGAAGACCTAAAAAGCAGGCTTAAATAATTATATGTAAGTGTAAATCTGCTTATTGAGGATGAGTTATATGAAGTGTGTCAGGTTGGGCAGTATTTATTCTGTGCTGAGCTTGGCCTCTCTTTGCACTACCTTAAGAATCTGCTGGTTCGTAATAGTACTATCAATTTTTCACAAATTAGACGCAAAACTTTTAATTGCTAGAAAGGAATTATAGGTAAGCATACTGCATTATATGCTGAAATGCCACTCTCTTTACTATTCATCATTAAAAAGTTGTCCTTTGACCAAAAGTCACCCTTAAAAAGTCTTAGGTCTCACAAATATACCAACATTGTTAGCTTGGTCAAATCCTGGGTCCTTCATAATTCGGTGAAAAACAGTGCAAAACACAACCCTTCTACACCAGGGCTGTAATAAAATTAAGCACCAAATGGCACACTTTGGGGAAGGAGACTGTCCCCCAAAATTTAAATAATATGGAATTATTGAAGGATTGCATGCATTTAAAAGAGATCCTTAACATCTTGAAGACCATTTAAAACTTTTAAACAAACAACTTTACTGAACTAAAATAAATGTTCAGGCCTTCTACCATGCTACGACACATTCCTGTGTAACAAAGAAGATGATGAGCCTCATTTAGATGAGGGTAATAAACATTGCCAAAAAAGGGTAGAAGCCCCATCTGCCATCTTCACTTTTATGCTGCCCTTTTAAGAAGAAGGCTGAGGGGCGCAATAGCGAAGCCTCCTTTTATTCCATCATGGGGTCCATCATCAGGGATTATTGACACCAGAGAATTCTAGTGGTCTGGGTATCTCATCAATTAGGATTAGTGCACTGCCATTTTCAGCGGTAACACGAAAAGGACCCCCGTACACTGCACAGCATGGCCAAATTTCATGGTTTCAATTATAACAGAAAACTCTCAGCATATTAGGTACACTTATCCTGGTGCTACTGGTATTGTACAGGCTCTAGGGTATGTGTTCTGTACCCACACATGGTGGCAAACATTTCACCAAGCTGCATGGGCATAGTGGAACTATGACTGAGACCATGATGAAATATGGTGAGCTTCATTTGCCTTTGTGTTGGCGGTGTTGTCTACTTCAGAGTGGAGAATTAGAACTTTAAATGATGCCCTTGCTTTGTCTGTACCACAGTAAGTCGCTCTTGAAAATGGACTCATCTTAGATCTTAATACGGGCACAATTAGAGCTGGGCATAAATCTTCAATTTCGATTGACAGTGCACCATTACCAATGTTCACAAATTCTTATCCCGTGCATAAATCCATTTTCGAAATAGTGTGCAGGAGCAATTATTTCCATTTGGAATCAAGTTGAAAGTGTGTTCAAAGGGAAAATGGATTTCTACAAAGGAGTTATTATTTCTTTAGATTACGTAGCGCTTGTCACTTGTAGTAGTGGTTATAACATAATGTGATTGGGGCTGACTGCGAATGATTAAGTTATGACTTTTTTATGTGTTTAACTTTGCCGTTTGATATGAACGTAGTTTTTAGACCAATCACTGACTATTGTTTCCCATAAAGCAATGTATCTTTGGCTCTGATACTTCATTTGCTAACATTAACATGATTTTTGCATTAGCGAGTTTGCAGGTCTCTTGTTGTAGTTGCCACATTTGTTAATGTTATTTGTTGATCTTTGAGATCTCTGTTTCTACAGAGATAATAGAGCAGGGGCTATATGTAGGAGTAGCATGGGAGTCAAGGGCCAGGCCTTCAGGCATCACATGGTAGAGGTGAAGGAACAATAAGTCACCAACGAGAATGCAGCGGAAGCAGTGTAGTATTTCAAATACATCTTAGAAACTAAGGAATAAGAAGTTACCATGGTAATCTCCATCAATGTCATCCACTACCCGAAAAACTGCTGCCCAGTAATTTAGGGATTGGTTGGTTCCTTTTTAACATATTATCAGTGCTAATGCTGACCAACTTCAGACCCATTCATTCACACCTTACCTAGAGCAAAGGCTCACTTTTCTCCTCTGAGGCTGCTGCTGTATCTCCTTCACCCATTGCTTGATCTTGCTATAGTGTGAAGGAGCAGTAAGTAGTGGTACTTGCAGGACACTCTTCTGGGGTATGCTTGCTCTTCAGTCCGCTTGCATCGATGCAGCATTGGGTGAAGAGAGCATGCCTCACATGGTCTATTAATCTATTGCTATTTTAGGAAGACTCTCCAACCCTGCATTCTTCGGTGGTTTCCTGGCTCACCCAAGCCATTCATAGAAGCCATCTCAACCTTCAACAGCCTAGACTTTGACAACGGAGGCATGGACATGTGCAGATCAACCAATACTATTTAAGGACACTTGCTGCTCAGCTGATGTCACTGATGTGCCTAGGACAAGCTCTTTTGTCCCAGCCTATGCTGAATTATATCACTGAATTTCGTCACGCTATCCGGAAGTCATGGAACTGAGGTTGGCATCCCAAACCCCAAGTTTTGTTAGGCTTTCATTCTGGCCTATCAACATTCCAGAACAGAACAGACTAGGACTTTTTAGAGAACATTGTGGAGCTGAGTGGAGTAGTGGCCCTCAGCCACCCCAATCTTAATATTCTGAGGAGGGGGGTTTACCAATTCAAACTATTGCCAGCTCTCCAAAGATCGTGGATGTGCTCAGTTAGTAAAATATTCTTCTCAAAAAGGGGGCAATAACTTAGATTTTATATTCTGTATGCACCCCTCCACCATCTACAACCTTAGGGTCACAATGGTGATTTTGGTCTGATTCTTTTCTGATCGACTTTTTACTCACCTTACCGACTCGCAATAATAAACCCATGTGTACCTCTTTTACACCCAGTCGCAAGAGATGGCTTAAGGTTGATATGAAGGTCTCACTCAAGATCCTGCTTTTTAATTGAAACTTTTAATTCATTGTCATACTACATAAGTACTGACATCACATTGCTGCAATTATACAATTATAACATTTCCATTAAATCTCCTTTATGACCTTTTTGTGGAACCACCAGGTTCATGTTATCCCTATTCAATATTCTGACATAGAGGCTCTTTTTTGTGTCACTGGTAAGCCTGCAGAGAGCTTTGCTTATTCTGTTCCCTCCTCCTTGATTGCAAGGTGATTCTGAAATAGGTGGTATAAGAATAAAAGGCGAGCCAAAAGATTTAAAGTTGAAGAAGCTGAAGTGGCAGAGAGGTTATGCGAGTGCCTGCGAGCTCACCTTCCAGGCTGCCGTGATCCATTATAAATCTTGCCTATATTCTTCCAATGGTAACTTTATACCCGCACAATTACAGCTTTTGTTCAATCCTTCTCAGGACCTTTTTAAGAATGTTAATGTATTTTTGTCATCTCGACCCTCTGGAGACAGACATCCCTCCCTCCAATTCCTTCTGTGATAGCTTGGCCAAACTCTTTTTTTTAAAGACTGTTACATTCTATGAAGATATTAGGGTTGGGCATGATAATACCTCTTTTGTTGCATACGATCTGCAATTCAGTCATGCCTCTTCTCCTATTGTCTGAATCTCGTCACTCACTTTGAGAAGCCTGATCAAGATTAATTCTACATTACTTGCCCTCATATCTGGCTCGCTGGAGGACCAATGCTGTGTGGCCTTCCAGAAAATCCTTCTCTCTTCTATAGACATCTAACTTAAAAATCCCTTAATACCTCCCTACAATATGGGTTGGTTAAAGAAGTGTCCAAAAGGGCATTAACACCACTCTTCTCAAATAAATCATGGTTTTAATATAACTGATCTGAAAAATTATTATCCCATTCCCCAGCTGCTGGCTGTGGGCAGATTATGGAAAGAGGCTATGCTAGATTTCCTACCAACCTTCTGGAAACATGGGACTTGGCTCGATGAAGGACAGAATATGACACCCAATTGTTGCTTGTTTCTATTTGAGATGATTTCCGTCAAGCACACAGGACCGCTGCGGTTCTCCTGTTGCTAGACCGTTCAGCTTCATTTGGCACAGTCAAGAACGCAATTTTGCTAGACGATGTCGAAGCCACTGGGATGGAAGAGGGGGTTTCTCGTGAGTCGCATCCTTGCTATCAAATTGGTCACGATCAATAAAATCACCCTTCATGTTCTGATTTCTCTAGTCTGTTATTAACAGAATCCCGCACTCCATCTATTTCTTCTAACAGTGCTTCTTCTTTGAGAAGCCTCTGATAATTTCTCTTGAAAGTGATCTGCTGCTCTTTTGAGCTTAGCCACACAATGACAATCTGTTTAGAGAAGATTATAGGCACAGATGAATCTCTATCAGAGCCATGTATGACTGTGGGAGTTTCTTAGAGGAGAACTCTGCGAGTTTGCGAATATCAAGAACAGAGTTGTAAGTCATCCTTGGTGTCTACAAAATCATACCTTGAGTTCACCCCGGAGTAATATCTACAACAGAGCTCTGAATGGGTATTACGAAGCCCACCTTTCCTGGAGATTCTAAATATTATTACATACAGATATCTGAATTAGTCTGTATGATCAGATCTGAGCCTATGTACTTTAAAGAAACATCTCTGAGAGATCCAGTCTGTTTGGCAGAGCTTGCTATGAGTGTCTATGTCACCTATATTGATTTATAACGCAGTTTGGGATTATAAAAGCCCTGAGTGAGCATCTGTATTATCAGGAACAGAACACTGAGAAAGCCTTTGTGTTTTTTGGAGAAGACCACACGCGGTGTGAGTATTATGAAAGCTCTGACGTTGGGCATGTAGTGTCAGCAGTATAGCTCTGAGTAAGTCTTCTTGGTTTGTAGAACCGAACTCTTACTGTGTACGGATATCATTAAGGACACTTCTCTGATGTCCCACTGTGGAGCTACCAGTGACTGTGAGTTATCTTATTGCCACTAAAATCTATTTTAGAACACTTTTACAAATAAGAAAAACCTCAAATCATATGTTCGCAATTCAGAACCCTGCAGGGGCTGACACTTGTATCTTAGCCTACATAGAAAAAAGAGCAGACCGACTCGAACGGGAAACAATTTAATACATTCTTAACAGATTATTGCGAAGAAAGCTTCATTCTACTTCTGGATATTCTAAGACTCAATTCTGTAGCCAGTTAACCTGAAACCAATATTTTGAAAGGCGATATTTTTAGTTCAGTGCTCTGGGGTGCATTATTCCAGTGCGTTTCTACTGTGTCTCCTTTGTTTTTTTCATGCTGTGCAGTTTTCTTTCTTCTCTTTTCTTTACTTTACTTTGTTTATTTTTTCCTTTTTTTTTTTTTTAAACTTTTTTTTTACTTTTTACTTTGTTTTCTTTATGCTGATACCAACCAGCATTATTAGCGGTACAGAGTTCCTTTTGATATGTTTTTTTTCCCCACAACATGTTATTCCTTGCTAGCCGTTATTCCTCCCTGGCATTTTAATTACAATATGCTTTACTTCTTTTGTGGATCAACATTTCAGGTACTTGCTTCAAATAAGATGTGCAGAAGGGCAAAATAATGCTCAGACTTATGTCATGTTGTTAATGTAAGAAAACATTTAATTTGGTATTTGTTTTCTATTTGAAAGTTTAAACAAATCAGTTTGCCCCATTTTTATTTCATACATGGGAAAATAGTTCAAAATCATTTAGATATATTTTTCCTAAAGAAAATGTTAGTCATAAATTGAGATATATTTGGAAAAACGTCTTTTGGCCATGGAAAACATGATGCTCTGGTATATATATAGGTATGTTTAGCAATGGATTCACAAACGTGTTCCTCCATTTCTTGCTGGTGCAAAAATATTTATTTAGCATGAACTGGGGCAAACGTGGTTGCTCCATTCTCTATTAGACAAGCAGCAAAATATTGCAAACTTGATGTTTACATCATTGCAAAACTTTTGTTTATTCCCCTTATTCGTCCTTTAAGACACACCTTTCTCTTCCAAAGCTAGGTCCTGCGTTGTCTTTTTTAGTAATGGTTTAAGAGGTTTTATTAGCATCGCTGTGACGATTCAATTCAGAAGGTGCCCATTATTGATTATCAGACCATACCACACCCCAAGTGAATGAATCCTATTAACATTTTGACTAATGTGCATTTCAAAATGCAGCAGTGGACCCCGTTTTTGAAAAAAAAAGGCTTGGAGCTTTGCCTTACCTAACTCTCTACAGCTGAAGGATTGTTGCCTCTTAGGCTACACACGATTTGGAACAGCAAGATTTTTCACAACATCTATGAGAGTTAACCACATTTGCCAGCACTCACATTCTGAAAATGTTCCATCTCCACTGACCACAGGGTTCTCACCTTCCCTATTTCTTTGATTTTGTACATTCAGCTGCTGTGCGACTTTATCTGGTCCTTGGGGTTCTGCAGGATAGAGTATGCTGATGACACCCAGCTGTCACCGAAAATCGTCCAGCACTCTACTAATTCTATCGCACCACTATAGGAGTGTTTGTTGGGCCTCCAGAGAAGCATGTCCAGACATGTTTTAGAACGAAATAAAGGTGAAACTGAGATCCTGATAATGAGAGGTCATACCGGTTACTAGACTTCTATCTTGAGTCTACGCAGCTCAGTCCAATCCTGATTCCAGTAGTGAAAGACAATAACCTGGGTATTCCAGTTGATAAGGAACTCTCTTTTCAGTCACAAATTCAGAATGTCTGTTTGAAGTTTTCATCCTACTGAAAATTTTGAAAAAGATGTTTCCTTTTCTTCTTCCTGAGGAGCACAAACAAGGTACCGGGCCTCTGTCTTAGCCCTTCTGGACTGCTGTAATGCACTGTCACTTGGTCTCCCAGAACCATATCACTCTAAGCTTCAGTGCCTCCAAAATATGGCAGTAAAACTGAAAGGGTGGCCTATGGAAATGTGATTACATCGCCTAGACTTGTCTCAACCTACAGTGAGTGTCAGTAAACCAGAAAATTCAACTCAACGTGCTATAACGGGCATACAGAAGATTCTATATCACTGGGACTGCCCTTTTGTCTTGTAAGTTGACCCTCTATAGTCCGGCTCGATCTCTGCGCTCTCGCTGCCATGGTATCGGTAAGAGCAGGTGCACATAGGAGGAGCAATATGAAATGGGCTCATCATAGGATCTGCTCCAGAGTCCACACCACTAGAGCAATATCACCAGATCTATGCAGTTTTAGTACGCATGACCTACTATTAATACTTTATCGCCGGGCCTAAGTGCCGAAGTCTAAGTAAACCCGATAGATTTGATTTGAAGTATTCTATTGAGTGAGTTTTATACATTTTCCGTGACCATAAAGGCTAAGCTAAAATAACTTTTTGCAACTTCTTTTATTGGAATAGCAAATATTTCCTGAACATTCCAGCCCCCTTAGCCAAACTCTCGTGGTGAAAATCCTGCCCGAATCTCCTATTCAGGTGTTCCACAAGCCAGATTAATGTGGCAGTTCTGAACTTTCTGTTTAGCCTCCCTATTTACACTTTTAACTGTTCCTGTAGGAGGGCCACTCAAAATGCCCTAGGTAATACAGCTGCTTTGCTTAAAATGTGGAAATATAGTCACATCACACATTCTTAGGAAGTGCCCCCTATTTATTGTGTACTATAAACAGTGCTCCCTGGCCAATGTTGCCATCAAACATCTGTCTAAATGAGACTGCTTTGATTGCTCTGATGGTGGAAGACCCCAGGGAGCAGGCAGCCACGGTTTGTTGGCTATAGCCTCTGATGAAATCTTGAGTCATGGCGGGCACACGTCATGCCTTGTCGTCCCACATGTAGGTCACTGGTTAGAACTGAAGCAGCAGCGCTGAATGATCCATCCAGACACTAAATTCCCCCAGACATGAGATACCCCTGCGGTAGATGAAGAACAACCTAAACAAAAATATTACCGCATATCTTTACCAGATTTCGCTTGTTCGTCCATAGGGAACATACTTATGGGATACAGAGGCATTGTAAATTGGAGAAAATTTTCTAAATCGAGTCTCTTTCACGTTTCCAAAAGTACATTTATCATCTCTCCTCCCTATCTTACCGTCGATAAACATGCATCTTTTACTTGCCTCGTGCCTAAAAAATATGTGCAAAGCCTATTATTGGCATTGATCCAGATGAGATGGTTTTAAAATACCACTGATGAGGCAGGTATATAAAATAACACACAACGGTAGACCGAGGAAAACAGAGCATAAAAGAAAAATCTGCGAAAACAAATATGTTCCCCATTACAAAGAATGGTATATGGAATTGAAAAATAGTGTACCTAATTATGCACGGTTTAATCACACTGCTGACGTCAGCCGTCTATCCCTTTACTTTTGATTGCCGCTCTGCAAGTCAGTCTTACAAGGGATTTTGAGTGCATTCTAGCATTGTTAAGTTTGGTTGGACTGTTTTTGATTATTTTTATCATTTTAAATTGTGGGCTAGTACCTGGATTTTTTTTCAGCTCTGCACCTTGAAACATATGATGTTTGCCATATTTGTGCATTACAGATAATAAACCTGTAAAACTCCGCAATCCATACATTACTACCCCCCACCCTGCCTCTCCCCCTGCCCACATCCCTGCCCTGCAGTAACTCCTACTGCTGACCGCTACTGACTGAGACGGGTCCCTTTTGGGCTCTTTATTTTTGCTTGCATCCTTGGGGTGAAAAAAAAATCTTAACACTGCAGCAGTACCACCCTTCACTGCCATTAAGGAACCTTCAAAGAGACTGGTTATAGTTCTTTCACAGTCTCATCATTTCAGAACAGAACCATTTTCAATATTATATACAACAAATCCATAGTTGTTGCTTATGTATCTTATGCAGCTAACAACCATTGGCAAAACAAAATAGCCCCGGCTTGTTGTAGGTGTAATTGTGCTTGTTGTATTATATATCTAGATGCAATCACAATTGCAGCAAAATACCAGTCGGGCGGCACACTATGCTAAGCACAGATGTTTAGCTTATGCTTTTTAAGCCACACCCTTAACTGCATCGGCCACGCCCCTTTCAGAGACCCCCCCCATCATCCCACTTAAAGCCCTGAATGAACAAGACATGCTATTGCTAAAAAACAATGTTGAAAAGCTGCACATGTTATTATAGGCTGTAATGGTTTACCTATTCCATAACCTTTTCGAAAATTGACTGACCTGCAAAGGTCATGGCGTCAAGCAATGTTACCTGCAGGGACATTGTAAGGATTTCGGGGGCCCTGGGCCAAACGTATTTTGGGTCCCCTGTTCAGAACAGGTTTGAATTTATGATTCAGTTTCATCTCTTTCATGCCCTCTTTGGCCATATCACTGACAATCCACAGGCAAATTCTAAATGTGTTTACATCTAATATTCAGGAATAGTAACATAGCAGCAGCTCACTGATACCCTCCTAGTTCACAGGTGAGCTCCGTTTAGACCTAAAATAAACTTTTTTATGGATGTTGCATGAAACAAACACAGCATTTTTCTGCAAAATGTCTGTAATAGACGCTCACCCATCACCCACATTTTTTTTTTAGAAAAGGAAAACTGTTTTTAAAACAATCTGTTTTAGAATTATTCAAGGTAATCAGGGCAAGACTCTCTGTAGAACAGAGCTGGCTGTATCAGGGGCCCCTGATAGTCTGGGGGCCTGGACCAGAGCCCACTTTGCCCATGCCTTAAAACGTCTCTGAGTCATCCTTGGGGCCCTGCACTTTCTCTTTGCCTTGTATCTGACTTACAGCGAAAAGACCTGCCCTTGTTTGTTGCAGAATTCTGAACCTGGAGACAGACAGGAGTTCGAATCTCGGGTTTCCTATGTTATTAATTAAGTATGGGCGGATCTAGCGGATCTCGCGTACGCGAACTTGCGGATTTACGGATTCGCAATCCGCGAAGATCCGCGAACTCTAGCGGATTTGCGGATTTTTCCGTTTTTTGTGTTGGCGCGTGTTCGCGCCGATTTTGGGACAAGTTCGCAATTGCGAACTTACTTTTCGGCTCGCAACGGCCGCGACTATGTTGTTTCTACGTCTGGTTTATCATCACAGGTTCACAGCACCCTCTGTTTCACCACTGCCACCCTCTGGGACACCCATGCCACCCTCTGGTACATCCTCACTGGCACCTATTAGGTTTATTTATCACTGTAGATTATGGTGGTTGAAAAAAGCAAGCACACCTGCCCTTCTTCAACTGCCATCAATTAATTTGTGTTTCATTAATGTGTCAGTAATTTTGAAAGTTCCAGTCTGGCTGGCACCTGCTTCCTTCCTTATCTGTAATTTGCTTTTTGTTGCAGTGAAATTTTTTTTTCACAGGACCTTTATGGTCTACTTGTAGCTATTCTATGAGCCTGCTGTTTGGGTCATAGCAGGGTCATAGAATAGTTGCAAACTCTGGAGGGGCCCATCAGGAAGCACTACCTTGAATGTTACTAATGTTAAGTTTGAACTTTTGCACCTGCTCATTGCTTTCAGTTTAGCTAAAATCGTTTTTTCTGCAATTTCGCGCGTTTTTTGGGGCGCGAATCCGTGCGAGATCGATTTCGGAAGCCGCGAATACGTGCGAATACAAAATTGTTTTTTTTGCGACGTGTATGTTCGCGTGATCTTGCGCGTGTTCGCGAGGCGCTTCTAGCTATACGTTTGCCAAGTTACCCTATCGGTCGTACACGGGCGCGGCCATCTTGTTGGCGTGACGTAATTCCGTTTCCGCCCGCTATGTGTAATCTCGCAAAGTGTGCTGCTCGCTAGTACAATTTCGCGCGTACTCGCAAGGAAAATCTCGCGCGAACTTACCCACGCGGTCGTGAACGGGCGCGGCCATCTTGTTTCTCATTCATTGCTATGGTTCTGGGCATGCTTTCTCTATCCTCTCTCAATCTCTGCCATCCTTTGCTTGTTTGAAGTTTTTTTGATCTAATTTTACTTATTATCTATCCCTCTATTTTTCTACCTCTATATTTTTGTGTTTTCTGCAGCTTTTAGTTACTTTTAAACTACTTTTTTAAACTCTTTTCTTTTCTTCTTCACTATTCTATTTCTTCTTTATCATTTAAGTTTATTTCTGCCCTGACCATGGTAAAGGGAGCCGGGAAGCACCCTGAGAAGGGGAAGGGTCCCGCACCCCGTGCCCGGCTCCCGTGCGGGCGTTTAAGGGGGGAGCAAGTGGTCCCGAGGGAGATCTTCAGCGCGGAGGAAGTGGCGGCACTGATCTTCCACGTCCAGCGCCGCCTCCCCAAGACGATCCTGGGAGGCGGCAAGATCGCGACCGGCTATGGCATCCGGGAGCGTCGCAAGCGGTGGGAGAAGGTGTGCCGGGCCATGTACAAGATCTCTGGGGTCCGGCGCACATATAACCAGGCCACCCACCGCTGGACCGATGTCATGGACCGGGAGCGGGACTTGCTGGACGCGCTCGGCGTAGAGGTCCCCGGGCTTGGTGAGTAGTAGTAGTAGTACATTTACTACTCTGTTTTATCCTGCTCTGTTATTTGCAAATCTTTGTTCTTTACCAAGAGCAATAATGCTGCCGATTACATTGAGGTAAATTATATTTCAAAATCTTCTATGCATTTCAGGTGCACTGCTCTCCTTCTCAGTAGCCTTGCTTGCTACTATGCTTCTTTGTTTTGTATGTTGTGTTCAGAAGCATTTCATTGGCCTGAGAAATTATGTATGAGTGTACTGTAAAGAAAAGAACTGCGTAATGCTAGACAGTAAGGGTCATATTTTCAATTACCGGCGCATCCCTGCAAAGTAGCAGGGATGCGGCAGTAATTGTGTGCCATGCCACCACCACCCATTGGCCCAAAACGTCACAGAAGCCTTACGCATCTGTGCCGTAAAGGCAGCGCATTGCTGGAGTTGCGTGCCAACGATGGCGCAGCTCCAGCAATGCTCTGGGGTACTCTATCTCCCCAATGCTGCATCAAGCCGTACGTCGGCTTCAAGCGCGCAGGGTTTGAGTCATGCATCATTGTCCTAAAAGTGACTGATTGACATCTTGTAGATTTCCCTCAGCCACTTTTAGGATTCGTTCCTGCGCAGGTACGCCCTCCCTTGCGCCGGAACGCCCCCTGATGGCGCAGGGCTTTACAACGTGATGCATCGCCCATATGCCCATATGTGTTTTTTTTTTAATATATACGCCGCACCAACACCATGGCGAGTCTTTTGTTCTGCCGCTGCGTCAGAAAAGGCACGCAACAATGGAGGAAAATGAGCCGCAACTTCCGCAAGGGACTTCTAAATCAGCCCCAACAGACTGAAGTCCAGTCCTTCCTTTAGACACATGGCTATAAGAAGAAATAGTGGCGGTGGTGGCGGGTGGATTGATAGTTTGAGTATTCACTGATCTGCAAGCAGGATGGACTTTGTCTGTCACGTGTTGCGCACTGCTGCCTGCTGCAGTGCCAGGCCTAGGCAAACCTCTTTAGTAGTCTGTTTATTGAGTTACATAGGAACTTTCTAAGTCAACGTTCCGCAAATCAGGCAATACGAATAACGTAGTATACCACATGAGATAGATCCCGTGGAATAGTTGTCTATCTATTTGCTATTTTTCCAAAATATGTTGTTATTGTTCTTTTGAAATGTTTGATTTGGTTGAAAAATCTCATCCATGTTTTCTGGTTTTTCTTTCTTTCATGTTGTACATCAGCTCCCCCCAAGGGCAAGAGGACACAGGAGGAGGGTGCTGAGGATGCAGGCCAGGATCGGGCAGGCGAGGGCTCCTTTGCTGGCCCCAGTAAGTTTACATTTTAATAAACAGTACCTATTTTTTCCTAGCGTTCCTCATTCGATTTTTTCTAAATCGTCTTTGATCTTCTTGTAGACTGGATATAAATTCTTATCCTGCCTCGAATATGACTCCCTGTGGTATTACTAGACTATTCTTATTAGTCTGTCTGTGTAGCTAACTAAGATTGGACATTTGGCAATTCCATTGGACTCCCATTATATTCAGCAATACCTCTATGCACTGTCTCCTTACTGACTAGATAGTGTGGCAGAGTCATTCAGCTCCCGAAGTCACCGATTATAGATCCCCAATGATCTCTAGATTATCGTACGCAGGACAAGAGAGTAGTACGGAGTCACAGCACAGTCAAGAAGTGTCAGAGGCACTCATGCTTGCAAAAATTCCAAAACCTTTAGCTCATCCACTCTAGTCTAGAGGAACAAAAACCACAGAGTCTATTTAAGTTTAAAAGCTTTATTAAAAGTAAACACATTTATTAAAATCTACTTTGTCATAAAACTATTTAACTGTAAACGGAAAAGTGGTTAGTGCTGACGATTAATTGGACACATTTCTTGTGGTCGAGCCGAACTCTCACCTGGTTTGAACTTGATCCTGGTCGTGTTCTTAGGACTCAGGAGTCAAGCTTCTGTCTGTTAGGAGAAAAAGTGGTGCGTGTTAAAAATCAAAAGCAAGCATTCATCAGTTGTGCATAAAAGTGCAGAAAGACAACAGCCTTCCCTGGAAAATGGGACATTTTTACTATGGAGTAGACAGTCACAAATTATTACATTGTATTCTGTTTTTTTAACATTTCTCCTAGACCAAATATTATATAGTAGTAAGTGGTGTATTCTAACATTCTTAAATGTACTTTGTAGGTGTAACATCTGGTGACGGGGCCAGCGCGGAGGTGGCTGTGTTGGACCAGGACTCGGAGGCCTCTGGGGAGGAGGCGGCGGTAGAAGAGCTGGCGGACGTTCCTGTGGGGGATCAAACGGTGGTGGCGGAAACAGGTAAGCTATATATTCCTTACTTATTGAGATTGAAGACTGCATAGTGTGCTTTCTGCACGGGTGTATTACAATTACAAATCAACCAGGTAGTAGCCTCCTCGAAATGTACTTCGACTTAGCTGTGAAGTTTTTGGTGAGAAGAATCCCAATAAGTTCTTAGACGAACGTGATGGATGGGATGAACGAAAAGCGAAAGAAGGGTGTAAGTAAGTGGGACGCGAACTTGTATGATGGCTGGCAAAGAAGAACGATATGTGTTTGCTTGGCCCCCGAGGTGGCTGGGAAGGAAAGAATATGGTATGGTGCATGGCTGGGTCAATGATGAAGCAAGGATGGGTGGAAGGACAGCAGCCTGGGTGGGTGAAACAGAAACTGTATGTGTGCGTATACTTTGACTGAATGGATGCCTGGAGCATGGTATTCTCTGACTCTTAGATAGCACATGTGTATCTAGAGAGAGTAGATGGTCGCCAGGTGAAGTAAGTGTTACCTTGAAGAGCATGTACCACCGCACCCGCACGTCCGTTCCAGTGCAGGGAAGGCAAGGAAAAGAAATTGTAAATGTGTCCAATACTATCATGAATAGTAGCAGTACTTTGTATTGCGTTTGCATTCACAGCATATATCTGGTTATTACGGTGGACACTCCGTACCTCTCTTAATAACTTTAGTTTACTTGTAGTACGTCATTCATGTGTGGGTGTATCACTGTTCACTCAATATTAAGCAAAGCACCTAAAGTCATCTCATCTGTCATTAAATACGTCCCATGTGAAGTGATAGATAATCAAATTAGTTAGCTTCTTCATTTTCCTTTTCTAGTACTCATTTGCACTGTAGGGTGAAAGGTAAATTAATTAAGCAGTAGCCCTTGTAACAGAGTATTCTCAGTGCCACCCGTAATAGAAAAGTAATAGCTTCACCACCTGCATGTACTGGACCGGTACAGTAACGCAAGTCTGTCTCACTCATCATGGTGTGCAACTTTTTTTCTCGGGTGCAAGTTCACTGTGCTGTGTCCATGTCATTCTGCCGGCTTGCATAAGATAACGTACCCATTTCCCTAAACAAGAGAGAAGAAGAAGAATAAGACTGGTGTACTGTCATAGTCGACTGTAATGGAAGTCCATAGTGGTCGTAGAATTAGTTCATTAAACTACCACTACTGTTAGAGCAAGGATGCAGAAGTGGGAGGTTACATAGATACTGTCCTCAATAGTTATGTACTGTGCTTTCAATTTGCTACTTGTACTCTGTGACCCAACTTTCGGCTCAATCACTTTGTGTTATTAATAAGGAGCATTGGTTACAGACTATGTCTTTCTTTCTTCATATAGTTGCTCCTTCCAAATCAACAACAAGGAGGGAGCAGGCTAGATTGGCCCGGCAACGGAGGCTGGAGGCCACAGTCGCCGAATATCGGCGGCTGGTGGCCCTGGAGGAGGAGGAGGACACGCAGTCGAGCGGGGCAACATCCTCGACTGTGACCACTGCATCCTCCTCCGTGACTAAGCCAGCGGGACCGAGCCGGGCTAAGAAAGACGACCGCCACCGCCAAGCAACCGAAATACCAGCTGCCCCCCACAGGAGCTGCAAGGAACGCCAACGCCGCCTACGAGTCCGCATGTCCAACCTGGAGCAGGAGGTCCTGAGGTATAAGAACTTGGTTAAGGGCCTCCGCTCCGAGCTTGCCACCCTCCGCAAGGAGTATGATGCCCATGCCGCATCATGCACCAGCACCAGCACCCTCCAGTAGTGGAGTGTCCCTTGCCCTTTTTTTATAGACTTTTGGGGGGTGGGATTTGGGAGTTGGGATCGTTTTGGGACGTTTCAGAGACAATCGTTGGGGTTAGGGTGGGTGAGGGAGATTATTTTGTTAGGGCTAAATAAATATATTTTTCAACTTTATCTGACCATACCTGTTTTTTACTGCTTTTCAGTCTGGTGGGTGGGGGGCGGGGGTGTAACAGTAACTTTGTTTTCCTGAACAGTCGTAGGACTTTAGTAGTACAACCGTCAATCTCTTGTCTACTCCGAAATAATACTCCATTATACTACCTCCCACCAAACGCTTATCTTACCTGTAATTTGTGTTAGAAATTAGGGCTAGGCCCAGGGCTGGCTCCAGGTGAAATGGGGATTAACGTTGTCAATCCTGGGCGGGTGACATTTCCTCATTGCGGTGGTACTAGTGGTGTGACACAGTGGCAGTTGCATGCCTATGGAAAAAAAGAAAACGAAACCTTGTTTGTCCTCCTTACTGTAGCATTACAACGGTTACGGTACGATCGAGAAAATAGCAGGTGACAGTACACTAGAACAGTGCCATAATGTAGCCTAACAAATGGTAAAGTATTTGCTTGCAAGTATAACTAGTACTTGCGTTGAATTTATTTGACATTGGCTACTACTACTAGAAGATATAGTACTGAAGCTGAGTAAGTCTAGAAGATATCCTCGTATTCCTTCACCAGCCTGTTGCTGCTATGACCTTATCCTCCCCAGCAAGTGTGTGGAATTATTGATGTCATTTTAGTCAGACATCAAGCAAAACAACACAGCCCGGGGGAAGAGGGTTAGGGTTTGTAAAATGGATGGGAATGGGGGTTTCTTTTTGGGTAGGTTTTGTTGAGAGAAGAAAAAAAAAGAAGAGCATGGACAAACAATAATTGAAGATACAGACAATCTTTGGTTACAAACTAAAGGTAAGCACATGCAGTCACACTCATAGAATAAAAGACAACAATGGATACTGTATCTGTATTGCGTATGTTGTTGGAGTTGTCCTGTTGAATTTGGTAAGTAATAAGCATGCAGCAAACAATTCCTCTTATTGGCGGCACTCCTCCATTCCAGCTGACGCTTCGTCCATCAATGTGGTGACCACTGACAGAAGACACCCTGTCCACTGCCTGCCTGGCGGATGTTGACTGAAACCCGGCCTGTAATTATTGAACGGAAAATAGGAAGTGCTATTACAATACCACTGATAAATAAATAAAAGGTATGTACGCTGTGTGGTGCAAAAAGTCACACTTTGATTTCCCTAATAGACAGTACAATATTTTAGAAATTGCGTGCTCTGTCTGAGTCACCTTTTTAAGGATCAATAAGTATGGCCAAAATATTATAGCGGATCTTTCCCCTCAAGGTAGGTGTACTACTGTGTTTTAGAACAAAATTTGACCTTGAAAAAAAGGCTGTTCCTTATGGATTTTGTCCAAAACACTTCTATCCGGTATTAGACCTTCCCAGGAATGCCCCAGGCAAGACCCGCCGGCGCCAACCCACCCGCAAAAAACCACCCGACAACACCCCCAAACAGCGAAAAAGCTAAATCTCATACTTACAATATCTCTCGGCCTTCGGTCCAAATGCGGCGCTGTTCAGCTAGGTCATCATCATCATCAATCATCATAACTCCTGTTTTCCACCACGGATTTCCTGAAAAGCAAATGCAATCAAGATTAGACTGTCGCAGCAGTGCTTCGACAGAGACCCCGGCCGCAACCCACCCACGAACAGCAGGAAGCCCCCCAAAACGCTACATTGAGCAAGATGTCAGAAGAAATAGCAAAAAAAAGGCTGTTCCTTATGGATTTTGTCCAAAACACTTCTATCCGGTATTAGACCTTCCCAGGAATGCCCCAGGCAAGACCCGCCAACCCACCTGCAAAAAAACAACCGACAACACCCCCAAACAGCGAAAAAGCTAAATCTCATACTTACAATATCTCTCGGCCTTCGGTCCAAATGCGGCGCTGTTCAGCTAGGTCATCATCATCAATCATCATAACTCCTGTTTTCCACCACAGATTTCCTGAAAAGCAAATGCAATCAAGATTAGACTGTCGCAGCAGTGCTTCGACAGACACCAAAAATTACCCACAAACCCCCGGAACCCCGCCAAAGAGCACCTCAAAGGCAAGCAAGTCAGCAAAAACGGCAAGAAATTTCCACCTCATATTTGGTCCAAAACACTTTTGTCCATTATTAGAGCTTCACAGCAATGGGCCCAAATCCGTCAACTCACCCGCAAAGAAGTACAACACCCCCACAAGTGCTGAGTCTTTCTTCATTGGGCGTAATCCAGCACTCTGCTTGGAGGGAAATCGCAGTCTGGAGGAGGAGGATAGAGGAGCATGTTCTTCGGAACTTGTGAACCTGAGGAATGTAGACTGCGGCACCTTCAAAGCAATAAGCAAACAAGTGAAGACAGTTCTGATGATGGTCTTGTTTTTGGGATTAGGTGATTAAAGTTTGAATTAAATTAACTGTGCAAAACAAAGAAAGAGAGACACAAAGCACACAGGAATAAAAGGGAATAAGGACGAAAAAGAAAGTTCTTGATTGATTGTCTCATTTTCAGTGCTCGGTGTCAGGGAATAAGAACAAGATTTCGTCATCATACTCTGCGAATTCAGGCTGGATGAGGTCAGTGCCACCGAACAGAAAAAAAATCCCCTCATCTACGTTGCCGTCCTCCTCGTCTTCATGCGGCGTGCTTTCTCGTACTTTGTAATCAGGTGGTATGAGGTGCTGATTCATCTTGATCATTGTCAGCCGCTCCACATTTTTGGGCGAGAGGCGGCTCCGTTTGGGAGTTACAATGCCACCAGCAGCACTGAAAACACGTTCAGAAGACACACTTGCGAGTGGGCAAGACAAATAGTTTATAGCCAGGTTGTAGAGCTGTGGCCACAATTGTTTTTTGCCATGCCAATACTGCAATGGCTCCTCATTAAGAAAGACCACTGTTGAGTCATTCATATAGTCCTGCACCATCGACTCAAGGTCATCAACGGTTCCTCCACTTTGCTTACTTTTTGCTGTGGCTGTGACATTTTTTCGAGAACCATACCCCATCAAACTTAGCCAATCCTCCTCCGCAGCCACTGTTAGTGTTGTCATTGTGTGTGGTGCAGATGATCCAGTTGCCGGTGTCTTTAACGGCTGAGAGGTCACTTGTGCCCCAGCCACAGGTGCAGAAGTGGATTCTTGTGACTGGGGATGGCCTGCTGATGCTGATGCTGATGTACTGGCTTCTCCTTCAATAACCTGCCGTTCTTTTTCAAACCTATTGGCTGACCAGGCTAACCAATGTTTGTACTTTTGAACATCTGCATCATCAAAAGGAAAGAATGCTTCGTCTGCCAGCGCCTTTTTGTAGCGTGGATCCAGAATAGTAGCACAAATGTAATGCTGATCGGACTTGATCTTTTGAAGACGTTCATCACCACGTAGGCGCTCTAATAATTTCTCTGACAAAATGAAATGGTTTTTTTTTTCTTCATCTTCTTTTTCAAACTCAGAAGACACCGCCATCAGTTGGTGCTCCAGCATGCACAACAATGGGATAGCTTTTCCCAAATTACAGTCCTCCTGGCTGACTGCACGCGTGAAGAACTCAAAAGGACGAAGCATGTCTGTCAGGCTTTTAACTATGTCCCATTGCGCCGCAGTCATCCGCAGGTCCTCCTTCTGAGATTTACCCTCTGTGAAGAAATAGTGATCGAGTACCGTATACTGCTCATACAGACGCTCAAGCATGTAGAAGGTTGAGTTCCAATGTGTTGCCACCTCCTGGATGAGTGCTTTCACTGGCATTCTACGTTGAAGTAGCAGTCTCCGCAGATGCTTCCGGGCCTTAAAAGAATGGCTGAAATGGTTGGACATTTTGCGGCAGGTGGCCATTACCGCGAACGCTGCACTGTCTCTATCACTCAAGAATTTTTGAACTACCAGGTTGATACAGTGCGCCAAACATGGCACTCTGAAATAGCCACCCTCCGACATGGCCTTAACTACATTGGAGCCATTATCCGTGGAAACATAACCAATCTTGCGTTTTAGGGGGGATAGCATTGTCAAGACCTTTTTGTTAAACTCTTGCAAAAGGTTTTCTGCTGTGTGACTTTTCTCCAAGCCAAACATGGCTAGTGTTGCATGTTTCCGAGCAGCTTTGAAAACTTTGTCCGGGTCAACACCTGCGTTTAGCTTTGCTTTAACACCTGAAAAAGAGACCCAGTGTCCAGTGATGCACATGTAATCATGGCCTGGGCCACTGGTCCACATGTCTGTTGTCAGATGTATTGTGTGAACAGCACTCTTCTGCAAAGCTGCCCCAATCGCCTGCAGCACATCTTCATGTAGTGCTGGAACCGCAACTCTGGCAAAATAGAACCGGCTCGGAACTTTCCATTTAGGGCAGAGCGTTGCCACTAATTCAAGAAAACCTACCGCTTCTACAAAAGAAAAAGGTAGAAGGTCCACAGCTAGCATTTTAGCCAGCTTAGTGTTATACAGACGCGTCAGTGGGTGGTTGCGTTCATATGGCACGTCTGAAGTAAGCATTGTTCTAATGTTGCCCTGGACCAAGCATTTACGGGCTGATAATGACTTCGTTGACCCAATTTTGCTCGCTGGTGAACTTTTGTGCGTTGGTGTCTCACTCGCTCCAACACTCTTAGTGTGCCTCACATTGGGTGTGCTGCTGACAGGGGTACTGGGTGTAAGGGAAGTGTTTGACACGTCTTCTTCCTGCTCGTCATCATCAGATGAAACATCAACGTTTCCTTGAATTTGGCCTTTCTTGATCGCATCTAGGTGCGCAAACCATTTGACAGTGTGCTGTCTCCTAAGATGACCTCTCTGGCCTCCGGTACCATAGTTGGTACCTGGCTTACCACGACTAACTGCTTGCTTACAAATGGTACAAATGGCAAACTTTGGATTTTTTGGACAAACAGTAAAGAAGTCCCAAACTGGGGACTTGAAGTGTCTGTGGGACATGGAGGAGGCGGCGATACTGGTGGTGGTGGTCATGAAGCTAATGCCAGATGAAGTGGAGGATGTGGATTGCCCAACTTTTGTACGTTTTGCACTTTCACCGCCACTAATTAAGGTCGAGGTTGACGGAGGTCTCTTCTTGCCAGAAAGAAATATGGAAGCGGGACGAGTTGGTGTACTACTTAACTCCAATGATTGTGGTGTTTCCACTGCCTCCTCATCGACAACATCATCATCACGCTCAGCAGCTCTTCGGGCTAGGGTCAAAATGTCTGTTTGCTGCATGCCCGCTGGGGCTGCAGTGACCTTTATGATGACTGGGTCGTCGTTGGCAGAGTCTTCATCAGCAGCAGTATCCGCCACTTCTTGTTGAGACTCATCACACTCCATAACTCTGAGACTTTGGACGAGCTTCCTTTTACGCTTAACTACCTTTGTTTGTTCCCAAGTTTGATCCGTATCATCAGAAGGAGGTGTGCTTGAAGAGGATGTAGACACCACCCTTGATCTCTTCCTTGCTAGGGGTGTGGAAGACAATGAAGGATCATCAGGAGGAGTGGCTTCCTCAAATGATACCTCGCCTTGATTGTCGATTTCCTGATGTGCCCCTACTTCGGGAGGAACAACTATTGTGGGCACTTGTTGTGACCCTCCATGCACCTCTGCTTGCGCATCTCCTTGCGCTGCCTCTCCTTCCACATGTACTTGGGCTTGTACTTGCACATGTGATTGTTGTTGCGGCTGTGGTTGTTCAACACTCGTCAGATGAGCTACAACAACCTGTGTTGATTGAGGGACATTGCTGCTGCTTTCTTGCGATGAGCCAACATCACTGGTCGATGGTGATTGAAGAAGTATACTGGCTGCCTCTGCACCACTCAAGGGCTTGGACTTAAGTTGGCGTGGTGGTGGTGGTGGCACTGAGCCCAATGGAGCGGGGGTGCTGCTGCCAGCTTGGTCCCCAGCAGATCCCGCTGCAGCTGCTGCAGGCATACTTTTTTTTTTACTCCCAAAAAAAGGGGCGGGCGGCACACCAGTGTCCTTGGTAACTTGCTTCTTCTGCTCCTTACTGGCACCTTTCTTGCTAGAGGAGCTACGGGTTACTTTTTTTGGGGCCATCTTCTTCAGAGCAGGTCAGCAGGCAGCAGTTGCACGAGTTGCAGAGGGTTCTGTGTCCAGACGTGACGTCGCGTGACGTTATGCTGCACACACCGCTGCAGGACTTCTTCCTGGCACTGGTGGTTCTATTGAGTCTTCTTGTGCACCTAAAAGCAATGGAAGACAGAGGAACATCAGTTCAGTTATACACCCCAAAAAATCGACAAAACACAGAAAAATGAGCACAATCCCATGCCATCCATGATGTTTACATTGAAGACACCCCACAGAAAGACTAGGGACATGCAAGTATGCAACACTCACTACCCCTGGGCATAAGGGATGAAAAGTAGGCAAAATAAGTGCAGGCCTCAGACACTGCCTCTCCTCAAAATGGCCCCCTTACACCCCAAGCACATGTTGCCTGTACCAGCCAGCACTCAAGATGGCCACCACCACCACCCACATGGCCAGTCCACATCAACAGTACACCCCCAAAAAACAGAAAAACAGCCAGAAATCACCACAATCCAATGCCATCCATGATGTTTACATCAAAGAGAGTGAGACCACACCACAGGCACACTCAGTCCATGCACCAGCACCACCCCTGGGCAAGGAAAAGGCCACACCAGCAGCCCCCCAAAAACGACAAAAAACAATAAAATCTGCACAATCCCAGCCCATCCATGGCCTCAATGGTGTTTAAATTCAAGAAGACACCCCACAGAAAGACTAGGCCCATGCAACACTCACCACCCCTGGGCAAAGGCACACACCAGCAGGCCCAAAAAAACGACAAAAAACAATAAAATCTGCACAATCCCAGTCCATCCATGGCCTCAATGGTGTTTAAATTCAAGAAGACACCCCTCAGAAACACTAGGCCCATGCAACACTCACTACCCCTGGGCATAAGGGATGAAAAGTAGGCAAAATAAGTGCAGGCCTCAGACACTGCCTCTCCTCAAAATGGCCCCCTTACACCCCAAGCACATGTTGCCTGTACCAGCCAGCACTCAAGATGGCCACCACCACCACCCACATGGCCAGTCCACATCAACAGTACACCCCCAAAAAACAGAAAAACAGCCAGAAATCACCACAATCCAATGCCATCCATGATGTTTACATCAAAGAGAGTGAGACCACACCACAGGCACACTCAGTCCATGCACCAGCACCACCCCTGGGCAAGGAAAAGGCCACACCAGCAGCCCCCCAAAAACGACAAAAAACAATAAAATATGCACAATCCCAGCCCATCCATGGCCTCAATGGTGTTTAAATTCAAGAAGACACCCCACAGAAAGACTAGGCCCATGCAACACTCACCACCCCTGGGCAAAGGGCCACACCAGCAGGCCCAAAAAAACGACAAAAAACAATAAAATCTGCACAATCCCAGCCCATCCATGGCCTCAATGGTGTTTAAATTCAAGAAGACACCCCACAGAAAGACTAGGCCCATGCAACACTCACCACCCCTGGGCAAAGGGCCACACCAGCAGGGCCAAAAAAACGACAAAAAACAATAAAATCTGCACAATCCCAGCCCATCCATGGCCTCAATGGTGTTTAAATTCAAGAAGACACCCCTCAGAAACACTAGGCCCATGCAACACTCACTACCCCTGGGCATAAGGGATGAAAAGTAGGCAAAATAAGTGCAGGCCTCAGACACTGCCTCTCCTCAAAATGGCCCCCTTACACCCCAAGCACATGTTGCCTGTACCAGCCAGCACTCAAGATGGCCACCACCACCACCCACATGGCCAGTCCACATCAACAGTACACCCCCAAAAAACAGAAAAACAGCCAGAAATCACCACAATCCAATGCCATCCATGATGTTTACATCAAAGAGAGTGAGACCACACCACAGGCACACTCAGTCCATGCACCAGCACCACCCCTGGGCAAGGAAAAGGCCACACCAGCAGCCCCCCAAAAACGACAAAAAACAATAAAATCTGCACAATCCCAGCCCATCCATGGCCTCAATGGTGTTTAAATTCAAGAAGACACCCCACAGAAAGACTAGGCCCATGCAACACTCACCACCCCTGGGCAAAGGGCCACACCAGCAGGCCCAAAAAAACGACAAAAAACAATAAAATCTGCACAATCCCAGCCCATCCATGGCCTCAATGGTGTTTAAATTCAAGAAGACACCCCTCAGAAACACTAGGCCCATGCAACACTCACTACCCCTGGGCATAAGGGATGAAAAGTAGGCAAAATAAGTGCAGGCCTCAGACACTGCCTCTCCTCAAAATGGCCCCCTTACACCCCAAGCACATGTTGCCTGTACCAGCCAGCACTCAAGATGGCCACCACCACCACCCACATGGCCAGTCCACATCAACAGTACACCCCCAAAAAACAGAAAAACAGCCAGAAATCACCACAATCCAATGCCATCCATGATGTTTACATCAAAGAGAGTGAGACCACACCACAGGCACACTCAGTCCATGCACCAGCACCACCCCTGGGCAAGGAAAAGGCCACACCAGCAGCCCCCCAAAAACGACAAAAAACAATAAAATATGCACAATCCCAGCCCATCCATGGCCTCAATGGTGTTTAAATTCAAGAAGACACCCCACAGAAAGACTAGGCCCATGCAACACTCACCACCCCTGGGCAAAGGGCCACACCAGCAGGCCCAAAAAAACGACAAAAAACAATAAAATCTGCACAATCCCAGCCCATCCATGGCCTCAATGGTGTTTAAATTCAACAAAACAGTTGTATCATGCACCCATAACCAACCCTGGTCCTACTGGATACTGTGGCTACCCACAATATAATTTATTTAATTTTCTGAAAAAGTTCCAAAATTGTACTTGCAGCAACTGTAATGCCCCAAACAAACTTACTTGTGAAAGTTGATTTCTAATCCAAAAGTGATCCAAAGACAGTCAAAAAGGCCTCAAATCCAAATATCCAGCATCACCCACAAAAAGTAATCCTTCCAGCTCCAGATCCAAATGAAAGTGACCAGGAGATGGACAAAGCACTGGGAGGAGCCTGCTGGACAGGAACAGGAAGTTGGAGACTGTGGGGCACTTCCTTCCTCCCCCCCCCAAAATGGACTCCTTGCAAAAAAAAAGGCCATGCAAATGTCAACCTGAGGAGTGATTCTGATAAAAATCATAATTTTCTGAAGGTTTATCCTGTTTGCTGGTGATTTTCTTGTGCGAAATTGCAAAATCTCTATTTCGCAAGTGCGAGATTGTTCCTTTCCGCCGCAACTACGTGTTCGCAATTGCGAACTCTCGCGAGGTGTGCTGTGCAAGGTGGCAAGCCGCGAGTACGTATTCGCGGGCGACAAACTCCCGCGGGAACACGCAGCAAGATCTAAAATGGCGCGTCACTCGCAAAGAAAAACAACTCGGCAAACGCTAAAATGACGGAAAGTGAACGCCGTGCACCACGCCGCGCGCCGCAACCAAGCAAAAAATCCGCCGCGAGCGGATTCACGGATTTTCGACAAATTCGCGAGCGTTCGCGGATTGCGAATTTGCCGAAAATCCGAAAAATCCGCGAGCGGAGCGGATTTTACGCCCATGCTTATTATTAATGTATGTGACCCTGGGCTAATTATATGATCTTTAAGTGCTATCTAACAAAAACAGTGAGAGGCCAAGATGTGCTTCAGTCTGAAGTGTGAGCCGTCAACCACATATAAGTGAAGTAGACTTTTGATTATGAGCAACGAAAGAGGATAATGGAGTATTAGATTCTGTTTTACTATATGCATTTAATTGACTGTGAGTCTACACAGTTAATTGGATACCCTCAGAAGATTAACAAAATAAACTTTTAGAAAAAAAAGGTTGAACCGAATCTTTAAAAAACGCCCAATTTAAAGAATTTCTGGAGCTCCCTGATTTTGTGTTTTTAGGTAGTAATGCAGAGCCCTTGTTTTGCATGTCTTTTCCAGTATGTTTGGATATTGTTGGAGCCCTATTTGGTGGTTCTAGGATTACCAGGTCATCTGCAGATACCTCCTTTCAGAGATGACAACCTTTCCTCTTTAAATCTCTATCCCTATCATCTAACATTGACCAAACCCCGCCATCCTATCTATCTCACCAACCGTTCACCTGAAACCCCACAGACCATGTGTTAATATATAACAAAGTAAATGCATGCAATTTTTCGAGATCACATTACTGATCACAATAACCTTTGGACTAACCACTAACTTTGGGTTCAAGGGTAGTGTGCGACTTACCGTAAAGCACTTCAACGCCTCATCAGGGGTAGTAAGCAGTATATAAATCCTATTACAATTACAGTGTGACTCTATGCTCATGAACAACCAAACATTATCTTAATGTCCAGTTACAAAACTAAATAGCAAGGGTGCAAATCACCCAAAGTGCCTAAGAATAAGGGAGTTTCTTACCTTCATTGAAGAAGAAATTCAATTTTTATCAAAACAAAGAGGCATGTGTAATATGCAAATGCCTTATGATTGTATGGCACCAGCATTGAGAGGTGACAAAAGAAACGTAAAGTGAAAATCACTTACAATATGCAGCCACGGCTCGTGCAGGGCGTTACACCGGGCGGTGACGTCAGGCAGAGGAGGGGCAGGGTGGGGGGTTGTAAAATGCGGCATATGGACGATGTCAGGTAAGTACCGGAAAAAACCCGAATTTCGCTGCGTTTGCTGCATCGCAAAATGTGATGCAGCGCGCGCAACGAAATTCGTTTTTTTCTTTTTTTTCGGTACTTACCTGACATCGTCTATATCCCGCATTTTACAACCCCCCACCCTGCCCCTCCTCTGCCTGACGCCACCGCCCAATGTAACGCCCTGCACGAGCCGTGGCTGGCAATATGTGCTTTACGAATACACGTTATGTTAATGAAACCTATATGACTAAGGAAGGAAAAAACAACACATTTTAGGAAAGTCGTATTCTACATCTGCAGTTAGTGGCTGCAGACGCAAGAGTCATTTGTACAACCAGATTATGGCTGTAGCAAAGACATTAAAGAATTGTAATACTGTTTAAGATACCAGCACCAATAATGGCGAGCTGTATGATCTTGGAGCTGTGATCTCATCAGCTACATGTTGAAAATGTATTGCCTTATGCCTATTGATGTGTGTATGAAACTTATGAATGTGTGTGTGTATGAAACTTATATAGCGCAGGACTTACCCTGGGGCATCTCCGCGCTTGCTTAGGGAACCCGTCCTGGTATTCCCCTGTGAGAAACCCCAGCAGGGTATCCACAAGGTGAAAGCCAGGCATCCCGCCGCGAGGGGCCGATGTGGAGATTAAGCAAGCTATTGCCCAGAGTCGCAGAGTGTGACCCCGTGAGTCGAGTAGGCACCGGAGCGAGAATTGTCGAGACCGTGGAATTTATGAGCCCGAGACCCACCGAGGCGGGGATCGAACCCTGGTCCACGGTCGATCTCAGATTCCGGGTCTGCCGCCTCTAACCACTGAGCCACACTTCTCCTGTCTCAGAGAAGTTTCTGTATGTAACTTACGAACTTAAATAAGCTTAGCCACCAATTTAGGTTCATATATGACCATTGGTTCTGCAAATATGTGCTATAATACAACCACTGCTACAAGGCAATTCAGGTAGCCATGGCAATGTGCAGAAACAGTGTGTCACAAAGGTGCAGAGATACATCATGGAGTTCCCTCTAGCCAGCAAGCCGAATTATTATACTGAGTGCTTATTGGCTCTGCCAATGCATGACATAACAAAAGCACTGCTGCAAAGCATTCCCGGTAACCATAGCAATGGGCAAGAATAGCAGCGGAGTGAGACGAAAGCACAAGGGTAGGCAGGCAAATGAGAACGAGAAGGACACCTGCCAGCGCAAAGACATCAGGTCAGGAAATATTGGAGGGGATTGAGAGCACACCTGGCTGGGTATTGAGGGGTACGGTCATTCGGAGCCGAGGGTGCCTCTAACAGATTTTTCCAAGCATGTGGTGGGGGGAGGAAAACCATGACCGAACAAAGTCATCCACATGGAGTCTGGAGAAGACAACCAATCTCATGTATGTGAGTGCCTCAACTCAGAAGGGTCAAAGTTGGGTTCACTCAGTAAATCCAGAACGAGGATTTGGAAGTGATGGGAAAGGGCGTGGAAACAGCGACATTCAGAATGTCTTAAGAAAAAGGACCAGGCCCATCCTCATCATCACTTGACAGCGATAAAAAGAAGAGGTCGTTCTGCAGTACTTAATTTGAGCGGGTGGTTTCCGGTGCCTGGCACTGGCACTAGGCAGCACCGGCACTTATGACAGTCTGCCACATGTTAGGATGTTTGTCTCATTTAGAGTGAGCACAACAGTTCTTTAGGAATTAAATATATACGCTAAAAATGACTAATACCTGCCACCCATGCTAATCTCATAGCTTTGTGGGCCTGGAATAGTCTGAATCTTCACACTTGCAGGAGCGTGATGGTTAGTAGCTGGTTTGGCACTGTCATGGGTAGCACTAGTCGGCCAATGGGTGGTGTAGGCTGCAGTGGCCTCCTGATGAGGGCCCAGACGCTTATGTTTTATTTACAAATTAGGCACATGTTCACAATAATCAGTCACATCCTCTTCAACCTCCCCAGTATGGGCCAAGCAGAATTATGAATGCTGGAGGTAGATAAAACACTCCGTTTCTTTCATTTAAAAAAATATATATATATTGCCCTATTTTTGTTTATTTAATTTTTGTTTAGGGGCGGTGGAGTACCCACCCATAAAGGGCTAGAAATATCATCGCTCGCTCGTTCCGAAAAATAGGCTCTGGTTACAAACCTAAGAGCAAGCATGCAACACGCCCAAGTGCCTCAAAATTAGAAATAAAAGTAATCAAGACACAGCAGGCAGGGCACACAGATAGATGCAATGTGTTAACGATAATTAAGGTGATGATCTATTTTAAGCATGGAACACTTCGTAGAAAAAAAAAACTAAAACATGTTCACCGCAGTGGTGGGTTAAATCTGTGGAGAAATGAATAATGAATGAAAATGTGGTTAGGGATGTCATAAACAGAGCAGGCCTTATAATTACCAAACCAAATGGGTTTGCACTTTCGTGCTCCTTTAAAGGGGGGGAATAGCAACGGGGACTGTGTATTAAGCGACATACGCTTCAATCACATCTGGATTCACAGCATGAGAGGCGACTGCACCAGGCTGCCTCAACCCAAGGAAAAGTGTCATTTCAGGTGCATTATCTGCAAGTTTCTGTTGTTACTGATATTTGGTTGCATGCACTTCTTTTGAAGATGATTGCAGAAAAAATCTAGAAACATAGTGAATTTGAGTGAGTAGCCCAGCTGTTCAAGGCGATGCTTGCGTCCAATCTTCGCCGTAATGAATCCTAGCTATCACTGGATAATTCTACTATTTTCACTGCATGCCACTATGGTGCACAGAATGAATTCAACCAGCAGGAGTTCACAGTGCTCTGAGAAGAAAAACTTACGCACAAATATATCTGTATGTGCTGATTCCTGGAACGTCTTTTATGAAGGCTTTCCCTCCATAACCCACCTCTGAGCTGTTTGTTTGCAGCGCTCAGTGTCTTAATTGAAAAACAATCATAATCTTTTGGTTTGTAAGGGATTAATGCAGGACACACAATAGTTAACCTTTCCCTTTTTTTTTATAAATTCCCCAGTATGTATTAAAATTATTATCGATCAGACGTGGACAAAAATGTGGGTTTTCAGCAGTAGGAACCAGTGGGGACTGATACATCTTTAAGCCGTTAGTTCAAGGAACAGTATGCCAATGATTTAGTAAAGTAGCGGTAATTCCACAGAGTCTTGTGGTTTTCGTGGGTAGCAATATACATGTCAACATGGGATCTTAAAATGTCTGGTTCTAGCAGGATCCATGTTTTTTTCAGATAAAGAAGTTACCACCGTAGAGCATGGTGTATCTGGGCACCAGGCATACAATTTTCTGTAAGAGGAAATCTAAAACTGCCTTCTCCCTTTGTGGATATAGAGTTGATCTATGGACTCTTTCTCTTTTACCAATCTATACAAATATTGGAGTCTTATACACTTTCTCTCTCGAACAGCATACTCACTGAGATGTCTTGGTATATTTCAAATGTATCTCCTCAAAACACAGTCTTCTCAGTTTTCTGAGCTGCAGATAAAATGGTCTATTTGACTTTGAATTTGGGTGAAATGTAGAACAAATGTACAAAAACTCTATAGGTCCTGTCCAGAGCTGTTTCGAACTCATCATGGGCTTTGAGAAGTTAATGATAGAAAGCCTACATGTAGCTTTCCAATTCAGCATTAATAATGTATTTTCATTACACAGATTCACCGGTTGTTTTTATCTTGGGTGATATTCCCCATAATCGATTTTCCCATATTTTTGCCTGTTGTTGTTCAAAGTCCCATCTCCAAACCATGATATCTTATAGAAATTCTGAAATCAGAAGCTGAATATCACTTTACTAAGACGAAGTGGACAAGTCGCCTGCAGCAGATTGTGACGCCTGGGACTCCAGGGAAACAGTTCTCATGTCAAAATTCGTATTAGTGGTCTGCCACACAGGTTGGAACATGTCCTTTATGAAGTTCTGCTTCACTTCCTTTGGTCTTGTGGTCACTATGGACTTTCTCCAGTGGAGTATCTGCGTGCCGTGCCAGATTCTTTGCATACATGTTTGGGATTAGTAAACTCTGTGTATAACTCTGAGACTTTATCAGAGAGTTTAAGCATGCATCAAAGCAATAAGAAATAAACTTGCTTTGTTTGTTTCAGTTCTAGTCCTCAGCTACAGAAGTTAGATCTAAGAAATAGACCCTCTAGGAAAATAGTTCACATGTAATAATATGAAACTTGTTACACATTCAGACAGGTCATAGGTACATTAGTCTTCAGGTTTTGTGTTCTGTTAAAGATCCCAGCCTGTTCTAGAAATGTTATCCCCTCTACACTCGCTCAATATCTTACTCATGTTGCCCAGAGCCAATCCGGCCTTCATTTCTTTTCAAAATGACTGACCAGGTTTGTTAATGCAGTGTAATTAATTTAGGCTGCTCAGCATAAGTAAAGGCCCCCGCTGCCTCATGACTCTTCAGTACTCCTCATCATATTGTTGACTCATGCGTCTCAATGGTCCCAGATCAAGCACCAGGATCACAATAGTTCCTTACCACAAGTGATGAGTCTGTTTACACTCAAACCTCAAAAAGCCTTTCGTATTTTGATACTTATTGTCAGTGACACTCATCCCGCCCCATCTTTGACTGGATTGGAGTGGAATTTCTGCTGATTGCTCTCCCAAATTTCTCCACCCTGTACAGCAGTGGCACAACAATCATTTCATTCTAGACTGCAGTCCTTTGCAAAATCACACCTAAACCTTCAATCACACATTAAAAGACTAGTAAACCGAATTTCTTGCAATTTTCTATTCTGTGGAAACTTCAAGATCCATGTAACATGTCCTTAAGGCATCATTGTATGACACAGTCTAGTAAAGGAAAATCTGATCACATTACTCCACTGTTGATCTCACTCAGTTGGCTACCTATGTAAGCAAAATGCCAGTTCAAATTAGCCTGAATCACTTACCCAGCTATAAAAATAGGAATTCTTTAATACCTGCCCTCATTCTAACTCTATTGAAATAACATCACTGTCTGAGAAAAACAGTCCCAAACTTGCTTGTAATCCAATTCTTCAAGAAAGAAAACAATTGAAAACAATCCTTTCCAGAAAATATACGCAAAATCTGGAACTCCGACTGCCCCCTCCCCAACTTCCACAATCGGAATATTTACTACCTACCAAACCTTCAAGACGGAACTATGCATCAAATCGCTAAATTGGTTTAGGAAACCATTAGGAATTGCTATTTGGAAGCGGTGCATTTGGGGCATACCTTCCAGGTAGCAATTCTTTATGGTATGTATTAATGTTTTGCGACCAAAATCCGGTAGCAAAACATTAATATTTTACCGACTACTGAGAAACAGGGGTAATCCATTTGCAAATGAGAAGGGGTAACCAGGGTACCCCTTCCCCATTATGAAAGGTAAAAAACACATTTGGGGGAGTAGGCAGTGGTCCATGTGATCACTGACTACTCTTAAAAATAGTTTTACAAACTAACAGCCTGATTCATGTACAGGCCGTTTTGCGTGGCCCTAATAGCGAATCATAGCGACTCGCTATTGAGGACACGCAAAACGGCATTCATGTAGGAATTGCTAATTAAATAGCGATTCCTACATGTTCTTTATTTGCGAGTAGCAATTTGCTACTCGCAAAAACTCCCCATTCATTCCTATGGGCCAAGAGGCCCATAGGAATGAATGGGGAGTATCCCTTATTTGCGAGTAGCAATTTGCTACTCGCAAATAAGATAGCTATTTTAAGGGTGCCAGGGGTGTCCAAAGGACACCCTGTAGCACCCCTAAAAAGCACATTTGAACAGGTGTTGCGCACACACATGTCCAAAGGACATGTGTGTGTGCAACATGCAACTTAGAAAAATGCTTTTAAAAGCATTTCTCTGAGTTTTTGCTATTTACCGAGAGGTCTGACCTCTCGGTAAATAGCGGCCCCAAAAGTGCTAAATCGCAATTTCTTGATGTGTCATGAATAGCATTTGAGGAATCTCTAATAGAGATTCCTTAAATGCTATTCCTCGCATATTTGCGAATTCTTAAATAGCGATTTTTGCATTTGGGATTGTGAATACCAAATGCAAAAATCGCACTCGCAAAGGGCCAGATTCTCAGAATCTGGCCCTTTTGCGAGCGCTATTGGCTACATGAATCAGGCTGTTTGCTTCATATTTTCAAAGGCATCCATTTTCCTTTAAGGCAAACTGACTACATTAAAAAAAATGTTTTATCTAAAAGTAATCACAGGTATGGTGTGGTCTGCTTACACCAACAGAACACCAGCAGACCACCTTCTCTGTGATGGCAGCAAATCATAGTAAATCACAATTTACGACCTACCTCATTAATATTAATGAGGTAGGTCGAATTGTGTCCCACTGTGATTTCATATTTTGCGAACCGACCTATTAGTACACAGGTCAGTACTCAAAATACCACAGGGTTCGCAAAACATTGGTGTACAAATTGCAACTACTTTTTGTGAATCCAATCTTAGGACATATGGCTTTGAACACTTTAACATTCCAATATTATTTGTCTTCTTAGCTTATCCCTTTCAGAAGAGTCACTTTTAGACTGACAGTGACCCTCTATCACTTCTGTATGTCTAGTTTGCGCAATATAAAACCACTAATAAATACATACATAAATAAGTAAATAAAAAATACCCTAAAGGCAGTGAGCAGTTCACATGAATGATATACCAGAACATTGATTTGAGGGAATAACTTAGGTTTGGTGTGAAATGTGACTCCCACATTCTTGGCTTTGTGTAAAAATGGTGGTGCTCATCCAAAGTCGAGAGACTAATGTTAACCCTGTGTTCACAGTACTCTTTATAAGTCTGCCATTGGATATAGAGACGAGTCTTCCTGGAATCTTTCTAGTCATTGCTGGGAAAACATTTTAGAGGGATGTTCATGGATGGTTTAGCACATGCATTTTTTAATGAGGCTGGAAGGTATATTTTCGGCGGTATAATGGATTTTGTGGTGAATCAAGGATAGATGAATATTTTATTGTGCATATTGTCTAGAAGCAGAGTCCTGTATCTGTCGGGATCTGTTCATTGTTATTACATTGTATATGGTTCATTTATTTTCATGGCCATTAATGCCTGGGCTTGAACTTCTAATATTTTCTCCTAATATCACCAATATGCTAACAATGATAACACAAAGAAATATAAGAACAAAAAATGAAATTTTTAAAATAGAATTATAGATCACATAGGGAATGAGTGAATTATGCTTGGCTGAACTGCTCTTCCATATCCAAAGTGGCCTATCTCACGTCTGCTTTTCTACGTGTAAAAGATCTATTGCACCCCATTAAAGAAAAATGAATTAACTACTTATATTAGAATTTTAATATCATCCTTCTCCAAGACAGTCTAGTTTGAAAGGACAACTACAAAGCAAAACATTCTTGCTTACTCTCTTCTTCAGGGAAGAAAAACAGCAATGGGATTGCCTTCCTCTTTGGCAACGATAGTAAGGTTACAGCTCATAATGAGCAGGCTGATGTTGGTGGGTCAGAACTGATATATATGTGAATGGTTTAGAAATCTCTGCCCTGAATAATAATGTCCTCACTTTGGATATCCCAGGCTTTTTGAGATCCTCATCATCAGTGATTGTGGCTTCTTTATTTCCTGCTTTTATGTTTAGGGGCAACTTTAATATAATTAGCCACCCGTCCATTGGTCAGCCACCCGTCCATTGGTATTAACTCCTCTTTCCAAGAACAAAAGTGCCAAAATACCTTCTTTAACTAAATTCAGCTAGCTAAATTGGTGTACGCTTATAAATTTACTTACAATGTCTTACCCAGCTAATTTTTTAGAGTAGGATAAATGCTGATGTTGACGTTTCATCCCAGAGTGATCAGCAATAATGCTATGATTCACATTTATTTTACAGTGGCTGATATGACACCTTTGGACTCTAAAATGTAATAAACACAGATATAGTCGTTTATCAACTTAACAAATAGAAAAAATCAAAGACACTATAAAACTCCTTCTGTGGAAACTGACCCATAGTTAATCTCCCCCCTAACATACCAATAACGGATAGACCTTCAAGTTAATATAAATAGATGAGGCATAGCTCTCATAGTGCCAAAATAAAGAGACTAATAAGAAATTTGCATATACTGAAAAGACCTTAAAGAAAGACACACTAGCAGGTCCACATTACCTCACATATGGTTAAGCACTTCAATGAATTTCAAAGAATGTGTTACAAGTATATTAGTACACTAAGGAGGAGGAAGGATATATGGTGAGAAATAAGAAGGCCAAACTAGGCTAACAAAAGGGTAAGGTTGCTGGCTAAATAACTACTTAAAAATAAAACAAGCGGGCAAGATGGGCACTTTTAACTCTACTATGGCTCAAGGATCTTCAGAAATGGAATTTGTGAGATCTTATTTTGCCTCTCTTCATAGGCACTTGTACTCCACTGAGAGGAGACTAGATGATGTTGAGAGGTTTCTACATGCATAACTAGATTGGCTCACAGAACTATGACACCTTAGGTGCAAAGTCACAGATGGAGGATTGATAGTGAAGACACAACATCCTCCTGCATGGCATTCCTAAACAGGTAGAGACTTTGTCCTTTGCTGCTGGACTTGTGATTTCCAGATCCACTTGTCTTCTATCGGGCACATAGATTTAGGCTTTAGAGCCCATGAAAGTCAGATAATCTGAGGTCTATTATTTCTCACCTGCTGCACTATCAACATGTCCGAGTCATATTTCTGGCCCTCAAGAAGCAGAACGGCCCTTTCGTGTATGACAACCAGCCTATATGCATGTCTGCCAATTACTCCCATGACACCGCCAGTCAAAGGAAGAAGTTTCTTGCACTACACTGAGAAGAAGTTTCTTGCTCTACACTGAGAAGTTTCTTGCACTTTTGTGCTACACCAAGTGAACTTTACATTTTATCCTCTTCATGACTATAGTCACAAGTGTTGGCAAAACCTGTGAATTCTTCAATACTATGATGTGGCAAGTTTCCGGGACTCTCTTGACCGTACATCCATGGACGTTTGTGCATGCCATCATGATGTTACAGTCATGGAAGGAGCAGTCACAGGTGTGTCGCACTGCTCTGCACACCCTTGTCTGCCGACCTCATGTCATGGACCACGCCATTGATGATCTGACTAGAGAGGACTCAATCAATTTGCTGAGTCCATTGTGCAAAACAGTCATATGTCTTACTCTCCCCTGAAGATTATCTCTCCAAAGGATGTACCTGTGATCTGCCTTCTATTCAAGCTCTGATATCCTTTTAGGCTGTGCTTCTACGGTGTCTACGTGGTGTGACTCTCTGAGGGGTAATGTGCCTTTGTATGCTGTTTCGGCTCACAGTAATATCGGGTAAGATCTAACCTGATCAGTCACCATGATACTATTCTCTTTTCTTACCCACGCTTAGCTACTGAAACTCCACTCTGCACCATGTCTCATTGGCATGTTGAAGGTAAAGAGAAAACGGCTGGCAAGGAGGAACAGATATATATAAATCTACTTCAACATAGGGGACTATATATTGCTCTACTAACAGTTCACAGTCCTGTTGTTAGTTCATCTTTCCTATTTCAAAAAAAATCACATACCACAGACACATTTTTTACTAATTTTTGTTATCGTTTTTAGTTATCGTTGTAATTATTTTTTAGTCATCCATATTTCGATTTTCTCTTTTTCATTTTGATGTCATCTTTTTAGACATCAAATGTATATACAAACAACAAATAAGTACACATCACAAACACAATTCATGAATTCCTTCTACCCATTTGATGGAACAAGCAGTGTTCGCCTATTAGATAAAGGAAATACACCTTGAGGTTGTCATATATGCACACAAGGAAATTACCCCTCTGAAACTCTTAATTCAGAAATGTGCATTCACCCGTCAGCAAGATATATCAATTTGTAACCAGACTCCTCTTGTCAAAGACTGTCGACGCATGTGCGTATCGGCCTTGTTATCCTTCTTGGCCGCCTCAGGACAAGGGAGAGGAAACTTGTAGAGCAAAATCAAGGTGCCTTGCAGTCAGAGCCCAATTCAAAACGGACACAACTGTCCCGGGAATCTCACTTCGTTATTTCCTTTCAGTTCCCCTACCATTCATGGAACGCCACTCAATTTCTCAAATAGCCTCACCGGGGCAAATATGGCGTTCCCCGCTCTCTGCTCTTTAACAAACGCTTATGGTCACCATTCTCTGATCAATCCACCGGCGCTCATTGGCATGTTAAGCCTGTCATCACTGGTATATAACCTGGTATTATCTTTCCACTTGTCGAATTTGTCATTTCATAAGCAACTCCGGCCTTTACAAATGCTGCAAATTCCACACATTGCCTGGTTGGGCTGTCAGATCCCCTCCAGTTTCTTCGCACCCTTTGTTGGAATCTTTCCCTCAAAGGTACTGTTTCTTTGGTTTTATTCCATGGGCTCCCTTTGCCAGCTAGGGACAGAGACCAGTTTGTAGTTTAAAGTTTATAGTTGAGTGTCTAGTTTGTAGCAATGGAGAGACAAGTCTCACTTTTTTTTAACCCACACATATCGCTATGTACAGTGTACCTCTATACTTTAACTTGCTTCCCAATTCATCCCTGCATATGGCACAAGGGTTATATAACCCCTTATATTATGGCACTTCTGTACCATTCCATATTATTGTCTGCAGTGCATCCTTCATTTTATTGCTCACAATTCTTGTTGCTGCTTTGCTAGATTGAATACGCCTGGCTCATAGTGCAGTCTTCCACAGTGATGGCTTTGAGTTCTGAGACTACTTATGCACCATCTCATGCCAGGCTGATGCGCCTCATCACTATAAATGTTAATGGTATGTCAAACTATATATAATAAAAAAGAACCTGTCCTACCTCAATAACAAAACTGAAGATTATGCATTGTTTCCACACAAACAAGCAAAATGAAAAAGGATGGGGTTGGTAGCATGATCAGTGGATGCCCCACAGGCATTGGTTACGCGGGTTTACCAATCAATGCCAGGTCTTCACAAATATGTAAGGTGGCAATACGGATGACATTTTTTTTCTTGTATACCATCCTCTATACCTGGACTAACCTTGAGGGTAGGTATGCCTTGTTGAAAGTGAAGGCGGCTGGACAGATGCTATTGTTGGGCAAGATCCCTATATGCTACCAACTCCAGTATGGAATGGTTTCTTGCACTGTTGTCCAGATTTCTCACTGAATTCCGCAGGATGCAAATTATAACTGGGAGAAACTGGACATTAGCTGTAGACATTGTGTTGGATAGAACCGGAGCCTTGAATTTTCGGTTCAACGTGATGGAAAGAGCATGGTTATCAGATATTTTGTCTGAAGACAGCTTTTCTGGTGTGATGTCTATTCCTCAAAAAAGGTGTAAACCTTTCTGTCACCAGTCCATAGGAGTTGATCCCAGATAGACTACATATTGCTCTGGGGCTTTCTGCTCTGCCAGATCCTTCAAACTGAGATTCTACAAGGGGGTGCATCGTCCCATTCCGTAGGCCAGCTGGACCTTGCCGTGGACCACTTTGATCCCTCCAGTTCTCATAGTCTCCTTCACAGAGAGAGAATGAGCACTCAGTGTCTTCAGATCAGACTCTCTCGGTAGCAAGTAAGGGGATACAGAGAGACCTGTTTATGCTCAATTCAGCTTCGACCAGGAGCATATTGTCTGCAGAACTACTTAGGCTACAACAACATGTTTCATTCCTGTCCACTGACTATGGGGCCAGACCAATCCCTCTTCTTCAATACCTATTGCAGGGAAATACATTCCCTCTTATTGCTTAATATACTATTACAGCTGAGAAAGCCCTGATAAGTCTCCGATGCACATGGATCAAGGAAAGAAGGCAACCAGAATGTTAGCATACCAATAACAGCAGAGGGATACACAGCTGGCTATCCCAATGACTCTGAATCATAAGAGTCAATTACTAACACACCTGGAGGAAGTCTTAGGCGTTCGTCTCCTTGTACGGGGACTTTTGTGACTCCACCCACAGTGTGAATTTGTTCCCACAACACTGATATCTGAACTCTCTCCAGTTGAACTCAGTGAATGATGAAGGGTTGGAACTCCTAAATAGCGAGATTACCCTAGATGAGGTTAAGGATGTCTTCTCAGCATAGCTGACCTGAAGATCCTCGAGTGGGTCGGAATTTTATCTTTCAAGTTTAAAGCGTGTATCATTTTCCTATGGCACAGGTTAACAGCGGAGGCTTTCTGTCTTGCCTCATCCCTCTAACATGCGGTATAAGACAGGGTTGTCCTCTGTCTCTTCTATTTGTCCTCGCTCTAGAAACAGGGTCAGTCACCATTACATTTTTGCCCTGATTAAGAGCTTACCCACTTAGGCTCAGGAAAATTATTTCTGTATGCAGATGATACCCTCATATCAATCTCAAGCCCTACAACATTGTTGTTGATTTGATGTCCTTGATTGACTCCTTTTTGCAATTCTTGCAATCCTAATTGTGAATAAAACAATGTGGATGCATTCATTGTTTGTGCAAATAATTTCTTTTGAATTGTTTATATTATAATCACATTCACGCTGGGACCCCTTCCTCTCAGTACCTATACAACCCAGGTCCCAGTGACTATGTTTGGGTAAAACTCCCCTATTTATACACCCATTCTTTGCTTATGGTCAAAACTCCAGCAGACTTTGGAAGGTGGTCCCAACTCCAGCTTTTCCTCTGGAGTGCCGGTAATCAAGATGGTGATCGCCCCAAGATATAACTATGTTTGGGGATGCTGCCCACGGTGGTATGGAGGTCAATTCTTGGTCACTTTCACTTTGACATGCTTCATTTGAGGGAACTTGAGATCTAGGTTAAAGCCTGGCAAGAAACACGCCTATACTGAATCAGCTGGCCTTCATCTACCCCAAACGACCATCATCTCCACTAACTAAGCTACTTGGACCTGTTGTTCTCTGATTTGCCTCCGTGGACAGCGTTGAGAGGGATATACTTGGTTGCAAACGCAATCTGGATGCTCTGTATAAATAGAAATTGCTCCCACCACTGGTTGACAATCCAACCATAGTGACAACACTGTTAGCGTGGAGACTTGTGCTTAGACTTCTAGTTTGGTCCTTGCCTTCACTCAGCCCTCTTGTGGCCCAAAACGGGCACAGCCATGGATGTCTCAATCATGTCCTGGGTTGTGCAGCCCTCTATTGGCATTTCTTGAGTGCAACACCTCATTGAATAAGGCGCTGTGAACTTCTTTCTATCAATGAGGTCCGAATTCAGCCTCAGCCAAGCACCACATTGGCAGTATAACCAGATTGTCCATCATCTTCGTTGTCGGCTGACTGGGGGTCCAATTTCAGCCTCGCCCTCCCCAGGGAGATCTTATCTGGTGACATTTGAGAATTTCAAAGGGGTGTGTCGGGTCGTATGTGCTGTGCATTGCATATATAATACATCTCTGTGAAATCTGCATCCAGAGACTTTTTGCAGGCTGCGCAAGACCTCAATTATACAGCTGATGAATAGTCACCTTTGCCCCCAACACCCTCCCAACCCCCAACCCCCACCCCCTTCTGAAGGAGTCTAGATAGAAATGTTCATACATCGAGTCCTCCGTAGCTGGTCTCCACGGAGGTTGCACAAAGCATACGTTTACAGCACGTCAGCTGCTGGCGATGCAAACAACCCGCGTGTGATCTTGTGCACCCTCTCTGGGGCTGTACTACCTTTGGACGGGAGGGGTCAGGTCTGGTCGACATTGACTAACATCGACGGCCTTACCTTGCTGCCTTCGTGCTGCTGTTTGGCCAGGGGCGTAGCTAGAGCTTGTGGCGCCCTGGGCTATCCCTCAGATTGCCGCCCCTGGGGGAGGTGTGCTGGGGAAAAAGGGCAGCAAGCAATTGATAGAGGTCCGAGAGACACATAGTATCTGCTTGAAGCTTCCGGGGTCCCCTTCGACAGACTGAGCCAAAGACTATGTTAAAAAGTGGTGCAATTTAAAAAGTAAGACTGGGATATGACCACGTTGCAGGTCCTCTTTGTAGCACACTGGCCTCCGGGATGGTATCCCTGTTGCGTGTATTTGCACGTTCGAGACCTCATTATTCGCAGTACCTATGAGCGCATTAAGAGCTGTTCTGGACAGTTATCTCTGAGGGTGCTTGGTGGATACCCATAGGCTTCTAAGCCCCTGTGCATAGATCTAATCCGAGGGCATAAGTCAAATGCTTCCTGGAGCACTGTCAGCCTCACCCTTGCATAGGCTGCATCCACACTGAATTCGTAACTCCACCAGAACAGTTACGGGAATACAGGAACTAACAAGAACGACGAGATACCTATGGTCCAAGCATAGGTAGATAAATAAACAGTAAAGAGCAATAATAATTAAAAGATCGCTAAAAGATCGAGAGGTGAAAAAAAGGGATTGACCTGGAAACAATTGACCTTGTGCAGTCGGGAAAACTGGGGCCCCTGCCTGGTGTATGCATAGCAAAGTAAAGCAATACTCAGTGTTTCAGCAGCCCTTGATGCCCCTGTGCACCGATGCCACGAACCTCCATCACTATTAAATGTGTCTGGGTGATCACAAGAAGACACTTGCTATTATTACTGGTTTACTGGAACGAGGATACACTGAAGACCTCACCTCACATGAAAGTCTCATGAGTACTGTGTAAAACCCTGTCTCTCCTTTGCGATCACTTAGGATGGATGCCCCCTCTCTGTCACTAGTAACATGCAGGCCCCTTGTCCCCATGCACATTTTTACAGTAAAAGTGCTGTGATGTGTAATATTTTCCCCAGGAAATAAAAGTAAACACACTCTAAACTATCTTTGCTTGGTTTAATTCAACATAACGAGCAGTGGTCGTTTGCGCTCAGTGTCTGCCTCCCCAATTATAGAAACGCAAATATTCCATGATCTTTTGTCCACTTTCAATAATGCTCTAAACACTAGATTATATGCCACTTAACGCTGTGGATATATTATAAGCCCTGGAAATAGGCGCTACATTCTCTCTTTTTAATAAACCTCATTTTCTGGATGTCAGCAGGCTGAACGGCCCTGTTGGCCGCGCAGGAATTCAAAGTCGTGACGTTCACACCACACACAGATACTATCAGCTCTCTTGTAACTAACCGACCAATTCTTTCAAATGTAAACTAACGGTAAACTCAGCAGGTACACTCTTATCAAACAGCCAGGAGAGCTAGCACCTGAGGGATAGCTCAAAAATCCATGAGCAAAATATATTTGAGGTCAATTTAGCATGAAGAGCAACAGTGACATCGACTGTTGTAAAAGAAAGCTCACGCGGTTCATGCGCTTGCTGCAGACACGTGTTAACTTAACAGTCAGTGGTTCGCGTGTCTCTGGTTACAACAACATGCCCTTTCATAATTTTGTATATGCTAAAAGATAATGAGTTGAGCAGTAATAGTACTTTTAAGTCAACCTGCCTGCTTGCTCAGCTCAAGACATTGCGAATGGCTACACAGTGTGGCAGGACTGGACCCCACTCTGTTTAGTGCAGGCTACATGGGTCAATTATTGAGCAATAACATATATACATAATCATTCCTGCCCCCATACCCATGGTCAGCTTGCTTGAGCTCCCACCGCCCAGGGCCGTCTGTTAATTCCCGCCCTTACAGATCTAGTACAAGCCCTGAGAAAATAATACGAAAATCATGAACGCATTCTGTGCACCATTAACACCAAGGAGATATAATGTGATGCATAAACGCAAGGAAATTAACTGTACTTTTAATAAAAGGGGGGCCAAGAACACATAACCACCTGTTACTTTGAAACTTATCAATTGACACGATACAATACCAGATATTGGGCAGCTTGTCCCCCCTACTGAAACAGGATGGCCATGAGAAGAGTATCAAAACAAAGTACCATCCAAATGAGCATATTATATCTTGAGCAAAACATTTCCTTTCACTGAAGCAGGCTGCGGGAAGATTTTGAAATTAAATCATATTGGGTACATATCAAGCCCAAAGAGCACTGTGTGCCATTGTAATAAAACAGAACGAACCTTTAACTTAGGCCCCATGTCCTTTCACAGTAATGCCGTGAGACAGTGCCATGCTCTTTGTAAATCCATATAAATTTCTAGAACATGTGGGGCTCTTTCTTTGGCAAACAGACATACATCGCATTATGAGAGTACCCCATTTGTCTCAGAGTGCTTTGCTAGAGCACCAGTTACGTCACCCATGGTCCTACGCATTATTTACCAGCATCAGGAGCTTATGTGGTTTACCAATTCACCAAATGCTGTGTCAATGCAGCGACCACGAGTGGGCAATGCATGCAGCTTTACAGAACACAAAGGTGCTGTAGAATCATTAAATTAAACTTGCATGTGATACAAACTGCCAGCCTCCTCTAACCCAAGCAAGTCTGCTGCTTTTTTTTTTTTTTTTACATAAAGCAGGGTGTACTTGTGTCGTCCTTCTTGAAATGAAAGCACTTTTGAGGACACCAGGCCTCGCACAAAAATCTGTATCAGGGTTGCAGTGTTATTACAGGAGCTAACCGGAGCCAGGATGCAGTTAGGTTTGCTTACGTCATAATTTATTTTAAATTTAGAGTGAACACTGGTAATGAATAAGTGCCATTCTCATTGACTTGAAGGCACAAACCTTTTTCACGCAGATTAAAGAAAGCATTTCCTGTTTCTTGGAGAAAGGCAGGTAAGTCAATGCCAAGGGAGCTCTGGGACTACGGTTTCACAACAAGATCCTGCGAAAGCAAACAGAGCGTGCAAATACCATATTTTAACCAATTACTTTTTATGAATGGATGTCACAGAAAGAAGGCACTATAGTTTGTTGTTCCTGGTGATAACAGCACGGAAAAGAAACATCAATTCAAATATCGCAGCGCTGGTTCAAATTGCTCTGTCAACAGAGCCTGAAGCAGCTTTTGCTGCAGTGTCAGTGACGCCTGTAGCACAAGGAGGGCACGGTACATACTGCATGGTGCTGTCGTAAGATAGCGGTGTGTGTTAAGTGCCTGCTGCTGACAGATTTGCTCAAGTGGTAGGTACTAACCCCAGGGGAGAAGTTGAACACTGATTCATCAACAAGACCAAGCCCTAGTTTACTGATTCACTTAATGCTGTGCCAATGCAGCGACCTCGACTGGGCATTACATGCAGCTTTAGAAAAAGAAAATGTCCTGAAGAATAATTAAATTAAACTTGCCTCTGCTCTGATACAAACTGCTCCGATCCGAGCAAGTCTGCTACTTGTTTTTACAAAAAGCACGTGTGCTGCTGTTCAGGCCCGGTCATACTCACTCGTAGGCAGCCTCGTGTGCACAGATCTTCCCAGGATGGGGTGGGGCTATGGAGGTGTACCCTCGCTGATTGACAAGCAGCCTTGGAAACCCAGGGCTTCTGCTTAAAGCGCACAGGTTGCTTGCAATCAGCGAGGCTGCAGTGCGTCATCAGAGGTCAGGGACTTTCAGTATTGTAAACCACCGGGACCCAGGGCTGAAATCAGGGAAGCTCTCTTAATGATTTAACTTTTAATAAGGCTGCCGCACTCAGAATAGTGCCGCCTGGGGCGGACCGCCCCCCCCTAGCTACGCGAGCGTGTTTGGCTATATATATTACTTCCAAGGACACGGGCCATTGGCTTGCTGCCTCACTCGCGGTCACGCACGTGTGCCCTGGCGCGCTCCTGCGAATTCCAACCGTGACGAATGGTTGACCAATTTGACGCGTGCGGGTGCATACAAATGTCTTGTTGATTAGACAAAAAAGCATATATCATTATGGCCACCGTTGATGCGATATGGAACCTCCCCATGACCTTTGCTCCATGTAATATGCTGTTCCCGTGCACTTCAAGCGCCTAGTACAGCGCTATATAAAGGCAATTTTAATTCAGTTCAATACAGCACCAAATATTTGCACGGCCACCCCTGGAGCAGATTTCAGACCACACTTCCCAGTACTTCTCTCTTCCATTCACTGTCCCTTGTGACAAGTTCCCGGTCTTGTGAGATATGCTTCTTTGCCAATTTCGCTCACCCCAGCCACCTGGAAAGTGGAAACTCCATGGTGTGGAAGATTGACAACTACCTCTCTGCTCTACATAGGGGGAATGCGTCGCTTAGATAAGTCCCGGTTTTATATTGTTTCGTGCCTTACTTTATTCATTTATTCTCTAACTATTCTTTAATTTTGTTAATGGTACTGCATTGTTTTGCTAACCTTCGTAGATAACAACACGAGTCCCATGCAATGAGAACTGTTGATCTGTAAACGATCGTCAGAGAACTTGTCTCCATCCATGTGTTTTAAAAAAAATATGTAAATAAAGAACAATTGCAACAAAAAAATAAACGCGCCCCAGGATACCCTAAGTATGTCAAAGAAATACTGCGCTTTCGTATATACTTGAAAAATTATGCTAAGACGGAAGAAGTCTTGCAAATGGTTTAGGTATTCGTAATTGATCCCAAATCGCCATCTAGTGGTCGAACGGGTTAGTACATTACGTAACATGAACAATGTGAGAAAGAGGCTGTTAAATGTGAACCGGCATAGTGAGCATCAAAAATGAATGAGAGGAGGACGATAGATGCCAACGAACCAAGGAAAAATATCGTTCCCGACTTGAAATCTTTGAGCATTAATTAGCATTAGGCAGCAATGAAAGCCTCCGCGCCTGATAGTTGTGAAACAGTTAGAGATTTTAGTTTGGAAGAGAGGTGTGCCAATTGAGATGGAGAAGACGTGTGTGTGGCTAGTGTTCAGATGGGTAGTGTCGCCTAAAGAGCGGGGCGTGTTATCACAAAGAGAGGGCGTGCAGATGGAAAAGAGGGGAGTAGCCAAAGTTGAACCTTGTTGCTCCACTATAGACAAGGGGGTCACCTGCCAAGGGAAAAGAACGCATTTGGTTTGATATGACCAGTGCTTAAGTTGTAAGAAAATGAGTGCCGGCGCCCAACGCTCCGCTTAGAGGCTCGCGGTCAGCGTGATCAAAAGTTGGCATGCCGAATGGATGCATAGTCTTGAATCTACCTCATTCCTCATTAATCCCTACCAAATACTCCCTTTATCTCACTCTTGCAGGTTCCTGCTTTTTCCTTTAGCGTTTTTCTCCATCTTTCTCTTCTGCTTTCTTTCCCCTTTGTGTGATTTTCCCTCACTTGCTTTCAGGTCAATGTCTGATGAGGGTAAATCAATCAATTCGATCTGTAATACACGGCTAATCACCAATGAGGGTATGCAGGCGCTGAGAGCTTGCTACGGAGGCTCAGTCGAACAACCAGGTCTTGAGTCCTTTTCTGAATTCCTCAGAGAGGGTGCGGTGCGGAGTTGTTCAGGGCTTTATATGGGTGGGTCAGCATCTTGTTATGTTATAATATTTTTTAAAGTGTGCATATACCCGGGGGTGTCTTGGCACTGGCTCGAGTGAAGCCTGATATGAAGGCTCATTGGGACATGAAAAGACACAGTTTAAGAACTTTCCTGAATATTTGCAAATTGTTGATCGTTTTGATATGAGTAGGTAAGGAGTTCCAGATTTTGGATGCACATATCACAAAATGTATTCCTCCCCAGAAGGTAAGTCTACATTTTTAGAACATGGCATTTTTTTCTCAAAGAGCAACGGTGTATGCCATTTGAAATTCTTATTTTAAAAGTCTGGTCTGATTCCTTGAAGGGCTTTAAAGGTGATACAAAGAGCCTTAAAATGACTCCATCCTACTGGGAGCCAATGAAACTTCTTTAATGCAATAGAGGCTGATTTGAACTTAGGAATTCCTAGCAGCAGATGTGCAGCTGCATTTTGGAAAGTTTGCAGTTATTTTATATATTGCTTTTGCATGTTTGTGTCAAGGCCTTTACAGTAGTCGATTTTAAACAAAACCAGTGAAGTGACTACTGTTTTCTGTAGGTTTACTGGGACGTAAGGAATAATTTTGTTTACGATCTTAAGAGTGAGAAAAGAAGCAGAACTGACCACATTAACCCGGGCCCCAAAATTAAGTCTCTCGTCAACTACTGCTCCCGGATTATGGATTTTCTTAAACAGAGGGTATCCAATTTCCAAGGCCAGCGCCAAGGGGACCCAAAGGATGTTTGATTACAGAACAAGATGACTTTTTTTCTCCCTGAGTTCTGCTTCAAACAATTCCCTGCCACCCAGGCACTGACCGCCTGCATACAGTCATGAAATTAAGTGCTCCAATTTTTCTCCTTTTTTGACAGGGAAACAACAATCTGGGTATCGTCGGCATAGGATGCAAGGGAGAACCCAAAGGATCTGACAAGATCGGCCAGGCTTGTGACATAGATATTAAACAACGTCAGACTTAAAGAAGAACCTTGTGGAACCCCACAAGGAGGGGAGAAAGGTTCGGAGGTGATTTAGTTGAGAGCTACTGATTGTTTTCAGCCTAAAAGAAAGGATTTCAGGAGGGCAAGAGCCCTTCCTCTGATGAAGTGTCAACTCTTCTGAATGGTGAGCCAATGGAGCTTCCTGAGGTAGGGGTGATGTGAGTCCACTTGGGGAGGTAGAGGATGAATCTGACCACGGAGTTTTGTGTGGTATGTAGCATTTTCAGAAGGTGCGAGACGATTCCTGTGTAAAGTGCGTTGCCATAGTCTTGCCTGCTTGTGAGTAGGGCTTGGGTGTTGGTAGATCGGGTGTTGACCGGGAGCTATCTGAATATCTTGCAGAGCATGCGAAAAGTAAGGAAGCAGGCGGAGGAGACTGTGTTGATCTGGTAGTTCATGGTGAGCTTGCTGTCCAGGATGATGCTGAAGTTGTGGTCCTGGTCTGTAGGTGTGGGTGAGGGTCCTAGTTCTGAAGGCCACCATGTGTCATTCCACAGGGAGGTGTTGTTCCCAAAGATCAGTACCTCTGTTATGTCAGTGTTGAGTTTTAGGCAGTTGTGTTTCAACCAATTGGCGATGTTCATCGTACACCTGGGGAAATTGGTCCTCGTGGTGGAGCGCTCTACTGATAACAAGAGGATGAGTTGGGCGTCGTCTGCATAAGAGATGATCTTTAGTGCCTGGGTTCTGACGATGTTGGCAAGGGGGGTCATGTAGGTGTTGAACAGGGTTGGGATGAGGAATGCTCCTTGAGGGATGCGGCAGATGATGATGGAGGAGTAGGGAGGAAGTCAGATTCTCTGTTTTCTTCCAGTGAGGAAAGAGATATCCACATGAGGGTGGCTCCTTGATTTCCAATGTGGTGAAGTTTCTTGATGAGGGTGTGGTGGAAGATGATGTCAAAAGGTGCTTAGAGGTTGAGGAGGCTAAGGGCTGCTGTTTCCCCTCGGTCCAGGAGAACCTGGATGCCATCTGTGGCAGCGATGAGGGTGGTTTTGGTGCTGTGGTTGACGCAACATCCAGATTGGGAGATACCCAGAAGGTTGTTGTTAACCAAGTGTTCTCTGAGTTGGCGGGTGAGCCACATCTCAGTGAGCAAAATGATGTTGGGGGTGAGGGAGGAGATGGTGTCCCAAGTATCATTGGCGTGTTTGCAGAGAGACCTAGCTTTGAGCATGAGGCAGTAGAGATGTTCTGGGATAGTGTTGGTAGGAGTGGCAGTGGTTACCGTACGAGCGGGTGCTCCGGTGTTGCAGGCGAAGTGGCAGTGCGGGAGGGCGATAAGTCCTACCATGGTTCAAGGTGAAGTGCACCAGCAGTGGCAGGGTCCTGAGTTGTGGGCTTGGAGCTCGGAGACAGTGTCGTTTTGGAAAGGGGGATATCCAAGGTTCCAGACACGGCACGATCCAGGCAAAGACTGGTGCAGACAGGCTTGCCTTTGGCGCCCCAGCAGCATAGCCATGCTGCAGCCTTCATTAAGTAGGTCCTGGCAGGAGGGAGGGGAGCTGGGAGGTGGGAAGAGGGAGAGGGTGAAACAGCGAAAAAGCATGCAGCGGTGGATACAGCAGAAAAATACAGAAAAGACAGCAAACAGATGATAACGGCTACGTGGGGCAGAGTTATCAAGTCAATAGAAGGAGTGCAGTTGGGGTTTACGAGATACAATGTAAAAGGCTAGGCAAGTGGAGTTACAGTGTTACAACAGTGTTACCGTTATGCAAGAGGAGTTAACAGTGATTAGAACATTGGAATGTTGGGAGCTCCATTGCAGACAATGGAGTGCTCCCTGCTTCTACGTGCCGGTAAAGGCCCGCAGAGCAACATTCCAATGTTCTACAAAGGCTTCTCGAAGTTCGAGGGGATTTATATCCCCTCGAGCTTCGAGAACCCTTTGTTTAATTTGTTAGAACATTCTGCCCTCTAGTGGCAGAATGTTCTAATAGCCTTATAGCCCTTCGTAGCAGGGCTATACGGCTATTAAAACCCTGCTGTGTCGTTAAAGTCCCTTGCCTTCGGCTCGGGCCTTTAACGATTCAGCGGGCCTTTAATAGCCGGTATAGCCCGCTACAGCGGGCTATAAGGCTATATTAGAACATTGGAATGTTGGTAGCTCCATTGAAAACAATGGAGTGCCCTGCGCTTATAATGGCTGGTATAAGCCTGGAGCTCCAACATTCCAATAATCTCTTTCTTTGTTCACAGCTCTGGCTGTGAACAAAGGCTTCAGGAAGCCTGAGGGGATTTCAATCCCCTCGCGCTCCCTGAAGGCTTTGTTTTATTTGTGGCAGAATGTTCTAATAGCCTTAAAGTCCTTCGTAGCAGGGCTATACCGGCTTTTAAAGTCCCTCTGCTTTTTTAAAGTCCGCCGCCTTAGGCTCAGGCCTTTAATGCTGCAGCGGGCCTTTAATAGCTGGTATAGCCCACTACGGCGGGCTATAAGGCTATATTACAGCTAGACGCAATGTTAAATTTAAAGGGAATAACAACAGCAGAAATAGTTACGCACACAATGAAGGAATAATGATAAACAATAGAGAAAGAATCTACGACAAGACAGCTGGCGCAAGTGACATGCAGCAGAGTTTGAGGTTTAATCGAGAAAAAATATATGTCGGGCCCAAAAAATAAGTTCTGGTGGGTCCCACCGATACCCAATGGCTCAATCGAAGCACTGAATATGACCATAGAATGCCAATGGCCAGTCAGACCTATGCCTGTCAAGTAGAATGACAGTTCTGTTAACTAGATTTTTTTTGATAAACAGATTTTGTTGAATTTGAGGCCAACAAACTTGGGAAATAGATATATATGGCACATGATGGTACAGTACAGGATGAAATATCGTGACCAACCAAAATGAAAATGCATAAATGGTTCAAAATACAGATCGCAAGCACAGTTAAGGTATCTTGATTCACAGTAATCTTAAAGCAATGGACCCGCCATTTCCCCCATACCTGCCCATGTTTTTGGGGATAACCCGTGCTTCAAAAACTACGCATTCTTATTGAGCGAGCTAGTATACACACGCCTCCAGTGCAAAAGAGTCGGGGGAGAAGGAGATAACCACTTTGCAGCTATATCACATTTCGCAATTGGGAGGGCCGTGCCCAGAAATGCTCTTTCAGCCCTACTGCCACCAGTACCCTCAAACACCCTAGGAGAATTAATATGCGGTAGAGGGGGACCACCCACCTGAGAACATCGGTGAGGTCTCGAGTCACCACAGTTCAATAACCATATATTAATATACAAGTCCCTACCATGTGGTAAAAATCTGCCGGCCCAATTCCGCAGCATGGACAAATGGAATTTGGTAGACTGCCTGCCCAGTACAGGCGGGTGGGAGAGAGATATGCTAAATAAAGATAATATGTCTGCACCAATCATAGTTTGCGAGGGGCCATCAGGGCATCCCTCCAATCCTCCTCTTTTGTGGGGCCCACCTAGCTCTCCTAACTGGTTTTAAGATGTTCTAAAGAACCGTGGGAGTTAATTATAAGGGTACGATATATCTGGGAAATGCCTCCGTCACAGGTCACAGACAGCAGGTGCAGCCCATTTCTGTCCTTCCCTAGGTCCAGAAAGGCTTCTGATGCAGTGCCCTGGCATGCCAGATTGATGCCTGGCACTAGCTAGTTAGAATGGGGATGACTCCTGGGTACTCCCTAACCAATGTGGCTGACGTTTCCGGGGTAAACCCTACTCACTTTTTTAGTAGTTCTTGTTTGCCTTATTGCAAACAGTCCCCAAATGCCATGTGTAAGGGCAGTTTCAAGATGATAAAAGTCTTCAGTCACATTAAGTTTGGGCTCTGAGGGCTGGGTGTGTGGGGAGAGGGCACTATGGTAATCACTTGTGCACTCCTATATATAACACTAATATTCTGTTTGTAGGAGGCCCTGCACCCACAACAAACTAGGAGAAGAAATCAAGTAGGACAAAGGCAGGGTCCTCTAGCATCCAAGTGATCCCTACAGTTTGTCCTGGCAGCCTGTGTTTTTCCCCTACAAGTGCACCAAAGGGTTACATGGGGCTCAAACAAACCTGTTAGGCCGGATTTGACACTGTGGTGTCAACAGGATATTGACAGTCCCTATGCTGAAGATTCTGCAGAGCTCCGACGAGTCTTCTGGCCCATACAGATCAACCTAATATGTAGCTCCTGTGAGGAATTACACACCTAGTTCACACCTCATTCAAGTTTGAGGACAGGATGAGAGTTAGCAGAGGTTATTGCTAATTAAGTTACTGAAAGCACAGGCAGGTAAGGGGTAACTTTCTGAAAGTTACTTTTTCTTAATATTTATTACAAATCTGACTTCACCATGAATTTGATTTTTAATAGCTTTTGTAAACAATGGTTTAATTATTTTTCTAGTTGGTCATTTCCCCGAATTAACAGTGTTAGCACTTTAATCTGTCCTCTGTTTTTCTACATTTGACTGCTAGGCCCGTCACAGTGAAAATAGCTTTTTGGGCCTAGTCACTGTATGGACATGATTATATTCATTTCTACCTGTCCCACCTATAAATACCATGCAAATTGCTCTGTGGACTTCAAAGCCTTCACAGAGGTGACTTACTAATATTTAAAAGGAGCTATTTACCTGTTGATATATTTTGGCATGTCTCAAAACAGTTTTTACACTGCAGCAGTCAGGCTACACAGGGTAGGCCTGTAGCCATGTTTGCACTGCTCCTGTAGTGGATGGCACACTAGGTGTTGCAGTCCAAAAGTGGCACTTAACGTCCAGGCTCTGGGTGCACTTTCGGCACCATGTACTTGGGATTTACAGGCAAGTTAAATCTGCCAATCAGGGATAAGCCAATGTAACCACTGTCTAAAGGGGGAGGGCAGGCATCTTACTCCTAGTTAGCATGGGTAAACTGTACAGAGTTCTAAAGTCGCCAGATAAGTGTGCAGAAAAAGCAAAAAATCTGGGGTGACCATGGAGGAAAGGCAGGTTTGCTACACCACATATATAGCATTTAACTGGGATGCTCATAATGAGACCCCCCAAAGGTTTTATGTTTAACTTAGCACATTAAGTCATCTGGAAAGCAGAACCTTTGAGAATCCAGAGATTTATTGAAAGCTGTGTATAAATAAAAGTTACTTGTTTTATTCCATTTAGGCATGTGCATTTTTTTAACGAAAGTTAAACTTTGCACCACTTCCAATTGCGCTTCATGAGTTTTTCATATTTGTTTTTCTCCTCTCAGGGTTTTTCACTTCATGTTTCCTGTGGGAGATTGGTTTGAGCAGAAAATATCTCATGGGACCTGTGAAACTGTTGTGTGCACTGGCTTCAAGACACTTCCTGTTCAAACCAGTTTCCTGCCAGTACCTTGTATGATTTCTGTATACGAAGTATGGACTCAAATGTGGAATTTATTTCACATAAATAAAAAACATAGTTTTTCACAAAGATTTCACACAAAATGTGTGCATTATGCTAGTAGACTACCACCCCCTCCTGTGTGTCACCACCTCTGCCCCCTGTTACTGTACCCATGCCAGATGGGGAGGCTCTCCCTACAGGGTCCCCTCCACCTCTTCTCTGACAGATATTTAGCCGCTCTCCCACTGACGCTGAAACTTTAACTCCTCTGCAATGCCGGCCATCCCTAAATTTACTATTATTAACTTAATTTATTTTACAGTACCATGGGAGAATGCTTTGTTTTGCATTACTGTGCAAGCACATGTAATGGGACTATAAACTCAACACATAGAGCTGCTCTGCAGTAGACTGAACGATGCATTGGTGACCACAGGTTTGTAATACGTGTCTTCTTCCGAATGTCTGGAGCCCGCTGATGGCCAGTACCATGGTTCCTGGGACTTCTGTGCTTACTGTCCAGGGTTCGACAGCTGCTTTCAGGATAGTCTTGCAAAACGACTGAGGAGCTAATATTTGATAGGGTTGGTGTCATTTTCAATGTATGTGTTGTCACTCAACTTTGCTATTAATTTAACAAGGCGAGCTCTTTTCTCCTTACGGTGCATTTTTCCTGAGATACAAATTGAACCCCTGCTCTTCATATCCATCCTTCACTATTGCCTTTGGTATTCAGAAAACTGGAAAACTGGTCACCGAGAGATAGTTTTGAAGAATATGAAGTCCTATAATGCCCAACAAGAAAATATTATTCCAGCAACCTCTCCAGACTTCCATTGGTATCCCTCGAGGGTGAAAGCAGCTTTGCAAACATGATGTATCAGAAATGTGTTTTGTGAACCTGTCTTAGATTCCTGAAAACATATTTTTCTACATGCGCATGATTCATAGCTCCAAACCCAATAACATATACTATTTTCTAAGGTACACAGGGCAGGTGTAGCAGTTTTTTGTCTCTAAGTTTCACCACCCGCCATCTGGTGTCCCCAATACTGGCTATAGTACTCAAAACAGACGACAAGTCCCCTTAGAGGACGTACTTACTAATTGTAACCACTCGAACAGAGCTAAATGGCCCTCAACGCCAGACATCATTGACTGATATATATCGGCTGCACCTAGCACTGAAAGTAATTACGAATTAGAGGGCACTTGCACAACATGAGCAAGGTCCACAGACTCCCACATTTGTGTAAAAGTATGCTAAATGGCAAAATCTTTTATTTTTCGTTGTTATCTGTTTGCAATGAGGTATATTGTACCTTTCTACTCAATCTGCTGCGACCAGGCTTAGTACACCTAGAGCCATTGAGTAGTTCACAGCATGCTGAAAGTGCAGTGTCTTTTCAGGGACACGGAAAATATCAATCGCATAGTATTGTGTAAAATATTATGGGCCTCATTTATGGCATTTTGGCGTAGGGCAGTGCAGTAAGGCACCTTGCCCTACGATAAAGTGAAAGGGCAGAAATGCAACGTATTTGACCAATACGGTGCAATGCTGTCCTTTCTGCCTGCGCTGGTGCTGGTTCGGCAGTCTAGCCCCAATGTAGGCACCCTTGTACCATAGTGAGATGCAGGCAGGATTGTTTTAGTGGAGATAGGGGCACCTTCCTGCAAGAAAAAAATCAAAGAGGTGTTTTCCTTTTCCTATGTGTGCTACAGAATGCAGCACACATGGAAAGAGGAAAAAACGAGGAGAAATAACGTTATTTCTCCTCGTTACGCCTCATCACGGGAGGTATATGAATTTGGTGCTTCCCCAGGTTTAGATCACTTTGTAAATCTGGGGCAGTGTCAAATTCCATGGGTGTTGCGTTGGAAAACCCACTGCAACGCCCATGGAACGCCTCCTGGGCGCAGAGTAAGGCAACGCAGTGATTTGTTCTGCTTCGCCTTACTATGATTTATGAGGCCACTCAAATCCATGCAGGGTGGCTTTGCATGGCTTCATAAATCTTTATGAGAGCCCTGCGTTACGCAGGTGCCACTTTACGTGGTGCAAAAGTGATACCAAGCTCTCATAAATAAGCCCCTTTGTGTCGACTGTAATTAACGAAAACTAAATAAAGATTAATTAAAAAACACAGGTCCATCAGCCTCCATTTGAAGATCTGAGCTTTCCGCTGGACAGTTATTTTCCTTGAGAATGGCGCACCATTCTTTACTTAAAAAATTGCCAACCTTTTCTGTGTCACCTTTTCTTCCTACGCATGCTAATGTAAAGCCGAATGCTGGTTTCACTAAGCATAGATCCATCTTCTGACTCCATCTCCCTTTATTTCCTTACTGCAGGATGGCTTGACGCCTCTACACTGTGCTGCACGGAGTGGACATGACCCAGCGGTAGAGGTCCTCCTGGAACGTGGGGCCCCGCTACTGGCCCGGACCAAGGTTGGTGTGCTTCCGGAGGAAACATTCTTAATTTTGCTTTTCGACATTGACATTATGGGTGGCACTTTTGGATGGAGAAGGTGGATTTCAGGCTGTCTTACCAACTGTAGACATGTTTACTTGGGTACACAAGCCTTTTTCTCCAGTCTGAGAGTTACTGTCCTCACAAACAGCATTGTGCCTGACGGCCGGATAGAGGATTCATTACCTGGTCTGCTTTCCAGCTAACCTTACAATGATAAAGTTAGCTAAAATGATCCTTTCCGTTTTTTTAATATGAAATCAAACAACTTCTAGGGGGGCATGGTAATGGTATCATGCTAGTGTGGCTATGACACTATACTAAATGATAGGGCATCTGGGGTTAACCTAATCATTGTTGAAATTGTCTTAGTGCTTTTATGTGAGGTCATACTACTTTCCATTACAAACTCGGTCAAGGACTCTACAATACCATCCATTAGGAATCCTATCACTGGCATAGAGGAAAGAGAGAGAGAGCGAGAGAAAGAGAGAGAGGGAGCGAATAGAAAGAAAGAAATAGGAAGGGAGTAGGGGTGGGTTGGAAGATTTCCGCAAAGGCTGATTTTGGATATCAGTCCGACCTTATTACTAGGCTATCGTCATGACAAGAAGTCCCTGCATCTGCAGTGTGTATAAATCTGTGTCAGCATCTCACGGTATGATTTAGGTGTTACTTAGAGTCAGTGCTTAATTTGTGCCGGTGTTAGCTGGTGCACGGACCGGCACCTATTGGTAAACACCCATACATGTTTATGAGAAACCACCACATGGTGTGTAATTTTAAACAGCTTTCATTAGTTCATCATTAAACAATCGAACATAGCTTAAGAAAATTATAAAACTTGAACTTCAACCTACAGTTAAAGAGTGTGCTGTGTCAGCAGCAATGGACCAGTGAGTGATTCCTTGGGCTCTGGCACTTCAGTTTCTTTTTTTATAAATTAAGCACTGCTTAGTGTTGCAGTGTGGCATATTAAAGTAGGTATGCACTTGTTCCAAGGCAGATTGTGATCTTAAGTCATCTGTCTCTATAGATAAACGTCCTAGGGAAATCACCATGCTGGCTTTACGCATCCAAACTCTTCTCAGGCAGAGAAGCTGAAAGGGACAATGTTCACTATGTTGGTGTTATCTCCAATTGCAAAACTAAGAAGAAATGCATTACAAATGTACTCCCATGCATAGGAGGTGTTTATAGAAGTGTGAAATGTATTTATGCTTCCTCCCGAGGAACACTATATTGTGATCATCTCAAAAGGTCCTACATTATTTTTTTTACTAATATCATTTTTTCAGAAAATATTTTTTAAATCGTAGGTTCTCTATGAATTTGTTAAGGTTGTTTTATAAACATGTTTCTTACTAAATTAAATAATTTAAAAGCGTGAAGAAATAGAGGAAGTTAGCATACTTCGGAGACTATTTGAGAAATTTCAAATATTCAGTTTCAAATCTTCTTTGAAATGTATAATCTGAGAACAGTTTTTCTGTTTGTAACTATTTCTTCCTTTCTGTGTATGTAGAATGGACTCTCGCCTCTTCACATGGCTGCCCAGGGAGACCATGTGGAGTGTGTCAAACATCTCTTAAATCACAAGGCTCCTGTTGATGACGTCACCCTGGACTACCTGACAGCCCTCCATGTTGCAGCACACTGTGGACATTATCGTGTCACCAAGCTTCTCTTGGACAAGCGGGGCAACCCCAACGCCCGGGCTCTGGTAATCCTCTCGCGTCTCTCACCCTGCATGTGCTTGCTATGCAGTGGGAGATTGCTCTTCTAGATCAGCTCCAATCAGTTAAGATACCACGGTTGTGGACATATTTATGTGTTTTTTTTGCTATCACACAGCACTGTTGCACGTTTCAGTGTTTTGATTTTTCCAGTGTCGTGACCACCACAGTTTGCTGCTTGGGTGCGAATTTTGGTATACTCGCTGTCGCTTTATTGAACACTGTGTTGTTTGAGAGACTTTATATTGTATGTCTCGTTTATCTTTATCTGGGGCTGATGTGTGCATTTTCCATTTTTTCATGGGCACGCTTCTTGTTGGGTTCTTGTCATTCTATCAGATAGCCACATTATAACCAACCCTTTAGAAAAGCCTTTTTCAAAAAAAATATTTTATAGTGTTAGTACACCAGCAAGTGTTACTAGTTAAAAGGAAACACAACTGAATGGATGTCAGTAGGGAATAGGTGGCAATGGGAGATATTTTTTCCAACCTACTGCCCTTGCTAGATTTTTAAGATCACAGGTGGGGCTTGCAGCTAAATAATTTACTATCAGTAATGTGACTTCCAGGTCCCCGGGTATGTTGCAGATCTCACGGTTGATCTGAAGGGTGAGTCGACACATTGGCTGACATGGAAACTGGTCTCATCTCTAGCTCCTGTGACATGGTCCTACCAGGCCACTGACAGTATGTGTGACGTTTAACTGAGACACTTCCACAAGCACTGCTAACTAAAACACAGCTAGGCGTCTTAGGGGCTGGTGACTACTGTAGGAATGTCGCTTGCAGTGGGCCATCCTGGAGCAGCTTTGTTGTGTGAGTTGAGTGTGCATGCTGTCTGCTAACCTGGTTGTTTTTTCGCACAGAATGGTTTTACTCCACTGCACATTGCCTGCAAGAAAAACCGCATCAAAGTCATGGAACTCCTAGTGAAATATGGAGCTTCAATCCAAGCTATAACAGAGGTAGACACCTGTTTCTGTCGTAAAGCGATGTCACTTCTCTCTCCCTCTGACTTTCCGCTCTTCATCTCCCTCCCCCGCCATGTGTCCTTTCCTCTTTTCCTCTTGCCCCTTTCTTCCTTCTTATGCTGAATGGAAGAGGCCTGCCAGCCCCTGTGCAGAGGAGTAAAACTGCTGTTGCTTTATTTCACAGTCTGGCCTCACACCAATACACGTGGCCGCCTTCATGGGCCACTTGAACATAGTCCTCCTTCTGCTGCAGAATGGAGCCTCCCCTGACGTCACTAACATTGTGAGTATGGCTTGCATTAGGGGAACAAACGTTTCGCAAGGCACTGATGTGGTCTGCCTGGCTGCTCCACAAAGAATGGCGGTACTCTCTGGGCTCCCACAAGGGTCACATTTTATAATGAAAATAAGGGGAGAACTGTTTAGTGTGGTAGTTGTGTAATGGCCTATGCACATTTTTGTCACTCAAAAGAGATGTCTCAGAGTTTAAAAAGATGTTTCCTTGTGCAGATTAATATCACCAATAGTCAAAAAGTAACCACTAAATTGGTATCTTAGATACAAATGCAACTACATTTAAGGTTATGTGATTAATTAAATGCTGCTAGGTTCTTCTCTACAAACATTCTGGTGTTGTTTGCTCTTTCATGCTAGTGTAGACTAAGATGATCAGCTTCACTTGGTAATACTTCCAACCAATAAAAATACTGATGGGTCTCAAGTTACCAGGACATTTTCCAATTATCACCACCGTGCCTTCAAAGCTAATACATCACAGCACAGTTGAGAATATTTCAATTTTCCGAATTAACTATTCATAAAGCTACTCACCCAGAGATCCTCGGTGGCCGCGAAACCTTACCAGTCAAAACCAGGACACGGGCATCGATCACGCACAAGTGAGATATATCTGCAATGTATAAATCCTCTCACCTCACTTGGTAATTGCATCATCTTATCCACTAATTTAGGCTCCCTAACATCTCCCATCTCTTTGCTATGCCTGCTTGTCTAATTGAGCGGGATAAATTCAGGGAAAGATGGTGGTCTGCTGACATTTTCACCCTTGGGTGAAAATGTGTGTGCAGATTAGCAGATAAACAGGTGATGCTCTGTTAGATGAACAGTATGACACAGCGATGAAGGCTTCCAAGGGATGGCTGGCTGATAGTCTGTGTTCTTCTGTTCATGGTAGTGCTGCCCGTCTCCTAGTTCAAAGGGTAAACACATCTCTATTGCCTAGGCCAACTTCAAGTACTGTTCTACTTAAAGTGGATTACTCAATACAGTCTTGGATAGTGTTGACTTTGGTCAAATGCACATTACATTTTGTCAGATTCTCAAGTAATCAGAAAATCCTACTGAAACGTGTAATTTGTTGAGTTAGTAAAATGTACAGTTATGAGTAACTTAGTAAACTCTCTTTTTTTAGTCTTTATGGACGAGTTCAGAAGATGTCAATCAGAAAAGATGATGTGACCATGAACCTAAGCCCCGACATCTTAAAACTTAGAAGTTATGACATGACTAAGATGATAGTCATTGTTCAATATTTTTAGTAATGGAAAAGAAACATACACATACAGTGGAGTCTTTTTTATTATGGATGAATTTTATTCCATGGGTTGTGATCGCAATGCCTTTGGAAAATCGAATGTAGATTGTACAACAAAAGCAGTTTGTGCAGAGGTTTCACCCAAGCAATCCATCAGCTATGTAGACACCCAACAAGAGTGTGTTTAAGAACAGGAGAGCGGTAGTCCCACAGTCGGACAATCATGCCTCTATCCTCTAGTGTCTTGTAAACCTGTTGCATCTTGATGAACGACTCCTTGCAGACTCCATCACTCATTTCACACTGAGATCTGCTGATCCAGCGTTTTAATGACATGCACAATGTTGACAAGGGTAGACATGATCAAAGTCGATAATTAGAAATAGACGAGCAACGTCCAATTAACCAGCCATTACAGACTTTGCTGTGCCTGAATTATTTCAGATAAATTGTGACTTCTCCCTTGAGAATAAACATACAATTCTGACTGAGGTCTAACAGTGCCCTCTTTCCCCTTTTCACGCTCCAAAAAACAATAGATTGTTTTTTAGAATTTAATGGACACCATCACTTCAACAAGGTTACTAGAGAGGCATTTGTACTTCAGAACATCAGTAAATACTATTGTTGAGGTGCTGCTGCATAAAATGTGACCTTTGGTGAGAAACAGTTGAACTACCTTGACCTGAGTACCAAGGAGCTGAGTAGAGCAATCAGACGTGCCTGGGAATTTGGGGAGGGTGATAAATCAATGTACTTTATTCTCTTTGGGGATAATTGCTAAAGTTTTGTGCGGGCACTTTCGCATCGCAAAGCAACGTAAAGCATCACCTTGTTTTACTCACCATTAAAAGGCCCCCAGGTGCAGCACAAACTTGTGCAGCGCTGTGTGAGGGCCCACACAACTCTTGAGTAAGTCTAGGCCCTTTTTCTATGCTAGGTTTACAAATGGTGGTGTGCCACCCACTTTTTGGCGTTAGTGTTAAAGGGCGTGCCAATGTCCCATTAAACGAGTCTGCTGTCTATTACTGTGTATATGTTTTGTAAGAGCTTATTACATTACTGTTGCCTTGTAGTGTGTTATGCTTCTCCCCATTGACTTGTGGCTTGTTTCTGTTCAGCAACATATCGTACAGTAATTCCACAGTTCTTCAAAACAAGCTATGTAGTTCTACCATGTACAAAATGTCACAGCATATAGTGAAATGGGGGAAACATCGTTAAAAGGCATGGCCCGTCATGTGTTTGTGATAGAGATTCAGTATTTCTAGGTCTGGTGTGTGCTTCAGATCAGACCATATAGGTGAGTTTGTTTTACGAGACACAAACATTTTCTAAATGAAACTTTTGGGGTTCTGGGAAAAAAATGCATTATTAGATTTACTATGAAGCACCATTGAAGCCTTTATAACAGTCGTTAAAACTGATGACGTGCGTGCCACTCCATTGTAAACACTCATAAATGGCCGTTTGAAAATTATCTTGTGGATACCATGAAAAGCATAATTTTTGAGTAATGAAGGTTGATTGTTTTTTTAGCAAATTCTCCTTGCAAAACCTGGATAAGAAATACATCACTGAGAAAATTATGTGGGCACATCAGAATAATTGGGTATTTAGTTTCTTTCTAAAAGTCCTTTTAGAGATCTGGGTTTGGGGGACAGGTGGTGACGCCCTCTGTGAAATGGCAACTAGCTAGAGAGAGGAAATGCCCACTTCGAAACATTTTACTCCTGGCACCGAAACAGGAATGTAGGCGTCCTATAAAAGAATTGTACAAGTTACTGCATTTCCAATAAATCACCAATTACTTGTCCATCATGAGATTAGTGTGCTATTGTGATACCGAAATGAGTTATAGACCAGCACTGGAAGCCATTACAAAGAGTAAAGATGACAAGAAAGGGACTGTTGTGTTTTCAGCCCCAGCCCTTTGAAGCTCTCACACTTTCATTTTGAGATGACTTTTATATCCATCACTTTGTATTGTCAACACTGAAGTTCATGCTCTGCAAAAGGAGCCCAATTGGAAGTAAGAACTTGATGTAGTTGAACAGTTTGAAACGAAAATATGGCACTACTGAGAGGACTTGCTCACAAGTCCACCACCCACAGCAAGCACAACAAGCAAATTGCTACCTTAATGACACCCTGAAAGCCAGTGTTTACTGTGCAAATGGAAAACCTTGTTTTATCTCCGTAGAGGTTTAGGTCTCTAGAGGCCATCTCACGCCCCAGATCTAGTAAACCCCCTGATATGAGTGGTTATTGGTTCCACGTGTTTATAACTTGCAGGTGACTGAAAATGCCATAGGAGGACACTGTATCAATGCAGAACCCTTAATGGCAGAATATAGTAAATCCGATTTCAGTGTGACAACGGGTAGGACACGCACTTGTAGTTAATAGGAGTGGAAGGCAAGTGGTTTCTACACAAGAACCTACGAAAGGAAAATGTCTCCCCTGTGAAGACGTAAAGAAAACTAAAACTCAAATGCAGTGCCACATTCTGTGTCTGCTTACAGAAATGTACGCTTCACATTTCTGCAGCTGATAATGGTTTATGCTTCTAATTACTCCAGGCACCTTTCCACTGCAGCAGATTCCCACGAGTTCTTCTTGAATTGAATATGAATTGCATGAAAGCCAGAAAGATTCCGGATACATAGCTGGAAACCTTCCTGAGTATCTTTTCTGATCATCAGAAGGGCTGTTTTATCAGTCAGTACTAAGGCGCCATTTTAAAAAGCTGCTGAGATGGCTAAAAACAGTGGCCAGTCTTACTTTAATCTTAATGGTAGTATCATCACCAGATTTTTACCGATCAAGCGCACCACGTTTTTCCTAATTATTCTGGAACTGAGACAAATTTATGAATATGAACTCAAAACAATCCTAAATTGGACACCCGCATCTCTTCTCACAGTGGCCGCAAGTCAGAAGAATGAAAAAATAACTTGTTGAGAATTGCCTTCATGTAGTTCAAAATGACCAATTCCTTCAATTACACGTCCACCTTTCTTTCACTGGTTGCTTAATATTCAGTTGAATGTGCTTCTGTTATGTTTGTATGCTTTTGTTTTTTCGCGTTTCATTTTTAATCATGTCTTAGTCATATAAACAAATCTATTGCAGAACTGTATTTATTTTAAATCTTTTAATTCAATGAGCCTACAGAGGATAGTTCAATTGTATATTATTAATATTCCAAAGTATAGGAAGCTGTTAGTATAAGTTATGTGTCCAGTATCTTTGCTTCTGAAGTTTGATTCAGCTCTCTATATTCCCAAATGTTACTCAATATACATTTCATTCTCAGTGATGTAGTAGTTAAATTGAGATGCTTCTTAACCTATAATTTATAGGGCATAATGCTTCTTGTTTGGTACTATTTCTATGAGGAGTCCACTGATTGTAGTCTATCACTGTGGTCTTGCACTTTACGTAACATTTAGTTTTGTAATAATTTTGTCTTGGGTATTTTGAAACCTGTAATATAATTCATGTTTTGATAGTAGGCAGGCATAGCAGTTTTTTTACTCTCCTTTCCCTTGAATCTTGAAGTCACAATTGATCAATTCACACCAATGTTGATCATGCCCTCTGGGGAATTTGTTTCTTCTACATCCGAAGTGGTCTCTAAAACCTACTTTGGCTCCGTTTTTCACAGCTACAGTACATATTCCAATTACAGTCTTTTCCCTGTGTTATTTGCAATCCAATTTCTTGGAGTTTGCTGTGACTCTAGCAGTAACTGCATACACATCTGGTTTCTGTTGACACTTTCCTGTTTAAGAGCAGCATATAAATTATCTATTGATTCACATCTATTCTCATTTGTAGATGGATTTCATACTGTGCTTTTTTCAATCGTGATTTTGTACTAAGTAACAGTAATAGTTTCAGGTTATTGCATTTTATGTAATTTAATTTACAAGGGATGTTATAATGTCAAAGGTGATGGCAATTTCGACCTGCTGGCATCCTTCACTCCCTTTTGATAAAAATGGGAGGCCCAGTGACATATTCCTGTAGATTGATGGTGCTTGGTTTTTATAGTGCTGCACTTTTGTAATATAGCCATTTGGGTTAATTTTGCCACATATTCTGTGTAATTAAATTGCACAGTTATAATCGACAAAACCTCTGAACATGAAATATAGTTGAACCTTGAAAAACGTTTAGGGAAGCAGAGATGGTTCTCATGTTAGCAGTCAAAAGAGCTAACCACAAAGTGCCCAGTTCACGTGTCTTTGTGCCCCTTTGTGTAACTCAGATGTGAAAAAAATATAATTTATTATCCTAAATCCCACACCCAGCTAACAAAATAGGGATATGTTGTTTTATTTCCTCATAAAGTCAACTTTAACTAGGGAGGGTCTTCCAGTGTGGCACCCTTTTTGTCTATTATAAGTTCAGGGCTAGGAGTGGGAAAGGGGACTCCAACAACTCATACATTTTTTGGTATTCAGTATGGCAAATCTCACCTTGGAAACACTTGCAAAGCTCAAAAGGATTGGAGTAACTGTGTCTCGATGGTAGAAATGAGAAGGAAGACTTCAAGATTTCATGGTGGTATAAGGGGCGGGGTTCTCCAGAAGGAAAAACATTTTCCAATCAAAAATAGTTAAATGTGTAAATGTTTCATAGAAAATTCACCTGACTATGTATAAAGGAGGAAGAGCAGTACAGCTGCAAATGTACCATTGTAGTAGAATTCCAGTACTCTATGCAACTTTTGCATACGTTGCAATGGGATATCTGCTCCAAATATAGGATCAACCCTACGGAAGCACAATTTCAGACTCTGCATTTTAGGTCAAAAAACAACTGCTGGTTGTTAGATAAAGTAGCCAATGGACATAATAGTTTCTAGTAATAAACAGCTACTTCTAAAAATAGTTAAACCATGAGTTTTTGTTTTTTTGTTATCAAGGAAAACACTGTCACTCTCTTTTCGTCCCCATATTTGTGCCTTAGCTACTACTTTGTGAAGGTCTATTTTCTGGAATCTCAGATGCAGCCATGTTAATCTGTGATACAGCATTAGTAGAGGTTACCAGTCTAAACCCCCTTTCAGTCAGTAGCCAGTGAGAACCAGTAATGCAATAAAATGCACATTTTCCATTTGTAATAATCTGGGTGAAGCCCGTTTGAAAGGGTAAGCTGGTGATAGTTCAGCCAAAGCACTAAATATGCCGCTGACCTTTGTCTAGGTTCCTACTCTACTTATAAAGTAATGCTGACCCCATTTAATCTTAGGGTGCTTTCCCCCAGTTCCTTGCTTTTGTATGGCATTATTATATGTAGTAGAGTCATTCTGAATACATAGACTCAGACTTTAGTCATGGAAAAGTCATAGGGTCTAGGGTGATCAATTTGTCATTCTTTTTACTTAAACTGTGGCACGTGTGGCGTGTGCCACATACACCATGAAAGGGTAAATTAACACACACTGTGCACACATTCCCCTCATTGACAGAAAATTCTGGTGTTGAAGATTTACTGTCATTATATCAAGCAAATGCAGAAATGTGTTTTACAGATATAGCACCAAAGTTGGGATGCAACTTAATTTGCTTTACTGTGGTCTTCTTTTTCTGCAGCGTGGGGAGAGTGCGCTACACATGGCGGCACGTGCGGGGCAAGTGGAAGTGGTTCGCTGTCTTCTGAGGAACGGTGCTCTGGTGGATGCCAGAGCTAGGGTATGTATTCTGCTGTGCTTTATACATGCGTCGCGGTATTCAGGAAGAGGCCATGTTTCAAGCCCGATACTAGGTTTTATTTTTTTATTTTCACTCTAAACATGCACAGCCAGCTTCCACTTTGTACATTGTGGATTACGGTAGAATTATTTGTATTATTGTATAGGCTAATTCACTCATGGATTCTGTTCTGTCTGCGTAATATTTGTGAGGTATTGTGAAACACAGAGATCACGGGAAAGATGCAAAAAAAGGGCAACAGATCAAATAAAATGATTTAGGAATTAAAGGAGAGGTGGAATTCGGAGTTGTGAGCCACTGAGTAGATTATCTGAAGGAAGGAGGTGGGTGTTATTGTAGAATTGAAGAATTTAAATTTTTATAGATCAATAAATCAGTGTAAATCAGGGCCGGACTGGGAACCAAAACCGGCCCTGGCAAAGTGCTCGGCCCCCCCTCCCCGCAGGGGGGGGGTGTGGGGGGGGGGGGGGGGGTGCCGCCGGGCTCTTTGACAGGTCCGGTTTTCTGCTGATTTTGTTGCAGGGACGATTGCTTACCATTATCGGACTTTCAGTCAAAGATAAAAAGGAAAATACTCTGACACTGTAAAATAGGGACAATTAAAACATATTTAATCGAAAACAGAGTGAGTAACACACATCCAAGACAAAAGGAAAAAGGTATCAACCATATATGACAGGCATTCTATATATTACTTATAAAGTACATATGGCCAATTAAATAAACTTTTGTTATAAAATCACAAAAGCATGGATGAAATCTATTTGAAGAAATATGATTTACCATTGTGTCAATACTGAGCAACTGAAAATGTATATTTCTGAGTTTAAAATCCTTTCCAAACCTGACAGCTTCTTCTTCAACATTCATTGGTCTCCAATCTGTTCCTTATAGAACGTCGCATCCCCATTTTTTACCATTTCGTTGGTTTTAGTTAAAATCATCATGGGATGTTTACTCTAATAGTTCCTTCACCAGTTGAATTCCTCCACTGAATTCCTCCTTACTGCTGACATACAACCTGCATGAGGTGGCCGAAGCCCTGCAGTCCCTGCTACCCACATCCCGGCAGGTGTTGCTACCCATATCCCACTGGTGATATAGCTGTATTTTGAAGGCCCGATGGAGGTATCTTGCATCCTGTTCCTAAAAAGCACAGTGCACATGGTAAGAATTGTAAATGTAATGTTTCGTGGGATCTTTAACCAGTTTAAGGCTTGTGTCTGCTCAAGGTTTCTGAGCCAAGCTGAACATTCATCTAGCATCCTGTCTTTAGACAATGTACCCCCCTATTTCATCTGAAAGGTTCTGAACCTGCCTTTCAACTACCAGTTACAAGAGGAGCAGAGACAGGGAGTGCACCAATCAGGAGGAGGTATCCCACCCTCGGGCATCCCAGAGACTATCTAACCACCCACATTGTACGAATTGGGTGGTGGTGCTCAATGGTGATTTTCACAATACCTGACCGGTAGGAAGATTGTGGGTGGGACTGGGGCTGCCAGAGCTGACCTGGACGTAGCTACCCTATGTTCCCCTCCTCAGGTCTCTGCTTGTAGCGCCTGTAGGTTTACCCTACCTATTGTGCATGGAAAAATCCCCAGAGATACATATATACATATATAATCTTCCGAAATTCCAAAACAATAACTGAAATTATCTTTTGCTGAGGGAAGTTATGGTTGTCTATTGAGTGTCATAACTATGATACAGTAACTAAAACCACTAAAATTCCCCAATTAGGGTTAACAATACAACCGTGATGCTCCCAAATGCAACACTGATTATCTCACACATGACCCCACATATGATGTCAGAAATGTAACTATATATATGAAATCCCAAATAATTGCATTTAAAAAAAATATGTTGTACATAATATCTGTGACGGTACCTCGATGTTGACAGTGGTACATCAATATACCCTTTGTGTGGAGGTCCAACCACAGCAGCCTATTGTTAACTATCTAGTTCTCCAACTAGATGTTGTTTCTGACAAAGGTACAGTCCTTACCTGCAGGCAATTGATCAATGAATGACAACCACCTCGAACTGAATGAAACAAAAGCAGAATTCTCGCTTGTGACTTGTCAACTGCCTGGTCATGTGCCCATGTGTCTAGTTGTCAAAGGAACTTGAAGTTCCATTAACTCCAGCCATTAAAGTCAGGAACATGTACGTCATTTTGGACACTGAATTTTCACTAACCTCTTACATCAACTGGAAAATCTATTAACCTCATTTCACTTAGAATGCTGTAATGGTTTTCTAATACATGCGGATTAGGAAGCGCGGGGCAACCATAGCCCCCATTCTTTCCCCCAGAGACTACACCAAGGAAGTCTACTTGAGGGTTCCTACCTATATACCATGCCTGCTCCAGTGTGATCCTGAATACAGCACATGGTTACCCTTCCACCTCCTGGGATCACATCTCTCTGAGCCATCAGCAACCAGAAAGATCTCTGTTCAGACCCTCAATTGTTCTTCGAGCAAAATACATGTTTATGGCCATCTCCCTGCACCATAAATTCCTGATGGATGGCACTGCTTTCTTAATTCAGACTGCTTAATTTTTAAGCAGTCTTCTGAAACAAATGAGGACACTTGCAGACCTCCATGCATTCTGAAAAGCAAGAACAAATCTGGCTGCTCTTGCCTGTCTCAAACTCCCCATAACCACTATATTGTAATCTCTCCTGAATTATTATTCTTCACTTATATCCCAACAGAACTTGCTTCATGCTTTGTAGGGATGTCTACTGGTGGCTTGTGACCTGTTCGGTCTGCAGCATCCATGTCACACTGTGTTGGACATAGCTATGCATGACGGAGCAAACTTATACTGAGGTATCGAGCCATACCCAATGACGGATGCAAGTACACCAGCCTAACAAGCACTAAGGGCCCTATTAGGATGGCGGATGGACCTGCGTCTGTCCGCCACCCCCGAGGAAGAGGGACCGTCCGCATGGGCAGCGGCGGTCCCTCCATGGCAATTAGGATGTGACCGCCACCCTGGCGGTCACATCCCCTACATTTAACATTGCGGCGGATGCTGCTTCAAGCAGCACCCGCCGCAAGGTTAAAAAGTGCATGTTGACCTTTGCATGCACGAAGCGGCAGGCACCGCGTGGTGCCTGCCGCTTCGTGCACGCAAAGGCAGGGGGGTACCATAGGTCCCCCACATGTGCAACCCCCACCCCCCTTCACCCCTGGGGGCCCGCAACGGGCCCCAAAGAAAAGATCGTATGCCTTTCCACGGCGGAAATGCCGCCGTGGAAAGGCATAGAACCGCAGCCATCCTAATATGCCTGGCGGTGTCTGATAAACACCGCCAGCCATGTTAGAGCTTTTCCGCCGCGTTTGGAAGGCGACCGTGGTGGAAAAGCTGCGGACGGAAAAAATATCCCCCCGCCATCCTAATCTGACGGAGGGTATTTCTTCAGTCCGCAGCGGTTAATCCGCATCCTCCGGCCCGGCGGTGGCTTCCGCCGGCCCGGAGGATGCGGATTATCCGCAATCATAATCGGCCCCTAAATTAGGCAAGGCATCCATATGCACAAGCAACAACACAAGTAAGCACCTGATTGCACCTGATTCAACAAGTCAACTGCACCTGCAAGCACCAAGTTGCCACAAATTCTACAAGACTACCTAGTATGCCTTCTCTATTATAGAAAAAGCAACCATTCACTCCAACTTTGGCTTGATCTTAAATCGGGCATGGACTTCACCGTTACTAGAATGCAAAACAAAATGCAGCAATATGCAGTGCATATACCAGAGCAACAAAAAATAATACTGCAGGCTTGAATATCATTTAATGTCTGTGAGGATACATTTTACTTCCGAGTGTAACTCCATTAACCTTTCTTCTCCATGCAGTGCCTAGAAGGACTTCGGGCCTAATTACAACTCCAAACCTGTGGTGGCTACGCGCCACTCCGGTAGTCCAGCTGCTGTATTACAACTTTGCCGGTTGGACCACCATGGGACCGCCGCAACCACTGGGGAACCGCGATCCCTTGGTGTGGCTGTCTGGGGAATTAATATGCTGGCAGTGCTGCTGCAGCACAGCCAAGCATATTATGACTTCCTTGACCTCCACACTTTTCATGGTGGTGATCCCGCCATGAAAAGTGTGGTGGTCTGGAGTGTAAAGGGGTCCTAAAGGCCCCACTAGTGCCCCTATGCATGGGGGGTGCATGCAAGGGGCACCTGTTGTGCCCCCTGTGTGCATGCACCCCAGTTCCTGCACAGCATGGACTGCAAAGTCCATATCATGCAGAAGCTTGCTTTGCCACTCCCTCTGCACTGCAGTTCAACGACCCACTTATGTGCCTTTGAACTGCACCGCTGCAGGACAGCCTCACCATTCACCCAACCACGAAATGACTCAATCTGGCGGGCGGGCGGGCGGGCGGGTGGGCGGCTGTTGAGTTTGGCGGTCTTGGAGCGGGGCACTGGTGTGGTGGCCCACTCCAAGATCGCCAAACTCAATATCAGGTCCTTGGACTCACCCATGCAAGACTTCCCTCTCTAATTTCTGTGGCTGATCGTGGTTATCTTCATATGTGATGTCATAGATGACGCCTCCAGTAATATAAATGATTATGAAACTTGTGATGTCACGAGCCATTGATTGGAGATACTGATAGTAATAGTTATGTGATTTAACACAACTTTTTTAAGTGTTTATATACCAATAATGACAAAGTTGTGTAGTTGGCTATTATTGTGACTATAAGAAGACATTAGAAAAACATCTGAGGTGATATTTTTTATAAATTCGATTATACTAGGAACAAGTGTGCACATCCTTTTAATCTGCCTGAATTACCTAGTGATGAATTCCCTCAGAACTTTGCTCGACTCTGAATCCCAACAGATGATTTGAGTGAAAATATGTTTTTAATAAATGACAAAGTGCTGGAGGTAAATACGCAGTCATTCATTTTGTGTAACAGGCCCTGTTATAGAGGCCCAGGAAAAATACAGATCATAACCTGTAAATACTCCAGAGTGGTAAGGTGCAGGTGATAAATATGCAAAGGGACTAGTGATTAGTAGATGGTGTGAAATGCTGCATATGATTATTGACTGTGGAGGCTTACTATACCAGGTAGGCCACAGTTTGGCAGTTAGGGTCTGTGTTTTTGACGATGATCGCGAGTACGCGGTACTTAAAACTTATAGGTAAGATCAGTAATAAAGATCAGAAGTCAGTGTAATGACACGAAAGTGCTTTATGGTGGACTGCCTCATCCATTCATGAAAATACCGCCATAATGAAACTGGTTTCAGTGCAGATGCAAACCGTGGCACTGTGTCTTGTGATTGTGAAGACACCAAGAGACAGATTACATGCATTGCACTAGACAAGACTCTATGTGTGTATTGGTAACCAGTGCAAATCTGCACCATCATTTGCATGCGCCAACTAGTGAAAAAAGACATTTCTACTGAGCGATCAGTGTAAAAATAATATTTTCTCCAAACGACAACTGCATTTCACCCTAAAATACTTCTGGTAAGCGCAAATGTCTGCTAACTTGTAGCAGTCACAAGTGCACAGTTAGCTAGGCACAACGCATGAAATCCAGTCCTAGGAAGGGCACTGACCGCATATAAAGTGAAACGTTGTTAATTGTGAACTTTTTTTAGTTGTGATTGGTTGAAGTGATAAACAGCATTGAAATGAAATGAACACACAGAAGGAAAGAGAGTTACTAATTCCTCATCATCTGTGATCACTTCCAGAAATTCTAACGGGCTAATGTGTTTCAAAATGTTCTCACTTCATGAGCAACTGTCCACAGTTTGTGCCAGGCACAAGGCCCCACTGTTACAATTATACATACACATTCAGCCTTCGCAGTCAGATAAGCACTGCCTTCACCCGCGGGCTGATCAGTTGTACGTTGTGTTGTTCGCAGGAGGAACAGACCCCTCTGCACATTGCCTCCCGCTTGGGAAAAACCGAGATTGTGCAGTTGTTGCTCCAGCACATGGCCCACCCGGATGCTGCCACCACCAATGGCTACACCCCGCTGCACATTTCCGCCAGGGAGGGCCAGTTAGATGTGGCCTCCGTGCTGCTGGAGGCTGGAGCCTCGCACTCGCTAGCTACCAAGGTAAGAGGGTCTTTCCTGGGTGTGAGGGGTGGGGCAGGACTGCAGAATATGGTGGATTCACAAGACAATGCTTGCTTTTAATTCTGCAGACAATGGTCCTAATAATGCGGACAGTGGTCCCAATAATGCAGGCAGTGATGCTAATAATGCGGGCAGCGGTCCCAATAATGCGGGCAGCGGTCCCAATAATGCGGGCAGTGGTCCCAAAAATGCCGGCAGTGGTGCTAATAATGCGGGCAGCGGTCCCAATAATGCGGGCAGTGGTCCTAATAATGCGGGCAGTGGTCCCAATAATACAGGCAGTGGTTCCAATAATGCGGGCAGTGGTCCCAATAATGCGGGCAGTGGTCCCAATAATGCAGGCAGTGGTCCCAATAATGAGGGCAGTGGTCCCAATAATGCAGGCAGAGGTCCTAATAATGCGGGCAGTGGTCCTAATAATGCGGGCAGTGGTGCTAATAATGCGGGCAGTGGTCCCAATAATACGGGCAGTGGTCCCAATAATGCAGGCAGTGGTCCCAATAATGCAGGCAGTGGTCCCAATAATGCAGGCAGTGGTCCCAATAATGCGGGCAGTGGTCCCAATAATGCGGGCAGTGGTCCCAATAATGCGGGCAGTTGTCCCAATAATGCAGGCAGTGGTCCCAATAATGCGGGCAGTGGTCCCAATAATGCAGGCAGCGGTCCCAATGATACGGGCAGTGGTCCCAATAATGCAGGCAGTGGTCCCAATAATGCAAGCAGTGGTCCCAATAATGAGGGCAGTGGTCCCAATAATGCGGGCAGTGGTCCCAATAATGCAGGCAGCGGTCCCAATGATACGGGCAGTGGTCCCAATAATGCAGGCAGTGGTCCCAATAATGCAAGCAGTGGTCCCAATAATGAGGGCAGTGGTCCCAATAATGCAGGCAGTGGTCCCAATAATGCGGGCAGTGGTCCCAATAATGCGGGCAGTGGTCCCAATAATGAGGGCAGTGGTCCCAATAATGCAGGCAGTGGTCCCAATAAGGCAGGCGGTGGTCCCAATAATGAGGGCAGTGGTCCCAATAATGCAGGCAGTGGTCCCAATAATGCAGGCAGTGGTCCCAATAATGCAGGCAGTGGTCCCAATAATGCGGGCAGTGGTCCCAATAATGCGGGCAGTGGTCCCAATAATGCGGGCAGTTGTCCCAATAATGCAGGCAGTGGTCCCAATAATGCGGGCAGTGGTCCCAATAATGCAGGCAGCGGTCCCAATGATACGGGCAGTGGTCCCAATAATGCAGGCAGTGGTCCCAATAATGCAAGCAGTGGTCCCAATAATGAGGGCAGTGGTCCCAATAATGCGGGCAGTGGTCCCAATAATGCAGGCAGCGGTCCCAATGATACGGGCAGTGGTCCCAATAATGCAGGCAGTGGTCCCAATAATGCAAGCAGTGGTCCCAATAATGAGGGCAGTGGTCCCAATAATGCAGGCAGTGGTCCCAATAATGCGGGCAGTGGTCCCAATAATGCGGGCAGTGGTCCCAATAATGAGGGCAGTGGTCCCAATAATGCAGGCAGTGGTCCCAATAAGGCAGGCGGTGGTCCCAATAATGAGGGCAGTGGTCCCAATAATGCGGGCAGTGGTCCCAATAATACGGGCAGTGGTCCCAATAATGCAGGCAGTGGTCCCAATAATGCAGGCAGTGGTCCCAATAATGCAGGCAGTGGTCCCAATAATGCGGGCAGTGGTCCCAATAATGCGGGCAGTGGTCCCAATAATGCGGGCAGTTGTCCCAATAATGCAGGCAGTGGTCCCAATAATGCGGGCAGTGGTCCCAATAATGCAGGCAGCGGTCCCAATGATACGGGCAGTGGTCCCAATAATGCAGGCAGTGGTCCCAATAATGCAAGCAGTGGTCCCAATAATGAGGGCAGTGGTCCCAATAATGCGGGCAGTGGTCCCAATAATGCAGGCAGCGGTCCCAATGATACGGGCAGTGGTCCCAATAATGCAGGCAGTGGTCCCAATAATGCAAGCAGTGGTCCCAATAATGAGGGCAGTGGTCCCAATAATGCAGGCAGTGGTCCCAATAATGCGGGCAGTGGTCCCAATAATGCGGGCAGTGGTCCCAATAATGAGGGCAGTGGTCCCAATAATGCAGGCAGTGGTCCCAATAAGGCAGGCGGTGGTCCCAATAATGAGGGCAGTGGTCCCAATAATGCAGGCAGTGGTCCCAATAATGCAGGCAGTGGTCCCAATAATGCAGGCAGTGGTCCCAATAATGCGGGCAGTGGTCCCAATAATGCGGGCAGTGGTCCCAATAATGCGGGCAGTTGTCCCAATAATGCAGGCAGTGGTCCCAATAATGCGGGCAGTGGTCCCAATAATGCAGGCAGCGGTCCCAATGATACGGGCAGTGGTCCCAATAATGCAGGCAGTGGTCCCAATAATGCAAGCAGTGGTCCCAATAATGAGGGCAGTGGTCCCAATAATGCGGGCAGTGGTCCCAATAATGCAGGCAGCGGTCCCAATGATACGGGCAGTGGTCCCAATAATGCAGGCAGTGGTCCCAATAATGCAAGCAGTGGTCCCAATAATGAGGGCAGTGGTCCCAATAATGCAGGCAGTGGTCCCAATAATGCGGGCAGTGGTCCCAATAATGCGGGCAGTGGTCCCAATAATGAGGGCAGTGGTCCCAATAATGCAGGCAGTGGTCCCAATAAGGCAGGCGGTGGTCCCAATAATGAGGGCAGTGGTCCCAATAATGCAGGCAGTGGTCCCAATAAGGCAGGCAGTGGTCCCAATAATGTTATGTTATGTTATGTTATGTTGGAATTTGTAGCGCGCACAACTACTCTTGAGTATCCTGCCGCGATGCAGTAGTAAACAGATGGCAAGAGAAAAATGAATTATTAGGCCTGCTTAAAAGGCCTATAATGAGGGCAGTGGTCCCAATAATGCAGGCAGTGGTCCCAATAATGCAGGCAGGGTTCCCAATAATGCCGGCAGTGGTGCTAATAATACAGGCAGTGGTTCCAATAATGCGGGCAGTGGTCCCAATAATGCGGGCAGTGGTCCCAATAATGCAGGCAGTGGTCCCAATAATGAGGGCAGTGGTCCCAATAATGCAGGCAGTGGTCCTAATAATGCAGGCAGTGGTCCTAATAATGCGGGCAGTGGTGCTAATAATGCGGGCAGTGGTCCCAATAATACGGGCAGTGGTCCCAATAATGCAGGCAGTGGTCCCAATAATGCAGGCAGTGGTCCCAATAATGCGGGCAGTGGTCCCAATAATGCGGGCAGTGGTCCCAATAATGCGGGCAGTTGTCCCAATAATGCAGGCAGTGGTCCCAATAATGCGGGCAGTGGTCCCAATAATGCAGGCAGCGGTCCCAATGATAAGGGCAGTGGTCCCAATAATGCAGGCAGTGGTCCCAATAATGCAAGCAGTGGTCCCAATAATGAGGGCAGTGGTCCCAATAATGCAGGCAGTGGTCCCAATAATGCGGGCAGTGGTCCCAATATTGCGGGCAGTGGTCCCAATAAGGCAGGCGGTGGTCCCAATAATGAGGGCAGTGGTCCCAATAATGCAGGCAGTGGTCCCAATAAGGCAGGCAGTGGTCCCAATAATGTTATGTTATGTTATGTTGGAATTTGTAGCGCGCACAACTACTCTTGAGTATCCTGCTGCGATGCAGTAGTAAACAGATGGCAAGAGAAAAATGAATTATTAGGCCTGCTTAAAAGGCCTATAATGAGGGCAGTGGTCCCAATAATGCAGGCAGTGGTCCCAATAATGCAGGCAGGGTTCCCAATAATGCCGGCAGTGGTGCTAATAATGCGGGCAGCGGTCCCAATAATGCGGGCAGTGGTCCTAATAATGCGGGCAGTGGTCCCAATAATACAGGCAGTGGTTCCAATAATGCGGGCAGTGGTCCCAATAATGCGGGCAGTGGTCCCAATAATGCAGGCAGTGGTCCCAATAATGAGGGCAGTGGTCCCAATAATGCGGGCAGTGGTCCTAATAATGCGGGCAGTGGTGCTAATAATGCGGGCAGTGGTCCCAATAATACGGGCAGTGGTCCCAATAATGCAGGCAGTGGTCCCAATAATGCAGGCAGTGGTCCCAATAATGCGGGCAGTGGTCCCAATAATGCAGGCAGTGGTCCCAATAATGCAAGCAGTGGTCCCAATAATGAGGGCAGTGGTCCCAATAATGCAGGCAGTGGTCCCAATAATGCGGGCCGTGGTCCCAATAATGCGGGCAGTGGTCCCAATAATGAGGGCAGTGGTCCCAATAATGCAGGCAGTGGTCCCAATAAGGCAGGCGGTGGTCCCAATAATGAGGGCAGTGGTCCCAATAATGCAGGCAGTGGTCCCAATAAGGCAGGCAGTGGTCCCAATAATGTTATGTTATGTTATGTTATGTTGGAATTTGTAGCGCGCACAACTACTCTTGAGTATCCTGCCGCGATGCAGTAGTAAACAGATGGCAAGAGAAAAATGAATTATTAGGCCTGCTTAAAAGGCCTATAATGAGGGCAGTGGTCCCAATAATGCAGGCAGTGGTCCCAATAATGCAGGCAGGGTTCCCAATAATGCGGGCAGTGGTCCTAATAATGCGGGCAGTGGTCCTAATAATGCGGGCAATGGTCCTAATAATGCGTGCAATGGTCCCAATAATGCGGGCCATGCTCCTAATAATGCGGGCAGTGGTCCCAATAATGCGGGCAGTGGTCCCAATAATGCGGGCAGTGGTCCCAATAATGCAGGCAGTGGTCCTAAAAATGCGTGCAATGGTCCCAATAATGCGTGCAATGGTCCTAATAATGCGTGCAATGGTCCCAATAATGCGGGCAGTGGTCCTAATAATGCGGGCAATGGTCCTAATAATGCGTGCAATGGTCCCAATAATGCGGGCCATGGTCCTCATAATGCGGGCAGTGGTCCCAATAATGCGGGCAGTGGTCCCAATAATGCGGGCAGTGGTCCTAATAATGCGTGCAATGGTCCCAATAATGCGGGCAGTGGTCCTAATAATGCAGGCATTGGTCCTAAGTCTGTCACTCTTTCCTCTAAAATGAGGTCTGATTCTGCTTCATTTTGTGCATGTTATTTGTAAATCTAGAAAGGTATCACTTGTGTAAGAAGCAAAAATGCTTTCGGACTCAGCTGCAGCACGCTTAGTGTTAGGTTCCGTGCCTTTGTTGAATGCGTGGAACATGAAAGAAGTCAGATCCGCGTGTAGTTATCACTGATGCCATTTCAAGCTTTTCACGCCCTGTATGCTTATTCGGGGTCTTTAGTATGATATTATTTAAAGTACAAAACTCTAAAGTTCTTTTGTATATTACATTTTTAAAACCTTTAACTCCTATTGTGTGATGTGAATTGATATGTTCCTGCGGAAGGCTCGAGAGGATGGCTATCCATGATGTGTGTTCTGGGTAAACATAACTTCTTGTCAAAGTAGATATCAATGAAGGTTGTTTATGCTATGCTGAATCTCTCTGGGTGTGCACAGGAACTCCCACAAACACACATACAAATTGACCTGCTTATTTACGTCAGTTTGTTATATAGTGCCACTTTACAAAGATGCAGAGCAACAAGAGTTTGGAAAATTTGATCTCAATGGGTGGGTAAACCAGGTCTATAAATTGAAGATAAACGCACAATAAACAGGTAACATTTAGAGGGTCGTCAGCATGTACAACAAAGCATGAATCCCACGATATACTCATGGCAGCCTCTCTGAGGGATGGAGGAGTACTTTCTGCATAACTAGCTTAGAAGAGGATATTCATCATACATTTAGAAGGGCTAGTTACAGGGCCTGGTTTTGAAATTATATGTAGAATGTTTAAGACTATCTAGAGGGATGTAAGGCAGAATGCCAGGAGGAGGGGGGAGAGTGAGGAGAAACGAGTAGGAGGGGGAAAGGATGGTAAGAGGCCCCATGCTGATGACGCAACAAGAGTGTCCAGATAAAAGACCAGATAGCTGGTGCAATCCTAAACAGAAGCCGGATAAGTCATTGGATGTGTTCACGGTACAAATACTTTATGAAGTTACTATTAAAAATATTTGCTCTTAAGGTTTTTGAGGAGAGGTAATAGGCATGTCTTAAACATTTTACGTCTCCACTCATCATTTTGAGGACTATGGGCTCAGCATTAACAGTATGTAAACCATTGCGGATATAGATTCTAAATTGTGACTAAATATAAACACATTTACAAAATGGTGGATTTAAGGACTATGTGCTGATCGCTTCCTGCAGCTACGACATCCATACGTAAAGGATCTGTTTAAGGGTAGATGCTTTTCTAGCAACAGTTTCCTATGTATGAAAGAGTATTCAAAACACCCAGTAGTGTGTAATATGGCAGGCCAGCCCCAGTATCGGCCTGGCCTATAGGGCAATCAGGTAGTTCCTGATGGGCTGTTCTCACAGGTCAGTGTGTGGGCCGTTTTTGGGCTGTTTGAGGGTCTGTTCTATGGTCTGACGGGCCTGTTTCACTGTTAATTTCCCTGATATTGCCAAAAACATTACCTGGAGCAAACACAAATGCGTACAGTCTCCACTATCTTGCAGAAAACATATACAGCAATTCTTTACACGTTCAAAACAGTCCCCATTAGCAAAGGTGGGACACTTTTTAAGCTATATAATGCAATGATGGGGGCCACTTTCTTTCTGGTGCCTGGGCATTTTCTCCTCCCAGTCCGACCCTGGCCATCCCTGAATTCTTTTAATGTAAAAAATGCTGGGGGCATGAAAAAGCCTGTGGTCATTCTCAGGGAGCTGCTCCCACTCGGGCCAAATGAGATGTTAACTACCGTGGCCAATGTCACATGTAGGAAGGACTTTGTGGGAGTACTTCCCCCTTAGACATTTCTAGTGTGGTTGTCGTCACCCGGTGGTTTACCAGCAGGGCTGAAGTAAGGAAGGGCCACCATGGACATGGATGCACTTTCTCTGTAACTTCAGACACTGGACATCAGGTGCCTTCAAAATAAAGCATCTTTCGCAGCACTGGAAACCGTGGAATCCTTTATTCTGAAAGTTCAAGGGAAAAAATGTCCACAGTTGCCGTGGTCAAGATGATCTTTACCTAATTAAAACCTTTTTCTAACTCCAGTCAAACGAAGAGGCTGATGTAAAATCCATATCAAAGCTCCTGTGATGGGCACAGGAGTGTATGACACATACACGACACAGTGGGTGCAGTTAAGGATCAGGCACACATATGCACACTCCCTTCGACTACAATATCGAAAACAATGCTAATCCATTCCCTTTGCCACTCCCTGCCATAATTAAATGACAGTATACAAAAAAGCTGCAAATATCATAGTGCAACATGCATGTATACACATGCACATATACACAAACACTGCATCAAAATAGCGGCACAACAGTTGTGCCCACTTGGAGCGCAGCAGTGAAATAACGTGAATAATCCACAAAATACCCTACCAGAAAATCTGACGTGCATGTTTCACTAGCCCTCGGAGCCGAAGATAAATACAAGACACATACTCCGCAACATAGTAATCAGGTGACACACAGAAAGCAGACCCTCACAATTTCAACAGTGAGATTTGAAAATGTTTCAGAGACAACTAATGACATTTTCCACAAGCCTCTAAAATTATGCACAAGGGGTTAACACACAATGAAGGAGTGCATATAACTTGAGATGAATGCAGACACATTACAGTGGTGCCAGAAGACACACAGAACAACACATGCACCACCTGTTGGAACTGGCACTTTCTAGTGGGCTATGGCAATGCCCTAGCTAGGTGGAACCTACCACTCGCATCAGGGGCAGGTGATTACACTCACTGCATATCCTGCGCTCACCCTTGGGTAGCTTGGCACTCAGTATCCAAGCTTGTTACAGACCCTAAGTATAAAGCATTGGCACAGCACTCCCACACAATCAATACACTGAGCATCAGAAAAGAGACATTCATAGGTTGTGTATGTAAATAGTGGTTGTATTCAGGCACACAATAATCAACACAACATGAACATCATGTATTTTGGGCATAAATCACACTTGCAAATATTACTAGCAATACTAGGCCCAACCGTGTTAAAGTGACATCAGTAGTATGCACAATTGAGAAAGAGCCTATTCTACACCCCCCAAGACCCTCAAGCGGTGCAACTCATTGTCCACTGCAGGCCCCTCCTGGCACTTTTTATAATTCAATACCACAAAGTTATCAGAAATATGTACATACAAGGAATTATAACACTTTAAGCAGCTCCTCGGGCCGAGGCCGCACAGGTAAAACCGATGTCAAATTTAGTGTTCTTCTGGCAAGAAATCAATGTGTAAAGCAGCACCACCGGCAGTGTTGTTCTTCACAGGTGGTCCACAGACTGTCACTCTCACACACACACTCACTCAGCACTGATACGCAGTGCAACAGATATCAGGCAGGTCTGTATATAATGTGCTTGCACCCATGCGCACAACACCATAATGCAGTGCAACGGATATCCAACAGGTCAATTGATAGCACACAACACACCCAGTGGCCCAAGCCTCCTTCCACCCTTCAACTCACCAAGACTTCCTTACGCCCATGGATTGGAGATGACCGGCCCTCTCCCTGGATACTAGAGCGGCCGAAGTCACACTTAGTCAGGATCACAGGGAAGACGGTGGGGGGTAGGTAGCAAGACTAATTAAGAGTCAGTAGTCAAAGGGGGGTTTGGCCACCACCCGGGAAGTTCACCCACAGGATGCAGGGCCGAAGCGGGCTGAGGGCGACAGTTGATCTTTCAAAAAAGTTCTACAATGTGTCTTCCTGCACCAGACCAACTCTGCGAAGCACAGGGGGAGCTCCATGCAGTCTCTTGACACACCTCTGATCGATTTCGGAAGCGTTCCTTCAGCTCAGTCAACCACTCTCCCTACACAGCCTGATGGGAGCAATACTACCTGGCAACACAATGCCGTTGGGGGCCGGGTGAGGAGAGGTTAGTTGGTCCACCGCAGTGAGGGTCAAAAAGGAAGCAATCGATGAACTGGGAATGAAGCTGGGGAGTTTCGGAAGAAAGAGGTACACATCGATCAGAGTCACTTCATGGCAATCCCGGCACAACGTCTGATGTGTGGTGATACAAGTTGCACCATAAAATTCCGGTTTATCACAATGAAGAGTCGCAATCTGTGTACCTCCCTGGAATTGAAGCACAACGCCTTCTGCACTTTGATATGGGTCACACCAGACAGTTGCGATCACACTCTAGAAAGTGTTGCAAATTCTGTACCTCCCTGGAAATGAGGTACAAATCCTGCAGTGCGTTGATATGGGTCGCACTAGACAGTTCCGGTCTCACAAAATGAAGAGTTGCAAACTCCATACCACCCTGAATATGAGGCACAATGCCAGGTTGTTGTTGATGTGGGTCACCCCAGACAGTTCCCGTCACACACACATACATAAGGTCAGCAGGACCACATGAGGAAGTATGAGGCACTACTATGGGTATGCCCTCATGCCCGAGGATCGCACCCTATGAATCAGACGGCGCCCGCAAGGAGCATGCAGTCAGCATATCGCAGGGGAGAAATGAGAAAGGCATGATCGACGAAGCGGGCCATGGCGTATCCCACAACCTGTGAATCAGCTCACTGCCAACAAGAAGCTTATGCATGACCGGCTCCCCATGATGTAGGGGGCCCACGCCCTAGATGGGGGCAAGACTTCTGGGGCTCTGCACAAGGCAATCGGGTCTCCAGGCACAATTCTTAGTTCCACGCTTACGACGCTCTACCAGTTGGGATCCAGCAGTCGATGTGGGCACTTAAGGGGGCACTGCTCTCCAGGTGTCACAAGTAGACGGTATGGGTCCTTTGTAGCATATCTTTGATGTTCTTGAGACCTTCAAAAGAACAGAGGGCAAGCCAGCCAACAAGCCTTTGGATAGAACACTTGAGGATGCCACACAGCAGCAGGTAGTCAGCCCAGGCCAGCCACTGTTCAGTAAGGGCACATGGTCCCTTTCAATGGCAGTAATCCTCCTTGTGCACAACAGATTCATCTGGCAGTGTGCATCATGCAGTTACAGGTTCTCCGGTCCCATGTCCCCACAAGTGTATCTCTGCCCTGCTGATGTATGGCACCAGTAATTATACAGTAGAGTTCCTTTGAAGTTGGGGGTGGTTCAGAGAGTTTTCCTTTGAATCACAGATGTCTCCCCTAAATGTCAGTCCTGTCTGCCATGAGGCCACGGAATGCAGATCCTAATCTTTAGTAGGGCCATGATTTGTCTCCCAGAGGCCAAGTGTCAAAACCTCTCCTCCCAATCTATCCAGCCAGGCCCACTAATGGCAGAGGTCTGTCCTTCTAGTTTCATGCCCAATATTTATATCTCTAACTGGGAATGCCCAGATGTGCTTCTCCAGCCTCCGGTGTGTACTGGAGCCAGGGGAAAAGGCACACAAAGAGTTTTAGAGCAGAGAAATGCCTACTTCCTACAAGTGGCAATTCTAAGCTAGTAATGACAAAACCACCTGTCCCAGAGGAAGGGGTTTGTCATTGTGAATCCAATGATAGGAAACATTAAGAGGCTGCTTCACTGCAATCCACTATTGAAGCCTGAAGTAATTTCAACCATTCCCCCATGTTAGCCAATGGGAAGAGCAAACCTCATAGGTAATGAAAACACACATGAGTATTCTTCACTACCTGTGCAGGTAACACATGTGTACCTGCCCTGCCTTTCACCTACCACTTGCTTCACCCTTAAGACATACCCTTGGGGTGTCTAGTGACAGTGAAAGATCCCCTCAGGATTGGCTAGTGATTTAAAGAGGCAAACCTCAGCACAAGTGCAATTGCGCACACACAGACCTGCAATGGCAGGATAGACACATGCTTAAAAACATCAGGTAAGGCACCCCTTCCTAATGTGTGTAGGAAGGGCGCGTGCACTTTCACACTGCATTTACAGTGGGAAAGTGCTGAAGGAATTGACCCGATTAGGGTCACCCTGGTCACTCGCGACCACCTCTCAACCTTCCACACAAATAAAGAGTCAGTCAGGCAGTGGATAATACAAACAAAGTTATTTATTAGTATTGCGCTTTGAGCAGAGTCCTGTCTGACCAGCCCCGTGGATTCCTGTAGAGAGGACTGACCCCCACCAACACAGCACCAGCAGTTATACATTTCCTATACCCAAGAAGACCCGCCCCCAAATGGAAATTTCCAGTTGGAGCAGGTTACACAACGAAGGTACAGAGTGATAAGTTTTGATTCTGAGACTGAGCACACACTATCTGTGCTTCAAGGTCACTTTGCCTGCCTTCACAGCTGAACCAGTGGGAGCAGGCTCCTATCATATGGGAAAGGTATGCAGAAGTATAAAACAATGTATTCATTAGTACAGCGAGGCCCAACCTTGAGAGACACAGAAAATTCAGCACGGCTACTACTTGCAGAGCCAGGGAGCAATTAATTGTGATCATATCCTAGAATTGGCTGCTAAGTATAAAATGGCGCTGCAAAGGCTAACGTAAGCATCATTATGTATGGCAGCACAGATCAGACTTTTAATTTAATTCCAACAGTGCCCAGAGCACTAGGGCCGCTACAAGAGAATCAACAAAACCCAAGAGGAAAAAGCTCAAAGTTTAGTGAAACACTAGCTGACGAATATCACATCTAGCACCACCCATACAGGCATCGTAGTGCATATCAAGGCAGCACCCAGACAACATGTCCTATGGATTGTACCACACTATGTACCAGTATCACCAATCAGCTGCCTGTCAATGAGTGGCCGCTCCTCTGCTAAGGCAAAGGAGCGTCGCCCCACTGCTCAAAAGAAAAAATAAAAGGTTAATAACGTATTGTTATTTTCATTTTAATTTTCCTATTGAAGTCAGTGGCTCTCAGGGCGGGCGGGGCAGGCCAGAGCAGGGGGAGGAGTGGTTTGCACTTCTTAAGTGCTCATTACTGCTTGGCCAGCCCTCTTGGGCCAGCCAAACAGTCATGCGCACTTTGCATGTTCCCCACCAGGCTGCATTACACAGCCTCGTGAGGAACATGAAAAGCCTCCCAGTCCCCATCTGAGCGCTGAACCACGGCACTCAGACCAATCACAACACTGCATTGCAGTGTTGTGATTGGCTCTGGGGAGCCTGGGACCCAGGTGCTTCCTGCAGCTGTCAGAGGCAGGAAGAAGGAAGAGGACTGAGAAGAGACGTGGCAGGCCATCCCAGGTACGCTTTTTATTTTTTTTAATGTCCTATTCCCCTCCCCACTACTCCTGTCCGGTAGCAGCCGGTACTGGAATCAGTACCTACCTATCTGTAGAATCAAATAAAAGAAGTAGTAAGGAAGTAAAAATAGAAGGCTTTAGTATGTACTATATTTGTAGGTTGATTGGCCCACAGTACATGCACTCCATTCTCCACATGGTAGCAGAAGGTTAATGCCACTTAATGCAACAGGTGAGTAACAAAACATTCAGGATTTTGGGTCCTATCATACAGGTAGAATGACTGTTACTTAACTTTGTTATTAAAAGCAGCAAGGTGGATAGGAGAATGATTTCAGATACACCATAATTAGGAAAATTAACTTTAACTGGTCAACTGATATTTTTTTAAATCATTGTTTAACTATCATTCTAGCCATCTGAGGCACACAAGATGGTCAGTGTGCTGTAGATGGCCAGTATCAAATCACCACCAAATATACGTTTAAGAAATGAGGCAATATTTATGGCAGTTCATTTTACACAGAATCGATGCTTGATGAGATGTAATGTAGTTCTTTTATTATTTTGCAAAAATAATAAAAATTGGTGCAGAAACAACCAGAAAAATACAAAGTAAAATAACATCACAAGTACAAACTATGGTAGGATTGAAGTTGTTAATTTTAGTTCAACTAGATTGAATTCTAGTGACAACCTTTGACCCATGCGTCTTGTAATTATGTGATTAGTATTGCTTTTTTTCCCTACTTAATGTCGATATTGTATGTGTTACCCTCCTTCCATCATTTTTATAAAGCGCTCTGATATCCTTCAGGATCTTGTTCGTGCTATATAAAACTTTATAAATAAATACATACATAAACTGTTGTTTACTGTGTGTGAGAAGGGCAAAACTATGGTGGCAAATGTTCGACAATAAAATAAGTTATAAATGATACTGATTATCTCTTTAAGGGGAAGGAAGATGCGTAGTAGGCCCTCTCTGGGTCCCCCACGCAGCCTTCGATTACAGTTAACCCAAAAAAGGGACAATCAATATGTCACAGTAGAAAGATCACACTAAAGCAAAAAACGATGAACATGTGAGCACAATAGACAACGTAACAACATACATTGAAGAACAAATAGAAATACACCGGATGCCAAAGACTAGCCTCGCAGAAGGGGTGGCAAAATGCAAAACAGACTAAGATAAAGTAAGGTTTGCAAAGATTGTTTATCGACAGCCCTCTGCAAAGTAGCCAACATACTAATTTGCAAAATGTAGAATGGCAACATAAATCAAACACGTTTTTTTCTTTTTTTTGTAATGATATGACCTAGCTATCTCAATTTGCTTTCTAGAGGGAATGGGACATAAATAGATTTAAGTGAAAGGCATCTGGTATTAGCCACTTAGTGTGAATTCAAACTAAACACTTGGTGGAAAAGAACTACATTCACCTCTTTTCGGAACTTAGTTTGAAAATGTCTCTTATTTCCTCATTCTTAAAAAACTGGCTTCAACAGATGAATTATTAAACGAAACGTTAGTAAGATCAAGTAAAACCTCACATTGACCAAGACAGAGTGCTTTTCGGCCATTAAATACGCTGGTAAAGAAGGCCTGACAGAGAGGGACAGTGTTACACCCATTCCCTAGCTGTGCACGGTTTAAAGTGGAAGTCAGTGTTCCAGAGGTAAGTAGGTAATTTTAAATTGTGAATGGAAGTCTGTGTTCCAGAGGTAAGTAGGTAATTGTAAATTTTGAATAGTGGTGAAATCTTAATGTCACATTCGTGCCGAAATTATAAACAAACACTTGTAAATCCTGGCATCCTAACAGCATTCAGATGACATATGAAAGTGGCACGTTCTCTTCTTTTTTCTTTACAGCGTTTAATTAATCTTTTCCCTATATTATATTCTTTTTGTCTGGACATCTACAGAAAGGGTTTACACCTCTGCACGTCGCAGCAAAGTATGGAAGCCTGGATGTGGCAAAACTCCTCCTGCAACGGCGCGCTCCACCAGACTCTGCTGGAAAGGTAAAGGAACTCTCTTGGAGGGGAAGCTAGTAGACATCAGCTGTAATTGGGCAAAGTTTGGAGAATAACTCAATGGTTCCTTTTATGAAAACTAAATATGTGCTTAGATAAAATCATCACTGATGTTGCTGCATTTTAGAAAGTCAAATTTAAGATGAATCCATGGCACATTGTAAAGAAACACAAATTTCACAATAGTTAACTACAAAGAATATTGTATGTTTTTGTAAATCTTTTGTAGAAGTCTACTAAATGTGTTAATTTTTTCAAAGAGAGCGTTGCAGTTTCTCAAGCGTTGCCCTTAAACACGCAATTTTCTGTAGAGAAGCATGAGAAGCCATGGGGTATTGACTGTGTGCAAATGAACTGGGTTTGTGTAAAAAGCCACAGACACCTACTCATTTACAAGTATTTGGAAGTGGCTGACCATGTACGTAACTTGGCATCTTGTGGCACTAGGATTCGAAAGGTATCATTCACCTTGGAAATGTGACCCATAGTAAATAAACCAATTTCAAGTGACCAAGAATGATTTACTTACCAGTACACTGGCTGGATACACAAACCTTTCAGAAGTGGGGTATTAAAATAAAATGCCATGGCTTTAATAAGCATTTCAGATTTAGTATAATGTGTTCACTCCCTTAACAATACGATTTGTTTACACTACTGCATATTGGTGTATTCACATCTCTAATGCAAAGTTCCCATAGCCTTTGGTGACCCAGTTCTAGGTCGGATTTTGCATTCTGTTGCATATGTCCTAGCAACGAAGATTGCAGAACTGTCCTGGGTCCCATCCTCATTTTAAACTTTACCATTTGCAAAGTTAATTAAATATACCTATATTTATATCCTGTAAACTCGCATTGAACCTTTCCATCTTCCAGAGCGAAGCGCCAAAAAATACATCAAAATTAAGGTGCATTTACATCACAAGTGTGGTGCATTTTTGTTCAGTTGTATGATTTGGCATAGACAATATATATTGGTCAAAATAAAGCCACAAAGACATACCAACACCACTCAGGAATCATGGAGGCTTGTATCTAGTGCTGTTCAAATGACTGCTTTGCTGTAATGTGCACGGTTAATACAGGCTAAGGAACAATAGGAAGCAACTACCCTATTAGGTAGCGGGGCTATAGAAGAGACCCCATGCAACCCCTGTGATCCAGAAAGGTACGCTTGGCCGAGGCCTTTGTACATCTTTCTGGAAGCCAAACCACGTCACGTGGAAGATGCTGCCCAACAAGGTTGCAGCGTGGTGCTATCGTTTTGCATTACGCCATGGTTACCTGGCTACTTCTTGTAAGAGAACCATCCATGCCTGTTTCCTGCACATTGCTGCATACTGACCTCCAGAAGGTGGTCCTGTTTCTGCTGGGACTAAGGGGTCTGCCCTATGTTGCTTTCAGCTGCAGCTTTCATGCCCATTAATGTCAGTGTACATCTGCACAAGTTGCACAAGCTGCCTGTCGGGGTCAGAGCCTCTGAATACATCACTATGAACTTATAAAGATCTGCATCATTAACCTATATCAGCCACGGAATGAGTTCACCCGAAAACCAACACCTATATATATGCATCCAAATCAGTAATGGCTGCCTTTGCAGATGTCAAGTGGTCTGGCCACGCAGTTATTTGCTTGGTGTTCTCCAGTGTTAATTTTGTCAATCACTGTGTTTATGGGGAATTTTTATAACCTTTGTTTAAACCAAAAAATATCTTTAGCTTTGGCACAGAGCCAACCAATTAGCACAGCTCTACCTTTGCGCTGTTTATAATGTAGGATTGAACTACCACAAAATTCTACTGACTTACGCATAAACAATAACATTCTAACATTGGTAGTTGTGTTGTTTACCTTGTGGGATTGTAGTTCGGTGCTCTTGCTAGTATTTAAAGAGCAAACTCAATTCTCTCTTATTTACTACATATGAAGCCTCAAATCTGAATTTTGTCACGACTTGACAATCAGGGCCACTATAAACCTTTTTATTTCTGAAAGGATATTCCTTATTGCAGTTTTGCAGTCTTAATATATGTGCATATAAAGGTTTTATTCATTCAGATTGGTATAAATACTTCATCACTGTAATCCATGTTTCTTCATGTTTGCCTATGAAATGTTGAATAGATTTATTCATCCATTAACACATAGATAAGCACTGGGGGAGTGTTGGCAGCTGTTCTGGGAGCAACAGAATGGGCTCACAGGAACTCCAGGTAGAAGATAATACCCCCACTTGCAACCACCAGCTCAAATGAAGTGCTGGACTACTCCTGTACGTTTAAGCAAACGTTGTACATATAAAAGTCCAAGGGCCTCATTTAGCGTTTGATGGATGTAAGAGATCCACAAAACGGGGCATTTGTCCTGCATGCCCTACAAAGAGTGTTTAGGGTCTAGAATGCACTCTAAATATGTCAGACGGAAATCCATCACTTTTTGGCATAAGTCCTGCATCCTCCAACTTCTAAATAAGGTCCACACTTTGACCAATTTGATCATTTGTGTTCTATCGCTGGTGGTAAGAGGTACATCTCCTGATCATACGTATAACATAATGCTTGAACCTCAATTTACATTTCCATAATCGCAGCGTTGTATTTTTTAATAATCAGTTCTTGTCATGACCTTTCATTTAAAAAATAATCTTGGTGCAGTTAATTTTCATTTTTCTGTTCAACCTTTGTTGCATTAACATCCTCTTAATCTGTATCGCTTTATCCACTCTAACTGTGACTTAATGCTGTAACATAAACACACCCCCTTTACAGAACGGTCTCACCCCACTCCATGTTGCCGCACACTATGACAACCAGAAGGTGGCACTGCTCCTGCTTGAGAAAGGAGCCTCCCCTCATGCAACAGCCAAGGTGAGAGTTCATGTCTTCAAATGCATGGTGTAAAGGTCCTCATTTGTGCATGAGAAAGGAGACTGTCACAGTATCTCGTTGTTGAGTTTTATGAAGTCATTACTATTGAGCATTTCCATCAGGATTGTGTTAAGTCATGTAATATTCCATTTATAATTTGTATGAGGTACAAGTGTATGCATGCAACAGGCTGGTACTTATAGACTTCTTTTACCTATCTGTATGGATTTAAATTAAAAGTATAGATACGTGTTCATGCATTCAAAGAAATAGATAACCTAAATGATGCTATAACTGTGCAATGTAAAAGTATTTATGTATGACATAGTCGGATCTCAATGTTCAGTAATGGCAAAAATAGCATTGGGCACTTTCACCAACAAATGCTAGTGTTAGTATGTACCAAAAACACAACAGAACTATATTAATGTATTATCCCTTCCTTCCCAAGAGTTTACAAAGTGTGTGTAAAATGTATTTATCATCATTTGCTCAGGAAGTGACAAATCTACATTCCCATCATCCATTTGCATACTGCCAGCCAACCTCTGCACTCCTCCTTCTCCCGGGACCTACTTAATATCAGTCACACCGAGGATGCACAGCAGATGTGCACTGCGGGTGTGCAGCTGGCATGCTGAAGGCATGCCACACGCAGGCCTGTCTCAGCCCTCCGCGCCCAGCGCCAAGAACCCTGGTTCTCCAATTACCCACCGATACCCTGTCACACTGCTCCATGCTCTCAACCCCAGCTGCTGCTCGCTGCACTGCTACCGCACAAAATAGAGGGAGCATTCACATGCTTCTCTTGTAAGTTTCCATTCACTCTCCCACACCTTATTCCCAACACTACTGCACCAAATGCACTCAGCAACCTACCTGCTCACACTCACACAAACCAGCCACCTGCTCACACTCACTAAAACCAAGTACGACCCACACAACATGCCACACTCACATGCATGCTTCTCAACACCTGCTCGCTCACCACACTAACCACGGGGATATGAGACCTACTGCAGGACCACGCTCTGGACCTGCTCTTCCTCATGGAAACATGGCTAAAACCAACCTCTGCACTGGACATCACTACAGCCATCCCTGCCGGCTGCAAGATCTCCAGGCAAGACAGTCAGTACAAGTTACACCACCTACACAGACAACCTCACTAGCTATATTGAACACCTCACATTAAAGATACGCATCATAGCCAACTTCTTGGTAGGCAGAACCTGGTACCACTTTTGCCAACGACATCACAGACTACGTCCCAGCACTTATCATCAATGCCAACACCTTCATCCTCCTCGGAACATTTAAATTTGACCTAGAAGACCCACAAACCCAAATATTATGGCTCTTTTAGGAATCTTCTGAAAACGCAGCTCCACCCAGCACACTACCGAACCCACCCACACCAGTCGACACAGGTTTCTCCTCAATCAGCAACATTACAGTTGACAAGTCAGGAGCTATGACTTGGACAGATCACACCCTCGTCAGTTTCAGAATACCCATCACTCACCACCACCGACCTACCACCAGTGGACCCACCCGCCACAAATGGAAAAACATCAGAGAAGAGGACTGGACTTCACCCTCTCTGCACACTAGTCAGAGCACACCAGCAACTTGTCAAAAGCCATCAAGAACTTCAACCGCTGGATCACTGGATGTGTCAACACCCTGGCTCCCTTCAAGCGCAACCCAGTGGAAAGAGCTTGACCTCAGGCTTGCAGGTACAAAGTGAAACTCAGGCTGTGGAAATGCAACTGAAGCACAATTGGAGAACAAGTCAAGCCACCTCGGATAAAGGGATCTTTAAATCCACCCTACGACGCTACCACCAGCAAATACAGAATACCAAGCGCACAGCTATTGTAGACAACTTCAATGCAGGTACAAACATCAGCAAGGACATCTTCACCTTCTTCAAAGGTTTCACCACACTTCCTGCCACCTCCAGCAACAGCACCCTCTCGCATGTCCTTTGTAATTTGTTTTTAGAATTCTTCGACAAAATCCCCTTCATGTATACGGCAACTTCAATCCTCTATCAGACCCTATCGTTGCCAAGTTCAACTTCCCATCGTGGCCAAAAAAAAGACCTGACCTCATGCCCCACCATCATCACCATAAAAACTTTTGCTACCAGTAAGTCAATCCATTCAGGGGCCCTATATGACTCTTGTCCCACCACACCTTCACCAAAGGACTCCTGCTGAAGACCCAGTTGACCCAGTCACATTCTCCAACAGCAACCCAGAACCCTCCTAACATACCGGGCCAAGGTCGACATCAAGTAGCCCATAGTCAAGTCCAACCACAGTACAGAAACAGTACTCATTGCCACCACTGTTGACATCTGCATGATTCTTAACAGCATAGACATGGCTGCTCTCATTCTCCTGGACCTCTCTGCTGCAGTTGACATGGTCTCACAACCATCCTCATCAGTCACATGCACAAGATTGGCATCCAAGGACCCGGTCTCCACTGGATTTGCTCCTTCTTAACAGACAGAACACAAGCTGTCAGCCTAGCACCTTACTCTTAGGAAGGTCAGAGACTCATATGTGGAGTGCTTCAAGGTTCATCGCTTAGCCCCACCCTCTTCAATTCATACATGATCTCACTGGCCAATGTCATCCACACACACAGCACTCACATCCTCTCTTATGCCAATGATACGCAACTCATACTTTCCCTCTCAGACAATACTCTCAGCACAAGGAACAAGTTCACTGCCTGCATGACTGACTTGCCAACTGTCTCAAGTTCAACAACGACAAGACAGAAGTAATGATCTTCAGCAAGAACACCTTGCCCTGGAACTCCAACTGGTGGTAGGCCGAACTCTGAACCACACCCAGCACCCGTTCCAGGAACCTTGGAATAATCATCAACAACAAACTGGTCATGACCCCACAAATCAATCTTGTCACTACACCCTGAGGATGCTGAGGAACAACCTCAAATGGCTCCCAAGCAATACCAGAAAAACTGTCACTCAATCCCTAGTCACCAGCAAGTTGGACTAGAGGAACGCCCTCTATGTCGGGATCACAAAACAACTCACCAGAACACTACAACCCATCCAGAACTTAGCAGTCAGACTCAACCTCAATTTCTTATACAGAGCTCACATCACACCACACCTAAGGGAGCTTCACCGGCTCCTGATAAACAAATGCGCTGATTCCAAACTCATCACGCACACATACAACTTAGGCCCCACCTACTTGCACAGTCACAACTCCTTCTACCAACCACCCAGACACCCTCTGCACCTTAGAACTCATACTCGCACACATCCCATGCATACACAGAACCAGATCAAGAGGCTGGGCATTCTCTTACATCGCTGCTAAAGTGTGGAACTATCTCCCACTTCACATCAGCGCTTCCTCCTCTCTTCTTGAGTTCTGCAAGAAGCAGAAGACCTGGCTTTTCAATTGAACAACTTACCATAGTCAGGGCTAGGCACACACTCCTGCTCAGTGTCAGGATACCCTTGCGGGTGATAGTGTGCTGTACAAATACACATAACATAACAGGAGTTCACAGAGTTTGCAGAGTTTTTCGCAATCCGCGGAGCTCATGGATTTCCAAAAATTCCGCTCCATGTAAGAGTGGCGCTTTTTCCTCGATCGCCAACACTAAGTTGGTGAGTGACGAAAACCCAACCTCTTCCCTGCGAGATTTCTCAACGTGGGCAGTCACAGATGGTTACTTCTACTTGGGCGGCAGAAAGAAGCAGTGACCTCTTGCACTATGCAAGATGGTGTTTGCGCTGATTTTACAGCGTGGGACAAACACCCGGCACTAAAAATCAGTGTGAACGGCGCAAGGTAACCTACTCTGCCGCTCACGGAACTCTGCGGAGCTTGGCAGAGTTTTTTTTGTCACTTGCGAACGCCGCACAGGCTTAGTGAAAACCAATTGATAAGTCTCAGCATGGCTTAATAAATGACTCTGGATTCTGGCAGTACATGATGATAAAGCGGTCTATTGGAAATGTCTAAAGATTAGAAGACATCTAGAGTGCTGCAAGGGGCCTGACGAAAATCTCATTAAATATATGACTTGCAGGTCCTCCAGCAAGCAGACGATGCCATCTGCTTTGTTCTGCCTGTATTCCTAGAGATTGTTGGTGCACTCTTATTGCTTCGCGATGCACGTAACGCTTGGCCACTATCGCCATCTGCAGGCAGCCAACAGATTGCAACTAAAAAGCAGTTTTAGGAGAATGACTTTTGATACATGAGACATATCAAATCTATAAACTCTGAAATCTCTCTCCTTAGTTTAGATTCAAATTCAAATGTGTTGTTCGGTTGGCACTATTGCAAATATTTGTGATCCCACAAAGCATAACGTTAAAGCTTGCATCCAGAAAAATTATTTTATGTTGATGCTAAATTGCTGACAACACACCTATTACTCCAGCGTTACTCATCACATCTTTGGATGTTTTTACCATGATTATTGGGACACGCAGCTTGACTCTCATTTCAAGTGCTTTAACCACTGACTGACCTCATTCTACCCAGCGATCCCTGAGGAGTAGGGTTGCCTGTCTTGGCTTTATGCTGATGTTGAGCGATAGGCCTATGTTTTAGTGATAGCTTCTTGGGATGTATGACGTTTCAACGCATGCTTTTACAACGCATGCCATTACGACGCAGGTTTTAGAACGCAAGTCGTTACAACGACTTGCGTTGGGGGGCGCTGGATAGTGAATAGTTTAATTTACTATTCCAACTCCAGTCCCCGTGGATAGTAGGGAAGGTGTTGGATAGTAATTAAACTATTCCCTATCCTAGAGCGCCTCCCAGCGCAATGCGTTGTAATAACTTGCGTTGTAAAAGTTGCGTCGTAATGGTAGTGCGTTGTAAAAGTTGCGTTGTAAAGGATGTCTATTTTCTGTATCTCTTTCAGTGTAAACATGTTCAGTAAGTCAGTGTCCTTGTCCTCTTTATCTCTAACATCTAGTTCATACACGACTAAATATTCTATTATTATGACTTTTGAAATAGCTCAGCATCTGTGTCCAGGGCTTCATGACAAACATCAGTGCGTAAACCAATTGCCCACTGTAGAAAATATACACTAAAACCAATCGTGTATTGCAGTTTTAGTAAATGTCATCAGAAGGGAGCCTTGCTGCAACAGGAAATGGATAAAGAAGCATCCACACTGAGTTCCTAACTCAAGAAATAACACCTTATTAAACAAAAACAAATCGTGTATAATGCTTGACTTTTCAATAAACAGGTTATCAAATAAATAGTCCAATTTAAGATGCCTGTCCTAAAAGATTTCTCCCATTCCACAGATGAAAAAACTATTGGTCCAAGACCACCTGGGACTGTATCATGAACATGTGCGCTGACGCACAGCAGGGCTTTCCACTTGTTTTTAAGACATTGTAAAGTCTAAAGTGAATACACTTAATCTGGAAATGCTCTGAGTTTGAGCATGGGCTGCAGGCAACACAGCTGGGAAGTGGGGGCCAAGCACCCACTGCAGTGCTGTCTGCTGATCATGCACTTTCCTAAGTTAAGCGGTTGCTTTTTCGACAGTGCAATATCTTAAAAATTGATGTGCAGCTCTACGTCAGCGCAGTTATTCATGATATGGCACCGATATGTGACTTGGAAAAATCTTAAAATTCAAAATTCATAATTCCGCACCTAATAAATTAGCTTTAGACAACATGTTCTGGCTATTGTGAGGAAAATGGCTACGTCCTCTAGAGATTTTGACTCTACGCTAAGACCTTTATCATTGTCAAGTGGATGTCTTAATAGGCAATATCACACAAATGATATCATGTAAGATGTTGTTTGCTTGATTTTAGAATGGTTACACCCCTCTGCACATTGCTGCCAAGAAGAACCAGATGCAGATCGCCAACACACTTCTGCACTATGGAGCCGAAACCAACATTTTAACCAAGCAGGGAGTGACTCCGCTTCACCTCGCCTCCCAGGAAGGTCACGCGGATATGGTAGATCTGCTTCTGGATAAAGAGGCTAACATCCATGTGGGAACCAAGGTAACTCTTAAGATTTTTATTTTTTACATGTATGTCTTAAGAAAATAGCCCTGTGTTTCCACATCCTTTAGAAACCATGATTGAAATCATTTGTAGGTGCTTTATGAACTTCCCAACAGGGTATGTGTTGTTAGAAGATACCTTAACATTTCTAAACAGCCACACTTTATTCAGAAGTTCAAAAAATGTTGAATCACAATTTATCCATCTTGACTTCCTGAAACGAGTATTAGAAACTTTGCACCTGCTCTGAACTCTTGAAAAACAGAATGGTATATGCACAAGCCCCTATTGTCATGGGAACGTCATTTTTAAGGACGTTCCTGTGGCGATAGGGGCTTCGCCTTATTTACAAGGCAGCGTTAAGCCAAGTGGCTTAACGCTGCCTTGTAAAAAAGGCTCCCTTTCACGCTATGCTTAGCATTAAAGGGGAGGGCAATGGGTGTTGCTGTGGGCGTTCCACCCCAACACCCATTGATTCTGACGCTGTCTACTATTTACAAGGGAGGCATAAATAGGAGGCAGCGCCCAAATTAAGACCAGGGAAAACCTGGTCTAACCCTGGCACAACGAGGAGAAATGTTTTATTTCCCCTAGATTTTGCTGTTTTCAAAAAGGTCCCCCTTCCTGCACATAAACAATCATTTATAAAAAATGCTGTTTTGCAACTTCTGTGTGTGCTGCATTAAGCAGGACACATAGAAGTTACAACGCAGTATTTAAAGATTGTTTATGTGCTGGAAGGGGGAGCTTTCTGTACATAAACACACTTCACCAGAACGCAGACACCCTTGCACTATGGTGCAAGGGTGTCTGATTTAGCGCTAGGCTGCTAAACTTAGTGACATCGCAGGGGGAAATACAGGGCTGCACCATATTCTTGTAAATATGGTGCAGCTCTGCATTTCAGAAGTGGTGGAGCATGGCTTAACGACACGCTCCGCCACTTCTGTGTACATATGCCCCAAAGAGCCATCAGACATCGGAAAGTATTGATGTCATTGTTGGAAAATGTCCTACTGAGATCAATTGAGCAAGTGTCTAGTACAGCGGCAGCATCGACTGCTAAAAAACAAAATGCACAGGTCGAGTGGAAGGAGGCAAGCATAGGGAGGCAGCGCCCTACCACTGTTTATGTGTTTATGAATTCATGTATTCATTTCTTGGCTTTCTATTGCATGGCTCTAAGTTGGCTGAATGTTTGCACCTGCTTGTCGGGTGCAGTTCTTAATTCAGGATTGCTTACAGATGGACCCACTAAACAAGTTCTTGCAGTGGTTCTAGCAACTGTTCATTATTATTTTGTAGTGCAGTTACTGTACTGTTTTAGGGCAGTTTTTGTAGTGCATGATTACTATCACCCATACACAAACCATGATTAACATAACAAGGTTGTGGTTTAATATTTAGTAGTTGAGAGTTTATGTAGGGTGCCTGGCCTGCTTGTTTCCTCATTCTCTTTCTGCTGTGCTCATTAACCGCCCTTGCAAGATTATGCTTTTGTTTTCGCTAGTTGTTTTTCCTACAATGAGGGGTGTTGCTGCCATTGGAGGAAGGAGTATATGCCCCTTTAAATATGTTATACGTTATGCCACAATAGCACACTATTATTGGTCGCTTCATCATATGTGTAAAGACACGCGTGTCCGCGGAAAGTGAATCGTAGTACAACACTCAAGTTTATCTCATGATATTAAGAAAATCAGTAGCAGATATCATACCTGGACTCAATGTAAATGTGAGAGTCTGGAGGAAGATGCAACTCGTGCCCAGGCCCTCAGAAAGCATGCAACCATTGAAGCGGTTCTACTGTCAAGCTCACAGAGGTGGCCTTATGATAGCAATCAAATGAAAGTGCAGGATCAGATGTGTGATAAACTACTTGGGCCTGAATTTTATTTCTACATCACTCACTAAAGAGACAAAGGGCCCTCATCCAGACGACCAACTTCTAATGGCATATGTGTTTGTGCTCTCTATTTGTTAGCATGTACATTTGTACTTTGGGTGAATTTCTGAATCAATACATATTGTAGAAGGAGGATAACACTACAGGTGCTCTCATTTGTAACTTGTGTTTGCATTCATTTTCAGACTGGACTGACATCCTTGCACCTGGCTGCCCAGGAGGACAGAGTGAATGTTGCAGAGATTTTGGCAAAGAGTGGAGCCAACCTGGACTGCCAGACTAAGGTAATACTATCTGATTACGCCATTACTTTCTAACTGTTCTTTGTTTCAAAAGGCACCCAGGCAAACCCATGAAAACTTTTTCTTGTCTCTATTACTGTGTTAGAAAGCAACACTATGAGGCAAACTGCAGAACCCGCAGTGCTGCAGACTTGATAGTGTGACTTTTGCAAAGTGTATGATGACTGCATTAAAAGAGTATTCACTGTAAGGTCTCACTAAAATAAGATGAGTATATTTAAAGAATCTTGTACAATACTTTTACATAATTCTGTCCTACTGTCAGAATCTTCATACTCCAATGAAGTCCTCAGTCCTAAAACACCAAAATACTGATAGTGGACTACCACCATATGATATGTAATTTCATAAACTATTTCATTGGTGGTGCCAGGTGTAACCACTCATACCAGTGCCTGTCCAGAGTTATGGTGCAGCTGGACAGCTGTGGTTCCTCCGAACTCCTAGAGTCATCATCAGCTGGCTAGGTCAATCTCCTCCATTGAATCTCCCAGTATCCATAAATTATTTTACTTCGGCCACACCTACCATGAAGTGTATGATCTGTGAGTGGCAAAATAGGTTGTGGGGAGGATGCGGTACCTGGATTTGGTTCTCACTGAAGGCCTGGGTCACTTCTGCACCAAATTACCCTTCTTAATTTTGATTGTACTCTACGTTGTCCTATCCTCATTCTCTCAAGCATATCTAGTGCTCTAGCTGGTGCGACTCTCCACAAAGGGCACTACCAATGAATGCATTTCTTTATACAAATGTGTGCATGTTCTCCAAGGCCTTCTGTTCTTTGGGCTCTTCCTTCACAGGGGAATATTTGCAATCTAAGCCGAATGCCTTTGATGAAAATTGATTTTCTTCTTCATCACTCCATGTACCGTGCATCACAGCACTAGATCTCAAGACCATTTCATCTCAGGAGAGCGATCACTATAATGGCTTGAGCAAGGGCCATGGCAGAAACACTCTCAGATGACACAGCACCGTAGTGCAAACGGTCTACTTTCTTTTGCGCATAGGTTGTGTACTGGAAGAGGTCCCTTCCAGTACAAACGCAAAGCTTGAATACTTTTCCCAATTTGTATGACTCCTGTACAGTGCTGCACACATGCAAAGTTGGAAAAATATGGAGAGTTTTAAAACTTGCTTCACCATTAGACCTGCTTCGAGGAAGTACACATTTTTGGCTCAAATCCTTATTTACCAATATTAGGTGATAGAAATTCTCATCAGAACCCATAGTTGGTTGCATGCGAATGCCGATGTACCACCCATGGAATGACCCCTAAATTCAAGGTAGCGCATAGCCCTACTGTGCGTTCATTTGATCAACTTTCAAATGCAAATTAGACTCTGCCTTGGAAAGTAAAAACAACCACAACACTTTGTGCTAGATTTGCATTACAAAATTAACCAGTTCCGTGCGCGCGTCGGCCAATGGCCATCGCGAGCACTACCTCACTGATGCTGCGCACGTCCATTGGCCGACGCAGCCCCGCGCACTGATTAGAACTCACGCACTGAGGCGGAATTCGCGCCGTGGTCAAGGAGTTAAGACAAATCAAGCGCAAAGTGTTAGCGAATCTGTGCCCTGCTTTCACTTTGCCACCATCAGTTCCTGTGGGTGTGTATAATATTATTGTATCCTAGGAAGACGCCTTTCTTTTGACAGAAAGCATGTCTCCTTGATGAAGCAAACCAACCAAAGAAGAAACAAAATATACTGCTCATCAAGTCTCAGCCAGCTAAAAATTTGCCTGAAATAAGCACTGATAATCAGGGATTTCAAAATCCAGATTTGTATATAAAAACAACAAAAATGCAACAATGTTTCCTTTGGCGTATGAGCTGTCTATTTTGGAACATTGAAAAGAGACAAATAAATAAATAAGTACATTCCACATTTGTAAAGCGCAAACTTATCACCCCTAAGGGTATCTAGACACTGGGGGCTGTTGGGGAGATTAGGTGATCTATTACCCACAGTCACATGATGCTCATCTAAGCTGCCTCCGGTGCTGGGGATTGAACCGTGAGCCCATGATCCAGAGTTAGCCGCTCTGGCCTCTGCACTACATCTAGGGAAAAGTTAATTCCCTGGAGTTTGTTGTCTGTGTTTATTTCTTTTCAATGAACCGCAGAGTTTGTTGAACTTTTTTGCGTGCTGCAAGTAACCGATGTTTGTTGGTGTAATATTTTACATTAATTGATTATACATTTAAAATATAAATACATACACTTGTGATTGCTCAACTTTTGCCTTTACTCCATGTAACACTCTTAAAATTGGCCAAACAGTTAAAGAAAGTGAGCATTGATATGACAGTTACCAGGTTACGAATCGGCAAGCAAAGGTTAATATCTAGCTTCACATCTATTTAGCAAATAGTGCCCACAATGTCCATGTTTATGAACGATTGATAGATGCATTGTATAGCTCTGCTTTTTAAAATGTTTGTTGGAGGGGCGCCCCACCACCACTGCCTTTCAGCTGGACCCTTTCACCTCCTTTGCTCTCACAGCTCCCCTCAGAAAAGGATTGGCTCCCTCGCAAAGCTGGCACACGCCCCGATTTGAGGACATAGCCCCTGTGGTTTCATTGAAATTTCGCAAAGGGGGCGTAACCTTGTTGAAGGAGAGAACTGAAGCAAGTTTGATGAAAAATGAACAGCGTTGTCTTATAGAAGAGTACTTAGCTTCCTCGTGGTTTGGCAGCAAAGTGGTTCCATTCACTGCCAGCAGAGTTGCTTTGAATTCGTTTCAAAATATCTGAAACTCCATCTGCGGTGGGGAGGGGGTGGTTGGGGGGTGTTAGAGGAACAAGGAGTCAAGCAAGAGGACTAAAGTGTGTGGGAAATGACACCAAAAAGCACAATTATGATGAATTGAAGCAATGCCACTTTTTTCACTGATTCCCATGTACTTGTTGGTCAATTCAGTGCCCCTTAGAAAACTGTGCAATGGAAGAAACACTGGATGTAATAAAGACAAAGGGGCTTGTTTCCAAGCCCCTTGCGCCGCCGGTATGTCACTTTTAATATGGGGAAATACGCCCCAACGTTTAGCACCTTGGTAGAAACAGCGGCTAGCTCATTGCTGGCTTCAATACGACACAAATAGCACACATCTGCCAGGGGCACAACAGAGGCACCCTCAGCCCCCTTTGGCTGGCCAGCTGCAAACATACAAAACACTCAGAAGCAGCAAGGCAGTTAGGGAATGGGGAATGGGGGCCCTCACAACTTACCTTGCGAGGGGGCCCTCTGAGGTTTTGTTACGCCACTCACGTTTGCCTCCGCTCCCACTGGGCTACATACTTGTTACATGGCTCCGATGCAAGGTGATAGAAGGGTATAATTTAATACATCTGGTGCCACATGAGAAGTTTTTAAATAGTAATATTTGAGCAGGACCTGTAAAACCCATGCATGACTTCAAACAGCAGTGCAAACACGTGCCTTTAGACTGGTAATATAGGCTCGTGATGAGAGTCTCAGAAACTGTTCTAGTTATGGCATATGAAATTCTGTTCACCATAAACATATACCCTTTGTATGGGTGCCTTCCCTTCCCCCCCTACCCCCCTACAACTTTATCTAGGGAGGCATGGTGTGCTAAATATTCATGGACTGGGATGCGCCCCGAGTAATTACCGATAGCATTCTATCCGTCACTTTTTTTGTATACTTCAGTGTGATGCAGTGAATAAATCGGTAAACAACCTTTACAACGCAACTTTTACATCGCAGACCCTTTACAACGCAACCATTACAACGCAAACTATTACAACGCATTGCTCTGGGGGGCGCTCTAGGATAGGGAATAGGTTAATTTACTATCCAATAACCTTCCCTAGTGTCCACGGGGACTGGAGTTGGAATAGTAAATTAAACTATTCACTATCCAGCACCCCAAAGCACTATGCGTTGTAATGGACTGTGTTGTAATACTTGCGTTGTAAAGGCATGCGATGTAAAAGCATGCGTTGTAATGTCATACATCCGAATAAATCTGCACCTTTCGTGCTTCTAATGCATGTCTTATTTGTAGATTTAGGAAGAATTGGGGCTTTGTAGCTCGTATTATTCAGTTGATCACAGGATAGCAGATAATTACGTGACGAGACATCGCCCAACTTAGAAATTCCCAGTCTATTCAAGTTCTTAAATCCTGGCAGCCATGTCTCAACCACAGCTGTGGTTCTTTAGTAAGTGTCTTATTCTACCCCATCCACTTCAGTGCCCCTCGCCAACTTTCTATTTGTATCGCTGTCACTGCAGGTGTTGTGACTGGAACCTTGTGCCATGTAGCCAGGACCACAGGGTTGTCTTGTCAATTGTCGCCTATTGTAATTGTGTGGTGAGTTCATCCTTATCCCCAAATATCCAAACATGAGCAGGTTAGCTGCCCAGTAATATAACCTCAGACCACAGACCGAATCCCCCATCATATGGAGCCTGTATACATTCCTTATGAGAGACTCTGAGGAGCCCCTCTCCATGCATAGTTATTGATACCTGCTTGTAATTCCACAAACCAATTTAGGGCAGTCCTACATTGGTAATTTGGAAGGATGTACACATCTGTGGCAAGGCAACCCATCTTAACAAGGGCCATGTGCCCCTGCAAGTTTAAAGGTAGTGTGCTCTAGCGTATCATGTGCCCCCAGATCTTGTGTGCTATGGGCACAATGTTCTTGTTCCAACTTATCTCCGGGTCTCTGGAGATGTGCATACCTAAGCACTGAAAGGATCCCTGTTTACATTTGTAAGTGTTAGTTCCTGGGGGTAATAGTGGTAGAGTTCCCCACCAATAGGATAACAGCTGATTTCCCCCAGTTCATGCAGAGCTCAGTTGCATCCCCATAAATATCAAGGGTTTGGATTAACCGTTTGGATAGCCACTCAGGGTGTCCAACATATATATGGACATCATATACATAGAGGACAATGCAAATTTCCATTTCGGCCTGCCACTGCAGACCCTATATTTGTGTGCCCCTCCTTATCCATGTAGCCAGAGGTTCAATGTTGAGGGTAAAAAGAAGAAGAGAGAGAGAGAACATCCTTGATGAGTGCCCCTCTTTATTGGAAATTCCCTGGACATGACACTATTCACTCAAAACCTTGCGCACCTCAAGCAGTAGAGCAGTTTTATGCAATTTCTAAAATATGGTCCGAAGTTAATCTTTTCCAGGATATCATGTAGGAAGGACCATTTGACCGAAGCAAAAGCCTCTTCAAATTTCAGCTGTGCCAAGGCAGCCGAGTCGAACACTTTTTCCAGGTGTGCCAGTACTGTGTTAAGTCTACCAATACTGTGCCTGTTTCCTTTGGCTGCCATTAAGCTATTTTGATCTTTATGTACCAGAGATCTTTCTGCGTCACCAATCTGTTTGCAAGGGCTTTTGTCGCCAATTTGGCTTCAGTATAAATCAATGAGATCACACTGAAGAGGTACATTTTGTTAAAGGTTTGTCTGGTTTGGGATGACCATCACTGTGGCCCAACAAAGGTCAGGGGGCAGTACCCTCTTACGGAACGCCTCTTCAAACATTGTGAGTAGAGGTGGGGTGAGGGTAGCAGACATTTTATAAATGAATTCACTAGGAAACCTGTTGATATGTCCTGTATTGTCAAATTCACTTCTTCCGTAAGCGGAAAGTCTAAATCTGGCTTCTCATCTGGGGAAAGTGTGAGCAACACCAAGTCTGTGACTATAGTATTCTGTCTTTGAAGCTTGCTGAACAAGTCTGATTGGTAGAGTGACTCGTAGTTGCGTGTAAATCCTCAGATATGTCTCCTGCAACATACAACTCCTCCCCTGCTTGCCGACAGATCTTTGACATGAATCTTGTCACTAGCTTTCCATTTGCTAAGCAGTAGATTACCTTCCCTGTTTTGTCCCCAAACTCAGGTCCTGTGTATAATTGTGCTTCCTATCCTCTACACCTTTATCGCCATCTTGTTGGGATGCCAAAGTCTTCCAACGTTTTAGCCACCTGCCTAATAAACAATTATTGTGAATTTGCTCCAGCACAGTTTTATTTCTGTGCTAGAGACGATGTTATAAACAAATCTTACAAAATCAATCAGCACTACATTGCTCTCATATGTGTAGATGCAGAAAACTTTGATTGGGTTTATTGGGCCTTCCTATGATTGGTCCTTCCTATGCTAGGAATATCACTGCTGTGTCTTAATTGATCAAATTAAATGTATCAATCTCCTCAAGCCGTCATTCCTGTCAATAGCTATTTATCTAGCACCTTCATTATCATTTAGTGTACATTCCAGGGGTGTCCACACACCACAGATTGCTTGCACAGTACGTGGGGATTTTTGTTGCACACTTTTTTGATCACCTGTCGGCCAAGATATCGCACTTTGGCAGACAATATTCTGATTTACCTACATCAAGGGGGAAGCTTTGGATGCACATAGAGTGGCACATTTCCAATTGCAAAGCAAAATCTGGCTATCAATTTATTATAGTAAAAGCCCTGATCTTGTTTGTTGGTAGTTCCCTATTTTCAAGGCATATGTGTTTTGATAATTTCAGGTAGTAAGGCTTAATGCTCACTCACAAGTAGGTAAAAAAGGTCCTATTATTTATGTTCCCATCCTTTCTGAGTGTAATATTCTTGAAAATTTGGGAACATTTATCATTGTTACTGTTATCCAGGTGAACCTAATTAAAATTGTGGTTGTACCCAAGGTGCTTTATCTTTTTAGGTATCCTTCTTTGCCACATTTAATTTAGATTTGTTTATTTGGAGCTGAAGGAAGCCCCACCCAAGTGTTTTTTTAACATTTCCACTGGCTAAGGGATGGTATGCACTGCCATACATTCAGCTGTTCCACTGAAACACTTTAGGGTGAAGTGTTATGCTTCTCATAAATCAAATGCCACCAATTTTCTTATTCATTGCTATTTTCTACTTTTGTATGATTCCTTTGTCCTTTAAGATTTAAGTTCCCTGGAAAATTCTAAACAAATAGGATTTAAGATTTTGTTAATCTTTTAATACATTTCGTGGACTTCCAATGATACTTTACAAACGAAAATGCCACAATGGGGGGCTTCTTTGGGGGAATTAATGATTTCCTGGCTTATTTATTTGCACGGTTATTCAATGCTGGTGTCAACACAACCTCCAGTTAGTTTCTCTGCTCCATGAATTCTTTCACAGTCTACAGCTAAGAGATTACTAAGAGACTGATTTAGAGTTTGGTAAACATGGTACTCCACCTCAAACGTGGCACATACCCTGTCTGCATAACCTTTGGTCCACCAGCATGTCCGGCAGACAACTCTAAATTTGGCAGGCAGAGGTTCCTTATTATGGCAGAAGACAGTATACCGACGGAGTAAACGCCGTCCGCCAAACTCTAAATCAGTATCAAAAGCCAAATATAATTCCAGGTCATTTTCTTTGACTCCTTCCTGGATGCCACTTTCTTGGAATATGTTCTTGATAATTTATTTACAATCTTCTGTGAATGATCTGGGAGATTGTGCGGTACAAGTGTGGTTGTGCATCTGTGCACCATTGAAGTCTTTCTTGTAATCCTTCAGGTAGGTTCACGCACTTGCTATCATCTCCAAGTATAAGCTCTAGTATTACCACTTCCTATATTTCATTATATTACCTCACAGAAAATACAACATTGGCATACCAGTGCTCAGGCCCCGATGGGCTGCCCATGATGTGACTAGTTTTTCGCTGACGGTGCACATATGTTTGCATTATGCTGTAACTTAAGATCTCTCTTCTAAGGTATCTTTACATTGATTTCTACTGGAAGAGAGGTTAACACCTCCTTCAATGCCAAGTCCAATGTGGTGCTTGTATGCCGGGCAGTCACCAAGGATTTTATTTGTATTAGGATTTTAGCTGCACACTTCATTATCGCTCACAGTTGGAAGGATCATAACTCCTCAGCCACTTGCAAGTGGTTGTTTAAATTTATGCTTCATGCCATGGAAATTAAAGCAAGCAAAAATGTCCCTGATGGGCTGGAAGTTGTTGCCTATAATGTGGGGGTAAGTTATTTGTTTTGCTATTTGGGACCACAAGTCTTTACTTGTTGGCTCCCTACAGGACAAAAAGTCTTTCATAATGTCTGCCCTAAATATGTCAGACATTCTTAAGTATTTTGACTAGGCCTACTGTCAGTCGGTTGTCGATTGAAGGTTTGCATTAGTGGACCCGGTGGAGATGCTGCTGGCTGATTTTGACAGACAGGGAACTCAACACTTTTGTGTCTGACTATCCTGTCTTCAAAGCTTTATATAAGGCTCTGCAGTTATAGTCACCTGCAATACAGATTACACCTCAAATGGATTCGACAGTTTGGATCTAAGAACCCCAAATATGTGCTTAAATGTGATGGTCCACCTAAAGCTGGATTCCACCATGTGATTACTACTCTCTCACACACAGTACTCCCGGGCACAGAGCTATACATTTTGTTTGTGAGGTGATACGGGTGGCATTCTCACCAATACCACCATAACGCCTTGCCTTTAAAACTGATCTCTGGTGCCTGATTTTTAAGCTTCTGTCCCCATGGTATCTGTGTATTTCAGACCCAATAATAAGCAAACAGACAACGTTTGGGATTTTCTCTGTTCTACGTAGATTGAGATGACATACATGAACCTCACATTGACTGCAGAGAATATAACTATTTCTACAGCTTTACAGGGCCGATAGTCTTAATGGTTGCCTCAACCAATTATCAATATGCTACCAACAATTATCCTTAATTTCCTGATTGTGGTGTTAAAACCGAAGTAAGGGTTAAAACAGATTGAAGCATAATGAACTATTTGGGGGTATTTTCGGATTTAGCAGGTTGAAAAAATATTCCCTGTTTTTCTCACTAAGTTGTAGGCAGCTGGTAGCCACCCTATACAATTTGACTGATGCAGCACTTCACAGCTGAGGATATGGGGCATTGGGAGAAAATGAGAAATAACAAAAGACTAGAACAAATTTTATCCACCAGTAAATTTGATTTCGTAGGTATTGTCATCTGTCAATATTTAAGGGGCTCTATTTGCACAAGTATATGTTAGACATTTGGTAGCTCAAATGAGAGATTTTCATTTGAAAATGTCTCACAATACTTGCTTATAAATCTGTTAGCGGTTACATTACTACTGTAGTTCAAGTTCCTTTTAACTGAGCCAGGAATTCCGAAGTGTAATTTAGGAGTGTGTGAAGTTTTTGTTGTATGTGTGAAGTCTCATACCTAACCTGAATATTTGCCTAGCTTTCTGCTTTTCCTAAATTGATGCCCTAGCAAACAATATTTAATCTCATATGTTTGTGCTGAAAATTTATTTGTCATTTTCTTATCAATTAACTTTAAAACCTTTTGCCTGTCAATTTTGAAACAGGATGGGTGTTGTTTCACTTTTTTTTCTCGAAAATACTTTCAAGAGTGAACAAGATAACTGATTTAATGCGAAACCCCCTAAAGCAGGAATCTTTGTGAATTATGGGTAGTAATCAGAGGATTCGGAGGAATTAAGGGATGGTCACAAGAGAAATACTTCAGCTTCTCACACTCCTGGTATGATGCTCTTCCTCTGCCACTAAGGGCCTCATTCCACGTGCCCCAGTGGTCTTGACGGGGTTGGTTTACCGACCCTACTAGAATTATAAGATTCAGTCAGGAGATTTTTCATTGGGGTACCTCACCTGCTCAAAGCAGGCAAAATTTCAGATTGAAAAAAGCATCGAAAGGGTTAACAAAATGCAGGAACTAATGAGGGAGTGCCAACTGTACGTGTTATTCCTGAATGTCTTATCATCCAGAGTAATTCTCTCATACCATGATTACTGATGCCATGGCATATGGGTGAATCCAGGGTGCAGGGGTTGCCGCCCCATTGCTGGACCCTGTATAAAAGCCCCCTGAGTCCTTCTGCACTGGTCATAAATCCACATCTCTCTTGATTCCTGTTCTGTCCCCTAACCATGACCTGACCTTTACATACTTTTGTGATGTTTCCAACAACGTGCTTCTGCCGTGGCTGTATTATGATGCACGTGCATCACAAAAGGAATGAGTGATCCATATTTTCTTCAGCCCGTGACACACATTGATTGTCTCGGTTGGCCCTCTAGCACTGCCAGAAAGTCACTGTGTTGCATGCGATGCATACTGAAAGGGTCACGTGTGTAGGTTCGCGTGACTGCTTGCACTGTGCACTTACAGGGCACGTGATCTAAGCCTCTTATTCCAGATACTGAACGGTGGCTGCCCAGAGCTGCTTTCCGCACTTGGACTCTGTAGAGCTCTCCCCTTTCCTTCTAAAAGTTATGTAACGATGGAGTTGTTGCTATCTCCTCCCAGGCCAGGAGTGTGCATGGGGTATGTTACCAATTAGTCTTTAAACCCCGTGTCATTTCATTTGACTCAGTGCGCACCATTTAATATAGTAAATAATGTGTTTGGCTGAAAAGTCATGCGGTATCGCCAGATGTTTATTCTCGAGGCTTATAACTACGAATGTCCCAGGTTGACTCGATTTGATGCGATCTCTGTTCTATCCGAGCATGCCAGAAGGGCAGATGTGAGATTGAATGAAAGAGGTTATGCACAGCGGCTGGAAGAATGGGTGGGTCGATAGATAACTGGATGAATGGTGGGATGGGTGGATGGATAGATGTTTGGATGGATCAGAACAGGATAAGGATGGATGGGTAAAGGGTGGGTGAGTAGAATGATGAATGTGTGGGTGGGGGATATATAGTGGATGTCTGAGTAGCATATGGTGTATTGGCTGTAAAGTGGATGGGTGGATGGATGGATGGATGAGTCAGATGGATGGATGGGCCGGATGGATGGATGGGTGGGAGGATGGAGGGCTGGATGGGTTGATAGAGGGATAGATGAGTGGATGCGTAGGATGGATGGATGTGGGTGGGTGGATGGGTGGAGGGATGCTTCAATGGATGCATGGATGATTCATTTATGCATGTTCGCTCTCTATAGAACTAATCATCTTTAGACTGAATCTCAGCAGCTCTGCTTTCCTTGCCAGTAGTGAGACCGATTGGAGCAATCAAACGGCTACCCAAACAATTAGCTACACACCTCTGTCCCTACTGCATAACATCATATTAGAGAGAGCAGTCCCCAGATATATCTGCTGGCCAGTGGCTATTGGAGGCCTAAGATTCCAGAACTTCCATGGTCCCATCTTTTCAAACTATGGCTAGAGGGATGGATGATTGATTGATGGTGGGTTGGGTGGCTTGCTTGGTGGGTGTAGGGATGAATAGATGTTTTTTATGGACTTTGTATGCCAGCAGCTCTAACTCCTTTGCCAGGGGCCAGGCAGTCTAGAACAGCGGTTTTGACCTTTTGACTTCTGTGGAGCCCACCGAATCATTGCTGGAATACGGGGATCCCCACTGACTCATTGTTGAAAGCCGGAGAAACATAGCATAAGCAGTTTCTATGATTTGGACCTCAAAACAATACACAACAGTACAAACACAAGTATACACCAAACAAATGCTCAACTATTGAAATAATGTGTGTACTTCATAACCAAATATAGAAAAAGTTTACAAATTTTCAATGTTTCTTTTCTATTTGTATAAACGTTATTCATTGTAATGAATTACATTTAATATTTAATTTTGTACTCATTGGGGCTTGGCATGTGCCCTCTATGTTACTTGTAGCCACAAGACCAAGCAGGGCAGGAGATTTACTCCAATGTTTATGCTGATTTAAGCTAGTTTAAACTCAAGCAGAATCTTCAAATAGGTCTTAGGACCAGGGACTCAGAACAGCGATGTGATGGCCCTTATTCTCTTTTGAGAATGCCAGGCTGTAAGGCATTCATCACTGGCTCAACCCACCTCACTGCAAGCCTCATCAGAGTTGCATTCTCGGCTCTGCTACCTCTGCTGCAGCACAGCATGGAACGCAATCAGCATACAGCATTAAAAAACTCAGGTCACCCTGACCAGAGTAGAGTTGGTGTTACATCCCATTGGCTGCCCAGCAGGCTGGCCACTCGCATAATACAGCGGTGTCCGCAGCGCCTTCTAGGCTGCGTGGCACCTGGTTAGAGATGTAAAAATAAACTCCAGCGACGGCACAGAATTTATAAAATTAAAAGAAAGACAAAATATGTTCCTATGTGCAACAAATTTAGGATGCGCCACGCCAAATCAAAGAGCTCCTCAGAAATCATTTTGAAGCAAAACGCTCTTCATGATTTCTGCAGTTTTCTGTTGGATGGCTTCATTGAAAAAGTTAACAGCCATCATTAACAATCTGAAAAGACATCCACTGCTACTCAAGTTGCATCCTATCACCAATTCCAAGTAGCCTACATTTTATGCTTGAAACATTCTTTCAATGACGTAAACCACTGAACCCATCACGGCTGGCTTCAACTGATTTTGTGCCCTCCAAATATATTACATGACATCTAGTTGGCATCTCTTGCTGCAAGATACAGCAAACTGCAGGACAATATCATACAAATCTCTTCTGGTGAGAGTAGGCAGCAGGGACCGTTCTTTCAAATCCATAACTCTCCTAGAATAAAACAACCTCTTCTCAGATAAATAGGCAGGTTCCCGTCCTATAAGAGGTGCTGAATCATGTAAATACTGTTCATGGAAACAGGCTATCATATGATAAAAAGAAAGTCCAATTGGTCGCTCGTCAGCCCCACCAGCTCAAGAGAGCCTGAGCGGTACCGGACCTGAGAATATTTTTTGGCAGCCTACGCAGCACCCCTACATACATGCCTATTCCCTGCTGATGAGAGGTAACAACCTCGAAACACGTGTCCAGGGCTGGCCAACGCGACAGTGATTTTTACTCAAGACTCCGGCAGAGGCGCACCCGCTGATGCTTACTTCATGGACCACAATGCTTTGGGGCAACACGCTGGTAGGACAAGCAGTGTGCGACCAATTTGACTTTCTAGGCTATCATATGATGTTTCAACTTCACTGCACAGGGTCCTCATTGAGGAGAGATTGCAGTATTGCTTACCCACTGATATTTCCCAATAGGCATCCAATCAGTTTCAATACTTTCACACCTACATCTTTTGTTACACTTGCTTTCGATAGTGGTGACCCCCTGGGTATCAGACGTGCAAAGCCTGCCCTACGGTAACTGAATGAATGGGTGCTGTGTCACTAGTGGTGCAACTCAGTCGGGTGATGCCACTAAGAACTTTGAACTTTCCATAGAAAATATATTTTCTGCATGGAGCGTGGCTAGTCTGTCAGATACCATCTCATTCCTCCTAGCCCGCTGGGCCGGTCTCACCTTCAGTTATCAGGACAGCACAGCACAAAAGTTGGGTCTTTTGCATCCTGTTTCTGCAATCCATATAGAACATCTACTGTGGTACATCCATCTCACCTCATAATCCAGGCAGAAAGATGATTGCTCTGGTTAATGCTGTGGACACACTACACTGAACATCCTGATAAACACAATGTACACAACTGACTCATTCATGGTTTGTGAACTTCCAAATTTGCACACGAATTGCTCAGGACAACAGCACGTGGAAATGTCCACAGCGGTGTACGTGATTCTACAATTAATTCCTAAAACCAATGGTCAATACACGAGAATAACACACCGGTATTGTCCCTCCATGCAGCAGAACACAAGTGGGGGGAGTCAGAAAAACAGCTATGAGTAGAGGAAGTAGTACTACAGGAGTACTGCTAAAGGAGTACTCCTCCATGCCTTTGGGAATTGGCTCCGAAACGTCTGACTCCCTATTAATAAAAGCACAAACTAATCTATTTGTACTAATTGTATATGAACATCCCATTTTATTCCTGCTTTATTCCTATTTTAGTTGTTTTGGGGGCAATTCACAAAGGGATGTAAGAGAACGTAAAAGAGTACCATAGAACTTCTACATTATGTATTACAAATCCCTTTGTGAATAGGTCCCAAACCACTCAGATATTCACTTACCTAATTCTGGGTTCTTCACATCTGGTCAGACTGCAATTTCACAGCAACGCTGCCCATCTGTTTCCTACATGGAGTACCTTCTTTTTTGGGTAATGTTAATGCCCTCTTATCAGTCAGCATAGGGTTTGATTATCTCTTAGGTTGGATCTCTTTAAATATCGCTTTAAGTGAGTAGACATATTGCCTGTCATACCCAACCATTGACAGTTCTGCAGTTACCTTGTGTTTCTTTCCCATCCCATATTTGCTTCACCTCCTGTGGTTGGGATACCCTACCTAGCTGCAACGTCTGATACACCAACTTTGCCTAGGAGTCAGATGTTCAAATCCTGACAGTGATTTATCCTGATTCTTTGCAAATCTTCAGATAGCCATGCAAACGTTCCTCACTTACGCACTGCACCAATAAAATCACTCATTCAAATATTGAGCCAGGATCATTGCTTTTAATAGTGGGTTGCTTACAATGCCCATGTAGAAGTGCATGTTTTAATAATTTTGTTATGTGCCTTTTTGCAGCTGGGTTACACGCCGTTGATTGTGGCCTGCCACTATGGAAACATTAAAATGGTCAATTTCCTTCTGAAACATAAGGCGAATGTCAATGGCAAAACCAAGGTGAGATTATTTCTTTAAAGTGGTAATCATTTTTTTTGGGGGGGGGGGAGGGGGAGCAGTGTTTTCCACTCAGAAATCCTGTCTCTGTCAAAATTGTTCTCCGATGGTATGCAACAACCTTGGCATCCTTAATTGTAACTTTTCGTGGCTATTCCAGTACTCTTTTTATGTGAATGCTACTGTTGTGTGAAAGAGTTTATTTTCACCAATAGCAAGAATGTTACGGATGTTTTATAGATTCTTATTGTCTTTTCTTGTCACACGTTTGCAGACATATTTTTTGTGTGTATTGTGCTTTCTACGCTCATGTAAAAGATTATCGACAGTAAACTAGAACTGACCTCAAAGTTACTTTAGCACCATTTGGAAAATTGTGTTTTTGCACAAAGGGTGCGCCAGTGTTACCTTGCATAAGGTTTGTATTATAGGCATTGGGTACACCCTCCTTTACAAATTTCAAGCACCCAATGGTAAAATGTGCAATTTTGCATAAATTACACATCTTTTTCGGAGGAATATCACGTAATGTTTTGTTTATACCTTGTTTGCACATGATTATATTGTGTTAGGGTTTTATCCAAAGTCTGGTCATGCTACTTTAGGTGATCTGGCTTTTTGTAAAAACCTAAGGCTGTTTGTGCTGGCCCCGCCCAGTTATGGCCATTTGTATTGATAATAGTGGCGTGTACATGTCACAATGAAAACCGATTTTGGTGCTGCACTCACATCAGCTTTCGGCTTAAATTTGTTTTTGCAGAAAGTAGATTGGCAGTGTTGTTTGCGATGCTTAGCGCCACAAAGCACAACCTAATGTTGAACGAGCATCTGTTGTATCATATAGTAAAACCGGCCCCAGATCTCATAACGACAAGCTATGTAATATGTAAGAAGAACTTCATTTTGAAGGAGTGTGGTAAGCTAGTGCCTGACCTGTAAACGTTTTCAGAGATTCTAACTTATCTTGAGACCCTGAAAAACCTGCACACTGAGTTCCCTCTGTAAAACATTTACCCATTGTGAATCTGTGTTTCCCCACTCCATTAGCTAGCGAAATCAGATGATCCTATACAATGAAATCCCTTATAGGTGCAATGTTGTTTGCATGAAGCACCTTCACACACAGTGGTCCATACAGAGCTGCTCAAAAAACATTTTAATTAAGGGTTTAGAGTACTCTAAAATTGGTAATGTCACCCTGCATTATCATACATAAGGCTTGGAAAAAGACTTGCTACCTCACTGTATACTGCACATTAAGAATGGGTTCAAAACGACTCCAGTACAAATATCAGTTGCACACTGTAAGAGGCCTCTTTTTTCACTTAGTTATTACTTTTGCAGTAAATATGGAAAAAACTAGCAAAATTATTTTTGGAACTAGTTTTATGCACATCATTAGTCGCACACACAGTTGTATCTGCGTAATTTTTTGCCATGTATGACCTGAGGTTATTGAACACACTAAAATCGTGAATGGGCAGTATTTGTACTCACCCATAATTTTTCACTTTCCACATAACTTAGAATAATGTAGGCATGCAAGTTGTTGAGCATGCAAATTGGGCCCATTTTCAATCAAAGTGAAGAATTGTGTGTAGCTGCTAAGTCACACTCATTCATAGTCAGTCGGATGAAATGTATGTAAAAAATGTAAAGAATGTGACCATTACACTGTTCCTCTCTATCGCACTGGGATTAACATTTCTTTTGTTTCTTCTTTGGTGTCTCCAACAACCAGAGTGGATACACTCCTCTTCATCAAGCCGCGCAACAAGGCCACACGCACATCATCAACGTGCTCCTCCAACATGGCGCCAAGCCCAACGCTACCACCGCAGTGAGTTTCTTTCCCATCTTGAAGCTTATCCCATGCCTCTTTGTTGTACAGACTTTGAGGTCTGTTGCTATTTCCTCTCTTCCCCTTCCCACTCCACCCCAAGAGAATGCAGCCCTCCCCTGCTGCAGCGTTTCACTCTGGAAGCCATGAATGTGGTCAGTTCAACAGCTGGTGCTCAGATGTGTGAAAGAGACTTTTAAAGAATGATAGCTCCTAACTTGTGGGCTAGAGGGAACCCTCCCGTTTATGTTAGGCTAATTTCATCTAGCGCTGACTGAATTGGTTCTAGGTGCTAAAGCAGATGATGGAAAACATATAACATGTTGTTGCATTGTCAAGGACAAGGAAATTGTACTGAAATAGATACGTTTTATTGGCTCATGTTCATTTCCCTTCAATGCAGAAGTTTATGAGTGAGTTGTCTTGCTGGAAAGAAACCACATTTAAGGAGGAAAGGCTAGCTTCCATCACCCCTTCAGACACTTCTCTGGAATCACTCACTCTGCACGCCAGAGATTAGTTGGCGCGCTTGGCCCAAAGTCATATCGCGTGGGCGGCCTCCATCCGAAAGCAGTCCGTCCAAATATGTGACCATTTGGGAAGACTCCATCAAGGGGGAGCAAAAATATCCCATTAAGCCCTAAAAACACACGAGCAACGCCTTTCCTTCTGCACATTTGTGTAAAATCTGTGACAGCTCTTGGGTTAATACTCCCTGGCTTCATTTTCTCAGAGAATCGCAGAGACAGATGTAAGTGTGTTGTGTTGCCATGGGGATTGGAGCTAGGCTGAGGTAGTCCTGAAGTTGGAGGCAGAGTGAATGGTGCAAAGCCCGTGCGTCCCCCTCGCCTGCCTCGCGGGTGGAAATGCTGGCTCACGCGCGGCTTCTGGTGAGCTCATTGGCTCGCATCGGCGTCCGCTCTCTCACTCCGTCTCACTCTCGCTCTGTCCCTACAGAATGGCAACACCGCCTTAGCGATCGCTCGGCGCCTGGGCTACATCTCTGTGGTCGACACCCTGAAGGTCGTGACGGAGGAGGTGACCACCACCACCACGGTGAGTGCTGCTGCTGCGAGTGTGCGAGGGCCTCTGCAGAGATGAGTGTGACAGTGTGTGCTTCCCCTGTCCCCTTTCTTCCCCTGCTTGTCATGCGAATTCCTAAAGTCTGATTTTACACAAAGCAGTGGGTGCGTCTGTGAGATGCTGTCAGGTGTCATGAAAGGCTCTCTTTGTCCGTCTGTCTCCGTGCGCACGTGATTTGATAAAACCACGTGACCAGCTGAAGGTACAAGTTTGTCTTACATAACCTATTGTGCTGATAGATACACCACAGTAAAGATGCCAGTAAAACGCCAAACTCGGAATTAAGTGAACTGCCGAAAATGTGTTGGAATTTGTTGGAAAGTGTGTTGTGTAACTGTTTTCCGTTTGGAAACCATGTGTTCTCTGGCACTGTGTTGGATTAAGTGAGATTGATTATCTGCCAGGGCAGGATGTCACAATATTGCATTCCTATGACTTAACATTCCACGCCAGTTTAAGATCACTTTTAGACAAAATGTTGCTGAATAGTTTTTCAAAACGTTGCTGAATAGTTTTTCAAAATGTTGCTGAATAGTTTTTGGCATCGATATATTAATCTGTGTCTGTAGTGTGAGTACACACCCGAGTTATTTGAAAGTCTGTGTTTTGCTATGCATACCTCCCTCAGTTGGTCTCTTCGACAGCCTACAGGTTGGGAGACATTCTGTTTCAGTTATTTTAGCAGTTCTGCTGTGCTTGTCTGAATTTGCATTGCATTTGCATGTTGCTCTGGGTCTCTTCCTGTGGGGAGTTTAACTCTTCCTGCGCTCAGTTGCTTGCAGTAAGCATTTCTTTATTGGAGAAACAAGCACTTACTGTTCGCATTGCTGGCCATCTGCTTTGATGGACATCTGAGCTGCACACTGGTGGCTGGTCACAGGTGCATAGCTATCAATGGTGCAGCAGGTGCAGTGGCACCGGGGCCCATAGACCTAAAAGACTCACTGGACTCTGATTATTGCTGCATTTTACTACCTAAGTTGAAATAAGGACCCATGACACACTTGCTACACCACTTTGTGGCAGCTTAGCCCCTACGGGGCATCACAACTGACTAGGTTAATTTCTGCTTCTCTATAAGCTTACAGGGCAATACTATATTTTTATCAGATTACTTGTGTCTCTTCAGTTGTAGTTGAAGGTCTGTACATTTCTGATGCTCTGTGCTTTGTCTACTGTGTTAATAATTCATAAAAAGAAATAATGACGCGCTGTTGCAGAAGGTCCCCGGACATTTCCTGGAACTCTTGGCAGTTCATCTTCAGTTTCAATGTTTCATTAAGTACAGAATTGTGTCTTTCCACATGAAGCAGTAGGAACGTTTGGCTGGATAGCTGGTCTCCCCAAAGAGGCCATTGGCACTCGTTCAAAGATTGAAGAAAACGTTAGCTCCCAATGCTGAGAGGAACAAAGCATGCACCCCACATGCCTCAGAAAGCGTCCCGAAGAGAGGAAGACATATTGTGTTAGTGTGGTTTGAAAGAAAAGAGTGTGGTTGAGCCTAATGCGCCTAGCCTGGAGATATTAATATAGAGCACCATGATTTAGTCATGAACTCTGAAGAGAATTCTGAGTCAAGCTTTCAGAAAATCATAATGAAGGTTGAACAAACCTAGCCTGATTAGGAAAATTACTTTGAATATAAATTTTGTTTTTGTGCTTTAATATCCAAAATGTTCTCAGTATTCCTGTTTTCGAAGGCTTCCTAGTGGAGTTAAATTGGCGCTTCTCACCTACGCAGAGACTATTTGGTGCTACACCCCACAAGGAACACTGTAGAAATGCGGCTCAGCATGGAATAATATACTGATGCCTGTTCAGTAGGTCCTCTTCTATGGGGACCCGTGGAAGTAGTTATTTTTATTCATACACTTGTAGATAAGGAATGTAACACAGTCTACGGAGACCCAGCTTCCCAGCCTATACTCCTTGTGGTTTGCATGCTAGGTGGGCTTTCCTCTCATCAACGGGAAGCCACTGCTCATTTTAGAAGCCAGAAGTTAGACCTAGTGCCTACCAAGAAGCCCAGAACAGCTCTTGCTTCTACCAAAGATCACCTTGAAACTGTAGGGTATGAGGGCAGGAGCCTCGAAGCAGGTGGAAGAACTTAATCAGTGGCTCATGAGGAAAAAGACCTTTGTCTATCATTGCATACAGACTGCTTCACCTCCAGAACAGCATCAGCAACAAATTTACTTAGCAAATGTTGAGAAAATCGCCTGGTAGTTATTTGTTTAGGCACCTTAGGCTGTGCTTAAGGATCTTCTGTCCGCAGTCAATAGGTGCTTTGAGTGACTCCTCCTTTGACCAACACCGGTTTAGTAATTTGCTTCCATAAGCAGATTCAGGGCCACTCAATCACGCTGTATCTGGTTTCTTGTTTCATGATTCATCAATATTCCTTGTCGTGAATTCAATAATGTTGTCCCTCCAACTTAGATTTCAAAACCCAGTTCTTCAATTTGCTTGAAATAATGCTGTAAGTTCCACCACCTCGCTCTATTGCTCTGTTTTGCTCATTGTGTTTGTATTGTAGTTTATTTTATGTTTCCCTTCATATCTCTGACGAGGCGTTTGCTGGCGTGTAGCATATTGCTCCATGAGCATGTGTATATGCAAGTGCGTGTGTCACTGATTTGGCCTATTTGGATATTTCAGGAGTTGATTCACTAAGGGCCTCTGCACCCGTGGTGGAGGCCCCGCAGTCGTGGCGAGTGGGCCGGCACTTGTGGTGGGACTTACGCAATGGGTAACTGCAGTATGGAGGTCCCGCCACGACTGTGGACCTCCGCCACGAGTGCGGAGGCCCTTTGTGAATCTGGCCCTCAGTGTCCTACAAAGGACCAGAGTTTGCTCTGGTATTTGTGTGTAGTGAAACAATAGGAGTGCAAATCCTCTGATTTGCACGTGCAAGGTGCTGGGATGGATCGACAGAAATTGTGTGAATGTTGTAGCCTGCGTGGAAAGTGCTTAGGTGTGACGTGCGGACTCTAGCAGTGCACGTTTTGCATTCATAGGGATATAGAACGCAGCCTGTAAAGGGTTAAGGTGTCACCCTGCGTCTTCAGGATGCGCGTGGCCTTAATAAGAGCTGTCACGTGTGTCTGCAGCTCGCGCGCTGCTCTCTCTTCCACTTCTGCTGTCTCTACCATCTCTGAACTATCTTCCACTACTGCCCACCTTCCTTCTGCTTGCTCGTCAGCGCCAGACTATCTTTGACTGTCGAAGCTGGCTGAGGCACATATTTAGCAATGGGCACGTCCCCAAAAACAAATGGGTTTAATTGCATTATTTAATATTTGCATTAAATCACTGCTTCAAAGAAGCCAGGAGAGTCTGCCGTGTTCTATATTTTTCTCCCCAGCTCTTCTCTAATTGCTTTGCCTCTGCCCACAGTTGACTGACCCCTCTCACAGAGGAAATCCCCTGGCACAGGCAGGAGTGCTCTGAAAAATAAAAAAATATATTCTCTTGTAGAGGAAATCAGGTTTCGTGCTGCATAAAAAAGTGAATATTGGCAAACAGTAAATGTGTGCCAAACGACATGCCGATGTGTGTTATTTCAAACTAAATCCATAATATGTTTATTGTTTTCTAATTTATCTTTTCCCTCCTTCGGGTGCTGGAAGTGATACAAAATTGGTTTAATTAGCAGTACCTTCTGCTCTGTCACCCCGGCCACCCTCTTCTATCCTAACCTTACCTGGCTTTGGCTAGCTGCATCTGCCTTGAGGAAAACAAACAGGTCACAGTTGAAATAGATAAATGCTTGAAGTACTCCTAGCCACTGGTAATTACTCAGGCCACATCACATTTGTGCCTACTGTGGCACTCTAAAGCCAGACACCTACAATTCAGCATTGTTCCTTCTCCGATAGGAACAGCCCATCCCAAATTGTCAGGCAATATCCCCTTAAATGGGAACACAAACAACCCCACACACATTTCTGTCTCATCAGCAAAAGGTAGCTTGATTCCTATGGCCCAGCAAGCATGGGACCCAACGCCTGGATATACCCATCTATAATAAAGAATTGCACTGAGGAAAACAAAAAGGTGATATGTAGAATACCTGAAATAATCTCAGCTACTGCTAATTACACATAGCTGCATTCCAGTCCATCATTGTTTTGCCATCTATGCCACTGTAGGCAGAGACCCAGCCAAATGCAAAGCAGCCTTCATATTGTTCCAGTAGTAAGGTTCCAGCCCAATGTTTTAGTTCAGGCTGCCTCCAGATGGGAACACAAGCCACCCCAGACTGGTTTTGGCCTATTTTGGCCTCATTAATGACGTGCAACTTGATTACGATTACTGTGAGCATGGGACCCAGCACACCAGCTGCACTTAGGACAGTGGGAACTTTACCCCCCAGGATGCCCACCCAGGAGACGGGCGGGGGGTGAGATGGGGATAAAGTCCACTAGATGCCAAGCAACATGTATGGCCTGTCCGCTGGGCTTCAGACAATTTGTTACCTGTGACGCCAAAACAGGCCAATCCCTCCCCATTCCTTTTTCGGACATTAATCCCTGGTGTTTCATTAATATTCTGACCCCTAGGGGAAGATTGGTGAGTCACCCACAATCTAACCAGCCAAGGAGGACAGAAAGCCCACTGGACACCCCGGATCGGAGACCAGAAAAACAAGCATTGAAAATGCAATAGGTCTCGCCTTTGATTGAGTTAAAGCCATTTGCTTTACTAATGGTATTGTATAGCAAAGCAAATGGCTTTAACTTAATGAAAGGCAAGACCTATTTCATTTTGAATGCTTTTTTTTGTCTTTCTTTTGATCATTTTCACCCTGTACAATCACAAAACTCGGTATACAGGAAAATTTGTAGAACCGTTAAAACGGCAGCGGCTTTGAAAGGCCGACAGAGCAAGGGCAGACAAAGCTGGTGTTTTCAAAAAGGCCTTTTCTAGGCCAATGCATGAAGGTTTCGCAGAATGGTGGAAGGAAATTCCTGGCAAAGACAAACGCTCTATAAACAGCGACCCGACTGGGAAAAGACGAAAAAAGCGGCTAAAACTACGGGAGTGACGCTGCTGAAGTCGAACCCATCCATTTACTCACAGAGAGGAAAGACCAACAAAGGGTTTCTCAAGCAGTGGGTCTGAGCACCAGGACAGGATGTCGATTATAAACAGACCTCGCACGGGATGGCGCGTGGCCGTGAGCCAATTCTTCCAGGAGTGACAGAGCCAAACCTTGCGATAGTTCAGTGCGTTGCGTGCCAACGCATTGACAAATAGAAGTCTCCGTTTAGGTTGAGACTTTCAGCATTCCAGGGAAGATTAAAAAGTGGACCACTGATGCAACTAATAGTGGGGTCTGTTATTATACGTTGCCAAATTAACACAGGTTTAAATATAAAGGGGGAAAAAACGACATTAGCTGTCCGTTTACCTTTTAAGTAAATGTGCAAATAGTGGATGGAGCTTGTGAAATGGCATGGCACCGAGTCATAGACTAAAAGATACAGCAGCCCGATTCCTCGTTACCCAACAGGCATAAAACAGCTCGAGGCAGGGGTTGCCTCCCTAACACACTAATCAGGCAGTAAAGAAAAAATACAATCTCAACTTGGGCTGATCATGCAGTCAGTACAGGCTTTAATAATAGAGAATTTTAATAAACCGACTGTAAACCAAGACTACATTACAACTCTTTTCTTTAAAGGTTATTTCTTCATCATCACAAATTTCTCAAGCCTCCCAGACATGTCCACTGTTTTTCAACATGCGTGTCCAAATAAAAAATATAAACAAGCGCAACCCAGGCAGCCCGCACTCACACTGTGCAATGTTTATAACAGCGGGGACTGGATGCTTTACTGGCGGTGAAAAAAAAGTCCCCAGAGTGTCACGCCGCCAGTAAAGTATCCAATCCCTGGGTGCACATCTACTGTCTCTGCTGTCTCTCCGCGTGCACGTTTTGTAATCCGTATTGATTCCAAAAGGCCCTTGTCATGGCGAGAGCAGCGCATTTGCGCTGCTAACATCAGACGAGACCTAAAAATGGGATGTGGACCCTGCCCATCTGGCATCAGGCCTCATCCTCAAGCACCAGATAGTCTTTCTGCCCCCTGTGGGGCAGATTACGGTGTTTACCCTAAATCTGTTCACCCAAAGTGCCAGAAAGGCCACTAAACATCAGGGACAATAGCTTTTAAATAAAAAAGAGATTTATGGGGGGAGACCCATTCTGGCATCAGGCACTCCACCCCGCAAGTCCTTGGACATCAAGCAGTCTTTCTTCGTCCCTCTGGAGATTGGGGCATTTACTACTCATCTACTCACCCAGGGTGCAGGAAGTTCACTTGACACAAGGACCAATCTTAATAATAAAAAGAGTGAATGGCTGGCATGTCTTGGCATTAGGCTGCCCTTCCTCCCTCCCACATGTCCAATACAGTCTTTCTGCTACATCCAGTCTCCCTCCCCCGGGTGTCAGACAGTGTACTAGACACGAGTCATAGTTGTTCATTAAAAGAATGGGGTGTTCGGCAAGCCTGTCTTGCCATCAGGACCCAACCTGGGACACCAGACAGCCTTTCTGATCCTTGGCATGGGGTGGCCAGCTGAATTGTTCTCCGCCACCCAGACAGTCTTTATGCCTGGGACCACCCTCAGATGGAGTACGGGGTACAGGAAGCTCTCCAGACCAGCAGGAAACATCTTTGAGAAATGGAATGGGGAGAGCAGCAGCCCATCTTGGCATTGAACCCCGCCTCCATGAACAAAGATTATTTCTGCCCTTGCTGGTAGACAGAATGGTGAGTTTAACCTCTCTCTGGCAACCCATATGACAAAACTACACTCAAGGTAATCCCAGTTTCCTCTAATTTTGCATGGATCACTGCTCACTACTTGGGCTTTAGGTTGGCTGGGACAAAGGGTCCTCAACATACCTCGGAATTTCTAAAAACTGCAGATCTTGGGAAATCAAGGGTATTTGTTCTGCATATGGCCTACCACAATTTTGTATCCACAGTGCGCTACAAATATGAAAGTGTGGGTAAAACAAAAATCACATTTCCCCCACAGTTATGTGATGGAAATCTTGAGCCCTTCCAGCCAGTATCAGAAGTCTTACCATCCGACATTTCCACGTCTGCAATGAAAAACAGTACCTGACATGTGGGTGGATATAAGGCACATGATAGCAACAGACGAAAAACTGTAACCAAGTGAAGACAACATTGACCTAACATTGACTTCACTTGGTTTTGACCATTTACTGTCGGGTACAGTACTGTTTTCACTAGGTGAAGTGTGAGAATGTAAGTATAATTTTGCTGGTAGCTGTAAGTTTCAGAATTTTGTCGCATAAATATGAGGACATTGAATTTTTCACTCATACTATGACATTTCTAGGTTTTATTTTGTAAAACAAAATGTGGTGAGATGCTAAAATGTATCACCATCCTGGACTTCTCAAGGTGTTTTCAGAATATCTGAGTTGGTTAGATTTCCCTGGGGTGCCGTCCAATCATGGGCCCTATATTGCAGCCATCCCACAAAAACAAACATGAGAAATTGGATTTTATAGGCATTGGCATGACATCTACAGTAGATTCCAAGTAGAAAAACATATTGAGATCCACACAAGCCATACCACTCTGTATTCCTCTTGTTATCTAAATTTCAGAAATACCCAGGGATGATAGTGGTCTGTGGGTGCCAACCGACACCGGACCCGAATGATAAATCTATCTTCAGTAGACATTGAGAGGAATTAGGGCATTTTTAGGCATAGTTAGCATGTTTGCAAGGCATTCTGGGTAGGAAAACATCATTGGGTCAATACAAGCCACACCATACTGGCCACACCAATCCAGATGTCTAGTTTTCATATGTGTGGGGTTGGTAGATTTCCATGGGTGCCGTGGGACTTTGGGCCCAAGTGACCAAGCTACACACATCACAGAGTGTTGGAATTTTCAAGGAAAAGTCTTGATGTTTCCATGTTCAGTTTGTTGGTCTTTCATTTTGCAGGCAATTAGCCCCCCTCCCATGCAAGTCAAGTGCTGTTTTTATGGAGAGATGTGTGGAAATGCTTTGCGGTGGGACTTTTGCAAATCTGTGCGGATTACGGAACTTTCCTTTCCAGAATAAAAACACATATAGATGAGCTAGTTATATTCTTAGACGAGAAGAAACCAGAGCCCCTGCTTCTTACAGAAACATAGCTCAAAGAAGAGTCAACCCCGGACATAGTTTTGTCCCTCCCACCTGGCTTCTCTATAACATGCTCTGATAGAAAGACTAGAAGAAGGGGCGCGGGATAGTTACAATTTTCAAGGAAGAACTTATGGGTACCTTCACGCCCATCAACATCATGGGCTGCGGGAGTCTCCAGTTTTCTCTTGAGCTCCCCCTCCCTTCACCTTCTCGGTCATTGGGTTGTATCACCCCTCAAAGAACTGCCACCCAGTTTGTTCAAGCACTACTGGACATAGTTACAGAATGTAGTCTTCAAAAAGCTAACTTCAATCTGTTAGACCTGAATATACAGTTTGAGGAAAACTGACGCAAAACTGCCAAGGTGCTAGCCCAAGTTCTAGATGCATTACAATTAAGGCAAATTGTCAAGGCAGCAACACACAATCACGTTCACCTCCTTAACCCTGTCTTTATTAACAGTACAAATCTGGTCACAGATGACACAAGTTAAATATTATGGTCCGACCACCACATGTCCCTAAAACTACAATCAAGCAGTCCCCCCAAAGACCCATCCGATCTTGGTTCAAGCTCGATGTCAAAGAATGGATGGACACACACATGGATTCTGCTCCCACATTTAGCAGGAACATGAAGGAAAGGTATCACACATCAGAGAGACGATTAATCAACTCACTAAGCTCTCTTGTCATTTTCAGATTTCACATATCCAATTGGACAAATGGGAGGGCTCCATGGTATTCTCCAGAGTTGACTAGAATAAAAAGAGGAGTTAAAAAAGGGAAAGAGAATGGAAAAATCATATGAAGACCATAGCAAATATAGCTATAGAATTGCCACACAAAACTATAAATGAGTTATAAGACAGGCTAGAATTGCACACTTTAAAGAAAAGATAGAGAATGCCTCTAACTCATCCAAAGAACTGTTTAAGGTGGTAAATAGCCTTATGAAACTTCCTTCAAGTTCTACAGGCCCCCCTCCTTCAGAAGGACGATGCAATAGTTTTGCAAAGTGCTTTCTTAATAAAATCATTGAAGTCTTGAGCCTCCTGCCAACAACTGTTGCTCCTAATTCTATCCCACTGGTAGTGCCATGGACCTGAACCAACATAACCTCGTTGCCTGTACTAAGTTACGAAATCACAGAATCAACCCTACACTCTTTAAAACCAGGATCCCCGCTTGATCATGCACCACACAGTATTTTAGGAAAGGGCGGTAACACCCTCCTGTACATTCTAATGGATATTCTCAAACACTCCCTGGCAAGTGGAAATAGTCCCCCAGCGTGAAAACATGCTATTGTAAAACCGTTACTAAAAAATCCCACGGCCAATCCACTCTTGGCAGAAAGCTAGATATCTATCTCTCTACTCCCAGTAGCAAGTAAACTATTGGAAAAACATGTCAACCAACATTTCTCTGGATTTCTGGAAGCTCATGGCATTCTCCACCCTGCTCAGGCAGGCTTTAGACCTGGCAATAGGACTGAGACCATCCTGCTAGTTGCCACAGAGGAACTCTGGCCAGTCCTGGACCAAGGAGGCACTGCAACCATGGAAATGTTAGACCTAAGTGTGGCCTTTGACACCATCTCACACTCAACCCTCATCCAAAGGATGAAGGATGAAGGAAGCCAGAACCTCAGGAGCCGCCCTAAAATGGCTGGTCGCTTTCCTGTTGAATAGAGGCTTCCTGGTATGTGAAGATTCCCTCTTCTCAGCCGTTCACCCTCTAAAGTGTGGGCCACTCAGAGCTCCTCACTGAACCTCACACTCTTCAATCTCTACATGCTTTCCCTGGCAGAGACTGTGCACGTCCACAGCCTCGCCTTAGCGTTGTACGCTGATGATACACAGATCATCATGGCCCTCATTCCAGAACCAGGGTGAACATCCATCTAACTCAACACCTGTCTAACGCAGGTCACATACTGGATGTCTGTAAACTGCCTGAAATTCATTGGCGAAAAGATGGAGGTACTTGTGGTCAATAACAGCCTCTCAAGATGAATGGAATTGTCATGCCCAGAACACCTAGTAGAGATTTCACAGCCTGTCCAAGCAGGAACAAGCCTGAGTTTTTGGATCAACAACAAATTAACCATGGAAACACAGGCCAGAAAACTTGCTAGTTCCTGATTTGGCATTCTGAGAACCGTCTGGAAAGTTCTACAAATGCTACCACTATCTACCAAGAGAGTGGTAATGCAAGGACTAATCAGCTCATGCATAGACTTTGTAAACTCCATTTATGTACGGAGCCCAAAGGATTTCATAAAAAGTTTCAATTAGTGCAGAATGCTACAGCCAGGATCCTTCATAAAATTTCCCAAACATCAATCGGTCATTCCTGTCCTGGCAGCTCTGCACTGGCTGTTAGTGGAGAAAATAATTCAATTTAAGGCATAATGCATTGCCCACCAGGCCATACATGGGAAAGGCCCACTCAGTATTTAGAAACAAATCACCCCCTATGTTCCAAGGATGCCTCTTTGGTCCGGCAAGCTAGGGCACCTTACAGTACCTAAGGTCAACAGAGCGAGAGGCGGTGGCCACTTCTTTGCATACCTTGTCCCCAACCTCTGGAACGCCCTCCACGACTCCCTCAGATACCAAAAGTCGGAAGCCAGTTTCAGAAAACTTCTCAAAAGTCATCTTTTCTAAGCCCGGCACTAACCTAAAGTACATTAGGGTTATCCAGCTGGTGTTGTTATAAGCTCTGGAAGGCCTGGTCTGGTAGCTACGCGCTACACAAAAATGTCAGAATAGAATAGAATGTGAGGATTATCTGTTATTGTATCCAAGGTTTGATGTTTGCAGAGACTTTGGGGTAAGAAAAAATAGGGGTATCCACATAAGCCACTCCCCCCAGACTCACCCTGATATCTAGTTCCCAGAAATGTTGGGTTGGTAGGTTTCCCTAGTTGTTGGCTGATCTCAAGCCGTAATATCACAGCTACTTCAGAATGATTGATTTTCAAAGGAAAAATCTTTTTGTTTCCACATTCTATTTGTGGGCCCTTGCGGTTGCAGGAAATAAGCTGACCAACGAAAATGTGAGATACTGTTTTAATCAAGAGAAGGTTGGGAATGCTGGGTTGGCAGAACTTTTGTCTTTCCCCACAAATTCTGATACTTTCCCTCACATATGAGGAAAATCAATGATTTTACTCAAAGTTTGAAGTTTGCAGGGCATTCTGGGTAAGGAAAAATAATTGGATTCACACAAGCTATACCACTTCAAACTCCCCCGTGTTTATTTTTCAAAACTTTCTGGGGTTGGTAGGGTTCTCTGGGTGCCAGCTAACCCCAGGAACAAGTACTGCAATAACTACATCTCAAAATGGTTGAATTTCAAAGGAAAGTTTTTCCTCTTTTTGGGATTCGTGGACTTTCCTTTTGTAGGCGATAGGCCCACCAACACAATTGGTTTTCCGTTTTATCGAGAGAAGAGTGGGAATGTAGAAAAGTAGGAGATTTGTTATTTGTTGATTTTTTAAAGCAATTTTGGCTTCCTAGGCAAGTCATTTTGGATTTTGAAAAACTCACTCGGAATTCCTTGATAATATGGATCACTAACATTCAGGATGGTATGAGTATCCCTGATTCCTCATTACAAATTCTTGGGCATATTTAAAACATGCTTAACCTTTCCGTCATACCTATTTCTAACTCAGGAGATTTTACTTTATGAATTAATGCAAAGTCGAAAAAGAACGAAAAATCATTCTAAGCTGCAGCTCAGTTGATGGCTTTGGGTATTATTTGGTATTAGGCAACCTCAGGAATCCACAAAACCTGGGCATCCCCAACATGTGGGAAAAAAGGATCCACATTATGTCTGGTTATCTTTTGTAGAATAAAGTTATGGAAAGTTGATATCACTGATAGCCTTCTGATTGGTGCCCTGAAAGTGTGAGTGTGAGGTGTATGTTGAAAGACTGAGAGAACATAGGAATGTGAATTCTGCCTTGGTCGCAATAGTTATCCTCATTTTGCAGAGCAAGAGGACCATCTATTTATTGCTGTTACCTGGGTCAGAACATCAATTTCTAGCTGCTATCAGGGTCTGAGTGCAGGCCAAAATCAGCACTAGCAAAAGTTCAAATCAGGTGTCTGTGGATTCTCTAAAAACACCCCTTAACCTGCAGACAACTGGGGAAATGCTAGAGTGACAGAATGGCCAGTCCAGCCCTTGTTGTTACATAATGGTTCTCCACATAACGCAGCAATGAGGAATTACTTTGAGCTCCAACAAAGCACTGAATCTGGGTGGGAAGGAAAACAAAAACCTATGTAAGTGTCTCTTTAAATGAAATATTTATATACACACCTTGTCATTGGAGGAAGGCAGATTGAAAGTTACAAAGCAAACACAAAAGCAAAACAAGTACTACAGCAAGTGGGCAGTAACACTGTCTGAATACATATGAAGCCCTAGAGACTACCCTAGGGCTTGTGTGGCATGAAGGGGTGTGCTCTTTTTTTGCTACTACCTACCATGAGGCCAAGATAGTGCCATGACATCTGTGGAGCTGTTAGGAAAGTTAGCTGGAATAGTAATGTCTAGTAAGATGACAGGCCTGATAACAGGGCTTCAAGGCTGTCTTAAAATTACGACAGAGGAGTGTGGGTGTCCTCCTGAAGCCAAGTACTGTCACCGTGATTTCCTTTGATTCTGATGGAAGGCAAATGCACAGATGACTCCAGAGTTACTGTAGGACCCTTTAAACCATTTGCTGGAGGAGTTATCACCAGAACTGGTACAGAAGGAGGAAACAATGTTCATTGAATCAATAGGAGCATACCATGCTCCTTGGCATCAATTTTCTGTTCAGTCTGTATAAAGATATACATAGCTATTATTTCAATTGACTAATATTAAATGAATAAATTGTATTGGTGTGTTATTTTAGGGAGTGAATTACTTCCTGTCAGAAAGAGACTATGCATGTCTCTGCATGGCGTGTGCCCCAATCGAGGTATGATCGTACATGGAAGATAGCCTGGCCTTTACCAAAGTAACAAGCAATTCACATTCCTTTGAAAAAATGGAATCAAATTGAAAGCAAACAAACAAAATAAGCTAATTCATGCAGATATTTAGTTGACTGGGGCATGAGTAGGCCTCCCATGTTGGTAGTCCCTTACCAGTTCTTGTAATATGTTACCCAATGAGTCATTGGGACAATACACATAGTCAAAATAGAGAGCAGGTACAGGTGCAAGTAAAGGAGCTAGAACATGCCAACATGCCTCACTCACCCCCTTTTAAAGTTTCTTTTTGCATCCGTCTGACCTTCCCAGAACCTTTTGCTAAAATAGGCTGGTGATGGAAATGTAAAGTATCTGGGGACACAGTTTCCCTGTACCCATGTTTTGGAGAAGCTGTCCAATTTGCTGCCATGTACCCAAATGGTGCATACCCCAAATGATGACAAGTAGGCATGGTTAAATACGACCAGCACTAGATGAGCACTTGGGTAGTGCTATTTAACATTAAGTAAACATTTTCTTTTCATATGCATCGGGTCCTGTTATAGAGTAAGTGATCTGGTGAATTCAGTGATTCATTCACTGGACAGGGGACCTTTATTCAGTGGTTCCTGCTTGTATGTCTGTTTGCAGCATTTTTGCTAACAGCCAAGTGGTGGTAGGTTAACTATGGTTACAGAACAGCAGCTTCATGAATACATGGCTCAGCCATTGCCACTATGCAGAGGGTGAGGTTGTAATTGGCCAAATGAATGGATGAACATTTGTGAAGTCTGCCTATGCAAGAAAGTTCTTTTCGGATAAAGCTAACTGATTGTGTGCAGAGACAACACTCCATGGAGGAACGTACTTACCACCTCCTAGGATCCTAACCAGGTGAATCTTGTTTGCAAGGGTTCCCCCTTCTAGAGTAGCTAAACAGTAGGACATGTTGGCACAAGGAAGCTCTTCAGCCTCTGGTCAGTTTCCCCTTGGTCCAGCTTAATCCACCACTCCTTTAAAGTCAAAGTGGCCATAATGCTTTTACAACATGGCACTTTAGACAGAGAACAGTAGGTGGGTAGGCATGCGAGACTGCCACTGTAGGGAAAAAACAGTCACGGTATTCCTCAACTTATAGTTCAATTTGCATGTAAACTATAGGCCTAGGGATGCTGGAGGAGAAGCCTAAACGCCATTTGATTGGTTGCTTCCCCAAAGAGTACAGAGAAGGTAAATTAGCGTCAATTTTAGACAGATCTTGCACCCTTCAGTTTGGTAATGTCTCTTATTCTTCAGATGCAGGACCAGATGGGAAGACTGAGATACAGAAGTTATGATAGCCTGGAATGCTTAGTCTAAGAAGAAGTTTGAGACCAAGATTTAGGGCCTAATTTAGTGTCTTGCAGACAGTCTACTCCTGTACACCAAACCCTCTGTCCACCTGCTTTATTTAGAGTCAGGCAGACCTATGTTGATGGATAGTTTCCTACGACAACCCAACAGAATAAGGTCCCTCGGAGGAATGGCATTATACTGCCTATTTAGACAGTGAGGGTCAGAAAAAAACAAAAAATGACCCTCACGCCCTGCGAGAAAACTCCCAGTGTAAAGACGCCATTCTTTTTTTGCTTTTCAGAAAAGATTTCTCGCTTTGGGAGATTGTTTTGAAAAACAAAAACTTTGTTGGTATTGCTATTAAGTATCAAAAATGAAAGGAGTGATCCACCAAAAGTTTTGTACAATGAAGGAAACAAGCATGATGGCGGTTCCTTTCATGGTACAGTGATGACTGCTCAGACAATGGTGTTGAAGTTGAAGGGAATGTCTTCTGCCACACTGATGGGCAGACTACCATCCACCTAATCCTAAATCACCCCCTTAATTGCACTAGCCTATATCCTGTAACCGTGGAGACACCATTTTGATCTTTTGATTCCCTCATTTATTTCTCATGGGAATTGCATCATGCACCTATTTCTGCACTCCTGCCCAAAAAGTTATGGTGTTTGGCAACAGTACATGGTGCAGCGATGATTGGGGGAGAAGGAGATGCTATTGTCAGCAATTCCACAGGAGCAGAAGATGGTCCCAACGACCCCTCACCACTGCCATAACCGCAAATTATTAAGTCACAGCTTTAGCAACAGTCTGGGGGAAAGGGGAAGTGGATAAGAAAAGAGACACAGCCTCTTGGGTCCTTCTGCTTCCTCAGTTCAGCTTTCCATTCTTCTTTTGTAAGGTCTTGCTACTGAACCTTGGAACCAGTCAGCACCTGCAGCGAGGACAAGATTAACAATATATCTGCCTTACACCTTTACTATTTATCTTTCGCTTGCTTACTCTACATCATTTAAAAACTATTTACCCATAATGTCTAAGCATTTGCCTCTCTCTTGTAGACACCTGATAATAACTCTTGAAATTGCTTGTACTTTAAAATGTCTCTTTTTCAGTGATGTTCGACTCTTGGTCTTTTACCAGTTCAAACAATACTGTCTACTTCAAAACAGCTTCTCTTTATCTTGTAGTTTGACAGCTATATTTCCTGTTCATTTCAGAGCTCTGATTCAAAGTCCTTGCTTCTATTTGCTTCAAGCTTGCACTCCCAAATGCTCCCGACTTATCATCAATCTTTAAAATACAGTCTAGGCAGGAACGCGTCTTACCATCTGCCAGCTGGAAATTTCAGATTCTCTCAGCCTTCTGGCCACGCTACTTACGAGTTCCTATAACTGCCTCTTGATCAACAAACGCATTCAAGCGGCTGCTCAAAATCACTCCGAAGACTCCCCCTCTCAAAGTGAGCATGCGTGAAACTACGACGCTGCTCTCACAGAGCTTCTTCCGGGCTCAGATTTCTCTCTGTAGATAGTCAATCATTTATCAAACATTTTCCACAAAAGTCAGACCTAGCTGGAAATGCAACTAGTGGCTCTGAAACAGTTGAAGTGCACCGTTAGATTCCAGCACTCGTGCGTTATGCAGATTTTCCACTGCATGCTCTAAATACAACTGAGCGCTGCCCTAGATATCCCCAAGATGGCGCCCACCATCTCAGCTCCTCTGACTATCGAAGCCCTATGCTCATGTAGACCCTGGAATGATCAAATCCAGATGGAAGCACTAGACATATGGCATGGGAGTGTGGAAAGCAAGATGGCTGTTTGTAGCTTAACCTGTGAACTCTCGAGTCCCATAAAATAACAGTCCACAGATCCTTTGTATTTAATGACATCCGAAGCTTAAAAACATGTCACCTGTAACGGTAAGAGATTCCCCTTGTATGAGCTGACTGCTGGGTTTTCTAATGCCAAATAGGGATGTTGTGACATACTTGTTCTCCTCTAGCCTATGAATATCTAGATGGGGCCTGTAATGGGGAGAGCAGACTGCCTTCATAACCTGAACTTTGATGTGCTGAACAGTCCAGTCCAAGCAGGAGTATGCTGCCTCGAGTTGTATGAGTGTGGTTCACCACCACTTCAGGTGCAGCAGAGCTGACCTGTGAAACAACAGGGTGAAGAAGCAGAGACAGGCATGAACAGTGTGCCCGGAGAGAGGTGGTCGCCCACTGAGCCAAGTGCTATATGGAGGAGCAGAAAAACCTCCCATAGTGAGATACTACTAGATGAAGTTACGCTTGGATATGGGATTGACATCCCTGTTGGGAGTCAAAAATAACATTGGCAATGGGAGTCTCTGGTTGGCATCAATGAATGAATGATGAACTTCTCATCCCCCACACTAAAATCACACTCCAGATAATTGATCATTCTAGTCAACGGTGGAGACCTGCTTTCACGCCCTGGCGAATGAACATACATTTGGCTTTGTATAATCACTGAGGTAGATGAGGGCAGTAAATGTACGATTAAAAATATGTACCTTTGATAACCTGAATATACTTGCTTTCTATATTGACATCAAGTGTATTGAACTCAGTTTTAGACATGCATGCCCTATGTGCGGCTCTAACCCAACATTCCGACTTAACTTTAGTGTTTAGGCCCCAATAGAAGGCTTAATACATTGCCCTGAATTCATACAGTAAAGGCTTTTTGGACTCTGCTGCTGATGCAATGCTTGCAGAGAATCCTGGGTGTGAGTTTCGTCAGCAAACACACTTGGAATTCCTGCTTTATGGGATTGCCTAACTCCATGATGTCTGCAGCAAAGCCTAACCTCTCTGACTTCATGGTGGATATCAAAGACTTTTAATTGATACTGGTACATGAAATCGACATCATATGCTTTATTGACCTGATCTTTAGAAAGAACTAAAGCTACTGAGAATGCAGTAGTCACTATTACTACAATCATTGGAATATAAGAAACTACACAAGTATTGTAAACCAAGGTTGAAGGTGTGGTAGGGAGATGCAGCTACAATAACCAGTGCTTTGTTGTTTTTTCTGATAAGGGCCGTCCAAGGATTTGTTCTTGGAGAAGTGAGTACTGGAATACTGGCACCCTAAAGGTCTATAAAAATAATTATCTGTAAGTTCGTACAGAGCCTGACCCTCCTGCAGAAACCAGGAGCACATCAACATGATGCAATTGCTTGCTTTATGAGCTTGCAGGACAGGAAAATAACACCGTTAAAATAGAAGAACAAGTGTTGAGGCCCATTGCAACCAAGAGTTTTATGGATTACACCTAGGCAGTGTATTATAAATCAAAATGGTTAGACAGTGAAACAGAGACTTCCCGAAAATGACCTTAAATATATACACTTCTGGTCTGTGGCTTAACTACCAATCATCATGGCCACGATCTGAAACCGCTCCGTGCGGCCACTAATCGTCAGATTCCATCCGGCTCCACATCGGCAAGGATGCATCGCCATTCTGTACGTTATGGTCTCCATTGGTGCTCGTGATGCTGGCTGTCACCTCCGTTACTATAATAGGTGCAGCGGCCTTGCGGGCTACAGGAGGCAGCCGGGCGGTGTTGACTGGCATAGACAGAGTGGCCTGAGGCGTGGCGGGCCCAGCCGGACAGGGCTCTGGTGCCTGGGCTACGCTGCTGTCTGGACTGTGTTTCACCCACCCTCCCTTCAGGAAAATTGAAGAGTCACACAAACTGCAGAAGTAGCAACATAGTGTATTTTATCTTCTGCCCCTGTGGACTTTGTTACATAGGGGAAACAGGTAGAGAATTCCGTCTCAGGCTGTCAGAACACAAGTCAGCCATCAGGACCCAGAAAATACAAGCTCCTATGGTAAGACACTATATGGATAACAACCACAGTGAGAATGAACTCAAGTGGCTCATTCGAGAGAAAATCACTACCAAACCTGGCTGTGATACAGACAAAGTGAGAAAAAATAGGGAAACCTTCTGGATTTTTCATTGTGACACAGTTCAAAGAGGTCTAAATGAGGAGATCACATGGATAGTTACACTACTGTCCTGGCTTAAGGGTCTCTATGGCTTTAAGACATTATGTTAGTGGCCAGTTGATCTTTACACACTGCTTCATGTCATATAATAAGCCAGGTCACATATAGCGAGAAACTGACCCTGCATGTTTTGGTTGGAACCTTTATCAGAAATTATAAATCTCAACTCTCTTTTGCACTAGATTCTTCTTTGGTATAAATCTTATTTTATTGTATTTAAGGCATACGTTAAATTGTATGCCTAGTGGGCATTTAAGTTATAAGCCAACATGATCATAAGTGAAGTGTCCCGTTTCAAAATGGCGAGCACAGGATAGACTTTTTCCGCGAAGAGTTTGTTTTAGTAAGTATTTTTGTGGCTTCCACTTATTCTTCGTCAGGTTCCTAACACCTGATCATATTTAAAATTACATTTTGCATTCTTTTAGTATTTTTCTGTCACTCTTGCCAAAGGTCTAAGATATTAGGGGATAATACCGATTAAGCTACTAAGTTTGTGAGTGGTAGTAAAAAATCTACTCTAATATTGCAGCCACATTTAATTTTGATCTCATAGGCCGATCTCACGATAAAAGATTTCAGCGTGTAAACAAAGCATAGATAACATCGATCAGGCTACATAAACTTGAGAGTGGATAGCAAAACAACCCACTCCAACATGGCGCCTTGTCTAATTCTGTCCCTATAGGCCGTTCCTAATATTGCAAGATCTTGTCGACTATTAGTTTAGTTTGGCGGGAGAAAACAGACTTTAAAAACACGCCGGGAGGCGGTAGCGAAAACTCGCCACATTCGCATAGATGATGAGCCCAAAGCAGATGCCATCAGGAGATTACGTTTGAAAGGTCAGGAGGCTCCTATCGCTTTTTTCGCTCTACCCGTTCTAAGAGCTAAGTGAGAATGACAAACTCCCTGCGTGCGATCAGACATAGCCGCAATTTTGTAAAGCAGCTTTGCCGCAAAGTTAATTTTAGAATTATTTTCAGTATTTAACGTAGCAGTATCTGCTAATGTATACATATAAGCCCATACTCAATATGAATAAAACTTTCAGCCTTCTTAGGCATTTATCTAAACACAGAGTATTCTGCAGTATGCCGGATAAACTGACGGATGATCTCTTTCTTGCCTCCTTAACTTAAACAGTATCGATTTTAAGAGATTCAACCGTGACCTTAGAAGAAGGGTTGACCGTGTGGACCGGTTTTAACAGCATAACGGACCAGATAGGAGCCAACAAATTACGTGGACCTCACAAGAGAGGGGCTACAATGCTCCACACAGGGTAAAACTGACTAGTTAAAATAGAGGTTTGATAGATGGTTTTCTTGACGTTTGTCTGGTTTCCTACTGACTGAAATAATATTTCTACCTGTAGAACTTCTGGAATATTCTGGCTGCCCGCAGGCATTATTACAAAAAGACCCACATAAATTTGGATTAGTATGGCTTAACGTAAAACAACAGGTATTTCTAAGTCTTAATGGACTGATCATCATGCATGAAGAACACCCTTCCTTCTGTTTTTAAATAAAATCTGGTGTGGAACCTATTGCCACCCTTTTTTCAAACTTTACATCACAGGGTCGTTGCTTCACAGCGCATAAAACTCTTTTTCTTCCCTTCTTTTAACTGCACACGTGGTCACTTTCTTTAATCTATGGCACCATACTCAATACTTGGGATCTTAAGGTACACCACTCTAAGCAGTGCACAATCATGAGTATAGAGTTAAAGTAATCATAATGAAATAATCTCTTTTTTTGCCATTACCCCTAAAGTTATATATGATATTGTTTCTAACTTTCAGACATGACCCGTTTCCCATTAAGATTGAATACACCTTGGCCCTGAGGAAGGTGGTTTCACCCCTGAAACGCGTGTAGACCACATCGGTCACTGAGAAGTGGTCCCTGAGAGTTTATTCCATCGAGCTGTGTTTATTGGCAACAATTCACTCTTCCCTCTCGTATATAATTTGGGACCCTCCATGGGGTCGAATCACTCTTTCCCTCTGTTTGTTTTGCATAGTATGTATTTGTAAGAATGTGGTTTGAATGAGTGTGAATTTTGGGAAAGAATGAATAGGTATAGGTTGTTGTGGGGTGTCTGTTATACATATATTGTCTGATATTTAAAAAAATGATTTCTGGAAAACTTAGCAAATGCAGTTTTTGATAAAACACAGTAGCTTTGCACGAATATATGTATTTTTGCAACAATTTTTATTGAAATGTACGTATAAAAAATATATAAAACAATCACATGTATGATAAAAAAAAGTTTCTAATATCTAAAGAATATCTGTAATTAATATAATCAAATGTTCTAAAGTTTGTTTAGTTTGCTGAACTTAGTTGGGGTTTTTTGGCATGTTAGAACCTGAATAGGTCATATGTAAATTAAATAGGTCAGGACAGGTTTCTCAATTTTGTCAATTTTGTCACCCACCCTCCCTTACCATCGTGGTGCTCCAGGGATTACCCCCCTTGTCTCCGCCTTAGTGGGTGAGCTTCGGCCTTATTGCCCATGGCCCACTGACACTTTAACAATCTCACTGCAGACCGGGTGCTCTCGGCCCTCTCTCTTCCTGTGTCAGAGGGGATGTGTATCGACAGAGCATTGCCCGGCAGTGCACTATACAGCGGTAAGCGGGTGGCGGGCCTGGTGGAATCCTTACAGTGGAGAACCTGGGCAGCAGGCCTCTAAGATTTCGCCCACCTCGAACATACAAATGGCTCCCCCCTGGGTCAGGAGGCCCAGTTAATGCATGCTCCTTTTGTTCTGGCCTAGGGCTTGGCTGGTGCCCACGGACCTTAACTACTGCGCAGCTTGTGTTGAGCCTCGGTCCTGCAGTGGAATGCATTGCTATTACGAACGGTGACGGGGGCTGTACTCCACAGGGGCACAGCGATCTGGATGCGGAGAGTGGAACTTCTCACTTTGATGGCCAGGAGCTACTTGGGGCCAATGACACCTCACTGAAGGATGCCTTTTTCACTAACAGCTTTACATGTGCCGATTTTGTTGGTGAAATGACCCCGGACACTCAGTCTCCTTAATTGTTGTTAACTAGGACACCCACTTTCCATTGGAGACAATACTCTGGACATACCTATGCTGAGTCCCCGGCCGTAGTGATACACATGCATTTTGTGACCTTCTCTCGTTCCCTCCTTTGCTGTGACCTCCTTAGGAGACCACACGGGTGGGATGCGTACATCTGTTGCGGAGACAGCCGAACTAGATTTTGGTGCTGTTTGCGGCAGTGTACCCTGTGTCTGTACCTCCGCACTCATCTTTATGCCACCTGGACCATGACAGCAGGCCCCACGTAGTTACACCCACCTAAGCGGTTGTATGTTGGAACAACGAGTTCCGCAACCACGACCTCATCTAACCAACTTTTTTTCCACAAATTCTGTGGAATGCGTGTTTTAAAAAAATGCTTTACATCTGGTACCCCGATCCCCCACCCCTTAAAAACTAATTACACCTACCCTAAATATAAACATGACTACCCACACACACCTGAGGCTAAGCTGGTGCTAAATTCTACTTTCCCCTCCTCGAATATCTCTCACCGCCCTGCCTTCTCCTTCGGCGACAGAGATCTGGGTACAGGGCTTAGTGCCGAAGCCTCACTCACAGTTGTCTTGAACAAAGTAGATTTGATGATCTTTGGCAATGGGAGAACAAAATACTGATTAACCAAAGGAGCTCTGCTATAGTGCTATAACTGTGCTGTGCATTTCTTTGTGTTAACGGCACTCACGAATATAAAAGAGGCTACACTGCTTCGCCCGGTTGCTCTGCCCCCCTGCCAGGCACAGTGCGTTGCTGCTGAATTGTGAACAGAAACTAGCAGCACAAGAAACACTAACAGGAAATACTGCCATAATTCCTTGAGATGCATCCCATTTCCGTGGACCAATAGAAATTACAGCCTTCCCCTGCTCATTTGCACATGCCCAGGCATAGGTTCCAGCTGATGAAAGGCACAATCCGTGAGGAGGGTTATACGTGTCGGTGACGTCAGGTACCTAAGGAGAAACATGAAACCAAAACTTGCGCACCGGCAAGTTTCAGTTCTCATGATTGGAGAGTGTCTTCTCGCATACTGCAAACCTGCGCTCGAAAAAGATGTGACACGTGCCAGCTTGGCTGATTAAACCAGGTGACCCTGCCAGCCCCACGCGCACTAGGAGGGAGCCACACACGGTCATCTTCTGGGGACGAATGCTGGCGCAGAAAAGGGCGTAGAAGAGTGACCTGCCTTAGCAGCAATCTGGAGGGCGGTGATTAATGTCAGGCCTTAGCAGCAGTCCGGGGGCAGAGAAGAATAGCGTTTCCAAGCTTGAAGAATGCATTGGAGTCTGGGAATCGTTGTTAAGAAGAGTTGTTGTTCATAACTTCGTTGTTCATAACTTCGTTGTTCATGACTTCGTTGTTCAGGATTTGTCATTGTTCGGACTTCGTTGTTCAGGTAAGTTGTAATTAAAACTTTGCTGTTTAGGATGTTTTCCCACCTAAGCACCTGGATCTTGGCTGCTCATGCCGCCCCCCACACCTGATCACTGTGGAGGTAAGGCAGATCAGCCATGGTGCCCTGTACTGCGCAAGTGGCATTGTTTTGCCCTGATCTGCTCTTCACATTATGGCTAAAGATAAGTCTCCACTCTGTGCCAAGCAAAGCACTCTTGATAAGTATACTTAACCTGGGGGCCCCTCATCACTCGCTGTGTCATGAATTACCTATTTCCTGACTGTCGCAAGACATCTGGATGCCAAAATTGGTTCCATGTTAATCTATTCCGCAGATGACCGGATTACTGAAGCTGAAACTAAAGTCTCTTTCTGGGAGCTAAGCAACGGCTCCGAGAACTCAATATTTGCTATGTGCTCGTATATCCAGCAAAGCTGAAAGTCCTGTATCAATCCCATACATTTTTCAGGTGAAGCCTCACACTCCTCCGCAGATGGAATCTGATTCATCCTTGGGAGATAGACATAACTGACTGTCAAAGACTCCAGTGAAATGCTACAAAATATCTTGTTCCTTGTGGAGGAACCCTGGTGAACTGAAGACAACCTGTCCACTGCTGGTGGATCCCAGGTCTTCAAGGAGTTGACCCCAGTACCCCCCAAGTAACATTGATTGGAACCGTTGTCTCCTGTGGTGCCTCCTTTGAACCTTGATGTGCTCCTTATTGTGTGTGTTGCCTTAAGTCATTAGGAGTGGTTGTTTTATTTCCGCAATTGTTTTCATTTCTCATGTTGGGTATGGGGAACCACTGGGTCAGGTCTGGCAGGGCTTCCCTTTGGGGCCTGGTGAAGGTCTGCCTCATGACTGATGCGGGGTGCTATACATTCTTTTTGGCCGCCCAAGGCTTCTTTTCCCTCTTAAATTACTTTTTTATCCCACAATCCTACCTGCATAGGTTTACTGACATCAGGGTGATGCCGAGGGGGCTCTCTGATAACTCCCCAGTTGCTGTGCAACTTCGAGTAGCCTGACAGCACTCGGCCATCCGCTAGCATCTTTCACCCTGGCACCTACAGAATCCAAAATAACATTTGGACATGGACCGCTCCATTGAGGAATATTTTATACATAATGTTGTGTCTGCAGTGATTCTGGCGATGCTGTGGGAAGCTGTGGAAACCAACTTTGCGAGGGGCTGAGATTCGCTATTGCACAGGGGAGTTGCAGCGTAAGATGCTTGGCTTGGTAGATTTTGAGACCCGAATGGCTGTGCTGGACGAGTAGGATCGTCGCGCTGATGGACAGGCAGTCAGGCAGTGTGTCATCAACTAGGTCTCCTACGGCAACAATACCAGCAGATCCTGCTGATAAGGCTAAACAGTCCTGGCATGTGGCTCAGAGTAGCATTTATCAGTGGGAAGACAAATTGGGTAAGATGCTCCATAGACTATGTCAGAGTGCTCCTCATTTCTCCCCTGTTCCCATAGTCCAAGGAACATCTGGCACGCTACTTACTGACCCCCAGGAGATAGTGTGCAACTTTGCTGTTCACTTCGAGGGTGTCTATGCTCATACAGAAGTCTTGTCCCTTGAGAAGATTGTGAATTCTGACAGGCCCTTCCTCTCAAGACTCTGTCTTTGGCTGATTGTGTTCTGCTGGATCGGCACCCTTACGTAAGAGGAGCTCTTGAGCCCTGCGAAGGCCCTGGAGCCTATTGGGTTCCCATGCGAGTTCTTTAATGCTTTTATGCCCAAGCTTTGGGAACACATGCTGGAGGTGGTTCACTCTGAGGTACATACCGCTCTCCTGCTGCCGTATTGGCACTATGCAGAGATTGTAGTTTTTGTCAAACCTGGCCGACCAGGCAATGAGCAATCCTCTTACCACTCAATTTCCTTATTAAATCTCTAGGTGAAAATTCTGGCGAAGACACTTGTGCACAGATTTGTCCATTTGATCCCTGACTTGATACATCCTGACCAAGCAGGATTTATGCCTCACTGTGCCACTCGTCGTAATATACAATGACTGTACAACATGCTGATGCTCGCCGACAGGTGTGGCGACCGGCGGCAATTCTCTTGCCTGATATTGACAAATCCTTCAACTCTGGGAATATCTATTAATTCTCCTTGAATGCCTTAATTTCGGCCCCTAGTTTCTTTCCTATCTTAAATTACTGTACACAGATTTAACAACATTGGTTCAGATGGCGGGTGCCAGGTCGACCTTCTTCCCAATACATGGGTAACACAGCAGGGTTGCCCTTTGTTCCCCCTTCTGTTTGCAGGGCCGGATTGGCTAAGGGGCAGTTTGGAATGCTGCTGAGCTGGGGGGTGATTTCGTTCATGGAGACCTGCGTGTGCTAAACGAAATTAGTTTTGCATTAATTATTTCGAAGCACACACAGGTCTCCATGAACGAAATCAGCCCCCACCTCAGTGAAATCAGCCCCCAGCTCAGCAGCATTCCAAACAGCCCGGTAGTCAGTCCGGCCCTGGCTGTTTGCTCTTGCCATGGAGCCTCTGGCAGATTGGGTGAGAATGGACGTTCAGGTGCAGGACTTCAAAGGGGGAGAGCTTCTTTCAGATAGAATTGTATTCATTGTTGCTGACATCCTCTTCTTCCTCACCTCCCCCGGCAAATCGGCGACCTGTGTTATGAAGATTCTTCGTATATCTAGGGCCTCCAGATAAATAGATCTAACTCCAAGGTGCTCCCAGCTGGCACTTGTCCTCAAGATTTAGGCTGGGCATCTGACTTGCCGGTGTCACTGAGCGGGCTCAAATAACTGGGTATTTTTGTGTCCCCTGATGTGACTCTGGCATGGCCGTGCAATTTGGAGCCTGTTTTGGCTCGCCTGCAGGAGGAGGCCTGGGTTTTTGTTCCTTTTGCCTTTGTCCCTGACTGGTCTGACTGGCATTTTAAAATGGTGTCCTTGCCTTGGTTCCTTTGTCAATTACAGAGGTTCCCTTGTGATATTCCCCAGCGGTGGTTCTGTAGAGTGATTTCCATCCTCACTGCTTTCCTTTGGGAGGGGGAATCCCTCGTATTGCCCTGAGTAAATGTTTCCAATCCATATATTGTGGGGAAATTGACGCGGCGGATATCGAATCACATTATCGTGCCTCCCAAATAACAACTGGTGGTATGACACCCAAGGTGACCCTGCTTATTATCTGAAAAGTGGGCGATGGGAGACACCCCCATTCTTTCCTACTCATACGTCAGCAGAGGTGGTGCTACCCGTCCCCCGGTGACGAGAGTGGTTCTGAATCTATGCTGCTCTTCCCTCTGGCAAATGGGGTGGTGGGGTGTAAATATAGCTGGCATGGTACACATGATAGGCCTTAGTCCATCTGAAGGATTCATTGAATTTAGTGCCACTAATGTTGAACTAGCTGGAAACATACAGTGGCCTTTCAGTCTTGTGCTCACAGTGGCCAAAGCTGCAATTGTTTCCTCTGGATATGACAAAACCTACTACTGCGACTGGCCTATCTGAACTGGACTCCATAGTAGAATAGGGGCCTGAAATACCTGATCAGAGAGAGTATGTTGGGTTAAACGTGGGTCAAGTGTTAAATGGAATTTGCAGGTCGCTACGGGGAGGATGAGGGTGATCAGGTCTTATCTATGCCTACTATATGAGATATTGAGTCAAATTGAGTATAAATACACTATTGATATTCTGTCAACAGTGGAATGCTCAATGTCGTTAAAAGGGGGTTCCTTATTAAAAAGAGTGTTGAAACGTTTGTTGCATGCCTACTATGTATCATGCGACCCAAATTTAGTTAAATGTACTTACATTTACAAAGTTTAAAAAAAGAAAAATATATTGCTTGGCCAGTGACAAAACCACACATTGGGTACTACAAACCAGCATAATGTGTACCTAGACATGAGAAGTTCACTCCTGGTAGACAGCACAATTGGCCCCACTCTGGTCCCGACACTACTCCGTGCCCTATGACTGTTGTTACACTTAAAGGAACTGAAGGTAATAATAACAATATTTTTATAGTGGTTGATAAACTCAAATGTGAGATCACTTTCTCAGACAACTGCCACCAGTTCATCACTGTTTTATTGTTTAATTGACCTCAAAATCATTAAAATAGACCAATATCAGTTACAACAGTGTGAGCATTAATATTGGCAGGAATATGTTGGCTTAAAGACAACATATAAAAAAGGGGTTACTCTAATAACATTAAAATGAAAAAATAATTATAAAAGGTAAGCAGATATTTTTCTAAAAATATGGCAAACGCAGTTGCTAGATCACAACCTCCACTTTTTGGAACCATATTCATGCAACCTAGCAGTACGTAATCTACTCTAGTCTACGGCCCTTCTTACGAGTTTAAGTGTTCTTTATCGCATCTGATAAATATCGATATCACAGGGTACATTATTTATCGGGTGGAATATATAACACCTATTGCTAATTGGTGGGGAATAACATGCAGTTTTTGGTGTTTAAAGTGCCTAATTCTGCCCGGTAATGAAGGTTGAGGAATTTACACATATCTAATAATTATCAGATGCGTTAATTACCTAACAACTCGTAATTCCAACCCGTGAGTAAAAACACAGGTCGGAAAAAAACACCAAAACTCATAAAGTCATAATCAGGACCTTACGGTTCATCCTGCCAACCCTTTGCAAGTAGCTTGCATAATCCCCACTAATGATCACACCAAACTCCTATTAATTGAATCTACCAAAAAGAAGGAGGAGCAAATGCAATAAAAAAATTCCCAAAGAGCACAAGACTACTCCCAGTAACCAACCATAATCAATAACCTCTGGACTAACCGCTAACCTTGGCATGTTATTCATTGCAAACCTTTTCAGCGCTTTGTCAGGGGTAGTGTTTATAAATCCAATTACAATACCTCAGGTATCAGACTGCAGTTGAAAACCTTAACATAAAAGTCAATAGAAACTTTGAAAACCAATGGCTTCAGATATTTCAGACGAACTCCCTTAATCCTTGAACACTTTAGAGTCATGTGGTGTAAGTCATCTCCCTTTATTGCACCCACAGGCTTCTGAATATTCATTGCCATGGTGCCCCCTGGATAAAACAACAAACTGTTAACAATAAGTGTTGCTGCAGCCTATTCAGGGCAGTAGCTAAATAAGTATTTACACTGAATTCTCTCACTGATTGAGGCTTCCTTTGTACGCTAAGGAACGCACCATGGGCCTCCTTCATGAGGTTATGCCTTAGGGCAGAATGCAGCTAACATAGAAAAAAGAAAAACGTGGAGAAATAAAAGATATTTCTCCTCGTTGTGCCTCCCTCACGCCTTCCCTGGGGTATTAAAGAGCAACTTCTGTGCTAAAACAAAGCTAAAAGGTCTACCCTGTATCTTTTACTTTCTGCAAACATATTAAATATGCAAAACACATTTGGCAAAACTATAAACAAATATATATGTGTGTATATATATATATATATATATATATATATATATATATATATATATATATATCATTATAGACAAATCCAATAGGCCTAGACTTATTGTGCCCATGCATGTAACCTGTGGCATTCATTAAATGATTTTTACATCTGCTGCATGCACAGATGCTATATATCTCTTTAAGGCCTGCCCTATTGACTTTCCAAGCGATGTCAAATAAAGTTGAAAAAATTGATTTCCTTCTGTACAGAATGTAAAGAGGGTATAAAGAGTTGAGCAGGTCATACAACATGATGATTGAGTACATTCAATTTGTAAAATAGCCCCATATGCATTCCAATGAAAGCATTTCCTGGGAGGCGGAATGATACATCACATAGCCAATAGCATGAGGTGAGAAAGCAACATTCTTCAGGGTTCCACCAACGCCACTTTATTTATATATATTTTAAAGACTTGGTAACAATACTTCGGGCAGACAGCTGTGCTATCAACCCAGCCCTAAAAAAGATTGGCCATTGAAGTGCTTTCCTTTCCATGTGATTTGCTCGTGGGATCAGGCAAATGCCATCACTCATAATGCAGGAGAAACATTTTCTGAAGTGGCGTGATCCACATACCTTCGTGTTCACTGTTCACACAGAACACAGTCACACTGAAAAGTCGCTGAGGAAAAGGAACATATAAGCAACTGTATTTTAGTGTGCTTAGTAAAGTTTATTTCGTGGACGTACTCGAGACACGAATCTGTATATTTTTTGGCTACATAACATAACTATTCCAGTGAGTACTAAAGTGACTACATTTTTCCACTGGTGGTCAATTTTAAAACATTTTACTGGCTTCTCCGCAGTGAGCAAGATATTTTCCAGAATGAGCTGCTCTTAGGTTACTTTTAGGTGAACTGTGAAAAGGAGAAAAGGTACATGTCAAATAATAAAGACACAAACAGGAGACTATTGACGTATTCGCTTTACCTACAGAATGTTGTGTATGTTATGGTATGTTATATATATGTGTAAAGCACATTATCACCTGCAAGGGTATTGTGACTGAGCAGGTGTTTGTACCTAGCCCTACCGATAATAGGTTGATTAATTGAAAAGCTAGGTCTTCAGATTCTTACAGAATTCAAGAAGAGCGGAGGAGGATCACATGTGGAGTGGAAGGTAGTTCCACTCTTTAAGAGCAATGCAAAAGAATGCCTATCCTCCCAATCTGGTTGTGTGTGTATGTGGATGAGATGTATGTGAAAGCAATTACTGCGGAGCGTAGGTGCATGGGTAGTTGGTGGAAGGAGATGTGACTATTCAAGCAGGTAGAGTCTGAGTTGTGTTGTTTTTTGCATGTGTGTATGAGGAGTCTGAATTGAGCACATTTATGTATCAGGAGCCAACATAGCTCCCTCTGGTGTGATGTGAGTTCTGTGTGGGAGGTTGAGGATGAGTCTGTCTGCCGAGTTCTAGAAGGTAGTGGAGAAGTGTGGCTCAATGGTTAGAGCGGCAGACCCTGATGCAGAGGTCTAGCCCGGGACCAGGGTTCCATTCCCCGCCTCGGCGGGTCTTGGGCTAAAAATTCCACAGACCTGATAATTCTCGCCTCGGTGCCTATTCCAATCATGGAGTCCCACTCTGCAACTCTGGGCAATAGCTTGCTTAATCTCCACAACGGCCTCCACAACGCTAAGGATGCCTGGCCTCCACCTTGGGGGTGCCCAGGAGTGGACACCTCACAGGGAAAGCCAGGATGGGTTCCACAGCGGTATTCATACAAGCGCCTTGAGACCCTTGCGGGTGAGTAGTGCGCTATACAAGTATCAATTTACATTTACGTTTGTAGTCTTCTAGTGAGTTTCCTGGTAATCCCTGCATAGAGGTTGTTCCCAGATTCCAACTTACTGGTGGCTAGGGCTTGAGTGACAGTTGTTCTAGTGTTGCTTAGCAGCCATTTGAAGATCTCCCTTTTCAATGTGTAGCAGCCAGGTACAATGATGGCGTTGCCATGTTGTGTCATGTCCAGTTTGCTGTCAATGATTATTCCAAGGTTCCTGATGTGGGTTCTAGGTGTGGCTCTGAATTTGGCTGACCGCCAGTTTGGAGTTCCATGGTGAAGTCTTCTTGCTGAAGATCACTACTTCTGTCTTGTTTTTGAGCTTGAGACAGTTAGCTTTCATCCAGTGAACAACTTCGGTCATGCAGGCAGTGAACTTGTTTCTTGTGTTGTGTGTCTTGTCCAAGATGGATAGTATAAGTTCTATGTCGTCTGCGTTGATGTGTGCACAGATGATATTGGCCAGAGATATCAAATGCACTGAAAGGGGTAGGGCTGAGCGATGAGCCTTGAGGCACTCTGCAGCTGAGTTTGCAGGCTTGATGAGTAAGGTGCCAGGCTGACAGCTTGTGTTAAGATGTATCTGATCCAGAGGTGAACGGGTCCTTCGATGCCGCTCTTGTGCAGGTGTCTGATGTGGATGGGATGTGAGACAGTGTCAAATGTTTAGTGTGCATAGTATTTATGATTTATGTCATTTTGGTCTATGTAATCTACAATATACTATATTTTTATATACTCTTGTGTCGTGTCTCTTTTGTGGTGTATTCATTCTGTTTCTTTGTGAGTGTGTTGTGCAAATGTTTTACAACATTGCCTCTAATGATAAGCCTGACTGCTCTTTACCAAGCTACGAGAGGGTAAGTACAGGTTATCTCTGGTGTGGAACTTTCTGGTGGGTTCTGCTTGGCTTAGGTACATACCCTAGCCAACCCGAAACACCATTTCTAGCAGTGGCTTTTTGCAAGCCTGAGTTCCTCAGTGTACCAACGGCTCTTGCCATTGGGTTGTGCTTATGGGGAGCCAGTGTGTCTGTGCATAGGGTGATCCAGCTGTTGAGGTTTTGATGACTTTCAGCAAGTTGCTGGTGTGCTTGGGCTGATGATTATAGAAACCGGAAGCCCACTCTTCTTCCGAGATGCTTTCTAGCTTTGGTAGGCAGTTCCGGTGGTGGTGGTGGTAGGTCTGTGATTGTGCAGGAGGGTATGCTGAAAATTATGAAGGTGTGGTCTGTCCCGGTCATAGTGTCTGGTTGATCGACTGTGATGTTGCTGATTGAGGAGAAAGTTGAGTTCAATAGGTGTCCCACGGCGTGGGTGGGTTTGGTAACGTGCTGGGTGAGGCCAAGGTTTCTGAGGTTTTCTGGAAGGGCCATAGAGTATGGGTTGATGCGGTCTTCTATGTGAACGTTAAGGTGTCAGAGGAGGATGAAGGTGTTGGCGTTGATGAGAGGTGGGTCGAAGTTTGTGAAGTCGGTGGCAAAATTAGTGTGGGGTCCTGGTAGACTGTATTCAAGAATATGGCTGTGATGTATATCTTGAACATGAAGTGTTCCGTGTTAACTGTTTGTGGTGTTCATGTATGTAGCTCAGAGGATGTTATCTTTAAATATGATTGATGATTGATGATGATCTGGGCTAGTGCTGATGGTCCTGCCTAACTATCTTGTAGCTGGTGGAGATGGTTGTAGCAATGTTTGGGGCTGAGGTTGGGTCTAGCCTTGTTTCTGTGAGAAAGAGCAGGCATGGAGCATAGTCGTACAATAGGTCCCATATCTCCATGGGGTGTTTGATGAGCGAACTTGTGTTGAGAAGCGTGCATGCAAATGTGGCATGCTGTATGGGTGGTGTTTGGCCTGTGTAACTGTGAGCCGGTGGCTGGTTTGTGTGAGTGTGAGCAAGTGGTGGCTGGGAGCTGTTGGGCAGGAGTGGTGGGTGTAGGGTGTGGGAGAGTGCATAAGAAAGTCCAGGAGGCATTTGTGAAAACTCCATTTGCGTTGAGTAGTGCTGTTTGGAAGCAGTGCGGCGAGCAGCAGTCAGGGTAAAGAGCAAGGAGGAGCACAGCAAGGTATTGTTGGGTAGGGGGAGAACCAGGGTTTCTAGCACTGGGCGTGGCCAGTTGCAGACGGGCACAGATGGGCATACCTTTGGCAGACCTTCTGTGTGTATCTGCACTGCAGACAACATTATATAGGTTGTAGGAGGAGGGAGGAGTGCAGGGTGCCTTGGGTGGGAGCGAGTGATGTCACTTTCTGTGCAGATGAATTATGGGAAATCTAGTGATGTCACTTCCAGTGATGTCACTTCCTGTGCAGATGGATGATATGGAATCCAGTGTATCCACTTCCTGTGCAGAGGGGCAATGGAAATTAACTCCTCCTGCTTGGCTTCTTCTTTTAAAGGTCCTGTCAACATTTTGCATTATGCCAGGGAAATTTGTGTCATTGGTACAATTTCATATTACATAAATTATATGAAATGCCACAAATTACGGCAAATTGTGCACACTTTTTCTCTCCAGGGGACTGGTTCGAGCAGAAAGTGTCTCACAGAAGACAAGCTCGAACAGAACATGTGTACCAGGAGACATTTTATCCTCAGACTAGTCCCCTTACGAGGTATATTAAGTGATTTTTGAATGTGAGATATGCCCTTACGTGCAGATTCACTCTGGATTCCACAATCTTAATTTTTTTGAAATGTACACACAATGTTTCATACATTTTCTCAGAATCTAGTATAATTTCATTAAAGAATGTACGATTTTGCACACTTGATGCAGATGAATTTCATTGATAAAACCTTTTTTCTTAATCAGCACAATCTCAGAATTCACAGAGCTCTGTGACATTCACTGCTGGATTTCCTTTATTGTTCCTCTCCTTCTGGTGATTTTATGAACGATAATATTTTGATTCAATGTATGGTCTTGTTTCAGTGATTTGATGAATTAATACAACTTTCAACCCTTCCAATAAAGTATCTCCCAGAAAACTTCTCAAGACTCACTGGTAGTCTCCTGTAAACACAGCATTTAAACAAGCTTCACATTCATCAGTTACAAAATCCCTTATTGGCCCTAGTGGGTTTTTAATGCCCTATAAAAAGATTCAAAAACGATTTATGTTTGGAACGTCTGAGAAATTTAAACCCTGTGATTTGGTGGCTTAGCAAATTCTTACATTTAAAATATGCACATTTGTGAACAGGATGCTTTGACATAAAGGCACATTGTAAAGTGCAGGTGTAAAGTAAAGAGCCTGAAATTACACAGACTGGGTCAATAACAACGATGTAGCGTCCATAATGGAGCACAAATTGTTATTGGTTGAGAATCTACCTGGTAGGACCTGACCGTGTAAATCACTTCCCTTAGCAGAAGTAAAACATAAAAAATAGATGCAATTACCGGTTTAATACGTTTCCCGCCATTTTTGGCTATTTCTATAAATCGGAAGCAAAAACAATGGTGTTATCCAGCATCGGATTGTTCTGGTGCCCTATTTACTGGTGGGTCTAAATGAACCCAAATGGAGTCATGAATTCTTACTTGCCTCAAAGCTTCAGAAATAAAGGCTTGTTTATGTTGATTCAAAAGCGCCCTTGCTTCCCTATTCATGCGCCCAGCTCTGCATCTCAATGGCTGCACGGAAACCAGCCAAATATTGACAAAGTCCAAGGACGTCTCAGTGAGAACTTCCAGCTCAGACCGGAATCCGAAAGTATAAAACAGTGTTTTGTTATAATCCAGATTTGAAGCGGGTCCACAATGACTAGCCAAGACTCGCGCCAAGACAAGCATAATAGACTACAAAACTAAACTGTTCATGCAATAGATCTGTGATGGAGACACTAAGTTCAGAGGGGCATGTCGGGGGTAGCGTTACTGATGTTATCCTTCATAAGTAGCAAATTACTAATTTCTTGAAACGTAAGAAATGATTATTCTGTTGCTTTAAAATGTTATTTATCTCCAGTTCCTGCATTCCCTTGGGGTTTGGGAATGAAAAAGGGTACCATCCTGCTTTTGCAGTGCTCCTCTCATTTTCTGCGGTGTGGTGGAGATAATTATCATGAAGCAATAGGATTGTGAAAATCTATGGCATTTAAAAGAAATGGGTGTTGCCACTGTTGGGCTCCCTGCCAGGCTGCTGCCATATTGAAATACCATAACAGTGTGTGAATTATTTTTTACCATAATCATAGTCTTGCAGAGTTCCAACTATTGGCCTACGATAGCTCGCAGAATGTCCCACTTTTGTTGACCTGTGCGTTTGCCCAGATTTATTGTGTGAGTGTTAGTGGGCTCTGGTTACTCGTGTTATTTGCATGTGCATTAACTGGTGGGTAATTTCCAATAGTTTGTTATGAGAGTGTCTACTTTGCTTAGCTATTTCTCATGGGTGCTCTGAAACTGCGTCACCTTAGTAACATCCATGGGGCAGATTTACAACCCCCTTGCGCCACTTTTGCTTCATTTTTAACATGGGAAAAATGATGCAAAAGTGGTGCAAGGGGCTTGTAAATCTGCCCCCATATGTTTTCGGTGCGAGTGCATATCTAGTTTAGCTTCGCCTCACAAGCGACAATACAAATAACACTTGCATTAAAAAGTGCCCTGCAAAAATCCAAATTTTCCCTAGGAGCACTCCTTGCACCTAATTACGAGTCCTTCATGTGCTTGGCATTATGGCTTCTGCGAGAAGTAAGGGTTTTTGGAAGGAAAAGGCTATAATTTGCAAATTCTAAGTAAGTCACTAGTAGGGATTTGGAGCCCAGGTAAATAAAGTTAGGTCAGTAAAAAAATACAAGACATGGAAGATTTAAGCACCTTGTCGGGTCAGTGATAACCCCTGCTTACATTCTACAACACTGCCAAGCAGCAAAGGTGGCTTCCTGGAGTTAAAAAAACAGCTTTTGACAAGTTAGTTATTTAACTGAAAACTGTCCCGCACCCTAGCAAAGAGTTGGCAAAAGGCCCCATCCTTTCACCTCTGTACTATTAACCTTCCGCTTGTCCCCGCACTTGTTTATCTCTCAGCGCGCAACCTCTTCACTCCCATCTGCTTTCAGTTGTAATAAGCGTTCCAGGCCTCCATCACTGTATTTCTGGCATTTCCGGTCCCCACGCAGGACCGCACTGAGTCACCGCAGCCGTCCAGAGCGCGCGCCCATTATTATTAGTGCTGAGGATTGGAGAAAATCAATGCAGACGAGCCAACTGCAACTTTCTGTGTGTCCGGTTTCATCACCGGAAATGATTCCTGCTTTCTCCTGCCGAAGGACAGCGAATGTGAATGGGCCGCTCCGTCCGGAAGTGCACAGTGCAGACATTGTCACCGTTATTTGTGCGGATGCTCTGATAGGGAACGTTTCCATAGGTACCCGCCTCTGTGAGTGTGTGGACACAGGCATCTTTGCTTATATTTTTGTTTTTTTGCCTTTATGTTTCATTGTGTTTCTCACCTGGTGGTTAACCGATGTTTTTGTCTCCCCAGACGGTGACAGAGAAACACAAGCTGAATGTTCCGGAAACGATGACCGAGGTCCTGGATGTCTCGGACGAGGAAGGTGAGTCTTTTCCTTTCTGGCTCCTGTCAGTGGTGGGTACAGTGACAGCTTTGCAGGCCCAGTGCTTGGTATATTTTCTTTGTCTGAAAATCTTGGCCTATGCAGAACACAATATTTTTAGACACAAAGTGATTGTTTTTTAAGTATAAAAGGACAGGGAGGTATTTATTTGTTGTGCCTAACGGTTGCAAATCGGTACCTTAATGAGATGTTGCTCCTTTTGAATCACAGATTTAGGATACATTATTTAGAGTGATTCCCCATTGATATAGATGCCCGTATTTCAGATGCCTTTCTGTCTGGAAAATGTAGGTTCAGTTTTACTAAAAATTGGGCATTGCAGTGAGTGCTGCGTGAATTTCTGCAGTGTTGTGTTGCATGAGAGGAAAACATATTGTGGAGCGCAATATTCGGAAAGAGTCATGTGCCGATGATGTCGTCAGTCGTGCATGCGCTAAAAGCCCCATATTAGAGAGATGTTAAGTGTTATGGCTTGCAGGAAATAAGAATGCACGGCGTGTTACGTGAAATTTGTACTCCAGGCACACCTTGCACAACTACCTTTTATGTGCACATAACAGTCGAAGGGTAAGCTGTGTCAAATGTAACTTCTGGGTATAAACAATTAAGCACTACCTTTTGCAGTGTCATGCTCCCATAGGCACGCAAGGAAAATAAGCCCCTTACTTCCGGTTTGATATTGAAATAGGCCTACAGTTGTGTGCAGTGGGCCCGTCTGACCTTTGGCCCCGGTGCCACATTATCTCATACACCATTGATAGCTATGGCTCTGGACCTTCATCTGTGATTGTTCTATGTGGTGTGCACCCTAAATATGGAATCCAGATTATTGAGGCATGCAGATATCATGGACAACATTTTAAATCCATAATATCAAAAGGTAAGTATGAATTTCTATATCTAACTCCACATGTATGTACCTTGGTGAGATATATATCTTCAAGGTACTTAGAAGTGGAGATAGAAACAGTAAATCTATACCTCCCTATCTGCACTTGCCTTCTAATATTTCTTCGTCTCTCAATGTCGTGTTCATGATATTCTTGTATGCCGATATTCTTGGGCTCAATATTCAGTGGTACAACCATTTCTGAAATAGGTTTGGTGGTCCCAGCCTGGCTCCTGGTGATTGTTCATTGCTTGTTTAGGTTTGAAGACATTTTTATTATTAACCTTTCGTTGCCACATTCCTATCTCAATTTTATACCAAGTGCATAAAAAACATGCTTTACAATGAGCAATAGGCAGTCCCCAAACAAAACTCCCCTTCTTCCCTTCAGAGGTCCCAACCCTCTCCCCCGCCTCTTTGGTATTCCTGCAACTTTAGGTTGCTGTAATGTCATAGGCTTAGAGCTCCTAGATTTCAGTGGTTGCCCTGTCCGTTTCCTGTATGTCTCTGTGGTGATAGCGGATTGTAGTGTAGTAATCATCAAGTTTTCAGGGGTGCAGGAGTTTTGGTGTTTGGAGATGCTTTGGGCACGACAATTACTTAAAATCCCTGCTAAAGTTGTCCAAGAGACGACCCCATTCTTTGCTGAAAAGTCTCTCTTCTCCTTGAGCTAATTTCAGCAGTTACTCCATACTAAGAACCCATCACAGTCTTTCAGTCCTTTCATATCATGTTCAGATGGCAAAGTTCATTGGCCCGAGGGCTCAAAACGGTTTACTTAGCTGTCAGCGGGAGATGGGTTATCAGTTTTATTTATTTTGCAGTTTTATGTAGTGAAAACTCGACCCAAAGGTATTGGAGCTCTTTACATGAACACCAGTTACGTTACACAAGGACAAATTCAATTTTGGTAGGCACGGGGAGATATAGTGATTTGCCCAGAATCACGGGATGTGGAGCCGACGCCAAGGCTTAAATTTGGTTCCCCAGCTCCAAAGTCGGCAGCTCTGGCCATTAAGCCACATCATCTCCCCTCCTCGCATCCTTTGCCCAAGGATCCATGGCACGGGTAAATATCAGGTATAGGACGACCGAGCAGAATCGCCTTCAGGCACCTAGTCTGGTCTGAGCAAGTGATTTGTTATATTGTGAAAAGTACATACTCCAAGAAGGGCTATATTTTAGGGCAGGACTGGAGTTCATGGGTGGGGAGGCCCACCTCACAACCCCTCCAACACTGGGTACAACCCCCTCATTTCATTTTAGCTAGACAAGCAGGGGTGTAAAGCCATCTTATAGAAATTTAAATATGGTCTCATTTCGTCCAGAGTGTAACATATAGTTGTTAGCATGAATTAGGATTTTTTTCCACTGACCTTCTTCCAAAGTAATGCCCAGCTCTCCCTCCCACTTGCGTTGAAATGTGTGTTTGGTGGCTCCTCGTCTGGTATTTATCATGTATATAACAGAATAGGTATGTTTATCATCAGTGCAATAAAGTAGGTCTTTTTTGAAGGGTTTAAGGGCTCTCATCCTCCTTCGCTTAATTCTCGGCTGTTGCAGCCAGTGGCTCAGTTGTACATATTGATACCCTTCAGTCTCTGTGAGGTGGTACTGTTCCTTTAGAAGTTCAAAGGATTTGACTGACCCCTGTAGGCACATGTCTCTTTGGCATATGGAGGTCTGGTGAGCCCAGGTGTGACTTCCCACAAGGGTCCCGCTGCTATTTTGTGGTCTATCACACACCACCCTTTCTCTGTTTCTCTACTTGTTCAGTGAATCAATGACCCAGGCAGGGGGTTCACATGTCCCCCTCTCTTGGATGCAACAATCCCTGTTTTCAGCTGATCCTCTCTGCGTCGCCCTGCCTTTTAAAGGTGGCAAAGTTCACCTGGAGGCGGCTATATATTCAACCTGTATTTGGAGAGGCAGGGTCGGAAACATGTATAATATCTTGGGTAGTATCGTCACCTTGTATGCTGCCACTCTCCCAAGAAGAGAGAGAAATTTGTGTTTTCAGCTTTTAAGCTTGCATTGCACTTTGCATTTCAAGTGGTGGACTTTAATATCCCGAGTTGTTGCCAACATGGAGGCTAACACCAAGCCTAAGTAGACTATATCGGTAGTAGCCCATCGCAGAGTAATGAGCACTTGCACTTGTGATACCACTGTTAAGGGGTTGGAAATATTCAGAATTTCAGATTTGGTGATGTAATTTTAAAACCTATGTCCGCGCATACAATAGAGCGTCATTTATTTGGGTTATTGAGGCTTCGGATAATGTATGTAAGAGTATGGAGGGGATTTAGGACCATAGGTATGTCTCCAGAAGTTGCAATCTGGTGGCTCTTATGTCTATAGTAGGCCATGCGGACATGGACTGGGCAGTCGGCTATTCCCTCCCAAAACCCAACAACTTCCAAAAAGAACAAAACCAAAAAGATGGTGGAGTGGGAGTCGATGGATCCTGTGGATTGGGTGACAAGGGGCCGATTACTCTGTGGACCTGCTTGAGTGCCAATTTCTGGCCTGCCAATATTTCTTGTTTGAGGACGTTCCACTTTGCTCCTCTATGTACTTGTGTTCACTCCGGGTTGAACTGTTGTTGTGGATTCTGTGGCATGTCTGTTCAGCGCCATGCCAGCCTCTCGAATGGACCTAAGGGACCCGCATCTGCCCTGTCACTCAGACATAAAGCGAAAAGGATGTCCCCATCTATATATGATCTTGTTTTTGTGCAGGAATGTGGTGACCAGTCTGAAGGACCTACATTTGATTAGCGTGATCTGCAATAGATCCTGAAAGATTTGAATGTCATCGTCATTTTAGCATCTTGATCCCCCACTTTTGGCCACCTGGAGTATCAACTCCTTGTCTTCTTATAGTGGAAGTAGACGAGCATGTTGGGTAGTTGCTATGGGCCCTGTCGATTCATAGGGGGTCCAGGCCATGGTCATCAAGGATGTGATCGGCTAGGTTTTGGATAAAGCTTCTCATGTCCTCGCCCTCTTTGCCCATGACCACACCTCTGAGTCAGAAGTTGTGCTGGCGGGGCCAGTTTTGAAGGTCTTCCTGTTTTCAATGAAGTGCTATCAATTGATTGTTCATGGTCACCAAGCGGGAACCTTATTCTTCTAGGTCCAGTGTGCGTTCATCCTGGGTTATCTCTATCTTTGCTTGTTTAATATGTCACCATTATTAAAATTAATTGTCTAATGCCTCGGTTGAAAATGTAAGGAATGCTAATGCTGGTTGAGCAGTTTCCTGGCTCTCATTTCAAAGGGAGCTCTTCCATTCCTCATTTTTCAATGCAAAGTAGGCTCTGCAAAAAATTAGGATAATTGACCACTGACTTATGGAGTGCTTAAAAAATATGGATAATGCTTTGGGGGAAGTTTAGTATGTTTTAGCTATCACTATGTGATTCATCTCCAATGCATATAAGACTTGCAAAACAGTTTCTTGAAATGAAAAATTCATTATATTCATGGTTACCAATACAATAGAAAAAGTTGCTTCTGGCTCCCGCTCACTTAGACAGAACAACAAGTGATGATGAAATACCGCAATCAATCTTAGGCATTAGTAATTATGCTTGGCTGCATTCCAATTAATCATTTTTAGTTTGACGGCGTCATTATATAAGGGGATGAGCCTTATGCCAATAACTTTTGGCTGCACCCCAGGATGATGGTGGTGACCAAGCTGCCTGGCCACACCCGAACACAGGCATACCCAGATTAGTCCTGCCTTGTTGGGTCCTGGTGTAACTTCAGTTTCATGGCACAGCAAGGTAATGGGTATTACCCTTTTGGGTTACTAAATAGTATCACTAAACAATTTACTTGCGAAATTCAAAAAATGAAAACAACACCAACTATGGTTTCAATCACATTGAATTGTATTATTAGTACATAATCACAATTATGTTAACAACTCTCATATTGGTAGTGAAAAAATTCATTGAAACTTGATGTTATAATCACATCTACATGATTTTCACCTTACAATTTATGGCCACAAGTTATCATGCCCAATGCATTTCGGGCCACGCGGCCCTTCGTCGGGGGCAGTACCTGAAAAAAGACATAAATCTGATTGTTGCTTGATATACTGGTCTGTCATCATACAGTGGTGCAGTGTGCCACACTGAATTTTAAACATGTACAAACTTGCATAGAAACCAAATTAAAGAAGTTGAAAAAAATGTTTTTCTTAAAAAAAACAAAAAACTCTGAAGAACCTTGTTCATTGAATATACATGAGCAAACTGAGAATATACAAAATACCACTTTGAAAAAACACATTAGAAATGCATCCAAACACATTTGGTTAGTTGTATGACCCTGTAGTGTGAAGTGACTCACTTGTTTAGCCTAAAATGATGCCAAAGTCTGGGGGTTCTGTAAGATGGTATGTATAATAGCGTGGTGAATCAGGGCTTCGTTTTTTCAATATGCTGAAAGGAATAACGAAGAGACATGGATAAATACACCCACTTCGAAAACGGGTAAAAAATAGTAATAAACGTGTGGGTTTGAACGCTAGGGAAGCGCACTCACGAGAAGCTTTGTTGTGATCTCAAAGAACTTGGCGAGCAGAAATATGATGACGGTTGCTTGGGAACAACAAGTACACCCGACCTAAAGGACACACAATGAACCATGATTTAAACGAACTGATGTCTATCAGTTCAATTAAACACAACTACAAGCTATTTCCAATCCATTGTAAAGCACACTCTTCCCTTTAAGAGACCGGTGCCGTGATAATACGCTGACATGATCTCAAACTAACCTTAATGTTGATCCGACGGTAACAGGCAACCTAATCTCGACACCATTCTTGGAGCAACTATCTGAAACGAAGGAAACGGCAAAACTGAAATGTACTTGCATGCGATTACGTGATGCGTTCTGCCTCGGGAAGAACCAGTGCAAAAAGTACCTGGGCGATTCGACGATATGCTTCTACCAAGCCGGACTGCTATCACCATTCGATCTATCTTCCCTGACGCAACGCGGCGCCATTAAATGACGTGCTCTAGAGTGATAAAAATAAATGACGTACTAATAAAAGAAGCGATGGAAACGCGGAGCCGGGGACAAGCTCAGGGGTCAATGATAACAAACCGCCAAAGGCGCCATTTTGTAGTGGGAAAGTGTGTGTGTTAACAGAGTCATATGAAAGGTAATTTGAATACATATCCATAACAAATGATGTCACCCTTGACGAAACAGAATATAAATAAATAATAAGAAAAAAATCTAAATACATTTTACTGTGCTGTATCAACTGTCCTTCTGCATACAGTAATTGTGCAGTTTATCATAAATAACAAGTAAGGTCCACTCGATCATTTATCCCTTTGGGATCTTGTGTCTGTAATCTTCGAATCCAGAAAATTTCCGTCTGTAAAAGAGTCTTAGTGAAACATTTGCCCGGTGACGGGATGACCATTTCGAGGATCTGGAATTTCACCTGCGCAATAGTGTGTCTATGGTTCTCCCAGTGTAAGGCTAAACTGCTCTTAGGATTCTTATTTCTGATAGTGCTTTTATGTTCAGAAATGCAGATTTTAATCTTTCTTTCAGTCTTACCTATGTACAAAAGTCCACATGGGCACTTGATAGCATATATGACATTGGCTATGTTGCAGTCTGCACTGATCCTAACGGGAATTGTTTCTCCTGTGTGGGGATGCTTCACACAGTCAGTCACGATAACATTATTGCAATGAACGCAATTTTGACATTTTTTCATGCCCTTGTAGGTTTTGGATGGAATCATAGGCTGACGTTTTAACATTTCTTTTATGTTTCTTGAACGTTTATAAGCAAAAATGGGCTTGTCACGGAACAATCCTTTGAAATCAGACTCATGCCTCAGTAATTCCCAATGTGTAGTGATAGTCTTTTTGATCTCATTTGAACTGGTAGAGTATTTAGAAACAAATACCTGCCGATGTTGTTGCTTTTTCACTTTCGGGATAAGTAGAGAATCACGTGGTAATTTTTCAGTCTTATCCTTAGCTATTTCTAGCACAGTAGGAGGATATCTCTTAGATGCGTACTTCGCCGTGATGATGTTCAGATTATTTTGAAATGTTTCTGTTTGTGAACAGATTCTTTTGGCTCGTAACATCATAGAATAAGGTAAATTGTTGATGAGATTCCTGGAATGGAAACTGTTATACATTAGGGCCGTGTTCTTGTCAGTCGCCTTATGATATACTTCCGTTTGTATTGTGTTTTCCTCTATTCTCACCAGTACGTCCAGAAATGCAATCTGTTTTTGTTGTATATTACAAGTAAATTGGATATTCTCATCATACAAATTCATTTGAACGATTTTTTGTTCCAGCTTTTCTCTGGTATTTTGCCAAATCAAGAATATATCGTCGATATAACGACAATATAAAATTGTGTTGTCTGTCCATTCTTTGTCATTCCTTAGAAACATGTCTTCATACCTCGCCATGTATGTATTGGCGTATGCCGGCGCTCCAGAAAAACCCATAGAGGTACCCTTGTTTTGCAAATAAAAATCACCGTTCCACCTGAAGTAACTGTGGTGTAAACAGAAATGCAAGAGTTCTAACAAAAAAAAAACAAATTCTGCCGGTATCTCCTCTTGTTTCAACAGGGCCCATTCCACGGCCTCTATACCCTCAGAATGTGGGATAGAGGTGTAGAGAGCCTTGACGTCTAACGTACAAATCCATACACTTGAAGTTACCTGTACATCCATGAGTTTTTTCAAAAAATGAGTAGTGTCCTTAGTATAGGAGTACCAACTTTGGACAAACGGTTGTAAAAACTGATCCAAGTATTGACCCAGAGGCTCGAAAATGGTGCCGCACCCGGTGACAATGGGACAGAATGGTGGGTTCGAAAGATCCTTATGGACTTTGGGTAACATGTAGATTCCCGGTTGTTTTGAGAAAGAAACTGTTAGGAATTGGCGGGTTTTCTTGCTGATCCATTTCATGTTTTCTGCTCGTTCTAAGATACTTTCCAAAGTGGTCTGTAATTCTTTAATCGGATCTTGATCCAATTTAAGATACGTGTTGATATCAGATACATGTTCGGAAACTTTGGAATCATAGAATATTTGATCCATGCCGACAATTGCGCCGCCCTTGTCAGCTTGTTGGATGTGTATCCTGGGGTCTTCCGCCAATTCTTTTAGGATCATTTTGTCATGTTTTGAAAAGTTCAACCAACAACTTTTCTTCGTATTGATTGATTTTAAGTCTTTAAGCACAAGATTTTCAAATGCATCTAGGATTTTATGCGATGTTGGTGCTTGGAAGGTTGATTTTGATTTAAACTCAACATATTCAGGAGGATCAATCTCTAGTGATGGATCAGGTAGAGTTGAAAAGAAATATTTGAGTCGCAGAATCCTCATGAATTTAAAGAAATCCACTTCAGTTTCCAAGGAATTCGTTTGGTAGGTAGGTACGAAATTTAAACCTTTGTTAAGGACTCTGGTTTGTTGCATGGTCAACTCTTGTGAAGAGATATTGATCACTAAGTTTGTTTGGTACTCCTCAGATTCGGTTTTACCACCTCCTTTGCCTCTCCTTGTTTTCCTTTTGTCTTTCCTGGTGGTTGTGTGGCATCCGCGTCCTGGGCGGAAAAAGACGTTTTAGAAGAAGAAGCTGTTTCCACTGATGTAATTTCCCTGCTATCAGGGGTTCTTTCAACTACCTTAGGTGGTGCTCTGTTGATATTCGTTTCCCCCTCTGAGGCCACGCTCTCTTGTGATGAAGTGTTGGTGGTTCGTTTGACAAAGGTTCTCCTTTGGGCATACACCTCCGCCCAAGTGTACACTTCATTTAATTTATAGTCCAGAGTATCTCGTATGTATTTCCTGAGTTTCCCTTCCTGAATCTCTTTTGTGTGTTTATCCATTCTAGCATTCATTTCCTCAAGAAATTTTGACCAATCATCTGCGTCCATTCTGGTCTCAAGGTCTGATTCGATGATTGTAATTTCGTCTGTGATCTCTTTGATGACAACAGATAGTTCCTCAATCAACAGTAGAATCAAGTCCAGAGAACATTTATTCAAACTGCGTACCAGCGGTCCATAAAGTCTTTCTTTCTTGGGATTCTCTTTGATCGATGATACTGCACAAGTGTGGATGCATGAAGGCGTTGATTTAAGCTTCTCTTTGTTAGAAATTCAAGCTGTTTTAATTGTTGCGGCAAACTGCTCCCCTGCTGCCGCAACAATTAAAACAGCTTGAATTTCTAACAAAGAGACGCTTAAATCAACGCCTTCATGCATCCACACTTGTGCAGTATCATCGATCAAAGAGAATCCCAAGAGGATTAAGAATGCCCATAAAACCCATGTTATTCCGTTTTCATATGAAGAAAGACTTTATGGACCGCTGGTGCGCAGTTTTGAATAAATGTTCTCTGGACTTGATTCTACTGTTGATTGAGGAACTATCTGTTGTCATCAAAGAGATCACAGACGAAATTACAATCATCGAATCAGACCTTGAGACCAGAATGGACGCAGATGATTGGTCAAAATTTCTTGAGGAAATGAATGCTAGAATGGATAAACACACAAAAGAGATTCAGGAAGGGAAACTCAGGAAATACATACGAGATACTCTGGACTATAAATTAAATGAAGTGTACACTTGGGCGGAGGTGTATGCCCAAAGGAGAACCTTTGTCAAACGAACCACCAACACTTCATCACAAGAGAGCGTGGCCTCAGAGGGGGAAACGAATATCAACAGAGCACCACCTAAGGTAGTTGAAAGAACCCCTGATAGCAGGGAAATTACATCAGTGGAAACAGCTTCTTCTTCTAAAACGTCTTTTTCCGCCCAGGACGCGGATGCCACACAACCACCAGGAAAGACAAAAGGAAAACAAGGAGAGGCAAAGGAGGTGGTAAAACCGAATCTGAGGAGTACCAAACAAACTTAGTGATCAATATCTCTTCACAAGAGTTGACCATGCAACAAACCAGAGTCCTTAACAAAGGTTTAAATTTCGTACCTACCTACCAAACGAATTCCTTGGAAACTGAAGTGGATTTCTTTAAATTCATGAGGATTCTGCGACTCAAATATTTCTTTTCAACTCTACCTGATCCATCACTAGAGATTGATCCTCCTGAATATGTTGAGTTTAAATCAAAATCAACCTTCCAAGCACCAACATCGCATAAAATCCTAGATGCATTTGAAAATCTTGTGCTTAAAGACTTAAAATCAATCAATACGAAGAAAAGTTGTCGGTTGAACTTTTCAAAACATGACAAAATGATCCTAAAAGAATTGGCGGAAGACCCCAGGATACACATCCAACAAGCTGACAAGGGCGGCGCAATTGTCGTCATGGATCAAATATTCTATGATTCCAAAGTTTCCGAACATGTATCTGATATCATCACTTATCTTAAATTGGATCAAGATCCGATTAAAGAATTACAGACCACTTTGGAAAGTATCTTAGAACGAGCAGAAAACATTAAATGGATCAGCAAGAAAACCGGCCAATTCCTAACAGTTTCTTTCTCAAAACAACCGGGAATCTACATGTTACCCAAAGTCCATAAGGATCTTTCGAACCCACCATTCCGTCCCATTGTCACCGGGTGCGGCACCATTTTCGAGCCTCTGGGTCAATACTTGGATCAGTTTTTACAACCGTTTGTCCAAAGTTGGTACTCCTATACTAAGGACACTACTCATTTTTTGAAAAAACTCATGGATGTACAGGTAACTTCAAGTGTATGGATTTGTACGTTAGACGTCAAGGCTCTCTACACCTCTATCCCACATTCTGAGGGTATAGAGGCCGTGGAATGGGCCCTGTTGAAACAAGAGGAGATACCGGCAGAATTTTTTTTTTTTTGTTAGAACTCTTGCATTTCTGTTTACACCACAGTTACTTCAGGTGGAACGGTGATTTTTATTTGCAAAACAAGGGTACCTCTATGGGTTTTTCTGGAGCGCCGGCATACGCCAATACATACATGGCGAGGTATGAAGACATGTTTCTAAGGAATGACAAAGAATGGACAGACAACACAATTTTATATTGTCGTTATATCGACGATATATTCTTGATTTGGCAAAATACCAGAGAAAAGCTGGAACAAAAAATCGTTCAAATGAATTTGTATGATGAGAATATCCAATTTACTTGTAATATACAACAAAAACAGATTGCATTTTTGGACGTACTGGTGAGAATAGAGGAAAACACAATACAAATGGAAGTATATCATAAGGCGACTGACAAGAACACGGCCCTAATGTATAACAGTTTCCATTCCAGGAATCTCATCAACAATTTACCTTATTCTATGATGTTACGAGCCAAAAGAATCTGTTCACAAACAGAAACATTTCAAAGTAATCTGAACATCATCACAGCGAAGTACGCATCTAAGAGATATCCTCCTACTGTGCTAGAAATAGCTAAGGATAAGACTGAAAAATTACCACGTGATTCTCTACTTATCCCGAAAGTGAAAAAGCAACAACATCGGTAGGTATTTGTTTCTAAATACTCTACCAGTTCAAATGAGATCAAAAAGAGTATCACTACACATTGGGAATTACTGAGGCATGAGTCTGATTTCAAAGGATTGTTCGGTGACAAGCCCATTTTTGCTTATAAACGTTCAAGAAACATAAAAGAAATGTTAAAACGTCAGCCTATGATTCCATCCAAAACCTACAAGGGCATGAAAAAATGTCAAAATTGCGTTCATTGCAATAATGTTATCGTGACTGATTGTGTGAAGCATCCCCACACAGGAGAAACAATTCCCGTTAGGATCAGTGCAGACTGCAACACAGCCAATGTCATATATGCTATCAAGTGCCCATGTGGACTTTTGTACATAGGTAAGACTGAAAGAAAGATTAAAATCCGCATTTCTGAACATAAAAGCACTATCAGAAATAAGAATCCTAAGAGCAGTTTAGCCTTACACTGGGAGAACCATAGACACACTATTGCGCAGGTGAAATTCCAGATCCTCGAAATGGTCATCCCGTCACCGGGCAAATGTTTCACTAAAACTCTTTTACAGAGGGAAATTTTCTGGATTCGAAGATTACAGACACAAGATCCCAAAGGGATAAATGATCGAGTGGACCTTACTTGTTATTTATGATAAACTGCACAATTACTGTATGCAGAAGGACAGTTGATACAGCACAGTAAAATGTATTTAGATTTTTTTCTTATTATTTATTTATATTCTGTTTCGTCAAGGGTGACATCATTTGTTATGGATATGTATTCAAATTACCTTTCATATGACTCTGTTAACACACACACTTTCCCACTACAAAATGGCGCCTTTGGAGGTTTGTTATCATTGACCCCTGAGCTTGTCCCAGGCTCCGCGTTTCCATCGCTTTTTTTATTAGTCCGTCATTTATTTTTATCACTCTAGAGCACGTCATTTAATGGCGCCGCGTTGCGTCAGGGAAGATAGATCGAATGGTGATAGCAGTCCGGCTTGGTAGAAGCATATCGTCGAATCGCCCAGGTACTTTTTGCACTGGTTCTTCCCGAGGCAGAACGCATCACGTAATCGCATGCAAGTACATTTCAGTTTTGCCGTTTCCTTCGTTTCAGATAGTTGCTCCAAGAATGGTGTCGAGATTAGGTTGCCTGTTACCGTCGGATCAACATTAAGGTTAGTTTGAGATCATGTCAGCGTATTATCACGGCACCGGTCTCTTAAAGGGAAGAGTGTGCTTTACAATGGATTGGAAATAGCTTGTAGTTGTGTTTAACTGAACTGATAGACATCAGTGTCCTTTAGGTCGGGTGTACTTGTTGTTCCCAAGCAACCCTCATCATATTTCTGCTCGCCAAGTTCTTTGAGATCACAACAAAGCTTCTCGTGAGTGCGCTTCCCTAGCGTTCAAACCCACACGTTTATTACTATTTTTTACCCGTTTTCGAAGTGGGTGTATTTATCCATGTCTCTTCGTTATTCCTTTCGGCATATTGAAAAAACGAAGCCCTGATTCACCACGCTATTATACATACCATCTTACAGAACCCCCAGACTTTGGCATCATTTTAGGCTAAACAAGTGAGTCACTTCACACTACAGGGTCATACAACTAACCAAATGTGTTTGGATGCATTTCTAATGTGTTTTTTCAAAGTGGTATTTTGTATATTCTCAGTTTGCTCATGTATATTCAATGATCAAGGTTCTTCAGAGTTTTTTTTTTTTTTTTTAAGAAAAACATTTTTTTCAACTTCTTTAATTTGGTTTCTATGCAAGTTTGTACATGTTTAAAATTCAGTGTGGCACACTGCACCACTGTATGATGACAGACCAGTATATCAAGCAACAATCAGATTTATGTCTTTTTTCAGGTACTGCCCCCGACGAAGGGCCGCGTGGCCCGAAATGCATTGGGCATGATAACTTGTGGCCATAAATTGTAAGGTGAAAATCATGTAGATGTGATTATAACATCAAGTTTCAATGAATTTTTTCACTACCAATATGAGAGTTGTTAACATAATTGTGATTATGTACTAATAATACAATTCAATGTGATTGAAACCATAGTTGGTGTTGTTTTCATTTTTTGAATTTCGCAAGTAAATTGTTTAGTGATACTATTTAGTAACCCAAAAGGGTAATAGCCACAGTGCGCAGAGGGCAAGCTGTTTAGCTTGTTTCTTTCATGTCTAGTTTTTTCTGACGCAGTATGGGCATTGCGTCCTCCTCTGCAGCACGCTTAGAGAGCAGGACAAGGTAGCAATCAATCATTGTAAAAAATTGGAGTGCCTCTCCCATTACTAATTTTTGGTTTTACAGCAAGGTAATGGCCCATATCAGGCCATAAGCCACCTGCAGCACCTACATCTTCTAACATATATTCTAAAACACCTAAAAGAGTCAAAGTCCACAATTTTAGAATAGTTTTTGGGACAAGGAAAGGCACCATATCATTTTATAACATGGCATTTTCTGGCAGGCGCTAGTCTGGCTTCTGGGTGATGTGTGTGATGTACAACATTAAAATAAATAAAGCTTTTCTAGCTTTATATTTCATATATAGTTGTTCCATCGTTATAGTGTATGTGTATATCATAGATGGTCAGGGGCTGCTGTGGTATGCCACCGATGGTGAGAAAAGTAAGGAGGTATGGAAGGATGGACTTCTGTCTGTGGTATTGGACTCCCACTCAGGGTCATTTCTTGAGATGTCCAGAAATATACTGCTTTTACCGTGAATGGGTTCCTGGGTAGGAAGAGGGCAGGCAAAGGCTCCAAAGCCAAAGTATGAACAAAGAGCAGCAGATCCTTAGTGTGTGCGTCACGCACACTCGCATATTGGTTGCTAGGAGATTGGACAGAAGCGTAACGTCCTCCCCATCAACTAGTGGAACCCCACTAGCCTATGGTCTTTGTTTATGTGTTAGGTGGCCAGACTAATGGATTTATTTACAGTTGGAAAGATGGGGTACTCCACAACAAACATGGCGCAGTACCCTCCCTGCCAAACTCCCAGTTTGCCTGCTCTATTTATAGTCCGGGGAACCGTTATATTTCTGCTGGAAGAGCCTCGACTGGCTCCGCCTCCTAGACTGACAGCCCCACAAACACTGGGCTACTGGTTTAATTACCTCAGGCTGTCAGTCTTGTTTAGGGTGGGCGCTCTGACGTACTTTCTTCTGTTCGACACCTCCAGAGAAAGCGTGAGAGTCCTGAACAGGAAACATAGAAATGACCTCACATTAGTAGAAAACTTCCAGTGTGTCAGGGACGTTTGTTTTTTTGTTTTGCAAAACCAAACACCTGCTTTAGGAGGATGGGTTTGTAAGAAAAAAAATATATATATTTCCTGTGTGGGAACATTAAACACGGCCCTTGCAGAGCAAAGCCACCGTGCCTTCAGTGGAGCTGTCATGGTGACGGTTTCTTTGAAGGCACAAAGGTCTATGCCAGGGAGGGGAATCTCTTTAAATATGGCAGGCTGTAGTCTGCCAAGTCTAGGGAGTGTACCCCACTGTCTAGTGGAATGTAGTACACCCTGCCAGGTTCTAAATAGGGCCCACAAAGTTTGCAATGGTAGCCATCATTTTGCATAATACCACTGGTCTACAAGCCGCCCCCCATTTGCACCTCTCCCCGCATTCCAGCGACTGTCTTAAATGTGCAAAAACTAGTGTATGCTAATGGATTGTCTGTTTGAATCAGCTTCTGGTTTAGTTCAGGCTAATCAGTGTAAATGAGTATTAATGTGCCACATAAACAAGTCTTAATTTCTGTAAAACAATAACATTTTAGAAATGGGAACTCACTCCCCACCTCTCTTGACTTCAGAGAACTACATTTCTTTTCAAAGTCGCTTAAAATGGTGTACATTTTATTCTAGCTCTAGACTTATATTGCCATTAATACTCCAAAATCATAGGGCCTATTTATGAGTCCTTGCGTCACTTTTACGGCGCCAATGCATCACTTTTTGAGACTCACCGGCGGCATACAAAATGCGCCATGTTGCGCCTTATTTAGAAAGTGACGCATCTAGGCATATGCGTCACTTTGTAAACCCCTGCGCCACATAGTAACTGCGCCAGGTATAATGTATGCAGGGTGGACGTTTCCCTGCAAAAAGCCTCGTAGAAGTGGCACATTGAAATCTATGAGATTTCAGTGTGCCACTTCTAGGATGCCATTGCGTCAATATCTTACGCCTGCCTCACAGCAGGTGTAAGACTGACTCGTTCTCTTTCACACGGGGCTTGTCCCTATGTGAAAGGACACATTGCTGGAGTTGCATCTGTTTTCATACATGCCCCAGCAATGTGTCTCTTTTGCGCCTACCGATACTTTAGAAATACTGATGTATCTGTAACTCCTTGTGACATGATGCATCATACAGTAAATATGACCCATCCATCATGTCGCAAGGAGGATGCAATGAGACGTGACGCATCGCTGTTTTCATGCAGCGATGCGTCACTTCCCTTAAATAAAGCCCCTAGCCATTTTCTGGAGTGCATGTCATTAAGTGATAGCTTCATATTGTTATGTTGGTCACTGCACCCCTCCCACCACATTGCACTTGTGGTTCAGGTCTTACATCGCCTCCCACCAAAAAGAGAAACAGACCTAATATAGAAGGGTAATCAAACATGAAGAGCGTTTTGGCAAGTGTTCCTAAGGAAACCCATTCCAGTTCACTTTTCGTTATAAATACATTCTGCGATAAAGAGCATACATCACACAAAACATAAAAGTTATTAGCAAATACAACTTTAAATCCCAGGCAGTGAAAACCCCACACTACTCTGCAGCGATTCTCCCCGTGCCATCCAAGATCAATGTTTTGCGCAACAGTGCCACCTGCTGCAGTTCTAATGCATGATATGAAGGTTTTCCCAAAAATAAAAACAACGAAGATTTTTTTTTAACCCCTTCCCTGCTGCCGTCGTCCGTTGGCCGTCGCGAGCACTACCTTCGTAGAGAACGCCCACACCGCAATTACCGCCGCGGTTAACGGATTAAATGCAATTTGCAAATGCAAGCTTTTTACGTGTTGCCGTACCTACCGATTTTTGCTACTGAAGAGTTGTGAGCCCTAGGCCCACATGCTAGGAAATTATGGACACAGACATATAATGATTATGCTTAGTGAACTGGCCACGAGCATGTGCGCTCATGCCCTTTTATTAGCAGGCCCACGTCACTCCTGACGCCTGTGGTGGATGGGGTGTGTGCGTGGCCACACCTCAGGGAGTGGCTGGTAAACTTGTGCCTGCTGAGACACTAGAACATGTCAAGTAGGACAGTGCATTCCTCCCAAACTTTATTAGAACAAAACAAAGTCCAACTTATGGAAATAAAACTATGCACACAAGACACCACTTAGTCTCTCAGCCTCGAGAGGCAGTCTGCAGGACAACGGTGGCCAGGTGCAGCATCAGCTGCTCATTAAGCTGCAGTCAATCAAGAAAGTGCTGCTCATTAACATTTACATTGAACAGTGGCTTCTAGCTCCAGTAGTCTGTCTCCACGAGAGGCAGATTGTAGCACATAAGCCTTTTTCTCTGCTCTGAGAGCTTTTCTAAGTCCCTACCTGGACAACACCTTACATCTTCAAGTGTAACCCTCCTAGTCCATTTGGTCTTCCAAGGTGCAAAGCAGGGCCTTCCCTGGCTCAGAAATGAATCATTTCCAGACCTCTCCTCACACTTGCATTGCTGTGCTCAACTGTTTCCTCTTTGACAACAGAGCAGAGCCCCTCCTCCTCTCATGCAATTCTAATATTGACTTGAGAAAAATTCTTCTCTGGTTATTTTTACAACCAAGGTCAACACACCAGATAAGATACCCTTTCCTCTGCCTCACATCTTTTTTATATCTATCTCACTCAACATCACCTCTTGCTTTCTGCAGTGCTACCTCCCTCTATCTTGCCTCTCTCTCTCTCTCTCTATCCAATTTACCCTGCCTACCTCCTATGTCTGTATTTCATTCACCTCCTATTTACCTCCTCCTCTCACCGTTGTTTTCTCTACTTACGCCTCTCTGTACTCCATGTCTTTATTTAAATGTAAGTCATCAAGTCATTTGCTCCTCATAATTTGCAGTTACACATTATGCAGATTTCTTTTGTAGCCCACAGGTTTGTACATTGCACCCAGGGAAGGAAACTCATTACAAGTACATTTTTGTGGTCCGAAATTTTCAGTTACAAGTATCACTACACATATCAGAATTCCGTGACATGAAATCTTTCCCGTTTTGCTTTCTTAACCTGCAGAAATCTACTGGTGGAAAACGGCTGGTAAACGTTGAAACATGCACATTTTGTAGCAGAAAGCACCAAAATCCACTTGTACTCCCCAATGTGTGTGTGTGTGTGTGGAGGCGGGTGAGGGCATAATATGTTATATTTATTGCACCCAGTAAATATCTGAACCAGAGTTATCAGATTTTGCCAAGTGAGGTAAATATTGACCCCAGTCAGAGGCATTTGTAATCAGCCCATTATACAACAATGTATAATGGGCTGATTCTAAAGTGCCTGGATGGAATGTGTATCTTGATGTGAGCTATACAAATCCCTCTCACTCATTTCTTGTTTATTTGAACGCCAAATATGTCTCCTATGTAAAATGTATTTTGAGTAAACCTCTAACTATCTGCTCAAGTCTGACTCGTGGCCCTTAAGTGGCTCTATATGTTGCACAAAACTCCAAATCACAGGCGGATATGCACCAGTGGAGCATTTGGTGTTTTGCCAGATTCAGATAAGCAGATTACTTGCGCCAATAGAGAAACTCCCAGAAATAGACTATTGGAATGACATCAAACGACAGAGTTGTTTGTCTTGTGCTTGCTGTTGTAATATATGTGTTCAAAGTTTTTCTGTCATTGCTTAATTAGTCCTGGTTTCAAACAGTCTGAGTAACCCATTCTTGATGAAAAAAGTGTGCTGATCTTATTAACATGGAATCAAGAGTGCTCCACAGGTTTCCTAAGAGTACTCCAAATCAGGGGATTTAGTTCTTAGATGTATGCCAGATTTTCAGGGCAACCACTTGCTGTGGCAGATGAGTTCCATTTGGATGCTTTTTGGAAGTTATATAAATCTGGCATGGCTCCAGTCCTCATGAACCCAAGTAGGGCACCCTGCTGTATGTAATAATAGAGTGAATCATTTCTAGCTCCTATGACTATTTTGATAATTTTCATCATAATAAGAAAGCTCTTAATAATAGATCCCAAGCCTGAAACTGAAAGTAATCTGGTTACAAATAGAGCATGATACCACATGGCATCACACAGTAGCTGCATCTATGTCTGGTACCCAGGGCCAGGGACCAAATGTTGCAAAAGAAGCGAGCATGACCTCCTCCTCCAAAGTGAAAAGGTGACCCAGGGCGGAGAAGTAATAGAGGGCAAATGGTTACCACCACTCCATTTTCTCTAGAACCCTGCTTTTGACAAATCACTGGGATGGTGTCAGTGCATGGAAGCCTTCAGTACTTTCTTAATGTTTCCACAAGTAGATGATACAATGACGGGCGATGGAGGGGAATATCTTCGAGCTGAGGACCTGAAGGAGCTCGGAGACGACTCTCTGCCCAGCAGCCAGTTCCTGGACAGCATGAACTACCTGCGCTACAGCTTGGAAGGAGGTCGCTCGGACAGGTACTTCAGTCACTATATTGCTGCTTCTCATAAGGCTACTTACATCCTTTAATGAAGATTTTCAAATTAAAGTCATATACTTACTTTCACAATAGGTACTGTTTGGGACTGTATGTGCAGAACAGGCCAAAAGGGAGAGGCAGGCAGATGTTCAAGAAAAATTAGGCTGATGCGTCTCTGCCCTTAGCCCTTAGAATGTACAAAATAACATGTAAAGGCAAGAAATATTACTTTACCTAGTGGAGAAGGAGCACTAACGTTTTAAAATCATGTTTTACCTGGAGTGTCATTTCTTGAGATGCACAGGAGAGCTGTTGAAATTATTAAAAATTGATAAATAGAAATGTGTAAGCAATGACATTTCTGCAGTGAGTACCAGGAAGTACACATTGGGCAGTCACTTGCTGCTGTTTGTGTGCACCTGGCGCCTCTGGCGTGACATTCCACCATAACACCCAGCACAGAAGTGTGAATGTGCTTTCCTCAAGGTAGTAGTGCTCCTGAGACAACAAGTATCCACACTTGTACAAGGTGCAAGCCATCATGCCAGGGAAGCGACACAGCTTTAATGAATGTACTGGGGGACCACTTCAGCTTGTGCATTGGAACCATACATAAATCACCTCTGGTTTTATGCACTAATAATCTTATGTAATACAGTCCCCTAGGCCATATTGTGTAAAATGGGAGAGTGAATAATGACATACTGATGCGGAACAAAAGCAAGGAATGAGACTTTAACCTATCAGAATGGAACTACCTAATGCACATAGAGAATGTACGGGTCATCTTCGCCCCAGCTAGAACCCAACTATCTAAGAACTCACAAAACAGCTTTAGATAAAAGTATTTGTTTGTGTGTGTGTATATATACAAATACACACACATATAGTTATATAGTTATATATATACACACACACACACACACACACATATATATATATATATATATATATATATATATATATATATAGATATATATATATATATATATATCTATATATATATATATATATATATATATATCCACACAAAAGAGCTGCCCATTTGAGGAGCCTCGAAGGCAGGTTGAAAGTCTTTATTGCAGGATTTAGCAGCGCAGTACAGCAAACAGAGTCTCTCTTCGAAAATAAAATCCAACGCGTTTCGAACTGGAAAGTTCTTGCTCACGGGCTCAGGAAGTGCGATTGGCAAATGTTTGAATTAGAACGCCCTGATAAGTACATCTGGCTCCGCCTCTTGATAAGTGCTGCATAGCATGCTGGGGCCTGTAGTTCCGCTTCGTTCAACCCCAGTGGGTATTGCCATCTGACACCGTAGTAATCCATTATAAATCCTATGTAGGTGAGGATGATCTCCGTTGTAACTATGTTGCTATCTTTTTCAATCCTGCAACGCAACCTTAAGCCTAACAACGCTCAAATGTTCAAGCGCTGAATCTGCCTGGGATTAGCAGCGGGCTCCTCGCGACCGGACACGGCCGCATTTACATCCACACACAAGAGCTGCCCATTTGAGGAGCCTCGAAGGCAGGTTGAAAGTCTTTATTGCAGGATTTAGCAGCGCAGTACAGCAAACAGAGTCTCTCTTCGAAAATAAAACCCAACGCGTTTCGAACTGGAAAGTTCTTGCTCACGGGCTCAGGAAGTGCGATTGGCAAATGTTTGAATTGGAACGCCCTGATAAGTACATCTGGCTCCGCCTCTTGATGAGTGCTGCATAGCATGCTGGGGCCTGTAGTTCCGCTTCGTTCAACCCCAGTGGGTATTGCCATCTGACACCGTAGTAATCCATTATAAATCCTATGTAGGTGAGGATGATCTCCGTTGTAACTATGTTGCTATCTTTTTCAATCCTGCAACGCAACCTTAAGCCTAACAACGCTCAAATGTTCAAGCGCTGAATCTGCCTGGGATTAGCAGCGGGCTCCTCGCGACCGGACACGGCCGCATTTACATCCACACAAAAGAGCTGCCCATTTGAGGAGCCTCGAAGGCAGGTTGAAAGTCTTTATTGCAGGATTTAGCAGCGCAGTACAGCAAACAGAGTCTCTCTTCGAAAATAAAACCCAACGCGTTTCGAACTGGAAAGTTCTTGCTCACGGGCTCAGGAAGTGCGATTGGCAAATGTTTGCATTGGAACGCCCTGATAAGTACATCTGGCTCCGCCTCTTGATGAGTGCTGCATAGCATGCTGGGGCCTGTAGTTCCGCTTCGTTCAACCCCAGTGGGTATTGCCATCTGACACCGTAGTAATCCATTATAAATCCTATGTAGGTGAGGATGATCTCCGTTGTAACTATGTTGCTATCTTTTTCAATCCTGCAACGCAACCTTAAGCCTAACAACGCTCAAATGTTCAAGCGCTGAATCTGCCTGGGATTAGCAGCGGGCTCCTCGCGACCGGACACGGCCGCATTTACATCCACACAAAAGAGCTGCCCATTTGAGGAGCCTCGAAGGCAGGTTGAAAGTCTTTATTGCAGGATTTAGCAGCGCAGTACAGCAAACAGAGTCTCTCTTCGAAAATAAAACCCAACGCGTTTCGAACTGGAAAGTTCTTGCTCACGGGCTCAGGAAGTGCGATTGGCAAATGTTTGAATTGGAACGCCCTGATAAGTACATCTGGCTCCGCCTCTTGACGAGTGCTGCATAGCATGCTGGGGCCTGTAGTTCCGCTTCGTTCAACCCCAGTGGGTATTGCCATCTGACACCGTAGTAATCCATTATAAATCCTATGTAGGTGAGGATGATCTCCGTTGTAACTATGTTGCTATCTTTTTCAATCCTGCAACGCAACCTTAAGCCTAACAACGCTCAAATGTTCAAGCGCTGAATCTGCCTGGGATTAGCAGCGGGCTCCTCGCGACCGGACACGGCCGCATTTACATCCACACAAAAGAGCTGCCCATTTGAGGAGCCTCGAAGGCAGGTTGAAAGTCTTTATTGCAGGATTTAGCAGCGCAGTACAGCAAACAGAGTCCCTCTTCGAAAATAAAACCCAACGCCTTTCGAACTGGAAAGTTCTTGCTCACGGGCTCAGGAAGTGCGATTGGCAAATGTTTGAATTGGAACGCCCTGATAAGTACATCTGGCTCCGCCTCTTGATGAGTGCTGCAAAGCATGCTGGGGCCTGTAGTTCCGCTTCGTTCAACCCCAGTGGGTATTGCCATCTGACACCGTAGTAATCCATTATAAATCCTATGTAGGTGAGGATGATCTCCGTTGTAACTATGTTGCTATCTTTTTCAATCCTGCAACGCAACCTTAAGCCTAACAACGTAAGATGTACTTATCAGGGCGTTCCAATTCAAACATTTGCCAATCGCACTTCCTGAGCCCGTGAGCAAGAACTTTCCAGTTCGAAACGCGTTGGGTTTTATTTTCGAAGACAGACTCTGTTTGCTGTACTGCGCTGCTAAACCTGCAATAAAGACTTTCAACCTGCCTTCGAGGCTCCTCAAATGGGCAGCTCTTTTGTGTGGATGTAAATGCGGCCGTGTCCGGTTGCGAGGAGCCCGCTGCTAATCCCAGGCAGATTCAGCGCTTGAACATTTGAGCGTTGTTAGGCTTAAGGTTGCGTTGCAGGATTGAAAAAGATAGCAACATAGTTACAACGGAGATCATCCTCACCTACATAGGATTTATAATGGATTACTACGGTGTCAGATGGCAATACCCACTGGGGTTGAACGAAGCGGAACTACAGGCCCGAGCATGCTATGCAGCACTCATCAAGAGGCGGAGCCAGATGTACTTATCAGGGCGTTCCAATTCAAACATTTGCCAATCGCACTTCCTGATCCCGTGAGCAAGAACTTTCCAGTTCGAAACGCGTTGGGTTTTATTTTCGAAGAGAGACTCTGTTTGCTGTACTGCGCTGCTAAACCTGCAATAAAGACTTTCAACCTGCCTTCGAGGCTCCTCAAATGGGCAGCTCTTTTGTGTGGATGTAAATGCGGCCGTGTCCGGTCGCGAGGAGCCCGCTGCTAATCCCAGGCAGATTCAGCGCTTGAACATTTGAGCGTTGTTAGGCTTAAGGTTGCGTTGCAGGATTGAAAAAGATAGCAACATAGTTACAACGGAGATCATCCTCACCTACATAGGATTTATAATGGATTACTACGGTGTCAGATGGCAATACCCACTGGGGTTGAACGAAGCGGAACTACAGGCCCCAGCATGCTATGCAGCACTCATCAAGAGGCAGAGCCAGATGTACTTATCAGGGCGTTCCAATTCAAACATTTGCCAATCGCACTTCCTGAGCCCGTGAGCAAGAACTTTCCAGTTCGAAACGCGTTGGGTTTTATTTTCGAAGAGAGACTCTGTTTGCTGTACTGCGCTGCTAAACCTGCAATAAAGACTTTCAACCTGCCTTCGAGGCTCCTCAAATGGGCAGCTCTTTTGTGTGGATGTAAATGCGGCCGTGTCCGGTCGCAAGGAGCCCGCTGCTAATCCCAGGCAGATTCAGCGCTTGAACATTTGAGCGTTGTTAGGCTTAAGGTTGCGTTGCAGGATTGAAAAAGATAGCAACATAGTTACAACGGAGATCATCCTCACCTACATAGGATTTATAATGGATTACTACGGTGTCAGATGGCAATACCCACTGGGGTTGAACGAAGCGGAACTACAGGCCCCAGCATGCTATGCAGCACTCATCAAGAGGCGGAGCCAGATGTACTTATCAGGGCGTTCCAATTCAAACATTTGCCAATCGCACTTCCTGAGCCCGTGAGCAAGAACTTTCCAGTTCGAAACGCGTTGGGTTTTATTTTCGAAGAGAGACTCTGTTTGCTGTACTGCGCTGCTAAACCTGCAATAAAGACTTTCAACCTGCCTTCGAGGCTTCTCAAATGGGCAGCTCTTTTGTGTGGATGTAAATGCGGCCGTGTCCGGTCGCGAGGAGCCCGCTGCTAATCCCAGGCAGATTCAGCACTTGAACATTTGAGCGTTGTTAGGCTTAAGGTTGCGTTGCAGGATTGAAAAAGATAGCAACATAGTTACAACGGAGATCATCCTCACCTACATAGGATTTATAATGGATTACTACGGTGTCAGATGGCAATACCCACTGGGGTTGAACGAAGCGGAACTACAGGCCCCAGCATGCTATGCAGCACTCATCAAGAGGCGGAGCCAGATGTACTTATCAGGGCGTTCCAATTCAAACATTTGCCAATCGCACTTCCTGAGCCCGTGAGCAAGAACTTTCCAGTTCGAAACGCGTTGAGTTTTATTTTCGAAGAGAGACTCTGTTTGCTGTACTGCGCTGCTAAACCTGCAATAAAGACTTTCAACCTGCCTTCGAGGCTCCTCAAATGGGCAGCTCTTTTGTGTGGATGTAAATGCGGCCGTGTCCGGTCGCGAGGAGCCCGCTGCTAATCCCAGGCAGATTCAGCGCTTGAACATTTGAGCGTTGTTAGGCTTAAGGTTGCGTTGCAGGATTGAAAAAGATAGCAACATAGTTACAACGGAGATCATCCTCACCTACATAGGATTTATAATGGATTACTACGGTGTCAGATGGCAATACCCACTGGGGTTGAACGAAGCGGAACTAGAGGCCCCAGCATGCTATGCAGCACTCATCAAGAGGCGGAGCCAGATGTACTTATCAGGGCGTTCCAATTCAAACATTTGCCAATCGCACTTCCTGAGCCCGTGAGCAAGAACTTTCCAGTTCGAAACGCGTTGGGTTTTATTTTCGAAGAGAGACTCTGTTTGCTGTACTGCGCTGCTAAACCTGCAATAAAGACTTTCAACCTGCCTTCGAGGCTCCTCAAATGGGCAGCTCTTTTGTGTGGAGATATATATATATATATATATATATATATATATATATATTTTTATATATATATATATATATATATATATATATATATATATATATATATATATATATATATTTACGCACACACACACATCTGGAAAAGACAGCTCGAAAGCAAACAATGATGATTTAAGGTGTGTGTGAAAATTGTGTTGCTTGTATTTGAAGTTTAAGTATACATATTTTGGTATGGGCACTTTAAGTTACTAAACATGAAATTCAAACAAGTGTTCAGTGTATCCGCAATGAATCTGTTTGGGGTGCAGTTTAATGTAATGAACTTGATTGTAAATTATTTTGCATATGTTTTGGTTAATCTGAAAACCGGATTGTGTTTTACTGATTGATGGGTTGAAAAGCCAGGCATTGTAACATGATACTTTTGTGAAGCATGGATCTGCTGATGCATGCTTCACAAGTAGTCCATGGTAACACATGACTACACCATTACTAATATCATGGATTTTACAATGTAATATGCAAAGTATTCAATTTTCTTAACTCTGAAAATTTCTTTTAACCTTCTAATTTTCAAGGTTTATTATGGCCTTACTTTTTAACCATTTTGCTTTCTATTTTATCTCTCTCTCCTCTGCCTCCTCTTTTATTTCCCACCTGCACCCTCTAGTATTATGCCTAGGTAGGTATCCGTCTGCATGTCAGCATTATCTTCCCATGCACCTGTGTGATGCCAGCCACTGAGACTTAATCCATTGTGCTGGCTTGGTGATGAATTTGTGCTTTATTCTGCTTGATCTGTAAATTTGAACATTAGTGCGAGAGAATATTTTAAATTAATGTAGGTTTGTTTCATTAAATGAGTCCAGATATGTCTAGACTAACATTGCAGGATCGGCTCAGTAGGAAGCTATACCTGTTTGCAGATGGCACCAAGACCCGCAGCAAATCTTATGCCTCAAAACGAGTGTGATCCTGAGGGATCAGAGATAACTGGAAAATAGCTGTAGAGGCTTCAGCCAAGTCAGTGCAGTTTACAGACATGTCATATATTTTGGAGCAGGAAGCCCCATTGCAGGGTGTTGGGACAGAAAATCAGTTTTTTTCACTCAGCATGTGGTCTTTAAGATTATGATATCTAATAACGAGTCCAAAAAAATCGGGAGCTTTTAGAAAGGACATATGACTGTATGTAAATTGTATCTTCTAAGATGTCGAGATTAGAGACTGTTCCGAGGAAAGCTATGAAGTCATTGCAAAGTCAGCCTTAAAACCATGAGTGACAGTCCCACATGTATTTCTTGAAAGACTGAAAGTTTAACAGAGATATTTAGAAGAGGGAAATGAACCTGGTGAAGACATGGCTCTCAAACAAACAATGATGAATTGAGATGTGTTAGAGGCCTTGAGAGAAAACGTAGGGTACAGTTCACAAAACTATGAGGGGGAAATAGTGGCCTTGCCAATGAATACACACATACCTGGGGCATAGACAGTGAAGGGGACCATAGTAGGAACGCAAATTCTGAGCCTTTGTCTCAATAGTCAGAGGTGTGGGAGTAGACTGTGTAATGAACAGGATTTCACTTGCTTGGGGTGGATGATCGTCATCAATCGTGTGCAATGGGAGGCTGCATACGAAAAGTATTTCTTGGTAAGCACAAAATAGAAACACCCTTTTCTACATTAAAGTCGTGAAATCCAATCCCTCTGTAGTAAAATCCCTCCCTAGCAAGTGATTCAGAAGTGTTGTGGGGCTATAAGTGGTGGAACCTTAAGGATGTCCTGAAAAGACTCTGTTTCTCTGGGCTACAATGAGCATATAAAGCATCACATTTGGATTTCAAATCTGAATTGTTACAGGGATGGTTAAGTAATGCATATCTGTACCAGGTTGAAATTCGTACCATTTCTGTCAGCAAGAAGAAGAGTGGTCGGGAAGGAAAAATTTGATAAACATTCTTCTTCCTGCCCATAATTTGCATAATTTGTGAGACCCATGTTCTTTAACAGTTTCTCTACCCTGGTACTTTAATATTCTCAGTAGAGGAAAATACATTTGAAATAGGCATTGCTTTCAGGCAGATATTGGTGGAACACTAGACACCCGCATTGTTACCATTTGACAAACACAGACAAATTACATGAATAGGCTCCTTGCTCCTGTCACAGAATAAATGGCCAGCATAAGTGCATAGTCCTGTTCTCATGGGTGTGCCATGCCTACTTTAAGAAAATTATCCGGAATAAATTGTCTGTGTTTTTATATTTAATTTTTACTTGGATCCCAAATGCACATTACCTGGGCATATTGCTTCAGCCAGCAGAGTGCCAACAGAGATTAGAAATGGATAATTCTAGAGAAGAAAGTTCTAGTGATGCAGGGCTGTCTTTGTCCTGCTAACTCAACAGTGGACCATTCACAAACTGGACCGAGACCAAAGTGACTGAGTAAAATGCCATCTCCACTTTGTACTTCATCAGGGGCCATTTCAATCCAAGTCAAACAGACAAAGGGCCAGATATTTATAACAATGTTGTAGGTAAAGAAGTGTTTTTCACTCATATTAAAAGGGTGAAGTTGGTGACATCATTGAGACAAACTAAGCCTAAACAATGCAAGAGTAAATGTTCTGTACAAATAATGTTATTGTTGTCATAGTACAAATACCTCAGCGTTGAGGGAAAACCAGTGTCAGTAAAGGTTTGGAGATGCGTGTCAAACCTGTGACCTTCCATCTCTTGCCTGAAAACTGGAAGACTTTGTGTTCTGTTGCAGCAGAGATGTGCCCCTAATCCTCAGCAGGCACGACACTCACAACCGGAAGCCTGAGGTTTTGTATCTGTGAGAAGGCAGGTGATGAGGAAGGAGGTCAGGAGCATTATGCTTCTGGTTCAGCTCGGTTTTTGCTTTGATTGACATGATGTGCAGGGCCTCAGAGGCACATCTTTCAAAACAGAGCACGCTCACGTACAGCTTGCCTTCTCACAAGAGGCATGCCAGCAGTGCTAATAATGCCTTAAGATTATTAAGATTTGGGAATTTCTTTCTCAATAGTGCATTTCATAATCTCCCTTCCAAGTTTAGAACACTCCAAAAGAGTTACTTGATTGGCCGAGTGAAACTTGCATTTACCTAGGGTTTTACTGGGATTAGTTCATTTCTAGTAGATGCACGGTAAGGTCAATTGACGGTCTGGTAACTGAATGGATTAACCACATTTTTTCTCTATTGCTAGTCTGGGTAATGCACAGTTCTGTTTTTGTATAAGACCAGAGCATACCTGTGATACAATAGCTATCGACATATGAAGACGGATCTATAACTGTTTGGAGGTGTGTGTGTGATGTACAACCTTAACACAAATATTTTAACTGCTAAAGCAGCAGTACCAAAACATAAAGTCAAAATGACACCCAAGCACACAGTGAAACTGCACTGCTGAGGATGAGAGTTCATTTGACCTTCTTTCGAGTTATCACTTCATTCCATCCTGCTTATGAATGTTTTACTGTGCAGTTTACCTTCCCTTCCTCTAGGAAATGTCCTTTACACCGATTGAAGTTGCCTTGTATACGACCTCCTGAGCACCCTTAAAAGACCGAAGGGAATTCTTAATATATTGGGTCTGCTGAGGAGCAAAAGGAGAACTTTTTTAGTACTCAAAAATGTAGATGTTTAAAAATACGGAGTACAAAGCATTTCCATGGGCCTGATTTCATTCTCAGATAAGTTAGTAACGTAGAGACAGTTTCACCTCCTCCATTTGACATAGTACTGCTGCTTTAAAAGAAATAAAACAATATATGAAATACAACGTGTTCCCTCTCCAGCAAACATCCAGTTATTGACATCAGTTTTTCAGTGTTTCTGCTTTGCTCTTATTTTCCTGCTGCTGCCACAACCCAACAGCTATATTGCTATGTGTTTGTCTGTGTGTGTACATGTCAGTACCATTAAAAACATTGCAGATGTATTTATTTGCTTGCTGCTTTTGAAAGACCTCAGATCTACAGACAGGATTTTATTTTTCATCAAGCATGTGGTCGACCACAATTCACTGCAGTATGTACCTTCCAGGGGAAAGAACCTATCTGCAAACTTTGAGATATTATAGATGGAGAAGCCAAACTAATCAGTTAAACATAACATGTATCAGAACCATTTTTCCTTTCTCTGCATTAAATCTTGTGTAGTTGAGGTGGTTTTACTACCTTTGCTCTGCATTGTTATTTTCAAAGGGAGGTAAGGTGTTTTCTAAAATTATGAAGATTTTTGTTTTGGAGTTGTTTAGTAAAGGTATTAACATATGTATAGTCTTAAATTTAAGTAGAACAGACCAAACTATTTGTAAGAGGCAACCTAAAACAAGATGAACAGGAATGGGATGGGCCGGTCCAATCTTCTCTGCTAATTTTATCTCACAAGCAAAGTTCACGGGGCGAAGAATGTTGGACAATTGGGGCCATTTCAAATACACTAAAACACATGCTGCCCAGGGACCAGATGAGATGTGTGTCCCTGTACTCATTGGTTTCTAAAGTTCCCCCTGGAAGTTGCATCAGTTGTTAACATTACCCTGTTTTCACTCTCCTGCCCACCACCCTTTCTACCATGTCATCTTCACAACACCAACACTGCTGCTGCTGCTGCCACTGTGTCTTATTACCAACCTGCCAACCTACCAGCCTCCGATCCTTCAGTTCTGACAGGTCGCACACTCTGAGCCACGCCTCCTACCTGAGGGATTATGCCATGATTGAGGATGCAGTTATCCCAAGCCACCAACAGGTATGTGCATACTTTGTTCTGCTGTGGTCTTTGGTGATGGGTGTAGTGGTCTACTTGTTATAGGTTAAAATAGTGGTCTCAAAATTGCAATCTTACCTTCTCTGGTACAGTGGCATGAATTCAGAAACAATATATCTTTCATGCTTAATGACCATTGTGAAATTTTCAAATAACTATTCTAATTTACACATTGTAGATACTGCTTTTGCTTCCTTAGATTTGCATATTTCTCTGGATTCACAAAATAACAAGGTTTGTAAATATTACTCCCCAACTCACAGATCCTCCGCTGTACTTAGAGTCTGGTGAAGCAGCAGGTTTACACTAGTGGAGACTCTGCTGGCTTTGCCGGTGTAAAGCTCAGTGCTAACAGCATGTCCACCAAATTGCCACCAAGGCATAGAGATGGTTGTCCTACACTATTTAAAGTGAAGCTACCATCACTAATTTCGCTGCTCATGTATACCATGTGATGCAGGAAAAATGTAGAATAGCCTCATGTGCCAAGAGAAAACTCAGTGCATGACAAAGCCATTTATGTTTTGTTTTTTGTTGGTCTGAACAAAATAAAAATCCTAGTGGGACTATTAAATAGTAGGCCCATGTGTCACACCTTCAGGGTTTTGAAGGATGTCACAGGTCTCCCTTTAAAGCACAGAGCACGCTGTCTGGTAGGTGGGGATCTCTGAAAAGGGTGGACAATTCTATGCCAGGGTGGTGGAAGCTATGGCCTCTTCCTCGTTGTGAGTCTAAGCCAGGGTCTAAATCACAAATCACACCCTATAGAGATATGTTCGAATCCAACCATAGGAATTCACCTAATAAACAAATCTTTTGGGTTATTTCCAGTTTTGCTTCCAGCCAGGCCACAGCACAGAGCCAAATTTTCTTAGGACCATTGACAATACCCAATGATTGCTTTTTAACCTTCCTTGACTTGTCAACAGCATTTGGCACACTTGATCTGATATCCCTCTGCACATATGATAAGAAACAATGGATATTGATGACAATGTCCCGAAATGGTTCTAATTTTCCCAAATTTTGAAGATCCGTCACTCACTAGTTTGCCTCATCTCATTATTCTTGTGAGTGCCTCATGGCTCTGTTTCTGCCCTCTTATTTATCAACATATAAGATACAACTCTGAGCAAATGGCTGTGTAAGTGTGGAAAACAGCCTAAGTATCCCTACTTACACGCCTCACAGAGAGTCTGCCATAGATCATCCACAAAACACTAAGGGGCAGATTTATCATTGACTGTGCGTCGCTCTTGCATCATGCAGAAGGGTGACGTGACTATAAAGTCAGATTTATCCAGCCACGCAAAGGCCTCCTTGCGTGACCCTGCATGGCTTGATAAATTTAGAGTAATGCAGCTGTGTTGCATTACCCTGCCCCAAGGAGGCGGTCCATGTTTGGAGCGTTGAGGTTCCCATGCATCCATCCATGGATTTTGACACATTCTCAGATTTACTATTACTGGTAGACCTGGGAATGTTTCAAAATGTTGTGCCTCTCCAGGTGAGGGGGTAACAAGAGAAATATCCTTATTTCTCCTAGTTTTATTCCTTTCCAAGTGTGCTGCATTCAGCAGCTCACATGGAAAGAGGAAAATGCCTGACATTATTGTTTTTGTGCAGGAAGGTGTTCTTTCCTGCACAAAAAAACAAACCTGTCTGAATGCAGGCACCATTGCATCATGGTGCAAGGGTGCCTGCCTAGACATTAAACAGCACATTGTGCACCAGCGCAAGGAAAGGACAAGAATGTTTGGCATCATGTTAAATACGGCTCATTCCTGCCCTTAAGTCCTGCATAAAATAATGATCAAACGGCCCCTTAATCTCCAGGAATTGGTTATATTGTTATTATATGGTATTATGATAAATTGGAACCTCATTTACAGGAATTCCAAAGTTAAATCAAAGGTTAATTCATCGACCTGGACTTTGCCTTTTGGCTCAAAAAACAGTGGCATAGTTAAAGTGATTCTTTTGATTCTCACGGAGACTGCAGCTGCAATTATTGCCCATTCCAGGTTTCCTGTATATAAACGTGAAAAATGGCCAATGGTGTGCTTTCTATGTTTGCAATTCAAGCAAACCAAAGTTTAGCTTTGTTGTTTGCGTTCCATTTTTAATTTGATTATAGGGATGTGAAAAGCTACAAGAAAAGGTTGCATTATTGTGATGTTTCAAATCATAAAATCTCCAGTCAAAACTCACATAAGACCCACTGTTGTTTAAGCTCTACATTAAACAACTGAAAACTACAAATCAAAGCAGTATTATAGCCCTGCAAGAAAAAGGTGTTCTGGGGAAATGTTTTTCTTTACAAGAAAGTGTTTCCTCAGTTAAAGTTGTGCTAAGGGGATAAACAATAACATTATGAAGTTTAATTCTGCACAGCCAGGGCTTTGCGATACAGCAGAAGGTCATAATACTACAGACGTATAGCCTTCCAGTGTGCTATATAAGCCGTTAAAGACCCAGTCCAGCTTTATTGGACAAAGTCAAATGTAGACACCAGCATCAAGGAAGTGGATCTTTAATGGCCAGCATAGCTCATTGAGTGTGTTGAACACTGTTAAAACATTCAATTTCATGAGTGAAAAATCCCTACCAGAAGAGAAAGGTGAGCTTTATATGGCTTTACCTGTAATGATTCACTAGCCAATAAAGTTCTAACTATGGGTGATTTTAACCTCTTGGTCGAATCAACCCCCAGACACAACCAAGCAAAATGCTTTATAGAAAGACCTGAAAACTATCCTGCTCATGTAAGCTTTCAACCCACAAATCAACCGTGAGGCCATTGATTAAAAACAGTCACTGTTTCCTTATTTCATTAGATGCACACTGCATCCAGAGTTGTGTAAACCTCCCCTCCCCTTATTTTTAGATCAATATTACAGAATCTCCCTCCCTTTCCTTTTTTCTCCACTATAGTTCCCTTCTCTCACAGTGCTCTGAAGTGGCCAGTTTGGTGACATGGAAGCATTTTATAAAATTGTTTAAATAGGTATATAAATAAATGATTTATAGCTGCTGTAGGGGCTCCACACAATGTCAGAGCCTATGCCTTCCTAACTCTTCCCCTGCTCTGTAAAGTACCTTTCATCCTGGGGAAACGGCCTGTAAAACGTGGGCTGAGCCACATGTGCCGTTTTGCCGCAAGTGTCATGACGCTTGCCTTAACTACGCATCTGCTTTAACCATGCCTATGCATGGTTAAGATAGCACATCCTATGGAATCTTCCCCCTGCATAATAGTGGCCACAGGAGCCCCTACTGGATACAAAATAATTATTCTCTTTAGTTATTCACCGCAGTCTCTACCTGCCCCTCTACCCTGCAAAATTCCACATAATCAAAATAGATGGAGGGGAAGAGGCTATAGATAAGAGCATTGTAATGCTAGAGGTTTCAATTAATCACTCAACATTCCAGTGCTCTAACGCCACTAATGTCACATCTACATATCTATTCTTTATTACATTACATAATACAGCCAACAATACAAACAACACCTGAAAATGTTACTGAAGAATACTTTTTACAGTACGTACCAACTACCATAGAATCAAAGCTGATTGGAGACAGTTTCTACACTCTTTCTCATACACTTCAACAGGAAAGCATTTCCTCCATTCAATTTTGTTTTTCTCGCTAAAAAGGTATTAAAATACAGTGCAACCCTTAATGTTGTTGAATGGAAATTTTCAATTGTATTACAATCAATCCGTTCGATAGTAGTTCTTCCCGTAGCCTCTGTTAAGGTGGTCATTGGTATTTTCTTATGGAATAATAGTTTTCCTGGAGTGATGAAAAATAAACATTATGACGTTTGATGCAAATTGACTAGACATTGCTATTTAGATCTTCATGTAGATACTAAGGCCCTCATTACGACTGGGTTGTTTAATAAAGCAGGTGGTAACAGTGTATTTTTCTCTAGAGACAAATCCTCTAGATCAATCCTGGATGAGTTTGTGCATTGAAAGAGGCCAAGAATAAGGGGTGCACATGTGGAAATGGGTGCAGAAGCACCGGTTTCAGCATGTTATGCCACACTCCATATGCCCCTATTGGGAGTCAACTTATCACCCTCCCATTAATAGTGCAATTCCGCATTATTGATTCCTCCAGTATCACTAAAGCCAAATGTTGTATATAGAAGAACTACAGCAGCTATTACTGTGGGCCTCACTAGTGCTAATGGCAAAGACAAATAAGAGTCCATCTATAGAGTTGCCACTGTGTTTGACTTTGTTTAGTCAAATCCAGTTACATATGAAGAGGTGTACAAGAGCAACTTTTTCTGGCTGTTGCTTCAAGCAAAATATGCAACATCCAAGACAGAGCTTGTAAGACTCCATAGGTTCTTTATTATGTGTGGTAGTACATGGCTCCCCTCTACCTACATATGATCACAAAACATGCCTGCTGAGCATATACTGGCTCCATGCCCGCCTGTGCACTAAGTTTCCAGTTGTTTGCTGAACAGTCGTAGAATGAACCTGTAGAGTACAGTACCCAGCACACCATCACAAAGAGCTGGTGTTACTAGTTTCCCTATGTGAGATGTGTTGCTCAGCTTCTTATCCTCGGAGTAGTCTTTCGCATACCCCTTGCTTTTTGGATGCACATACATAAATGTCCATTTACCACAGACTTAGCTTTTTGTTTTTCTCAGTGAGGCATCTTGGGTGCAGCTGGTATAACCAGATGGGAGAATCTTAGCTCGCTTTGTTGTAGGACTCAATTTGCAACTTGCTGAGTAGACCTACCAAGGCCAAAATCAAATTAGGGTTTCTTTTGTTGCTGCTCAGAGGGGATGTGCCCTACCTGTGTGGGCATGACTTTACCTATTGGATCATGACCAAAGTTGATTTGTATATGGTTTGTTCCAGTCTGTAGTGACACAACAAGCAGAAAAATGATAGACTGAAATGCAACCCAGAGTAATACTTGTGTATTAAGTGCAAAGCTTTCCCCCGACTTTCATTTTGGATTTCTGTTAAACAGAGACCGGTCTTTTCATGACCGACATAAATTTAGGGATTGAATGTGTAGACAAAGTAGGTTTAAAGTCATCTCAACACAAAAGATGACTCTTAAATGAATATTTCACATGTGTATTGAATTCCTCATCCACCTCTGACATGTTCTTTGCTAGTACATTTACTCAGAATCTAAACATATAATTATGCATATGTTTGAGGTCACCATTAAAGAGAACTAGACATGCATCACTACTCTTCTGAGGTTCGTGCACTGCCTTTTGTCACTCAAGTGTGCACAAAGGTCACGCAGGCTCAACAAACAAAAATATCTAAAAAAGTCAGTGATGAATCAATTGAATAACTTTGACAGTACAGAAATGTAAGATGCTGATATATTTCACGTGTGTCCATTGATGTGTTTGCTTGGTATTTTAATCTTTGGGAAAGTGTTTATCCTTTCTGCATGTTTGGCCTTAGCGAATGACATTTGAAGTACTATTGCACAAGACTTGAACTCTAGCTTTTTTCTTCATATCCTCAGGTTACCCAACTGAGCAAGGACAAAGAAAAGAATTCATATCGCATCAGCTGGAGCCCAGATAACTTGGACAATGTGGCTCTTTCATCTAGCCCCATTCATTCCGGGTAAGGATACCCTTATCTTTTATGATAAATGTCAATATTAAATACAACACTACATACCATACATTATCTTTTCAACCTTGCCATTGAGACTACACCTCTATACATAATATCTCTGGTATCTTTGAGTCAACATCTTTCATTGAAATAGAAAAGGTTGGGTGGTGTTTTTGATTGAGCTATCAGATACATTTCTGAGCAGAAGAAGTCTAAAAAGAAACTAATTTAGGCATATGTTCAACATTTTATTTTCCACTAGAAGTGATATATAGATGATATGTTCCAATAACTAAAGCAGTTTATCAAACCATTGATTAGTAAATTCGCTTTGAAACCAGTGTTTTCTTCATGTTCAAGCAAGCAAATGAAGCTATTCCTCCAGAAAGAGGGACTCTGAAGGCCATTAGTAATAATTTAATTATGCATATGTTGCATCGAACATAAAGGATATATGTTTGACACACTTTAAATAAGGTATGATTCAGAAAATCAGGTTGTTTGTTTTTGCTGTGAATACTAATAGTGGTTGAAGTTTAGACTGTTGACAGCTCTGCTGAGTGTAAAATAATTTGAAACCCGTTTGTTGTAAATAGACATTTTAACAAGTAGCATGCTTAATCCCTAAATGTTTTATTAATTCCAGTTTATATAGCACATAGCACTAAGGTTTTCCCATTTTTAAACAGTCTCTCGTGGGGGGTGAAGGGAAGTGAAAACTTTGAAGATAAAGTGATAAGGGAGAATACGATCACATGGTCAAGAGGGTAAGATGGGATGAGATTTCTGGTCACTCATTCGTTTAGTTTATTGCTTACCGACTAGAGCACATTGTTCCCATCACCTCCTTACATCTCTCAAAAACTGGTGCAAAGTTACACCAGGTTTAAGCTCAAGAAAATATGCAAATAATACATCATTGTCCCTTGTAGAAAACAAAATACAACTGCTCATGTGCACAGTCAGGCTTCTGTAATCAATTAATTGCACGGTGTAGCTAATTAATTCGTATTGCTTTGTATGAAGCTTTGGTAGAAAACAGGTAATTTTACATAGGTGCTGCCAAAGTCACTGATTTATAAGCTAATAAATTAACTTATTTTGAATGCATACATTCTGAAGCTTTATCAAAATATGAGGACGAAATATATCATATGGATTGGTGATCAAAGCAAACAGCAGTGACCTCCGAACAAATGAGAACTCTGCAGAGCACAGGAATTATAATCAAATGTGATACTGTCACAGTCTTGCAGATTGACCTTTAACATCAAGCGTAAAGAACGACAGCAATAGGAATGTCACCGGGCTCATAATGTCTTCTGAATGCAACACACATGAAAAGAGAAAGAAACAGGGAGAAATACACATCTTTCTCCTCGTTATACTTATGACTTCAAGGCGCACCATTTTGGTGCAACCCCAGGCTTGCAAATCTTCGTAAATCTGTATTTGCATCAAAACACATGGGTGAATTCAGGGCAACGCCCATGCTCCACCCATGTAATGCCTACCCAATGCAAAGAAATGTGAGGCAGACTTATGCACTACCTTGTGTGACTTTGTATTTACCAAACCATGCAAAGTAGCTTGGGGTTTTCATCAGGGCTGCACCACAAAAGTGACGCAACCCCAATGCAAAATCATTGCATATCTGGGCCTAATTTCGCAAAAACTACTGAACGGATGTGCACCAAATCTAGGGCCAAACAATATTCATTCTGTGCATATACACATGTACAAACAGTATTTCTATGGTGTTTATGATTACAAAACGTTCTTTTTTTAAATGATACAAGGGTTTGTAGAGTAATATAAATAGTAACAATAACTCACGCCCCCGCTATGCACAGTTTAGGCATCAATGTTGTCATTTGAAATGTTGCAGTGATGTTATCAGTGATGTCATAGAACGTGTCATAAGTGATGTAAAGTTGGGTGGCGTGGTTTAGCTGGTGAAAATGGTGGACACGTGAGGCTCTCGCTGCATTGCAGCCCTTTCTTCTCTGCATTTCCAATCCTGCCCCTACTCAAGGCGGGATCCTGGCCCTGGAGGGGCATTCGCAGCTGACAGCGCGGTGTGTTTAAGCGTCTTGCTTGCACGCTGGGAGGCCCGTACCTGGCTCTTCCACATGTGCGAGACCGCCAATCGAAGTCATGGAGCCGAGACCTGGGGGCACAGCTGCGAGCGGATGCCCAAAGAGTGAAATGTAGTCCCCCAGGGTGTGCTTGGAACCGGCTCTCGACCCCTGGGAACTATATGACACCGGCAACATCCAGGGGCTTAGAATTGAACAGAGAGGGGGCTGGGGCCTGAAACTAGCACTGCCCCTCATGACTGCATGAGTTGCTGCTTGGCCTGCATCATGAATTCCCTCCAGCCTGGTGGTGCAGCGAGTGACTTGGAATGGATGAGTTGCACCCCCTGATCACCTTAGGAGGCTTCCTGGACTCAAAGGAGAACCCTGTCTGGTTGAGCCGGGCTAAAATGGCGGCTGCTGCAGTGGGAACATACACAACAGCAGGGAGGCCTGGGCTTGGGGTAGGGCCACCACCTGACAGGGACACTGCGTAAAGAACTATGGAGTGGCCATACCAAGTGACGGTAGAGTGTATGCTGCCTCCTATAATCCCATCTAGGACTGCATTTGAACTGTGTGGAGGGGCTCATTGACCGGGGGTGAGACTGGGCCCTTTGCCTTTGTAACTTTTGACTGCAAGGGCTTTGTGGAGGCAGCGACAGAAGGGCCCTGGCAATAACGAATAAGCCTGGACTGGAGAATGTGAGTGCAGCAGGGATACTGTGGGGCTGTAGAATAGTGTCATATGCGTGCTGATGAGCAGTACTGTGTTCCCTGGGGTTGCAGCTGGATGCCCCATGCCTGTGGGGTGGGTACCTGCTGCCTGGACTAGGCATGATGCTGTTAAGGTCGACTACTGCGCTGTGATAACTGGCTTGCTGGGGCAGTGGCCCTTTTACCACATGGTTTGGTGGTGTGTTTGTTGAAAGCCCTGCAATACACTCTGGAACATTACAGCAATGGGCAGAACCAAGCTCAAAGAAGGTGGCACAACTGTGGAGATCCAGGGGGCTTCCAGGATGGAAGAGCTAACATGGAGCCCCCAGCACCTGCTCTGCAGCTGACATTCGACAAAATACTGGTGGCCATTGTGGACTCTAAGCAAACGCTCCTGCAACAGATCGGAGAGGTGGCAACGGGGCTGAGCCTTCTCAAGGCAGACCACCAAAAATTGGCAGACAAGGTAAAGGATGTGGAGGCAATTGTGGGTGAGCTCCCACCAGCACATAGCTCCTTGCAGCAACAAATGTTTGACCTGACAGAGTGAGTGAAAATGATAGAGCCCAGAGCCCAAGATTCTGAAGGACACAATCAGCGCAATAATGTCAGGATCATGGGGTTGCCTGAAGGTGTGGAGGGTAGCGACTTGGTCAATTCCTAGAACATTGGATGAAAACGGAAGAGGTGCCCACTCTTTTCTTTGTACTGGAATGGGCACACAGTGTCCCGGCTAGGCCTCCATCTCCGGGGCAGCTACCACGTCCGGTAGTGGCCAGGCTACTGCATTATAGAGACCGTGAGCCACTGATCCAGACAGCTTCTATGGCTGGCCCTTTTTGTATAGAGAATGCAACAGTAACCATGTTCCTGGGCATCACTGCAGTGGTCCAGGCTAGGAGAGCATCCTTTTCAGAAGTGAAAAGGGAGCTGCGAGAAGCAGGTGTGCGATACTCCCTTTTATTCCCGGCCAAGCTAAGAGTGATGCTCTATAGAATCCAACTTATTTTCTGAACCCTTGTTACGCCTGGGACTTTTTTGAATGATACCAGGCTCAGGTTCTGGGTGAGGGAGCGGCGAAAAATGGGAGGAACCACCGGGACTCCACATGCCGTGAGCCCATAGGAAAACTGATGAGGGTGCAGACGGACGAGGCCAGGGCAAAGGCATTATGAGCGGCCTCTGGGATAACCGACAGAGACCACACAGACTCTAAGGATGGTGCACATTCGGATGGCCACTTCGGGGAGTCTGCCTCTAATACCATGACCACTAGTAAACAGAGCATGACCCAAGTAACCCTGCAGACAGTGGAAGAACCAATTTGATTCCAGACTTTAGTGGGTGAGAGAGCTTCATGGTGGATAGATGTGTGGATGGTAAGGGACATCCCTGCACTGTCATGGTTGGGTATCCACCAGTGCTCTGTGGGGGGAGAACTGGGGAAATTGCTCAATGGAATGAGATGGAGGCCGATTGGCCAGGATGTGCCCTGCTTTGTTGCTTGGGACTCATAGCTGACCCCTTTCTGCTGCTGGTGATGGGATAGCTTTCTCTGGCTTGTCTGGTTGTGAATTGTGTATCCTTGAAGTGTGGCTCACACTGGTGGGACTCTCTCCAGAATAATTGATGGTGAGTGGCCTATGTTAGTAGGGCCAAGGCGAGGTCCCTGCATGCGCTGCATGCGTGATCGATTTGCCACTTCCCATTGTCCACAAACTAGTTGATAGCGGTAATATATTGCACTTCCAGTTTGCCATGCCAATGTTTGGGCAGCTAACTGTTTCTGGGATGCCCTGAGGATGGGGAGTTGGAATCTGTTTGTTCGTTGGACTCTAGGTCTTGTACACCCTATTGTTTGGGATTTGTACGCCTGGGTGAAGGGGACTGGGATGGGGCGGCCAAGATGCAGGGTATACATCCTTATTATGGTGGCATCACATGAAGGGTTTAAAGTGCTGATGTGGAACATGAGAGTCATGGGGTCAGTGGTCAAGTGTCACAAGGTCCATATGTTCTTGAAGCGCAGGGCGGTTCACATCGCCTTACTTGAGGAAACACACCTTACTAAACTTAAGGCACAGCAGCTGTGCTGGTGGGGGCAGGTATATGCTACGGAGTTCTCTGGATTTGCTAGGGGTGCACTGGTCTGGATCAATGCGGGAGTCCCTTTTGAGGAGTTGCATGTTAAAACTGACAGGGAGGGCAGGTATATCCGGGTAGATGGGAGGCTAGATGTTAAGCGATTAACGATAGGCTCCATATATGCTCCGAACCAGGACCAGCTAATCTTCTTCACTGGCCTTTCCTCACAGTTGAGTACACTCATAAAGGGGAACCAGCTTCTGGGGGGTATTTGAACGGTGTGGCTTGGACTGCTTCACTCTGCTTTTGCCAGGAGCCCTGTCTACAGACTAGCGAGGGGGCTCAGAGCCTGGATGGGAAGCTGGGGCATTGAAGACATATGAAGGGTGCAACATGGCCTAGCCAGGGAATACTCCTTCTATTCTTCCTTATCTACACTGTATGTCCACTTGGATAGATTCCTTTGCATGAGCTGACGGTGTTCATTCGTCCAACATACGGAATACCTCGGCCTCACTATATTGGATCATAGACCACTATTGATGCGTATCCGCCTGGAGGACAAAAGACCAGCAGTCCCTTTGTGACTTTTATGCTGCAGGTCCATGGAAGACCCTACATACCGAGATGGCCTCCGAGAGGCCATATCGGGCTACTCCGAGCATAACCAGGGATCATGAGTCAGACTGCCTTGTAGAGTGGGAGACCTTCAAAGTATTGGTACAGGGATATTGCTTGGGTGCTCCGGTGGGTATTAGGAGAGACCTTTAACGGGATTTGAATAAACTAGAAGGTGCTATTCAGCAGCTATATAATCGGATTAGCCTTTACAGGACACTGAGGCGCAACTGTCGGAGGCCAGAGAGCTGTACAGTGTCCTTTTAGAGAAGCCTTAGTGTCATTGGTACAAGAAATATATTGCGAGGCAGCTATCAATACCGTGTTCGAGACTATTACATGACACTCTACGGGAAGCAGGCTGAGGATCCAATGGAGGCCAGGGGAGCCTTCCTGGGCCCCTTAATTGTGCAAACTTACTGAGGAGACATCAGAGGTAATAGGAGATTCAATCACACCCCAGGAGTTTAAATGCACCATACATGAAATGGCGAGACCGAAGACGCTGGGCCAGATTTACTCTACCTTTGCTGAGGTGCGGGTGCCATGGCTGGCTTCCTTGTAAACCACAGTTCAGGAGAGGGGAAAACTACCTGCCTCCACTGGGGATGTGATTGTAGTCCCCCTCCTTAAGACGCAGGGCCACCTGCCACAGCTTTTAGGCCATTATCCTTGGTGAACATGGACTTTATAAGACTTATACTGCAACGTAATACCTCTATGAACTTATGCCACCTATATATGCTACTGTACTCTCCATCTCTACCAGTTGAGGGGCAGATGGAGCTTGTGTCGGTCATCTGGAAAAGGCATTTGGCATGGTTAACTGATCATACCCGGAGAAGGGCATACTTAAAATGGGGTTGGGAAGTGCGTGGATGTGGTGGGTACGCCTTCTATACACAAACCCTACTGCCAGGGTGCGAACAGGTCATTGTGTTTCAGGCTCTTACGTGGTTCACCGGGGCACCGGACAGAGATGCCCGCTCATGTTTGCGCTGGCCATTTAAACCTTGGCAGTGTTATGCAGGCAGAGAGGCTGGGTAGAGGCATCGTATTGAATGGGACTGAACACATTATCTCCCTGTATGCTGACGACTTACTAGTATATGTCACAAATGTGGAGACTGATGTCCCTTATATTTTGCAGTTGCTGCAGGAGTTTGGTACGGTCTCAGGACTGGGAGTAAATCTGACGAAATCATGCATCGTCCCCCTGAGACTGAGAGAGACGTCCTGCTCTGGTACAGGCTATCTGTTGGCCCCCAACACCTTCCAATATCTGGGGAAACAGATTTACCACAAGCTTGAGGGCACCCGAGAAGGTAACCTGGGGCCCGTGCTGAGCTCCATATGTGGGTGCGTTGCCTTTTTGGCGGATGCTGAAACTTCCCCTTTTGGAGCCGATAACGCTTGCCAGGATAATCATGTTACACTGAGTACTTTATTACTTAACTAATCTTCCTGCGTGGGTTCTGGCTGAGTCGTTCATACAACTAGACTCGCTCCTCTGAGAACGTATTTGGGATGGAGGACGCAATTGGGTGTCTTTGAGACGTTCTTAAGGCGCCCATTTCAGAGATGGTCTGGGAGCGCCGGATTTTGAGAACTTTCATCTAGCTGCCCACCTCCAGAGGATCACCAGGTGGCGAGATGGATAGAATTTGTCGGAATCGGCACAACCTGGGCCTAATCAGGGGGGCCCTGCTGGCACGACTCCTGCGCCGGGTGCCAGGGAGAGGGAAGAATAGCCTGCTATTATCCATGGCTCTCAGCTGTTGGTGGCAATGTGTGCATTGCACAAGGGACTGCCCACTGTATGCATGGCCCTCCCACTGGTCGACCTGCCTCATGGTGATCCCCAACCATTTTCTCGGCGACCCAAATCGAGAGCTGGACGGAGGCGGAACTGATTACAGTGGATGACTGTTATGAGATGTACACTCTGAAACCGCTGGAAACTCTGATTGAGGCACATGGTTTGCTATCAGGGCATTTCCTCTGTTATGAAGCACTCGTTAGGACATTTTCTACCCTCTGGGATAGGCGACATGCGGTACTCCAACTGCTGTTATCCATGGAGGACGAGAGACATTTGTTGACGTTGTTTTTTGGTGCCCTTAGTGGGATGGACTTTAAACCACTGCATGCTTTGGGGGCCACATGATAAGGGGAGTTGGGTCAGGACATTCTTGAGCATGACTGGGTGAGAATACTAGAGTAAACAGGGAACTTCTCCCGTAACACTCGCTTCAAGTATATACAATTCAGTTATCTTCATCAAACATACCTTACACCTAGAAAACTCACAGCCATTTAATGGTGGGGGAGACCGGGCATTGTCCTAGGTGCTCCAAAGAATAGGTGGATTTTTGCCATATGAATTGGTCTTGTGCCCACACCGGGAATTTTGGACAACAGTAGTGCAAAAGCTGGCCAAGACACTCCACTGTGATATGACCTGCACCATAGAGATGTGTTTGCTGGGATCCTACTCTAGGCCAGAAATCAAGAAGGTAGGGAGCTGCTTCGTAGATTTGGCACTAGTACTGGCCGGAAGGCAGATTACCATGACATGGAAGATGGCGAAGGGCCCGGTAGTGCATCAATGGGAATCCTCAGTTAAAGAAAGGGTGAGGGCAGAGGAATTAACACTGTGAAGGGAGAAATCAAGGGGTGTCAGGAGACGCCCCATATCGCAACTATGGACGGAGGTGCTTGATGCCTTCAATAATCCAGACTGTTGGGCTGCGCCCTCCCTGACACATCAGATTCATGGGCAGGAGGAGAAACACCTTGTCTGTAGGCTGTTCAATGCCCTCGTAGGTGCTGTACGCTACCTAATCGGAGATGAGGGACTCATGTGGAGACTGTGGACCACATCACAGTTGACCTATACTTGGGATGCCTATTTCTTTGTGACTATGACATATTCCTGATTGTATAGGGTAGAATTTCTACCCGGCCTCCTAAGCTTGTACGTGGCAATTAAGGGACTCAATAATCACGTAGATCCAAATATTTCAGTTGTTCATTTATGGTATAAGGTATGTTCTATAACTTATTGGAGCGTTTACACTGTACAAGATTGTCCTTGTACACTGTAGTGGAGGGGGATATGCCTTCAGAGACACTGTATATCTATTGGAATATGGAGATCCCAATCAACTATTACTGGGGTACACTGGAATAGTGTACAATGGAGTGACATAGAGTTGAGTGGCGTAAAGTGGAGTGGTATAGAGTGGAATAGCGTAGAGTGGAGTCGCACAGAGTGGAATAGCATACATTAGAGTGGTGTACGGTGAGGTAGAGTGGAGTTGCATACAGTAGAAGTGTTTACAGTGGAGTGGCGTAGAGGGAGTGGTGTAGAGTGGAATGTCATAAAGGGGAACAGCATAGAATGGAGTGGCACAGAGTGCAATACTGTAGAGTGGAGTGCCGCACAGCAGAATAGTATACAGTGGTGTGCGTAGAGTTGAGATGGTAGAGTGAAGTGGCATACAGTGGAATTACAGAAAGTGGAGTGGTATAGTGTGTAGTTGTGTACAGAGGAATAGTGTATAGTGAAGTAGCATAGAACGGAGTGACGTACAGTGTAGTGGTGCAGAGTGAAGAGGTATAGAGTGGAGTTGCATACAGTGGAAGAGTTGAGAGTAGAGTGGTGCGGAGTGGCATACAGTGGAATAGCATACAGTGGAGTGTAGAGTGGAATAGTTACAATGGAGTGGAACTGAATGGAAGCATAGAGAGGGTTGTGGTAGAGTTTATTGGTGTACAGATATGCTTCTATACATGCAGAATTCAACTTAATCCGGAGAAATGGCCACCAAATAGGGAATGGGAGATCCCCCTACGAGGAGGCCTGATTAACGCCAGGTCAGTGTGCAAGAATGGGGCACATATTTACGACCTAGTGACAGAGACAAACCTCGACATACTCTTCATAACAGAAACTTGGCTTAAAGCCTGGTGCAACCCAGTAATAGCTCAAACTGTCCCTGAAGGATATCTCATACAGAGGGTTGACAGGCAGGAACAAAGAGGAGGTGGTCTGGCCATTATTCACCGAGACTCCATCAAGTGCTCTATATTTGATCTTGCAGATTTACAGGGGGCAGAAAGTATGGGGTTCTGTATTCAAATAAATGAGGAAAACACATTCGCTGGTGTCCTAATTTATCGACCACCTGGGCCACAGAAAGACTTTTTAGAAAGCTTTGAGGAAATACTCAGCAATCTAACTCTTAAATTTGCTAATTTTACAGTACTAGGCGATCTAAATTTTCATCTCGATAAAATTAATGACCCTAATGCAATTTGGCTCAGAGACCTAACCAACATTCTGGGACTCACAATATTGACCAATGAACCCACTCATAAAGCTGGTCATATTTTAGATTGTATCTGTACTAATAATAAAATGCTGACAGTCGAATCTCCTCGAATTCTAACCTGGACGGACCATTGGTTGGTACCTTTTAATCTGACCACTAATAAAAGAAAGGGCAAAAGAATAAATGGGAAACTTGACATCCAGATAAAGAGAGACTGGAATAAAATAAAAAACTCACCTAATCTGTCCATCATTGCCGAAGAAACTAAACCCTCCCTGACCGGTAACACTGAAACTGATTACAACACTTTCTGTAAGTGGGTCACAGATTTCTGTGGACCAGCGGACATGGAAAAAATAAGTAAAAAGCGGAACAAAAAGTCCGCCCCCTGGTTCTCTCTTCCTCTAAAAGAAAAACATAATGAGGTTAGAGCCTTGGAAAAGAAATGGCGACGTACTTACCAAACTGATGAACTCACCACTTATAAAACATCTAGGAGGCAATATCATACAATGATAAAAAACGCAAAAAAAGAGTACTTCTTAGAAGCCATCAACCTCTCAAATAACAAACAGAAAGATATCTTTAAAATAGTCAATGACTTCATGAACCCCAGACTCCTCAGACAAGAGATTCCTCCATCACTTCCGCTATGCAATTCAATAGCAAACTATTTCGAACAGAAAATACTCAACCTTACCAAAGACTTCCCTGACCCTCCAAAGTCTGTTTCTGCTGAAAACATGAATCTAATGAATAATAAAATTAAATTAAATTCCTTCTCCCCGGTTAGTCTGGAAGAAACCCGTCAGGCCATCCTCGCCAGCAAGTCAGGCTCCCCTTTTGATCCCTGCCCCCCTCTGCTGTTACAGGCTCTGGTGGACACTGTAAATCCAAACATTAATGCTATCATCAATTCCTCCTTGGCCACTGCAGTTATTCCATCTACATGGAAAGTAGCCGCGGTTAAACCTCTACAAAAAAAAACTTTGGCTGATCCCACCACACTTTCTAACCTCCGCCCTATCTCACTGCTCCCTCTCCTCTTCAAACTTACGGAAGCTGAAGTAAACAAACAACTGACCAAGTACTTGGAGGATAACGACATCCTACATCCCAATCAAGCAGGTTTTAGAGCTAGACACTCCACAGAGTCAGCACTGCTTCATACGGTGGAAACACTTAAGACAGCATTGGATCAAGGAAAAAAGGCTGTCCTGGTTCTGCTGGATTTATCGGCGGCCTTTGATACGGTTTCACATCCCGTGCTAATTGGCCGCCTAGCAGAATCAGGAATAGCAGGAACTGCTCTCGAATGGCTGAAAAATTTCCTTAGCCATAGGAAGCAAGTCACAATATTAGGAAGCCATTGCTCGGATGAAAAAGCACTAACAACAGGGGTACCACAAGGCTCCAGCCTAAGTCCAATACTTTTTAATCTTTACATGACCCCTTTGATAGAGCTGATTTCATCTTTCCACATCAGTACAGTGTCATATGCTGACGACACTCAGCTTATTCTCATCCTGGATAACAACACAACCAAGGCAGAGGAAAACCTGAGAGACTGTCTGTCCGCAACGTTTGAATGGATGAGAAATCACCATCTCAAATGCAACTCAGGCAAGACTGAAATTCTCCCTTTTGGCCCAAAAAATCTTTTTTCTCCTAAAGATTGGTGGCCTCAGGATGCGGAAGTCCCCCCCAATACCATCTCAACTGCCCGTAACCTTGGGATACGGTTCGATGAGGCACTGTCTTTCAGACAACAAGCAGGTACTGTGGCAGGATCCTGTTTTAATGTAATCAAAGGCTTAAGAAGGTTTTTCGACCTTCTCCCCCTTACAGCCAGAAAAACGGTAGCGGTGGCGCTTATCACATCTCGTCTGGACTACTGTAACAGTCTTTATGCAGGCTCCAGCAAAGCTACACTGCATAAATTACAGATTGTCCAGAACGCCACCGCCCGTCTTGTGCTGAGATGGCCTAGAAAATCATCTGCCTCAGCGGCACTCAAGACACTGCACTGGCTACCCATCCATAAGAGGGTACTATTCAAAATCCTAGTGATTACTTTTAGGGCCTACCACCAGCTGGGTCCCACCTATCTGTCCAAAAGGTTTGGGAGATACGTACCCCCTCGTGCACTTCGATCTTCCAACCTTAACCTATTAGTGACGCCCAAATTCAGACTCACTACAAAAGGGGGGAAATCCCTTGGAGTACTAGGAGCAAGAGCCTGGAACAAACTTCCACTTCAGTTGCGTCAGATCCCGTCGGAAAATCTCTTTCGAAAAGCGCTCAAAACGTGGATCTTTAAAATCACTGACACCTTTTGTCTCTCCCTAATTTAAACTCCCTTCAGGTATATAGGATTTCCCTAATTTAGTTCCCCTTGCTCACTGCTGCCCATCTCATTGTGATTCGAATGTTTCAGCGCCAAGATGCTCCTTGGAGTGTAAGCCGCGCTTTATAAAAATAAAATACAATACAATACAATACAGATGAATATCATAGAATGGAGTGGTGTAGAGTGGAGTTGCATAGAGTGGAATGGCGTAGAGTGAAGAATGGAACAGTGGAGTGGCGTACAGTGGAATAGCGTACAGTCGAGTGGTGTGAGTGGAATAGCGTGCATTAGACTGGTGTGGCTTTCCAAAGAGGACTGGATGGTTGCGATGATACAGACAGCATCCTATGAACAGGTAATTTATAGGATACAAGACCAAGAACAAATATTCCAGCAGGTGTGGACCCCCTTCCTTCGCGATTCCTGAAATTCTAATTCTCTTTTCTTTCCCTCCCTATATATAGTTTTTTCCCTTCTCCTTTTTCCTTTTCTTTTTCCTCCTTTTTTCCTCTTCTGTAATATATTACAGTTGTATATTATTTGTCACATACTGATTTATATTTGCTATATTGTCTTGTATCCTATGAAATTGCCTATCTTTGATCTCCAATAAAAAAATTATGACAATAGAATGGTGTGGCGTAGCATAGGATGGAGTGGTTTAGAGTGGAGTTGTCTACAGTGGATTAGTGTGCAGTGGAGGGACATACAGTTGAGTGGCATAGACAGGAATGCCGAGAATGGAGTTGTGTAGTGTGTAATAGCTTACAATGGAATGGTGTAGAGTGGACCGCGGTACAGTGGATTAGCGTAGAGTGGAGTGCCATGTAGTGAAGTGACATAGAGGGGAATGGCGTAGCGTAGAATACCGTTCACTGGAGTGGCATAGAGTGGAATGAGAGTGGAGTGTGGTATTCTAAACTGACGTAGCCTGAAAGTAGATGAATGGTTGTTGGTGAAATGTGGCAGGAATACAGATTATAGGGTGTAAACAGTAATTTGTGGTAGAAGGTGTAAATAGTTTAAGTAGTCTGAAACTACTTAATTATATATTGTGCTGCGGTATACTGTGGCAGCTTTGTGGTATACTGCGGTACATGCCAAAAACCAGTCAGTATATGATCAGTTAATGGCTGTATTTACAAAACGTAAAAGGCTGCCTGGAGTTTTCAGCACACTTTGGCTGCATTCTGGGTTAGGGCCTATAGATAAGTAGTAGATTTTTATTGTTGTTCCCTACCAATTACTATTTTATTAAAGTGGTAATAGGTTGTCTAAATTATTTATATTTTTGTATATATTTTTAAAATGCTTTTCGCATAACTGCGCTAGTACCTACAAAGTACTATAGTAGTTACAGGAAAATAAAAAAAATATCTATAAAAAATGTAAAATACACTATAGTATGCTACATTAGTGAAATATACTGTAGTACATTGTATTTATAATATTTTAAGACATGTATTTTTTTTAATTAGCACAGTAATATGTAGGTATTTCTGTGGTACTGTGCTTAATTTGTAAAATAAGTTCCAGGGTCCTCCTCAGAAGGTCACCCATTGCCCCGTCAGTGCTGCCAGTGACAGTACCAAACCCACTATTGACTATCACACTCGTACAAATGTGACAAAACAGACTATCCCAGGCCCCAAGCTAAAAGAATGCCTTGAGTGATAGGTATTATTAATTGTCAATATATATTTAATTATTAAAAGCCTGTTGTGCTTGTCCAGAAATTAGACAAATAACCCCACCATGTACCAGACTGTCATAGGTGCCACTGTTGACAATTAAGTGCCGGAGCCAAGCACCGGCGTCCATCGGCTCAAATTAAGCACTGCTGCAGTACTCCATAGACTTTTTGGGAAAGAATGAAATATATAAAAAATTGAAAATACACTGTAATACACTATATTTCTGAAATATAGCGTAATCCTTATTCATTTTTGTTTAAGTACTGCAGTACTCCTTAGGATTTCTCTTAAAAAACATATCAAAACTTATAAATAATTTTCCCTACCTATTATTATTTTGATAACGTTTTAATAGGTAGGAAAAAATATAAATCCTAATACTTACCAATATCTAAGGCCCTAACCAAGAACATTGCCAAAGTGTACTTAAACAACAAGGCCATGAGCCAATCACAAAATCCCTTGTCATTGCTATGTATGATGCAGCAGTAATTTCACTGTAATTTCTCAATGCAAAACTTCATCTACCTCTATTTTACAACTGAAAAGGTGTTGGGCCCTTGACACCATGTATTACCTTAAGGAAACTTTACCTAAACATGAACAGTCAAAAATGCAATTATTATTTAAGCCAATAAAGAGAGTTGTTGAGTATTTTAAAGGGTTTTATTTTCTTAGTTAAAAGTGAAGTTTTTCTGACCCTTCATTCATTAGTCAAATATCAATCAGGTTACATAATTGAAAATTAGGATAAATAGCATTAATACAGAACATATTGCAGTATGCATATAAAGCATCAATTGAAAATGTGGCGCAAAATGTCAGTCAAAACTCTTAAAGAGTTTCTAAGAAAGGAGTGAGTCTTGCAAGGCTAATCAATAATTAATAATTGGCAAAAAATCTCCCATAAGAGAAATAAATGCATAAGACAAATAAATCTTTTCAAAACTAATTAATTAGTCAAAGCATAAATTTAGAGTTTTAGCATCTAAATCTAAACACCCTTTCTATCTGTTGCTCTCTCTGCCCTGGTCTGATCAATCTGCCTGTCTGTGCTTAGGAGCAAAACAGCCAGCCCTTCACAAGTCCACAGAGGAATGTTATCTGCCATGGCAAAAATATGACGTGCAAGGACTTCTCTGAAAAAAAATTAGCAAGAACCCCTCCTTCTGCCTCTCCTCAGATGCAATATTTTCCCCCGACGTTTCTCGTACCTAACCTATATGATGTCTGGTCTAATCTGCTCCCTCTCAAAATCTCACACGCCTCCTAAAGCTAACACGCCTCCAAAGAGGTCATTATTTATACTCTAATTCTTGGCTGACTATACTAATAATTAGGGATGGGCATAGTTCGTGAAGTAGCGCTACGCGTAGCTACGCAAAGTGCACTTCGCACTACGCGAGCTATGCGTAGCTCTACGCGAACTGCGTAGTAGCATGTTCGCACTGTGCAAGATATTGCTTTCAATAATTGCACAGTGCGGACAAGCATCCACTGCACAACCATGAAAACGGCATCTTGCACAGTGCGAGCCGTACTTTTCTGCAGCTCGAGTAGATTTTTACTCGAGCTGCAGCTTTCTCAACGCAGACTGGTAGTTTCTCACTGCGAGCGGTCGCAAGCATGCGCGACCACTCGCAATGAGAAACCTGACCTCCCCGCGTTGAGAATCTCTCCGGGAGGTTTATTTTCCATGCTCTCGATCGGCAACTTGATGTTGCTGATCGCGAACAAGGAAAAAGTCTTGCGAGGATGTCATTTTGCTTGCTCGCGGTCGCCAACTTGACGTTGAGGACCGTGAGCAAGCAAAAAATGACCCCTGCGCTACGCTACACTACGCATGTTTGCACTGTGCTACGTGCAGTTCGCGTAGTGCGAAGTTGCGCAAACTTCACAAATTACGCGAGCGTAGCGTAGTGCTTTGCCCAGGGTTACTAATAATGTTGCATTTTTCAGTGCAGCTTGTACCTGATTGGTTAGCATAGATGGCATGAGGGTCTCACCATCCTGTTCTCATTGCAAATTCCAACCCATACGGTATTAACAAAGGAAGCGTTAATGATTAATACAAATATATGTTTTAGCAACATTTACTAGGAAAAATGTTTCAGTCTATTTCCTCCTTACTGTCACATCACACGCAGGAAGGATACTTTAACTAACACTGGTACATTGGCACAATCACAAGAATGTACAGTTCACAGTGGCCTTGACTCCTTCCTCCACTTGAGGCGAGCTGGTGTAATCTGAGCATGCTCTCTTCTTTCAATACAATTCACAGCCTTGCTGGCTTCACAGGCAGCCATTTTATCTTAGAACCATAAAAAAAAAAACACAAAAATAGTATTAATTACAAAGTAAATCCCTTTATGTTTTACCTCCCCCATACTAATACCCTGTATAAATGATTACCTATTAGTTTAAAACAGCTTTTCTTATTGTTTGTGCACAACATGCAAAAATATGCAATGTACAACATTGCAAAATACACGCACTAGTGTACATTTTCAAAGCGCACACAGTTAATACATACTCATAGCAACATGCTCTAATGTTTTAGATAGCTATTCATGCAAAATGCGTTTGCCCCATGGGTAGTGTTTGGTGCATGGTTAATTAACACACATTATAAGATGTGTTATGAACTGAATATATTTGTCTAAATATGCAACAAAGCCAAAGTCTCTTAAGACAGGAATAGGGAGTGTAGATTACAAGGAAAATGAGCTGGGAAGAGAGAACACATTCCATGATTATCTTCAAAACTAAAAAGGCCACTGAAATCATGAGTTTTCTTCTACACTGCAAAAAAACACATGTTAATTCAGCACAAGCATTTCAGACAGACTAGGCCTCATTTCATGTCTCATGTGCCATGTGTTTTCACTTGCACCAAAATGTGCGTGTCAATTTAAATGCAGTCAGCCTGGAGCACAAAAATAAAGCAATGTCTCTCTCCAGATGAAATCTGAGCTCCATCACTATGTACTGTGGTACTTTCACTAAAGACTGCAAAAGTTTGTGAACCACAGCAGCCACAGATATCACTAAGTTAAAATGCCTTATAACTTTAAAAATACTTACCTGTTCTACCAAGAAAGATCATCTGCACACCATAATGTATACTCCTGCCTAATGTCATGGAAATCCGGCAGTCTGTTTTGGCCCTACATCCATTACAGAAGTCTATGGAGAATGCATTGAGAGAAAAAAGCGTTTTGGGACCCCAAGTTTCCAAGTTTCATTTTTATTGACAGATTAATTAAAATCTTTACAATATATTCACATCAAACAAACAATTTATAATAAAAAAGATGGGATTTTTTTAGGCAACAAGCATACTCATTTAAAACCAAACAGACTAAAATAATGTATTGTTTTAGCCCTGACATCATATGTACATGTTACAATTCATTTGATCATAAAAGCGTACACAATACAGTGCGCTCAAAGGGCTAATAATTGTTTGTGCAGACATGAAGACAGAAACTTTCCAAGACATCACCTTTTGTTCTATCCCATAGTATAAAAGAACATGGGTAGATCATCCATGAACTAACCTCGCTTTTAGTCTGAATGCAATAAAAAGTTGCATTCGAGTTGAAGTTCATTCACGGGATTAGAGCTGTGTTTGCTGTCCTGGTGGTAAAATATTTTGCAAATGCAATTTGTCAAAATCCTGCCTTATTAAAATCATTTAAACTGAAGGGCAAAAGTTAGGTTTTTAGCAGCATTGTCTTAAGCGTAGTGCCACAAATGTAAGGCAACATCATCTAAGGTCATTAAGGCCATACAGGGTAGGATACATTAAAAAGATAAAACTGTGTGAAATGGTGACTGTTTTAGCAGCGTTGTCCTAGATCTTGCATTGCCTCACTTTTAGTCTAAGTACAATTAAAAAGGATGCTTTCAAGTTAAAGAACCTCATAAACCATTAAGCTGTGTGTACAGCCCTGGCGCTGGAAGATTTTACATATGCAATTTGGCAAAAATAAAACCCATGTAAATCATTCTAACTAAAGGGCAACATAGATATGTACGCAGTCCTAGTAGCGATGTTTAAGAACATTAGTACAATGAAAAAGAATGTATTCAAGTTAAAGAACTTGCATTTGCCACCCCCTTTCTTTGCTTACCCTTGATAAATCACCATGAAACTTTGCATCATCTGCTGATGTAGGAAAAAGCTATAGGTAAAAAATCTGAGGTATTCGTGTGTGTGTGTGTGTGTGTGTGTGTGTGTGTGTGTGTGTGTGTGTGTGTGTGTGTGTGTGTGTGTGTGTGTGTGTGTGTGTGTGTGTGTGTGTGTGTGTGTGTGTGTGTGTGTGTGTGTGTGTGTGTGTGTGTGTGTGTGTGTGTGTGTGTGTGTGTGTGTGTGTGTGTGTGTGTGTGTGTGTGTGTGTGTGTGTGTGTGTGTGTGTGTGTGTGTGTGTGTGTGTGTGTGTGTGTGTGTGTGTGTGTGTGTGTGTGTGTGTGTGTGTGTGTGTGTGTGTGTGTGTGTGTGTGTGTGTGTGTGTGTGTGTGTGTGTGTGTGTGTGTGTGTGTGTGTGTGTGTGTGTGTGTGTGTGTGTGTGTGTGTGTGTGTGTGTGTGTGTGTGTTTGTATATCTATATTTATGAGGACCAGAACATGTTTGCACACCAACGCTATGAGGACCAGTGCGCTATGAGGACCGGAAAGCCGGTCCTCATAACGTTTACAGTGCTTACATACTGAGGGGATCTCTCTCAGCTGTCTGAGTGAAATTTTGGAGAGGGCTTCATAATTCATATTTTTCAGACAGTGTGTGTGATGAATGCCCTCCTATACACACAAAAATATTCTCTCTCTACACACACAGACAGTGCAGTTGCTAAGGACAGAAAGCAACCAATCAGATCAGGGGTGTGTCTTCCTGGTCCTCATAATATCAATAGAAGTCTTAAAGTGTGTGTGATGTTGCAGGTTCCCATACTGTCAGTAGAAGTCTAGGAGAGTTTGAATATATCCTTCTAACCTTCAGAAAGTGTATTTTAATTTATCACTTTTGCAACAAAAAAAAACATTTTTATAGCTGGAAACCCAGCTCTAAACATTATAAATCCTAACAGCCAGAGTTTAAAAAGGGGGATTTTTTTGTGTGACTTAGGCTCGGAAGAAGAAGGGGTTTTGAAGACTCCAATGATGTGTGTTTTTTATGAAAAGTACTAACATAGGGCCAACCATAAAAAAAGATATGTATTATAAATAGTCATTTCAACTTCTCAAAATTGGGACTGGGAATGTCCCTCCTACTCACTGTAGGAAACTACTAGCTGAAGGTGTACACGCTTCAGAATTTCAATTCAAGTGCTATTTTCTCACTGGAAAGCACCTGCCAAACGTTTTGGTGTGTCAAAAACAAAAAATGTGAAAATTAAAAGCACAGGCTCGATTCTGCACACAACAATGTGATGTGGAAACGTATCAGTGGTTTCACTGTTTTGCTATTCAGTTCCAAGGATGAATTCTGTCCGGCCAGTGCTCACATTCTTTCATCTCCTTACTATAGCGGTGCTCACCTCTGCGCAGCTGTAGAAAGAGAGGAAAGTACTAGAGCTTGACGTGATCTGAAAGTGCTTAGAATTGAGGATAGATCTGGGATGTTCTGTCAGAGACTGGGATGATATGTCAGAGGTAGAAGAGAGCTGTCAGAATTATAACAGTTTATAGATGAGGAGCACAGAAGACAGTAGGAAGGATGTCTATGACAATGATTAGTGTAAGAAGTGGCTGAGAAGTGGCACCTGAGACTCTGGCTCACACACCACATAGACATTCAGTCCATGGACATACAGTAGACCTCCATGTTGTAATAGGCTGACATTTGAGGTGTAGCCATTATTCCAAACCATAAGCAATATAACCCCCAGCAAACCCCCCCCCCCCAGTGGATCTGGTGATAACTTGTACGGGGGTAGTCCAGTCTTGTATGCTACCTGTACGTTTGGGACATAAACTGCAAATATATATATCTTTTGTCCTGGTCAGCAGAGTCCAGGAAACTTACAATATGAGTCTCACAATGGTGCAATGACAACATCAATAAAATAGGCTGACTGCAATCCTCAGTAAGGTGTTTTTTATCATGTCACAGCAGAAAATAAGCAACTCCTCTTATATATAACCCATAGCTATTTGGCAAACCAGATACCATAAGCAATCTTGCAGGCAGGAAAGCATCATCATATCATTCAATGCAAACTTGCCCTAGGGTATCAGATATCACTTTGCACTCATTACACATCCATCACCCATTTGTAATAGTTATGTGTATCATCATCAACTGGACTAAGTACTGATGACAGTGAGCCAGGTAGCAGTAAACGGCGCAATAAACAGTGAGGGGAGTGTTTCAAGTTGAAATCTTTCTTTCCAAATTCATCTCTATCACCAAAGTGCTCGACCTGCAAACTTTTACTTTCAATTACAAATCAGGCTAATTCCAAGTCTCAGTAAACATTTTAATCAAGAATCAAAAAACTCAGACAGAAGCAGAGTCCGGATATGCAATGATTTTGAGGAGGCCTAGACGCAGGGAGAAAATTGTCCTTATGCATTTTCCCCACATATTAATGCTGTAACTAAGCGAAAACAAGCATTGGCATAGCCAATAGGTCTCGTCTTTGGGACCTTATAAGTGTTTAGCCATGCAACAGTTGATGTTGTTGCACCAAGGATATTGTGCTGGATAACTAAACACTTATAAGGTCCCAAAGGCGAGATCTAATGGCTATGCCAAGGGAAGCTAAACCCCCACTGTACACTCATTACACATGTGGCTATTCATTCTATGCCAAAACTGAACATAAACTTCTGTAGCCCAAGGAGAGTCTGGAGAGAGATTTAGAGAGAGAGAGATTTAGAGAGAGAGAGATTTAGAGAGTGAGACATTTAAAGAGTGAGATATTTAGAGAGAGAGCAAGAGATTTAGAGAGATTTAGAGAGAGAGAGATTTAGAGAGCAATTTAGAGAGAGAGAGCAAGAGATTTAGAGAGAGATTTAGAGAGAGAGATTGAGAAAGATTGAGAGATTTAGAGAGAGAGAGAGAGATTGGGAGAGGACTTGCGGGTTTCAAAGTGCTAGTTGAAAAATAATGTAAAATTCTGGATGAGTTTGAAATGAAATGAAATGAAAATGCGTCTTATATAGCGCGAAGTAGCTGCCCGGAGGCGTCCAAGCGCTGGATTGCATAAGAAATTGTGGGTAGTGAGACTCATTAGGCACAGAGAAGGAAAAAACTATTTATTGAATAGAAAAGTTTTCAGATGTTTTCTGAATGAGGTTAGGTCTGAGTTAGACCTTAGTTGGAGTGGTAAGCTGTTCCACAGCTTGGCAGCGTTCACAGTGAAAGAACGACCGCCTGACCTAGCCCGGTTGACTTTGGGCACCGTTGCAAGATAAGCACTGGATGAACGTAGTTGTCTACTGGGAAGGTATGGGGTTATTAAGGAACGGTTAATCAAAGGGCCAGTAGCCCAGAATGACTGGTGGGCAATACAAAGGGATTTGAAAGTAATCCGGTCTCTCACAGGGAGCCAATGTAATTTTGCCAATCCAGGTTTGGCAGAGGACCTACGGGGGATTTGGAGTAGAGTCCGGGCTGCACAGTTCTGGATTACCTGTAACTTCCGCAAAGTGAAGTCAGGAGCTCCCAGATAAAGTGCATTTCCAAAGTCCAACCTGGAGTGGATCAATCCCTGCACTACAGTCTGTCGAGCTTGGAAAGGTAACAGGGGGAGAATCTTCCTCAGCATTCTAATAATGCCAAAGCAAGTGGCAGACAGCTTAACCGCTTGATGGTCCAGCGTTAGGGTTCTGTCCAGCCAAATGCCCAAGCTCTTAATGGCATCCTTTGGTATTGGGGGGGGGCCCAGACAGGCCGGCCAGATGGAGTTCAGGGAGCATGGGGCCGAACGTCCTAACATCATAACCTCTGTCTTGTCCCCATTGAGTTTGAGACAAGACAGGGTCATCCAGTTGTTCACTTTGCTCAGACATTCAGCCAGATCGACTATGGCCGTAGGGTCCTCAGCCCGCGTCAATGAGACCACCAACTGGGTATCGTCCGCATAGGTAACGATCTTAATACCATATGGTCGGACGATACCTGCTAGCGGCCTCATATAGACGTTAAACAACGTCGGGCTGAGTGAGGAGCCCTGTGGGACTCCACAACCCAGGGGTTTACTGGTGGAGATGGTATTACCCTCAAAAACCTGAAATGTTCTGTTGGACAGAAATGACCTGAGCCACTTCAGCGCTCCTCCTTGGATCCCGATATCTTGAAGACGCTGTAGTAAGATCTCATGGTTTACAGTGTCAAAAGCGGCACTTAGATCGAGGAGGATGACTGCCACCGATCCTCCCCGATCTAAGATGCCTCTTGTTTCCTCCAGAACTGATAACAAAGCCGCTTCCGTCCCATGTTTGGGGCGAAAGCCGGTTTGTGAAGGATCAAGTAATTGATGTTTTTCCAGAAAATCAGTTAAGAAGTTATTAATGTGCTTTTCCAATATCTTACTAATCCATGGGAGCAAGGAAATGGGACGGTAATTGTTAAAATTATTCACGTCCATATTAGGTTTTTTGGCGAGTGCCCTCACCATCGCCTGTTTCCATGCTGGAGGAACCATATTAGTAGAGATAGAAGCATTTAGGACCTTCAGTATGACCGGACAGATGGTATGGTTGACTTCCATTAAGGCGCTCGGAGGAGCTGGATCGCTGGGGGAGCCCGATTTAACCTGCGCCATTAATGTGGTCAAGGGATCCAGGTGTAACATAGGAAACTCATCCAACACTGGTGATGAATTGTCTATTATACCCTGTTTAGGGTGCTCCGAGATTCCACCTGAGGCATTTGGGAGAGTGATTGGGAAGGCTGAGTAGATAAGATTCACTTTATTGTGAAAGAAGTCAGCTAAGCTGTTACATCGGGCTTGTGGGTCATCACTGTTAATAGGGGCCTGGGGAAGTTGAGTGAGTCCTTTTACTATCTGGTAAATCTCCTTCGAGCTGGAGCTGGCTTCAATGATCTTTTGTGAGTAATAGTGAGTCTGTGCCTTCTTTATTTCTATTTTGTAATCCCTGATAGATTTCCTGTACAAAATTTTGTCAGGATTGGTGTAGTCTAGACGCCATTTTCTTTCTAGCCTTTTGCATTTACGTTTGACATCTCTGAGTTCCTCCGAATACCAAGGGGCTGAGGTCCTAGATCTCTTTGCCTGAATTATCTTAGATGGAAGTATAATATTCAATGATGTCGTTATCCATTTATTGAATTCTTCATTAGCTAACAATGGATCTGCACTGATCAATGGGATAGTAGCTTGTAACTCGTCAGTCCATTTGTCTGAGGGAAGTTTGGACCAGTTTCGGGCGAGTCGTGCTCCTGGGTTTAAAGCGGGGGGTTTATGTGTGTGCCAATTTAGAGGGACTAGGCAGTGGTCTGTCCATGAGAGCACGATCGGAGGTTTGACCTCTAAATTTGAACAGTTACTAAATATGGGGTCCAACAGATGACCTTTCTCATGTGTGGATGATCTAACAAGCTGTGAAAGCTGCAGAGCGGACAAGTCCGCAATGAGCTCTTGGGCCACATAGTCGCCTAGGTCCTTAAAATGCATATTTAGATCGCCCAGTAATGTGTAATTGGCAGACACGGAGGCTGTCTCTGCCACAGCAGAGGGTAAGGAGTTTACAAACTGTCTGGGCGAGCCCGGGGGGCGGTAGATCAGTGCTCCCGAAAAATTGGTGTTTGGCGAAAGTTCCAGACTAAAGGCCATACTTTCACAATCTAAAAAGGGGCTAGGAAGACAGCGACAGGAATAACAGTCTTTAAATATTATTGCTAGGCCGCCACCTTTCCCAGTTGAGCGGTCTAATCTTGCTATTTGGTACCCTTGTGGGAGGGCTTGTATTATATCAGGCTCAGAAGACGTGGATAACCAAGTCTCCGTAAGAAATATTATATCTGGGGTAAGTTCGTCCAGTAGCAAAGAAAGTTCTGTTTGATGCTTAGGTAACGATCTACAATTAAGAAGAAACATCCTAAACGTATGCTGGGTTTTTGTAAGAGAAGTGGCTTTGAGAGAATAATGGCAGTGCGGGCATTGAGTAGGCAATTTCAAAGGGTGAAAAAGATGATTACATACTGTCTTGACAGCTGGTCTTAACTTTCATAGTTCAGCAGAGCTGTATCGTCCAGGGATTCTTAGTGAAGGGGCAGGGGTTGTGGCCCCTGGACCCGTATGGGCGCGGACGGGCTTGCCTTTGGCACGCCTTCGGCGCGCCGCCGGCGCGCCCGCTGCGCCCGTCCGCTGCGCCTCCGGGGTGGGTGCTCCATTTTTATACTGGCGAGGGCGTGAGGGCGGGAGGGGCTTTGCACTAGTGTGCTATCCCTCACCTCGCTCCTCACCCAAGATGGCGGGCCCTAAACAGCGCTAACTCGGCTGTAAGGGGGCGGTCCTGGCAGATCTCCCAAGCAAAGTGGGTGGTTTTGAGACTGCACCCAAGGAGAAAGGCGCGCTATCCTATGGCGATACCAACAAGTAGGATTCAGAATTTTTAAAATCAATTTCGGCGCTAAATGAAAATACAGTTTTAAAAGGTGCAACATAAAATTCAATAATGCAGCGTTCGACTCTCTCGCAGCAAGTCCCGGCTTTTCGCCTCAGGACAATGAAGTTCCCAAACACACACCACACACAATAGCAATCATTGGGGGCATGGGCGGTAGAACTTTTATACTAGCCAGGCCGTGAGGGCGGGAGGGGCTTTGCACTAGTGTGCTATCCCTCAACTCGCTCCTCACCCAAGATGGCGGGCCCTAAACAGCGCTAACTCGGCTGTAAGGGGGCGGTCCTGGCAGATCTCCCAAGCAAAGTGGGTGGTTTTGAGACTGCACCCAAGGAGAAAGGCGCGCTATCCTATGGCGATACCAACAAGTAGGATTCAGAATTTTTAAAATCAATTTCGGCGCTAAATGAAAATACAGTTTTAAAAGGTGCAACATAAAATTCAATAATGCAGCGTTCGACTCTCTCGCAGCAAGTCCCGGCTTTTCGCCTCAGGACAATGAAGTTCCCAAACACACACCACACACAATAGCAATCATTGGGGGCATGGGCGGTAGAACTTTTATACTAGCCAGGGCGTGAGGGCGGGAGGGGCTTTGCACTAGTGTGCTATCCCTCACCTCGCTCCTCACCCAAGATGGCGGGCCCTAAACAGCGCTAACTCGGCTGTAAGGGGGCGGTCCTGGCAGATCTCCCAAGCAAAGTGGGTGGTTTTGAGACTGCACCCAAGGAGAAAGGCGCGCTATCCTATGGCGATACCAACAAGTAGGATTCAGAATTTTTAAAATCAATTTCGGCGCTAAATGAAAATACAGTTTTAAAAGGTGCAACATAAAATTCAATAATGCAGCGTTCGACTCTCTCGCAGCAAGTCCCGGCTTTTCGCCTCAGGACAATGAAGTTCCCAAACACACACCACACACAATAGCAAACTTTGAAAGCGAGAAAATGCCGACAGGGGGAGGAAAGATTGAGAAGAGGGGGGAGCTGAGGGGGGGGGAGAGAGAGAGAGCGATTTAGAGAGCGAGAGCTTTAGAGAGAGATATATATATATATATATAGAGAGAGAGAGATAGATAGAGAGAGAGAGATTTAGAGAGAGATTTAGGGATAGAGATTTATAGTGAACAAGAGATTTAGAGAGAGAGAGAGAGAGATTTAGAGAGAGAGAGAGAGGGAGAGAGAGAGAGAGAGAGATAGAGATTTAGAGCAAGAGAGATTTAGGGAGAGATTTAGAGAGAGAGATAGATTTAGAGAGAGAGTTTTACAGAGGTTCAGAGAGAGAGAGAGAGAGAGAGATTTAGAGATTGATTTAGAGAGAGAGAGAGAGAGAGAGAGAGAGAGAGAGAGAGACAGAGATTTAGAGAGAGAGAGAAAAATAGATTTAAAGAGAGAGTGATTTAGAGAGATTTAGAGAGAGAGAGAAAGAGAGAGAGAGAGATTATCCAGTCTGGCGCCTGAAGAGTATGAAGGTGATGAATCTCACATCAGAAATGGCAGAGGAAGGCTTGTTCTTATGATGCATGTACCACTCCCCATCGTACCCTTTTAATCTGTGAATAGTGGACTTGTAACAAAAGTTATGTTTGACATGTGCTAGGTGAGCTATTTCTTTTTTTTTTTGCCCTTGCATGCATCCTTAATATATGATTAAAAAAAACCTGAATATTTAAAAAGGAAAATCCCAAATGCTACGCTTGCTATTCAGATTTCTGAGCTAATGTCTGGGGTGGTGTCTGTAGGACAAATAAGTGAAAAAACAGAAAAATACTCCCATTCAACCCACATTCAGAAGTTTCTAAAAAAGGCAATAAGTAAGTAAACACAGCACATGCGTTGACTGGTCCAAATGCACCACATGTTCTGCTCCTCAATGGAGAAGAGCGACAGAAGGGACACTTGAGGAGACTGTTGCTTGAATATGTTTATCCATTTATGAGCAGTGTCTATGCAGGTGTTTTGGCAAGGCATTCTAGTCACTCACCATACCATCCTCAAAATGTAAACGAAAAGTTCTGCACTTAAATCGTACAAGAAAAGCAGGCCATTAAGTCTTCCAGCGCTGCAGCTTTCACCATTGTTCGAGTATAGAACATGGATTTGTTGTGCTTGAAGACTGCTGTATTCGAGGGAAACTATTTTATTTAGACATTAATTAATTACCATGGGTTCCCTTTGCATATTTAGGCTGCTTCATTAACAATTCCAAAACATATGTGAAGGTCGCAGTGGCAGAGGTAAAAATGAAATGGAGCCATCTCTCCCAACATGGCGAGTGGACAGAAAATGATTGAGGAGGACGGAAGCATGAAGGTTAGGAGATGGTAAATTAAAACAGCACGTAAAGAGCACAGACTTCGGTTCAACCACATAGAAACTGAACGGGTCACTCTTTATTCTTATAAACTAGCAGGAGCAGTGGCGCGCAGCCCATGTGCGCGCGCTATAAGAGTGCCCGCGAGCCATGCGCTTAATGAGCCATGATGATGGAGTGAGTGGCGCGCGCGCAAGAGCGAGCACCAGACCATATGTTTTGAATTATCGCACCTGTGTCTGGGCACGATAATTCAAAACATATGGCGCATGTGTGGGTAACGGCAAGCAATAGGCCACACACGCACGAGCCTCTGGTGAGCTTTTCAAAGCCCCTTACTAAAAGTCTCGCCAGTGCAGGGCATGTGCGCTGCTGCAGGCTCAACATAAAAATGAAAGTAAGAAGAAGAAAATTGGCCCGTGCAAAGTGATGACTCCTGCCAGATCTGAGCCAGTGACGTGAAGATAGAGATAGGGACTTTGCAATCATGTGCCAAAGGAATTTTACGAGCACTCGACTGCCAGATAAGAGACCCTGCTGAAGTGACTGCAACTCTACTGGAACATTTTGCCTTCATGAGAAAAGGAGAGAGTGGTAAAATTGCTAAATACATTTTTTTCTGGAGACAGGTAAAATTCACATATCTAGACAGCGCTCTCCTTCACGCTTCAGTAGTGAAATGGCGAGCAGACAGGTGGGATTAAAGGCAATGCGTCTGTGAGGCTTGGAGGAGGACGATCATCCAGTGCATGAGAACCAAAGCCCTACTGTGAGTTGGATCAACTGGTGGGGTCAATATGTGAGAAGAAGCCAAAAGCCCAGTTTGCGCACTGAACCATGGATCTCAATTGGACAAGTCTAGGCTGAGCCCGTGATGGCACATGCACCTCGTCTCATCGACTCGCTCCATCGAGGTCCAATGGCTGCATGCAGAGCCGATGTATTCTGATGTTCTCGTGAATATGGGATGTTCCAAGAATACTAGTCTACCTAATTGAACAATGGCGCGGAAACCAAAAACAGGCTGAAGATCATACACTATGGAGGCAGTAGTCATAGGAGGACCAGACTAATGCGTGTACAAGGATTCCACACAGACCAATCCCAAACAACAGCTGGAAATTAAACAAACATACACATGAACATTTCCATAATATTGAACTTTTCAAAAGTGACAGTTTTCCGGCTGTCCACCAGCCTAATGACTGTGAAAACTGCAAGGAAGATAAAGCAGACGAAGTGATAGTACCAACCAAAAAGGTGCTAGCGCATCACCACTCAATGGTTTCTGTCCAATAGAAACAGATGGTCCATGGTGTGTTTGCTACACAAGGGCTTTCAAAATATGAGGAGGACGTGTGGTACCACCAGGTGAGATGAGAGAGACTGCTGGAACAAGCAGCAACTGCATCCATCCAGTACAGAAAGCGCCACATCAGTAGCCACCCTGTTGGCCGTGCTTTCCTGACAATAGTGTTTCGTAGTGACTATTTTTTGCCCACCTTCACAGGTTTCTAAGTCAACTACACGCATACAAAAAGGGTTCTTGGTGGCTGGTAGTTCAAAGACTCTAACGGATTCTGAAGTCAGGGCACTAAAGCGTGCTCTTTAAGTCAAAGCAGAGGCTACAGATAACAATGATTTAAATAAAAAGGGAAATAAGTTAAGCCCTCACTGCTGATAGCTGGAATCAGCAGATCGCCCTGGAATCCCAGCATGGCCATCTAAGCCTTTCATCCTTCAGATGTTAATCACCATTGACAATGGCCTCAGTAGAAAATACACCATTAATGCATCCTGAGGCCACAACAACCATCTTGGACATCACTTACATTTTCTTAGCAAAGGTCAAATGAGCCCTAATAAAAAAATCCACACTTTACCCCAATGAGGGGGGCGCTAGAGAGCGCGCAAGCAGCATGGCCACACTGATGTGAGGCTCCTGCTTCCTGGAACTGATATCCTCCACTTATCCTGAACAATTGGGCGCTAATTGGGCTAAATTGTTGAGAGATCGGTGGTGCTACCCTGCGGCTACAAGTGGAGTGAAGTGCGGAAGGATCGGCGGCGGACAACCAGAGCAGCGGGCTCCTGAAATCTGAGCCGCGCCGCCCGCCTGACCTGCATGGAGCTGTGACTCGGCTGCAGTGGCTGGGAAAGGTCGGGGATTACCACGAGGCAACCAGGCCGCGCGTCCGGCAACAACACAGTGAGTTAGTGTTATTGCTAACGACTGAGTCACGGCGCAGAGGCGGACTGCCCGTGCAACATGACGCCAAGGAGGCATTTATGGAGATAGTATTGCTGGGGGTGGCGGCGCAGGTTTCCATGAGGCCACTGCCCGAGAGACTTCGCTGAGAGCCATAATGGTGTTGCGATGTGATTGATGGATGCGGACATACTGACGGAGGCGGCGAGGACTGTGTAGCTGAATTTGTGGGGAGCCCACATTGCGCAGCGGTGGAGGATTGGCGCGTGTCCCCCCCCCACTGTGAAGATCTAGTGAACACCGGTGCAGGATAATAAATATACTGAGGAGGCCGGACATACCACGGCGGCTGCGGGGAAAGCGCCTTTGGCAGGAGAGCCGTTCTGAGGTGTGGAGACAGGCTTCGCGAAGATACTGAGCAGTGTTCTTCCCCTACACGCCTCGGTTACGGTATGGAACAGTCTGTGTGATGCCCGTGGCGAGAGGGGAGATGGGCAGTGGCAGTGCGTGGATAGCCGGCTGAGACGAGAGTGCAAGAGGAGTGAGACCCTTACTGGCCGGTGCGGAGCACCTGAAGCGACCTGCGACAGGCGCGATAAACCCCCTTGGAGCGGCAGAGCATTGGGCGGTGGTTTGACGGGGTCTGTGACTGCCGGGCCGCCACTTGTACTCCCCCCACCATATTGTGGGTGCTGGATGTCGCACGCTGCTGCGGTTTTACGGACTTAGCAACCTGCTGCCGTTGTGCCCTACAGGGCTTTGGAAGGGGCTCAAGTAGCTCCGTGAATCGCCATACATTGGTGGAGAAGGCAGCTGGCGATTATGAGGTGATGCTTCAGCGGGACACAGTCTTGGGCAAGTAGCTGACCCAGTGAGGTCAGAGCAGCTGAGAAGCACTGGACAGAGCAAGCTGACGCGACAAGAGTACGGGGCAGGATCAGCTGCTGACGACGAAAGGGCCACGTGGTGACTCGGGATGGCCCTCACACTTCACCCTAGACTGGTGGTTGCCTTGATTACTCCTGATACATACGCAGAAGGCGTCGCACTCCTGCTGAAATATGGGGAAGCCCGACACTCGTCAACCAAAACTAAATTTCGAAGCTGCAAAAAGGGAAGCAAATCTACTGCTGACGACCAGGAGCAGGACTTGGCTGAGCGCACTGGAGGGGGAGCCAATTCACAGGCCTTGGACATGGCCAATATACTACAAGAGATGCGGCAAGGATTTGCAACAGTGGTGGACAAGGTGGACCGGATGTCCTCTAGGATGGATGCCATTGCACATAAGCTAGATGGCCACGAAGACTGCATTAAGGAGGCGGTAGGACACATATCAGAATCAGATGATGTCACTGCAACCCATAGAGTGCAACTTACGAGAATAGATAAACTGCTACCCGTCATAGCCACAAAAAACGAGGACTTGGAAGCGCGCAGTCGGCGCAACAACATACGCGTCATAGGCATACCAGAATCGACAAATACTGGTAGAATGGAGGACTATATAGAAAAACTACTGCTGGAGTCCATAGGCAAAGACGCCTTTTCCTCGCAGTTCATAGTGGAAAGGGCACACAGAACCCTCGGTCCACATCCGGTGCCGGGAAGCCCCCCACGACCTATAATTGCATGATTACTTAAGTATAGAGACCGGGATGTAGCGCTCAGAGCTGCGAGAAACAAGCAGAAGTTGACATATGATGGTAACACCTTTTCCATATATCCAGACTTCACACCTATCGAGCAAGAAGAGCGCCGCAGTGCTTGTGGAAGTCAAGCGGAAGTTGCGATCGGAGCAAATTGATTACGCACTCCTCTACCCAGCAAAACTCAGAGTGACGCACCAAGGGAAGCAGCGATTCTTCACGTCTCCCCAGCAAGTCGAAGACTTCCTCTGAACATTGAAACGAGCAAACCGGGGTGGAGTGTGACTGGAGGCCTCGCAGCGGAATGGTGACATGAATGAAAATGAGGATCTGGAATGACTGACTCCAGCAAAGTAATCTGCACACATCCAAGAGAACTATTACGGATTGGAAGGCTCGGTCGGACAATCTAGCTGATGCGAGGTGAGATCCTTCCAGTATGGCTCAATTGTTTACATGTTTTTGTGGTTCAAGGCATGCTCCCCCTCCTCATGATAGGGCCGGCAGCGCCGTCGGAGGAGAACTTAAGGGGAGCGAGGAGACTGCGTAGCTGTCTAGAAGGTCCCCCTATGGGTATTACCCCATGGAAGTACACGTTTTGAACTATGAGGGGAGGGTAACGGAAGTGGGGTTCCAATTTGGAGGCAGGGTGGGAGGGTGGACGTGGGATTCTGGCAAGATTGGGTTGCTTCAGTGTGTGGGGGGAGGGAATTTGCAGTTCTTGTTGAATAGACGTAGGTCTGTGGGGGGTTTGTTCGAGGGGGTTATTTGGTACATGTGGTTGTCAATAAGCACATCTAAGGGATTTACTGTATGGTCGTACACAAAGATTAATATTACTTTGAAATGTCCTTGTTGTACTGGAGCCGCAGTTGTTGAGCGACTAAAGGTGGTAGATCTGGAACAGCGGCAATGCTATCCGATGGAGCACTGTAGAGATGTACAAGGCCTAGCTCATGACCCTCATTGATAGCACTAAACTAAACATAATTACATGGAACGTACGGGGGCTGCGTGACCCGCGTAAGAGACGCCAAATACTATCCTATCTTGACAGACACCAGGTATACGTAGCAATGCTGCAGGAGACACACTTCAACCCAAGACGTAACATCACATTTGCTTGTAAATGGGCGGCACACAGGATCTTTTCTTCTTTCTCTTCCTATGCGAGAGGTGTGGCGATTCTGGTTAAGAGGGGCACTCCGTTCACACTAGCAGGAGCCACGTGGGTTGCCCAGGGGAGATATTGCCTGACTTGGGGGAGGTTGGGGTCTGATTCTGTTACCCTGGCCTGCTGTTATGGTCCTAATGTGGACGGCCCCCACTACTTTACAGAACTATGGGCATAGATTGTGGACATTGGGTCCAACCATATTGTGTGGGGAGGTGACTTTAACATTGCGCGGAGTCCGGATATTGATAGGTCCCAACCAGCTCCCCATCATTACACAAAAGCCTGTGCCATGCTGCATTCCACACTCACGGACCACAATCTGATAGATGCGTGGAGACACTTGCACCCTAACGACCTAGAGGGTACCCACTTTACTGCGCAGGCGGCGACATGGGCGAGACTGGACTATATTTTCTTGAGTGTCGGGCTGTGTCTGGCGATTTTACAAGTGCAACACTTAGCCAGGACTTACTCGGATCATGCACCGGTATGGCTTACATTGTCCTCCACAGATTATGGTCCTCCCAGAAGCAGCTGGAGGTTGCAACCTACCATACTACTAGACACTGTGTTTCAGGAGGAGCTCAGAGTGGAGATCAAAGATTTTTTCATAAGTAATAAGGATTCGGTAGATAGCGTAGAAATTATCTGGGAAGCTTTCAAAGTGCCGTTACAAGGCTTTTGCATAGCAAAGGGTGCTGGGATGCTTAAAGATATTTTGAACACGTTACGTACACTTGAGACCGAGCTTAAGTCATTGGAGAGCAGATTAGTTACTAGGCCGGATGGCATAACACAATCTCAGTTTAGATCGAAACTCACAGCCTACATGTATGAGGCTCGCAGAGAGGCGAGATTTTGAGGGAAGTATTGGAGGGCCCGCCGCTATGGCGAGGGGGAGAGGCCTGCGAAGGCACTGGCAGAGACGATTCGGAGGTCATGAGGCTCTAATGTAATCCTAGAATTGGAAGGGTTGGACGGCATTGTATATATGGACACTGTGACCATACTTAATGCCTTTACTGAGCACTACACGGCATTGTATACAACCACTAGGATGGGAAAATTGAACCTAGATGCATATTTGGACGATATATCGCTGGGGTGGTTGAACGATACACAGCGGACATTTGTGTGTGCCCCGTTCGAGCTTGACGAGGTCAGGGAAGCCATCATGCATAAGCAGTTGGGTAAGCCCACGGGGTCGGATGGTATCCCAGTCGAGTTTTATAAAACCTATACTGTGTGAGGTCTATGAGGATGCACTGGAGGTAGGGCGTCTTCCCCCTTCCATGAGAGAGGCGATCATCGTCTCCCTATTAAAACCAGGGAAAACACCGCACCACTGTGATTCGTATAGGCCCCTGTCACTGCTCAATTGTGATGTTAAAATATTAGCTAAGCTCATAGCTAATCGTCTCAGTCTACTCATGGAACATTTAATACTGCCTGACCAGTCGGGATTTGTGCCCGGGCATGCAACATCCCATAACTTGCGGACCCTATTCACAATATTGAATAACGTTTCTTCGGAGTTACCTTTGGCAGCAGTTTTTCTGGATGCCACAAAGGCTTTAGACTCCATTGAGTGGGACTATTTATTTGGTGTGATGTCCCGAATGGGATTCCCACCCTTTTCCTTTCCTGGATACGTTTGTTGTATTGCTCACCTACAGCTAGAATAGTGATTAATGGCAAAACTTCTGAGGGTTATTCAATAACGAGAGGTACGAGGCAGGGTTGCCCCCTGTCTCCCCTGTTGTTCGCGATCGCGGTGGAACCACTGGTGGCTAAATTGCGTCAGCACCACCGTGACAGAGCATTGCAATGCAACATGAGGCAGATATTGGTTTCCCTCTATGCGGACGACATTACACTCTACATACGAAACCCCCAACAGAACTTAAATATTATCCTTCGAGAATTTATAGTGTTTGGATTGCTTTCAGGGGTCCAGATAAACTGGGGTAAGTCCAGTATCTTTCCCCTTACTGATGCAATGAGTCGCTTTCCATTGGACTATCCGATGGCATGGTGCGAGGATGAACTGAAATATTTAGGCATCCGTGTGACGAGGGATAGAGATGAATTGATGCGTCTTAATTACGGGACCGCTATGGTTCGAATTGCGGATAATATATCAAAATGGATTACCCTCCTCTCTCCATGGCGGGCGTGTGTCTTTGGTAAAGATGGTTATATTATTTCAACTATTGTATATGTTTCTTAATATACCCTTTCACCCGGGGTCATTCTTTTTTAAACAGTTGCGGTCAGAAATGACGCGATTAGTGTGGGGGGGGTAAAACCGCAAGATTACGGTGGGATGTATTGACGAGGCCCTATTCTCAGGGTGGATTTGGTGTACCTAATTTTGAATTAAACTATTACAGCGCACATGCGCATTATGCCCATTTTTTAGTGCATCAACCACGTTATATGCCCCAGGTGGCGGCGGAGCATTGGCTCACTCTTCCCTTCCCCATTGAGGCGGCGGTGTACATTCCGACCCCCACGCGGGATAAGACGCCGACCACAGTGAGTTGCACGGTGGTGGCCTGGGCACATGTGAGTAAGATGTTGGATGCCCCTATGCTTTACTCGCCATTGTTACCGCTGGTATATCATCCCGCCATGCCTCTTCTTCAGGAGACACTTTTCCACAAGTTTAAAGATCGCACTAGGATACACAACTGGGGGGACATGTATCAAGAGGGGTTATTCCGCACAGTGGCACACGTGTTCCAGAATATAACACAGACACCCCTAGAAACCTTCCTATACATTCGCCAGCGGCAGGGAATTCGCTCTATTACTCCTGATTTCCCTTCAGAGCCACCGACTTTTACACCGCTACAGCTGACACTTCGGAACGAGAAGGCTAAACGGCTGGTGTACTATACAAAGCAGTACACACACAGAAGATTGAGCAACCTGCAAAGGCAAGGGAAAGGTGGGACCTCGAACTGGGTATAACTCTGACGGATAAACAGTGGGAATTCTGCTAGCTGCAGACTGAGCGAATTTCAGCTAGCAGTAGGTTTAGGATTATCCACTATAAATTCCTACAAAGACTGTATTATTGTTATTGTTATTGTTATTGTTATATGTACTTCTAAAGCGCGACACTCATCCAACAAGGATATCACGGCGCTAAAATTGAACAGTAAACCATAAGCAAATTTCCAGGGACTACTATCATTCTATTTAGGGAATAATGCAGTTTTTAGGTTTTTTCTGAAAGTGAGGTAACAATCAGTACATCGTAGATCGATAGGCAAGTCATTCCAACACTTAGCGGCAAGGTGCGAAAAGGCACGTCCACCCATCCTGGATAATTTTATTCGTGTGGTGACTGCTTTAGCTGTGGCTTGTGAACGTAAGTTCCGAACTGGGGCATAGAGCTTGATTCTGTTCCGCAGGATGTAAGGACCAGTATTATGCAAAGTTTTATGAGCGATGCACAGCATTTTGAAAGATGTTCTTTGCCTCATAGGCAGCCCAGCCAGAATGTATAGATACAAATTGAGGGATACCGACTCGTGTGATAGGTGTCATGTTGAAGGCGCTGACTTCCTGCACTTGGCATGAGGCTGTCCGGAGATATATAAGTATTCGGCGCAGATTTTTCAGGCTCTGTCCCCTATGATTAATGCCCGGATTGACATGTCCCCACTGATGGCTTTATTGGGGGTAAGTGGAGCGGCTAAGGGCGGAACATCGTAAATTTGTGGCCTTGGCGTTGCTTCAAGCTAAAAGGGGAGTGGCATGCCACTGGGGAAGAGGGAGAGCACCCAAGTTTAAGCTGTGGCTTCATGATCTAATATATTGTCAGGAACAGCAGACTATCTATGCGGAACTTCTGCCACCTACATCAAGGCCCCCGCGATATTTGGGTACCACTGCAATGTTATCTATTGTCCCACTCTCCGAGCAGTCCTTCCGGGGCGGAGTAAGCCTGTTCGAGAGCAGGAACTATTAAATGTCAATGTGGACTATCAGGAGTTGGTTACACCAGCTGGACTAGACCTGAGGGAGGGTTTGGGTGCTAGCTGCCTCACTAGTGGTTGACCTGTTGGGTTGTGGTGGAGGTGCCCCCTTGCCCACCTACCCTTTCCTCAATATGACCTGTTCTAGTCCCTGGGTTTCTATTGTTTCATTTCTTTTGTAATGGGTGTGTAATTTATCTGACTGGTTTGCTCTGATATAACAACGTTGAACAATGTAACAGGAAATAATTGATTTGCAAGACGAACACTAAATGTATGTTTATGACACATTGAAATAGCTGTATGTATATGACAACATGTGTACCACGTTTATGGTTGTTTTCTAAAAATCAATAAAAAGATTTTCACAAAAAAAAAACACTTTATCCAAATGAGCTTCCCATGACAGCATCATCAAACACCTTCCCTTCCAGCGGAAATCTCAAACATGACAGTCGCTGGAAATCTTCCAGACAGCAACTTCGTCTTCAGGCCCAGCTCCAACCCTAGGAATCGGGGTCTCCCTGCTACTGTGGTAAATAGACTTCCACCACACTGTCAGCAGACACACTAGAAATCATTGCTTATAGCAGGCACACTGCCCACTGTTGGAAATGGCAGACACGCTATCAACCAATGGTAATGGCAGACACGCTATCGACCAAAGGTAATGGCAGACACACTGTCAACCAACGGTAATGGCAGACACTCTGTCAACCAACGGTAATGGCAAACACGCTGTCAACCAACGGTAATGGCAGACACTCTGTCAACCAAGGGTAATGGCAGACACACTGTCAACCAAAGGTAATGGCAGACACGCTATCGACCAAAGGTAATAGCAGACACGCTGTCAACCAAAGGTAGTGGCAGACATGCTGTCAACCAACGGTAATGGCAGACACGCTGTCAACCAACGGTAATGGCAGACACGCTGTCAACCAACGGTAATGGCAGACACACTGTCAACCAACGGTAATGGCAGACACTCTGTCAACCAACGGTAATGGCAGGCATGCTGTCAACCAAAGGTAATGGCAGACAAGCTGTTAACCAACGCTATTGTGGTAAACAGACTTCCACCACACAGTCAGCAGACACACTGGAAATCATTGCTTATAGCAGGCACACTGCCCACTGTTGGAAATGGCAGACCCGCTATCAACCAACGGTAATGGCAGACATGCTATCAACCAAAGGTAATGGCAGACACGCTGTCAACCAACGGTAATGGCAGACACGCTGTCAACCAACGGTAATGGCAGACACGCTGTCAACCAACGGAAATGGCAGACACTCTATCAACCAAAGGTACTGGCAGACACGCTGTCAACCAAAGGTAATGGCAGACATGCTGTCAACCAAAGGTAGTGGCAGACACATTGTCAACCAACGGTAATGGCAGACACGCTGTCAACCAACGATAATGGCAGACACTCTGTCAACCAAAGGTAATGACAGACACGCTGTCAACCAACGGTAATGGCAGACATGCTGTCGACCAAAGGTAATGGCAGACACGCTGTTAACCAAAGATAATGGCAGACACGCTGTCAACCAACGGTAATGGCAGACACGCTGTCAACCAAAGGTAATGGCAGACACTCTGTCAACCAAAGGTAATGGCAGACACGCTGTCAACCAACGGTAATGGCAGACACGCTGTCAACCAACGGTAATGGCAGACACGCTGTCAACCAACGGTAATGGCAGACACGCTGTCAACCAACGGTAATGGCAGACACGCTGTCAACCAACGGTAATGGCAGACACTCTGTCAACCAACGGTAATGGCAGACACGCTGTCAACCAACGGTAATGGCAGACACGCTGTCAACCAACGGTAATGGCAGACACGCTATCAACCAAAGGTAATGGCAGACACGCTGTCACCCAACGGTAATGGCAGACACGCTGTCAACCAACGGTAATGGCAAACACTCTATCAACCAAAGGTAATGGCAGACACGCTGTCAACTAATGGTAATGGCAGACACACTATCAACCAACGATAATGGCAGACACACTACCAACCGCTGGCAATGGCAGACACACTATCAAACAGTGACAATGGAAGACACGCTATCAACCATTGGTAATGGTAAACAGACTACCCATTATTGGTAATGACAGACACACCATCCATCATTGGTAATGGCAGTCCATGCTTCTTGGGGCCACTAGGCAATATAAGATTCATTAATATCATCAACCAGTTTTTCTTGCTTAGAAATTCTCCCTTGAAATGTGCTCACCACTGGCTTAATCATAAATTGAGAAACCTCCTACCTCTTAGGACAAAAACTATTTGCACTGAAATTCCTATATACCAGGAAACTAAACCCCAGCTCATACTATAAACATCCCTGCATGACTCTATATCCTGGCTAATTGACAAAGTATGATGTTACAACGTTCATACAGGGTGTTTTTATAAAAAATAAACAAAACCATGAAATTGGACTCTGCCTGTTCAGGCTTCTGTCCTCCCTGCTGCCTGATCCATCAACCCTACTCTTCCGCGTGGGCTCCCTGCCTGCTCAGCACTCTGCCTGCTCCTTCATCTGCCCTCTCTGCTGCCTGCTTCAGCCACCCTGCTCATCTGCTTGCGCTCTGCCTGCCCAGACCTCTGAGATCTCTGTGCCTACTCGGCCTCTAATGTCTGGGTGCCCGGGTGAGGTAAACTGCGCATCAGAGAAGGCAGACACTTTGAGGAGTTGTGTGCACGGGGTATTCAACACTTGCCAGCTTTTTAGCCATCCTCGCTCTGAAATTGTCGCTGCACTTACAAAACTACAAATGAACCGCAGGCGCCCTTCGCAGGGACCCACAGCAGCAGCGCAGCACTCTCTGTGCAGGCACACAAAGTAGACGCACTGACAGACAGACACAAACCTATCCATGCACAGTGTGCCCTGCCCGCATGTACGCTGCTGTCACATTGGATAGCGCTCCCTACTTCTGTTTAGGTGCAGAAGAGCTTTGTACAGAACTGTGTGAATGTATGCACACGGGTACAAACTGCGTACGTATGTTAAAACAGACACCGTGCATGAACACTGCACAGGGAACTAGCACACGTAGAGACGTGAAGTAATCTGGTATTTGTACATAGACACGCACATGTATGTACGCACCTAGATATCCACACAACTTGTAAATCACGGTCCAAAGACCACGAACATGTACATATGGAAACGTGTTAGACATCCACATTTAAAAATTAAATCGTATCATAGCAGTATTCTACGGACGCTTACACGCCCGGCACCCCCCACACATGCGGGCAATGCATATGTATGTCACGTATGCCCTTCCGTAGGGAAGATGACACAGCAGGAGCGGGGCCTTTGACATGAAAAGTTTTGTGTTTGCAATAGGGTACAGTGGACAGGACTTGATTAGAAGCAGCATTCCGGCCCGGAGGCCCATATGGGTATGAGTGTTATGTTTTGAACAGATGGTGTTTGTCAACGGTGCCTATTGAAAATACGTGACTTGCTATCAGTGACTACAAGTACCAGCATGCCGGGAGAACCGCACACCTGTGAGCCATGAAATGAGTGCATGTGCATAAATACTTTCAAGCCGTTTAAGCTGTTGAACACCATTTTCCTCTGATGAAGGAGCCATAGTGCTCTGAAACGCGTCAGGATTAAAGGACATTACTTTGAACTCTGAAATGGTATGCTGTTTTTATATCCCTTGTCCTGGTCAGCAGACTCCAGGAAACCTACAATATGAGTCTCACACTGGTGCAATGACAACATCAATAAAATAGGCTGACTGCAATACTCAGTAAGCTTTTTTTTATCATGGCACAGCAGAAATTAGGCAACTCAGAATATAGGCCATGGTCATTTGGCAAACCAGACACCATAAGCAATCTTGCAGGCAGGAAAGCATCATCATATCATGCCAGTGCAAACTTGCCCTTGGGTTTTAAAATCTTGCACATTTAAGGTAACATTACAGATTCAGTCATTATAGGCAGGATCACCTACTCTTTCACTAGTGATAGTTGCCGAAAAATGTTGTACACCTTCTCCGGGGTGTATAACTAGAAAAGGTAAGGAAGCAATAAGTACCTATTGTGCTGTTCCTATTGAAGCAGGGTCAAGATTGATTTGCAGGTGGCATGGTGGGCAAAAGAACAATGGGTTGGAAAGCTATCCAGAACAATTGCCAGTGGTTAGATATATTGCAAGCATCCTCTCATCACCTTTTGTGAGTTTGTTGTAATGGTCCAAGTGGCTATATGTATGCTCAGTCATGGGTCCTCTCTCATGGCGCACTGGAGTCAAGCTAAAGATGACTGAAGAGCCCCAAACATGGTGAAACCGGTCTTGGGTTGCAAATGGCTGGGTCCAAACTGGGATGGCATTGTGGGCAAAAGTGATTAGACAGAACATTATTTTCATTACCTTTTGTGCTTTTCTGATCTCGGATTTTCATGTCCTCTTTGTTCTGATTCCCCTGGTCATCTGGTTTTCTTTGCCTTGGTGTGAGACTTCCTGGGCCTGCTCCTCCTGGGCTCCATAGTGATATTCCTGGTCTCCTTTGTCCTGGTCCTCCTAATGCTGGTCATGTGCAAATGCCTATGCATGTAGGAATTGGAATCAAATGTGTGATTCCTTAACATTGGCTAATAGCAATTCGGAAGTTGCGAATCGCTATTAGCTAATGTGACTCCTTTCTTTCCTATGGGCCTGCAGGCCCATAGGAATGAATGGTAATGCATTTGCAAACTGCAATTACCAAATTGGTAATCGTAAATTACAAATGGAAATCCAAGGGTGTCGGGGGCCAAAGGCCCCCCTGAAGCACCCCCCCAAAAAAAGTAAGTGTGCGCATATGAAGCAAAGTGCGCTACATGGCATGCTTCGAAAAATGCATTTTTGTGCATTTTTCGAAGCATGCACAAATTGCCATCAACTTGAAGTTGATAGTAATTAGCATTTCCTAATTGCACAGTTCGTATTTAGGAAAGGCATAAACGCCTTGGCATTACGGAATCGCAAGTTGCGATTCCCTAAATGCATTCGCAATTTAGATAAATCTAATTACCAAAATAGCAAATGATAAAAGGTACCTGCATTGGAAGAGGCCTTTTTCCATTCGCAAACGGGCCAATTCTGCAAATCGGCCAGGCTTGATGCATGTCCCCCTAAGGGAATAAATTAAATGCAACTTTTAAATCCAGTACCATGTGCGTTAATTGAATTGCTTTCTGATAAGCATGGCGTGAAAACTTCACTCCCTTATTTTCAGTTGACCCGATTTGGGGCATGTGCTAAATTTACTAAAATCTGCTGTGACATGGGGCAGACATCGGGACTGTTCTGGCAAATCCAGGACATCCTACTTATAAAGTACTGGGAAAATAAATACTAGACTTAAGGAAGCACAAATGCAGTTTCCATCTTCCGAGCATATTACTGATGTAGCTGCCTTTTTTTTATGCTGAGGTTGTTGAGAATAATGAGAAAATCAACAAAACAGATATTTTTCCCAATTCACTGTACATATCAAAAAACAAATATATGAAGAAAACACTTCAAAAGAATTTTAGAGCTATCTATTCCTAAATTATTACCAGCGCACTCTCAGTGTTGCCAAGCTAACAAATTAACAGAAAATCATATTTAATTATCAGCTCCATGCCATACTAGAATCTGGCAACATAAATAAAAGAGCAATATTTTTCTTCTGGGACCTTATTATATTACTGATCAAAAATGGGGCAAACATGCAAAGCAGGTTCCCTGCGCTCCCGTGGACTGACCACTGGCTAGTCCCTCGATTTTGGAACACTCATAAACCCCCTGCTCTGATGCCAGGATTACGGGACGCACGAAACTGGTCCGAACTTTAGATAAGTGGGCCGATGAGCTACAAGCCACAACACCATCTATTAACGTAGATCCCGTAGTAGCTAATGATGAATTCAACAACTGGATAACCAAATCGCTGAATATCATACTCCCAGTTAAGAAAACCTTGGTAAAGAGATCTAGGACCTCGGCCCCCTGGTATTCTGAGGAGTTCAGGGATATTAAACGCAAGTGCCAAAGGTTAGAGAGGAAATGGCGCCTGGGTTATACTGACCCAGATAAAACCTTGTACAGAAAATCCATCAGGGACTACAAGAAGGAAATAAAGAAAGCACAAGCCCTGTACTATACACAAAAGATTTCCGAAGCCAGCTTCAACTCTAAGGAGATCTATCTGATTGTAAAAAGTCTCACTAAACTTCCCTAGCTCCCCGTAAATAGTGAAGACTTACAAGCTCGCTGTAATGATCTAGCGGACTTTTTTTTATAACAAAGTGGATCTCATCTACTCATCCTTTTCAACCACCATTCCAAACGCTTCAGTAGACATCTTGGCGTATTCTAAGCAGGATACAATAGGCAACTTGTCATCTGTGCTGGCTTAGTTCCCTTTGCTACACTCGGACCTACTGGCCACTTTAATGGCGCAGGTTAAATCAGGCTCCACCTGTGATCCTGCTCCTCCGAGCTCTTTAAAGGCCGTTGGCCACACTATCCTTCCTGTCATGTTGGAGGTACTTAATGCCTCAATCTCCACTAACACGGTCCCACCAGCATGGAAAGAGGCTAGGATGAGGGCACTCGTGAAGAAACCCAACATGGACATTAATAACTTCAGTAATTACTGTCCCATTTCCCTGCTCCCTTGGGTCAGCAAGATATTGGAGAAATACATCAACAGTCTTGTGACTAATTTTCTAGAAAATAATCAGTTGCTTGACCCTTCCCAAATGGGTTTCCGCCCCAAACATGGGACGGAATCTGCCTTGCTGGCAGTTCTGGAGGAAACTAGAGGTATCTTAGATCATGGGGGGATCGGTGGCAGTCATTCTCCTCGATCTGAGTGCCGTTTTGACACTGTAAATCATGAAATCTTATTGCAGCGTCTCTATGACATCTGGATTCAGGGAGGAGCGTTGAAGTGGCTCAGGTCATTCCTGAGTGATAGAACTGTTCAGGTCTTTGAGGGAAATACCACCTCCACTAGCAGACCTCTGGGCTGTGGAGTCCCGCAGGGCTCCTCGCTTAGCCCAACGTTGTTTAATGTTTATATGAGGCCGCTGGCTGGGATCGTCCGTCCATATGGTATTAAGATCGTTACCTATGCGGACGGTACCCAGCTGGTGGTCTCTCTGACTCGGACAGAGGGCTCTGCGGCCACGGTAGATCTGGCGGGCTGCCTAAGCGAAGTAAACAGCTGGATGACCCTGTCTTGTCTCAAACTTAATGGGGACAAGACAGAGGCCATGCTGCTGGGCCGCTTGGCCCCATCCTTGGTGGGCTCGATTTGGCCAGCCTGTCTGGGTCCCCCTCCAGCCCCCAAGAATGCCATTAAGAGCCTGGGCATCTGGCTGGATAGGTCCCTAACGTTAGACTATCAGGCTGTCAAGCTATCTGCCACCTGTTTTGGCCTTCTCAGAATGTTAAGGAGGATTCTCCCCCTGCTACCATTCAAGGCCAAACAAACTGTCGTACAGGGATTGATCCATTCTAGGCTGGATTTTGGAAATGCACTCTATCTTGGAGCTCCTGACTTCAAACTGCGGAAACTGCAAGTTATTCAAAACTGTGCGGCCCGCACCCTACTTCAAATTCCCCGTAGGCTCTCCGCCAAACCTGGACTAATAACACTGCACTGGCTCCCTGTCAGGGACAGGATTAGTTTCAACTCCCTCTGTATTGCCCATCAGTCATTCTGGGAAACTGGTCCAGCAATCAATCGTCCTTTAATCACCCCCTACCTCCCCAGCTGACAGCTACGTTCCGCCAACGCGTTTCTTGCTGTCGTGCCCAAGGTTAAACGGACCAGATTGGGAGGCCGTTCTTTCACCCTGAATGTTGCCAGGCTGTGGAACACTTTACCCCTCCACTTAAGGTCCAATCCAGATCTAACTTCCTTCAGGAAACACTTGAAAACTTTTTTGTTCAATAAATAGGTCCCTTTCAACCTCTGTGTCATCCGCCCAACTGTAAGAACACCTTTTTAGTCACAGCGCTTGGACGCCTCCGGGCAGCTATTCACGCTTTACAAAACGCATTTTCATTTCATTTCATTTCAGATGAATGCCACATTTAAAATAGTTTAGCTTAGCCACTTGCACAGGCGGTACCTCACTGCTTTTTGGCTACATAAAACATTTCCAGTCCAAGCAGATACACACTTTTAAGCCATCTTGTGTGTAGGTGTGCTCTAAAAAACAAAGATTCATTATGCTTTTGCCCCTTTTTAAGAGAAGCAATACAACATTAGCTGTAAAAAAAAAAGCTATAAACGTGTAGCCTTACGTATGTTATGTTAAAACACTTTACCGTTTACGGATTGGGACTGAAAATTCAAAAGCAAAATATTATTCTGTTGTCACATTAGGTTTTTGGAAACATCTAGTGCTTGATTTCAAGATGGCCGCCCCTTTTGTCCAGCAATGGGAGCCATTTGGTAGTCCTTTCTCTATTTACTGATGTTGTAGAATTTTCCAGAAGCAGAAGACATTCAGTTGTTGTACTGACTTGTGAGAGATTCTACAGTTGTTACAGCTCCATTGTACAGTGAGTGCATGTTTCATTTTTATTTATTTGTCCTCAAAGATAGAAATCTTTATTTTGAAGAACACCTAGCTGAGTTTTTGATGCAGAGTGCAGGATAGTGAATTTTGCTGTGGGTTCAGATTTGAGTGCAGGTTTCAGAAGTGAATCTAGCATGTGCTTTAAGTTTTGAGGAAACAGTTGTATTGATTTGTATTGCAAGTGCAGGAATGTAGAGACTGCAGCACTGCTGTTGAGGCACAACCTGGATTTAAGCTCCATTGTACAGTGAGTGCATGTTTCATTTTTTATTTATTTGTCCTCAAAGATAGAAATCTTTATATATATGTTTGAAGAATACCTAGCTTTTGATACAGAGTGCAGGATTGTGAATTTTGCTGTGGGTACAGATTTGAGTGCAGGTTTCAGTAGTTATTCTAGCCTGTGCTTTAAGTTTTGAGGAAGCAGTTGTGTTGATTTGTATTGCAAGTGCTGGAATTTAGAGACTGCAGCACAGCTGTTGAGGCACACTCATAGCATGATTTCAAGGTGCAAGTTGATGGTTGCAGTTTATGGTTGCAGGGACCATGTTGCAGAACTCGAGTGTAATTCATTTTAAAAGTAGTCAAATATTTTGGAAGTTACAATTCAGCCATGGGTGCAGATGTCTCAAACTAAAGTGACATGCAGTATTTCTTCTCAAAGTGACTACAAAGCAGTGATATTTTGATTCAAACATATGATAGGTAAATTGTATTGCAATCTCTGGTTGCATCTTTTGTGCAGGTTACTTTACAAAAGTCCTCCATATTATGCCATGCAAACCCGACAAGCCTCAACCTTTTTAAAATAAGTTAATAATAATGAAATCATTTAGGAATCATTCCAGATTCTCTGGGCTGCCAAGTTCTTGACCTGCTTTTACAAAACATATTTTTGCCGCTAGTGGGCTTATCTTTTTATTCATGTGAAAATACACTTGTAAACTAAAACTCAAAGCGCATAAGTAAATGTCTACCATAAAATAGATCAGTCATAATTTGTCAGAAGTGTGTTTTATTTAAATTGTGTATTTCTTTCCTGTTCCTCTTTCATGCTAGAAATCTGGGAGCACTCTTACCTCAGCATTGATCACCGTCGCTTGGATGGTGCTCTTCTGTGCGTTTGTCAGAGCTCTGTCGCTAGGACTTGGCTGTGTTCCTCAGCCAATCACAGCAGATGGAACATTCTGTGTTGATGCTCATTAGGTAGTACTGTTTAGCTGTCACTGACATAACCCATTCCTTAGCCCACAGTCAAATGATATATAGAACCTAAACCTCCCTTTACAGAAAGATAATTTGGATGTCATTATTTAAACTTTGCGGTAAAACTATAATGAAAGGAATAATCAAGACCATTAAAGTACAAAGTGCCTAAAATGAGTAATTTGTCAACCTCTGGTATGTTTTTCATCAGGGCACTGAAATTCTGTGGCAGGGAGGGGCCAAATTATCTGGCATGGTTGGCTAAATTATGTGGCAAGAAGATACAAATTATGTGGCATAGTATGGCACATTGTAAGGCAATTTTATTTTGACTTTTGTAATTTTTAATACATTTTAAAAGTGTCTTACCGACGTTTTCATCTCAGAACTACCAATTTAATACTTAGAATCAGCAGTTAGCAACTGAATGGTGACCAGTCTTTGCAACTTGCATTTCAATGTGCAGAAGCACGCGTTTCCACACTATTATTTTTTGTTAAAATCTGCACACATGCACCAGATAATGGATTATGTACAAATGCTTTGAATCCATAACTATGCAGAAGATGCTGGAGCTTCTGACTCACATAATTCAAATGGCCTTGGTTTGAATAGGGCTGTACACTTTTCATCTCACAAATGAGATTATATGTGTGTGCATTAGATTATAGATATTAGTATCCGATTCCTACCACATCCTTCAGTATTTCACATCTTATTCTGCAGCAATAGAGGTTGAGGTTGCCACTATAACATTAATCATAAGGTTATTTATGTAAACCTTTATTGAAAGGCATAACTTGAGGGCAAAATCTCGTTTAAGAACAGATTGCCCTAGTGTAGTAAAATAACCCTGTATAAGGGCCAGAGAGCCCTAATCTGCAGGCAGATTTTGATGTAAAGACCAAGGGCACAAAGTCAGATTCTAATATAAAGTCAGAGATCTCTAACATCTACTAGCTGATCCTAATATGAAGGACAGAAAACCCCAATCTGTAGAGAATATTGGGGTTTCCTGGAAACACCTAACCTTAGGTCAGACACTCATGCCAGATGCATAGAGTCATCACCTAGGAGTAGAGTGTATATAACATAAATGGTAGTGAGAGCTATAACCTGAGAAAGAACCTGAAATAATGGGGAGAGGACCAGAACCAAGGACTACAGGTGCTACAGGGAGATCAGAATAGATCACGATACGTGAGTCAGATAACTCTAACCTGGAAGCTGATCTTAATATATAGGCCACCAAACTTGAAGGCGGAACCTAGAATAATGGAAAGAAACCTCTAACACACAGTGAGATCCTGATGTGACATGAATAGGGGCTTAATCTGGGATGAGATCTCTTAACAGGGAACCTATACGGGCATATCTTAATATGAAAGGCAGAGTTTACCTTTTTGTAGGGTAGAGAAAGTAGGTGCTGGTTTCTGATGCAAGGGGCAGGAAACCATAGAAAGAGATAGTGCTTGATATAAGATGCAGAAGTATTTTACCATTGAATATATCCTTTACTGTGTGCAGAGAGTTCTAAGCTTGGGAAAGACACTTTTGTAAGAATTATAAGGTCCTTCCCTGAGGATAATGTGCACCCTTATCAACCTTTTCCTAATGGAGAGAGGGGCTGGCCTATGAGGCAGATATGATGACCAAGGAGAGAGTTAAGAAGTACAAAATAAAAATGTGGATACTTCCAAGTGTAGATTCCTCCCTTTTGAAAGCACCAGACTGCATCCAGAAATGTTTTCAGCAGTGCACCTGCAGGCTGCTATGTGGAACCGTGTGGCTCTGTGCTGGCTCTGCCCTTCCCCGGAAGTAAGGGAGTAGTGCCTCATATAAGCACTATATACAAGCTCACCCCTTGTTCAATACACCAACCCATGCCCACGTCATTCACCCACTCATTTGCTTTTCACTATAAGCTCACTGTTCACTTGTCTGCTCTCATTTCTTATTCCTTGCTTGTCTACTCATGTATTGACATACTCGCAAGTTTCTCTGCTTACTAACATAAACTCCATCTCTTAAGCTTCAATAAATACTCACTCGTTTCATTTCTCCTTACTCACTCCTTTAACATGCACACATTGCACCAGAGTTGTCAATTAGCTCCACATCGCCATTCTTTTCTGGCTAGTCCTGCCTTTTTACCTACCAGGAGTTTGGATTCTACTACCCTTGCTGTTGCTTTCCCACATTATGATATATATAGGACCAGAACTATAAATCAAAATGGTATTGTATAGAACAACTCAAGTGTCGTTAGGTAACTGATAACATTGCGCTTATTGGTAATTCTGTCCCTCACATATCCATTAGCTCACTCCACAGTGACAATCTATACTTATCCTTACTTAATACTCAAAGCCACATGAATCAGTCTTTAGTCACTCAAAAGTCACAGATAATGTATTTGCTCTTCACACATACAGCACACACCTCTGTCTCACTTATTTCCTCCATATAATATCATCTTTTGCTAACTTCTTACTCATTCACAGCTATTCCCACTCATACTTGTAGGAAAGTAGGATCTGGGTTTATGCTTACCCCCACTTTTCGCTTGGTGTTATGCTGTTTCTGCCAAGTCTGCCTGGGATCTGCTAATCAAGACCCCAGTCTCTGTGATTTTTTCCCCTGAATTGGATATGGTGAGGACTTGGGTACATCCCAGATTGGCTACTGGTGTACACTTGTAAGTCCCAAATATATGGCACTGAGGTACCCAAGGCATAGGCACACTAGGGGCCTCCCATGGGCTGAATCATGTATTATGCCACTCATGAGAGAACACTCAAAGTGTGACTGTAGACCTGCCATTGCAGCCTGTGTTTCTCTATATCTGAGGTCACTGCACTTGAAACCTATAAGTCACCCCCTTAGGCATGCCTTTCAATCCCGAAGGCAGGGTGCTTGGTTCTAAGTGTGAGGGTACCCCTGCATGTGCAGGACACCCCTACAACCTTTTGAGTCCATTCACCGAGTTGTAAGTACATCAGCCATTATTATATATAGAGTGGCCATGCGTCATTACACAATGACCATCTCCAAATTATCCAGAAGAAACCATGCTGTGTTTGGTATCAAACATGTTGGAATCATACCCCCACACTGTTTGTGTGAGAGATATGACTCCATGTACTGTGAATCTCCTCCGGGAGGCCCTCAGTGCTCCCTGTACCAGTCTTTCAGAACCGGACAGCATGCTAGGGCTGCTGCCGGCCAGAGACATGTTTCTGCCCTCATGCTGCTGAGCCAAGCTCGAGCAGGGGAAGGCAGAACAATAGATATCTTGTCACAGGGGGGTGTGACCTCCTCCCAGACAGGGCTTAGTATATTGGGACAGGGTAGGGGCGCTTGCCAGTGCCACTAAGACTACTTGAAGGGCACACTTGGTGCCCTCTTTGCATAGTCCACTTCAAACCAGTTCAGGGAGCCGTTGGCTGCCACTCTGGTGCAAAACTGGACAAAGGATATGGGAGTATCCTCCCCATTGTGCAGCCCCTCCTATGGGAGGGACCCCTGAATCGTCCCAACCCATTCCTTAGGGTACGTAAGGGCTTACCTATGGGTGGGCCCCTAGATTCATTGTGGGACAAGATTCAGATCAGACACCACTTCATCTTTAACCGTCTGGGCACTCTGTACTTCGATGGACGTTTGCTCTGGACATCGAGACTGCAGCTGGGAAGACTTCTGCTGCTGCTGGTCTCGTTGTCCTGCTCATCCACTGTAACGTCTGTGCCTGTGCTCCATACAGGAACCTTCCAAGGCCTGTGGACATCCAATACACCTGAAGGATTATCCCTTGAAGTGAAAGAGTCACTTCCCTGCATCTGCAAGCACCACAACTAATCTAACCGGTCTGCTGCTCCTGGGCTCCCAAGGACTCCAGAAGGCTCAGCAACACAGGTGGTGGTTCTACAACTCCCTTGAGGCCTGCCCTGTCTTCTCCACGAGTTTGAGGCCAGTATCCCTCGTCGGAACTGCAGGAACCAAACCCCTGTGCACCGGGTTGACTTGTCGTTGCAAAGGCTTGTTAGCTCTCTTCCTCAGAGATCTTCAGGCTCCAAGTAGTCATCAACCACAAGCATCGGCTGTGACTAAGATCTTTGTCCTCACCGCATCTCTTGCACCGTGGGCCTGCATCTTTGGTGAGCTGCTTGAGGTCCTCTTACGACTCCAGTGCCTCCCAGCCTGCGGGTCCCCTTGAGGGTCTTATTTCATTCCAGTGGGCTCCCCTGTTTGCCTGGGCCTACTCTGACTTTTCTTCTTGTGGCAAGTCACTTGGACCTTGCTGGTCCCCACACTGTACCTTTTTTTCATAGTATTAAATTAAAAAAAATATATTTTTCAGTAATTTTACTAACTCCAGGGAGCAACAAGATAGGGCGATAGTTTCCCAGGTCTGAAGGGTCAAGGCTTGATTTTTTAACAGAGCCTGTAAGCAGTAAGGTGCATTACACATTATCCCCTCCTACCCCGTGGATCTGTGAGGATTTCCCCTTCTGAGCTAGGGGCCCTGCTTCAGACGTCCTCCTTCAAGCTTCACAATCGGGTTGAGGTGGCTCTTGTCCACCTTGTGATACAGCTACACTCATGCTTGTGATTCCTTGGCTTGATCTGACCCATGAACATCGGGCTCACGCTTACAATGGGCTTGTCTAAAATCACAGTGACTCAGAAGACAGAGTTAGAGAGGCACTTTGTATAACCATACAGAGCCAGATACCCAAATACAACTTTAGAACTCAGTTTGCCGCTGACTACATGTAACATAGGCACAACTGGTTGGCCTCTACAAGCTGGCATCAGTCTAGTTGTCCTTCAATCATAGTTGCTGCAGGAGTAGATCTAAAGGCAGTGCATTGAAGCCAATATCGTGACCTAGCAAAGCATCCCGTTACAGGTCATACAAGAGGGTCTAACTAGGCCCCTGTTATGCACTGTTCAGTAATGAGTATCAATACATAGACAAATATTGATTATTGTCTCTATCACACAGATAAGCTCTACTTTTTGGTAAATGAACTCCAAGTGTCACTGTGGATTCCCACCTTGTGCAAGACAGCTCATGTCTATTCAGCATAAGCTTCAGGCACAAGCAGGCACACCATTAACACCAACTTAACCACTCATAATGAGAAATGTAAAATACCAGTTGACTTGTGTGCGAGTGTACCTTGCACGTTTACAACCCCAAAAGGATTTTCCCTGGATATTGTAATAAGTAGTTTGGTTAAGGGAATGTTGTTGCTGCAGGTCAGTGTAGATGCAAGACAGGCTAAGGCAATTTCCTTACAGCAGCTTTCCAAAACAAAGTTGTCAGTGATACACTATTGTTGCTAAATAATATGTTGTTTACCAGATCCATAATCCTATTTACAGTTGTGGCCATTGGTGTCTGTGCTCATGCTAATTTTGAGTTGTGAATGCCACTGTCACATGTGTTCCCCTTCTTAGAAGTGTTTTCCTTGAGTAACGGTGGTAGATAAAAGCATAGTTGGTGTCTTAACCCCTAAAAGTCTGGTCTCTTCACTGGTCCCTGGCATTAAGACTTACAGAAACTGTTCATTTTGTTGTCATTCTTGTTTCAGGTTTAGACTGGACATCTCCATGGAAATCTCTTCACTTTGTTTCAATTTTGAATGTTTTCTGTTGTACCATTTAGTCATTGTCTGGCAATGCACACATTTTATTGTTTTGTTCATGCCCTTTCTTTGTCTCAGTTGTAGTCATCTACCCGTTAAGGTCTGCACTGCACATAGTGGTGCAATGTTCTTCATATGCAGCACATTTAAAAGTGTTGTGTCATGTACTGATTCTATTCCATGGCCTTTTTTGCTCAGTTTGGTGTCTGGATATATTTCTCTTAATTGCCAAGTTTCATATTGCATCATACTGACTCAGTTGTTGTCCATTTGCTTACATATTTATCAATTCTCTCATCCTCTCCTTTTGATAATCTCACCTATTAACTGCCCATCCTTCTATTAAGCCTCTTTTTGTTCCCTTTTCTATTCATTCCTAAATGGTTTACTATTCACACCCCCTTGTTGCATTCATTTGCCTTGCCCATTTATTTCCTATGCTGGTTCTCTGTGAGAGAAAGAGAGTGGCCTCAGTGAGATTCCCCTCAGCACGGCGGCCATCTTGGACTGCCTCTGACTGCATTAAGTCTCAGTTCACACAAAATGGAGGTTGGTCTTCAGTGCACCCATATACAAATTTACAAACAGCTGTGAGCTTCAATTCTTTAATTTTAGCTAAAGAATCGTAAACAAAGGTTAGTGTTTTCAATGAAAACACACTTTCATCTTTCACAAATGATAGCACAGCTGATTCACATTTCCCTCACTAAACATTTGCTTTTTTAACAATGTTTTTGTTGCCATCAAATACATAACATGATTTTCATAAAAACATTAATTTTCATTCATATTCTTTTAGGTATTGCTGTGGCATCACACCTTTTATCCTCAGCATAGGAGGCAGTTATTGTGGTTCTCACACAGGCGAAAACCAAAATGTATAGCTGGAAACATGCTTTTCATTTACACATCCAGTCAGAAAAAACGTGTTCCTTTGGTTATATTAGATACAAATTATTGGACTGTGGTTTTCTCACTGTTCTGCACTGTTGCATTGATCACCTGGCCAGATTTGTTGTTCTTGGCCTTTCCTATTTAATAAATGACTTCATACAAGATACAGCTTTTGTTTGCCTACCCTGTATTGAGACAATGGGAGTCCACTTTTGGCTTTATTGTGGTTCAGGGGAGTAGGGTAAAAGGATTTTGTGACGAGAGGTGCCATCCTATAAATGCGAACACTTAAACTCTCTTCAATGAGCATACATGCCAACATACCTGGTTCAAGCTTGAGACTACCAATGTTTAAGCCTAAATGGCTTTATCTGTTTCCGACCTGAAATTGCTCCTTCTTTAATGTATATCAATTGGCAAAATACATTCCCCCTAGTTTGTTTCCAAAATATCTACTTTTAAAATGTTGACATATCTGAATGAGGCTGAACCGAATATATGATGTTACAACGCAAACAGTTACAACGCATGCCTTTACAACGTGGCTTTTACATCGCAGCATCCATTACAACACATGATTTTACAACGCATGCCATCACAACGCATTTTTAGAAACTACATTTGCAACGCATTCCATTACAACGCATACCATTACAATGCACAATACTTTTAGGGCAAGAGTAGTGTAAGTGTTAGATAGCGTAGGGGTAAAAATTATTATTCCCACTCCAGTGAGTGCAACAGTAGGGTAAGTGGTGGATAGTGTAGGGGTAAAAATGTATATTCCCACTCCAGTGAGTGCAACAGTAGGGTAAGTTGGATAGTGTTGGATAGTGTAGGGTTTTAAAATTCTATCCCCATGTACCCCAGAACCCATACCCACCCTAAAACAAAAAAATCCCCATTACTTACCTTATAATGCGTTGTAATGGCATGCGTTGTAATGATATTCATTGTAATGGCATGCGTTGTAGTGACATGCATTGTAATTGCATGCGTTGTAATGGTATGTGATGTAAGGGCAGCTGTGTTGTAATGACTGCGTTGTGAAGGTAGTGCGTTGTAATGACTGCTATGTAGAGGTTGTTTCCCGGCTGAACTAGTTGAAGACTGTAGAATTCTGACCTGAAATTGCTTCTTCTTTAATGTATTTCAATTGGCAAAATACATTCCCCCTAATTTGCTTTCACAATATCTACTTTTAAAATGTTGACATGACTGAATGAGGCTGAACTGAATATATGATGTTACAACGCAAACAATTACAACGCATGCCTTTACAACGCGGTTTTTACATCGCAGCATCCATTACAATGCATGATTTTACAAAACATGCCATCACAACGCATTTTTAGAAACTACATTTACAATGGATTCCATTACAACGCATACCTTTACAACGCATGCCATTACAACACGCAATACTTTTAGGGAAAGAGTAGCGTAAGTGTTGGATAGCGTAGGGGTAAAAATTGCTATTCCCACTCCAGTGAGTGCAACAGTAGGGTAAGTGTTGGATAGTGTAGGTGTAAAAATGTCTATTCCCACTCCAGTGAGTGCAACAGTAGGGTAAGTGTTGGATAGTGTAGGGCTAAAAATGTATATTCCCACTCCAGTAAGTGCAACTGTAGGGTAAGTTGGATAGTGTAGGATAGTGTAGGGATAAAAATACTATCCCCATGTACCCCAGAACCCATACCCACCCTAAAACAAAAAAATCCCCATTACTTACCTTATAATGCGTTGTAATGGCATGCGTTGTAATGATATTCATTGTAATGGCATGCGTTGTAGTGACATGCGTTGTAATGGCATGCGTTGTAATGGTATGTGATGTTACGGCAGCTGCGTTGTAATGACTGCGCTGTGAAGGTAGTGCGTTGTAATGACTGCTATGTAAAGGTTGTTTCCCGGCTGAACTAGTTGAAGACTGTAGAATTCTGACCTGAAATTGCTTATTCTTTAATGTATTTCAATTGGCAAAATACATTCCCCCTAATTTGCTTTCAAAATATCTTTTTTTAAAATGTTGACATGTCTGAATGAGGCTGAACTGAATATATGATGTTACAACGCAAACAATTACAACGCATGCCTTTACAACGTGGTTTTTACATCGCAGCATCCATTACAATGCATGATTTTACAACACATGCCATCACAACGCATTTTTAGAAACTACATTTACAATGCATTCCATTACAACGCATACCATTACAACGCATGCCATTACAACGCGCAATACTTTTAGGGCAAGAGTAGTGTAAGTGTTGGATAGCGTAGGGGTAAAAAATACTATTCCCACTCCAGTGAGTGCAACAGTAGGGTAAGTGTTGGATAGTGTAGGGGTACACATTTCTATTTCCACTCTAGTGAGTGCAACAGTAGGGTAAGTGTTGGATAGTGTAGGGGTACACATTTCCATTCCCACTCTACTGAGTGCAACAGTGGGGTAAGTGTTGGATAGTGTAGGGATAAAAATATCCCCATGTACCCCAGAACCCATACCCACCCTAAAACAAAAAAATCCCCATTACTTACCTTATAATGCGTTGTAATGACATGTGTTGTAATGATATTCATTGTAATGGCATGCGTTGTAGTGACATGCGTTGTAATGGCATGCGTTGTAATGGTATGTGATGTAAGGGCAGCTGCGTTGTAATGACTGCGTTGTGTAGGTAGTGCAATGTAATGACTGCTATGTAAAGGTTGTTTCCCGGCTGAACTAGTTGAAGACTGTAGAAGTATTTTGCTTGTTAGGAGGGCCCAGTTATTGCCAAAAAGTAATATGCAGTTTATCCAGCAGTCTGGCTGAAAGAGGGCACACACTTTGAGTGGTATCTCTATCAGCTGAGTTGAACTTTTGACCTCTTCTGCCACCAGGGCAGAGGCTGGCATGAACATTCTGAGAGAAGAATGCCATGTGTCAGTATTCTGTGCCAACATTCTAAAGCTTCCATGCCCAGCCCCCGCTTCAAGCACCCTTTTCAAAGAGGAACATGAAAAGTGACAGAAGCTTTAGATACAGAGATCGGTTCTGGCTCATGTCACTCTTGCTTTGGCCAAATGATTGAACCTTACAACAACCTTACCCAACACTCTCCAGGTTATCCCTGTCCCTCACTTCACTCACGTCATATTCATTACATACAGCCGGTATTGTTCCCTTTTCTATTCATTCCTAAATGATTTACTATCCACACCCCTTGTTGCATTCATTTGCCTTGCACATTTATTTCCTATGCTGGTTCTCTGTGAGAGAAAGAGAGTGGCCTCAGTAAGATTTCCCTCAACACGGCGGCCATCTTGGACTGCCTCTGACTGCATTAAGTCTCAGTTCACACAAAATGGAGGTTGTTCTTCAGTGCACCCATTTCCAAATTTACAAACAGTTGTGAGCTTCAATTCTTTAATTTTAGGCTAAAGAATCGTAAACAAAGAATAGTGTTTTCAGTGAAAACACACTTTTATCTTTCACAAATGATAGCACAGCTGATTCACATTTCCGTCACTAAACATTTGCTTTTTTAACAATATGTTTGTTGCCATCAAATACATAACATGCTTTTCATAAAAACATTAATTTTCATTCATGTTCTTTTAGGTATTGCTGTGGCATCACACCTTTTATCCTCAGCATAGCAGGCAGTTTTTGTGGTTCTCACACAGGCAAAAAACCAAAATGTATGGTTGTAAACATGCTTTTCATTTACAAATCCAGTCAGAAAAAACGTGTTCCTTTGGTTATATTAGATACAAATTATTGGACTGTGGTTTTCTCACTGTTCTGCAATGTTGCATTGATCACCTAGCCAGATTTGTTTTACTTGGCCTTTCCTATTTAATAAATGACTTCATACAAGATACAGCTTTTGTTTGCCTACCCTGTATTGAGACAATGGGAGTCCACTTTTGGCTTTATTGTGGTTCAGGGGAGTAGGGTAAAAGGCTTTTGTGATGATAGGTGCCGTCCTATAAATGCGAACACTTAAACTCTCTTCAATGAGCCTACATGCCAACATACCTGGTTCAAGCTTGAGACTACTAATGTTTAAGCCAAAATGGCTTTATCTGTTTCCGACCTGACATTGCTTCTTCTTTAATTTTTATCAATTGGCAAAATGCATTCCCCCTAATGGTTTCCAAAATATCTACTTTTAAAATGTTGACATGTCTGAATGAGGCTGAACCAAATATCTGATGTTACAACGCAAACAGTTACAACGCATGCCTTTAGAACGTGCCTTTTACATCGCAGCATCCATTACAACGCATGATTTTACAACGCATGCCCTGACATCGCATTTTTAGAAACTAAATTTACAACGCATTCCATTACAACGCATACCATTACAATGCATGCCATTACAACACACAATACTTTTAGGGCAAGAGTAGGGTAAGTGTTAGATAGCGTAGGGGTAAAAATTACTATTCCCACTCCAGTGAGTGCAACAGTAGGGTAAGTTTTGGGTAGTGTAGGGGTATACATTTCTATTCCCACTCCAGTGAGTGCAACAGGAGGGTAAGTATTGGATAGTGTAGGGATAAGAATACTATCTCCATGAACCCCAAAACCCATACCCACCCTAAAACTAAAAAATCCCCATGACTTAACTTATAATGCGTTGTAATGGCATGCGTTGTAATGATATTCATTGTAATGGCATGCGTTGTAGTGACATACGTTGTAATGGCATGCGTTATAATGGTATGTGTTGTAAGCGCAGCTGCGTTGTAATGACTGCGTTGTGAAGGTAGTGCGTTGTAATGACTGCTATGTAAAGGTTGTTTCCCGGCTGAACTAGTTGAAGACTGTAGAATTCTGACCTGAAATTGCTTCTTCTTTAATGTATTTCAATTGGCAAAATACATTCCCCCTAATTTGCTTTCACAATATCTACTTTTAAAATGTTGACATGACTGAATCAGGCTGAACTGAATATATGATGTTACAACGCAAACAATTACAACGCATGCCTTTACAACGAGGTTTTTTACATCGCAGCATCCATTACAATGCATGATTTTACAAAACATGCCATCACAACGCATTTTTAGAAACTACATTTACAATGCATTCCATTACAACGCATACCTTTACAACGCATACCATTACAACACGCAATACTTTTAGGACAAGAGTAGCGTACGTGTTGGATAGCGTAGGGGTAAAAATTGCTATTCCCACTCCAGTGAGTGCAACAGTAGGGTAAGTGTTGGATAGTGTAGGTGTAAAAATGTCTATTCCCACTCCAGTGAGGGCAACAGTAGGGTAAGTGTTGGATAGTGTAGGGCTAAACATTTATATTCCCACTCCAGTAAGTGCAACTGTAGGGTAAGTTGGATAGTGTAGGATAGTGTAGGGATAAAAATACTATCCCCATGTACCCCAGAACCCATACCCACCCTAAAACAAAAAATCCCCATTACTTACCTTATAATGCGTTGTAATGGCATGCGTTGTAATGATATTCATTGTAGTGGCATGCGTTGTAGTGACATGCGTTGTAATGGCATGCGTTGTAATGGTATGTGATGTAAGGGCAGCTGCGTTGTAATGACTGCGCTGTGAAGGTAGTGCGTTGTAATGACTGCTATGTAAAGGTTGTTTCCCGGCTGAACTAGTTGAAGACTGTAGAATTCTGACCTGAAATTGCTTCTTCTTTAATATATTTCAATTGGAAAAATACATTCCCCCTAATTTGCTTTCAAAATATCTACTTTTAAAATGTTGACATGTCTGAATGAGGCTGAACTGAATATATGATGTTACAACGCAAACAATTACAACGCATGCCTTTACAACGTGGTTTTTACATCGCAGCATCCATTACAATGCATGATTTTACAACACATGCCATCACAACGCATTTTTAGAAACTACATTTACAATGCATTCCATTACAACGCATACCATTACAACGCATGCCATTACAACGCGAAAAACTTTTAGGGCAAGAGTAGTGTAAGTGTTGGATAGCGTAGGGGTAAAAATTACTATTCCCACTCCAGTGAGTGCAACAGTAGGGTAAGTGTTGGATAGTGTAGGGGTACACATTTCTATTCCCACTCTAGTGAGTGCAAAAGTAGGGTAAGTGTTGGATAGTGTAGGGGTACACATTTCTATTCCCACTCTAGTGAGTGCAACAATGGGGTAAGTGTTGGATAGTGTAGGGATAAAAATACTATCCCCATGTACCCCAGAACCCATACCCACCCTAAAACAAAAAAATCCCCATTACTTACCTTATAATGCGTTGTAATGGCATGCGTTGTAATGATATTCATTGTAATGGCATGCTTTGTAGTGACATGCGTTGTAATGGCATGCGTTGTAATGGTATTTGATGTAAGGGCAGCTGCGTTGTAATGACTGCGTTGTGTAGTTAGTGCAATGTAATGACTGCTATGTAAAGGTTGTTTCCCGGCTGAACTAGTTGAAGACTGTAGAAGTATTTTGCTTGTTAGGAGGGCCCAGTTATTGCCAAAAAGTAATATGCAGTTTATCCAGCAGTCTGGCTGAAAGAGGGCACACACTTTGAGTGGTATCTCTATCAGCTGAGTTGAACTTTTGACCTCTTCTGCCACCAGGGCAGAGGCTGGCATGGACATTCTGAGAGAAGAATGCCATGTGTCAGTATTCTGTGCCAACATTCTAAAGCTTCCCTGCCCAGCCCCCGCTTCAGGCACCCTTCTCAGAGAGGAACATGAAAAGTGACAGAAGCTTTAGATACAGAGATCGGTTCTGGCTCATGTCACTCTTGCTTTGGCCAAATGATTGAACCTTACAACAACCTTACCTAACACTCTCCAGGTTATCCCTGTCCCTCACTTCACTCACGTCATATTCATTACAAACACCCGGTATTGTTCCCTTTTCTATTCATTCCTAAATGATTTACTATCCACATCCCTTGTTACATTCATTTGCCTTGCACATTTATTTCCTATGCTGGTTCTCTGTGAGAGAAAGAGAGTGGTCTCTGTGAGATTTCCCTCAACACGGCGGCCATCTTGGACTGCCTCTGACTGCATTAAGTCTCAGTTCACACAAAATGGAGTTGTTCTTCAGTGCACCCATATCTAAATTTACAAACAGTTGTGAGATTCAATTCATTAATTTTAGGCTAAAGAATAGTAAACAAAGAATAGTGTTTTCAGTGAAAACACACTTTTATCTTTCACAAAAGATAGCAGAGCTGATTCACATTTCCCTCACTAAACATTTGCTTTTTTAACAATATGTTTGTTGCCATCAAATACATAACATGATTTTCATAAAAACATTAGTTTTCATTCATATTCTTTTAGGTATTGCTGTGGCATCACACCTTTTATCCTCAGCATAGCAGGCAGTTTTTGTGGTTCTCACACAGGCAAAAAACTAAATGTATAGTTGTAAACATTCTTTTCGTTTACAAATCCAGTCAGAAAAAAATGTGTTCCTTTGGTTATATTAGATACACTTTATTGGACTGTGGTTTTCTCACTGTACTGCACTGTTTCATTGATCACCTGGCCAGCTTTGTTTTAATTGGCCTTTCCTATTTAATAAATGACTTCATACAAGATACAGCTTTTGTTTGCCTACCCTGTATTGAGACAATGGGAGTCCACTTTTGGCTTTATTGTGGTTCAGGGGAGTAGGGTAAAAGGCTTTTGTGATGATAGGTGCCGTCCTATAAATGCGAACACTTAAACTCTCTTCAATGAGCCTACATGCCAACATACCTTGTTCAAGCTTGAGACTACTAATGTTTAAGCCAAAATGGCTTTATCTGTTTCCGACCTGACATTGCTTCTTCTTTAATTTTTATCAATTGGCAAAATGCATTCCCCCTAATGGTTTCCAAAATATCTACTTTTAAAATGTTGACATGTCTGAATGAGGCTGAACCAAATATCTGATGTTACAACGCAAACAGTTACAACGCATGCCTTTAGAACGTGCCTTTTACATCGCAGCATCCATTACAACGCATGATTTTACAAGCATGCCCTGACAACGCATTTTTAGAAACTAAATTTACAACGCATTCCATTACAACGCATACCATTACAATGCATGCCATTACAACACACAATACTTTTAGGGCAAGAGTAGGGTAAGTGTTAGATAGCGTAGGGGTAAAAATTACTATTCCCACTCCAGTGAGTGCAACAGTAGGGTAAGTTTTGGGTAGTGTAGGGGTATACATTTCTATTCCCACTCCAGTGAGTGCAACAGGAGGGTAAGTATTGGATAGTGTAGGGATAAGAATACTATCTCCATGAACCCCAAAACCCATACCCACCCTAAAACTAAAAAATCCCCATGACTTACCTTATAATGCGTTGTAATGGCATGCGTTGTAATGATATTCATTGTAATGGCATGCGTTGTAGTGACATACGTTGTAATGGCATGCGTTATAATGGTATGTGTTGTAAGCGCAGCTGCGTTGTAATGACTGCGTTGTGAAGGTAGTGCGTTGTAATGACTGCTATGTAAAGGTTGTTTCCCGGCTGAACTAGTTGAAGACTGTAGAATTCTGACCTGAAATTGCTTCTTCTTTAATGTATTTCAATTGGCAAAATACATTCCCCCTAATTTGCTTTCAAAATATCTACTTTTAAAATGTTGACATGACTGAATCAGGGTGAACTGAATATATGATGTTACAACACAAACAATTACAACGCATGCCTTTAAAACGAGGTTTTTTACATCGCAGCATCCATTACAATGCATGATTTTACAAAACATGCCATCACAACGCATTTTAGAAACTACATTTACAATGCATTCCATTACAACGCATACCTTTACAACGCATACCATTACAACACGCAATACTTTTAGGACAAGAGTAGCGTACGTGTTGGATAGCGTAGGGGTAAAAATTGCTATTCCCACTCCAGTGAGTGCAACAGTAGGGTAAGTGTTGGATAGTGTAGGTGTAAAAATGTCTATTCCCACTCCAGTGAGGGCAACAGTAGGGTAAGTGTTGGATAGTGTAGGGCTAAACATTTATATTCCCACTCCAGTAAGTGAAACTGTAGGGTAAGTTGGATAGTGTAGGATAGGGTAGGGATAAAAATACTATCCCCATGTATCCCAGAACCCATACCCACCCTAAAACAAAAAATCCCCATTACTTACCTTATAATGCGTTGTAATGGCATGCGTTGTAATGATATTCATTGTAGTGGCATGCGTTGTAGTGACATGCGTTGTAATGGCATGCGTTGTAATGGTATGTGATGTAAGGGCAGCTGCGTTGTAATGACTGCGCTGTGAAGGTAGTGCGTTGTAATGACTGCTATGTAAAGGTTGTTTCCCGGCTGAACTAGTTGAAGACTGTAGAATTCTGACCTGAAATTGCTTCTTCTTTAATATATTTCAATTGGAAAAATACATTCCCCCTAATTTGCTTTCAAAATATCTACTTTTAAAATGTTGACATGTCTGAATGAGGCTGAACTGAATATATGATGTTACAACGCAAACAATTACAACGCATGCCTTTACAACGTGGTTTTTACATCGCAGCATCCATTACAATGCATGATTTTACAACACATGCCATCACAACGCATTTTTAGAAACTACATTTACAATGCATTCCATTACAACGCATACCATTACAACGCATGCCATTACAACGCGCAATACTTTTAGGGCAAGAGTAGTGTAAGTGTTGGATAGCGTAGGGGTAAAAATTACTATTCCCACTCCAGTGAGTGCAACAGTAGGGTAAGTGTTGGATAGTGTAGGGGTACACATTTCTATTCCCACTCTAGTGAGTGCAAAAGTAGGGTAAGTGTTGGATAGTGTAGGGGTACACATTTCTATTCCCACTCCAGTGAGTGCAACAGGAGGGTAAGTATTGGATAGTGTAGGGATAAGAATACTATCCCCATGAACCCCAAAACCCATACCCACCCTAAAACAAAAAAATCCCCACTACTTACCATATAATGCGTTGTAATGGCATGCGTTGTAATGATATTCATTGTAATGGCTTGCGTTGTAGTGACATACGTTGTAATGGCATGCGTTATAATGGTGTGCGTTGTAAGGGCAGCTGCGTTGTAATGACTGCATTGTGAAGGTAGTGCCTTGTAATGACTGCTATGTAAAGGTTGTTTCCCGGCTGAACTAGTTGAAGACTGTAGAATTCTGACCTGAAATTGTTTCTTCTTTAATGTATTTCAATTGGCAAAATACATTCCCCCTAATTTGCTTTCGAAATATCTACTTTTAAAATGTTGACATGTCTGAATGAGGCTGAACTGAATATATGATGTTACAACGCAAACAATTACAACGCATGCCTTTACAACGCGGTTTTTACATCGCAGCATCCATTACAATTCATGGTTTTACAACGCATGCCATCACAACCTATTTTTAGAAACTACATTTACAACACTTTCCATTACATCGCATACCTTTACAACGCATGCCATTACAAAACACAATACTTTTAGGGCAAGAGTAGTGTAAGTGTTGGATAGCGTAGGGGTAATAATTGCTATTCCCACTCCAGTGAGTGCAACAGTAGGGTAAGTGTTGGATAGTGTAGGGGTAAACATTTCTATTCCCACTCCAGTGAGTGCAAAAGTAGGGTAAGTGTTGGATAGTGTTGGGATAAAAATACTATCCCCATGTACCCCAGAACCCATACCCACCCTAAAACAAATAAATCCCCATTACTTATCTTATAATGCGTTGTAATAGAATGCGTTGTAATGATATTCATTGTAATTGCATGCGTTGTAGTGACATGCGTTGTATTGGCATGCGTTGTGATGGTATGTGATGTAAGGGCAGCTGCGTTGTAATGACTGCGTTGTGTAGGTAGTGCAATGTAATGACTGCTATGTAAAGGTTGTTTCCCGGCTGAACTAGTTGAAGACTGTAGAAGTATTTTGCTTGTTAGGAGGGCCCAGTTATTGCCAAAAAGTAATATGCAGTTTATCCAGCAGTCTGGCTGAAAGAGGGCACACACTTTGAGTGGTATCTCTATCAGCTGAGTTGAACTTTTGACCTCTTCTGCCACCAGGGCAGAGGCTGGCATGAACATTCTGAGAGAAGAATGCCCTGTGTCAGTATTCTGTGCCAACATTCTAAAGCTTCCCTGCCCAGCCCCCGCTTCAAGCACCCTTCTCAGAGAGGAACATGAAAAGTGACAGAAGCTTTAGATACAGAGATCGGTTCTGGCTCATGTCACTCTTGCTTTGGCCAAATGATTGAACCTTACAACAACCTTACCCAACACTCTCCAGGTTATCCCTGTCCCTCACTTCACTCACGTCATATTCATTACATACACCCGGTATTGTTCACTTTAATATTCATTCCTAAATTGTTTACTATCCACACCCCCTTGTTACATTCATTTGCCTTGCACATTTATTTCCTATGCTGGTTCTCTGTGAGAGAAAGAGAGTGGTCTCTGTGAGATTTCCCTCAACACGGCGGCCATCTTGGACTGCCTCTGACTGCATTAAGTCTCAGTTCACACAAAATGGAGGTTGTTCTTCAGTTCACCCATATCTAAATTTACAAACAGTTGTGAGCTTCAATTCTTTATTTTAGGCTAAAGGATCGTAAACAAAGAATAGTGTTTTCAGTGAAAACACACTTTTATCTTTCACAAAAGATAGCACAGCTGATTCACATTTCCCTCACTAAACATTTGCTTTTTTAACAATATGTTTGTTGCCATCAAATACATAACACGATTTTCATAAATACATTAATTTTCATTCATATTCTTTTAGGTATTGCTGTGGCATCACACCTTTTATCCTCAGCATAGCAGGCAGTTTTTGTGGTTCTCACACAGGCAAAAAACTAAATGTATAGTTGTAAACATTCTTTTCATTTACAAATCCAGTCAGAAAAAATGTGTTCCTTTGGTTATATTAGATGCACTTTATTGGACTGTGGTTTTCTCACTGTACTGCACTGTTTCATTGATCACCTGGCCAACTTTGTAATACTTGGCCTTTCCTATTTAATAAATGACTTCATACAACATACAGTTATTGTTTGTCTACCCTGTATTGAGACAATGGGAGTCCACTTTTGGTTTTATTATGATTCAGGGGAGTAGGGTAAAAGGCGTTTGTGACAATAGGTGCCCACCTATAAATGTGTACACTGAAACTCTCTTCAATGAGCATACATGCCAACATACCGGATTCAAGCTTGAGACTACCAATGTTTAATCCAAAATGGCTTTTTCTGTTTCTGACCTGAAATTGCTTCTTCTTTAATGTATTTCAATTGGCAAAATACATTCCCCCTAATTTGTTTTCAAAATATCTACTTTTAAAATGTTGACATGTCTGAATGAGGTTGAACTGAATATATGATGTTACAACGCAAACAATTACAACGCATGCCTTTACAGCGCGGTTTTTACATCGCAGCATCATTAAAATGCATGATTTTACAACGTATGCCATCAACGCATTTTTAGAAAATACATTTACAATGCATTCCATTACAACGCATAGCTTTACAACGCATGCCATTACAACACGCAATACTTTTAGGGCAAGAGTAGTGTAAGTGTTGGGTAGCGTAGGTTTAAAAATTGCTATTCCCACTCCAGTGAGTGCAACAGTAGGGTAAGTGTTGGATAGTGTAGGGGTAAAAATTTCTATTCCCACTCCAGTGAGTGCAACAGTAGGGTAAGTTGGATAGTGTTGGATAGTGTAGGGTTTTAAAATACTATCCCCATGTACCCCAGAACCCATACCCACCCTAATACAAAAAAATCCCCATTACTTACCTTATAATGCGTTGTAATGGCATGCGTTGTAATGATATTCATTGTAATGGCATGCGTTGTAGTGACATGCATTGTAATGGCATGCGTTGTAATGGTATGTGATGTAAGGGCAGCTGCGTTGTAATGACTGCGTTGTGTAGGTAGTGCGTTTTAATGACTGCTATGTAAAGGTTGTTTCCCGGCTGAACTAGTTGAAGACTGTAGAATTCTGACCTGAAATTGCTTCTTCGTTAATGTATTTCAATTGGCAAAATACATTCCCCCTAATTTGCTTTCACAATATCTACTTTTAAAATGTTGACATGTCTGAATGAGGCTGAACTGAATATATGATGTTACAACGCAAACAATTACAACGCATGCCTTTACAACGCGGTTTTTACATCGCAGCATCCATTACAATGCATGATTTTACAACGCATGCCATCACAACGCATTTTTAGAAACTACATTTACAATGCATTCCATTACAACGCATACCTTTACAACGCATGCCATTACAACACGCAATACTTTTAGGGCAAGAGTAGTGTAAGTGTTGGATAGCGTAGGGGTAAAAATTGCTATTCCCACTCCAGTGAGTGCAACAGTAGGGTAAGTGTTGGATAGTGTAGGGGTAAAAATGTCTATTCCCACTCTAGTGAGTGCAACAGTAGGGTAAGTGTTGGATAGTGTAGGGGTAAAAATTTCTATTCCCACTCCAGTGAGTGCAACTGTAGGGTAAGTTGGATAGTGTTGGATAGTGTAGGGATACAAATACTATCTTCATGTACCCCAGAACCCATACCCACCCTAAAACTAAAAAATCCCCATTACTTACCTTATAATGCGTTGTAATGGCATGCGTTGTAATGATATTCATTGTAATGGCATGCGTTGTAGTGACATGCGTTGTAATGGCATGCGTTGTAATGGTATGTGATGTAAGGGCAGCTGCGTTGTAATGACTGCGTTGTGTAGGTAGTGCGTTGTAATGACTGCTATGTAAAGGTTGTTTCCTGGCTGAACTAGTTGAAGACTGTAGAATTCTGACCTCAAATTACTTCTTCTTTAATGTATTTCAATTGGCAAAATACATTCCCCCTAATTTGCTTTCAAAATATCTACTTTTAAAATGTTGACATGTCTGAATGAGGCTGAACTGAATATATGATGTTACAACGCAAACAATTACAACGCATGCCTTTACAACGCGGTTTTTACATCGCAGCATCCATTACAATGCATGATTTTACAACGCATGCCATCACAACGCATTTTTAGAAACTACATTTACAATGCATTCCATTACAACGCATACCATTACAACGCATGCCATTACAACGCGCAATACTTTTAGGGCAAGAGTAGTGTAGGTGTTGGATAGCGTAGGGATAAAAATTACTATTCCCACTCCAGTGAGTGCAACAGTAGGGTAAGTGTTGGATAGTGTAGGGGTAAAAATGTCTATTCCCACTCCTGTGAGTGCAACAGTGGGGTAAGTTGGATAGTGTTGGATAGTGTAGGGATACAAATACTATCCCCATGTACCCCAGAACCCATACCCACCCTAAAACTAAAAGATCCCCATTACTTACCTTATAATGAGTTGTAATGGCATGCGTTGTAATGATATTCATTGTAGTGGCATGCGTTGTAGTGACATGCGTTGTAATGGCATGCATTGTAATGGTATGTGATGTAAGGGCAGCTGCGTTGTAATGACTGCGTTGTGAAGGTAGTGCGTTGTAATGACTGCTATGTAAAGGTTGTTTCCCGGCTGAACTAGTTGAAGACTGCAGAATTCTGACCTGAAATTGCTACTTCTTTATTGTATTTCAATTAGCAAAATACATTCCCCCTAATTTGTTTTCAAAATATCTACTTTTAAAATGTTGACATGTCTGAATGAGGCTGAACTGAATATATGATGTTACAACGCAAACAATTACAACGCATGCCTTTACAACGCGGTTTTTACATCGCAGCATCCATTACAATGCATGATTTTACAACGCATGCCATCACAACGCATTTTTAGAAACTACATTTACAACACATTCCATTACAACACATACCATTACAACGCATGCCATTACAACGCGCAATACTTTTAGGGCAAGAGTAGTGTAAGTGTTGGATAGCGCAGGGGTAAAAACTACTATTCCCACTCCAGTGAGTGCAACAGTACGGTAAGTGTGGGATAGTGTAGGGGTACACATTTCTATTCCCACTGTAGTGAGTGCAACAGTTGGGTAAGTGTTGGATAGTGTAGGGATAAAAATACTATCCCCATTTACCCCAGAACCCATACCCACCCTAAAACAAAAAAATCCCCATTACTTACCTCATAATGCGTTGTAATGGCATGCATTGTAATGATATTCATTGTAATGGCATGCGTTGTAGTGACATGCGTTGTATTGGCATGCGTTGTGATGGTATGTGATGTAAGGGCAGCTGCGTTGTAATGACTGCGCTGTGTAGGTAGTGCGTTGTAATGACTGCTATGTAAAGGTTGTTTCCCGGCTGAACTAGTTGAAGACTGTAGAAGTATTTTGCTTGTTAGGAGGGCCCAGTTATTGCCAAAAAGTAATATGCAGTTTATCCAGCAGTCTGGCTGAAAGAGGGCACACACTTTGAGTGGTATCTCTATCAGCTGAATTGAACTTTTGACCTCTTCTGCCACCAGGGCAGAGGCTGGCATGGACATTCTGAGAGAAGAATGCCCTGTGTCAGTATTCTGTGCCAACATTCTAAAGCTTCCCTGCCCAGCCCCCGCTTCAAGCACCCTTCTCAGAGAGGAACATGAAAAGTGACAGAAGCTGTAGATACAGAGATCGGTTCTGGCTCATGTCACTCTTGCTTTGGCCAAATGATTGAACCTTACAACAACCTTACCCAACACTCTCCAGGTTGTCCCTGTCCCACACTTCACTCACTTCATATTCATTACAAACACCAGGTATTGTTCCCACCTTTCTGAGAGAAACATACTGGGTATCTCTTCATTTTCAACATTCTGCAATGCCTGGACATGTTTCTTAAGTAGATCTTAAAATGAAAATATCTATTCTTTTTTAACGTTGCCTTTCTGACTTTTTTTTACTTTAGTTACCTGTCAGGGGTCATTAGGGCAGCTATAGAACACATTTAAAGTGTTTTCTTCCTACATTTACTCTTTCAAATATGTAGTGCGAGGGGGAATAAATACATTCTTTAGGTGATTTTACCTGTCATGCTGCTATAAAAGTGGCCAGGTGGCACGAAAAGATACCTAGTATTTAATTTGCTCACTTGCTTTTCACTACGAATTCCATGTTCTCTCATCTGTCCTCACTTCTTATTCATTGCTCGCTCCCCCATGTATTAACACAATTACAAGCATTGTTTCCTGTGCTAGTTTTCCTCTGTATGTGGATTGCAATGTTCTACTCTTGTAGAAAAGTGGGTTATTGTTGCAGTAACCCCCCCCACCTTTTGCTAGAATTCTGATGCACTTTGACATGATGTGCCCTGGGGCACTGCCAATCAGGTTCCCAGGGCCTGTATTCTCTCCCAAAACTGTACCTTTGTACCCCCAATTGGCACCTCTCTGGCCACATGCAAGTACCCTGTAAAAGGTACCATAAGTACCAAAGGCTCTGTGACCAGGGAAGGCCTCTAAGGGCTGCAGCACATATTGGGCCACCCTTATAGGTCCTGTACCTTTAAGAGATACACACTGCCATTGCAGGCTGCGTGTTTTGGTGCAGAGAAAAGTGAAAAGTCAACATGACACACATACCCGTGCGCCATGCCTGCAACCCATTGCCTATTGCATAGATAAATCACCCCTCTAACTGGGTGCACTATACCATTGATGAGAGTACAGGTGAGACATTCTGGAACATTGTAAGAGCAGTAAAGCCACAAAGAGTATATGGTCTGGGAGTCTGTCATTACAAACATCACAGCACCATAATGGCTTTACTGAATTCTGGGACGTTTGGTAGAAAAGAAGATGCCCAGCAGAAAAGACTGCAGAGAAGAACTGACTTCGCCCCAGCCCTACCGGCCCGTCTGTAGTTTCTGGAAATGATGCGCCAAAAATGGCCTTGTCTTGCAGCCAGCTACCTCCAGAACCCCGGGAGGACTGACAGCCTTGAACAAAGACCGGATCTCCTGTGAACAGCAGCTCTGTTCAAAAGAAACTCCAAAGACAGACTCTGAGTCTACTGAGGCAAAAGAAACTCCATGCCTGGAACCACCACTGCACCCAACGCCTATGGCCCGAGTCCAAGTTTCCCACCGGTTCCAGCGAGGTCCACCAGTGCTCCAGAGTCCGAGACCACTGTGGGTTGACCCCTCCAAGACTCCCCGACGTTGCCTGCAGCCTCTGCACGGAGAACCCCTAACCGTGAGTAACCCGATTCGGTGGAATCTGACCTCAAAACGGCCCCCTCTGTCCGGCCGCCCTGCACCCTGTAGAAGAGGACCTGAGGTGCACCTATGTCCCCGAGCCCTCCAACTTACCTGCTTAGCTGTTGTTTCCTCCTGGAAGACTTCCTGGACCGAGCATGCAGTCAAAGCCCAAAACCGGCAACATCCATTGAAAACAACGAGTCAACCAACGCCAAGCCAGCACACTGCACCCGGCCGCCCCTGTGCTGCTGTGGGTGCACCTTGTTCACGAAATCTAATCCTTTGCCCTGAGCTGAACCTTAGGAGCCTGGATCCCACAACCTTGTGGCCTGCCCATGAGCAGCCACCAACCGAAGGCCCCCAATCCCCAATGGATAACATTGGGACTCAGCTCTCTGTACCCGGCCGCCCTAGTGCCGCTGAGGGTGTTCTATGAGTGCATCCTTGACCCTGGGGGAACCCTGATTCTAACCCAGAAACACAACTCTACCAACCAAGTACTTACATTTATTCATTTCCTCCTATAGGAACGCATTGACTGCTTTTCTGTGAAAAAAGTTATGCGGAGTTGGAAATTGTATGAGAACCTAGAAACTGTGTATTTACAAAAACTGACTTACTTACCTTTGAGTTAGGAAATGTGCCAGTGTGATATCTAGGCATATCACACGGAGTAGAAAAGGTAATCTGAAAAGTAATCTAAAAAGTAATTGCAAAGTAATCTAAAAGTAATTTCAATTGTTCCTGAACATTTGGCCTACCTGTATCTATGTTCAACTGCATTCAACTGTATTATTAGAAAGGTACTAATTTTACATACCTGCACCAAGTCTGGCTTGGTCCTAAAAATAAAATACAATAAAGAATTTTTTTTATACAAAACAATTGGGCGGAGTTCAGTCTTTCAGTGTATGAAATCATTTGTTGCCTTAGTGTGTACAATACATCCTTTAAACTACCCTCTGATTAAGCCTTACTGCTCGCCCACACTACCACAAATAGAGAGTAAGTTGCTATTTACTTTAACCTCTGTAAGCCTTTGCTGGATCCAGTGGACTCACACTATACCTTCATTTGGTATAGTATATACAGAGTCAGAACTTTGCATTTGTTTAACTGACTTGGTCAACATCTGACCACATGACTGAATTCCTAAAATTACTTTAGAATTCTGTTTTTTTTTTTTAAATTGGCAATTTTTTTCAAAACTACAAAGTCTTGTTAGGGCCTTGGTTAACTCCTTTAGAATGTTTTAGAAAAATAAAAACTTACCATATTTAGGGGTAAGAGGGTTTAGTTTTGTTTCAGAATGTCTCTTAACAAGACCTCAACTGTTAGTGAAAACCTACCAAATGGCATAGCGAACATGGTTGAGGAGCTCGACCTCACCCCTTACCTCCATCTAGTATTTAGGGAGTTAAGGTCTCTATGCAAACTGAAAAACATTGTCACGGGGTCCCAACCCTCCAAACAAAAGCTGCAGGAGCTGTTGGCAAGGTGAAGACCTCTCAGATGGGGAAGAAGATATAGGGGATGAGGATAACTTCTAACCCCCCTTACTTCCTATGGAGGAGAAGGCCCATGTGCCCCTGACTCCAAAAATACAACTCAAGGCACCTAGATCCCACACAGGTGGGTCTGGTGCTTCTGAGTCCATTAAGGACTGCCTCAATGAGGAGAGCAACCTCTTAGTGACGTTGGCCAAAAGATTAGACCTAGAGACCAGACTCCTGGCTCTAGAAAAGGAAAGAGCAGAGATGAGACTAGCTCCCATCAATGGTGACAGCAACTTAATAAATAGCCCCAAATCCCTATATTTGAGGATGGTGATGATATCGCCAGGTGGTGCACAGCCTAAAAGAGGGATTGTGTAGCCAGAAAAGGGAAGAAAACTCAGTGGTGAGCACTGCTTTGGGAACTTTTCTCTGGTAAGTGCCCTCAATGGGGCAGAAGCAGAGTCCTATGAACTCATAAAGGTCACCCTGATTGAGGGATTTGGCCTCCCTTTTGAGGAGAATAGAATTAGATTCAGGGGGTCTCATAAAACCCAGAGTAAGCCCTGCGTGGAAATTGTAGACTGCTCAATGAAGACACTAGGTGACTGGTTGACTGGAAGTAAAGTGCAATATTATGATGGTCTTTATAATTTGTTTATGAAACAACACATATTAAGGAAAAGTTGCATCAGTATCTGGTAGGCATAGGTCCAATTTCTCTCTAAGCATTGGGAAAGAATGCGGACGACTGGTTAGACAAGGGTGACCAGGACGTCCACTGGGGGTGACCAAAAGAAAGTGGTTAAAAAACCTCCCCAGAGGAAAGACAGTGAGCCTCCTAAAGATAAAAGTAAGGAGTCCCAGGTAGCCCCCTAAAAAACCTGTCCAGGAGGGTCGGCCCACCGAACCAGCACCCCCTATCACCTCCCTCTGCAACTGGACCCCGATCAGCACCGAAGACACCATCCGCACGATGAACACCATCCACTCCGGATGTCCAACCGACCCTTGCCCCCACCACGTCTTAAACAAGGCCGACTCCATCATCGCACCCCATCTGCGGGACATCATCAATGCCTCCTTCCACACCGCCACCTTCCCGGAGAGCTGGAAGTACGCCGAGCTCAACGCCCTCCTGAAGAAACCCACAGCGGACCCCACCAACCTCAAGAACTTCCGCCCCATCTCGCTCCTCCCTTTTCCTGCCAAAGTCATTAAGAAGACCGTCAACAGACAGCTCGCAGTCTTCCTCGAGACAAATGGATCCTTGCCCCTTCGCAGTCCGGCTTCAGAGCCAACCACAGCACCGAGACCGCCCTCATCGCAGTCACAGATGACATCAGATGCCTGCTCGACAACGGGGAAACAGCAGCCCTCATCCTCCTGGACCTCTCCGCAGCGTTCGATACTGTTTGCCACTGCACCCTAAAACAGCGCCTCAGCAACATCGGAATCCAAGAGAAGGCCCTGGAGTGGATCATCTCGTTCCTCGCCGGAAGAACCCAGAGAGTCCGCCTCCCCCCGTTCGAGTCTGAGGCCACCGAAGTAATCTGCGGCGTACCACAAGTATCATCACTCAGCCCAACCCTCTTCAACGTCTACATGAGCCCCCTTGCAGCTATCGCACGACAACACAACCTCAACATCATCTCCTACGCCGACGACACCCTGCTGATCCTCTCCCTCACCAACGACCCTGCCACCGCCAGAGCTAGCCTACACAAAGGGATGAAAGACGTCGCCGAGTGGATGAAGAACAGCCGCCTGAAACTGAACTCAGACAAGACAGAAGTCCTCATTCTGGGATCATCGCACTCCGCCTGGGACGATTCCTGGTGGCCCCCTGCCCTGGGCTCCACTCCCAAGCCAACGGACCACGCACGCAACCTGGGCTTCATCCTGGACTCCTCCCTCTCGATGACCAGACAAGTCAACGCCGTCTCCTCATCGTGCTTCAGCACCCTGCGTATGCTCCGTAAGATCTTCCGCTGGATCCCCACCGAGACCAGGAAGACGGTCACCCAGGCACTCGTCACCAGCCGACTGGACTACGGGAACACCCTCTACGCCGGAACCATAGCCAAACTGCAGAAAAGACTCCAACGCATCCAGAACGCCTACGCACGACTCGTTCTGGACATCCCCCATCACAGCCACATCTCCGGCCACCTGAGAGACCTGCACTGGCTCCCCGTCAGCAAGAGGATCACGTTCAGGCTCCTCACCCACGCACACAAGGCTCTCCACGACCTAGGCCCCAAGTACCTCAAAGACCGCCTGACCTTCTACACGCCCACCCGCCAGCTACGATCGTCCAGCCTTGCCCTCGCCGCCATACCACGCATCCGTAGAGCCACCGCCGGAGGAAGATGCTTCTCCTACCTGGCAGCCAAGACGTGGAACTCCCTCCCCATCCACCTTCGGCTGACCCAGGACCACCTTTCCTTCAGGAAGCAACTCAAGACCTGGCTGTTCGTGCAGTAAAGTATCCCCTACCCCAGCGCCTTGAGACCCTTCCGGGTGAGTAGCGCGCTATACAAATGGCTTGATTGATTGATTGATAGACACCTCACAACCTAAAACTGGGTACTAAGGTAAGAGTTGGGATTCCAACAGGTATGGTGTCACAACTGTCAAAAGACAGGTCACCACACCAAGGACCCTAGCTGTCCTCAAAGCAGAGCCCCCTAGTGCAGCTCCAGAGGTTGCCAGTGTAGTCTCTGAGGGTTGTTTCTCAGATGAGGAAGTCCTTCTAGCCTTCAACTGGAAAATGGGCACAAAAGGGTAGTTGGAGATTCCAGAGGGGAGTTGAAACTTCCACTACCTACTGGTGAATGGAATCCCAGCCCGTGTCCTGAGAGATACATGTGCCAGTCACACAGTGGTGCATGACAGGTTGGTGCTCGCCAACCAGTATGTCCCAGGAAAAACAAAAAGAGTAAGGGCTCCCTCAGGGGAGGCCACTGTGGCTCTGGCTATAGTACCCCTAGAAATCGATGGGTCTTTTATTTCGAGAAAGGTGGTAGTTAACAAACACCCTCCCCTTGATTGTCTCCTTGGGAGTGACCACTCAGAGGTTGGTCGTAGCCACAGTGAGGTACTGGTCCAGTGCCAGACCTCAGGCAAGGACTGGGGGGGAGGGGCTGCACGTACAGCTAGTGCATAGAAGCCCCAAAAGAAAAAGAAGACAGTGTACAGAAGGTGGACAACTGTTAGCCACAGTTCCAGTGGGTCAGGGAGATTCTATCCTAGTAAGGTAGACCTCCAACTTGGAACTGGTGTAGTCCTCCTTAGCTCACAAAAAGACCTGACTAGTCAGGCAACTGTCCAGCCTGAGTTGGTGGCTCCTCAGATGGAAGAACAGAGGGTGGAAGAAGGGTGTTCACTACATAGTGAAGTGACCCCCTACCCTAAAACAGCAGACAGACAACCAGAACTCAAAGAAGTCTGTACGTAAGCCCCTTCAGAGCTAAAGGTATGGTTCTGGGTGCTGGCAGCTGTCAGTGGCCTCTGCTGTGTGTTAACCTTCATGGCAGCACTGTCCTCGGCCTGGTGGTCTAACCCCCTGCCAAATAGCAAGTTAGGTACCCTGACCCTATTGGTCATGGTTGGGTTACTCAAGCTGTGGGTAACCTCTTTGGGTAAGCTGGGACTTGCCCTAGCTATGTTAGACTTTTGCAGAGGTAGGCACCTGTGAGCCCAAGATAAAAAGATGGGGTAAAGAAACTAAAGAGCTAGGAATGGAGCATTGGGAAGTAGGTCCCGAAACTGTTGAGGTAGGCCAGCTCCCCAAAGGGACTGATTTGGGAAAAAGGATGCGAGGCAGAGTAGGCCCTGTAAGTTGCAAACCACTTCCACTACACTTCCTCGCCTCAAAGACTAGGAAGACTATCCCAGGTTTGACTGAGTCTCCTGGCCTTTGGAGCTTTGGAAGGTGGGGGGGGTTCTTGTGTAGGAAAATGGGTTTATGTTGCAGTACCCCTCCCCTCCCCCACTCTTTGCCAGACTTCTTGATGTGCCCTGGGTCCCGGCCAATCAGGTTCCCAGGGCCTGTGTGTGTTCTTTTCCCAAACTTTACCTTTGTACCCCCAATTGGCACCTCTCTGGCAACATGTAAGTCCCTTGCAAAAGGTACCATGGGTACCAAGGGCACTGTGACCAGGGAAGGCCTCAAGGGCAGCAATAGAACACATTTAAATTGTTTTCATCCTACATTTATTGTTTTAAGTATGTATTGAAAGAGGGAATAAATACAGTCTTTAGGTGATTTTTTCATACTTTTGTACCTGTCATGCTGCTATAAAAGGGCTACAAGCAGTGGAGGTCCATAGACGGTCGGCCGATTAAAAGAGACTTATCAGGGTCTCGGATTTTCTTCGCAATACAGCAGAGCAACCTCCACGCAGTAATAGTGATTCACTTATAAAAACTGAGAATTTTGACCTTGATTACAAAGTGTCAAGTTCATATCTAGTAGGTGATTTGTGGTAGCCGAATACGAGTCCGTCTTCCCCAGATACTTGTGGGATTACACCCAGGTGGTAGAAGGGACCATCCTTACCATGTTTTCCCTTTTTTTCAGCGATACGGGTCATTTTGATCAAGATTCCTAATACTACGTCTTGAGCCATTATTCTTGGGATTGCACCCAGGTGGCAGACGTCACCAGTATTGCCATACTCTTACCCCTTTTTTGTGCGACACGGGTCAATTGATCAAGATTCTTAACTATACGTTTTGCCTTGAAAAAGTCTCCTTGAGACGAAACGCGTGTCGGCGGTGTGAGCTGGAAAGTTTTTATATCTATGAAAATAAAGATTTGGAAGTCTAATATCGGGTCTGGATCCATAATTTGGAGTCTGTTGTGATAAATTGTTATATACTAATGAATAAGGAAAAAATTCAAAATACAATATCATTGATTGACAAATCCAAGAAACTAGTTTAAGATATTTTACAACAATAGATGTAACGTAACAAGCATTTGGGAGTGCTGTATGATCCTATTTCTTTTTTCTTGATATTGGCACATTTTGTGCATTTTAACATCTTAGGTGGTGGATGTATTTCAGGCGATAATAGCACCACTTTGAATGATATAAACACAAATTTGTCTAAAATACTTCACGTTAAATGATCTTTTGAGATATGTATTGACATTATGTGCGGACGTTTTCTCCTTTGATGGGGAAACGCTACCACCAATCCTCTTTAGAATGCTGCTATAAAAGTGGTCAGGTGGCACCAATAGATACCTATGTCATTAATTTGCTCACTTGCCTTTCATTATTCGCTGTTCACTCATCTGTCCTCACTTCTTATTCATGGCTCGCTCCCTCAAGTATAGAGACACTCATAAGCAATGTTTCCTGTGCTAGTTTTCCTCTGTATGTGGGATCGCAATATTTGTATGCACCTTTTTATCAATGTGTGCACAGCAGTATGTTGCGGTAAGCAGAGGTAAATAGTGTGAGAAACAGTGCCCACTTCACTCCAGGCTATTAGGAACACTCTCTTGTAGAAAAGTGGGTTTCTGGTTGCAGTAACCCACCTACACACTATTTGCCAGGTTTCTGATGCACTTTGACTTGATGTACCCTGTGTCCCTGCCAATCAGGTTTCCAGGGCACTATACTCTCTCCCAAAATGGTACCCTTTTGCCCCCAATTGTCACCTCTCTGGCCACATGTAAGTCCCTTAGAAAAAGTACAATGGGTACCAAGGACACTGTGCCCAGGGAAGCCCTCTATGGTCTGCAGCACATATTGAGCCACCCTTAAAGGCCCTGTACCTTAACACACACACACTGCCATTGCAAGCTGTGTGTTTTGGTGCAGAGAAAAGTGAAGAGTCGACATGGCACACATACCTGTGTGCCATGCCTGCATCCCACTGCCTATGGTACAGGTCAGCCACCCCTCTAGCTGGGTACACTATACCACTGGTGAGAGTACAGTTGCATGAGCACTGTACCCCTACAGTGTTTAAGTCCATTCTTAGACATTTTAAGTGCAGTGAAGCCATATAGATTATATAGTCTGGGAGTTTTTCATTACGAACTCCACCGCACCATAATGGCTTTACTGAATTCTGGGAAGTTAGGTATCAAACTTCTCAGCATAATAAACCCACACTGATGGCAGTGTTGGGATTTATTATACCATGCACTCAGAGGGAATCTTAGAGATACACCCTGAAAAAGAGAACAGCCTCTGGTGGGTTCCCCAACTGGTAACCACCAGCCTGCCATCACAAGACATGTTTCTGGACCAATGGGATGGGAGCCTTCGCTTCCTCAGCCCAAAAACTAAGCCTTTCCTGGGCAGAGGTGGTCACAGCCCCCCCCCAGGTTATCTGTGGTAGGGGAGCTTCAAAGGCCTTGCCGCCTTTGTAACATGACCCGAGCCTCTCCTGCTATCAGGAGCTGGCCCTCTTCCTGTCTCTCCCCCTTTTCGGTGGGAGGACAGGCAGGAAAAATTAGAACAACCCAAAAGGTGTGCCCACCTATGCCAACCCCACCCCTCAGGTGGGAGAGGCGAGGTGAAGCTCACCCTTCAGTGCCCACCATCTTGCAGATGGCAGGCACTCTCCAATCAGTGTTAGGGATTGTGCCCCCTCTCCCACATAGGGTGAGCACACCAAGGGTGTAGTCACCCTAAGGTCAGAATTGTATTGGTACCTGAAGCAGAGACCCATAAAATGCCCCCTAAATGCAGTATTTAGGGGGCAGCCCTGAACCCAGGAGGCAGATTCATGATACCTACAAAGAAGAAGGATGAAAGAAGATGGCCAGCAGAGGAGAATGCAGAGAAGAACTGGCTTGGCCCCAGCCCTACTGGCCCGCCTGCAGTTTCCTGAGATTCTGCGCCAAAGAGGGCCTTGTCCTGCAGCCAGTAATCTCCTGAACTCCTGTAAGGACTGACTCCCTTCAACGAAGACTGGATCTCCAGCAGCTCTGTTCAAAAGAATCACTGAAGAAATACTCAGAGCCTGCTGAGGACAAAGAAACCTGACGCCTAGAACAACCACTACACCTGATGCCTACGGCCTGTGTCTTGAGGTTGATGTAGATATCAAACAAATGAACACATCATCCTAACTTGGGGAAGATCTGATAATGTCTGCGTAAAGGTTTCATTTAAATACAAACATCTGAGAGCAGATGGTCCTTCCCTTTGAAGCCTTATATTTCTGATTCACTGATTGTTATGAATCAATCACGTGTGATAGTAATTGTGGCCACAAATGATTAAAATCTCACCAATTTTTCAAATGGGATGTTAACTGATTAACAGAGGGTTTTTTCATAATAGGATCCAAAACTTGAAATGCATAATTCTGAAGGGGAGTATAAATAACCATAACACTATTCTTATTAAATGAATATTTTCAACATTGTATTTATATGAAAGTTATAGTAGTAACATCTAATTTTTAATTTAGTTTCTTGTGTGTTACTCAGGGAATTTTTTCTGTATCACATTTACTAACACAACTTTTAGATTAGTTCCCAGTCAATTTACAAAAAATTATGTTCACGATACATTCATCTTTCCTAAGTGCTTAATGATTTAAAAACTAAACCCAACACATCTTTATTGTTATGTGTTACTATAACCCCTTCTTTAGGGTGTGAAATTTTTAATAGTACTAATACTCATATTAACTTAAATCCTGAGCATCACATAGTGCCCCCTGCAGCTTTCTTTTTTTTATACTTCTTAGCAATTTGTCCATTTACTACATACTTTCATAATCACCAATAATGAGGGCATTCAGTTATCAGGTTGCTGCAGTCACTTAATACACCCTTTATTTCTAGGTAATTTGTACTTAATAGTTGCCAACACAAGTTTTTTCCTGATATAAATTCAAACAGTTTGACTAGGTGTTCATCACACCAAGATCACATCTCCTTCGTGCCACTATCTCATCACAGATCATAAACTGTTTTGACTTAAAAGACATATAGCAATCAGAGCGAAAGAGCTAACTTTTTCTCTCAGGTATATTTTTTCCAGGGGAGAATGTTTTCTTTGCCTGCCACAAGTTGTGAGATGTCTAAATAATAATCATACGGTGATTTTTACACTTTCCCTGGGAGCACTAAGAAGTGAGTACTGATTATTGCAATTCAAGATGCTGGTAATTATAGGTCTGTGGTTGTCTCCAGAATATTGTTTACACTGAAAACAATGGTGGGCTTGCTTTATGAGAAATAATCAAAAATGGTAGAGTGAAAGCCCCAAATTAGCTTTTCTACAAATAGCTTCCTACCTAGCACCCAAATCCGCCCTCTAAAGTACCTTATCAGATATTGATCCTTTAGGTCTTTAAACCTTGAATTTAAGTATGGCATGTGCTGTCTTATGAGCATTTAATCAAATTCTTCACCCCTTATACATTTCATGTTGTTTTTTCATCAGCAATGAAAAGTATGTTTGGGTTGCTCTTCCTCAGAGGAGCAAGAATGCTGTTTCCCCTGTGCTGCTCTGTTGCTGATAATCTGATATCCAGTGCTATTGAAGATCTGTGAATACCTCTATCTTTTTATGCTTCTAATCTACATTGACCATTCCCAGAGCTAAAATCCTTTCGGTCATAAATTATTACCTATATTGAGTGCACCAGAAACAAAATTATTGAAAGTGGTATTATAATGGCCATTTGGGGACGGATTAGAGCCAAAGGCCTAATATGTATAGCATGAGTCCATTTTGTCTGGATTCTGATACTTGTATGGTTGTTGACTTCACTCAAACTTCAAAGTGCTGCTGGTTACAAAATAGAGCTGTTTGTCAGTGACAAATAACCTGGGGCCATTTTGTAACATACTCCTCACTTACACAGTTATTCACTAACTATAACTAACTGATTGCTCATTATGTCACTTTCCTCACTCACCTCATTTAATCCTTGTTAGTTTATACATTTCTTCACTCATTCTTCCTCATTATCTTCTCTACTCACTCAACTTACTCCTCTGTCTCTCTCATGCTCTTAACTCTGAAAACATCTCACAGATCTTTACTTTCTGATGGATACTTCTACCTGCAAATTCCTCATCTTTTTGAATATCCCCAGTGCCAATCAGGATCGGGAAACTCTTCAATAGCTCTCCTATGCAAATATAATGTGCTGGCTCCACTTCATTGCCATACATGGCATCACTGCGAAGTCATTAGAGCCATAAAATTCACCTTTAGGAGTGCTGACATCAGTTTCCTTCTTTGTGCTACACCTGCACATTCTGGAGCACTCCAAACTCTTCTCAGGAGTCTTGATGTCATGGGCGATTTCTTAAAAAATATAAAAAGTTTGGTTACAGTTACCTCACGATGATACCAGCCGAGCGGTATGGCTTTAAACCATACAGAGATTGTAATGGCCAAATCTCCATCAGAAATCCTGCAACATGTGCCTTTGGTGCCTGGGATTTGACCACGACCCGCAGGCCTGCAAATCATGTCAGTGTATGCATACAAAGGTGATTAAAGAACAAGAGGCCAAGATGTTTATGGCCTAGCACAAGACAAGCATTGGGGACGTCAAAATCGAGACAGTGATTGAAGTTGCTGCAGTAGCCATCTTCATCAAAGTCACCAAAGAAAAAAGAAAAAATTATAGAAGAGGCATGAGTCTCTCCGACATACTTCAAGAAGTAAGTCTCCACAACCCTGACTTTGCCACATTCAATGTCGCGAATCTGACATAATATCGACAGACAAAATATCTACATACAAAAATATCGACACAAAAATATCGACATCACAAATATCGGAGTTATATCTTCATAAAGGTAAGTACAAAAATATCGAAAAAAAATATCTTAGTACAAAAATATCGAAATTAAAAATATCGTTTTTTTAAATGTATTAATAATAATGTAAACATTTTTTTAAAAATACATATAATTTTTCAAATATTAAATAAAAACATTAAAACATATTTAAAAAATAATAACTAATACATATACGTTTAAAATAAATTAAAAACTCTACATATAAATGAATATATATACTTACACCACATATTGCAACAGTAGGAAAAGCGTTGGATAGCGTAGGGATAAAAATTACTATTTCCACTCCAGAGGGTGCAACAGTAGGGAAAGCGTTGGATAGCGTAGGGGTAAAAATTACTATTCACACTCCAGAGGGTGGAACAGTAGGGAAAGCGTTGGGTAGCGTAGGGGTAAAAATTACTATTCCCACTCCAGAGGGTGGAACAGTAGGGAAAGCGTTGGATAGCGTAGGGGTAAAAATTACTATTCCCACTCCAGAGGGTGCAACAGTACGGAAAGCGTTTTATAGCGTAGGGGTAAAAATGACTATTCCCACTCCAAAGGGTGCAACAGTAGGGAAAGCGTTGGATAGCGTAGGGTAAAAAATTACTATTCCCACTCCAGAGGGTGCAACAGTAGAGAAAGCGTTGGATAGCATGGGGGTAAAAATTACTTCCCACACTACTCCCCCTTTAACACACAACAAACTACACATACAAAAACACAATTAATATAAATATCAATTAATCAATTAATAACAATTAATATTATTAAATTGATGCAATTATAAATGACCTAATTAACACATATTAATTACCATTTTATTAACAATAAATACAAATAAATAAATACAATCTCTTTAATTAGTTAAATTTAATTATATAACACCCTATTCCCCTATAAACACACAACCCACTACACATAAATAAATCACATCATTTAATCACTTAATAATAATTAATTACCAAATAATTATTAATTAACAATAACAAAACATTATTTATATTAGAACATTAACTATAATTAATTTAATTAACTAATTAATAATAAGTAATTAACAATTAAATATTAATTAACAATAACACAAAATTAAATATATCAGCACATTAACTCTAATTAATTAAATTAACTAATTAATAATAACTAATTAACAATTAATTATTAATTAACAATAACAAAAAATAAATATATTAGCACATTAACTCTAATTAATTAAATTAACTAATTAATAATAATTAATTAACAATTAATTATTAATTAACAATAACAAACAATGGTATATACTACAATATTAACTGTAATTAATTCAATTAACTAATTAATAAAAATTAATTACCAATTAATTATTAATTACAACTATTTTTTTTTAAATTATTAATTAATTCATTATTATTAAATTACTTCCCACCCTATTCCCCTATAAACCCATAACCCGCTCTGATACTAAAACGCAAAATGTAAACAAAATTACTAATTTCAAAACATACATTAAAAAACATATTTAACAAACATATAAACAACATAATAAAATACATAACACTAAATACAATTTCGATATTAGTAAATTTCGATATTAGTAACATACATACCTTAAAAACGATATTCTGTCTGTCGATATTTTGCACTTCGATATTCTGTACCATCGAAATTAAAACATCAATATTATTGTATCTCAATATTTTTATTTCGATATTTTGTCTCTCTACCCAAGCTAACACCTGGTGCCTTTCCTACAACATAATCTGAGGTTTCAGCAGGGGATTTACTTTTGGGACCATCAGCAATACACCCAACAGCAGCCCCAACAACAGGGGATCTTCCCTCTACAAATAGTAGAGAGGACAAAGCAAGGGAAGAGCAGATGCTCTACCCCTTTCTCCTTCCTCCTCTTCTTCCCCAACCACTACAGGGAAACAGCCATAGTTACCCTTGTCCGAACACACACAGTCATTTTGGGGACAGACATCCCATTTTCACACGTTTGGAGGACTTCAGACCTTTCACAAGTTTTGAGGATTCCAGACCTTTGGGTCTTGTAGATTGTGGGAAGGGGTATGCCCTACCCTTCCAGCAGAACCCTCAACCATCTCTTCCAGTTACCAGTACTCCTGCCAGACCATCTGACTGTCCTTCAGCAAGAGGTTCTGACCTTACTAGTAATGGGTACTCTGGAGTGTGTTCCAGAGCAGGAGAGGGGCTAGTGATCCTGTCCCTAGCTCTGGTTCTTCTAGCACTGGAAATGGAAGTCTAGATTGTGTCTGTTGACCTGCAAGATATCTACTTCCACCTTCCTATCCTGCAGATACACAGGAATTTTCTAGGCATCACGGTCCGATCCGAACACTATTAGTTTGCTGTTCTCCCATTTGACCTCACTTTGCTCCTCCAGTCTTCACAAAGGTGGTGGTGGTAGATTCAGACCATCACAGATGACAATTAATTCCAGAATTCCTTTACCGGGATAACTGGCTCCTAAAAGCCAACTCACCAGGGATGTGTCCTACCATTTGCACACAACTGACAAGTTGTCGGTCAATATGAACTTTTCCATCAACAATTCTACGTCTCCCCTAGTTACATTACAGTGCATCCAGAGGCATATTTATCAATGTTTTGCATTGCCCTTTACCCGCGCAAGGCAGTGCAGGGCTACACAAAACCTAGAATGAGATTTACCAAGCCTGGCTGGATTAACAAAAGGCTGCGCAAGTCATTGCCTTGCGCTACTCTGCCCTGACAAGGCGTTCCATAGGTGAAGCATGGATATTTCTATGCATCCATCCATTGATTTTGGTGCATTCTCCGAATAAATCTGGGAATGTGTCAACATTCTACACCTTCCCAGGGGAGGTACAGCGAGGAGAAATGTGTCTATATATTTTCATTGTTTCCGCGTTCTAAGTGTTCGGCATTCTGCAACACACTTAGTTGAGGGAAGTGTCTTTCAGCGTTGTGTTTGTGCAGGAAGATGACCCTTCCTGCACAAAAACAATACTGCACCCCTGTGCAAGGGTGCCTGCTCTGGTGCAAGCAGTACATGTTGCGCCATCATAAACAGAGGACAGGAATATGCCAAATAATGTTAAATATGGCACATTCCTGCTCTCTCCCTTTTGTGCAGCGCAGCAAGGTATCTTGCAGCAATGCTTTGCTTGAAGACGTGATAAATTGGAAGGGACGGGATGGCATACCATTGCAAAATGAGCCTTCCCTTCTTCTCAGAAGGTTCACAACATCCAGGCTATGATTGTGATGTTTCAAAATGGAGTGATTGTTCCAGTCCTGATGGTCTTATGCCTCTTCGATCTGCAATCCTCCTTCATCCTTCTGGTCACCTATGCATGCTGACACATGAGGGCACTCCAATGATGTCTTTGCAGGCAGTGGTTCAAGCACATTTTATAACACTTTAGTGGCCTTACAGTGGTAGAGGATGGACAGCAATCTATCCCAAGTAAGTCCATTTCACTCTATCCCTCCGGTGGCAACAGGTATCACTGATGCCTCCACTCTAGAGTGGGTAATATATCTAGAAGAATGTGAGATCAGAAGCCCCTGGTCTGTGGTATATAAATAAATAATACCGGATCTAGGTTTGACTGGACATAGCAATAACAGATAGCTCAATAAATAAGAGTCAAGATTCGAGGTAGTAGGAGTTTGCAGGTTTAATACAGCATAAAGGACAGGAACAGGACAACCTGCACAGGAATAGGATGGCAGCGCTGCCGGGGGCAGGATCAGGATCGGCGTAACATTTAATAACAGTGCATAAGCATATATACTAAAACAGTTGCAATTGCAATACATACAATAGGCGGAGCAGTGGGTGTGGTCAATAGCAGTCGCGAAAGATAAGGGTGAAAGTAGGTGTAACAGGAGGCGTATACATAGACATGTGATGTAAACGTAACAGAATATGTCATAAATGGGGCGGAAACATGGAGGGGGCTACCTAAGGAGCCGGGACCTCTAACCTAATGGTGCGCGCAAACTGACAATGACGTGTTACTAGGAGAAGCTGGGGGCTATGACTTCTGTACTAGGAGCAGAGACTGAAGTCTGGAGAGTCAGGGCGACATGTGCCTAAACACTATCTAGTATCTGATGTTTAGAGAACATGTTGATAGAATCCAAAAGTTATCGGGGTAAAGGCTAACAGACTCTAAGACTGGTGCATGCATTATTCTACATGTAGTGCGTGATGAAGAATATTAAATGACCATAAATGCAGTATTTCTCTTACATGGAGACGTAAAGGCTAGACTGTGACGGAAACTATTGATGCGATTCAGTAGCTTAGGAATGCAGAGAAGGAGGGCTGGACTGATAACTAGAATCATAACATATTCTTGGCAGACTCGTAGGCAGAGCCAGGCCGAGCCGGGCACTGTGAGGCAGGAAGTAAGTGAAGGGTCAGGAACACAGGTGGGGGCTGTATCGCTCCTCAGCGAGGGCTCAGGAGACAGGAGCTGAATCTGGTGTCCGGGCCCTTTTGGGGCCTAGAAACGGGGACTTTTCAATGAAATAACGTGCACACTGAGAAACGTGGCAACGTAGCTTTACATAGGCCTAATACTCGTAGCTTTCACGAGAACTGGAAACTGGCATACTAGAGATGGACACAGCTGTAATTGCGTCTTTAATCGATCATGGGGAATACATATGCATATTAATCATACACACATAACATAAGATGGGGAACACGTAGGGACACAGAACATGGCAAAATTTACTTTTCCACAGGTCCCTAGATGAACGGAGATTGCTCATTAACCTCTAGGAATTACAGGTCATAATTTTGGCACTCAAGGTCTTCCTCACTTCCCTCAGTGATCAGTGTTTTCAGATCTTGATGGACAATAAACTATGTAGTATATCATCAAGCAGGGGTGAGTAGGGTCATACTTCTCTACCAAGAAGCTCTGAGACTCTAGTCTTGGGTTCAGGAACATTAGATTTGCCTGGTGGCACATCACCTTGCAGGTATGCTCAATGTGCTAGTGGATAGTTTCAGTAAGATTCATCTTGCCAACCACAAGTGGCATCTGGAATCGGAAGTAATCCAGGACATATTCCAGCTCTGGAGGACTCCTGATATTGACCTGTGTGCCACTCACGAGAACGCTCAATTCCTGAAATTCTGTGACCTTTAGTTTCCGATGCAGGGAGCATTGGGGGATGTGTTTCAGTTGAAGTTGAACTTTTCGCTTCATTATGTGTTTCCTTCCATTCCCTTGATTGCTCGAATTCTAAGGAAAAGTTTTCTTGATCAGGCCCAAGTAATCCTCATTGCCCCCAGATTTGCCACAAAGGGTGTAAAATGTAGACCTTATTCGCTTCTCCCTGTGCCCTCCGCTCTGTCTCCCTCACAGAGTAGACCTCTTGTTGCAGTCACATGGCGGGTTCTTCATCCCAACTGCTAAAGCCTCCACCTGTATTTCTAGAGACTTAACGGGCAACATGAGATCTCTTTCTTTACCTTCTGAAGGTGTGGATATTAATTTGTGTGCCCACAGTCATGTCCCCAAGATAGTGTACTGAGGCAGATGGAATTCATTTACCAATTGATATGTAGACAGCTTAGTAGACCCTCTTCAGGTTCATCTGTCTAACATCTTAGGATTGTCCTTTCACTAGCTCAGCAGTGGGGCGCAGTGGGTACTGCTAAAGCTCACTTATCAGACTTTTCGGCTTTTCTTTGTTTACCTGACCGGCTGTCCCTTTTCAAACCATCCATAGTTATGAGGTTCCTAAAGGGACAATTAACAAGTTTCCACCAATCCCTTTTAGGATGCCTCAATGGGGCTACAACTTGGTTCTCGTGTTTCTTTTATTTTCCCCTTTTGAACTATTACATAGTTGTCCTTTACGTTACTCACATTTAAGGCAGTCTTCCTGATCACTAACACACCAGCTAGACGTGTTAGCAAGTTGCAAGCGTTTAGTGTCAAACATATATTCATTTCTTTCAGTCCTAACAGATTGGTGTTAAAACCAAGGCTGCCTTCCTGCCAAACAGACTCCCAACCTTCTTCACTCATCCACAGGCAACCAAGTAAGAACAGAGACTGCATCGTCTTGATCATAAGAGAGCAGTTAGCTTCTATGTGGACAGAACATGCGAGTTAAGGCTAGATGATCAGCTGTTTGTGGGCTATATGGAGAAGGTGAAAGGCAAAAAAGTGCATAAGAGGACATTATCAAGATGGATAACCCTATGAATTACAATGTGCAGTGCTCTGGCTAACAAAGAGCCATCAGAAAGTATTCAAGCTCATTCCACCAGAGCAAGTTTTGTACTTCTGCAATGGCAACAGGAGTTCCGATAGCACACATCTGCAAAGTGGTGAGTTGGGTGTCCCTCTACACTTTTGCGTAGCATTACCATTTGAACTCAGAAGGGAGAATGGAAAGTCACTTTGCTCGCTGGTTCCTTGAGAAGTTCTTGGTAAAAACAGCCATGCACCCACACCTTGTCTCGTGACTATTGGGGGAATTTATTCAAAAGGTGACGAATCTGCAAGTAGAGCAAATACGCCCTGGAAATTTCTCTATCCACCCACACAGAATTATGTACTCAATCAATCAATCAAATCAAGCTTTCTTCGGATCATACAAAATGTCCATAAAAGCATTATATGAAATACAATAAAATCCATTTATAACCAAGACTATGCAAAAGAAACATTATCTTAACATAATTAAAATAAGCACAATCATTATACATGTATACCTATAGTAATTCTTAGTTCAATTTTTCTAAGTGAACAAGGTCATTCCTTTGTTTTTTTGCTGACAATATTTAACAAATTACTGCATCGCAGACTGGTATTCTTTCCAAATTCCGTAAATAATTAAAAGAAGTTTGATAGGATTACAGGCAATTATCTTTAAAAATTGGACGGAGATACATTTTTCTAATTTCTATATACAAATTACAAAAGAGTCAAAAGTGAAGGGTGCTTTGTTTGGATCTACCATCACACGGGCAGTTTGGAAGATTAGCACACCACTTGCCCCTTTTAGGAAAAGCAAAAAGATGGTGTAATGTATTCATCCGTATCTGGTTAGGTAGAATCTATGCTGTACATTAGTTATAAAAACGAGGTATGGCTGCAGACCCATGGCGATTGGTCCCTTAAGATAAGATATAGCAATTTTCTTAGAACCTGAAACCTCATCTCTTAAGGCTGTCCTAACATTCAGGAGACTCCTTTTCAAATCAACCTTACTGATGTGTTGTATGTCTTCAGGTTGATTTCCATTCAGGGGCAAGTTGCATTCTTCTAAGAGACCACTAATATACTTAACCAAGGTATTTTCTTGCATCGGTCTGGGGACAAACAGTCTAAAATAATATCCCTCGTAAAGCGAGTTTCTTCCCTAGTCCAGATATGGTGCCACAAATTTAAGGCGGCTATGGTAATCAAATCGTGTATATATGGTGTTCCGGTTTCTCTATGCAAGATAATGAAAGGGGTAGAGGCCGGTACGGCTAACAAACGTCTTAAAAAGTTGTTTGCAAGAATTTGTAATGGCAAAGTATCCGTCTGGCCCCATAGTGCTCCCCGGTGATGCACTTTGCTCCGTATAGCTTGAGAATCTCCCGTACAGGTTTTTTACCAATTTTTTGGGAGAATCTAAAAATAGCCTCCCCCAATTTCACAAATTTCAACTTGCATAGAGTTATATGTGTATTCCAAGTACCTTTACTGTTAAAAGGAATCCCTAAGTAAGAACATGTAAACGTTCTCTCTATTAATGTCGCGTTAATATAATGTGATTTTGTTTTAATATTCCTTTTACCGCAGGACATAACCAAAGTCTTACTCAGGTTAATTTTTAAATGTTTTCCGTCATAAATCTAGTAAAATTGTCCATCAGGGACTGTAATCCGTTCGCTGTCCTTGAAATTAGGACAGCATCATCGACGTACAATAATAGGAGTGTTGCCCGCTTACCGATCATTTATATGAAGTGAAAACAGAAGAGGTGCAAGTGTGCAGCCTTGTCTTATTCCATGTGTAATATTAAAGTGCTTTTTGCATTCCCCATGTATTCCATAACGTATCTTTGGGGACAGACGAGCATAGATTTTAGATAACAAACTAATAATATCCTCCGGGGCTCCCATCCCTCCCAACGTCTCCCATAAAATGCACTTGACAAATCTACAAAGCAAAGGTGCAAGTATCCTTCCCTAGCGAAGGTGTATTTTCCTATTATTGTTGTAATACTTTATTCGATATAATCATATCATAAAAGTACAAACATTCAAGTTAATGGCATACATGATAAAAATTTACAATTCATAAGATAAAAACCAATAAAAATATTATTTACACTTTTAAAACAACTCTGATAGCGGTACTAAAGTGCAACAACGGTAATATACATATGGGCTTTCTGTACATGCAGGATCTATACTTTATTAGTATTTAGCAATCTGGTGCGAGTGAGCCATGCACTTGATAGGTACTTTGCAACTCCGCATACAACAAATAAAGATGTTGTATCGGTTAAGAGAATGCGGAGGGCGACCCTAAAATCTCTAACCCCCAACTCCCTGCATACTGGCTTCAACCATCGCGATCTCGCCCTCTTGTATGCTTTGCAACCAAACAGAAAGTGTGGTAGGGATTCGGTCTCACATGGAGAGCTTGGACAGGTGCCATTTGAGACCCGTGTTCCTTTCCATCCCCTAATAAATTTGTTAAGGGGTAGTGTCCCATACCTCATTTTAAAAAAAATGGATCTGTCTTTTGGTATTTGGATGAAATCTAATAATGGTTCAAACCTCCTAGTGGGCTTATGCTACAAAAATTGAGTGGTTAGAGCTTCCAATTTTGTACTCTTCTGTTCCTCAGTGTGTACCCACTCCCAGTAGATTTTCTTAACAACTTGCTTTGGAGGAGGGGACTGTGAGGTCCAGGATTCAGCCAATCCCAGCTTCATGACCATTTGCCTCAATTTGTTTAGCCACTGGATCTTATTCGCACTATTCAAGGCTATCAGTTCGTCCATCACCAGGGCGTAATTTGCTAGTTCTGGGGTCCTTCTCAGGCGCACCCAGAACAGCACAGGGCGAAGGAGTACTATGTCTAAAATCGAGCGTTTGCCCATATCATGAAAAAGGGGCTTCAATGGGGTTGAGATAGGAACGGCAACTAAGTCCCTTATAAACTTATTCTCTGCTCTAGCCAGAATGGTGACATTTTCGCAGCCCCACAGTTCCAACCCATAGACTGCGGAGGACAGCACCTTCCCTTCATATACAGCTAGAGCCCGGGCTATAGGCCTGCTGACTGACATACGCTGACTCCTCAGACTGGCTCCCGAGACTCTCTTGAGGTTTAGCAGCATCTTGGCAACATGGGAGTTCCATTTCATTCTATTGTTAATCCTGATTCCCAGGTAGTCAAAATCCTCCACCACCTCAAGAGGCGACCCATTAAGGGTGATATTAATTTTCTTTGCTTTTTTTGAAGGGGGCAGCACCATTAACTTGGTTTTGGATGTATTAATGGTCAGCCTGCGTTCATCGCAAAATAGACTGAATCTGTCCAGTAGTTTCTGCAGCCCCGATAGGGGTTTTGGACAACAGGAGGGTGTCATCTGCGAAGAGGAGGGTTGGTGTTTTCTCCCCCGCCAGGACAGGGGCATCGGCATTGTCCTCCCTCAAATGGTCTACCACCCCATTGATAAAGAGGGAGAACAATGTCGGGGCCATCACACAGCCCTGGCGTACCCCCCTATCCACAGGCACCCTCCCTGTTAGCTGTCTCTGATTCCGCCATCTAATTCTAGCATAATTATCTTCGTGAAGTTTAACTATAAACTCCAGGAGGTAACGCGGGAACCCCATTTCCAGCAGCACCCTCCAGAGTTTATCACGAGGCACCAAATGAAAGGCCCTTTTGAGGTCTATGAAGGCCAGATATAAATTCCCCTTCATAATGGTTACTGATTTCTAGTATATTGCCCAAAACCTGAAAACCTGGTCCATAGTACCCACATTCTGGCGGAAACCCGCCTGGAAGTGGGACAGTATATTCCCCTCCTCTAGCCACATACCTACTCTATTTATAATGATCCTGCCAATTATTTTCTGAGCAGCGTCGATTAAACTAATCGGCCTGTAGTTGGCAGGGTCCTCCCTATCGCCTTTCTTATGGATAGTAACAACTTTAGTGCCCCTCCACGAGTCAGGGACCATGAAGGATCCATGAAGGATTCTATTCATTAGAGGAGCAATAAAATCAGACCACAGCTTAGGGTCATGTATGTATAGATCGCCCGGTAACCCATCCGGGCCTGCCGCTTTAGAGGGGGGTTATGCTCCTGATAGCATCAGAAACTTCTCGGTCTACAAATTGTTCTACAGGTGTAAGTTCCTCATTAATAAAGTCATTTTGTACCCTCCATAATTGAACTAAATCATCTTCGCCACAATACAGATTTGAAAAATGGGAATGCCATTGTTGCTCAGTTATATGGTTAGGGAGGGGCTCTACTCCTCTCCTGTCAAGTTTGTTTATCAAGTTCCAAAACAGGGTAGAGTTCTTCGAACTGGCAGCGATCTTAAGTTGTTGCCAATATTCTTCCTCCCAGTCCTTCTTTGCACTTTTAATGCAATCGCTATATTCCCTTCTAGCCGTCCTAACTGCTATAGCGTCCTTTCTCCTAATGGCGTTTGCTATAGCCCTTCTCTTTTCCCTACAACCTGTTGTATACCATAGGGTGCCACTTTTTGGTGGATTCTTCTTCCTTGGTCCACTAGTATCTCTTATTGTGAAGAATTAACCAATTTTCTCTATTAGACTCTTGTAGGAGTCTATAAAATTCCGACTTTGTTCGGTTGACTGGGCGGAGGTATGGGATAGGAGTTCCCTAGTTTCTGCCTCTACTAGTTCTTTAATACGGATCAAAATATCTTCTTGGCACATCACCCTGTTCCACTTTAATCTGCGTTTGCAATTAGATGGAACTACTTCTTTTGTGATCATAAGTGGGCCATTTAATGCTTCCCTCTCATTACCCCATCTTATTTCCATGCAAAGTGGATTATGATTGCTATCCTGTGACTGTCTGACTTCCATGTCAACTAGTCTGTTCCAGGAACCGGTATCGAGCAGAATGTAATCAATACGGGATGGACAACTAAATCTGTTATAGGTCATCATACCATTTGGGTCTGAGGTTGTCCTACCGTTCAGGGTACGTAGGTTATATTCTAGTGTTAGGGAATTTATTTGGATCGCTCTTGGCGTCCATTTTCTGATTGGCGCTATGGTTAGAGGCGGGATGGACTGTCTAGAATCCTCTTCGTTAAGTCCCAGGAGATCTTCTTTACTTAAGGGTTCATATGTATAGTTAAAATCTCCCCCTACAATAATGCTAGGCAATGGGGGGATACCTGCTAGCGCCACCTCGAGTAAGGCTATAGTGGGTGAAGTTTGACCTCCTGGGGAACCTATAGCATAAACATTAAACAGCTCCATCGAGCTTCCAATATAGGAGCCCTTAGTGGAGATATGTAGTATGTCCTGCGACTGTAAAGTATGCGCAGTAAGTGCCCAATTCAAAGCCACACTAAACCATACGTGCAGTCCTCCCGATGGGCGACCTCTCCCTGAACTAATTGCCGGAATAAAGTGGGTGGAATATCCGCATTTATATAGGGGAGACATGCTCCATGTTTCCTGGAACATACAGATGTCGAACGTATCTATGAATTCTTTCCATTCTGGATTTGCCATATTTTTATGACGCCCAGCTATGTTCCAGGAAAGCAATTTAATCATGTTTGTGTTTGTAACCCTCTCTGTGTGAACTACTTCTGAAGCTAGTCTTCCAACTGCTGTTGTTAGGGGATATTGAGCGTTGACCACTTCATTAGACCTTTCTTCCCCCCGAGGAACAACCTCATCATTAGTCTTTATAGCCTATCTATAAGGCTTGTGGTGAAATAGGTCTGACGTTCGGGCTTCCACATATTGTGTGTTTGTGTTACACTATTCAGATAGTTATCCTTTAATGGTCAGTCTATGTTGTTTAGACCCGATGCGTCCTCGGGCCTAGATTTAGACCATAGAGGTGCGTGTCTGATTTGTATGTTACAATTCCTAGGGGGGCATGTCCTATACTGTAGGGCTACTAGGTTCTCTGCAATTGCTGTGTTACCAAACTATATCTCAATACAGTCTGTTGATGAACTAGGCAAGGAAATTCTTTTAACATTAAACATATCCTCCATAATGACTGATCTGCGCAATGGCTTTATTGCGTATGAATTCACTGTTCTCATAAGTGTTAGCAGCTCCAAGCTTGGTGACCCCGGTCATGTAGAGAATACCACAAGGGGATCTGTATGGTGTGTTTATCTGTTTGTTACTCCAATTAGTTGTTTCAGCCATGTCACTATAATATTTATTATCCCCCTGCAGGACCTGCATTGTGATATTGACCCCCTCAATTTTGCTACTTCGACATATGAGCCCGAGGTGTTTTGCCTGGCGGGTATTTTAGCTAGGGGGTTATGAGCTGGGATTTTGGGTCGGAACTCTACTACAGTTTTGGAGACACATAATGGGGCTGTTCGTGTATTGGGTTTAGATAGGGCCGCTCCTGCTGTTTGGTTTGGTGGGGCCGATCGCAAGATAGGGGCTTCCTTTTACCGGGTTGGACACTAACACTGGGTGTAGAGTGTTTGTTATGTGTAGTTCCTCCCGTTTTGTAAAGTCCATCATGAATTTCTTAATAATAGATATATATCCCTTACCAGGCTTTCCATTTTCATCATGATTAAATTATTAAAATTCAAACATCTGGAGCATTCACCTGGACTATTCACAGCCTCCACAGTCCCCCCCAGCCCTTGTGATAAGACCTCACTTAATTCCCTTGATTCCCATTCCAACACTGAAAAGCGATTAGTACAAGTGATGCCCATTTCACATGCAATCACCTGCGAGGACCTGTCTATATTCCCAGTTGATATAGCTGGAAGTTCGGCATTAGCACTCATGTTTGCCGCTCTTAATGCCTCTGTAACATTTACCTCAATGGGGCTAGCAGGGTTAGAATGCATATCATCTACTGAGCACTTGGATTTTGATCTTTTAGAAAAAATAGCTAGGATCACTTTGCTCTTTATCTGCAGTAAACCGTCGACCAGGGGATCAGGGTTATCCACATTTCTTAAGGTAGGAGCCGTCAATAGAATGTCCTCACAATCTTCAACAATAGATTTGATGCTTGACATAACACCATTAGCGGCAGCATGTAGCGACTTTTTGACTTCTTCCTTTTTTTGTTGTAATGGCAAGGGCACCCCCCCCCCCTCCATTACCTTCCTTTTACCCATTGCTAGCTACAACTTTCCCTGGTAAATGGGATAATATCCAACAACTCGAAGGTGGCCCAACACCATCTTGTGTATCAGGGAACAGTCAACTTGACGAATGAGCACAGTACCTTTTTTTTTTTGATATGGGTGGTTCAAGTTCTCACATGTAAGGGGCGGGGCCCTGCCCTGCCTCGATCTGCCCAGGACGGCTGCAGACGGCCCCACCCTTGTCCCGGTCTTCTCCCGGCACGCTCCCGTGCGCGTACCGCGGGACGAGGTTCCAAGGGATCCTTTATGCGCCTCCTGGTGCTTCCGTGTGATGTCTGCGGCGTCCTGGCCTCTAGTGGGGCTGCTGGGAGGTGTAGTCACAGGAGTGGAAGGGGCCCGGCGGAGCCAAGCCTGGCCGGAGGAGGGAGCGGAGTAAAGCCTGACCCACAGGTGCTGCTACAGGAATGCGGGGCTCGGCGGAGCCAAGCCCGGCCAAGATGATGAAGCAGGGCAATGCCCGGCCCTCAGGAGCGAGTACAAGCAACAGGTAAAGTTCCCCCGGACTAAGCACCAAGGAAGCCTTTATGCGCGTCCTGGCGCTTCCGTGTGACGTCCACGGCGTCCTGGCCGCTAGTGGGGCTGCTGGGAGGTGTAGTCACAGGAGTGGAAGGGGCTCGGCGGAGCCAAGCGCGGCCGGAGGAGCGAGTGGAGCAAAGCCCGGCCCACAAGTGCTGCCACAGGAATGCGGGGCTCGGCGGGGCCAAGCCCAGCCAAGATGATGAAGCAGAGCAATGCCCGTGCCTCAGGAGTGAGTACAAGCAACAGGTAAAGTTCCCCCCGGACTCGGCACCAAGGGAGCCTTCATGCTCCTCCTGGTGCTTCCGTGTGACGTCCGCGGCGTCCTGGCCGCTAGTGGGGCTGCTGGGAGGTGTAGTCACAGGAGTGGAGGGGGCCCGGCGGAGCCAAGCCCGGCCGGAGGAGCGAGCGGAGCAAAGCCCGGCCCACAGGTGCTGCCACAGGAATGCGGGGCTCGGCGGAGCCAAGCCTGGCCAAGATGATGAAGCAGAGCAATGCCAGGCCCTCAGGAGCGAGTACAAGCAGCAGGTAAAGTTCCCCCCGGACTCAGCACCAAGTGAGCCTTTATGTGCCTCCTGGCGCTTCCGTGTGACGTCCGCAGTGCCCTGGCTGCTAGTGGGGCTGCTGGGAGATGTAGTCACAGGAGTGGAAGGGGCCCGGCGGTGCCAAGCCCGGCCGGAGGAGTAAGCGGAGCAAAGCCCGGCCCACAGGTGCTGCCACAGGAATGCGGGGCTCGGCGCAGCCAAGCCCGGCCAAGATGATGAAGCAGAGCAATGCCCGGCCCTCAGGAGCAAGTACAAGCAACAGGTAAAGTTCCCCTATTAGTTCTAAGTTCAGAAACTGTTCGACCTCCCCAACACCTCGTCTGAAGCCATACTGAGCTACAGATAAGATGTTCTTTTCTTCTACCCATTGCTCTAGGCTGGCCAACAGCATTCTTGCCATTACTTTAGAAGTAGAGTCAAGCAAAGGTATTGGGCAATAGCAATTGGCACTACTCCTATTCCACTTTTTGAAAATGGGGACTATCAGACTCTCTGCCCAAGTGGCAGGTACCACCCCATCAATTGTTGCATTAAAAAATGTGTCCACAACGGGTACCCAAAAATCCATATTAGATTTAAATATATCAATTGGGACTCCATCGGGGCCAGCCGCTTTGCCACTAGCGCTATTCTTAAGGGCTGTTACAATTTCATCTTGACTGATACTCCCTATTTTGGTGTTTTTTAAGATTATGACAGATTTATCCTCTTTATTTAAAAAACCCTGATCAGTTTCATAAAAAATTGCTTCAAAGTGGATTAACCAATCCGCTGGGGTCACTACCATATCAATTTTTACTGATTGGACATCTTTAAAGAAAGGTTGATCCAATGTTTTCCAAAAAAGGGCCGAATCTTTAAGATCGGCAGCTTTGATCAGATTCTCCCAATCATTATCCCTAATCTCCGAGTTTCTTCGGGTAAGGGCTTCTTTATATGACTTCCGTAGGATACTGTCCTCCTCCATATTACACCAGATGTTTTTATTGCAGACTTTAAATCTCTATTTAATCTAGAGCATTGATTATCAAACCATCTTGGGGAATGCGAAACATCTGTTTTAGGATTCTTTCGCAAATTATCAGAAATTGCAGTAGAAATACTTTAAAAAGCCTTAACTATGTCCATACTATTTGAGGAATTATCAGGGCAGGTTAAAACATGATCATTAATTTTTAATAGGATCCTATTTGTAAAAGCTTCTGGGTCAACGGCAGCCCATTTGATTGAGATCCCATTCTCACCCTGTGTCTTTATATCCATAGCATGGGTACTTGCTTCCGGTTGTTTTAAAAAGGGAGATTTTAAGGTTATCAGCACAGGATGATGATCATTCAATAAATACATGAGGATGATCTTACTCCTTCAAAGGTGTAAATATTACCCCTATCCTCACGTCCGCTCCTTTTATAGCCCTACCTGCCTTTGAGGGGATAGCATTTGTTGAAATCGTCTTAAACCCGTTTACGATGAAATTATCTGTGAGCCAAGTCTCTTGTAATAAAACCACATCGCAGAGTTGGATGCTTGTAAGCCAATTTACATCCTGCAGTTTATGCCTAGCCCCAGCAACATTCCATGTCATTATATGGAGGCATTCGTTCTGATGATAGCTAGAAGGATCCGTCTCAACTTCTGTGACAGACCCTTTCTTGCAACTATCAGTGCTAGCCTCCCTAGCTTTAGTTATCTGACTCATACTCCTCCCTGCATAGTTTAATGTATCTAGCTGGGTAGGCAAGTTAATCGCAGGAGAAGAGGGAGACCGAACGATGATGTTCTCCAACAGTGGGGGACTTAGAGGTTGTAGTCAATCACAACCATCTAGACCGGACAATGTGGCAAATCTGTTAACTAGATTTAGAAAGGGTGGTCTCTTGGTAGGACCCTACAGTGCTCTCCGGTAAATCCGGTTGACCACCCTTTCCAAATAAAATAGCGTCTATAAAAAAACCCTAATGGCAAAAGAGAGATCTTACTGAAATGATCCTCTAAATTAATACTCCCTATACGGTCCAGCAGAAATCTCACAACCTGCTCGTTATTAAAGTTGGCAACTATGCAGTCCCCTCTCAAGTCCTTCCTAGAATGTCCTATCCAAGCATAACATCTAGCCATGATCATCTGATTACAGATGTTCTAATCCCAAACCCCGACATGCTCCAATTTAGTTGTGAGCCAGTACATAGTTTTGGCCATCAGCTGATCTGTAGTTTCTAACTGTCCTTCCTGTGAAACTGGGATATTCCGCAAGATCACTGCCAAAGGGGCAGCAGCTGGAGGAAGATGCAAGACCTGAGAGCCCTCCAAGGCTAGACTATTATCCACACCCTCAAACGTCTGCTGCGGTTTTCGACGCTGAGCCCCCAATATCAAGCTTGGTGCTTCATCACCCACAGTCCCCACACATGGACCACTTTTCTCCCCTTCCTGACTACAAAAGCTAGCCTGAGTAGGGCCACTAAGATTAACCCCTTGCTCAACCCTTTTAACATCCACATGCACTAAACCAACATCATGATTACCCACAACATCCTCATTCATCCCAGGTACCGACGATGTTGAGGGTATTTGCCTCGCTACGAGAGATTTAGGAGGAATGGAGTTCCCAAGTACCACGTTGCTTAGCTCATTAGATGTATTAACCATTAACCTATTTCTAGAGGCTAAAAAACCCTCTAGGTTAGAAAGGTTATTCATAACCTTCAGTTCAAAATCGGTTAATCCTTCTAAGGCCCTTAGCCTCCAGAGGTTCGGGTTTCAGCAGGTGTACCATGCCGGTTTTACGAGGGGTTCGCGGGGGGTGGCTATCTTAGTACACCGCAGGTTGGCTTATGTGCATGACAAGCAGTGGATTGATCCTCAGGGCCGATATATCTTCATCAAAGGCCGGTTGGGTACTGAACAGGTGGTTTTTGGTAGCGTATATGCCCCCCCCCCTCTGCAGTGGGCTTTGTCTGAGCGGCTATTCGCGCTGTGGGATGAGATTCCGGAGGTCCTAACCATGGTGGGGGGCGACTGGAACGAGGTTATGGATGTAGGCCTGGATCGTCTGAGGCGGGTACCTGTGGTGTCGGATCCCCCCCCCACTATTGCTCCCACCAAATTGCATGCGACTGCGAGTGGTCTGGGCTGGGTTGATGTATGGCGGCACTTTCATCCTGCTGTGCGTGAATTCACATATGTGTCGGCGGTGCATGGGTCCTTCTCGAGACTGGACTATCTGTTTGTGCCGGGTGCCTGTCTGAGTCGGGTCAAGGATGCTATGATACTTCCCAGGGGCCTGTCTGATCACTCCCCCGTCCTAGCTACCATGACCCTCCCCTCCACGAGACAGCCGTTTCGATGGCGGATGTCCTCTTGGCAGTTGCAGCGGCCTGAATATGTGCATCACCTGCGTGTGGCGATTGATCATTTCTGGCGCGAGAACTTGGTTGGAGATGTGAGTGCGGTGGTGGTGTGGGAGGCGCTGAAGCCCACGCTTCGGGGCGTGGATATAGCTTGGTGTGTGGCTGCCCGACGAAAACATCGGGAGGCCATAGTGACCGCCGCGGCCCGCGTGGAGGAGCTGGAGCAGCGTGGTCGGCTTGGGAGCGACGAGGGCATTGTGAGGCAGCTCTTGCAGGCCCAGCAAGCATACGCCTCTGTTCTTTATGAGGAAGCCCGGCAGGCGTGGCTCGCCACGCGCAGCAGGGTGTATCAGTGGGGCGACAAGTCCTGTACTATGCTGCATAGATTGTGCCAGGCGACCTTCCAGCCCCTGGTATTGCCGGGCCTTACTGCAGATGACGGTTCGGTCATGACCGACCCGGACTTGCTGGCGGCTAGCTTTGCCCGTTATTACGAGGCGCAATACGCTCCCCGGGATCATTTAGAGGCGAGCGAGATTTCCGCGTATCTTGACGACCTGCTACCGCAGGCCGTCCCCGATGAGACCAGAACCGCACTGGACGCCCCGCTTACGGCTGAGGAGCTCGGAGAGGCCCTTGGTCAACTGAATACGGGTAAGGCGCCCGGCCCGAGTGGCTACCCGAGTGAATTCTACAAAAAGTTTCACGTCCAACTGGGGCCCCACTATCGCTGTGCTCTAGAGGAGGCACGGGCTCGGGGAGAGCTGCCGCCGGATTGGCGTCATGCGGAAATCGTGGTATTTTTGAAGCCGAACAGGGCACCGGACCGACATGACTCGTACAGGCCGATTTCCCTTCTCAACATTGAGGCCAAGGTTCTAGCTAAGGCCTTGGCAAACCGCCTCCTGCCCCACGTTGCTGACCTAGTCCACCCTGATCAGGCTGGATTTATGCCTCGCAGGGCCACTCGCCATAATATTCGGCGGGCGCAGGCAGCAGTGGATGCTATGGGTGCTAGAGATGAACAGGCGGCACTCCTCCTAGCGGACATGGACCGGGCCTTTGATTCGGTGAGCTGGGCATATCTGTTCACACTGTTGGCCCGCCTCAACCTGGGGCCGGTCTTCCTGTCGTACATTCGTCTCCTCTACACCAACGTTACGGCCTCGGTCCGCGTGGCCGGTGCTACCTCTGGGCGCTTCCATGTGGGTCGTGGTACTCGGCAGGGTTGCCCGCTGTCCCCGTACCTGTTTGCCCTCGCCATGGAACCTCTGGCGTCGCGGATACGTGCGGATGACCGGTTGCGCGGTTTCGTTTGGAGTGAGGCTCTGGTGGATAGGATTGCACTGTATGCGGATGACGTCCTCCTCTTCCTTACGGATCTACGGCGATCAGGTCCCCGAGTTCTGGAAATCATGCGGGAGTTTGGCCGGGTCTCGGGCCTTCACCTCAACCTGAATAAATCGACCCTGTGGGTGCTGGGCGGTGGTGTGGCTGCTGACCCCTGGGCTGCTGAGTTGCGAGTGGCCTCGGACGGCCTAAAGTATCTGGGAGTTTTTCTCTCGGAGTCGCGGGCCGTGGCCTGGGCGCGTGGAGTCTTGCCGGTGTGGGAGCGGGTTCAGGCTGATGTCAAGACATGGGCTAGAATGCCGCTTACTATCTTTGGGAGATCGGCCATCTTCAAGATGGTGGCGCTTCCGCGGCTCCTGTACCAAATTCAGAACTTCCCATACCCCATTGGCCTGGAGTGGTTCCGTCAGGTTAACTCAGTGCTGGGCCGCTTCCTGTGGGGGGGTTGTGCGGCCAGAGTGGCGTTGAAGACGTGCTTTCTGTCCACATACAGTGGTGGCCTGGCCACCTCGGACCTCCTCTCTTACTACCAGGCTTCCCATCTGCTGGTCCTAAATGAATGGTGGTATGGTGATAGAGGAGATCCGGCTTATGCCCTGTAACGGTTGCTCATGGGTGACCGCACGCTCCACACGATTCTCTATTCCGCTCGCTTACGCCGTGCATTGCCATCGGTCACCGGAGTGGTCTTTGCGGTGTGGCGACAGTCATTGCGCCGCATGGGATGGTGGGGCAGGCTGACGGCTGAGACGCCGCTTTGGCACAATGGTTTGCTCCCGGAGCTGGCGGCCCTGACTGGGTTTGAGGGTTGGGAGGCCATTGGGATTACTCAGCTGGGCCAGGTTGTGTCGGGCACCACCCTCAGATCCTTTGAAGAGCTCCGTGCAGAGTTCCAAATGCCTCAGTCCCAGTTCTTCCGCTACCTCCAGCTGCGGCATGCCCTCGCCCCGAGCATTGCCGGTCTCGACTCCCTGCCGGAATTTAGTCCAGTAGAGGCCAAGGTATTTATGGGGGACTTGGGGGACAGGAAGGTCTCTAGGATCTACCAGACACTTGTAATTCATTGCTCCTCCACCCTACACTCCCTTCGGGAGGCGTGGGAAGTGGACGTGGGCCCCCTTGATGAAGACGACTGGAGGGAGGCACTGGAATCCCCACGTGGAACTGCCATTGCGATCCGGCTCCGGCTAATTCAATTCAAATATCTGCATCGTGCCTATTATACCCGTGAGCGGTTGTGGAAGGCTGGGTTGATTGCGTCCTCGGAATGCCTGCGTTGTGGAGTGGTGCCTGCCTCTCTGGTGCATACGGTGTGGTCGTGTGGCCGATTGACTGGGTTCTGGAGGGGCGTGTGGAGTTGTCTGGCTGAGGTCCTGGGCTGGGATCTTCCCCGTACCCACCGGCTAGGCCTCTTGCATATCATGGAAGGGATTGGTGGTAATGTATATAAGCGCCACTTGTTGCTATTGGGGCTGGTGGTGGCTAAGCGGGACCTGGCCCGAGCGTGGAAGTCAGTGAGGGCTCCCCCCTTGTCTGCGTGGAAGGCTGGGCTGGATTATTTCATGGGTCTGGAGAGGCCGATCTTTGAGGCGAGGGGGTGCCCGCGCAAACACTACAAAATTTGGAAGCGTTGGGCCGACTATCGTGGTCTGTCCTTGGACCCCCCGGCGGAGCAGGAGGAGGACATTTGATCGCAGTGACAATCTTGGCCCGAAGCGATAACGCCCTGGTGGAATTACACCCACATATTTCTCTTCCCTGTTGCTATATATACACGTGTGGTGGGGGGGGTTGGGGGGGGGGGGTTCTTAGAATGGGGGGGGGGTGGCGTTGGGGGTTAGGGTAGGGTGTTGGGGAATTTCTATACTAAGCCTATTCTGAATCTGTTTTATTATTTGCTGCCTGTGTAATTGCTATATTGATTTTGTTGTGGTGTTCTTGATGTGTGGAGATGCCACATTTGTGATGATCATTTGCTTAATAAACTTGGTTGTGAAAAAAAAAAAAATCGGTTAATCCTTCCTCAATTTTAGAGAGCCTATGCATTATTGGAGACAGAGATGATGCAATTAAATTACCCAATTTGGACCACATAACATCATTGACTTTGTCAGGGGAATCGCCTAGAAGATCTAGAAGATCGAGTCCGGTGGCAAACTTGGCTGTGAAAACACCGTTGTTAGAGATGGCGATGCTACAGTTTCTCCATTTTTATTAATCTTTTTAATTTTTGCCAGTTTGTCTCTGTGGGCCCCCTCCCCGCTTCCTCTTTTGTGAAGAGTCTGAGGTTAGTCTGAGGGTACGGCAGAGGAGTTAGTTTTACCATGAGGTCCAGATCTTGTAGCAATACTTGGGGGTGGACTGCTTCGGGTATTTACAGTAACCGTCTCAACCAGTTCAACAGATGGCGTAATATTATGTGTTCCCTGTCCGCCTTGTTTTTCCGATGGTTCATTTTGAGACAATCCAGGGTCACTTACTATGACGGGAGAATCAGGAACTGCAACCAAGGAGCAATCAGGGGTACGAGCACAAGCCAGGGCGCCCAGAGAGGATCGTTTAGCTGTTTGTAGATCAAGAGACTCACGACGCTCTGTCAGTGCTATCTCCTGAGCAAGGACAGAGATGGCTCTAATTAAAAACTGATCCAAAGTCTCCACCACGCTGCCAGAGGGCTGTGCAGATCTTCCCTTGCCCTCACGCCAATTCATCCTCACTAAGCTTCTGAAATGATGGGAGGTAAAAAAAACAACTTAATAAATTCCACCTTCCCAATTAATAACACTTTTCCCTAGACCAACCGTATGTCAAATTGAAATGACCTTCTGATTATGACTGGCTTTTGTGAGTGAGCCTGGCCTCATCCGGTCTCTAACGGGCTCAAACAGGCCCGCCCTTGGCCTGGCCCGCGCCCGCTAAGAGGGAGCCGCAAGCACCTTTATGCGCCTCCGGGCGCGAGAGAATGGCGGCGGCGCCTCCTGGCGGGGTAATCAGGCAAAGCAGTGTGGGCTCTGAAGTCCAGTAAAGCGGTTCCTGCGAAGAGGGAGCCGCGAGCACCTTTATGCACCTCCGGGTGCGAGAGAATGGCGGCGGCGCCTCTTGGCGCGGTAATCAGGCAAAGCAGCGTGGGCTCTAAAGTCCAGTAAATGTACTCACATAGAAATCTACATGCTAGTCAATCTTTTCTAAGTCTACACATATACTTTATGCACAGTAGCACTAGGGTTTCCTTACTCTTCATTTTCTTTTGAGAATCCCATTTTTCCTTGAACATGTTTAAATGTTTGGAAATATTGTGAAGCAAGTGGAAGAAGTAACATTTGAAAAACATGTTTCACTGTTGAGTAATCTCATCTATGCCATCTCTGAAATTCCTTCCTATTCCCACTCTGGAAATAAAATTTATTCCACCTCTTGTTAGAAGTGTATCTTAAATTGTTCCCCGAGTGGTGATCGGCAGAGAAAGTGTTTGTGGACAGTTACAAACTCACAAGTTTGCAGGCACACGTAAACTTTGTAAGGCAATAAAGCCCTTAAAATTTCTCTACATACCCACATAAAAATATTTATTCACATAGATATCTAAGTTTTTAAATCTTTTTCCAAGTGTACACATGTACTTTGTGCGCATTAGCACTTTGTCTTTCTTGGAATTGAGATAAATGTATGCCATATAGACCAGGCCATTACATAGCCATATTTGTGATGGATAGGTACACATATTTCCAAGATAAAATGCAATGTAGTTCTCTTTGAGTTACACATTTGTAATATAGTGCTTAATCTGAAAGGCACTTAGTGTTAAAGGAATAATGATAATATGGTACTCTTAATGATGGATAAATTAACATGAACTTTTTCAATACAACATGACGTGAGCATCGATGACACCATCAAGACCATGCACACAATCCACTCAGGCTCTCCGTCAGACCCATTCCCGCATCACGCCTTCAACAGAGCAAGCAGCTTCATCGCACCCCACCTGCGCAACGTCATCAATCTCTCCCTCGAGACCGCTACCTTCCCAGAGATCTGGAAGCACGCCGAGAACAACGACCTAATCAAACAAGCATTTGCAATGCAATAGGTCTCGCATTAGGAAAGTTTGAGCTATTGGTATTGTAAATGACAAATTTTGTATTTATGTGTTGGTTTTGAAAATAGCTAAATTAATAGCTTTGTCATTTACAATGCCAATAGTTTTAGCTTTCGCAAATGTGACACCTATAGCATTTGTAATGCAATATGTGCTGTATTTACGTGACTTAGATGTATTGAAATTACAAATAACAAAGGCATTTTTAAAAAAAAATAATTAATACTTAAATAAAAGTTATTGTAATTTATAATGGCAATAGCTTAAACTTGTGTAAATAACTTGTGAAGAATATGTTTGTGACATTTGTAACATTTGTAATAAAGCTTGAAACATGGAGAGAACATATTTGAACCAGTTGTTGTTGAATGGTTGCACAGATTGATGCTGTGTTAGCGCATAGTGATGTTGCGGTATCCCTGAGTGATGATGCATCAGGGGGGTGCTGAGTGATGCGGTGGTGATGCGATAGATAGAGTGAGTGCGATAGATAGATAGAGGGAGGGCAATAGATAAAGGGAGGGAGGGCAATAGATAGAAGCAGGGAGGGTGATAGTGGGAGGGCGATAGACAGATAGATAGAGGGAGGGCGATAGATAGATATTTTATTTATTTATAAAGTTTTATATTGCGCGAACTGGACAATGGATAGAGTGAGGTTGATAGATAGAGTGAGGTCGATAGATAGATAGAGTGAGGGTGATAGATAGATAGAGGGCGATAGATAGAGTGAGGGCGATAGAGAGAGTGAGGGCGATAAATAGATAGATAGAGTGAGGGCGATAGATAGATAGATAGATAGATAGATAGATAGATAGATAGATAGATAGATAGAGTGAGGGCGATATATAGAGTGAGGGCGATAGATAGATAGAGTGAGTGCGATAGATAGATAGATAGATAGATAGATAGATAGATAGATAGATAGATAGATAGATAGATAGAGTGAGGGCGAAAGATAGATAGAGTGAAGGCGATAGACAGATAGAGTGAGGGCAACAGATCGATAGTGAGGGCAATAGATAGAGTGAGGGTGATAGATAGAGTGAGGGTGATAGATAGAGTGAGGGCGATAGAGTGAGAGAGAGAGATAGATAGATAGATAGAGTGAGGGCGATAGAGTGAGACAGATAGATAGATAGATAGATAGATAGATAGATAGATAGATAGATAGATAGAGTGAGGTTGATAGAGAGAGGGGTGTGTAGAGAGAGGTGTAGAGATAGAGAGGGGTGTAGAGATAGGGGTGTAGAGAGAGAGAGGGGTGTAGAGAGAGAGGGGTGTACAGAGAGTGGGGTATAGAGAGAGGGCTGTAGAGAGAGTGGGGTGCAGAGAGAGTAGGGTGCAGAGAGAGTAGGGTGCAGAGAGAGTGGGTGCAGATAGAGTGTGGTGCAGAGAGAGTGTGGTGCAGAGAGAGTGTGGTGCAGAGAGAGTGTGGTGCAGAGAGAGTGTGGTGCAGAGAGAGTGGGGTGCATAGAGAGGGCTGTAGAGAAAGGGGTGTAGAGAGAGGGGTGTAGAGAGAGGGGTGCAGAGAGAGAGGGGTGTAGAGAGGGGGTGTAGAGAGAGGGGTGTAGAGAGAGAGGGGTGTAGAAAGAGGGTATAGAGAGAGAGTGGTGTAGAGATAGGGGGGTGTAGAGAGAGAGGGGTGTGGAGAGAAAGGGGTGTAGAGAGAAAGGGGTGTAGAGAGAGGGGGCAGAGAGAGGCGAGCAGAGAGAGAGGGGGTGTAGAGAGAGAGGGGTGTAGAGAGAGAGAGGGGTGTAGAGAGAGAGGGGTGTAGAGAGAGAGGGTGTAGAGAGAGAGAGAGGGGTGTAGAGAGAGAGAGAGGGGGGTGTAGAGAGAGGGGGGTGTAGAGAGAGGGGGGTGTAGAGAGAGAGGGGTGTAAAGAGAGAGGGTGTAGACAGAGGGGTGTAGAGAGAGGGGTGTAGAGAGCTGTGCCCCTGGGTGTCAATTTGACACTAAAAAGGGTGATAACAGTGAGTCAGGGGGTGGGGGGGCATTCAAAGGTTATGGAGCAGACACAAGGGAAAAAATCTCATACTGTGGGTCAATGTGACACTAAGAAGGGTGCTAACATTGGGCCCTGGGGGTCAATGACACACTAAGAAGTTTGCTAACAGTGGGTCATGGGGGGGGGCGGGGTATTCAAAGGATTGAAGCAGACATCCTTATAAAAGTGATAAAAATAGCACGTATCACTGGCGTCAATTTATATTTAAATCAAGATAAGGAAAACTGACAAGTGTGTAATACGTCCCGTGTTCAGTTTGCACACCTAATCATTAATAATAATAATACGTGTAGTGCTTGCTCTCATAACACTACCAGTAGTAGCGGTCACTGTTGCCCAAAATAATGGTACTTCTTTTATAGGCTTGAGGGAGATGAAAGGCAGAGCAAGAGTAGGGAGGATACATATGAACCCAAGACGTGCAGGTTGCACACTGATTTCAGTAGTGAGCTCTTAACGCGCTGAGCTAGATTTTGAGCCATTGGGCTTCCCTGCTCCATCATTTGAAGCGAGTTACGCTGGATGCTTTCCATGTTATGTGCGTACGAGTAGATTTGCACTGCCTGTAACTACTGCATGAATAGGGATGCTGCTCGTCCCTTTCAAGCTGTTTGCGCTTGTTTTAAACACTTTACGTTCGTATGAGCTGATTTGCACGGTCCGTACCTTTCGTCCGCCTTATTAATAAGAAAAAATCAGGTATGGCATTACGTGTCCTAGCGCATATACAGACAAACATGCAGAAATAATGAGTGCATGCAATAATAGCACATTAAAGGTAAACGGTTGGCTTTGCCGACAAAGAGAAGCGCTGTCACGCTGTTCCCATCCCAACTCCCAGTGGCTGGCGAGTTAAGAGGTGAAGGGGAGGAGGAGGGCATTGACTAATGGCAGCAAATGGGTCCGCGCTATATAAAAACGCATAAAATAAATAAATAAAAGGAAGGTAGTGATTCCTAATGGTGAGTGTAGGAGGGAGCCTTGTGACAGATGTTGAGAGCCTTAAAAAGCTGAATTGATATGGGTAGGCAAAGATTTAAGTGGAAACGTATTTAAGAGTATGTGCGGAAGGGAATGAGATAACAAGCTCTGATGCTCTGAAGTCTGATGCCTAGGCACAGACAAATGGTGGTGCACGATGTGCACGAGGGGGGGAGGGGGAGCGGCAGCCTTTGATGTCTGATGCCGAGGCACAGACAAATGGTGGTGTGTTATGTGGCTGACGTGCACGCGCCTGTCTCACATGAACTGTATGGGATCCGCAGCCGTTTTGGTAGACTTTTCTTTTCCACTTACTATAATTCTCGCCAGCAATGCGCAATCGCATTGGCAGGCGAGACCTAAAAACCTAAGGCAGACCCAAGAGACCTCAAGATCTTCCGGCCCATCTCTCTGCTCCCCTTCCCAGCCAAGGTCATCGAGAAAGCCGTCAACAGGCAGCTAACCCGATACCTCGAAGAAAACAGAATCCGGACCCTTCCCAGTCAGGGTTCCGCAGCAACCACAGCACAGAGACTGCCCTCATCGCCGCCACCGACGACATCAGGACCCTGCTGGACAATGGCGAGACCACAGCACTCATCCTCCTAGACCTTTCTGCCGCCTTCGACACCGTCTGCCATCGCACACTACGCGCACGCCTCCACGCCGCAGGGATCCAAGACAAGGCTCTGGATTGGATCACCTCCTTCCTCTCCTGCAGAACCCAGAGCGTCCGCCTCCCCCCATTCCATTCCAAAGCCTCCGAGATCATCTGCGGTGTACCCCAGGGATCCTCCCTCAGCCCGACGCTGTTCAACATTTACATGGTTCTGCTCACACACGTAGCCCGACAGCACGACCTCAACATAATCTCCTACGCCGACGACACTCAGCTGATCCTCTCCCTCACCAAGGACCCCATCACCGCCAAAGCCAACCTCCACGAAGGAATGAAGGCCGTCGCCGACTGGATGAAGACCAGCCGTCTGAAGCTGAACTCGGACAAGACGGAGGTCCTCATCCTCAGCTCCAACCCTTCAGCTGGGACGACTCCTGGTGGTTGACGGCACTGGGGGCAGCCCCGACACCCACGGACCACGCACGCAAGCTGGGAATCATCCACCACTCAACGCTGTCAATGACCAAGCAAGTCAACGCCGGCTCCTCCTCCTGCTTCAACACCCTCTGCATGCTCTGCAAGATCTACGGATGGATCCCGACAGATGCAAGAAAGACAGTCACCCAGGCCCTCGTCAGCAGCAGACTCGATTACGGAAACGCCCTCTACATGGGAGCCCCGACCAAGCTCATCAAACGACTACAACGTATCCAAAATGCCTCGGCACAACTGATCCTTGACGTACCACGCAACGGTCACATCACTCCCCACCTGAGAAACCTGCACTGGCTCCCCGTCAACAAGAGGATATCCTTCAAGCTCCTCATCCACGCACACAAGGCACTCCACAAGACCGGCCTCAACAGACGGCTCTCCTTCTACTACCTTAACCACCAGCTCCGCTCAGCCGACCTCTCACTCGCCATCATCCCGCGCATCCAAAGAACAACCACCGGTGAGAGATCCTTCTCCCACCTCGCCGCCAAGACATGGAATACCCTCCCACCGAACCTACGACAGACCCAAGACCTGCTGACCTTCAGGAGGGTACTTAAGACCTGGTTGTTCGATCAGTAGCGCCCCCCCAGCGCCTTCAGACCCTCACAGGTATGTAGTACGCATTACAAATGATTGATTGATTGATTGATTGATGTGACTCTGTGATAGAAGAAGCACACATGTCCAAAATGCACCAAAATGTGGTCCTCATTGTGTTGGATGAAAACACACAATTGTGACACACATCTTTATACAATCCTCATTGTGATGGGAAAAACACCAATCTCTGTAATAGGCAGCATAATATTTCTTGTGATAGATAAAGGCACACAAACCTGTTGTACAGAATTTAATATGGTTCTTAGTTACACCACTGCCTATCGGACCATAGGTCACATTTAAATAGGAGCTATTGTAAAGCACCAAAGAGCACAATCTTGTGACACACAGTATGAAATGGTTTTCAGTGTCCAGAACAAACGTTCATATGCTTGAAACATATAAAGTCGTGGCAGTGTGTATTACACGTTTAAAATATCAACACAAAACTGTAACATGCGTCATGATGTGCTCCTTTTTGCAATGGATAAAAGCTCACATGCTATACACATGGTCACATGAATTGCATAACACGATGCAGTCTTCATTGTGATGGATGAAAATATGTGTGAGATGTTGTTTTCAGAGTGAGGTGTTATAGCGCAGAGTTAAAACACGCACTGTGATGTAATTCATATTCATTGACAACAGAGGGGACCAGTCTCTCACAGGAATGCACATGCAATGAGGAACAGGTTTGTTTCTATTAGGTATCTTAAGACATCTAGTGCTTGATGCACATGATGAACTCAAATGAATTTGTAGCTGTGTCACAGGGTCGAGGATGACTTATTGGAGGAGATTCCATACTCCCCGGTGACTAGGGTGAATGAGGCACTCTTCCTCTGTGTGCAGGCTTTTTCTCCGGTCTGTCCCTTTAAGGAACAAGACTCTGACACCCAAGAAGAAGGCGGTCAGCAAGTCCGGATGACGTCTCTGCCCCTTACCAATGGGAAGAGAGAGCCCCGCTGATGAAAGCGGAAATGGATGTTGGAACGGATGCTGAGGAAGAAGTGAGACCTGAAGAACGCGGAGAGAGCCAGGTGAACCAGAGCGCTTGGAGGAGAAATGGGACCTCATCGCCTGCAACAAGTGGGGAGGTAACCCCTGCAGAGGAGGAGTCGCCAGGAGGCCAACCGTTTCACGCTTCGCTCTGCCACGCTCTAGGAGGAATGTGACTGAACAAGATACAGTCCGGCTGCGGGCTGCTCACGGGCACTGGGCTGGAAGGCAGCAAAGTAAGTAGAGGGCACACCTCTGCTAAACCGATGGGTTAACCGGACTACACTTGGTGGTGGTGGCTTCTTTGAGTGTGGTGATAGTCCCTGCACTGGCCCTCTACACTTCTACATATTGTCGATGTCCCGACGTTCACCGGTGGTTTTCTTATTTTCTTACCGAGGGACATACAAGTCCATGACTGACCTGGTGGCCTCATAAGAGGAAGAACGGAAGCAGTATTCATACCTAACCTCTACTAGCTGTGTAAACAGATGCACTAGGACGTGAAAAATAAAAACATATTCAAACCATACCTAATAAAAGGGATAAAAGAACCAAGTCGCACGTTGATTCCTACCGGGGCTTAACCCCTTCCTTGACAACCCGGTGACAAAAATATAATGTAATATAATCCTATTTGTGATTGAAAGAAGTTTATTCTTGGCAACAGTAGTTTAGATAATAGCACAACTTTGCAACAGACCCAGTGGCATGGTCATTGCTGTGATGGGAAAAAGCTAAGATATGTAATACACAACATTACACGGTCCTCGTTGTGATGAATAGCAAAAACCATTCGTGACACACACTACAATGTGATCCCAAGTAAAATAATAGTAGCACACTTATATAACACAAAAAAAAACCTGTAACACTCAAAACTAAGGTCATTATGCAGGAAATGAGCAATCTACTGGCATGATTGGGATTGTGACCCTGATGTGATACAAATAGCAACATACCTTAAGGCTTCTAGATCCTCTTCAATTCACAATACAAAGTGCTATATTTATTGTCATTGATTATTAGTGTACTTGGATTACACGAGCATGCTGTTTTTTTAATTTGCAAAGGTTCTCTTGATTATTCTTAATATGCTTCTGCAGTAGCAGTATTTCATTATTTCTCATTTTCTTTTGAGAACATAATTTTTCCTTGAATAAGCATAAATGTAAAAAAAATGTGAACTATGTAGAATCAAGTAGAAGTAGTTAAATATTTCCTTTCTGCATGCATATTTGCCTGTTGAGTGATCCCTTCATCTATGCCATCTCCAATTTTTATTCTGATTCCTTCCGCTTCCCACTCTGAAACCCCATTATTCCGGCACTTATTAGAAGTGAATCTCAGATTGTTCCCTGGGTGGGAATGGGCTGAAGAAATGTTTGTGGACAGTTACAAAGTAACACATTTGCAGGCACACAAGTACTTTGCAGAGCACTAAAGCCCATGAAGATCACTATCCACACACACACAAATATTTACTCACATACAATAGTCGTCTTTTTCAAATTGTAGATGTATATTTGTGCATATTAGCCCTTGGGCTATTCAGTACTGGAGATAAATGCTTTTCTATTGACCAGGCCTATATATAGCCGTCATTGTGATGGATAAGTGTCCACATTTCTATGATACAATACAATGTAATTTTATTTAGTTCCATAAGATCCATAAGATCATACACATTGGTAATATACAGCATTATGTTATAGGAGCTTTCTGTTAAAGTAATAAGTGATAATACTAAATCACATTAATGTGGTACTTTTTACGATGTCTAAAATAACATGAACCTGTTCAGTACAACATGATATTACTGCGATAGAAGCAGCACACATGTCTAGAATGGCCCAAAATGTGGTCCTCACTGCGTTTGATAAAAGACACAATTGTGACACACATCTTGATACGGTCCTCATTGTGATGAATAAAAGCACTTACCTCTGTAATAGGCTCCATAATAGTTCCTGTGTCAGATAAAGGCACACAACATTAGCCCTAGGGCCTTTTTGTGATGGAGATAAATTCATGTCCTATGTAACAGGTCTGTATAGAGCCATAATTGTGATGGATAAGTGGATAAGTACACACATTTCCAAGATAAAATACAATGTAGTTTTTTTTGAGCTACCCAAGATGATGCACCCTACAAAAACACAGCATAATGTTAAAGCAGCTTACTGTTAAAGGAGCTTTCTGTTAAAGGAATATGCAATAACACTAAATCACATTAATGTAGTGTTTTAATGATAGCTACATTAACATGAACTTGATCAATGCAACATGGTATGACTCTGTGATAGAAGAAGCACACAAGCCTAAAATACACTAAAATGTGGTCCTCATTGTGTTGGATAAAAACACACAATTGTGACACAAAACTTGATATGGTCCTCCTTGTGATGGAGAAAAAAAACAACCATAGTAATAGGCAGCATATTTCCTCTGGCAGACAAAGGCACTCAAACCTGTCTCACACAATTTAATATGGTCCTCAGTTTAACCCTTAAAGTGAACATAGGCTGAGGGAGAGGGGGGTGAATACCACTGAGGAGTTGCCTGCGGGGTGCATGACATGAGACCTGGCCTGTATTCCTCACGAGTCTCGTAATATGCTGCTCAATATGCTACATGTACTTCCTTGTTTTCAGATGTTGTCCTATTCCGTGATGCGCCATAATGAGTCAGTCGATCCGTATACAACTGTTTTTAATGATGCCTGCGTGGGGGGTTTTGTCTTTTGTATTTTACAAAATTGGAAATAAAGTTTAAAAAACAAAAAGAAAAAGTGAACATAGGAGCATAATCTCAAAATCTTAACACAATTCTGTAACATGCGCCATGATGTGCCCTTTTACTGCAATACATAAAAGCTCACATGCTATACACATGGTCACATGAATATTCACCTACCATGATGTAGTCCTCATTCTGATGGATAAAAACATGCACTTGATTTTTTTCTTTCAGAGTGCAGTGTAATAGCACACAGAGTTAAAACATGCAGTGTGATGCTGTAATGAGTTTGATGGACTACAATTCATAAACAATTCATATTTACCGATAACATAGGGAACCAGTCTCTCACTGGAATGCAGTCTTAATGAGGAACAGGTCTGTTTCTATGAAGTATCTTAAGGCAGCCTTATGATGGTATGCAAGCACATCACAAATTCTCGTCAATGAATTACAAATGAAGAGGTAAACCTTCAGGCAGTTTTAGTGCACTGAATGATATTGCCCTCTTGGTGATGGTTAAAGCATGCATCTTTGTAAAACAGTGCATGAGATTGTCCTCTGTTATACATAGATACTGTCTCATATTACTAACAGACAGCATGATGTGCTACTTAATGTGATGTATCAAGGCAAACAATCTTGTAACACTTCAAGGCATCTAGTGATCATTGTACTTAATAAACCACATTAAATTGTAATATACTATGTAATATAATCCTATATGTGATGGAAAGAAGTTCATTCTTGGTAACAGTAGTTTAGATAATAGCACAACTCTGCAACAGGCCTAGTGGTATCGTCCTCGCAGTGCTAGGAAAAAGCTCAGATATGTAACACACAATATCATACGGTCCTCGTTGCGATGGATAAAAACAAACAATTGTGATGCACACCAAGACTTGATTCAAAGTATAATAGTAGCTCACTTATAATAGGCAGCATATTTCCTCTGGCAGATGAAGGCACTCAAACCTGTCTCACTCAATTTAATATGGTCCTCAGTTCCACCCTTCACTGCTCCACTTTCAAACTCTACGATCCTAATGACATCACCAAAACATTAGCAACCACCAAACTCAACAACCATTTCAATGAACCCGTCCCCTCAAGTTGCCTTCCCCACATCTACCAAGTCATCTCCCCTCTCTGGACCAAAATCATCAACGCCTCGCTAGTGCAAGGGCACATACAGGACTGCCTAAAAACAGGCCAGGTCACCCCTATACTAAAGAAACCAACAGCTAACTCTTCCGACCCCAAACAAATTCGGCCCATAACCAACATTCCCATGCTAGCCAAGGTCCTGGAAAAATGTGTTCAACAACAACTGAACCAACACATCACGGACTTCAACCTTCTGAACACCCACCGATCGGGTTTCAGACCCGGCCATAGCACAGAAACAGCCATTTTACAAATAGTGGACGACGAAAAAAATCTAAAAAGACTGGAAAATAGGCTCAGTCCTTCAATGGTTCAAATCCTTTCTGGAAAACAGAACGCAATCTTTCATGGTGAACTAAAATCTATCGTGCTCCTCACCGAACCCTCTGGGTGTACCACAAGGCTCTACCCTATCCCCCACCCTATTCAACCTATATGTCGAACCGCTAACCAAACTACTACAGCAGGCAAACATAGCCTACCACATGTACGCGGATGACACTCAACTCTACATCAAGATCTCCTCCATTGAAGACATAATATCAATGAACATGGCACTCAAAAAGACCGTCCACTGGCTAACAACCAACTTCCTCAAGCTAAACTCACAAAAAACAGAATTTCTTCTAATCTCCCCCCTAATAATTCCCAGGAGAAAAAGGAATGGTTCAAGTTGATCACTGCACATAACTGCATGCCAGCTCTGGTCGACTCCACCAAATCACTTGGAATTACACTTGATAAGAACCTTAAAATGCAAGCACATATCAACCTGTTAGCTAAAAACGCAAGCTTTCACCTCAACTATCTCAGGAAAATGAAACCTTTCATCGAGAACCCGGACCTCAAAACTGCTGTTTAGTCCTTAGTCATATCAAGGCTGGAGTACGGATGCACCACCCTCGTGGGACTTCCCAAAATCTCAACCGCCCCATTAAAAGCCTGTATCAACGCCGCAGCTAGACTCCTAACAGGATCCAGAAAATTTTACCACATATCACCACACCTGAAAACACTCAACTGGCTTCCCTTTGAAGCTAGAATCCACCTAAAAATGGGATGCATCACTCACAAAGCACTTCACCACAATACTCCCCCGTACCTATCGTAAAAACTGACCTTATCTGGAGGATTCAGACGTTCTAGGAGTGCTAACAATCTACTCCTGAAACCCTCATGCTTCAGAAAGAAAAAAAACCCTGACAGAGCATTCTCCGGAGCAGCATCAAGAATATGGTGCTCGCTTCCTCCCCACATCAGAAAAATCTCCTCTACTTTTCTGTTAAAAAAAGAAGCAAAATCATTCCTTATGTGTTCAATTCCTCCCATAAACTATCACATGGACCTTTTCCAGATGTACTCCGTATAGTTGCCCCCTCTTTCCCTCGAAAGACACCTTCGCTGCTCTCGACTCGTTGCTAGAAATACTGTTAAGCCTGCGACTTTACGAACTTTGTAAAATAAGTCGATCTTATGTATGCTATTCGTTTTGCAATCTGTCCTATTTCGTATTGTGCCCCCATTGTAAAGCGCTCTGATAACCTTCGCTGGGTCTGCTCCGCACTATAGAAAACTCTAAAAATAAAATAAAATAAAAATAAAAATGTGCCCTTTTTTGCAATACATAAAAGCTCACATGCTATACACATGGTCACATGAATATTCGCCTACCACGATGTAGTCCTCATTCTGATGGATAAAAACATGCATGTGATTTTTTTCTTTCAGAGTGCAGTATAATAGCACACAGAGTTAAAACATGCAGTGTGTTGCTGTAATGAGTTTGATGTACTACAATTCCTAAACAATTCATATTTACTGACACCAGAGGGGACCAGTCTCTCACTGGAATGCGGTCTTAATGAGGAACAGGTCTGTTTCTATGAAGTATCTTAAGGCAGCCTTATGATGGTATGCAAGAACATCACAAATTCTCTGCAATGAATTACAAATGAAGAGGTAAACCATCAGGCAGTTTAAGTACACTGAATGATATTGCCCTCTTGGTGATGGTTAAAGCAGGCACATCTTTGTAAAACAGTGCATGAGATTGTCCTCTGTTATACATAGATACTGTCTCATATTGCTAACAGACAGCATGATGTGCTACTTAATGTGATGTATCAAGGCAAACAATCTTGTAACTTCAAGGTATCTAGTGATCATTGTACTTAATAAACCCACAATAAATTGTAATATACAATGAAATAAAATCCTATATGTGATGGAAAGAAGTTCATTCTTGGTAACAGTAGTTTAGATAATAGCACATCTCTGCAACAGGCCTAGTGGTGTCGTCCTCACAGTGCTAGGAAAAAGCTCAGATATGTAACACACAATATCATACGGTCCTCGTTGCGATCTATAAAAACAAACAATTGTGATGCACACCAAGACTTGATTCAAAGTAAAATAGTAGCTCACTTATATAACACCCTAAAACACCGGTAACATTCCAAGCTATGGTTATTGTGCAGGGTATGAGCAAAGCACTGGAAAGATTGTGATTGTGACCCTGCTGTGATTCATGTAGATAAACACCTTTATACCCCTTCATCATTGGCTCAATTCACAACACCTTGGGCCAGATGTAGGTAATTCCGATTTAACGACTCTTAAATACCGACTCATACCGAATCGGTATTTAAGAGACGGTAAATTGGAAGAAGGCAGATGTAGGTAAAAAATTACCGATTCTGTAAGAGTCTGTATTTACCGATTCTGTAAATACCGAATCGGTATTTCAAATTGATTCCTATGGGCCTTGAAGCCCATAGGAATCAATGTGAAATACCGAATCGGTATTTACAGAATCGGTAAATACCGAATCTTGCAAGGGTGCAGGGGGTGTCACTTTGACACCCTCTAGCACCCCAAATACAGGCATGTGTGACATGTGGCACACATACATGCCCTAAGGGCATGTCTGTGTGTCACATTGCACAGGTGTGCATGCACAGATGTGCATGCACACCTGAATTTGGTATTTTACCACCCAATAGGATTGGGTGGTAAAATACCGACTCTGAAGGGCCTGTGGCACTCTTTGGAGTGTCACCTACATATGAATTTACAGAATCGGTATATTTACCGATTCGGTAAAATACCGAAGTGGTAAATTTACCGAATCGGTAAATATACCGATTCTGTAAATTCAGACCCACCTACATCTCAAAAGCCAAATACCGGTCGGTAACGGCCGAAATCGGCCGTTACCGACCGGTATTTCTATACCTACATATGGCCCCAAGTGCTTTGTTTAGTATCATCATTTTGGATTACAGAGCAAGCTGCTTTTTAATTCACAAAGGTTGACTTGTGGACCATTAGCTCATAGCTACAGAGGATGTATTTCAAGGAGTAGTCTTCATTTTCTTTTGAGAATTCCATTTTCCCTTGAACAAGTTTACATGCTTACATTTCTGAAAATATTACAAAGCAAGTAGAAGTAATAACATTTGAAAAACATTTTCCCCTGTCACGTAATCCCTTCAGCTATGCCATTTCCAATTTTTAGTCTGATTCCTTTCACTTTCCATCCATGAAACAGATTTAATCCGGCACTTGTTTGAAGTGAATCTCAGATTGTTCCCTGGGTGGGAATGGGCTGAAGAATTGTTTGGGGACAGTTACAAAGTAACACATTTGGAGGCACACAAATACTTTGCAGAGCAACAAAGCCCTGTGAAGATCACTATCCACACACACAAAAATGTTTGCTCACATTCAATAGTCATCTTTTTCCAAGTGTACATATATACTTGTTCACATTAGCCTCTGTGCTTTTTTGTGATGGATCGTTCGATGGATGATGCATGTTCTATGGACCAGGCTGTATAGAACCGTCATTGTGACGTATAAGTGCATGCATTTCCAAGGTACAACACAATATAGTTTTTTTTGTTACTCAAGCTCATACATTTTACTAATACACAGCATAATGTTATACATGCTTTCTGTTAAAGGAATAAGTGATAACACTAATTCACATTTATGTGGTACTTTTAATGATGGCTAAATTAACATGAACTGTTTCAATACAATATTATGTTACTCTGTGATAGAAGAAGCACACTTGTCTAAAATGCACCAAAATGTGTCCTCATTGTGTTGGATAAAAACACACAGTTGTGACACACATCTTGATACGGTCCTCATTGTGATGGATAAAAACACTAACCTCTGTAATAGGCAGCATATTATTTCCTGTGGCAGATAAAGGCACACAACATTAGCCCTTGGGATTTTTTGTGATGGTGATAAATTCATGTCCTATGGACCAGGCCTGCATAGAGCAGTCAGTGTGATGGAAAATGCATTCATTTCCAAGATAAAATACAATATAGTTTTCTGAGTTACCTAAGATCATACACATGACAACTAAACAGCATATTGTTAAAGCATCTTTCTGTTAAAGGAATATGCAAAAACTATAAATCACATTAATGTGGTATTTTTAATGATAGCTACATTATCATGAACTTGCTCAATGCAACATGATATTTCTCTGTGATAGAAGCACACATGCCTAAAATGCCCCAAAATATGGTCCTCATTGCATTGGATAAAAACATACAATTGTGACACACATCTTGATAAGGTCCTCATTGTGATGGATAAAAACACCAACCTCTCTAATAGGCAGCATATTTCCTCTGGCAGATAAAGGCACTCAAACCTGTCTCACACAATTTAATATGGTCCTCGGTTTAACCCTTAAAGTGCACATAGGAGCATAATCTCAATATCTCAACACAATTCTGTAACATGCGTCATGATGTGCCCTTTTTTGCAATACATAAAAGCTCACATGCTATACACATGGTCCCATGAATATTCGCCTCCCACGATGTAGTCCTCATTCTGATGCATAAAAACATGCATGTGATTTTTTTTCTTTCAGAGTGCAGTGTAATAGCACACAGAGTTAAAACATGCAGTGTGATGCTGTTATAAGTTTGACGGACTACTAATCATAAACAATTCATATTTACTGACACCAGAGGGGACCAGTCTCTCACTGGAATGCAGTCTTAATGAGGAACAGGTCTGTTTCTATGAAGTATCTTAAGGCAGCCTTATGATGGTATGCAAGTACATCACAAATTCTCTGCAATGAATTAGAAATGAAGAGGTAAACCATCAGGCAGTTTTAGTGCACTGCATGATATTGCCCTCTTGGTGATGGATAAAGCATGCACATCTTTGTAAAACAGTGCATGAGATTGTCCTCTGTTATACATAGCTACTGTCTCATATTACTAACAGACATCATGATGTGCTACGTAATGTGATGTATCAAGGGAAACAATCTTGTAACACTTAAAGGCATCTAGTGAACATTGTACTTAATAAACCCACATTATTTTGTAATATACAATGTAATATAATCCTATATGTGATGGAAAGAAGTTCATTCTTGGTAACAGTAGTTTAGAAAATAGCACAACTCTGCAACAGGCGTAGTGGTGTCGTCCTCGCAGTGCTAGGAAAAAGCTCAGATATGTAACACACAATATCATACGGTCCTCGTTGCGATGGATAAAAACAAACAATTGTGATGCACACGAACACTTGATTCAAAGTATAATAGTAGCTCACTTATATAACACCCCAAAACACCTGTAACATTCCAAGCTATGGTCATTGTGCAGGGTATGAGCAATCCACTGGAAAGATTGTGATTGTGACCCTGCTGCGATTCATGTAGACAAACAGCTTCATACCCTTTAATCATTGGCTCAATTCACAACACCAAGTGCTTCGTTTATTATCATCATTTTGGGATACAGAGCAAGCTGCTTTTTAATTCACAAAGGTTGTCTTGTGGACTGTTAGCTTATAGCTAAGGAGGATGTATTTCAAGGAGTACCCTTCATTTTCTTTTGAGAATTCCATTTTCCTTTGAACACGTTTACATGCTTACATTTCTGGAAATATTACAAAGCAAGTAGAAGTAATAACATTTGAAAAACATTTTCCCCTGTCAAGTAATCCCTTCACCTATGCCATCTTCAATTTTTAGTCTGATTCCTTTCACTTCCCATCCTGGAAACAGATTTAATCCGGCACTTGTCAGAAGTGAATCTCAGATTGTTCCCTGGGTGGGAATGGGTTCAAGAATTGTTTGTGGACAGTTACTAAGTAACACATTTGGAGGCACACAAATACTATACAGAGCAACAAAGCCCTGTGAAGATCACTATCCACACACAAAAAATGTTTGCTCACATTCAATAGTCATCTTTTTCCAAGAGTACATATGAACTTGTTCACATTAGCCTCTGTGCTTTTTTGTGATGGATCGTTCGATGGATGATGCATGTTCTATGGACCAGGCTGTATAGAACCGTCATTGTGACGTATAAGTGCATGCATTTCCAAGGTACAATACAATATAGTTTTTTTTGTTACTCAAGCTCATACATTTTACTAATACACAGCATAATGTTATACATGCTTTCTGTTAAAGGAACAAGTGATAACACTAATTCACATTTATGTGGTACTTTTAATGATGGCTAAATTAACATGAACTGTTTCAATACAATATTATGTTACTCTGTGATAGAAGAAGCACACTTGTCTAATATGCACCAAAATGTGTCCTCATTGTGTTGGATAAAAACACACAGTTGTGACACACATCTTGATACGGTCCTCATTGTGATGGATAAAAACACTAACCTCTGTAATAGGCAGCATATTATTTCCTGTGGCAGATAAAGGCACACAACATTAGCCCTTGGGATTTTTTGTGATGGTGATAAATTCATGTCCTATGGACCAGGCCTGCATAGAGCAGTCAGTGTGATGGAAAAATGCATTCATTTCCAAGATAAAATACAATATAGTTTTCTGAGTTACCTAAGATCATACACATGACAACTAAACAGCATATTGTTAAAGCATCTTTCTGTTAAAGGAATATGCAAAAACTATAAATCACATTAATGTGGTATTTTTAATGATAGCTACATTATCATGAACTTGCTCAATGCAACCTGATATTTCTCTGTGATAGAAGCACACATGCCTAAAATGCCCCAAAATATGGTCCTCATTGCATTGGACAAAAACATACAATTGTGACACACATCTTGATAAGGTCCTCATTGTGATGGATAAAAACACCAACCTCTCTAATAGGCAGCATATTTCCTCTGGCAGATAAAGGCACTCAAACCTGTCTCACACAATTTAATATGGTCCTCGGTTTAACCCTTAAAGTGCACATAGGAGCATAATCTCAATATCTCAACACAATTCTGTAACATGCGTCATGATGTGCCCTTTTTTGCAATACATAAAAGCTCACATGCTATACACATGGTCCCATGAATATTCGCCTCCCACGATGTAGTCCTCATTCTGATGCATAAAAACATGCATGTGATTTTTTTTCTTTCAGAGTGCAGTGTAATTGCACACAGAGTTAAAACATGCAGTGTGATGCTTTTATGAGTTTGACGGACTACTAATCATAAACAATTCATATTTACTGACACCAGAGGGGACCAGTCTCTCACTGGAATGCAGTCTTAATGAGGAACAGGTCTGTTTCTATGAAGTATCTTAAGGCAGCCTTATGATGGTATGCAAGTACATCACAAATTCTCTGCAATGAATTAGAAATGAAGAGGTAAACCATCAGGCAGTTTTAGTGCACTGCATGATATTGCCCTCTTGGTGATGGTTAAAGCATGCACATCTTTGTAAAACAGTGCATGAGATTATCCTCTGTTATACATAGCTACTGTCTCATATTACTAACAGACATCATGATGTGCTACGTAATGTGATGTATCAAGGGAAACAATCTTGTAACACTTAAAGGCATCTAGTGAACATTGTACTTAATAAACCCACATTATTTTGTAATATACAATGTAATATAATCCTATATGTGATGGAAAGAAGTTCATTCTTGGTAACAGTAGTTTACAAAATAGCACAACTCTGCAACAGGCGTAGTGGTGTCGTCCTCGCAGTGCTAGGAAAAAGCTCAGATATGTAACACACAATATCATACGGTCCTCGTTGCGATGGATAAAAACAAACAATTGTGATGCACACGAACACTTGATTCAAAGTATAATAGTAGCTCACTTATATAACACCCCAAAACACCTGTAACATTCCAAGCTATGGTCATTGTGCAGGGTATGAGCAATCCACTGGAAAGATTGTGATTGTGACCCTGCTGCGATTCATGTAGACAAACAGCTTCATACCCTTTAATCATTGGCTCAATTCACAACACCAAGTGCTTCGTTTATTATCATCGTTTTGGGATACAGAGCAAGCTGCTTTTTAATTCACAAAGGTTGTCTTGTGGACTGTTAGCTTATAGCTAAGGAGGATGTATTTCAAGGAGTACCCTTCATTTTCTTTTGAGAATTCCATTTTCCTTTGAACACGTTTACATGCTTACATTTCTGGAAATATTACAAAGCAAGTAGAAGTAATAACATTTGAAAAACATTTTCCCCTGTCAAGTAATCCCTTCACCTATGCCATCTTCAATTTTTAGTCTGATTCCTTTCACTTCCCATCCTGGAAACAGATTTAATCCGGCACTTGTCAGAAGTGAATCTCAGATTGTTCCCTGGGTGGGAATGGGTTCAAGAATTGTTTGTGGACAGTTACTAAGTAACACATTTGGAGGCACACAAATACTATACAGAGCAACAAAGCCCTGTGAAGATCACTATCCACACACAAAAAATGTTTGTTCACATTCAATAGTCATCTTTTTCCAAGAGTACATATGAACTTGTTCACATTAGCCTCTGTGCTTTTTTGTGATGGATCGTTCGATGGATGATGCATGTTCTATGCACCAGGCTGTATAGAACCGTCATTGTGACGTATAAGTGCATGCATTTCCAAGGTACAATACAATATAGTTTTTTTGTTACTCAAGCTCATACATTTTACTAATACACAGCATAATGTTATACATGCTTTCTGTTAAAGGAACAAGTGATAACACTAATTCACATTTATGTGGTACTTTTAATGATGGCTAAATTAACATGAACTGTTTCAATACAATATTATGTTACTCTGTGATAGAAGAAGCACACTTGTCTAATATGCACCAAAATGTGTCCTCATTGTGTTGGATAAAAACACACAGTTGTGACACACATCTTGATACGGTCCTCATTGTGATGGATAAAAACACTAACCTCTGTAATAGGCAGCATATTATTTCCTGTGGCAGATAAAGGCACACAACATTAGCCCTTGGGATTTTTTGTGATGGTGATAAATTCATGTCCTATGGACCAGGCCTGCATAGAGCAGTCAGTGTGATGGAAAAATGCATTCATTTCCAAGATAAAATACAATATAGTTTTCTGAGTTACCTAAGATCATACACATGACAACTAAACAGCATATTGTTAAAGCATCTTTCTGTTAAAGGAATATGCAAAAACTATAAATCACATTAATGTGGTATTTTTAATGATAGCTACATTATCATGAACTTGCTCAATGCAACATGATATTTCTGTGATAGAAGCACACATGCCTAAAATGCCCCAAAATATGGTCCTCATTGCATTGGACAAAAACATACAATTGTGACACACATCTTGATAAGGTCCTCATTGTGATGGATAAAAACACCAACCTCTCTAATAGGCAGCATATTTCCTCTGGCAGATAAAGGCACTCAAACCTGTCTCACACAATTTAATATGGTCCTCGGTTTAACCCTTAAAGTGCACATAGGAGCATAATCTCAATATCTCAACACAATTCTGTAACATGCGTCATGATGTGCCCTTTTTTGCAATACATAAAAGCTCACATGCTATACACATGGTCCCATGAATATTCGCCTCCCACGATGTAGTCCTCATTCTGATGCATAAAAACATGCATGTGATTTTTTTTCTTTCAGAGTGCAGTGTAATTGCACACAGAGTTAAAACATGCAGTGTGATGCTGTTATGAGTTTGACGGACTACTAATCATAAACAATTCATATTTACTGACACCAGAGGGGACCAGTCTCTCACTGGAATGCAGTCTTAATGAGGAACAGGTCTGTTTCTATGAAGTATCTTAAGGCAGCCTTATGATGGTATGCAAGTACATCACAAATTCTCTGCAATGAATTAGAAATGAAGAGGTAAACCATCGTGCACTGCATGATATTGCCCTCTTGGTGATGGTTAAAGCATGCACATCTTTGTAAAACAGTGCATGAGATTATCCTCTGTTATACATAGCTACTGTCTCATATTACTAACAGACATCATGATGTGCTACGTAATGTGATGTATCAAGGGAAACAATCTTCTAACACTTAAAGGCATCTAGTGAACATTGTACTTAATAAACCCACATTATTTTGTAATATACAATGTAATATAATCCTATATGTGATGGAAAGAAGTTCATTCTTGGTAACAGTAGTTTACAAAATAGCACAACTCTGCAACAGGCGTAGTGGTGTCGTCCTCGCAGTGCTAGGAAAAAGCTCAGATATGTAACACACAATATCATACGGTCCTCGTTGCGATGGATAAAAACAAACAATTGTGATGCACACAAACACTTGATTCAAAGTATAATAGTAGCTCACTTATATAACACCCCAAAAAACCTGTAACATTCCAAGCTATGGTCATTGTGCAGGGTATGAGCAATCCACTGGAAAGATTGTGATTGTGACCCTGCTGCGATTCATGTAGACAAACAGCTTCATACCCTTTAATCATTGGCTCAATTCACAACACCAAGTGCTTCGTTTATTATCATCATTTTGGGATACAGAGCAAGCTGCTTTTTAATTCACAAAGGTTGTCTTGTGGACTGTTAGCTTATAGCTAAGGAGGATGTATTTCAAGGAGTACCCTTCATTTTCTTTTGAGAATTCCATTTTCCTTTGAACACGTTTACATGCTTACATTTCTGGAAATATTACAAAGCAAGTAGAAGTAATAACATTTGAAAAACATTTTCCCCTGTCAAGTAATCCCTTCACCTATGCCATCTTCAATTTTTAGTCTGATTCCTTTCACTTCCCATCCTGGAAACAGATTTAATCCGGCACTTGTCAGAAGTGAATCTCAGATTGTTCCCTGGGTGGGAATGGGTTCAAGAATTGTTTGTGGACAGTTACTAAGTAACACATTTGGAGGCACACAAATACTATACAGAGCAACAAAGCCCTGTGAAGATCACTATCCACACACAAAAAATGTTTGCTCACATTCAATAGTCATCTTTTTCCAAGAGTACATATGAACTTGTTCACATTAGCCTCTGTGCTTTTTTGTGATGGATCGTTCGATGGATGATGCATGTTCTATGGACCAGGCTGTATAGAACCGTCATTGTGACGTATAAGTGCATGCATTTCCAAGGTACAATACAATATAGTTTTTTTTGTTACTCAAGCTCATACATTTTACTAATACACAGCATAATGTTATACATGCTTTCTGTTAAAGGAACAAGTGATAACACTAATTCACATTTATGTGGTACTTTTAATGATGGCTAAATTAACATGAACTGTTTCAATACAATATTATGTTACTCTGTGATAGAAGAAGCACACTTGTCTAATATGCACCAAAATGTGTCCTCATTGTGTTGGATAAAAACACACAGTTGTGACACACATCTTGATACGGTCCTCATTGTGATGGATAAAAACACTAACCTCTGTAATAGGCAGCATATTATTTCCTGTGGCAGATAAAGGCACACAACATTAGCCCTTGGGATTTTTTGTGATGGTGATAAATTCATGTCCTATGGACCAGGCCTGCATAGAGCAGTCAGTGTGATGGAAAAATGCATTCATTTCCAAGATAAAATACAATATAGTTTTCTGAGTTACCTAAGATCATACACATGACAACTAAACAGCATATTGTTAAAGCATCTTTCTGTTAAAGGAATATGCAAAAACTATAAATCACATTAATGTGGTATTTTTAATGATAGCTACATTATCATGAACGTGCTCAATGCAACATGATATTTCTCTGTGATAGAAGCACACATGCCTAAAATGCCCCAAAATATGGTCCTCATTGCATTGGACAAAAACATACAATTGTGACACACATCTTGATAAGGTCCTCATTGTGATGGATAAAAACACCAACCTCTCTAATAGGCAGCATATTTCCTCTGGCAGATAAAGGCACTCAAACCTGTCTCACACAATTTAATATGGTCCTCTGTTTAACCCTTAAAGTGCACATAGGAGCATAATCTCAATATCTCAACACAATTCTGTAACATGCGTCATGATGTGCCCTTTTTTGCAATACATAAAAGCTCACATGCTATACACATGGTCCCATGAATATTCGCCTCCCACGATGTAGTCCTCATTCTGATGCATAAAAACATGCATGTGATTTTTTTTCTTTCAGAGTGCAGTGTAATTGCACACAGAGTTAAAACATGCAGTGTGATGCTGTTATGAGTTTGACGGACTACTAATCATAAACAATTCATATTTACTGACACCAGAGGGGACCAGTCTCTCACTGGAATGCAGTCTTAATGAGGAACAGGTCTGTTTCTATGAAGTATCTTAAGGCAGCCTTATGATGGTATGCAAGTACATCACAAATTCTCTGCAATGAATTAGAAATGAAGAGGTAAACCATCAGGCAGTTTTAGTGCACTGCATGATATTGCCCTCTTGGTGATGGTTAAAGCATGCACATCTTTGTAAAACAGTGCATGAGATTATCCTCTGTTATACATAGCTACTGTCTCATATTACTAACAGACATCATGATGTGCTACATAATGTGATGTATCAAGGGAAACAATCTTGTAACACTTAAAGGCATCTAGTGAACATTGTACTTAATAAACCCACATTATTTTGTAATATACAATGTAATATAATCCTATATGTGATGGAAAGAAGTTCATTCTTGGTAACAGTAGTTTACAAAATAGCACAACTCTGCAACAGGCGTAGTGGTGTCGTCCTCGCAGTGCTAGGAAAAAGCTCAGATATGTAACACACAATATCATACGGTCCTCGTTGCGATGGATAAAAACAAACAATTGTGATGCACACGAACACTTGATTCAAAGTATAATAGTAGCTCACTTATATAACACCCCAAAACACCTGTAACATTCCAAGCTATGGTCATTGTGCAGGGTATGAGCAATCCACTGGAAAGATTGTGATTGTGACCCTGCTGCGATTCATGTAGACAAACAGCTTCATACCCTTTAATCATTGGCTCAATTCACAACACCAAGTGCTTCGTTTATTATCATCATTTTGGGATACAGAGCAAGCTGCTTTTTAATTCACAAAGGTTGTCTTGTGGACTGTTAGCTTATAGCTAAGGAGGATGTATTTCAAGGAGTACCCTTCATTTTCTTTTGAGAATTCCATTTTCCTTTGAACACGTTTACATGCTTACATTTCTGGAAATATTACAAAGCAAGTAGAAGTAATAACATTTGAAAAACATTTTCCCCTGTCAAGTAATCCCTTCACCTATGCCATCTTCAATTTTTAGTCTGATTCCTTTCACTTCCCATCCTGGAAACAGATTTAATCCGGCACTTGTCAGAAGTGAATCTCAGATTGTTCCCTGGGTGGGAATGGGTTCAAGAATTGTTTGTGGACAGTTACTAAGTAACACATTTGGAGGCACACAAATACTATACAGAGCAACAAAGCCCTGTGAAGATCACTATCCACACACAAAAAATGTTTGCTCACATTCAATAGTCATCTTTTTCCAAGAGTACATATGAACTTGTTCACATTAGCCTCTGTGCTTTTTTGTGATGGATCGTTCGATGGATGATGCATGTTCTATGGACCAGGCTGTATAGAACCGTCATTGTGACGTATAAGTGCATGCATTTCCAAGGTACAATACAATATAGTTTTTTTTGTTACTCAAGCTCATACATTTTACTAATACACAGCATAATGTTATACATGCTTTCTGTTAAAGGAACAAGTGATAACACTAATTCACATTTATGTGGTACTTTTAATGATGGCTAAATTAACATGAACTGTTTCAATACAATATTATGTTACTCTGTGATAGAAGAAGCACACTTGTCTAATATGCACCAAAATGTGTCCTCATTGTGTTGGATAAAAACACACAGTTGTGACACACATCTTGATACGGTCCTCATTGTGATGGATAAAAACACTAACCTCTGTAATAGGCAGCATATTATTTCCTGTGGCAGATAAAGGCACACAACATTAGCCCTTGGGATTTTTTGTGATGGTGATAAATTCATGTCCTATGGACCAGGCCTGCATAGAGCAGTCAGTGTGATGGAAAAATGCATTCATTTCCAAGATAAAATACAATATAGTTTTCTGAGTTACCTAAGATCATACACATGACAACTAAACAGCATATTGTTAAAGCATCTTTCTGTTAAAGGAATATGCAAAAACTATAAATCACATTAATGTGGTATTTTTAATGATAGCTACATTATCATGAACGTGCTCAATGCAACATGATATTTCTCTGTGATAGAAGCACACATGCCTAAAATGCCCCAAAATATGGTCCTCATTGCATTGGACAAAAACATACAATTGTGACACACATCTTGATAAGGTCCTCATTGTGATGGATAAAAACACCAACCTCTCTAATAGGCAGCATATTTCCTCTGGCAGATAAAGGCACTCAAACCTGTCTCACACAATTTAATATGGTCCTCTGTTTAACCCTTAAAGTGCACATAGGAGCATAATCTCAATATCTCAACACAATTCTGTAACATGCGTCATGATGTGCCCTTTTTTGCAATACATAAAAGCTCACATGCTATACACATGGTCCCATGAATATTCGCCTCCCACGATGTAGTCCTCATTCTGATGCATAAAAACATGCATGTGATTTTTTTTCTTTCAGAGTGCAGTGTAATTGCACACAGAGTTAAAACATGCAGTGTGATGCTGTTATGAGTTTGACGGACTACTAATCATAAACAATTCATATTTACTGACACCAGAGGGGACCAGTCTCTCACTGGAATGCAGTCTTAATGAGGAACAGGTCTGTTTCTATGAAGTATCTTAAGGCAGCCTTATGATGGTATGCAAGTACATCACAAATTCTCTGCAATGAATTAGAAATGAAGAGGTAAACCATCAGGCAGTTTTAGTGCACTGCATGATATTGCCCTCTTGGTGATGGTTAAAGCATGCACATCTTTGTAAAACAGTGCATGAGATTATCCTCTGTTATACATAGCTACTGTCTCATATTACTAACAGACATCATGATGTGCTACATAATGTGATGTATCAAGGGAAACAATCTTGTAACACTTAAAGGCATCTAGTGAACATTGTACTTAATAAACCCACATTATTTTGTAATATACAATGTAATATAATCCTATATGTGATGGAAAGAAGTTCATTCTTGGTAACAGTAGTTTACAAAATAGCACAACTCTGCAACAGGCGTAGTGGTGTCGTCCTCGCAGTGCTAGGAAAAAGCTCAGATATGTAACACACAATATCATACGGTCCTCGTTGCGATGGATAAAAACAAACAATTGTGATGCACACGAACACTTGATTCAAAGTATAATAGTAGCTCACTTATATAACACCCCAAAACACCTGTAACATTCCAAGCTATGGTCATTGTGCAGGGTATGAGCAATCCACTGGAAAGATTGTGATTGTGACCCTGCTGCGATTCATGTAGACAAACAGCTTCATACCCTTTAATCATTGGCTCAATTCACAACACCAAGTGCTTCGTTTATTATCATCATTTTGGGATACAGAGCAAGCTGCTTTTTAATTCACAAAGGTTGTCTTGTGGACTGTTAGCTTATAGCTAAGGAGGATGTATTTCAAGGAGTACCCTTCATTTTCTTTTGAGAATTCCATTTTCCTTTGAACACGTTTACATGCTTACATTTCTGGAAATATTACAAAGCAAGTAGAAGTAATAACATTTGAAAAACATTTTCCCCTGTCAAGTAATCCCTTCACCTATGCCATCTTCAATTTTTAGTCTGATTCCTTTCACTTCCCATCCTGGAAACAGATTTAATCCGGCACTTGTCAGAAGTGAATCTCAGATTGTTCCCTGGGTGGGAATGGGTTCAAGAATTGTTTGTGGACAGTTACTAAGTAACACATTTGGAGGCACACAAATACTATACAGAGCAACAAAGCCCTGTGAAGATCACTATCCACACACAAAAAATGTTTGCTCACATTCAATAGTCATCTTTTTCCAAGAGTACATATGAACTTGTTCACATTAGCCTCTGTGCTTTTTTGTGATGGATCGTTCGATGGATGATGCATGTTCTATGGACCAGGCTGTATAGAACCGTCATTGTGACGTATAAGTGCATGCATTTCCAAGGTACAATACAATATAGTTTTTTTTGTTACTCAAGCTCATACATTTTACTAATACACAGCATAATGTTATACATGCTTTCTGTTAAAGGAACAAGTGATAACACTAATTCACATTTATGTGGTACTTTTAATGATGGCTAAATTAACATGAACTGTTTCAATACAATATTATGTTACTCTGTGATAGAAGAAGCACACTTGTCTAATATGCACCAAAATGTGTCCTCATTGTGTTGGATAAAAACACACAGTTGTGACACACATCTTGATACGGTCCTCATTGTGATGGATAAAAACACTAACCTCTGTAATAGGCAGCATATTATTTCCTGTGGCAGATAAAGGCACACAACATTAGCCCTTGGGATTTTTTGTGATGGTGATAAATTCATGTCCTATGGACCAGGCCTGCATAGAGCAGTCAGTGTGATGGAAAAATGCATTCATTTCCAAGATAAAATACAATATAGTTTTCTGAGTTACCTAAGATCATACACATGACAACTAAACAGCATATTGTTAAAGCATCTTACTGTTAAAGGAGCTTTCTGTTAAAGGAATATGCGAAAACTATAAATCATATTAATGTGGTATTTTTAATGATAGCTGCATTATCATGAACTTGCTCAATGCAACATGATATTTCTCTGTGATAGAAACACACTTGTCTAAAATGCCCCAAAATATGGTCCTCATTGTGTTGTATAAAAACATACAATTGTGACACACATCTTGATATGGTCCTCATTGTGATGGATAAAAACACCAACCTCTCCAATAGGCAGCATATTTCCTCTGGCAGACAAATGCACACAAACCTGTCTCACACAATGTAATATGATTCTCAGTTTAACCTATAAAGTGCACATAGGAGCATAAGCCCCATATATATAGGAGCAATTGCAAAGCATAAATGAACACAATGTTGTGACACACAATATGAAGTTGTTTTTAGAGTCCTGAACAGATGTTCATATGATTGATACACTTATAAAGTTGTGGCAGAATCTATAATATGTTAAAAATCTCAACACAATTCTGTAACACGCGCCATGATGTGCCCTTTTTTGCATTACATAAAAGCTTACATGCTATACACATGGTCACATGAATTGCCTACCACAATGTAGTCGTCGTTCTGATCGATGAAAACACTGTTGTGTTTTTGTTTTAGAGTGCAGTATAATAGCACACCGAGTTAAAACATGCAGTGTGATGCTGTAATGAGTTTGATGGACTACAGTTCTTAAACAATTCATATTTATTGACACCAGGGAGGACCAGTCTCTCACTGGAATACAGTCTTAATGAGGAACAGGTCTGTTTCTATGAAGTATCTTAAGACAGCCTTATGATGCTAGGCAAGCACATCACAAATTCTCTGCAATGATTTACAAATGAAGAGGTAAATCAACATGCAGTTTTAGTGCACTGCATGATATTGCCCCACTGGTGATGGTTAAGCATGCACATCTTTGTAAAACACTGTATGAGATTGTCTATTGTTATACATAGATATTGTGTCATATTACTAACAGACAGCATGATGTGCTTCTTAATGTGATGTATCAAGGCAAACAATCGTGTAACACTTCAAGGCATCTAGTGATCATTGCACTTAATAAACCCGAATTAATTTGTAACATACAATGTAGTATAATTCTATTTGTCATGGAAATAAGTTCATTCTTAGTAACAATAGCTTAGATAATAGCACAACTGTGCAACAGACCTAGTGGGGTGGTCCTCACAGTGATATACAAAAGCTCAGATGTATAACACACATCATATGGTCCTCGTTGTGATGGATAAAAACAAACAATTGTGATGCACACCAAGACTCGATTCAAAGTATAATAGTAGCTCACTTATATAACACCCCAAAACACCTGTAACACTCCAAGCTATGGTCATTGTGCAGGGTATGAGCAAACCACTGGAAAGATTGTGATTGTGACCCTGCTGTGATTCATATAGACAAACACCATTATACCCCTTTATCATTTACTGGAGAAGCGTGGCTCAATGGTTAGAGCGGCAGACCCTGATGCAGAGGTCTGGCCCGGGACCAGGGTTCAATTTCCCCGGACCTGATAATTCTCGCCTCGGTGCCTAGTCTAATCATGGGTCCCACTCTGTGACTCTGGGCAATAGCTTGCTTAATCTCCACAACAGCCCCAGCAGCGCTTGGATGCCTGGCTTCACCTTGGGGGTGCCCAGGAGTGGACATTTCACAGGAAAGCCAGGATGGGTTCCACAGCGGTATGAATACAGAGCTACAAGGCCTCTGGGTAGAAGTGCGCTATTTAAATACTATACATTTACATTTACATTTACTCAATTCACTACACCAAGTGCTACATTTATTATAATTTTGGATTACATGAGCAAGCTGCTTTTTAATTCACAAAGGTTGTCTTGGGGACAGTTAGCATACAGCTACAGAGGATGTATTTCAAGGGGTAGTCTTCATTTTCTTTTGAGAATTCCATTTTCCCTTGAACAAGTTTGCATGCTTAGATTTTGGGAAATATTCTGAAGCAAGTAGAAGTAATAACATTTTAAAAACATTTTCCCCTATGGAATAATCCCTTCATCTATGCTATTTCCAATTTTTTGTCTGATTGCTTCCACTTCCAACCCTGTAAACAGATTTAATCTGGCACGTGTTAGAAGTGAATCTCAGATTGTTCCCTGGGTTGGAATGGGCTGAAGAAATGTTTGTGTACAGTTACAAAGTAGCACATTTGCAGGCACACAAATACTTTGCAGAACAACAAAGCCCTCTGAAAAATCACTAACCCCACACACAGAAGTATTTACTCACATTTACTAGTCATCTCTTTGCAAGTGTAAATGTATACCTGTGCACATTAGCACCTGTGCTTTTTTATGATGGTCGATTGGCTGGATGATGCATGTCCTAGGGACCAGGCCTGTATAGAGCCCTCATTGCGATGGATGAGTGCACACATTTCCAAGATACAATACAATATAGATTCTTTTAGTTACTTAAGATCATACACATTACTAATACACAGCATAATGTCATAGGAGCTTTCTGTTAAAGGAATATGTGATAACACTAATTCACATTAATGTCGTACTTTTAATGATGGCTAAATTAACATGAACTTGTTCAATTCAACATGATGTGACTGTGTGATAGAAGAAACCCACTTGTCTAAACTGCACCAAAATGTGTCCTCATTGTGTTGGATAAAAACACACAGTTGTTATACACATCTTGATACAGTCCTCATTCTGATGGATAAAAACGCTTTACTAATACCCAACATAATGTTAAAGAAGCTTACTGTTAATGGAATGTGCAATAAAACTAAATTGCATTAATGTAGTACTTCTAATGAAGCTACATTAACATGAACGTGTTCAATGCAACATGATGTGACTCTGTGTTAGCAGAAGCACACATGTCTAAAATGAACCAAAGTGTGGTCCTCATTGTGTTGGATAAAAACACACAATTGTGACACACATCTTGATACAGTCTTCATTGTGATAGATAAAAACGCCAACCTCTGTAATAGGCACCACAATATTAATTGTGGCAGATAAAGGTACGCAACCCTGTCTCACACAATTTAACATGGTCCTCAGTTTGACCTATAAGTGCACATAGGAGCATAAGCCACCTTTATATAGGAGTAATTGTAAAGCATAAAAGAGCACCTTCTTGTGATACACAAAATATGAAATGGTTTTCTGTGTCCATAAGAAAGGTTCATATGCTTGATACACATGTAGAGTTGCGGCAGTGTCTATTACATGTTAGAAACACAAAAGAAAACTGTAACATGTGCTTTGCTATGCTCCTTTTTGCAATGTATAAAACCTCACAATTTACACACATGGTCATCTGAATTGCACACCACAATGTAGTCCTCATTTTGATGGATAAAAACACGCAAGAGTTTTTTTTTTTATCAGAGTGTGGTGTAATATCACAGAGAGTTAAAACATGCACTGTGATCTCGTTATGAGTTTGATGGACTAAAAGTCTTAAACAAATCATATTTATTGACACCAGATGGGACCAATCTCACATGAATACAGTTGTAATGAGGAATTGGTCTATTTCTATTAAGAATCCTATGGTAGCCTTGTTATTGTATGCCAGCACATCACAAAGTCTCTGCGATTAATTACAAATGAAGAAATAAACCAACATGCAGTTGTAGTGCACTGCATGATATTGCCCTCCTTGTAATATTTAAAACATGCACATCCATGTAAAACTATATGAAATTGCCTTCTATGATAAATAGACAATCTCTCATGTTGTAACAGATAGCATGATGTGCTCCTTAATGTGATGTATCAAAGCAAGGGATCTTGAAATCTGTCATGGCATCTAGCGCTCATTGCACTTGATAAACACAAATTAATTTGTTACATACAATGAGATATATTCCTATTTGTTATGGAAAGAAGTTAATTCTTGGTAACAGTACTTTAGGTACTAGCACAATTTTGCAACAGACCTAGTCGTGTGGTCATCACAGTGATAGGAAAAAGCTCAGTTGTGTAACACACAACATCATGCGGTCCTCATTGTGATGGATAAAATCAAACTGCTGTGATGCACAACATGACTTGATCCAAAGTATGATAATAGTAGCTCACATATATAACATACCAACACATCTGTAACACTCAAAGCTATGGTCATTTTAGAGGGCAGGAGCAAACCACTGGCAAGATTATGATTGTGACCCTGCTGGTTCTTTTTTTTTTTTAAGGTTTCCAAAGAAAGTTTTATTCGGCTGACGCGTTTCAACCAAACTGGTCTTTCTCAAAGCCAATACATACGTGGTGATTATACCCTATCACCTATAAACACCAAGCTCACATATGAGTAAACATAGTGAAAAGACTTTGTTGGACCTTGTACGATGCCCAGAACCTTTGGAAGAAGGCCTGATATAAATAGGTCTAGGCAACGTAAATAAATTAACACAAGTGCATGATTTACCTTATGCTTTCACATGATCACAATATATAGGGTCATCAAAAATATATATAAATATTTATCTTAATAAGAGATAAACATTTAAGTTCTACTAAGTTTCTAAACTTGTATAATTAATGGAAAGCACATACTCGACACGGGTACATTGAGAAACGCCACCCGAAAATAACAAATCCAATGCCTGTCATCCCAGCACACCATGCGCAGCCGCCACGCCGCCCCGCAACCATGACCCTGCTGTGATTCATGATGCTTTTTCAATAAAGGATTTAATAGCGGACAATGTTGCAATATGAAATGTGATATAATCATTTTAATGGACTAAACTATCAAAAACAACTCCTGCTTATCAGCACCTAAGGGGAACAATCTCTGTCAGGAGTGCACTCAGAATCGGGTACAGTCCTACCTCTATCAAGCATCTTAAGGCAGCCTTATGAAATTTTTGTGCAGTGAAATGCCGGCGGTGGGGAACGCGAGTCTTTCAATGAAGGGCTCAGCTCCTTCAATTATAAGTTCCCGATCGAGGTCCTCCTCTGCTGCCTCGTCTCTCCCTGGTATGCCAACAATGCGGAAGTCCTTGAAATACTTGTGTTCCCCACCGCCGGCATTACACTGCACAAAAATGTCAATGCATCACGGGTTCTGCCAGAAATCATACGCTTCACATGGGATGTACATCGTACATGAGGAGAAGAACCATGTGAGGCCCCCATGAGAACCATTCACAAAGCTACAGCTTGAAAGCCATTAACAAGTCCCCCCTGTCATCATCTAATTATTTTGAAGCGTGAATATCATATTGAAGCACCAGCAACCGCCGCGGTCGTTTCTGGACACAAGAGAAAAAGGACCACACCCCTTGAGTTCATAAGCCGTGAGAATTCCCTCACCTCAAATGTGAATGACCAGGTCCTGGTCCTGAGGAGAACCCTGAAATCAAATAGGGTTCTGAAATGTGTCGACCCCACCCAGCCAGCAATAATCACCACCAATCAACCGACCCATACCGAGTACAAACAGGACATTTAGGCCTGGTGTAACTGTTTAACTGCGTCGCTGGTGATGGCAGGTGTATGTAGTGAAACACATAACTGAATTGTACCGCCATTGTTCTTTATGTTAAAATAAGGACTGGTCTATTGTTTTGTCATGTTTGGCCATTTCCTAAGTATTTGTTATATGTCCAAAGTACTGTTACCATTGTGTTGTTGATATATGTTTGTACTAATTGTTCTTCTTTAAGACATGAAAGAAATATCCATCTTGTTTGTTCCACAAATAAATGAACAAATAACAAGTGTAATGAAAACAATATAACTACTTGAGAATCTAAGGTGGTTATTTATGAATGTATTTATTCCAAAATGTACGTCCAGACCTTTTTCTTGTTTCCAACTTTCTAAAAAGTGGCATTTTTAAAATTGAGGATTGAAATATGAATTTACCATTCAAGATGGTTTTAAATTACTCTGATACCATTCATGACTTTCCTACCTGCTCCCAATCAAAAATTAACACTTATTAAATGTAATAAGGTACCCAATGGTATGCTATGAAAGAGGCAGGCCTTGCAACAGTGACTACCAGGACATGTCAGATTAAAAACTACATGTCCAACTTTTTAAAGTAAACTGCACCTTGCCCTATGTGCTTTTGAGGGCCTACCCTTTAGGTGACTTATATGTACTCAACAGATTGGTTTATGCTTGGTAAAAGGTTTATTTTGACATGTGGAAATGGCAGTTTACAATTGCACCCACAAGCTGCAGTGGCAGACCAGGGACAGGTTAAAAAAAGTCTACTTAAGTGGGTGGCTCAAAAAGTGCTGTAGGGACACTAATAGCATTTAATTTACAGGCTGTGGGTGTACATGCAATATCACTTTACTAGGTACTTGCAAATAAATTAAATGTGACAATGGGGTCTGTAGCCCAATTTTATCATGTTTTAGGGAATGGGAACAAGCACTTTAGCACTGGTTAGCAGTCCTAAGGCCAACAAAAGCAAATTCATAAATATAGTGGGGGTGAAGGCAATAAGCTTTGGGGATGATCACCCTAAGGCTGACTGGTCTAACAAGCATTGACTTGTAACACACTCCATAATATTTTTCTCCTGGTGATGTTTAAAGCATGCACAACCCTGCAATACACACAGGACTCGACAAATCCACTCGCCCGCTCGCATTTGCGAGTGAGAATGGATGAGGACGAGCTATTTTTAGGTCCTACTCGCCCTTTCTGGCGAGTAGAAAATCAAACTAACTTTTGTCCTATGTCTTTGAAAACAGAGCAAAAGTGACAAGATAACACGATTTGAAGGCATTTTTATTGCTCACAAAGGGATTGAGCAATAAAGATGCCTTTAAATCTTGTTATCTTGTCACTTTTGCTCCGTTTTCAGAGACGGAGGTCAAGTGGGTTGCAGTCAGGTCGAGGGGATTTTCCATGGCACCAGACCTTCAGGACTAGTACCATTTTTCGGATTTGTCGAGCCCTGACAGTATGAAAATGTCCTCTGTGATGAATAGGCACACGCTCATATTACTAACAAACACCTTGATGTGGCCCTCAATGTGATGTATCAAAGAACAAAATCTTGTAGCATGCCATATTATCTGTTTCTCAGTGTGAATGGTAAAACCACATGCAATTGTAATATACTAGTGATATAGTCCTTATTGAATAGAAAAGAAATTCATGCTTGATAGCAGTAGCATTGATAACAGCACAAATTTGCATCAGACCTAATGGTGAGGTAATTGTTATGAGAATAGGGTCAGATGTTTAACACACAATATCATATGGTCCTTGTTGTGATGGATAACAGATCACACTTTTTTGACACACACTAAGATATGATCCATATGATGGCAATAGAAGCACAGACATATCAGGCACCTAAACATGTGTAAAACTCATAGCTACTGAAAGACAAACACCTATGTATCCCCATTTTAAAGATCAAAATAGGTTCAGCTCTACTCTTGCCTTCCAGGTCTTATCTGAGCGACCTCAAGTTCTTATGTTGAAGTTGACGTTTAACCAGATTTTCACAATTTATGGACAGAATTTACTTACAAATTGTCAAATGCCATAATTAGAGTTGGACGAATGGAATACACCTTCACAAACGAGATGGAGATCCCGTCTGCAGTTTTACAAGTGCTACAATGCCTAATCCGGGCCCTACATTTTTTACTACTTTAAGAAAATAGCACATGTGGCTGGAAACTGAAAAGCAGCTCTTCACTTCACAAATGTTCAAAATACCAACTGAATTGAGGATGCAGAACTACACAAATTCAAAGGGAAACACAGTGAAAAGATGGATATTTAGCAGTTAGGAACTATTTTTTAAAGGTATTGTCTAAATAATACACTATTTTAAATCCAGTATGGTCAGTTAAATATTCGCTGGATGAAATAAGAAAGCAGTGTTTGCTAAATGCATATGTATTCTGTAATAAATTGTCAGTCACATACGAAAGGGATCCAAATAAAGACTGTTTTTTTGACAAATATATACTATACCAAATAGGAAGACACTATATGTAAAATATAATCTGGTCCTCATAAACAGACTTGTAAAAAAACACACACCGGTCCTCGTAAAGCTGTTTGCTGTCTTTATGTAGTGTGTAAAAATGGTCTTCATAACTCTTGGATACGGGACATGTGCGGTCCTCATAAGGGGGTTATGTCAGAAAGTCTCAAAACTATTCCCATAATCGTTTTTTGAAAATCTGATATAACTTTCATACTGTCATTAAAGTATAAACATAAAATGTATGATCATTTTGATTCTCTGATGATCAGAAAGGGTGGCCCTCATAATGTAGGTTTTTTTCACTGGTCTTCATAGAGTGATATAAACATGTATGTGTGTGTGTGTGTGTGTGTGTGTGTGTGTGTGTGTGTGTGTGTGTGTGTGTGTGTAATTATGTATAGAAAAGCTATATTTACTTACCTTTCTATATTATGGACTCAATATTTTGTCCACAGTATTTGCACGCCACAGTATTCTGGATTCAGTTTTCAGGGTGCACACCCACCTATCCCCCCGTAGTACAATAGCCACAACGCAGAGTGCATAATACCTATATACAAACTCTCTAGCTTGACTTTGTTTTTGCACAGAATATATGCCAGTATGCACTACATTCATATTAGACTTGTGTTTTTGAATTGTCTGGAACATTTTTGATAGTGTGTAAAGTAACAAGAAATGTTGTGCAGCCTGTCAATTGATTTCCCAGAGTTCTACTATTGCTTCCCTACAGGGTTCTAGTGAGCACCTAGAACGCAAACCCTCTATTTGTATACAAAATGCGAGGCACACCTCAATGTTCCTAGAATTTGAGCTTTATAATTAAACACATTTCCTGTGGAAGAGACTGCAGTAAAGGAACAAAATCCGGAGTTTAATTTTGTCATATTTTCTATACATTTCCAAACATGTCCCTCATCTTTGTCCGAGACGTTTGCCATGCTGATCAAAATATACCTCCATCAGTAGCAGCAGCAGTCTTTCAGTTGATTGCCCAGTGATTAGTAGTGCTAATTAACAACTACTGCAGTCACATTCTACATTCATGATAAGGGCAATGCCCTGTTGCTGAAAGTTTTTAAATGCATATATGAAGCTAACTGATTTAAAATAATATCATGAGAATTATTGGGTTTAGTCATTTCTGGCAAGATAAACGTTTAAAGGGCTTAAAATAGTTAGAGAAAGATCTCTAACTGTGTCCACAATCCATTTTCAAATGAGTTTAGTCATACTAGCCATCCTTTCTGTTACCTAGTATGGCTTAATTTTTAAATATTAGCATTTTAAATAAAGAACATTTATTTATATACATCTATTTTCTTTATAGCTGCAGGAAGCTATTTGCCGACAGATGTAGTTTTCACAATGTATTGATTTGTGTTCAAGTAGGTAGTCACATTCTCCGAATGAGGTGTGGTTTGGATTTTTTTCTTTTTCTTTTTATTCCTCCCACTCTCTTGTCAGTAATTGCATCTCCCTGCTTGAATGGGCAATATCATCAAAATGAATTTTATTGAGAGTTCAATAAAAGGAAATGACAAAATATTTTTAAGATATATATTTATATTTTGGTCAGTGTACTGTAACATATAACAGGCTTTATTGAAAGGTAATCAATGAAAACACATTTTAAAGAACTAGTATCTTAAGTGAGAGAGACTAATGAGGAAACTATTTTAGTCACTGTTAAAACAGGCACAATCTTCACAGACTATGAATACTTTAAACATATATTACAAACACATGGAAATTGATATATCAGAGGACTCTTTTTTTCAGGACATTGTAGTAGCATAGTTGAGAAACATTGTATATAAATATTGAGCCTTCTGTACAGGAAAGTGATTTATTCTACACATGTCTTCTCCATCAGTAGGTCTCTCGGTACAGGCACATTCTGTGAAGTCAGGTTCTTTATTAAAACTATGTAACCTTCATAGACAGCTTTTATTGGCAGAAGATGGTATAATATGTGAGTTGGCAATGTAATGTTGCAAGTCTCATATACTAGCAGTCAGTCTCCTTGATATACATTGAGTGGCTCAGAGCCAATATAAATGCAGCATTTTGGTAGTGTGCAGGTCTTGATTCACTTATACATTTGCATTTGATATATGAATGGCAGGCATAGAGTCATTCAAATAGTAAGCAGTGTAGTCAAAATGGGAGAATGAAAGTTGATTTATATAGTACACTGTAGCACAAAGTCCTAACTAGATTATGAACAAACTAGTGCTAGTGTCTCCTGTGGTCAAACCTTGCGTTGGGCAGAAGTGGTACCTATACAGGATTGTAGAAGTCAGACAAGGCTCATTGTAAAATAGAGGGTTTAAAACTTCATCCACATCATATGGCTTGCTTCATTTCTGGGGTTGCCCCTGTTTGGGAAGGGCCCCCCTTGCCCCATGGTATATCATGCATGTCATCGGCCAGTGGATAAAGAGTGTTAGTGGTACTCAAAGTCTGGTTTACAGACCTGGTCATACAGTGCACCTTTTAACAGTCAGCTGCAAACAGGTTACCCTGAATACACTCTAGGCTGACATTTTAGCCTGGATGGTCTCATGACGACATCCCTACATAGGAACCACTTTGGCTCTATGCATGTTTGACCATGATAGGCATAAGCACAATTTGAGGTGTCTGCTAATGTAGTTAGTAAGGAAAGTTTAGTCAATCATCTATGCCTGGTTAGAGTGCACATAGTAAAGTGGGCCATACAGCAATGTACAGTCTACCACTAAGCACTGGCAATGAGGATATAGTTTCGTTTTCTAAGCTAATTTCAAACAATCTACCTGATCATCAAGAGTGCAAAAGTGAGCAAATCATTTATGAAGAAGTGATAATGAGGAAATGACAATGAAAAAAAGTTTATTAAACACCGTACAAGCCCTTAGCCTAAGCACAACCCTAACACTAATCCGAATACTCACTTAACCTAAGCATTATCTAAGCCTTAAGTTTAGCATTAGTCAATGCATATAGCCTATCCCTAGTCCTATTACTCTAAATCAACCATCATTCTATTATTTTTCATCTCTTTATTTGCATTTTATAAATTTTAATTTCTTTACATACATTGACAGCTCACATAACAATACTGATAATTAGCAGTCATCTGATGATCATTGCGACTATATATACATTTCCTTCATGATAAATGTCTGATGAGCTATACTGTATATCAACCATAATTCTAATGATAATTAATACAAGGGTCAATCGCTATCCTAGCTCTAAACCTCAACCACAACACTAACCCTAATACTAACTGCGTTATTCACCCCTATCTGTAGCCTAACTCTAACCCTGACCGATAAATACCCTTAATTAACCCAAACCACGATTCTAATGGCTACCCCAAGCATAGACTTAAAAACAACCCTAAACACTGTGGGCCTCATTTATGAGGCCCCTTGGGCCGCTGGAATGTCACGTTTTGTGATGTTCCGTGACGCAGGAGCCTGCTCCATATTTACGAGACAGCACTAAGCCACTTTTCTTTTGGCTTAATGCTGCCACGTAAATATTGTTCCCTTTAACGCAGTTTTCTGCTTTAAAGGAGCGGGCAATTGGTTTTGCTGAGGGTGTTCCCAGCAATGTCCATTGCTTTTTGGCACTGCCCTAGATTTACGAGAAATCGTAAATCTGAGGCAGCACCAAAACATTTGGAAAGGAATCTCATAGATATGGTGCTTTCCTGCCCTTTTCTTTTGTCGTTGGGCTGCACAGCAAGAAGGCCTACGGCACTGCCCCATGGCATAACCTCATAAATGAAGCCCTTTGTTTGTAGCATGTGTTGTTGTAGATACACATAGTCTGCATACTCCTGCCATCTAGTGTTGGGCTCAGGTGTTTGCAAGTTGTTTTTATCAAAGAAGTCTTTTGAGTACGGAGATAGATAAGTGGTGACTCCTCCGTAGGTTGGCATTGGGCATAGGCACTAGCTCTATGTTAGATTGTTTTATATCTGCCATTGAGTTTGTATGTGCATGTCTGGAGTTACAGGATCGAGGTGCCATGTGATGCTTTCTTTTACTACAAAAACACCTGCTTCGACAGATCTGTACATCACAATGGTCCAGAGATGCAGGCCATATGGAGGACCTAGTGTTGGTAAAGGCAGGCGTGCATTGCTCTCTGCAGTGGTACAACAGTAAACTGTTGTAGGGCCAGAGTTTTCAAGATCCTATTCCGCATATGACCTTTACCACAGATGCATCATAAGTCAGAAGGTTAGCGCATCTCTTTCACACACCAGTACAGGCATTGTGGACACCACAGTAGCAGAGACACCTCATGAGCGGTCTTGATCTCTCAGCAGGCCACCTTGCCTTCAAAGCCTTTCTCCCACAGAATCATGGCAAGGTAGTCTTAATCCGAGCAGACAACATGACCGCCATGTACTAACTACAGAAGCAAGATGAAACCCACTCACTCTGCCTCTCCCTGTTATCCCAGACAATTTGGATTTGGGCCCACCACCACCACATCCACCTCATGGCGGAGTATCAATGGGCAGGAGCTCAGGGGGTGGACAGCGACTTAGCATACCTGCTCAGCAGGTCTCACCAAGAAGTCCATAAAATGGAGTACAGTCCTGTAGTTCCCCACAGGTATTGTAGTCACTGGAGTACTCCTCTGATAGACCTGTTTGTCACTCTTAAAAACACAAAGGGGCTTATTTACAAGCCTCTTGTGCCGCCGATGCATCACTTTTTGTGACGCACCTGCAGCGCATTTTTCTGCCCCATATTTACAAGGACAGCAAAGGCCACCTTGCATGGCTTTTCCTGTACTTGTAAATACTGCCCCTTTACAAGCAGCATTTCGTGTGAAAGGGGCATTCCATAGGTGTTGCTGTGTTCCCTTGCAACACCCATGGAACCAGACATATTTCCAGATTTACCAGAAATCGCAAACCTGGAAATGCATCTAAATGCTACACCTCCCCAGGTGTAGGTAGGCGCAACAAGGAGAAATGTATTTGTTTCTCTTCGTTTGTTTTTCTCTTTCTGTACTGTGCAGGAAGGAACACCTTACTGCACATAAACAATCATCCCCATGACGCGGGCATCCTTGCACCAGGGTGCAAGTTTGCCTGCATCGGCGCATGGCAGCCAATTATATGCCAGAGCAGGGTAAAGCACGGGGATGCAACATATCAATGTAAATATGTTGCATACCTGTGCTTTGAAAGTTGCAGCAGCGTGGCACAGCCAAAGGGTTTGCGCTGCTGCGCTGCGGAACTTTCTTGTAAATGAGGCCCAAAATGCCCAATCTTCGCATCCCTCAATGGTGACTCCAGCCCCTGAGTATAATCTCAGTGTAGTCCTTACTAACCTCAATGCCCCTCTTTGATCCTCTACCTCCACACCTTCTCCAATATCAGATAATTTCACTCTGGCACATTAGTGAAATCCAAGAGCTCATGATACAGGAACCTTACATACAAGTTTGCATCGACAGGGTGGTTTTAAGGACAGACCCTAAGTTCTTGTCTAAGATGATTTCTCCGTTTGACTTTAACCAAAGTATAGAACTCCCAGTCTTTTTCCCACATCCACAAATAGTGTCAGAGAGAGCCCGCCACAGTTTAGATGTCAAGTGGGTTCTCATGTATTACACTGACAGAACTAAACCTTTCCCCAAGGCCGAACAGCTGTTCGTAGCCTTTAGTAACTCCCAGAATGGTCAGACGATTTCAAAGGCAGAAATTGCTAGATGGATAGTCTAGTGCATCCAAACATGCTACCAAAAAGCCAAACAAGTTATCTATGTATCCCTCAGTGCACAACCTCCATGTAAGAAGGTCACCACCATACCATTGCAATAACTGACATATGTAAATCTTCTACCTGGTCCACCCCACACACATTCACTAAACACTACTAAGCATCTGTTCTTGCTAGGCAGGAAGCGCAAGTTAGCCAGACTCTTCCCCCATCCACATGTTACCCACTATATATTGGGAGAGACTGCTTCACAGGCTATGCAGATCATGTGCATCCACAGCAGTACATACTACAAATCGAAAATGTTACCCTGTTTGTCGCGTGTAGTGCTGTACATCCACATGCTCCCTCACTCCTCCCCAGAATGTGTGGCTTTTAATGCAGATCTCTTCTTCCTATACATAAAACCCTTAACAATGCACATGTACACCGCACTCTTTCTGCCACTCTATTAATTCTCTCAACTGATGGACATAAAATCTATGTGATATTATGTTATGATAGTAGTTGATAAGCACACAAATTCCTAAAAGGTGTCCTGGTGCAGAGAAACTAACAACTGCCCTACCCACAGCTTAAACCTAACAAAAGACCTACTCAGGATATAGATACTGAGTTTCTTGCTCGAGTACACTGGGCCAGAGGTGTGTATGGTGCGAAGGACAATGCATAAAGACCTACAAGTAATCCTTTTAGCAACAGGAAGCCAATGTAGCATACACAGTGTGGAAGAGGACAGGGCATGCTAAGGCAGCCCAATAGCTAGTTTGGTCACCATATTTTGAATGAGTTGGAGCTTAAGTACCCATAAGAAGAATATTGCAGAAGTCAAGCGACTAAGACTTGTCCCCCAAACCACTATACTGGCATAATATCAACCACTGATCTAAAAAGGAGCCAGTGGCCCTGCACAATGCCAACCTAAGGAGGAGTCATCATATACCTCATGGCTCAAAAGACTTATTCAAGAAAAACAATGTGCAAACATCTGAGCCCAACACTAGATGGCAGGAGTATGCAGAGCTTGTGAATCTACAAGACTCCAGGCTACAAACAGATGCTTACATGGTAAGTAACACTTTCCTTTTAGTCTACACCTAACCGTTAAAAGAACCTTAATTATATCTACACTCTATGTTTTCATTATTTAAGGAATTATCATATTTATCACTCAAAATAAAAAGTCATTGAAATAAAATGCCTTGATTACCTTTCAGTACAGTAGATTTCTATATATTTTTACATACTGCTCATTTCAAAATGCAGCACTGCACAGAAATAATGTTGAACCGTTCTGAGGGCTGTAGTGTGAATATACTAGTATTCTATTTGGAAATAAGCATGCAGAGAAATTCACCAAATAATAATGAAAATGCAGCAATTGTTCACTCGCAGGAAAATAACTTCCACTATATTGGCATATGTGCAATGATGAACAGGGAAGATTTCCAATATGAATTCAAGACCACAGCAAGAGCTTTAATAGAAATATCTTCACAGTTAAAAAAAAAGCTGCTTTTTATTCTAAATCTCGACTAGAGTCCTGTGATCTTGAAGACATGCTGGAACACAGTGGTCGTTATGCGAGCTATTTAGGGGTAACCGTTGTAAGCAGCACTCACTCCTCTTTATAACACAGACAATTATGCGCTTCCGGTTTTGACAAGGATCCGGAAGTATGGTGATTCATTTGGAACATGCATCCGCGGACGCTACATGCGAGTAAGGACTCCCAGCATATGTTTAAATAAATCGACGCCGGAGGACGCTGCTGGATAAATCATTCATGACGGAAGAATTTAATTAATACGGAATCCTTTAACGACTGTAAAAGTAATCCCAAATTGGTCATTTCCCATTACACCGTTAAAGGAAGTTGATTTTGTGTGGCACATGGAATTGAGTGAGGTTGGTCCTGATGAGAACCCTGGAATAAAGAGGGTTTGAAACACGTAGACCGTGGAACTACCAAACATTTGCTCTGAAGAATTGTTTTTTAAAAGTAGTGCTTTGTTCTATCCTAGTAAATGAGACTGTACAATTTAATCCAGTAATGTGTAAATATTGTATAGGATAATAAAGAAATTGTGATTTATAGCAATATTGTTTGGTATAAGATTCACAAGTATGAATGTTCACTATTTTTCCTTTTGAGAGTGTGGTTGATGTGAATGTGGAATAAATGGGATGGCGAGAGAATTGTGAACTGTTGAATGTAAGTTTAATTCATTGATTTCTTTATTTTGCGTGTAGTGTTTATACAAAGTGTTTTTCACATGTATTTGTAAATGATAAACCTTGAAACTTTGATAATCAAATAAAAGCTACTAATGAGCTTGAAGATGGTTGATGGTATGTCCACGCGTCTTTTGATAAAAAGATTTGCAAATAATCAGCAGTATTGGCATCGTTTTTGGTTGTTGGACAGACAATTATGCAGCAACAAGATAGAGGAAAAATACCAGTTAATCTTGTCCTTTAGTTTCTTTAGATGATTATACTATAGAAATGAGCAGATATGTATTTTAGAAAAATGAATATATCGGACTTTTGTAACAGCTAATTTTTGGGGGAAAGTTACGTCAGAGGTATAATTATTATTATTATTAACTTTATTCGATATGTAAAAATACCATAAAAGCAAAAAATTATCCAACACAGGTTACAGGTACAAACATAAAAAGAGTTAATAATCCATCAATTAAAAAAACGTATGATACAAGTTCAGTCAAAAGGTTAAAAGATTACATTGCACCTATCCCACATCCAGCCAATTCATCTGCAGTCATGGGGACCATTCTTAAGAATAATAGGTAATTATGACAGGGAATCTACAGGTTCAGACAATTATGCAGCAATAAGATAGAGGAAAAATACCAGTTAAGCCTGTCCTTTAGTTTCTTTAGATGATTATACTATAGAAATGAGCATATATGTATTTTAGAAAAAGGAATATATCAGCCTTTTGTAACAGCTAATTTTTGGGGAAATTTACGTCAGATGTATAAACAAAGCTATGAATTAGAAATCACTTTAACTTTTGGATTTACTCTAATTTTTCTGTAAGTTTATATTACTGCAAGCACTCACAAGCTTATGTCTATCTTCTGTGTTCTGCTTACATTTACAAATCTTGTGTTTTCTTTACATTTTGCCCCTGCGTACATGCTTTCTTTCTGCTAAATGATCTGTTTTGTTGCAGCCGTACCTCTCCGTGTCTTGATCGTGACAATAGCAGGTGAACTTCTGTCTAATTTCTTCACTTTTTCGTATTCTTTCCTCTGCCTCTCACCTTTCTACTGTATTATACACTTCACATCAGGATGCTTTGGTTTGCTCATGTTCGGCCATTGGCAGGAATGAGAGGACTGCACGCTCGCATGGGGACACCTTTTTGTTTAGAGATTACAGATTACTAGCTTGCTGCCATATTCATTTCATTCCATACCCAGAGACAACAGGGTACTCATGCTAAATGAGCAAGGGGTAAGAGGCAGGGAAGAAAAGAGGTACCAGGTATTTTTAGCAATGTTTGTGATGGGATTTCTTTGAGCAGAATTTCTTTAATCTGATAGGATACCTCAGTTTTGCTTTCCCTCAAACTTTGTTTCTGACCATGAACTTCATATATTAATCACAACCTTTTCATTGTTGACGAGATCTTTGCAAATGCACTTCATGTACATTTTGTGATTTTGAATTACTATTTTCCATATGACATCTTTGGCATTTTTTTACCTTGCCCTATATTTCTGTAGACATTCGAATATTCCGATAAGTAAATTAATTTTCTTGTATGTGTATACTGTTAGACTACTTTACTAAATTTGAAGACAATGCTCTACCAAAGAGTACCATAGTTGTAAGATGTTTCTGGCAGTATCATTTGCAGCATTGCATCCCTGAAAGATGGCACTAATGCACATTATTCCACCATTCTACTTCCAGCACTGTGGAAAACCTTACTTGTGTGTCTCCGAAATTAACTACCTAATCAGTGATCTTCGTGAAATACTAGAACAAGGAACAGTGTTATAGACTACAAAATCTGCCAAAATTACTATGATTGAGCTTGGGTACGTTAGAATGCAGAAATCAATTAAAAAGAGGGTACATCAGGGTTTAATTACCAGACACCATGCCCTTATCTCAAGGTTCGCAATTCCTAAAGTTATATTTAATATGGAGGGTGATGTTGCACAATCTCCTCCCTCATCACGCGAAGTTATATATTTCCAAGTTGTGGGGAATTTTACAGACAGTCCTCACCTCTATGAAAACAGAATCCAAAAATTGTGGGGAAGCACTCCTAAAAGAAAATTAATTAAACCTTGAGCACAACTGTCATATGATTCGACATTATAATATCAATCAATCAATCAATCAAAAGCATTTGTAGAGCGCGCTACTCACCCGTGAGGGTCTCAAGGCGCTGAAGAGGGGGGAGGGGGGGTTCTGCTACTGTTCGAGAGCCAGGTCTTGAAGGGGTAATGTGAAACACACTAAATCGCATCATTATCAGAATCCTACAATCCTTTTAATAACAGTGCATTAAAATGTTCAGTTCTTGTGCTTGGCTTAAGGTTTTCTATATTTCCAGTCTCTAGGACTCCCTAAAGGGGGTGTCCGGTGTTACAGGTAACAGGATCAGAAAAGGTACCTATTACTACTGTTGCTAAGGAATGTAAAGATATTTTATTGCTGAATTCAAATCATTTTCTGGCCTTATAAGGAACAAGGATATAATGACCCTAAACACATGTTTCAGCCCTTGAGGAACTTTTTTAAGTCTTGAGAATAATTAACATGGGGCAAGTAAATGATGATGACGTATAACGTAAAAATCCAAGAGGAGAAAAACGCCATACTCTGTTTTATGTATGGCATACAGATGATAAGGGTACTGCTGGTCGCTGATTTTACTACCTTCAAGGTTCTACATATCGAATTCATCACCAGCATTAATTGTAAGATGAACTTACATATCATCCACTTGTAGTAATGACCCTTTCTACGCTTTATTGATTTTTACCTGACACTACGTCTAAAGGTTGCTTTGCTACTGCTAATCTTTTAGCATCATGGTAGTGTTTCCATGTGTAAATGCACTGCAAAAGTACCAATATCCACTAGTGTATATGTGCCTAGACATGGCGCATGTGTTACTCAAATAAATGGGCCCAAAACCTCGGTATATTTCAGTTGCCATGCATCTTTCAAGTTTGGAGCTTACTTTAAATGCCGCACATCTCATGTGGTATTTGAAAAATAATCAACTACTGCACCTAGGAGGCAAGTACACATGAAAACTAATCTGTTACTATAACAACCAGTGTTGGATGTGGGAGATTCATTAGTCTTGTAACATTGCCTTGGACTGTTCTGTCCCTCATAATACAGAAAACTTTAGCTTGCCAGATGCAGAAAGACATATTTTCCAAAATGTATTATTTTTTTTATCTGATGAACCTGCTAGAGTAATACACAATTCCAGTCTCTTGGGAGAAGATACCGAACAGACATTTTTCTTCACAAGAAATATCCACTCTTTAATAGCTAACTTTGGCCACATTTATCTAAGCTGAGGAAGTCTTACACAGTAGGTTCATGTTTCACGGGGGGACTGTTCAAGAGTTGCTACTTGACCACCGTTCATTTTTGTGCATTGCTACAAAGAGCCTAGTGATGCACAGAATCTTAAAGTATCAGAAACTGGGCCTTGTACATTGACATGAGAAAAAAAAACGTGCCTATGGGCAAACATTTTGTATGCTTTTTCTGAAGGAAAGGGGAGGAGACATAGAGGGAGCATGGTGAATGTTTATCCTGCAAACATCTGCTCCATCCTTTGACATAATGTGTCTGTACCCCCAAACAAATACAAATGTGGTCCATCCTGAAGTCCATTGGCATTGCTACGAACCACAAGCTTTTTAGGGTATGACTGACACAGTTCTCACCCCTGACACTTCCTAAATGTAATGGGAAGTGCCCCAAAGTAAATTGGGAAGATCGTGACCTGACATCATGATGACGCACAATATAATCAACTGGTTGCCTTCTCATAAGAGCTGTATGTTTGCTCATTCATTGACTTTAGGTTTTCGTTCAAATGTGTTAAGTCTGGATAGGGGTTAAGCTCTGCAGAGATGAGATGAGTAAAAATTCGATCTTTAGAGGACCGAAGTTTAGATGTGCCTTTTCTATTGTGACTATTTAAAAAATCTGTTATTTTTTTTATTCGAGGCAGGGGGTTATAATAGCCATCTAATGGCTCAGAGCACTTTAGTGTCATGGATCGTATAGGAGGGAGATGAAAGTTGCATTATAGTGCCAAGCTGAAAAAAGTGACAGGAAAGAAGTCAGTCATCTAACAGTGATGGCCAGTGCCTTCAGATAACCCAGTGTTGAATATGTCTCCAAGTATATGACAAAGCCTTGCAACTTTTAGAAACCTAAAAGTCTGGGAAGAAACGCTAGGCCAGTCTGATGCATCTGAGCAGGTTGTGCTTTATTGATAAGCAAGCTATACTGCTATGCAGATTGTGGAATTAGACTGAACTGGTTTTAGGTGAATAATTCTAGTCCAGAGCAAAGATACATGCATGTATCAAGTGGGAGAGCTAACTTAAATGTTACTCATGCAGTCCTTGATGTTACAATACAAGGAAGGTTACATTCCGTGGTGTCAGACTCCTTTTAGAAAAAGGGTATGGAACTACTATATAGCCATATCTTTCTGAAAAGCTGCAGAACACTTTGGGGCCGATTCCAAATCAGGAAAAAAAGCGTCCGTCCGAATCGTATCCGGCGCCCTCTCCGTACGAATCGTACACGTCTGTCTGAATCGCGTAGTACGATCCGTATCTCGTCAATCCGTCCGAATCGTCATGAACCGTATGAATTGAAAGGCTGAAACCATACGACACGGACCCTCACAGTGAACCGTACGATTCGTAAACATGCCGTACTACCCGACGAGTACGAGCCAGACCGGGGTATGAGGACGCGATTCGTACGGTCCACGTCAGGTAAGGGCGATTCGTATGGACAACCACACAATCACATACACACCGTACAGTGCGTACACCCCATGATCGCAGGGGTATGGTGCGTACCCCTGCGATCATGGGGTGTACGCACTGTACCCCATGGTCGCAGGGTGTACGCACCGTACACCCTGCGATCATGGGGTATGGTGCGTACACCCCATGATCGTGGGGTACAGTGCAGGGGTACGAACCGTATCCCTGCAGACATGGGGTGTGCGCACCTTACCGGGGGGGGGGGGGCGTTCCGTACCTGTTTCGAGGCATACTCTGCTTCTCCGAACGTTTTGGGATCCCTTAAAAAAAGCATTGTACGGTGCGTACCCGACATGAATCGTACTTGCTGGATCGGGAAAACCTGCTTCGAACCGTACGGATGTCGCGTACAGCGGGAGTTCCGAGGGAGAATCGTACGGAGATTAGAGTTGTACGATCTTTGTACGATTCGTACGGAGTCCTGCTCCTGGTACGAATCGTACTTCATCGTACGTACGGGGGAGGCTGCAGGGTACGATTCGTACAGGAAAAACGCTCCGTATGGCTATTCGAGGTGTTTTTTCCGGAATCGGAATCGGCCCCTAAATGTTCGAATATATGTGAAATATCTTCAAAGAAATTAAAAGTAGCCAACATAGAACTAATACTTTCTAAGACAATGGGCGAGTCTGACTTGCTCAAATCAGGTAGCGTGACTCGTTATGAGCCTTATGTGTATGCACCCTACCAAAATCCATGCTGCTTCACTTAGCAACCTGTGGACATGAGGATGTACTTCAGTACCTGCACATATGCTGCCAAACTTTGGCCACTTGATCGGTGCCAAGGTTATTTTTAGAATCTGAATCCCTAACAATGTTTTGAAGGAGTTCATGAACTAAGACTCACTAATCGCTTAAGTGCAAAACTCTGGAAAACCGTTCAAGTCTTAAACACTTGCTGAGTTGCTCCCAGCTCTGCTGGTCAATCTTAGATGGCTTAACCTGCAGGTCTCCGTGAATTAGATAGAGGAAGCTTGATCACATATACAAGTTTGTCCTAAAGGAGTTTTCCTTTAACGGTTCAATCTGTTACCCCCTGGCTGATCCCAACTAAGCAAGTCTGTCCGAAGTCTTGAATCCTTAAAAGGATATTAAAATCTTTTTACAACTATTTCCAAATTATATTTATAGCTTCATCGTTCTTTTTGGTATGTTTGTGCTTTTTCCATTAATAGAAAACCTTTAAAAAAAGCCATCATCCATATTCTGGATTATTTTTATAGGAAGATCACTTAGGTTAAAATATTGATATACGGGTTTATACAATCCGGTACAAGAACCAGAGCAAGGACTTGATGCTAGACATCTTAGACCGTTTTGACAGGGTAAGGAAAAAGATGACCACTCACTGTGGCTGACTTTCCCACTGTGCCAGTGGGAAAACGTAGTTGCCAAAATAGGACATCGGTGTGCCGGTGTGAGATCAGTATGATGATAGAAGGCATTTCCTCCTCTTACATTCTCCAAACAGACCGAAAGATGTCAGTGTGTCAGGGGGCTATGCAGGATCCTTTTCATCCTTGCTGTAACATTTGCAGTGAGGAAGGAAAGACTCCTACGGTGCCAGAACTTTCCTGGCCCCCCTCATAACAGCCATTGGAGTTTGTTCACTCTTACAGCCAGCTACAGGATTAGATCTTATTCTTCAATAAGTGCGGATCATATGGGGTAACTCCTAGCGAACAAAGATGTATGAGTTCAGGCCTCCTTATTTACAAAGGCATTGATGCCCAGCTACTGGAATCCATTTGTGAGAAACAATCCTAGATTATTCCTATCTCCAAGAATACCATAGACCCATAGCTGTAGAAGACATTCAAGCCACTATGGCTTAATGGTGCGTGTAGGCTGCCATCACAAGTCTTGCATATGGTTGATTCACCGACAGCAGGCAGATGTTGTTTGAAGTTATGTACATGTTACACATACCCTCCCAAAAGGTGTTCTAAATCTTCAAGCATGAATCCCTCTTGGTAGTTTTCATCACGTATTTGGAAATTATACTTAGGGATGTTATTTATTGCAAGTTACTGTTTAACTTAGTTCCCTCCAACTCCTGGCAAGACTGTATTTCGTAATCTACTGTCAATGACAGATTGGGCTACATACTGGAGCATTCTGAACAACATGTGTTTTCCCATATTTTGTGTACCTCATTCAGCTAATGTTTAAGACCGATTTTCTTTGCTTTCTGCAACTTTTAAGGACTAGAATGTAGCCTGATGATGTGGTGTATAGATATGTATAGGGAGAAGTCATTCAAAGAGCTGCATTTGCATGACAACGTTGCATCTCTTGCAACACCAGCCTGTGAAACACGTGAAGTTCAAAAAGTATATTGTCCACTAGCAATAAGAGAAACATAAAACACAAAATTCACTGCTCAATTTAAAAGCAGCTGGATAGTTTTTATGTGCTCCCTGGGTCCTTTATTAGCTTTTGTTTATTATTGTGTGGAAAGGCCCTTGTGATGGAGAGCACTATTCTTTAATACATTGTAATGCCACATGGCAATGCACGAGCTGCCTAATGGCAGGCTGTACAGGTTCTAGTTGACCAACACAGTCCAGTACATGGTCAACACACAGCTTTCACTGGTGTAGATCAGAGGAGGTCTATTGTTATGAATTTCAAGAGAGCCATCATAGAAGCAATTCACAGAGGTACGAAACTGAAAACCATCACTGCCTGTTTAATATACTGCCAAAAAGTAGGTTGCTTTCCTAACATTTACTGCAATGGTGCTTATTTCGTGGCTAGAATCAGTAGTAAATCTTGTCTGCTTCTTAGCATATTCACAATTAAAATGCATTAAGAATGTTTATTTTTAATTAAATGAAGTGGGTATTATTGCAAGTTGTTGGTCAATCAATACATGTAAAACGAGAAGGTCCTCGAAGGCACTGGTCCACACAAACACACTACAGACTGTGAGGCCTGTAAATGAGCCTTAGAACAACAGAGCCTGGATCTCCATTGTTGTAAGAGTCCAGGTTCCTGTCTTTGGAATTTGCACAGAGAAAACTGATTCTTAACGATTGAAAATCAGTGTCGTCAAATTATTTCATGCACAATTTAATCTTTCTATCTATGAAGTAAATAAAAAGAAATCGACATTTTTCAAAAATAAATTTTTCTCTCACGTTGGGAAGTTTACACTTTCTGTTTGTGGGAAGGCAAGGTGCCAGACAGTATAGAGTAGGTCAGAATGTGGTGAACATATGATTAACTTACCACTGGCTGGTGGAGCGCTCATTAAAGGCTCCTTCTTCCAGATGCACCTATTCCAAGTGAGGTAAAAAATGGGTGTTCTCACCTGTATCTAAAAAGCTTATCACTTTTACAGTAAAAAAAATTCTCTCTGAAAGAGCCTCTAAAGAAACTCACTGTACACCACTAACTTTTAAGGGTTTTTAAATCCTTGTCGGAGGTTTTCCGTTAATACCTCATATGGGTAGCATAATTCTCTGTGGCTTACTGTGCTGCGGTGGGTTTGGAATTTACTTACTGCAGTTCATCTAGGTCAGTTTGCTGCTATATGGCTCAGCACATCAAAGCAGAAGAGAATTACAGTCAACATTGTTATTATCAACCAAAGGACATTGACTTCTATTCAGGTACTAACAGATTGACCGTCACATCACCTAACCCTGGCCAGAAACACCTGTCACTCATCTGCAGAGTTGCTGAGCAATGTGTCTCCCACCAATGTTGACGAAAGGAACAAAAGCTGAAGCTGATTTCTTTAATCATGGAACACAACATCCAGCTGGCTGGCCTACCTCAGGGTGTTACACAGCAAGAAAGACTGAGGCCACAATGTACACTTCACAGGCTGGCGAGGTTGTGAGTGCATGCTGAGAGAAGCACGTGACCCTGCTTCACCTTGAATCATGATGCATGCCATGGTCCAGGCTGGAGAAGGTTCTTTTCTCTTTGTTTACCTGACTTTTATTGCCTGCTCTGGTGATTTCTTTAACAGCATGGGAATGATTTCATTTTTGTTTATATTGTGTAATACTTTCTACATGACGTTATTAATAATATTGAGATTTCTCATACGTATGGCTTGTTTGCCTCTTCTATCAAGCCTTTTCAGGGTTATACAGGAACGTACTCAAGTTTGTGCTGAAGACGGTGCTCAAAGTGTGCCCTTCGTTTGCATTGATCTAGAAATGGAGTACTCGCCCCATCTTTAATTTGTATGTGGTCTGGGATTAACATTCTATGCTCTCAACTGTGGAATGCATATGGATATTTAGACTATATCCAATGTGCAAGAAAAAGTCCATGCAAAGGATCATGAAATGTAGGCTAGTGAGATTTTTTGTTGAGCGGAAAATAAGCAGTGAAATACTGTATTCACATCATGCACAAACCATACTATATTTCTGAATGTGTCTGTAATTTACAGTCATGAGCTGCGTGCCATTATGTTGTTGTGCTTTGTTTTCTCCCTTTCAGTTTCCTGGTCAGTTTCATGGTGGATGCTCGTGGTGGAGCCATGCGAGGCTGCCGACACAATGGGTTGAGAATCATCATTCCACCAAGAAAATGCACTGCGCCAACAAGAGTGACCTGCCGCCTGGTGAAACGCCACCGGCTTGCTACCATGCCTCCAATGGTGGAAGGGGAGGGTCTGGCCAGCCGTCTGATCGAAGTTGGACCCTCTGGGGCTCAGTTCCTTGGGTAAGGTGCTATGTGACAGCCTCTAAAGGCAGAGTCTGGCTGAGTAACTTTGTACGACTAAGAGCAACAGCATAAAGTAAGCAAGCACTGGCCTTCCAGGGTGTTGTGTTGAGCCAGCAGATATTCTACCTGATCCATACATGCATATAGCAAAGCTGATAAGCTATCATGATTGTGTTGCTTGTTTGCTTTATTGAACAGCATCCTCTTTTCCAGTGTGTAGACTGCACCACGTAACATTTTCCTAGTTGGGGTTAGGACAGATAAGCTTCAGAGAGGCACCAGTTACCATACACTATTTTCTACATCTACTTCACAGTCAGTAATGGCATTGAGGTGTAAACTATGTATTCAGGCTACTCCTGGGCAGACACAGTTCTGCTCTATCTGAACCTCAGAGAAGCCAGGAACACCACCTGTGTTTAATACATATGTACACCAGCACAGACTACTATGGGATATTTAATGTACATTTTAAACTAATTAAACATTTTCTATATTTTTAATGAAACAATTCAGGTAGATTTGCCTCCACATAAAATAGAAATACAGAGCTTGTTTTCCATAGATCATCCTTTTTTGCATCAACAGGCAATGGCACACATAGTGTATGCATTTTGTGTACTGGAATTAGTTCTGTTGCCAATATCTTCTTGCCACACTTGCATTATAGAGAGTTTATAGCATGTACCTGAGCAAAAATGAGGCTTTGAGCAGTAAGTACTATTTATTTCACTAGCAGGATCTAAAATCGTGCTCCTTTCCCTCCACTTGTGATGAGCGAGTGCGCCAGGCAGGGTAATGATCAATGGAAACGCACGAGCCATCTACCTAATTTGGACAACAGTAATTTCCACTATTGTATGTCTACTGTGTCCCACTGTTAGGGTCCCATCGCTTTCATTCTCATTATACCCATTGAAATTAACACTGCACTGACTGGCAAACTTACAGAGATTTGTCTGCATACTTTGAATAAACTGTTTTGTTATGCATCTGGTCCTTGCTATACAGCTTGCAATTTGTTGTGAGGGTATGGTTCATGGCACAGACATTCTGCAACCTGTACTGTTTCTACCACATCACATTGTTTATACATCAGGGCACAATGCCAGGATTCACAGGGCTGATGGTTGTATGCCACAAACCCCTATGAGTTGATGCCTTATGGTCTATTGTGGTCTCATGATCTAATGAAGCCTCTAGTGCAGTTTGGCCTCAGATAACCTTCTGATATCACCAAGGGCCAATTAGTCCCATGGATTTTTTTCAGCATGGGTACGGTGCGTGTGTAGATGAGTATGAAGCTGATTCTGTACTTATCTTGCATGCACCACAAAAGCTTTGGAAAGCATTGATTAGAAACATTTCACCATAAGAAGACCAGTATCTGGTTCATGCTCTAGTGGTTCGTAAGTAGCGGATCCGAGATCATCTGAATTAGTGAAGCAAGCTGAACGTTGATGGATGTAGCGTGAATGGGTCGATAAATTCCATCACTTACATTTGATGCTGCTGGGATACAGGGCCATTCCTGTCAATGCAGGAATTAATGTTCATTACAGTCATCCTGCAAATGGGGCACCACCATTTGATGGTGTACTGCACTGTGTCTTTTATTTAATAATCATCGGTCTTTCCCAGATCAGGCTGTGATGTGAAGACCATTCATAAAAGTGATTGATCGTCATTGATGACAAGCACAAGCATTGACATACAATATTCTCAATGGAATGAATGGTCCCATCATATTTGGAGAGGATGGTGGTTCTCTTCACTGACACTCATACAATAGTAGAAGGACACCTGAAAAATATAAAGCAATACATTGAGTTGAACAGGCCTGCACCATAATTTATTGAAAGGGGCATACATTGTTAACTAACCCCAGTGGGGTAAATTGGGAGTTCCACACCCCTTTGGATTTTCATGAGTAAACACCTGAAGCCAAGATAACTTTTTTAAAACTGTCCTGAAGCGTTTATAGGTCTGGCTTATGTCTGCCATCGGGTTCAGTACAATCCATGTCCAGTTTCCTAGGACTCGATTTTTTAATGGCTAATGCATTAGCACATTCCAGTTGATCCCCCTTAACCTCAGTTGACATACAGAGACCATTCCCAATGGAAGCTGCATCCCAGCCTACAACCACAGCTCAGCCACGTTAGTGTGGCCAGATAACTCAACTGACACAGAGGTTATGGTGACCCAAGATTGGTTACTAAATAACAGTGCACAAGGCTATGGAAAGGTTTGTGTGGAAGTCATGACCTAAACCCATCCAGTATCTGAATTGGTCATACCACACGCTCTGTATCAATTTCAAAGAGATCTATGTTATCAGCAAGTAAAATGACATGCCAGGGTAAGAGTATGTGTGGAATCTATGCTTTATGGCTCCACCTCACTGCTTCACATTTCTCCACCCTGCCAGCGCTAGTTCCTCCAGCCTTGTGTGAACAATGGTTGGATGGTATTCTAGTCCTGCCACACCACACCCACTTTAAACACGATTTTCACAGTCTTGCGTTCAAATACCAAGTGCCTTTTGTACACAGAGCTTTTGCGTTTGCAAACCTTATTTAATAAATCAGATAGTTAGCAAATACTAAAACCCTTTTTAAATGTACTAAGTCCATTTAATTCTTCAGAAAAAAAGTTTCTGAATCATTAAATGGGATTAGGAAACAATAAAGATATGCTATTTGGAAGGGGAATTTTAAGGGTGTCCCTTTCAAATTGGGATTCCTTAAGGTGTATTAATGTTTTGCGACCAAATTGTGGTAGCAAAGTATTAATATTTTACCACCAACTAACAGGAGGTAGTAACCCATTCGCAAAGTAAAAGGGGTATTCAAAAAACATTTTCCCCTATGTGAATCGTTAAAAACATTTTAAAAAGTTTCTAAACATTTTAATTTTTTTTGTTTTTTAACTGCATCCCATTTTCCTTTTAAGAAAACGGGCTGCTATTTAAAAAAAAAAAAGAAAGATTGTTTTATTTAAAAGCAATCTCAGTCATGGGGGCATGCTGACCACAGCAGGTCACCATGCTTATGGTGTTAGCCAGTAGTAGTGGGTCACAATTGCGACTTACCTTATTAATATTAATGAGGTAAGTCAAATTGTGACCAACTGCAATTCTCAATAATGGGAATCAGCCTATAAATACAAGAATCAGTTTGCAAAATAAGAATGCATTCAGTAAAACCTGGTGCGCAAATCGCGACCCCTTTTACCTCTTACATATTTGTACACAAGACCCAGGATTTCTAAAGACCTTAAATGGGACATACCAGTTAGATCATAAACTGAGCCACACCACCAACCAATGAATGGTTTAAAAAAACTTTCTTTTGTTGTTGTATCACATGACATTTTCTTTCCACCTCAGTAGATCCTAAAAAACACATTAAATTTCCAGTTGGGAATGTGAAGATTATCTTGATGCTGCTGTATGTAGGCTGAACATCTTTAATGCATCAAGGAAACCAAAAGAAGCAAGCAACTGCATGTTAGTTTTTTGAAAAGGCAGAATATTCTTTCACATAAATACATGTCTGATTTTGTTGAGTTTAAACACTTGCCTGGGGTACCAAGGTTCATAGATCCTTTAATCATTTTCAAACTTCCTATAAAATTCAGTTACTTATACATTGACATGAGAGCTGTGTTTAAGAGACGATCTGGAATGATTCCCCCCATAAGGGCCATCAAGTCCATCCAGAGTGACCTTTTCCCTACCTAATGTAAATTGGAATCTTTACTTGATGTCCAGCTTTACACTTGCAATCCGCTATCATTTCAAGCAGTAGTTCATTTGTTCATTTTGATATTGCAAGTTAGACTTAAACATCAAGGAAACATGCCAGAGCAACAACGTAGCAACGCGATAGATGTAAATTATGTCATTATGTTACTCAGTGTGAAAGCCTCAGAGCTGCATTCCATTCCACCATTTGCAGCTTATCTGTTACTCTACAAAAGAAAATCAGTCATATGTGGACTAGTCTTGGCTAAAGCTGTCTAACTGGAGTGGCATCACAAATGCGCATAGGCGCACAAGCTCTGAGTAAGGGTGAAGGGTGAGACACTCATTTGTTGATTGCTTTGGTTGTTTATTGATGACACAAACTAAAATTATGAAATACAATGTTACCCAGAGGAATTTCCATTAGTAAAGATTGATTAAAACATTCCCATCAATCACTAGTTTCCTCTAAGAGTGGAAAAGGTGTACTTATTGATCTGGATAGCACAGCACGAAGCACAGGCTTCTAAGAAATGTATCCGTCAAGTTGTCTCTGTTAAGAGTGAGAAGAAGGAGACATTATTCCTGATTGTTTTTATTAATGCTTTGTTATGTATGGGCAGTTATTGACCCACGTACAAAAACCCAACACCATCAGGGACTGCTGTTAAGAAGCAGATCCAGAAAACAACATGGGCTAAATACATCTGGTCAAAGTCAGTGCTTTTACAACAGTAGTGGTACATTTTCCATTGAGAAACTAACATTCAAAAATAGTTCTCCTCTAGTTGATCATCAAACAGCGACGAATGACTGCTTAGACAAAACTCCTCCCTAGGTAAAAACTAACAGCCCGAATAAAATGCTTCTAGCTTTTGGATTGAATTGTTTTCTGAAATTAAGGGTGTGAAGATAAACATATATTTAATGAAGTAATTAGATGAGTGTGTAATTCTTAGTTCTCGTTGTTTTAGAAAGTCTCTATAGTATATCATATATTTTTATAATAGTAAGTTTCAAACTGTGCCTAGAGAGAAGAGCTGTAGCAACAACCATTTTAGTACAATGTTGCACGCTAGGCCGATGCCTAGACGTAATATAAATTGACTAGCTTTCAAAAACTCTTTATCACAGGTGACCAGTTTCTTAAATCAGAGCACCATTTGAAGTGTGCAATGTGACAAATGTACAAAACCGGTTTTCAGAGGGTGTACGGTGTAGGATTAATTACAGTAATTACTACAATTGTTCAAGGTCACTATGCTTCAAATCACAAAAGGCAATGTGGCCTTTTAAAGGGTGCAGACCCAGTGGTCTGAGAAGAAAAGACTATGAAACTGAGGACTCGTGCCACAAACCAACGATAAACAAGTTCTGAGTTGTTTCAGTTTCTGAAAATAACTGGACTACTCCACCCATTTCGAAACAAACCTACACTGTCAACAGATTTCTGTATTCCAAATGTGTGTGTTTATGATAGTGCATGCCTGCATGCTTATGTATGTGTGGTCGAGTTCAGTCATGTGTGAGTCTGGCTGTGGGTTAACGTGTGTTCTCATGGGCATGACTGTGTGTTCATATATTTGATATTGGCCTCTTCCTGCATTATTAAAAATCATGGGGCATATTTACAAGGGCATTGCGCCACCGGAGCGTGACTTTTTGCGACGCTCCGGTGGTGCTGTGCTCTGCTACATATTTACAACGCGGCGCTAAGACACTTTGCATGGCTTAATGACGCCTTGTACATATGGTCCTCAACGCAGTGTTTTTGTTCAAAGGGGCTTGCAAGGGTGCCTGTTCTGGTGCTAGGCTGCTTTTTTTGCGCTGGTGCAGTGGTGAGTACAAGAGCGCGCTGTATTGTAAATACGGCACATTCCTGTACTTAGAAAATGACACAGCTCTTGGCAGCAAAATTGCTTGCGGCTCCGCACTGCGCCATTTTTTTGTAAATATACCCCAATGTTTTGTAGTTGGCTCTGTGGCATATTGACCTATCCTGTCTTCTCCAGTTTTACAGTGATGTGTGCAGTCCATTTCCATTCACTTAATTCAGAGGCTACTGTTGTGTTTACTCTTTTATCATTAAAGTGACAGACTTTGCATATTACCTGCAACATTGTAGGTTGTGCTCTTTCTGCTCCTAACTCATACATTAAGAAGTGGATCACTCCAGATCATTATTGAAATCACATTGTATGTAACTGAGGCTTCACATGTAGCACTGCCAATTTTCCTTCATTATTTCATGGTGGTGCATCACTGCAAACCCGTTCACATCCTCAACGCCATACACAAAGACATAGCACACTACTTGTGCATTCTACACAGTGGCCTACTTAAACTTCTTGAACAGTTATTTAAGCAATTATGAAAAAACTTGAGCATGTTATCTCTATTTCCTTCAGAGTAAGTTCCACATTCCCCTCTTGGTTTCTATCCTGAATGTTGGATATTCATGCAATGTGCCACTGTGATCTTCTGTGGTACCACGCACTGACTGATTCATTCTCGCAAATTTTACCACTGTGATCCATGGTGCTCCTGGCAGAAGCATGTTACTAAGTTGGTGTTCATGAATGGACATAATATTTAGAGGAGTGAACGCGTCTGATGAATGTCTGTGAGGTGACGTTTTGTGGTCTAAGACCAGACCCAAGGTTTAAATCGTCCATGACACCCTGCATGGATGAACTATCTACTGGTGCAGTTCCTGATTCCTGTGTGTGGGACACACGAGGCACTGGGACAGGCTACGAAAAGCAAAACAACACAACTCTGAAAGTTTACCTATCTTCTTTCTTCCAATGCTGCTTTGGATGCATTCAGTAAACTTCACCTGCCTACTGCTCCTCCCCCTCTTAATGAGGGTGAAAGCCTGGTCAGCAGGATCCTGCAGCTTGGGCCTCCCGGGACCAAATTCATTGGGTAGGAGATATTTAAGTACAACTGGATGGATGCCAGTTCCCCATTCTTATATTATAGTTTTTTTTTCTTTTTACCATTGTGACCATGGCATTGTCCCCATTTTATGATTTACATTGTGTTTGCCGTACACTAGTGGACAATTTACCCAATCCCTGTGATATATGGTTTTTGTTTTAATGGATTGTTTGTATCCTTTTTTAATTATAGGTGTGTTTTTTTCTGTTAAGCATGATATGCCTCATACTACAGATGCATACAACAGAGCTGCTACTCTTTTTACAAAATCTATTATGTGTTTGCTGCACTGCTAAAATAGTAATAGTTTGGTACCAATGAAGGCACACACGCAGGGGTTATGGATTGGTGGCATTCTTGGCAGGCCATTATTGTTTTTATTACCCTTAATGAAAAGAGTGTTAGCATAATTTGGAGAAATAGAAATAAAATATTATGAATCTGTTTTTTTTTTCTCATTATTTCTATTTCCTGAAACAAATACATATTTGGTGACAGAATTTGTGTTGAAACCTTGGCCCTCAACATTTTTATTTAGAGTATGTGAAAAGGTTTTAGGTGGCCAGTGTTCCTAATTATTTATATGGACAGTCTTTTGACACAGGAGCCTACTAATTACAAAATAACTTTAAAAGTCAGTTGATTTAAATAATCAACGGGGTAGTCCAGGCTTGTCGAAAGATTAAATAAAATTCATAGGTGCGTGAGATCACGTTGTACTAGCCTGAGGCGAAGGCCTGGGCTTCCCGCTCTGCCTCCACACTGAGGTTGTCTTTTCATGTAACCAACACAGGCCTGTGATTGTGGAGATTCCTCACTTCGCAGCGCTTCGGGGCAAGGAGAGGGAGCTGGTGATCCTCCGCAGTGAAACCGGGGAAAACTGGAAGGAGCACTACTGTGAGCACACCGAGGATGAGCTGAACGAGATACTAAATGGCATGGACGAAGGTGAGGTATACACTTATTCAGAAGATTAGCTCTAAATAAAAGAATTGGAGAAACCTTATTCTTTTTGACCAAGGCCTTAATAGATTGACTTCTGTCTTTTATTAATGGCTGGAGCTTTGGTCGTTTTATTTTTAATCAATCTTACTTGTTCATAAGCCCTCATTGCTATACCCAAAGGTCAATGATTCCCTGGATCATGACGCCCACTCCCTTATGTTTCCACATGCACAGAAAGGGTGCAATGTACAGCAGCTATCCCGGGTAATGTATGGGTTAAACATAATTTTATCTAGATCAATCTTTGGCACAGCATTGGAATTTAGAGATTGACTCTATGCTTGTGGGTTCCTTTCACTTCGGTTGCAATGTCTGCTGGTCATATCACAGATATTTTATGCGTTTATTTTATGTTAAGTTTTTTTTATAAAACAAGGACTTGATTTCAAAGAGTAGTGAAGTGCTTTAAAAAGACATTTCCTGTGTAAATGGCCGTGCATAGAAGAGTATGCATAAGTGGCTGTGTATAGAAGAGTATGCAGTCTGAAATCATTTTAAGGTCGGATTATACAAACCGGAGTTTGACTGGAAGGGAGAAAGGAATATTGGAACTTTACACACTGAGTAAATAAAGTTTACATTTTACATTACATATTACATCATAAGAGACCTCTCACAGATTCTTGTACAAACCTATATTGTGATTAGGTCATTCAGTAGCCACTGAGATGTTACTTTAACTGTCTTTCTAAATAAATGTGTTGATACGCATCTTAGTAAATATGTTCCCAAAGTTATTCAGATTTAGTAGCCCAAACAAGTGTGGTAGGACCTAAAGGAGACAGTTTCAAATGGTCTCCTGGCTGTAAGTAATAATAAAAGTTAAAGCAATGCCCAGGAATAGAGTGGTCTTGTAGAATTCAGAGAACTCAATGTTGGGCGGGAGACTTTATCCAGCTATTAGGGCTCAATTGTCTGAGACACTGTTTCAAACAGCATTTACATTCATCAGATTGACCTTGCAGTCTGATTTGATTACTTTTGATGAAGCACTTTATTTGTTTATAATAACTTCAGAAGATGCTGTAGATTTCACACAAATCATCAGCAATTGGTTCAGTAACGCCCCATGCCAACTAATGGAGCGTGCTAGGTGTCCCTCCCCGTCAGCACTCACTTTGTGGCTGTTGATACAAGTCTTCTAGACATGTGATTGTAATATTACACAATTCCTATTTTTTCAGAATTGCCTGTTGCAGATTTGATACATCATTGCGAATAATGAAATTATTCACCAAATGCATTTTCTTGTTAGACTCGGAAAGCTTATATGTTAGGGCCATTTATCATATCCTCTCTAGCCGTTATGCCCTTCTTAGCGTGGGTTACAGACTTGCTGACAACTAATTTCACTTAATCTGCCATTAATTTTCACATAGGCCATGTTCGCACTGGCTGCCAAGTCAAAATGCTTAATGGCAGACGACCGTGATTTCATGCAGAAAGTAGTGAGGGCATGAAGTATTCACATTCTTTGAGTTTGGTGAAAACCCTAAAAGACACACCTACAAGCTCAGAAAGACTTTGGGGACAAAAGACACTAATGGACACATGAAGACTGGACTACACGAGAATGATGATGAGCACTGGTACATCTACGGCTGCAAGAGTGTCACAGGGGTCCTAATAGGCACAGGTATCATGAGAGAAAGAAATCATCAGTAGATCGGCACAAAATACAATACACATAGAATCATGGGCATAGAAATGCTGTTGTGCACTTTATTATGTTATATAGCGCTCAAATGCCTGAAGGCTTCTTGGCCCTGCCTTTTTCTCATTGAGTATGAGAGGACTTTACTTCTTTGGGGGTACTATCAGGGCAGAATTCAGGGTGTTTATTGGTTAAAGAGCCAGGTTTTTAATGCCTTCCTAAAGGAAGAAGATGTATCATTTATTTTAGTTTGAGGGTAAGGGTGTGCCACAGTTTAGTCGGGCAGGTGACAAAGCTTCTGCCTCCTTACAGGGTTTCCTGAGTTTAGGGACCATAAAATCTTTTGCAGCCAAAGACCAGAGTCGTCTAGAAGGAATGGACCGGGCAAAACTGTGTATTAGAGAGCCAGGTCATAAGTTATGAAGGGGCACATTAGCAAGAACCTCGTTAAAATTATCGCGATTTTAGCAGCAGGAAACTGCCACTACAACAGTGATAGTGGGCTTGCTAATATGCATTATAGAATTCCAATAGAAGCCCATGTTAGATGTCCTGCACATCTAACCTGGGCTTTTATTGGAATTCTATAACACATATTAGCAGGCCCATTATCGCCATTTTAGTGACAGTTTCCTGTTTCTAAAACGGAGATAACTTTAACGAGGTTCTTGCTAATGTGCCCCGAAGTGCCTTGAAGGCAATACATAGACCCTTAAAAGCAATTCTGTTTTCTAATGGTAGCTAATGCTTCCTTGAGTGCTAGAGCTGCTGACTGGTGCTTAGAACATGTAGTCTACATATGTCTCTGCACTCAGGAGATATTCTTGTTATGAAGTATTCTTGAGGTAACTACCTATAAAGCATAGAAAGCAAATAGGAAAGTCAGACTTGATGCTAATATCGTAAATAAAAATCTAACTTTTTGTAAGATTAGTTTTTAAAATTTTGCATCTCCAGGAAAGGTAATCTTTACAAAGCAGGCAAGTACCACTGTATTGGTATTTCTGCTTGTTGAAATAATTTACTAGGAGTTTCATAGTTTATGATTAAATACAGTATAATTGCTGACTATGTTTCTCACAAAAGATATTTCATTTGCTTCCCAGTGCTTGATACATATGAAGAACTGGAGAAAAAGCGAATCTGCCGGATCATCACCAGGGACTTCCCACAATACTTTGCAGTGGTGTCACGTGTCAAACAAGACAGCAACCTAATTGGGCCTGAGGGTGGAGTGCTGAGTAGCACCGTGGTGCCACAGGTGCAGGCTGTCTTCCCGGAGGGTGCACTCACCAAACGGATCCGTGTTGGCCTACAGGTACCGTATTCACAAACTCATTAGCAGCGGGATCATGCAATCAATAATGTAGATGTGCTGTCAATAGTTTATTGTGTTTGAAGATGTAACTTGCCTTAATGTATAACAGGAAAGAACCAAATGTGGAATAATATACTGCATATCTATATTCAGCTCTGTGGTGCTCCCTTGGGAATCTGAGGCACAACCTGTACAACAGGATTCTCCCACGAGTGGCTCTTGAGCTACTGGTAGCTCTCCAGCTACCTGTAAGTAGCTCTTTTGTGTACAGTTCAGTCTACTAAATTAGAAGATTTTGCTTTGTTGAATTAGTATATGTATACCCAAATTCAAAAGTGTGTGTTAAAGATGAAAATGTGTGCATTTTCAGAACTGATATTATCCAAAATATATGGAAAGCTGATATTTGAATCATAAATCATGCAGCACTGCACACTTATTACTAATATTATTATGATGGCACTGGGGTCATTGTGGCTGCGGGTGTTATGTATTACCCTTGTAAAGACATTCCAAATTAACAAAGCCTTTGTTACATTACTTTTGGCAATGCTGCAATGAAGTGTTTACAGCTAGTAATCTTTCATACAGTAGCCTCTTATGTAACTTTGTCTGATCTGTAAAACACTAATATTATTAGTAAGTCGCGGTGATTTTTATTGAATATAAATAGCTCTTGTTAATGAAATCGTTGGAGACCCCTGCTTTACACGGGAAAATAAAACACTTCTCATAAGATCATCTCAGTGATGAATGATATGCCACCGGATACTTGTGTTTTCATGTAATCATCTTGACTCTTCCCATCCAGGCCCAGCCTATGCACAGTGAACTTGTCAAAAAGATTTTAGGCAACAAGGCAACCTTTAGCCCAATCGTTACATTGGAGCCAAGAAGAAGAAAGTTCCACAAGCCCATCACCATGACTATTCCAGTGCCCAAAGTCTCCACAGATGCAATGATGAATGGCTTTGGGGGTGACACACCCACATTAAGACTGCTGTGCAGCATAACGGGTGAGTCTAATTTACCTAAATATCAGAATTATAAGTGTAGGGACATTTGTCTTTAGTGCAAGTGCACCACAACATAGTTTTAGCTACAAGTCACAAATACTAAATAAATATTCATCAATGTCTGTAAAATTGAAATGACAGTCATATGATCATTTACACAAATTAGCATGTTTCTGTAGCTGTGATCTGTTCTGAAACCCCCACCTGGTATTGTCATTGAGGTCATGTGCATCAATACTTTTATACATCATGCCTCTCTCAATAATGCAAAGTAAAGCCTAATCCATACAACCCTTACATGTGTTTGGTACAGGGGCAGAAATAGCACAAGTTCTTTAATCGGTATTCATAAGGCAGTTGGGTTGGGTCCTGCCCAGTATCATATATCACAGGAGATGTCATATATCACGAGAAATTGAGGGAAGGGAGGAAAGTAAAGGAAGTGGATCGGCAAAGCAGATTTTACAGAAAGTTGAATGAACAATATGTTTCATGGCTTAGATAGAAGCATATCCTAAGTCATACTGAAAGCTCTAATATTAATTATTCAATTCTTTAGGAATCAAATACCTTTAACAAGTCCAACATGAAGGGGAAGTGCAGTGTGACTTCATAAAAACTGTACTCAATGAAAATTATAGAAAAATTAAATGGCTCTAAGATGTGATTTTTAAAAATGTTTAACTTGTAGGACAAGCGTGAAGTGGAATATTTGAAAGTTGTACTCATGGTTCACTAAGACTGTATACACTATTCCGTCAGATATGGTGAAAAATAATGTCACATTAAAAAACTCACGTAGTGGGTGCCTTCAGACTAGTACTTAAGTGTAGTGTGTGGTATCCTGGTGAAAAAACTGCCATGAAGTAGGCACAATGAATGTTTTGTGGTTCTCCGTCCCCACAATTTCTGTTTCATTCAGCAGACCCTTCTGAAACGGAACATCATGCAACACGTGCATCTGTGCTGCTGTGTTGTTTGCGAAAGGAAGCCCCAATGCAACTTAGGCTGATTATTTGTGTTGCTAAGGTTCTATTCTGTCTGGTTGTCTGGTTAGTGCATAATAGGACCCAAATCTTTCAGCATTCACAAAAATAGGTAACAGTTGAGGGCAATATTATTATTGGATTTAGACATTATTTCCCTTTCAAAATGGACTCCCTTTTTCATAAATAAATATATGTAATCAGCACAAACTAATTATCAGTTCCAGGCTTTACACTTCTTCCCAAGGAACCATCCTTGTAAGTAACATTGGATCTACTGTGATACCAGGTAGCCCATTCCCAGAAACGTGTGTTTGTAAGTTAACCCCTTCCACGCTCATGACGAGCTGGGCTCGTCATGCAGTAGCCTCCTGCTACGCTGATGACGAGCCCAGCTCGTCATGAATAATGGTGTTTGTAAAGTTACAGCACAGGAGAAAAATCCCCATAGCGTTCAAGGTGTTAAACAGGCTCTCGCGGATTTAAATGATATTTTCTCAGTTGTAGACTTTCTTTATTATTATGGAAAACAAGGGGATTTTCCTCATCTCCATGAACATCTTCAGAAGGGCATCCTATTACACAAAGCCAATAGTAAATAATGTACCTCTTGGATTCGTCTCTTCGCTGTCATGCGCGATTGCCTTGTAATGGAAATAGAAATCTTCAATGGGTCTCAGAATATTCTCAGCATTCAACTTTGCCTAAGAAGGCCTCCTGATCACTGGTAACGGCGCTTTAACAATGATGTAAAACTGTGCCAGTAGCTCACATGACCTACCAATGGACGTTTGGGCATCCACTTACCTCTTTCTATTATTCCTCTCTCGTACCCTTGATGAGGCTTTTAGGCTGGGAGACATCTTCAGAGGTCCAACTGCTCCTCTCTCTGTCAGGAAAAGCTCAAGGAAAATGCATAAAAAGTAAGGTGTCCATCTCCCAGTCCTACAGTAGTCACATACGTTCCCCCTGGAGTTATTTTTCAGTATTAGACTTTTTCCCCAATGACATGTAGACAAATGACACTTTCTACATAAGCACTTTGACTTTGTTCACAATCTTAGTTACCATTTGCTTTCCAAAGTTCTGTACAGCACTAATTCTCATGATCTTGTGATTCCCCTGGTCCTGCCGTATGAGAGAATTATTTTCCATTTTTCTGCTGAGCCTACATTTTTGTATCTCTTCTGCATGAATTTCACATATTTCTGCTCAATATGGTTGGCCTGTATCTCAGCTCGATAACAAGTTATCATATTTATTTCATTAAACCAAATTAAGAGAAATTCAAATGCATTCACAATAGTGATGAAAGGCATCTGCATACTACAAAAATTATTTGGGAGCACTATTTTTTCATCCAATGCACTTTTTCTGTATGTCTGCACAAAAATAGGTAATATTACCCCTCAAATGTTTTGTTAATAGATAGTCCAGTTTAACCACGTACCTGTTTATCAAATGCCTTGTCCTTCCCTGTTGTAGATTACATGCATTGAGGAAGCTATATGTCCATAGCTAATGTATTGCTAGATATGGTTCTAACTGATTTCAGCTGTAAACAGTAATTCAGTCACCATGGTTCCCTATACTACCTAGTCTAATTTTGGCACAGACTCAAGGTGGGCCGGGGAATGGATAAATCAAGGGGTGAAAGGAAAAAGTGTGTGTTTGTACAGGGGAGGGCCTAATCCTCCCATGTACACTTCTCTGTCAAGGAGAACTCCATACAAATGCAAGGGTCCAGGGCAAAAACAAAGTTTTAGGCCAACCTCGATGAGGGAAATGGTTGGATGCAAGCACCAGGTTGGTTGCACTTAGAAACTTTATTGGTCTTTTTCTCTTCAAATGTGAGGTTGGCGGGGTCCTCTGGAGCATGAGTCCAGCTTTGGGTTCGATTTTGTCAGATCAGCGAAATCCACAGGTTGTTGAAAGCCTTGGTACTCAGCAGAATTCAAGGCTACTTACAAACAGGGAAATAATTGTAGTCCATGAGCCTCGAATTCTGGGTTCAGGAACTGTTATCTTTGGCTTACAAGTTGCAGTCCGGTAGCAAGAAGATTCCTCTCTGGCACTGGCTGGAACTCTGGGGTATATTACCAAGGGTGACGATAGGCAATTATCGCCGGTTTAGCGGCCGTTTTCGGCCGCTAAGCGGCGATAGTTCTATCGCTCTATTAGCAAGCTGTCGCTAACTGATGTTAGCGACAGCTTTTAGGTGATAGTGAGCGGTCATGTCAGCAATGTTTATCGCTAATGACATGCAAAGTGGGCCTACCCAACCTGTTAGCGACTGAAAGCAGTCGCTAGCGTCGCTATCGCTTACTAGCAAGGCAGGCATATCGATGGAAATATTCCCGCTAATGCCAAAAACCAACGCCTGCTCAGACTAGTTCTTAGCCATGTTATCCAATGGGAGGTGGATAACATGGCTAAGAGCATTTCGTCGCTAATGCGTGAATATCGCTGTATACTCAGCGATATTCACGCATTTCGCCGCTATCGCTGGATATTTTAGCACAATAGAGAAAAACGTTGCTAAGAGCATGTTTTCTCCGCTAACATATCCAGCGATAGGCAGCGTTAAAAAAAAGTCGCTAAGCCTATTTAGCGATAATTATCGCTACTTGTTGGTAATATGCCCCTCTATCTCTTGTTTACACCAGCAAAGTCCAAGGCAAATCCAGGGCGAACTGGTCAACTGAGCACTTTGCATGTGCCGAGCTTCTTTTGCTTTTGTTTTCCTGAATATTAATAAGAGGCTAACCAACTAGAACCTGGAATCCACTCATTGATCCTTGGCACAAGTGGGAGCAGGCCCAGGTCTTTGGGGTCTAGTAGTCCAGTGCACCTACCGTCCAAAGTCCAGTAGGTGCAGCAGGTGCAGTCATCAGTGGTGCAGCTTCTGTTTCAGGAGTTCACAGGTACAGCAGGTGCAGTTCCTCTTCTATTCTTTCTGGCTCCAGTAGTATTCTTAGGCTGGAAGCCAGAGGTGCCACCTTTTATGCCAAGTTCGAGTATGTGAGTGGGGAGGACTCAGTTGCCGATGGAGCTGCAATTTGCCCCGGAGCAAATCTACCCACATTTACATCACTTCTTATGGGATTGTCACTAAACAATCCCACAGTTCATTTCTCTGCCCAAATCCAAGATGTTAAGGTTTGTCCCTGGGACAGAGCCATGGGCACACCCCTGAGGTGTCGCCAGTATAATGTTCCACCCCTCCTAGAAATCGGTTCTGCAACAGGTTTTCCCCTATGGAGGAGATGCCAGCATGTCTGCATATTGAAATGAGTGGTACATGGAACAAATGGCCCTAGTGGCCACAATGTTGAAGAAAAACCATTCAACAACGCCTGTAAAATTAATTCAAAACAATTTTGCAATACGTTTAACAGATTTATTCATGTGGAACAAGAGGTCTTACGTTCACAAGGAACACATCAATATTTATACATTGTCGTGCTCAATGTAAGAATTGATTTGATACATTGGTGTTCTAGGTTTGGGGGTCCCAGGTGGAAGTTAGCACTGAGCACATGGGCTAGTGAAACGCAAGGTTAGCCTATGTGGCCACCGTCCCTCCTATGGTTAAAATAACTTCAAGTTTTCACTGTCAGGACATGTTAAGTTTGAATTCGACATGCCCTTGTTTTTTAAATCTGGCACCCTGCCTTATAGGCAATTAAGGCCTTCCTTACGGATGACTAACAAATATTAAAAGGGAAGGTCTGGACATGGCAAAAAGGTTTTTTCACTCTGTCCGTTTAGCAGTTTAAAAGCTGTCCAACAAGGCTGCAGTAGCAGACCTAGAGCCATGTTTTTATGTTGTCACAACTTTGGTGGCAGAACAAGTGCTGCAGTTCACTGGTGACATCTAACTTACTATCCCTGGGTACACCTGATACGATATACTAGGGACTTACAGGTAAATGTAATAAGCCAATCAGGGATTAGCTAATTGGATATACACATTAGAGGGGTCAGAGTACCTGCATTGGTGGGGCCTGGACAGCAGCGCCTAGTGCACTTCAGAGTCGAAAAGCCAGCAACATCATTCCAAAAATGTATGGAGTGATTACACAAAAAGATCTCCTTTTTTAAATGCTCAGATGCATTTACAAGGAGTTTGGTTGATAAAGGGTTGTGGCTGGTAAGGCCATGCAAAGCATCATCTTCTGACTGATAAAATGAGGGTTTATTAAGTGAACAGATACCTCTGGAAGAAATGTCCCAGCGCCTTGGGCAGAAGACTGGTTTCATGGATATGATGTTATGGCTGAACAGGCTAACATATTAAAACAGCACAAAGGTGAACTTTTTATTCTTTCCTGAAACTGCTAAGACTGGATGGAGTCTGATGGGACAAAGTTGTTCCTTGCTTTTGAAGTAATGACCAACATTGAGGAAACTCCAGTACAATTTATTTTAATTTGGGGTTCACTAACAAACTTTGTGAGTTGGAATGTAAAGTGCGGGATGGTAGATACCAAGAAAAAAGCCAGGACATGTAGATTTCTGGTCCGATTGTACAAATAGCTTCATGAGAAAAACATAAAGCTTTTAATAGGGTCCCATTAACAATCAGTAGCCAGAACAGGTTAAACAGGTTAGACGAGATAGATGAACTTCTGTTAAGGCCTAAAACTATACCTGCCACAGCATTGTGGACCACTTTCAATTTGTGTGAAATATATTTTGGGTGACCAACTGACAAGGAGTTACAATAGTCAGCTATGGAGATGACCAGAACTTGCAACTTTCCCTAGACGAGGAAGGCAAGTAAGGAAGAACTTTCATAAAAATGCTTAGCAGACGAAAATAGGTGGTGCTAAGAGTCTTTATAAATTCTTCTTGTGACAAAATTATTCAACTATTTTGATTAGGGCAGCATTAGCATTGTGGCTATTTATGGGCTATAATTGTACAGTGAAATCACCCTCTAGCTGAGGAGGTGTTTGAGAACAAATAGCAGTGACCAGTGAGCACTTCTGGATTTGGCCACCATGTTTACTTTCTGCAGTTTTGAAGTTTTTCTGCTATCCTAGCCATATGGCAGTAAATTGGATCCTGCTGAGAGGCTAAGAATAGGACAAAATATTAACCCTGTGATGGTGTCTGGGGTCACTGTAGCTCTTGATGTCACTTCCTCTAGCCATTGCATTTTGGTGACTCAAGGTCTCTGACTTGCTCCAATTCTGTAGTTGTTAACAATGCCTCTATTAGTGTTCTGATGTTTTACATTTATACATCATTCAGAATGGAGTGCCAGAGAGTGGACCTCGAGAAACAGGGACCATTAAACTGACAGATCAACTTAAACATAAAATAAAAGAAATTGTGGATGTCATCCCTATGGAATAAGGTTCTTCCACAGATAAGAGGCCTTGTAATTGTGCAGCGGGAGGACAGATAGAAATAAATGGCATAAAACCATTAAAATCTGAATATCTTAGTATAGAAAGGATTAGTTATCACATGGATGAAATCTGGATTAGCAGGAGTAGAGCGATGATGTATTTTGACATAAACTGTCCATTTTCATTTTAAGATAACGACGGATGCAGCTCTTTTCACTCTACGTCTTCCTTTGTCCTCGGCTAGCCATCGCTGTAGGTTTCTGTGAGGATGGCATATACAGGACTTCCTCTTCCTGTTTGCACAAAGATAACAAAGCAGAGCGTGTAGGACATATTGTGAATTGCCTTTATTTATTGCCACAAGAAATAGCTTGAATTTCTTAACAAATCATAGTAAGAAAATGAAGCTCTTTTGCAGTAACGTTTTCACTTATCAAGCTAAGAACAGTTATCATTTGACACAGGGCGGAAGATACTGCACAAGGATTACAGGGATACAAAGTTTTTGATGAATAATTATCAACAAACATTTGTCACAGGTCACATAGCAGCACATGGAGTGATGCATCTTGCTACACCTATTAAGAATTACTTTATTTATTGAATGAGTATCCTTTCAATACCACAATGTATCTATTTCTCCTCAGGTGGGACAACCCCAGCACAATGGGAAGATATCACAGGAACCACACCACTAACATTTATCAATGAATGTGTGTCCTTCACCACAAATGTATCAGCCAGGTAGAGTAAAACCAGATCTACTCACCAAGGTTTTGAAATGTGTTCTATGTATTTCTTACGTTTTGTTGAAAAACCTTTGCCAGTTGGTGTCATATGCTTTAGGCAATACAAACTTGTATGGGTTAAAGTAAAAGAGAGTCTCTCAATACCTTGTTGAACACTTTGCATTTCTAATTTCTGATTTGTATATCTATTTCCATTCAGGGATATATATTTGAAACATCCACTCCTGCAACCATTCTTATATATATCATATGTGAAATAGTTTTGGTTTAGAAATTTAGTTGTGAGGGTTTAAAAAATTATTACATTTCATAGAGTTAATTCTTGAAATCATATCATACAAGTTCGGATACTCCATTCCTTGCTATTACAATTGAGGAGGTAAGCTGTTGTGACATTATGGCAATATGTTGTATCCGCACTTTGTCAACAATGTTGCTATCCTCAGACATCTGACTTAGTCAGATCGTTGTTTCGATGTCATGCATTCAAATATGTGACATGCTAACTTAAATCCATACAGTTTTGTATTACAATGATAGCACAATGTCCTTACTTTGAGTGCCGTTGTGATGTCCGAGTCAGGTGTTTATGCCCAATTTCGACTTATCAGTTGTTTGCAAATCATGTGTGGTCCCAGGGTTTTAGTATCACAAGAAGACATTTTATGGCCAAAGTGGTGCTCAAAGTAAAATTCAAAGTCGGCTTATGAGTAGGATACATGTGTACTTCAGGCTAGTCTTCATTTCATGCTGGGGAATCCAGAATTAGGCCCGTAACCACCACAGACATGCTCATCTGCGCGTTAATCATATTTCCCTCGATAATTTTTATGCTCAGTATTATGGTCCTCTTCGGGTCTCTCATTTGCAATCCTCATGTTGTCATGATTCAATCCTATTGATTAGGATTGAATCATGACAACATGAGTATTGCAAATGAGAGTTGGTTGAATGTAGAACGCACTCATTTTTTCTAGATCCCTTCAAGGCTCATAGCACATAAAAAGACCCGAAGAGATATGTTGTTATAATTATATGTTATGAAGGGGAAATGTTTCTTCGCTGGTCTATAAACTTTATTCCCTTGGGTCCTAAAATCCTATTGTTGTGTTTACAGTATTATGGGCCACCTAAGAATGAATGGATCATTGTATATTAAGCAGAAATTGTGTGGTTGTCCAATTTGTTTTCAATATCAGTTAAAAAGATTGTTTTGCAGTCTCCTACCAATTAGTGATCTTTCCACTATGAACAGATGAGAGCAACTTCATTTCTTATTTTATAGTAACCTCGTGAAAAGTGCTGTACATTATCTTTTAAAGGGGGATTGCTTAGTTGTCAGTACTGTTAAGAAGTCATTTAGACCTGTGAGCTAATCCCACAATGGGTGAAAATTACATTTGTGTCTAGTAAAGCCATAGTTCCCATTAGGTTCTAAGTACAATTGAACTTTCTTCTGTTGGTGCACAGTGAGGTAAGCCAATTTTATTGCAGCTGGTAACTTGATATGAAAATGCAAATAATATGCATAAAACAGACACAAACATTGATGATAAATGACTCAAACAGTAGTTTGGTGAGTGAATTTTCACCTGGTAATTTTTCTTGGGTAAAGCTATTAGAGTGATTTTGATCATTGTTAGTATAGCACATTGTGGCCAAAATAGATGGACTTGTCTGAGTTAGTTTATTTAAAGGGTGCATGAAGGAGATTTGCAGATGGAGATTTGTGTTTGTCAGCACCAAAGTACATTGCGACCTATCAGTTAGTTTATTTAAAGGGTGCATGAAGGAGATTTGCAGATGGAGATGTGTGTTGGTCAGCACCAAAGTTTTTTGCGACCTCTCAAAGCCACCAAAAATCCATGTCCCAAAACAAATACAGAAGCCTAAATTCTTACATTGGTGAAACTGCACAGGTCATTTACAGTAAATAAATAATAACCATGAAATAAGGAAGGTATGTATGATTGTAGACATTCATGCATGCTTAAATTTCTAGATGTACCATACAGTGTTGGCTGTTCATGTTGCTATTATTCAAATTACGGCTAATTACTGGTAAGGATCGTTCACTGAGGAAGTTATTATGCAGTATCCCCTGCTCTTTTGTTGAATACAGGGCTGGTTCTTACATAAGGCGAGATATGTCTGCAGCCATAAGGCATCACCTAGTGGTGGTTCCAAATTACTGAAACTTACTGAAACATACCAAATTACTTGTCAGTGTCCTTGCAGTGTTCCAGCTATCAACATTCTAGTTAGTCTGAAGTTATAGAAATTCCTAGATAGTTCCTGAATGATGCACTGGTAAAAATGCTAATCTATCACTTTTACCTTCACTCTTCTGATCACGTAGTTTACCAAGAACTGGATGGGACACACGTGATCAATTGTGAAACAAGAAATGTAAATGAGGGAGTGAGGTTATCTGCCACAAGAGGTGCAACTAAATGATGAATGAATGGACAAACAGGTGGATGAAAAACTGAACAAATGAATAAACACGCAAATGCCAAGAAACATATTAACTGTCTACCACAAAAAAGGAAATGGTGACAGTTCAATGATGCCCAGCCTAAGTTATGATATTTGACAGCAATATCAGATTATAAGGGGCAGGTTAAAGCAACAAAAGCAGTATATTTTTCAGGACAAATTCTCAGAGCTCCCAATCTCAACAAAAAGTTATCTAGAAATGTTGAAGATCTACACAACTCTGTGGCGGTCCAATCCTTCCTGCAGCAATGCTTCACACCTATGGCAATCTGGCCTCCCATTTTAAAACAATATTGATAAAAATTAAATATGATATTGACACAGAGTCCATAGAACCTCCAGACATCCCAAATTCCAATCTATTATGCACTGCACGTTAGAATAGCGTCTCTCACTTCATCCCCATCTCACATGGGGTTCAATATTTATGACTTAAAGTAGACACTTGGGCTCACCTTCTGCTTCTTGTATGAAATGATTGTGTTAGGCCCTGATTCTCCTTCATTTTCAACAACTCCCTGTCCAGGGGTACTCTACCTTCCTTGAGACTTAAAGGATCTTAACAACTACCAACCAAAGAAGCTTTAATTGGACTAAAAGATTTTAACTACTACAGCCCAATATACTGGTTGCTTTTCCTAAGTGAGCTACTGGATAGACTTGTGTAGGGACAGGTCCAGCATTTCATTGAGTGTAATAATATCTTTTGGGTTTTAGACTTGGCTGAACTGTGGAACCGGTAGTGATATTCGTCTATGATGATCTAATACGAATGGTTGGATGACAGAGGTATCCTGACTCGGATATTTGTTAAATCTGCCGTGAGCTTTTGACACCATCGATCACATGATCTCTTACCTCAAGATTTTCTGGGTTCTCCTGAAATTCTCCAAAGTGGTTGCCTTTGACCATCTTTGACAGAACACAAACTATCACCATACCTACTTACTCTTCTTGGCCCAAGATAGGTAACTGTGGTCAGTCTTATCACCAATATCATTTAATGTCTGCATGCAACCACTCTCTCACTTGTGCATCAACAGGATCCAAATGACTAACCCATAAATGGCTTAAAACCTATTCTGCCATATCACATCTCCATAGTAAGAATACACATCCTTGGTTAGTCTGTGTCTGAGCTCAGGTAGAATATGGTGGTGTTAATTCCTGTCTAAAGGTTTAGCTTTCTAGGAGGGATGCAGGACAGCTGGCAGAGCAAAGGACAGCCTTTTTGTTTGCAGTTGGTGATTACCTGTAAGGTCTTCTCCTGTCCATCCCTGTGACACACATAGGCAGCCTGACGCTAGTCACTGAAGAGGACACCAGATTCGACACTGTCAGGTGAGAGGAAAGCTCATATAAATTAGTAAGTGGCTGAACAGCTGAAGAGAAGCCTAATTGGTGGCATTGGGGTTCTCTTATTTTCAAAACAGGTGTTTCTGTGTAATTTTGCATTAAGATATGAGGGGAAGTGCTCCAAAAGGAGGTGGGTATAGTGTGAGAAAGTAGCCAGGATTGAGTAGAGGAACTTATCTAATCACTGGAAAATGTATCTAATCACTGGCTACTTAATGCTCTATGGCTAGGTCCTCATCACCACCCCTTCAGAACATTCCTGGACCTGAGAGCAACTAAAAAAGAGCCCACATGGAAAAAAGAATGCTCCTGATTCCTGCTGAGGAAAGGAACTGAAGAACCCCTGACTCCTGCTGAGTTAAAGAACGCATGGACTCCTGGCTCCTGCTGGAGGAAGAGGACTCAAGGACCTCTGTCTCCAGCTGGCACCTAGAGGGTCGGTGGCTGACCTCTTTGCTGGTACAGGGACACAAAAAAGCAGAGCGGCTCCTGATTCCAAGAGGGCCGATCTGACCACATAGCACTGGTCTGTGCAGGAGCTCTGGTGGGAGAGCGATCTAGTGCCTAGACACCTACCCTTACAACCTGGGAGCTGTAAGACTGCCCAAAAATAACATTAACAGCAGATGGAGAAAAGAGGGTACTTTTTTCCATCTCTGGAGAACCGGGACAAGGTGCTGAGGCTCACCCAGGCTGGGACAGAAAGAAGGCAAGAAAACTAGGGGGCATATTATCAAGCACAGCGTTAACATTATCTCCGCATTAGCGGCAGACAAGACGATTTCCTTAATATACAAAAAACAAATAAACAACATGACAGATCCCCTCCAGGCATTACGGGAAAGATGGATGTGTGATGGGATTGAGATAGATGATGACTGGCGGGAAGCAGTGTCTTCCTCTAGAGTGGTCGCCATTCTGGCACGCCTTAGACTGGTACAGCTAAAAACTCTTCACAGAGTGTACCTTACCGGGTCCTGTCTGATACATATGGGAAAAGCCAATAGTGGGGAGTGCAAAAGAAGATGTGAACATCTGGGAACGTTCTTACACATCATATGGGAGTGTAAACACATCATCTCCTTCTGGCACAAGGTACATGAGACTATAAATGCAGTGCTACGTATCTGTCTCCATCCTAAACATATGGGAACCCACAGACCTGAACACTCACCAGACGCAATGGGCCACACTGGGGTTCATGATTGCCAAGAGAAATATTGCACTTATAGGGAGAAGACGGTGTATGTTGCCAGGGGATGCCGCAAATGTGGAGCCCTTGGAATAGTTATTGTGGAGAAATGTGTACGCCACCTTGTTGTGTTGAACAAAACATTCCCTCCTACCCCATAACGTTCCGTTCCTATGTCCTGATTTAATCCTTCTCCTCCTGTACGCTTTTGCTGCATATAAACTGGCTGACTCCTCTGTACTGTGTATTTGAACCGATGTCCGTTTCAATAAAAAGATTTATATTAAAAAAATCAGGTCTAGGCCTGGCCACCACCAACCGCTGATTTTCAGAGGTGCTTTACTACGTCTAGGGAACTTTTGCCTCAAGAAATTAAAAATTCATGTTTTCAGTTTCCATTACCTTATTTTGTATCATCTTGGTGTCTTTTTGCTCATTATATTTATATATATTTGTTTGAGAATTGTTTTGTGTTCTTTAGTTTGAAATTCTATGTCAGGACCGGAGGCTTCAGATTATGCTATGTTCTTCCTTCGCTTTATTAGAATATTGCACACAGCAGCTCAGGAAACCAAATGTACAACAATGCTCAAAGAAACAAAGAGCATCAAAACCACTTGTAAGAACTAGAAAAAAAAACTACAAGTCCCATGATATCAGTCCTGGTCATCAAACGTAGTCCTTCCACTATGTCCGCTACCAGGGTAGAAAGCCAGTCCTTCCTTCGACTTCCTCCTCTTTCTTCGCTGCTCACGCAGCCAGTTAAGTGCTCTTCATGTTTTTTCTTATCTACTGACTTTCTGTATTAATATTTCATTGCGCGTTGCTTCAGCGCTTGTTGGGGGCTTGTTGCGGCGTCTTGCCTTTCAGAGCCCCGACCGCGGGAGCGTTTTTTCGCTCCTTTCGCGGTCTTTGCCAGTTTGTTGTTGCGGTGCGGTAAACGCCCGCCAGAGGGCGCCCACACGTTTCGCTGGCTCCTCGGCGCTCTCCTCACTCTGGGAGACGCGCGGAGGAGTCGGTCAGCGCCGGAGCCTTGCCCTCGCCACCCCTTCACGCCCGGTAGACCCGGGTCTGTATTCTGACCCCAATTAAGATCAAGACGCCCTGTTAAGGGTCTGTACAGCGGCCTGGACCGCGTTAAACGCCGGAAGGCGGGATTAGCACTGCATTTGCCTGTGTGTGTGGTGAACGCGCTGTGGGGGTGGTTTAGACCCAGTCCAGAGAGAGGGTCTGCGCGTTGGGGGTCACAGTGCTGCCCCTATTGCCAGGTCCTTGGCCCATAACTGCATTGCAGCCCTAGGGACTGCCCATATTCTGCCCACAGACACCCCGTGGGGTAGGCAGTTTGCTCACCCTCCCTAGTTGGGTTTTCATGGCTAGAATGGAGGAAGATAATTATTTTGAGGACTCTAACCCCTCTTTTCAGGATGATGAATTTTACCAAGCGGTTGACAGTTCCATCTACCGCTGCGTGACTGAAATAGTGGGGCCCATGGAGGACCGCCTGTCAGCACGTATTGTTGAGGAGTGCCAGAAGTTAGCGTCTGCCCATTTACAGGGCTCGCCTGCCCTCCCGGGTCCCTCGGGTGAGGGCCCACCGGCCCCTAAGTTGCCACGTAGGGAAAGTGCTCCGTTGGGGGCACAGGGGGTGGACAAGGATGCGTTCGAACGCCTTAGGGATGCCTTCCTGGCTAACGCGTCTAATGCCTCCCCTGCGCCGCTCGCGGGCCCTGACCCTTCATTGGACGTGGGGACTGCTCCCCCGTCTCCGGTGCTGTCTTCCCCCGATACGGACGACGATGGCGAATCTGTGCGCTCGTGGCGCCCCTGGAGCTCGGCTGTGGTCTTACCGCGGGATGGTTCGGGCATGTTCGACCCGGATGAGTTAGTGCATCCGAGGTCTGCGGCTTGGACACCGGGTGAGACCGTGGCTAAGTTTGTAGCGGGTCGCCTGCGCAAGCCCTTGGAGAAAGAGGCTAGGGGTTGCCTGCGTGGGGAGTGTCCGAGGCCCTCTCTAGAGGGTAAGGTAGCCCTGACCCCAGAGTTAGATGCGAAAATGGCCACTTTTTTGGCCAAGTTTATGAAAGACCCGCGCAAAGGCATTGACCGCTCCTGGCGGTCATGTCAGGATAAACTCCTTGACGCGGTCGGGCCCGCCACGAAGATTCTTGACATGGCGGAGGAGGCGAAAGCCAATGGTACCGTCATTTCCCCTGAGGTTTTGTCTAACTGGGCCCAGAGGGTGATAATTTTCCTTGGAAACGCTAACTGCGCCCTTTCCACTGAACGTAGACGTTCCCTCCTCATCAAACTGGATCCCAAGTTGGGGGACTTGGCTTCGTCAGAAGCAGGTGTGGTAGCCCAGGGTGGTCTTTTTGGGGAGCCCTTCATCAGAGAATTAGGTAAATTTGTCTCTACCTTTACCTCGTTGGACAAGGCGCAGTCCACCATTAAACGCGTCTTTCACCAGCGTTTTTCTGGAGGGGCCGGTCGCGGAAGTGGCCGCGCGCCCGGCCGAGGGCAGAATGCCAATAACAGAGGTCAAGGCTCCGGCAGAGGACAGTACCAGACCTCTGCCAATTTCAACAATTTCTATCCCACAAGAGGACAGCGCTTTGGCGGCAGAGGCTTCCGCAAGAACCCTGGACCCAACAATACCAATGGTGAGTGTCCTTTCTTTGGACCAGGTTCCCATAGGGGGGAGGCTAGCAACCTTTTACGAGGAGTGGGCATCGCTCACTGCCGACGCATGGGTCTTACAAACCGTCCGTGGTTTTCACATAGAATTCTACGATCAACCTTTTCAAGAGGTTTTGCCTCGGCCGATTGTGTTTTCGGAACCCGACGCGCTTTTGATCGACGGGGAGGTTCAGGACTTGCTCCGCAAGGGAGCCATCTGTCGATCAACGCGCCACCCCGCTGGTTTCATCAGCAATGTGTTCCTGGTGGACAAGACGGATGGCGGCAAACGCCCGGTGATCAACCTCAAGGAGTTCAATGGGTGGTTGGTCTACCGGCATTTCAAGATGGAGGGGATCCACCTCCTTCGGGACGTGCTTCTCCCTCTGGATTGGATGGTTCGGTTAGATCTCAAGGATGCCTACTTGGTCATTCCTATCCACCCTCCACACCGCCGTTTTCTGCAGTTCTGTTGGAAGGGCGCGGTGTTCGAATTCACCGCCCTTCCGTTCGGACTTTCCTCAGCTCCGTGGTGCTTCACGAAAGTGCTGCACCCGGTGGTGGAATACCTGCGAGGTCAGGGTATTCGGATGTTGGTGTATTTAGACGACCTTCTTTTGATGGGCCAGTGTCCAGTGGTCCTGGCGGGTCAGCTTCGGCAAACAGTCTCCCTACTACAGCGGTTGGGGTTTGTGATCAACGGTCCAAAGTCTGCTTTGGTTCCCTCTCAGAAACTTACCTTTCTAGGCTTCGTTATAGACTCAATCGGAGCTACGCTCAGTCTTCCCTCAAGGAAAACCGCCAAGATCAGACATTTGCTTCGACAGACGATCGCAAAGGATCGGACGTCGTTGCGTCACATTGCCAGGTTGGTGGGCCTCCTGTCGTCTTCCATCCAGGCGATCTTCCCGGGGCCGTTACACTACAGGGCGCTTCAACGCCTCAAGGCCCACTATCTGAGACGGGGTATGTCCTACGACCAGATGGTGCCCCTTACGGAGGAAGTGAAAGAGGAGATGTCTTGGTGGCTCACGCACATGGAGGCGTGGAATGGGCGTGCGATCTTCGGATCGGTCCCGGATTTGGTCATCGAATCCGACGCCAGCCGATCGGGCTGGGGCGCCCGATGCGGGGATTTCTCCACCGGCGGCGCCTGGTCTTCCGACGAACAACAGTTACATATCAACTGTTTGGAGCTTCTAGCGGGGTCCTTTGCGGTCCGTTGCTGGACCAAGGACTCGGCGACAGCCTGTGTCCTGCTGAAAATGGACAACGTCTCGGCGGTACGCTACGTGAACCATCTGGGAGGTCCGCGCTCTCGAGCGCTAGCAAATTTGGCAAAGACTTTTTGAGACTATTGTCTCTCCCGGCACATTTCGGTGACGGCGGAGTACTTGCCGGGCCGAGTCAATCAGGTGGCGGATTGGCATTCCCGACACTTGCGGGATTCCAGCCAGTGGATGTTAGATCCCCGTGTGTTTCAGTGGCTCGCCGACCTGTGGGGTCCGTTTACGGTGGACCTGTTTACGTCCCGCCTGGATCACCAACTTCCACGGTTCTACAGTTGGAGACCAGACCCTCTAGCGGAGGCCACGGACGCCTTCCTGCAAGATTGGAGCCGGGACCGGCCTTATGCCTTCCCCCCTTTTTCGATGGTGGTCCGGGCGGCAGCGCAGCTGCGACGCCAGGGGGCGGACTTGGTGTTGATCACGCCACTTTGGAGATCGCAAGTTTGGTTTCCGGTTCTTCTGGAACTTTCTTGGGATTTTCCAATCCTACTCCCCCAGTTTCCTCACCTCCTGCTGAATCCGAGTCAGGAACCGCATCCTCTCATCACTCGGAGTTCGCTCCGCCTCATGGCGTGGAAGCTTTCCGGGGCCGTTGGTCGCTCCCAGGCCTTTCGGGATCGGCTCAGGGCCTCCTGTCCAAAGCCTGGGCTGATAGCACGACAAAGCGATACAAATCCGCTTGGCTTCGGTGGATGCGTTGGTGTCTTCGAAGGGACCTGGATCCCCTGGTCGCGGGCCTTGTTCCCATTTTAAATTTCTTAGCTGAATTGGCGACGAAAGGTCTGGCGTATAGGACGATCAACGCTATGCGTTCTGCGATTTCTGCGGGTCACCAACCGGTGGAGAATTCCCCGGTGGGGGAGCACCCCTTTGTTTGTAGACTCTTGCGAGGTATTCGCCTGACGTTGCCTCCGGAACCCAGGTACTCGGTTCTTTGGGATGTCAACGTGGTCTTGAATTTGTTTTTGTCCTGGCCGGCTAATCGTTACTTGTCATTGAAAGAGATTTCGGCGAAATTAGCCATGCTTCTATGCCTGGTATCTTGCAGGCGAGTTTCGGATGTACGCGCATTGGATGTTTCCGCGCGTGTTTTTTCTCCGGATGGAGTTACCTTCACGGTGGGGCGTCGCACGAAGTCCGCAACTCGATCTATTTCGTACCCGGCTTTCGTGGACACCCCGAAGTTATGTGTTGTGCATTGCTTGAAAGCTTATGAGGACATTACCTTAGACATTCGCCCGGCGGGCGAGCGACAGTTACTAATTGCCTTGCGTAAACCACACAAAGCAGTCTCCTCCCCCACTATTGCAAGGTGGGTGCGTTGGGTCATGCAAGAGGCAGGCATTGATACGAAACTTTTTGGGGCTCACTCGGCCAGGGGGGCCATGGCCTCGAAGGCTTTTTCAGTGGGAGCTCGTTTGGAGGATCTCATGCGAGCAGCGGATTGGTCCTCGGATTCCACGTTTAAGAGGTTCTATTTCAAACCAGTAGTGGACCTAGCCCAGTTGGTGGTGAGTAAGCTTTGAACTAGCATAATCTGAAGCCTCCGGTCCTGACATAGAATCGAAATTTGCCTAGCTTATGTAACGGTAAGTTTCAATTCTATTAAGGACACGGAGGCGAGGATTATCCCACCCAGCTGACCCTCCATAGTCGGGACCCACCCGTATGGCAGTAAGTAAAGCGTTTTTCGGACTGTTCTACATTGTAGTTCTGTTGTGCCAGTCTTACGATGCTCCTCTGTTCGCATGTTTGTGGCAACTGGTTTACGCTGTTGTTTTTCTGCTAGGAAACGATGGCGTCAAACAGGACCAGTGAGTGAGGGGTGTGATCTGCGCGAAGAAAGAGGAGGAAGTCGAAGGAAGGACTGGCTTTCTACCCTGGTAGCGGACATAGTGGAAGGACTACGTTTGATGACCAGGACTGATATCATGGGACTTGTAGTTTTTTTTTCTAGTTCTTACAAGTGGTTTTGATGCTCTTTGTTTCTTTGAGCATTGTTGTACATTTGGTTTCCTGAGCTGCTGTGTGCAATATTCTAATAAAGCGAAGGAAGAACATAGCATAATCCTCGCCTCCGTGTCCTTAATAGAATTGAAACTTACCGTTACATAAGCTAGGCAAATTTCGATTCTTGGTACTACTTGTACTTAGCATGCATTTCTCAGTCGCTGCCCGCTGCTTGTGCTATAGCAACAGGGGTTCAGCATAGACTCCTAAGAACTCTGTTTTGACCTAACCAGATTGTGTTTATTAAGTTGGTATGGTTAACATCCTTCAAAATGATTGCCCCAATTTCTGACAGACCTCAAGGATAATCACTGCATTTCTCTGACATGCATATGAATGGCTGCAATCTTTCAGAAATTAAATTCAAGAAAGACAGTTACTGATCACTAAACATGACATAGCCAAATGAAATAAGGCACATTGATCCACATCTATGGTCCCTCTGCCCCTACAGCAATGGTACTTAATCTGAGTACCTATGCTATATGCCTAAGAACCATGGAGAAACTGCTTAGCAGACTACAGATAGCCCAAACTGTGGCTGCAAGGCACCTATATGGCCTCAGGAGAAGTACTTACATTAGCCCAATCATTAGAGAATTACATTGGCTGACAATATGCTAGTGAATTATCTTCAAAGCTATTGGAATTACTCATAAAGCTGTGTGGGCCAGACTACACACTTACTTGCATCTAAGCTCAAAAGGCACAAGTCAACCCGCCCTCTGAGTTGAAAACGGTCACTAATTGCAAAAAATCGCCTCTTTTGTGGTTAAAACTTTTTCCATCCAGCCCCTACTCTTTTGAATACTTTTTCAGCCACCAGAAAACTCACTGCTGGCCTTCCAAAAGTGATTAAAATGTGGCTATTCAGTCAATTTAAGGCAGTGTCTAGCATGGAGGGTGAGACAAAAGTATTTAGAACAAGGCCGGTGTGTAGTTTTGTTCTAACAAACAAATGGTTCCGGTCTTCACAAGGGGCTTTTTTAAAACTGCAGTTTCAGGCCATAACCTGTCATCTTGATCACATTCAGGGGTTGTAACATGAAGCCATTTTTAGGTGCCCCGTAGAGCCGAGCTCCTGTTTTATTCGCCTGTATGGTGTGAAGTGGATTAATTTAACCCGATATTTCTCTGTTAGTGCTTTCTTTTGAGACAACAGCACACCTCAAAATCAGAAAGAAGCAGACCTTGGTCTGTTTTTCAGACCTATACTGTGTCTTTTTACTCAATGCAGGTGCCTAAAACAGACACCAGCCAACAGGGCCAGCAGAGCCCATCATGCAACTTCCCCTAGAGCTCTGGTATAAAGTCTCTGATGTCCTCTTTGAAACCAACGAGTCCTGACATCCTTTTACCCTGAACCTTTAACCACAGAATTTAGTGTTACAAATACGTATTTAAAGATTCCGTGTGTTTCGATTATGCATCCCTATGAATTAAGGGCAGCAGAGATGAGGGGGTGGCTGACTGCCTGTTACAACATATTTGTATTAATTAGCACCAGATAGCAAAGATGAAGAAGTATTTGTAGCAACATATCTGCACTGCAGTTGGTTTCAAAAATAGGCATCCTGTATAGTACTCGATTTATTTTATAATGCATGGGATTCTGCAATCCCTGTATAAAAAACGGCCTCTAATTAATAGATGACTTGTGACACACCCAGTCACTTATCATAAAGAAATGATGGCAGAACCTAACTGTAATAAATGATTACAGTTGGGTTCTAAGGCAGAGACAGCAGCTACCGAGGAGAAAGGGAGGTCAGGTTATGGAGCATAATTAAAGCACCTGTTTAAAGAAATACGAATTGTGGATTTCTTTTCTTTCTTCTGCTCTGTTTTTCTAGCTTACAGTGACAAGCAGAAAGGAGATTTTTAATGCTACATGCTTATTGTTTGCACTCCTTAAGTAATTATAGAAATGTTAGAGTCTTTCTGAATGTTTCTACTCACTCCAAGCTACTACACTTTTTAAAAAAATTGACTTGTGTTATACTAATTCTAATATACTTTTGCAAACAATATCTAACAGCTTTTTTGATGTGTTTAATTTTGCAATAAAGGTTCTATTTTTAATCTTCATATTTGCCTCTTTCATATCAAGTTGCTAGTCACCACGGATTTAAGTGATTTGTGGGAAAAGCAATGGTGTGATCTTGTATTATATGGGGTAAAGTACCCTCTGCTGTACATGATAAGTCACCTCGGAGTTCCATAACCTGATAAACAGGGTCAGTTCCTCCCTTAGGACATTAGGGTGTTGCCCCCTCATATTTTTGCCCTCCAGGCCCACCTATTAAATGTGAATAAAATGTATAAACATTATAATTATTTTTTAACTTTTAGCCACGGACTGTCTCTCTTTCGTGAGCCTAAGGCAGCCTGTAAGCCGAATCAGGCCTGCGGGGCTTAAAAAATATTGACAGCTGCAACACTGGACACCATGTTCGGTGCACCTGGGTCCACAAGTGCACATGTTGGGTTGGACGGCTGCCTTTATCTGGCCACCCTGACATGGGCACCAGAGGCCTTTCCCTAGGAGTCTCCACCTGCACAGTTAGGGAGCCGGGAAGAATCACAATTGCAGCCCTCGCTCTCCTAATGAGCGATGAGTTTGACTACCCGAGCCAATCCTGGTGCTGATTTCATTCTATGTAACATGACAGCAAGGGAATAGCATCTGGATTGACTTAAGAGATGCACAGTTCTAGGCCACTGGTGCAGTGTTCATGGAGCATAGCCAACCACTGCATGTCTTTAAGCCATGCAGTGATTGGCCATTTCTCCCTAGCCTCTCAGCCTTTCTTTCTCTCCCCGCATATTGGGTTTAACAGCATTGAGGTCCAAGGGAGCGGTGGAGACTGGAGAAAAGTGAGACGACTAAACAACACCAGTGACCTGACCTCGCTTTTGATTGAATTGTCCTTTAAATTTCTTCTGGACACATCTACACATCCTGAATGTCATTGGGTAGTTCAATTGAATGTATTTAAATGGTTCGAGGTTGTTTTCTGCCGACCTGGCCCCCTCTTTCAATTCACAACAACCTTTTCCTTTCACCTCGAGTAGGAGAAGCGGCCACACCACAATGTAAAATAAACTTACATAAAAATGAACAAGTTTTTATTGAGTGCTTATAATTGGATTTCTGTGGTTGATTGTGTACGTTGCTGGTGGTTTGAACTAGTATATGTATTATGTTTTAAAAAGTCAACGACAACAACAATGCTCTGTACTGTAGTCTAGTAGTAAGATCATGGAAAGAGAAGTACCAGGTCTCATGCACTGCAAAAAATTCATGTAAAAAGGCAAGAAAAAAGGTGCACGCCAATATCTTATTTTAACTGATCTATTGTGAAAATTGGTCTGCAGCCATCTAACAGTAAATCATTTAAAATACGACACTCGAGTGCGCAGTTTTCTTCTTTTTTAACTTACTTGTAAACATTGGCGTTTTTTCATTTCTTGTACAAATACAATCGGATTGACAGCATATAAATGCACGATTTGTCATCCATCCTTTGGGGAGTAATGGGCATCTCTAAAATAGGCATTAATTAAGACTTTTTTGCAATTTATGGTAAAATCATGTGGAACTATTGGTTACTAAACTTAACATGGTTTATTCGGGAAGAAAAGACTGGTGGTACGTACACTTAATAAATGTCAGGACCGCTTACTCCAACTGCTAGAATAGCATGTGTGTAATAAGACAACAGTTTCTCTCAAGTATAGTCACAAAATGCTGTCTAAACCATGAAACCGCTTGGCCGCACAGCTTAAGCAATTACAAGAGCTGAAGGAGATGTTAAAATTATGATGGGCATGTGGGAGTGACATTTTATTTGAGGCCTGTAAAGTTAGTGAGGCGGCGTGGGTGGGGTTTTTATTTCCTTACATTTACTTACTCAGATGATTTATTATTTATTTCTGTTCGGGGAGGTCTCCCCCTTGTATCACTGATTTTCTTTGAAAACTACTGTACTTTTGTGCAGCTGGCTGCCACAAAAATAACTTACAGGAAGCCAAGCCAGTACTCCCTATGTCCAGAGTCGATGAAGCGGCCACGACACACCGCAGTGTAAAAATAAAATAACTAAGGAGCTAAAAATATATGAGGGCAGACAGAGCAGAGTGAAACAGTGAGTGCTGTGCTTATAATAATGCAGGCTAAGGCATGCTGTAATGTACACATTCTGGGGCAGATTTATGATGGGAATGCGCCACGTTTGCGTCACGCAACTGCGGCGTAAACGTGGCGCATCCCTATGACCCATTTACAACGTGACGCATCTAGGCAGATGCGTCACGTTGTAAAGCCCTGCGCCACTTGTGGGCGTTCCGGCGCAGGGTGGGCGTTCCGGGGCAGGTGCGCCTCGCAAAAGTGGCTGAGTGAAATCTATAAGATTTCACTCAGTCACTTTCAGGCCAATGCTGCGTCAAAACCCTGCGCCTGCTTGAAGCAGGCGTAGGTCTTGACGCAGCATTGTAAAGATGGGGCACCCCCGAGCCTTGCTGGAGCTGCGTCGCGCTTGCGACGCAACTCCAGCAATGCGCCACCTTTACGGCACAGATGCGTCACACATCTGTGCCGTTTTTGCCCCATGGTGCGCCGCATTGTAAATGTGGCGCACCATGGGTGGCGGAGCAGCGGCGCAAAATAACTGACGCATCCCTGGGGATGCGCCAGTTATCATAAATCTGCCCCTTAGATTCTTGGCGATGGCGTACAGTATACATCGCTGAGACGCTGAAACACACGCAGTGGGGTTCACGGCCCAAGGGATAAGTTGAAAAATTCGAACATAAGAACAGAATAGCCAGCCAGGGCAGGTCCACTCATAACTCCTCTTCGTAAGATAGAATTTTCCAGCCTGCTCTGAGCATCTGGCAGAGACAGAGTCCTACTAGTGGACCTCGAATGTACCTTTCCGGGCCGCACGACCTGCACCTTTTCACGTACTCCGCTTCAGAGGCTGTGTGCCCTTAGCTGAGGCCCAAGTCCCAATGGTGAATCTGCCTGTCAGTCCCTGCACTCAGACCTCAGTGGGGTTGCTGTCGCTGACTCACATTACTGTTACAGATTAACTTCAGCTCTGCTGCCTCAGGCTCACACGCACCGGCTCCACAAAATGATATTGCTTCATATTTCCTTGGCTCTTCCCTCTTTGTCTTTTTAATGTTTTGGCTGTAAGCTCCTTTTTTATTTTCTTACCACTGCACTTCTTGGGTCTCAGGAAGAGAAAGGCTTACTTATGGGGTACCGTTCGGCATACAAAAAAAGTGATATGGTCAAGCTTGTCCACAAGTTAAGAAGAGGAATACAGGTCATGATGGCTTTGCTGGCCCACGAAATCATGAAAACAAGGTGCATCGTTTTCAATGTTTGTAAATGATGCAGCTGGTTTTGATGATGTAGTTGACGAGCAAGGGGAGCTAATGGAGTTCCATCAGAATGGGGGATGATGTGATCACATTTCTTCATCCCCTGAATAAGACATAAAGGGGTACATTCTCAAGAACATGTGATAATTACCGCAAAATTAGCTTAACCCATCTCTTCACATCGCAGTCTATCACGGGAAAAGAACGCCATGTTAACGTGGTATTCTCAACACGGTAGTACCATGTCTCACGATAACGCGTCAAATGATCGCATTAAAATCAACGCGACACCGCAAAAACGTGAAACACAAACCTGAAAATAGTAGCAATGTCCCAAACAGCAATACAAAAATCAGCGATAACCAGCGACAGGCCTGCAATTCCAACGCGTCATGCGGGAAAATGCACCAGAAAAGCAGAGAAAAAAAAGGGAGAAAAACCCCCCCAAAACTTAGCTCCATGGATGCACCCGGAGTGAGTGCAGAGGCCAACGCAGATCCCACAAGCCCCACAGACCACCAGCAAGGAACCCCGTGGTCGAGGAGTACCAAGGAGAAGAGGAAGAGGAAGACGGGGTTCAGTCTGCAGGAAACCGGATATTTGTCACGGAGGAGATAGAACACAAACAACAACTGTTCGTCACCCCCACTGTGTCATTGACAACACAAACGGAAACATGCCAGTCCATTGTGAACAACGTGAATGCAGTCGGAGTGTTGAGGAGGTCAATGGAGGAGGTCAAGAGGCGCTGGCATGATGTGAAAAGCCAAACCAAGCAGAAACCCACTGCCAACAGGAAGGCAGCCACGGCGACTGGAGGTGGGAGTCCTGCGCCACAGGAGGCGCTGGAGGAAATGGTAGCCACAGTCATCAGTGGGGAGACGGTGCAAGGAGTTGGGAGTCCGGACACAGCTCTTTATGACCTGACACTACATCAACAGGGTGAGTAATGACCAGGGACTGGGGGGACGGGGGGAGATGGGCATAATGGGTCACATGCATAATTATGTGGAGCATACTGCACTCCCACAATGACCCTGGATCATATCCCCGATCCCTGTGGCAGCACACATACAAACACCAAGTAGGCCCCCATCCAACATGTGCCCAAAAGGGTCCCACCCCACACATCACCAATCTCACAACCAACACATGCACACGTGCGAAACACAGCAAAGATGCATATTTGTGAGCCACACTGGCAATGCAAGTGACACTACATGATGATCAGCATGGCTGCAGTACAATCATCATGACATGGTGTACGCCATAACCCTGAGGTGGCTGAGTGTGGACCACATCAAAATCACTGCTGCAGGGGCGAATCCCCCACAATGTAGCACACACACATAGCAATAACAGCACAACCCCATTGACGACAATGTAGTACAAAGTGCAACACTTACACTGCAGAACAGAGGACACAACTGGGTCCGCTTGTGCATTGAAACTGGCCAATCACACCTGACATAGCAGGAAACTGTGAGATGAAAATGTACGTGTACAACCTCACATCCATCATATAGTCTAAATGTCCACTGTCCCGCATCACATAGTCCGCTCCTCCCAAACAGTCACAATGTACATTGGCATGCAGTCTGTATGTAAACATGAACAATGCGTCAACATACATGTTCACACAATGTCAAAATGCATCCCCCCTTCACACTGCAGAAGGACAAACAACACCTCCAGCAGAGCAGATCTATGATGCTGAAGAGGACCTCCACACCTTCGACACCGATGCCCTACAACAGTTCATGGACTTCTTAGGCAATCCGCCTCCCAGGAGCAGGGCAGCCCAGCTGCAATGAGGAGACCCCACCTCCTGCACGGACCACACAGCAGGAAGCACCCACCACCATGGCTGGCTCCCAGCACCCCACCGAAGCACACATTGCATTCCAAAGCCAGGTGTCAGACTGCCAGAAGGAGCTGGCTGAACAGGTGCAGGTGGGGTTCGACCTCATGGAACCCAAACTAGATCACATACGTGGGTGTCTCAGTCTCATCAGGGACCACTTACACTCCCCAACAGAGACACATGCATTTGCACTTTCCCAGTACTGAATCACGCCCAGAGCCCCGGGATAATCATTCACACCCACATGCTGGACTTGCGTGCGCAGCCCAGTCCACTCCTCTTACGTACTGATTGGGGGACGACAAAGCTACATGTCCAAGGTCTTACCCGCTGCCTGCGGTGACATGTTTGCATCCGCTGTACACAGCACAATGTAATGTAGTAGGGCCCGGGCCCTCATGCATACATTATGACCACACAGACACACGCAGATAGTTTGTGGAACTGGCTACGGGCACATGCGCCCGGCACCTTTATTGCCAGGGTCACATGTACAGTTATGCCTGTGCTGGATGTGTTGGGGGTGAGTGTAAGCCAGCCCTCATGGAGTGCTTGGTGCTGGCCACAACTTGAACAGTGATCACAATCTAAGCCGAAACAGAAAACATCAGCATAACAGAAAGAACTGCGAAGCATCATGGTGGTGCAAGTGCAGAGGTCACCCAATATGCAATCAGAAGGGTCCGTGAGTTGCAGTGCACTGAGGTTGGGGCTCCAGAGCTGAGCATGCTCATGTGAACAAATTGTGTAGCATTGTGTCCTTTCTGGATATTCCTGTTGCAGCTGCAGTGGGGTGTGTTACACCTGCATTATTTTCCTTATCATCGACCCAGGTCTTCCACACTGACTGAGGTGACATTACTGCATGAGCTGCCCACAGCACAGAACTCAATCAGAAATGGCCAATGAGTTGTGATGCACTGAGTTAGTGGCACCTTAAGAGCTGAGCAGGGTATCAAGTTGTTGATGGCACCCACGACAGGTGTGAGCAACTCTGATAGTCTGGCAGTAAGACACTTTCGACTCTGGCACCTGTTGTTTGGAGTTGGTCCTGGCTTTGGTGGCATGTGCATCCTGCGGTGATGGGACGGCCGGGCAGGTTAGGACTCGATTTGATGTGTGAGCCCAGGCGAACCCCAGTTGAGGCCGGAGGCAGCGGACAGCGCAGGGCCACAGACACATAGCGTTGATGACCCCCAGTCAATCGACCCAGAGGCCATCCAATATTTTATCAGACAGGGTCCATGACTTGAGCTGCACAGAGTTAGTGGCCCCGGATGCACTGTGGCCAGCACAGGCACACCGCCATGGGGCGGTGGCTTTCTGTGCACTGAGGTAGGGCCACGCAAGCTGAGCGGGTCCTCTTCGATGTCAAAGGTGAATGTAGTGGAGGGTTGCTGGGGACAGTGGAAGGTGTCCTCCAGGGCAAGATGCAGAGGGCAGAAGCCGGCCGGAAGCGGCAAATGGAGGAGTGTAATGCTACAGCCTCATTTTTGCCAGCAAGTCAGTATCACCGACATGATGATGAAGACAACCCCCAGTCCATAGACTCAGTCTCCACCAAAGTTCAACCAGAAAGTGTCCGTGAATGTCGGGGAACAGACTTAGTGGCACTGGAGCTGAAAGGGGATGCAGTCTCGAATGAGGACTGTACAGTGATATAAACTCTGCCATAAATAAATCAAAACTCAGTTCCAAATGTGTAACCTACTGAACCGCAGTGTGGGCCGAAGGCAGTAGTCAGCGAGGGGCAATAGACATGTGTGGTTGGAATGCTATACACAGACTTGGTGGCACCACATCAAAGGGAGTACAGTGATATCTATCGTCCCATGAATATATGAACTCGGCCATCTGGATATCAGGACTCAGTTCCCAATGTGTGACCTACTTGACCATGGTGTAGGCCGGAGACAGCGGTGGAGTACGTCAACGAGAAAGGAGTACTGCGGGCCGGTGTCGCATAGGCCATGATGGTCAGAGTAGGCTGCCAAGCTCGCTGGCCTCGGGCTTGGAGCTTGCACCGGCACGCGGTGGGCCCTCTTGGAGACACGCCGGTGTCGGCAGGTGAGCAGAGAGGCCTGGAAGCACAAGGGCGGCCAAGAAGGGTTCAGGGACCAACGTCCCGGGGTGCAGCAGGCGCACAGGATCGCAGGCACTGCTGCTCATGGCGGGGGGAGAGTCACTGCCCTGGCAGACACGTTGGGCATTCCGGAAGAGAACCACGCCCAGAGCTACGTGCTTTTTATTGACACCCCTACGCTAGCCTGCCATATGCCGCGCCAGCCCACTCCCCTCACGCTTCCAGTGGGGGACGTAACAAGCTACATTTCCGCGATCTTCCCCACTGGCTGTGGTGACATGGTTGCATCCACTGTCCACTACACTCCAAACAGCAGCAGTGTATGTCGACATGGATATGTCTGTGGTCTGCCTACTGCAGTCTGTCCAGCACATTCACGCCACACTTGGCATTGTGTACATTCTCATTCATCGGTCACTTGCCTCCTTCGCACATGCATGGTTCCCACCTCGCCTTACATTCTGCTTTTGTGTGGCTGGGGTGCCATGCCGTTGTTGGCTCATGTACTTGGCTAGCCCAGGCTACCACAGTAAGTTGTGCTGTTGTATCTGGTGGGTGGGCATGTTGTGTGTGAGTTTGGAACGTGTGCATTCCCAGAGTTGGGAGTTGCATGATTGTGGAGTTGGGGTGTGTGGTGTGTTCATTTGGTACTTACCAACGAGCAGAGCATTTCCGTAGGTGCCATCTGGGAAGCGCCAGTTGATGTTGGACTGTCAGAAGATGTAGGTATCATGCACACTCAGGGCTCGACAAATCCACTTGCCCGCTCGCATTTGCGAGGGAGAATGGATGAGGACGAGCTATTTTTAGGTCCTACTCGCCCTTTCTGGCGAGTAGGAAATCAAACTAACATTTGTCTTCGTCTTTAAAAACAGAGCAAAAGTGACAAGATAACACGATTTAAAGGCATTTTTATTGCTCACAAAGGAAATGAGCAATAAACATGCCTTTAAATCTTGTTATCTTGTCACTTTTGCTCCGTTTTCAGAGACGGAGGTCAAGTGGGTTGGAGTCAGGTCGAGGGGATTTCCCATGGTACTAGACCTGCAGGACTAGTACCATTTTTCGGATTTGTCGAGCCCTGACACTGCCTGGGTAGTTGGCAACGACATTGGTTAAGAGTCCCCAGTGGTCCACTATTGCCTACACATTGATGGAATGCATTTACTTTCTGTTGCGGTAATTGTATGCAGTGTAGGCAGGGTGCACAAGTAGGACATGTGTGCAGTCAATTGCCCCCGACACGTGCGGGAAGCCAGCTATGGCGTAGATGTCTTGCTTGGTCTTCAGCTGGGGGCAGTGAAGGTGCTGGGGTATCAAGCTGATGATGGCATCCAAGAAAGTTGTGATAAACTTTGATAGGGCTGGCTGTGAGACTCCTCTGACTCTGGCGGTTGTTGGTTGGAAGGTACCTGAGGCCAACAGATGCAGCACAGACATCGGCTTTGTCTGCGGAGGGATGTTGGTTGTCCGCTGTGTGGGTTCAGTCAACCTGTGGGCAATGATGTTCAGGATGTGGAGGATGGTTGTCCTTTTGAGCCTGTAGTGGGCAATGACATCCTCTTGTGTTGGATCTGTGAGGCTGGGCATTTTCTGAAGGTCTGCTGTCTTGGTCTGAGCTGCCTCTGTGGTAGTCCAAGGAGAAGGGTGCGGGGGGCCCGGGGGGGTGGGGGGCGGCTGGGTGTGGTGGCGGTGGGTGTTGTGGACCTCTTGGGGCTCCGGGCTGCATGATCAGTGGCTCCATGGCATCTGTTGTTCTTCTGGTGTGGCTCCGGTGCTGGGCTCCATTTTCTGGTGCAGGTTGTCATCCAACTTTACACCAGGTCAGAGCAGGTGTAAATTTCATGCTGCTAACGCGCCTCATCGCGTGTTTTGGGATCTTTTCGCCGATCTGGGTGGTCGTTGAGAATGTTTTATTTACTTGTAATCCAGGACTTTATGGGTGTATGGCTCCTGGTTGTCAATTTATTACAACTTTGACTCTTAACATCTGCTGATAATCCAGCAAATTCTGAAACAGCTACATAGTTGAAGGTCTTGGACCAGCTACCGAGACATGCTGGGGATGCAAAGTTACAGTTGATTGATCCCACCTCTAGCAGTGGGGCACCATCTGTTCCTTGTAGAAGGGATCTAGAAGCCCCCCACTAGTGTTACCTATGGAAGGGGGCCAGAAATTAGTTTTGCGAAAAATCAGCCTCATCAGGAGACTGGGATTTGCATGCTGTGAACAGCTTGCTTTGCCTAACTGAAACAGATATTCTGTTTTTCCCAGATTCAAAAATTTTAGGTTTCATTGTTAAGTATAACCATGCTTCTCCCAATCCACGCCTGATATTTGCAATCATTAGTGAACAGCCAGTCACCTAAATCAATGGAATTGCTGGCCCCTTTCTTTCCTAATGGACACCTAAATCTATTGGCATATCTACTAGAGGAGCCCGGTTGAGCACTGGAGATGAGTGTAACAAGAGACATGCAGCTGTCTAATAATGTGTCAGTGTTATAAAAAAAAAACGCTCTTTGTGGCTCTGCTCTCTTATTGCAGTAAAACAATTGAATTTAATATGTTTGTGCCACAACAATGAATAAATATCACACAAATTTGGCTTGGGAGGAGAAGCCTGACTACCTCATAAAATGCTGCTATACCTGCAGATAAATAGTAAATAAAGGACCCCAATCTGTTAAATCCTACGAAAACATATATACTTCAGACCCTGAGACACTAAATGGAGTTAAACCTCTTGCAGTTGGCTGAAGTATCTAATATGCCTGTACACAATGAGGGAAATAAAGGACTTAACTCCTGCATTTCACAGTATACAATATGTTGCTGTACACAGTGGGGGCAATTAAAGTAATTACACTTTTTTGCAGTTTACTAAATCAAATGATATACTTCTACATTTTGTTATATATTGTATATATCTATATCTAAGTCACCATAGTATGGTGCAAATGTGGCTGCTATGACCTCACTGCCTATTATACGGGAGGCATCAGAGCTCTCGGGGTGTGCTACAGGAGCCCCTGCCTTGCGAGGCGTACGCAGCCCGTGTGTTTTGCTCGCTGTGTCGCCCCACTGGTATGCGCCTGCACATGGTCATCAGAGCCTCCTGTTAGACCTGTTTGCCCTTTGGGTAGTCCCTCCTAATTTATTATTTATTTTTGTCCCCTTTTTGCCCCTCAAAACCTTTAATTTTTATGTCCACTGTATCTTTTTGGTGTTGCCCTAGGGGGTCAGGTGCTCCTTGACCCTCATAGGTCCTCATAGTTTTTTTTCCTGAGGCCTAGGTGCCTTCCTGACTGAATTTACAAGACTCACAAAATGGTGGCCAGTAACTGCCATAACTGGCACTTCAGGAAAAAGGGCCATAGGGTAACATAGGGAGACTCTAGAACCTTTCAGCTGGTTCTAGTGACATAAGGCTAGGCTATATAAGGCCAGGGTCAGAGCAGCCATTTTGTGGTGTCCAGTGAGCTGTTGTGGTAACAGGTCAGGAAAGGAGTGAGGCGATCTTGTGGGGAGGAAGGCGCACTAAGAAAGGGGAGATCGACTTTTGAGCCGGCGTCCTCTTCGAGTGTCGTGCCCCCTGCTCATCGACCAATCCCTATCGTGTGTGGGGACTGATTCTCACCCCTGACGCTGTGGAAGGGTTCCTCAACTAACCCCTATATACGGTGGAAAGCTATCTGTTGTGGCAACACTAAGCAGGAGAGTTAGCGATTAAGGAGCCGCTCACCAGTGAAGCCCCTGTGGAGCTGTGTAGGAGTTCCCCATGGTGGTGTGACCAGCGGTTGTGGGGGTGCGTGCCTGACGCCTGTGAAGCACATCGCATTGGTGAGGGGACGTCTAGCGGGCCGAGCGCAGCTGACGCGAGAGGTCTCTCCAGCTGAGCTCACGGTGTCGGAAGAAGAGCAGACAGAGGCCGGTGGGGGGCAGAGTCCTGGAATCCGGCCGAGCCGACGAGGGATGTCCCCCGGAAGAAGTCGACGGAAGCCGGCTGTGGGCGGAGACCTGCCACTCTTTGAGCCAGCGAGGAAGGAACCCCGGAAGAGCTGAGTGCTGCCCTGACGCTCAGCGGGGACGACGCGGAGTTAGTGCGGTGAGCCCGCGCTTCAGGAACCGAGCGGGGCCAGGTTGTTGACAACGGAGCCTTCCCCGGTTTGGGGAACAACACGGACCAAGTCTCAGAGCAATCAAATAGGACCGCTCAACTGAAGTAAGGAGGGTGATCGGTGGGGCGGGACAAGGAGGCCAAATTGAGAACTCGTCCCTCACCGATCGACTTGCATCATCCCCAGGGCCCTGCGGCTACATAATAAACACCTCCCGAATGTCGCTAAGCTGAGGAAGGTCCCTCCAAGAAAGTGAGGGAACCTGTAACATTTCCAGAAACTGATCTAGGCAGGGAATTTGGGGCTACCTAGGGACCTTATCAGGTGGTGAACAGAGCAAGGAGAGGAACTTAAGTATCTTCCCCTATGGGAGGGGGTTCAGAGTGCCCCGGAGCTAACCATCCCCAATAAGAGTGTCCCATTGAAGTTTTACCTGATTGTGGGTCAAGACAGTGCAACCTTTATTGTAACATCCCAGGAGGAATCTCTGCCAGGGTTTCATTGAAGGGAATGAGACTGGTGTTAATATGAGCCACAGGCATTAGATAATTATTCTGCGGGGTGTGATTCAGATAACTCTGTTTTTGAGCTAAAGCGCTGCTGAATAAACGGGGAGGGGTAAGGGACAAAGGATCTGCTGGAATTAGTAACCCTGAGCCTCTGAAAGTAAAGAAAAATGTTGTATGTGTGCTGATGAACTGATTCCCTGAATCCCATACTTAAAGTGTAATCATTTGATTGTCTATGTACTGGAAACCATATGCTGAGAACCAAGAAACTTATTCTTATAAAACAGCTCGTATTTTTCTAAGATTGGTGTAGTGTCTTTCTTTTCTAGTGGATGGGCGCTGTGCTACTAAAAGGGTACGACGCAAGCTTAACACTTTATGCCTTGGGATAGACTTTCCTACTTCGCGCCAAGCTACCCTATGTGGTCTGGTAGTCCCAGGTCCAACACCTCCCTAGTCTCCTGCATGAGTTACTGCCTGAACACGGTTTGCACATGAAGGTAGTCACAGAGGAGAATGGCATCTTTAATTGCAAGGTAGCAGCGTTCAAGATCATGCATCCGTGCCTCAAGATCACCAGCCCTCTGCCGAATGTATTCCCACTGACCCTTACAGAAGCTGATAATGTCACCACAGAGAATTGCCTTCTTGCCTACCACAGGACACGTAGGGATTTAACCGACCCCTGGTTTACTTTTAGGAACCTCTGACACATCTGAGAGCAAGCCTTCTGGAAATTCTCCTGCTGAAGGCACCATTGGCTAGGGCGCAAGCCCGACCTGGACAGAGGAGGGTCCTAAGCTAAATCCATCACCACTGTTGAATGGTCGCCAGTAAGCGGACATCAAGGACTTACATTTTTTATTTTTCTGTAAATTTTATTCCAGCACTGCTCTTAAAATATCAATTTAATCAATGCTGCCCGGCCCTGTTTTTTATCCAAACACTTCCAAATCCATATGTTAATTACTGTGTTGCATCGTGTTTATGCTTGGTTTTATCTAAAAGGAGGTCAATGAGATAATAGATTGCATCTTAATTAACACTGCATTACGAAGCACTTTATAAACATATGCTACTGGGTGATTAGTATCCAAAGTTTTTATAAGTATTTTAAGAGATATTGGACACATTTGATGTATTCTACCTATGTAATGGTATTATTTACAAATGGCACTGTTTAGCACCTTGGTATGCTGCTTTTTTTGTACAAAGCATTTTATGATTGTTGGTAAAGTATCAATTATGATCAATGTATTTTCCTTGTACTTTTATGATCTTACTGTTTAAGATCGAATTAAGTTATTATTGATTGATTGATTGACTTGACAGCCCTACGACAGGGCAAAAAGAAATAATCCAATTGGAAAAAGGAGCGGTGTGTTCCAGAATAAAAGGTATAGCCCTGCTCAGTTGAGTGGTGTGCCCTCCACACATTTGTCACAGACAGGTTGCATAGGAAGGTAGACAAACAGAGTTGGGCACTTTTCTTCTGTAGTAGGTTTGGTAAAGCGGTCTAGTTCCGGTTTGCTCACTCTGTTAAGGTCAACTCACAGGATCCATAAAACATCGCGCAATTCACCCAATAGGCTGCCCAGCTTGCCCAGGAAATCGACAGCAAGGGGCAGGGGTGTGTATATATAGATTGGGAAACCCTGCAAAGTCCCAGTCACCACCACATAATGGCCCAAATTGTCGTGCCACACCCTGGACTCTACCAGGAGAGTATGCTAATGGACCAGCGTGGCCACACCCCATGACCCACAGTGGAATCCTGAGTGCTAGGCCTGTGAGAACCCCTGTCGGGTCAGGAATGGGCAGCTATTACCCAGTAGACGGTTTCCTAGAGTAGAAGGATATTTTAGCCAAACCTCGGGCCGCCTTGATCACCGCTCCATGTTTGATCCTATCGAGCACATCATTCGCATTCCATGAGAGGACCGATAGACTACCCCCAGACCAAGGCCTCAGTGCCCCATCTACATGTTCTTATCTGCCACGCATTGTCTAGGAACAAGAAACTCAATGTGAATCCATAGTGTTTTAAGTGTGTCACATTCACTGCTAGTACCCATTGTGGGCTGAACCAAAAGAAAACCACCCTCTTCCCCCCCACATCTCCCACCTCATACTTCGGGAATTAGACGTACCTGTTGTGGGGCAACTAGGGACAGTAGCCAACTGGGATAACCTAATATGTGTGTGTCCCCCTGTAAGCAAACCCCACTCCTCTACGACCCAAAACAGATGAGCCCCAGATCCGCAAGCGCAAAACCACAAAAGAAAAAAGGTTGATGGGGATCTAGCTTGTGGCCTAGTGTGCAAACACAATGCACCTTCGCTGTGTTTTGTAGAGGCGCCTGCCTGCCCACAGCTGCTAGATCTCTGTGTGTAATACGGGGGAGTCCCCAAAGGATCAGACGAGGCCACATTCTTAGGCGGGCCTTCTGCCTCTGGAGAGGCACCTGCATGGCTCAGAGACCTCACATGCCAAGGGACTGCGACTTGCACCCCTTGCAGCATGGCCGCTGCTGAAGGACCATGCGCCACTCACCTAAGGGCCTCCAGCTTCCTCCCCTGTGAAGAAGGCTGCCCAGCACCCAAGTTCGGACGTTCCTCTACCCACTCCCATGCAGCCTTGGGTGTATCAAAAAAGGTTTTGTCCTGAAAAATAACTTTGAGGTGGGAGGGAAAGAGAGAGCCGCCCGTAAGATGGCATCATGGTCACCACAGTTAAGCACTTGGGAGCTGAACGGGCGAGGTGGGGTGCCCACGGGGGTTTTTAGCAGTCAGTGCTCAGTAAGCCCACTCAACTATGAAGTAATTAGAAACCGCTGTGGCGGGCACCCAACTCTTCAGCCAGTCATATATGAATGAGGTAGGCTATTTCCTTCAGCACCCTCCGGGATACCCACTATGCGCAATTTGTTGCATCTCGACCTGTCCCCGAAATCCTCCATGTGGGTATCCAACTGTCCCACCACACATTGCAAGGTCACCAGACAAGATTCAAGTGATTTGACTGTTTTTATTCTCAGAGATTCTACCCCCACCTCATTGACCCTGTGCGTGTGCCACAAATCCTGCTAAATCAGGGCCAGTTCTACCCCATTGTGTCTTCTTTCAGGTCTCGGATTGCCTGCAATATGGAGGATGTCGGGAGCCCCTCAGCCTGAGGGGTATTGCCGCCAGCTGCGCCAGCATCGCCCGATGAGGTTGCCTGTTTGGTGAACTTGTCAATTTTCTGCTGGGAGGCAGGACCCGCAGCATTGTCTCTCACTATGTCATGATCCCCGGGATCACTAAAGGTGGAGAACCAGTATAGAAGTCAAAGCTTAAGGGGGGATGGAGGGAAGACAGGCATGAGGGCCCCATCGTGCAGGATAGCAGCACCAGGCCTGCAAGTAAGCGGGCCAAGTGCCGGAAGTAAGCTCCCCCAGGTCAGGCATCTGCCACTTGTCCCATAGCATGTATCACCACCCACCGGTGGACTCCCTCGTCACACAGATCTGACCTAGGCACTCCCGACAGTGCACATAGGATGGTTGTCGGCCCAATCACCCTCTCAGGGAGGCCAAAGTCCCATGTGTAACAGTTTCCAAAGGTCTTGCGCATCAAGGCCAGTACTCCAACAAACCACGAGGTGCAACACCAAGGCGATGAGTAAAGCAACTCAGGCCTCCTAAAGCAACCACTGGAGAGAGTCTGCCAGGGGCCCTGAAAGTGTGAATGCAGAGAAGGGCCAGCCACCGCCAGGCCCACCAACTCACCTCCTTGGCTGCACCGCTAGTAGATTGATACCGCTCTGTAGGAAGCCTCCTCTTTCACAGCTGCAACTCGCCCTCAGACCTCCACGGAGCAACGAGGCGCGTGTCTTCGGACGGCCCCACCTGCTACCGATGTGTAGGCTTGCCAGGGGACCACATGCCTCCGGGTTTGGGGTGATACCCCTGCTGACTGCTGCTCTTTCCAGTAAATGTTGGCTCGTCTGCGGCCCCTACATAGATGCCCATACAGTGCTCCAACAAGGGCCTGTATCCTCTGCGCCCCCAAGGCTCGGTAAACAGCAGCAGGAGGCCCTTGATGGCGTAGCAGGTTTCCTCTTCTCCTTCATTAGAGTTCAGCAGCATCAGGGATCGCACCAGAAGGGGGCACCAGACACCCATCCATTGCCCCCTCAGTATTAGAGAAATCGTTTTAGCTTCCTCGTCAGAGAGGCCGCCAACCAGCCACCGCATGGCCCGGTAGAGCCCTCGCTCAAGTGACTCTCCTTTGCCCACTACGCTCCTTCCAGCATGTTGCAGTTGTGACTTATTAATCAGTAGTCAAGCAGTGGGATGCTCCATCACTCGCAGCTCAACCTAGGTGGTAGTGCCTGGGGGAGTGGCAGCTATGAGCGGATTATCGGTGCGGTGCAGCGGAGCTCCTTAGACTGCCAGGTTCAACATCCAAGCCACACCCCCATGTCTGTAAATTATGACGAAAAATAGGTAATTTGTCTCTGACTGAAGCATGTGGTATGATTTACACAACATTGCATCAAGGTATTAACAACATTGTATCTGGCTGACTTTTCTGATCTGTCATTTCAAGGGATTAAACACCTCGTATTCAACTGAAGCATCAGATGTGTCGTCACACCATGTGGCAAATAAAGAACTTAAATAGATTCCATCTGATTGATGCATTCAATATGCTTATGCATCATGAGGCATGTTAAAGAACTAAATAGGTTTCCTGAGGTGTTAGCGTATTATAAGAGGTCATTTGGTTGCAGACATATTAGCAATGTATATTTTCAGTTAATATTTGCCTGATTCTGTGTCTTCTAGAGCAGTGTCTTCTGTTTTCAAATAGATTGTTCTTAGTAGTTTGCTTAAGATGATCTCATTTTGCCTTCTTCATTAGGTTCTGGCTGATAGACTGTAGGCAAATCCAGGAGTCGGTGACGTTTGCCAGCCAAGTGTACAGGGAAATCATTTGTGTACCCTACATGGCCAAGTTTGTTGTGTTTGCCAAATCCCAAGATCCCATTGAGGCACGGCTACGGTGTTTCTGTATGACAGATGACAAGGTGGACAAAACGCTTGAACAACAGGAAAACTTTGCTGAGGTTGCAAGGAGCAGAGATGTTGAGGTAAATGCAGCTATGGGGGAACGATCTATTCATCATCATCTGTGCCATTTTAAGGGAACATTTCTAGAGCTGATAAATGTACCCATTATACCTAGAGAAGCATTCGGACACTTCTGTTTTTTTACTGATACACTTTGCCTATATACATTTAAAAAAATAATTCTCTTTTTGTATGGTGAAGGGGTTGAATCTTGTGTTTACATTTGTATGTATTATGCTATATTTGGCCCATGCCTGGGGTACATAATAACACTTTATTTATTGTCACAATACTTTTCTTGCAAATAATACTATTTTTACAAAGGATTTTGTTGAAACAAACTGTACTTTTCAACAACCCATTAGCAGCATTTCCATACTATATGGATTTTAAAACGAGGCTTGATTTCTGGTGACATTTGAGTTTTTAAACATTAAACATTGATTTGGAGTATTTCTGATTGGCTTTTCTTTCTGCTACAACTATACTCATTCAAGGTCTTCTCTCTTTCGGACTATTATAATCGACTATTGTTAGTAATTGTATGAGTGCCTAATCTTCCTCATCCACACCTGATGTGGTACCTCACTTTATGCTGATTGTTACAAATCATTGTCTACAAATATGCAGGATGTGCATCAAATACTTTCCATAATTATTTCTACCAATGGGAAGGAATGTGTTTGAGAACAAGGTTACAGAAGATGGCCTCAAAAGACCTTCTTGACTCACAGTTATTTGGATATTTGTTTTGGTATCCTTTTCCAAATAAGACTTTGTTCTCCTTGGGTGCGTAGCTGCTCCAGGCCTCACTTTTGCTCATACAATATCCAATTTCCTCTAATTTCTAATAAAATAATATAAACACACATCGAAGCAAAGTGCTGATTCCTAGATGCACAATTCATAACTAATAACACTGATAGACACATAAAAACATATACCCCTCAGTAGATGAGTGAGTGTAATTAACAATAGGAAAATGTAAAGAAAATTATCTTCCCGGAGAAGTAATACTGCAGCTAATTGCACTGTGGAAAATGGAATGCATTGTTCTAGCCTACTTCAAAATGTTTCGTGTCTTGGGGTAAAGCCACTCAGGCCTTTATTGGAACAATGATTTCACTTACAAGTCACTAATGTAAAGACTATTAAAGCACATTTGCAAAACAGTTCAACTACAGGGAGAAGTGAAAAGACTATCACTTGCTACTTTCATTGCTGGAGAATACAACATATGAATGTAAATATTCAACATGTTGAACTGGAATTATTTTGAACAAGGAAAACTTAAAAGTGACATGAAGACATATGAATTGAAAAGAGTGGGAAGAAAGCAGAAAATGAAGAAACTAAGGGGGCAACTGGGGTAATGGAAGGGTGGGCTAAGGAAGAAGAAAAGGTGTGAGAAAGGAGAAGGGCAGAAGCAATGATTTGATCCTAATATTAGAGGTTTCAGCACATCATGAAAGCCTGCATACAAATAACAATTGGAATAATTTATACTGGATGTAAAGATTAAATACAAAGATGAAAGATGTATGATGTTTACTGTACAAAGAAGTGTGTCAAAGTACATAACTGTTTTAGGCACTGGAGCCAGATATCTACATACAGTGATCAACTATATAACATCATTAAAGTATTTTAAGAATCAATAGAAGAGCATTTGTAAAAATAAAAAGTCACAAAATAAATTAGAGAGACAATTAGAACTGAAACAAAGGCAATGGGTTGAAATGCTCAAAGAAGAATATGGCATCAATGGAGCTATGTTAAAACAATTTTCAACTGCATCACTAATAGAGCAAAATCAATTTACAAGCTCAAGAAACTTCACAATTAAAATGAATGCCAGCATTTGAAAGTCATGTGCTCTATCATGTCAACACTTTGTGCCTATAAGTTAGAAAGAACTGCTAAAATGAATATACTCTCTCATAGCTTCTTCAAAGCCGAGATGCAATGTGTAATTTGTGTTATTTTTTTACAATTTTTGGAAGTGGTGCCATCTCTCATGGGAAGCTAAGCCTCGAATGGGTCATCGTGCCCCTCTCTTTCTCCAGTAATGGTAATAAATAGCGTTTAACGTATTGCACACCCACATGTGTTTTTTATGCCATTCTGTTCTTCATGTGAAGTAGGTATAAACCAAGGAATGAAATCAGGACAATAGTGCAAGGGATTAAATCCTGCAAGGAAATAAGATCACACTGACAAAGCCTTTAAATAATGGTATCATTTGTTTTCTTCTGTGAACGGAATAAAACATAGGCTCTGGGTACATGAACTAGCAATGTTTCTGGTTAATTAAGAATTACTGTAGTGGGGGGCGCTAGAGGGCGCACGGCAAGCTTGCCGCACCTGAGTGAGGCTCTGATTGGCCGAGCACCTATCCTGATAATATCGCAATAAATCCTTGCCATCTGGGGCCCAGGTGTGGCGGATCGGACGGGGGACAGTACCCTGAGCTACATGCAGTGATTGCGGAGGAAATTAGATGCTGGTAACCATTATTCCGGCATAGCTCACCTCGATTATGAAAATGGCAGCGCCCGCGAGGCTGGGTCGTTAGTCGGTTCCTTGCGGGATTATTGCAGGATGCCCGTGGTCCCTGCAAGGGACCCCATTGGAGGGCAGGCCATGTAGTATCGCAGAGGACAGCAGACAGCCAGCCCATCCTGGGGGTGTGGCGCGAGGGACAGGGTAGGTGGGGCGGGGCTATGGGTATTTAGGGGTGGCCCCTCCTCCCACGCGCTCTCTTTGCCTGCTGCCCCCTTGGCTGCTACCAGGCCCTTTCAGCCGCTCGGGCCGTAGCCAGTCCCCCTCCCCGTCCAGGTCCCTTAGAACCCCTTTTGTCATCTCCCTCGTCAAGCACCGTCGGGATCGAGGTAAGCGGTGACACTCTTCGCCGGGCCCCGTCCTTGGGAAAAACCCAAGTTGCACAGGGCTCCGTGGTCAGAGACCACGGGGAGGTGGAGGCGTCCGTGGAGGGGTTGTGTGGCAAGGGGATCGGGCAGAGGGGGGCTAGCTTTGGGAAGGGGCATGTAAGCGTGGGTACATCGGCAGGCCGAGGACACGCGGGCACTGTGCGCGTTACCAATGTGCTTCGCAGTTCAGGTGGAGCAGACCATTAAACGTGGGGGTATATTCTGAGTAGGCCGAGGCCACGCGGGCACTGTGCGCGTTACCAATGTGCGTCGGGTTCATGGAAGCAGGCCATTGGCGTGGGGGTATATTCTGAGGCATGCCGTTCTCGCCCCCTGTACCAGAGCCGAAGTAGTACTGCCTCACGCACGTTGGTCAAAGATTGGGCTCCTAGCAACCGAGACAGCTAAGAAGACACAAAGGCTCAGTTTCGGGGAAGTGCCACTAGTTGATTTCAAAGCATCGTAAATAAACAACAACGGCCGCCATTATAAAACGCCAGCGCTCGGGCCACGAGGGCGAGAACTGCGCTGATCGCGGGCCCCTTACGCGCCACAAGCATCTGCCCAATTCCAGCCCGCCCGATTTACAACGTTAACGCGGCCCGATCCAACCCCCCCCCAGCCTCACACCACGCACTTGTTGTTACCCGAACCTAGGCCCCCCCCTCAATAGCCAGATCTTTATCTCCATGTGAAGTGAAAGCAGCATTATTTCGAGTGGATTCGACTGAGTGTAGTAGATATATTCAAAGTGAAGTATGAAGAATGATGTTCAATCCTAGATGTTAACCAAGCGTTCAGTGGCTAAACTGGAGAGTGTCACAATACACGTCCCAACTTGGCCGCCATAAACCCGGCTGAGCAGTTTCAGAAGTTAGTCTTTTTCACTGTCCGTTTCTAAACCCGGAGATGCATTGCAATAGAAAGAGGACCACTGCTCTGAGTCGTAAACATAAGGATCCAATGAATGGCGCCGGAGCCAGGCAAACGAGCAACATCTTCTGTGATGAGATGTTTGTTCCGGTATCCGATGCTGCAATTGTTTTATTTAGCGCCTATTTCCAATAGCTTCATGGCATTAAGACAGCGACATACTGGAATTAATATATATCACGTTACCTGTTTAACTTATTTACGCCTAATAAAGAAAAAAAATGGCAGCCTCCTATCGTTCCGGGAGGAATCTTGGCATTTTCAGTTCAAGGTGAACAATGGATGCAGATCGGAGACCACCTCCCTCAAGGGCATGACATACACTGCTTGTGTCAGTCCTGGATTCTGTTTGATAACATAATGCGTCCTGTGTGTAGTAGTCTTAATATTCTACCATTGAACTCATCACAGTAACCTGAAAAGAAAGGTTTGTGGCCGGAAAGTTCAGAACTAGAGATAGTGCCCGATACAACTTAGATTGGGGTGGCCACTCTTTTGCAGACCGCTTACCGGGATGTTGAGGGTCAGTTTCTGAATTAAAAAATAATAACACCCATTTCATAGATAAATCCAATGGATCCTGTTTAAGGCCTTTAGAGTGATTATTGTGCTGTTTGGCAAACCATGCAAGAAGAACAGAGGAGCCGAATTAGTGTCAAATCATAGAAACAGCCCCAGTTTTTATGCACTGAACGGTGAACTACTTGGGATTGCCTATGTATACCCTCTTGACACAGCCATTGTGAGAGGAAACTAGCACACGTGGCACACGTGTGGCTCATTTTGTGGAAAAGCAAAGAGTGTTTTGGCCCGAGGCATAAGCCAGATTGAAAAAACAGTCTCTTACCATCTGTGCACAAACCAGCTCAGAAGGACATAGGCTGAAGTCATGGTGGTCACGAGGCATAGGCCACATAAAAGGTAGCGTGTTGGAGGCGCCCATGACGAAGCCATTCAACAGGGATGTAGCCGCCTGTTATGCCCAAAAGGAAATTGATACCCAAAAATAGGCCTCTTTACATGGTTGGGGTGACATTGAGGCAAGAGAGGAGGTGCGCTTGGATAAGATGCCCTGGTGAATGAATTGCCCCTGTGGCAGCAAATCTTGTCATTGCTGCAAACCCTCACCTTAAACCTAGCACCACAAAAAGGATGATAGACTGTAATTTGTCCCGCCACACAAGGACAGCTGAATCAGGCTCTTGGGGACCCAGGGGCAAAAATGTGGAGGGGTCCCCTAAGCACACCTCTTCGCTTCCACCTTCTGACACAGTACCCTAGCGCCTCTGACCCTGGCTTTGACTCCAAATGCACGGTGCCATCAACATCCCAGTGTCGCGATTTGGCAGGATGGAAGAAACAACAAATACACGTGTTAGTGTCAAGTCCATCGATAGCAAGCTGGTCGCAGAACCATGCTAGATGGAACGCAACACTTATTATTTATTAGAAAATGAGGGTATAAAGTCGGTGATTTAGGTGGGCCTGGTTGGAAGCAGGTGCTGTGACGGGCACCTATCTGGCTCGCTAATTTTGTCCTCACGATCGGGGTGAAAAAATCTTACCTCTGCAGCAGTGCCACCCTTCTCTGCATCTGAGTTAAGTCAACGAGACCCGTTAAAGTTCGTTCAGTCTTACCATTTAAGACCTGAAGCATTCGAAATATTATTACCAACGACGCCACAGTTGTGCCGACTTGTATTATGCAGCAAACAACCACGATAAGGCCAATAGCCCTGACTAGTTGTAGGTCTAATGCTACTTGTGGTATTATATGTCTGGATGCAGTGACATAGGCAGCAAAATATAAGAGTGGCGGCACAATTTGCTAAGCTCAGAATTACAGCTTATCTGCGGCCACACCACTTTTGGAGACCACCCAGTTTTTCGTCCCAATTAAAGACCTAACAAGTACATGTTACACCTCTCGGGGTGTATCGGACAATGACTCCACTGCTTGATTTACCATTAGGAAGGCAGGGAGTCACCCCCTCTCCCCTTTTCCTCTTCCATGTTGGCCAACAGCTCGAGCACGTGCGAAGTCCTAAATATTTGGCATGCAAATCAGGCAACAAAGTTCATGCTCTAATGTTGTAAAGTGTCTCAGAAGCCAAAAAAGTATATTGCTTTAACACGCTTAAGCGTTTCTCCTAGTACATCAGATTAGATCTCTGCGGTTAGAAGGGGTTATTGGAAGTGAGAGTTCCAAAACAGGCACGGGGGAGAAATGGGCAGAAGGGCAAGGCAATGACAAAATTAGCAGTTCTGCACGAGCTCGCAGACTCTCCGCTTTCCCCAAGCGGTTAGGGACCGGCCAGGCTGGGTGCGGGTTCCCTTCCCCCCTGTCCGGGATCAATTCTCTCGGTGCCCGCACCCGGGGCTGGCGGTGCGGGACGTCAGAAGGATATCAGAGCCAGCATTGAGAATTGCCCAGGCCAATGAGAGTCTCACCATATTCGGGGCGCTTAGGAGTAATATGCAAGGGGGAGACATTGCAGAAAACGTTCAAAATGCATGTTATGAGCCTAACATGTGTGCACTGGCAGGGAGTGCTTACCTCGCTTCTGCGGAGGGAGGACCGGAAGAAAGCGGAAGGAAGGGAAAAAACGTGCATTATGGGTGTTGTAGTCTTGATTCACTTCAGTTGACCCAATCTAACCAACAATCCTAAAGACAGGTTGCCAAAGGAAAGTCCAAGCCTGAACACTTGTCTTTGGGCGTCATCAGGTAACCATATCATGTATCTATATACATTTAAAATAACAGTTTAGAGTATTATATTCTCGCAGATTTATATAGCGCAAACATGACCCAAAGGTATGGGAGCGCCTGCATGAGCACCGGGTACGTTACACAAGGATACATTACAATTATGGTAGGCAAGGGGAGATCGACTGATTTGCCCTGAATCACAGGAGGTAGACGCGACCCTGAGGCGCGGTCCTTGGTCCCCGCTCCAAAGTCGGCAACCTAGCTGGCAGACCTTCACTTTCGTAGGAGTAAAAGCGGGCGTTCGGTACACAGAATATTACCTGTTTAATTATGCCACTTTCATGCCATAGTTTCAAGGGGTTATTTAAAGAATTAGTAAGTCAATATACATAAAATATATCGTAAGTAAAGTTAGCCTCAATGCATCCCAATATAAGTACAAAGAACTCAGTAAAGTTCGATAGTAAATCCAGCATAGATCTGCCTTCTAAGAGTGAGAAAGAGGGTTCCGTTAAGGTGAGAAAAAACTGTCCTTTTATAGGACTGCAGACAAAGGATTTCACACATTAATACACAAGTACATAGTTCGCAGGCCATGCATCAATGATCAACAGGTGACAAGAACGACAGGCGGCAAGAAAAATTTTGAGCGGGCTGGGACTGATAGGTTGTCCTTGGTTAAGGTCATCTCAGTTACAAAGACTAGGAAACCTTCAACCTTTACATGGGAAGCTCACAGTATTAGAGCAAAGGCAGCAACAACAATTAAGCGGTGCACCGTGACGTCATTTTAAATTGAAAGACAGCACAATTTCAATTTCAATTTATGTCAGCACAAACCTGATTTTGGACATTAGGAGCGTAAGAAAAGCAAAACAGTGGTCACGCTGGCATGGGGGTGAATTCAACACTGCCATGGCCCTCGTGCCACTAAAAAAGAGCTATCATCCAACCCGAATAATACCTCTTCCATGTGGCTTTTAGAGAAAATGTGACTGGCTGCACCGGCCTGTGAGGAAGTTTCCTATTTCCATGTGGGCCAACCTGCAGCGCCTTTTAGGTTTGCCAAATTTAAAGAATAATTTTGCATAGCAATTTGAAAGAGACTGTCTTTACTTCTCTGCGTTTTTCTGCCTTGGTGAATAGTGCTTGCTAATCTTCGCCTTCATGGTTAACTGAGTGAGATAATTTGGGATCTCATACAGTGAACATGTTTCTTCTAAAGTAATATCCTTTGTGCAAAAACCCCCACAGTTCATGCCTTGGACGCCTGGTCCTGTTACCATGATCATAAAGTGTCACTGCTGATCCTTCTCTATTTGAAGGGCCCGATGCTTGAATCCTTGTCACAAATCTGGCGGGAATTTGTGAACAGGATTTTGCTGCAAGTAAAGAATTTAATAAACCAACCAATGTACTAAACGGGCAGTGTAAATAAGTGAGTACAGCTCAAAACATATTACGAGGCCAGCACAGGGGCTTTTCTTCCTTAAATCAGAGAATCAAAGCCCACAAAAAAAACATATTTAGAACACCGAGCATGTTACCTAACCCTAAGCAAGACACGTAGTTAATAAATACATTAACAAATCTGGTACAGCATGTCCCTCTTTTAGTTATTTAACCAGACAGTCATGCACATGGGAAAATTATATGCTGCAAAACATACTTAAGTGGTATAAAATAAATTCAGCTAACTTTTTAAGCACTTTGACAACTCTTTGAAGTATTTCAAAACAGGTCTCCTCCTGGCGTATCTAGTGTATTAGCATCCTGGTCCATAATACTACCTCGCAACACCTTATCAGAATTGCTACATCAGCTGGAAACCATACAGAAGAAGTATAGTTCTCAGAATAAAGAGAATTATTTATATTATTTTCTGGTCCACAATCGTGACCTGAAGCAGTATTCAGGTGGGGGTTAGTCTGTAGCGAGAAGGAGAGCTTAGACAATAATTTTAGGTAGGGAAGGACGTAGGGGAAAAATAGTAGTGTCCCATAGCTGCCCAACATCGTATAGCTCTTGGTTAGGGCAATTGCTTCAGCCACCTGGGTACAACGAATGCCCCAACGGGGCGACGTGTGAGACATAATAGGTTTAGTTACGGCAGGGCAGACGTAGGGTTGCTGGCTATGCGGGTCATACCAGCCTTGCCGCTTAGGGGGACACTCACCGGCAGGACAAAAAGTATTATTCCTGGTGTATAGGGACGGGGTGCCGAGGGAGTCAGACTAGTCTGCTCGCACTAGCGAGAGTGGGATCCTCGCGACATCCAGGACAGGGTGCAGGCTTGCTCCAGAATTGGGTCCATCCAGGACAAACTAACACTCCAGTCCCTATCCAAGACACGGGCAGTAGCGGGCTGCCAGACATTTAGTGGGGCAGGGTGCTAGACTCTGAGGGGAACATGGGGTCAGAGCATACTTAGGCCTTAACGATGGATGTAGGAGTGTTTGGCAACACCTGCACTCGGATTGTCCGATCTTGGTTTCGCCAGGACAGGGATAGCCATTCTTGCCATGAGATGGTGGGTAGAAATCCATAAGGCACGGCCTGCTGCATGCAAAATCCGTTGATTGCTGGGAAACTGACGGGGTGCACTGGTCCCAAGGTATATATGGAAAAAGTGGTCCTAGACACAGTTTATAAAAACAGAAACAATCAAGGTAAGTGTTAATTATTCACACTAGGCAGTCAGATTTAATCTGAACAACAAGGGGAGATGTATTATTGCTTAATACTGCTATCAAATGCAAGAAACCCAACACAACAGTACCATAACAAATTATACTGCAGTTTATTTACATATTAATAAAATTGGCAATAAGAAATTAGGAAAGGTTGGTGCTCAAGTGATGAAGGGGAAATTTAAAGTACAGGATTCAGAATGGTTCAATGCAAAGAAGAAGAAAATAAATTTACATTGCACATATATCGAGCCTACCCATACAGAGTATATACACACTATTATACAAGGGGACTGGGAAAATGGTATAGGCGTAAAATTAAAAAGGGGGCATAATATGACGATTATGCCCCCTTTTTAATTTTAATTTTAATTTTAATTTTACGCCTATACCATTTTCCCAGTCCCCTTGTATAATAGTGTGTATATACTCTGTATGGGTAGGCTTGATATATGTGCAATGTAAATTTATTTTCTTCTTCTTTGCATTGAACCATTCTGAATCCTGTACTTTAAATTTCCCCTTCATCACTTGAGCACCAACCTTTCCTAATTTCTTATTGCCAATTTTATTAATATGTAAATAAACTGCAGTATAATTTGTTATGGTACTGTTGTGTTGGGTTTCTTGCATTTGATAGCAGTATTAAGCAATAATACATCTCCCCTTGTTGTTCAGATTAAATCTGACTGCCTAGTGTGAATAATTAACACTTACCTTGATTGTTTCTGTTTTTATAAACTGTGTCTAGGACCACTTTTTCCATATATAGACTATCCTGTTGACTTATTGGGTTTACCCCATTGTTTTTCACTGGTCCCAAGGTAGGCATGGCAATATTCTTGCTAGACCTGGGTGAAGCCCTAGAGACAGCCGGTTGCAAATAGGAAGAGATCCAGGGAGCTAAGTGGTGGGGGCTCTGGGTGCAGTGGAGGCCACACCCAGTGCTGTGGAGGAGTAACAGGGCGATCCCGATACAGGAAAGGAAAGGCGCAGGAACAGGACCTGAAGCCTCCAGTGCTAAGCGCACCGTGCATAAGTCATACATGCTCCAAGGGGTCCTTCTTGGGAACTTGGAGTACGACTGCGCCCCGTTAGTCCTTAGGGCGGTTGTAAACCTGAACAACCGGGGGCTTGCCTTATAGGCTCCGCCCAGCTGGGGATAGTGTGAGTCCCTCTCCCTTGTCCAGAGGGCGGAGTTGGTGGACGATAGGTTCACCGGTGGGAGGAGTAGATCTCCTCCCAGGTACAACACCGGGCTATGGCCGCTGGTGTTTCTCTTGGCTGAACTTCAGGTGCCCTGCAGCGAGGGGTTGCGGGGCGGACGGGATCGCCTGTAAGATAACCCACCTTTTATTTGTATATCAAATAAACCTGCAGCTTCATCTTTCCAATATCATTGTGTCTGTGTATTATTGTGGAATATTGTGGGGCTGTGGGCGGCGGTGTACCGATGGAGATACTATGCAGGATGCCCGTGGTCCCTGCAAGGGACCCCATAGGAGGGCAGGCCCCGTAGTATCGCAGAGGACAGCAGACAGTCAGCCCATCCTGGGGGGGCGGCGCGAGGGACAGGGTAGGGGGGGCGGGGCTATGGGTATATAGCGGTGGCCCCTCCACCCACGCGCTCTCTTTGCCTGCTGCCCCCTCTCCCGCCAGGTCGCATCCTTGGCTGCTACCAGGCCCTTTCAGCCGCTCCAGCCGTAGCCAGTCCCCCTCCCCGTCCAGGTCCCTTAGAACCCCCTTTGTCATCTCCCCTCCCCACCGCTCACCCGCTGAAAAAGGGGGGAAGTGGGGAGGGGGACTGTATTAATGTTTGTTTTCTTGTTGCAGGAGGAGTTACAGGGCGATCCCGATACAGGAAAGGAAAGGCGCAGGAACAGGACCTGAAGCCTCCAGTGCTAAGCGCACCGTGCATAAGTCATACATGCTCCAAGGGGTCCTTCTTGGGAACTTGGAGTACGACGGCGCGCCGTTAGTCCTTAGGGCGGTTGTAAACCTGAACAACCGGGGGCTTGCCTTATAGGCTCCGCCCAGCTGGGGAAGATGTGAGTCCCTCTCCCTTGTCCAGAGGGCGGAGTTGGTGGACGATAGGTTCACCGGTGGGAGGAGTAGATCTCCTCCCAGGTACAACACCGGGCTATGGCCGCTGGTGTTTCTCTTGGCTGAACATCAGGTGCCCTGCAACGAGGGGTTGCAGGGCGGACGGGATCGCCTGTAGGATAACCCACCTTTTATTTGTATATCAAATAAACCTGCAGCTTCATCTTTCCAATATCATTGTGTCTGTGTATTATTGTGGAATATTGTGGGGCTGTGGGCGGCGGTGTACCGATGGAGATACTATGGCGGTGGCGGCACGGCTGGAGCTTGGTCCCTGGCGGATTCCTGACTGCTGACGGCGCTGGCTGTGAATCTGAAGAAATTGACGCTGGCCTGCTGACGGAGACAGCCCCTGCTTAGGACGTGTGGTAGCTGCCTGGCCGGTGCTTGGAATGGCGAGGCGGAGGGCCCTGCGTGACTGCCGCGCCTGGGACTGAAGTGCTGGCGGTGGTGAGTTGGTACGTTGGGGGCGCGGGGGCCAGTGTCTGCAAAGGCGGGGGGCAGCCCTGGTGCATGCTGCGGCCCGGTTTGCTGCGCTTGGCGCTAGGTCTCTGGGGCGGCTACGGGTGAAATCTCTGCCGGCTCCGTTGATCCTCTGGCTGGCTGGGCCCGGTGCCCCTCGTAAATCCGCCTGTGGCTGCCTGCCTATTGAACTTGGCCCTCTGGAGCTTTCTCATTGCTGCGTTCAACGGTAGCAGCTGTCCGGGGGTGTGGGGCCTGTGCTGTTACGGGGAGAGGAGACTACTGGACAGGTGATTTGCGGCCCCCGCTGGAGGTGTCCTGTGGACTGGGTTTCACTTTCATCTGTATTGAAGGCCTGCTGTGAGAGTAGCGGTGTGTATTGCCGAGTTGCATTGGAATACTACGATATAGGTCACCCTATGCTTAACTGCGCAGATACTGGGCTGGACGCTCCCTGGGCCTGGTGAGGTTGTGGCTCAAAGTTTGTGAGCGAAGGACGGCTGCTGTAGGAGTGCGCTGAGCCGTACGACCTCTACCAGAGTGGGGCAGTGGACTGTCAGTGACTGGTATTTTGTGGCCTGCTGTGCTGAGAGATATCCCTCTGGATCTCTCCTGTTTTCCAGTGGTGCGCTGCTGCGGTGCCTGCTATTGTGGTGGCTGCCCTACCATTTTGTCCTGAATACAGGGTGTGTACTATTCTTCTAGTGGGAAGAGTTAATCCTTGCTGGCATTATGGGTCGTAACGATAAATCTCAGTCGCGCCTTACTTTTAGGCGCGAAAGACTCCTAAGCCTTCCCAGAGCGCAGCCTTGGACTCGGAGGCAGACCCCCCGAGTCAGGAACAATCCTCTTTGGAGACCACCCTCCTCGCTATGCAGCAGAGCCTGCAGTCCATTGAGGGCTCAATGGCGGCGGTAAACCATCGGCTGGATCACGTCTTCCCAGTTGGAAAAACAAAATGCTCGAATGGGGGAGGTGGAGCAGCGTGTGTCTGCCGCTGAAGATGGGTTGAGTGATGTTGCAGGGAACACCCTAAACATGGAGAAGGTCCTCTCCCTCATACAGGCCAAGATTGAGGATTTAGAGGCTTGTTCTCGTAGGAACAATATACGCATTCTTGGCCTGCCTGAATCAACAAATGTGGGGAAAATGGAGTCCTACATTGAGCGCTTGATCACGGAGATTTTTGGCTCTGACCACCTGTCGCCTTTGTTCATTATGAAGCGTGCTCACCGCTCACTTGCTCCTTAGCCGGTGCCGGGTGCGCAGCCGCGCCCGGTCATCGCGCGGGTGCTCAATTATAGGGACCGTGATTCCATCCTGCGCATGGCCAGGGAGAGAGGGACGGTTGAGCATCAAGGGAACACTCTATCATTCTTCCCTGATTTTACTGTGGCCGTGCAGGCAGCTCGCAAGGAGTTTGGCGCTGTTAAAAAATTCCTTCAGAATGAGGGGGTCAGACGGAGGACTGATGTGGGTAGGGGGAGGACAGCTTCACTACTGGGTGCCTATTTTACCTCTGTCGGATGTGTTGGTTTCCAGGAGGTGCATTTATCTTGTGTAATGTTGCAAGTTCTTATATCACGTTATAGGGTGCTATGTTATACTGCAGTGCTTGTGGATGCCACTGTGGCCTCCTGAATTGTGACAGGATGCTCTTTACTTAGTGACAGTGATCACTGCTCGGCCACCTCCTAGAGGATGGGAGGATGGAAGCTCTCTACGCCCCCTCGCGGGTGCTCAGTTATAGGGACCGTGATTCCATCCTGCGCATGGCCAGGGAGAGAGGGACGGTTGAGCATCAAGAGAACACTCCATCATTCTTCCCTGATTTTACTGTGGCCGTGCAGGCAGCTCGCAAGGAGTTTGACGCTGTTAGAAAATTCCTTCAGAATGAGGGGGTCCCCTACGCAATGCTGTACCCAGCTCGCCTGCGGATAGGGACCGAGGACACTTATAACATTTTCAATACTCCTAAAGCCGCTATGGACCATGCAAAACAATTGAAGAAGCGACGGCGTGAATCCCACACAAATTCTGAGACGGAGGACTGATGTGGGTAGGGGGAGGACAGCTTCACTACTGTGTGCCTATTTTACCTCTGTCGGATGTGTTGGTTTCCAGGAGGTGCATTTATCTTGTGTAATGTTGCAAGTTCTTATATCACGTTATAGGGTGCTATGTTATACTACAGTGCTTGTGGATGCCACTGTGGCCTCCAGAATTGTGACAGGATGCTCTTTACTTAGTGACAGTGATCACTGCTCGGCCACCTCCCAGAGGATGGGAGGATGGAAGCTCTCTACGCCCCCTCATGGGTGTATCCCGAATTTGTATTCTGGTGGGTGTTCTGGGTGGGGGTAGAGATGTTCTGGGATGGGATGGCTTTGGCGAGTTGGGGGTGCTGAAGTGGGTGGGGTATTGTGGGTCTGGGGGGTTGGTGTTCTTATTTTACAGGGGATTACTCACGTTGATGGGAAGTTTTCATGATTTATCTACATTGGGCGCTTTGTTTAAATGTTGCAGTCTTGCTACCGAGTCTGGTGTGTGTGGCCTACTGCAGGGTGGATGTATTGTTTTGTATTATCAACAGATGACCATGAATAATTCGGTTCGATTCCTCACATGGAATGTTCGGGGCTTTAACTCCCCCAAGAAGATTAGGTCTGTTTTTGCTTATTTGGATCGAATGGGGGTCCATGTGGCTCTGTTGCAGGAGACCCACCTGACTGTGGAATCGGTGCGGAAGCTGGGAACTCGCTGGGCGGAAGTCAAAGTGGCCTCCTCCTATTCGAGAGGTGTACTGGTGCTTGTTAAAAAAGGGGTCCCGTTTACGGTGATAAGAGATGAGACGGATGAGCTGGGGCGTGTGGTGTTTCTGCATGGTTGTATGGGTGGCGTGAATGTCCTATTGGTGAATGTATATGGCCCTTCCTTTTACTGTGATGTATGGCGTAGAGTAGCTGCGTACCCCTCTGCTGCGCTAATATGGGGTGGCGATTTTAATGTGTGCCTGTATGCCATGTTGGATAAAACGGCTAGTGGCGAGGTTTGTTCGAAGAAGGCGGCTTAGGCATTACGTGGTATATGTGATGCTGGTAATCTGTCTGATGTATGGAGGTGTCGGAATCCGGGTGGTCGGGAGGGGACGTTCATCTCTACAGTCCATGGGTCATGGTCCCGACTTGATTTTTGGTTACTCTGAATCTGCTTGCTCATGGGTGACAGGGGTGAGGCACGAGGTGCGTAGATTGTCAGATCGTTCCCCGGGGGCTTTGGATCTGAGGGTTCCCACATGCGAGCGTCCGCCGTACTCATGGCACCTACAACCAACGGAATTAGCAGACCCAGTTTTTAAGCAGACTGTCACTGACGCAATAGGGAATTTTTTCAGAGAAAATGAGGGTACGGTTGATAGTGCGGGGGTGCTTTGGGAAGCCTTTAAAACTACCATCAAAGGGCTGAACATTGGAGCCCAGGCGGGAGTACTGCGTGATATCCGGCGTCGTATCGCAAAGCTTGCCTCTGATATATCTGCACTTGAACATGAGTATGAGTTGCATTCCTCACCAGTTACGCTAGCAGATATAAGATCCCTTATCACTGAGCACAATGAGACTGTCGACCAAGAATTGCTTCATTGCACTTGCCGAAAGGTGGCGCGCTATTATGGGGAAGGGAAAGGTCCTAGCAGATCACTAGCGCAGAGAGTGGCAGCACCTCGGTCACAGGATTTAATTACGGAATTGCGAGATTCTGAGGGGACTGCTCACTACTCAGTCTCCGACATCAGTGATACCTTTGTTCAGTTTTATACCCAGCTGTATGCCACCAAGCATGATCTGTCATCTGTAGAGATCGGTGAGTATTTAGATGACGTGGCTTTGGGCTGGCTCTCCAACACACACCGGGAGTATCTGGTGTTACCATTTCATGTGGAGGATGTTAAGATGGCCATAATGGCATTGCCCACCTATAAGGCAGCGGGCTTGGATGGGCTCCCTAGCGAGTTTTATAAGGCGTATGCATCTGCATTGGCCCCGCGCTTACTGGCAGTTTTCGCTGAGGCATATGATACTGGTAGGTTACCACCGTCGCTTCGTGAGTAAGCATGGGCGGATTTTGCGGATCCACGATTCGCGGATTTAGCGGATCCACGGATCGTGGATCCGCAAAATCCGCCTATTTAGCGGATTCAGCGGATTTGCGGATTGGGGGCGGGGCTTCCTCGAGTGTGTGGGCGGGGCCAAACGGACGGGGCTTCCACGCGAGCGCACATGCCTCTTGTGTGTCTAAAAGGTCAGAGACCGATCAGAGCAGCATCGATGGGATATTTGGGAAGAAGGCACATCTGCCCAGCCTCCCAACGCTCACGATTTTTTTTGGGCTGATGAATGAGTCACTACATTTGCGCTTCAACTAGTTCCAGCGACCAAGTGTGTGTTACTATGCAATCGCGCCGAAGTGCGCAGGGGTCCCTTTAGTGAAATGTCCATCATAGTGGGTAAATGGCGGGAAGACGGTGCACACCTCGAGTGTGTGGGCGGGGCCAAACGGACGGGCCATGCAAGCATGCCTCTTGTGTGTATAAAAGGGCAGAGACCGATCAGCAGATTAATTTTTGGGCTGATCAATGAGTCACTGAATTAAAGCTTCAACTAGGGCACATGCTTTATTGATATCTGCAAGTGTTTCCTGTTGAGGTTTATTTTTTTGTGCCAGGACCGTCGTGCCCGAATGAACCCTGCCCTTCATATTTACTCAAGAAGACACCACCTTGAAATAATTTACGATGGCGCCGGCAAGCTGCCAGCGCCATCCTGCAATAGTTACTTAATTAGCTTCAACAGGAAGCTCCAACTGTTAAAATAAAGCAGGCGCTCGAGCCCCTGCTGTATCTTATCTATTAGAGCTTCCTGTCGAAGCTAATTAAGTAACCATTTGAGGATGGCGCTGGCAGCTTGCCGGCGCCATCGTAAATTATGCAGGCTTGAACTTTTGACCGCAAAATCCGCTCCGATCGCGGATTGCGGATTCTCGGTAAATCCGCGAGAGTTCGCGGATCGCGGATTTACCGAAAATCCGCAAAATCCGCGATCGGAGCGGATTTTGCGCTCATGCTTATTCGTGAGGCTCTCTTAGTGACACTGCTAAAACCTGATAAAATCCCGACCAATTGTGAATCTTATAGGCCATTCTCCATAAACAATATTGATACTAAAATCCTTGCAAAAATGATCGCAACCCGGATGCAGCCGTTGGTCCCTTTGCTGGTATTACCTGACCAGTCTGGCTTTGTCACGGCGCGCTCCACTGCGCACATTCTTCAAACTATTTTTTCCACTCTACTTTATTTTGATCCCAAAATGCAAGCAGTTGCTGTGTTACTAGATGCGGCAAAAGCTTTTGATTCCCTCCAATGGTCTTATATGTTCACGGTCTTGCTTCGGATGGGCTTTCCTCTTTTTTTTAAAAATTGGTTCGGGTGCTCTATGAAGAATCAGTTGCGAGAGTGCGCGTCAATGGTTGGGTGCCCTCGGTGATCCCAAAAGGGGGCGGCACGCGACAGGGGTACCCATTATCCCCTATGTTGTTCTCACTTGCCCTTGAACCTCTCGCCTTCAAGATTCGGCACCTGCATGCAGCGGCTGCGTTGCGGTTCCATCAAAGACCATTGATAGTCTCGCTATACGCGGATGATATGCTTTTGTATGTCCGTGACCCTCGGGTGCATTTGCCAGCGTTGCTGCGGGAGTATATTAAATTTGAACGTTTTTCCGGGCTAGGGATCAACTGGTCGAAGTCGGTAGTTTTCCCTCTTACGGCACACACGAAGGAGATTGCACTGGAATTCCCGATGCTTTGGACATCTGACCCTGTGAAATACTTGGGGGTCTGGATCCACAGGGATCTGGAAGTTGTCATTTCTGAGAACTACCGGCGGTCGATCACTGGTATCACAGAAAAAGCGGAGAGATGGGCTCATTTGCCCCTCTCGCTGGCGGATAGACTTGCGGTTGTGAAAATGACCTTTCTCCCCAAATTATTATATCTCTTCATCAACATCCCGATCAAATTAAATGTGGCTTTTTAAAAAAATCTTCAGTCTGTATTGACAATTTGTCTGCGGTGGGAAACGGTCAAGGTGTAAATGGGACCTACTGGTGCAGCTATTTGAGCGAGGTGGTTTAGAGGCTCTGGATTTCCGACTATATTATATCTGCGCTCAAGCTCAGTTCGCCCAATACTGGCACTTCCCGCAGCAGTATCAACCCCATGTGGCCATAGAGGCTGATGCGGTGCTTCCATTACCGGTTCAGGCGGTAACTTTGTCCGGTGGTGTGGGTGGTCCTCGGTCGGAGATCAATCCTGTACTTTGTACTGCGTGGGCCTGGCGGCAATTGTCAGAAAGAGCGCAGCTGCCTTATCTCTATGCCCCATTGCTACCTCTGGCCTCCCATCCGGAAATATCGGCTGTACGGGAACCGCAGGCCCTAGGAGCGTTGGCTAAGGTGGGGGTTACACGGATTGGTGATCTATATGAGAAGGGCAGGTTTAAATCACTTCAGGAGGTACAGAAAGGTGTGAATAGGGGGTTTTATGTTCGAGTTTACATATGTACGTGTGCGCCAGGCCATTAGAGCTGTGTATCCCGATTTCCCGGCTGAGCCCACTACTCTACGTGCTCTACAGACGATGATCTTGAATGCTGAGTGACAAGGTCTCATCACTGGGCTTTATAATGTATCACTGCATGAGCGTGACCAATATGAGCTCCCCTCATTTGTGAAATGGCAGGCAGTTTTATGTGGTGCCCTCACCCCTGATGTGTGGAATGGGTGTTGCGCTCTCACTGGATTTCTGATGGCTAATTGCAACCTTAGAATAATCCATTTTAAGTACTTGCACCAATTATATTATACTCCCCTTCAGCTTTTTAAATATGGTCTTCGTGAGAATGCTAATAGTGTGTGGTGTGGAACGGCAGATGCAGATTTTATGCATGTGGCCTGGCAGTGTGGACGAATGTACGCCTTCTGGGAGGAAGTGATGGAGATGCTGACTGAGGTCGTACAGGAGCCAGTTTCATGTACCCCTGTTATTTGTCTGTTAGGCTATGTCAAAAGTTTTAAACCAGCCAATAGGCGCCTCATTGCACTGTCTACCCTGTTTGCAAAAAGAGCTGTGGTGCAATGTGGGGGGGGGGGCAAAAGGGTCTCCTACTAAGAAGAATTGGCTCCGGGATCTGTTATATTGTAAAACTCAACTTCAAACTTATGAAGAAGAGCTTCCTGAAGCATCACATCCAAAGGACTTCTGCGCCCCTCTTACAGCCTATTTGCTCACTTGTCCAGACTTAGACTGATCTCCAAGGTGTGGGTGGGCGCTGGCTCCTGAAGGGGCGGAAATGGCTCTTTATGGGTACTTCTCCATGGTGAGGATATGGCATTGGTCATTTGTACTACTTGTGACTTCGGTTTCGCCCTGCTCTACGTGCGCCTCCAGGCCTTTGAGGTTTATTACTACTATATGGTGAATCTATGCATACTGTTTATATCCCATCACAGTCGCCATTATATCTCTCTCAGTTGGGGCGGGTGGGGTGGTAGTGGGGGCGGGCAGGGTTGACTCTTGTTTGGTATCTATCGTACTATTGATATCTCTATTGTAGATTCAGATCCTGCTGAAAATCAATAAAGAAAGTAAAAAAAAAAAGAATTACTGTAGTGATTACTCTGATTAGAATTTTGCAATATATTGGTCAATATATAAACTCTGGTATCAAGTAACGTTTCATTTGGCCAAATTTGTTTTCACAGGGATGACATAAATATGTGTTGTATGTTTATTTCTGCTTATTCCCAAAGATATGTGTGCATGTGTGTGAGCCTATGAAGAGACACACAGACATTCAAGCACATATATCTCTTGCACTGTTTGTTACTACTTTACCTTTAAGAGCAGGAGATCATATGGATTTTTTGTATATTAAAGAATCCATGGTAATTCTATATTTGTAAGTTATCTTGGATGAAATGTAACTATACAGGAGAATTAAAAAGAGCTTAGTATATTAGTTACTGGGGGCCTCAATAAGAGTTTGGATGTGGGACATCCATCAAACATGGCGAATTTCACGTCCACCCAATTGAGAGTGTATATATAGGGCTTCTCTTCACTCTACATGAGTTGGACGCAACAATTATGTTCGAGGCATATGAGCTGCAGATACTACACTTTTATTAGATCGCCACTTGGTGTTGGGCTCGGATGATTGCATGTTGTTGTCTTCTTGGAAGTAGTCTTTGTAGTCACGAGATAGGTGACTCCTCCCTTAGACAATAGTGTGCATGGACATCGGCTCCATCCTTAGATTGCTTTTTTCCGCCATTGAGTTCGGATGAACTTTTTCTGCTCCGGCTCCAGATTTACTTTTCAAGTACTTCGAAGCGCAAAAACTTATTAAAACTTCACCTAACTACTTTCGATATCGACTAACATCGTTTCGACTCCATCAGCTCAATTCCGGTCATCGACGCGGGCCGCTGGGCCTATCCAAGCGGTGAGGCCTACACCTCTTGGAAAGGACGCCATTCAAAAAATGCCCCGTGTGTGGAGCAAAGTTTCCACGCAGTGACCAACACGAGGTCTGTAACCTGTGCTTATTGCCCGAACACGAAGAATCCAGCTGTATAGCCTGCGCGTCTTTTCGATCCAAGAAAACTATCCGAGATCGGAGGGCCCGTCGACACGACATGCGTAGAGCAGCTCCGGAACGCACAACAGCTCCGGAACCGGTGAATATCTTCGACGATGAGGTTCCGCTTGTCCCCGAAGAAGATTCCGATGATGATCTCCAAATCATCGTATCGGAGGCAGATGACTCAGACGACTCGGTCAGCGCGTGAGTACTTCTGCCCCTGCACCACACACAATGCCCAAACCGAAGGCAAAGGTCAACACTCCGCCTCATGGACCAAGTCGCTACCGAAAATCAACTTCGAAAGCCCCGCCGTCGAGCCCGGCTCTGAAGAAAATAACTAAGCCTTCCGGTAGCTCGGTACCGAGCAAGCCGCACGTGCCGATTCCACCACCTCCATCGGCACCGAAACAAAAAGAAGGTTCGGCTCCGAAACCAAAACAAGTCTCGGCACCAAAACCAACAGAAGTCTTGGCACCCAAACCGAAAGACGGCTCGGGTCCGAAACCGTCTACTTCTAAAGACAAAGGTACTAAGCCGGCGTCCAACGCCTCGAAGCCGACGAGCCCAGCTTCCATTCCGAAGTCATCGTCTCTGGTACCGAAACCGACAAGGCCTGATTCCGATGCGCCCAAGACCTCGAAACAGCCAATGACACTGAAAACAACACCTTCGGTGCCGAAAACTACGCCTCCTAAGGCTAAACACAAACAGCAACCTCGTCCGGAACCGAAAAAATCAGCACCGACAGAGGTTCCACAAGGAGAAGAAATTTTCCATCCAGATCCTCTACAAAAGAGGATCTACATTGACTGAGAAACAGGTGCTGTATCCACTACACCACAAAAGAAGAGGAAAGCAGATACAACACCCACACCTGTAGTACCTGCCATGAAGAAGGACTCTGCCACATCTCCTATGCACCCTTCTTCTCCTATACCTCTTTCTCCTCCATTTCCTGTTCCTCTTAACATTTCACCACAAATTTCTCTTCCACATTCTCCTCTGTCTTCACACTCACCTCAAGATGATGATGGGTATGAGTTAGGGAAAGGGATAGACCCAGATGAGCCTTTCCCATACCCTATAGATGATCCAGACTGGGAGTACCCACCCATCCAGCTATTCCTGACCCACAGGCATACCCATCAAAACCTTCTCCACCAGAAGATAATATTAGTTTTGGGCACCTCTTGAACAGAGCTGCCATTTACCATGGGGTCACTATGCATTCTGATGAGACAGAGGAGGATTTTCTGTTAGATACTTTTGAACAATCGCAAAGAGCTGTTCAAATTCCTCCTATGATTAAAGGGGTCATCAAACATGCTCCAGAGATATTTAAGGACCCTGTACGTACTAGGATCCTAAACCCTAGAATTGAGAAAAAAAATATAGGCCTGAAGATCCAGCATACATTAAGGGACAACTACCATTAGATTCACTAGTTGTAACAAATGCTAGGAAAAGAGCAAATTCACAAACGTCAGGAGAAGCACCCCCACCTGACAAAGAATCTAAAGTAATAGATGCTTCAGGCAATAGAATAGCTGCGTAAGCTACCAACATATGGCGTATAGCTAAGCCCTCCTTTCAAGATGTGATAGGGCTCACTATGATCAATTAGTAAAACTCTTAGAACATCTACCTGACCAATATAAGGCGCAGGCAAATGACCTTATACAAGAAGGCAAGCTAATTTCCAATGCCTCAATAAAGTGTGCACTGATGTGGCAGACACTGCATCTAGAGCTGTAAACACTAGTGTACTACTTAAAAGACATGCGTGGCTACGCATTTCAGGATTTAAACAGGAAGTGCAAACTACCATTTTAAATCAACCATTTAATCAAAATCAATTGTTTGGACCAGAGGTAGACACAGCAATTGACAAAATGAAGAAGGATACAGATACTGCCAAATCTATGGGAGCTTTACAGTTCTCACAGGCTAAAAGCTCTTTTTGTCGCTCATTCTACAGAGGAGGCTCCAAACAAACTGGAGCAGACAACACAACATCCTTAAAATCTAACACGCAACCATCCTCTAACAAGGGAAATTTCAGAGGTGGATATAGAGGAAACAACAACAAAGGAAGAGGTTGTGGTAAGAACAATAATCGAACCTTTTCCACCACAAAATAGTGACTTTCCTCTGCTCCCCAACAGCATTCCACTCCTGTGGGGGGCAGATTAACACAGTTCCTACCTGTCGGGAATTCCATCACAACAGACAAGTGGGTAAGACAGATTATCCAACATGGCTACTGCCTAGAACTTACAGCAACCCCTCCACACATACCACCCAGACAGCGTCCAATGTCTGCAGAACACCTCACAGGAAGTATCTAAGGTTTGTACTAGAAGGACATTATCAATTCAAAGTCCTTCCATTCGGAGTTACAACAGCACTAAGAGTGTTCACAAAGTGCCTAGCAGTAGTAGCAGCACATCTCAGAAGACAACAAATACATGTCTTCCCTTATCTACACGATTGGCTCATAAAAGCCAAGTCATTCAATCAGTGTGTCCAACACACACAGCAGACAATTCAGACATTGCACGACTTAGGGTTTACAATAAACTACACCAAGTCGCACCTGCAACCCTCTCATACACATCAGTATCTAGGGGCTACAATAAACACGTCTCCAGCTCTAGCGTATCCCAGTCCAGCAAGGATACAGAGCATTCAAGCCTTAGTCACAAACGTCCAACATCAATACTCACTCCAAGCCAGAGTGTTCATGAGACTAATAGGCATGATGGCATCTTGCATCTTCATAGTACCATATGCAAGACTGCAGATGTGTCCATTACAGGAATGTCTAGCACAGCAGTGGAACCAGGCTCAAGGGCAACTAACAGACCTGGTGTTGGTAGACAGCCGCACACATCGCTCTCTGCAGTGGTGGAACACCTAAAACTTGACAAGAGGGTGGCCGTTCCTCGAACCTGTTCCACAAATAGTACTCACAGCACACGCATCTCTCACAGGATGGGGAGCCCATCTCCTACATCATACAACTTAAGGACAATGGACCACTCAACAAAAAGTTTTCCATATCAACCATCTAGAGCTGCTAGCAATATTCTTAGAACTCAAAACATTCCAAGTACAAGTACAAAACAAAGCTGTCTTAATCCGGACAGACAACATGACAGCAATGTATTACATACAAAAACAGGGGGGGACACTCTTGAGAACTGTCCCAACTCGCACAGAACATTTGGAGATGGGCCATTCCACAAAACATATATCTGTTAGCAGAGCACCTTCCAGGGGTTCACAATCAGATAGCAGATCTGTTGAGTCAGCAGACACAACAAATTCATGAATGGGAACTACATCTGCAAGTTCTTCAACCGTTCTTTCACATGTGGGGGCATCCAGACATAGATCCGTTCGCCACACACACAAACGCAAAATGCCCAACCTTCACCACCAGGTTTCCACACCTATTGTCCAAGGGCAATGGGATATGGATGAACTGGTCAGGCAGATTTACGTACGCTTTTCCGCCACTACCACTAATACCACTAGTGGTGCGCAAGCTCAGACAACAGTCTCTCAAATTAATCCTGGTAGCTCCCACATGGGCACACCAACCGTGGTTCACCACTGTTGGACTTGGCCTTTTTCCCCAAATTTTTCGCTTTTTACCCCCCTAAATTGAAATGCCTCCCCCATGGTATTAGACATGTAAGGACCATGTGTGGTAAGAGTTGCCCTGTTGTAAAATTAAATGTCGTGAAATGGTGTGCAGAAAATATTTCCCCATGTTAAACATGCACCTGACTGAAATGTACTGTGTTTTTAAAATGGATGCCAAGGCCCTGGGTAGTGCCATCTGACTGCGTTAGGTCGGCGGTCTAGTTATTATTACCCAGCCACCCCTAGCTTTTGGAGGGAAGCCTGGCACCTAGGGTGCTCAACCCCTCCCCTTGAGCCAGTGTGAACCAGTTTTCCCCAACATTCCGGAAGGTGCTGGCTCTGTGAGGGAGGAGGGTATAAGTAGGGAGAAGTGCCACCAAAAAGTCAGTCAGCGCTGGGACAAGAAAGAGAGGGGACCTGCTACAAGGTGCTACCGCCACATGGGCCTGTGAGCTGGGCCCTGCACCCCTAAAACCCCCCTACTCTGCTGTCCCCTGGGGCCCTGAATTATGAGGGCCCACCCAGGTCCCTGTCACTATTAAGGGACCGTGAATTACGCCAGCGCTGAGGGAAAGAGGTGCCCAGAAGAGGAGGAATGCTGCGGGCTTCAACCCCCCAGGAGGTGAGGAGTGTGCCCCTGGGGCTGGCTGTGGAACTGTTCGCCCCCCCCTCCATGAGGGGCGCCTGTCAGACGCTGTTTGGGGAGGTTGGTGCCCTCAGGAAGCTGTGGCCCCTTTGGAAGTGCTGCTGCGGCATTGCCCCTTAAGCGCTGGACTGGGAGGAGCTGCGTGTGCCTAGAAGCCCTGCACTGCCTACCCAGTGCTGTGGGAAGAAAAGCGCTGTGTGGCCGGAAGATGTAAATGGCCTTAATAGCGCTAAGGGAACCTACCCCTCGTTGTGGCGCGCGTCCCGCGTGAGGAGAAACTGACCAGAAGGGAGCCTACCCCTTATTGCTGCCCCGTGCAGTTGCGCTGGCCCCGTGAAGTAAATAAGTAATTAAAAGGGAGCCTACCCCTTATTTCAGCCGCAAATCACCGCCGCGGCCCGGTGCCACCTTGGAGGGACCCCCGCCGTGTTTATCGTCGTCACGGCGACCCCCGGTGCCAGGAGGGGGCCGCCGATGAGGAGGTGAGGGCCGCGATAGGCCCTGAAGCCAGCGCGTCCAGCATCACGTGGCTGGAGCGCCGGTGACATCATCGCCGCGCCCCCAGCCACGCCGCGCAGGGATTGGCTGCCGGCCGGCAGCCCGGGAAGAGGAGCGTCCTTAAGCCCTGGGTCCCCGTGAGGGAGGGGGGGACCCAGGTGAAGTACCGGTGTGGGGCCCCTCTGTGCTCTGGAGAGGGCCCCGTCTGTGCCTAGCGCCTCGCGGAGGCTGCCTGTGAGTCCCGGGCCCCCGTGAGGAAGGAGGGGCCCGGTTGTCGTGAGAGAGGAGGGAGCATCGAGGCACACTGTCGGTGCCTGCCCCCTCCACGGAAGAGAGCCCCGAAGCGAGAGCGACCGGTGGAAGAGGCGGGCCGGGGCACACTGTCGGTGCCAGCCCCGCCGCCAGAGAGGAAGTGCTGCTGCTGGTGGGGCTCTCCTGAGCTGAAGAGAGCCCCGATTGTGCCGCGTGGAGGCCGTTTGGAAACCCCGGGCCCCCTGTGTCGAATAGGGGCCCAGGTAAAGACCCGCACAGAGTAGCTGCAGAGGGAGAGGGAGCGTCGAGGCACAGGATCGGGGCCTGGCCCCTCCCCCGCATCTAGTGAGACCCCAGAGGAGCCGGAGCCCCACCATCCACCGCAGGTCTTTCGGTGAGTGGGGACTCAGTCGCATCGTGGGTTGGGGGTGTGTCGGGGCTTATGGTCAGAGCCCTGCCCCAGAACATCCGGAGCTGCGTAGGGGGAGCCCCCGCACCCACAGGAATCCCGGTGAGTGGGGCTGTGTGTAGTGGAGTTGGGGTGTGTCGGGGCATAAATCGATGCCCGCCCCTGGGACAACCCTGAATTAACAGGTGCCCCATCTGGCAGCGGGCACCTTTACCTGAAGAGGTCTGGAGTCGGGGCACAGGGTCTGTGCCCGCCCCCTTCTCTGGGGAGACTGTTGTTGGGCCCTGTTGGCCCTAACTCACCAGAGAGAGAGTCCTAGAACTGGGCAAGGACCTCAGTTAGGCCCCGGGACCGGTACAGGGACGAATTAACCCCTGGTTAGGGAAATGCTGAGACTGATGGGGAACGGTTTTACCTACAGGGGAGTGGGTCACTGAAATCCCTTATGTTTGCCCACTAGGTTGTGTAGGCCAGGAGTCCCTCTACTGAAGTGCCAGGCCAGATAAAGAAGTTGTGCCTATTTAAATGCCACCCCCCCCTGTGAATGCTAAAGATCTGCCTGATGCTTTTGTTGCAGGTTGTGGGCTAAGGAGGCATATGCCCAGGTGCTCCTGTTGAGGCCTCTTGTGGATACCTAGGCCTCCCCCCTAGAAATATTGCTTAACTTTGTGATGCCAAGGTTATAATTCCCCACGGTATTGCCTCTTTTGTAGTGGTGTAGAGGGGACTGTCACTGGAAATGTTGTGATCTGAACCTACGGTCACTATTGTTGTTACCGCAGCCAAGGTATACTGATGTTTTACCCCTGAAGGTGGATTGTTTGCTTTTGTGCCCTTTTATTGCAGGTGTGCACCTATGCTGGCCTGATGTGTTATTCCAGGCCCCGGTTTATGCCCCTTGTTAAAGAGCCTGCCGTACTGATTTCTTACAGGTGCTCCTGTCTAGTATGTGCTGTGATGCTCTGTTGTTTTTCCCTTACAGGGGTGGGGATTGGCGTTATAACGCATGAGTTGTATGTGCGCTAATGTGGGATTCTTGAAATTACAGCCACCCCCTAAAGAAGAGAGCCTGAGTTGGCCCCGCCAGAGTGGCCCCAGGTCTACTGATAACTTAATCACATTCTTCTTTATTTCAGCTATGGACTTATGGACTCAACCCTTTCGTCCCATGTAAATAATCCCCCCTGATGTACTTGGCTCTGGCGCCAGTTGGCGCCTTGTTGTGATTACCAGTGTATTTTTCCTTTTTACCTTGCAGGTTGGAGATATCACTAAACTTATTCTTTTTCCAACCAAAGGTGGTGTGGTGACTCTTTTGTAGTGTGCCTGGTGTGTCGTCTGTGGATACTGCGTGAGTGCTTCACATGTCCTCCGTAGTTTAGCCTGCCCGCTTGGTTCCATGCTACCCCCTTGGAGATTTGGGTAACCCCCATTTCTTACAACCACACTGCTGGAACTATCCCTAGTTCCACATCAAAGGTTACGCCTGACACCATCTCTGTTAACACAGAACCATGGAGACATCAGACATCCAGACCCAAATCAACTAAATTTGGCGATCTGGCTCCTGAAGTCTTAGAGTTTGGTTATTTTAACCTACCTCCAGACTGTATGAACATCATTAAAGAAGCTAGAAGACCTACTACTAGAGCTTGTTATGTTGCTAAATGGAAAAAGGTTTGCCGTTTATTGCAACAATAACCAAATTGATCCCCTGAATGCTTCTATCCAGAATATCATTTGCTACCTTTTACATTTACAAAGATGTAACTTGGCATATTCATCCATACACCTGCACCTTGCAGCAATTGCAGCATATTTACAAAACAGGCAACATCTGTCTCTTTTTAGAGTACCAGCTATTAAAGCATTCATGGAAGGATTAAAAAGAATCATTCCCCCCAGGTTACCACCTTCTCCAGTGTGGAACCTAAATGTTCTGCTTACAAGACTCATGGGACCACCATTTGAACCTTTGCACAAATGTGAACTGCAATTCCTCACATGAAAAACAGCTTTCCTTATTGCTATTACCTCTCTTAGAAGAGTAAGTAAGATACAAACTTTCACGATACAAGAACCATTTTTACAACTACATCAGAACAAAGTGGTTCTAAGAACTAATCCTAAATTCCTTCCAAAAGTCATTACTCCTTTTCATTTAAACCAATCTGTAGAGTTACCTGTGTTTTTCCAAAACCCTGACTCTGTAGCAGAAAGAGCTCTACACACACTAGATGTTAAAAGAGATCTTCTCTATTATATAGATAGGACTAAATCCTTTCAGAAAACAAAACAATTGTTTGTATCTTTCTCCCCACCTCATAAAGGCAATCCCATCTCTAAAGGTGGAATTGCAAGGTAGATTGTAAAATGTATACAAATATGCTATCAGAAAGCAAAACGTACATTAACAGTTCCTCCTAGAACGCACTCCACACGCAAACTAGGAGCCTCTATGGCTTTCTTAGAGAACTTCCCCTTAGAAGACATATGCAAAGCAGCGACATGGTCTACAACACACACTTTCACTAAACACTACAGTGTTGATATGCAAGCCAAGCAGCAAGCTGCAGTAGGCCAAGCTGTCCTTAAAACTCTCTTTCAAACTACTGCAACAGATACAGGTGACCACCGCTAGGGGAGATACTGCTGCACAATCGATGCAAAGTGTAGTATTTGCAGCTCATATATCTCGAACGGAAATGCTACTTACCAGTATGCATCTGTTCTTGGCATGTAGAGCTGCAGATTACTACACGCCCTCCCGCCTCCCCGGGACCTGTATCTGTTCCAGTTTCTATCTTACTTAGATGCACAGCATTGGACATCTTTTTCTTTACTTCTACTATCTCCATCATTTCCCATCATGGCGAAAAACAATCTAAGGATGCAGCCGATGCCCATGTGCACTATTGTCCAAGGGAGGAGTCCCCTATCTCGTGACTACAAAGACTTCTTCCAAGAAGACAACAACATGCAATCATCCAAGCCCAACACCAGTGTGCGATCTAATGCAAAGTGTAGTAATCTGCAGCTCTACATGCCAAGAACAGATGCATACTGGTAAGTAGCATTTTCCTTCTTTGTGGCGGTTGTCTAGCAGCTGCCAAACTATACATAATGCCCTAAGTATTCTTTTTACAATAGCCAGACATTGAGCCCATGAGATATCATTAAGATGGTACTAGTAATTTTCAGCTTCTGCTTTGAATAGATAGTGTTTATTTACTACATCACCAATATTTGCAAACCTCCGAATCAATTGATGTATGGAGACTAGCGGTTACTGCATTATATGGACAAACAATGATGTGGATAACTTTTCTAAATGAATGTTAGAAGATATTAAATGAAATTTACAATTTGCATATGATGCACATGAAACTCACATTCATTTTATACATTGAACTGCACATTGAAAAGAAAAAATAGAAACAAAGCGTGCCCACCCAATCAAAAGATTATTTGATTGCTCAGTGGAATAACTTATCCAAAAGTGGCCCAAGAAAAGTGATGGCACAATTTGTAGAAAGAGGCTATCCAAAACGACATATCTAATAGGAGATACTGTGCTAGAAGCTAACTTTTAAAATTCAGTCTGATGCATTCAGGTGAAAATGAAAAAAACGAAATGTAATGTTTTATTACCAAATCCCCAAAAGAATCCAGTAAAATTAGGATCATTTGACACAATCACTGCCAATACTGTAGGAGAACATAGCCATAAACAAAAACTTGCAAGTGATAAACTAGTGTCTACTTAGATAGAACCTGATTCAGAACATTTATGTGTACTTTTATTGAACTGCGCACACATCAGTCACTGTAAAATGTAAATGACGATCCAAATTTGCAGGATCAGGACTGGTGGAAGAATATGATTATTGTCTGCACTTAGAAATTTTAAAATAAAGCTACCCTGGCAGAATTGCTGCATGCGCAAGTTTAAGATCAAGGGTGAAATTCTAGTCATTGTTGGGTAGGACAGTTCGTAAATGATAATAAATGATAAAAGGTTGTTTCAAGTGAGAGAAAATATTTAAGTAAACAAACTAATATTGTTTTCTTTCAATTTTCCCAGGTATTAGAGGGAAAACCCATCTATGTAGACTGCTTTGGCAATCTGGTCCCGCTAACGAAGAGTGGGCAGCACCACATATTCAGCTTCTATGCCTTCAAAGAAAACAGACTTCCACTGTTTGTTAAGGTAACCCCAGCTGTTATTTTCCAGGAGTACTGAGCTGCTACAAACTGTGTGAATTCATTTATTTTATTGATTTTATTTATAGTTCAACCTCTGTCCATCCAGGTTTCACAGCACTGTACATTCCAAAAAAAGACTAATTTCAAAAGCATTTTTGATTCTGCTTCCCATTAATTTACATCTTAGCCATCTTTTCATGTATCATAAGAAAAACAGACTATAGCACTGCAAACAATACTGGCAGATATCTTGTAAAGAGTTTTAATCATTGATATTGTCTAGAGTTGTTTTAAGTGCTGAATAATAGAAAAATATTCCTTAATTTGCTTCACAAGGGTAATGTTAGACATGGCTTTTCTTCCTGAAAAAAAATTATTTGAAAAGCTGAGCTAAAGTGAGCAGAGTTGGCGAGGGGTAGAAATGGTTCATCAAATGACAGTTGCTCTTTGTGGGTGGACATGGTCTGACCTGTGCAGGTGATAGAGTTTAAATTTTGAGCTTCACAATTGAGGATGCCTGACCAGTGCTTAATAAGAACCAGTGGTTAAACAGTGTACCTCCGGCACTCTTTTTTGGGTATCAGCACTTATTTTCCCTTATCAGACTTTGACCTAGAGCAAGAAAGAAAAAAACACAAAAGGGGGAAAAAAGGAGGGAAAGAATTATGGAAAAACAATGATGAACGAAGAAAGCAGGGATAAAAAGAAAACGGGAAAGAGCAAGATAAATTGGCTGGGAGTGTCTGGTGGTGTATAAAAGAGGCATGAGGTTAGATCAAGAATACAAAGCCTTGTAATTCATTTCACATGACATTTAATAGCACCATCCGCGGCTTCGGAGCCATACTTTGGGCCCCCGGCACTCATTCTTTTAACAAATGAATCACTGCATTTGACCATGAATGACCAAACATACAGTTTGAAAATAAGTGCATCAGTATTAAAAACACCTTCCCTAAAGCACTATGAATGTAAAATGCTTGAAGTCAACAGTGACCTACTATGTCAAAGGAGAAGAGAAATGCTGGGCAAGAATAAGTAAGCTGTAGAGAAAACATATTGTCAGACAATGTGTTCCACAGCAGTCATCTGGTGAAAGAGATACACGCATGAACAAAATAGAAATATTGTATTATGACTGCTGTCAAAAGCCAAACTCACATGAGCAACACATTGTGGGAATCTATGTCAATGCTTTTGCATGCAAACGTAGCAGTTGTTTTCTATAAAACACCTGGGAAAATAGCTGAAAGGAGATGTTGCCGTCTCCATAGGATATTGTAATTACACAATAACAGCAGGTGCAGGCTAGCACCCAGGAGTCAGGGAAAGGCAGACCCTAGAAGTGCAAGGCCCTAAAAGTTAAGGTTATGGCTTTTGACATGGGCAGGGATGGGCATGGATCACAATCCAACAGCAGCTACTGTCAAGCCTAGGTCCTCATTTCCTCCCATCATTTTCTGAGCCTGACAGTTTCAGCTTGTGTGGGGTCATGCTCAAGTTTCAAGGCTGGAAATTGCAGTGCCTCGAATATAGCAAAATCCAGGACTAGGTGAACTAACCTTGCAGTCCTCTCAAGTCACATGTACTCTCTCAATGCTTGTTTGTTGTAGCTTTAACGGCAGCCTACCACACATACAGTGTATGAGTAGTATGGCCACAAGAGAAGTCAGGATCCATTCTCCAGGGCCCAAGACTTTCTGTATTATTGATGGAGGTTCATTGAGTAAATGGATAAGAGGCAATCATATTGTGCCATCTGCCATCAGACTGCGCCTTGACAAGTTTGCCATTTTACTGATTACTTTTTTAAACTTAAGTTCTGCATATTAGTTATTTATAGTGCAAATTGCGTATATCATCTCAATACACATCACTTTGTCTTTTTCTTTAGGATGACTAATGATAGATATCATTGCAGAAGGGTTTCTGAGTACTTATTCGTTTTGGGGGACTTGGTTTGTAGCACGATTGTCAACAGTAACCAGGTTAACAGTAGCAAATGCCTTAATAAAATTGCAGGAAGGCAGAAAGGAGCAGAGCATGATCCACAGATGTGTGCTGCTCGGATAGGCCTACTACCATGGCCAAATATTAAAATACATTAATTATACTACATGCCTGCATGGGAAAGTACTCCCAACTATAGACAGTATATTATAAGTCCATCAAAAAGTGTCTCTTGCACTCTGAAGTCATGCTCATGCTTCATGCATTTGAACCCAAAGTTCCTGTCAGTCCTCCATTTGAACAACAGAAATCGTGCACACGCCAGATATATTCAGGGAATTAAAAGTTAGCTGACAACAGGGATTGAAAATATCCATCCTTCTGATGGATACTTCTAACCGCTGATTCCTCACCTTGTGAATATTCCCGCAGGCATCAGACTGTATCCAGAAACTCCAAAGCAATACTCCTGCGCACCAGTTGGTGGTGTTGTGTGGCTTTGCAACAAGATTGTTCCATTCCGTAAGTATAAACACCACCAATGCCTGTTCTTTCTTTTCTTTCTGTACCTTCAGACATGGTGTGCAAAGGACATAAGTCACCTCCCAAAAGGACAAGGTTTAAACCTTGTAGGGACAAGGCCATGTGTTGCGCCCAGCGCCCCGCCAGTTAATAGACAGGTAGTTTATCGCTAACTACTTGTACCAGCCGATACTGGTTTTTGGACACAACACCCTATGCCTGAGAGTTTGGTGGTCCAGGCATCTCAGCAGTTTCACCATTTTTGTGGTTAACCTAGGGGTTTTCAATACCACCAACGCCAGACCACACCGCCTAAACAGTACTCTTTTATTATATTCCTCCCGTCTTTCTTGATGTCATTCTGGCGGCCAGGCATTTATCTACAGAATCTGTGTAGACGTTGTCCTGGGACACGTTTGTGTCCCTTGTGGTGACAACTGACATATAGACAGGCTACAAGACAGTTTGTAAAAGAGTTATTTGCTTTGTTGTTGGCCCAGCAAGGACTTTTGTTGAGCACTGCTAAAGGTTATTTATCGGCTTCGTCCCGGTCAAGCCTTTGTCGTTTAAATTTGATGAGATTTTTAGGAGATTTCTTAAAGATTTTCAGCACATGTTTTCACTGAAGTCCTTTGTGGTGCCACAGTGGGAATTCAGTTCTCGCTTTCCTAATTTGCACCCCACTTGAGCAAATTCACTGTTGTTTACTATGTCTCTTAAACCTGAAAAGGTTTTTTCTGGTCCCAATGATATCATCTCATCTCATGAATGAGCTGTAAGTTCTTTTGGTCCAGCCACCTTATACAACGTTCTTCCCAGACAAGCTGGTACTGGAACTTGAGCTGCATTCCTGCTGAAGGTAGTAACACCTTTCCATGTTGGGCAGGCTATCACTCTTCTGACTTTCTTCCCCCGCCTCACCTCAAATGAGGAAGAGATCCTACATTGTTTGTATCCCAAGAGAGCCCTCTGCTTCTACAGTGATCATATCAGGAAGCATCAGGTGGACGATCAACTGCTCATAGGCTTCTCAAAAATTAAGAAGGGTAAGGCAGTGCAGGAAAGAACAATCTCTAGGTGGATAGCCCTCTGTCATAAAATCTGTGTTGCATTAGCTAAGAATCAACTGCCTGAAGGCTTTTTGAGCCAAGGATGTGCTTCTGCTGCGCGAGCACGCAGGGTCTTTTATGATATCTGTCAGGCTGCCATGTCGGCATCAGCACACAGATTCACAAAGCACTATTGTCCTGACAGTCCGGTCCATCAGCGTGGGCTTTTGGCTGTTGGGTCTTGCAAGATTATTTGGCATACACCAGCACCCAGTGGAGGTGCTGCTCTGGTATCTCTTCATAAGGTGAGGAATCAGCGGTTCGAGATATCCATCAGAAGAACAAGCTACTGACCTTTGGTAACGCTCTCTCTGGTGGATACTATATTTAACTGCATGTTCCTCTCCAATCCTCTCACCTCACAGTTCTGTGGATTGGACTATTTTCCCATCTAGAAAGGTCCCAACATAGAGATGTTCACATAAGTCACTCCAATTTCCTGATGGGCCCTGCATCTGATTGTGGACAAGCTTTGGAAAGCAACTGATGTCAGTGCGCCAGAGTGGCACATATATGTGGCCTCTGCTTGTCGCTTCCACCGTGGACCAACATCAGCACGGAGCCACACAACACCTCCTATTCGTGCACAGGAGTACTGCTTTTGAGTTTCTTGATCCAGTCTGATGCCTGGGGAAATATTCACAAGGTGAAGAATCTGCAGATTCAATAGAGTTTCCACCAAAGAGAGAGCTATCCAAGGTAAGTAGCTTGTTCTTTATTCCAATAATTTGAAAGAAGCCCTTTTTAATGTCGATATGTCTGCTTGTAGATATAGGAACTTTGATTGTAAATATTTGAAAGAAGCCCTTTTTAATGCAGATGAGTCTGGACTTTCTTTTCATGAAGCCCAGCTCTTTAATGTTTCTTGCTGTTACAACATGCAGTGTTGCTGATGCAAGCAAATGCAAAGCTGCAATGAACGTTACTTGATCAAAGGCATATTCATAAATCAAGACTAAGGGCCTGATTTAACCCCTTTGCCGCGATTTCGCGGCAGTGCGGCACTTCCGCAAAATGGGCGGGGCCGCGTTTGGCACTTGTAACAAGGCGGATGGGATGTTCATCACATTTGTAACAGAGTACCTGCCCGATGACCGTAAGTCTTTTCAGAAGGTTTTCCATTGATCTTCCACATAACTCTGCTCTTACCTAAAGTTTTTTATTTCTTTGCCCTAGGTACGGGATACCACTCAGGAGCCTTGTGGTCGACTATCGTTCATGAAGGAGCCAAAATCTACAAGAGGCCTCCTGCATCAAGCCATCTGCAACTTAAACATCACACTGCCACTCTTAACCAAGGTAAGAGCATGCAGGCCAACGTTTGATGTTTGCCATGGAAAACATCCTTTACAATCCAATTGTAACTACGCAGTGCCCTTACCACAACAGTCTTTACAACACAAATCTTTACCACGTATATGCCTTTACCACGCATGGTGAACATATTTCAGGTAAGTAAAAGTGTGTGTATGTATATATTCACTGAAAAAAAAAGGTTACTGGGACGTTATAGTTAGCAAATAGAATTTAAAAAACGTAGAAATTTCCTGTATATGCCCCTTCTGGGCTGCCCGCCTTTGGGGGGGGTGGCCACTCCCCACCACACATGGTCTTCACACGGAGGGAGTTGGATTAAAAAACAAAGGTTACAGGTACATTATAGTTAGGAAATAGAATTTTTAAAGACGTTAGAAATTCTCTAAAAAATAAAGGTTACAGGGACATTATAATTAGAGTCAGATTTCACTCCTACAAAACCAGAGAAATTCTGCAGTTATAGTTACCTCAACTAACTATAACTTATGCCCCGCTTATGACCTCACAAATTACGTCACAGTAATCCGAGCAGGAAAATATCTGAATATTGCTCCCTTCCCCGGAGAGCAGCATTTTTAGCTGCTTCCTCTAGGCGGAAGCAATGCTGGCTCACTCTGGATGTGGGGATCCAGCTGGGGCCTTTGAGTTCCATGCAGTCCACAACGAGGAGATGGTTGGTGCCCTGGGTGGGCACCAGGGCACCCGTCTTTTGTTGGCTAGGCCCTAGGGGATCGGGGTCCAAAACCAGACCAGCGAAGGGGGCCACATGCCCCTCTCCCTCTGCAAAATATGCCGGGTAGTTATTACTTAAAAATTCACTGAAAAAAGCAAAGGTTACAGGTACATTATAGTTAGGCAATAGAATTGTAAAAAAAAAATTAGAAATTCACCATGGGCCACATATATCAACAATTGTAATAGCGAGCACCTAATTGCGATTTTCTGTGAATCGCAATTAGGTGATCACTATTACATTTAGTGATTCCTGGCTGGTCGCAAATCGACCTACCTCATTAATATTATTGAGGTAGATCGCAATTTGCGACCCCCTAGGAGTTGCTAAAATCACAGTGATGGTGGCCTGCAGACCACTATGTCCGTGATTGCTTTTCAATAAAGCAATAATTTTTTTTTTTAAAAAGCAGCCCATTTACTTAGAGGTAAATGGGTTGCATTTAAAAAGAAAAAAAAGAACATTTTAAGAGCAAGCAGTGGTCCGCGGGACCACTGCCTGCTCTTAAAAACGTTTTCCCACCATTCCCAAAGGGGAAGGGGTCCCTTGGGCAGCCCTTCTCAGTTGCGAATTGGTTACCACCTACTTGAAGTTGGTGGTAAAATGCAAATGTTTTGCGACCGCATTTATGGTAACAAAACATTCATACATACTGCTGTGATTTGGTATTTCAAATACCGAATCACAAACCCATTTTGCAATTCGGTAACAGGTAAGCGAATCACAAAATAGGGTTTGATACATGGGAAATCCTTTTTTGCATGCACAAACTATCCAATTCTGCGAATCAGCCTGTTTGCGATTGCAAAATAGCTACATATATGTGGCCCACATGTCCCTAGAAGTGGTTGTGTGGGTGTGTGAGTGGGCCTACGAATGGTTGTATGGGGGTGTGAGTGGTTCTGTGGCTGATGTCATCGGTGATGTCGTAAGTGATGTCACTGACCATGTCATGAGTGATATAATATGAGCGGTCATTAGCAGTGCCTTGCGGGGCGTATGCAATAGTTAGCTCAGATAACGCTGAATTTCAAAGGTTTTGTATGAGTTAATCTGAGCCTAAATATAACGTCCCTGTAACCTTTTTCCAGTGAATATATATATATATATATATATATAGAGAGAGAGAGAGAGAGAGAGAGAGAGAGAGACAGGGACAGAGAGAGACAGAGAGAGAATAGGGTGATAAGGGCTGTTTTAAGGTGTAGGGGTGAATAAGAGTATTGGGGGGTAGGGGTATTTTAAGATGTAGTGGTAGTTAAGGGTATAGGGTAGTAAATTATTGTTCGAGGCATATGAGCTGCAGATCCTACACTTAGCAATAGTTCGCCACCTGGTGTTGGGCTCGGATGATTGCAGGTTGTTGTCTTCTTCGAAGAAGTCTTTGTAGTCACGAGATAGGTGACTCCTCCCTTGGACAATACTGCGCATGGTCATCGACTCCATCCTCAGATTGTTTTTTTCCGCCACTGGGTTCGGATGAAAGTTTTTCGCTCCGGCAAGAAAAGACTTTTTCTGCATTTTCGAAGCGAGAAACTTTAGATAAACTTCTTTCGACATCGAATAGACTTTTCGACATCACCAGCTACATTCCGGTGCGTCGACGCGGGCCGTTGGGCCTATCGGCGCCGTACGGCCTACGCCTCATAGACAGAACTCCATTCAAAAGATGCCCGGTATGTCGAGCAAAATTCCCTCATAGCGACCATCACGAGGTCTGCAACCTCTGTCTCTCGCCAGAACACGACGAGTCGACCTGCACAGCCTGTGCCTCCTTCCGATCGAAGAAGACCATTCGGGATCGGAGGACCCGTCGACACGAAATGTGGAGATCAGCGCCAGCACCAGAGGCCATCTTTGAGGAGGAGATCGTCGAAGAAGACGTCTCCGAGGACGAAGATCCAATCGAAGATATCTCCGAGGACGAGGCTCCACTCGTCGCCAAGGAAGACTCGCCTGATCTCCAGATCATATCGGGGGCAGTGGACTCGGACGACTCGATTCCATCTTGACAACCCGTGAGTACCACTGCCCCCGCACAACATACACTACCCAAGACAAAGGCAGCGGTCGGCACTCCGCCCATGGGGCCCAGTCGAGACCGAGATTTACCCTCCAACGCCCTGCCTTTGGGCTCGGCTCCGAGGAAAAAGACTACGCCTTCCGGTGCCTCGGCACAGAAAAAACAACGTGCCAATTCCACCTCCTCCATTGGCACCGAAATATCCTTCGACACCGAAGGAATCTTCAACACCGAAGCCAATACGCCCTTCGGTGCCCAAAGACAAAGACCCTTCAGCACCAGAACCAAAAGATAATATCAAAGAAAAGATTCCTTTCTGGGTAGTTATTTCACAAGGTGACCATGAGGCCTATCCATGTCAATTAGCTGTATTAAACATTTGCAATTGGCGAATACAGGAAGTCAAAATTTAGTCTCCACACTAGGTTGATTATACTTTTTGCTCAAAGTTTATTTCATAAAAATTCATATTTAGGAATTCATTTTAAATACACATTATAATTTTACACTGTGGTACTCTGGTACAAGTATATATCTAATAGCTAACAATTCCGTGTTACGGTTCTCTATCACAAAGTCACCACTTATTAGTATGCATTCAAAGATTAAAATTCAACGATACAGTAAATTCATAAAAAAACATTTTTTTCACAGTTTAAAATAGTCCAAAAGTCGACGCGTTTCGGTGCGTTTGTTATACTTGGTGCACCTTCATCAGGACAGAATAAGTTAAAAACAGGTATACTTCTTCTCTCTGAAAAAATGAATAGAATGCATATAGTTAGTGCGGAATTCCTAATTTGAGTTTATCCTAGTGGTGGGCTTTATACTTCAAGATTACATCAAGTTGTTCTTACTTTAAATTAAAGAAAAGGCGTCCTTCAAGTGGTTTCTGGGACGTTTTGGTCTTAGTTTATCTGGTAGCACGTTCGTCATCAATTAACGGCCGTCAGTGATCTAGAATCATAATTTACTTTTTTGTAACTTTTGCCATTTTTTATACTTTCAAGTCTAGAGCTAGTTTCAGTATGCTGTACTGCACTTACTTATATAGGTTGTTAGTAGCATATAGTCAATGATGCATAGTAGATGATGTCATCTCCCAGTTGCGTTTTTTTGAATATGCGCTCCTCAATGTAGTCACGTGACGATACTCTTAAATGGGAGAAATATAATATATTTGTGGTGCTGAAACATGTTTAGGGGTTATTAGTTTCCAACATGCCATATTTATACATACCAATCATGTGGGTCTTGTCAGGTTTCAAGGCTTTAGCTCATTGTATTGGTAATCCTGACGTTTCTTTGATTGATTGTCACTAATCTTGCTTGCCTGGGACCAACCTCGCTCCTTTTATGATTTTGAGAGCTGTGTGTGGGGCATAACAAGAGTGAGGCATAGATGTTATTTTAGCTTGGGCGATTCTGCAGTGTTTAATGTCACTGTCAGTTCTAAGAAATAGACACAGGCCATTCTGGCCCGACAGTTTACTTCAAAAATTATATAAATTCATTTTAGCCCTTTAACATAAGGAACATAAAAGAGTGTCCGTTTATACTCCTAATTTCCCATTTTAACTACGAGGTCGCTCCCTAGCCCTTTAACATAAGGAACATCAAAGATTGTCCGCTTACACTCCTAATACCCCATTTAAACTACGAGGTCGCTCCTCTGCCTGTCGGAGATATTAAGATAACCCTGCCTCGACTCCGCTTTGTAGAGCAAGTTGTTTAGCGCGTTCTCACCTGTATTATGGCTGGTGATTCCCTCGTGTGGCTGGCTTCCGCTTCACTGGAACTGACAACCACACGAGGGCTGCTGGGTACTATTTATACCTCTGCTAATTGATTTATTGCACTGCTGACGGCACTAATTAAGCATTAAGTGTTTGCATATCGCCATTAGTGTAGTTTTTTGCTGATTTTCTCGTCTCAGTGCGCCGGAAATACTAACTGTGTCCCGGAAGTGCTGTATATTCACGGGGAACGGCGGCCATGACTGTAGTTTGTTGTCAATGCGCAAAAACTACAAAAATAAAAGGGGCCAGTATTCGTTAGAGCCAAGTATATGTTAATAAAAAAGGCCTTTGGACATTCCTTATATATGCTATATATGTGCGTCAGTGCGTCTTGCAGTCATCTGCGCACTACGCTGTACATACTTTTCTTTAGTCAGTGCCGGATTCTAGGGATGATTATAAGATCTCCGTAGTTATTCTTCGTTATGCTTAAAGCTACCACCGCATGTGGTGCTCTCCCTAATTTGCCGGGGTGTGCTATGCACAGTCTGTAGTGCAAGCATTACTATGCGCGCCAACTTGAAGTTATTTTTATAAATAGACAAGGGATTGTTTTGCGCGTCAGGTTGCTCGCGGAGATCAAAAAAACTTTCCTGTGGTGTCGCTGTCCTATTTACTTAGATACAGAAAATTAGACGGGGCAATTGCCATACATTCTGGTATTAACCTTCATTCATTTCAATGCACATGTTGAGACAAATATGATCAGCAACCATCATAATATGTGCGATGCATTCTGATGCAGTCCTTTGTTTATTTCTGTACAGTAGATATAAGTCTGACAAAAAGGGCATACATCCCATGCGTCATTGCTGTCAATACAGATGTTATACGGTGTTGATCACTATTTTACATGACTAATACGTCTGAATCTAACAAACAGGGCGTACATTCCTTACATCATTCCTGCCACTGCAGATGTTATACAATTTTAGTCCCTATTACTCAAGGAAAAAATCTCATCAAGAAAATACATTTAATGGGCAATTTCACAATGCTATACAATTAATTCATTGTTCACTCTATGTGCAGTTAAGAAAGGCTCCTATGTTCACCATTTTACCTTTCTACTCTGGATATTCTTTGCTATTGTTGAATCGCTAGCAGCATCTATTTATCATGGACTATCTGATTATTTTATCCCACTCTTCACGGTTGTTGAGCCCTTGATAATAAGATTTAAATTTTGACATATAGAACTGTTCTCTCAGTTTGCGCTTTTTATTGGCATCTCCCCCTCTCACAGAGACCTTGATTTTTTCAAGGATGAACCATTTTAGGTCGTCTATTTTGTGGTTCTCTGTGGTCCAATGTTCGACTAGAGGAGCATTTTGTCTCTGGAGCCTTATTGCTGACCGATGTTCTGTCAGCCTCAAGCGTATTTCTCTTCCTGTTTCTCCTATGTAACATTTGTTACAGGGGCAGAGGATTAGGTATACCACATTGGAGGTCCGGCAATTCACGTGCTCGTTCATCCAATGGGTAATACCGTTCACTTCTACTTTGTCAGTTTTAATGATGCCTTTACAATGTGTACAAGACCCACATGGCAAATTGCCCCTGATAGGAGCATCATTAAGGATGTTTCTCTGACCATTCCTTTTGGGTTCTTTGTACGTATGCACTAACTGGTTTCTAATAGTTCTGTTTCGTCGAAAGGCATAAGTGGGTTTTGCTAACGGTGTAACTCCTGTTTTATTTAGTATTCCCCAATTCCTGTTTATCAAGTTCTTTACTTTGTTGCTAAAACTATTATAATCGGATACCATAATTATATTATCCTTGTGTTGGTTAGTTTTCTCAGTTGGCTCAAATAGGCTTTCTCGATTATAATACTTAGCTCGCTTGTTGGCTTGTTTAATTAAGCGTTTGGGGTAGCCTCGCAGTGTCAGTTTTTCTTTTAAAGTCTGTGCATGTTTCTCATAACTATTTCTGTCACTGCAGTTACGTCTAATTCGTAAGAATTGACTAAAAGGTATTCCATCTTTTTGGCATTTTGGGTGATAACTAGTGTGGTGCAACAGGGTGTTTCTATCCGTAGGTTTAACAAATAATTCCACGTTTAATACTTGATCTTTCTCGTAAATCTTGATGTCCAAAAAATCCACAGCAGATTGGCTTTTGTTAAAAGTGAATTTTAAGTTTGGATCACCACAGTTTATCCATTCAAGAAAATGGTCGAGATCCTCTTCGGTGCCATCCCATATGAAGAAAATGTCGTCTATAAATCTAGACCATCTCTTGACATTTTCAAAATATGGACAAATTTCATTATATACATGCTTTGCCTCAAATCTCCCTACATAAAGGCAAGCGAGACTAGGAGCACAGGTGGCTCCCATGCTGGTGCCCTTGATTTGACAATAATAGTCTTGCTTAAACAGAAAAATATTGTTCTTAAGGATAATCTCGATACATTCTAGGATGAAGGTGTTTTGGGCATTCAAGTCGCCCAAGTCATTTCTCAATATCTCATCCATCATTTTAACTGTGTCCTCCTGGGGGATATTAGTATACAATGCTTCAATATCCATGCATACTAACCATTGGGTCTCTTTATTAAATCTTAGCCCTTCTACCCTGGAGATCATGTGGGTTGTATCTTTTATGTAGGACGGCAATTTTGCCACTAATGGCTGAATGAAATGGTCCACATATTTACTGAGGGGCTTAGTTAAAGACTCCATACCCGATACTATTGGCCGCATGGGCGGGTCTTCCAAGTTTTTGTGAACTTTGGGTAGTCCATACATTGCTGGGACTTTTGGATTTTCATTTATAAGGAAGCGATATTCCTCCTCACATATTACATTGTCCTCTTTGGCAAAGTCTACCACTGTCTTAACCTTTTTCTTCAAATTTTCCCATTCTCTAACGTTACTGGGTCTATAATGCATTTCGTTGTTCAGGAGTTTATACATTCTAGTTTCATAGTCTTCCGTGCCAAGGATGACTATGCTCCCTCCCTTGTCTCCAGATTTTATTGTGATATCATCACAGGATGACAGGGATTTTAATGCTTCCCTTTCTGATTTGGGTAGGTTATTCTGCGTCCACACTTGTGTATCCAATAATTTCTCTAAGCCCATGGTTACCACTTTTTCAAAAGTATCAACCTCTGGACCTACCATACTTGTGTTAGGTGTTAGGTGGGACTTTTGGATTTTCATTTATAAGGAAGCGATATTCCTCCTCACATATATATATAGGTGTCCACCTAACACAAGTATGGTAGGTCCAGAGGTTGATACTTTTGAAAAAGTGGTAACCATGGGCTTAGAGAAATTATTGGATACACAAGTGTGGACGCAGAATAACCTACCCAAATCAGAAAGGGAAGCATTAAAATCCCTGTCATCCTGTGATGATATCACAATAAAATCTGGAGACAAGGGAGGGAGCATAGTCATCCTTGGCACGGAAGACTATGAAACTAGAATGTATAAACTCCTGAACAACGAAATGCATTATAGACCCAGTAACGTTAGAGAATGGGAAAATTTGAAGAAAAAGGTTAAGACAGTGGTAGACTTTGCCAAAGAGGACAATGTAATATGTGAGGAGGAATATCGCTTCCTTATAAATGAAAATCCAAAAGTCCCAGCAATGTATGGACTACCCAAAGTTCACAAAAACTTGGAAGACCCGCCCATGCGGCCAATAGTATCGGGTATGGAGTCTTTAACTGAGCCCCTCAGTAAATATGTGGACCATTTCATTCAGCCATTAGTGGCAAAATTGCCGTCCTACATAAAAGATACAACCCACATGATCTCCAGGGTAGAAGGGCTAAGATTTAATAAAGAGACCCAATGGTTAGTATGCATGGATATTGAAGCATTGTATACTAATATCCCCCAGGAGGACACAGTTAAAATGATGGATGAGATATTGAGAAATGACTTGGGCGACTTGAATGCCCAAAACACCTTCATCCTAGAATGTATCGAGATTATCCTTAAGAACAATATTTTTCTGTTTAAGCGAGACTATTATTGTCAAATCAAGGGCACCAGCATGGGAGCCACCTGTGCTCCTAGTCTCGCTTGCCTTTATGTAGGGAGATTTGAGGCAAAGCATGTATATAATGAAATTTGTCCATATTTTGAAAATGTCAAGAGATGGTCTAGATTTATAGACGACATTTTCTTCATATGGGATGGCACCGAAGAGGATCTCGACCATTTTCTTGAATGGATAAACTGTGGTGATCCAAACTTAAAATTCACTTTTAACAAAAGCCAATCTGCTGTGGATTTTTTGGACATCAAGATTTACGAGAAAGATCAAGTATTAAACGTGGAATTATTTGTTAAACCTACGGATAGAAACACCCTGTTGCACCACACTAGTTATCACCCAAAATGCCAAAAAGATGGAATACCTTTTAGTCAGTTCTTACGAATTAGACGTAACTGCAGTGACAGAAATAGTTATGAGAAACATGCACAGACTTTAAAAGAAAAACTGACACTGCGAGGCTACCCCAAACGCTTAATTAAACAAGCCTACAAGCGAGCTAAGTATTATAATCGAGAAAGCCTATTTGAGCCAACTGAGAAAACTAACCAACACAAGGATAATATAATTATGGTATCCGATTATAATAGTTTTAGAAACAAAGTAAAGAACTTGATAAACAGGAATTGGGGAATACTAAATAAAACAGGAGTTACACCGTTAGCAAAACCCACTTATGCCTTTCGACGAAACAGAACTATTAGAAACAAGTTAGTGCATACGTACAAAGAACCCAAAAGGAATGGTCAGAGAAACATCCTTAATGATGCTCCTATCAGGGGCAATTTGCCATGTGGGTCTTGTACACATTGTAAAGGCATCATTAAAACTGACAAAGTAGAAGTGAACGGTATTACCCATTGGATGAACGAGCACGTGAATTGCCGGACCTCCAATGTGGTATACCTAATCCTCTGCCCCTGTAACAAATGTTACATAGGAGAAACAGGAAGAGAAATACGCTTGAGGCTGACAGAACATCGGTCAGCAATAAGGCTCCAGAGACAAAATGCTCCTCTAGTCGAACATTGGACCACAGAGAACCACAAAATAGAAGACCTAAAATGGTTCATCCTTGAAAAAATCAAGGTCTCTGTGAGAGGGGGAGATGCCAATAAAAAGCGCAAACTGAGAGAACAGTTCTATATGTCAAAATCTAAATCTTATTATCAAGGGCTCAACAACCGTGAAGAGTGGGATAAAATAATCAGATAGTCCATGATAAATAGATGCTGCTAGCGATTCAACAATAGCAAAGAATATCCAGAGTAGAAAGGTAAAATGGTGAACATAGGAGCCTTTCTTAACTGCACATAGAGTGAACAATGAATTAATTGTATAGCATTGTGAAATTGCCCATTAAATGTATTTTCTTGATGAGATTTTTTCCTTGAGTAATAGGGACTAAAATTGTATAACATCTGCAGTGGCAGGAATGATGTAAGGAATGTACGCCCTGTTTGTTAGATTTAGACGTATTAGTCATGTAAAATAGTGATCAACACCGTATAACATCTGTATTGACAGCAATGACGCATGGGATGTATGCCCTTTTTGTCAGACTTATATCTACTGTACAGAAATAAACAAAGGACTTCATCAGAATGCATCGCACATATTATGATGGTTGCTGATCATATTTGTCTCAACATGTGCATTGAAATGAATGATGGTTAATACCAGAATGTATGGCAATTGCCCCGTCTAATTTTCTGTATCTAAGTAAATAGGACAGCGACACCACAGGAAAGTTTTTTTGATCTCCGCGAGCAACCTGACGCGCAAAACAATCCCTTGTCTATTTATAAAAATAACTTCAAGTTGGCGCGCATAGTAATGCTTGCACTACAGACTGTGCATAGCACACCCCGGCAAATTAGGGAGAGCACCACATGCGGTGGTAGCTTTAAGCATAACGAAGAATAACTACGGAGATCTTATAATCATCCCTAGAATCCGGCACTGACTAAAGAAAAGTATGTACAGCGTAGTGCGCAGATGACTGCAAGACGCACTGACGCACATATATAGCATATATAAGGAATGTCCAAAGGCCTTTTTTATTAACATATACTTGGCTCTAACGAATACTGGCCCCTTTTATTTTTGTAGTTTTTGCGCATTGACAACAAACTACAGTCATGGCCGCCGTTCCCCGTGAATATACAGCACTTCCGGGACACAGTTAGTATTTCCGGCGCACTGAGACGAGAAAATCAGCAAAAAACTACACTAATGGCGATATGCAAACACTTAATGCTTAATTAGTGCCGTCAGCAGTGCAATAAATCAATTAGCAGAGGTATAAATAGTACCCAGCAGCCCTCGTGTGGTTGTCAGTTCCAGTGAAGCGGAAGCCAGCCACACGAGGGAATCACCAGCCATAATACAGGTGAGAACGCGCTAAACAACTTGCTCTACAAAGCGGAGTCGAGGCAGGGTTATCTTAATATCTCCGACAGGCAGAGGAGCGACCTCGTAGTTTAAATGGGGTATTAGGAGTGTAAGCGGACAATCTTTGATGTTCCTTATGTTAAAGGGCTAGGGAGCGACCTCGTAGTTAAAATGGGAAATTAGGAGTATAAACGGACACTCTTTTATGTTCCTTATGTTAAAGGGCTAAAATGAATTTATATAATTTTTGAAGTAAACTGTCGGGCCAGAATGGCCTGTGTCTATTTCTTAGAACTGACAGTGACATTAAACACTGCAGAATCGCCCAAGCTAAAATAACATCTATGCCTCACTCTTGTTATGCCCCACACACAGCTCTCAAAATCATAAAAGGAGCGAGGTTGGTCCCAGGCAAGCAAGATTAGTAACAATCAATCAAAGAAACGTCAGGATTACCAATACAATGAGCTAAAGCCTTGAAACCTGACAAGACCCACATGATTGGTATGTATAAATATGGCATGTTGGAAACTAATATCCCCTAAACATGTTTCAGCACCACAAATATATTATATTTCTCCCATTTAAGAGTATCGTCACGTGACTACATTGAGGAGCGCATATTCAAAAAAACGCAACTGGGAGATGACATCATCTACTATGCATCATTGACTATATGCTACTAACAACCTATATAAGTAAGTGCAGTACAGCATACTGAAACTAGCTCTAGACTTGAAAGTATAAAAAATGGCAAAAGTTACAAAAAAGTAAATTATGATTCTAGATCACTGACGGCCGTTAATTGATGACGAACGTGCTACCAGATAAACTAAGACCAAAACGTCCCAGAAACCACTTGAAGGACGCCTTTTCTTTAATTTAAAGTAAGAACAACTTGATGTAATCTTGAAGTATAAAGCCCACCACTAGGATAAACTCAAATTAGGAATTCCGCACTAACTATATGCATTCTATTCATTTTTTCAGAGAGAAGAAGTATACCTGTTTTTAACTTATTCTGTCCTGATGAAGGTGCACCAAGTATAACAAACGCACCGAAACGCGTCGACTTTTGGACTATTTTAAACTGTGAAAAAAATGTTTTTTTATGAATTTACTGTATCGTTGAATTTTAATCTTTGAATGCATACTAATAAGTGGTGACTTTGTGATAGAGAACCGTAACACGGAATTGTTAGCTATTAGATATATACTTGTACCAGAGTACCACAGTGTAAAATTATAATGTGTATTTAAAATGAATTCCTAAATATGAATTTTTATGAAATAAACTTTGAGCAAAAAGTATAATCAACCTAGTGTGGAGACTAAATTTTGACTTCCTGTATTCGCCAATTGCAAATGTTTAATACAGCTAATTGACATGGATAGGCCTCATGGTCACCTTGTGAAATAACTACCCAGAAAGGAATCTTTTCTTTGATATTACCTATTGACCCAGTCCTTTCTGGTCCTTGGGAAACTCTCTTTTTTTGAGAACCAGAACCAAAAGACACATCGGTGCCAAAGCCGAGAACCGTACCGGACCCGAAAGCTTCGACTCCGAAACCCTCCGGTTCCAAAAATAAAGAAGGGAAGCCAGATTCCGGCGCCACAGGCCCAATAAAACCTGTCTCCACGCCAAAATCACCAAAGTCGGTGTCAAAGACTCCAAGGCATGATACAGACACGCCTAAACCCTCTGACAAGCCTACCAAGCCTAAACCACCTTCGGCACCCAAAGAATTGCCACAGGACTCAATCACTCCTCCTAAGGCAAAAAACACTAAAGAACCTCTATCGGCACCAAAAAATCGACGCCGAAGAAGATTATACAACAAGAAGAACTGTTTAGACCAGATCCTAAACAGAAAAAAGTATATATTAATCCAAAAACTGGACATGTCGAAGCAATTCCTTACAAAAAAAGACCAGCAGACACACCACTTCTACCTGTGGTTCCTGCCAAAAAGAAGGATTGTGCAACCTCTCCAATGCACCCTTCCTCTCCTTCACCTTCTTCCTCACCTATCCATCCTTACATTGAACCTGTAACTTCTCCTGTTCAATCTCCTGCATCATCATACCACACTGACGAGGAGTATGATTTAGGTGGTGGGGAATAACATAACTGTAAATGTACAGGAATTTATATAGCGCAAATCACCAAGCGGTTTCTAAGCGCTTGCTTAGGGAACCCGTCCTGGTATTCCCCTGTGAGATAACCCCGGCAGGGTATCCGCAAGGTGAAAGCCAGGCATCCCGCCGCGAGGGGCCGTTGTGGAGATTAAGCAAGCTATTGCCCAGAGTCGCAGAGTGTGAACCTGTGAATCGAGTAGGCACCGGAGCGAGAATTGTCGAGTCCATGGACATTTTAGGACTCAAGACCCCGCCGAGCCGGGAATTGAACCCTGGTCCCGGGCTGACCTCGGCTTCCAGGTCTGCCTCCTCTAACCAGTGAGCCACACTTCTCCTTTAGATGAGGATGTCAACCCCCAATATCCCAAGGAGGACGAGGCATATGGTTTTACACCACACAATGCTCCAGACATCCCTGATCCTCAGTACTACCCAACAAAACCTTTCCCTCCAGAAGATAGTATTGGGTTTAATCATTTATTAAACAGAGCTGCCCTTTACCACGGAGTATCAATGCACTCTGATGCCATTGAGGAGGATTTCTTACTAGACACATTTGAGCAGTCACAAAGGTCTACTCAAATATTACCCATGATCAAAGGAGTCATTAAACATGCCCCGTACATTTTTAAAGATCCAGTAAGATGTAGGGTGCTAAATCCCAGAATAGAAAAAAAGTATAGACCAGCACCAGCTGATCCGGTCTATATCAAGGGACATCTGCCACTAGACTCATTGGTAGTGTCAAACGCACGTAAAAGAGCCAACTCCCAAACTTCTGGTGATACGCCCCCGCCTGACAAGGAATCAAAAATTAATGATGCGTCAGGGAAAAGGATTGCTGCACAAGCAACAAAAATATGGCGCATAGCGAACACACAAGCCTTACTTTCACGCTATGACAGGGCTTACTATGACCAACTAGAAAAGTTAATGCAACATCTCCCAGATCAATACAAAGATCAAGCAGCAGAGCTCTTACAAGAAGGTAAACTAATATCTAATGCCTCAATTAAATGTGCACTAGATGTAGCTGACACAGCATCCAGAGCAGTCAATACTAGTGTGATTCTAAGACGTCATGCATGGTTACGCATTTCAGGCTTTAAACCAGAGGTACAGACTACCATCCTAAACCAGCCCTTTAACCAGAACCAGTTGTTCGGGCCGGAGGTAGATAACACACTAGAGAAGATGAAGAAAGACACAGACACAGCTAAGTCTATGGGTGCATTACAATCCAACCACAATAGAAGTTATTTTTGCCGCTCCTTCTATAGAGGAGGCTCAAAGCAAACCGACACAGAGACCACGTAATCTTTTAAGACAAACACACAAACCTCCTCTAACAAAGGCTACTTTAGAGGAGGATACAGAGGCAACAACAATAAGGGAAGAACAGTGACTTCCATCTGCCTCCCCTACAGCGTTCCACTCCTGTGGGGGTCAGACTTTCACAGTTCCTACCTGTCTGGAACTCCATCACAACAGACAGGTGGGTAAGACAAATGATCCAACATGGCTACTGCCTGGAACTCACAGCAACTCCCCCAAACATACCACCCAGGCAACGTCCAATGTCCGCAGAACACATAACTCTGCTACCACAGGAAGTTCTAGCACTTCTACAAAAAGATGCTATTCAAGTAGTTGCTTTAGAAGAACAATGAACAGGAGTTTACTCCCTGTACTTCCTAATTCCCAAAAAGGACGGACACTGAGACCAATTCTCGACCTCAGGCCCCTCAACCACTACATACAATCGGATCATTTTCACATGATCACTTTACAACAAGTACTCCCATTACTACAACAGGGAGACTTTCTGTCCACACTAGACCTAAAGGACGCCTATTTTCACGTTCCTATTCATCCTGCACACAGGAAGTATCTAAGGTTTGTCATACAAGGACAACACTACCCGTTCAAAGTCCTTCCATTCGGGGTCACAACAGCACCACGAGTCTTTACAAAGTGCTTAGCAGTAGTAGCAGCACATCTCAGAAGACAACAAATACATGTCTTCCCTTACCGAGACGACTGGCTCATAAAAGCAAGATCGTTCAAACAGTGTGTACAACACACAAAACAAACAATTCAAACACTGCACGACTTAGGGTTTACGATAAACTACACCAAGTCGCACCTAGAGTCTTCGCACGTTCATCAATATCTAGGAGCTACCATAGACACATCTACAGCTCTAGCGTAACCCAGTCAAGCCAGGATTCAAAGCATTCAGACCTTAGTCTCCCTTTTTCAATGCCAGCACTCTCTCCAAGCCAGAGTGTTCATGAAACTAATAGGCATGATAGCGTCTTGCATCTTTATAGTTCCTCATGCAAGACTGCAAATGCGCCCACTACAGGAATGTCTGGCACAGCAGTGGAATCAGGCTCAAGGTCAGCTCACAGACCTGGTGTTGGTAGACAGCCGTACATATCGCTCTCTGCAATGGTGGAACACCAAAAACTTAACAAAGGGACGGCCGTTCCTATATCCTGTTCCACAGATAGTGCTCACAACAGACGCATCCCTCACAGGATGGGGAGCCCATCTCTTGCATTATACCACACAAGGTCAGTGGAACAATCAACAGAAACAGTTCCACATCAACCATTTGGAGTTGCTAGCAATTTTCCTGGCACTCAAAACTTTTCAAGTACAAATACAGAACAAAGCTGTCCTAGTCCGGACGGCCAATATGACAGCCATGTATTATATACAAAAACAGGGGGCACACACTCTCTGCAACTGTCCCAGCTTGCACAGAACATTTGGAGATGGGCCATCCCTCAAAACATACACCTCACAGTAGAACACCTTCCAGGAATTCACACCCAGATAGCAGATCTGTTGAGTCGTCAGTCACAACAGATTCACCAATGGGAGTTGCACCCACAAGTTCGCCAACCATTCTCTCAAATGTGGGGGCATCCACAGATAGACCTGTTTGCCACCCACAAAAACAAAATGCCCAACCTTCGCCGCCAGGTTTCCACACCCACGGTCGGAGGGGAATGCAATATGGATGAACTGGTCAGGCAGATTTGCGTATGCTTGTCCGCCTCTCCCACTCATTCCACTAGTAGTACGCAAGCTCAGACAACAGTCTCTCAAACTAATACTAGTGGCCCCCACATGAGCACGTCAGCCGTGGTTCACCACGCTACTAGATCTCTCACTGGTTCCACATCAGAAATTACAGCTCACGCCATCCCTGTTAACACAGAACCATGGAGAAATAAGGCACCCAGAACCAAGCCAACTGAATTTGGCGATCTGGCTCCTGAAGTCCTAGAGTTTGGTTACTTAAACTTACCACCAGACTGTATGAATATAATTAAAGAAGCTAGAAGACCCACTACCAGAGCATGTTATGCTGCTAAGTGGAAAAGATTTGCGATATACTGTAACAACAATCACATTGATCCACTGGATGTTTCCATCCAAAATATTATCTGCTATCTACTACACCTACAAAGGTCCAATTTTGCTTATTCTTCCATACGCCTGCATCTAGCAGCAATTGCAGCATATTTACAAAATAGACAGCATCTATCTCTCTTTAGAGTACCTGCAATAAAAGCATTTATGGAAGAATTAAAACGAATAATCCCACCTAGGTTACCACCTGCTCCAGTATGGAACCTAAATGTGGTCCTTACAAGACTCATGGGTCCCCCTTTTGAGCCTTTACATAAGTGTGAACTGCAATTCCTAACATGGAAAACTGCCTTCCTTATTGCCATCACCTCTCTCAAAAGAGTTAGTGAAATACAAGCATTCACAATAGAAGAACCATTTTTTCAAATACATCCTAACAAAGTGGTTCTTAGACCAAATCCTAAATTCTTACCAAAAGTGATTACTCCTTTTCACCTTAACCAATCAGTAGAGTTATCAGTGTTTTTTCAAAAACCGGACTCTGTTGCAGAAAGGGCTTTACACACCGTAGATGTTAGAAGAGCTCTACTATACTACACAGACAGAACTAAATCCTTCAGAAAGACAAAACAACTATTTGTATCTTTCTCTCCCCCACACAAAGGCAATCCCATCTCTAAAGGAGGAATTGCCAGATGGATTGTAAAGTGTATTCAAATATTCTATCAAAAAGCTAAACGTACACTAACAGTTCCTCCTAGAGCGCACTCCACTCGCAAACTAGGAGCCTCTATGGCTTTCTTAGGAAACATACCACTAGAGGATATATGCAAGGCAGCAACATGGTCTACAATACACACCTTCACTAAACACTATTGTGTTGATGTGCAAGCCAAGCAGCAAGCTGCAGTGGGCCAAGCTGTCCTTAAAACACTTTTTCAGTATGCTGCAACGGATACAAGCGACCACCGCTAGGGGAGACACTGCTGCACAATCATTGCTAAGTGTAGGATCTGCAGCTCATATGCCTCGAACGGAAAATGCTACTTACCAGTATGCATCTGTTCTTGGCATGTAGAGCTGCAGAGTCCTACACGGCCTCCCGCCTCCCCGGGACTTGTATCCGTTCCAGTACTCATCTTACTTAGATCCACACGCATGGACATCCTTTCTCTTTACTTCTACTAACTCCATCATTTCCCATCATGGCGAAAAACTATCTGAGGATGGAGTCGATGACCATGCGCAGTATTGTCCAAGGGAGGAGTCATCTATCTTGTGACTACAAAGACTTCTTCCAAGAAGACAACAACCTGCAATCATCCGAGCCCAACACCAGGTGGCGATCTATTGCTAAGTGTAGGACTCTGCAGCTCTACATGCCAAGAACAGATGCATACTGGTAAGTAGCATTTTCCTTATAGGGTTGTGGGGTGGGTAGGGACATTGGATGGAAAGGGTATTTTTAGGGTTTAGGGGTGGGTAAAGGTATAGGGTTGTAGGGGTCTTTTAGGGTTATGGGGATGTAGGGTAGTAAGGTTATTTTAGGGTTCTGGGTAGGTAAGGGCATAGGGTAGCAAGGGATTTCTTAGGGTTTAGGGTTGGGTGGGGATATAGCGTGTTGCGTATGTTTAGGATTTAGGGGTGGGTAGGGGTATAGGGTGGCAAGGGTATTTTTAGAGTTCAGGGATGGATAGGGTCATCGGGTGGTAAGGGCATATTTAGGGTTTATGTGTAGGGGTGGTTAAGGTAATGGGTGAAAAATGTATTTTTAGGAGTGGACAAGTAAACAGATAGATAGATATTCGAATGTCATACAACCGTTTGCCACAATCATTGATATGCATTTGACGAGTGGTGCTCATGCCTGTAGCTCTTTCCTCCAAAAAGTTATTGGAAGGCTGGCACTTCATTGTCATTGAGACTTTAAGCCATGATAGGTGAAATGGATATGAGCTTGGTGATTGGCAGTGGTTGTGTCTGACATTGGGAGGTGAGAAAATCTCAAGCGTGAGTTGCCTGTGGCTGAGCAGGCTTGTGCTGTAGTGAGTATAGGGAACAATCAACAACTGCCTGCTCTCAGCAAAATTGGAAAGGAGGAGCAATTTTTGTGCCAAATTAAACCAGAGTATTATGAGGCTCTCTGTGGGAAATGGTCCCCTTTCAGTAAAGCAGCAATGAAAATGTCAACATTGGTAAGAACGTTTTATTTGCCTATGCCGTTCAGTTTGATGCATCTGCCAGTTTCTGAATTATGTAAGCAGCATTAGCTAGCTTTCCAGCTTAAACATATCTGTTCATTTATTGTTTATGACTGATTTAACAGCATTGTGACTGTACCCGTCACATACTTAAAGGTCCTATGTCCAGTGACTGGTTTACAGTCATGTCTTTGACAATGAGTATCCAGCTTCGGGTATGAGTTACATTGGAGTGATAATTAGTTCCTAGATGATGGAAATACAATTCTAGAAATATGTTATAGGCCAACCTGCTGTGTGTTGTATCTGTAGCAACACTCCCCAGGCCTCTCTATTGTGGTAGAGAACCTGGGGGCATATTGTCAAGGACCCGCAATAAAATTATCGCTGCTTTAGCGTCCGTTTTTGGGCGAAAAGCGGCGATAATTTTATCGCACTATCAGCAAGGACATGCTAGCGCGTGTTTCTATGCCTCGGCGCCCGTTTCCTCAATGCCCAGCTTTGCATCGTTAATGATATACAAAGTGGGCGTAACTGACAGAAATAACATGGAAAATGTTGCTAACAGACATTTCTCCAATTATCAATCTGTTCGCTAACCTGTGTAGTGATGATCGCAGGTTTCATTACGCCTGCTCTGAATCTTACTAAGCCATTATAGCCTATGGGTGGTGGATTATTAGGATGAGACCACCCTGCCCTATCTACAAGGATTTGCCTATCACTGTGCGATTATCACTAGTTTCCCAGCGATACTCGCACATTTTGCCGCTATCGCTGGATTTTATATAGCTTTGGAGATAGCCGTTGATAATAACGCGCTATCTCTGCGATATGATCCAGCGATAGCTGGCAATAATTATACTAGCGCTATGAGATCCCAGCGATAATTATCGCTGCCGCTTGATAATATGCCCCCTAGTTCAGTAATTAACTCAAATAATAATGAACACAGGCTGTAAAATGCTTGGATCCCTCTTCTACATCCCAGGCTTCTTTTAGATCCTCCCACCACCGTTTCCCTTTTATAGGACAACCAAAGGTTGGAGCAGCCACACCTGACAACAAACACCCTTGCTTCATGAAATGCTGCCACTGCATTTCCTAGTTCACTGGCTGCTGCAGGCGCAAAGGCTAAGGCAAGCTTGTGAGTTTGTTCATTAATTCCTCACTGGCATGACTTCATGAGTGGTTTCTGTAATCAGTGCAATCCCTTAGAGAAAAAGAGAAACCTGTACACAGCAGAATAGACTTACAATTAGAAAAAAATGCCCTATGCACATCAGCTTAGACTGACAATTAGAAAGAATGTTCTAAACACAATGGCATAGATTGATAATTAGGATGCCCTATACCGAACAGTGTAGGTTGATAATCATAAAGAACTCTCAATGCACAACAGTATAGATTGACAGAAAGAACACCCTACATACAACAGCATAATATGACAATTAGAGAGAGCACCCTATACATAAAACAGGAAACTAACATTTAGCAAGGACATCCTATGCACAATAGCTTTTATTGACAGTTAGAAAGATTGCCCTATACACAACTGCGTAAACGGGCAGTTGGAAAGAGCACCATATACACACTAGCATCGATTGACAAGTGGAAAGAGCAACCTTTATCCAACAGCGTAGACTGGCATTTTAAAAGATTGCCCAATACTCAACAGACCAGCTTCACAAGTGGAAATAACGCCCTAGTAGACACTGGTATTGAAAGAATTACTGAAACACTAAAACGTGAAGTAAGATGCGGGATAATGACTGGGCCTCATTAATGAGGCGCCTAGCAGCACTTTTGCACCACCAGAGCGTCACTTTTTTGACACTCCGATGGCACAATGTGCCGCAGCATATTTACGTGGCTTTTCATAGCCTTGTAAATATGTGTCCCTTTCATGCAGAACACTGTGTGGAAGGGGCGTTCCATGGGAGTCCCCGCGCAGCACCCATGGAATATGAAGCATTCTCAGATTTAAGAAGAATCAAACCTGGGAATGGGTCAGATTCTAACGCCACCTCAGAGGTGGCATTAGGGAGGCACACTGAAAACAAATATCCTTATTTCTCCTAGTTTTTCCTCTTTCTATGTGTGCTACAATCTGTAGCACAGATAGAAATAGGAAAACACCTTTTGCGATTGTTTTTGTGCAGGAAGGCTTACCTACCTGCACAAAAACAATCACCCCTACAACACAGACATCCTTGCATCATGGTGCATTTGTGTCTGCATTGGAGCATGGCAGCACATTGTGCGCTAGTGCAGGAAAAAAGTACAGGAATGCACCTTATCTCGTAGATACACTGCATTCCTGCCCTTTTCTTTTGATGCAGTGTGGCACAGCAAGATTTCTTGCTGTGCTGCACTGCACCAAAACCTCATAAATGAGTCCCTTCATTTTTAGTATCATCCAAATGTTTTCCTTGTAACTGCAATAGTATGCACTGGAATGTGTGCTTCCTTCTCCTAATTATGCAATATCAGCCCAATTCACTCAGTTCAGCTTTATCACCATTGTGGTCACTTACTGAAATTTTCAGACGTGCTCAATTTTACACTCCTTCAAAACTACTGCCGTTCCTTTCTAAATTTAGAACATAGAAAGCGAGGTTAGCAAATGTTTTTAGAAACATTTTTATCTGAATAAATCATGTATTATGAATATGCTATCCAAGTACAAAAAGTTAAAAGGTCTCTCATGTGTTATGCAGCAAAATTTGTGCTGGAAGCCATTGGTACTTGTGTGTAAAAAAACAAAACACTATCACATAAGAGTAAATGTTTCCTCCTGTCTCTTTTTCTTCTACCTCTCATGCTCCTTTTGGATCCTTCCACCACTCTATCCTAATTTGTAGCAGCCACACCTGACAACAACAGAACTTTGTGGTGTTGACGGGTGTGGCCTAAGCTTCAATTATATGCACAACCTACTGTGGGACCTTTTCTGAATTATTTAGAATGAGCCACATCAGAATAGTACTCCTATACTTAAACCATTATGGACATTTTCAGACCGGTGCTTCATTTTGGCTCCGTCTAAATCCCTTCTGAGACTTTCTAAATATAAAACATGGAAGATGAGGAAACAAACACTCTCCGTAACATTTTGCTCTAAAAGAATCTCAAGATAGCTTTGCAGCAAATGACGAAAGCGATATCACCAAACTGTCAGCATTCCACACCAGTAGTCTGAGAAAAATCTTGTGCATTTTCTTGCCCTGAACCATCTCCAACCAGGAGCTACTCACCAAATGAAAGCAACAGAGCATGGAACCCCATTATTATGAGAAAAGAATGGAGATAAATAAGACACACCGTAAGAAAAGAACAAGACTCCATCACAATAACAGCTCTCCACTGGATCGCAGAAGGCAATTGGAAGACAGGCAGGCCAAAGAACACCAGGAGCCAAACTGTGGAACAGTAATGAAGAGTTTGAGCCACAGCTGGTGCACTGTACAGAAACGTGCCCACAACAGACATACGTTGGAGGTCTTTTGTTGCTGCCTTACATGCCAGTTGGCATACCAGGCAGCAAGTAAGTAAAGTCACAGGACATGAACAGTATTATCCAAATATGAAAATCTGAAGATCTCTAGTAACTGCAGGGGCATCCATTTAAGTTAATTCCTGTGATAGAACTTAGGTTAAAATTGTGTTTTTCAAAATAGTAGAAACACTGCCAGACAGTAACACTCACTGAAAATGGGGCTAAACACATTTTTGCAGATAGAGGTCACATCCTCATTTCTGGTACCTATGAGGTGAAAAACAAGCATCTTATGCCTTGGGTGTTATGTGTACTGTTTACATCAATTAAGTGCACCTTGTTGTGGAAAAACCCATGTCGAACTACTCTGAGGCTATATGCTAACTCCAAAAGGCAGAGACTTCGCAGACAGAATGCAAATTCACAGTACAGCTGGAAGATGTTCACAGGCTTACAGCACTGGACTGCACCGAGAACTAATAGCAGCACTAGAACATTTTTTTAATTATATAATCTTCACTCACATATTTGTGTTTTGTAAAGTAGCAGTTTAATTTTAATGTATATTGGTAGGAAGGTAATGGATCTTACTGGCACAAATGAAAGGGAAACTGAAGGTAAACTCATTAAATATTGAAATACACCGGAGCATTTTTTCTCTGTAGCAGTAAATCATGCATGTGCCCATATGAATGCATGCTTCATCTTCAGGTTTTGCTTCCAGTTCTGGGTAGACTGTGAATCCCTTAGCCACTGTAGAGCTGAAAGCAGACCCCTGTACTTTTACCCCACTGGGGCTTCCTCCCTTCTTTCCTTTCACTCTTTCTGCCTACCTGTCATCCTTTTATTCCTTCTTTCCTTTCCTATTAGCTTTCTAGCTTTCACCCTTCCTTCCTCCTCCCATAGATTTCTATCCTTTATCCATCACTTTTGTCACAGGTATATGATGTTAATACACATGCCTTTACAATTATTACCTTTATCGCACAAGACTTTACATTGATAGGTAAGTATATTTAAGGTATTTAAACACTCACTACATTAACTATTTCTTGCAACTCTTGCAATCACTGCCTTCTCACAAATGATGTGATTTGCCATGTTATAAGTGGCATTGTAAATTATATTATTTTAGATGGTATAAGTCATATAATATATTAGGGGATAAGCAGTGCATGGAGAAGGGTGGAGTAACGGTTAATGTAGTGTGGTTACCGAGTTCAATAAACTGTATGACGTGACTTGAGTAAAAATTATTTGAAGGTGGTGCATAGATTATAAATATATAAATGAACTAAACACACACACACATACCTTAAATATGTTTTCCTTCATAGTAAAGACATATTCATGGTAAAGGCATGCGTGGTAAAGGTTTTGTGGTAAAGGCATTGCATGGAAAAGACAGCGTTGTAAAGGCTGTGTCCCTTTTGTCACATCCTTACTCTCTATGTTTGTCCATCATATTCTCATTTCTCTTTCTCTGTTTCCTTCCCTGTACATGTCACCCCTCGGCCAACACCCCTCTGTCATGGTATTTCCTAGCAGTTTTATTTTTTAGCATTTTCTCAGCACACCTTCAGACAGAAGAAACCCATAAACAACAAATTAACATTTTAGTGGGACTAAGTTGACCAGCCCACCTTGCAGAGTGGCAACACCCCTCACCCACTTAAACTGCTGAAGTGGGGGGTTCCCTAGGCCACTGGTGTGTAAGTACAAGTGAGATGCATAGAACACTGAATCACTAACAATACTCTATAGGTCACAACTTCCATGCATGTGTTCACTAAACCACTGTAAATGGTGATTGAGAGGCAGTGTAAAGACATTTTTTTATACAGAACCAAAAATTAAATACAAAGATAAACGTTGACAATTTTCTTTCAAAAATACAAGTTCTAGGCCATTTTATTTCAACAACTTACTTTGGTCTGTCAGATTTTCAGACTTCAAAATGTACTAAATATTGTAAAGAATAAAAAGCTGTCTGCAAAACACAATAGTCCTAAAATAGAAAAAAGCTCACAATCCAAGACCAAAATATGGAGTTGTTATATGTGTTATCTTGTCAATTTTCAGTGGGATCCTGACTGATATATCCAGGGAAAGTGATACTCATGGATGTTGGTTGAAGTTTAACAGTCTATCTAATTTTTCAATATGATCAGTTAGGATTCCTATCTTTAGTACTCCTAAATGCATTTTGTGAATACCAAAAGTCGTACAGTTAGGATTTTGTCCCAGTTAAACTTAAGTTTTGGGCATCTTCAGACCAAAACTTAAGTTTAACAGTTTTACTGAGACAAAATCCCAACTTTACCACTTTCGGTATTCACAAAGGGCATTTAGGAGTACTAAAGTTAGGATGCCTAACTTCAGTACTCCTAAATGCATTTTGTGAACACCAAAAGTCGTAAAGTTAGGATTTTGTCTCAGATTACTTTTGTGAATAGGGCCCTCTGTGATTATGCCTCAAATTCTCCAAACTTTTTGGCTTCTAAATCCTGACTAACTTTTCCTGATATTCCCTCTGCATCTTTTGTACAGTTTTATGAGTGTTATGTTTGCAGTAGTAATGGCTGATGTTTGTATGACATGGTGCTTTACTGTACTTATTTTAAACTTGTTTTTCTAAACTCGACGCTGTTCCTGCTCTTTCTTTTTGTCTCTCTTTTTATGGCCCGTGCGTTGAAAGGAATCAGACTCAGATCAAGAGCAAGACGACGAGGTAATTTTGAATAAGCTGGTTCCATTTTGAGCACTTGACTATACTGTGGATCACATCTTCATTAGTTAACAAAAAAAACAGTGAGGGACAATCAGAATTAAAGTTTTTACTGGAAGGTGTCAAAGTATTAATGTTCGCCAGCTGGGGTACCATGGATGTCTTAGGGATACTATAAATTGTATTAATAAGAAGAAGGAGAAGAAGAATATAGTTTTGTTCTTATTTATTAAAAACCATTACAACCTTTATATTACAATATAATAAGAATGATTACCGTTATCTCCTTTATATAAGGAGGCACCATTACTGCATAATGTGCGCAGGTGTTTGTCGGTGGCCGGCACTGGCACTTTTTTGTCATCATCAGAGTTTGACCCAGAGCAAGAAAGTGAGGTAGAAAGTGGGGTTGTAGCAAAACAATGAAGATTGGAAAATGGTGACAAAGGGAAAAAGAAGAATGAGAACAAACCTGCAAGATAAAGACAATGTCCAACACCCCCAGGATGAACACAATATCTTACCACCAGATGACAGACCTAGCAGAGATGAACGTATTAAAGATTCGCATTTATAACCTTTTCAGTCATGTCCTATCCGAAGGATTTCATTCCTTAGAAAGGTTTATCCTTTGTGCCCACAAGTTTTAGGGACCCTGTAGAAACAAGACGCGAGATCCTCAGATTTTTCAGAAATGTTAGATTCATAGTTTATTTCAAGAATAGTTATACAATCACAATGAAGGATGATACAGAGTGAGAAATGAATCTAGTACTCACCCAGATACATCCAGTATATCAGCAGAGGTGACTATTTTTGAAAAACGTACTGGAGTTCCAGAAGAACATGGATTAATTCCAATCTCATATGTGATGAATTTGTCATCATAAATTCATTAATCTCCAGCGATCAATTCATCACTTAATAAGTGTACAAAGGGGGAGGAAATTTGTTATTAAACACCTCAGACTATAAGAAAGAAGAAATGAGATAGCTAACAAATGAATGAGGATATTATAGGAGACTGCACGGAGACCCTAGTCTAGGGATATGGGGAGTATAAAAGATATAACAAAAAGGGCAAGGAGAATGGCAGGATATCAGTTAAAGAATAGTAATTATTATTGAACAAGAAGAGGGCTAGAACACCAGTATATACTGCCCAAAGTCCACAAAAACACAGAGAACCATCCTGGGAGACATACTGCTCAAGCACAGGTTTCATTTTGGGATCTGTTGCCAAATACGTTGATTTTTTCTTTAAACTATTTAAGGAGTGGATTAAGTCATATAAAAGAGATTTAATGCATTTTATCAATTTAGTAGGGAATGATCTTCAACATTGAATAAGATACTTTGCCAAGTTGTGATGAAGAGGTATTAAATACAAATATTCCACAGGGAAAGGCGCTGGCAGTCCTGAAGGATATTTTGGATAAAAGAACGGATATTAATGATGTTCCAACTGATTTCATTATTGAATTGGCCCACTTTGCTCTCTCTCTTTCTTTTTACTTGAAGATTTCTTTTTTCAAATTAAGTGAGTATTGGTGGGGTGTACCTTTGTTCCAGAATTGGCTAAAATCTTTATTCGTATTTTGATAAAATAATACTTGCAGTGAAGTACATTCTTTTAGACAACATATATATGTATGGTACAGTTTCCTGGACAACATCTTTTCTGTATGGAAAGGACCAGAGAAAGAGTTGGAAGCCTTTGTGGGGCGGCTGAATCATCGATCTCCAGATCTCAATTTTACATCAGCCAAGGACAAAAATAAGATAACCCTCTGTGACCTAGAGATCTTCCATGAAGATGTTAGGCTATAAACCAATCTCTTTATCTAGCCAAGAGATAGAAACACACTGTTACACTTAGCTTCCATTTCAAATCTCTAAAGGAGAGTGTGCTTAATGGGCTATTCCTCAGGACACGGAGGAACAGATTTGTTTTGAGAATGCTAACATATTGAGCAATAAACTCGTTCAAAGAGAGTGCCCCAAGATATTGGTGAAACAGGCCCTAAAATGAGTGAGGTATACACCAAGACAAACACTCTTGGTACGTAGGATTAAAGATCAGAAACAGGAATTAACCTGCATAATGACATGTAGCCCAGTCTCAAATAAAATTTTGAAAGCTATCAAAAACACTGGACGATTTTGAAATAAATAGGCATTGCTGGACCATTGTTTTCATTTAAGAAAATGAAGATTTTTAGACAATTCCATATTAGGGCTAATGTCCCTGTTCAAAAACAGACAAGTATATGGAATCTCCCAGAAGGGACAGGTCACTTTAAATGTGGTACATGCTCAGTTTATCAATATATGAGCTAAAGTAAAGAATTTGTCATTAAGGGTGTCTCACACACACAAAAATCATTCTGCAATTGTAATATTGATTACGTGGTATATGCTATAACTTGCCCCTGTAAGAAAACATATATTGGGATGCCAACTCAACTAGCCAAAAAAACAAATTATTCAACACTGTTCACTGTTGACTTGTAGAGTGAGCTTTGCACCTTTGGTCCAGCATTAAATGGAAATGGGACATAGTCAACGGAAATCAACTGGTTTACAAAGATCAGACCCAACAAAAGAGGGGGAGATATTGAAGCTTTATTATGGAGACTGGAGGCTAGATTTATTCAGGTTTTTAATACAGGTAACCAGGACTTAAATATGGCAGATGAAATATTAGCACTAATTCTGTCTTGATTTGCTGTGTGATGTCCATATGTTTCTGGGAAGATGTTTTTTTGTTTACAATAAGTACCTGCAGGAAGGGAAAGTTCTATTGTTTTATCCATGCTGTAGAGATAATGTCAACAATTTTCACATTTAAATAATTCAGAAAAAATTCATATCAGAAAATTGTGTATGATTTATTTCCTGTGTCTAAATATGCCTACACCAATTATGGTTGTAATAACACAAATATATGGCAGAAGAATAAGTGTTTAAACACATCTCATTTTAGAAGATGAAACTAAAGTATATGATAGGATTCCATCCTTTTTATTTTTATCTTGGGCTGAGAATAGGCTATGTGTAGAAATAATTTATACACTCTTTCACAGACACCTCTCCACATCCTGCTCCATTCCAAGATGGCAGGACAGAGCTAGTACCATAGCATAGGTTTTTCTTAATAAAAATGGTGCATATGTACAACGCACTGACTAATTATCCAGTGGAGGAAATGTCCTGGTGAAATAACACTCTTGTTTGGCTCCAGGGGTGTAGTGGATGACCTATTTCAGTAGAGTAGACAAGGCAATCTCCAGTGCCATCCACAGCTGGAAGTTTAAAGTGATTTTAATTTCTCTCTACATACGACTTGGGGCAAGTTCTGAGGGTTTTCCGCTCTAATCATTGGGCCAGTTAAACGGCCGGTAGAACTTTTGGCAGATATTCTAGCATTCTGGTTTATTTGTTCTATAGATGCCATTTCTGGATAAAGTCTAGCATCTTCTGAGCTCCATACAGTCCACTATGTGACAGTTACGTAAGGGGGCTTTGGATGACCACGAGGTGTGGATGCATGTACACAGGGCAGAGTCTGGTGAGGTGAAATGCATGTCAACCTTTCACCTGCAAAATGTGATGACATCGCTTATAATATAGCCTTCCCCATACCATTCTGAGAAATATTGCCATATGTGGCCTGCTTTATCAATAAGTGTCCACCTGCACTGATAGAGGCCTCACTAGTTCCAGCAATATTATAAGGTGTGTGTTTTGCACTGAGTGTGGTCATTTTATTTCATTAGGGACTTAAGGAATTGGTCTTTGACACAAAATAAATAGGCTTCACACAAACGAAACAGGAATGGAATAGTAAGATTGGTCATGCTACACAATGCTGAATATGAAAGTACTTTTAGTTCAAGCAGTTATGCAAATAGGACTTTAGCAATTGATCAGTGAGGTAAAAGCGAGGGTGTTTGTGCCTTGCACAATTCAGATTTTATTTTTATTTAGCAATTTTGAGTTTTGGTTTATAAAACATACAGGTTTCATATATATATATATATATATATATATATATATATATATATATATATATATATATATATATATATATATATATATATATATATATATATGACTAGAATAGTGTGTGATGAATGGATGTTATTGGCAATTGATGTCCATAGTACTCTCAATTTTCCGTTATATAATAATTACAAATTGATTCTTTAAAAGTTTTTTCTCCAAACAAATGTTTTAAATGTTTCCTTCAAAAAGTACCTATTGTTGGACATTGTATTTTTCTCCCATACTCCCATGAGGGGTTATTGGGCGAACCCTACGCATTTTTCTGAGAGGGAAATATGGAGGCAAGAATTGGAAAGATAGCCGAAAAACTCATGAGGTGTAGTCAAGATTAGGCAGCTTTGGAATTCAGAAACCTTACATTCAGTGTCATTAGTTGTGGGCTCATAAAAAACGTTATCCCCTGCACTTATTTTTCAACAAATTATTTAGATGAACCTCCTAGTCATGACATTCAATTTGTCTAGTTAGCTATAAAGAATGAAATGCTTTGATCTTTCTGTGATCTAAGGGTGGAAATGTGCACTGTCTCTGAGACAGACAGAAGTTCAGAGATTAATTATAGAATTCATTTCCACATTTCAAGTACTCGTCAGAAACCTGAACCATTGAAGGAGGTGTAGATATGAGCAACAAGACATAAGAGCTGTACCTGAGAAATAATAATAGAAATAAATACCTAACATACAAGAAAGGTTTGAGCCTGAAGCCTCTCATATTATTCAAAGACAATTCAAAAAGTTATAATCAAACATAGAAGACAAGTCTTCCATTAAAAATAGTTGAACGAGACTATAGCATTGGCAAAAATAGTTTATATTGTCTTCAGCCAGCTCAAACACTCATAATAACAATTATTTAGGTAAACAGGTATGAGACCGCAAAATATATTTACCATAGCACAGAGCTGGCTTCTTTCACCACAAAACAATGGGTAATAGGTGAATGTTTGGTGTGAAGCTCCAAAGCTTTAAAAAGCTGACATGGCCAGTGTTGTTGCTCAACACTACATGAAAGAAAGGTCTTTATGCACATTTCAAGGGAAGATTTTTAGAAGAGATTCTAATATTTGTCATGGGTAATAATATTGAATTTCACATTTAAGGATGTCGATTGTAAACTTTTACCCAACCACTGATAAAAAATTGTGGATTCTCCATGTAGGAATATATTTAATGATTTTCTAGCTGTTAAATTGCATTTGATCACCTTAGCAAGGAACACATCACATTTGCTTTTAACTGCCTGTTTCAACGCCAAGTAATTTGTATGTGGATAACATAAAGCTATCAAATCAATTTAAAGGCACCTAAAGAACTGCATAAGTAAACATCTAGCTTTAGTCTATCCTGTGTTGACTTCTTTATAATATTATATATAACTTTTAAGTACAAGGCATCAAATGGCATGTCATATTTGCAACTTAGAAGTAGTTGTGGATATGCAGGAGGAATAAAACTGATAAAACAGCACACTTGGTATACCCAGACATTGGTGCAATCGGCTACAGCCCAAAGATCACTGATAGATTATATTTTGTATTCATACCTTTTACCAATGGATTGAATTCAGGGTAAGAGAACTCGTATGGCTTTAGATTTGAGATTATGGCAATCCAAATGCCAAGATAATAGCGTCCTGATAAATTAGCTATTTGATGTTTATCCAGATACTTGGTTTTCATTATGATTGGTGCTGGAAATTCCTGCCTCAACTACAGGACGGAGGGATAAATGTGCTTAACAAGGCTGAACACAGTTGACCCAGGCACTTCTTCATAAGTACAGCGTCCTGGCAGGTTGTGCCAATGGTTGGTTCTCTTTGTTCTTTAGCTTTACCTTTTCTTTCCTTTTCAACTGTCTTGCTGACGCAAAAAAATCACATATTTTTTATGATTGCCATGTTGTAAGGGGAATTAATTCTCCCACGATTTTCAACACATGCAGCAAGGCGCGGACAATCAAATGAAAGAAAATCTTTGCAGAAAATGTAAGCTGCTTTGCATAGATTGCACCAGATGCAGTGGTATTTTGCCCTAGTGTGTCAAATTTACATAAATTGCCCTAGCATTAGAGCTTACTGGCAAATTGTACAAAGCATCTGCTCAAAATTACATCTGTGCAATTTATGCAATCAGAAAATTTTAAGAACAATTTAATATAAACAGAGCCACAATATGTAATCGTGCATTCATGACATTTGCTGCAAAATTATTGGTTTACCACATTTGCTACATAGTCCACCACCTACAATGGATTATAAAGATACTTTTTTTAGATTACATTAAAATCCAGCTTAAGCTGATCAAAAGTTACTTATAAAAGAGCACAGAATACCGTGCCGCTCATTTGTAGACCTTTTCTAAAGGTTTTACCTTTGCAGGTGATTATTGCTGTACTCTGGTGTTAAACTGATTTTAATGAAGTGAAACTTTCACCTCGACAGTAAAGCGTGTTTTAAAATGGCAAACCGGCGAAATAATGTGTAGAGCTCTGCTGTTTGATTGATTGATACTGCCACAAAATGTGGTGCAATATGTTGTATCACTTGCCTTTTCTAACCCTGTAATTTAGTCAACCCTGCCACTTAACTTTGTAATCCATTAATACATAAAACCAGTGGCTGTGACTGAAGGTAATTCTATTCCCAACAATGTACGATCTTACAAAAATGAAATCTCATTTTACAGCACTAGTTTTTGAGGATAAACTGTTTTGACCTATGTCACATGAGAATGTAGAATTCACTGAAAGCGTTTGCAAAAATGGACATTCTGTTTTACCGGCTACCTGTTTTCTTCATTCAAAACATGAGTAAAATTAATTGTATTTACTGTATTAAGACCGATCAGATCTATTACCAATTTTAACCATATTTCCTCCTCCACAAGAGGCCTATAACACTTGACCTTTGTGTTTGTTTTGTTCCAGGGCAACACAACATCCGAAAAGAGTAAGATACATAATTCTGTTTTTGTGGTTCAGTTTGTTAAATTGGCCAGATTGTAGAATGGAAGATCGCTTCCTCAATGCTATGCATGCCTTATATTGATTGACAGTTAACAAAGACAGTTAAATTTAACATATTAATTTGCATACTAATGTCTAAAATCGCATGCACTTGCCGGCCATACATATAGAATATTTACATTCTGTTGATTAGACCTAAACCATTAAGACTAAAAGCTATAGTGTGTACTTTCCTTTGAGAACAGTGATCACCCTCCTGTCCCTGTTTAACCCAGTTGTCACAGTTTTACCCTGTCGCTGTTTTTGCCCATCCTTTTCATCCTCCATGTCTTGCCTTATCATTAATACTGCATATTTTTTTCTGATCACGAGACTGTATCTTTTTTGAATATGAATATGAATTACGTGACTGACTCCAGATTAGTAAAGTGTTAAACCTCATCTATTCTTGTACGCAAAGGAGATACTGTCCAAAAAGTGTCATTTCAAGATTTTTTTGTGGTCAAGCGCTGTTTCATTACAATCTCTTCGAGTTAGAACCTACTGCACAATAAATTGGCTTCAAAATGTAGCACATTGGGATTATGTGATTTTGGAAAGATCTAGCATCCATTAAAAAATCAAACACCTGAAAAGAAGCAGATAGGCAGAGGTAGAAATAAATGGGGACTGAGTGATACTACCGTAATTCTTTGTGTTAACAGTGACAACTCCACATTTGATTTCTAACACTTGAGCCTCTAATATGAACACCACAGACGACTTGGTATTATATATCAAACCTATGAAATCTGCTATCAATTTGGAGTTTGCCCCTAAAAATGGGCCACAACATTCCGGTTTTGGTGCTTTCCACACTGAAATACACAAGTCTCTGTTTTATGGAGCAGCTTTCCCCATTACCAGGCATGATCTGCTGAAATTTAAGAGGAAAAAATGGAGGATGCGAACTTTGTCGCACCGCTTGTCATGTGACACAAGCACAAAAACAAACAGGTGCTGCATGGCTTTCATAATCTAGTCCTCAGTCTAATGTTGCTACGTTAATCACAGTGCAGTAGCACCCATAATTGCATACATTTATATGTACGTACATTGAAGCTGATTCACAAAACATGTTTTCAGACTTAATGTTTTCCTGGAAAACAGTGTACTATATGTATGCGTACACTGTACTTGATTCACAGAAGAGAATAGATATAGATTTATAACATGCATGTATGTGTAACATGCATGTAGTCTATGCACTGACACAGGGCCTAATTGAGAGGTTGGCAGACAAGTATTGCACCCCAAACATGACAGATGTGCAGTCTGCCTTGTTAAAGTGCATTAGGAAATAATGCAAAGGTGGGCTTATCAGTGATGTATCAGAGAAACAAGAAAATAAATGAAAGGGAATCTGAGTGCCACCCATAAAGCAGAACATTGTTCTGCATTTCCAAACGTCTTGGTGTAGAGTAGAAAGTCATGAATATGGCAAGGGTAACTTTAATGTTTTTCCAATCAAGTGTAGAAAAGGTTGCTCAACAAGTAAAAGCTCATTTTCCTATGTCAAAAGTACTGGAAAAACAATGCAATTCCCCAGTTTTTAAATTTTATGGAAACACAGGGTCAATGAAAAAGAACAATAGTAGTTGTATGTGACTAGCATATAGAAACACACTTGCTTTAGGACAAGTAGAATATATGCGTGAGTTGCAAGGGGATACATTTGAATAGCCAAAAAGTTATTCACTTTGCACAGGCATGAGCACAGCTTAAGGGGTGCGTAGTTTCATGTCTGTATCTATAACTTTGCATGTGTGCTCCCAGGCTTCTTTACTCTTAGTTAGGAGCTTGCACCTGTTAGTTAGTTTGAGTTGCAACTAGAGGAAATTCGGCATCTTAATATTACTAAAATGTGGTTACATTAATCCACATCACTCTATACTCGGTGCGCATCCGTTTGCCTTAGACAAAATATTACCCCATTCATAAATATATATGACCCCGAAGATGTTTAGATATACATTTTGAATGATAAAGATTTTTCTGTCCTGTCAGGAAAATGAGCTGATGGGTTCCTCATTCACTGATTCTTTCCAAGCGAGCCCTCGTTCTCCTGCCTTCATTTTAATTAAATATGCTTCCTGGCCTGTGGTCTCCATTGGCGCTCTGAATATACACCAGTTTGGGGACTATCATGGGTTTTCTAGGCTTGGGGCATAGACAAACCACTGAATTACCCTCCTCTGGCTGCCTGTGCATTCTTGTGTCAGAAGTGAATAGTGTGTGCTGTGCTGCTGCTTGATCTTGAAATCACCTTTGCCTAGTGGAAGGAAGGATTGGATGGAGGCCAGTATTCTACAGTGATATTGGTATATCAGACTCCTATTTAGATTATGCAGCCAATAGTGCAGTACCTTAAGGTATCACCCCCACAATGCTGTGCACACACAGCAGTGCAGGGTACTTGAGGCATTCCCTAGGCCCATAGGTAAAGTCGTAGATTAGACTTCCTTGAATGCGCATGCTTTCCTGGGATGTAGAACACTGGATATCGCCCTGGGCCTCTCATGCATGTTTTATAGAGCCTTGGTACTCCCGGGGTTTCCTCAAATCCTTAGAAATACAAGATCATGCAGGGAGGAATTACCCATGTACTATGTAGACCATGGTTGGAGGAGTGACTTAAGCTTGTGCCAGCACTCACTGAGCCTCGGGAAGTCCCGCATGATTCCCCTCAGTCTACCATGAATCTTGACAGTGCGGGATCTTGTGGGACTTCCTGTGGCCCTAGGAGGGGGGTCAGTGTGGACTACTTTCACCTCTTTGTTACTTGTAACATTGTTTCAATCTCCTGTTTCTCCTCCCTGATCAACAGTATAAAAATCTGACATGAGCATCAGGCACAGATACTCGTGCCTGACTTTTTCACTGTCACGGAGTAAGAATAGGAAAGGGTGACAGTGGTCAAAGTAAACCAGATCGGGTCTGAGGTAACCTTAGGAGGCCCAAAGACAGAGTTTCCACGATCAGATTGACATGTTCTGAGTAAAAAAAAAGAGCTTGGTATCTCATCCAATCAGTCACACAGAAATGCTGTGGTTTGAGTTTGATGGCAGGAGGCAGAATTTTCATTTCGCCATCATCTTATACTTGGCATTAATGAAAAGTTAGGTCTGTACGCTGGCACCTCAACACTCTTTTATCTCCCTCCCGTGAAAGACATGCATTTTCGTAGACAGAAGGAATAAGACAGATAATGCAGAAACATGCCATCGACAAGTGACCATTACAAGTGGTCTTTGGTTAAAAAAAAAGGAAACATGTATATATGTCACACAAAAATGAACAGCAATGCTCACCAATCATGAAATTTAAGCAATTGCAATTTATAATATAAGCAAAATGCAAATACAAAAATACAGTAGAAGAGGGTAGAGCTCAATTCAATAATTATCTATGTAAAAATATTCCAAGTACATTGTATGCTTCTTTTTAAGTCTCTTGCCCTAGGGCTACGTACACCATAGCATAAAGTGCAGTAGGAAGGAACAGTGCTTGACCATAATATTCAATGTATCATTTTCATGTTTTATTTGCCATTTAAAACCATGCCATTACACTTTGTGTAGCAAAAGCTCCATTCCTTCAGCTTGCATCACCCCTGCTTTGCATGGAAATAACTTGGCTTTACATGTGCAGTGTGTGTGTTGCGTGTGAATGCTCTATAGTCTTTGGTTGCTGTGCATTACATCCCTAGTTTACAAATTCACATTTATTTTGAATCACCGTATTCATGTTTTTTCTTCCCTCTTTTATGTCATTGTATCCTATTTTACATACAATTACGAGGTTGCTCCAAGGAAATGGCAATACCTCTTGAAAGCAAATAAATTATTTATTTCCTTAATTAATAGAGGTGTGATATTCCTTGAGATGAAATGCCGGTTGGCGACTGATCCGTATTTTATTTTCCGTGGATCATCTCAGAAGTTCATATGCATCGTGACAAGTGGTCAGACTTTTTGAATGTAAATAATATTATACATGATTGTTCAGTAGCACCAACAGTTTGCAACCACTGGCTTTCTCTTAGAGGAAATCAACTTTTGGCTAATCCAATTTCCCTTTTTGTCTTTTCTTTATGCTTATTTGAACATTGATTTACAACATCTTAACAATCTTGAGATGCCTCTATTTGTGCGACTTTATTGTGCTCCCTATTCATTTTCATTTGCTGATTTTGGTCCTTTTGTGTATTGTGCTGTCTTTATTTGTGATCGCTTAGGTGTTGTCTGTGTGGATGTGCTCCAGTGTGAAAACAAAGCAAGTTATTTCCTATCCATATCCCTTGTTTTTTTCCTTCAGCTTTGCTTTGCTCTTGTATTACAAAGCCATGTGGATCTCCTGACCCCTGTATTGATCTTTCATATCAATTCAACCAAAGACATTGTCGTTTCAGTCCTGATTGCATATTCCAATCTCTTTTTTGTTTTCTTGGTTTCCATTTTTATTTTAATATTTCTTGTTCACCTCAAAGATGATGAAGAGACTGAATCTACGGAAACATCTATCCTGAAAAGCCAGCTGGTCAACGAAGTGCCTGTTTTAGCAAGTCCAGACTTGCTTTCTGAAGTTTCTGAGATGAAGCAAGACTTGATCAAAATGTCGGCCATCTTGACAACTGACACTTCTCTCAAGTCAAGTACCATTAAAGTGAGAGATATTGTCAAAGGAGCTGACGAAGAGCCAGGGGAGCCCTATGAAATTGTTGAAAAGGTTAAAGAGGACTTGGAAAAAGTAAATAAAATACTCAGAAGCGGCACATATAGTGGAGGAGAACAAAGGTCTGTTAGAGGGTACTGTGGGACAAAACACGTGGGTGCTGAAGACGAAGAAGAAGAAGAAGAGGAGTGGGTTATTGTAAGTGATGAAGAAGTAGAGGAGGCAAAGAAGCAGACTCTATCAGATGTTCCTGAATTGCCATGTGTTCAAATCATACTAGACAGGGGCCAAAGGGATAAAATAGTGAAAAAAGACATATCTGGAATGGTAAATTACCTGGCCGAGGATCTAAATGCCTATTTGCCTCTTCATGAAGTTCCTCAACAAACATTTCCAGATGAAGATTTTGTTAATGAGACATTTGAAGCTGTTGTTGTTCGGAGGGGTTCTGAAAAAAGGACACAAGACTCTGACTTCACTGAGAATCAAAATGCAGAGGAAAAGAGAAAGCCTACTTTTGAAATTAAAAAGCCAGTTAGAAGAAAACTTAGGGAAAGAGAATTGCAAAAAGAGAAAGAGTTACAGGGCATTGATGGGCATTATAGTCTTGCAAAGTGCAGTTCTGAGGAGTCATTAGATGAAGACTCCGGATTAAGTCCTGTAGTGACATCAAATGTAAAGGCTGTGTCACCAGTCATAGAAGAGACACCGATTGGTTCAATTAAAGATAAAGTGAAAGCGCTTCAGAAGCGTGTGGAAGAAGAGCAAAAAGAGTGTTTAAAAGCACCCAGTAAGGTTCAGGCAAAGAAGGGCCATACCGAGGACTTTGTGAAAATACAGAAACCAGAGCAGGCCACTGAGCCACCATTTTCTCCTTCTGCCAAAATAGAAAAACTAGAGGAGACAATGTCAGTACGTGAACTGATGAGGGCATTCCAGTCAGGGCAGGATCCATCCAAGGGGAAATCTGGGCTTTTTGAGTACAAGGCTGTAAAAGCAAGGGAGCTAAACATGCCTTCTGAAGAAACCCAACAAGCTATACAGCAGCCCAATTTATCTGAAAACGTGCCAGTCCCTGTCTTAGAGCCTACTCACACAAAGATCATCCAACCTGAGATGGGTGAAAAAGAGAATGTTTTAGAACATACTGATGTAGATAATAAAAACAGACAGGCTGTTGAGGAAGATGAGAATTGTCAGATAGACACAAGTTTAAGTAAAACAGAGTCACATGATTATGGCATGTGGAAAACTGACAAAATAGAAATTGTTTGCTCTATGTCATCTCCTGTGGATGATGTAAAGGAAACGGGGCATAGCCACAAGACAACAGACTTGTTTTATCCAGTATTTGATGAGGAAAGTGTTCATGACATTTCACTTTTGAAGGGAAAGGTAAGGGACCTTTACAAAGATGCAGACCTACAGATCAGTCCAGACAGAAAGACTTCCACTGACTTTTCTGATGTTATTAAAGAAGAGCTGGAGGAGAATGATAAGTACCAACAATTTAAAATGCAGGCAAAAAGCAATGAGGGGCAAATTCAATTAGAGCAAGTTCTGACAAGTCCATTTAACATCACTTTCCCTTCAGAGTATGGGAAAGACGGATTCTTGCCTGTTCTGCCTTTGCAAAATGACTCTTTGGATGACAGTCTAGAAAGCCTTAAACATGAAGGACCAGCAGATTCCCCTGGAAGCATCTTAGATGGAACACCACAAATCAGTTCAGAGGAGAGTTACAAACATGAGGGTCTAGCATCTCCTGAAACAAGCCCTGAAAGCCTTTCTTTATCACCAAAGAAACTTGACCAAGACAATGAACAAGCTGAGGGAGACTGCAAAGCTAGCCCCACCCTTAAAGAAGTGTTGCCTGAAGCCAGGATAATGTCACCAACTGAAGGGGAGTGGTTATGTGATGCAAAAGGCAAAGTTAAGGTTATTGACTCAGAACGGCTCATGTCCACTGCTGAATATTCCTCAACAGAATGGGATGTCCCTGCTGCAAGTGCTAAATCATCAGTGCAGGAAAGTGATGTTGATACACATCGTGACTCTATTCCACTTGCAACAGAAAAAAATGCAGCTATTGTTGAAACAATATCTGATGATGATGTTCAGCATATTACAGACCTAACAACACAAGAAGATTATAGAAAAGAGATTGTTATTTGTAGCGAATCAGTAAAGGTAACATCTGATAATAGTTCAATCCAAGGCAGTTATTCCCGAGAACACTCGGATACAAAAGAAATATATGACACTGCGTTAGAAGATCATTTCCTGCACACAATAGTTATGAGCCCTGAAGGTTTGGAACTTTCCCTCACTAGCCATGACACAGAAGCCCCAAGCCCAGTGGCAGATGAGTCCTTAACCATGAGCCATAAGGACTCTTTGGATGGTAGTCCTCTGGTGGAAGATAATTCATCCCATAAAACCCCAGATTCCCTTGAGCCAAGTCCTACTAAAGAGTCACCCTGCCGTGATTCCCTTGAAAACAGCCCTGATGATCAGAAGATGAAAACTGGAATTCCTACAGGACACTTGCCATCTCAGGTCATCTCCACCAAAACAGATGTTGCAACAGACTACGCCTCTCTCAGAGCAAGAATTCTCCGTGATACAGATGGAAGTGCTGAGGATGACAGCCTGGATCAAACTTCCCTCATGGAAAGTTCAGGAAAGAGTCCTCTTTCCCCAGATACTCCCAGCTCAGAAGAAATCAGCTATGAAGTCACACCAAAAACACCAGACCTCCAAGCTCTCTCAGCTGTTTCAAAGCCACCTGCCATGCCTGAAGTAACAGAAGAACCAGATGAAGAGGCAGAATCTGAACCAACAAAGAGGGTCACACCTGAAGAAGAAATGTTTAAGATGGTAACAAAAGTAAAAATGTTTGATGAGCTTGAATTAGAGGCCAAACAGAAAAGGGAATATAGAAAGGAGCCAAAGCATGAAGACACTCTTTATGACCTTGAAGATGGCACTATTCAGGATGATGAAGGGTCAGAGGAGCAAAGTATGAAACTTTTACAAGATGAAGATGTACAAATAGTTGTTGTGTCTGTTGAAAGAAGAAAAAGTTCCTCCACCTCCTCAGAAAGTGAGCCAGAGTTGTCAAAGCTAAAAAAAGATGTACATTCTGGTCTCTCCACAGAGCCCACAATTCAAGTTCAGCCACCATCCCCACGCCCACCAAGCATAGATTCAAGTTCAAGCCCAGAGGAAGCTGGACATGATGATTCTGCTTCAAGGCAACGCACCATTACATTTAAGGAGAAAATGGAAGAATCATCTAAGCAAATTGAGGAAAGAAAGCCTAGGCAACAATTAAGTGAAATTAGTGAATGTGATTCTATTGCAGAGACTACTACATTTCACCTTGATCCCGCCCTCATGGTGCAGACTGATGCATCAAAGCTTCCAATCTCTGATCCCAGTGAAACAGTCAGCAGTAGGATTTCTCAAACTGATGTAAATGCTAGTGAAAAAGACATAGTCGTTCATAGTGACTCTTTGGAAATGCATCATCATGATGATTCTGAAACTGAAGACGAAGATGATGATGCAGAAACAGATGATATTACTGTCAGGGAAGCGAGAACTCCAAAAGATGACATGTCCCATGATTATTACACCAACCAGTGCCTTGCATCCTCTGTAAATGATTTTGATAATTCACTGGATGAAATGCAAAAAGAGATGTATTCTGTTTCCTCGCCTTTGGAAGACAACTCCATGGAAATGGACAAGACATCAATAGCTTCAACTGACTCTCTATATAATGAGTACTCGCTACCTGAGTATTCACCCTATGCAACTGACAAAGAGGCAGGCAATTTGACTACTAACTATGTGAATGCAGATGATGAAGTTGAGGAGGCACAAATAACTAGTCCATATGAGAATGTCCCCTCTGGCCATTTTTTCTCAAGCACTGACATTCAGACTGGAAGTGATCAAATGCATGTAGACAACCAGTCTTATGCTCCTTATGTCATGGAAGCGCATTCTAGAGATACATTTTCAGATAGTCTCACAGTCAGGGATGTTTTATGGGAATCTCACACAGTAAAAGACAATCAAACTGTAGGAAGCCAAAAAGTAGATTCAGAGCAGCGGGATGCCCTTGAGAAATCAAATCTAGACACAAACAGAACTTCTTGTCCTTTAACTCCAGATGCCATGGCAGATGGTGAATTTACTGTGTCAGATGATGGAACTTCAGAGCAGCTCAGCAACATAGTAATCACAAAATCTGAGACTGACCCCGACACCTGGAGTGCCATCCGGGAAGATGATGCAGCCTTTGAAGCTCGAGTGAAAGAGGAAGAGCAACGGATATTTGGTTTGATGGTGGATAAACAATCCAAAGGACCATCTCCAGATACCACCCCTGCCCGAACACCCACAGAGGATGGAACCCCAACAAGTGAGCAGAACCCTTTTCTCTTTCAGGAAGGTAAACTTTTTGAAATGACCAGAAGCGGGGCTATAGATATGACGAAAAGGACCTATCCAGAAGAAAGTTTTCACTTTTTCCAACTGGGACAGGAGTTTAAAGATGGGGTTATACCTGAAGACATCAAGGAGGAAGCCATGGAGGATGAGGTACAGAGGACTGAGGATTCTCCTGAAATGATTGCATCTTCAGAATCAGATGAAATGATAGCCACAGCCTTAACGGTGGGTCAGACAGAGGAGACAACACCCTCTGCTGATAACCAAGAATGTATCAAAACAGAACCAAAGTCTAGAATTCCTATAAAGATGGGCATTTCGGCATCTTCAAAATCACCAAAGAAAGAGTCAAGTGCCATGGAAATATCAGACACTCTCCTCTCTCCCACAGTAGAAACTGATGATACCTTTGGTAGCATGCGTGTGCCTTTCCCTGATAGTTTTGTGAAGTCCACAATCGGTGATCAGTTAGATTATTCAACAGTTACCAGATCTGTTTATTCAGAGCAGGATTACAGGTCTCCAGATTCATCCCCAGAAGAACAGAAATCTGTAATTGAAATCCCAACTGCAGTAATGGAGAATGTACCTTCAGCTGAGAACAAATCAAAAATTCCTGTAAGGGCTGGTACTGCATTGCAGTCCTTCTCAGATGAAGATAATATTTCCTCATTAGATAGTTTTAATAATTATGATGAAGAAAAACCAAAGTCTAAAATTCCCATCAAAGCCTCATCCCAAAAAGATGATAATCAGTCACTTTCCTCAGATTTATCTGTCAGTATGTCTGAGTGCTTTAAAGCCCCAGAAATAACAGGAAAGCTTCTAACTAAACAGGAGATCCGCAGTAAGTCGGAATCTGATGCAGCTTCTTCTTCAGACTCCAAGGCTAGGCGAGCCACAAAAGCTAGAAGTTACACTGAGGCAGACACTGAAACAAGAGAGACATCAGGTCAAGTGCAGAATGAGCTAGAGAAAGATGAGGTGACAAAACCAAAGGTGTTTTCTTCCAAACTGCCAGTAAAATCCAAAACTGGTGCCTCTTACCAGAGGACATCGAGTCCCACGAAGGACAGCAAAGAGCAGTTCTTTGAACTTTACAAAAACTCCATTGACTTCTTCGAAGAGATAAGCGATGAAGCATCCAAGTTAGTTGATAGGATCACGCTGGCAGAAAAAGAGCATGAAGTAGTATCTGATGATGAAAGCAGTACCTTAGATGTTTCCGTGGTTGAAAATGTGCCATCCTTTCAGACACAGCAGTCTGTCCCTGAAGACATCTTTGATACAAGGCCTATTTGGGATGAATCTATTGAGACCCAAATTGAGCGCATTCCAGATGAGACTGTCCATGATCATGCTGAAGGTATTTGCCATCTACAGGAATTCCCTGTGATAAGCATGTCATAGAGTTTATCATTTATGTGATTTGTGTGTCATTTATGTTATGCTTCTGTGATCGTACACGTGTTTGTGCAAGCTGTGTTTGTTTGTTCTTCATACCATGTCTCTATTGGTGTTTATGATCAATCTCAAGATTGCCTATTGTGAATGCTTGTGTTAAGCATTAGCAATTATCATAACTACAATGAATTGTTTTCAGCTGGATATTAAGAACATTCAAGGTTTGAGTTTACATGGCCCCACCAAAATATTTTGTCTTTTAGAAGGCTAACAAAAATGCAGGTATTGCTGTTGGGAAATTTTAAAAATGACAAATGTAGAGTTTTTACATCTGGACATTTCTCTTCATGGTCTCTTGCATCTGTTGCTTGCACCTGCAACAATGCGCTGGTCCACATGCAATTTAGCAATGTCTACAATGTCACTCCGAAGCTCAGGCTTTAACAGTTCAAAAGAGCCTCGGAACAAGTTCTTGCATAGCTGCTCCAACTAAGTTATCTTTTCATTGGAAAGGTGATACACAATCCATGTGTACATTTAGCAAAGAATGAAGCTCAAACTTGACATATCTTAATTGTCTGATGCTGAAGTGTTGTTTTCTCTCATTATATTTTATGGTGGTGATTTTGTGCCATGGACATTTAAGCATGATCATGGAAATTGTTATATCTCACAGCATAGTTTCTAATGTTCTACATGGAAACCATTTTAGCTGTGGAAGGTCAAATGTATGAGTCAGTGTCCTCTGTTGCACGGAGAAGAGGCATACTTCCCCAACAATATGCAACATTACAATTTCCCCCCATTGTGCCTTTGATCTTTTCCCACACCTCCACTGAAATGTTGACAGTTAAGTGGTTGCTTCATGCACTGTAATATGGTCTTTGCCGTATTTTCACCACTTAATCACATTGCAATATAGAAGAAACCTGCATGTTGTCATTCCAAAAATCCCCATAAATTGAACATCAATGTTCCTGTAAATACTTAGCCAAAGTATTGCAGAAGTCTGATTTATTTACCTGAATGCAATCGGATTCACCAAGCCTAATGAGAGAGGTGTGGGAACAGACACCACAAACCCTTGAAACCCATTGTCATGTAGATCTTTTGTTCTGTGAAATGGAAAGACAAGTCATCAATCTAAAGCCACAAACAAAGTTGATTTCTTACCTCTCGGTTAGCTATCGGTTTAAGATGCATTTGCTTGCATTTTCCCTGGTTTCTTGTAGATAAAATGTGACGGTTCTGTTTTGATATTATTTAGATGGACAGGAAGACCAGGAAAGAACGGAGGAGAGACTAGCTCACATTGCTGATCACCTGGGCTTCAGTTGGACAGGTAATCTTTATTTGAAACAGCACTAAATAATTACATCCTGATATCCAAATAGAGTGAAGCGGTTTTAGGGAATAAACAAAATACAAAAGACAGAGGTTATAGTATGAGACTATTAGCGAGTTAGGCTTGCATGTTATATGCCAAATTTGTTTTGTAGAACACATGTAAGATCCTCTTTGCAGAAGGGATGATGTTAAAAATTAATAAAAGGGATTTCAAAAGGCGTATGACTATGCCCGAAACACTTTGTCCCCCTACAAGGTTAAGTCCACATCTGGACAAAGGGCAACACACTTTTATCTGGATAAACAAAACTGTTTGTCCCGCCGCCCAAAACAGGTATAAGTGTACCTGACCCTCACTTCTCCTCTTATCCTGCTTTCTAAATAATCGGCATCCTATTCTTCAGCCCTACACTGTGCCTACAATTTATTTCTATTGTAAAAATGAGTTTTCGCTGTAGTTTCTTTTGTTTTGATATCTTTTCTTGATGATAGAGTTGTTTGTCTGGTTCATCAAGCTTGAGCCTGGGTTCAACCCATGGGGTCGTGGTATAGTGAATATGGCTGACAGCAATACTGCTTCTGATTGTTTTTTTCCACAGTCACTTCATAGTAGGTCTTGACTGACTAGCATTTCATGGGTTGTACATATACCACTTGCTGACACGCATCAAGAAGAATTCTCAAAGAAAGGAGTTTTTGATGTGGTTGTTATTCCTGATTCCTATTGGGCTTATTTTCTTATTAGTGTATATATGTTTCTTCATTTCTTCATTTTCCAAAATACCTTGGCTTAACCAAAAAACCCAAAGAGTCATGAGTTTAAATGTCCATCGATTATTTGGCAGGAATCACATTGATAGAGCGCGGGCTCACCTGCTCAGGATTTTACAATACTCACCTGGGCCCATAAAAACATACACACTTTGAACAGCTAAACCTATGCGTAATTAGCAATTTAATTTAACCATTTAGAACCTATCCCTTTCACTAACCAATCCTTGTCACCAGTACCTACAGTCCTTAAGGGATCAAGGGAGTTAGCAAGAAAATAGGCAGTAAATAAACATTTGCACTCATAAAATAACCACAGGCTCTGGAAAGACGTTAACACTTTATCTATGTAAATTCTTAAATGTCAGAGTCCATACCAATTCAGTCAAAGCTTGATCAATTAGAAAGAATATAATCAAAGCAAGATGATGCAAAATTATTATGAGACTTTCTTTAAGCATTGAAACATAGGAAGGGTAAGAAAAAGGAAACAGTACAATGACATACCCACATGAATTTTATATTTACCTAGAATGGTGTGAAGACCAACCCTGGCCACGGGCTGGGATAAAAGACAGGACTTCTTGTAGTTGAGATGCCAGTAAGATGGCACAGGTGTAGATCAGGACCAGTAAAGAACAAATTAAGATGGATTCAGGTTGGAACAAGGTACCCTCAGCTAAGTGCAGCGCCAGAGTTACACCCCTCACTGCGGCTAATGGTTGGACCCCGAATGGGTTAGCGAATCTTCTCCCTCAGGAACCCCGATTGGGTTATCGAACTCCTTCCCAGGACCCCGATTGGGTTATCGATTCTTCTGACAGAATGCTCCGCCAGCACCTCTGTTCTCAATCGCCTATTGAGTGCGTTGGGTCAGTGACAGGTCAGCTATTCGGACAAGTCGGACAATCTAACTAGCTAAGCCTACCTTAGTTATATCATTTTCCAGGGCAGTGTACCACCCCCCAATGTTGCAAATGTGTGTATTCACTCAATTTGATTGGTCAAAAGACGAGGAGAGGTCCTCACACCATGCCAGTTATGAGGTAACTTGATTCATATATTCAAATTAATGTTCCCGCCCATAGTTTATTTTCCCATGCACTTTTATTCCTCCCAACAATGGATGTTTCATTAACAAATACAATGTATACGAGGATTGGTAAGTTGTCTTCCTTCCGTGGGTCAATAGTTCATTTTCCCAGGTGCATCGCAGGCAAGACTGTCGTTGGCATAGATTCAATGCCATGGCTTGTGGACTCTTTAGAGCGCAGCACATGCGCAGTCGCGGGACCCAAGATGGAGCAACATTGTACTTGATTGGTCCAAACACGAGCTAATAGCAAAGACAAAGAAAAACAGATTTAGAACAAAGAATAAATGAATGCACTGTATACCACTTATTTCTACTATATTCCCATTACTTTATTTTAACTACAGCGTTAGGAATTTAGGCAGAACGAACAATTTAATAAAAGCTGCAATACAAGCGTTAGCACATGAAAACATAGAGCAGCCATCTTTAGTTCTAGTGCGCAGAAGCAAAGGTTTCCCACCAAAGCAGAAAGTACGTCATGTCACGTGAGTGTGACAGACGCATGCACAGAAAATTTCCTGCATTGCGGCGGCCATATTAGGACACTCGAGTTACGGTTAGTAAAAAGCACATAGGAAAGCTTCCCCTGGATACTAGAAATGTTGTGTGGTGCATTATTAGTAATACGAAACATGTTTTAGTGCATTACGGTTTATTTTGAGAGGCTGAGTACAAGAAAGTCTCTTTACGTGCGAAATCTTGCTCCATCAATCCCCTCTTTGATGATATTTTATATCATCACATATTACAGGAACAGATGCCAACTTTTCAACATTTACTCGTTTCCATTTCTTCAAACACTCTTTTCGGTTTTCCACCATTATTCATGTGGACGTTTTTCATCTTTTTATACAGATCCCCATTTAATTCTTCAAGCTCAATTTCACTGAAGTTTCTTTTCTTCCTCTTTTCATTTACTGCATATGTCTTTTTATGCTTGCAACATTTGCAACAAATTACTATCCCTAAAATATGTAGTGCTACTCCCACCATTGGCATCAGTATTTTACCTACAAAACTCTTTCCTACGTTGGTGAACCAATTGCCTATTGAAGAGAGACCACTAATTAGTCTCTTCCATGCACTGTCAACCTCCAGTGGTTTCAATTCTTCTCTCAAATGGGTAATATTTTTCACGTACTTCTTAATTTCTACGCTTTCGTCTGGAATGTAAGTGCAACAATGTTGCATCTTCAATATTCTACAGACTCCGTCCTCTTTTGCCAATAATATATCAAGAGCAAGTCGATTTTTTAAAACCATTGATCTTACAGCAACTAGTTCGGTATTGATCATTAGAAATCCACTAGCCGTGTCAGTCGATAAGCGATCTACCACTGTTGACAATTTGCAAATTCTTTGAGTGTTCAGAACTACTCCCACTGAAGGTAATATTGTACTAAATATGTCACCTGCAATTTCAGCAAATGATGCTCTTTTGCTACGAGTAATCCATTAGTTTCTTCATTGCTTCCAGTGATTTTCTCCACATGGTACACCTTTGGGAATACTATTCCAAAATAGCAACTCCCATACCAATGGTCAGGTAATTTAAAATAGGCCTTATTCCTACATATGTAATACATTCCAGAATAAACCGGTTCAGTTCCATCTTTGAAACCCCAACCACCAATAACTTTGAAATTATTTTCACATTCACTGGAACCAATGAATATATTGTTATATTAATCTGTTTTCTCTCTACGGAGACAGAGTTTCCCTTTCTTTTCGAAATCCAGTAACATAGCAGCTTGAGTCTTGCTATTAGAGGTAAACTGTCACGGTCGCACTCCGCAGGATCCGCATGCAGCAGAAATGCTCCACCTCCGGACCTCCCAAACACCCTGAACGTAGTATACACAGGGTGTTTAGGGGATACGGTGAGGGAAAAACCCCAAAAGGGGAAAAAACCCAAAAGGAAAGAATAGAAGGGAGGGACAGCAGGGGAATAGAAGCTGCAACAGAAATGCACAATGAATTAATAATGATATAAATGCTACTCTCATTACATTCTCGCTAATAATGCCCAAACAGATTCACCTTGTACAATCACAGCCTGTGCCTCTTCATATGTAGTGTCTTCACATATCACTCCTGTCCCCCTGTATAACACAAGAAGCACGTAAATGAATAATGCCACCACAAACAAAGATCTTCCTATGTAATGGGGGCGAATATACACATACCCTGTGAGATAAAAAGCTAGCTCCTGAATTGGGAGGCTCCAAAGGAAAACGCAAACTAAAATGAGCAGTTCTTTGCATATGTATTGCAATCGTAAGACATCTCAATTGCACTGCAGCAAACTCCTCCTCTGCTAGAGAAATCAAAACCAGGTTCCAGATAACCTCTCTAGATCCAGTAAGCCACTAAACACGGCATGCTGTAGTTAAACCACACTACCAGCATCCGCTTTAGCATTTGTATTCCACAAAAAGAATGAGCCAGTATCCAGATGAATATCCTTTCATGCCGGCATAGCGGAGAACTCCCCCCCCCTGCTATCCGTCACTTGAATAGTGAAGAACAACCCCCAGCCGGGGATTGAGAAAGTTGGCAAAAGTAAATAACACCCTTAGAAGAGAGCCTTAACCACAGAGTAATCGCCTCGCAGCCGCGAGGCTCTTCAAAGGGGGCCCATTGAAGTGAAGCTTCCAGTCAAAGGCCAGTGAACAAACAAACAATAGCGCGAGCGTTTATAACGATACCCTTCTGTTCCTCCCAGCGCAGTAAGACAGAACTTCTCAGGGTTGAATCGAAAGGCGGGCGCCACAGGTAACAACGCAGAAAAAAGGAACCGGCAGGCTCCTTCCCAAACACATCCAAAATCACGAGCACTATTTCCTGGTTCTTGCCCTGCTATATCCTGATGAGCAAAGGATCATGGGACCTGTAGTTCTAAGCCCGCTGCCCATGGGAAATGTAGTTCAGGCAGGCGCAGACCTGTCTAGATCCTGACAGCACGCCCTCCTCCCAAGCCCCTCCTAGGACCAGGCTTGGCAGGGAACCGTGCATGGAAAGACCTAACCGCACCGGGGGCATGCACGTGGTGCCATGGCTCCCAAGAGTCGTCCTCAGCGGCATATCCTTTCCAGGAGACCAAATACCACAGCACCCCTCTGCGGAGTTCAGAGTCACGAATAGCCTTCACCTCGTATTCCAAACCACCCTCAGATTCCACCGGAGGCGGCGCCTTCCTGCGTGTGGAATAGGCCTTTTTCAACAACTGTACATGAAACACAGGATGTATCCTTAACTATGAAGGCAACTTCAGCTTGTACGCCACAGGATTTACTTGACGCACTATGGGATAAGGACCAATGAACCGAGGATGAAAGACACTTCTCAGTTTAAACCGGATGTATCTAGTTGAGAGCCATACCCTGACACCCACCTGGAACAGAGGACCTGGTGCCCCGTGTTTGTCCGCCCATTTCTTGTACACCTCTTTGGCTTTCATAAGATGCTGTTGAACCCCTCTATGCACCTTTCTTAAGGCCATGATACGTTCTCTCACAGAGGGTTGATCGGCCAACCCAGCAGGAATGGCTATAGGCAAGGTGTCAGCGTCATAACCAAAGTTAGCCTTGAAAGGTGACATACCGGTCGAACAGTGCCATGTGTTATTATATGACAACTCAGCCATCCACAGCAAATCCACCCAGGATTCATGAGCTGCATCAGCATAGCAGCGCAGGTACTTCTTCAAAGTCTGGTTCAAACGTTCCGTTTGACCATCCGTTTGAGGATGGAAACTAGTAGAGAGCGCCGATTCTATGCCCAATGCCTTACACCACATTCGCCAAAAACGCGCAATAAACTGTGGTCTCCTGTCTGACACGATCATGTAACCGTATGACCTGCGAGGCCAACAATTGAGCTGTCTGACCTGCCGTAGGGAGGTGTACACAAGGTATAAAGTGTCCCATCTTTGTCAGATTATCCACCACCACCAACACGGCTGACTTGCCCTGATCCAAAGGTAGTCCAGTTATAAAATCCAGACTTATGTTCTGCCAGGGGCGATCAGGGGTTGGCATAGGCATCAAAAGACCCTTCCGTTTGGTGTTCTCGCCCTTTGCTCTGGCGCAGGTTTCGCACTTCCCTACCCATTTGGCGACATCCAAAACCAAAGACTCCCACCAGAAATGTCTTCTAAGTAGTCGCTCAGTTTTGGTAACCCCTGGATGTCCTGCTGATGGAATTACATGACACCAAACGAAGGCCTTTTTCCTCAATTCTTCATTTGGTAAAAACAGACAGTCACCCTGAAAAGGCAACCCCTGTCTCACCCTTCTGCCTGGTTTCATAGCAGCCCATCTCTCCCATGAACCCAAAGTTCTTGAACTCCTAATGTCTCCCAAGAACTTCTCAGCGCGAACCACACACACTACCTTGGCAGGGGAGATTATGGAATGCCGTTCTTCCTCAGCTGGTTCTGTATCTGTCTCTTGCCGGGACAGAGCATCAGCTTTCCTGTTCTCTACACCAGGACGAAACGTTACCACGAAATTGTATTCAGAAAAGAACAGCATCCACCTCATCTGTCTCTGCGTTAGGTGTCTCGCTGAGGACATATACTGAAGGTTCCGATGGTCAGAGTATACTGTCACCGCGTGACTAGACCCCCAAAGGTAAGGTCTCCATTCTTGGAATGCTCGTTTGATAGCCAGCAACTCCTTCTCTGCTATAGTGTAGTTAGCCTCTGCCGGGTTTAATTTCTTAGACAGATAAGCAACAGGATGTAGCTGACCGTTATCAGAGTCCCGCTGAGATAGGATTGCCCCTATGGCTACATCAGAAGCATCGGCTTCTACTATGAACGGTTTTTCCAGCACAGGGTGTGCCAACACAGGGGCAGTGGTAAAAGCTCTTTTCAAGGCCTGAAATGCTTTGTCTGCATCAGAAGTCCATACAAACAGTGTTCCCTTTCGTAACAGCCTTGTGATGGGAACCGCCGTCTGTGAGAAGTGCAGAATGAACCGGCGGTAATAATTCGCGAATCCTAAAAAACTCTGCACTTCTTTCACATTTCTTGGGACTGGCCATTCCTGGACAGCCCGTACCTTACGCTCCGACATCTGGAGGCCATGTGGACTAAGATTTACACCCAAGAACTCCACTTCCTGCACCCCAAATTCACATTTGCTCAATTTCACATACAAACTGTGTTCTCTCAGTTTGTCCAGAACTTGACATACCTGAGCCTTGTGACATGTAACATCATGGGAATATATCAGGATGTCGTCAATGTACATTACTACAAACGTATCCACATATTCTTTCAGAACGTCATTTATGAAAAATTGAAATGCCGCCGGGACATTACAAAGCCCAAACGGCATCACCAAATATTCATAAAGACCGAATCTTGTTTTGAACGCTGTTTTCCACTCATCCCCTTCTCTTACTCTGACCAGGTGATAGGCCCCACGTAAGTCCAAACGGGTGTAAATATTGGCCTCTCTCACCTGGTCAAGCAAGACTGAAATGAGAGGAAGAGGGTAACGATTGCGTATAGTGTTCTTATTTAAAACGCGATAGTCAACACACGCTCTCAATTCCCCATTAGCCTTTGCGATGAAAAACAGGGGAGACGCTGCTGGAGAGCGGGAAGGTCTAATGAACCCCAATCGCACATAGTGATCTAGATAGTCTCTCAGGTGGGTGGTTTCTGGCACAGACAACGCGTACACCCTACATGTGGGTATCGTAGCCCCCTCCACCAGATCTATTCGACAGTCATATTCCCGGTGAGGGGGTAGGGACTCTGCTTTACGTTCATTGAACACATCGCTGTAAGCCCTGTACTCAGAAGGTAATTGAACATCTTTTTCTGCCGCGGTAGCAGCCATAAACGGGGTTGCTAACACCGCCACCTGAACCGGAACACATGGAGCTAAATGATCCTGACAACTTTCGGGTGTGAAATGAAAGGTCTTTGTTTTCCAATCCACCACAGGATAGTGTCTGTGTAACCAGGGCATGCCTAGGATGACCTCATATTGAGGAGCTGCTATGATGTTTAACGTCAGCTTCTCAGTATGCACATACCCTTGCAACTCTATTGACAAGCCTAATTCACTAGTCCTTTCTGTTATCTGACCTGAGGTTAGTGGCTGCCCATCAACAGCCAAAACATCTTCAGGATTCTCTCTGGGGATACGAGGCAACGCTAAACGTGTCACTAGACCGTCATCAATAAAATTGCCAGTGGCTCCAGAGTCCAACATCACCATGACTTGATGTGGCACATCATCACTTTCAAGAGTCATAATTAGTACAAGAATTGCTTCAGTTTCTTCCGGACCAGCTGAGGACAACGAGGTGAGTTTCCAATCATGTCCTCCCTCAGCCCGAGGTTGGCTTTCTTCCCTTGATGGGGCCTCTAACAAGCTGGAAGATACAGCCACCTTCTTAAACCGATTAAAGCCACCCGAAGTCTTGGGGCACTCTCTAACGTAGTGCCCCTTCTTCCCACAGTACATGCACAGGCCCTGTACTCTCCTACTCTCCCTTTCTTCTTTTGACAAAGGTGCCCTAAGAGCTCCTATCTCCATCGGCTCAGGAGCAGATTCCGCTCCTCCTGGACTCCTACGAGGGTTTCGTTCGTAACTGTGAATACCTTTGTCCCAACGTCTTCTACTACCCCTCTCTCTGTTAAGCGGCTATCCAACCTCAACGCCAAATTCACCATGTCCACATAAGTGGTGGGCTGTGGATCCACCTGTGCCACCACATCTTTCAACTCCTCTTTTAGTCCCAAATAAAAAAGGGACATCCTTTTTTCCTCTGGCCACTCAGCTTCAGCCACCAACCTGTTAAAGGTGGTCAAATATGGAACCAATTCTCCCTTGCCCTGGCGTAACTCAAGCAGTTCTCGGTCTGCACTACAAGACGTAGCCCTCCGATCAAAAACCCTCTCGAATTCAGCTCTGAACGCTGTCCAATCGGACAAGATTGGGTCATCACGTTTCACTAACGGTACTGCCCAGTTAGCGGCATCCCCCACTAAATAGGAAATAGTGAACGCCACACTAGAATGGTTCGTGGGGAAGGAAGAAGGCTTACATGAAAAGTGCATCAGGATCTGGGTCAGGAACACCTGCACTTTCCGAGGATCTCCTGAGAACCTTTCTGGGTTGGCCAAAGGGATGGGAGGAGGTATGGTAACCTGTACTGAAGAGGCCGGGGCAGAAGCATTAAAAGGGTTACTCCCCAACCTGTCCACCTTCTCCCTGAGAGCAGCGGTCTCGGCCTTAGAAGCAGCCAACTCCTGCTGCACCAACACCAGAGCATGCAACACATCCTCCATGGACGCCATCCCTCCTACACACGGATCAGGCAGAGTGAAATTCTTGGGCTCGTGATTCTGTCACGGTCGCACTCCGCAGGATCCGCATGCAGCAGAAATGCTCCACCTCCGGACCTCCCAAACACCCTGAACGTAGTATACACAGGGTGTTTAGGGGATACGGTGAGGGAAAAACCCCAAAAGGTGAAAAAACCCAAAAGGAAAGAATAGAAGGGAGGGACAGCAGGGGAATAGAAGCTGCAACAGAAATGCGCAATGAATTAATAATGATATAAATGCTACTCTCATTACATTCTCGCTAATAATGCCCAAACAGATTCACCTTGTACAATCACAGCCTGTGCCTCTTCATATGTAGTGTCTTCACATATCACTCCTGTCCCCCTGTATAACACAAGAAGCACGTAAATGAATAATGCCACCACAAACAAAGATCTTCCTATGTAATGGGGGCGAATATACACATACCCTGTGAGATAAAAAGCTAGCTCCTGAATTGGGAAGCTCCAAAGGAAAACGCAAACTAAAATGAGCAGTTCTTTGCATATGTATTGCAATCGTAAGACATCTCAATTGCACTGCAGCAAACTCCTCCTCTGCTAGAGAAATCAAAACCAGGTTCCAGATAACCTCTCTAGATCCAGTAAGCCACTAAACACGGCATGCTGTAGTTAAACTACACTAACAGCATCCGCTTTAGCATTTGTATTCCACAACAAGAATGAGCCAGTATCCAGATGAATATCCTTTCATGCCGGCATAGCGGAGAACTCCCCCTCCCTGCTATCCGTCACTTGAATAGTGAAGAACAACCCCCAGCCGGGGATTGAGAAAGTTAGCAAAAGTAAATAACACCCTTAGAAGAGAGCCTTAACCACAGAGTAATCGCCTCGCAGCCGCGAGGCTCTTCAAAGGGGGCGCATTGAAGTGAAGCTTCCAGTCAAAGGCCAGTGAACAAACAAACAATAGCGCGAGCGTTTATAACGATACCCTTCTATTCCTCCCAGCGCAGTAAGACAGAACTTCTCAGGGTTGAATCGAAAGGCGGGCGCCACAGGTAACAACGGAGAAAAAAGGAACCGGCAGGCTCCTTCCCAAACACATCCAAAATCACGAGCACTATTTCCTGGTTCTTGCCCTGCTATATCCTGATGAGCAAAGGATCATGGGACCTGTAGTTCTAAGCCCGCTGCCCATGGGAAATGTAGTTCAGGCAGGCGCAGACCTGTCTAGATCCTGACATATACTCTTTATTTTCAGCCCATTTAGGAATCTTTCTTTTATGATCAGATGCTTTCTTATGGAAATCCTTTTCTCCACTAAATCTAAAAACATCTTTTCTTTCTCTTGTAATATGCATGTTAGATTATCTTTGTGAGCCTTTGCTAAATCTATTGATCATACTGTTAGAAAATAATCAACCATGACGTGTGTAGAATCTCTAGTACTAGAAATACGATTTAAATTTCTACGTAAAGGAACTTCAGAAAAAATCACATCAAAATTGGAATAATAATTATTTTCCAGTTCTATAAAATAAACTGACTAAAATACTACATGAAATACCATAGGTCAGAGGTAAGTAATGGTAAGTGACCCCTTCAGCTACTGATGTAGGCAACTTCATGCACACGTAGCAATCACTGATTTCCATAGCTTCTACATAATGTACTAACAAATTAGCAAATACATTTAAATGAGTTCTATTTCTAGCTCTTCTATAATGTAAATCTCCCTCATCTGGTGCTTCTAAACCTACTCGATGTTGCTTAAGACTAACTGCTTTCTCAGGTGTATATGTATCTACTTTCTTAGGCGAATGTACTTGCTCAGGTATGTTAGTGTTATTCTGCATTTTTTTGCTCATTAAGTAAGGTATAGCTAATGTCAACCCAAACCATACTATAACTACTAGTAATATACTACATGTGCATATTCTACAACATGTCTTTAGACAATTTCTGACTAAGGAGATTTTATTCCCTCTTTGTAACTTTTCCACAGACTTTAACCTGTGATTCTTTTCTCAAGTTGGTCTCACTTCTTCGTCAGTCTGATCATCAATCAGTTCGTCATCACTCAGTTCTCGATTTTCGAAATCTTCAAGTATAAAGTACATCCTCTCAGGTCCTTTGAATTTGTTATTCAGTCTTTTCAAACATGGACTTCTCCTTCTTGGTTGCTCTGTGGACGGTCCAGCTTGGCTTGATATTTCATTTGCTTGCTCTGGTTCTTCATTTATTGTTTTAAGGCGAAATATTTGTCTTTTGACAAAACCAGGCCACTTATCTCCTTTTCTGAGTCTTTTAGCTGGCACTGTGCTTTGACTTTCTTCAGAAGTTTTTAATTTCGCTCAGTTGTGGCACTACTTGTTCTTCATTAACTTCTAAATTCCTCCTATCTTTCCCTCCTCAGACTCCGGAGTTCTGGCTGGAGTGTTTTAATGTCTGAGTTCACCGATCTTTCCTTGTCTGGTCCTCCTCAGAATTGCCTGCCACTTGGATTTCTGTAATCTGAGTGCATTCTTTTATTCCTGACTCGTCCTCACTATCACTCTGTCTATCCAGATAGGTTTGACTTCTGGTTCTCACAAATTCTGCAGGTATGTCGACTACTGAAATCCATTCATCCTGACTGGTGCTCGGTTGTTCCTCATCAACTACTTCGGGATCAACTTCTTGAGACCACTCAGCTGCACAACCTTCAGCTTCTAATTCATCAGGTTCGGTCACCCTCTTGGTATGACTCTTGTGGATCCAGTTTGGAATTCCCCTACACTTTACATCTTTGGTAGTAACCAATATCACTTGATGTGGCTCTCTCCTTGGTGCTAGGCAAGATTCTCGAGTATGTTCCTTTATCACTACCCAGTCACCTGGATTTAGGTCATGTGCTGGTGTTGATTGTCTGGCGTCAGCGTCTTACCCTACCTGGTGAGAGATAGAACGCACTTGGTCAGCCAGTTCTTTGCAGTACTCGAGCACTAAATCATCAGATATATTTATCAGCTTGTGTCCTGGTACCCATGCCTGCCTCATTGCTCTTAGCCATGAGTATTTCATGGGGACTCAAGCCTGTATTTCTGTCTGGAATGCTTCTGAGTCCCATCAGAACAAAAGGTAAAGCATCAGGCCACTCCAATCGGGTAGATTCATACATCTTCCCCAATCGTAACTTGATTGTACCATTTAGTTGTTCTACCACTCCAGAAGCCTCTGAACGGTATGCACAGTGCAGCTTTTGCTCAATTTGGAATGCTTCACAGAGCAGACAAATTATTTCATTATTAAAATGAGACCCTCGGGTCTGATTCAATCGTTACTGGAAAACCGAAATGTGGTATGAGTTCTCTCAGTAGTAGTTTAGCTACAGTGATGCTATCATTCCTGCGGGTAGGGTAGGCTTCCACCCATTAGGCAGACAATGACAAGGACGTACTTTAGTCCTCGGCATGGGGGTAACTGGATGAAATCAATCTGGAGTCGTATGAGGGGACCTTCAGCCTTTCCAATCTTTCCTGGCAATACTACAGTTCTCTTTCCAGGATTCATTCGTTGGCATGTTAATCACCTCTGGCAAAGACTCTCTGCTACGTTCCTGAATCTCGCATTGAACCAACTCTGTCTAAACTGCCTAATCATTGTGTCCCTACCTATGTGTGAACTTCCATGATACATCCTAGCCATAGGAGCAAGCATACAATCTGGTAACACAGGTCTCCCATCGAGGTAAACAATAACACCGTCCTCAACCCTTCTTCGACATCCTATTTTCTTCCACTCTCCCTTTTCCTTCATTTCTGCCTCATTTTGCAAATCTCTCACTTCTTGCCATGTTTTTACTCTTTCAAGCAACATAAGTTGGCAGCTGTTTCCATGTGCATCAATTTTCTTATTTATTGCCATCTTATGTTTGGCACAATGCTGGGCTAGTTGGTCAGCATATCGGTTACCTGCTGTCACTCTGTCATTTCCAGATTGGTGACCAGCACACTTGACCACAGACACTTCTTTTGGTAATTGAATTGATTCCAGCAAGTCTTTTACATAATGTCCATTCTTAATAGGAGTGCCTGAAGAAGTCAGAAACTCCCTTTGCATCCATAGTTGGCCAAAGTCATGCACAACCCCGTAACCATACTGACTGTCCATGTATATTGTTACTTTCACATTTTTCCTAAATTTGCAGGCTCTTGTCATTGCAACTAATTCAGCTACTTGTGCAGACTTGACTCCAGGTAAATAGGATGCTTCCACTGGACCCCATAAAGTACACACAGCATAAGCAGCACTTAATCCTCCTTCCTTATGTCTCATGCATGAGCCATCCACACACAGCTCATATTCAAATGCCAACAATGGCTCTTTTATGTCTGGTCGGGGCTTTGTATTGTATTCTGTAAGGTCGATGCAATCATGCTCGACTTCCCCTTTTACTTCTGAGAAGCGTGAATCAGGTAACAGTGTAGCTGGATTTAAGACAGTGCATCTAGCAATGGTCACATTCCCTGCACCTAGAAGAATTTGCTCATACTTAGTCAGCCGACTAGGAGTCAAATACTGAGTACGTGTTCTGGTTAACAGAATCACCACTGAGTGTGGGACATACAGTTACAGGGTGTCCCATAATGATGGATTCACTTTGCTCATGCAGGTTGCAGCTACTGCTTTCAGACATCCTGGCAATGCAGATGCCACTGGATCCAGTGTGGATGAAAAATATGCCACAGGCGTCTCATTAAACCATGAGTTTGAGTCAGGACAGACAATGCACAATTGTTGCGTGCATCACAGAACAATGCAAATGCCTTTGAATAATCAGGCATCCCTAAGGCTGGAGCTGAGCAGAGGCAGTCTCGCAGTTTCAAGAGGGCAGTCATGCTTTCATCATCCCACTCTACTGGGTCTTTTGCTCTTTTCGTTGTCATTTGTATCAGGGGTTTAGGTAGGACTTGAAATCCCACAATCCACTGCCTGCAGTAACCTACAATCCCAAGGAACATTCTGATTTCTTTCTGCGTTTGAGGTAGATTCATAATTCTGATTATTTTGATTATTTCAGAGGTAACTCGTCTAACACCTCTCTCTATCTGGTGCCCCAGATATTTTACAGATGTGGTGCAGAATTGCAACTTCTCAGGTGACACTTTATGCCCTCCTTCTGCCAAATGATTCAGCAATGAAATGGTATCAACAACACAGTCATTTCGGGTCTCAGACCCCACCAACAGGTCGTCTATGTACTGCACCAGGACAGACTGTCCGGGCAAGACCAGAGATTCAAGACACTTTTTTAAAATCTGATTAAAAATCGATGGACTCTTTGTGTACCCCTGAAGGACACGATTCCAAAAGTAAACATGGTCGTCGAATTTGAACGAGAAAGATATTTGCTATCTGGATGTAATGGTATAGAGAAAAATGCATGGCACCATTCCATTACCCTGAACCATCCGCCTCCCCACGGTATCTGGTACAGAAACACTGCAGGATTTGGCACAACTGGACAACTTGGGACGACAATTTTATTAACTTTGTGGAGGTCTTGTACGACCCTATATTTCCCGCTCGGTTTCTTTATGCCAATTATAGGTGAATTACATGGACTGCTGATAATTTCTTGTAAAATGCCTTGCTCAACCAGACGCTTTATTTCTGCTGCAACACCTGCTTTTATTTCTGGACTCATTTTGTATTGTCGAATATTTGGGTAAGCTGCACCTTCTTTTACTGTCACTTTTACTGGGTCAACATTTCCCACTAATCCTACATCTTTTCCAGTGAAATCCCCCACTTCATGATTTACCGTATGCTGCAATTCTTTTGGGAGGTCTTCCACTAACATCTTTTTATTTTCAGTTTCTTGTTTGGCTAACATTAATTTATAAACTCCATCTTCTTCTGGGGTTTCAACACCACTTGGGGTACAAAAGATTGTGCAATTCATTTTGCACAGTAAGTCCCTTCCTAATAGGTTCACTGGACTGGAGTTGCACACTACAAACTTGTGCATTTCTTTGAAATTACCTATTCTGATTCCTATAGGTTTTGTAACAGGGGTACTAATTTGTTTATTAGAAACGCGCACTACTTGGATCACTTCTCCCAAGAGGGGTAGGTTTGGAACGTCTCCTGTTCTCACAGTAGAATGGATAGCGCCAGTATCCAACAAAAAGGTAACATCATTTCCCTCAACTTTTCCCTCAATGTATGGACCTGACTGATCTACCGGCAAGGATGCGCCAAGCACACACTCCCCGTCCTCTCCTCTCAGGCATCGTCAGTAACTATCTTCCTCAAAAAATGCGTCACTCAAAAGAAATTGTGATGTCACTGTGTCTCTCCTTCCACTTGCCTCCCAATTTGTTGTATTCACTTTGTAATTTGCTTGGCTCCCAAAATCTGGCATAGGTGCAAGTGGTAACTGGTTCTGTATTACCTGTTGCTGTGGCTTCCTTGACACCCCATTCTGCCTCTGTGGATTCAAATTGTCGTTTTGCACATTGTTACTCAATACAGCCTTACACTCGTTCCTCCAATGCCCAATTTTTCCGCACCCATGACAAGGAAACTTTTTCTTGGCCTCCTCTCTATTCATTTTACCTCTTGGTTTACCCCTATTTTCATCTCCTTGATTCTGATTATTTTTCAATTGATTTAACTGGAGTTCCTGCTGCTCTGCTAACTTTACCTGTGCCCACATTACCTCGTCTTCTAAATTCTTTCGTTTGTTGTCAATTTCATCCCCACAATATTTTGCATACTTAAGTATTTCATCTACCGGCTTGGCCTGCCAGCAGATTTTATGATCTTAATCATTTGCGAAATTTCTGGTTTAACCGTGACACGAATCGATAAATAAAACGTGTCATGTCTTTCGTATCAATGCTTTCGTATCAATGCTTTCCAAACCACTGTATTGCTTAAATACTTGTAAAAGGCGTTCATAATATGCATGTACTGATTCATCTTTATTTTGGGTAGTTCTGTCTATTCTTGTCCAATCGGTTTCTTTCGGGGGTACTTTTCCTTTCAGAAATGTTATGACTTGATGATACTTTTTCATCACGTCATCTGATGGTGCTCCTGTCTTTGGGTCTCTGGGGTATTCGTCACTGGGCCAGTCAATAGTAATTTTATATCTGAAAGAGACAAGTTAGTGATAGATTCCTTACCTTAGAATATCCACAGGCGTCAGACTAGATCCGTAGCAATACCCTTGCGCGCCGGCAGGCGTCGTCCGCGGCTCCGCGTCCGTCGTCCGCGTCGTTAGCACCGGAATGACGTCGTTGGAGTACTTAGACGCCGCTCTCGCGCGCTGACGTCAGTTCTTCTTTTTTCTGCGCCAGCTAGCGCAGATCCGGAGAAGCTCTACCCCTTAGTCATTTTTTGACTAAACTTTTTGATCTTTTTGTTCGTCTCTTTCTCGAGTCTCATCGACTCCTACGGTGCCGGTAGGGATACCCGGTTTCAAACCTTGCTCCAGGTGCGACCGACTGATGCCGGTTACCGACCCCCATCGCCGGTGCCTTCAGTGTCTAGGCCTCGACCACGATGACCTCACCTGCCCCGACTGCCGGGCCCTGACGTCGAAGGCTAGGCGCTAGAGGTCCCGCAAGCAACTGGAGCTCCGGCAGTCGGAGCCCTCGTAGCTCCGGGAGTCGGCATCGGTCGTCGGGATCTTCCTCAGGTAAGAGGCATGAGCGGTCGGAGCGACGTCATCGTTCCTCCAACCCACCCCGACGCTCGCACAACGCGGCCGTGGGTTCGGGTGACCCAACCCCCGCGGCTCCGACGGTGTCGCAGGCGCCGCATCCTGCCCCACACCTGCAGGTCCCTGGGCACGATGCAACGCTGGAGGAGGTCGAGCGGTACCTAATGGCCATGAGGTCCCTCCCTTCTCAGCCGGGTTCCGTGGTGCCTTCGGGCCCAACGGTCCCGGCTGGAGGGCCTGGCGGGTCGGGTGCTTCGGCTCCGACACCGTCAGCTGACTCGGCCCCGGCGCTGCCGGCGACTTCGGTCCCGGCGCCGCAGGCCCTCACTGGATCCACTTCCGGATCCGAGTTGTCGCCGGTTGACCTCACGACCTCGCCGGCGCCGGCCCAGCAGGTGTCACCCCTGGCGCCGCTTGTCGTCGCCGTCCCCAATCCTCCCCTCGATTCGGTTTCGGCGCCGGAGTGGCGCCGCTGGCCGCCGCTCTCGACGTCGTTTCGAGATTTCTATTTCCACGAACCGGCCCCATCCGTTAACCCTGAACTTCAGGAGATGGGTGATGAGGGTGATTGGGAGGGATCTGTGGACCCTCTGGCACAGGAGTGCCAGTCTCAACAGGACTGGACATATGAGCTTGGGGAGGCCAGTGGAATTGACACTTCGCCAGACACTGGATTTGTCTCCCCTCCCACCGTGGCTACGGAGGAGGGGGCTGCCTACAGTGTAGTGTTGACGCAGGCGGCTAAGGCCTCCCCATCGCGGCCGTGAGGACTAACCTCCTCACTGAGGTCCTTAAACCGGAAGCATGCTCCAATGAGCCTCTGCTGCCGTTTAATGAGTCCTTGTGTGACGTTCTTGTGGGCACTTGGTCCAAGCCCGCCACAGGTCAGCCTGTGGATAGGAACGTGGCCAGACGCTACCGCCCGGCCCCGCGCGACCCTTGCTTTTTGTCCACCCATCCCACCCCCGAGAGCCTGGTCATCCAGGCCTCCACTTCCCAGACTGCATTCCCGATGGCTCCACCCGATCGGGAATCCAAGAGGTACGAGCAATTCGGAAAGAAAGTGTTCTCGTCCCTGAGTTTGGGACTGCGGTCTGTCAATACCGCATGCCTCTTGGGCCGCTACACCCACACCCTGTGGGACACGGTCGCGGACGTGCTGCCACAATGCCCGGAGGAGGCCCGGGCTAAACTCGCCCAAGCCCTTGCGGAGGGTCGAGATGCAGCGCGCTACTCCATCCAGTGTGGGCTGGATACCACGGACTCACTGGGCTGAGTGATGGCAACGACGGTGGCAGTTCGACGCCACGCCTGGTTGAGGTCCGATGTCCAGGCCACCTTTCTAGACATGTCGTTTGATGGCCGTCGCCTGTTTGGCGACAAGGCAGACCATGCGCTTGAGCGTTTTAAGGACTCCAGGACTACGGCCAAGTACTTGGGCCTCTCGGCCCCACGCCAGCAAACGGGTGCCTTTCGCTCCTTTCGTGGCCAAGGAAGGGGAACTCCCACACGTGCTGCCAGCCACGCACCGCAGACTACTACACAGCGCGGTGGCGGCCGTGGAAACCGCCGTGCCGGCGCGTCGGGGACAACGGTGAGGCCAGTCCACACCTTCCCCTGCAGCACCCGCCTCAAAACCCTCCTAGTCTGTGCTTTCAGGCCCATGTGACGCCAGTGGGAGGCAGGGCCTGCCATCACCTCTTCCACTGGCGCACTGTCACGTCGGACAGGTGGGTGCTGCAAATCGTCCGAAGGGGCTACTCCCTCCCCTTCGAGGCGACCCCTCCAGCCATGCCACCGCAGTACCACCGCGTGTCGGGGGATCACTTGCAACTTCTGCAAGAGGAAGTTTCGGCCCTCTTGGCCAAGGGGGCCATCGAGCGCGTTACTGGGCCAGAAGTAGGGTGTGGTTGTTACTCCCACTACTTTCTGGTTCCCAAGAAGGGCAAAGGAGGCCTATGCCCTATCTTGGACCTGCGGAACGTCAACGGCTTCCTCCGGAAAGAGAAGTTCAAGATGCTGACATTGGCTCAGGTCTTATCTGCCCTAGACGCTTATTTTCACATCTCCGTCCTGCCGGCCCCCCGGCGTTACCTGCAGTTCACGGTAGGCCACAAGCACTTTCAGTTTACCGTGCTCCCCTTCGGCCTTACCAGCGCCCCACGGGTGTTCACGAAGGTGATGGCGGTGCTCGCAGCTCATCTGCGCAGGTAAGGGGTTTCAGTCTTTCCCTACCTCAACGACTGGTTGTTGAAGGCGGGCTCGCCCCAGACAGTCGTCAGCCACCTCCAGACTACGGCCAACCTCCATCAATGTGCCGAAGTCACACCTGTGTCCCTCTCAGAAGCTCCTCTTCATCTGAGCGGTTCTAGACTCGGCGCAGTTTCGAGTTTATCCTCCCGAACAGCGGGTTTGAGATATTCAGGCTCTGATTCCGGTATTTCAGCCTTCATCCCGAGTCTCGGTCAGGTTGACGCTGCGGCTTCTGGGGCTGATGGCCTCCTGCATCCTTCTGGTGCATCACGCCCGGTGGCGGATGCGGGCTCTGCAGTGGGACCTGAAGTTTCAGTGGGCCCAGCATCAGGGCAACTTGTCCAACCATGTCTTGATCTCGGAGGGCATTGCAAGACAGTTGCAGTGGTGGCTCACGAACCGCGATTGGGTCAGCGGCAGATCCCTCTCCCTACCCCAACCGTAGCACGTAGTTGTGATGGACGCGTCCCTCCAGGACTGGGGGGGCCACTTGGGAGAGGCGGAGATCAGGGCCTCTGGTCTCCGGTGGAGTCCCAGCTCCACATCAACCTTTTGGAGCTGCGGGCGATCCGACTTGCACTGAAGGCATTCCTCCCCTCTGTCTGGGGTAGTGTAGTGCAGGTGTTCTCGGACAATACCACCGCCATGTGGTACTGCAACAAACAGGGCGGGGTGGGGTCGTGGACCCTATGCCAGGAGGCTCTGCGCCTCTGGCAGCGGCTGGAACATCAGGGCATGACCCTGGTGGTTCAACACCTGGCAGGTTCTCTGAACGCCAGGACGGACGAACTCAGCCGTCGGTGCATGATGGATCACGAATGGCGTCTGAACTTGGCGTGGCGCAAGGCCTCTTTCAGCAGTGGGGAGAGCCTTGGTTAGATCCATTCGGCACAGAAGAGAACGCGCAATGTCATCAGTTCTGCGCGTTGGAATTTCCAAGGCGGCTCTCGCTCAGAGACGCTTTTCGTCACGAGTGGAGTTGCGGTCTGTTGTACGCCTTTCCGCCTATATCACTTCTGCCCAGAGTGCTGAAGAAGATCAGGCTCGACCGGGCCCAAGTTATCCTTGTGGCTCCGGACTGGGCACGAAGATACTGGTATCCCGAGCTACTCAGCAAGTCTGTCGATCCCCCGATTTGTCTGCCTCTTCGGGAGGACCTTCTGTCACAGCAGCAGGGGACGGTCCTCAACCCGAACCTGTCCAGTCTCCACCTACAAGCTTGGCGATTGAGCGGCGACAGTGGAGGCCATTTCACTTGCCTCCTGAAGTCTGTAATGTCATTCTGGCAGCCAGGCGTCCCTCCACAAAGTCGGTACGCCTGCAGGTGGAACAGATTTGTGGCATGGTGCACAGCAAAGGCTGTGGATCCTCTCTCTGCACCCCTTTCTGAGGTTCTCCTCTGCCTTCTTTCTCTTGCCCAGCAGGGCTCTGCTCTGGGCACTATCAAGGGCTACCTTTCTGCCCTTTCCGCCTTCTTAAGGCTACCTGATCAGCCATCCTTGTTCAAGTCCCCCATTGTAAATAGGTTTTTGAAGGGCATCACCCACATGTTCCCTCCTGTTCCATTCGTGATGCGTCAGTGGGACTTGAACCTTGTACTTACCTTTCTGATGTGTGCTCCCTTCGAGCCACTTCATTACTGTCCTCTCCGTCTTTTTACTCTAAAGACTGCTTTCCTGGTTGTCATCACCTCTGTCAGGAGAGTGAGTGAGCTCCAGGCTCTTTCTTCCAAACCTCCTTTCCTCTCTGTCCATCCGGACAAGGTTGTGTTGCAGACGACACCCTCTTTCCTGCCCAAGGTAGTCACAGCCTTCCACATCGGGCAGTCCATCACCTTACCCACCTTCTTTCCGCCTCCACATCCCTCTAAAGAGGAAGAGCGGCTCCATCGTCTGGACCCAAAACGTGCGCTGTCATTCTATCTAGACTGCACATGCCAGTTCCGGGTGTATGACCAACTCTTTGTTGGTTACGTTGGCGCTAAGAAGGGACGGGCGGTGCACAAGCAGACCATCTCTCGATGGATCATCTTGTGCATCCAGGCGTGTTACTCCTTGGCTAAGAAGGGACCCCCTGTTGGGCTGAGGGCTCACTCCACTCGAGCCACGGTGTAGGAGAGTAGGGTCTACTATCCTATGGTCACCCCAATTTTTGCTTTTTTGCTTCACTGGTTTTCGACTTAATGTGGCTGTGGGCCTGCTAATCAGACCCACAGCCTGCTGTTCTCTCTCTAAATTCACAGACATGTACTCTAGGTACATCACCAATTTGGTACTGGACACCTTGTCAGCCCCTGTACCATGCACTATAGGTGCTCAGGGCATAGGTGCATCCAAGGCCTACCAGGGGCTGCAGCATATCTTTTGCCACCCCTGGCTGGTACTTAAATCGACACAACTGGCTGTTCACACAGCTGGGGCAAGGTGGTGTACTCACCCCTTGCTTAGATATAGTATACCTATGTCTAAACCTATATCTGGACACCTATAAGTCACTCCTATGGAAGGCCTTTACAATCCTGGAGGCAGAGTGCTTGGTTTTATGTGAGATGGTGCTCTAGCATGAGCTGAGCCTGTCTGCAGTGTTCAGAACCATTTCCTAACTACTTTTCCAGTGATACTGCCATACCATATACTCTTAAGTGCATTATAATCCTCGCGGTTAATGCTAACTTTGGTTTGGCTTTATCAAAACATGTCGTGTTTGGTGTCATACACTTTGGAATACTACCCCCTCGCCAGTTCTGTCGACGGGGGTAGCATTCCACCCTTCTAGAGGGAGAAGACATGTTACTGTGCTTTAAACGTGGGTAATCCTAACCAGAGCCTCAGCATCACAAAATGGATGCTGCTGCCCCGACACAAGTCTGACCTCCTGCTGCTGACCGAAACTTGGCAGGGGAGGCCTGGACAAAGGGTTTGCTGTCACAGGGTGGTGCTACACCACCCCAGACAGGAGATTGTGGATTGGAGCAGGGAGGGTTGAAAGAAACTAGACACTGCCTGGGGCGCACAAGGTGTCCCAGGCAAAATCCAGTCAGGCCGGTTCTGGGGCACTCCAGCCCCAGTCCTGGCGCAAAACTGGACAAAGGGAAAGGGGTGTAACCACCCCCTTCCTGGGTCCCACCCATAGGAGGGACCTAGCAGGTAATCCAGCCCCTTGATTTGGAATAAAGGTAGGACCTGTGCAGATGCACATCAGATTATCCTGACTGAAACTTATGAAACGAAACTCTGGACCCTTCGACATCCCACTCGACGTGGAAGACTGAAGAATCTCCCTTGTGGTCAAGGAGTGATCACCCTGTGCAAACAGGCACCATCCAGCACCTCGTCATTTGCTTTGTTGCAGTTCCCGCCGGAACTCGTGCGACAGAGATTGACAAGACCCAGCGTGCCTGCCTTCTAACAGCCCGATCCACAGTCCCTGCAGAGCTGAGACCCGTGGAGGCGACCTGAAGCGTGGGGCCGGCCATCTTTGAAAAACTACGAAGCGCTGACCGTTCAGCATCCGAGGCTCCCTCGAAGCTGTGCATTGGAGTTTGAGAAGCTCCAGCCCCGAGCAGCTTTTGCACCGAAGCTCACCCCTCCACACTCATCGAGTGCTGCGTGGGGCCCTTTTGCATTTTCCTGCTCAACGCGTTGGTCCGGTCCCTTGCCCGTTGGCTAGTGGCCCCAGTACCGACGAACCTCTGAATTTGCTCTGCTAGTCTGGTTGCTCCAAACTGGCCCTCGCTCCCCTGAAAAGGAGCACCCGCTCAGACCTTGCGATCTTCGAATCCTGCGTGGGTTGCATTTGCCAAGGCCTGTTGACTCCGATCCGGAAGCCGACACCGCCGACAGCGAGCGCCTTCGTGGGACAGCTCGTGATTCACTCCAGGACATCCTCGCTGCCCCAGAGACCACGTGGCAGCGGAGACGAGCTTCACGACAACCACCTGATTGCTCCCGACATCGCCTGGTTCCTTCCTGGTCACTGGCTAGTGACCCAGACTCTGTCCCCTCTGCTTTCAGGTACTCTACATCTTTGATCCACCCTTGGATCACACCGGACATTTCTCTTCTGGACGCCTGCAGCATCTTCATCTCCAGGCACCATAGATCTTCGTGACGAAACCCGACACATCTTTGCACCTGTGCACCCGCTTCCTGTGGGTGAGGTAACTCTTGAACGCCGGTGCTTCTGTAGTGGTTTACACCTATAGTGTCTAAGTCTAAAGTTTTGTCCTTCTAGTCCAGTCGGAAGACTCTTAAAACTGTAACTCGATAACTTTTACACACCATTGACTTTGCATTGGTGCATGCGTGTGCTTTTAGTGCTGCACCCGAATCTCGCGGGCTACACCCGTCCTAACTGCTGTTAGTCCAGTGTAGTCCCAGCGATTCCCAAGGCCCTAGCCTTACCACTGATCGATTAGTGATACTTATACCACTTTTTTGATATATGGTTTGAGTGGCCACCGGCCTAATCCATAATTGTGCAACTTGTATATGTTATACTGTGCTTTTGTTTAAACGCTTGTGCTTCTTTACTCATAAAGAGTATTGGGGATTATTCTGAGAATAAATACATATATTTTTATAATATATAACTTGTGTGGTGTCCTTTCATTTGATATTACAGGATTGCATATGGTAAAACAGCTGGCTTCACACGTCCTCTTGAGTTAAGCCTTTAGGCTGCTTAGTCCATGCTACCTCTAGGATAGCTTGTCTTTAAGGTTGACTTACAACCACCACCATAAGGGATTGTTTGGACTGATATAAGGTGCCCCCAGAATTGGAGACGTCATACATCAGACCAACTTCTCACACACGGCGACTACGACTGCCTTAGGCCGAGGAGTGCCCTGGCAGGACATTTGTCAGGCAGCTACATGGGCCTCGCTACACACGTTTGCGAGACACTACTGCCTGGACTGCCAAGTCCGGAGGGATGGCTTCTTTGGCCGTTCCGTCCTCCATGACTTTCTGGTGTGATTATTGGTTCGCAGACCCACCACCGGGGTTGGTATTGCTGTGGTATCTATTCTAAGGTAAGGAATCTATCACTAACGTGTCTCTTTCAGATGCACAAGTTACTACTTGTGTAACGATATATCTGTAAGAGACATTAGTTAGTGATAGATTCCTTACCGACCTACCCATCCTCCCCGTTCTGCGAACCGATATCTAAGGTTAAGGTCATCCCCTTTCAGGGCCCTAGTTTCATGGCACCAGTGTTGGTTCTATCATGGCTCTGCGTATCTGGCGCGGAAAAGCTGTGTATCAGAACTGACTTCAGCACGCGAGGGCGGCGTCTAAGTACTCCGACGACGTCATTCCGGCGCGGACGACGTCTGCCGGCACGCAGGGGTATTGCTACGCAAAATTTTCCGGATCCAGTCTGACGCCTGGGGATATTCTACGGTAAGGAATCTATCACTAACTAATGTCTCTTACAGGTATATTGTTACACAAGTAGTAACTTGTGCATTCTGTCCATAAGTCTGCTGGTACTACAATGTCAAATAACCCATCTAAATCCTTTAACAGTACTTTTGAAACTTTTACAAATCTTTCGACTTGTCTGTACCACTCTACAGGTTTCTCTTTCTTGAGTTTTGGGAAATCATTTGTAAATGATCAAATATCCTGTCGGGACCATGGGACGTGTACATAAGCTCCTCCAGGCACTTCTCTCATTGGGCACAATCTTCCCACCTTTTCTGGTTCTTTTAATAAATATTCATTAGAAGTATTTTTTGCTTGGGCTTCCTCCTTTTTCTTTGCCCATGTAGCTTTCCACCTATCTAAATCACCCCACTTCTGCAACAATGATAGTAACTCCTTGATCTGCACTTTACGTCCTGACACATTCATGTTCTTTAAATCTTAGTCAGAAAATTCAGCTCGGTAAGGTTTCTGTAACACTTTAGATTTACCAATGTCAATTCCCATATCAGAGGCCATACTTGTTAATTTTTCATGAAATGTTTTAGTATTTCAAGTGATACTTCGACATATAAACAACAATTCGTCTTCACTGAAAGTGTTTAGTCTTTCCAATCCCACATTTCCAGCAATCATTTCTTCTAATTCAACTCTTAATTTAATAATATCCAATACCTTTGGCTGCAATTTTGGTTTTTCTATTTCTCGGGACCACCTCTCTATTTCTTCTGGGGATACTACAGTAGCACTTTTTGTACCTGAGGATGTTTCCATCCGTACCTCACTGGAGCGTCCAGGAGTGTTTTTCCTGATCGGGTCACCCACCCTTATAGGTAAATCCATCAGAGAAATCACTGACTCGCATTCACTTGCTTGATCAGCAACTATCAAGGGTTCTTTTCTAGATTGCACTACAGGTGTAGTCAGAACGGGAGGTCTAGGACAGGACTGCTTTTCTCCATATAATGGAACAACGGGACCTATGGTTAACGGAATGGTCAAGGCTTCAGGACTTGTATTTAACTGTGAAATTTTCTGAATTAATTAATTTCTCTGTTTATTTATTGCTTCTCGTTCCCTTTTCGGCATTTTTTCCAACGAAGTTTCATGCACTACTTGCAGAACCAAAGGTGGTTTTAAGAACGGGGCACTAGGGTTAACTCTATTTGCGTCTTCATGATAAGGTGGCAGACTTTTCATTAACAAATCCTCCAAGTATTCATCATCTGATTCACCACTAGTCATTACATTTCTTGTTTTCTCTGTGCACTTGCTTCCTGACAGTTCCTCTAAAGTCAATACAGGATATAATCCTTCTACTAACATAGACTGTCTCCATTTCTTCGTTTGTTTATCTCTTGTCTCTTTTGGAAACCTGGGATAAAATGTACTCCCAATTTCTGTCGCTTCTGGGTCTATCTCGCTCGAAAGCCTCAGTCTCCCATTCTTCTAATGCTTCATACTGGGTCAATCTAGGTCTAGGATCTAATTCATTCATGCGTGTTCTCAAATTGTACAAAATTCTACCATTAAAGGTATCATGCTCTGGAAATGCCAACACACCATCATCTTTTGTGTACTCTGTCCAGTTCTCTAACCACACACAGGTGTGATAGCCCCTTTCTACCATCATGTATGATGCGGGCGTATTTGTTGGTGGAATAATAATGCCTTCTCTAGTTTTAATTGTTCTATCCTTTTTAAAGAAATTCTTAATTTTCTTAAATAGCGACATTTTTCTTTCTCCTCTGTACATGATATGAGGTCCTCCTCTTATGTATTGTTCTTGCGGGTCTATTTCCTATAACTGTTGGATCTAATTGCCACATATACTTTGCACAGTTAAATTTAGTATGCAGCTACACTCAATTTGTTTACTAAATGCTTCACCAATACCAGCGCGATTCTTATTTTCAAGAACCAATCAGTAGTTTGAATTCAAATAACTTTCGACCAATGATTGCGCAACTTTTCTCGTGAGACAAGTTCTCACGCTCCTGCACTCGCCCCTCCTTTACAATTATTACCTCAGCTACACACCCGCTGTCTCAACCAATAACAGCGCTGCCCTTGGTGACGTCAGCGCAGCTCCGCAACTGACTCCCTCCATTGCAAGGTAATACGAGAACCTATTTCCTTTCAATTTTAAATGCAATATCCATTAATCAACAACGTAAAAACATTCACCACTGTGCCTAAGTGATAATTTGTACCTACTGCGAGTAAACCCTTTCCGCTTACTCTTCATACACTGCGAGTAGATCCCTTCCGCCTACTCTTCAGACAAGCATTAGAGAACATGTTACTCCCTCGGGCTTACCCTTTCTAGGTGATATAAGGCCAAAGTTTCACCAACAAACTCTTTTGCTATTATTTATTCACACATTTATACAGAATATCCCTAATCAGTGCTTCCAGTTTTACCTAACCATGCACTTACTTCCTTAGGCAAGTGACCTCACTGCAGTGTGGCTTCCATTTACCACCCGCTATTCTGCCCCCGGGGATTCCAAACAAACATAGAACAATACAAACGGGTTTTGGTTAATACATAAAATCAAATATAATCAACTGATCAATATACAACTAACTACCTATCTTAACTTAACCCTAACCATCTTACTGCTACCAAAAGCATACTGATAGAGCGCGGGCTCACCTGCTCAGGATTTTACAATACTCACCTGGGCCCATAAAAACATACACACTTTGAACAGGTAAACCTACGCTTAATCATCAATTTAATTTAACCATTTAGACCCTATACCTTTGACTTATTAATCCTTGCCACCTTTACCTAGAGTCCTAAGGGTTCAAGGGAGTTAGCAAGAAAATAGGCAGTAAATAAATATTTGCACTCATAAAATAACCACAGGCTCGGGAACGATTTGAACACTTTATGTAAATTCTTAAATGTCAGAGTCCATACCAATTCAGTCAAAGCTTGATCAATTAGAAAGAATATAATCAAAGCAAGATGATGCAAAATTATTATGAGACTTTCTTTAAGCATTGAAACATAGGAAAAAGGAAACAGTACAATGACATACCCACATGAATTTTATATTTACCTAGAATGGTGTGAATACCAACCCTGGCCACTTGCTGGGATAAAAGACAGGACTTCTTGTAGTTCAGTTGCCAGTAATATGGCACAGGTGTAGATCAGGATCAGTGAAGACAAAATTAAGATGGATTCAGGTTGGAACCAGGTACCCTCAGCTAAGTTCAACGCCAGCGTTACACCCCTCACGGCGGCTAACGGTTGGACCCCAATTGGGTTAGCGAATCTTCTCCCTCAGGAACCCCGATTGGGTTATAGAGTCTTCTGACAGAGTGCTCCGCCAGCACCTCTGCTCCCGAATCTTCTGACAGAGTGCTCCGCCAGCACCTCTGTTCTCGATCGCCTATTGAGTGCGTTGGGTCAGTGACAGGTCAGCTATTCGGACAAGTCAGACAATCTAACTAGCTAATCCTACCTTAGTTATACAATTTTCCAGGGCAGTGTACCACCCCCCAATGTTGCAAATGTGTGTATTCCATCAATTTGATTAGTCAAACGACGAGGAGAGGTCATTACACCATGCCAGTTATGAGGTCACTTGATTCATACATTCAAATGAATGTTCCCTCCCATAGTTTTATTTTCCCATGCACTTTTATCCCTCCCAACAATGGATGTTTCAATAACAAATACAATGTATACGAAGATTGGTAAGTTGTCTTCCTTCCGTGGGTCAATAGTTCATTTTCCCAGGCGCATCGCAGGCAAGACTGTCTTTGGCATAGATTCAATGCCATGGCTTGTGGACTCTTGAGAGCGCAGCACATGCGCAGTCGCGGGACCCAAGATGGAGCAACATTGTACTAGATTGGTTCAAACAGGAGCTAATAGCAAAGTCAAAGAAAAACAGATTCAGAACAAAGAGTAAATGAATGCACTGTATACCACGTATCGCTACTCTATTCCCATTAATTTATTTTAACTACAGCGTTAGGAATTTAGGCAGACGAACAATTTAATAAAAGCTGAAATGCAAGCCATCTTTAGTTCTAGTGCGCAGAAGCAAAGTTTTCCCACCAAAGCAGAAAGTATGTCATGTCACGTGAGTGTGACAGACGCATGCCCAGAAAAGTTCCCGCGTTGCGGCGGTCATAATAGGACACTCGAGTTACGGTTAGTAAAAAGCACATATGAAAGCTTCCCCTGGATACTAGAAATGTTGTGTGGTGCATTATTAGTAATGCGAAACATGTTTATTAGTGCATTACGGTTTATTTTGAGAGGGCTGAGTACAAGCAAGTCTCTTTACGTGCGAAACCTTCCTCCATCAACATCACTTGCTGTTTCACTATATAGATGCTAATTCTTCTGGGAGTAGATAGGGATCAACATTAGGAGGCATGCATATTCAATATGGACAGACCAGTGAGCTCTTTCTGCTTTTTTTCTGGCATGCATCAAGCAGCACAAACATTTCAAGTATTTCAAGGCCCTCTATTTCAGAAAGTCAATAAAACCTACCTTCTGTGGGACAAAAAATATGCCTCCATTCATAGGCCCACAGACTGACCAACAACATAAACCTGCAGAGCAAGTTAAGCACTATTTGAACTACTGACTAACAATAAGGTCCCAAGGTAATCAATTTGTTTCAGGGTCACAATACTAGGCACAATTGATTACTATTTGGTGTCACGTGCGCTGCTTCTGGATTTCTGAGTGACCTGTAGTGAGGTCACACCTGCGTCATCTGCACAATAAACGGAGAGTTTACGTGCCAGTAGGGTCCAGCACACAGCTTTGTGGAATGTTCCACCCACATTAGCCACAAACTCCATTACATTCTTTCCACTGCTGCAGGCTCTTTATGCTACTATTTCGCTTGTGACTAGTTTGTACGGGTAGATCTATACATGCTGCCTGCCAATAGGGGGAACAATGATGCTTGAACGAGTGTAGCAATGCTCGGTCCAAATACCAGTGGTAATAAGAATTCATAATACTCTGTGAATTCTTTATTCATGGAAGGTAAAGTAAGGTGATAGAAGAGACAAATCAGTTTGGGTTCCAAATTCCTGCTGCGTGACCCAAAGTTTGTCCACCCTTTGCAAATAAAGTGCTGATCGGCTGACATGGTTCATACATTTCTGCTTGCCAAAAAGCAAATGTTTCTCAAAATAACACATTCTTGTAGTTTGATCTGTCTGGTACCAGTACCCGAACGCCTGAAGAGTTTGAAAGCTGCCCTGATTAGCACTTAACTTGTGGGTTCTAGTTAAATTGTAAGGGTCTCTCTGCAATTGCTGTAAAAAAAAAAACCAACTGGGACCAAACATAATGTTCAGGGTCAGCCTTCCGCTGCGTAAAGGAGACCAACTGTGAACAAATTCTTAAAGAGCTTAGGAGTTAATCTGATTTTAGACAGCCTAACAAGAAAGTGAGTGAATGAAAGAAAAGTAAGAGAGAAAAAGGGGAAGAACACCGAAATATACATGTATTGTCTCAAATTCAAACAAAATGAAAAGTGAATGTGTACAACTGAAACAGGGATGAATTTAACACAACATTTTGAATAGCAATCAGTTAATGGTCTAACAAGACATTTCAACATTAGTATTCAGATGTAAATCCTTTAACAAGGCGCGTAGGATTAATATGGTTAGCGTACACGAAAGATGCAGGTCTAAAACTTGTTTCCAGATAATCTACAATGCATTGACTTTTGATTTATAATGGAAGTGCTAGCTGTGTTATATTGGAAGTCCAATCTTCCAAAAAAGATTTATTTTATTTAATGTATTTATAAGTGAAGCATTTATACCAGAATGGAATAAATATAACAAGGGAGTACATATAATAATTAGCAATGGAATGTGTACCCTGGTCAATATTGAATGAAACAATACATTAAATATAACACCAATTCTTTTTTTGACATGTTTACAGGTTGATATGTAGACGAGACTCACACTGTGTTTGTTTGAATGCCAAAGTTGACGTTATAATCCAGGCCTCCAGATTACAACGTTATCCAATTTATAAACTTGACCACTTATTTCTTAAATAAAAGATTTCCATTTCTTCAAGAGATCCAGTAATAAATTGGTTAATTCTAACTGTTCTCTTCCTCAACCTATAGAGAACGTATTACACCACGGATCACTGTGTCAACTTTGTGCCAAACTTTATAAAAAAAGGGGAGAAGGGCAAGTCTTTACCTCCATACAGATTAAAAAAATGTAAAACTTTGAAAACCTTTATATGGTTGCAAGCCATAAAGTTCTTGCAAAGGGTAATACAGAACACATGCATGATATATTCAACACTTTCTACACGTTTTCTTATAAAACAGAGTTCCCACTTACAACATACATTTCAAGAAAGCTTCAGTCGTATTCTTAATATTGAATAAGGTGAGAAATACCAATAAATCTTGCAAAGATGGTTAATCTTTTAATTAAGAAATGCATAAAGTATTTAGCAAATGTAGCCTGCCAACATGCTAAAAAAAATACATTTACTACATTTAAAGTATGCAGGCTCACCATCACAATGAAAGAAAAAATAAGGTCTGTTTTCACCTTCACTTTTTTTTTGCCAAGGAAATGGGGAGCAAGAATGAGGCAGATCCAGCATGTACGCTTCAACCTTGTGAAATGCCCTTGAAAAACATATCTACATAACAAATAGAGAGAGTTTAATCATGTAAATTCATCATTAGTCTTTGTTAATATTTAGCTGTAATTTCCACTAAAATGTTAATTAAGACTCAGTGGTATCAGGCACTACAATAGCATTAGGATGCCATCATTAGTTGAAGCCAATTCAGAATTAATTGCTTGATATACTGAATGCAATAGTGGGTTTCCAAACATAAATGTGCCTACCCTATTTTGAATCATTGTCTTTTAAAGCTCCAAAAGTAATCAAGGCTTGGCTCATACTGGTATGATAACCACCATGTATCATGGTTTTGAAGTCAAAGGGAACTTTCAGACATAGGGCCTGATTTGAGTTTGGTGGATAAGGAATCCGTCACATTTATGACAAAGCAGCTAGTTTGCCAAACACTAAAGCAGACCCATAGTATTTTTCCAAAGCAATATTGTGACCAAAGAGACAGTTTTTTTTAAATTTACTGAAAGTAATTATCTAACCTTTAAATACATCAGAAGGAAATTAGAGAGGTAGTTGGGGGAAGAGGATCAGCGGCTAGTGGAACTACAGCGCCGGTCCATTAGACAGGCTTTCTGGGACAGATTGGATTGCCATGTCCGTAAGGACTATAGACAGCACCTTCATAGAGATTGCAATAGGTTGGGTAGAATGTTAGCCTGGCTGCTTAAAAGACAACGGCCCGCCCATTAATGTTTATCCTTTGTGGACAGATGTTTAGATAGCTATGGGCCAGATGGTGATTACTCAGCTACTGCGTGCCCATCTTGCTGCGGTATATGCCGCCCCAGCACATACAGAGACTCTTGACATGGATGGTTTCTAATCTTAGGAGGCAGTTCCCCAACTAGCGGAGGCTCAGGTGGAGGGGCTCGGAGACGTTGTCACATTGGAGAAGGTCTTCGGGCATGGCCATGGGGAAATGTCCGGGGTCGGATGGCCTTACTGTTGAATATTATTCGGCGCACTCCAAGACCACACTCTTGGCGCACCTGGAAACTCTCCTGGAGGTGTGTGAGTTTGGTGAGAACCCAATGCATATGCGGGAAGCCGTTATCATTATGTTACCTAAGCTGAGCAGGGACCCTGTATATCAGAGGTATTACCGACCGCTTTCTAAGTTGAACTTTCACACTAAGCTACTCGCTGAGGATCAGTGCGGCTTTATGCAGGGGAGAGGCACCCATATGAATCTGCATCGATTATCACACGTGATTCATGAGACTCAGGCCTCCAGTTTTGGTGCAGTCCTGGTGGGCTTGGACATAGAGAAGGAATTCAACACCTTGTCTTGCCCATATCTTTGGGAAGTACTGTGTTCAACACTGACTGCAATAGTAAGAGTGGGCACAGAAGTGTCAGTTGAATTTTGTATTGAAAGGGGAACCTCTTTTGTTTGTGTTGGCGATGGAACCACTGGCTTTATATCGGCTGAGAGACTAGGGTGTCCAGGTGGGTTATAGGACACATGTGGTGTGTATGTACAAGGATGACACTTTAATATATGTGTGCAAACCAGAGCACTCTGTGCCCTTTCTTATGCAGCTGATGACAGATTTTGACGCAGTGTCAGGACTCCATGTTAACAGATATAAAACCGTACTGTACCCAATACTGGTTCTGGAGCATAACGATGTAGCCCAGCTCCCAGTGGTGGATCTGCCATTGAAGACTCTGATTTTCTGTTATTTAGGTCTTCAGATCACTCATGATCGCTGTCTTCAATATGAACTGAACATGGACAGGGTGCTGGAAAGCCTTTCGGCCTCAGTGCAGTTCTGAAATAAACTGCCCCTCGCGGCAGTGGGACGTGGGACCCTGAACAAATACGCCACAATGTGGCATGACGATGGTCCTTATTGGGAAAGGGGTTCCTCACCTGGTCCACGGGGTACACAAGCTTCCCAAACTCCTGATGAGTGGTAATAGGCTCCCAGTGGGAACACCATTTATTGTTGAACTGGTGGCATGAGCATGGGAAACAGTAGGTACAAAAGCTATAAAACGGGTGCTCGACCCCGCCCCTTCCTACATATTAGTGAATCTATGGATGTAACTGGATGGTTATAGGGGGGCTGTCGGCATACGGGAGATTTGTTTTCAAATTGGAACTTTATGTTCATGGAGTATGTAGAAGTCCATTATGTGGTGGATCATAGGAAATGTTTACCATATGCCAGCATATTGTGTATGTCCTGTGAAATGTGGATCACCTTTTCTGTAAAGACAGAGCAGTCCCATGTCCTGAAGTTAAATTTTGGGCTGGGATCATTTAAAGATATTATTTCACAGTTGAATGTAGCCCTAAAGTCAGATAGGTGGATGTGGGTGGCTCTGAAGCGACCAGCATGGGATAGAGAGCTGGAGTCTCCCCTTATGGACGGTGAGTGGGGGCAGAGCTCAAGCGCAGGTGCGCGAAGCGGCTAGTAACACCCAATTTAAATTGATCCAGTTTTATTTTCTTTACCAAGCATACCTGACTCCTAGTTGCCTACAGAAGGCACATCTGTCACGATCTGCAGGCTGCACTAGATGCGGGAAGACTTTTGCAGACTTTAGTCATGTTGTGTGGGATTGTCTGACGCTGCGTACATATTGGAGTAGTGTACATAGCGTGATATGCAGAGTGACGGGAGTAGCTGTGGAACTCACAATACTTCACTGCTTGCTGGGGTTGTTGCCCCTGCTCAGGAAAGGGGGTAAGAAGTGGTTCAAATTCGCCCAACTAGGCTGGGTGCTGGTGCGTAATGTGTAGCTACTCACTGGGCCAGTTCTGTCTCCCGGATCTTAACTAAGTGGAGGACTGACCTCCTGGAGTGGGCCTCTGTGGAGGAGTGTCGCCTCCGTAAGGTACAAACTGACAAACATTCGGAGCAAGATCTTGAAGTTTTGAGTGGCATGCTAGATTTGTTAGGTGGACGAGGGTCAGATGTAGAAGATGGAACAGGTTCAGTTGCTGAGGAAGAGGGTACAGTTGTGTCTCCTGGACGGACTTTCTCTGAGGTTGTATAGCCTGGGGTACTACTATCAGTGCGCACACACTCACAGGCTTCTCTTCTTTTCAGTAGGTCCATGTTGGGGTAAAAGCTACCTTGGTCACATACATAGACTATTCTTGCACGACAGGTCAGTGTATGGAAGTTTGCTTGTTAGTAGATCGTTTGTACTGGCTCTCCCTGCTTCTCTGATGTCTCCTGTGGCTCTCTTCTCTCAGTGTTCACCACATATTATAATCTAGATGTACTTGAAGATAATATGCAGCACAGCAAATTAAAAAAAACAAATTGGGAACAAAAAACCCTTCAAATAACACGTAAACTGGTGTCTATGTGGCACCAATAAAACATTTATGCTGATTTCAGGGGTAGTGTATTTCAATAATTTTTTTTTTTTTTTTTACTTTTTTCCCACTGTAACTCAATGAATCAATACATAAGTTACAAAATGACTTCAAGTGGACACATAATCAGAAAACCTCCCCCATATTCCTAGACCAACATTTAGTTTCTTGACCCCCTTAACAGAATACAAACTAAACTCAAACAGAAATAAATCATACATCTTAGCCCTCCATTGATCGAAGTAGGGAGGTTCGGCCTGTAACCACTCAGCCGCAATGCAAAGTTGGGCAACAGTCATTGCAATAAAAATAAGATATCTATGTTTATATAAGGGAGTACCCTTGCCAAGATCCTGTCCAAAACCCAACAGCATCATTGTAGGTGTTATAACAATTTGAACTCCTATTACTCTAGACAAAAATTGTTCAATATGTTGAATATAGTTCGTCAAACAAGCACAAGAAAAAAAAATATGTAACATATCTGCATTATCCCCCGGGCATCGAAAACATTTTCCTTCTTGCCCATTCCTCCATTTTGACAAACGTGCCGGCGTATAATATAAAATTTAAAAAGTTTTAAAACATTGAGCTTTCAGGTTCGCGGACAGCAGAGTCTCCCTGGATCTAATAATAGCATCCTTTAAACTCAAATTATTGATGCCCAGGATCGCAGCCCATTTAGCACTATGTTTATCTAGGTCATCCTTTCTGTAGGATAACAATAATTGGTACAGCGCCCCCATTTTGACCTGACGTTGGACAGCAGTGACTACTGAACTGGAATCCATCTGACTTTTTTCCGGAAAATAAAATCCCTTAACTGTAGAAACTTAACAAATTGATTTTTGGCCAAATTATACTGCCGTGATAATTCTTCATAAGACATCAGATAGCCATCATTACCAAAACAAAACCCTCAATTCGACAACGCCCTTTCCCCTCCAGCCCACAGAAGTATTATCCCGGGCAATAGAAGGAAGAATATTTATAGCATTTGTTTAGATATACCGGGACATTTTCTCAACTAAGCAAAGCTTTTGTATTCTTTTCCAGACATTAAAGGCAGATATAAGCACCTTAATCCTTGTGCGCTTGTAGTAAATGCCGCCAATTTGTTTTTAAAAAATTGACGTGATACAGGACCCAACAGAATCTGAAAAATAGACGGGGCCTCCGGAATATTACCAAATTCTTCTCCGGTTAACAACAGAAAACAGGCATAGAAATATAAAGCAAAGTCCGGGATAGCAAGCCCCCCCTCCCCCGCAATTGATATTAACCAATTCATCCATAGATGCCCTAAATTTGATACCAAAATATACCACTTCTTTTACCACACGAGGATCGGGCATGTTCACCTAATCAGTAATTAAAACCTGTGTCTTCGCAACATTTAGTTTGTAGCCAGATACGTGCCCAAATGAAAGTGCAAGCCGCTCTATCTCTTGAAGCGCTAGAACAGGGTTAGAAGTTGTTACTGCAATATCATCTGCATATGCAAACACTGAAAAAGACACATTGTGCACCTTGAAAAGCTTGATCAAAAAGTTGTTCCTTGGGGGAGGAGCTACGCTAGCAACCAAGATGGCCGCATAAGCTCCCGGCTCCGTCGACCTCCGTCGCTGGTGGATACATCCTGAACTTAATCCTGACCTCCCGCCAGACTCCTGTGTGTCCGAATCGTCACTGAGTCCAGGAACGCAATCCCGGAGTCTTTATCACCTTTTTTGACGAAGTTACACCGTCTGTCATTTTCGGGCCTTCTCCAGACTGTAAGCCAGGGCCTCGAGTACTGACCCAGCCGGGTTTCAGTTGAACAACATCGGCCGCGGGTACCTGGCAGGGTCCGGTCTCATTGGAGTGACACGAATTCTCGATCCTGGTGGTTGTCTCGAGTCCCTGCGTATATTCGCTAGACAGCGACGAGACGTGGATGCCGCGGTGAGTGGGGGTCCGGTTCCTGGGACCCTGCTGCAGCCCTTGAGGTCCGCGGGGGGGCCCCCCGCTCTCGGCAGCGGTGTAAAGAGTGCACAGCCTGACAGTCGCCAGTCGACTTCGCCCACCCCACTCCAGTTGGTTTCCCCGGAGTAGCCGGCCTCCGGGGTAGATGACCTGCTTTGTCATCGGTTAAGCGGAGATGGATCGGACGGCGTGTGGACCGACACTGGGGACCGTCATGGCCGCCATCGGGGCTCTTCACTGGCAAATGGAGGCTGCTCTCCACAACTTAACCGTACGCATCGAGACTGTTTGTTCGAGACCGGACCCCAGCCCAGAGTCAGACCCGCACCATATGGTGACCCCCGCGAAGTTTGATCTTATCCGGGATGAGAACCCCGAGCATCGTTCTAATCTGACGCCTATTATATCTGCGCAACTACAGCGGCCCGCAACTGGAGCCCCTGACCAGCCAGCAAACTCGGCAAAGTCATCGCCCTCACAGGACTTATTTCTTTGTTCGTTTCTGGAGACCTCCATCGGTATTCATTGGATTGACTTTCGTATCCCTGATAGACTTCGAGACTTGCCTCTTCTGACCCTTTCATGCTATATTGATCTTCTCCCCTTTCTACAACGTTTTGACTCTTTTGCTATCGTGCTGGTCCTATCGGAGAGGGTTTGTGTGATGGATCGTAGAGGCCAGGGTTGAACTTGACTGTTTGAATTCTGTACAGAGGCTTCCTTTGACACTGCTGGGTGGTATCGGTGGGAATGAGGGCCATATGGGATTCTGCTTTTTTGGCTTTGGTGTACTGACTATGTTCGACGATGGGATTTGCTGCCTCTGTTATGTCTGGGGCTGGGCGGGATGGTATTTTCTCTCCTGGTGATTTCTCTATCAGTTTGCTTATAAGTCTGCTTTACCTCTCTTAGTACCATGGTGGGGAACATCTGTTCGCGGCGGGGGGGAGGGGAGTCCGGGAGCCCGCATTGGGTCGTAAGATATTCCTCCTCCGTCTTTTCCCTTCCTTGGGGTGTAGTTTAGGGGGCGACAGGCACGCTGCTAGTGGGGTTAGGTCGTAGCCATCCACAGGGGTGCAGGGTGGGGGGTTGTGGTTTTTTTTTTTTCTTTCTTTTGTTCTATGACCTATCTTTCCCTTTTCCCCTCTTCACAAGAGATGTGGCATATTCTCCTGAGCCTGTTGTTATGCATATTCGGGTGTCGAGTGTCTAATTTTATATCCTGTATCCTTGGTGGGCAGATTCTGATAATGTTTGCTTATGATTATTTGTCTTGTATTGTTTTGACCCAGCTCCGGCTGGTATTGATACTTTCCAGAGGCCTACAATTGGATTGTATTTCTTCATTTCATCTGCCCGTTCGCCACTGTAATATGTTATACCAACGATACCCGAAATGTACATTTCTACTCTTGTGTTATAATTAATAAAAATATATGTATAAAAAAAAGTTGTTCCTTAGTTGTTCTAAAAACGGATTTATAAATAGCGCAAAGAGAAGCGGGGAACAGGGACACCCCTGCCTTGTACCTCGAGAAATTTGAACCATTTCAGAAAGTAGACCCATTGAAGCGATCTTGGCGACCGGTGAAGTGTACAAGACTTGTAGGGCACAGGGTCCTGTAGATGCAGGGGATCGCTCTCCCCCTTGCCCCTACTCATGACTATATCTAAACAGAATAATACGAAAAATTTGCAATTACAACATCGCTCATTCAGCAAACCAAAATTAAACTAACGCTTCATTGTTACCCCTTTAACTAAGATGAGCCAGCCACTAAATTGATTTAAAAAACTCATTAGCAGAGCTCTCACTGGAAAAAAGATATGTGTGATCCCTAAAGATCCCTTTCAATTTTGCTGGATTCAACAAATACGCTTGCCCATTTTTTGCCTGAAATCTGGGGATCATCTCACGAAGCTGCCATCTAAGCTCAACTGTTTGCTTACAAAAATCTGGCTGTACAAAAAACTCAAAATCACCCCCTGATCTTTTTTGTTAGGCCATGCAGAACGATAGTCATCCTCTTGCGCCAAAAAACTATTGAATGCAATTAGCAGGGCTCTAGGGCGCTCTTCCTGCTGGGCATTACTAGCATCGGCCACAGAGCACCTATTAAATGGAAAACAATGCACTCTCTCAATTTCACGGTCCCAGTCCCACTTGGACAATTCCGGGAAGGATTTTGTAAAAAGTTCCACAATATAACGCCGTGGGTCCTGTCCTTCCTTCCCCACGGGAATCTGAATCACTCTCAAATTATTACGACGAGCATGGTTTTTGATGTCGGCCATCTTCCATTGTAAGTCTTACTTGACAGATTGAATAGAAGCGGTTTTAGATTTTTGCTGAGCCAGTTCATCCTCTAAATTGGATATCCGAGTTTCAGCTTCAGTCACCCTAGAGACAAAATCAGCCTATGATTTAGACATCCGCCGTACAGAGTTCTGTAACTTCCTACATATATTCTGGACTCGCTGGCTCTCTTCACGAGTTTCAGCCCGATGAGACATGATGGATTGATAGATAAGAGACAAAGAAATCTCCTCTTCCCCCAGCGGCTGTAAATTCTCAGTGGAGTACTCTGGGCCTTTATCCTGATTTAATGGCCATTTTTTCCGCACAGTATAAAATTGTCCTTCATTAAGGCCATCAGCACCCTCGAGGAATGAGCTACTATGCTCACTACCATCATTAATATTCATCTGAGTTGTATATTGTTGTGTTTCAATTCTTGTTGTTATGTGACACATATAATGTTGGCCATCAGTATGGCATTGTAATACATATTATTCACCATTTGATCCCCTCCTATGTCACATGGTTGAATCCTTACCCCACACATGCCTCATAATTGTTTCTGATGTACTACAATAAGGTCATGGGGTATGCCTGTTATATTATTTGTGGAGTCTCGGGCAAAAGCACAGTATTCGAACATGCATGGGGTGAAGAATTATTCACTGCATCATGAAAGAACTGGTCAGCCCTAGGTTTTTGGTATTTAAATATATTGTAACAGGAGTGTGAACCCTACAAATTGCATTCCCTGGGGCAAAGAGTCCTATCAGCCCTCCCTTATGACATCCTGTCATGGATTTGAAACTACAGAGGTCTTAGAGAGCCCTACTTAGTTTCTGTTCCTGCCACTGCCTTTATGTCCTTTGAGACAAGAGGAAACCATTGCAGTGCCAGGGTTAGCAAAGGAGACACCAGGGGTAGCAGGAGCTACCTACCTATCGCAAAGTGAGTTTATTCATGGAAGACAGGTTGTAGCCTCAGCACCATCTTTCATTTTACATTTGAGAGAAAAGGTTTGTTATAGCTCCAATATAATGCACATGTTATTCTGAACTTAGCATATCCATAATGCTGATCACATGTCATAAATGAAAACTGTGCCTTCCAATTAGAAGGCGCTTTGACTTCTAATTGGTGTGTATTCCACAATAAGTGGCACTTACCTGGGCCTACAAACATATTTTGGAATGGAAATGTTTGAGGAATTCCAATAAAAAAGGAAAAACATTTTAACAACAGTTTTCTTTAAGAAGTTCATTTCTCGGTTTCATTGATACATATTAATGGAGGTACTTTGTCTGATGAAAAATGTTCTGTAATTTTAATTAATTCATCTTGAATTTCCACAAGAAATAGATGAAAACACACTTAACACATTAATTTGTTTTCTGCAGAACTAGCGAGGGAACTAGATTTCACAGAGGAGCAAATTCATCAGATCAGGGTGGAAAACCCCAACTCGCTGCAAGACCAGAGCCACGCGCTGTTGAAGTACTGGCTGGATAGAGAGGGGAAAAACGCCACAGGTAATGTGATGCCTTCCAATTACTGACAAGCATCCCTGAGGATTTAAATGTGTATGATAGTGCACCATGAAACTGGACACCAAAACCTAGGGTGAGCACCTAAGTCCATTATGGCCAGAGCCATGCCAGATGTTCAAATTAACTACTGACAATGAAAGTGATTGAGATTTAGATACATTGGGTCCAATTCCCCCAAAAATGTGTGAAAGCAGGAATTATCACTAACCTCTTCTTTATTATGCACAGGTCAAAAATAAGTAGTGATTTCTCATCACAGTCTTCTTATCTTTCAAACAAATTGACTTTTTTTCTATTGGCTCTCAGTACTGGCTGGCTGCCAGTCTATTTCCTCAATCTGTTACTTGATAATGATGTGAGATATGTTCAGCGTCATCACTGTCAGCAGTGCAAACTTCTGTGAGCCTTCTATGCCATGGAAATTGAAAACTTAAACAATGTCCCCTCTCATTTTTTGCGCTGATGGCCACTGAGAATTCCTCAGACTATTCTCAACCGCAAGCACTCACGAGATGTGAATAAATAATGTATCTGTGATGTATGTGAATAAATGTACCAATTGTTTCTTTCATGTTTGTAAAACTCCCTTGCAACTCATGGTTAATTAGCTCTTCCACTTAAATGGAGGGGAGAGGTGTTGGTCAGGTTGAAGACTCTGTAATGAGATGTTTGCACAACATACATAACAATGTGCATAGTGTAGGTGTGCGCATCTTCACTCTCGTGTGAGATGCAGTGCCACCTTTTCCTTCAGCCTCAGCAGTGTTTCCTAGTCCCAGACATCTGCCCCTGTGTCCCCGTCACCTTTCTAGCAGCTTTTCATGTTAAATTAGTATTGAACTTGAGTGATCAGGCTGAAGACTGTGGAAAGCCACGGGGCAGGCAAAGTTGAGATTCAGTTTGGATAATTATTTTCAACTCTAAAGCACCCGGAAGAGGCATGTTCAAATTTATAGTATGGTCCACATGCACAGTAGTGCAAATCATTCCGCCAGAGCATCTAAATGTGAACTTGGATAAGAAAAAAATATAATATTTACAAATCACAGGCACACATGGTCTGGGGGTTTGCACTATTGTGAAAAGTAAGCAAATATCTTTGCCCTAAAAAATACTTTGTAGACAACAGCCCTTTTTCCATGTGCTCCTCAAGCAGCATGACTCTGTGAGTATGCCGGCTAACATTTGTGCTTAATTATCACTTATGAGGGTGTCCGGCAGGAATGTTATCTTATGTTATAATGGCTCATAGAGTGCACGTCTGCCCCAGCAAAGGGGCGTGCCGGCGCTGAAGAAAGAAAACTGCACAGCTAGTGGCCAGAAGGCAACTTACAACTGTGGGAAGAGGAATGTTTTGACAGCTTTCGTGAAAGGCAGATGGGCCTTTATACTTCGGATGGAAGCGGGGAGCGCGTTCCAGAGTTTGAAGGCCAGCACACAGAAAGAGCGCCCTCCGGCGCCGACTCTCCACACCCTAGGGACAGCCACAAGATTCTGTCCCATAGAACGAAGTTGGTGGGAGGGGATATAAAAAGTATGCAGATTGGCCCGGATAAATGGAGATAAAAAATTCAGGATTTTGAACGCAATGCAGAGGGCCTTGAAATCTATGCGCTTGGCCACAGGCAGCCAATGGAGGCGACGAATGGCATCAGAAGTAGTACACCTCCTTGGCAGACCCAGGAGAGCTCGAGCCGCCGCATTCTGAACCCTTTGTAGTGTGACAATTTCGGACTGGTTGGCCCCCAAATAAAGGGAACTGGCATAGTCTAGTTTTAACATGATCAAAGCCTGGACGATAGCCTGGCTGATAGGGGATCGAAGAAACCCAACAGTGGTATCGAGGAGATAATGACGGCAAATTTCTGCTAAACCACTACGACTCCAAAGATAAGAAAGAACCTAGAAATATTCTGTTTCTTTTTCAAGAAAGGGTAATAAGTAAACATGGAAATATGATAGTCTGTTAATCAGAAAGAGAGTCAAAATGAAACAATACAACCACAACGTTAGAAACTGGGTCTCTAGTTGACAGAGGTATACACCTTGTCCAAGTAGGGGCCACAATCCTAGTCCGGGTAAGTCAGATACCAACCTAAATTGACCTGTGCTCACCCTCTGGTAGCTTGGCACAGAGCAGTCAGGCTTAACTTAAGAGGCACTGTGTAAAGTATATGTGCACACTTTAAATACAGTAACACAGTGAAAACACCACAAAAAGCCTGCACACACGTTTAGAAAAATAGAGAATATTTCTCTTAGTAGAACAAGATCAAAACAACAAAAATCCAATAAGTAGAACTTACGGTATGAATTCTTAAAGATTACCCTGCAATACAGTTCTTTGAAGCAAAGAGCGCATAGGGGTTACTTGAGGTTGCGCTGGACCAGGGTAAATCCAAAGTTTAGGGTGATCGCGATGGATGGCAGGGCAGCTCCAGGACCCACGCAGAGCCTGCTGAAAAAGTACCTTGACTGGAGCAATCGTTGGAATTGAAGTCACGATGCGTCAATTCTGATTCATGCAGTCGGGCCAATGCGTCGTTTTCGAGCCTCGCAGTCAGGTTCTGCATCAAACCCACTGTGATGCAGGTGCTGCGTCATCGTCAGACCTTGCAGTCGGGTCCCTCGCCGTTGTTGAACCATTCACGATGCAGGCGCTGCATTGGCGCCTAACCTCACAGTTGGGCCCTGCATGGTCATCAAGCTACGTCTGCGTCGGAGGACACTGCGTCAGTTCCAGTTGCCGTAAAGTCATCCCTACATCTATTTTTGTGGAAAAACAGCTGCAGAACTCCCTTTCAAGTCCCAGGACGAGATTAGCACCTCATGGTAATCATGGCGAATAGTTGGCAGAGTCCATCAGCTGATGCAGAGTTGAAGGAAGTCTTTGATTGCCTTGAGACTTCAAAACAGGAGGCAGGTCCTTTGAGAAACAAGGGTTCAAGGATGCAGACAGCAGCTCCTTCTGTTGCCCAGGAAAGAAGCAGGAGGCCAGCACTGAAAAGCAGGTAGCAAAGTGGCAGTCCCTCCTACAGCACAGCAATCAGTAGGTAGCAAGTCAACACAGTAAAGCAGTTAGCAGCGTGGAAGTCCCTCCTACAGCACAGAAGCTGTTCTTGCTGGAAGAATGCCCTTAGATCCAGAAGTATTCTCCAATGATGGGGTCAGAGGTCCAATACTTATACCCCATTTGAACTTTGAAGTAGGGAGACTTCAAAGAGATGCTTTGAAGTGCACAAGCCTTTTCTTTCCTGCCCTGACCGCAGACTTACTACAGTGGGGTATGTAATCATCTGTTTAGGGTAAGGCACAGTCCTATTCAGTTTTAAGTGTCAGCTGCTCCCTCTCATCCTGTCTGCAGATGACCCATCAACATGCTAGTAGCTGTTAAGTCACACTTACTCTGAATTTGTGTGATTTGCTGTTATGAGGGATTGCAGGGAGCCAGCTGTCACAGACCCCAGACATGTGTTCCAGGAACAGACAGTAGGCACCAAATGGATTAAGTAGGAAAATGTAAACTTCCTGAAAGTGGCATTTCAGAACTGTAATTTAAAAACCAACTTCAACATAAGTTATGTTTTTAAATTGTGAGTCTAGAGACACCAAACTTGATTTTCTAATCTTGTCACAAGGGAAAACTACACCTATAAAATGTTATGAGGCAGTTCCCATGTTCAGCTATGGGAGAGATAGGCCTTGCAGTAGTGAAAAACAAATTTAAGAGTCCTTCACTGCCAGGACATGTAAAACGTAACAGTTTATATCCAATTTTTACCTACACTGCACTCTGCTCTTGGGGTTGCCGTGGACCTACCTTAGGGGTGACTAATATGTATGAAAAAGGAAGGTTTGGGCCTGACAAGAGGGTTAAATTGCCAGCTCGAAAGGGTAGTTTAAACTGCACACACAGGTTCTGCAGTGTCAGGCCTGAGCCATGTGTAAAGTACTACATAAGTGGGTGGCACAGTCAATATTATGGAAATATGATATTTGCATCCAATTGTAAAATTAATGTCAGTGCCTGCGAACATCGCAATGAACTATACTATGAAGCCTGCATAATGAAACTAATGTGCATGCTGTCAGCACTGTATTGTAAACACATAAAGTGGACGAATGTTTGACTGCTGTTTCAAAATACAAACCAAAAGCTATTTATTAGTCATACACTCGAGCGGCGTCCAGTCTGACCAGCCTCCTTGGATTGCTGCAGAGGGACTGGACCCGCCAACATGGTAGTACAAAATATACATTTCCAGCACCCCTAAAGAACCACCCATACTGGAATTTTCTAGTCTTGGAGCTGATAAACAAGGAAGGTACAGAACGATGGGCTACAATCCTGAGACTAGGTACATGGAGCCTCATTTATGAGAAATGACGCATCGCTGCGTGAAAGCAATGATGCGTCACTTCTCAGTGCGCACTCCTTGCGAAATTCCTGATGCGTCATATTTAATGTATGACGCATCATGTCGCAAAGAGTTACGGATACGTCAGTATTTCTGACGTATCTGTAAGCGCAAAAGTGACGCATTGCTGGAGTGTGTCACAAAAGTGACGCAACTCCAGCAATGCGCCCTTTCACATGGGGCAAGCCCCATGTGAAAAGGCCTGCATTAGTCTTACGCCTGCTGTGAGGCAGGCGCAAGATTTTGACGCAACAGCGTCCTAAAAGTGACGCAGTGAAATCTCATAAATTTCACTGCGTCACTTCTACGACCCTTCGTTGCGTCAATACGCCCCCCTTGCATACATTATACCTGGCGCAGCTATTATGTGGCGCAGGGGTTTACAAAGTGTTGCATCTACCTAGATGCGTCACTTTGTAAATATGACGCAACAAGGCGCATTTTGTACGTCACTGGTGCGTCACTTGCGGCGTAAAAGTGACGCACAGCCTCATAAATGAGGCCCATGCTATCTTGGTTTCAAGGTTACTCTGCCCGTGCCCGTCTCTCTGAGAGTAAGAGCAGGCCTACCTACTGGGAAAGGCATGCAGTGACAGAACAATCTATTCATTAGTGCAGCGAAGCTCAACCTTGAATTATAAAGGAATTATAAAGAGAAACAATCGAGGCTGTTTTCTGTTGATGCAGGCAGTATGAAACAGAAGCTTAATTTCGATCATGGTTCAAAATGGCGGCTGAATACAAAATGGTGCTGCAAATGCTAACTTGACTCGCACAATGCTGGAAGGAGTTGATTAGACGAATTGTTCAGTTCAACACAAGTTGCTTGGAAAAGAGGATGGTGCCTTTAAAAGACAAGTTGAAAACGTCAGGAGTACTGCAATGAGCAACACCTGTGGACATTATTTAAACATGTAGATGTAATCGCGCACTTTTCAGGTTGACAAAGGCTGTAAGGACAGCCGAAATGCGTTCCTGATATTCCAAGCAGGTGCTGCTTAATAAAGAATTTTTCCACAATTTGAGTGCAGGCTTCTTCTGGATTCGGAGTCGAGTGTTTTGATATAAGTGAGTGTGGCGTGGCATTCTCCTCAGACCTGCACCACCTGCAGTCTGAGGCCATCAACAAAGCCACAACTGGGACATATATATATATATATATATAGATGGATGGATGGATAGATATTTCAAGAAATATGTCAAGATATAACTATGCAGATAACTGCTGGCATAAAATCTGTTAAATGACAGACAAACTGTGCCTAAAATGAGAACTTTACCCATTTGAAATGTATGGTAAAACCTTACATTGGTCCCATAATCTCCCAAGAGTATAAATAAGATGGAGGCCTTATTGGATTGTTGTCTTGCAATAGTGTTCTTGATGCCATTTTTGTCAATACATAAATAGGTATTTCACATGCTCAAAACAAAGGTTAAATACCTATGTCAAGCTACCATCTCTGTTTAAGTACTACACTACTCTGTCCAAACCGTCTGCATTCTCTATGTACAGGCTTTGCAGCTAGAGGTAGACTACTTTGCTAACTCTTCCAAAGGGCGACTCTAGCTAAAGAGGCGCTGAATGCCAGCACTCACAATTGAGACTATCAATGGCTGTGGATGGCTAACCCATTGCAGTATGCTGTATCATGTGTTGGGTGGAAGCAAAATGTGAAAGACTCTACCAGAGACTAATGTCATAAGAGGGCTGACTAAATGCCCCTCGACCTATCTTTATATATTTTTAACGACTTGTTTTAAAAACAAAAGTGTGGTACAGTTGATACCATATCAGTAAGACTATGCGTTTGAACAATATAAATGTCAAAACTGTGCCCATGCATACCATCGGGATATGTTGACCTTAGTTCTGGATAGCTCACAGTGCACCATCTGGTCCTCTAACCTTACAAGGTACTGGATGGTATGTACAACCTCACAACATGACAACCCTGACTTCCAAAGGAGATCGTGGAAGCAGATCCAACCCTTTCGTTAGTAACTCAGGCATGCTCAAACAAGAAGTAGGCAAATTGGCATTTCAAACATTTATTGAAGCAATGGTACTCTTGTGTAAAATATGTGTGGTGCAATGATTAATAGAATGAAACAAAACAAAGTATCAGAATTATGAGCAAAGAAAATAAATAGTTCAACCATTGTGCTGTTTCATTGATTATATGAATACATTTAATTGCATCTATACTCTTACTTAGTGCTTCCTATCCTAATATGCCTAGGCTGAGAGGATCTGCCAGAATACCTTAGAGTGGTCTAACTTCCCATTTACCTGAGGGTATGTATAGTCTGGGAACCTGTCTTGGTGTAGAGCAGGTCTCCGTCCTTCTCAGGAGGTTAACGGGCTTCAGCTGTGCTAGAATTTCGGCATGGGCGACCTCAACAGTGCCAGCAAATGTTCCTCTCTCAAAACAAAGGGCCGGGGGGTGTTTATATAACAAACACCACCCATACTCTCCGGTGTTCTGGACTGGCTGTTATTGTTTATTCTATCCTTGCAGAGCTGTTGCCAAACAGACAACATCAAACAACAGCATTTTGGACAGTGAACTTAGTCCTTGTACAGAATGTTCAAGGGCCTGATAATATGCCTACAAAGGAGAGTACGTGTAAGTTAACCTATTATTGAGAACATTATTTCATATGGGGCAAGCAAATGTATGTTAAAAGTCATCATTTAAAAAGATGTCAACTTTAAGGGCGATTGTGTAAAATGGTGGTGTCTGGGCCCGAGGCCCATGTAACCACATGACAAAAGGACTTTGCTAACTCCAGATCTAGATAGGTTACTGCAGGTATTAAAACTACTCAATTACTTTTCTCTGTGCTCAATGCTTTTGTGTTAAAACATTTTTTTACTTCTTTGACTGTATTTTTCAGATGTAAAATAGTCCCTGAAATGCAACAGAGCCAATTGCATGAACTGAGAGAGAGCAATACTCCTCTGGGTAGAGCCTTTCCATATATATTTTTAAAACTTGGTAACAGTATGCCTTGCACACAACTGCCCTGTAAAGTCAGACCTAAAAAGACTATGTAGATACTTACAACTGTGCTCCTGGTGATGTTGCACTACATCTTGTTGTATTTTTGTGACTGATGGACCAGTCGCGCTGTTAATACGTTAGCTGATTTTGGTGATCCTTGCTGAACCTGCCTCTCATTAAAGCATTTTAAATGACAATTTCAAGAGAGCGCATAGAACCCATTTGGTCCTAAAAAAAAACAGATAGAAGAGTCTTCAACTTTAAAGGTTTATGTTCAGATTTAGTCATACAGAAATTGAGTAAGATCGTCCAAATTAATATGTAGATCAGAGTGCTATTCTTAGTTACAGTACAGAATCAATAATAGAACTCAATAAAATACAAAGTATTAAATTAAAGAGCAGTACGTCATTGGCTTGCCTTCATGGGTCAGTAATGAAAGGCCTCTCACACATCAGTATCAAACAGAGTGAAACAGTTGCAAGAAAATACATTTAGGAAATGTCTCATAATTCTACAACATGGGTCTTCTCAGGGACACCACCTGAACTAGAACAACATGGTTTGCGTTGTGTGTGATTCTGCTAAGAAAGCTAGATGCAACCTTGAACTGGAACAGTTGTACTGAAACAAGATTTTAATATTCTCGTGAAGGTTTTTGTCTTGCCTGTGAAAAATACTTTCAAACTTTATTCTACTGAGACATGAAAATACAAGTTATCCATGTGATACAGCACATTAGCAACAACAGTGACAGCCAAGATGGGCAATAAGGCCTAAAATTTCAATGATAGCCAACATTCGAGTTTCATTAGTGCAATGCATTTGTTTCAGGGAAATAACGCTGTCAGTGGCAAGACACATACACAACAAAAGGTATGTGCTAACACGCGATGCATCTACTGTCCAATGCAGAATCAAGCATCATCAGAATGATTTAACTCTAAGAAATTGACATTGAAAATTCCTTTCAGGGAAATCCCCAATTCCCGGAATAATATCTCTTTTTTTACAGTAATTCAAAGGATAGCAATCTATCAGCTTCATTTTCTATACTGCACTCTCCCAGACCCTCTTATATTTATTAGCAGCCCCTCTCCATTACTTATTCACACAAAACCTTTATACATAATTGCTTTGCATATTGTGCTTCAACTAATTTGAATGAATAAATTATTTGCAGTTAATTAAATATTTTACATTATAAATAAGCATTTTAAATTCAGCATACAGATTGCATAGAGACAATGGCATAAAGTGACTAACATTGATGCAGGCAACATAGGGAGATGAAGGAAAGTACTTCTAGACGCACTGATTCGAAGATCCATTCTTTACATCTGTTGTACTTTATTTTACCAGAGATTAAACATCTTTCTAAGGTGATTTATTTTTTTTGTTGGCACTGTGGGTTACAAGTTCAAGGAGAACAGACGGTGGCAAACACAAAATGAAAGCATATGGAATATTTGTAAATATGGTTTGTGAAAATTATATTTATATATATATATATATATTTTTTTTATTTTTTTATTATTATATATTTGTTTTTTACTGGACATGGACCACAGTGGAAAAATCTATGAAGCTGTTTTCGATTGGCACAGAGGAAAACATGGAAACACATATTTAATTAGTTGAACATTCTATATACTTCATAAGATCATGCCTACACCATTAACAGTGCTAGTCCAAGAGCATGTTAATGTGCCTCACTGATATTTTAACACCAGTGTGATTACTATTGTTACCATATTTTTTATAGTTTATACAGAGGCAGGTATATTTGCTGTAATGCTAATTCTGATAGATACATCTGCCGTGTGGATTCCTCACCTTGTGAATATCCCCTTGCGTCAGCAACATTCGGAATCTTTTTTCGTAGCCTCGCACCGACGTGGACTTGGACGTCATAGAGACACGGCATCGCTCGCAACTCCGCTGACGTCACCGACGCCTATAATAGGCCCACGCCGGCGTGATGACATCAGTTCCCTTTTTTCCGCGTCGTCGCCGCTAACGGTTTCGGGAATCTCAGTAGCCAACTGGTACTTTGTTGCCTTTTTGTTACCACTTTCTGCTTCTTTGTTTCTTGTCTCTTCGACAATGTCGACAAAGAAGACCGGCTTCAAGCCCTGCAGGGAGTGCGGGAAAATGATGTCCATTACTGACCCGCACGAGGACTGCATTTGGTGTTTGAGCTCTGACCACGATGTGGATGGATGTTCGTCTTGTCGGAAGATGAGCCCGAAGGCCCTGAGGGAAAGAGAGACCAAGCTCCTGGTAGCGAAGCTGAAGGCTGGAAAAGGAAAATCGTCGAGGTCTCGTTCTCGAAAGGCGAGGTCGAGGTCGAAGCCAAGATCTGGATCTCGAGAGGAGTCGTCTTCGAGGTCCGCTTCAGACCATGCTTCGAAGTCGAAGAGGAAGCATAAGAAGAGGAGGCATGAGTCCCGACGTCGTTCCAGTAAGAAGTCGGGCTCGAGGTCGAGGTCACCGAAGAAGGTACGTTCTAAGGTGGTTACGCTGGATGTCTCAGAACCTGAAGGTGAGGCCTCGCCTTCGGAGTCGCGAGTGCAGTCGCCGACTCCGGCTTCGAATCCATCTCCGGCACCGTCCCCGGCCCGAGAAGAGGAAGAGGTTCAGGTGGATGTGGATTCCGCGCCTGCTGAAGAGCCGAATCCGATCCCTCCTCAAGACCAGCCTGAGGGTTTACAGCCACCCTTTCCAGCCCCAGGCCAGGACCCATCGGCGTTTCTGAATGCTATGTATGGCGTCTTTTCAAGGGCGTGGTACCCCTCTGGCACACCTTCGGGTCCCATGGGTCCGGCTTTCAATCTAGGAGTCCCTCACTCCTATCCTCCTGCTCCATTCATGCCCTATATGCCGGCTCCGACGCCGCCATGGCAATTTCCGGCTCCGCCAAAGCCGTAGACGCCGGTTTCGGCGTCGCCCGCTCCAGAGCGGCCTCGAGAGCATCCCGCTGGGCCATCGGATTCGATACCGACGTCGATCCCGACTCGGTCGGAACCGTTGGTGGATCCGGCTGCGAGGCGTGTGAAGGAGAGGTCCAGAAGGGAGGCTCTACGCCTTTTGGAAGAGCGAAGGTATATGGAGTCACATCCTGATATGGAGGAAGATGAATTGGATGAGGACTGTTTTGAGGAACTGGCTGATGCTGGTAGCCTGGATTTCTCTCCGGAGTGGGAGTTGCCTTCAGGCTCTGATACACCTTCTAAGGATGTCCAGCCTTATCATATGGTGATGAGGAAGGCTGCAGAACTTTTGCAATTAACTTTGCCAACGGTGGAATTTAAATCCAATCTTCTCACTGAGGTTTTACATTCGCCTAGTTCTGTGGTAGAACCATTGCTTCCGTTTAATGACGCCTTAACGGAGCCCATTTTGGAGGTGTGGAAGAAACCACTGTCAGCTCCTGCAGTATCTAAGAGTGTGGCAAGAAGGTACAGGGTTGCACCTGAAGACCCTGCTTTTTTGACGTCTCATCCTTCACCAGAGAGTCTTGTCATTCAAGCAGCCTGCTCCAAAAAGAATGTGAGTGCCTTTCCCCAGGTACCTTGTGAAAAAGAGGCAAAGAAACAGGATCAGGTTGCTAAAAAGACCTTCTCCTCTGCAAGCATGGCGTTGAAGTCGACTAATGCCACTTGTCTGATGGGGAGGTATGTGCATGCCCTTATGGATTCTTTGCGTATTCTAGCTCCTAAGATTCCTGATGCCAACAGGAAGGATTTTGAGGAGGTAATTTCGGAGGTACAGGCAGTGGCTCGCCAAGTGATACAGAGTGGTCTGGACACTGCGGACTCGGTGGCGCGTATCATGGGCACTGCTGTCACCACTAGAAGATCAGCTTGGCTGAAATCCTCAGACTTTTCGGCAGATGTTCAGGCGACTTTGCTGGATCTTCCGTTTGATGGATCTGGTCTCTTTGGGAAGAAAGCTGATACGGCCCTGGAGAGATTTAAAGACAGTAGGGCGACTGCTAAATCTTTAGGTTTCCAGATCAGAGGCTCTTCGACCAACAGGAGATTCAGGGGTTTCGGTCACTCTTCCTTTCGGAATTACCAACAAGGTCAGCAGCAGCACCATCAGCAGCAGCAGCAGCAAAATTCCATGTACAGGTCTTACAGGGGGGAGCAAAGAGCGCGTCCTCGTGGACGTCAAGCCTCTTCCTCCTCCACCTCCTCCAACCCCCCCAGCCACAGAAAAGCAGCCCTAGATCCGCCATTCAGGATCATGTGGGTCCAGTGGGGGGTCGGCTTACCCATTTTCTACAGGATTGGGAATCGGTTACATCAGATCTTTGGGTTCTCAATCTTGTAGAAAATGGGTATGCCCTTCCCTTTCTGGAGTTCCCTCCCAATTACCCTCCTTGTCAAGGTTATTGCACGGAGGAACATCTGTTGCTTCTACAGGAGGAAGTGCTGACTCTGTTAAGAAAGGGTGCGATAAAGGTGGTCCCAGAGCAGGAAAGGGGTCAGGGGTGCTACTCCCGGTATTTCCTGATTCCCAAGAAGGATGGCAGAATTCGTCCAATCCTGGATCTCAGGATCTTGAATCTCTATCTGAAACAAGAGAAATTCAAGATGCTCACCCTTGCTCAGGTTCTACAAGCGCTGCTAGAAGAAGACTGGATGGTGTCGCTCGACTTGCAGGATGCGTACTTTCACATCCCAATCCTGAAGTCGCACAGGAAGTACCTCGGTTTTACGGTGGGATCGCAACACTATCAGTTTGCGGTCCTTCCATTTGGACTTACTACTGCGCCTCGAGTCTTCACCAAGGTGATGGCGGTGGTGGCAGCGCATCTCAGAAGGTCGGGGATTCCAGTATTCCCCTATTTGGACGACTGGCTGATCAAAGCAGAGTCGTCAGAGAGAGTGCTCCGTCATCTGCAAGAGACAACCCATTTGTTGTACAGGTTGGGTTTTTCGATAAATGTACCCAAGTCTCACCTGGTGCCCTCCCAGCGCAACCTGTTCATAGGTGCTGTACTGGACACAACTTTATGTCGCGCATTCCCTCCTCCTCAAAGGATTCGCGACATACATGAAATGATTCCTTTATTTTACAATGGAGCGGTCGTTCCAGTCCTGAAGGTCCTCCGTCTGCTCGGTCTGATGGCTTCCTGCATTCTGTTGGTCAACCATGCACGCCGGCACATGAGGGCGCTCCAGTGGTGCCCCCGCAGGCAGTGGTATCAACACAACGGAGATCTTAGGGAGTCAGTGAGGATCTCCAGAGAAGCTGCGGCGGATCTGTCTTGGTGGGGCGTGGAAGGCAACTTGTCTCAGGGGAAGCCTTTTCAGCTGCCTCCTCCGGTGGCCACAGTAATAACGGATGCATCCACTCTAGGGTGGGGTGCTCATCTGGGGGATCTGGAGGTCAAGGGTCTTTGGTCTCCAGAGGAAAGGCTGCTTCATATCAACCTTCTAGAATTGCGGGCGATACGTTTGGCGCTCAAGGCCTTCCTCCCTTCCCTTCGCGGTCGGTCGGTTCAGGTCCTGACGGACAACACGACCGCGATGTGGTACATCAACAAGCAGGGAGGGGTGGGATCGCAGTGTCTCTGCAGAGAGGCTCTGCGTCTCTGGTCCTGGGTTCAGGACCATCTGATTTGTCTGATGGCGCATCATCTGGCCGGAGTTCTGAACGTGCGTGCAGACAGTCTCAGTCAGCAGTTCTCGGCCGACCACGAATCGAGGCTTCACCCGGAGGTGGTTCGTCACGTCTTTCGGACGTGGGGGACTCCTCAGGTGGACCTGTTTGCCACTCTCGAGAATGCTCACTGCCTGTCATTCTGCAGTCTCCAGTATCCGTTGCAAGGAGCCTTGGGGGACGCGTTTCAGTTGAGTTGGGGAAGACAACTCCTTTACGCGTTTCCTCCCATACCTTTGATTCCTCGGGTTCTGAGGAAGATTCGCCAAGACCGGGCCCAAGTCATATTGGTCGCCCCGGACTGGCCAAGAAGGCTGTGGTATACAGATCTTCTCCACCTCTCCTCTCACCCGCCGCTCCGTCTCCCTCTCAGGGCAGACCTCCTCTCTCAGATGGAGGGGCAGGTTCTACACCCCCACCTCCAGACATTACACCTTCATGCCTGGAGATTGAACGGGGCAACATGAATTCCTTTTCTCTCCCGCCTGACGTGGTGGATGTCATCTTGTCAGCCAGATGTGACTCCACTAAGTCCATCTATTCTTATAGATGGTCAAAATTTGTCACTTGGTGTGGGGAGAAATCTATTGACCCTTTGAGAGCCCATTTGTATGATGTTCTCCAGTTTGCCCTCTCTCTGGCGCAGCAAGGGCTTGCTGTTGCCACAGTGAAGGGCTATCTTTCAGCACTGTCGGCTTTTCTCTGCTTGCCTGACCAGCCGTCTCTTTTTAAATCTCCTGTGGTTTTAAGGTTTTTGAAGGGCCTCACAAACAAGTTCCCTCCTACTCCATTTATTGTGCCTCAGTGGGACTTAAATCTTGTCTTGACCTTTTTAATGGGGGCTCCCTTTGAGCCTCTTCACAAATGTCCTATGAGGCTTTTGACTCTTAAGACAGTCTTCCTCGTTGCAATAACCTCAGCAAGGAGGGTAAGTGAGCTTCAAGCTCTTAGTTCCAAGCCCCCTTTCTTGACCATTCATGCTGATCGAATGGTTCTTAGGACCAGGGCTGCTTTTCTCCCAAAGGTGGTGAATCCTTTCCACCTTGGTCAATCCATTACACTCCCTACCTTTTATCCTCCCCCACACCCTTCCAAGGAGGAGGAGAGATTACATTGTCTGGACCCCAAGAGGGCGGTGTCTGTTTACTTGGACAGATCTAAAGACTGTCGTTTGGATGACCAGCTCTTCATTGGGTTTGCTGGCTACAAAAGAGGAAGAGCGGTCCATAAAAGAATATTGGATCTGCTACTCTTTGGCCGGTAAGGAACCACCAGAGGGCATTAGGGCTCATTCTAGAAGAGCTAAATCTTCAACCTCAGCATTGGCTAGAGGTGTTCAAGTAGAGGACATTTGTAGGGCGGCAACTTGGTCTTCCCTCCACACTTTCGCGAAGCATTACTGCTTGGATTCCGAAGTGAGGAGGGACGGCCTCTTTGCGCGTTCTGTCCTTCAGGATTTCCTGGTTTAGAAGAGTGGACACCCTCCTCCAGGAGTGGGGACTGCTGTGGGATTCTATTCACAAGGTGAGGAATCCACACGGCAGATGTATCTATCAGAAGAACAAGTTACTTACCTTCGGTAACGCTTTTTCTGGTAGATACAATATCTGCCTGTGGATTCCTCACTGACCCACCCGCCTCCCCGTTGTCCACTCTTCTATACCAGTATATCTGTATTGTATTTATTTTATGGTCAAGAAAATGTGTTATTTCGAATGTTTGCTTTCATTTGCTTCACACTGTGTGTGTTATTTTGACTATCGTGTACTGTGTATGCTATGTACGTTACTACTGTCATTGGTCCGTCCGTGTACCTCGAAGGCACGGAAAAAAGGGCGGAACTGATGTCCTCACGCCGGTGTGGGCCTATTATAGGCGTCGGTGATGTCAGCGGAGTCGCGAGCGATGCCGTGTCTCTATGACGTCCAAGTCCACGTCGGCGCGAGGCTACGAAAAGAATTTCCGAATGTTGCTGACGCAAGGGGATATTCACAAGGTGAGGAATCCACAGGCAGATATTGCATCTACCAGAAAAAGCGTTACCGAAGGTAAGTAACTTGTTCTTTAGTAGTCTCGAATAGTCCATCAGCTATTTTAAGAAATAAAAAAAAATGAAAACATTCAATGTATCTCTGTATTATCTATTTATGCAGTTTTATATATCACACTCATTAACTAAAGGCTTCAGGGTGCTTTATTCAGACAAGAATCACATTTCATAAGTGCTAAATGTTGCACAAGCCCTGCGTATGGCATGGCAGGTTATAGAGTTACACAGGCTGCATATATTTCCGTGGTTACACATGTTTTAGAGAAAAAAATAGACCGGAGAAAAATATGTCAAAAAGCACGCCTTAGCCTATCTTGTTCATAAGAAATTGGATTACTGGTTGAGGGGGTGAAACACTTCTGAAGCAGAAACCAAAATCCTAATCAGGGTGAAGTCACAAGTAAACCCCAAATTAACCTGTGCTCAACCCTCTGGTAGCTTCACATAGAGCAGTAAGGCTTAACCTAGGGCCTTATAATGATGTCGGGCGGTCGGACCATTGTCGCACGGTCAGGAGACCACCCAAAAAGCACAGCGGTCCGACTGCTGAATCACAATGCAACCCCCAGGATTGCAGTCGCAGAAAGCTCCTTTACAGATTGGCTTGTGCTGCGGACCAGGAAAAGGGCTGCAGCACAAGCCACCGTTTAAAGGAGCACTTCATACACCTCTGTGCACCATGTGCCAAGCACCATGTGGTGCATGGCACACGGGGCATGAAGGTGCATATGGGCACTACATGTGCCTCCTGGGCCACTTTACAGTGGCCCACGATGGAAGGGGGCCCTGTTTGGGTGCCCAAAATCTCTTTCCGACAGCCTTTTCATGATAGTCTTTCCTACAAGAAAAGGCTATCGGAAAGGGATATCTTAATCCTGACGGCCATGCGTGCCTTCGCACCACCTCCATTCGAGATTGCGATTCCGACCACCACCCGACTGGATCACTCATCCTGTCTGAGGTGGCGGTCTTCCCTCCATCCATTTAGGGTCCGACCGCCTGGATTGTAATCTGGCAGTTGGACAGAAGGGCTGTTGGTCGGTCGGACCACCACCGACGGCCTGTCGGTGGCGGTCTGACCGACATCGCAATAAGACCCTTGGAGGCATTATGAATTGGACTAGCAATTGGGAAGGAAGGTGGCATGCGTTCATGTTGTTGTTCCGGTTCATTGATATGTTAAAAGCTCACTGAGTTGTATTCAAATGGTTGTCTCCTATCCACATGACCAAGGGTTTTCAAGTAAGTGTACATTGATATACTGCACCTTAGTACCACCTGTAGGATATGTACCCATATTTATATGGACATGTATGCATGTTACACTGTAATAAAGCAATTGCTATCCCCAAAACAATAAACTTAAAGGCAGTGTGTAAAGTATTTATGCAGCACTTCAAACAGTGATAAAGTGAAAATACAACACAAGAAAAACACAAAATTCATTTAGAAAAACAGATACATTTTTAATTAATAATTTAAGACCTAAACAACAAAAGTCTAATCAGCAGAGCTGGAGATATACACTTTTAAACATTTAACCACAGTTTGTGGCAAGAAGCACCGCGCGCCAATTGTGCTTATCTGGTCATGCTGGACCAGGACAGATCACAAGTTCAGGCCGACCACAATGGATCATGGGCCAGCTACAGGGACCTACTTAGGCCCACTGTTCACAATACCTTAATCCTGGTTGCGATGAGATGCAGAGTCGTGCGTCAAGAATATGTTGCGAGGACCGGGTAGGATATGCAGCACGCATAATCTGCCAGATCTAGAATTAAAAGAACGCAAAATGGGACACAAAAATTGACCTCTTGGGGCAGAATAAAACTTACATAAAAAAATAAAATGGACGAAGTATTGCTAGTTGGTATTATCATATGGGCAGCATGGTAAGGAGGAAAAACACCCACCTTGTACACGGTAGGCTACCAAAAAATGTGAAGTGGAACATGTGTTCCTGAATAGGAACCCACAGGGTATAAAGCATTGTGACAATCCTCCAGGAGAAGGGAAACTGAAAATAGAGTAGTTTGAATGGTTTTCCCATTAGCATTAATCAAAGAGGCAAGCAGGTACCTTTCTCTAAATGTGGATCTGGCTCAGAGAAAAAAGTTAGATGATGAAGAGCAATGAAGTGGAAATTCTCTACATACCTATTAACTGGATTTTAAACTGAGCAAATTGTAACTGCAAAGAATATATGTTCTAATTGGGTACATTCTTTGCACATGAACATTTATTTTCAAATGAAAGAAGGCACAATCAAAGTGCTTTGTGAAACCTTTTGTGGCTATATCATTCAACATTGCTTAGCACAGAAAAAATAGTGTTCAGCCTTTGGTCTAATTACTTGAAAATTGTAAATAACGTGACCAATTTAAAACAACAAAAACTGATGAAAATATAAAAATGCATAATTTTTCAAACTGCCCTGCTCCCGATAACTGCATTTATTTGCATAAAACAATTAAACAATTTCACTTTTCTTTGTTTCCTTCAATCTAACAATTTTACGTCCTTAGTAGTTGATTTCTCATAGACTTAAAAAAATGATAAAAGCAATACATACAGAATATGTTTCAATTTTATGTAAAGTTGGCATGCTGTGCACTGCAAAGATTATGGTATTACAGTTATTTAGCTCAAATAAGTGAGTGTTTACAGCCTATGAGAATGAACCGTAGTACCTGCAATTTACTTGAGGTGAAACAGCGGTTGGAAATGTTACTTTACTGGTTCTGCCCTGCACACTGTGACTCAACAGTTTTGTATCTGGAACATTGACTAAACAGGCATACGCTTTTTGAATTTTAAATTAAGAGAATCCTATAGGACACTATTTATTATCACTGTGCTCATCAGACTGTCAGAGAGTATTGGTTACTAGTGTAGTTCCATGAAAATTAAGGAAGATTCAAATTTCAATTTCTAGTTCTCCTTGAGGGTGGTGATGTTTTTGACTTGTTCATGATAGAGTATTGCCAACAATGTTTATTCTTGTCCTAATTTCTGCATACTATTCACAGCCTTCTGCTGAACTTGTGTACGGAATCATTTGTGTACCTAAGTATGTGTGATGTGTTCCTGTTTTTGTGCTGTTTGCAATCACATTCTATTTTCTCGTGATTTAATGCGCAGTCTCGCTGTGTCCTTTGTATTTTGGTTGCTTCTTGTGATTTAGCATGTGTAATAGAGTAATTGATCAGGTTAGATGAGACAAGACCACAGGGAAGCTGCTGTTACTGCTGCTCCATAGGAACTCAAATCTGTCTTTCGGCAGTGTCTAATCAAATTCTGTTTGAGCAGTATTATTCTGTTCTTGCGTGATACAACAAGGACAATTTTTCACTCTTATAAATTGAAACGTTTTTCTTTTGTTACAGATACTGGCATTATTCATTTTCTCACCAAAATTAACCGCATGGATATTGTTCACCTAATGGAGACCCGCACTACGTCGCCTGCCTTAGATCACGTTAATCACACCTATGGTGAAATAGAGCAAACAATTGCGCTGGATCATAGCGAAGGTAAAGAATGCAATGCTACATAATTCCTTTCTTCAAAGGCAGGACTAAAGAACCTTAGCAGATCTGCCCAAATGCTGATCCAAATCTGTGACTTTACCTACAGTTGCTCCTGCTAAGTAGTGAAAGAATTATTTGAATCCAGAAAAATAGCAACAGTGGTTTAGCAGTCGCACATCCTTATCAGTAGAGCAATGTACTACAGACAAAACATGGTGCTGAGAACACTATTAACACATCTGTCGCCATGATGTGTACCAGCTAGACCAATGGATAAATTGTTCATAGCCCAAACAACACGTTAGCAATGAAATAGCAGAGCACTCCTATTATATATCCACTTTTAGCCCCCTAGCAGGCCTGTTTCTATAATCAAATGTCCTGTACAAACTCTATTATTTATCGTTTTACAGTGTATAGGCAGACAATCATTCAGAACTCTGTGTGGTTTAATAGATGGTATTTTTACTTCTTTTAAGTCCAACAACCAAATAATCACCATGGATGTTATAATGATAATGCTTCATATACAATTCTTGTCACCCAATCTCAAATCCTCCTGTGTTTGCTATTATTCCCACCTTGCCTGGGGAAGGGGTTATATATGACATCCTCCTACTTCCTTCACCAAGGAACAAGGCCCACTGGGCAGCTAACACAGCACTGCTACCCTCTTTGCATTTGGAAAAAGGGCAGGAGGACCGATGATAATTGTTCTGCCCTCCCACGTCCTCATAAAAACCTGAGGTGAAGGAACATGGCACGGTTTGTAGCTGTCCTACTGCTCTGCTTGGAAAGTGTGAACAGGCGCCCAACTATGAGTTATCTTACTTATCAAAGAAAAGCTGTAGCAGCGCAAAAGTGTGCCACTGGCCTATTGTCACTTAGCAAACAACCCAGCTGGGCAACTATAAACTAAAAAGGCCTACCATTGCCTAACTGTGCCATCATTCTTTCATCCCCTTTTGTCTTATGATGTAGAAAAGACAGGCAGCTAACATGGTAGGCATTTGCTACTGTGATTGGCCATGTTTGAAGTAACTTCATCCTTGGGCAAGACAAAGTCACCCAGGGAGAAAAATATTCAACCCTCCCACACCACAACACACCCTTCGGCAAGGCAGGGGACATAATCCAAATATATATATAAGTTTTTGTAAAATATTTCCTAAAGTTGGCAAACATTTTAACTTGGGGGCATATTAGCAAGAACCTTGTTAAAATTATCGCCGTTTTAGCAGCAGGAAACTGCAGCTAAAACGGCGATAATGGGCTTGCTAATATGCATGATAGAATTCCAATAGAAGCCCAGGTTAGATGTGCAGGACATCTAACCTGGGCTTCTATTGGAATTCTATTACGCATATTAGCAAGCCCATTATCGCCGTTTTAGCGTCCGTTTCCTGATGCTGAAATGACGATAATTTTAACGAGGTTCTTGCTAATATGCCCCATAGTTAGATTGATGAAGGCTTCTAAAGCCCCTGTCTTTGGGCAAGGGAGGTGGTACGCCCCAAAAAATCCCTCCACCATTTTCAGGGTTGAGCAAAACAACACTGGTGGTTCTATTTTTTAAAACTCATATATGGTGTTTGTGAACTTCAAGAGAAATTGAAAAGAAAATGTTCCCTTTCACCCACATGCCCATCATCATTCTCCACATTCCAGACAATTAGTCATTAATACACCTACTATCAGACATGCAGCTCAGTTTTCTACCTAGCTGGCCACTGTTTCATTCAGGAGATGAGTGTTGGACTTTCTTCCAGTGCAGCTCTCTACAGCAGGATACCGCAGAGCAATCTTTTTTTTTTTAAATCTTTTTATTATGAACATAAAATAACAATACAACAAAAAACGACAACTGAAAAAGAGCAACCGTCAAAAAGGGCACAACATTCAAAATAAATGCCTAACATGTATGATCAATAAAATCAAAATATACTGTAGCGATGACATATAGATATCACATAGTATCAGTAGTAAATCTCTAAGGGGACTCCCTACCAACATTATATGGAGTATCATCTGCAAAGGGGGTACATAAGAGTCCTCTATATTCATTCCATGGGCCCCATAGTATAGTCCATTTGCCCGGACAGCCCCTACCTTCATATATCACCCTCTCGGCTTGCATGCACCAATCCATATCTGCAGCCCAGTCTGTACGGCGGGGCACGACTTCTCCCTTCCATGTTCTGGCAATGTTCTTCTTTGCTACAATACAGCCCAGAGAGAACCACATTAGTTCGGTGCGCTTAAGGTCTGTGACGTCCCAGATGTTCAAGAGACAGAGCCTAGGGGAAAGCCCTATCGATTTCCGACATATTCGGGACATCATGGATATATTCATTCGAGTAGTGTTGGTGAACCGGGCAGTCCCACCATTGATGTAGAAAAGTGCCTACGACACCACAAGCACGGGTGCAGAGTGGGGAGGTTGTCAATCCCATCTTAACCAGAGCTGTGGAGGTATAATAGGCTCTATGTAATAGTTTCAGTTGAATAAATTTAAATTGGGACCTGATGGCCACTTCCCTAGAAGATGCCAGGGCCTCCCTCCAATCCTCATCCGGTATGTCCCCTAAGTTGGCCTCCCATTTCTTGCGAATTTATCGAGTGGTTCTGGCAGATTATTAAGTATCTTACGATAAGTTAAGGAAATAGCCTTATCCGGTAGGAGTCTATCTTCTAAAGGTGATGAAATGGGGAAATCCGAGCCTTTGGGGATGGCTTTGGTGAGTGCGCTACATGCTTGTAGGTAGCGGAATGTTTCCCTCTCACGCACCTGTTATTTAGCTTGTAACTCATGAAAAACAAAAACAAATGTCTCCGACTGCATAGAGACCAATAAGTTCCCATTTATCAAATCTGGGATGGTTTGACAACGTCCCTAGATGACATGATTCCAATAATGGGGTAACTCGTGTAATTTTACCCTTCCAGCCCAGCCCGGTGGTAGCTGCTTGCCAAATGGAAACTGCGCTGGAGGCGGGCGGAAATATAGGTACATGCTGGGGCCCGCCGTAGAGTGCCCTCATATAATTACCTGTCTTCATATTAAAACAGTCCATTCTATATGCTGGATCCGTCACAGGACGATGGGCCCAGTGATTGAGGACCACCAACTGAGAGGCCCAGTAATATGTTTTAATTGCAGGGAGAGCAATACCACCATCATACCAACTACGTAGGAGTTTATCCAATGCAATCCGGGGAGTGCCGCCATTCCATAACAGGGAGCAGACCTCTGAATCAATCATTAAAAAATAATGCGTAGAGTCTGGATATGGTGTATTCTGCAGGGCATACAGAAAGCGGGGGAGTGCCATCATTTTAAAAAGGGTGTCCCTCCCAAGTAGGGGAAGAGGCAGCCCTCTCCAATGTTGCACATCCGCTCGAAGACGATGTAGAGGAGGAAAGAGGTTTCTCCAATGGAAAGTATCCTTGTCGGTCGTGGCGTAGATACCCAAATAACGGAATCCCTCCATGACAATACCGGCCGTACAACCCCGGGGGAGCTGTGGAGGATTTCCACTGAGGACATATATTAAGGATTTATGCCAATTAATAGTGTAGCCCGAGTATTTCCGGAAAAGGGCCAGGATATGGAGCACTGAGTGCAACGAAGACCAGGGCTTGGCTAAATACAAAAGAATATCATCCGCATAGAGGGATATTCTATTCAACCAGTCCGGCGCCCAATTTAGTCCACGGATGGACGGGTCCCATCTTAACCATACCGCTAAGGGCTCCAGTGCTAATGCAAAGAGCAGCGGTGACAGGGGACAGCCCTGCCTCGTGCCCTTCCCCAGTTCGAAAGTCGCCAACCTGCCTCCATTGACTGGAACGCGGGCCAAGGGCTTGGAATATAATAAACGCATCCAGGTCATGAAGCGTTTACCAAAACCATATCTCTCCAAGGAGGCAAATAAAAAGGGCCGTTCCTTCATATCAAATGCCATTTTAGCACCGAGGGACAAAATTATCACATCTTCTTGTATGGTAGAGGCCCTGCCCAACACTTCGAAGAGGCGGCGAAGATTGAGTGCTGTATTTTTGGTTGGCATAAAGACTGATTGGTGTGGGTGGATCAATTTATGTAGATGGGGTGACAGGCGAAGAGCCAAATGTTTAGCCAGGATTTTGACCTCCGGGTCGAGAAGGAAAATCGGTCGATAGGAGCCACATTGATCTCGGGGTTTCCCTCCCTTGTATATAACTGCTATATTAGCCAAGCGTTGTATCTCAGTGAGGATCCCATGTTCGACACTTTCATCGTACATTCGCAGGAGATGCTAAGCTATAACTCATGAGTCCGCTTTGTAGAGCTCGATTGGGAGACCACTAGGTCCCATGGCCTTCCCAGAATGTAAGGCCCCAATAGCCTTCGACACCTCCTCGGAATCGAGGGGAGCGTCAAGGTCCTCTGCATCCTGGAGGTCTAAGCTCGGTAGGGAGAGGATGGAAAGCAAGTCGGCGGCTTCCTCCTGGGTAGAAGTAGAAGTAGGGACATAGAAACGTTCAAAATGATCGGCGAAAGTCTCTGCAATTTCGTCCCGATCGCCATGTCTCTCCATCCAGAGCTACAATTTCAGACACCCACCTGTTGGCTGCTTCTCGCTTATCTAACCATGCCAACAACTTACTGGCTTTATCCCCTATTTCATATACCCTATACTGGGTCAAACGATAGTGTGCCCCGGCTGCCTCACTAGCGATATTGTGGTATTCCTTCTGTTTCACTGCAAGCTTATGCGAAGTATCGGGGGAACCAGATGTAACAAGATCACGTTCAAGAGTAGCCACTTCTTATTCAATCTCTTCTAGCCGCTTACGTTTTTCCTTACGGTGACCTGCCACCCACACCCACCAATCACCCTCTTATATGCCTCCCACAGCGTGACATCTGAATCAACGGAGCCCTCATTTTCTGCAAAATAGTCGGACGTGGCCTTTATCAACTTATCTCATATGTTTGGTACTTTGAGATACCAAGGGTTAAGGGCCATCTCTCTGTGAACATGGAGGAGCCCCACCATAATGCGCCAGGATAGGGGAATGATCAGATATGCCCCTGACTAAAAAGGAAATGTCGCCAAACATGGAAAGCTGGGAGGCATGGCAGAAAACATAATCAATAAGGTACAGACTCCTATGGACTCCGGAAAGGAAGGTATACTCCCGATCTGAGGGGTGGAGAGTAGGCCACGGGTCAATCAGTCCATGAGCCGATTAGAATTCCGAGAGCAATTTCCCCTGCGACTCAGATATGCGAGAAGGCAAGCGGTCTAGTTCTTCGAGTCATGGCGGCGTTACAATCCCCCCAATACCGTATCTCCATCAGGTAAATTTAACAGGTGTGAGCCCAAGGCGGTCAGGGTGGCAGAGTGAAGTTTAGGGGGAATATACAGGGAGGTCACATTGAGAGATCTACTCTCCCAATCCCCAGAGACGGTGATAAATCGTCCATCTGGGTCGTGTGTGACTTTTTTAACCTGAAAGGGAAGACCTTGCAAGGATACCCACCCCCCTGGATCCCCTAGTGTAACCCGCATTGGCGAGCAGTTTGTAGCCCCAGCAGTTCAGTGCCTTATATGTGATGCCCTGTATGTGTGTCTCCTCAAGCTGTATATGGTCTGGGGAGTGCTGTTTCAAATATTGTAAGACTAACCCCCTTTTGATCCGATCTCCTAAACCATTAACATTCCAGGTAATCAGTTGAATTCGACTCCGGGGAGTGGAGAATGTAGGAGTGTCACCCATTAGGATCTTGGAACATGAGCCCCCACCTCCCACTGGGACCAACAAATTACATTACACACTAGGGCCCTAAACCAGGCAATATAGATAGAGTTGTCATATGCATCAGCTACCATTGTATCAATGTACATGAGCATCACAGACAGATTGCTTAAAACAGAAAACAAAAACCAAACAATCCCCATTGTAGAACGTCCTGGGTCCCCCCACCCTCCCTGCCTCCCTGCAACGTGGACGTAAAACTGCCCACAACCCCAATTTGCAGAGCGCTTGGTTACCCATAAAGAACCTGATTAGAGGGAAATGCTACTTAACCAACGTGTCCCAGGTTCGACCCTCTTCCCCCAAAAGAACCATATATCTGCCCAGAATCTAGCTCTAAAGAACGAGCAACTTTAAGTGGGAGCCTATGATCCCGAGCACCTCAATAAACCAAATCTCTTCAGTTCCATTCACTCCAAGAGTCTGTTTCGAGTGGGCTGAAGGTGTACCAAAAATATCACCTAAAAACAAATATACATAGCCCAGTGTGCACTTAACAAACAAATCTCTACCACAGCGCCCCAGGAATAGGACCCAGAGGCTCAAACCATGTCACAGTCACCTACAAGGTACAAGGAATGAGTCTCAAAATACATCGATTACTTTGCTACCTTCACCATCCAAGGTCAATTAAGTCTCCCTGGAGGACGGTCGGAGTCTAGTGTGTGGTCTCGGGAAGGAGCGTCCAGGTCCGAAGCTGATCTCCACCTCTCTAACCAGTCCCAGGTCTCCTCAGGGGACTGAAAGAACAGCGATTTGCCGTCCACCTGCACCCCCAGCTTTGCTATGAAAAGTATAGCGTACTTCAAATTATACCCCCGAAGAGCACGTTTGACTTCCAGGAAGGAGCGACATTTCAACTGCACCTTGTGAGTGAAGTCTGGAAAAAAGGTTATGCTGCAATTCTCGTATTTTAAGGGTGGACCATTCCAAGCGGCCTGGAGGATGACGTTGCGGTCCCGAAAATAGAAGATTCGCTCCAAGATGGGACGAGGGGTAGCACCCGGCTTTGAAGGCACCCCCCCCCGGCACTCTGTGGACACGTTTGACGGAGAAGTAGTTGGAAAGGTACCGAGGTTGCGAATGATTTTGGATTCAGTCTTCCACAAAAAGATCAGTAGCCGGCCCCTCCGCCCATTCGGGAACTCCTAAAATGCGGACGTTGTTTCTTCTTGCGCGCCCTTCATAATCTTCTAGCCGGGCTTCGAGGTCAGTAGTCTGGGCTTGCAAAGTCTTGACCACCGATTCCAGGCGTGTGATGTAGGTCGTAAGCATAGCGATGGACCCTTCATTTGACGTGACTCGGTCTCCCATTTTTCTTCGATCAGCACGGATCAAGTTGACATCTATGGAGACAGTATGAATTTTGAGCTCCAGTGCCGTGCGGACTTCCTGTACCATCTCCATTATGTCCGCCAGCGTCGGGCCTTCGTCCGTGGACTGCCGTTTCATACCCTCCTCCATTTGCGTCACCTATACGTCTCCGGATTCGAAGTTGACAATTTTTGGAGACTGGATGGCTTGGGGCCCCTTGATGTGGCCATTGCGTGCCCGCTCCTCCAACTCAAGCGGAAAACGGCAAAAGTAAGGATATCCAGGGGGAGCGTGAGCACACCGCAGAACGTCTTGCAGCTGCTGGGCACTTGTCCTTGCTGCGCGTGCATCTCAAAATGGCGACTGGTGAAGTGTGTAGCGGCGCAGTCTGGGCCTCGTGGGGTTCCTTCCCGGGGTCAATGCCGCCCAGGTATCTATGCACCGGGAAGTTCAAGGAGCGTCACTGCTCGCCACTGGTGAGTTAAAACGGAGGAGGGGGAGATCCAGTCTAGAAGAATTGGCCTCACTGGCTCCTAGGCGTCCATGGGTCCCCACATTATCCCCACTGACGGGGTGACAAAGCTGCAGAGGACATCTCCTAGCCCTTACTTGGCACTAAGAGCATTAGCAGTACTGTCCCACGCAGTCCGCTCAGCCCAGTTGCTTTAAGCGGGGCGCCCCGGTCTGATGCAACTCACCGGCAGACCAGAGCACAGCTCAGTGGATTCTGGCGGATCCACACGGGTACATGCCGTGCCTTCCCACGGCAGGGCAATCCGGCAGCCTCAATTAGCATCCCGGGCCAACGGCTCCCAGCTTGTGTTCAAGCCGCAGCACAGGCCGCGCGGCTGCGGAATAGAATTGATGCTGGCACCGGCGTCCGATGCTTAAATCGCCTCTTGGATAGTTGCGGGTGATCTGTGGCTCGAGGCACTCTTCTGACTTCGATGGTTCTGGTCAGACTGGATCTATGTAGCGGATCTTTGCAGGGAATTATCCGACGGCCGACCGAAGCTCTACCCCAGAGTGGCCATCTCAGTTTACGGCTAGCCACGCCCCCAACAGAGCAATCTTTAACAAACTCAGACCATTGCATCTTTTGTCTTCATTTTGGGAGCTATCAGAACTATGTGTCCTTCCAACTGCAATATGTTATTTACTTCCCACCTTTCCTCTAACACCATTTTTGTAACTTCATCTGATCCATAACCTCAGCACAAGAGGGCTCCTTTCCCATTTCTCTATGCTGCAGAAACAGGAAATAGCATCCTTTTTTTGTCCACTCCTTCATCACTGCAACACCTGGAATAGTGCATCTGACTGTAATATGCTCTAGTTTCTTCTATATAGTTGCCCTTCAGATACATACCTGTTGCTTCCACAACAAAGTAATGCTGTATAAGCAAACCCAATACCCACAGAAAGGAGTCACCATTACGTCTGGTAGCCTCAGTAAGAGAAGAAAGTGCAACTGTTGCATCCAGTAGTTGGCACCCACCCACCATGAGACAACTACAACCCCATCATCAAATAGTAACACACCTACAGGCATGCGTCCATCATCAGGTACCCACCATTCTAAAGCCACACAGCTACAGCATGCACTCACATAGCCAACATATGTGTTTATCATATGACCACGTTCATACAGTGTCCACCAACACAACCACCACATGACCATAAACTTTTCATTATACACCAGCGCACCCACAATCAAGTGCCTACACTCAGACCAACCGCCCTCATTCCTAGAATTACATGGCAACACATTTACCATCATAGCGCCTCTTCTTGTCACACAGCCAGGCACCTGCCATCATTTATGACCACATACCCATTATCATACACCCACATACCCACCAGATACCCACCATCAGATGACCACACAACCACTATTAGAAATATTTAGTATAAAGTGTTAAGTGTGATGTTTCCCTAACATTTTTTACTTCTTTGTACTGTTTTGTATCCGAGTAAAAACAAATATTGGTTACCTTCAAGGTTATTTTGACTCATCTTTTTAGTAACATTTTCTTGAAAATCATAATCCATCAATAGGTGTTGATGTTTATAAATCGTTTTATTGAATTATTATATCTCCAATTAAACAAAAACAGATGTTAATATAATATCTTCATTTGAACAGAATCAGTCAACACGTGTTTCACCCCTTCAGTGGCTTGCTCGCATGGGGCTTTTTTAAGTCTGTCATTTTTAAAATAAACAAATCATTACATAGAGGTTCCTTTACATATCATTTAAGTATGAAATCATCACTAGTGTGCCCTACAATGAGCTCATTACTGAAATAATTACCATCATGTGTTCTCCTAAACACCAGTGTGTTCTACTACTTGGAAGTGATTGTCCAAATTAAATCAATATTAAAGCCATAAGATAAATTGATACTATGCTCCCTGTAGTGGTATACCTTGAGTGCACTGGTGTGCACTGAATAACCAACTAATGCCCTCCTATTTTGAGCTGGTGATTGTGATTAATTAGTTATCTGTTTTTACCTCCTATTATCATGCATTCCTATTCCTATTTACCTATTATTAAGGTATTCATAATTAGTCTTTTATCTATATTTACATTAGTGACTTGTAAAGGTGTATGCACTCTCCTTGAAGGCAAAATATGACCTGTGGTGTGAACAGTTTATTATTAAGGTCCGATTTGTATATGAATTATTATTTAAGCATCCATTATTTACATCTGAAAGCATTTTAGAGCAAATTATAATCACTCTTGAACCATTAAAGTGCATTGCATATATTAGGGGTATAGATATTCAAGGTCAAAAACGTTGTGCTACACATTATCAAACTGATACTGCCCTGCAGAAAAATGCCTGGGCAATTACATTAAAAGATTAAGGTCCAAGTCTTAATTATTATTGTTCTTGATCCATTAAGGTACAATCGTGTATGTAAGGGATGTAGCTATTCCAGGTTCAAGAACCATTATATTATGCTCTAAAATTCTTTCAGATGTAAATAATGGATGTTTGAATAATAACAGTTGATTTAAAAATTGGACCTTAATAATAAACTATTCTCCCCTCAGCTAAGAAGCCCCGACCCAGCTGCATCCAGGTCATCACACCATAGAGAAACCTCCATTCAGGGTGCACTTGTTTAGGCATAAGGGTGAACAGTCTAGAGGTTAGTATTTTGTTCAGAATGTTGTAATTGATGTTAAGCATCAACAGCGGTCTATAGGACTTGCAGTCATACTCTGGTTTCCCTAACTTCAATAGAGGTACCACCAGCGCCTCTTATATGGAGTCTGGCAAGTGGCCTATGTCCTTAGCCGTTTGGTAATGGACCTCTAATTTGGGGGCTAGTTCGGTGGCATATGTCACATAGAACTCAGCCTGGAGTCCATCTGACCCCGGCTTCTTTCCTCGTGCCAACCTCCTTATTGGCGCTATGATCTCCTGAGCTGTGATCACACTCCACAATTCTTTGGCTTCATCCTGTGTGAGGGCAGTGAGATGGAGTGGTGTGAGATAGGCATGTAGGAATCTTCATCATAGCTTGCGAGGCTTATGTAGAGTTACAGGAAGTGATTGTTGATCTCCTCTTGCCTATATAACCGATTGGCATTGTCCTTAGGGATTCAACAGTTTTCGAGCCCCTCTTCGCCGGGTTGGCTAGCCAAGCCAGCAGGGAACGAGTATGGTCCCCCTCCACATGAGACCTCACCATATATTGCTTATAGTTGAAGCAGCTGAGTCTTTCTATCAGATCTGCTACTTTCTGTTTAGTGTCCAGTAGTGTCTGTTGGACCTCTGGGTCCCAGCCTGGTCTGCTTCATCGTTCGTAATTTCTGCTCTGCTTGCATGACCTCCTGCAATAATGTACCCCTGACCCCCATGACTCCCCTTATCACCGTCTTGAAGGCATCGCACTGCGCTAATGGAGAAGACGCTGAGCCACTGTTATTTTCAAAGTAATTCTTGCTTCGGTCCCTATCTCTTCTCGGAACATGGGATCCTCCAATGACCCAGGCTTCAATCCCCAGGTAGGGGCACATTAAATGAGACACTTCCATCTCAGCTTTAATAACATTGCATTGTGGTCCGAGATGGTATGGGCCAGGTATTCTACATTACAAGGTTATGTATGTCAAGGGTGCAGAGGAATGTGTCCAGCTGCATATGAAAGTTATGTAAGCTGGAAAAAAAAGAATAGTCTCTAATTTGTGGGTGTAGTTGGCACCAGGAGTAAAGGAGCCAATGTGCCTCGGAAAGTTCCCTGATCTACGTTCGGGCATATAGGTCATGCTACAACTCTACCCTTGAGCTGGCCCGTCACCCCCACATACCTTCCTCTGGATCCACAGGATCCCCTGTATGCTGTAAAGGAACCCCAGAGCAAATCCAGATCAATGTGTCCCTTGCATAAGCTGAAAAAGTGGTGTAGTAGGCGTGACCACTCCATCACTTGTGTAGTGCTGCCCCCTTCTTTGCTGTGAGGTGAGTCTCTTGTATCAGTGGAATATGTATCCCTCTCCTGTTCAAATAGGAAAACACTTTGTACCGTTTTGTCATTGTGTTCATTCTCCTGATGTTCCAAGATGACAGTTTATTGGCTGTGTAGTCATATTTCAGAATCACAATCCATCAAAGTTAGCCACCCTCTGAGTGTAGCCCAACCACAGAACAATAGTAGTCCATTGCCATCTAATGAGAAAAAAACAAATAGATTTTGACTCATGCATCCCCATTCTAACAATTTGAACCATACATCCCAGCTCCCACTCCCCAGGACAAGTAAGCTACTACCTCTCATCCAAACAATGTAACTATCATAAATCACTCACATAAAGTCCCACGGGTAACTCTTAATTAGCGGTGTGGTTGTATGGTGATTCCCTCTTGGGTTCCTCCCATCCAGCATTTATCACATTTGTGGTCTGGGGGATATGCTAAATATTACCAGCACACAAGCACATCTCGGCTCAAAACACACTTTCGCGCAGACATTGCTGGTATACCATGCCAAAAGAGTAATAGGTTCATATAATCTCATTTGATGCCCCAGGCTTCTCCGCCCGCAGTTCAGTGTCTGTTTCGATGGAGGAGCTGTGTCTGCCATCTGAATTAGGGCTCTGCGCCCTGTCTTCTTCAACCTGGGACTGGGGGCTTGCTCCCCCACTCCTCATTGACGTTACTGCTTCCATTACTCTCCGGCACTCGAACTGTGTCTCTGCCTGGAATGAGGCCACCGTGCTGTTTGTTGAGTCGCCGTTGTGATCTGGCCCTGCGGGGTGGTCCTTCCAGGGCCGCCGGCTTAGCACCTGCTGCCGGTCTATCCATTTCCATACCTCCTCCGGGGCCCGCCGGTCTATCCATTTCCATACCTCCTCTGGGGCCCAGAAGAACCATGTCATCTATTGTGTCATTGCTCATAGCCGGGCCAGGAATAACATTGCATAAGGTACATTCATCTGCCTGGGTCTTACTTGGACTTCCTGAAACGTAGAGCATTGTTGCTGTACTTCCAGTGAAAAGTCGAGAAAGATCCAAACCGTGCTATTCTCCACAGAAAGGTTGCTGCCCACGCCAGGGCAAAGAACTGGCAGAGGCCTTCCATCGCGACCTCCTCACTGAACCATCTCTCCAAGTAGTCCATCATATTTTTCCCTTCAATGCGCTCTGGCAGTCCCACCATTCTTATTTTGTTGCGGCACAATCTGTTTTGTGCGTCTTAAGCACAGACTTCCTGTGTTCGAACCATCGCCTCCATTGCAGCCATCAGCTCAGTCACGTCAGCCAGCATTGAGGGCACCTCCATCAGGGTTTTCTCCACCTTGGAGACGTGCTCCACCAACCGGCGGGGATTATCTCTCAGGATGCCCATGTCTGCTCCTAAAGTGTCTGTCTTAGCTACCAACAGTTCCCTAGAGGAGATAATAGCCTGCAGAATGTCCTGAAGAATGTGGCCCTCATGGGGACCGGGCTGCACTGTCCGGTTGCCATCTCCCTTCAGAGTTTTGGGTTACTCTTCCGCTAACACACACTCTGCCTCAAGGTCTTTTCTTCTAGTGATCTTCCCCATTGCAGCAGAGAGGTCCTCTGGATCGGTTAACACAATCTCCCTGTGTCAGCCCAAGGAAGGTGGGGCTCTGCGACTGCGGAGGAAGAAGGGCTCCAACTGCAGCGGGGGACATAATCTGTGCCTCTGGCCCCAAGATGGGCACTCCTCTGTTCCCTCACTCTGCTGCCATGCCGTGCTTCACATCAGGCCTGTGGAAGGGAAGTGGGGGGACATCAAGCCGGACACCCTCCATGCGGGATCTTGGGGGTCAGCAAATTCAGTGATCCCTGGCATCCAACCCCAGCAGAGTGGTCGCCCAGAAGACAGCATCCAGTAATGGCCCTCTGGAAATTGTGCCAGGGGCCCATATATATCATTGGCCAGTTTTCTCCGGTCCTGGTTGGCAGGGGTCTGGCACCGACTCAGCTTCCAGAGCAGTTGCGCCAGCCGCACAGCGTATGTAGTAGAGGCCTAGATTCATAGTACAGGGGCCCAGTACGGTCCTTCTGTCTCCGTCCACCTCACACTGAGTAACCCCTCCATAGCTCCTCTATGCCCCCACTGCAACAAGTTTGGGAGTAGTGAGTGAAGGGACAGAAGAGCAATAAGTGTCTAGGGGTACTACGCAGTGTGCTGCATTAATGATTGGCCGCATTACTGGCCACTGCATAGGACCCCGGTTGCTTTGGGGTGGGGCCCACTCTCCATCACTTTCAACCTCTTTGGAAGAGCGGCCTCCCAGCCCCCAGAGGGATGCCTCCCCAGTCCGACATCTCTTTGGGGGTAGTGTTCTTGGTGCGTTGCTAATAACCCCGGCCCACAGGGTCTCAGTTCCATAGGCTGCAGAAGGGCTCCACCTCATAATGCAGAGGCAGCACCAGCCGGCAGCCCTCCATCTCTGCTCTGCTGCTGCAGGGCCTGCAGAGGGCCCCCAGGGGCGTTACAGCCTGATCTCTCTTCGGTCTCGCTGGAGGAGGGGGGAGGGGGGGAGCAGGCCAAGAGTCTACCTTGGCGGCCTTGTGCCCCTGCACACCAGCTCCTCGAAAACGGAGGGCTTTCATCTGCGGCAGGCACCATGGTCAGGACTCTTCATGCTTCTCTCCCGTTGATCATCTGTTGCATGGGGCCTTTCCAGTGGAGGTCCGGAGCAGTCACATAAGTTCTGCTGGCGTCGGGCCGGTCCGCTCCTCCCTCAGCTACGTTAGGTGCACCCACAGGCATTACGCCTGCTCCTCCTACCAGTCTCTAGGCAGCCAGTGAGTCGGGCCCCAGGGGAGGAAGTCTACGAGGCTCCCTCTGAGCTTCTTGGGCCAACACCTTGTTCTGATCCCCGTCTCACAGCACAGTCCCCCGAGCTATGGCCCCACGATCACAGCTCCCATTTTGCAGACGCTGCCTCACTGTTCTGCTGAGGTTGGCTCTGATCAGAACGTTTGCCTCAGAGGTGTTTGTGGAGTGTCAGATTTGGAGCCCCGGGGGTCAATGCATGCAGCTCACCTCTTTATTTCCCCATGCGCAGGGATATGGTGTCAGGATGGTGCTGGATGGGCCTTTTCCAGCGGGAGCACTGGTCTGAACTTCCTACACCATCAGCAGCTCACCACTCCCCACCAACATGCGACACACTCATGCATGCATAATAAGTTATCACTCGTCTAAAATGCAGTATTTCTGATAGATACATCTGCCGTGTGGATTCCTCACCTTGTGAATATCCCCCTTGCGTCAGCAACATTCGGAATTTTTCTTCGTAGCACGCCGGCGTGGACGACGTCACAGGAGCACGGCATCGCGCGCGACTCCGTCTGACGTCACCGACTCCTTATTAGACCCACGTCGGCGTGATGACATCAGTTCCCTTTTTTCCGCGTCGTCGACGCTAACGGTTTCTGGGATCTTCTGCGATACTTTGTATCTTCTACTGTTATAGTGTTAATATTTCATCTTTGATTATTCCTTCTTCGTCGAGAATGTCGTCGAGGAAGACAGGATTCAAGCAATGTGGGTCTTGCGCTCGTATGATGTCGATCACCGATCCTCATAACGATTGCTTATGGTGTCTTGGATCGGACCACGATGTTAAGAACTGTCGATCCTGCTTCAAGATGAATCCTAAGGCGTTACGAGAACGTAAAGCAAAACTTCTTCTTGCGAAGGTAAAGGGAAGAGAGCCTGGGAGATCTTCTAGGTCGACGTCGAGACGCTCAAAGTCGAGACAGAAGTCGCGTTCGAAGTCGAGGTCGGCTTCGAGGTCCAGAGCGAGGTCGAGATCCAGAGAGTGGTCGAGGTCTGGATCCAAGTCGGCTTCGGGTCATGCTTCGAGCTCCTCGAAGAGGAAGCATAAGAGGCGAAAACACAGCTCAAGACATCATTCTGGGAAGGAGTCTTCGGATTCGAAGAAGAAGTCTCGTAAGCATCATAAGGACTTCGTATCTCCTCCCTTGCAGTCTCTCGGAGGTTCCCCGGCTCGGGAACAAGAACCGGATCCGGTGTCACACCATTCTTCGGAGCATGAAGAAGAACAGGAAGTTCCTCGAGCTCCGACTCCGGTAGAAGCCCCTGTAGATCAAGAGGATCGGAATTAACCGATGTCGGAGCAACCTCCTTCAGAACATCCAGTAGGTTCGTACCCTCCCTTCCCTGGTCCAGGGCAGGACCCCTCGAATTTCCTTAATGCGATGTTTGGAGTTTATTCGAGAGCAATGTACCCCACTGGTGCACCGGCTGGTCCCATGGGTCCATTGTCTTACAACTTGGGCATTCCTCAAAGTTACGCCCCAGCTCCTTTTATGCCGTTTATGCCGGCGCCTTTTACACCTTGGCTCGGTACGGCTCCACCGAGGTCATCGACTCCGCATACGGCTTCGCCGGCTCCGGATCGACCTCGTAATTTGGATCGAGGTACCACGCCGGTCCGTGAGTCTCGTCCTCCAGCTGCCCCGGCTCCTCGTTCGACGTCGGATCCGGCTCCGTCGGAGTCGTTACCGGATCCATCGACTTCGGTTCGTATGGAATGGTCGAGACGCAGGGCTCAGCATCTCTTGGAGGAGAAGAGGTATGAAGATTCTGATGTAGAAGAAGGTGAACTTCTAGATCAAGGGGACTGTTTTGAAGACCTACATAGTGCTAGTGGTCTGGAACTCTCTCCTGAGTGGGGTTTACCATCAGTTTCTGATGCACCATCTAAGGACGTGGCACCCTACCATGTAGTTATTAGAAAGGCTGCAGATCTACTCAATCTGACCTTACCTACTGTTGAGTACAAACCTAACATCCTCACAGAGGTTTTACACTCTCCTTCTTCTATTATAGAGCCTACACTTCCAGTTACTGAGGCTTTAACTGAACCGATAATGGAGGTCTGGAAGAGACCATTGACTGCTCCTGCTGTTTCAAGGTCTGTAGCAAGACGCTACAGAGTGGCACCTGGTGACCCCGAGTTTCTCTCTTCACATCCTTCACCAGAGAGTCTAGTGGTACAGGCCGCTTGTTCCAACAGGTCTGCAGGTTCTTTTCCTCAGGTGCCAGCAGATAAGGACTCTAAAAAGTTGGATAAGTCTGCAAAGAAGATTTTCTCCTCCGGTAGCATGGCTCTAAAATCTACTAATGCTACTTGCCTTTTGGGGAGATATGTCCATGCATTGATGGACTCTGTGAAGCAGTTATCATCTAAGCTTCCAGAGGATGATAGGAAGAACTTTAATAAAGTGGTCTCCGATACTCAAGCTGCAGCTCGCTTGGTAATTCAGAGTGGCATGGACACAGCAGACTCTGTTGCCAGGATTATGGGCTCTACTGTTGCCACCAGAAGGGCAGCATGGCTGAAATCCTCCGATTTCTCTACGGATGTACAATCCACGTTGTTGGACTTGCCTTTTGATGGGACAGGCCTTTTTGGGAAGAAGGCAGATGTGGCCTTGGAAAGATTCAAAGATAGCCGTGCTACTGCAAGATCTTTGGGTCTCCAGATAAGAGGTTCTACCACTAAGAAGTTTAGAGGGTTTGGTAGATCCTCCTTTCATCCCTTCAGACAAGGCCAGCAACAACAGCAGCAGCAGCAAAACCCTCTGTACAAATCTTATAGAGGTAGACAGAAGGGTCGTGGACGTGGTCGTCAAGTCTCCTCTTCCTCTACTTCCTCCAATAATACCCAACCCCCACCTACATCAGCAAAGCAGCCCTAGATCCACCATTCTGGATCATGTGGGTCCGGTAGGGGGTCGGCTTACCCATTTTCTACGGGATTGGGAATCGGTTACATCAGATCTTTGGGTTCTCAATCTCGTAGAGAATGGGTATGTACTTCCTTTTCAGGAGTTCCCTCCCAATTACCCTCCTTGCCAAGGTTATTGTTCGGAGGACCATCTTCTTGTCCTGCAGGAAGAAGTCCTGGCATTGTTCCGAAAAGGTGCGATAGAGGTGGTTCCAGAGCAGGAAAGGGGTCAGGGGTGCTACTCCCGGTATTTCCTGATACCCAAGAAGGATGGCAGACTTCGGCTTATCCTGGACCTCAGGATTTTGAACCTGTATCTCAAACAGGAGAAGTTCAAAATGCTCACACTTGCACAGGTTCTTCAAGCGCTGATGGAAGAAGACTGGATGGTGTCGATCGACTTGCAGGATGCGTATTTTCACATCCCCATTCTGAAGTCGCACAGGAAGTATCTCCGTTTTACGGTGGGATCGCAGCACTACCAGTTTGCGGTCCTTCCTTTTGGGCTTATTACTGCGCCTCGAGTTTTCACCAAGGTGATGGCAGTGGTGGCTGCGCATCTCAGAAGATCGGGGATTCCTGTGTTCCCCTATCTAGACGACTGGCTGATCAAGGCGGAGTCGCCGGAGAATGTGCTTCATCATCTGCAAGAGACAACTCAGTTGTTGCACAGGTTGGGTTTTTCGATAAATGTACCCAAGTCTCACCTGGTGCCCTCCCAGCGTAACCTGTTCATAGGTGCGGTACTGGACACGACTGTATGTCGTGCATTCCCTCCACCTCAAAGGATTCACGACATACAGGAAATGCTTCCTTTATTCTACAATGGAGCGGTTGTTCCAGTCCTGAAGGTCCTTCGTCTGCTCGGTCTGATGGCTTCTTGCATTCTGTTGGTCAACCATGCACGCTGGCACATGAGGGCACTCCAGTGGTGCCTCCGCAGGCAGTGGTATCAGCACAACGGAGATCTCAGGGAGTCAGTGAGGATCTCCAGAGAAGCTGCAGCGGATCTGTCTTGGTGGAGCGTGGAATGCAATCTGTCACAAGGAAAGCCTTTTCAACTTCCTCCATCAGTGGCCACAGTGATAACGGATGCATCCACTCTCGGGTGGGGTGCTCATCTGGGGGACGTGGAGGTCAAAGGGCTTTGGTCTCCAGAGGAAAGGTTGCTTCATATCAACCTTCTAGAATTGCGGGCGATACGTTTGGCGCTCAAGGCCTTCCTCCCTTCCCTTCGCGGTCAGTCGGTTCAGGTCCTGACGGACAACACGACCGCGATGTGGTACATCAACAAACAGGGAGGAGTAGGGTCCCAGTGTCTCTGCAGAGAGGCTCTGCGTCTCTGGTCCTGGGTTCAGGACCATCAGATTTGTCTGATGGCAAATCATCTGGCCGGAGTTCTGAACGTTCGTGCAGACAGTCTCAGTCGGCAGTTTTCTGCCGACCACGAGTGGAGGCTTCACCCGGAGGTGGTTCTCGACATCTTTCAGATGTGGGGGACTCCTCGGGTGGACTTGTTCGCCACTCGCGAGAATGCTCACTGCCTGTCATTCTGCAGTCTCCAGTTTCCGATGCAAGGAGCTTTGGGGGACGCGTTTCAGTTGTGTTGGAAAGATCAACTCCTTTACGCGTTTCCTCCCAGACCCTTGATTCCTCGGGTTCTGAGGAAGATTCGCCAGGACCGGGCCCAAGTCATATTGGTCGCCCCGGATTGGCCAAGAAGGGTGTGGTACACAGACCTTCTCCACCTCTCCTCTCACCCGCCGCTCCGTCTCCCTCACTGGGCAGACCTCCTCTCTCAGATGGAGGGGCAGGTTCTACACCCCCACCTCCAGACATTACACCTTCATGCCTGGAGATTGAACGGGGCAACTTGAATTCCTTTTCTCTCCCTCACGATGTGGTGGATGTCATTCTTTCTGCCAGGCGTGACTCCACTAAGTCCATTTATTCGTATAGGTGGTCTAAATTTGTCTCTTGGTGTAGGGTGAAGGCTCATTTGTCTGACATTTTGCAGTTTGCTCTTTCTTTGGCGCAGCAAGGATTTGCTGTTGCCACGGTCAAGGGGTATCTTTCGGCTTTGTCGGCTTTTCTCTGTTTGCCGGATCAGCCTTCTCTTTTTAAGTCTCCAGTGGTTTTAAGATTTTTGAAGGGTCTCACTAATAGATTCCCTCCTACTCCTTTTGTTGTTCCTCATTGGGATTTGAATCTTGTGTTAACCTATTTGATGGTTTCTCCCTTCGAACCCTTACACAAGTGTCCCATGAGGCTTTTGTCTTTCAAGACGGTCTTCTTAGTAGCAATCACCTCGGCAAGGAGGGTGAGTGAGCTTCAGGCTCTTAGTTCTAAACCCCCATTCCTGACCATTCATGCTGAAAGACTGGTTCTTAGGACCAGGGCTGCTTTTCTGCCTAAGGTGGTAACTCCCTTCCATCTAGGACAATCCATTACCCTTCCTACCTTCTATCCTCCCCCTCACCCGTCTAAGGAGGAAGAGAGATTACACCGTCTGGACCCTAAGAGGGCGGTGTCTTTTTAACTGGACAGGACTAAAGACTTCCGGATGGATGACCAGCTGTTTATTGGTTTTGCTGGCTGCAAGAAGGGCAGAGCGGTGCACAAGCGCACACTTTCCAGGTGGATCATCCTGTGCATCAAGATTTGCTACTCACTGGCGGGTAATGACCCTCCTGAGGGTATTAGAGCACATTCAACTAGAGCAAAGTCTGCAACATCTGCTTTGTCTAGAGGTGTTCCTGTTGAGGACATTTGCAGGGCTGCGACTTGGGCCTCCCTCCACACTTTCGCGAAGCATTACTGCTTGGATTCCGAGGTGAGGAGGGACGGCCACTTCGCGCGTTCTGTTCTCCAAGATTTCCTGGTATAGCAGAGTAGTCACCCTCCTCCGGGAGTGGGGACTGCTGTGGGACTCTATTCACAAGGTGAGGAATCCACACGGCAGATGTATCTATCAGAAGAACAAGTTACTTTCCTTCGGTAACGCTTTTTCTGGTAGATACAATATCTGCCTGTGGATTCCTCACATGCCCACCCGCCTCCCGTTGTCCACTCTGCTATACCTGGTTTTATTGTTTGTATATATTTTGGGTTTTGATGCCTTTGCTATGCACTGTGTGCTATTTTGGTTTGTATGTACTGTGTACATTGTATATATGCATATTTGCTGTCGTTGGTCAGTCCGGGTGCCTCGAAGGCACGGAAAAAAGGGCGGAACTGACGTCATCACGCCGACGTGGGTCTAATAAGGAGTCGGTGACGTCAGACGGAGTCGCGCGCGATGCCGTGCTCCTGTGACGTCGTCCACGCCGGTGTGCTACGAAGAAAAATTCCGAATGTTGCTGACGCAAGGGGGATATTCACAAGGTGAGGAATCCACAGGCAGATATTGTATCTACCAGAAAAAGCGTTACCGAAGGTAAGTAACTTGTTCTTTAGGTTGTGACTCCTAAAATGGAAGAACAAACCACCATAATAATGGTAGTCAGATTGATGTCAAAGAAGTACATAACACTCAATTATGGTCTTTGATATATGATGTGCAGGGCTGTCACCACTCAACACAGGTTTCCATCTATTCATGCTGAGTAGTCTTTTAGAAAGCATGATAACATGGTCAAAAGACCAGGTGCGTCTTGCCTACATAGTGTCATCTTAAAATACACTGCAAAGCGCACATTATGAAACTATTCTTCCATCAGGCTGTAGTGCATTTTATCCTGAAACAGGGACTTACCGAACTAGGGAATCCGGTATTACCACATGGGAGAAGAGGGGGGCATGGTCATGTAGTCACACAGTACAGTGATTTGTACTTAAGACATCAAATGGGGGAGGCATCAGGGTCCTGTTTTAATTACAAATAGCAAAGTTAAGAAGGGGAAGTAGATAGAGCATTGTAGGCGAATATCAGTAAAACAGGTATTTTTACGGCAAGGTAAGAATCACTTATTTCATCAAGGGACGAATGGCAGCAGTGCACCTACTGAAATTCCCGCTCTCCTCCTAGCTCCTCAGCAATATGCTGTTGACGTCCCGGTATATGTGTGCATTGCCAATGCCTAATTTTAGTCCTGTGCACATGCGCAGTGACGTTATGACATTATAATCTGAATTGTGTGCCGCTAGAGACTCATGGGAAATGTAGTTTCAATGTACCAGGCAGGTACCAATGGCAGTGTTCTTTTCCAGTTAGCAGTTCAAATGAACATAAAATCAGAGCGCAAAGGTGGAATTTATTGTAAATTTACTAAGAACAACAAGGTGGAGCACTCAATTCTGTTTACACACATTTCCTCTGTGTTTGTGTCTTATGCCCCTCATTAGTCCCAAATAACCCGATCCCATGCACAATTTTTGCAGAAGGAGATGAATCATGGTGGGTCTTGCAGATGTTGTCCGTGCTCATCCTCACCCTCACCAAGCTTAGCATCCTCCTCCTCCTTCTAGTTTATTAAAACATGTATACTCCTTCCTGCCTTAACTCTGTTCTCCAAATAATATATCTTAGTAAAGAAAAGCCTTGTGTCTTTCCATCCTCCTTAATATCAGCCACTACCTAAATATAACAAGCATTTGCAATGCAGTCGGTCTCACCTTTGGGACCTTATATGTATTTGCTATGCAGCACATTAGCCTGTGTGCTGAAACATCTACTGTTCTTTAACATGGAAGGAAAGTAAGCACCAAACTGCATGACACGCCAGATATAGGAACACATGGAGAGAAATATTGCCTTTCAGCGGGAAATGGTATAGTCCAAAGCTCTGTTTTTAATATAAAGTCAGGGCCTTCCGTGGTCATATCACTGAAAATACAAGATTTAAAAAAAATATTATTGTCTAAAGAGGCTTGTGGAAGACAATTCTTATGGACTGGAATCTAGAGAATGCTAAGGTGATTCTGGTATTTTACTGACCTCTGCTGGTCGTTTTCTATCAGGACAGTTAATTAGAGGCAGTTGAACAAGCAGAAAGCAATTCTGGCATTTTACTGACCTCTACTGGTCATTTTCTATCGAGACAGTTAAATAGAGGCAGTTGAACAGAAAAAAAAGTCCCTAAGCGGAAGCAGACAAGTCCTAGAGCTGATATCCAGAGACCGCAAAGTACATACACAAATAAGTATATACTAAAGTATATACAAGAGGGCTTGAATGCTCGACCTAAAAAATAATGGTGCCAGTCTGCCCTCCCCCGCCTTCCTCTGACATTATCACATTGAGGGCTCTGCTCTCTATTCTCAATGTGAAAGAAATAAGAGCTCCTACCATGATGTCAAGCCACTGAAACAGTTAGCGGATTCTGCATCTGCTGCATGTCTGTGGCATTCGGAGTAGGGGCGATGGACATCTCCGGTGCCGAGGAATCATCCACCATTTGCCACATATTCTTTACTTAGGACTGTCACTGTGAACTATCTGAAGCATCTGTAATGTTGCTGCTCTCCAGCTTTAGAATGTCATTATAACTTATGTTAGAACGTGGGGGTGAGGGTTCTGGAGGGTGGCAGTTGGAGGGATGGTTTGGACAAAGAAGGTGCTGTTTCTATGCTGTCCTGCCTTTTCTGCAGAGTTGAGAATAAAGGATAGTTTTACACTATATGAAGGTATATGCTTTTATTACAATGTTGACGACGGGCTCACCTCTGCAAAAACTGGCGTGCCTATCATTACTTGTTATTCAAGAAGAATTGAGTGCTTGGTGAAATACGGAGCTCTAACTGAGGAATGGGAGTGAGACCAATAATTTCTCAGGCAAATATGGTGGTATGGAAGAAATTACCATTACAACAGAGCAGGAAGTGACTCGACAGTCAAGAGGAAATTCAAAGTCAAGGCTCGAGCGCAAGCAAGGGGTGGCTCGAGAGAATCTGCGCAGCAGTATAAAGAACATGAGGTTGGGTGCAGAGGCTCAAGCTAGAGGAGTCCTCTGAGAGCCATGTCTCAAGCAGGACATGTGCTCTCGTATCTGTAAGTCTAAGGAATTCTGGGAGCGACGATGATGTCACAGGCGGCCATTTTGAGTCAGGCTAGCATCTTAATACTCTGGAAGCGGTGTTCAGCACTAGGGTTCTACACTACAAGGGTGAGCATGGTGAAGGAAGGTGATGTTTGGAGTGAACGAGAGCAGCATGGACAAGCAGTGCCTCTGTGATGAAGGCAAGCTTAACCGTGATACGCATACCCGTGACTTAAAAGTGAAGGGCAGAGCAGCGGCGATGCCCACACCATTGTAATTGGCAGAGCATAGAATTATTTTCTTTTTTAAACATCAGTGATACGCACACCAGTTTATCTCAATACAACTGTAGGTATGTACTCCAACTGGGATACTCGCACCTTTTTAGGAACTGATACTTAATATTGGAAATTATGGTCAGGGTGTGCGGCACGCCATGGCTCACAACGGAACTTCTTGATGATGACTGGACAGTGTAATATTTGTTGTATGCAAGATCGATGCATCCTGACTAAAACAAAGCCCTTCCACATTTTAGCATACGAGAGTGAGTGGGAAAGAGCAATTTACACAGGTCTTTAACTTGTTTAACCCCAGTGATCATTGCTGGTACTATTGGTAACAGAAAGTATTAAGAATACATTGAGAAAAGTGGACACAATTCTCAAACCTTTACAACCGTAAGTCATTCAGCTAATCAAACAGTAGCCAATCACACTTGAGTTTAAAGCTCCCAATCAGAAGTGGGAGTGCGATTCAGATCTGAAAGAAACAGGTTAGTATTAGATTCCTTACCTTAGAATATCCCCAGGCGTCAGTCTGGATCCGGAAACTTTTGCGTAGCAGTACCCCTGCGCGTCGGTAGGCGTCGTCTGCAGGCGTCCCCTGCGGCTCCGCGTCGTCGGCGTCGTGCGCCGTGATGACGTCGCTGGAGTATATAGACGCCGCCTCCGCGCGCTGACGTCAGTTCTTCTTTTTTCCGCGCCAGTTAGCGCAGATCCGAAGAGCAGTACTCCGGTCTTTTGACCAAGTTTTTGTTAACTTAACTCTTTCTTCAAGGTGCCGGTAGGATGCCCGGGTTTAAGAGTTGCGACGGGTGCGACCGAATGATGTCGGTCACCGACCACCATCGACTCTGCCTCCGGTGTCTGGGCGCGGACCACGACGTGGAGTCCTGCGTCGACTGCCGGGCCTTGACAGGTAAAGCTAGACGGGAGCGGTCCCGCAAGCTGCTCGAGCTCCGAGTGTCGGCCCCGCATCGAGAGCGGTCCCGGTCCGGTCGGAGGTCGAGGGAGCGGTCGAGGGAGCGATCGCGGAGACGCCATGAGCGCTCCGGGAGTCGCCACCATTCCTCCGGTTCATCAGGTAAGCGTCACAAGAGGTCGGGGCGTCGTCATCGTACCCCCGACTCCCCCCGACGCCCGCGTGATGCGGCCGGGGGTTCGGGTGGCCCGCGGCCCCGCGTGGGTCGCCGACGCCGTCTGCCCCATACCCGTCGGTCCCTGGGGCAGGCGCGTCGCGCGAGGAGATTGAGGAGTTCCTCATGGCTATGAGGGCGATGTCTCCTCCGGCGGGGCCTACGGCGCCTGCGGGCCCGTCGGTCCCGTCTGGGAGCCCGAGCGGTTCGGGTGCACCTGCCCCAACACCGCCGAGTGCTCCGGCCCCGGCGCCGCTGGGCCCTTCAGGGTCGTCGCCGGCTGGTCCACCGGCCTCTCCGGCGCCGATTCCATTGGGGCAACCCGTGGTGCCGCCTCCGCGCGGCGCCGTGACTCCGCCGTCGGTTCCGGGTCGCCGGCGCCGCGCGGCGCCACCCCCGTTCCCTCTCTGACTCCTGACGCGGAGTCGGACCGGCGTCGTCCGACGCCGAGTCCGGCGCCGTTGGGGCCCCTTGGCTCCGAGGAGCCGGTTTATATCGTCGACTCGAACTATGGCGATGAGGATGATTATGGAGAGGGTTGGGAGGGGTCTGAGGACCCTTTGTCACGAGCCTGCCAGTATGACGTGGACTGGGTAGGTGACTTAGGTGATGCCAGTGGTCTGGACGAGTCGCCCAACCCTGGGTTTGTCTCGCCTTCCCCTGTGGCGTCGGAGGCGGGGGCTGCCTATTCGGTGGTCCTGATGAGGGCTGCCAAGGCCTTGAGCCTTGAGCTCCCCGTCGCTAAGGTGAAACCTAACATCCTCACCGAAGTATTTAAACCGCAGTCTTGCCCACAGGAGCCTCTGCTGCCATTTAATGAGGCCCTGACGGATGTCCTTTTGGGCACCTGGTCCAGGCCCGCTTCCGGTGCACCAGTTGACCGGAACGTTGCCAGGCGTCACCGTCCGTGTTCGGACGACCCTGCCTTCCTTTCCACCCATCCCTCCCCGGAGAGTCTGGTGATCCAGGCCTCCACTTCCCAGTCCGCATTCCCGTCGGCTCCGACCGATCGGGAATCGAAGCGATATGACCAATTTGGCAAGAAGGTCTTTTCGTCTTTGAGTGCTGGACTGCGGTCTTGCAATACCGCATGCCTCTTGGGCCGCTACACCCACTCTCTGTGGGACACGGTCGCAGAGTGTCTGCCGCAATGCCCGCAGGAGGTGCGGGACAAGCTCAACCAGGCCTTGGTTGAAGGCCGGGACGCGGCGAGGTATTCGATAAGGTGTGGTCTTGACACGACCGACTCGCTGGGACGGGCTATGTCCACGACGGTGGCGATTCGTCGCCATGCTTGGCTGAGATCCGCCAACTTCTCGCCGGATGTCCAGAATGCCCTCATGGACATGCCTTTCGATGGCAGTCGCCTGTTCGGTGACAAGGCGGACAACGCGCTTGAGCGCTTCAAGGACTCCAGGGTCACGGCCAAGTCCTTGGGTCTTTCGACCCAGCGCCAGCAACCGGGTTCGTTTCGCCCCTTTCGTGGCCAGGGAAGGGGCGGTCCCACGCGTGCTGCCAGCCACGCGCCGCAGAACGCTCCCCAGCGCGGTGGCGGCCGTGGATTCCGCCGTGGTGGCGGTAGAGGGCAGCGGCGAGGTCAGTCCACACCTCCCCCCGCAGCAGCCTCCAAATCTTCCTAGTCCGAGCTTTCGGGCCCACGTGACGCCAGTGGGTGGCAGGGTTCGCCATCACCACTCCCGCTGGCGCACGATTACATCGGACAGGTGGGTGCTGCAGCTCGTCCGAAGGGGCTACTCCCTCCCCTTCGAGTCCACTCCTCCAGCCATGCCACCGCAGAACCACCGTGTGTCGGGGGACCACTTGACACTTCTGCAGGAGGAAGTTACGGCCCTCTTGGCCAAGGGGGCCATCGAGCGCGTTCCTGGGCCAGAAGTAGGGTGTGGTTGCTACTCCCACTACTTTCTGGTGCCCAAGAAGGACAAAGGGGGCCTACGTCCTATCTTGGACCTACGGAACGTCAACGGCTTCCTCCGGAAGGAGAAGTTCAAGATGTTGACTTTGGCTCAGGTCTTGGCTGCTCTAGACCCACAAGACTGGATGGTAGCGTTGGACTTGCAGGATGCGTATTTTCACATCCCCGTCCTGCCGGCCCACCGGCGTTACCTGCGGTTCACGGTAGGCCACGAGCACTTTCAGTTTATCGTGCTCCCATTTGGCCTTACCAGCGCCCCACGGGTGTTCACGAAAGTGATGGCGGTGGTCGCAGCTCATCTGCGCCGGTTAGGGGTTTCAGTCTTCCCCTACCTCGACGACTGGTTGTTGAAGGCGGGCTCGCCCCAAACAGTCGTCCACCACCTTCAGATGACGGCAGACCTCCTGCACGAGCTGGGGTTTTCCATCAATGTGCCGAAATCACACCTGTGTCCCTCTCAAAAGCTCCTTTTCATCGGAGCGGTTCTCGACTCGGCGCAGTTTCGGGTTTATCCTCCGGAACGGCGGGTCCGGGATATTCAGGCTCTGATTCCCATCTTTCAGCCGTTGTCCCGGGTTTCGGTCAGGTTGACGCTGCGGCTTCTGGGGCTGATGGCCTCCTGCATCCTTCTGGTGCATCACGCCAGGTGGCGGATGCGGGCTCTGCAGTGGGACCTGAAGTTTCAGTGGGCCCAGCATCAGGGCAACCTGTCCGACCATGTCCTGATCTCGGAGGGCACTGCGAGACAGTTGCAGTGGTGGCTTACGGACCGCGATTGGGTCAGAGGCAGATCCCTCTCCCTTCCCCAACCGGAGCACGTAGTTGTGACGGACGCGTCCCTCCAGGGCTGGGGAGGCCACTTGGGAGAGGCAGAGATCAGAGGCATCTGGTCTCCGGCGGAGTCCCGGCTCCATATCAACATGTTGGAGCTGCGGGCGATTCGCCAAGCACTGAAGGCATTCCTCCCCTTTGTCAACGGGAGTATAGTGCAGGTGTTCACGGACAACACCACCGCCATGTGGTACTGCAACAAACAGGGCGGTGTGGGGTCGTGGACCCTTTGCCAGGAGGCTCTGCGCCTCTGGCAATGGCTGGAACGTTAGGGCGTGACTCTGACGGTTCAACACCTGGCAGGTTCTCTGAACGCCAGGGCGGACGAACTCAGCCGTCGGTGCTCGGTGGATCACGAATGGCGTCTGAACTCGGACGTGGCGAACGGCCTCTTTCAGCAATGGGGAGAGCCTTGGTTAGATCTATTCGCCACAGAAAAGAACGCGCAATGTCATCAGTTCTGCGCGTTGGAGTTTCCAAGACGGCACTCGCTCGGCGACGCCTTTCGGCGCGAGTGGAGCTGCGGTCTGTTGTACGCCTTTCCGCCTATACCACTTCTGCCCAGAGTGCTGAAGAAGATCAGGCGCGACCGGGCCCAAGTTATCCTTGTGGCTCCGGACTGGGCTCGAAGATACTGGTATCCCGAGCTACTCAGCATGTCAGTCGGTCCCTCGATCCGCCTGCCCCTTCAGGAGGACCTTCTGTCGCAGCAGCAGGGGACGGTCCTCCACCCGAACCTGTCCAGCCTCCACCTCCATGCGTGGAGATTGAGCGGCGACAGTTGAGGCCATTCGACTTGCCTCCTGAAGTCTGTGATGTGATTCTGGCAGCCAGGCGTCCCTCCACAAAGTCGGTATACGCCTGCCGGTGGAACAGATTTGTGGCATGGTGCACAGCAAAGGCTGTGGATCCCCTTTCTGCCCCTCTTTCCGAGGTTCTCCTCTTCCTTCTTTCTCTTGCCCAGCAGGGCTCTGCTCTGGGCACTATCAAGGGCTACCTTTCTGCCCTTTCCGCCTTCTTAAGGCTACCGGATCAGCCATCTTTATTTAAGTCCCCTATTGTACTGAGATTCTTGAAAGGCATCACGCACATGTATCCTGTTCCGTTCGTGATGCCTCAGTGGGACTTGAACCTGGTTCTGACATTCTTGATGTGCGCTCCCTTTGAGCCGCTTCATTCCTGTCCTCTCCGTCTTCTCACTTTAAAGACGGCCTTCCTGGTTGCCATCACCTCTGCCAGGAGAGTGAGTGAGCTCCAGGCTCTTTCTGTTAAACCTCCTTTCTTGTCCGTCCATCCTGACAAGGTGGTTCTTAGGACTAGGCCTTCTTTCCTGCCCAAAGTAGTTTCTGCTTTTCACATCGTGCAGTCCATCACCTTACCCTCCTTCTTCCCGCCTCCGCATCCTTCAAAGGATGAAGAGCGGCTCCATCGTCTGGACCCAAAACGTGCGCTTTCATTTTATATGGATCGCACACGCCAGTTCCGGGTGGATGACCAACTGTTTGTTGGCTACGTGGGTGAGAAGAAGGGAAGGGCGGTACAGAAACGAACCATCTCTCAGTGGGTCGTCCTGTGCATCAAAGCATGCTACTCTTTGGCTCGGAAGGAGCCTCCTGTTGGGCTGAGGGCCCATTCCACTCGGGCCACGGCGGCTACTACTGCCCTGGGCCGGGGAGTCCCTTTGCAGGACATTTGCCAGGCGGCTACGTGGGCCTCGCTGCACACCTTTGCGAGACACTACTGCCTGGACAGTCAAGTCCGGAGGGATGGCTTCTTTGGCCGTTCGGTCCTCCAGGACTTTCTGGTGTAGGTTTGTATTGGTTCGCAGACCCACCACCGGGGTTGGTATTGCTGGGGTATCTATTCTAAGGTAAGGAATCTAATACTAACCTGTTTCTTTCAGATGAACAAGTTACTTACCTTCGGTAACGATATATCTGTAAGAAACAGTAGTTAGTATTAGATTCCTTACCGCCCCACCCGTCCTCCCCGTTCTGCGAACTGATACCTAGGGTTAAGGACATCCCTTTCAGGGCCCTAGTTTCAAATGGCACCAGTGTTAGTTCTCACATGGCTCTGCGTGTTCTGGCGCGGAAAAGCTGTGTGCAAAGAACTGACGTCAGCGCGCGGAGGCGGCGTCTATATACTCCAGCGACATCATCACGGCGCACGACGCCGACGACGCGGAGCCGCAGGGGACGCCTGCAGACGACGCCTACCGACGCGCAGGGGTACTGCTACGCAAAAGTTTCCGGATCCAGACTGACGCCTGGGGATATTCTAAGGTAAGGAATCTAATACTAACTACTGTTTCTTACAGATATATCGTTACCGAAGGTAAGTAACTTGTTCATCTAGTCACCATTATTTGCCACTTGCTGATGCTTATCGCATGTTATTAAACCACAGTTCTCTATTTTGACCTGCCCACACATTACCAAGACTAAACAACTGAATGATGTATATTTCTGATGGATACATCTGACAGTGGATTCCTCACCTTGTGAATATCCCCTGCGCCAGCAGCCTTCGGAAATTTTTGTAGCTCTCTACGCCGACGAGGATGAGGACGACGTCACAGAGGCACTGCTCCGCTCACGACCTCGCTGACGTCACCGGAGCCATAAGAGAGCCTCGTGTGCGTGATGACGTCAGTTCCCTTTTTTCCAAGCCGTCGACGCTAACGGTTTTTTGGGACTCTCCGTAGTTGTATTGCTACTTTGTGTATTCTGGCTTGTATCCTGCTCTCTTTTGTTTCTCTTTTTTAAAGATGTCGTCGAAGTCAGGATTCAAGCCCTGCAGGGAGTGCGGTGGACATATGTCCATAACAGATCCTCACGACGATTGTGTTTGGTGTTTGTCATCGGACCATGACGTCAAGGGTTGTGCTTGCTGCAGGAAAATGAACCCGAAGGCTCTGAAAGAAAGAGAAGCCAAGCTGTTTATGGAGAAGATGCGAAAGGAGAAGAGAGGCCGGAGAAGATCCAGGTCGAGATCCATGTCGAGGTCGGGCTCGAAGTCGACGTCGGGTCATGCTTCAAAACCCAAGAAGAAGAAGAAGAGACACGGCTCTCGACGCCGTTCGGATAAGGAAGAGGCTCAGAAGTCGACCATGTCAGACCATCGACATCGTAAGGACTATGTATCTCCTTCTGCTTCTTCAGAAAGGGCAACTTCTCCTGTCGCTTCACCGGCGCAGTCAACGTCGCCGATTCCTTCTCCATCTCGGAGAAATTCTCCAGCTCCGGTTGAAGAGATACCAGTACCTGAAGAGCCGTCGACACCAATGGATCCACCGTCGGCGCCGGCAGGCCCGAGTCCGATGATGCCTACGCTTGAGCGTATTCCAGGCGAGTACTCTCCTTTTCCTGGACCAGGGCAAAACCCATCACATTATCTTAATGCTATGTATGGTGTCTTTGCGAGGGCAATGTACTCCTCTGGTGCACCTTTGGGTCCTATGGCATTTAATTTGGGGGTTCCTCAAGCCTATGCTCAGGCTCCCTTTATGCCTTTTCTTCCTGCGGCTCCGTCCTGGCATTTCCCGGCGCCGAGGACGTCGATGCCGACGCCGATACCACCATCTCCGGCGCCGTCAGCTCGCCCTCGTTTGACTTCGTTTGTGCCCCCAGATCCGTGATCAACGCCGATTCCGAATCCATCAGAGCCGTGTGCGACTCCGTCGGCACCGGCCCCGAGGATAAGGTCCAGGCGGGATGCACAAAGGTTATTGGAAGAACAGCAATATAGGGAGGATGAGATGGAGGAAGGTGAACTTCAGGAGTCAGAGGACTTCTTTGAAGACTTAAGAGTGGCAAGTGGACTGGATATGTCACCAGAATGGGAACTCTCTCCTCCTTCGGAGATTCCCTCTAAGGATGTGGCTCCCTACCACACTGTGATAAGGAAGGCAGCTGATCTTTTAGGTCTTCAGCTCCCGACAGCAGAATTCAAATCCAATATTCTAACAGAGGTTCTCCATTCTCTTTCTGCTATAATAGAACCTTTGTTACCATTCAATGACGCCATCACTGAACCAGTTATGGAGCTTTAGCATAAGCACTTTTTGGCTCCTGCCATCTCAAGATCTGTAGCCAGAAGATACAGGTCGGCTCTAGGAGATCCGGAGTTTCTTAGTTCACATCCTTCACCTGAGAGCCTAGTTATTCAAGCTGCCTGTTCAAAGAAATCGGCTGGTGCTTTTAACAGAGAGTCGAAAAGACTGGATCAGGCTGCTAAAAAGGTATTTTCTTCGGCATCTATGGCCCTAAAGTCCACTAATGCTACCTGTTTTTTGGGCCGGTACATTCATGCCTTAATGGATTCTGCTAAACTGCTAGCCCCAAAGTTATCGGAGGAGGACAGGAAGAATTTTGATGAGGTCTTGTCTGACACGCAGGCTGCCGCACGACAGGTGATCCAGAGTGGTCTTGATACTGCGGACTCTGTAGCCAGAATAATGGGTTCTTCAGTTGCATCGAATAGGAGTGCCTGGCTTAAGTCGCCGGAGTTCTCTCAGGATGTCCAGGCGACTCTATTGGACCTCCCTTTCGATGGTTCTGGACTTTTTGGGAAGAAGGCAGATGCAGCTTTAGAAATATTGCAGGACAGCAAGGCTTACAGCCAAGTCCCTGGGTCTGCAGACACAGCCTAGGGGTTCCTCTTATAGAAAGTACAGAGGCTTTGGGAGGTCGTCCTTTCGGACCTACAAACAGCCTCAGCAGCAGCAGCAGAACACCCTATATAAGTCCTATAGGTGCAGGAACAGAGGTCGCCCACGAGGTCGTTAGCCCTCCTCCTCCTCCTCCTCTACCTCTCCCCCTCTTAACACAGTAAAGCAGCCCTAGATCCACCATTCTGGATCATGTTGGTCCTGTGGGGGGTCGGCTTACTAATTTCTGCAAGATTGGGAATCGGTTACTACAGACCTTTGGGTTCTCAATCTTGTGGAGAATGGGTATGCCCTTCCCTTTTGGGAATTCCCTCCAAATTACCCTCTTTGCAAAGGGTCTTGTTCGGAGGACCACCTTCTTCTCCTACAGGCGTAAGTCCTAGCTTTACTAAAAGAAAAGGTGCGATAGAGGTGGTGCCAGAGCGGGAAAGGGGTCAGGGATGCTACTCCCGGTATTTCCTGATACCCAAGAAGGATGGCATGTTACGTCCAATCCTGGATCTCAGGATCCTGAATTCTTTTCTGATGCAAGAAAAGTTCAAGATGGTCACCCTAGCGCAGGTTCTTCAAGCGCTGCAGCAAGAGGACTGGATTGTGTCAATCGACTTGCAGGACGCGTATTTTCAAATCCTGATCCTGAAGTCGCACAGGAAGTATCTCCGTTTCACGGTGGGGTCGCAGCATTATCAGTTTGCGGTTCTCCCGTTTGGAATTACTACTGCACCTCAAGTCTTCACCAAGGTGATGGCAGTGGTGGCAGCCCATCTCAGAAGATCGGGGATTCCAGTTTTCCCCTATCTGGACGACTGGTTGCTCAAAGCGGAGTCACCAGAGAAGGTTCTCAATCTTCTGCAAGTGACAACTCACCTGTTGTACAAATTGGGATTTTCAATAAACTTGCCCAAGCCTCAACTGGTGCCCTCTCAGTGCCACCTGTTCATAGCGGAGGTACTGGACACTACTGTCTGTCGAGCATTCCCTCCTCCGCACAGGATTCTCGACATTCAGGAAATGATTCCTTTGTTTTACAATGGAGCGGTCGTTCCAGTCCTGTAGGTCCTTTGCCTGCTCGGTCTGTTTGCTTCCTGCATTCTGTTGGTCAGTCATGCATGCTGGCACATGAGGGCACTCCAGTGGTGCCTCTGCAGGCAGTGGTATCAGCACAATGGAGATCTCAGGGAGTCTGTGAGGATCTCCAGAGAAGCTGCGGCGGATCTATCTTGGTGGAGCGTGGAAGGCAATCTGTCTCAAGGGAAGCCCTTCCATCTACCTCCATTGGTCGCCACAGTGATTACGGATGCATCCACCTTAGGGTGGGGTGCTCATCTGGGGGACCTGGAGATCAAGGGTCTTTGCTCTCCAGAGGAAAGGTTGCTTCACATCAACCTTCTGGAGTTACGGGCAAAACGTTTGGCGCTCAAGGCCTTTCTCCCTTCCCTTCGCGGTCAGTCGGTTCAAGTCCTAATGGACAACACTACCGCGATGTGGTATGTCAACAAACAGGGAGGAGTAGGGTTACATTGTCTTTGCAGAGAGGCTCTGCGTCTCTGGTCCTGGGTTCAGGACCATCAGATTTGTCTGATGGCAAATCACCTGGCCGGAGTTCTAAACGTGCGTGCAGACAGTCTCAGTCGGCAGTTCTCAGCCGACCACGAGTGGAGGCTTCATCCGGAGATGGTTCGTCACATCTTCCGGACGTGGGGAACTCCTCGGGTGGACCTGTTTGCCACTCACGAGAATGCTCACTACCTGTCATTCTGCAGTCTCCAGTATCCGATGCGGGGAGCTTTGGGGGACACGTTTCAGTTGAGTTGGGGCTCACAACTCCTTTACGCGTTTCCTCCCATACCCTTGATTCCTCGAGTTCTGAGGAAGATTCGTCAAGACCGGGCCCAAGTCATATTGATCGCCCCGGATTGGCCAAGAAGGGTGTGGTATACAGATCTTCTCCACCTCTCCTCATGCCCTCCGCTCTGTCTCCCTCTCAGGGCAGACCTCCTCTCACAGTCGCAGGGGTAGGTTCTACACCCCCACCTCCAGACCTTACACCTTCATGCCTGGAGTTTGAACGGGGCAACCTGAATTCTTTTTCTCTTCCTTCTGACGTGGTGGACGTTATTTTGTCCGCCAGACGTCTCTCCACCAAGTCTATTTATTCATATAGGTGGTCCAAATTTGTTCATTGGTGTGGGAAAAAGTCTATTGACCCTTTAAGGGCTCGCTTATCTGACATTCTTCAGTTTGCTCTGTCTCTGGCCTAGCAGGGGTTTGCTGTAGCTACTGTGAAAGGCTATTTATCGGCTTTGTAGGCGTTCCTTTGTTTGCCGGACAACAAATATCCGCCCACTCCTTTTATTAAGCCTCAATGGGACTTAAATCTTGTTTTAACCTATTTGATGGGTTCTCCCTTCGAGCCCTTACACAAGTGTCCCTTGAGGTTATTGTCGTTAAAAACGGTATTTCTTGTTGCCATTACCTCGGCAAGGAGGGTAAGTGAGCTTCAAGCTCTGAGTTCAAAACCCCCCTTCTTGACTATTCATGCTGATAGAATGGTTCTCAGGACCAGGGCTGGTTTTCTGCCTAAGGCGATAACTCCCTTCCATCTGGGGCAGTCCATTACCCTTCCTTCCTTCCTTCTATCCTCCCCCTTCCAAGGAGGAGGAGCGGCTTCACCGCTTGCACCCTAAGAGGGCGGTGAGTTTTTACCTTCATTGAACTAAAGACTATCGTGTGGATGTCCAGCTCTTTCTGGACTTTGCTGGTGGCAGGAAACGCAGAGCGGTGCACAAGCGCACACTTTCCAGATCGATTGTCTTGTGCATCAAGATTTGTTACTCTTTGGTCGGTAAGGAACCTCCAGAGGGTTTAAGAGCTCATTCTACCAGGGCTAAGTCTTCTACATCTGCCTTATCTAGAGGTGTTCCTGTTGAGGACATTTGCAGAGCCGCGACTTGGGCCTCCCTCCACACTTTCCTGAAGCACTATTGCTTAGATACCGAGGTGAGGAGGGACGGCCACTTCGCACGCTCTGTCCTCCAAGATTTCTTGGTATAGCAGAGTGGACACCCTCCTCCGGGAGTGGGGACTGCTGTGGGACTCTATTCACAAGGTGAGGAATCCACAAGGCAGATGTATATATCAGAAGAACAAGTTACTTACCCTCGGTAACGCTTTTTCTGGTGGATACAGTATCTGCCTGTGGATTCCTCACTGACCCACCCGCCTCCCCATTGTCCACTCTTCTATACCTGCAAAGTGTTTATTTTATGATTGTATCTTTCAATGGAAATGTTTAATTGTTCTTGCTTTTTGCATTGATTTCACACTATGTGTGTTGATTTGAATACTGTGTACTGTGTATACTGTACCTATTTATTTCGGTCCGTCCGTGTGCCTCGGGGGCACCGAAAAAAGGGCGGAACTGACGTCATCACGCCGATGAGGCTCTCTTATGGCTCTGGTGACGTCAGCGACGTCGCGAGCAGAGCAAGTGCCTCTGTGAGGTCGTCCTCGTCGGCGTAGAGAGCTACAAAAATTTCCAAATGCTGATGGTGCAGGGGATATTCACAAGGTGAGGAATCCACAGGCAGATACTGTATCCACCAGAAAAAGCGTTACCGAAGGTAATTAACTTGTTCTTCTTGTTTATATATGCATTTAATAGCACATTTCGTTATAATGGGCTTTCAGAACTTTGTTCATTGTAAAAGTTGTGTTTAGGCTTATCAGTTTCTTTTTGTTTATCCACAGGATTTTCTGCACTCCAGGAAGACTTGTACAGCCCAAGACAGAGGAGCAAAGGAGATCACACATCCCCTAAAGACAATGAGACATCTGATTACCCTCCCCTCGTCTCGGAGGAGGACATGTCTGTCAGTTACTCGTCATTTCTGGATAGCACTCAAAGGACAGAGGCAGACATGTCAGTGTCTGAGCTCCTCCGACAAGTGCAGAAGGAGAAAGTGGAAGCGGAGTACTCAGGAAAGCAGCACGTCTTGTCAGAAAGTTCACCCAACGACCAGAGGGAATATTTGTAAGCCTTCAAGTTAACACTTGCGTTTGAATGTTACTTCTCAAAGTTGTTTGAAACTGAAGGTCATATTTACAACAGAATGGAGAAGCATGGCGTTAACCCCTTCGCTGCGGGGTGTTTCCCCCCCGCTGTGCGGGGGGAGGGTGGCCGCGCGCAGCGCCGCTGTGCTTGTGACGAGCTCGGCTCGTCAGGAGGCACAGTGCAGCTGCACTCATGACGAGCAGAGCTCGTCACAGCCACACCTGTTTTGTAACGATCAGCACAGCGGGGAAATTATCCCCGCGTGTGAACGTTCCAACGGTCATGACGAGCTCAGCTCGTCATGAGTGCAGCTCAACCGTACCTCATGACATGGAAGAGGTTAATCAAACATTGCTAATGCCACGCTTCTCCATTCTGAAAATGCAGGGATGTGAAGTATTCACGAGAATGTGGCGCACCCATGCATTTCCCCTAGAGTTGGCGCTGAGTTCAGCTGCCTAGCGCCAGTGCAGGCTCCCATGCACCATAATGCAAGGGCGTCTGCATTGGAGGAAATGATTGTTTACATCCAGGAAGGTCTCCCTTCCTGCACATAAAGAATAATTTGTGGCGTTTTGAAACTTCTATGTTTCCTGCTTAATGCAGCTTACATAGAAGCTGCAAAACGTCATTTTTTTTATTGTTTATGTGCTGGAAGGGTCACTTTTCTGCACATACACAATCAATGGCAATTTGCTGTATCTAGTGTGCTGCACAAGGCAGCACCCATGAATACAGCAAAACGAGGAGAAATAAAGCATTTCTGTTAGTTGCGCCAGGGTAATACCAGGTTTTCCCTGCTCTTAATTTTGGTGCTGCCTCCTATTTACGCCACCCTTGTAAATAGGGGGCAGTGTCAAAATCAATGGGTGTTGCAGTTGACCACCCACCGTAACACCCATTGCCCTCCACTTTCACACTAAGTACAGCATGAAAGGGTGGGTGGCTTATTTACAAGACAGCGTTAAGCCATGCTAAGTGGCTTAAAAAGGCGAAGCCCCTATTACCATCACGTCACTGAAAGTGACGTTGTGGTGGTGATAGGGCTTGTAAATATGCCCCAGAGTGTATAATTGGGAGAGTGCATGGCAAAAGAAAATGAGGGATTAAGTGGCAATGACATAGTTAAGCCTCTGCCACTAAAGCCCCATTGCACACTGTTGCAGAGGATGTGCTTTGCTAGAATCCAGATGAACAGAGGAGGTGAAAGAATTTTCAGGTTCACATTGTGCTTTATTTGTGTTCAAGGTGGACCAATGTCAAGGGCAATCTGACAGGGCCTGAAGGGCTGGTCTGGCAGGTGACTGTGTGGGCCTGTTTCATGTCATTTTTGGTCCTTTTTAATGGTCTGTTGTACTGTTTTTAACTGTTGATTTCCCTGATACCACAAACATTGCCCGCACCGGGTACAAATGCTGTCTTGGATACCTTGCAAAACACTTATGCACCATGGGGTCGATTACGATGGCATTCGGAACGGCTCGGAACGGGATTCGAATTCGAAATATCCGATTCGGAACCTATGTTTCTGACCGAATCAGATACATGTCTGACCGACCGATTACGATGCAAGGAAACTGTTCTGGCTGTCCAAATTGGTTCCGATCAGCAGTTGGGCAGACCGAGTCATTCAGAGCTGAGTCGTATAGCTCTATGGACACTGTTTCAGACTGAGCAATTACAACTGCCGTTCTGAATCGGTTTGTCCGACACAAAACAGCTGTTGGAATCTGACTTTGGGGGCGCGCAGCAGGTGCTCCTTCACCTGCAGGCCTCCGGTTGGGGCGCCTTGGAGTACCCATGGGACCCCGCTTTACAACCATGCACAGTGTTGCAGGCACCAAGGGTGCCCTCCACAGGGTGCATGGTTTTCCCCAACCACCCCTTTCTTCAATGGGAGCCTGTGTTCTCGTTTGGGAACACAGGCTCCCTTTGAAGTCAATGAGAGTACGTCCGAACGATGTTCGGAAGCATCGTCATCGGTCAGTCAGACTCGCAGAACCCGATTAGGTCGGAAATGATTCCGAAACCGATTCAGTCGGAAGAGTTTCCGAACTACATCATAATTGGCCCCTATATCATTACAAGTTCAAAACTGTGGATTTGCAATTTGGGACGCTTTTTTACCTATCTGATTCGCTAATTAAAGCAATTTGTATTTTTGGTGCCCAGGTCTATTTTCTGTCCTAGTCAGACCCTGTTTGTGTCCCACTCTCCATCCAGGTGAAGCTTTTTTACACTGTAATAGTGGAAGCACATATTATATGGAGTCAAATGTAAAAAATGGAACCAAACAATTATTTTCACTTTTTTTATTAATTACATCTAATTTATCACATTAGCTTATGTCAAAAATGTATTGTAAAGAACTGAGCACAATAATATTGCTTTACCTCGATTTACAAAATTATTTTGAAGACAATCTAACATTCTGGGCCCAATTCACAAAACTCTTGCTGCGTATGACTCTTGTAGCACTTCTGAATTAATTCTGGCCTGCTGTTGTCAGCCAGGAGTACTCCGGGAATATTTTATATCAAACTTTTTGTGAATCAGCCCAAACTGCTTAAGGAATTTGGAAATGGACTACAGGGTTTTGGTATTTACGTCAGGCGTTTATCATAAAAAACTGAGCACATTGTGCTTGACTGAGAAACGTAGGTTGTTTGTAAGTGTGGCTATATCGCATAGTACTTTTAGCTAATACATGAACTTCAGTAATAACGGAGGAGCTGTCCTGGCTTATTTGTGGATTTCATGTTCAATATAAGAGTGAATCACAGCAAACTCTTTATGAATCGGGCCCGGAACTGTTTACCTGACATTAAACATTTGGCAACATAATCACACAAATAGTGCCTGATTCACAAAATGTAGCTTTGATGTTCTCCTATAGTACTACTGGTTTACTCTTAAAGTCCAAAATCTTTCATAATTATATGTAGTAGTATTGAATTTTCACTTTCTTTTTCACATACTCTTAAATGCAATTCACAAAGGTGTAGGCCTATGCAAGTGCGGGGTTCAGTGCCAAGAGTAATGTAGAACTATGTACACAAAGTTCATGGTGGTAGGTGTAATTGTGGAAGTTAGCAAAATTTCAACAACAAAAAAAGAAAGAAAATATTTAAAGAAATAGAAAACATCAGACATTACAGACACCCAAAGAAAGCAATTTGTAAACAAACACACAGACACATACTCTCTGTGTGCTTATGATGTGGGGTGTATAAATTTCCATTTGCAATGATTGTCCAGTGTGATTTTCCTACAGTGATACCTGTTTACGTATTCTTTACACTTCATAGTTCTACATAATAATAATATTAATCCACATTTGTAAAGCGCACAATCACCCGTAAGGGTCTCTAGGCGCTGGGGGCCTTCGGGAAGATTAAGCAAGCTATTGCCCAGAGTCAAATGGTGCTGGGCTAATCTGCCACCGGTGCCAGGGATCAAACCGTGATCCCCAGATTCCGGAGTCAGTCGCCCTAGCCGCGGCGCCACACCTCTTCCTAAAGAGACTAGATGGAATTATTTGGAGAACTCATTTGGCTGTGTGATGTGCATTTCCAATCATAGATGTTCCCACCCCTTCATGTAAACGGGTAGAGACACATAAACTAAATATGAGGCATACATCTCCATCTGCTGTTGAGGGAGAGGTTTACACCTAGGTGTAGATGTACATCTATGCATGCGGAGATCTCCACACATACACTTACCTTTGTGAATTGCCCCCTAGGAGTAAGCCAAGCGAAAGCTAGGACCACTTGTGGAAATCAATAGTAAGCTTGGAGTACTCCAAGAGAATATCATATATAGTCACAGCAAAAAATCTTTGTGAATCTGTCAGGGCTCTTCTACAACACTGAGAATTTACTGTAGCCTCTATTTCACTGTGCACCCAGACACTGAGAGCTTTCACCATTGATATTGCAAACCCAACTTCTATTGGGACAGCTTGTTTCTCTACCTCTGTGTATTACCAGCAACATCTCTGTCTCCCCGAAGAAGAAGTCTTCACCAAATCCTTCTTAAGAAAAAGTGTGTCCCTTTCTCCTTTTAGAATAGAAAGCGTTACTAATTCCCTCTTTCAGTAAACAGGTTTTGGTAGCCTGGAGGTAAGGTTATGACAATCGCACACACTAAATTCTGCCACCAGGTAAACATTGTTTACAACGATGTTTACACATAGCATGCAATTACAACACAGTCATTACGACTGCGTTGTTACATTGCATGCCATTACAGCGCATATCGTTACAACGACTTGCTCTAGGGGGCAGAATGTGTTGGATTTTAAATCCAACACTTTTCCTACCGTTGAACAGACTGGAGTTGGAATAGTAGAATATACTATTCCAACATTCACCCCCCACAGCAAGGCGTTGTAATGAATTGTGTTGTAATGGTCTACGATGTCACAACGCGGTCGTTGGAATGACCGCCTTGTAATGGCATGCATTCTAAAAGCATGTGTTGTAACGTGGCCTATTTCTCTCAACTACAAGATCGAAGAGGTGTATTTTATACATCATATTACAGGGCAAATGCCCGAATACACAGTACTTTTCCATATAAGCCTCACCTTGAAGTAGGAAGAAAGGCATTTCACTTACTTGTACTCCTGTCCCATCTTCATGTGGGAAAGGACTGGTGAGCTGGTAAAGAAGGATTATACATAACACAGTCCAACTCCTGCAGGAGGGGAAGATTAGTGCGAGAAAAGCAAAGTTGGAGTCTTTCACATTCTTGCTCTGGAGAGACTCTTCTTCCATTGGCATCTACAGAAACAAATTCCAGAGCTGATGGGAGGCAGGAGGAGTGACCTGTGCCTCATTCTGAGAGGAGACAGAGGGCAAGTCTGGATATTATTTTACCTCAGCTTATACATTATAGAAATCTAAAATATGATACTATTATACAGTCATACATAATACAATGATATATAGAATAGAATAATAAAACAGTACAAAAGTCTACAAAAGACTACAGGGTGTGTGAAGAGTAAAAATAGAGACACAGTTTTATTACTCTCACAAGACTCATAGGCCACACGATCAAAGACTCATGGGCGAATCATGTTGAAAATATTGAGAAACCACTAATTAAACAATGTAATTTGAAAATGCTCTGTCAGCAAAATGAAAATGATACATTCAGCAGGTTTGTTATCCAGCCCAAGCACACAAATATTTTTTACATGTGTTTGGCTCTGTTGTATTTTGTATAGAGTCTGTTGCACTTCAGATTTTTTCTATAGGCCTGCCAGGAAAAGGAGGCATGGTGACATCTCTAAATACAGCAGGTGAAAATCCATCTGGGCTACAAAGGCCATTACGTTCGTTCCCTAGTGGATGTTGGGCCACCCACCAAAGTCTAAAACTGCTTGAAAGTCTATTTAGCTATCCTTGCTGCTTGCACTGGTGGTTCACACTTCCTTTACACTGTTGAGCCTAGGAATCGAAAAGATTTAGGGCCTATGGCATCAAACATGAACTCCACGGTGACACACCACAATATGTTGCTATAGGTAGCTAGAGCGTGGCAACACAAGGGAAGGGAACAAGACTGCTCTCGCATGAAGTTGAAGAGCTGCCAAATCTAGCTGCTGACCCACGCACACTAGGCTCTAAACAACCAAGGACTCGCCTGAACTTCCACCAACCATCAGAAAGATTACGGTCCGCCTCCCGTTCACTTGCCCATACTCTCTGCATCTACTAAAGCAGAAGTGGAGGATGCTCCTTCTCCCACATCACAGCAAATACCTGGAACAGCCTCCCCACGCACCTCTGGACCATCACCTCACTTCTGGAATTCCAAATGGCCCTCAAGACCTGGCTGTTCGAATAAGCCTCTGGAGCCTGCAAGTGCCTAGATACCCTATCGGGTGATTAGCCTCACTTTATAAATCCTGATTGATTGATTGATCCACACCCGCAGATCCACAGTAGTGATGGAGGTGGCCCATCCTGTTTCCATACCAGTAGGAAGGAAATGGTAGAAAGGAATAGGATTGCTGACTTTTCTATTGTTTAATCCTTCAGTTTGAGATTTTTGATTGTTAACAGACAGCTAAACAGCTCAAAATGTAGAGAAAACCTTTGTGGTTTCAACACATTACCATTCTTTAGAACCGGTTTCTGTGTATCCTTGTATCATATGTCTCACAGACTCTTGATACACCAAACTGAGTCACCATAAGTTCAAGAGAAAAGGTGGAAAAGGGTAAATGACAAGCAGTAAAAAGAATAAAGGGAAGAGAAAAATAACACTCGCTCACATTTCCAGTGCCACACTTAGTGGTATTCAATCTCTGTGACTCCCCATCACCTCAGACATTTCAGAATATATCGGCCGGTGCTAACATCTATGCCTTATGAAAAATCACGCTGTTAGTAGGTAAAACCACCCACACACACCTCTCAGATTTTACCATTTGATGATGGACCTGGTCAATGTTACCACATTAAACATGTCTTGTAGCCAGATGTTGTAAGAGGCATTCTTAGCCGGTTTACACAGTCTCAATATGCTGTTGCAGCTGGTGGTAGGGCATCATACCGGCCAGGAGATCACCCCATCTTCTTTGAAAGTATTCCTCACAAATACACACTCCTTCCCCCTCACTTACTCTTTCAGTTACTCATTCTCACACGCACTTACCCACTCTTACTCACACATACTCATGCTCACAGGTTCTCATTCTCACTTACTAACACACTTACACACATTGCTGCACCATTGATAGCTACTCCCCTGACTCAGTTCCATGCTCTCTTCACCTCTAATCAATCAATGTTCTAACATGCTCACACTCCTTCAGTCACTCCCCTGTACTCACTTTTGCTTACTCATACACACTCTCAAACTCAGATTCTCACTTTCTGTCTTATTGACACTCTCAAACACACTTACACACACATTCAATCCCATACACTCTCAATTACTCACAAAATCATACATATTTGTATAGAGGAATAGCATGTTATTTTTTGTTACTTACCTTGCTTACTTAGCTGGCAACTCAGAGGCTTCATGGCAGCAGCAGAGCAGGAATCTGGTGCTGGGTATTGAAACCAGCAAGCCATGATTTTGAACGAGGAGCCAGATGTAGCAGCAAGTGCAGGTATGAAAAGGGGAAGACCCACTTGTCAGCCTTAGGGTGGGCTTCTCCCAAACTAATTTCCTTACTCTTACATATATTTCTGATCTTGTTTTTGTTGGCCTGTGCCACTTTGACCTGGCAAAAGAAACCTTTTGCCAGGCTCACACCTGCCTTTTTAATACATATAAGTCACCCCTAGGGTAGGCCCTATACAGCCCACAGGGCAGGGTGCAATGTAGTTTCCCATAGGATAACATTACATTGGTGTTACCTTATTACATTTAATAAGCTGTAACTTCCAAATGGGAACAGGTAAACAGTTCATGTTCGGTGTCTTTGGAATTGTAATGAACGATCTTTATTTATGTGAAGTTAGATTTTTTATTACAATTTGGAAAAGGCCACTTTTAGAAAGTTGGTATTTTCCTACCTTAGCCATTTAGTGCCTGCAGTCTCTCTCTGGGTCACATGACTGGGTGTAGTTGGCAGTTAGACTTTGTGTATTCCTCCTAGACAGCCTCACACAATAGAGAGCTTAGGTGTCCCTGTATGAGACATCACTGGCAGGATGGGAGGCCGGGAGTTAGGCTCAGTCTCACTTACACCAGAATAGGCTGTGTCCTGCTTTCAAACAAAGGATTGCATACCCCCAGTAGTTAGTCTGGAGCCAGGCCAGGGTAGGCAGAAATATGTGCACTTTAAAGGAATTTCTCTAGAAGCTTCCCTTACTTCAAAGGCGGCACCATGTATAAGTATTGAACCTCATACACCAACTCTTCAGTACACTTCTAGGCCTGTGGAAGGCTCTGCCATGAAGAAAGACTGCTATGCTGCTGAAAGGACTGCCACTCTGTTGGGCCGCTGCCTTGAAAGACTGTTGCCTGCAGTGCTTACCTGCTGCCCTCCTGCCTGGGTAAGAAGGGCTGGACCTGTAACCTGAACAGAGGACCGCCAGAGTGATTCCAGGGGCTAGCCTCTTGTATCCAGCACCTGGCCTCTGCACCTGTGAGTCCTACACTGTCAAGTGGTGCCACCCCTTGGTCCCTTGGAAGTGGGCCTAAAGGTGTTCTGCCAGCCCACCTGTGGATCCAGCAGAACCGATGCATCACGTCTACCTCGTGGTACTACACGAAGCAGAACCAACGCATTGCCTCTGCTGCAAGGATTACTCCAGCCCAAGGAGTCTGCATCAACTTTACTGCCTGTGCAACTCATTCTTGATGGAGGACTTTGCATCACTACCTCCCCTTGGCAACAGCCTCCTCGACAATGATGCAGGACCTCCCAACGCAGCTCGCAGCTTCCCCAGGACTGACGCATGGCCTCAGTTGCACGACATATCCTTGACAAGGGACCTAGCAATGCTCTGCTACCAAGATTAAGGTACTCTGCTCGGCAGGCCCAATTCGGTCCCTGTAGCCAGCCCGCACTCCGTCATGGTCAGCCTGAACTTGTGACTTTTTCCCGGTGTGGCGTGGCCAGATATCCAGGGTTGGCACTTTGTAATTGTTGGTGCAATTTTCACTTAAATCTTTAAAATTGCACATTTCCGGTTCTACTGATTGTATTTTGGTTATTGTGGTCTTGTTGTATTCATTAAAAGCTACTCTATTTTCTAAACTGGTGTGGGATCCTTTTTGTGTTGTTTTCTCACTTTGTTACTGTTTGAAGTGGTGCACAAATACTTTACACATGCCTCTAAGTTAAGCCTGACTGCTCTGTGCCAAGCTACTCATGGGTTGAGCACAGGTTAATTTAGGGTTTGCTTGTGACTTCACCATGACAAGGAATGTGGTTCCTGTTTGAGTAGGGTTTAACCCCCTCAACCAGCAATCCAAGTCTTACAATAAGACTGGAAGCACAGCCCTATAAGAAGCTGGGATAAATGCTGGGGATTCTGCCCCTGCAGCTCTGTTTCTTTTCATGGGCTTCAGGGGTGCACTGATGTTCCACATGATAGCCACATTTGAGCAGATATACTGTGCTGCAAGAGGCATGTACAGTACTTTTGCTAGAAAAAAATGCTTGTGCCTGTGTGAGGGGATGGTAGTTGAACTACGCCCCTCAGACGTGCAGTGTAGACACCCAGGTAGAGAGTACTGTGTTTTAACAGCACTCTGTAGCTGGATCATGCCTTAGCTTCCTCGGCCACCTCCTCCTCCTGTCATCAGGAGCCTTGAGATGAGACAGAGAGGGCTGACCGGCACAGAGGCAGTGTTCATAAAAACATAAAAGTTGTGTTTTCATGGACACTGCGAAATTGAACAAGCATTGGTTAATGCATTTGGTTTCACCTATGTGATGAATTATATATATATATATATATATATATATATATATATATATATATATATATATATATATATATATATATATATATATATATATATATATATATATACATTTTAGACTGGTGTGATGGGGCAGGAGAAGTGACTGAGCAGGAGCAGTGACCAGGCAGGAGAAGTGACCGGGCAGGAAAAGTGACAGGGTAGGAGCAGTGACAAGGCAGGTGCAATGATGGGGCAGGAGCAGTGACAAGAAAAGTAGTGGGGGCAGAAGTAACATGAGAACCTATTTTTTCATATAAGGGTCTATTGGAAAACAGCCTGAGTATAACAAATAAATCACAGCAAATGAATCCAAAGTTAGACCCAGAACATAGTGAGCCGGAGGGAAACCGGAGAGCGGGCTGTAAGTAACTCACTACCAGAAAATAATGGTGGTACTTTTCGAACTCGTAGTCGAAAGTCTGCATACACATACCGTCTATTAAAAAGGGGACATTCACCCATGGGGTTTGGTAACAAGTGGTCTAATAGCAACTGTGTAGATTTCTGAACACCGTTCAGCTGAGCAATCTGAGGGTAGATGGACAGGGTCATGGGCGGGGTTAAGGAAAGAACAGTAGCTTCCCGGGATTTTTTGCCTCTTCAAAGTGACTTTGAAATTATGAAATAATGAATGTTCAGAAATCTATCTGTAGTGGGCAGCATGAAACCAACAAAGATCTCTTTTGCAGCATGATAAATTCATGGAACTTAATTCTGTTCAAATTTCCTCAGCAATTACTTTAATAGGCCTTTGTGATTCATGATAAAAGAGTGAGAATTTTTCAATGTTTGTCCCATCTATAAACATCTGTCTATTTAAATAGCTTGCTGTAGGTCTGTGCGTCAACCATGGTAATTTCTCTAGTCTGCAACTGGCCTGAGAAACGGTACACTTTGACCAAATATAGCATGGGGTGGTTCCTAGCGGAAGCAAACTTTGCAGTAAGCAGTACGAAGGGGATTGTTGCAGCATTTGGTGATCTTAAAAAATAATTTGTGAATGAATGGCCTCTATTCCTTCAACTTGGACGTGGTCAAGTTTTTGAAACCTGCAAGTGTCCTAATAAAAGTCAGAACAATTGGACTCAGCTCCTCCACAATCTCTCTATTTGCAATTGAGAATACCTTATTTTACAGCTAACTTTTTAAAACGGTGTCTTGATATTCAGGCTTCGACTCCGGTCTGGCAACACACTTAATGAAAAAAACACACAGTCACAGCTAAGACTGCCTGCTACAACTAGCTTACAAAAGACATGTAAAGACAGCTGATGCAGAACCCCCTGCAATTAACAGACGTGAGCTAAAATATGCATTATCATTACTCTCATGCTGACAGTTTAAAGTTTAAACACACATGCATTTGCAGAGTACACATCTCCAGCACTGCACCTAGAGTGTGCATACACACAGTTCCTGCATCTCATACACTGTACTCAACTCCATGACGCTCCGGGCACCGTCAAAAGCCTGCTACAGAGAAGCATAGATGCCACACACGACCTGCTTCGGTTTCTCGGGTCAGAAGGACTAAGGGGCAGATTTACAAGCTCCTTGCGCCACTTTTGCGGCATTTTTCCCATGATAAAAATTAAGCAAAAGTGGCGCAAAGGGCTTGTAAATCTGCCGCAAAGTGAGCAATCCTGCCATAATGTAGTAATTAGAAATAAAAGAGAGACAATAGAGCGAGTGGCAGCATACAGTGGTGCCCATTTCTTAGTGGTGTTCTACATGCACCAGTTCCTTTAAGCCACAAACACATTGTAAATAATACATAACAAGCATTGGCATAGCCAATAGGTCTCGCCTTTGAGACCTTATAACTATTTAATTATGCAGCACAATATCCGTGGTGCAACATTACCTGTTGCATGGCTAAGCACTTATAATGTCCCAAAGGCGAGACCTATTGGCTATGCCAATGCTTGTTTTAAGTATGCTCTCCTGGACATTATATACTATGAAGTCAGCATGCAGTTCAATAAAACTGTCCCACTGCTTTGAATCACCTTCTCAGATAGGCTCACCAATTTTAAGAGATGCTTTACACTAAGCAAAACTGCATAGGCTCAAATTTACTACCATCAACACTGAACTGTTTTTCTGCCCCCCATATCCCAGTAATCTACCTTCTACCCCTTCCCTGAAGCTTCCCATTAATTCAGTCATAACCGAAGTCCTCATTTGTCTTTAGTCAAGGTCCTAAAATATATTTCTCTTAGCTAAGTAAGAAGTGAAAGTAGTTTCAGTCTCAAAGCATAAGGAGAAGAATCCATGTGTCAATCGCACACTGTAAATCCAAAAGCAGTCAAGGTAACACACTAATTAGTAACCACTGTGGTGGGTTCCAACTAATCAGTAATGAGATTGTATCTATTTTCGATGGTGGAGAAAGGAAAGGGGACCATGTCTCCCCTACAGAGTTTATTTATTTATTTATTTGTTTATTTGTAGAGTTTTGTATAGCGCGGACAAGACCCGTGGGTATCAGAGCGCTTAACATAAAAACATAGAAACATAAAAACATAAAAAGATTACAAATTACAGATTGACATTATAGTAGCAGATTATGATAACACACATATATGAGGTAGTAGGCGATATGATATCAGGGTGATTAAATAAATATATATATATTCTAAATGCCTGTGACATTAGCCTTATGAGGTGCATAGGCTTGGCTTGTGTCGTAGTCATATCGTCAGGTTTGGCTGAGGTAGGGTTACATAGTATTATCAGTGCAGTTACATGAATAATCAGCAATATGATGAGTCCGATCTTATTTGTCTAGAGTGTTCATACTAATGGTTGGTATGTGTCTCTATGTAGGGTATTTACTCATCAAGTGGTTCTTGAGTTCCCGTTTGAATTTTACAGTGTTTTGAATCACCCTGATGTTAGGAGGGAGTGAATTCCAGATTCTGGGGGCGGCTCCGGAGAATGCTCGGTCATAGGTCTTTTTCTTCCGGAAGAAGGCCGGTCGTAGTAGCAGCTCCTTGGCGCTTCTCGTTGGTCTGTTGCCTCCCGATAGCTTAATTTTCTTGGCTAGATATCTAGGCGTGCTGTAGTGAACCGCTTTGTGGGTAATACAGGCCATCTTCATTTTAATTCTCGCTTCGTAGGGTAGCCAGTTTAGTGCCTTTAGATGGGGAGATATGTGATCGAATTTCCTCGTTCCCGTGATGAGTCTTGCCGCGGTGTTGAGGCAGGCTTTCAGTGGTGCAGTAGATGTTTTTGGTAGGCCAGCTAACGTGGTGCAGCCATATTCAATTCTCGAGATCACCAGAGATTGGATAGCCAATTTTAGATCTGCTTCTGAGATAAAGGGTTTCAATTTTCTTAGATAATTCAGGTGGAAACGGGTGCTCTTGGCCATTGTGTTGATGTGGTCTTTCATGTCAAGGTTCTGGTCTAATGTGATTCCTAGAGATTTAGCTGAGTTGATTAGGATCGGAGTACAGTTCAGAGCAGTTACCAATTTAGTCCAATCTTTTACTTCTGGTTGACTTCTTCCAGGTGATATTAGTAGGAATTCTGTTTTGTCGGCATTAAGTTTTAGATGATTAGCTGTTAGCCATTGTAACGCTCGCTTTAATGTTTCATTCATTAGGTCAATGTCATCTCGGCAGGCGATCTTCATATATATTTGCGTGTCGTCTGCGTACATGTGATAGGAGATCTTTGATTTACGGAGAATCTCCGTGAGAGGTTCAACATACAAGTTGAATAGATCTGGGGATAACGTTGAGCCTTGTGGGACCACTTCAGTTATCACTGAAAACCATCAACTGGACAAAAAGAGTGCTTGACAAGATCCCTAATGATGTGTGGTACTTTGTGGCCACAACCCCAGCATGGCAGTGTGTATTGCTGGTCGGTTTAGAGCATGGCTGAGAGCTTAGACAGACTGTGCAAGATTTGGCAACGTTATGCAGTGTGTAGGGTAAAAATATGCACTGGAAGACTGCAGGGATTAATAGAACATAAATGGTGGTCTGTACGGAGGCTCACCAGATCTTATTTTGAAGGGCATGGCCAAAGATGTGTAAATGTAGCTAAGACCATGCATAACATGGCAGTGGCAGAGGGCGTCCACAGCGTTGATACAGCATAGGCTGAGATCGGCCAATTAAGTGCAGTGTCAAATAACATGTCCAGAGCTTCGTTGAGAATGAGCACAGTGTGGGTAATACGTGCAATGTTGCCTGGGGCTGCTGCACATGGCTGAGTCATTACGTTTTAGCTAATAGTCAATTTAGCGGCATTAACCCCATGCTATTGAACACTGATAGGCTTGACTTAAGGCTCGGACATGCCCCTTTTTGTTTTTTAAAAGCTTTACTTACTTGGCTCTTATTCTGAACATGGCAGAACTCCCCCACCAAAAAGTATCTTCCGGCTCGCAAAGAGGCAGCTCGGTACAAGTATGAGGACGCCATGGTATAGTTTTGGTGCTGGAAGCGAGACAGGAAGCGGCAAAATGGTAGAAAACAAGTGTACAGAAACTGAGGCAAGGTGCGCAGCAGGATTGTTGACAAACAGGCTCACTTCATGTTTGCTGAGAGTTGAGCGGGTTACAACACAGCATTTGTGTCAGGGGCCTCTCTGAAAAGGGAAATGCGGCATTTGTGTAAGAGGGTGGGGGGAGGGCGAAGCTGCGACGGTGAAATCAACCAGGGGAACGCATTTGTGTGGTAGGGCGAAAGCAGGGACGCTGTAAAGCAACCTTAAAAACCAGCATAAGCGCGCGCCTAATGCAGCAGCAGGGTAGGGAGCCTGCGCGATTCCCTTGCGGGAGCATGCAGCAAGGCGCGATGATTGCGACCATATGGCGCCACCATATGGAGCTGCGCGCTCCTGCAAGGGAATCGCCAGACGTGCATGTTTTGCCATTGCAAGCAATGCAATGCGCGCACGTTTTTGCCCCCAAAGCTGTGCCGATGGCTAAAGGTCTCTCTCTTACAGCGCATGTGCGTTGTGTAGGTGAGACCTAAAAAGGAGTTAATATGCCAAGCATACCATGTGCTAATATGGTGCGCGAATCAGGGATGGAGGCAGAAAGGAATAATCAAAGGGGCACAGCGTGCATGAAGCATGTTGGTGGAAAGGGAGGGGTGCATGCAAAAGGGATGGGGGCTCCTGGATGAAAGCAAGGCGTGAAAAACGATGGTTCCAAGCCTCCCTGTGTAAGAAAAGACTAAAAAAAGATTTCACAGAAGCGTACTTAAGCAGTACTTCAGCACCGGAAAATTGATAAGAGAGGCACACGAGGAACAACACAGGTACAAGCATTGGTAAATGCAGGAACCCGTGCTACAGCCAACAGAAATTAGGAAAAAGTAAGTGGTAAGGAAAGGAACCAATGAAAGTCAAGGGGGCGGGATGTAAGCCCCTTATAAGAGTTCTGTTAAAAATAATAGATTTCACAAGCACAGCGCAAGCGAAACCTAAACATTTGCCTCGTCCTCACAGAGGCGGGGGCTGTACCCTGAAGCCCTGATAAGGATCGGCTGCTGTCAATATTCCTAATTTGACCACAGCCAGCAATGTTGCAAACCATCTTTTACATTGGAGAGTAAACTCCAGGATCAATAATACGTCATGCAGAATCACTGTTTGAATGGATTGGGATCCTGCCATTTCCAGGGCTTCTTTTAGCTTGTCCAAATTTGTGTCCATCATTGCTCCTGTTTCTGGCATTCTTAGAGCAAGTGCACCATATCACTGTCAGTTTCATTATTCCTCCAATATGATGCTGATAGATTTAGGCCTGCCTTCTGCAGTGTTTGTGGTGATTAATGCCAGCAATGCAATATTTAAAACTACCCAAGCGTTAACCTGGCCTCTCGTAAGTTCTTGTCATAACTATCTAAGGGATCTCTTTCCCTGCCAATGTTTCTGGCAGACTAGCAATGTGAGAACAGAAATCTGGGGTACGTACTATTGCCCCCAGTCTCACCATGCATGGTCTTGAATCTATTCAGAAATAATTGATCTGTCTTTGGACACCCTTGCGCAATCTAATACATATGTCAAAGTTTATCTACTAAACAATGATGCGTGCAACTCGATGTGAGGCAGCCAGCCTGGTAATGAAGTCAATGTCTGGTGGAACACCACCAGTGTACCAGGTGCACAGCAAAAATGTAAAGTATTGGCAATATAAATCATTATTATTTCATAAGAATCATGTATATAATCAATCAAATTCAACTCAAGTTTCAGTTGTTTTACTGATTAAAATTGCAGTAATTTTTTTTATGATCAAAGTTTGATAACATAACGTAAATAATCATCAGAGCTAGATAAACAAAATGGTTCTGAAAAAATCCAACATTCTGCTGCATCAATAAATTCATAAACAAAGTTTAAATATTCACGACTTTGCCCAATGCATTTCGGGATTATGAACAATCCCTTCTTCAGGGGCCACTGTGAAAAATAGAAAACAATTGAAACTGTAACAAATAATCATTCTGATTACATTACATACGTATGCACCGTCATGCTACAATCAATGCATGTACACAAAAATTAAGCAAAGAAAAATCCTTATATTCAGTTAGCTGAAGGCAAAGGGAGCGAAAATCACCCAGTGACAATGGTGGGCACTCAGTGTGAATATGATCAAAAATTGTGCACGAAAAGAGGTGAAAGAGTGATGAAGAAAGAAAAGTTTGAGTGAGTAAAAATGATCTCATAGTTCACACAAATCTGAAGCATAGCATACTGGAGAACAAAGAATTGAAAAATTGAAAATGCTATGCTCAGCATCCCACAAACAACACTTACTCTGCGGCCGTTCTGGTCAAAAGACACTGCGAAGTCAAAACACTGCTGGTAATATGTGAAACCAAATCCCCTAGGGGTAACAACACAAGGTTGTAATTTATGGTCCAATATGCACACTGGCATGCACTACAAAGCGTAAATACCATGTCAACTTACTTTAGAGAGGCAGCACTAAACACACTTGTGGAAACGTAGTATTACACTGATGCTCTTGATCCTAATCGTAAAGAATTAAAAATATGCATACAAAACCGAGCCCCAATAGATTGAAGACCAGAGTGATCACCGGATAGATGTGGATGTTTACCTTCTCGGAACTCGATCTGTAGCTTCACTGTATATATGTGGGAAATCTCTGTCCACTCGGTATAATGCCGGACGGCGAATATTGCTAGAGGTGGTCTCTACGCATATAAAAACACCGCATGTATCAGCATTAGCTTGCGCGAATCCCCGATACTGCATGTAAACAACCACTGTCAAACTAAGCCACCAAACTGGTTGAACTTGACCGCCTTCTAAAATTCCAAATCATACATCAACTTCCATTAAATGAAATCAGAGGTCCGGTAAACCTGTCCCTTCATAAACACGCGGCAGTGGGACGCACATGAAACTCGAGCTCAGCGAAACAGGACTGGCACAAACTAAAACCAGGCGCCATGTTGGAGTATGTAAATGTGTGATACTCCGTGTTGTGAGGACATGAAAAGATGGTGCTAACAATGGAATATGTACACACAATAATGACATGAAAATTAAAAATGGCACAGGAGTGCTAAAATATTATCTGCTATACGCGTAATGCGTAGAAAATTGTAAAACGATAGTAGAGATATATATGACGATTGATTGGTTAGCGAAAAAAGATACCAATCGAAAACCAAAGAATAAACCCATGCCACACCCGTGTCTATAGAAAAGAGTGAAGAAGTGAAAAAACTAATTTGAATGAGATTTTCTTTGCCTTCGGAAATTACATATTTACAATCTATTAAGTGAATACAGAGCATGAAACACAGTACAATATTGTACAAGGCAATGACTCAACAAGCTAATATTGTATTCAGAAAACTGTGTAATCCTTCATTGTCACATGTGAATACTCATAGAAAACACAGCATTTCTTTTCGATCATTTAATCCTCCTGGCATAAATGTTGATAGGAATTTTGTCCACCATACTTCCCTCTGCGCTAATACTCTATCATTGTCATACCCAGACTTAAGCACTAGTACTTCTAAGATTGTGAATTTGAGTTGAGGAATGGTGTGATTATGTTCTGACCAATGTTTAACGAAATGCGACTTGGTGCTTTGGTTCAAATTGTGCTCTTGTGTTCCGTGATTCTCACTTTTATTTTGCGTGAAGTTTTCCCTACGTAAAGCAATCCTCAGGGACACTTAATTGCGTAGATGACATTGGCTGTTTTACAATCTCCATTATACCTAAACTTAATCGGCTGACCTGTGTGTGGATGGTTGATGACATTACCTACCATTACATTATTGCAATTAACACAGTAATGGCATTTGCGCATCCCTAAACTCTGATAATACCATTTTAGTTGTGGTAAGCATTTATTTTATATTTTTACTACGTGTATACGCGAACAGTGGTTTGTCCGAAACAGACCTTCGAAATCTGGCTCATGTTTGAGGAGTTCCCATCTCTTTCGGATAATCTTTTTAATAGTAAATGATCTAGTTGAAAATTTAGAAACAAACACATGTCTGTTTTGGCTGTCTTTTGTTTTCGTGGTTAAGAGATCTTTACGATCTTTCAATTGTGTTTTGTGAATGGCTAGCTTCAAAACAGACTGTGGATATCCACGATTCTTACATTTTTCACTTTGTTCTTCAAGTGCGGTTTTCAACTTCTCTTCATCTGATGTGATTCTTTTTATCCGTAGCATTTGTGAATATGGTAAATTTTTAGTCAATGTAGGCGGATGAAAACTGAAAAACTGAAGCAGATTATTCTTGTCTGTCGGTTTTGTATACACCGAGGTTTGTTTATGAATTTATTGATGCCGCAGAATGTTGGATTTTTTCAGAACCATTTTGTTTATCTAGCTCTGATGATTATTTACGTTATTTTATCAAACTTTGATCATAAAAAAAAATCAGTAAAACAGCTGGAACTTTGAATTTGATTGATTATATACATGATTCTTATGAAATAATAAGGATTTATATTGCCAATACTAATAATTTTTTGCTGTGTACCCGGTACACTTGTGGTGTTCCACCAGACATTGACTTGTATCTATGCAGCCACTTTCTTCCTCCAAGTAGCATAACTGCTGAAGCCCCCTTAAAACATAAACAAAATGTCATTACTGGAAGTCCGGTTGCAGCAGCCTTCCACATTGAGAGCGCATACACATTAGATATCACCAAAACGTTTTGGTAGAACCTGTTGTGTGCCTTTATCCTGCAATCCTCAACAACACCTGCCATTTGGGGAAACTTGAAAAGCACCTGCATTGTTAATGATAGGATCCCATTTAAGACAGCATCTGGCTCATTGAGAAACCCACCCTGTGCATTTAGAATGAAAGACCTATATATTTGATCTGCAGGTGAATCTCATTTAGACGCTCATCTTCCTGTCTCCTTTTCCTGAAGGAGATGCTAAGAAGGGTGATTATTTTATGTATATGATAAAAGAGAAGTTGCTGCATCCAGTATGGGAGTGTATCAGGAGGGGCCAGGTTAATATTTTGGGAAACAATGAGAACATTTAACGTCTACTTTCTTATGGGGAATCCCTGCATTAGTTTAAATAGTTCCTAATGATATTCAATGAAAGTTGGTATATTTTTATATGGACAAAATCAGTTAAAACATAGTTGGGACTAAAATAACCCACATTCTCCTTAAAATGTTGTTAATAACTAAAATAGTACGGACTTCATTACAATTCTGCAAATTGTAATTCATTTTACCCATAATGTTGGATCTTCATATATACCATTGCTTTGTTGTTTTTTCCTGGTCAAGGACTGCTTGATCAGATCAGTTGTGAAAGTAGGCGGTCAAGTAATGTTGCTTTAAGCAATTTCATTGGGGACCACCAACATGCAGTGTAACTTTCTGCCGTTCGGGCTGGACTGTTCCCATGAGGCACATGGTCAGACTGATTTGCATATAGCCATGTCTGAACTGGGGTGGCAGAGTGGGCTAAAGAACGGTGATGGATCAAACCCAGATCTTTTGACTGGGTGTGAGTGTTTGTTTGGTTCAGATGCTCCGTCCATCACCACCCCCTTTTCTACCACTTTCTGCCATGCCAGCTCTGGTTGTATATGATTTTGGTGAAAATGGATTTAATGAAACCTGTTCTGGATAATTTTCCTCCTTCGGTTTCCTTAAACGTTTTCAAATCAGTGGCATTTCCATGGCATTGTCCATCCTAATGCATGCCCCTCTGGTCAAGAAAATGTCCTTCATTCCTATTTTTGCCAGGATCTCTCAGATTTTGTATTTCCTTTTTATGGCAAAGATCACAGAAACAGCCCTACTCTCTCTGTTCTTCTTCCCTGTCTCTTGTTGATATATATATATATATATATATATCATGATTCATGAACAAGGAGCTGAGAGCTCTGAAACGCTTTGAGCCATGTAACTGCTGCAATGTATTAAATCACGCTGGTGGAAGCAGATAAGCCGCAGTGTGCTTTGTTGTGGTTTACTCAACACGTCGGATGGATTTGTAGGGGCTCGCTACCCAGCCGCAGCCTTACAGTGGTTAAGTGGGTTGGGTTAAGTGTTTCTTTTTGGTGATAAAAAAAAAATATATATATATATATCCGATTCACTTCCTCCAATTCGACCACGACACGTAGACTACGGTGCAGTGCAGGGTCGGAGGGTTCCCTGCCAACTATACTTCGTTTCACAAAACGCCCCAAACGTTGCGTCCTTGCACTCCAAACCAGCGATAATCACCAAACTATCAGACCATTCCGTAGTTGTTAATTTCATATTAATTTATTTCCAGCATGACAAACAGAAATGGAACCAACCCAACGCGTTTCAGCGACTGCTCGCCTTGATCACGGGTGAGCAGTCGCTGAAACGCGTTGGGTTGGTTCCATTTCTGTTTTTCATGCTGGAAATAAATTAATATGAAATAAACAACTACGGAATGGTCTGATAGTTTGGTGATTATCGCTGGTTTGGAGTGCAAGGACGCAACGTTTGGGGCGTTTTGTGATACAAATATATATATATATATATATATTTATTTTTGTGTGTGTTTTTTTGCTTGAGGGCAATGGCAGCTACCTCTTTTCTCCCTTCCTCTCTTCTTCAGCCCACTTCTACAACAGTAATTGTATTATTGTATTCCTCTAGCTCTGTGTGTGGCCTCTACTGCTATCTGTTTCCTTGCCCTACCCATACCTATGGCAATTTCACTCTTGCCTATACTCTACTGGTAATGCTAACTATACCCTAGCACCTCTAACATTACCTAGCCCCTGGTATGTAATTTCTCATCTATACCCTAGTACAGTGGGTTCTAAACTGTGCTTCTGGAACCCCTCGGGTCCGCAAAGCCTACTCAGGGGGTCCGCAACTGCTTAGATAGAAAATCAAATTTTATTAACAGATTCATAAAGTATATAGAAATGAAGAAGCAGAATTTAAAGTTGAACATAAAACGATGAGTGGTGTAAATTGGATTTAGAAAAGCTCCAACCTTCCCAATAAAATGAAAATTCAGATTTTTTATATTTGTTTCTAAATTAAATTAAATATTTCATCATCTAGGTATTTGTTTGATGAATGCTTGTTTCTATATATTTTGTGTGCATTGTTTTGTGGTTAAAATGATTGAAAATGCTTATGCCAGGGTCCTCAACTTCCAGTAATGAGTCAGTAGGGGTCCTCAGATTCCAATAATGATTCAGTGGGAGTTATTGGGTTACAGTAATTATCACGTGGAGTCCATAAAAGTGAAAAGGTTAAGAACTAATGTCCTAGTTCCAATGCCTATGGCGTATTCCCTCTAAACTGGTAACTCGAGCTTTATCCTAGTGCCTGTACCCTTGAATATTCTGTGGTATATCTACCCTTTCCTATCCCTTATTGCCTTTACCCCTTTTACATTCTAGCATCCCTACCATGCCTATACTTTACTACTAGTGCCTACACATTTATTCCCCTGTTCCACCCTATTTCTATACTGTATTGCATATCCCCATACCTTTAGCATTGTACACATACAACTTCCGATATTGCAATACTCTTCTGGATATTTTATTTTCAATAAAGAATACACAAAGGGTGTCATGAATACTCTCCTTGTTAGTTTTACTTCAGGTCAGATTAAGGTCTTGGTTAAAATATTGTTAGCTCAAAATCACAATAATCTTTAAGAGTTAATGCCAAGAGGAATTCATGGTTCTCTACAGAATGTATTATATTTAAGTTTGAGGTTAATCTAGTGGCGGCTCCTCCGCTATGGCGGAGGAGCGTCACCCTACTGCTTTCAAGCAGTGCAAGAAGAGGAAACATAACATGATAATAACTTTCAGTTATTATCATGTTATGTTTCCTTTGCGTCAGGTGGGTGGGCGGGGCTGCTCTACTCTCCGAGCAGGGCTGGGCCGGAGTGGTTTGCCCACTCAAATGCGCAATGACTGTTTGGTTGGCCCTCTCGGCTCACTCAAAGCAGTCATGCGCACTTCCCTGTTCTCCATGCAGGCTGACTGAGTGCCAATGTCAATGTACTCAGACCAATCACAACGCTGTGATTGGCTTAGGGGAGGGAGCCTGGCTGCCAGCTGCTTCCTGTCCTGGAATCAAACTCAGGAGAGCAGGAGCACAGAAGATGTGGGACCCGGCCTCAAGAGAACTCTTTTTGTAAATGTATTTATAAACCCCGCTGCACCCTACACCCCCACCCCACCCTAGCCATGCCAGCCGCCCCTGGGTTAATCGAGCTGAAAGCAGATAGAGGAGACTGAGAGAGGCAAAATATCTGTATAACATTTTGAGTGCTTCCAACAAATATCGAATAAAAGAGCCTAAGACCCAAAAATGTTTCAGCACGTCCGGGATCTGTTCAATCTTTCCAAAGAATTGTTCTACATCAGAGATTAATGCAATCGCAAAAGCTGAATCAATTTGCCCCAGTACTTTAGAAACAGTTCTGTGAGTGCATTTCATGTTTTTTTTAATAGATTTTAAGGATTCATGCAGGTATTGTGCTCGAGGAAACTACTCCACCCTTATGATATCAAATCCAAGATTAACATTTTAGATTGCATAACAGTCTCTCAACTTGAGGAGGTAGTCATGATTTTGTTATGTTACTACCAGGGCTTAATTAGAGCCGGTGGTTTCCGGGGCTCGGCACCAGCTTTTAATTGTCTACTCCAGCTCTAGTGACAGTCCGCCACATGGTGGCGCTGTCTGTCAAGTTTTGAAATAAGCACAACAGCAGTGTTTACCAAGTCAATATTCGTTAAAATGAATAACACCTGTCACTCACACCATTATTATAGGTATAGGTGGCTTTCCGGGCCCACTGTTACTCTGGAACTGTCAAGCGAGCTAGTTTGTAAGGGCCAATGTCTAGGTCAAATTTTCGGGTTAATGAGCTGGTATGGAATTATTAAAAAATGATCCACATACTGGCCTTTATTAAGCTGGACAGAGTGCCTGACAAGCCAGTTCAACACTGTAGCTACTCTCAGCACTTGGGATTCATCTATCTAGAAGAAGATTGTTTGGTTGCAGATCATAGGCCCCCTGTCACATTAAATGTTTGTTTACAACTTGAACATTCACTAGAACACTGAGCTATCCATGGAGACACAGGTCTCTAATACTGCAAGTATTCACTTTCTTCAGTTAAAAGAACTTGAAGACATTGTAGCCATAGATTGTCCCCAGCAGGACATGGCAGGGACCCATACTCTGGGTCAACTGTGATTTGTCTATTGAAATAGCCATATCTTATTGAGCCTGATTAAATTGTTAAATCAGTTGCATTTAGTCCAGAATGCAACTATCAGGTTGATTTTTGGCCTGCTCTATTTAGAACATAGCACTGGGTTTCAGATCCCTGTACCGTATGCTAATTACAAATAGAATTGTCATTAAAGTCATTGTATCGTTTACAAGAAAATCTATTCAAAACCCCGCGGATGAGTGGGCTGCAAATTTCTGGTGGTTGATTCCAGGCTATATGCATTATTTGCACCAGTGCTTACTTCAGATCTCTAAAACTAGAGCAAGCCCCTATGCAGGCAGCGTTTGCAGTAGAAGCAGTAAAACGAATTTACCTGCTCCTAAAAAGCATTCTGTGCTGAGGCTACTTTGAAATAGATTAGCAAATTTCTTAAGCGTTTCTCTCTAATAAGTAGGTGTTCCGTCCTCTAGCAAACTTCAGGCCTTTCTTTAAGCACCATGGCCTGGTTTCAGCCCATTTAGTATGAGCAACGTGATTAGTTTTGACCCTACTAAAATCTTTGTTTCCATCACACTAGAGCGTTACAAAAAACGTGCAATGTTCATACTTTCATACTGTTGATATATATTGAAATATTTGTAGACTTTATCAATAGTTATTTCCTTTTTTTATATGTTAAAAGTGACATCCTACAACCTTTCCTTTCACATTCACTGAACCCCAACAGGATTTGCAAAATCCTCCTATTTTGTGGTCAGAGTAAGTAAACAACAATCTGATAGTGACTACTAGCCGCAGATTCCTTAACATATAATTATCCCCAGGCGTGAGACTGGATCCGGAATTTTTTTTTCACAGCATCCCTGCACGCCGGGGGGATGGCATCACGCGACTCCGCCCTGGCGTTGTCCGCGTACGTGATGTCAGTGAGGTCACAGAAGTCCCACCCCGGCGCGCCCACGTCAGTTTTTTTTTCCTTTTCCGCATGCAACGCGGATCCGGATTGTTCTCCTGGCCCATTTCAAGTCTTTCCCTTTCACTTGTGTGTGTGTGGGAACATTGTGCGAATGCCTTCGGGCTTTAAGACATGCTCGTCTTGTGCGCGCCAGATGTCGGCGACAGATCCTCACCTCATCTGCATGTGGTGTTTTGCAAAACACCACAACTCCACTGATTGTGAGGCATGTCAGCAGATGAAACCGAAGTCCCAGTGGGAGCGCCGGATAAAACTTCTTTCAGCCCGCATGTCCAGGTCGGCGGCGTCACCACGCCCGGCCCCTGCGGAGTGTTTCAGGAATCGCCGCCTCGTCTTCGACATTGTCCTTCTCCCAGGCCGCAAGAGCGGCGCTCACCTGTCGGTAAGTGTCGCAGTTTGCCCCTGAGGGCTGGTTCCTGGACTGTTGGGGGCCCGGGCTCTCCACGGGTGGTGCGGCCCCGCATGTCGTTCCCCTTTCCACCGTTTCCCGGTGTCGGGACGTCTGGAGCCAAGATGGAGATATATGTGGCGGCCTTGCAGGCCTTGCTGGCTTCTTCTCCTCCTCCTCCTTCCCCTCCTGGGACGTCTGCGCATCCTGTGCCATGTGCGGGGCCCTCCGCGGCGTCACCTGTGGCTCCGGCTGGGCGCTGACTGGCTCGGATCCAGGTTCTGAGGATGTGGTGCTGTTGGGGTGCGGCCCTTCAGGGGTCCCTCCTTCGGACCACGGCGCCTCGGCTTCGCCGCAAACTCCTGCGGGAGTCCCTGTGGTGTCGCGGGAGGTCGCCGGGGCTCAGGTCGCATCCCCGAGTCCCCCCTCGGCCCTCGAGATAGGCGGTGGCCTCGTCCGAGGTGACGCCGCTTAGGTGCTGCCGGCTGCTGGCCCTGGAGGCGCCACAGGGGCTGGCGGAGGGCCCTTCTCGTCCCATCATCGGCCAAGACTTGCTGGAGACCCCTCGTCCCTCCCCGGGTCCCTCTCGCCCCTCCACAAAGGCGGCTGCCTCGGCAGAGGTCAGGTCCACACCTTTCCGGCGCCATTCCTTTTCCGCCCCGGCTCCGGCCCAGCCCCGGTCTCCTGCGCCGTGCGCTATGGAGGAGGTCATTCCGGCGTCTTCCCTGGCGCTGAACGACGATGGCCTGCCTCAGATTGCGGACTCTACGGCGCCAGGCCGATGTCGGGTCGTTGACTCGTCATCGGACGCCTCCTCTTCTCCAGAGGTTCGGCGCTTGCTGGTTTCCTCCTCGCCTGACACGGGCTGCCGCATTGTGGGTTTTTCCCTGACATCGTCTTAGGACGGCTCCTCGCCGCCACCGCTGCTGCGGTCTTCGCCAGAGGCGCCGCAGGTCCCCCACTCCTCGGTCCCTCTTCCTCTTTTCCGGATCTGGCCCTTCCTTCCTCCGGTTGGCTTGGGGGACGGCCGCCTTAGCTTGCAGCCGTCACCTACTGAGGAGCTGTGTTCTCCACCGCGGGGACCTACGGAGGCGGGTGCTGCCTTTGCTCGCGCTGTTTCCGCGGCTGTGGGAATCTTGCGCATGGGTGATCCAGCTGCCCATCTCCCCATGGATCATCTTCTGGAGGTCCTCCATCAGGGTTCTGGTGGTAGGGAGCTGCTGTTTCCCTTCGAGGGTTTGCTCCATTCTTCTCTTCTGGAGGCTTGGGGCCTCCCCGCCACAGGGGACCTAGTGCCCCAACACCTTCTGCACCACCACCATCCGGCACCACGTTATCCTGTGTGTCTTTCCCTCCACCCTTCTACCAGGGGCCCTCTTTTGCAGAATGCCTTCCCCTCTCTGCCACTGCTGTTGTCTTCCCTGCCGCGGGAGGCCCGTTGGCTTGACTCCTGGGGGCGTAATGTGTTTGCCTCCACCAGTGCGGCTCTGCGGGCTCTTTTCACTCTGTGTGTTTTGGCTAGGGCCACTTCTTGATTGTGGGACTCGGCAGAGTCCCTTATGTCTGCTGCTTCTCTGGAGGGTTCCTGTGTTGATTTGCGGCACCATGTGTTGGATGGCCGGGAGCTGGCGGCGTTTATTCTTCACTCCGCTCTGGACATCTCTGAGGTGCTTGGTCGTGCCATGGCTTCTTCGGTCGCACTTCGTCGACATGCCTAGCTTTGGGACAGTGTGTTCCCAGAGAACATTCGAGAACGGCTGGTGGACCTTCCTTTCGATGGCAGTCTTTTGTTCCACGCCCCTGCATTCAGAGGTTCTTGGCGGGGCTTCGGCCTCCTCCTCCTTCTCCCCCACAGTGACCTGTGAATTGATCTGGTTTTCGGGAGGTGTTCCTCCGTTGGGGCGGGTCGCCCCAGTTGTGTGATCTGTGTGATTACTGTGCATTCGAGTCCTTCTTCGGACTATGGTGCTGTTGGCTGCTGGCCGTCCCATTTTTTAATGTGTTTTTTTGGCTTTTGCCAAGCCGTGTTGGCCCTGAGGCTAAGCCTTCTGTCATTCTTATTGGCTGATTGGCAAGCCATCTGCGGGTTCTCCGCAGGTCTTTCTGTTGTCCTCTGCTGCGGAATGTTTTTCCTAAGAGGGTTCCCATGTCTTGGGACGTGACATGCCCTATGTGGGGTAATGGTAGCTGTTATATAGCTCTGTCATGTGCTGGGTAGATGTGGTCGCCTTTCAGGCCTCTGCTCTCCTTGGCGTTACGGTATGTTGCAGGTGCGATCCTCTTGCTGTTAGTTTTGGATTGGCTTTAGTTGCGCCCCGGGCTGTCTTTCTCTGGGGTCGCTGCATTGTTGGCCTGGTCTGGCCTGCTGTCTGCGGCCTTGCATCATGGCGTTCCACTTCTTTTTAGGCCGTGTGTGTGGACTCCTCCCTTGGGGATGTGTCCGGGCCCTTCTTGGCCTTCCTGTTCTCTGTCTTCGGCTGGCGGCTGGCTTGCCCTGAGTGCACCGTTCTGTGGTGTAGCCTGCGTCTGGCCGTACATGCCGCTGCCGACCTACTGTTTTTATGCACCATTGTGCCTTCTGACACTTTAGCGGGACAGTCCTTCTTGCCTTGTCCGCTTCTTCCAGTGGGCCCTGCCTTCAGTTCTGCCTCCCCTCCCTAGTGGTTGAGCTGGTTCTTGAGTTCCTTGTCCCTCTTCGGGCGCAGTCTGTCCCTGCAGGATGTTGGGCGGTTCTCCCTGGGTATCCTTTGGCTACCCTTTCTGCTTCCTCCTGCCTTAGTGTTGAAGACGCCGTTCTGTCTGGCCTGTTGCCTTCTAGCTGTGTTAAGCTTGGCTGTCCTCTTCACTGGGTGTGTTCCTTGTGTGCCATTGCTCTACCTCTTTTTCTTGGAGTCTCTAGTTTGCTCTTCTTCCTAGGTGCTCCTCTTCCTTGTTTGGGCCTTGGGGCTTCAGGGGGAGGTTCTTGATACCTTGAATGGGTGTGGTGCGCTCTGGCCTCCTTTCGCCTTGCCCTCGTTTCTCCTGCTGATGGGCAGCGGGCTGCCTCTGTTCTTGTCTTCCCGCATCCCCTCTGGGGTTGGTGGTCTTCTAGATGCAGGGGTTCCCCTTGCCTGTGGGGACAGGGCTCTTTTACCCGTGGACCTTGTCCCCTGTGGGACCCTCTATTATGTCCAAGTGGTGGGGTCCTCTCGCAGACCGTCTTTCCCCTTGGGTATGGCATGGGTAACTATTCTACGTTAAGGAATCTGCGGCTAGTAGTCTATCAGATGTACGAGTTACTTACCTTCGGTAACGATGTATCTGGTAGAGACGATTCTAGCTGCAGATTCCTTCACGGCCCGCCCTTCCTCCCCGTTCTGCGAGGACTTTGGCTTGGTCTTCTGCATTCGCCTCCCTGTGGGTGGTTTTGTCTTCAGTGAGGGCATTCTGTCGCTCTTTATGACAGGATGTTTGTCCTGTTTATTTGTTCCTTTCCTCCCTTTGGCACATTGGAGGATGGGTTTATAGGTACTTCTGTGCCCTTGTGCTCAAGTTGCCCCAGGTTGGGGCCATACCTTCTACCCCCCCTCCCCCTTTCATTCTTAGGGGTCTGGCCCCTTTGCTATCCTCTAGGTTGGGGTCTTTTGGCCGGGCCGCTGCCCCTGTACCTTATGGGGGTTGTCACATTCTGTGATGGGGCTGTCTTGGAGTCTTGTGGTGCCTTGTTTGTCCCGGATTGGTTCCCCTTTGTTGTTATTAGTTGGGGTTGTAGGCCTGCTGCATGTTATCATGATGTTTTTTCATATATTCTTTGTCTCCAGGGGGGGCTATCTCCGTACTGGCGTGGTTGCTGTTCAGGGCTGTGCTCTGTTCTTTCTTCTTTCCCTGCCTTTGGGTGCTGCAGTGTCTGGCACTGCTCCTTATCTTGTTGTTCCTCACCATTCTTTTTTCCAATTTTTCTGCTCTTTTGCACACTGTTCCTATACTCTCACAGTTTTGTCTGATGGCTCCGCGTTCTGGCGCGGGAAAGTTCTCCGAAGAAAACTGATGTAGGCGCGCAGGGGTGGGACTTATGTGACCCTACTGACGTCACGGGCGGAGTCACGTGATGCCCCCCGGCGGGCAGGCATTCTGTGGCAAAAAATATTCCGGATCCAGTCTCACGCCTGGGGATAATTCTACATTAAGGAATCTGCTGCTAGAATCGTCTCTACCAGATACATCGTTACTGAAGGTAAGTAACTCTTACGTCTACAGCAAGAGAAGCAGCAGCTATTTGCCAGAAGGCACAGCCTGAGATTTGACCTCTCCCTTTGATCGCACAGAAAATGTGACAAGATAAAAACAGAATTGAAGTAATCTTTATTGCTCATGTAAAAAGGAGACATGCATTACCAGTTCAAAGAGTAGCTCTTCCAGAATACAAATAAAGTGCACGTGGCATACTGTTATGTAGATACAAAATGAATGACCCTTGTTGTTTTTTAGGTTAAGCTTCTCAGATAAATATGTGTCATGGAGTTGTGCTTCCGCTTTGAGGATTTTTTTCTAATTAAATCTGAAGGATTAGTATGAAACACTCTCTCTCCAAAATGCAGTCGGAGCTTTCAAAATGTAATGAATGTAAATCATATCAGCCCCGCTAGAGCAGTCATATTGAAACGATGAGGCTGACCTAAACACATCAACTAGGGATGATGCTATTCTCCAAGGACTGGCTGGAAATATCACCTCAAGCACCAGAATCAATAAATAACATGCAGCATGAAATGGGCAGTGGTAGAAAACATTAGTGTCTGAAGAGCTGTGCAAATCTACACTAGCATGACATGCAGGCACAATCAATCAATGCCTGAGCGAGGAGGTACAATGACGCTTCAGTGAATCACTGCCATAGATGGAGTAGTTATAAAGGGATAAGCCCACACAAACATACCTCCAAAAACGAATAACAACTTGACCCATTATTTTGCATTAGTGCACGAGTGGCTGATTCGGACAAATCCCACCACAGCACCATTTACAGGGCGAGAAGCTAGAAGTCAACTCCTAAACTACTGAACCACAAGGATTTCATTGAACTAACTGCATATCATCAGAAAGCATGTTAACCAATAAAATGCAAAAAGCATGGTAACCTACACATGATGACAGGCATGGTAGCTGACACACAGCACCAGGCATGAAAATTGACACGCAATGGCATGTACAGTCATTTACGCACAGCAGCAGTGGGTTTTCTAAAGCCGCTTTTCATGACTACACTCCACATCAATTACCATATTGTATCAATTTTATTTTTCTTTCTTAAATATCGTGGTCCTCCTTATTTAATGCTCTGTCTGATTGACTACCAAATCATCTTGGAACTTTTGCAAGTTTTTTTATTATACCTGCTGCTTCGGTCTGCCACCAGAACAATTCCCAAAGCGAGATTTACTAGCATTTTTTGCGAGCAGTGCTTCATTACACAAAGCTGCAGAAACTGCAACAACACCAATCAACTTTTATGTGCAAAAGGTATTTTCTCCTGACAAGTACATAGCGCCAAAAATGTTTTTTAACATACATTTTCAAGGATCTGAAATTGTTTACAAAATGGAGGAGGAACAGCACAAAAAACGCTCAAATTAAACTTAACACCAGACCTACTAAACTACCATGACCTGGCTTTGAATGAAACCTGGCATTTATGTTACATCATCTGCACTCCAGCTCAACACCCTCACCCTAGGTAGATCATAAATGATATGTAAACAGAGAAGGCCAGCAATAGCATTCCAACTATTCACAACACAATCATTTTAGTGGCCCATGACTGCACCATAGAAATGTCTGGCCAAATACTTGCATTTGCAGGTAAGATGGCGTTGAGTATGAGGGAGCATACACCATCAATTTCACATGCACCTAGCATTACCGCCATTGTCACCACCACTTGGGCATCAATTCTGGAGCTACCACCATCACTCCTGCAAGAGCAGCAGCTCCCACTACCACCACCACTCCTCCATTCACTGCCATTATCTCGATTGCTTCTACCTCTGCCACGACTGCAACATCTTTGACTACAAATGATATATCACAGCAAGTCCAGTGAGGTACCATGGACATTAGCCAGGATGGATCAAGGGGAGAGGGTGAATCCTCCTTGCTGGAAGCCTCTGCAGAGTATAAGGTTCAATTACAAATATGGTGGCAGATGTGCAACTTGGCCTTCCTCCTACAACTTCCCATGCAGAGCAACGCCTGTGCCTAGCTTGACAGGAGTGGATGTGAGCCATAAATTAGCAAACATTAGACATAGCCAGACTTCTTTGGAGATTGCACAAGTTTCTGTGCTGCGTTAAATTATAAGAATGTAGCTGCTCTCACAGGGATGAAGGACTCCCTGACGGATTTGGTTGAGATCCAGTGGCGCTAGGCATAGGTGCTGAAAGTAGAGTTGCGTGGGAGCTGCAGCTCCCCCAAAATAACCATGCTCGAGGTGAATGAGACATAAAGATGCGGTTACATTTTGTTTGCATCTTGTCACAGTTCTCAGTGTCTTCTGACAAACTGCTGTTTATTCTTTTAACAAAAAGATTGGTGTTTACTGTTCTTTCGCTGACTGTATAGTGAGAGGATTATGTAAAGGGAACTATCTAACAATTTTGCCATTTTGCAGGGTGTGTGGAAAGAGAGCTTGTTGTAGGTTGTCAGCTTTTTTCGAACATAGAATAGCATTTAACCCAATAAGTGCGCCCGTCGGCCAATGGCCGGCGCGAGCACTACCTCGGTAGTGCTGCGGACATCCGTTGGCCGACGCGGCCTCATCCACTCAATAGAACGCCCGCACCGCAGCGGAATTTACGCCGTGGTAAAGGGGTTAAATAGCTGTAAATTAACTGTACAGGTATTTCACATTACATCAGCAGTAAGGAAAGCCCAAATGAAGCATATTTTTTGTAATTCTGGGGAATGATGGAAACAAATATTTTAATAGGACCAAAACACATCAAGATGCTTTCCTTGGTCATGTGCAAATAATAAATATTTGCTGAAAGCCAATTTCCACATATAATTTGTGCGATGTGTATCCGTAAAAATGAATGCCAGTTAAAATATTATGGCCATTTCAATGGAAAATGTTCTGTCTGTAAACTACATTGTGCTAACACTCCATGCTTTAGTGATATATTTGAACAAGTGTGCTGCAAAATGCTCCAACTGCTACATTTTACACCCTTACCACTCTTCTGCTGAATGGATGTGACTCATTTGCTCTACTTGTTCTTAGTATGATGCTTGGCTTTTTAACAATCCATATGACTTCAGTTATGTATCTTTGATGGCAAAACTCTCACTATGAAAATTGTTCAAGCACCACTGAATGGACAGCAGGGAAGCATTTGAAACAGAGGTGTAGGGAGGGATAATAGATGGAAATTGAATAATGTAATCAGGGATGGCCTGACCTTATGGTGTTGGAGCTCCCCCTCTTTGTTTTCTGGCACTTTTTGGAAATACCAACAACGAATAATAACTAAAATTGTTCACTCTTAGTATATCAAAAAATGTAGAGCCACAATACAAGCGAGGGTCAAATGAAATTAATGCAATCAAGCATACAAAAGTGAGTGTGTTTGTGTGACTAAATCTGATAGAGACTACTAGCCGCAGATTCCCTCCCGTAGAATTATCCCCAGGCGCCGGGGCTCAAGTCGTATCCCCGAGCCCCTCTCGGCCCTATGGACAGGCGACGATCTTGTCTGAGGCCGAGGTGACGCCGCTTCAGCGCCGGCAGTTGCTGGCCATGGCAGCGCCACAAGGGTCGGCAGACACCCCTCGTCCCATCATGGGTTGAGGATGGCGGAGGACCCCTTGTCCCTCTCTGGGCCCCTCTCATCTCTCCACGTAGGTGGCTGCCTCGTTGGAGGTCGAGTCGGCCTTGGTGGCGCCACAGGGGTCGGCGGGCCCCTCTAGTCACCTCATGGTTCAAGGTTGGCGTGGGACTCCTTGTCACTCCCGGGTCCCTCTCGTCCCTCCACGCAGGCGTCTGCTTCATCGGCGCCGTTCCGGTGCCGTCCCTTAGCCGCCTCGGCTCCGGCCCAGTCTCCTGAGCCGTGTGGTGAGTCGGACACCTGTCCGGCGTCTCCTTTGTCGCTGAACGACGACGATGTCCTGCCTCAGGTTGCGGACTCCACGGTGCCGGACAGGCCCCGGGTCGTGGACTCGTCTTCGGACGCCTCCTCTTCTCCAGAGGTTGGGCACCTGCTGGTGTTGTCCTTGCTGGAGATGGGCCACCGCGTCGTGGCTTTTTCCCAGACATCTTCCAAGTTCGGCTCCTCGCCATTGCCCCGGCCGCGGTTTTCACCAGAGGAGCCACAGGACCCCACTCCTCGGCCCCCCTTCCTCCTTTTCAGACCTGGCCCTTCCCTACTCCAGTTGGCTTAGGGGATGGCCGCCTTAGCTTGCTGCCGTCGCCACGGAGGAGCTGCTTTCCCCAATGCGGGGCCCTACGGAGACGGGTGCGGCCTTCACTCATTCTGTTTCCACGGCTGTGGGGATTCTGCCCATGGGTGATCCGGCTGCCCATTTCCCTGCGGATCATCTTCTGGAAGTTCTCCACCAGGGTTCTGGTGGGAGGGAGCTGCCGCTTCCCTTTGAGGGTTCGCTCCATTCTTCTCTGATGGTGGCGCCCCGCCACGGGGGATCCAGTGCCCCAACACCTTCTGCACTGGCACCTTCCAGCACCGCATGACCAGGTGTGTCTTTCCCTCCACCCCTCTGCTAGAAGCCCTCTTTTGCAGACGGCCTTTCCCTCCCTGACGCCGCTGTTGTCTGCGCCATCTCGGGAGGCCCGCTGGCTGGACTCTTGGGGGAGCAATTTGTTTGCTTCGACCAGTGCGGCTCTGGGGGCCCTTAACACTTTATGTGTGTTGGCTAGGGCCACTTCTTGCTGCGGGACTCGGCGGAGTCCCTTGGCTCTGCCGCTTCTCAGGAGGGCGCTGGGGTTGATTTGCGGCACCATGCGTTAGATGGCTGGGAGCTGGCAGCGTTTATTCTTCGCTCCGCTCTGGACATCTCAGAGGTGCTTGGTCGTGCCATGGCTTCTCCGGTTGCCCTTTGCCACCATGCCTCCATTATCTGATGGCTCCGCGTTGTGGCGCGGAAAAGTTCTCCGTAGAAAACTGACTTGGGTGCTCCGGGGTGGGGCTTATGTGACCTTTCGACGTCACGAGTGCGGACGACGCCCCCACCCCCCCAGCACGCGGAGATGCTGTGGCAAAAGATTTTCCGGAACCAGTCTCACGCATGGGGATAATTCTACGGGAAGGAATCTGCGGCTAGAATCGTCTTTACCAGATACATCGTTACCGAAGGTAAATAACTCGTACTTTATGCAGCTACTGGGTCTGGCATATTGGATGAAATTGTTGGCTTACAGAGGCGCTTATGGCAAAATGCTGGTGATGACATATTTGGGGCAATTCTGGCAATAATGGCACCTTAGAAGTAATTTTAGGCATATCGGATATCAATAGCAAAAATGGCGGCTATGGCACACTAGAGTTCATTGTTGGCATGTGGGACATTGAGGCAAAATATTGACATTAGCATATTGGAAGCAATTCTTCGCATAAGGGGTAACCATGACAATTGCTGACACTGGCTCATTATATGAAATTCTTATTAGTCTTTCCAAAATTAAGATAATTATCGATTCAGTGAACATTTTGAAAAATGTAAACATCTACATATGAGGAGAAACTGGCTTCACTGCCTATGCACCATAGAAGTATTTGCTGTTTCAGAGCACATGCCTTTTTAACAAACGTGAAAATTGTGCTTCAAAATGCACTATTGAATCCCATTTTTTCAAAATGTAATCATGCATGCTTCTTTTGAACGCTGCAATTCGGGGCAAGTATTACCACCCAGTACTTTCAAAGATGACCAGTTACCAAAGTGAAAGGCATTCTTCAGGTAAGGTGCGAAAATAAATACAAAAACCTCAGAATTCTGTAGATAGTGAGCATGGTCTTGGAGGGGCATTGGCGGGTACTGCAGATCTGGTTAAGTGTTAAGGAATGTTATGCGAGGGTTGCTAGGTGTTAATGGAGAAGTGTGGCTCAATGGTTAGAGCGGCAGACCTTGATGCAGAACGCTGGCCAGGGACCAGGGTTCGATTCCCGCCTCGGCGGGATCGGGCTTAAATTCCTCTGACCGGATATTCTCGCCTCAGTGCCGAATCTAAGCATGGGCCCCACGCTGCAACTCTGGGCAATAGCTTGCTTAGTCTCCACAACGGCCCCCGATGCACAAGGGATGCCTGGTTTCACCATGGGATGCCCAGGAGTGGACACCTCACAAGGAAAAGCCAGGAGGGGTTCCCTTGTGGTAGGAGTACAAGCGCCGGGATGCCTCCGGGTTACTGTTCGCGCTATACAAATACAACACATTTACATTTACATTTAATAATTGTGGGCTACTTACTAGCTGGTTTCACAGGGGCCCAGGGAATCCTTTCTATACCATTGTTTGAGGGTTACAAATGATGTCCCTGTGAGTATTCTGGCAACTAAGGAAAGCATTGTGCAAATTGGGGGCTCCCAACCTTCCATAAAAGAGGTTGATCTGTACATGTTGGCACACACGATATGTCTGGGCACTCCATCATAACTAGAGTCAGACTGAACTGCGTACCAATGCATCTGTGCTAAAGTGACACATCTTTGTATCCAAGGACCGGGGATGGCGGTCCATGTGCAGCCTGCTGTTTAGATGTGGTCTAGGAACTTATTGAGAGGATGACTCAGTAACCTAATGTTATGGTCCTTATACAGCCACCGTTTTTTTAAAGTTTATTTAGCGTGAAGTCGACCCGAAGGTATTGGACTGCTTTATATGAGCACCAGGTCCATTACACAAGGTCACAATTCATTCTTTTGGACGAGGAGCACTGGGAATAATTCACAATGGTAAACGTACACTTATTTGTACATTTATGACTGTTTCCTATTCACAAAGGGATTAATGAGTAGTATCTTTATGAGTGCGGAGTCTGCACATATAAAGATAGGCTTGTCCCATCTTTTTATGTGCGGAGACTACAAACTCGTAAAGATACTACTCGTACATCCCTTTGTGAATAGAAAACAATCGTACATTTACACAAAAGTCTTAGTTTACTTTTGTGAATGAGTGGTGATTTGCCCAGAGCCACAGGATGTTGAGCAGCCACCTGTAAATGTGTGGGCTCTAGACCCACATACTTTGTAAAGGATGACACATACACTGCTTCATATGTTACTGAACTGGTCTCGAGCACGTGCACTCTGTTGGATGGTTGTGGGGTGGAAGTATGGGCCAGCCCTCGTGGGATAGGCTGTCGAAACACTAGACTGCATCCAGGAGGACACAACATTTCTCCCAAATTTGTTAAAAACAAAAACAAAACAAAAAACAAGAAGTCCAACCTGTGTGACAGTATGAAAAACAACTAAACAAATCAAGTCACACAGCTTCGAGAGGCAGTGTGCAGGACAACAGTGGACAGCACTCTGGCATCTCGGCACGCATTCATAATTTAACCAGGTACCTCTGGACATGAACACAGTGCTGATGAAGTCCGGAACACTCTGCATCAGGTCAGTACCAAGAAATTGTTTTTGGCCTTAAAACTGTAATGGAGCTACAAGGAACAACCAGACTGCAATTGTTGCATTTCATCTACAGAGTTATATCGCAAATTGTGGTTATGTAAGTAGGTTCTTGTTCCTGCAGTTCCCACGCCCCGAAAACCTTTGTTCAGACTTGATCATGAATAGAACTGGCAAATGCATTGTTAAGTGATGGTTGATCTTGGCCTGTTGCTAGCTTTATACTGTGATGAATCTATATAGTGCATGTTGTGTGGCCCACATGTCTGTGCTTCAAATTAATTTGTGATGGTATGGCATGGTGGAGTATGGTATATCAGGTCATGCACTGCAACACATGACACTGTATGGTATGGTATGGTACAATGTGGTTTGTATAGCATGGTCTTGCATGGCATGAAGTTTTATAGTTAGACATAGTGTAGCTTGGTATGGTTTTGGCAAGGCCTGGCATGGTATGGCATGAGATAGTATGCCATGGGAATGGTACAGGAAGGGTTGGGTATAACATGGCAGGGTCTGTATGGTATGAGATGGGATGGGATGGGATGGTTTGGTATTGCATGATATGGCTCAGTATGGTATATAATGGAATGGTACGGTTAGTTTGTTGACAAATGTTGCGAGCCCAGGCCAATTTAGACACCAGACCACTACTCAAGAAAAGAAATAGCTCTTTAGAGCATTTGGTTCTTGCACGTTGACATATACAATATATGTTTTTTTTGTGATGAGTGGGTGTATCATGTGTTGAAAGACTCCTTACAAGGCCACAATAATTATATGAATAATACCGACAGAAGATTAGTTATCCATATTTTGTATTTTTTTTTTGCAGAGTTTTATATAGCGCGAACTAGAACCGAACCGAATCAGTTATCAGAGCGCTTTACATAGCACCAGTTACGTTACATGAGGACACACTTTCATTTTAGGCACGGGGAGATTAAGTGATTTGCCCAGAATCACAGGGGGTTTTTGGCGTCGTTACCGAGACTCGAACCCAGATCCCCAGGTCCGAGGTCGAGCGCCTTAGCCGTTAGGCCAACCCCTCTCCCCATATTGAATGACGTAGCTAACATCACAGCGCATTCCTTAAGGTAATCATTTGGGATATAAAAATCCCGACAGATGTAATTGCTGTACGTAATACATTATTGCTCAGGCATATTAAACATCCATATTGAAACTATCATATTAAACAATGAATCTTTGCAAATTATAGTAAGACTTTGGCAGTCTATTTCAGGTAAGTTTTTAGTATACAGTCTTGGTTTTGCGGTGGTGTGTATGAGAGTGTTTCCAATTAGCATTGCGACAGCAAATGTGGGCATTTCTCAGAACTCCGAGATCCTTATGAGCCATATATAGCATTGGGCTTTGAATGTTTTCTGAGTCATGAATAATTGTACATGTACATTAAGCAAAGATCGTGAGCAATATATTTGGGGTGTGCAGCTCTGCAGCAGTTCTAGAGCATCTAAACAACAGTTTGGAGGTAGATAAGTGATGGGAAATGCATAAATGCATTGCAACCTAATATTTCTGTGCATATGCATATATATATATCGAAACAAAATCCTGTCACCTCAGCGTTCGATGTTGCGTTTTCCACAGGTACGGATCACTCCGACACAAAGCGTTTATATATATGCATGTATGTGTGTATTCACTAAAAAAACTAAGGATAAAGTGACATTATCGTAAGGAATTATAATTATATATTTTTTACATTAAAAATAACAGAGAAATTCAATGGAAAAAAACTAAGATTAAAATACCTTAATAGTTTAGTGAAAATTTCAGTGACAGTGTAATGTTTTCTACACAAAAAAAATAACATTGAAATTCAGCAGTTTTGGGGCCCGATTACGAGTACGGTAGTCCATAGGATGGCCATACGTGCGATGGCGGGCTGACCACCGCCACCACTGCGGGCCCGCCCGCAGTATTTTGGCTGTGGCATTTGTACCCCCACAGAACTGCTGTTTCTGCTGGGATCCAGGATCCTAAGGCTGTCAGTTATAACAGTGGGCCTATCATCCAGGGCATGAAAGACCTAAAACACAACCATTGAAAGTGCAAGGAAGAAATTTGGGATAAAGTTGGTTTGTGGAATATGTGTAACTGCAATAGATAGTTCTAAAATCATCAGCACATAAGAAAATCTTCCACCCCCAAATATTTCTGAAAACTACACATTTTGGGGAGTCCTGTGAGTTCTGGCATGTGCCTATGCCACAAATACTCTTATCCAGAATACAGTACAAATTTCAAACATGTGTTGTAAACACTGAATTCCTTCACATTTCTGTGATAGGTAAGTTCTGGAATTTGTGGGGAACAACAAATGTCCTTCAATCCAGTGTTCCAATACCTTTACTAACAAAAGCAGTGGGGGGGCATATTATCAAGAAAGGGCGTTAAAATTATCGCCGCTGTAGCGGCAGGAAACTGCAGATAAAGCGACGATAAGAAGCCTGATAATATACCCTTGTGAATTTCCATAGAACCCCAGGTTCTGTTGTGAACCTGGGCTGCTATGGGAATTCTCAAGGACATAGTATCAAGCCCATTATCGCCGCTTTAGCAGCAGTTTCCTGCCGCTAAAGCGGCGATAGTTTTAACGCCCTTCTGTCTGGGTTTGGGTGGTCAACCCAGGCAAAAATACTGCTTTATCCCTTATGGAAGCCCTGACCTAAAAAACACTCCTTGGTGTCTAGTGTGTGGATTCTTTTCAAGCCCATTTAAAACCATCACGCTCAATAGTCCCAGGAAACAGTTATCGGACATCCTGTGGCAAAAAAAGGTTCCTACACAAGGGAGACAAGGGAATTACCATGTTTTGGGAGAAACTTGCTGAAAAACTGGCAAATGTTTTGTTCAAACTAACCTCCCAGCAAAACAAGAGGGGGTCTTGTACAGAATGATAGAAACTCAAAATATGTAAATGTGGAAAATATATAGTTGTGCTAGGTTTCCATAAAGCCAAAGAATACAACTTGCAATCAAAGTAACCTAAACTGACATATTACTTTCTTTTGCATTTCCAAATGTTTATTGCTTGGAAACACCCCAAACCCGTAGAAAAACTATATAAGAGATACTAAAGTGAATTACAGACAATAAAACAAAATAGACACAAAAGAAATATAAAATCATCTAACCACAAACACGCAGTTGGAGACAAGAAAACTCAGTAGAGAAATTATATGAATGGATTACTACAGCCTTTAATATACAAAAGTGCTTTAAACCAAGAAAGAGGCAAAAAGAAAGCTTCTTAGATGAATGAAGCGATAAAAGACGAAACAAAATACACATCTCAACACTTCAATGGAGCTAGTGCAAATTGAAGAACTCTCAAGACAAAATGTGTATACACATACACAACAGAATGTACAATATCATACATAAATAAAAGCCAGAACAGTTCACTACTTAAGCAGGATCAACGTTGCCAAATAACCTACCAAGGTACTCCTCAAAATTCTATCATAATTTCACAATCCAGACAGCAGTCATGTTGCCATGTCACCTACCATAATACTTCTACAATAAGCCACCAATGCATTACTTAACCCATGCAGGCTCACTGGATTCATATTTAGCAATCAAGAAAAGCAACTTCACCCCAATTATACAACCGAAAACCACCACAACAGATAAACAGTCTCCATCTATTTCAGCTTTTCAAGAAATTACAGCCTCACAATTTGAGGACCTTGTGATTCATCTATTAACATCTGCAGATATCCTAGTCAAAAATATTATCAATATCTCCTTAAACACAGTGGGCCTCATTTATGTGAAATGATGCATCGCTGCGTGAAAGCAGCGATGCGTCACTTCTCAGTGCGCACTCCTTGCGACATACCTGATGCGTCATATTTACTTTATGACGCATCATGTCGCAAGGAGTTACAGATATGTCACTATTTCTGACGTATCTATAGGCGCAAAAGTGACGCATTGCTGGAGTGTGTCACAAAAGTTACGCAACTCCAGCAATGCGTCCTTTCACATGTGAAAGGTCCTGCGTCAGTCTTACGCCTGCTGTGAGGCAGGCGTACGATTTTGACGCAACGGCGTCCTAGAAGTGACGCAGTGAAATCTCATAGATTTCACTGCGTCACTTCTACAAGGTTTTCGGCGGGGGAACGCCCCCATCTGCATACATTATACCTGACGCAGGTATAATGTAGCGCAGCAGTTTACAAAGTGACGCATCTGCTTAGATGCGTCACTTTGTAAATAGTGCGCAACAGGAGGCATGTTTTACGCACTGGTGCATCACAAAAAGTGACGCAGGGGCTCATAAATGAGCCCCAGTACGTTTTCCATAGGAACTGAAGAACGCTGACATATACCTATTACATGAGAAAAACAACTTGGACACTAACAACTCCAATATACCTTTCCTTGGAAATCATACAGATGAGCAGCATTTTTCACGCTCTAGGATTCAAATAATTAAAACCTACTCTCAGACTGACAAACAGGATTCCACCCAAGAAGGGGGACTGGTTCAACCCTAATAGCAATATAGGATGACTTTAAAAACATAGCCTCCAAAAATGGTGTAACTGCATTACTAATCCTGGATCTTTCTGCAGCTTTTGACAACACACACCACAATACCTTAATGCTAAAAGTTAAAGAATTCGGTATAGAAAGCATCATTCTTACTTAGATTTCTTCTTACCTACTCAATAAGTTGCACCTGATTTAAATACCTTATTTTCCATCAAATCTTTAGCATAAAAATTGGATTTCCATAAGGATCTATCATCTCAACTCTACTTTTCAACTTTTACATAAAATCACAACCTGCCCTTATCAATAGTTTATCTGCTACAATTATGCTGACTCTCAAATAGTTTTCAATTGGAAACCTGTAAGTGCATGAGAAAATAAAAAATCAGAAGCTGCCTCACAGCTGCAGATCAATAGATTATGTTGAATCACCTCTATTTAAATGCTTAAAAAGTCAGGCTAATGACCTATGGTGAATGGAAAAGTTATGATGTACTTGAACCTCCTCGAAAATAGCAAACTTATGAAATCTTGAAATTGTCTTGTACTCTGCCCTTACCATGAATGCTCAAGTGGACAAGCTATCGAAATCAATTTTCTGCAGAATGAAAACACTGACACATTTTTCCACATTTGGAATTTGCTCTGAAGGTACAAGCAACAGTATCACTTATTCTGATGGATACATCTGCCTTGTGGATTCCTCACCTTGTAAATATCCCCCTTGCGTCAGCAACGTTCGGAAAATTCTTTGTAGCACACCGGCGTGGACGACGTCATAGGAGCACGGCATTGCGCGCGACTCCGTCTGACGTCACCGACTCCTTGTAAGACCCACATCGGCGTGATGACGTCAGTTCCCTTTTTTCCGCGTCATCGACGCTAACGGTTTCTGGGATCATCTGTGATTTAGATAGTAACTTGTTGCTATTTTGTGTTACTGTTTCTCTGTCGAGTGTCTGTTCTTCGTCGAGGAAGACGGGGTTCAAGCAGTGCGGATCGTGTGCCCGGATGATGTCTATTACCGATCCGCACGACGATTGTTTGTGGTGTCTTGGTTCGGTTTTGAAAAAAGGGGGGACCCCTACTAATGATAACATCACTACTGTTAGGGACTGTAAAGTGACAAGTGATCATGATTATACAAAATTAAACAAGAGCAGAAAATTATTTTTATAGATTCATTTATCTTTTTTTCTTCATTATGATTCAATATACATTTAAAATTACAATTCAGAATTGTGATCAGTGCAACACAATAAATTATTACAATACATAAGAAATAAACACACCAAAATTATAGAAGAAAATTAAATCAAAAACACCACAATGAATCAGTGATAATTAATGGGCAAATGAAGTAAGCAAAGCGGTAGATGTGAACTCAACGCGCGTTTCGGCTATTGCCTTCTTCAGGAGTCCGTCATTTGCAGTCAGAAAAAGAATTTATTTTATAAAGCGATCACTGAAAAGGAGTAATCAGACAGGAGTGATAGTATAAATTTGAGTATCCCTTAAAGATAGAGAGCTGTTCGAGATAATTAGGTGGCTCCACTTGATGGCAGACGAATTAGTTTCAAACAAGAGTATGATAGCTGGCCACTGTTTTTCTTAATTATGTTGCAACATGATGACAACTCTGTATTAAAAGCGTTATATTTGCAGTCACTATCGTTAGCGAGATGAAAAATTCTAATTTCAGCGGTGAGGAACAGGTGCTGTTTGTAAGGTCCAGTGGCAGATGCCGGAATTGTCAGCCAGCTTAAGACTTCATGTTGTATGATCCTGGTGAAAGTCTCACGGTGGTCCTGTAGTATAGGATATTTTACTTAGCGGTCCCACCCCAGGGTTCTAACTACGTACGAGGAAAAGCCATCTGATGCTCTGGTAGAACAAGAGGCTTATTCCGAAATAGGGGGTCTCGACCACCGTAGCCGCTTGGTTCGGACCATGATGTTAAGAGATGCCATTCCTGCTCCAAGATGAACCCAAAGGCTCTACGAGAACGTGAGGCGAAACTTCTGCTGGCCAAGGTGAAAGGAAAAGAGGCTAGAAGGTCTTCGAGGTCAACATCTAGACGTTTGAGGTCGAAGCAGAAGTCGCGATCGAAGTCGAGGTCGAGATCGGCTTCGAGATCGAGGTCCAGAGGGAGGTCGAGCTCCAGAGTGAGGTCGAGGTCCGGGTTGAAGTCGGCTTCGGGTCATGCTTCGGGCTCCTCGAAGAAGAAGCACAAGAGGAGGAAGCACAGCTCAAGACATCACTCTGGCAAAGAGTCTTCGGACTCGAAGAGGAAGTCTTCGTCTCGAAAACATCACAAGGACTTCGTGTCACCTTCACCTATGCGATCTCGTGAGGGTTCCCCGGTTCCGGAACAAGAACCGAATCCGGAGTCGCGCCATTCTTCGGAGCATGAAGGAGATGGGGAGTTTCCACGGTCACCGACTCCGGTGGAAAACCTTGAGAATCAAGAGGGCCAGGATGAACCGATACCGGAGCAGCCTCCTTCGGAGCAGCCGATGGGTTCGTACCCTCCCTTTCCCTTTCCTGGTCCTGGACAGGACCCCTCGCATTTCCTTAATGCCATGTTTGGCGTTTATGCGAGGGCAATGTACCCCACTGGTGTACCGGCTGGTCCCATGGGTCCGTTGTCTTTTAACTTGGGTGTCCCTCAAGCTTACGCTCCGGCACCTTTTATGCCGTTTATGCCGACGCCTTATACACCTTGGCTCGATACGGCGCCGCCAAGGTCTTCGATTCCGCACACGGCTTCGCCGGCTCCGGAGCGACCTCGGGAACTGGATCGAGGTACGACGCGGGTTCGGGATTCTCGTCCTCCAGCTGTCCCGGCTCCTCGTTCGACGCCGGTTCCGGCTCCGTCAGGTTCGTTACCGGATCCGACGACTTCGATTCGTTTGGAGTGGTCGAGGCGCAGGGCTCAGCGCCTCTTGGAGGAAAAGGAGTATGAAGATCCTGAAGTAGAGGAAGGAGAACTTCTGGATCAAGGGGACTGTTTTGAGGACCTGCATAGTGCTAGTGGCCTGGAACTCTCTCCTGAGTGAGGTTTGCCATCAGCTTCTGTTGCACCATCTAAGGACGTGGCACCCTACCATGTCGTCATTAGGAAGGCTGCGGAGCTGCTCAATCTGACTTTGCCTACCGTTGAGTTCAAGCCTAACATCCTCACGGAGGTTTTGCATTCACCTTCATCTATTATAGAGCCTACACTCCCATTCACTGAGGCTTTTACTGAGCCAATAATGGAGGTCTGGAAGAGACCATTGACTGCTCCTGCGGTGTCCAGGTCAGTGGCAAGACGTTATAGGGTGGCACCTGGTGACCCTGAGTTTCTCTCTTCACATCCTTCTCCGGAAAGTCTGGTTGTGCAGGCCGCTTGTTCCAACAGGTCTGCAGGTTCTTTTCCACAGGTGCCAGCAGATAAAGACCAGTCTGCGAAAAAGATTTTCTCCTCGGGTAGCATGGCTCTTAAATCTACCAATGCTACTTGCCTGCTGGGGAGATATGTTCATGCATTGATGGACTCTGTGAAGCAATTGTCAACTAAGCTTCCGGAGGAAGATAAAAAGAACTTCAATGAGGTATGTTATGTTATGTTATGTTATGTGTTTTTATTAGGCGCACAGATGCTCCAGCCAAGGAGCGTCCTGGCGCCCGACAAGGCAGCTGCACAACACAACGAAACAATAATCAAAGAAATTTAAACTAAGGGAATAAAAAAGTTTTCACCGCACGGCGAAAGGAGAGCAGATCCCCAAGGGCACGAATCGCCGGGGGAAGGGAGTTCCAGAGCACCGCCGCCCGAACTTGAAAGGAACGCCCACCCGCTCTGCTCCGCTTAAAACGCGGGACAACAGCCAGTTCTAAATCAGCAGATCTTAAAGCTCGGGCTGGAATGTAATGGGCCAAAAGTGTAGACAGAATCAAGGCTGGGGACCCCTTCAGAATCTTATAGGCGACACAGAGGACCTTAAACTGGATCCGCTGGGCCACCGGGAGCCAGTGCAATGAACGCAGGGTACTGGAAGTGGGGCACGATCTAGGTAATTCTACCACCGCCCTTGCTGCGGCATTCTGGATCCGTTGCAGACGTCCGATCTCTGCCTGGTTCAGACCTACCAAAAGGGAGCTTGCGTAATCCAGCCTAGAGATGACAGTAGCTTGGATCATGAGCTGCCTAGTGGAGGCATCAAAGAACTTGAGCACTGGACGGAGCCCGCGCAGGATACCAAAGCAGCAGGCCGCCGTACGCTTGGTATGGCAGGCGAACGTAAGGGAAGGGTCCAGCCAGACCCCGAGGTTTTTAAGCTCGGCAACTGGGATGGGAGTAGGACCCAGATCCCCTGGCCACCATCTCTCTCCCCAAAGTTCCGGTTGTTTGCCAAAAATCATGTCCTCGGTCTTGCTAGCGTTCAACTGGAGACAGAGGTAGTCTCTGATACTCAGGCAGCAGCCCGTCTAGTAATTCAGAGTGGCATGGACACGGCAGACTCTGTGGCCAGGATAATGGGCTCTACTGTTGAAACGAGAAGGGCCGCATGGCTAAAGTCGTCTGAATTTTCAGCAGATGTACAGTCTACTCTAATGGACTTACTATTTGACGGAACAGGCCTTTTTGGAAAAAAAGCGGATGCAGCATTGGAGAGGTTCAAAGATAGCCGGGCAACGGCAAGGTCTTTGGACCTTCAGGTTAGAGGCTCTGCCACTAGGAAGTTTAGGGGATTTGGTAGATCCACTTTTCGTCCCTATAGACAAGGCCAGCAGCAGCAGCAAAACCCTTTGTATAAATCATACAGAGGTAAACAAAGGGGTCGTGCTCGTGGACGCCAAGCCTCCTCCTCCTCTACTTCCTCCTCTAACAATCAACCCCCACCTGCAGCAGCAAAGCAGCCCTAGATCCGCCATTCCGGATCATGCGGGTCCGGTAGGGGGTCGGCGTACTCATTTTCTACGGGATTGGGAATCGGTTACATCAGATCTTTGGGTTCTCAATCTCATAGAAATTGGGTATGCACTTCCTTTTCAGGAGATCCCTCCCAATTACCCTCCTTGCCAAGGTTATTGTTCGGAGGGCAACCTGCTTCTCCTGCAGGAAGAAGTCCTGGCACTGTTCAGAAAAGGTGTGATTGAGGTGGTTCCAGAGCAGGAAAGGGGTCGGGGGTGCTACTCCCGGTATTTCCTGATCCCCAAGAAGGATGGCAGGTTACGTCCAATCCTGGACCTCAGGATTTTGAACCTCTATCTCAAACAGGAGAAGTTCAAAATGCTCACACTTGCACAGGTTTTTCAAGCGCTGATGGAAGAAGACTGGATGGTGTCGATCGACTTGCAGGATGCGTATTTGCACATCCCCATTCTGAAGTCGCACAGAAAGTATCTCTGTTTTACGGTGGGATCGCAACACTACCAGTTTGCGGTCCTTCCGTTTGGGCTTACTACTGCGCCTCGAGTTTTCACCAAGGTGATGGCTGTGGTGGCTGCACATCTCAGAAGGTCGGGGATTCCAGTATTCCCGTACCTGGACGATTGGCTGATCAAAGCGGAATCTCCAGAGACAGTGCTCTGTCATCTGCAGGAGACAACTCAGTTGTTACACAGATTGGGTTTTTCAATAAATGTACCCAAATCTCACCTGGTTCCCGCCCAGCGCAACCTGTTCATAGGTGCGGTACTGGACACTACTGTGTGTCGTGCATTCCCTCCTCCTCAAAGGATTCGCGACATACAGGAAATGATTCCCTTGTTTTGCAATGGAGCGGTTGTTCCAGTCCTGAAGGTTCTTCGCCTGCTCAGTCTGATGGCTTCTTGCATTCTTTTGGTCAACCATGCACGCTGGCACATGAGGGCACTCCAGTGGTGCCTCCGCAGGCAGTGGTATCAGCACAATGGAGATCTCAGGGAGTCAGTCAGGATCTCCAGAGAAACTGCGGCCGGTCTGTCTTGGTGGAGCGTGGAAGGCAATCTGTCTCAAGGGAAGCCTTTTCATCTACCTCCTCTGGTGGCCACAGTGATAACGGATGAATCCACTCTAGGGTGGGGTGCTCATCTGGGGGATCTGGAGGTCAAGGGTCTTTGGTCTCCAGAGGAAAGGTTGCTTCACATCAACCTTTTGGAATTGCGGGCAATACGTCTGGCGCTCAAGGCCTTCCTCCCTTCCCTTCGCGGTCAGTCAGTTCAAGTCCTGACGGACAATACGACCGCGATGTGGTATATCAACAAACAGGGAGGAGTTGGGTCGCAGTGTCTCTGCAGAGAGGCTCTGCGACTCTGGTCCTGAGTTCGGGATCATCAGATTTGTCTGATGGCAAATCACCTGGCCGGAGTTCTGAACGTACGTGCAGACAGCCTCAGTCGGCAGTTCTCGGCCAATCACGAGTGGAGGCTCCATCCAGAGGTAGTTCTCTACATCTTTCGGATGTGGGGAACTCCTCAGGTGGATCTGTTCGCTACTCACGAGAATGCTCACTGCCCGTCATTCTGCAGTCTCCAGTTCCCGATGCAAGGAGCCTTGGGGGACGCGTTTCAGTTGAGTTGGGGCTCACAACTCCTTTACGCGTTTCCTCCCATACCCTTGATTCCTCGGGTTCTAAGGAAGGTTCGCCAAGACCGGGCCCAAGTTATATTGATCGCCCCGGATTGGCCAAGAAGGGTGTGGTACACAGATCTTCTCCACCTCTCCTCTCACCCGCCGCTCCGTCTCCCTCTCAGGGCAGACCTCCTCTCTCAGATGGAGGGGCAGGTTCTACACCCCCACCTCCAGACATTACACCTTCATGCCTGGAGATTGAACGGGGCAACTTGAATTTCTTTTCTCTCCCTCACGATGTGGTGGATGTCATTCTTTCTGCCAGGCGTGACTCCACTAAGTCCATCTATTCTTATAGGTGGTCTAAATTTGTCTCTTAGTGTGGGGAGAGGGCTGTTGACCCTTTAAAGGCTTGTTTGTCTGACATTTTACAGTTTGCGCTTTCTCTGGCGCAGGAAGGATTTGCTGTTGCCACAGTCAAGGGTTATCTTTCGGCTTAGTCTGCATTTCTCTGTTTGCCGGATCAGCCCTCTCTTTTTAAGTCTCCTGTAGTTTTAAGATTTTTGAAGGGTCTCACTAATAAGTTCCCTCCTACTCCTTTTATTGTTCCTCATTGGGATTTGAATCTTGTGTTAACCTATTTGATGGGTTCTCCCTTCGAACCCTTGCACAAGTGTCCCTTGAGGCTTCTATCTTTTAAAACGGTCTTCTTGGTTGCAATTACCTCGGCAAGGAGGGTAAGTGAGCTTCAGGCTCTTAGTTCCAAGCCCCCTTTCTTGACCATTCATGCTGAAAGAATGGTACTCAGGACCAGGGCTGCTTTTCACCCTAAGGTGGTAACTCCCTTCCATTTAGGACAATCCATTACCCTTCCTACCTTTTATCCTCCCCCTTCCAAGGAGGAGGAGAGGCTTCATCGCTTGGACCCTAAGAGAGCAGTCAGTTTCTGTCTCGATAGGACTAAAGACTGTCGTGTTGATCAGCTCTTCGTGGGTTTTGCTGGCTGCAAAAAGGGCAGAGCGGTGCACAAGCGCACACTTTCCAGATGGATAATCCTGTGCATCAAGATTTGCTACTCTCTGGCGGGTAAGGACCCTCCTGAGGGTATCAGAGCTCATTCAACTAGAGCAAAGTCTACAACATCGGCTTTGTCTAGAGGTGTTCCTGTTGAGGACATTTGCAGAGCCGCGACTTGGGCCTCCCTCCACACTTTCGCAAAGCACTATTGCTTAGATACCGAGGTGAGGAGGGAAGGCCACTTCGCGCGCTCTGTCCTCCAAGATTTCTTGGTATAGCAGAGTAGACACCCTCCTCCGGGAGTGGGGACTGCTGTGGGACTCTATTCACAAGGTGAGGAATCCACAAGGCAGATGTATATATCAGAAGAACAAGTTACTTACCCTCGGTAACGCTTTTTCTGGTAGATACAGTATCTGCCTGTGGATTCCTCACTGACCCACCTGCCTCCCCGTTGTCCGCTCTGCTATACCTGAGTTTGTGTATTTATATTTGTATGTATTGGGTTTTTAATACCTTTGCTACGCACTATGTGTGCAGTTTTGATTTGTATGTACTATGTACACTGTATATATGTATATTTGCTGTCATTGTTCCGTCCGGGTGCCTCGAAGGCACGGAAAAAAGGGCGGAACTGACGTCATCACGCCGACGTGGGTCTAATAAGGAGTCGGTGACGTCAGACGGAGTCGCGCGCGATGCCGTGCTCCTATGACGTCGTCCACGCCGGCGTACTACAAAGAATTTTCCGAATGTTGCTGACGCAAGGGGGATATTCACAAGGTTAGGAATCCACAGGCAGATACTGTATCTACCAGAAAAAGCGTTACCGAAGGTAAGTAACTTGTTCTCCTCTCTAAACTGGATTAGGCTAATGGACGAAGCCATTGCATACCATTCTCAATCATGACAAAGCTGCAAAGAATTCAAAGTTCAGCAGTAAGACTACTTCTCAATGTAAATGTACAAACTCACATTGTTACTGTCTTGAAGGCTCTCCAGTGACTATCAGTTGCAATAAGATCTTTGTTCAAAGATAATAACATCACAATTATTTTTAGATTCAAGCATCTCCTCTTTTTCAAACATGTAACATTCAAGATTCTATGCTTCCATTCTTCAAAATTCCTATAGTTTCTTTGTGTTCCTTGGTGTGCATAATTACAACCTGCAGAAGAGCACCTCAGGCTCCATTACTAATTGTGTTGATAATCTCAGAATAGATTTGTTTGCAGACGTCTTAGAAGCTATAATTTTTTAGACATTTTGATGACATGATGGCTGTCCTTTAATTTTTTTTGTTTCTTAGCGTTACTTTGTTAATCATCTGCACACACAATCTGATTTCATTTGAATCTAATCTATTTTGAATTAAAACGGAGACACCACTCCAGACATACTTTCCAATAGGTATCTTTCTCAGCAAGCCTTGCACTGCTGCCTGTTATGTATCCATTTTTAAGAGCAAAAAAAGAGGATCTGTTTGAGATCTTTGATAAATGGTCTATGCCTTCTGGGAGTAATATTATCAATGAAGCATTTGCTCTCCAGTTCTTTAGTGTGACATTCAAATGATATTTTTCTCCTGATAAACCTGGGAGGTGGGAAATCTACGATGAGACTTTATGCCTTGAGTGCTGTCTAAAGCATGCTAAGCTAGTCCGCATGCTTGTTCTGTTCTCAGACCCTTCCCCCCCACCCCCAATTTCATCATGTACAGCAGCAGACTAGGCTTTCCTCCCACAGAGGACACAGGTACAGTACAGTTGCAGAAGCATTTGAAGCTTCCCTTCCACGTACAGTACTGCTAAAACGTCCATTATTCACGAGTACAGTTTAAAACAATGCAGCAGTGCAACAATGCCACTGGATAGAGCTCAAGCTGGAGATACTGTGATGGGGAAGATCAAGGCATCACATTTTTTAAAAAGATAAAAAATCTTACGAATATAAAATCCTCTCATGAACCTAGGTTAAGATCACATGCTAGCTGTGATTGGTGACGTAGCAATGCACACTTTGTAGAGCTCATACCTTTGTAGAGGTTGTTCAACCAATTTAAATGTAGCATGGTTTATTACTTATATTTAGTTAGTCATGAAATCCACAGAGCATCATATGTTTTGTTCCGGTCACTTCAAAGCACTTGATCATTTAGCAGCACTTTCTGGACACTTCACAGGATTACTTTATACAGCAGAAAGTGTGTTAACAATTGATATATTTATGTTTAGTCCGAATCCAGCCAGAGAAGTGAATGCTTACTCATATATCTCAGTTGCTACCTGAACAGTTCATAACACAGGCTTTTTTAGGTAATTACTTTATTATACCAGCCCCTATAATAAATAGTTCTTTCAAGAACATAAGCGTGCCTGGTTTCTCTGAGTTATAATAATAACATATAGTAATGGCATTTGCACATTCCAGAAGAGATTACCTTGTCAGTGCAAGCCTTGTGCCAAATGCCCTGATGGACAAACTCTGTCTTCAACAGTTGCGGAAAGCAAAGGTGGTTAGATTGAATGTTCATGCCAGATTTCAATGTGTTCTTGATTTCGGCCCCCCAAACACTCATTGTGCTGCTTCCATTTTTCCGTAGCTGAGAGGCCCTTTTGTGGATTGGATCAGTCGTGTGTTTACAGGAAGTACTTTCCTGGCAAAAGGTGTGACATTTTTCATATCATCTTGGCCTTTGTTAAAGTGGCCAGTTTGATTGCCTTGTCATTTGAATTTTTCAACTCCTCTTGGAGCCCACCAAGTACGTGTGATGTTGGATTCATGTGATCCGTTTTCTGTAGACTGATGCATTTTGTGGCTGGCACAGCCTAGTTGTTGGAGAGGAGGGATTTCCATAAGTTCGATTGGTTGTAAATTGATCCGGGGAAAGAAAAATCGATCTGTTCATAGTATGGATCCCAGATTTAATCTTTTATCTGATATTGCTTTGATGGGCTCCAGACTTGTGATCTGCATACAAGCGTAGTCAGGCAGAAGACATTCCCTTTCACACAGTGCTAAAAATGACCAAGTCCCTTTGCAATAAGCAAAGTCGAAAGCAGGGTGCCTGGTTGGTCTCAGGAGGAGGGTGTAGACAGATGGCTTAAAATTAGAGATAAATGAGTGTTTATAATTTCAGCCTCGAAGAACATAATCTCCTCACATGTTGCCAGGTTCTGCAAGGGCTATTCTGAAAAGCCACAGGCTTAGTCATTTTCTGAAAGGTGCTAAAGATATCCTTAATCTTGTTTGATAACTACTTTATGTATTTGACTTTTTAGGCTAAAATCCTCTCCTGTATCTCTTTTAATATGCCTTGTCCACCTGTTAGCATAGCATATGAACACATGCCCAGGCTTACTTCCAGAGTTATCTTGTTATTGTTTGAATTTGTATGGTTATTCTATTTTTGTTTGTTTTATTGTTAGTACTAATTGTCAATGTTGTAACATGTATATGGCTTTGTTCAATGCCCTCATGTCCTCTAGGGTGAAGAGTACGTTTTTGAAATTAAAATATAAACTAAATTAAAATGACCATGGAAAATTAAGGTCTGGTCTAAGGGTGATAACATACAAGGCTAATGTCATTAACACACACAAAAAAAATATGTTTATCTGCCACCAGGGCACTGTAGTATAAAGGAATGGGCCACAGACACTAGTGCTTCCCCATGTGGAATGCCTACAGAGCCCGGGCAAATGATATTTCATGATTAATAAAAATAATTTATGAATCAGCTAGACTATAACATTTCAAAAAATAACTTGAGCTTAGAAGGCAACATGTGGGGTATAAGTAAACCGAGATTTTGGCAAAGTCAGCTTGTTTTACTTATCGATTTGTGTTTTGTGTTCCTGCAGCGTCACGTCTCCTGAAGAATTACCAGCTGCAGCCAAGGCAAGGCAAAGAGTAAGTTCCCAGGGGGAAGATTATGAAGAAATTACAGTAACGCCTGAAGGATATGAGAGGCCGGTGTTTGATGATAAGGAAAATTCTCCCATCGTGCAAGAACCTGAGGAGCGGCCTTTCCAGCAGGAAGACTTGTCGCCAGGAGGCAGAGATCTTGCCATCGAAGAAGCCACTGATGATGAGTCACCAGCAAAACATGAGAGGTGCAGTGAGGCTGGGTCATTTGAAAAGGTGAGGACACAATGCACAATAGAGATTATTCATGTTTATGATGATGATCAAGAGCCCATTTGTAGCTAGAAACTTTTTTATAGGTTTCTTCTGGAGCAGACACCATGGAATGGGTGTTTTTTCGGGTTTCGAGGTCAGGGAACCATTAAATGTTTGAAGAAGAGGCACCTTTGATGAATAGATTGGAAACGGGACACTAGACTAAGGCCCTGATCAAAGGTGGTGCGAGAAGTTAATTCCAGTCCCTGCACAAACTCTCCCTCAGTTTCCCCCTCGTAAACCTGACTAACTTTACCTGGAGAAAAACATATGGTAAATTCCGATACCTGATGTAGTGTAGAAAATGTCAGTTCCATGTGCAATTCCTAATTATCCAGAGGAAAATTTGGAACAGGATAAATTTACTGCAGTCAGTCCAGAACACACCTTGTTGTGTTGGTATTTACTCGATGCAGTTAATGCCTCACCTTCCTGGTGCATTCCTAGTCAATGCTTATAAGAGAAAGATGACAATCAAAAAAGCTTGAACAAAAGATTTTTGACAGCATTCAGTTGTAATATTACCATGTAAAACAAAGATGATCAATACCAGCATACAATGTTTGGCAAAGTGAACACAGAGAAAATCCCTGGCATTTATACTTTTAAATTTGGCATTTGGCATTGCACAGACGTAGCTCCAAGAAACAGCAGAGTACTTTCTAGAGAACATTTGACTATTGTAGTAGAAAATATAACCAATGTGATATCTAATGCGAAGTGCGTCTAATTCAATTATGTGTACTGGGATCTGGTTGATTGGATTACATTAACTAGGTAAAATGGGGAAATTGGCTCGAGTTGCATACTTGGTACAGTATTTAACAGCACAGCAGTTTGTTGCATAGTTGCATTGCACATTTTTAATTACAGTAGACAAATGTACCATTATACAACAGTTTGTTACATAGACGCATTGCGCATTTTTTATTACAATGGACAAATGTTCAATTATACAGCAGTTTGTGGCATAGTTGCATTGCACATGTTTAATTATAGTAGACAAATGTTCAATTATCCAGCAGTTTGTTGCATAGTTGCATTGCACATTTTTAATTATAGTAGACAAGTGTTACAATTATACGCAGTTTGTTATATAGATGCAGCGCACATTTTCTATTACAATAGACAAATGTACAATTCTACAGTATTTAACAGCACAGCAGTAGACAACTGTACAATTATACAGCAGTTTGTTACATAGTTGCATTGCAGATCACAATAGGCACATTTTCAATTACAGAGATAAAAAGTGAGGCGCCCCAAATCATATCATTGCTTTGGGTAAGTGCCAAAGCTAGTATTAGAGCCTAGCTCTTCAAATGGTCAGGCAGGACATAGCCACTAGAAAAATATCTACAAAAGGGTATGAAGGAAATAATTAGAAAAATATTCATATAGAATTGAGTTAGAAACAATATTTATAAATGGGTCTGCAGAAAAGAATGGACTGTGCTAGGTAGAGTGTCTGACCATAGTTAACTGTAGCTCAAGGTTGTTTCGTGATTAAGCTCAAAGCCAGTCCATATTGCGTCACCCTGTGGAGAGACCATAGTGGAGGAAGGAGGAAAAAAGAGGGAGGTAGAAAGTATGGAATGAGGAAAGAAGGGAAAGAGGGAAAGAGACAATAAACAGATGGATGAAGAAAAAAGCTAAGAAAGAAGAAATAAAAATAAAAAATTCTTTAGCCACTTGTACTTGTAAATGGTTATTCATGCAGGGGTCATTTTCATCTATTGCTGCACTGTCGCACTCCTTTGCATCAAAGACGATGGGGGTTTCTGGATTTATGAATGCAGGCACATTATGTTTTCAGAGATTGGAATGCACATGTGGTGCCAAGTACAATACGTTCATTGGTAGAGGTCCCTTGAGAAAGAGTATTTAATAGGAAATAGATTCAAGGCAAGCTACACTCACGTCATATATCTTTACCCAACTGTGCTTCTTTGATGACAGCATCACTTATCATGGCTGCCTCGAGTCTTACTAGATTAGAAATATCGATATGCTAAATTAATAATTGTAACTCCCAAACCCATGCTTTCCAAGCGCATCATTTTCTTTGGAATAAAGAGCTCTCAAACTGTCACGGCAGAAAGAGGCACATATATCTGTCACACATAGAAAAAAACACTCTTTAGTCCCACCTAAACGATTGCAAGGACGAATGCACATGTTATGCACATTCATATAGTCTTTAAGTGCATGTGTTTAGTTACTATTGCCCTAGCACAGAGCTGCCCAACATTTGGCTATGGAGGCCAAATCCATGCTACTTTTTCAGGACAACCCTGATTTTAACAAGTGGTTTCAGTGGATTTTGTTGTAGTCAACATTTATTTTATGTGAACATCCCAATAACCTGGCAAGTAATTCAGTTTTTCTCAACTTATGTTGTACACAGCCGTCCAAGAAAATTAACATATTTTATGATTCCAGTTATCTTTAAATCTTGAGTTTTCAAAGGCAAATTGTTAATTCAAAAAAATATGGTACAGGATTATCCATTGATAGAGTCTGTCTTCCAATCTTGCAAATGTTAAACAACAAAACATGTTACTAAGTACAAATGCGATATACGTACATACTGTCTAGTCCAAAATATCATCAGAGTACCCTAACTTGCTTAGAAAGCATGGGTAATATGTTTACCTAGGAGGAGTTCAAGCACTGAGTTCAAGCACTCGATTTTCCCCCTTGAAAGGAAAATTTAAAATGACCCTTGATACCAAGGAATTCTGTACATCGTTATTTGCATTAGCAGTTACTTTCACTCGCACTCTTGTAGGTTCATATTCATCATCTTAGAGGGCACACTCCAAATCTTGTAGTATTTTACTGCAGTAGTACTGCACCTGCCTAAATTACCGATAACAAGATCATTCCACGTTTCTTCTATTTTGCGATATACAAAAACGTGGATTGATGCAGTCTTTCCCCACACAAATTCTGCCAGGTTTACCTGACAAAAATTGCATGGAGGCAAAACTTGATAATACAGTAGTAACCACAATACACACAATCCTGCTTTGTGTGCAATTCTCCATTTGCTCAGAATCGGGATTTTCTAGTTTTTTATTGTCTTAATATAAAAAGTAAATGTGTTCTGTTTTATTCGACTGTACCTAAAAAAAGAGCGCTCACAGTCCTCCCAGTATTTTGCTGCATAAACTCTGTATAGATGTGTGATCTGAACAAGTGTTTGATGAATCAGCTAGTGAAATCATGTGTTAATGAACTAAGAAGAACTTGTTTATTCAATGTTTACCGCTATTATATCCAGGACATAGGTTAATAAGAATTGGAATCAGTGCCCATTTTCTAAAAATTCTGCCACAGAATCAAATATTTGGTTGACATGTTTCAACCATACATTTAATAAGATTGACCGTTTTGACAATGTGTACTTTTTCCACCTGAAGAATTTTATTTTTTTCCACTTCAATGTTATTATGGCTAAATCTAATATACATGTCTAAAGTAGGTCCCTGAAATTTTTAATATCGAGCTTTGTAATACATGCCTCCAAAAAATTATTTAAGTTAAAACTTTATCTCGGGCACGCATCTTGCGGATCATGCATTCTCCCAGAAATTGTTATGGTCCTTGCAGAATATGCATAATGTGTGGATTCACTATATTTTTCATATTTTTCCTTAATCTTAAGGACAAATCCATTTTCGCTACACCTGGCATTTTAGTGAATCAATTTGTATGGTTTCTAGTACTGTTTCTCTATCTCCTGTGTCATTTTAATCAACTGTATTACATTTACATTAAGATACAACAAAGTACACCTAAGGGCAAACATATCATGATTAGTAGCACGTAGTATACATTTAGTGTGATAAACAGCACACTGCTTCCATGCTTCCACTAGGAGCTAGCAGAGGAACTAGGTGGGCTGGAGAATGGCTCTGATGACGAGGAGTTGGTAACTACCAGGGTCGTTCGCCGCCGGGTGATTATTCAGGTACAAAGTGTTCCACTAATGCACGACCCTGTAACACCTGGTAATACTGCCCTGGTCACATTCACAGCAACCCTCACAGCTCTACCACTAAGGCCTGCACCTGGTTGGCACTAAGGTTGCGAAGCCAGCATGCGTCCTGAAAAATGCATGGCCATGGAAAGATTGTGATAACACTGACCCGATATGAGTTTGAACAAAAGTGCACTGCAGCGTGTATGGCAAATCCCTGTCCACTGTAGCATCCATCCGAAAGATGCATCCCAATGAGACAACTCGTCTATTTTAGTTTGCTTCTCAACACTAAATTGTCAACTAATTTATTTTTTATCCTTTTATGTTTGGTTTGACTTTGCATGTCTTTAACATTTAATTGCCGAACAATTCACCCTCTTTTGCAGTTAAACAACACTCCTAGAATACATGTCTTGCTAACAATGCCAGCTGACAGAGAGCACAATTATTTCTGCAGGTGTTCAGGAAAGGGTGTTCACTTCCTCTTTTATTTCTCATCATTACAGGCAGGTAGCATGTCTGACATTCCACCGGAAACAGTAACCGAAGAGCAGTATACCGATGAAAATGGTTGCACTGTTGTAAAGAAGGTAAGACTGTTTATTTTGTACTGGTAATCACCTCATTAGAACTGCTACTTGTAAGTGCACAAAGCTACACAAAATTGCTCAGCAACCTTACTGAATTACCTAAAACCAGTACAAGGTCCCCCATTCTAGGGCAGTTTAACTGACCTTGATGAGACTTTTTTGTAGAAAACTTTTGGAAAGATGACGTAAAGTGTATGGTCTTAGTTGTTTTTAAGTATTTGCAGATGTGTTTGAATAATAAACATGTTTTTTTCTGCTTCTCCTGAGCAAAAGGTTGGTCCAATTTCACTTTTCGGTGAAATTAGCATTCTAAAGCATACTAACATTTGTGAAATGAACAAGATGATGTCAGTAGAACTCCACCTTCTAGAAATGTGATTTCTCATATTGTATTCACTGCATAAGAAGGATGGAAATAGTTGACATTCAAATACACAAAATGGCCACTGAGATTATGTGCCCCGGCAATACCTGGTACACTGAGCTCAATGCTTTTAGACTTCATTGATCTTGTTTCTCTCAAAAATTCACATATTATTAATCTATAGCATTGGTATATTATCCCGTTCACAGTTGAGGCCACATATGTTGTTGTGTATTTTGTGCCATAATAGAAGGACCTTTCGGAACACCCTCTAGTACTAGACTACATTACTTTCAACTTCCACCATTAATCAAAACAATTCTTTGATACATTTAGAAATATTTACACATTATAAAGCACTAAATTATGTGTTTCCTGGCATCTTAAGTTTCTTTAATGCTGGCCCATGTAGACTTCACACACCATCCTAATCTGAATGGGGCACTTTGTGATTAAGATGATTTTGCAAAATTAAGCATGTTCTTTGCAAGATGCTGTACTGCTCCTTTTACATACGTTTGCATTGTACCAACCTGCTAAGAAAAAGAAACAACATAACAAGGTTTCAGTGCCGTTCACATCTGGAAAGTAGATTCATATATAATTCAGATTGCTGACATTGACATTCCTGACCATTGGTAGATTTATTTGGCAGCTTTTGTTAAACTTCTTTGAGGCCTTAATACAATTTCTAGTAAACATGTGTCCAGTTTTAATTTACAACCACCACCATTCTTTCGATGTCAGAAAAGAGGCTGATGACAGAATTATCCTGAGCCATATCTTTCAATACTAAAGCATAAGTGATGGCATTGGAAGGTTCTGGGAGTAGTGTGTGGTGTTGTGGACACCTTATGATTTCAGTTGTATTGGTCTAGTACTCCACAAAATGGGTATTCGGATCACATGATAGCCAGGATGTGATGTATATTATCAAGCATACGTTACAGAAAGTCACTCTATGGACATAACTAGCAGAAATAGGAACTTACGGTCAACTTTCTAAAGTCTTCATGAACTGTTACATTTTGGGCACAAACCTGACCTGCGTGTAGTAGATCATTGTATGTCTTCCATCATTATAAAAGTAGTTTGTGGATTGTTTTATGATGTTGGAATGGTAATTTTACTTTTGGTTCAAATCCCTTTTAGATTACACGGAAGATCATCAGGCGATATGTTTTACCAGACGGCACAGAAAAAGAGGAAGTCATTGTCCATGGAGAGCCACAGGAGCCAGTTGATGTCTCAGAGGGAGATGCATACTCTAAAGTGCTCAAGCGCACTGTGCTGAAGAGTGACAGTGAGCATTCTGAGGTGGGACTGCCACATACTTCTTAATCCATGAGAATCATGTTTAATGTGCTATATATTCACTATCTATAGCACCCTGACATGCAACATAATCCAGAGAAATCCACATTGTAAGTTTGGATTTGTTTAACCACCCAACTGCTTGGTGCTCTGTTTATTGGATTAATTTCCAACTAAGAAAGTTAGGGGATTATTTAGAGTTTGGAAGATGTCCAACTTTCCCTTTTTAGAGGGCATTTCTACCAGCCACGGCTCGTGCAGGTAAGAGTGATGGTGAGGAGGATTTCAACGGATGATGACAAGGGAAAATTCATTAGTTCGTTTTCCCTCATTGTCTGTCGAAATCCCACACCCGGTCCACCGCTCTCACCTGCACAGGCCGCAGCTGATTGCGACATATTTAGAGGAGATATCTATTTATACCCTCTAAAGAACAGCTGCAGTCGGTTGGGGAGTAGCTGCCGGGGCGGTGACGTGGGGAGGGGGAGGGGCAGGGTGGGGGTAGTAATCTATGGATAATGAATGTTTACAGGTAAGTAAACATATAAATAAATCAAACAAATTTCGTTGCGTGCACTGCATTACATTTAGGGATGCAGTGCACACAACAAAATTTGTTTGATTTATTTATATGTTTACTTACCTGTAAACGTCCATTATCCATAGATTACTACCCCCCACTATGCCCCTCCTCCTCCCCACGTCACCGCCCCGGCAGGTACTCCCCTACCGACCGCGGCTGCTAAAGGAGGAGTAACATCAGCCAGTTGTTGAGTAACACTAATGTCTGAATTAAACATGAGAAGAAGACGTTTCTAATCTGCTTTATTCAATCTCGAAAGCCTTTTCATACTTAGGAGTAGTGTGAAAATGTTTATCATCATAGGATGTTCGGAATGTAAGCTCTAGTAGTTTTAGAAATCCAGAGTGATAGTATGAGTGTGTGAAATGAAGGGACACGTTTCTTTTATTTATACAATGTTTGTAATTAAGTACATTGTTTAGGTTGGGGTGTAAAAATCATTAGAAATGTATTCATGTCCAGCAGCATCTTGTTGAGTCGCAGGAGACAGCAGGTCAGAGAGTGCTGGTTTAAGCAACTACGGTTGTCTTGTACAGAGTAATTTTACAGTCGCAAAGGTCAAATCTGAGGCTTGATGACCGCAAAATGGTATTTTTAAATGTACAAGACCCAAATTGTGATTCTGTCATACATAACTGAATCGCAATTTGGATTTGCTAGTAAATACCGGTATTTGGATGAGGCATGTAAACTGCATATCTTCTTTATACCGGTTCCTTACGTTATGTATTAATGTTTTGCAACTTAAATCTTGTCCAAACATTAATATTTTACCACTTCCTGAAAGGAATGCCTAAGCCATTCGCAAATGGGAATGGGTCCCCAAGCGGCCCCCTTTTTAGATATACACAAACACATTTTAGGATCCGGCAGTGGTCCCTAGTACTGCTGCCTACTCCTAAAAAATGGTTGAAAATGTTTCCCTTTTTTTCCTTTTATGAAAACGGTCTGCATTTACAACAAAAAAAAGATTTCTTCCTTTAAAAGCAATCACAGATGTGATGGTCTGGTGACACCAGCAGGCCACCATGCCTGTAAGTCTAGGTAATCATAGTAGGTCACAATTTGCAACCTACCTCATGCATAATAATGAGGTAGGTTAAAGTGCGACCCCCTATGATTCAGTATTTTTCAAACAAAGCTATTAATACATAGGTTGGTTCTCAAAATACCAATGTGTTCGGTAGACATTGGTATCAAATTGCAACCTCTCCTAGAGAGAACACTTAAGTACATTCCAAATAAAATGTGCAACTTGCTAACCCTTATTCTTTGCAATTTTCGATTTCTTATTTGGAATAATAGTACATGAGGCCCTAAGTGACGCAAGTAGAAATTCAACATGTTAGGTGATTGTGTCTTATGGTTTTTACAGCTTTGTGTGCATGATGTTACCCATGGAATAATAGAGTTTCCTTGGATTATGTTCTGTCAGATTCTATTCAGAGAGCACAGAGAATCGGAATACAATTCATTAGGGCACCAGCCTTGGACATCCTCATTAAGTGCATGATAATGCTCAATTCAATAAACAGGAAATTACTAAACTAGCCAATCTGAGAGCTAGAGGACCTAAAGTGAGACTGTGAATAGTCTAATTTGAGAGAAATTTAGGAATGTGTGTACCGTGGATTTCTGTCGAGTCAGAAATCCTAGCTGTGAAGGATTGTTAAGGAAGGTATAAGAAAGAAATGTGATTACCTCAAGGGCTCGCTTGTGTTGTATTGCAGCTTAGGTCTAAATATATAAATAAAAACTCATCTAAAATTCAGTTTTCATGTTAGTGTTGCACTAATGAAAAACAGAGTCTTAAAAGTCCACACAGGCAGTGGAGTATAAGATGATTTGTTATGTACATGGAAAATGTATTAACTAAATGGTGAATACTGCTGTAGAAAGACCAGATTGCTCCTCTCATTGGAACCATCAACAATAATCCCTGAAGAGATCCTCTGTCCTTGGTTGCTTACAACCCACTCCACATGCAGCTTCTGATTTCCATAGGATCACCAACAATGCCAAGTTAGATGAAATCATTCTGTACTGCAGGTGAAAGCAGACCATACAAAGTCAAAGGGAAGTGGAGCCACAGGCTAACAACACATGCACACAGACCATTAAATACATAAATTAATACATTCGGTAAGGGAGCTGTAAAGAACACTCAACTAGGGCGATGGAACCAGGATGTAATCAGGGGCAATGGAGTACAGAGCATTTTCTCAGAAACCAGGTCATAATAAGAACTTCCATGAAAGTGCCTCATTTGATTACCTTTTGGTAAAGTACATCACAAGCCTAAAATCATCTATGCTACATTACGAAATGTATCACATGCACCAAATAGCTAATTACTCATTTTCAGTAGACCTCAGTGACTTGGAGCAAGAATAATTTACATTATAAAAGTAAACCAAGTTATGGTAAGCTTGTTATTGGTGACAATAAAACAGATTTGAACCATAAAAGTAAACCATACTACCCAGAGACATGAACATGCTATCTCTGGATAGATGATATGTCAGACTTCCATGTTAAAGGCATACTTGAAGACTTGCAGGGATATTCTGGCCCATAATTGATACAAACCGTAGCACATTTTTAAACTTGTTGAAAACATGACAGAAAGAGTCAGTTGCAGTGTATTGACCAATATCTGCGTAGTGGACAAAGTGCTTTCTGAAATTTTAGTTGACAACATGACCCCACAGGCTGTCATGGTTAGTCAGTATCCTGAAGCTGATCTTATGCATTTGGCGGCACAGCAATACTTCCCCAGTTTAGGCATTAAATCACGTGTCCTCCTTTTTTTGTTTTTGCCTAATGAGTTTTCATACATCAACATTCTGTATTCTCATGTTTCTTAACTGGAATGTCTTTGGGTTGGTCAAATTGAGCAACAACAAAGCATTACTCCATCTTTGATCTCACATTTCTCCTTTCCAAAAGATGGTAGTAAAGGGAATAGAGCCTACTTGTAATAACGTTTGGCATGGTTGCTCACGCAACACTACATAATACAAAATGTGGCAAGTGGTGTTATAACCAGAGCTGCCATCTTTGGAACTGGGGAATCAGGTTTGAGTCTCAGCATCAGCACAATATCGTGTGATTCTGGGCAAATCATTTAATTTCCCTGTGCCTTAAAAACAACTGTGACTGTGACATTGTGTAATTTAATTGGTGCTCATATAAAGTGCTCCAATAACTCTGGCTTTAATTTGCACTTATATAAAACTGCAAAAAAAAGATTTACGTACCATTTGAAATGTCCACAAGAGTAGTGCAACACTGTATTGAGTCATGCAAGTGGATGCACTTACTTTTGTAAATGTGGGCCTATTTGTAATACTCATTCGAGGGGCACTGTGTGAGGCTCCGCATGGGCTCAAACAACTAATGTGCCTCAGGTGCCCCCGATGCAAGATAGAAAACCTTGTCTATTAAGACCATTCATATTCAATAAGGAGCAACTCATAATTTGAGACAACGGACAGTATCAGATCCCTGCCTTGTAGAAGCTCTCCTAAAGTTTTGTCTGTGGAAGCTCTTTCATCTAAAATGTGCTAGGAATTAGTGAAAAAAGTATTCCAATCACAGATAACTGGGTTATTCAAAAGAAGTGGGACAGCCATAGAGATTGCGTACCCTTCGCATAGAATATGAGAAAACCGTGCTGTGCTAGGCATATGGCAATGCCAACAGCCTACAAGGGAAGTTATGGTAAATTTGTAGGTGGCAAATATTCATACTTTAAAGGTCACCATATTATATGTCAAGGGCCACCAGCAGGGACACTGAAGGGGATTCCCTATACTGCTAGAACCATAGTTATAGGGGGAAATATATTGGTTGACCTTTGTAGAACTAATAGCAGAGAAGTCAGCAAGGACAACATTTTAGTTTCTGACTTTTGCACTAAGTTAACGAGGAAGGCATAAGTCTTGACATTTATTAACTCTACTGCCTTACCAATATCTGGTTTGTACCAGTTTGCTGTATTACTGCATATAGCATAGTGCCCTCCTTTAAAAAACATTGCAAAGTTTGCAATAATAAATTAAATCAGTAACAAACAAAGAGAAACTGGAGTTCACTCAGGATGCATTACAGACTATCGTTCTCCTCACACTATGGCACTCTAGACAGACCGTAATATAGAAATCTGTGTAGGTCCTTCTCAAATAGGAACAGTTCTGCACTAACAGCCAGTCCGGGTTCTTTTCAGACAGGAACACTTTCAACTCCAGTCCGGTTTTAGAATACGTACGCATCATCAGAGAGGTATAGTTTGAGAACTGTGGCACAGGGAGCATGAAACACGTATGTGGGCATTTTTAATGCATCTACTGCAACAAACGAAGTGCTTGAGTTATTCTCAATCCCTTACGATTGGTTGGGATGTATTCCAGGTCATCATATTTACCTACTATGCCACTGAAGACAGAGACCTGCCTTATGCAAGTCAGTTGTGGGTCTGCTCCCATAGACTAAACTGCAAGGCCAGATCTCCTTCAAATTGTAACACAATTCAGTTCTGTTCTCCAGCATTTATAAAGTTTAAGGCTGTCCACACAGGGCTTCCCAGTGCTAAGCAGATAAGGAGGAAAATGGAAAATTGTTATTCGAATAGAATACTAACAGTTTTCTAAAGGAAAGCTCAGACTTTCCTCATTTGAAGAGAAGAGCATTCTATAGCTTAGATCCTGTAGCAGGAAAGGAACATCCCTCAGCTCTAGCTTTTTTAAATCTAGGGACAATAAGACATTGCTGGGAGGAAGATTGCAGATGTCTTGAAGGCTAATGAACTGTCAGGTGGTTTTGTATCAGTGTCGAGTCCTTCTTGTGACTTGCTTTATAAGCAGAGCACTTTGAAATGTATCCTTTTTTGCACTGGAAGATACTGCAGTGAGGTTCTGGCCGCTGTTGCTGGCTGATACTTCGAAATTTTCTACACCGTTCTACTAATCTCAGCCACTGGGGATCGCTTCAGGCTGCATTACAGACCTTTGCTTTTTGCCAAATATGGCCCTTTAGACAGAGACCTGCCATATGCAAATCAGTCTTGGTCCTGCTGCAATAGGAATAGTCCAGCCATAACTGCCAGACACGGTTCCCTCTATACGGGAGCACAAACAGCCCTAAACCTGTTTCGGCCTACTGAAGGCCTAATCAGTTCCTGTATTCATTATTCAGTGTTCATGGGTTACTGTGTTTTCTCAGAAGTAAATTGGTAATTTTAGAACCATTTTATGTAGATGTTAACCCACATGGCTTTCTTGTACTGTGATATGATACTTCTGCATTTGCCTTTTGTAACACCATTCCAATTTAAATCCCTTACGTTAAATGCTCAGTACTCATGGCATTAACATTTAACACGACTTGTGTGCATTATCAGAAAACTCTAAATGAGCCTGTTTGTGTCAATTAACTATCACAGCATGGAATGAAAGATATGAGTGTACTTGGAAACTGTGTGATTGCAGATGCTAATTCCAGGGTCAAAATCAGTAGCTTTGTTTGTCAGGAACACTTAAGTAGTCAGTGGGCAGACTTAAACACGAGTCAGAGGTAAAATATATATTTTTTAGATCGTTATATATTTCCACTCTCAGTTGCTTGGCAATCTATGAGCAGAAATGCTTAAGACTGCACTGTGCCTGCCTGAGAGCCATGAACAAAGGTGCTTTCTGTTTATTAAAATAGCAAGGGCTTTGACTAATTCATGAATTCGAGTCTGTATGCGAAAGTGGAGGTTACATGTTGGTCAACTTGTAACTCTATTCAATACCCTCTTAAAGTTAAGTTATCTTGCACATACTGTATTTGCACTATTCTTCTTTTGAGAATTAATTAGATTTTTCCTCGTCATTTTTGCCGCTCTTATTGGAAGGACTGAGTACAAAATCGCAAAATGCAAACGTCCTTTACAAATCTGCAAAGAGTAAAAAAAAATTAAATGTTGCAGTCAAGGAAAAACTTTATAAGGTGTTATACTAAAAAAAAACAATTGTGCTGTAAAGATTACAACAAAATCACGTCAAACATGGGGGTCTCCTTGCTGCGCTGCCCTACGGCATAGTAATTCACAGGAATGCACCGTATTTATCCAATAGGGTGCATTTCTGTCCTTTCCCCCCCCATGCATGCCCCATTTCTGCAGCCTAGCACCAATACAGGCACCTTTGCACCATGATGCAAGGGGGCCGGTGTTGTCAGCAGGATTATTTTTGTGCAGGAAGGGACACCTTGCTGCACAAAAACAATCTGGGTGTGTTTTTCCCCTCTTTCTATGTGTGCTGCAGAATGCAGCATACATGGAAAGAGGAAAAAGCGGGGAGAAATTAGGTTATTTCTCCTTGTTGCGCCTCCCATGGGGAGGTGTAAGGGTCCCCAGGTATATGGTTTTGTAAATCTGAGGAAGAGTCAAAATCTTTGGGCATCACTTGGGAACACCCAATGCAACGCTTACTCCATACCTATGAGGCCATTCATAGCCATGCAGAGTGGCTGTGCATGACCTTATAATTATGATTTTGCAGTTTGCGCAGCTGGGGCGTCACAAAAAGTGACGACACGGAGGCGCAAGGAGCTCGTGAATATGCCCCAAGCACAAAAAAAGGTTTTCATCTGAACTTATAAACAGAAAGAAAAGTTGTATTCGTAAACAGATTATAGCATTAGATTTGGACTTTCTGGGTGTAGGGGATCACCTAAACATTACATGAAACTTAGCACTGAATACTTACATTGCACGTTATGGCCTAATTGAGTGCTTTCATGTATGTTGCCATGCCAGTAAGAACAAGGCCAGACTGGAAACCAAAATCATCCCACACTGATGTTGGTTACCAATCACCAAACGCAGGGAGACGCGAATAGAATACAGCCAGGGGGGCTCCCATGGGTGGGTCATATAAGCCAGTTGAGCTCATAAAGCAGCTCCCTAGCCTGCAGACCACCGGGAAAATGTCAGAGTAGATGGATGGCCAGTCTGGCCTGCAGCAAGAAGCGCCAGGTCATATCCAACAGTAAACGTACACTGTAAATGCCAATAGCTTTGACTTTGTCAATGAAACGCGCCATCAATGAACAGATTGATTCAGATCATTCATTCATGGCCATGCACAGATATTGGCAGATATTCCTGCATGCTTAGCCCAACACACTGACAGACACCCCACATACGGGTCAGCAGAGATGCAAACTCAAGTTATTCTCATCTTTTTCAATCAGGCAGCTAAATATGGTGGAAATATCAGACTATAAATTCCCAAGCACAGCAAATTACCATTGGATTTAGCGCTTAGTAATAAATGAGTGCGTCAGTCTCTCTGTGGTGAGGTAATCTTTTTGAATTCTTTTAGTGACCACATAAAGAGTGAAGGAGGTTAACTTGCATACAGTGAGTAGGGGCTTAGACTCCTTCAATAGTCATTATCATTGAAAACACTGATATGTCCTTTCTGATTTCAGGCAAAATGCATTTACTCTTAAGATTGGTACATATCATAAGCAGACACCTTTATTCAGTACTAAAACTGCCATCAGGAGCAAGGGGGTGAAGTTTTTACCTCTCTCGTAAGCAGTCATTCTTTATAGAACCTGGTGTCCGCATCTGGTAAATTGTTTAATAAATACCAGTTCTAGTAACAGCACAACCCCCATAAGCCCCCCCCCCCCAATAACCTGAGATCAAATAATAAAGCTGAACAACAATTCATGTCACGGCCAATAGGTTACTTTGTGTGTATATATATATAGTGCATGCACCTGCACACACAGGCACACATCGAAGCACACAAAGTTACATAGATGAGATATGAATAGAAATATGCAGCAAGAGCAGAACCAACATCTATGCGTGCGCATTTCACTAGACCCTCAAACTAAGAACACTCCCTTATTAATAGTTTACAGAATTGTGATTATAATGTGTTGCATCTACCATAATGACAGCAGACGCACAACCCTACAGGCACTTGAAACGAAAGACCTTCTCACATGCAATCACACAAAAACAAGCAATCACACAAAAACATAGAGTAACTGACACGTGCTATGTTATTTTGGTTGCTTGTGTAATGTTTTATGCTGCTGTAGGCCATCTCCAAGTGCTGAATGTGACAGAAAAGTGGAAAGGAGAGATCAACAGTGAGGGAATCAGGATGGAGTCTTGTTCATCAAGCGATCACCCCCCAAAAATATCAGAAATCAAGAAACAACCTTGGGGATCTGGTTGGCGAATAAAAAGCTGAAAGGGAAAATAGGCTGTAGTAGAGCGAAGGTGGCAACGTGGGGGAAATATAATTCAAGTAATGTGACAAATAGAATGAGGAATCTAGGCCTGAAGGCGAGCTAGGAGTGGTAGACCGTTAAGAAAGATGCCTATGCAAGCCAGGGAGAACTGGGTACCTATTTAAATCATGTTACTTTTATGTTTTAAGCACGGATACTAAAGTTTCTTCTTGATATATGCTGACACAACTAACCTTTAATGTTTAAAAATACATTAAAAAGGTGCTGTGCAAAATTGTGCAGCACGTCACAAGCTCAAACTTAGTAACTTGGGGCCAGATGTAAGAAGCCGTTTGCGATTCGCAAATGCCGGAATTTGCAGAATTCTGGCGTTTGCGAATCGCAAACGGTGTTTTGGTATGTATGAGCAAAATCGCAAAATAAGGAATCTAAAAAATTGCGATTCCTTATTTTACTCAAGCATTGAAGGAATCACAATTTTGCGATTCCTTAAATGCTATGCATCAAGCATTTTTTTTTTGCGAATCCACATTAAGAAATCGCAAATTACCACCAACTTTTAGTTAGTGGTAATTTGCGATTTCTTTTACAAATGCACTTTTTGGCATTTGTAAAGGTGCCATGTGGCGCTCATACATGCCCTTAGGGCATGTATATGCGCACACATGCAAATTTCAGGGGTGCAGCAGGGTGTCCTTAAGACACCCTTGCACCCTTGAAATTATTCTCAATTTGTGATTAGCAAATTGCGAATCTCAAATTGAGAATAAATTCCCATTCTTTCCTATGGGCCTCCTGGCCCATAGAAATGAATGGAAAATTATTCCTTAATTGCGATTAGCAATTTGCTAATCGCAATTAAGGAATTTTAAGAAATCGGTAAAAAATAGCGATTTTTTTACATACATCCCAAATTGCAATTCTCAAATAGCGATTTCAAAAAAATTGCTATTTGGGAATCGCAAATGATGGTGATGATACATCTGCCCCCTAAACCTTAAGGTGTTGCACAAAGAGCCCTGTTTTGAGGCCTATCTTAAACCCCCATCTCTGAGCCCTGCCTGCAATTCCCCGTGGGCCTGTTTATGAAAAGGTGCAGACAGAAAAGGCTGATATAAAACGAATCAACTTTTAGTAGAACCCTGATTATTTATACTGTGGAAAAAATACCTATGCAAAATGGTCTTTGCATTAAGGCAATTGCAATTGTTTCTGCCTTTTTTTCTCTCCAGAGGAGTGAAAATATTTTCCTTGTGTGAGAAACACTACCCCCATACCGTCACCAATTGTGTGGGTGTTTCCAGCCCATTCCCACCTTGGAAACAGATTCCCTCCTGCCTCTAATGTGACATATCTGACTATTTTCAGTGTGGAAATGCATCATGGAAATGTTTGTGAATACGCACAAAAAAGGTAGTTTGTGAATGTGCACTAATTTGTCCATGCGCTCGTATCTAAGATGTCCACTCCCTTCCCAAGGGAGGAGATTTACTTCCACGAAATATTACATCATATTGGAGTATTAATCAATAGATTTACGAGTGCAAACTCACCGTCTGTATTAAACTTACATATGCAGGACTTTGTTAATTGGGCCCCAAGTTGCCAGCCTTGGACGTTCCCTTCACAAAACGTCTTTATAAAATGCATTAGTTTCCTGAAAAGAAACGAAGGTTCTCCAGTATTAGGGGTGTCTTTCATAGATTCACATGCCTGAATCACTCCCCGTCGTCGGAGTGGGAGTCCCACGGTATATAAAAAAGCAATAATATGCCATAAATATGTAGTAAATACCAATAAAAACAAACCAGGAAGTAAAGTAGCCAAAGCTACAGTATGAAAAACTTCCACATCTATGACTATCCTAGTCATTTTGTAAAGTCCAAACTGCAGCCAATCAGGCGCCAGCACCCACCAGAATGTTCTCCCCAGAGGCTCAGGCTCTCAGATTTTCTACCGCACGTCGTGTGAAGGGAGTCTCCCTGAGCTCTGCTCAGTTCTTTCAACTTATCTTCCTTTTGGATCATTTCTTCAAGAATGTCTTCAAAGAAGTCTCTGTTTAGAGCCTGTGAATCTTGTGGTAAGCTCCGGCTTTTTAAAGAGGACCCACACAAGAAATGTATTTATTGCCTCTATCCAGATCATCAGGTCAAGGGCTGTAAGATCTTCAGAACCTTTCCTCAAAAGACTCTCAGAGAAAGAGAGGGTCGGTTGCTTTTGTGACTACAAAGGCTTAAGGATTCTGATAATCCTGTGTCTGAGGTTGGCAGTATTGCCTCTGGTTCCACTTCAGCGTCTAAAAAGAGACCTGCGTCTGAGGTATTGCCATCTCCTGGGGGCTCAGGTTGCTAAGAAGCATCAACCTTCTAAAGGTTCTGACAGGCCTTCCACTTCTAAGGTTGCCCCCTCAGGCAAGGACTTGGAGGTTTCTTCTATACCTCCGTCGATGCATCATCCACGTCGACGATGACCTTCTCATCTCCTAAACCATCGATGATTATGACGACGACAGCTTCTTCCCCTACCATGGTCTATGTAACGGTAAGACCAATCTCGTCGACAACGGCCGTCGTCGACACCTCGTCGTCGGCTCCTCTGAAGGCTCTGCTGTCGACGAAGAAGATGCCATCGACGGCTTCGTCGGCGAGCTCCATTCAGCCGACGAAGTTGCCACCGTCGACGAGGACGTCCACGAAGGTTGTACCGTCGACGACGAACATCCCGTCAACGAAACCCGATCCGTCGACGAAGTCCATTCCGTCGACGAAGTCCATTCCGTCGACAAAGTCCATCCCGTCGACGAAGTCCATCCCGTCGACGAAGTCCATTCTGTCAAAGAAGTCTGTCCCGTCGACGAAGTCCGTTCCGTCGACGAAGTCCGTCTCGTCGACGAAGTCCGTCCCGTCGACGACACCGTCGACGGAGCATTTGATGTCTGCTACTGAAGCAGCGGAAAACACACCGTCGATGCCGCAATTGTCATCTTGCACTGCGTTGCAGGTATGGTCACCGTCGACAGTGTTCTTTACACCAAAGCCATCATCACAGGTGCCTGACCGACTTTTAGACTCAGACAGTGAGGATGACGTGGTTCATACATTCGGAGCGGCCACTAGTCCTTCTGAGCTGAATATCAAGTTGCAAGAAGACGAACAGGAGGATGAACAACCACCTGTACAGATAGCGCCCCAGATGGACAGTTTACCTGTCGCGCAAGTACCAGTAGCTTTACTGACCAACCGTCAATACATGTTGGTCGATTATTATAGAAGGTTTCCACCTTCTGAAACTACGGGCTCAGTGCCTGCTACTCTGGCCACTGAAGTACCGGTGCCAGTTGTGCAACCAACAAATCCTGCTTCACCTACTTCACAGTCTCAGGTGGAAGAAGTAGATCCTCAGTCTTCGGATGAGGAGGAGCAAAGAGAAGAAGGTGAGGTACAGGATAAGTCGGAGTGGGATGAATATCAGGTTCAAACACCTTCCCCTTCGCATCAAGCAGTCTCAATTTCACCACCAGTGGATGTGGTTAGCTTCCACCTTTTAATGGAACGTGCAACTAAACGTTTTCATATCAATATGGAGCATAAGGAACAAGACTGTTTCCTATATGACTTTAAGGATCAGCCCAGGAAGCAGATTAAGTCTATACCCATCATTGACTTTATTTGGCAGGAGGGTATAAAAGTCATGGCAACCCCGGCATCCATTCCTCCAGTCCTGCCACGTTTGAAAAAGAAATACAGAGCACCGGACAAATCTCCTGCGTGCCTTATTGGATAGCCGAAACTTGACTCTGTGATTGTCCAGGCAGCTCAAAAGAAGGCTCGGAACCCTTCTTTTCCGCTTACAGCCCCGCCCGACAGAGATGGCAAATGCCTAGATTCGATAGGGAAACGTGTCTCCACTAAGGCGGCTATGATAGTTCGAGCTGCAAATTCATTAGCCATCTTAGGAAGGTATGACCGACAGATGTGGTCGGACATTGCACCATTTATTGATCTCCTACCTGAACCTTCTAAAGCTGAAGCGCTCAAGATACTACAGGAAGGTCAAAGAATCTCAGAAGAGATTATTGATTCAGCAGTCGATGTAGCCTCAACGGGCTTTCGGCAGCTAGCGGGAGCTGCGGTTATTCGTAGACAGGGTTGGCTACGGTCTACTTCCTTTAGACAAGAAGTCCAAAATAAGGTGCTGGACTTGCCATATGATGGTGAATATCTGTTTGGCCCTCAGGTGGAGGACGCCTTACAAACAATAAAGAAGGATACTGAAACAGCAAAATCCTTAGGTACCCTTCAATTCCGCAAGCCGCCCTTTCGAGGAGCGAGAGGACGAGGATCGTCCTCTACCAGAGGTGGATATAACCAACAATCCTCTTACAGACAAAACAATCAACGATACCATACTCAACGCTATCAATCTTACGGCCAGAGAAAGCCCGCTTATGCCCAGAACAGAGGAAAAGCGAATTACCGCGGAAAAGATAAGCGCCAATGAGACTTTTCACCTGCCACCACCGCTGCCCTGCTCTCAAGAAAGAATTGGAGGACGAATATCCAAATTTTACTCAAATTGGCAGTCAATAACATCAGACAAATGGGTCCTGGATATTGTGGCCAGGGGTCATGCCCTAGAATTCGAGAAATATCCTCCAAATGTTTCCCCGAAAGGACCACCCCCAGCTCACCTGAAGGAGCTACTTGCCCAAATCAGATTGATGATGCAAAAAGGAGCGATCGAGAGCGTACCTCAGAAGATGAGGGGAATGGTGTTTTTTTTTCACAACAAGTTTATTGACAAAGATGAGCATATGTAACAAGACGGACCCCCACAATCGGGAAGGCACCATCAGACATTCCGATACAATCAAGAAAATAGAATTGAGTATTCAGTCAACAATCATTGCAGCACAAGGTCATAAGAAACGATCATCTCTGTCTTTATCACTAAATTATCCACTCATCCCCAACTCCCGGATCCCTCCCCTGAATCCCACCCTAACCCTATGCATGTGTGTATGGACGGTGTCGATGAAAATTCTCAAGCGGTAAGTGTGTGTGTGGGGGGGGGGAACGGGGCCGTCCGGCCACAGGGAGTTAAAGATCTTCCTCTGGTTCCACTGGGGGGTCCAGCAACAGGCCCCTGTAGTCCGCCCATCTCTTCCATACCTTAAAGTGCTTACGGGGGCACCCTCGGGCCTCAAAGATCGGTCGTTCCAGACCCATGCAGAAGTCTATGCCAGCCTTCCACGCACACAGGGGGGGGGGTCTCACATCCTTCCATACTCGGGCTAGGTCTCTCTTGGCCACCACCAGCCCCAGGAGGAGCAGGTGTCTCTTGTACATATTGCCACCAACCCCCTCTAGAATATGTAGCAGACCCAGACGGTGGGTACGAGGGAGGGTCCATCCCAACACTTCCGACAAGCAGTCCCATACACCTCTCCAGAAGCCAACTAATCTAGGACACGACCACAACGTGTGGAGCAACGTACCCCTCTCCAGCCCGCATCTCAGACAGTCCGGGGACTCTATCAGTCCCGCCTTCCACAAACGCTCGCGGGTATAGTAGGCTCTGTGCAGGATTTTGAATTGGATTAATCGGAATCGGACGGCAATGGCCGCACCCCTCGGGGATACCAAGGCCTCACGCCAATCATCCTCATCCAGCTGACCCACGTCCATCTCCCAGGCCGCCTTCAGTGGAAGGAGGGTGGAGGAGCAATGGATGACCATTGTCTGGTAAATGCGTGAAACTTTTTTATCTCCCAGATCGCCCATGAATACCTTAGCTTCAATCGGGCTGAAGTCAGGAAGGGAGTCAATGCCGGTGAGACTGGGCAGCAGCGCATGCCGGAATTGCAAATATCGAAAAAATTGAGATTGGGGCATGTCAAACTCGGTGCGAAGGGCCTGAAAGGATTTGAGGGCTGTGCCAGACATCACTTGGCCTAATTGCGAAATACCAATTGCGTCCCAGCCATCAAAACCTGATAGCTTAGACAGTTCCGGTAGCAAGCCGTTACGCCACAAGGGCGTCTCCGCGGTCAGTCTGCCCCACCAGCCCATGCGTCGCAGGGCCTGCCGCCACACTGCAAAGACAAGTTGTGTAACCCTCGGCAGAGATCGACGCAACCGGGGTGAATAGAGGATGGTGTGGAGCGAGTTGTCGCCCATCAAGGCACGTTCCAGGGCGTAGGCTGGGTCTTCGCCATTGCTATACCACCAGTCGTTTAGAATGAGGAGGTGTGCGGCTTGATAGTAGGACTGCAGATCCGACGTGGCCAAGCCCCCACCGTAGGTGGACAAAAAGCACGTACGTAGCGCAACCCTGGCGGCCCCTCCGGCCCACAGGAAGCGGCCCAGCAGAGAATTGACCTGTCGAAACCACTGAGGTGGGACAGGATATGGGTGGTTCTGTAGCTGATACAAGAGGCGTGGTAGCGCCACCATCTTAAAAATGGCAGAGCGGCCAAAGATGGACAGGGGCATCCGAGACCAAGTCTTAACGTCCGACCGTACCCTCTCCCAGACTGGTATGAGATTATGATCCCAAGCAGTGGCTGCCGAGGTCGATAGAAATACGCCGAGATATTTCAGCCCGGTCGTAGCCACCCGCAGCCCTGAGGCCCAGGGGTCCGCCAAGGCGCCCCCTCCTAGCACCCACAATGTGGATTTATGAAGGTTCAGATATAGGCCCGAGGCCTCCCCAAATTGTTGCATCACCTCCAGGACACGCGGGCCCGAGTGCTGCAAGTCGGTAAGGAAAAAGAGGACGTCATCCGCATACAGGGCTATTTTGTCAGACAGAGTGGCAGTCCATTGAAAGCCCTGTATCAGCGCATCCTGGCGCACTCTGGCAGCTAGGGGCTCCATGGCCAGTGCGAACAGGTAGGGGGAAAGAGGGCAACCCTGTCTGGTCCCGCGGCCGATATGGAACGTTTCGGACACAGCCCCGGCGACCCGCACCGAGGCCGTGATGTCGGTGTAGAGGAGCCGGACGTATGACAGAAAGACCGGGCCCAAGTTAAGGCCGCGCAGCAAGGCAAACAGGTACGACCAGCTGACAGAGTCAAAGGCCTTGTTAATGTCGGCCAGCAACAGCGCCGCCCGGTCCCCCAGAGTCTCAACCGCGTCAATCGCCGCCTGAGCGCGACGGATATTATGTCGCGTTGCCCTGTGTGGCATGAAACCTGCCTGATCAGGATGGACCAGGTCGGTGATAAGAGGAGCTAGGCGGTTCGCCAGGGCCTTGAGGGAATGGTGTTTTACTCCAGATTTTTTCTAATAAGGAAGAAAAACGGAGAGTGGCGCCCGATTCTAGATCTGCGCGCTCTAAACAAGTACTTAAGAAAATTAACTTTCAGGATGCTATCGCTCCAGGAAATATTGCATCTTTGGGCAGCAGGAGATTACATGGTCACCTTAGATCTCCAGGATGCATATTTCCATATTCCCATTCTACCTCGCCAGAGAAAATTCCTGCGCTTCAGGGTGGCTAACAGGGATTACCAATTCAGAATTCTTCCTTTCGGACTACGGTCAGCGCCAAGAGTTTTTACCAAGGTTCTGGCTCCAGTAGCAGCGCACCTCCGGTTGGAGGGAATCCAAATTTTCCCATACTTAGACGACTGCCTTATAAAGGCCAATTCTCGAGAAGTCGTGCAATCTCATCTACAACAGTGTCTACACCTGTTCCAATCTCTGGGCCTTTCCATCAATCTCGGAAAATCCCAATTGAGACCTTCTCAAAGACAAGCTTTCTTGGGAGCAACATTGGACACCCAGAAACTCCAAGCCTTTGTCTCGGAAGAGAGACAAATGAAGATAAAAAACATGGCGCAGAATCTGTTTTCAAAAAAGTCAGTTTCTGTTTGGCTATACAAGTCCTTTCTGGGGATGGTATCTTCTTGCATCCCATTACTACCGAACTGTCGCCTCAGAATGAGACCTCACCAGGAAGAGCTAATCCTGCAGTGGTTACAGGTCTCCGGAACGTTCGAAGATCTTATCAGGATCACACCGCTAATGCAAAACTCGCTACGCTAGTGGACACAAAAACGACATCTCCAGCAAGGGGGGTGCATTTCTTCAAGAGTCACCAAGCCTCACCATCACGACGGATGCGTCTCTCGAGGACTGGGGAGCGCATCTTCAAGGTCTCACAATCAGCGGCAAGTGGACTGCTCCACAAAAGCGATGGCACATCAACCGTCTGGAGCTGAGAGCCATATTTCAGGCACTCAAGGCGTTTCATGCAATCATTCAGGATTCCAATGTGTTGATAAGAACAGACAACACAACAAGCATGCATTACGTCAACAAGCAGGGAGGAACTCGATCTCTTCTCCTCTCCCAGGAAGCCCAAGAATTATGGGCATGGGCCTTAAAGCACAATGTAAATCTTCAAGCAGTGCATGTTCCGGGAATAGAGAATGTCTTGGCAGACACACTCAGCAGGACGACAGTCTCCACTCACGAGTGGGAGCTACATCAGCAGACAGTGGAACGCATCTTTCGCCTGTGGGGTCGTCCAGACCTAGATCTATTTGCGACAAAGTCCAACAGCAAATGCCAATTCTTTGCAAGCTGGCATCCCCACAAAGACTGTGGACAATGTGTGATTACACTATCACTGTAAGGCGCGCTGGTTCTACATGAAACCTATTGGTTTCTATACCATGTATCAAGTTTTTTCAAGAAAGATTCAATTCAATCTTATATCAGTCTTTCAGTTGTTTTATTCCATTAGGACGATTTTTTCATAATCAGATCATTCATTTCATTCATGAATATTATTCTCTGTTTATCATATTTTCCAAACATTATTTCCATTTTGCCCAAACAGTGTGCACGGAGATCCATTAATCTCATCCCCACAAAGACTCTCAGGGGAATGCGTTTTCGATAGATTTGTCTCTGACATATGCGTACGCTTTTCCGCCGATTCCACTAGTCCCCAGGGTTCTGCGGAAAATGAAAAAGGAACCATGCAGATTGATCCTGATTGCCCCCAGATGGCCGCGCCAGTATTGGTTTACAGAACTTCTTCTTCTGTCAGAGTGCGAACCGATTCAGTTGAATCCAATCCCGAACTTACTCAGCATGCAGAACGGTCAGGTCTATCATCCAGATCCAACATCACTGAGATTAGCGGCTTGGCGCCTGAGTACCGTGAGTTCGCCCACCTAAACATCCCAGAGGAATACAAGGAGGTTCTGGCCAGGGCAATGGCAACGGCTACCATAAAGACATACAGTCTAAAATGGCAGCGTTTCTGCATCTGGTGTCACGCAAACGGGGTTCACCCTTTTTCAGCAACGCCGGAAGAGATTCTACCTTTCTTCCTACATTTAGCAAAATCAGGCCTGTCTCACGCAACCCTGAAAGTTTTTTCTGGCGGCGATCTCTACATATCGGCAGGATGGTACTAATTCCTTATACTCTGCGAGGATTATACAACAATTCTTTAAAGGACTCTTTAGGATGTTCCCTCCAGTACGACGACCACCTCCAGTGTGGCATCTTAACGTTGTCCTGGCACAATTTATGCGTCATCCTTTCGAACCCATCCACAAGGCCGATCTCAAATATCTCTCGTGGAATGTAGCACTGTTGCTGGCTTTGACATCCTCCAGAAGAGTCAGTTATTTTCAGGCCTTTACAGTTCACCATCCTTTCCTGCAGTTTACTAGTGACTCTGTAATACTCCGCACTAATCCGAAGTACATTCCCAAGGTACCTTCGGATTTTCACCTTAACGAACCTATAATTCTGAAGTCATTTTTTCCTAACCCGCAAGCACCGGCGAAAGGGCGTTGCATACGCTGGATGTTAAGAGATGTCTTAAATTCTATCTGCAGAGGACATCCGCCTTACGCTCTTCTGACCAACTGTTTATCACCTACGGTGCTATTCATAAGGGGCAGGCAGTTTCAAAACAGACTATTGCAAGATGGATATCTTCTGCCATTGCCTTTTGCCATATGCAAGCAGGACGACCATTGCAAGCAGCTCCTAGAGCTCATTCCACAAGAGCAATGTCATCGTCTACGGCTTTATTTGCTGAAGTTCCTATTCAGCAGATCTGCAGAGCGGCTACTTGGGCCAGTCGCAATACATTTACCAAGCATTACTGCCTGGAGGCAACCAGTGAAGCTGATACTTCTGTGGGTCGTGCAGTTATACGAAATCTTTTCAAATAAGGTGAGCCTCTGTTTCCCACCTCCATTACTGCTGTCAGACGCTTCATATGTTATGTTTTTACACATGCTTACATGATTGCATTCTCCTATGCTTAAATAATATGTGTATTTTCAGTTTACACTGTTCTATGACTTATATGCTGACAAGCTTTACAACTATTGGCGTCTGCCTAGCACGGATATGTACTGCTAACTACTCTGATTCAGGCATGTGAATCTATGAAAGACACCCCTAATACTGGAGAAGAACAATAGTTACTTACCTGTAATCTGTGGTTCTCCAGTATTGGTGTCTTTCATAGATTCACATGCAACCCGCCCACCTCCCCTCAGAGGCTTTTAGGCTATTTTGGTTTACCTTCACTCCTTGCGAGAAAATCTGAGAGCCTGAGCCTCTAGGGACAACATTCTGGTGGGTGCTGGCGCCTGATTGGCTGCAGTTTGGACTATACAAAATGACTAGGATAGTCATAGATGGGGAAGTTTTTCATACTGTAGCTTTGGCTACTTTACTTCCTGGTTTGTTTTTATTGGTATTTACTACATATTTATGGCATATTATTGCTTTTTTATATACCGTGGGACTCCCACTCCGACGACGGGAAATGATTCAGGCATGTGAATCTATGAAAGACACCAATACTGGAGAACCACAGATTACAGGTAAGTAACTATTGTTCTTGCACTGCTCAAAATGCAGTGATTTGTTGCATGACTGAAAATGCTATTGCCCGGTGTACAAGCAGGAAGCTAGTCCAAACAGTTAAATACATTCACTTTCATATTACTGCTTCAGTTAGTTGAAATTAATATTGGCATTTCACATTATGAAAAAGTGCAAGAAAATGCTACAGAGTTTCATTTGAGATCTTTTTTTCACCTAAAGAAACATTTTGTGTTTATGATGTCTCATTTTTGTGTTCTTCCTTTCACACGAATTAAATGTTTTTGGCATTTTGCAGCAAACATAGCAACCACTGTACAAGTTTTTTAAATTATTTTCCTGTCCTTGGCTATCTGTATCTGTTTATTTGCCTTGCTATAAGCTCCTGACATGAATTACAGACTGTTCTGTCGAAGTGTTTGTAAGACACAGCTGATCGGTTTGAAAATGAGGCCCTGGTATTTTTACTAGCCTTCCTTTGCTGTGAGACACATAGCTCCTAAAACGAATCTGTGACTCGAAGGGGAATTAGGGAATTAGTGGAGCGTGTCGTTGGCCTTCCTGGCGTTACACCTCCCTCCGCCACTTCAAAAATGTAGGGCTGTACCATATTTACAAAAATGTGGTGCAGCCCTGCGTTTACCCCTGCGCTGGTGCTATACTTAGGCCTAGCGCCAACGCAGGGGAAGATTGTTTGTGTGCGGGAAGGTCCCCCTTCCTGCACATAAACAATTTTTAAATGCCATTTTGTAACTTCGATGTATGCTGCTTAATGCAACACACCTAGAAGTTAGTAAACGACATTGTTAAAAAAATATTGTTTATGTGCAGGAAGAGGGACCTTCCTGTACATAAGCAATCTTTAGCCTTTGGCTGTTTTCATGTGTGCTGCACAACACAGCACACATGAAAACAGCAAAAAACAAGGAGAAATGAAACATTTCTGCTAGTTGCGCCAGGGTAAGACCAGGTTTAACCTGGTCTTAATTCTGGTGCTGCCTCCTATTTATGCCTCCCTTGTAAATAGAAGGCAGTGTCAGACTCAATGGGTGGAATGCCCATAGCAACTCCTATTGCCCTCCCCTTTCACGCTAAGCATAGCGTGAAAGGGGGCCTTATTTACAAGGCAGCATTAAGCCACGGCTTAAAACGGCCTTGTAAATAAGGCAAAGCCCCTATTGCCACAGGAACGACGTAAAAAGTGACATTCCCATGGCGATAGGGGCTTGTAAATATGCCCCCGAGTGCTACCCCACTAAATGCTTTTTTTCTACCTGTGCAATTTGGCAACCAATGGAGACAAGTAGTGAACTATCATGTGAGAAATGAAAACTCAGTTCTCAGCCATATCATTTGCATAATGCTGTCTTCATCAATCGGAAAGCATTTCTACAGGACAGCCCCCTAACCCTTAATTTCTCACGAGGGGTGCAATCACCATGAAGGCAAAAATACCAACCATTGGCAAAGCTAATAAGCCTGGCATACCCTGTCAGCATTTTTTTTTCTTCACATTTTTGTTAGGTGAGCTGCCGGGATTTTGCCAGTATTGATAACAATATTTTTGGCTGTCAAAAACTTGTATTGCCATAATAGTTCTTGACGCTGAAGGGAACTACTTGGGGTGCGGCTGTGCCCATTCTGAAAGAGCAGAATGCCATCACTCACAGTGATGCTAGCCAATTGCTGCAGTTGACTGGCCCATTACCCAATAGTATACGCTGTAGAAGATGGAGAAAATATGACTCAACTACAGATTAATCGATGAAGAGACCTGACTGAAAACCTCATGTAAGAAAATATATTATATTTCTGATAGATACATCTGCCGTGTGGATTCCTCACCTTGTGAATATCCCCTGCGTCAGCAACATTCGGAAATTCTTTTCGTAGCTTCGCGCCGACGTGGACTCGGACGTCACAGAGGCACGGCATCGCTCGCGACTCCGCTGACGTCACCGACGCCTATAACAGGCCCACGCCGGCATGATGAAATCAGTTCCCTTTTTTCCGCGTCGTCGCCGCTAACGGTTTTCTAGGGATCGTCCTTTGCTTTAACTGTAACTTTGTTACTCTGTATTGTTAGTATTCCTTTATCTCTTCTTTCATCATGTCTGCGAAGAAGACGGGTTTTAAGGCCTGTGGAGAATGCGGCAAAACCATGTCCATTACGGATCCGCATGAATGCTGTTTATGGTTTCTTAGCTCCGACTACGATGTCGAAGACTGCCGATCCTGTAAGAAGATGACTTCTAAGGCCCTCCGGGAAAGAGAAGCTAAGCTTATTGTTGCTAAGCTTAAAGGAAGTAAAGAAAAGAAGAAATCGAAATCGCAGACTCGGCGCTCGAGGTCAAGATCTCACTCGAGGTCGCGTTCGGATTCATCCTCAGCCCATGCTTCGAGATCGTCAAAAAAGAAGCATAGGAAAAGATCTCATGAATCCCGACATCGTTCAAAGAAGGACTCAGGTTCTAAACCGAAGTTGCAGGTGAAGCTGGTAGAAAAAGAAAAGATGTCTTCGGATTCGGAAGAACATGACGCCGGAGGTGAGGCGTCGCATGCAAATTCGCCTGGTTCACCGAAGCAAACAGCGAATCCGTCTCCGGTTCCATCCCATTCTCTGGATCGGGAGGATGAAGGTGAGGAGGAAATAGTTGGAGAGGGAGAGGCTCCGTTGCCCGAAGGTCTATCGACTCCGGTGCACCAGCCTGAGGAGGAGGTCGACGTCGCACCCTCAAGATCCACCTGGGAGTTCGTAACCATCCTTCCCAACTCCAGGTCAGGATCCGACGCATTTTCTGAATGCAATGTATGGCATCTACTCCAGGGCTATGTACCCCTCTGGGATTCCTGTTGGTCCCACGGGTCTGATGGCATTTGGTCTGGGTGTCCCCAAACCTATGCCCCTGCGCCCTTTATGCCGGCTCCGGTGCCACATTGGCATCTTCCGACACCGGCGAGGCCTTCGACTCCGAAGCCATTGACGCCGAAGTCGACGCCGGTACCATCATCTCTGATGCCGAATCCCGAACGACGTTGTGGAAGTCTTCCTCGGCCGGCGTCGGGCTCGGCGCCGGCTCCGGCTTCGACGGAGTCGACAGTGGATCCGACGGCTTCGAAAGTGAAGCATAGGTCGAGGCGTGAAGCTCAGAGGCTGATGGAAGAAGAGAGCTATCGTGAGGAGTATTTGGAGGAGGGTGAGCTACAGGATCCTAAGGACCCTTATGAGGATCTTTCGGTGGCCAGTGGTCTTGAACTGTCCCCTGAGTGGGATTTGGTTTCAGTGACAGACGAACCCTCTAAAGATGTGGCTCCTTACCACGTTGTAATTAAAAAAGCAGTAAATTTGTTGAACATCGCTTTACCTACTGCTGAGTTCAAATCAAATCTACTCACAGAGGTTCTTCACTCTCCCTCATCGGTGACTGAACCATTGCTGCCCTTTAATGATGCCCTTAGAGATCCTATTTTAGAGGTTTGGAAGAAACCCTGGTCAACTCCAGCTGTGTCTAGAGCTGTTGCCAGAAGGTACAGGACTGCTCCAGATGATCCTGAATTTTTATCCACTCACCCTCTAGCTGAGAGTTTGGTGGTACAAGCTGCCTGTTCCAAACGATCAACAGGAGCTTTTCCTCAAGTTCCAGCTGAAAAGGAGTCGAGAAAGCAGGATCAGGCTGCTAAAAAGGTTTTCTCTTCTGCCAGCATGGCATTAAAGTCCACAAACGCGACCTGCCTGATGGGGCGTTATATTCACGCACTAATGGACACTGTAAAACAGTTAGTGCCAAAGATAACGGAAGATGATAGAAAGGACTTCCAGAAGGTTATCTCGGACACTCAGGCTGCAGCAAGGCAGGTGATACAGAGTGGTTTAGACACTGCAGATTCTGTGGCGAGGATCATGGGCTCTTCGGTCGCTACGAGGAGAGCTGCATGGCTGAAATCGTCTGAATTTTCAATTGATGTCCAGTCTGCATTGATGGATCTACCATTCGATGGATCTGGTTTGTTTGGAAAGAAGGCAGATGCTGCTTTAGAACGTTTTAAAGACAGCAGGGCGACTGCTGAATCGTTGGGCCTTCAGACCAGGGGCACTTTTGGAAGGCGTACTAGAGGATTTAGTAGGTCTTCATTTTGATCCTACAAATCTACGCAGCAGCAGCCACAGCAGCAGCAAAACACGCTGTACAGATCTTATAGGGGCAAGCAGAGAGGCCGTTCTCGAGGCCGTCAAATCTCCTCCTCTTCCCCGTCTCTGCCCCCTGCCAACGCAGCAAAGCAGCCCTAGATCCGCCATTCCGGGTCATGTGGGCCCAGTGGGGGGCTGGCTTACCCATTTCCTACGAGATTGGGAATTGATAACATCGGATCTTTGGGTTCTCAATCTTGTACCGAATGGGTATGCTCTTCCCTTTCGGGAGTTTCCCCCAAATTACCCTCCTTGCCAGGGTTTTTGTTCGGAGGACCACCTGCTTCTCCTGCAGGAAGAAGTCCTGGCACTGTTTCGAAAAGGTGCGATAGAGGTGGTTCCAGAGCAGGAAAGGGGTCAGGGGTGCTACTCCCGGTATTTCCTGATCCCCAAAAAGGATGGCAGGCTTCGGCCAATTCTGGGTCTCAGGATCTTGAACCTTTACCTGAAACAGGAAAAGTTCAAGATGCTCACTCTTGCACAGGTTCTTCAAGCGCTGCTAGAAGAAGACTGGATGGTGTTGATCGACTGCAGGATACGGATTTTGATATTCCCATCTTGAAGTCGCACAGAAAGTATCTCCGTTTTACGGTTGGGTCGCAACACTACCAGTTTGCGGTCCTTCCGTTTGGTCTTACTACTGCGCCTCGAGTCTTCACCAAGGTGATGGCAGTGGTGGCAGCACATCTCAGGAGGTCGGGGATACCTGTATTCCCGTATCTGGACGACTGGCTGATCAAAGCAGAGTTGCCGGAGAAGTTGCTCCATCATCTGCAAGAGACAACTCAGTTGTTGCACAAGTTGGGTTTTTCGATAAATGTAACCACGTCTCACCTGGTGCCCTCCCAGCGCAACCTGTTCATAGGTGCGGTGCTGGACACTACTGTGTGTCGTGCATTCCCTCCACCTCAAAGGATTTGCGACATACAGGAAATGATTCCTTTGTTCTACAATGGAGCGGTCGTTCCAGTCCTGAAGGTCCTTCGCCTGCTCGGTCTGATGGCTTCTTGCATTCTGTTGGTCAACCATGCACGCTGGCACATGAGGGCACTCCAGTGGTGCCTCCACAGGCAGTGGTATCTGCACAACGGAGATCTCAGGGAGTCAGTGAGGATCTCCAGAGAAACTGCGGCGGATCTGTCTTGGTGGAGCGTGGAAGGCAATCTGTCGCAAGGAAAGCCTTTTCAACTTCCTCCATCGGTGGCCACAGTAATAACGGATGCATCCACTCTAGGGTGGGGTGCTCATCTGGGGGACCTGGAGGTCAAGGGTCTTTGGTCTCCAGAGGAAAGGTTGCTTCACATCAACCTTCTGGAATTGCGGGCGATACGTTTGGCCTTCCTCCCTTCCCTTCGCGGTGTGTCAGTGCAAGTCCTGACGGACAACACGACCGGTGGTACATCAACAAGCAGGGAGGAGTGGGGTCGCAGTGTCTCTGCAGAGAGGCTCGCGTCTCTGGTCCTGGGTTCAGGACCATCAGATTTGTCTAATGGCAAATCATCTGGCCGGTGTTCAGAACGTTCGTGCAGACAGTCTCAGTCTGTCTGCAGTTCTCTGCCGACCACGAGTGGAGGCTTCATCCGGAGGTAGTTCGTCACGTCTTTCGGACGTGGGGGACTCCTCAGGTGGACCTTTTTGCCACTCAAGAGAATGCTCACTGCCCGTTATTCTGCAGTCTCCAGTATCCGATGCAAGAAGCCTTGGGGGACGCGTTTCAGTTGAGTTGGAGCTCGCAACTCCTTTACGCGTTTCCTCCCATACCTTTGATTCCTCTGGTTCTGAGGAAAATTCGCCAAGACCGGGCCCAAGTTATATTGGTCGCCCCGGATTGGCCAAGAAGGGTGTGGTACTCAGACCTTCTCCACCTCTCTTCTCACCCGCCGCTCCGTCTCCCTCACAGGGCAGATCTCCTCTCCCAAATGGAGGGGCAGGTTCTACACCCCCACCTCCAGACCTTACACCTTCATGCCTGGAGATTGAACGGGGCAACCTGAGTTCTTTTTCTCTCCCGCCTGACGTGGTGGACGTCATCTTGTCAGCCAGGCGTGACTCCACTAAGTCCATCTATTCCTATAGATGGTCAAAATTTGTCACTTGGTGTGGGGAGAAATCTATAAACCCTTTGAGAGCCCATTTGTCTGATGTTCTCCAGTTTGCCCTTGCTCTGGCGCAACAGGGGCTTGCTGTTGCCACAGTGAAGGGCTATCTTTCAGGGCTGTTGGCATTTCTCTGCTTGCCTGTGGTTTTAAGGTTTTTGAAGGGCCTCACGAATAAGTTCCCTCCCTCTCCTTTTATTGTGCCTCAGTGGGACTTAAATCTTGTTTTGACCTTTCTGATGGGTGCTCCCTTTGAGCCTCTTCACAAATGTCCTATGAGGCTTTTGACTCTTAAGACAGTTTTCCTCGTTGCAATAACCTCGGCAAGGAGGGTAAGTGAGCTTCAAGCTCTTAGTTCCAAACCCCCTTTCTTGTCTATTCATGCTGATCGAATGGTTCTTAGGACCAGGGCTGCTTTTCTGCCTAAGGTGGTGACTCCTTTCCACCTGGGTCAATCTGTTACCCTCCCTACCTTTTATCCTCCCCCACACCCTTCCAAGGAGGAGGAGAGATTACACCGTCTGGACCCCAAGAGGGCGGTGTCTTTTTATCTGGACAGATCTAAAGACTGTCGGTTGGATGACCAGCTCTTCATTGGCTTTGCTGGATGCAAGAGAGGACGAGCGGTCCATAAAAGAACTTTATCAAGATGGATCGTCCTCTGTATAAAGATCTGCTACTCTTTGGCCGGTAAGGAACCTCCAGAGGGTATAAGGGCTCATTCTACAAGAGCTAAATCTTCAACCTCTGCATTGGCTAGAGGTGTTCCTGTAGAGGATATTTGTAGGGCGGCAACTTGGTCTTCCCTCCACACTTTCGCGAAGCATTACTGCTTGGATTCCGATGTGAGGAGGGACGGTCATTTTGCACGCTCTGTTCTCCAGGATTTCCTGGTCTAGAAGAGTGGACACCCTCCTCCGGGAGTGGGGACTGCTGTGGGACTCTATTCACAAGGTGAGGAATCCACACGGCAGATGTATCTATCAGAAGAACAAGTTACTTACCTTCGGTAACGCTTTTTCTGGTAGATACAATATCTGCCTGTGGAGTCCTCACTGACCCACCCGCCTCCCCGTTGCCCACTCTTCTATGCCTTTTATTATGTATTTATTTTATTGTCAAGGAGTTGTTTATTTCAAATGTTTTATTGCATTTGCTTCACACTGTGTGTTTTACCTTGATATTTGTACTGCGTATACTGTGTATATGTCTACTGTCGTTGGTCCATCCGTGTGCCTCGAAGGCACGGAAAAAAGGGCGGAACTGATGTCATCACGCCGGCGTGGGCCTGTCATAGGCGCCGGTGACGTCAGCGGAGTCGCGAGTGATGCTGTGCCTCTGTGACGTCCGAGTCCACGTCGGCGCGAAGCTACGAAAAGAATTTCCGAATGTTGCTGACGCAGGGGATATTCACAAGGTGAGGATTCCACAGGCAGATATTGTATCTACCAGAAAAAGCGTTACCGAAGGTAAGTAACTTGTTCATTTAGCAAAAGGTTGTGGTTAAATCAGACCAAAAAATGAATTAGGGGAGATAAAATACTGACTGAGATGAAATGGCAGATGAGCCTTCCCATCACTGGACCTTCAGCGTGGAGTGTTTTTTCCCGGAATTTTATATAGCGTGAACTTGACCTGAAGGCATCGGGTAATAGAGCGCTTTACATGAGCACCGGTTGCGTTACATAAGGACACATTCATTTTTGTTAGGCACGGGGAGATTAAGGGGCACATGCATCAATGAAAATTGCATTCGCAAATGGTGCGAATCGCCAAATTCGGCCGTTTGCGAATGCAATTCCAATTTTTGGGATGCATTATCATTTTTGTAATTTTTGCAATTTAAGAAATCGCAAAATTGCGATTTCTTAAATTGCGATTGCATTTAAGGAATCTCAAATTGAGATTCCTTAAATGCAATGCATCAAACGTTAAAAATTAGCGAATTCGCAAATAAGAGGAGCAAATTACCATGAATTTGACCTTCATGGTAATTTGCGAAAACTTTGAATAATGCACTAAAGTGCATTTTTCAAAGTTCCATTTTACACACACTCATGCCCTTGGGGCATGTGTGTGTGCAACATGTACTTATAGGCAGATTTCAGGGGTGCAACAGGGTGTCCTTTGGACACCCCTGCACCCTTGAAATTACATTCTCAATTTGCGAATTTCTAATGGTGAATCGCAAATTAAGAATGTCTTCCCATTTATACCTATGGGCCTCTAGGCCCATAGGAATGGATGGGGAGGTATTCCTTAATTGCGATTCTCAAATAGAGAATCGCAATTAAGGAATTTTAAGAAATCGCTATTTTTTTTGCGATTTCTTGATGCATTGCAGTTTGCAATTCCTTAATTGCGATTCCTTATTTTTCGCAATTAAGGAATCGCAAAATGCAATATTGATGCATGTGCCCCCATGTGATTTGCCCAGAATCACAGAATGTTGAGCGTTGCTTAGACTCAATCCCGGTTCCCCAGATTTGAGGTCAACCGTCTTTGCCATTAGGCTACACCTTCTCAGTTCGCTTCCTTATTATCTGCTAGTCATGCCAGACCACATAAAATATGGAATACTAAAATGACATGGTCAAAACTCTATCATGCAGAAGTTCTTGCTAAGTTTGTTGTTCCTCAAGAGTTGCAGGTGAAATAGTAATGGTATTGTGCAGTGTTATAAAGCTGAGATCACTCAACAACTGATGTAGAAATGTGGATCTGTCTAAAGTGGGTTTGTTCCTCTGTTCCTTTAGATGATTTTCTCTGAGCCCGGAGTTTTATCAGAGGGTGCAGAATTTCAGTCTGAGCAAGTGGAAAGCCGCAATGTCAGCAAAGTTATAAAAACCACTGTGGTGCACGGCGAGCGAATGGAAAAACATCTCGGGGACCCAGGTTTAGCCACTGATCTTCCGTCAGCCAAAGATGACTTTGAACAGGTACATGTCTGTAATTGGTCTATATCTGGATAGTCCGAGCAGTCCAACTCTAAAACTACCTGTGAACATCTTTGTATAAAGTTTTCAGTGTTTCATAGTCATGCCTCTATGTGTTTCAAATTCTCATGTTCTATTTAATTCTTTGGTTATGCAAATGTGTTGTTCTTTTCTCTACAAAACTCGCTGTTCACCCACTTTGTTAATTCCCTGACCAGCCATCGACCTTCAAAAAACAGCCTCCATTGGCACCATCCCCCGTTGAAATGCCAAATTGAATAAATGGCCAATCCAACCCTGGCTGCAGCATGGGCTGTGCAAGCGACGTTCACCGTAGTACTTTAGGAAGCATAAGGAAAACACATTGAGTTGTGTCATGTGTGAAGTCTGCATACATACCTCAAGTTCAGTTTTCAAGTGGATGACCACCCAGGTGTATTACACATAATTTTCATGAAAACTGTGCATATTTCGCAAGGATAGAATTTCACAATTTCGGCCAGACGTATTGTAATGTCATATTTGAGATTTCCTTGATGATGCCATTCTCTGCAAGGAACACAAAGGAGCGTTATCGTATCAATGCGGCCACCAGTTATGTTCTGGCAATTAATACTTAAAACAGTTTAGTTTGTATTCCCTTGTTACTCTTGCTTTCTCTGTGGTGCTGCTCTGGCAAATTCCTAGGTCTTCTTCCTGAGCAGCACTGTGACATTGTTTTCGTTCTAGGTTCTATGTATGATTGTTCCTTCCTGCGGTGCTGGTGCTTTTCAAGCCAACTGAGTATGAGGACTGAGGTGGTTGTCTATTTACAGAAGAAGGGCAATCATCTGATTAGTGCAAGCCACTTTGCAGTTGCTGGATATAGTATTTAGACTGCCGCCTCCTCCAACAATACCAGAAATAACCATATCACAAAAAAGATGACACCATGTGAATACAGCTAGAAAATCAATTCTTGGCACCTGTATCAGGGGAACGGCTGATGCACTAGGTAAAGAGAATCCACATCAGGAATGGTGCAATCTAGTTCTATCAAAAATACCAAGCATTATAATGATACAGATAAAATGGGTAAACTTTTCAAAAGTGAATGAACCTTTTCTTACAAGTGGCAGCATGTCAATGTAGAAGGTTTTTTGTATAAGGCTATGCCTACCAATTACACTGCCTAGTGGAACTGTCTGCTGTTTCATATTAACAGTGTGGCATAGGCTGGATGAAGTCCATTATTAAGCATACTCCGTCACATTCGTCCACCAGTTCACAATCATTCTGCCACTCACATTCACCCATCCACCCACTCAACCCCAACTTTCACTGACGCACCAATACAGTGCAACAGGAACTCGAACATTAACCTTTGTCAGTAAAAAGTCAGATGCATTTGCTTTGCCTGTGCATGTTTTCTAATGTTCCAGAACAAACCAATTCCCTCAAAGAGAAGGAAACGAGGGGGCAGCATTGCTGCACCGATACCGAGGCGCCGTGTATATCATCCCACGCCCTTACTGAGCTGAATACGCAGCTGGGGAAGCGTGTGGGGGGATCTGGTAATATCTCCCTTACCTGCAGAGCAAGACCGGCCTTTAATTATCCTCCACTCATTATTGCGGCGAGGGTAATTAGCAGCCATTAGGTTTGGGCAGTAACACCTAATTAACAACAGCCATCAAGTATCCATGAAAGACTCTTCCTGAACATATGTTCGTTCAAGGTGAGCTCGCAAGAAGGAATGGGTCATATGCAAGCGCAGTGCGATTTCTCACTCTGTTTCCAAGGCATAAGCAATGCTGCACAATTATAGCACACCTCCGAGCATCATGCAATACTGTACTCGCAGACTGCGTTGTAAACTCACAACCAGCCCATCCATAACAGCAATCGATTAGTTACTTACTCAATCATCAAGAAACAACACTGGGGTCTCTTTACGAGTGTGGAGTACTGCACAAATGAAGCAGTACAATACATCACATTTAGCAGGGTTGTGGTCTTCACCTGGTGCAAAGTCTTACAGTATCCTTCACCAGGGTCAAGCATTTCCTGTTGTGTCGAGCAACTGCTGTGATGCTTCGCGACAGGCCTCTGGCAGGGCTGTATTTAATTAATGTCAGCATAAACATGATTGTACACCATTTGGAGATGGAGAAAGAACTACCAAAGACTAATGTGTTATGTGTCAGATCTTTAGAAATTCACAGGTGAGTGTTGCCACTCAAGTGCAGATTCCTCTTTGTTTATGCAATCTCTTGGTACTAAGGGACTTATACAGTTTGTTAACCCCTTTTAGGTGTTAGTAGGCCACATTATCATCTATTGGATCCACCCAGCACCAGGACTGGTAAGGTTCTCATGCACCACATAGTGAATTATTGACCAGACCCGCTCTTTACAGACCGATCTAATACCACATTGGACAACTGATCAAACATATTTCCACGATAGCACAGGCAGTGTCTCCAGTATAAGAGGTACTTCTATTTCCAATGCAGGATAAAAGTATTTGAATGAAGAAGAGCATCAGAGTTGAAAAGTACTTCAGTACAGTAAAAAACACTGACAATTATCCACCTGAAAAACATCATGTGTACAATCCGCATTTAATCAAATATGCATAATGCAGATGGAACTCAGCTCTTCAGAGGAAGGAAAATGTTACCTTTTGAGTGGCAGAAATTGTGGCCAAGCATACTGTGATTTTACACTGTACTGGAATCCTGGCATTACGATTGCATATGCATATCACATAAGCAAAATTAGCACATCTGATTTTCACCAGGATTCTCAACATTGATGACAACTGTTGAACATGCAAGAAAAAGGATATAGAGGGACTCATTCCTGCCATTACAATATAAATCTTCCAACAAGTGGGAAGGTTTTAGGTTTTGTTTTCACCAAAAGATGCATTGGTGGTTGAAAACAAATCCTGAAATAGAGTTAAACTATTTTTCATTAATAGGTTAAGGAAACATCACGCACGATAGGTGGCTGAAGACGTCATATAATGATAGGTATGGCCTTGGAGCTTGTTCAGTTCTCAAAGAAACTACACATTACTATACCATCAGTCACATCATGTCTCTTATTCAATTGGGGGAAGAACCTATCATTGCTATGAAGCGACCAAAAATGAGCAAATTATTATATAAAATTGGCACACTTGACCAATAATTAGTGCTCATTTGCACATCTGTAAGTATTGTATGCCTGACCGAAAACCCATCACCCCATGCTTGCCTTGCCACGCAGCGTCTAATCCGATTTACATCAAATATGAACATAAATGTATGTCACCTTTCAAACTGAATCTTTAGAGTTTATTTACACCTCCCCTTCAGCGAGTCACCCTCACTACTAAGGTTTAAGAGTCAGAGGATTTAATTTCGTCCTTTAAATTGCAAAGATGTTAGCCTAATCTTCTGGCCCTATTCTGCCCTCGTTCAGTAGCGAACGATGTGGCCATGTCACGAAGGCATTAATGAGCATGTGAAGTAGTGCTACAGGATACATGTTTACGTACTTCTTACATACCTTTGTGAATCAGCCCGGAAATTTCCAACCTACATTTGATACAAGTGCAAAAAGTGTACAATCCTTTATATTTGTCTTTGAATAGTTACTGAATGTTCCTATCTTATTCCCAGTTTGAATGTTTTCTGGCCAACTTATAAAGGCTTGTACGAGTATGTAAAAAGGTACTACAGAAGTACTACTTTTCATACTGCAAAATGGCACGGTATTAGACTGAACTGACTCACTTTAGTAGAAATTCTATGCAAAAAAGCTACATTTGTCATACTAAGGGCCTCATTATGATGGAGGATTTTCCGCCTCCTCCGGGCCGGCGGAAGCCACCTCCGGCCCGGAGGAGGCGGAAAATCCTCTGCAGAGTCACCAAAGACCCACCGCCGCATTACGATGGCTGGTGGGTCTTGGTTTCTGTCCGCTGCTTTTCCGGCGCGGTCGGCTTACACCCGCGGCGGAAAAGCTCTCATTTGGCTGGCAGTGTCTATCAGACACCGCCAGCCAAATTAGGAAGCATTTGTAAACATGCTTTTCCGCGGCGGTTTTTCCGCCGAGGAAAAGCATGTGTACTTTTGATTGTGGGGGCCCGTTGCGGGCCCCCAGGGTGTAGGCGGGTGGGGGATGCACATGGGGGGTACCTATGGTACCCCCCAGTATTTACATGCACAAAGCGGCAGGCACCGCGCGGTGCCTGCCGCTTTGTGCATGTAAATGTTAAACATGCACTTTTAACATTGCGGCGGGTGCTGCTTGAAGCAGCACCCGCCGCAATGTTAAATATCCAGGATGTGACCGCCAGGGTGGCGGTCACATCCTAATTTGCACGGAGGGACCGCCGCTGCCCCTGCGGACGGTCCCTCCACCTCTGGGGTGGCGGACGGACGCAAGTCCGTCCGCCATCCTAATCGGCCCCCAAGTAACCAATAGTTGCATTCCAGCTTTCACTTCCGCGATCTTCTTTGAGGTTGGAGAAAGCATGCAATATGCTTGTTCGTGTAGTTATTGTATGCCCCAAACCTGACTCCCAAAAGGGTACCTTTAAGGCAGCCATGCAAAATGCTTACAATAATGCTTACAAAAATGCCTAGAGACTGATGTTTATGTCTGACGGACTGGAGACAGCCTTGTTTCATTTCACGGGGGGACAGTGCAAGGTATGCAATGTTTATAATGAATGACTATTTGTGTACACTAATTGTTATTAGTTTTAACACAAATATTATTTTTCTGTAAAGAAATACACAATTCGTATTAAATATTGCACCAAATAATATGGACATGTGGCTTAAATTTCTTATTCTTCAGTGTGGAGCCCCACCACAAATCCTTTTTGATGCCGCAGTTATGTATTTCAAAGTCTCATGTGGAGTGAGAGTTTGCAGAAATTCTAACTAGATTCAAGTTTGGTTGATATTTTTACAATTTCTATGTTTCTACAGACGAAGATCTACATTTGTGCCATCTTGCTATGTTATTTGAATTTTGTGACACAGATGCTCTACATTATGAATGATATTATCCCACAAAACACTATTGAATGTGAATCCAAGATATTTCATTCAATTAACACCTCATGTAAAGAACAGCTCCCTTTTAGAATTGCAGAAACTCATTGGCTGTAGCAGTTGGACTCGTTAAGGCCATTCAATTTTTGACCCTAATACTCTTTTAACTGTGATGTTACAACTGTTCAGTTACATCATTGATCTGATGCGTCATTTGGACTGCTTATCCCTTCTCTTATTTGCCACCATTTGCAATAGTTTATCTCTTGTAGGGACCTTTCCTTTCTCTGAAAGGTTCCTGTGAATTTAGCTGACTTTTCATTAAATTTGACATGTTTTCGGACTCTCTATGAGGCTTATTTGTCCAAAGCATTTTTGAGGAGACAATCATCCACTCTCCATTTCCTTGCTTCGGGGATTTTTTTGTGTGGCTCAAATCTAGCGAAAATGTCGCATGGTTTAATCAACTTCTGCTTGCATACTGCACAGTGTATACTGTGTTAGAGATTCTAGGAATGAGGAAGTAAACAATTCGAGGAAAAATGAAATGCACATTAAAGTGAAACATAAGAGAGAAATGCATACACATTGTCAGTTGAATTGGGAATCTTCTTCGGTTTCACTAAGAAAGTCTGCCAACTTTTCTGGCATCTTTCAGGATATTTCTTTCACTAGTTAATATTTACCCCTTTTACTGGTCAGTCCAACCAATCCAGTTTAGGGACCGGTGTTATATTTCAGTCCTTGAGTAGTGGTGTGAACACTTCTCACCTCTGCCAAATCACTATTTAAGTATGATAGGATGGCAATATTTTTGATGTTAGATACACAAATGAGTTCAGTTGCCATGCTCTTATGTGTACGTGAATTTGCATGAACAGCGATTGAATGTCTTGATCCCTCCATACACTCTATATATATTTGTCGTCTTAAAAGCATGGGTTATGTCCTTTGTTTCCACTTTTTCAACAAATGGGTACCCTGCACGAGTGCCACGTAAGAGAACTTTGAAACTTAGTAGTTAAGACTGTCTGGATTGAATAAAATGATGCGCTGGGACTATATAGTAATGTTGTGTTTGTAGCCATAACCCTATGAGTGTAGATGGTGAGCAAGCTGTTACTCTACAGTTTCCTGCGCCCTTTCTGTATATCTCATTAGCAGCAGGTAGCTATACTTTTTGTGACCAGCAGAACACAATTCTCATATCTGAATTCAATGGCCAAAAATAATAAGGCCACCATAAACAGCTCAACATCTGCTGACCTCCCGGAAACATTAACCCTAGTGATTCCAATTCTTCAGTCGAGGTCACAAATGGAGTTAATTAACCTGCACTCCGCTGTCAACCACTTCAGATGTGATCATTCTACACTTGTTCATCTCCATTATTTTGGCCACACCCTAAACTCTGAGTTTAGAGCATTAAACCAGAGTATGAGGGTAACTGGGAAGGTGAAGGATAGGTCGGGAGGTCAATGACAGAATCAGGCGAGACTGTCATGACATTCCCATGAGTGTTATGGATTTAGACTTAAAAATGTTGTTTACGAAAATCCTTCAGATGTGTTCAGTGAAATGAGGACACAATACAGACTTTTAGATTTGGAAGTAAGGTGACTACTAAATATTCTGCAAACTGTTTTATCTATAAAAGGCAAAAATATTATTTAAGAGTACATGAAAGGATTGGCATTATATATGGTTTAATGCTAGATGTTGTGTGTAACTATTAGGAGTGAAATGCTAAGTTAAATTAAAGAGAGAGATTACAGTGCTATATAAAGCTGTTTGTAACACCAGAAAGACGTCTTATGGATTCTAAGGTCTAAACTGCAGGGGTTGAGTAGGGAAAGAAATGGGCGTGTTTCAGAATCAGTCACAGGACAGAAAACATCCAAGGTGCAGGATGTGGAAGTCAGTGATCAGTTGGATGAATAATGCAATGTGGAAGCTTTCACATTTGAAAACTAATGGGAACATGTGTCAGTTGTATTATTAAATGTTTCTTTAAAAACTTGCGCTTCCATGGAGGATGTAAAGAGAGAAGCAAATGAGGCCCTAAGAAATTGAATTGTGGTGGACAGGGTAATTAGAATGAGCACTGTCATTGGTAGAGAAATGTACAAAAGGCTGTTGAGTCAGAGTTCAGCATACAGTGACCATAACTTAAACATGTAGGATGTAAAACCCTGATAGTGGTACAATTCACAATTCATAGGCTATGAGCTGTGTTCATGGATTTGTGGCGAGGGCAAATGTGATCAAGAGTAGAAAAAACAGCAAAGGCGTAGGCATTGTTATGATTGTTGAGAGAGCTTTATGAAGTAGGGAAGTGTGCCCAAGTGTTGCTGGTGCTTAGCATAGTTGGTTGAATTGAACAGCACTAAAGCAGTCGGACGGGCAGGTAGTGGGAGGGCACTGTGGCAAAGACAGGTTTGAGATATCAATGGTGAGAATCTGGTGATGTGAGAGAAGGAAATAGGAGGTGAAAGAGGTTTAGAGTGATGTGTGTTTAGCAAAATCAGTGATCTGAAGCTTAGGCAGTATTGTGTAAGAAAGTCTATTGTTTCAATTTAAGTACTCATACATTAAGGTGGTGAGCAGATGTTTGAAGTCACCAAGGTTGAGTGCAAGGGCAAGTGTACCAACAAGGAGCCTTTGTATGAAGTAAAGTTAGTGGTGGATCTTGGACGTAGAAAGCTAACTTCAGTTGTTTGGAGGGTATGCAGATTTGTAGTGATAGTGAGCTGCTAAGCATATGAACCCTTGCCATGCTGCTTTATAATGGGGTATGCAAGAGTACACAATGCTACGCTTTTGACCGATTTGTGAGCACTCTTGTTCTCATGTTCTTCAATGTAAGCCAGTGCTACAGCAGTCTCCTTTTATCTTGCTTCTCTTTCTAACTTCAGGCCTTGAGTTATACAGGTAGCGACCTGAAAGTTCACCTGCCCGGTTTAGTAGAAAAGCAGGAGATGAAAGAGGACGGATCATGTATTAAAAGGTTTGGGAAGGCATGGCTATGTATGTTGTTTGACCATGGTTGCAGTGACAAAAAACTAACACAACTCTACATTTCTTCGTTTTCCTGGGGGAGGAATAATGTTTTGCTTTGACAGGTCCAGCCACAAGAGACGTGAATTTGGCCTTGATCAGTGAAAAAACATGGCCGTCAAGTTACAGGCAGCACCATAGTGAACAAGTCCACTAAAGCACCACATACAATCCATGGTTTAAAATTCTCATTCACTAAACGATTTTATTATGTCCCAGCATATACGTTGTTTGTCACGTACAGCACAGCTGAGGGGAAAGTTGCAATTGACAATAGTTGACTATTGATATCTGATGGTGTTTAGTGGTTTCGCTTAGAATTTTATTTTAAAATTGTATCCTTTACAACGGGCGGCTCTTAGCCCTACCTGCAAAGAAATAGCTCAGCCTTCTGTGTGCACATTAACTAACCCCCTGTCTTTATGTGCAGGGGAGCATTCAGCAGGCCTTAGCAAAGGGTTTTGTTTAACCTCTGATCTGCCAAGTAGTGCTGATGGCTTCCCCATACCTTTTGGCCTCAAGGTCTGGGAGTGCTTGAGCAGATTCGTATTGCGAGGTTTGAGCCAGACTGACACATTGCCCCTGAGCACCTCACAGCCAATATTTGGAATGGATCCAGATTCTCCTCACAATAAGGTGAAATGCTCTACTGCCCCCTATCGGGGTCTTGCTTGGTCCCTGGTAACATTAATTCATCATCCCTGCTGTAGCCCGGGGGACATTAAATGTGCACTACCTCATTTATAGCATTTGACTCAGGTTCATTGCCATATCTCATCCTGGGCGCACCAATAAAGGAGATTCCATCATATGCATTAGAGTACATTGACATGGAAATGGGGAAATACCTAGGTTTGAATGTGCTGCCAATTGCAAAAAACCCCCAAAAAACATGTGGACCCCTTCAGTGCCAGTGGACAAGGTGCCATATTCACAGGGGCCACTACCAGGCTAGGATGGCTCATATTGCCCAGTTTCCAAAATCTAGTCTGCCTGCAAGCTGAAGATATAAAGAAAGAACATATATCTAAAAATACAACAAAAATCATAATTATAAGGATATTATTGAAAACTATATGATATACCGGTCTATTTTAAGTACTCTGTGGGAGCCTATTCACAAAAGCACATTTCCATACAGAGATCTCATATGGAATTTTGACTGGGGAAGGCGCGATGAATTGAGAGATACAGTCATGATATGCAGTAATTTATGTACATATTTTATTTCCTATTAACAAGATGACTACTAGCAATTTGCTTTAGAATTGCATGTCAATGCTGTGTCGTAGTCAAGCTGTTTTCACCCACCACACCCTTGCTGAATGCACTGTAAAACCATGCTAAGCAACCAGGAAATGCTTCCCGTGCAATCAACGTATTGCACCTTTCGTGTGCGGAGATGGATGCACCAGTTTGCACGTTGCTTTCCTTGGCCTACTATTTTCACTGGTCTAAATCTTTGTTGTGCATCTTATACATTCTCATCTAAGAGTAACTGATGGAAAGAAAATTAACAGGGAATTGCTTTGGAAAGCCCCAATTATACAAAAGATTGCAGCATTTAATACTTAAGAGCGTGAAATGGTTTGTTACTTGTAAAAATAATCTTATTTTTCATTGTTCTTGAGGATGAACTGCACTTTATCGCAAAAGCAGGGATGGGTAGCTTCTGTGATGCATCAATACATTTTGCAGAGGCACCAAGGTGCTTTGAATGTCACAGCGGCAGATATCCCTGGCTGCTCCTCCCGTGTAAATAGCCCTGACAAAATTAATGTATTGTGTTATTAAAGTTTAGTGGTCCTTTTGTGAAATGTTTGCACTGTGTCATTCTGGATTGGCCAGCCTTGCTGTGAGGTGCCTGTGCAGTACCACTAAAAGGTACAGCAGCCGTGCTATAAATGCACTTTGCCATCTAAGTATACCATCAACTCTTAAAAAATATACCAGCCCTGCTGTGGCGAAGGCGCACGGTCCTATTAAACATTAACAACCGTGCTGTGATGTTTACATATCTTCCTATTAAAAGTGCAGGCAGAGCCTAGCTGAGAAAAACAAGTGCTAGCTATGGGCAATGCCATGTTCAATGTCAAGCTTTCCGTGTTTGACTTAAGAAAATCTCAAGGGGTTGAGGTATTCTTTAACTGATTTATCCATTCAGTAATTCGCGCTGTATGTCTGTATTCTCCTATGAATTAATGGGGGCGCGGTTCCATTGCAGACAATGGCTATGAAGGCTGCTGCAAACATCTCTGCTAATAATGCTTTTCTCATTTCAATAACGATAAAACTATTTTCTCCTCCTAGGGCGCCCACACCCAGCTGCTTGGCATGGACCACCGTTGTATGATAAGAAATGAGGAACAGTTGTGTATTAAAAGCAGCATTTACTTGACATATAACGAGAGGTGTAAAACAATAGATGCTATTTTTGTCCGCGCTCTGCCTCAGGGATTCTGCGTCTAGAAGGACGCCTGAATGGCTCAGCATCACAATTTCCTACAAAAACACTATGTTCCACGTCTAAATATGTTTTTCTAAAGAAATGAACCACAGGGAACAGGAGAGAGCTTATTTTAATCCTGAAAAGGACTCGTGTTGGCTTCTATTAAGTGGAGCTTTTACAAAATTACATTTATGGAACATCAGCAAATTGAAAGGAGTATAATGTTTCACACTTTTTGCGCTAAAACTGTCAGCTGCATATCTGTCCCTGTCTACCAGGCCCTGGATACCATTGTGGGAATAGTGTAGTTTGGCGCTATTACCGGTGTTTAATTTTTTCAAACTATCTGCTGGTGGTTGCAAACACTTTTAGAGATTAAAAAAAAAATAACACATTTCTGTGTTCTATGGGAAGCGGAAACCCCACAGCGTTTATCTTATTTCATTTTTTTTCTTTTGGCAGTTTTAGACTTATTCCTGCCTGGGTACATTACTGCCCGTTACTGTCAATCATATTGATTCTGGTTAATAGTCAGTACAGTCAGAATCATTAATGATCATACATGTTTGGAGGCATTACAGCTCCTAACCTGCTTGGCAATGAATTGCCAATGAGGATCCTTACTAGGCCTATTGCTAGTTACTGTGAAGGGCATTTATTAAGCAATATTATCCAAGGGGTCGGGGACTCTCAAGTAGTTATTGACAGGGGTGGAGTGTTGTAAACTATTTGCTTGTATATCCTGTTCTCTCTATGACCTCTGTTCTACTCTATTCTCGTTCTGTCTTGTTCTAGAATTAGCATGTTTGCTGGGGCTCCAGGTTCTGCTTGGGCAGTTGGTTGACTGGTCAGCAGGCGCTGGGTCCTTTACTGCTGTACTCGTGAATAAATCTCCTTACAAACTACTGCTGACTCAAGGAACAACATTTTGGCGACTTGTGCCTGCTGATCCTTGGATTCTACTGTCCTCCAAGGGACTTACAAAGAATTCTCGGCGAGAGCAACTTTTGTAGAAGTTGGACCTGGCCAGATCGAACCCAGTGATGTCTCTCTTATTTTCCAGTGAAGATTGAGGCGTCGGAAACTAACTCGGCCAAATCCGAAATTATTCCTCCTAATTTGGCAAACTATTCCTATTCAACCGCTTACCTGTGAGTATAGCTCCTGTTCCCTAGCAACAACTTCAAGTTCGTCTTCTCCATTCCTCTGTTCTTCTCCAAGCGAGCGTATGACGTGCTTCCTCAGCGTCAAGACTGCGTGTGTGTCAAGCCTCGTTTCCACTTCGCGGCCATTTTCCATTGCAGTTCTTCTGACGGGGTGCGTGTGACGTCACGCGTTAGCATTCATCGTCCGTGTCAAGCCTCCTTTTGATTCTCCCGCAGTGATTTCCTTGTAGCCAAACTGTAACGCATTACTCTGTTTCTCGTTAGTGCTTCGAGGGAACTTTCACCAGTGAAGGTATTTGTGCTCGACTTTTCTTTCAATTTTTGTTTTCAAATCATTTACACATGGCACAAAACATAAATATAACTCTACCTCCACCGTTTTTAAATGAACCTGGAAATCCTCCGGTGCAATGGGAGGACTGGTTCATTATGTTTGACAATTATTTGGAGGCTATAGATGGTCAAGAGTTTTCCTCGAAGAGGAAAAAGGCAATTTTGTTGAGTACCTTGGGGAAGGGAGGGACAGAGAATTTTTAGGTTCTTACCGATCGTCTTACAGGCTAATGGTCAAGCCATTCCTGATTTGTACAAGGAAGCTATCTCAAGGTTGGAGGTAAAGTTTGGTAAGGAGGAGAATCTTGTGATGCATCGCTACAAATTTTATACACAAAAACAACGATTAGAAGAGAATATTGATGACTTTGTTACCCGCTTGAGGGAGTTGTCAATAAAGTGCAAGTTTGGAACAATGGCTGAGGAGCTAATACGAGATCAGCTCATAGTGCAGTGTAATAGCCACAAAATTCAGGAAAGACTTTGGGCGACGAAAAATCCTACGCTAAAAGTCGCAATTGAACTTGCACAAGTCATTGAGGAGTCCGAAAAGTGCATCAAAGTTATTGAAAACTCCAAGAAGAAGCAATTAGAGCAAGAAGTGTCTGTAGTTTCGGATAAAGATGGAGAACTTGATTCTCATTCTGGTCTGGATGATTCTGTTGCAGTCATCAAAAACAAGTTGAAAACTTTTCCTAAGAAGGGTTTTTCTTCAAACAAATTTTGCAACAGATGTGGGAGCAATTCCCATTCTTCTGAGGCCAGATTCTGCTTCGCAGCGAATAAAGAGTGCCTAAAATGCGGCAGGATTGGACATTTTTCAAAGATGTGTAAAATGAAAAATAAGCAAAATGTTGCTGTTGTAGAAGATTACTCTTGTGATGGTTCTTCTGCTGCTGAGAAACTTTTAGGAGTTAGTGACTCTGATGTTGCTAGTGTTGATGATCGAAGACAAAATAGACCTAAAGCTATGTTTGTAATAGATGGGCGGGAGGTTTCACTTATGGTGGACACTGGTTCCCGTCACACTATCATTCCTCAATCCACTTTCAAAATGTTGTGGTCAGACAAACCATTATTTAAGAGTGATATTTCTCCAAAGGGCTTTCAAGGTCAAGGGGAAATCATAGATATTGTTGGTTATTTTGAGTCCAGCATTGTTTTTAAAAACAGGTCCACAATTGGGAAAATGTATGTGTCCTTTGATGGTCCACCCATATTGAGGTGGGTTCATCAATATGACTTGTATATTATTATCAACCCAAGGGCTCCTGATCAAGTGATGAGTTGGGTGAGCTAAAGGGATATTCACACATGATAAAGATGAAAGAGGGTTGTTTGCCTATTCAACACAGGCTCAGGAGGATTCCTCTTGCCATCAGGAGTGAGGTGAAAGAGTTGTTGGAAGAAATGTTGCAGAGTGGGGTCATTGAACCTGTGGAGGGATCACCGTGGGTTTCTCCGGTGGTTATTTCTAAAAAATCGGATGGCAAGTTGCGCTTCTGTGTTGATCTCAGGTCTGTTAATAAGTGTGTGATTGCCGATACTTTTCCCCTTCCCAATATTGGTGAGTTAGTGTCTACACTTGAGGGTGCAAAATATTTTTCTAAACTTGACCTTAAGAGCGCGTACCATCAGGTTAAACTGCATGACTCTTGCAAACATTTCACTTCCTTTATCACTACTGAAGGTATCTTTCAGTTCACACGTTTACCTTTTGGATTGATTTCAGCGGCTAGCGTGTTTCAATGCATGGTTCATGAATTGTTCAAGGGGTTGGAAAAAGTTGTGTACTTTCAAGATGACATTCTTGTTTTTGGCAGTTCAGAGTCTGAGCATAATAAAATACTTAGACAAGTACTACATAGGATTGGTGATGCAGGTCTTACTCTGCGCAGGGAGAAATGTGCCTTTCTTGTTCAGCAGATTGAATATTTAGGACATGAAATTTCTGTTTCTGGGATTAAGCCAAAGAAGGATTTGCTGTTGGCTATAAGGTCAGCTCCTCGACCGTCTGATAAGGATCAGTTGAGGTCCTTCATGGACCTTATAGAGTACTACTCTAAATTTGTAAGCAATTTTTCGGAAAAGACTATTGATTTTAGAGTTTTACTCAAAAAGGGGTGCAAGTTTGTTTGGGGTCCTAAGCAGGAATTACAGTGTCATTGAAAATGAGGCTTTGGCAGCTATGTGGGGTGCACATTATTTTTGCACTTTGGGGGGTCAATTTTGTTATTAAAACAGACCATAAGCCTTTGCTCAGGATTCTGGCTCCTGGTGGTGCTATTAGATGTTCTCCGAGGCTGGCCAGATTGGCAGCTAAATTGCAGGATTTTCATTTTCAAGTTGAGCTTATTCAGGGTTGGAGGAATCTCCAAGCCGATTGTCTTTCAAGATTACCTTTGAAACCAACTGAGGGTGATGTCCATGTTGATTTGTTGGATGAAAGTGTTGCTTGGGTGCAAGATGTTGTTTCCTTTGGTGTTGGTTCTTCCTCGCATCAGGAATGGATTGATGCTATGAGAAGTGATGAGGTCCTCAAGGATGTCATTAGGTTGATTAAGGACGGTTCAGGGAGAGAGAGTTGTTTGCAGGTCTCTGTTCGTCCTTATGTCAAAATTCTGGACGAATTGTCTACTTGTGGGGACGATATTATTTTGCGCAATGACAGGTTTGTTCTGCCTTGTGGTCTCAGACGTAAGCTTTTTAACATTGCCCATGAGGGGCATCTAGGTCAGACTTTGACCCAGCAAAGGCTCAAATCTAATTTTTGGTGGCCTGGCATGGATGCTCAGGTTGCTGTGTGGGTTGAACAGTGTGGTATGTGCAAGGATGGTGAGAAACGCTTGAAGGTGGCTGTTGGTTGTAAACTATTTGCTTGTATATCCTGTTCTCTCTATGACCTCTGTTCTACTCTATGCTCTTTCTGTCTTGTTCTAGAATTAGCATGTTTGCTGGGGCTCCAGGTTCTGCTTGGGCAGTTGGTTGACTGGTCAGCAGGCACTGCGTCCTTTACTGCTGTGCTCGTGAATAAATCTCCTTACAAACTACTGCTGACTCAAGGAGCTTATTTACAACATGGAGTCATCGGTCTGAGGTGAAGGCCTTAAGCCTCGCCTGTCCATAACTACACGAGAGCGCTTACAGCTTTGATAATGTTGCTTTTTTAAAACAGACCTGTACAATTCGGGGAAAACTTCACAAAGCTGGGTTCACTGACAAAACATTGACAACCAAAACATCCCCATACCACAATATTGAGTCATAAATAAAAATGTCAAAAATATCGACATCCTATATTTATAATGGTAAATACAAAAATATTGGGGGGAAAATATCGATGACATAAATATAGATGTAAAAAAATGATTTTTTATACATATATATATATATATATAAAATAAAATAATAAATATTAAATATATTAAAGATTAAACTTAATGTAAAAAAATAAATAGATGTAATATACGTTTTGACAAAATAACAAACGTAACTTAAAAAAGTTAAACAAACATATAATAATTATTATATATATTTACTGTAAAACAATAAATAAACTATTAATTTAAATGTATTTTATAATTTAAATAATATATACAAATGTTAAAAAAATATATATATATACATATACCAATAACATAACATTTATGTTAAAAAACATTCTATTATTAATTAAAACATGAGGCTATTTAAAAATATTTAAACTTAAATTTCCCACTCCAGTCAATGCAACAGTGGGGAAAGTGTTGGATTGCGGAGGAGTACAAATTACCATTCCCACTCCAGTAAGTGCAAAAGTAGGGTAAGTGTTTGATAGCGGAGGAATTCAATTTACTATTCCAACTCCAGTGAGTGCAACAGTAGGGAAAGTGTTGGCTAGCGGAGTGGTAAAAATTACTATTCCCACTCCAATGATTGCAACAGTAGGGAAAGTGTTGGATAGCGGAGGGGCAAAAATTGCTATTCCCAATCCAGTGAGTGTAACGGTAGGGAAAGTTTTGCATTGCCGAGGGATATACTATTCCCACTACAGTCAATTCAAAATTACAAAATTAACAGAATATCTACAACAAAAAAACATTTTAAAAATAAAATAAATGTAAACAAATATATAAATATGTTACAAATTAAAATACAAATATATTTAATATTATGAATTAAAAAACATTATAATGTTAAATACATATCACAAATACCTACAATTATTATATTAAACAAAATATAAAAATATTTTTCAAACAAAAAATATTTTTAGTTAGAAATTATTTATAAACTAAAGCATTATTACATACATTTATTTTATTTACATCCTACCCTATAACACCACACAATTCACAACCCACACCTAAATGAAAAATAAAATATACTTCCATAATTAACATAATTAATTATCAAATAAATAAATATTATTCATTAAAAAACAAATTAAACATAAACAATTAATTAACTTCCCACTTTTTACCCCTATAAACCCACGACCCACACCTAAAATTAATTACACAATTCCCATGTTTAATTTTCAATTAATGAAATAATATTAATTAACAGCTAAATATTAATTAATTAAAAAATAAATTACTTCCCACCCTTTACCGCTATAAACTCCACAACCCACACCGAAAATAATTACACAAATTCGATATTTAATTTTCGATCAAAAAATCTATATTAATTAGCAAGTTATTATTAATTAATTAAAAATAAATTACTTCCTAGCCTTCACCCCTATAAACCCCACAACCCGTACCTAAAATGAATTAAACAATTTTCATATTTAATGTTTAATTAAGTAATAATAATTAACAATTAATTATGAATTAATTAAAAATAAATTACTTCCCACCCTTTACCTCTGTAAAAACCCCACAACCTGCACCTAAAATTAATTGCAGAATTTCAATATTTAATTTTCAATTAATTGATCAATATTAATTAACAACCAATTATTAATTCATTAAAAATGAATTACTTCACACCCTTTACCCCATAAACCCCACAACCCGCACCTAATATTAATTACTCGATATTTTGTCTGCACACCACAATGCTGTTAGATGGTGTGTTTTTCCTGGGAGTATTTAAGAAGAATGTTACCTGATGGTTGTGTTATCCATTAAAATGCATTGTAGTGAATTACTTGGTTTTGAGGGTGACAAAACTGTGCAGGTAAAAAGAGTGATAATATAAAAGCAAAGATGCATAACTAGCATGGTGGGCAGTTGATTCAGTGATTATGTTTTTACCAATAGTGGTTCATTCCATTAGAACATGGTTAGTGGGAGCAGCTGTTGTTTAGTTTTAAGACTAAAAACGCATATAGATAAATACTTGTTTATGTAATTATTCATTCATGTATAGAATTGGTTCGTAGCATGCAGCAGTGGGCCAGCCAGCCACTTCTGATCACTGATGGCTATGTTGAAGGTGGTTCTTGGCTTAACTAGTTCCGATGAATGATGGTAGTATCAGAGAACACAGGTGGACTACTCAGACTTTAATGGTGGGCAAACAACATTGAGAGAAGATAGTTCCTTATTAGCGGGGGTTATTCCATTGGTCTCAAAATTGTCTGGGAAGGGATCTTGCAAGAGTCAGAATCTATCAAAACGCACCCCAGAGCTGTTTAGCTATCACACTCCCCCAGTGTGTCTTGTCATTGAATCTTGCCTGCTTGCTCTTATTTGCATTACCGTAAATCAGGCTGCCTCTAGACCTATAGCGTGGAAAAAGTATTTTAGGGCATGGCCATTGTGTGCTTAGAATTGTGCACATTTTTCAGATGTACTTGCTAAACAACACTGGTTAATAGGCATTGTTATATGACATCATGAAGTGTATCTTAAGAATATTTGTGTTGCAACTGTAGAGGAAACGTGAGTGGTATTCTGTTTGGCTGAGTTTTGGTGTTGTGGAAAGCAGGCCTGTTAGACCCAGTGGTTTCTAGTTGGCTGGGACACATCGAAGCTAGACAGAATCCACTGTACTAGGTGGGATGAGTATGATGCACATGTTTGATTATCTGTGCTCACCCTGGGGTAGCTTAGCACAGAGCAGTCGGGCATATCTCATGGTCAAGGTGTAAAGTATTGGCACAACACCACCCCCGCAAAACACTAAGTACACTTCAAAAAGACTCCACACCGTATGTATGAACCACTTGTCTTTGTATTACACACATATTGCAATCAAAATGACATACACATTGGATATATGCTTTACAGTTATATGCAATAGTCGAACTCTACATTAGCTGCAGAACGGCATGAGCATGTATGTACTAATCATAAGTATACTCTTGCCCGGTTATCGCCTCAGCCTCGTAAGCAGCATAAAGCCATGTGCATACATCCCCGAGGTGTTCACGATCCAAGCAATCCCTCCCTCATCAAAAGCATTAGAAACATATATGCAGGTTGTTCAGAGGTATTCCACTTACCCGCTAACACATTAGCACAGAACATAACATTCCCAATATCGCATACCCCGTACAATTATAATGGTCAAGAAATCAAAGGTTTTGACACCAGCTAGTGATACAAGTTGCATCCGCTGGCGACACTTTGATGAGATTGCCGGGACCCCTAAAGCAGAAGGAAACAGTTACTTGATTTCCTCCTTCCTTGATTAGGCCTCCAGCGGCACCTTCATGAGTGCAAGATTACTATCCCCCATAGGCAAAAGACTGTGACACTTGAAGCTGCAGCACTTCCAAATGTTTCCCCTCAGGTGGAGTTGCGAGCTGCAGTTGCTGCAGGCAGCCAGCTATGGGTGCACACAAGACACGAGACCCCTCTGGTCCAGTCACAATATATTCAACAACAGCAGACCTTGTGGCATGGGTCCGGGGAAAGGGAACCGTTGACCTCGAATGGAGGCGGCGATGTCAGACACTATCGTCCTCCCAATCTGATAGAGACTACTAGCCACAGATTCCTTAATGTAGAATTATCCCCAGGCGCGAGACTGGACCCAGAAACTTTTTGCCCAGCTTCCCTGCGCGCCGGGGGGACGGCATCACGCGACTCCGCCCAGATGTCAGCTACTGATCCTCACCCCATCTGCATGTGGTGTTTGGGGTAGCACCACGACTCCACTGATTGTGAGGCGTGCCGGCGGATGAAACCAAAGTACCGGTGGGAGCGCCGGATGAAACTTCTCTCAGCTCGCATGTCCAGGTCGGCATCGTCGCCACACCAGGCCCCTGCGGAGGGTTTTCAGAACCGCAGCCTCCGTCTTCGTCTCCCTGGTCGCAAGAGCGTCGCTCACCTGTCGGTAAGTGTTGCAGTTTGTCCCCAAGGGCTGGTTCCCGGCCTGTTGGGGGAGCGGGCTCTCCGCGGGTGGTGTGGCCCGAGTGTCTTCCCCTATCCGCCGTTTCCCGGTGTGGGGGCGACTAGAGCCCAGATGGAGAAATATGCAGTGGCTGTGCAGGCCTCGATGGCTTCTCCTCCTCCTCCTTCTCCACCTGGGAAGTCAGAGGATCCCTTGCAGTGTGCAGGACCCTCCACGGCAGCTCCGGCCCCGGCGCCGACTGGTTTGGATCCAGGCTCGGAGGATGTGGTGCTGTTGGGGTGCGGCCCTTCGGGGGTCCCTCCTTCAGATCACGGTGCCTCTGCTTCACCGCAAACTCCAGCAGGAGTCCCTTGTGGTGTCGTGGGAGGTCGCCGGGACTCGGGTTGTGCCCCCGAGTCCCACTCTGTCCTCGGGGCAGGCAGTGCCTTGTCCGAGGCCAAGGTGATGCCTCTTTGGCACCGGTGGCTGCTGGCCTAGGCAGCGCCGCAGGGGCTGACAGAGGGCCCTTCTCATCCGGTCACAGGCCAAGGTTGGTGGAGGATCCCTCTTCCCTGCCCGGGTCCCTCTCACCCCTCCACGCAGGTGAATGCCTCATCGGATGTCGGGTCGATGCCTTCCCGGCTCCGGTCTCCTGAGCCGAGCACTGTGGTGGAGGTCGTTCAGGCGTCTCCCATGGCGTCGGACGACGCTGTCATGCCTCAGATTGCGGACTCTACGGCACCAGGTCGATGTCAGGTCGTTGACTCGTCCTCTGATGCCTCTCTCCAGAGGTTCAACGATTGATGGTGTCATCCTCACTGGAGACAGGCCGACGTGTCGTGGCTTTTTCCCAGACGTCGTCTAAGGATGGCTCCTCGCCGTTGCCCCGGTCTTCACCGGAGGCGCCGCAGGTCCCCCACTCCTCGATCCCTCTTCCTCCTATCCGGACCTGGCCCTTCCTTCCTCCGGTTGGCTTGGTGGACGGTCCCCTTAGCTTTCAGCCGTCGACTACTGAGGAGCTGCTTTCCCCACCGGGGGGCCCTACGGAGGCGGGTGCGGCTTTTGCTCATGCTGTATCCATGGCAGAAGGGAATTTTACGCATGGGTGATCCAGCTGCCCATTTCCCCGCGGATCATTTCCTGGAGGTTTTCCACCAGGGCTCTGGTGGCAGGGAGCTGCTGCTCCCTTTCGAGGGTTCGCTCCATTTTTCTCTTTTGGGGACTTGGGGCCGTTCCGCCATGGGGGAACCGGTGCCCCAACACCTTCTGCACTGCCACCATCCGGCGCTACTTGATCCGGTGTGTCTTTCCCGCCACCCGTTTACCAGAGGCCCTCTTTTGCAGAATGCCTTTCCCTCTTTGCCGCCGCTGTTGTCCCCCTGTCAGTGGAGGCCCGCTGGCTGGACTCCTGGGGGAGCCATATATTCACCTCAACCAGTGCGGCTCTGCGGGCCCATAACACGCTGTGCGTTTTGGCTAGGGCAACTTCTTGCTTGTGGGACTCGACTGATTCCCTTATGTCTGCCGATTCACAGGAGGGTGCCTGTGTTGACTTGAAGCACTATGTGTTGGATGGCCGGGAGCTGGCGGCGTTTATTTTTCGCTCCGCTCTGGACATCTTGGAGGTGCTTGGTCGTGTCATGGCTTCTTCTGTGGCACTTCGTCACCATGCCTGGCTTCAGGACAGTGTGTTCCCGGAGAACGTTCGGGAACGGCTGGTAGACCTTCCTTTAGATGGCGCTCTTTTGTTCCACGGCCCTGCAGACTTGGCCATTCAGACGTTCTTGGCGGGGCTTCGGCTGCCTCCTCCTCCTCCCCCCTACCCCTCAGTGACCTGTGAGTTGATCTGGTTTGGGAGGTGTTCTTCCGTTCAGTGACCTGTGAGTTGCTCTGGTTTTTTGGGAGGTGTTCCTCCGTTGGGGCGGGTTGCCCCAGTTGTGTGATCAGTGTGCTTCATGCGCATTCGAGTCCTCCTAGTAGGGACTGTGGTTCTGTTGGCTGCTGGCCGGCCCTTCTTGACTGTATGTTTTTGCTTTGGGTTTCTACACCATGCTAGGCCTGAGACTAGGCCCTCTGTTTTTTCTTTTTGACTGCTTGACGAGCCTTCTGCAGGTTTTTCCGTAGGTCTTTTTTGTTGTCCTCTGCTGTGGATGTTTTTTCCGAAGAGGTTCCCATGTCTTGGGACGTAACATGCCTTATGTGGGGTAGTGGTAGCTGTTAGACAGCTCTGTCATGCGCTGGGGAGCTGTGGTCGCCTTCAGGCCTCTGCTCTCCATGGTGTTGCGGTAGGTTGAGGATGCAATCCTCTTGCTGATAGCTTGGAATGGCTTGAGTTGCGCCCCGGGGTGTCCATCTCCAGGGTCGCTGTGCTGTTTGCCTGGTCTGGCCTGCTGTTTGCGGCCTGGCATCATGGCTCTGGCTGGTTCCGCTTCTTTTTGGGCCGTGTGTGCCGACTTCTCCCTGGAGCGTGTTCGGACCCTTCTTTGCCTTCCTGCTTTCTGTCTTCGGCTGGCGTCTGGCTTGCCCTGAGTACATCGTTCCATGGTATTCTCGGCGTTCTGGCTGTGTTTGCCGGTTCGACCTACTGTCTTCTGCACCATTGTGCCTTCTTGGCGCTTTAGTGCTTTGTCCGCTTCTCCCAGTAGGCCCTGCATTCAGTTCTGCCTCTCCTCCCTGGGGATGAGATGGTTTTTGTGCCTTTCGGACGCAGTCGGTCCCTGCGGAGCTTTGGATGGCTCATCCTGGGTGACCTCGGGCTCCCCTGTCTGCTTCTGCCTGCTTATTGCTGGCAGCGCTTTCTGTCTGGTCTATTGCCTTCTGGCTGTGATGGGCTTGGCTGCCCTCTTCATAGGGTGTGTTCCCGGTGGGAGGCCTGCATTTGCTCGTCTTCTTTTCATTGGAGTCTTAAGGTTTCTCTTCTCCCTTGGTGCTCCTCTTCATTGTCTTGACCTTGGGTGGAAGCTCTGTTGTCTTGCATGGGCGTGGGGTACTTTGGCCTCTTTTCGCCTTGCCCTTGTTTCCTCTGTTGAGTGAGGACGGGCTGCCTCTTTTCTTGTCTTCCCGTATCCTCTCCGGGGTCGGCGCTCCTCTAAGTGTAGGGTTTCCCCTTGCCTGGTGGGACAGGGCTATTCACGCTGTCCATTAGAACCTTCCCCTGTGGGGCTATCTGTTCTGTACAGGCGGTGGGGACCTCTTGCAGACCCTCCTCCCCTCTGGGCATGGCTAGGGTAGTTATTCTACGTTAAGGAATCTGTGGCTAGTAGTCTCTATCAGATGTACGAGTTAATTACCTTCGGTAACGATGTATCTGGTAAAGACGATTCTAGCCTCAGATTCCTTCATGGGCTGCCCTTCCTCCCTGTGGGTGGCTATGTCTTCTACGAGTACATTCTTTCCCTCTTTCTGACTGGATGTTCGTCCTATTTATTTGTTCCTTTTCCTCCCCTTTTTGCATATGGAAGGATAGGTTTATAGGTACTTCTGTGCCCTTATGCTCTGGTTACTCCAGGTTGGGGCCTACCAACCCTCCCCCCCCTCTTCCCTTTCTTACTAGGGTTCTGGGCCCTATGCTATCCTCGAGGTTGGGTTTTTTTGGCTGTGCCTCTGCCCTTTGTTTATTATGGGGGTTGTCTCATTCTGTGAGCAGGCTGGGTTGGAGTTTTGTTTGTTTGTCTCAGACTGGTTACCCTTCATTGTTTTTGGTTGGTTGTGGTATTCCTGCTACATCTTATCATTACATTTTACATATGTTGTTTGTCTCCGCGGGGGCGGGAGGGGGACCGTTCCCATAATGGCAGGGTTGCTGCTCAGGGCTGGGCTCTGTCTTTATTCTTTTCCCTGCCTTTGGGTGCTACAGTGCTTGGCTGGTGTGGTTCCTCACCATTCCTTTTTCCAAATGTTCTACTCTTTCGCACACCGTTCCTATACTCACAGTTTTTGTCTGATGGCTGTGCGTTGTGGCACGGAAAAGTTCTCAGAAGAAAACTGACGTAGGCACGCCGGGGTGGGACTTATGTGACCCCGATGACGTCACGTACGCGGACAACGCCTGGGCAAAGTTGCGTTATGCCATCCCCCCGGCGCACAGGGTTGCTGGGCAAAAGGTTTACGGGTCCAGTCTCGCGCCTGGGGATAATTCTACGTTAAGGAATCTGCAGCTAGAATTGTCTCTAGATACATCGTTACCAAAGGTAAGTAACTTGTACGTCTGGAGGTCAGAGACAGTCTAGGCTTCCTGCTCAGGTTCCTCGGACTCAGCAAACATCCCCCAACACCCATTGGACACCACATGCTACAGAGTGCGAGCTAACACAGGATTGCGGTTGCAAACCCGGATCCCTCGGACTCGGCAATCTTCCCCAGAACTCTTTGAACTCCTCACATTCCGGCAACTGAGGTGGCTCACTGATCTTTACGAGCATACTCCTCTGTATGTGTGATTACTGCATAGGTCAGGACGGTCCGTGTCCCAACCAACAAACCCTTCCACCTGTTTTTGCTGCACCCTACGCAGTTCTTATGATCTTGTGGAAATGAGGGGATCCTTTCTGTGTCTGGGGTCTCGTGCACAGGAGGCCAGCCAACTGGCCCTTGGAACGTGCTTAGGGACCCGGCCATGACAGTTGGGAATTAGCTGCAGGCCAGCAATATCCAGGCAGAATCCACCAAGGTATAGTCCTCTTCTTGGAGTACGACAAGCCCCAGACCACCACAGGTCTATGGATAATCAAGTTGAAGTCCCTCCTGCCTCAATGGTTCCACTTGTTCATGTCGCAGTAACAAACCAGCGTAGTATGGCTCCAATTCCAAAAGCATCTCTAACTCCTGAGGGCAGAGCCCCAGTAGTTATACCCACAATGGCCTTTTAAGATGAGATCAGTTCAAAAGGCCACCTTTGAAATGCACAGGCCCTCTCTAAATGTTCCTGTCTGCCATTCTACCATGGTAGGCTTGATCAATATATTTAGTGGGTTCAAGGCCCTCTTCCTTAGAATGCAGTGTCAACTCCACCTCCTTGTATCCATCCCAGGAAGGCCCCTCAGAGGTCTGCAGTGTCCCTTGAGCCTGTAGTTTATAGCGTTCTATCAAAAATGCATTGATGCAGCTGTTCCCCCAGCACCCAGATGTGGATTGGAGACAGGCTGACAGGCACACAAGCCACCAGCACAGAAATGCCCACTTTCCCAAAGTGGCATTTCCACATTAGTAATGACAAATCCACTTGCACGACTGGAGAGGATTTGCCATTACTAACTCATCATTATCAATCTCTATACTGCTACTCTTTTGCGAGTAGAAAATACTGCTCAATACACTTTCCACTGGTCCCATATGTTAATCAATGCGAGAACAGGCATACTGAACACACCATCCAGTGCATGTAGCGCACCGCCACCCATTCCCCACCTCTTCCCGACACTGCACCCTTCTCCCATGTAGTACTCCGATGTAGAGAGAGACTTGCAGAACCTTGGCAAGTAACCTTTTAAGTACCAAGCTGAGTAACAGTTACCTGCATACACAGGCCCTGCCAGGGTAAACCTGTGGCACGTTTTAGGAGCTACATCCGATGGTGGCACAACCAATGCTGCAGGCCCTTCGAGGAGCATTTGCGTTACATGCCCTAGGTAATTGTCTTACCCCTAGCCAATCATGCATACACCAATCTCCAGTATGTAAATGACAAGCACAGTGTTTTGGCACTGAATAGAAGTGTCAAAGTCCTAAGGCTAGCACATAGATCAGTGGAAAACCAGGAGGGAAAAAAGCAAAAAAAATTGAGGGAAAGCACCGTAGAAAGAGCCATTTCCAACCAGGCCTTTACCCTCACCGTGAGCATTTTGATTAGTAAAACCAAGGACTGCAAGTTATAATAGTGTATGATAGCCCGGTGAGCCCATCCCGGATAGATACAGAATTACACTGTTAGTGCAGCAGCAGCAGTCTCCTCAGTCAAGTGACAATTGTAGGTAGAAACCCAGATGCAGCATTCACTCCCAATTATACTAGTACTCTTGGCTAAGAAAAATCCTGTTTAGGAAATTAGAGAACAGTCTTGATGGTTTTCAAGACTGGTTGTTTTTGTCTATCTAGCTAAGGAAACAAAATAAATGTTAAGTGATTAGAATCAGACCTAACATATAGGGCAAGGTGGGGCTCTCCGTCACTCAGTTAGCACACACCACTATATGCCGCTTATTAATCTTTGTGAGAAATGTGCTGGCGAGGCGTCTGCCTTCCATCCAAAAAAAAGAGTCTAGATATATCGAGAAGATGGTGCAAGGATTTGTCTTTACCCTTAATTGTTGTGTCAAGGCTCCCATCAACAAAAAGGAGTTTACAATTATAGCCATGATTTTGTTATACACTGTCATCAACTGGTCTAGATTTGAGCACTGTCGATTGATAGGTAATGTGTTTGAATTCATAATATCGAGGCAGATTTCTAAATATTATCCAGGACAAACAAGGGATTCCCTTTCAGTGATCAGGATCTCCAGGACTTTGGTATTAAATAGTTCACTAAACCAGATCAGAATCATAGAGTCACTGAACAAGGTATTGTGCCATCTGTAAAGTCATAGGGGTATATTATCAAGGGGTTTTATCTCCGCTTTTTTGGCTTTAAAAGCCAAGAAAGCGGAGATAAAATTATCTCCCTATTACCAAGCTGTCGCTAACACCAGTTAGCGACAGCTAATAGGAGATAGCGACCATCTTGGGCCCCACTTTGCATGTCAGTGATATTTATCACTAATGATATGCAAAGTGGGCGTGCCAAGATGTTAGCGACTGGAAACAGTCGCTAACATCGCTATCTCCTATTACCAACTTTTGGAGATATTTGCGCTAAGGGCGAATATCTCCAAAAGCTAACACCTGCCCTGAGCAGTTCTTAGCCATGTTATCCAATGGGAGGTGGATAACATGGCTAAGAGCATTTGCTCGATAATGCATGAATATCGCTGACTTTTCAGCGATATTCATGCATTGCGGGCGTTTTTTATCGCATTTGCGATAAACCTTGCTAATAGCAAGGTTTATCTGCGATAAAAATCGCCGATGTGCGGCGATAATTTTTGTCTCTAAACAAGTTAGAGACAAAAATTATCGCTAGTTGTTGATAATATACCCCATATTTTTTTAAGAGCCCAAACTGTTCCTCTAGTATATGGATGTACTGGGTCGTTGTTCATAGCTTTGCAAATATCTGTCAAAACAGTTCTTGGGACTTCCCTGGGAATGAGATAGATCTGATTTAGACAGGATAAAGGCCATGTATTGTAGGAATACACGGAAATTGTTCATAAAATGGTGGATTGACAACACGAAAATGCATATAAGTGGGGGAACAATATATTTCTACAAATGTCCAAACATACTTCCTGTTGGTTCATATTTAGTAGTGGCGCCAGCAGTAGGGGGTTGACCAGGTTGCGAGTGGAGTTGCAGTAGACATATGTGTTGCATTGTATGTGTGTGTGCATCCACTGAACTGATATACCCAGGATGTGTGAGTCAAATGTGGGAGACAACAGTGTTTAATAATGCCATTAGGCTTCTTCCACTTCACCCACATCACTTCTGGGAGTGGTCTTGACATGTATGGGTCTAAAGGGCTAGCACTGATCTGGGAGAAAAATCTATCTGGCCTTCGAGTTTCATGTACGTTTATTTGATTTTCAAGTATTTTATTTTCTGGTATTTAGTTTTCCCAAAGGCAACTTGATGCTGAGAGCACTAAATGCAATAGTGTCAGTGAGGGAACTATGCCGAACAGAAAAGCTTTCAAGTTATTGGGGGCGCTATTCAAAATTTGAGCATTTACAGTGGCCCAAGTGAAAGGCATTCTATTCTGGGGACTTTGAAATCAAAAATAACTGCTGCCATATCTACATTGCAAAAGTAAGGAATTAAGTAGGTTATGATCTGACGGTCCTCCTTGCAACATAGGAGGTTGCTACATTTGAAAATAATTCAGGCTCCTTCAAGTATAAAAACAATACACAGTAGTGAATTACTTTAATTGATATGGTGCTTAAATGAGGCAGCATACAAGCCTGACTGATGAAGTTTGAAGTCTTTAAAATGTATTAATGTTCCTGCCCATGAGCACTAAATAGAATTAGTTGCAGTAGTCCTACTGATATAACGCACGCTGTGGAATGCATGGTAGGGGACATAAAGAGTATCATCTAGCTAAAAGGTATAGGTTTCAGGAGTCCTCTGACACACACCTTTTGCAGCTGGGTGTTAAAAAAATAACACTGTATTTCCTAGCCACATCAGTTGGCGTTGGGGTTGGCCCCATTTGGTAAGACCAGCCAGTGACTGACCAACAGCAGGAATGTATACCCATCACCAATGTCTCTGTCTTGTTCCTGTTTATTTTCAGTAACCAAAATGACTGAGACGCTTGGAAAAAGAAATCAAAGCATGGTGCATGTGTGAAAAGTCTACTATGAGCTGGCGATATATGTCTGCGTTACTATATTTTTTATTTGTTTGATGTGCCGAATATAATTGATATAGCATGTGGTAATTCACGTATGCTGATGGTAATCTTGGCATAATATAAAATAGTTAATTCTGAGTGAAGTGTAAAACAATGAGGAAGGACAGGTAAAAAGAACTTTCTATGGTTTGCTGTCCATTTTACTAACTTGCAGTGAACTTGATTGGGTTGAAGTGACTATATTTTTGCTGTGACTAATTCTCATTGTGTAATTAATTTTTTATATTTACATCCTTCTAGTCTATTGCATGTATTCCCTTGCTTTGATTTAATATGTTATAAACATGAGGTTGAAGGAAAGAATTACAGCTTCATCCTTTGGAAGGCAGAATATATAAGTTCAACCACCGAAACAATGCGTAAAAATCATTGGATAATGTATCATATGGAGAAGAGACTAAAAGAGGATGTGTACTCATGGTCCTTCTTAAGATTATGTGAGATGCCTTCTGTGTTAAAATATATGAAATCTCTCTGTCTATGTGTCTATTAGAAGAAATGAGCAAATTATTTCTGTCTTTGTTCATACCAGATGATATGTTTAGGTTTGCTTCTATCAAATTTATCTGTGAAATGAGAAAAAAGAATACAATTTTTGAAACATTGTAATAAAGAACTAAAATTTGTGAAAGTTTCGGAGAACGATCTTCGCTCTCTTCTACACTCCTATGAACCCCCCCTCACGATTCCCTTATTTCTCACACACATGCCCAGCCCTACTATCTCCCAACCCTCACAGGTCCTCCACCCATAACAATAGAGCAATCGTCGACAATAATCTTAGAAGAGTCCCAATTGTGCAGGACCACACCACTTCCCTCACCACACCCTGGCTTAAATGCACACTCCTGAATTGTAGATCGGCCTCTAAACACGCAGCTGACATAGCTGACCTCATTATCTCTACTGGTCAGGCCCTGATAATTCTAATTGAAACCTGTCCAACAGAATCCTCCTCGCCTCTCATTGACATCCTAGTACCCCCTAACTACGACATCATCAGACTGGACAGGAGTGGTAAGACAGGGGGAGGAATTGCATGTATACACCGGAGCAACATCACCGTAAACAGAGCAATATCCCCTGTACTCCCCTCTTGCGAATACATATGCCTCGACATCAACAGCAATGGCAAACCAGTATGCTTGTTACACATCATCTATCATTCACCTGGTGACAACCTCATCTTCACAGAACACCTAATGGACATGGCCACAACATACACCGGGCGATAAAACACTACTTTTTATATTTGCTAATGTTTGCAGCAAACATTTACTATCCCCCCGTGCAACCTTTTGTAAGCGCTCCACTAGCAGGTTTTCCAAACATTGACTGAGAAATATGAATGTCACAAGTGCCCAGGCACATCTTCAATGCCCAACTAATTTCTCAACAACAGCCTAAAATGCCGAGACACAGCACTCACTCAATCAACAAATCCATCAAATGCTCATTGTTTCAGCTAAAAGCCATACAGTCTGTGAGCTTTCTTAATATTAGGCAGTTATGATAACAACATTTTTAGCACAGGTATTAAAACTGAACAATAAAACACATTAAAAATTCAAGACAGGAAGAGTTATTGAAGTCGAGATTATATTGATTTAGGTGGAGGCAGCTCATAAGCCTTAAATTATTTCCTTGTAAAGCCACCATGTGAAGCAATATAAGTTTCAATGATTAGGAATGTAGCTCGAGTATCTGCCCTATCACACAGCGTTATTGTTTCCTTGCTGCACTTGGCCCCAAATTGCTTAGTCGGCAGAGTACTTTTGCTGCAAAGAAGTAAAAAAAAAATTTGATTGACTCCAGACCTCGCAGATTGCATGTGTATAGGCTATTACTGTCTTCCTTAACTGTCCACCTCTAGGTAAATGCTCATAATATCAGAATTGAGAGCCTAAACTTTAAATACATGGATTATCAGACCTCAGGCATTATCATTTTGCGATAAGGTTGTAGGCGATTTTGAGTTTTTAACAAGCAGCGTTTATTAACAATCATAGTTGATTACATCTGCCAGAAGTTCAACCTGATGACTGTTGTGCTTGTTACATTCAGTTTGCTTCAGTTCTCGCACAATTCACTGTAGCCAATCATTTTAAAGATTTTTTTTCTGCACTCTTTATCCAGGGGCACTTTGTACATGCTTACGTGTCCATGAGGTCATACAGACACTTTAAGTACTCCTCAGTCTGGGGTTTGCATGTATCATAGCCCACAGCAAAACTGGATCACGTGTTCTATAGGGTTCAGCTGAAATTCTAAAATGAAAGGCCTAAGTGGAGTGTCCCATCTCAGCTCAGCATCAGCTCGGCTTCAGCCCCTCACCCCACTGTGACATTTGCAGAGAGCAGAACCCAAGACAGTGGTGATGGAAGGAAGCATCGTGATGAGGTCTGTGTTTGTGGGTAACAGGTTCCAGTGCTCGCACATAGGAGTTGAGCAAGAGAATGGTGAAAGTCATTCCCTCAGCTTCATCAAGTCCTCCCTCTGGTGCTGGAGAGGGCAGCATGTCATTAAACTGCTTTCATAATCTTCTTTTGCTAAAAATCATTTATTCAAGGCATATTTAACAATAATCTAATTTTCCCTTAACATCTTCAACCAAATGTATTCCAAGGCACAAATAACTACAATTTGCCTAAGATTTGTATTTATAATTTGACAAGTTTCCGTGAAGAACATTTCGTACATTTTGAAAACATTTATTTTTTTTATCTTACTCTACAAATTTAACCCATTGCATCTTGGTTTTGGATAAATAACTTTTTGTTAAATAAATTCACATTAAAAAATGCACTCGCCTAAACCACATATGTAGAAACACAGAATATGCTAATTATTACCATTGTCGATGAAGAGGAGGGGCAACATGACCCACTATAGAGTTTTCCTCTCGTGATACAAGGCTCCTTCTCATACTCAACAATGACAATAAATAGCTTATTACACTCTGCACTTCTGCATATATCATACTTAAAAAATTGCTGTGTGTGCTTTTTCCTTTAGGCTGTGAGAGCCAACAAGTCTTGGCTCTTTCAAGAAAAAAACAAGCTTCACGGATAAATGTATTGGTATACACGTTATTGAACATCAACCCTATACCAAGTGATACAAAGGAGGTAAATGCAGCACAATAGGTAGCATGGGGGAGCTTTTGAGCGCTAAAGTTTCTTAAAACCAAATTTGACCCTTTGTTTCGCACTGTTAAGGACGGAACATCTGCCATGGCATGTAAAGGTTGCAATGCAAAGCCCGATCAACAAGACTGGCATGAACGGCATTTGCATCAGAACCTAACACCAAGTAAAACCTGGTACATGCGAGGCTCTAAGCAGTATTTTGCTATGGCTCTTTCATCTGACATATGTGCGTTTTGCGTATGCACACATTTTACATTGCATACTTTTCTGCGGGTTTTTTCATGTAGGAATTTGCATTGGAGAGTGTAGCTCAAGTACAAATCCTACTCTAATCACTGCTCGGTCATTACTATGCTATGGCGCACGGCTGAGTGGCGCAAAGCAGTCTTTTTAGCCCTAGCACAGAGTATCACATCATCGTATGGCAACTCTTGATAATCTGGCACCGTATCTTTTGCTATTGCTTGTACAATGTAGTGCTGACATTTTTCACTCACTGCCACGGTACATTGAGGACAGTACATCTGGGCCTCAATTCTACCCATGAGATTTACTTTGTTTTTTGAAAATTAGGATGCAAAACCTTTCAAGTTCCAGCACAGTTAAATGCTTTATAAGTGTTTATTTGTCTATCTTTCACCTGTACTTTTCAATGTAAAGTGTATAAATGTGGGCCTGGGCTGTGAACTCTGCTTCGTTTGTGGAGTTTTTCATGCTCCGCAGAGCACGTGGAGTTCCAAAAAACTCTGCTCTGCTTAGCGGGCAGAGTTCATTCCTCCCTTGCACTCGCCAATGTTAAGTAGGCAAGCAAGGAAAATCCAACACTAGACTACCTCCCAGCAAGATTTCTCAATGCGAGCAAACGCAGATGGTCACGACCGCTCGCATTGATTAACCATCCGTTCATATTGAGGAAGCTGTCGCTTGAGTAGAAAATCTAATCGTGCTGCAGAAAGAAGCATGGTGCCATCCGTGCTGATTTTCCAGAGTGGAAAAATCGCCCAGCACTAAAAATCAGCAAGAACTGCGCAACTTAACACACTCTGCCGCTTGCGTAACTCCATGTAGCAAGGCGGAGATTTTTGGTCACTTTGCGGAGTTCCCTGTAGTAGAACTCTGTGAACTTTGTCCAGGCCTATATAAATGCCTGAGCAGCCATTCCTCAGAAAACCAGAGATATGCTTCATACAAATGAAACCTGATTTGTATTGGCTGTTGATTGCAAATTGTACTTTTTTGACCTTCAAATCAGTGTGTTTCCATCAAGTGATTATGTGTTGTGCGCTGTAATTACTGTGTTTTTGTTCTCAATTGATCGAAATAATGATCCTAGCAGGTCACAAGAAAGTGTCTGTACCTCTGGCCTTCATGGAGGTATTGTATTCCCATCATGGATGAGCTGATGATTTTTCTCCTTTCTTGTCTTCCGATAGGACGATGATGAGTAAAGCCAGGACCCAGAAGAGGACTGTGGTGAAGGACCGGCATGGGAAACATGTTCACATGGAGCGGCTGGAGGACGTGCCCGAAGCGCTGCAGCAGGACGATCTCCAGCGTGACCTCCAGCAACTTCTTCGCCGTTTCTGCAGAGAAGACCAGGAGCAAGATGCCAAATGAGCAACTGATACAGTTCACATATCCACACAGTATGCAACAGCCATTTTCTTCTCAAGAGGAAAGATCATCACAATACATTGTCACCAGAAGACACCCATCTTCAAAGTTTTGCGTATGCAGTAAACACAACATTTGTTTTTGTTACCTGTAAGCTAATTTGTGACCAAAGATAGCATCCGTTATTCGGGATGGTTTATCCACTAACCTTTGTCTTTGTGAAGTACTGGGAACTTGTTCACATAGCAACCTTTACGTCGTCCGTATGCTTTTGCACCAGCTACACAAAACTGCGATGTACCAAGTCAACTTCACCCACAGCCCTCTTCGAGTGACTATGAGTGCATCTCTGTCAAGGGATCTTCACGTGTAAATTCAACATAGCTTAAATGCTTGGACATAATGTAAATAATTGCCGATGCCCTACCTATTATGACTACCCTTTGCACCTTGAGATAGGCAGGGCTGTGGAAACTGAAGAACAGTCCTTAACACAGAGACAAGCATCAATGAATGCTACTGTGATACAGTTCACTTTCAGCCAAGGTTGTACAGAGCAGTGCCAGCCAGACCTGCGACATCAGTTGGACTTCCAATGTAAAATTGCAAACTTCTATGATTCAAGGCTCTGAGAGTCACTTGGATGAATTTGGAGTAAGACTGGTAGAAGTTGAAATTGATTTTAGCCACATGTGCTTTTCAGACTTGCAAGAATCACCCACAGGTTTCGTGCTGAAACGTAAACACCATATAAAGAATTTGAATTCCACCTTTCGTGCACCTGCCTCTGTGGAACATGTGTACATTAAACTTTTGCAAGGTAAGAGGGACAGGTGGCAGGGTCTCAAAAGAGCTATCACTTACGTCATGTCCTGTTTCCATCACCGCCTCTGTGCCTCGCCTTGTCTTGTTATCGGCGTCACATGCTACCGACCACTGCACCATAGATGACCCGGTGGGATTAAAAAGACTGCCTGCTGGACTAAATGATTCAAGACACTCACCATGTCTGTCAGGACTGCCTCTTTCTGGTACATGCATGTGGAATTAGAGGAAACACAGCATTTAATAATCATGTTGAAAGCTTCTTGTCCTTCTGAGCACTGAGCGAACAGTTTTCACGCTGTCTCGTCTTTATTGTTTGTTTTATTTTTGTGGAGGAGGGGCCTTTTTTCCTTTCAGTTAGGTTTTTTTATTGTTTTTGGTTCACTTTCTAAACTTAATTCTCTGAGATCTGGAATAGCATCCCCCATCGAATGGAGCGTAAGCAACTCTATATTTTGTCTTCTTTACCTTATTCTACACGTGGTTGTAACAATGTAGCCTTTAACGTATATATTTATATATATGCACATATACATAAAAAATCATATAAACTATATACATTTTGAATACGCTTATTTGACAAATGAATAGTTTATAATGGGAGACGAAACAGGAGGAAGTGGAGAGAGCCAGTCCTCCAAGGGTAGATAGTTTTCCAAACTCATCTGGCCTGTTACTCCTAGAAGAAAACAAATATGACTCACTCAGTGCTTTTAAAGCAAACAATAGGACTTCCAGGTCCAACTGTCCTGCCAAGAGAGCTACAGCAGAGAAAGCTTGGATTTTGCCCATCCTCGCCGCCAGTCTGAAGGTCTCTAGGCTGACGTGTTGCTGGCAGAAGGCGTTGGAAAACGTGTTCGTCATCCAGCGGCCTAGTCACGAGGGACCATTTTCAAACGCAGGACATGGACCGCCTATTGCAGAGGCCAGTGCTGGCCAGCCTGCTGACAGTGACTTGAGGGAAAGCATATCTGTTGTGTTGTTTGCGGTGCAGATGGTGTCTGTGTAACAGCATAAGTGGTTACTCACATATTTCTTTTCAGTTTGAACTCTTTCCTTTGGCGTATTATCAAAAGAGCTTAAATACTCCGCGAAGAAGTGAATTTTAATTTGGCGAGTCAGCATCTTGTTGCCATGGTGATAACACTAATTGATTATATCTATGAGGGCATGTGTTAGTTGAAATAAATTAAACAAATTGAAATGCGACACTAACGATACATAGCTGCAATGTGTACAATGGCTGATTACATTCAATAAAATGTACAAGTGTTAAATGTAGCCATCATTGTTGGCTTGCTTTATTTTGTAGATTGTTTTATTCATGAAAGAAACAATGCACAAGGTACTTATTTTCAAATGGGTTCTTTTTTCAGACTATGCTACTGCTTTAATTTCTATGAATCATAACACTTGTCTCTTTCCACTAATGATAATTTCCTATCCTTCTTGCTTTAACAGTGTGACATGTTTTTAGTTTACTACACATGATACCGCAAAGTGTCAGCTCAAAAACATACGACTAATAATATTTTGCACAGTGGTATTGCCATACTTCACTTTCCTGCATTGGGTATGGTATATTTGCAGCTGTGTGGTCTACATTTTTTAACCCTGAGGATGCATGTGTTTGAAAGCATGAGTCCAGTAGCAGCTTCTCCACTAAGGCAGAGGAGCGTTGCCCTACTGAGAAAGTCTAAAAGGTAAAACTAAAATGATAACTTCTTGTTATTATCATTTTAATTTTACATTCTTGTTCAGCTGGGGCGGGGCTGCTCTGCTCGCAGGGCAGGGGAGGAGTGCTTTGCCCACTCCATGTGGGCATGATGGTTTGACCGGCCATCTCGGGACCCTCAAACCATCATGCTCACTTTATATGTTCTCTATGTGGGCTGCATTACAGCCTGCATGGATAACATGCCCAGCCTCCCATTATCTGGCTGAGCACCTGTGAGTGGCTATCGGGAGGCTGGGAGCTGGTGCTTCCTGCTTTGGAAGCAGGCAGAAGAGGACCGAGAGGAGGCGGAGGCAGACAAGTAAGTGTAATTTTATTTTCATACTCACTCCCTCCCCCACCCACCCCCTACCGCCATTAAATACCAGCTGCCGCAGCAAGAGTCACTTGAAATAGCATGCATTGGCAATGTCCATAGGGTGGCTTATGCCTGTCAATCCAGACCTAAAAATCCGCATATGTCCATCTGTGCTGCGGCCAGAGAAAAATGCAATAAAGTATCTTCCTATCTAAGCCATTTTAATAGCATTGGAGTAGGGTGGTTGCCACTGATAGTACAAGCAGAGGCAGCTGGATAAATAAACAAAATGATCTCAGCTGTGTGGAGGACAAGCACCTATTTTTGTGGAAGCCGACAACTTCTGCCCAATCAAAACATGTACTTCTTTCTCCAAACGTGTGGGCTGAGCCAAGGTCCCTCTCCTGGTGATTCTCACATAATTGTTTGGCGACAGCTGCACTCTGAAGCCAGACCATTAGAGGCAGGAAAGAGAGCAATCAGTGATCAGACACTTGTGGTGAAATATAAATACTATAATTTATGGAGGACCAGCATGGCCCCTGTAGATACCAAGGCAATCCTGGTATGATCATGAGCCTTGTTGAGTAGTTGCAACTTGAGCATTCAAGCTCCACTGTGTACAGCACAGTGCTATCCCTCTTGCCTGCTCTCTTGCAGTAAACCTATCCACAGCCACACATGTTACATGTCGATCTGTCTTTTGAAAACATCCAGAAGCAACGTGGAAGTGGACCTCTTGTAAGAATTAGATGGGGTTATACTTAGTAAACAATGTTCACTATGACAGAAAACAAAACATCTATTTCCTATTCATTTTATAGGCAGGAGAGTTCACTGCAAAATTGCTATGTACTACATAGACGCTTATGGAAACATTAGTAAGTATACCTCAGTTATCCAGTAATTGGTATCTTTTATATATTCCCATGCCTGAATCTTTCCCTGTTGTCGAAATGGGAATCCCAAGGTAACATAATCAAGCCGTATTTAAATAATGCCATAGGCTATAATGGTCCTGAGCTATGTTTTACATAGCCTATCTATATCCTTTTTTTTTAAAAAAGACTACATTTTGAATGCAGCCAATCAGCTGCTTGCACCCTCTAGAACCTTCCTAGCAGAGGCAGTTTCCCTCAGATTTTTACCACACGTCGTGTGAGAGGGGAGTTTCCCTGAGTTCTACTCAGTTTCTTTCTGGAATTTTCCTGAAGTTTGATCTTTTTAACATTTCAGGTAAGAAAGGCCTCTTCCACCCATGTAAGACCTATGGCAGAAAGAGAGTCCATGTGGATGATCCACATAAAGACTGTATTTACTTTCTCCATCCTTCTCATGAGGTAAGACAATGCAAGATCTGTCTGACCTTTTATTCTAAAACTCTGAGAGATAGAGAGGGAGGGCTGATTTTGTGGCTCCAGTCCATCAAGCAACAGACGTCTTCTGAAGAAGACAGTGATGGCTCATCCAGACTGCACAAAAGATCCAGGTCTGAAGATGATACCTCTGGTGAGGGCAGAAAACACCTCAAACACCCCCATGAGAGCAAAGGCCATAGAAAGAGAAACACCATAAAGTCTCCTCAGAGCCTACAACATCCGGGGTCACCTCTCCTGTGAGAAAGGAGAAGCAACGTCCTGGAGCATCATCTACAAATTCTACAAGACAACAAAAAATCACTGACGATGACAGCTCCTGGACCGTTGACGGTGACAAATATGACAGTCACACCGTCAGCTCCGTCGATCGTAGGAATGACGACGGCGATGGCCATTTCAGGACCCCTACCATCGACAAGTGTATCATTATCGACATCTATCCCATCGACGTCCTCGTCAATAAAGACTCCGTCGATGAAGAAGGCGCTGTCGACAAGCGCCCCGTCTACAAGCAACCCATCAACGAGCATCCCATCAGCGACCTTGTCGTCGACGAGCCAACCAATGACACCATTGACGATGACATTGTCGGTGGTAACACCAGCGACGATAGCAACGCCAATGACGAATATTCCCTCTTCAGAGTTATTGGTACCATCAACACCACCGTCGTCAACGGTCAGTATTACCAGAGTAACGAAGACCTTTCTCCACCCAGATGTTTCATCCTTTGCAAAGATCTCCCCTTTGCCTCCCTTGCAATTATTAGACTTCCAACAGTCAGAAGATGAGGAGGAGGATGACAATGGGGTATATGGGTGGCACATAGCTCGTCCAAGTTGCATGTGAAATGCCAGTTCAAGGAGGACAATTATGTCGACGAGCAACAACAGCAATATTACCAGCCATATCTCGTTCCTCCGAGCCATTTTCAACCTTTTTTTTTTTAAACTCTTTATTAGCGACTGCATATCATTACATTACACAGTTAAACATTCTATCAGTGTACAGTCTTTTCTTTTTACTCCCAAAACCAGTAACTCCAGACCATCAAAATTCAACTGTAAGAACCTGTTACTGTCGGATCTTTCAATTTGCGCACAATCATAAACCGTAAAACAGTATACTCCTTTCACCCCTAACGGGGCTTCTCTTACATCGCTGTGTACTCGGCTTAGATTTGTAACGATAGACCAGGATCTCCTCAGTCTGTCCTTTCCCCACCCACCCCACTCCCTCCACCCCGTTTCGTACGTCTCGTGGTCCATTTCGGTACCTGGTATACTGCCCAGGCATTAAACATCCGCATCTCAACTAGTGTATTCCTACTCATCTGACCAACCTGTGCGCTATCTGAGCTAGTTAGCTTCATGCCCACCCCACCTCGCTCCTCGCTCCTTTCCACCTAGGGGCCTGCATGAATTGGCTCCAACTCTCCCTCCATTTCCTCCACCTCCAGTAGCATCCGCTCCCACTCCTGCGCAATCGGGTATTTCCGTTGTCCTCCCTCTTCCTCCCTACGCAGGACCATTCCCTCTGCTCTGCCCCATCTCAGTAAGTCAGAACGCCATACCTCTAGGTCGGGAGGCCTGGCGGATTTCCACCTCATGGTTAGAACTCTGATTGCCAACAGCAAGGATAAGTCTAGGAACCTCACCTGGGCCTTGTGGTGTTTAGGGCGTTTCCGGTGGCCGATCAGGCAAGGCAGCACCTCCTCTGGGACTGGGAGGGCCGTGATTGTACGCAGGGCCAGGCAAATCCCACCCCAGTAGCCACGCAAACGAGGGCATGCCCACAGCATATGGAGAAGGCCGGCCTCGTCAGCTCTGCAACGAGGACAGTAGTGGGGGGAATCTGGAAACATTGTATGTAGTCAGTGGGGGGTGAGGTATGCCCTGTGTAATACCATAGCTTGTATGAATTTAAACTTAACGTTCTGAGACACCCTCCTAGGGTGTTCTAGGATAATCCTCCAAGCCCCCTCTGTCAGTACCTCGCCGGAGTCTAATGTCCAGGAGTCCCGGAGTGAATTAAGAGATATGGCAGCATGTTCCCTGACCCCAGTGTAGAGCCAGTGTACTAAGCGTCCCCCGTTACCCATATAATAAAGAAGGTGTACCAGTTCGTGCTGTGCAGGTTTTACTTGCTGTGGGGCCCATTTATTTCATACATAATGTGACACTGTGGCGTGTAGAATGTAGAGCCTCGGGGGTGCATCCGTGATTTGAAAAAAGGAGTCATGGTCTAGTAGTGTGTCGTCCCCAAAAAGATCTCCCACTGTGTCTACTCCCGCATCTGTCCAGGGCTGCAATCTGCCTCGTGTCAGTCGTCCTTGCGGCGTCGGCACGCCCAACAGTGGTATGTTATCAGCGTAAGGCGAGGCCTCTGACGTGTACGCTAGTGCTTTCCGCCAGCACAGCAGAGCAGTGTGTAATAGAGGGTGACAGTCCCGAGGGATCCTGGCTCCAGGCAGCAGTAGGGAGTGTAGTTCGCCCCGTGCCAGTCTATCGGACGAGAGGTCAATCTCATGTAGATCTCTACCTGCAATCCATCTCGCCAGCCACTGAAGCTGGCTCGCATAATAGTATCCCCTAAAGTCCGGCACCCCTAGACCTCCCCGTCTGGTACTCAGTTGCAGTTTCCGGAGACTAATTCTCCTCCTTCCGGTTCCCCAGATCAGCGTGATTAGGAGCGTATTCAACGTGTTAAAGTCTTGACGTTGGATAAGAACTGGCAGGTTGACGAAGTAATATAGTATACGAGGGAGCATCACCATCTTGGAGACGGCAATTCTACCCATGACAGTTAAGGGCAGTGACGTCCAGAATCCCACACTACCGCGCAGGCCACTAATGGCTCTGCATATGTTTCCCTCAATCTGATCTGCCGGCGATCTGTATACGTTAATACCTAGGTACTTGAACGTGGACTGCGCTATTGGAATCAGGTGTCCGCCAAAGTGAATGTGTGGAGGGTGCTGTAGTGCCCTAAAGTAGAATCCTGTAGATTTTGTAGGGTTAACGGCTAATCCCGACACAGCTCCAAATCGGTCAAGTATGGGCGCATGATTGCCTTCCAGGTCCCGGAAGTACAGGAGGATATCGTCTGCATAGACCGATATCAAGTTGTGGGTCCCTCTTATGGAGATGCCCACTATCTCTGCGTGAGTTCTGAGAGCAAAGGCTAAGGGCTCTAACGTCAATACAAATAAAAGGGGCGACAATGGGCAGCCTTGGCGGGTGCCCCTGGGAATGGAGTAGCTGTCCGAGATGTATCTGCCGGTACGTGCCCTAGCAGTGGGGTTTGTATATAGTAGTTGGATCAGTTTAAGTAGTGAGTCTGGGAAGCCGAAGCGCCGCAGCACCTCGAACATGAACGGCCATGCCAGGGAACGCCTGCCGGAGATCCAGTGCGACACAGCCTGTACTGGGCAATTCCGGCGGTGTGGCCGCCATTAGAGAATGGAGTCTCCGCGTGTTTTGGGAGGTACTCCTTCCGGGGAGGAAACCACACTGGTCTGGGTGAATCAGAGCAGGGAGTCGGGCCTGTATTCTTAGAGCAATGGCCTTACTGAGTATCTTATACTCTGTGGAGAGCGTCGAGAGGGGTCTATAATTAGTCAGCTCAAGAGTGTCCTTGCCAGGTTTAGGTATGGAGGTAACTAGGGCCTGCATCGTTGATACAGGTAAATGCCCAGACTCGTACGATGTCTTGTAGTCCATTTTCAACCTTATGGCTATCTCCCTGAACCTCGTTTTAGGGATATGGCACATTTACCACCTGCTTACATCTACGACCTTCAAGCCATGTTAGCGAACTATAGGCAGAGACTTCCTCCCCAGGATGTCCGGAGTGAGCCACCTTAACATCAACCACAGCTCCCAGCAAAGCCAGCCTTGTCCCGACCAGCAACACCTACGATATTGTGCCCTCCAACACAGGCGCCTGAAGAGGAAAACACCTGTTCTTCAGAGGACAAGAGAGAAGAAGGAGAGATTCCAGGACCACATCCACCTGCGGATCTCTGGGATGACTATATCATCTCTACACCCTCTCCTTTGAAACATCATTTAGCGGACTCACCTCCAGAAGACATTGCGGGGTTCCACAACTTGATGGAGAGAGCATCCAACAGGTTCCATCTCCCAATGGCTGTTAAGCATACAAATTGCTTTCTGTATGATTTTCAGGAGAAAGACAGGAAATCTTTTAGTACGGTCCCTATAATAGATTATATCTGGCAGGAGTGAGTAAAGATAATAAAAAACATCTGCCACAATATCACCAGTGGTCCCTCGAATAGACAAGAAGTACAGAGCCTCTGAAGATGCACCTTCTTACCTGATGGGTCACACTAAGCCGGATTCCGTAATTTCGCAGGCGCCGCAAAGGAGATCGAAAAATCTTGACTCCTCCGGACAAGGAAGGACGCAAATTGGACATCATGGGTAAGCATTTTTTAACCATGGCTGCTTTTACCATTCGGGCAGCCAATGCTTTGGCGATTATCGGCCGTTACGACTGGCAGATGTGGTTGGATATGGCAGCCTTATTGGACCTCATCTCTGAAGACAGGAAACAAGAGGCAAGGAAGATTCATGTAGAGGGTGAAAGAGCGGCCTCGGAGACCATTGATTGTGCTATGGATATAACTAACACAGGTTTCCGACAACTGGCAAACACAGCAGTATTGAGACGCCAGGGGTGGTTGAAGGCCAGCACTGTTAGGCCGGAGGTTCAAACAAAAATCTTGGACATGGCGTTCAATGGAGATTCTTTATTCGGCAAGCATATTGATGATGTGCTGCTCTCAATATAAATGGACACTGACACAGCAAAATCATTAACTACCCTCCAAGAAAGAATAATGCCCTTCAGGAGAGTGAAAGGACGCGGTTTCCTGCATACAGAGAGACGTTTTCAGAGGCAACTGCAATACTAGCCCTATAAGGCAAACTTACCAACTCCCAACCTGCCGCCAATCTGAGACAGCTGTTTCCTCTCGTCAAGGTGCCCACAAGAGAACACCTTCTCAGGGGCGAGACAACAGTAGAAAGCAATGGGCAATGCCAGGTACCAGCTTCCTGTGGGTATGGAGATTTGCAATTGTTATTACCAGCAAATGGAGAGCATAGCATCAGACCAGTGGGTGTTGGATCTAATTGCCTTTGGTCATACCATCCATACCTCCATCTACTCCCTCCAAGGGAACCCTTCCCCTCGTCTTCACTTACTGCTCAAGGAAATAAAGACCATGCTTCCAAGAGGTGCAATCAAGGAAGTTCCACCTCTGCACAGGGGTCAGGGTTTCTATTCCGATTTTTTCTTAATAATGAAGAAATCAGGGGAGTGGAGACGAATACTGGATCTCAGGAGCCTCAACAATTACCTCAAAAAACAAATGTTCAGGATGGTAACCTTAGCCGAGATCCTGCGTCACCTCAACAAAGGAGACTTTATGACCTCACTCGATCTAGAAGACGAAAACTTCCATATCCCCATCAATCGGAAACACCAAAAATTTCTCAGGTTTACCGTAGCTGGTACCTACTACCAATTCGAGGTTCTTCCTTTCGGTCTCAAGTCCACACCCAGATTATTTACAAAATGGATTGCACCAGTGCCTCATGCCCTACGTTCTCAAGGTCACCAAGTATTCCACTACTTGTACGATTGGCTATTGAAGGCACCAACAGCCGATCAAGCGGCCAGAACCAAGGATGCTTGTCTCCAGCTATTCAACAGACTGGGGCTTACAGTGAACATCAAAAAGTCTTCTTTTCTTCCCAGTCAAGTAACACCATTTCTGGGAGCCAGGTTAGACATGATCCAATGCAAGGCCTTCCTATCAGAGGAGCAACAGGCACGGCTACAGCAGTTTGATATGACCATCTCTAGATGAAAGTCCATTTCAGTGGAAGGGTACAAGGCGCTCCTAGGGATATGTTCATCTTCAATTAACCTCTACCTTTAACCAGGCTCAAAATGAGACCTCTGCAAGAAACTTCAGAAACAGTGGCTACAATTTTGGGATCCTTCAAAGACACCATTCTAATAACCCAGACAATGCAATGGTGGTATCACTATCCACATCTTTCCAAGGGCCTCACTTTCTCACAACAAATACCAGACTACATATTGACAACCGATGCCTCCATGGATGGCTGGGGAGGTCATTTACAGTATCTCCAAATCCAAGGCAAATGGTCCAATTTTCAAAAATTAATGTCATCTCAACAGCTTGGAGCTGAAGGCTATATTCCTCTTTACAGGCCTTTCTACCAAGAACACCAGGCGCCTCCGTGCTGATCCGTACAGACAATACCACCAGTATGTTCTACATAAATAAACAAGGAGGAACCAAATCTCTCACACTTTCTCTAGAAGTGCAAGTACTATGAAGCTGGGCAACACAGCATGGGATTTCTCTCAGGGCCAATCATGTTCCAGGCCTTCATAACACGCTAGTAGATACTTTCAGCAGAGCTACAGACAATTGCCACAAATGGGAACTCAACCAATTCCAGGTGATCTGAGTTTGTGCATTATGGGGAAAACCAGCACTGGACCTGTTTGCAACTGACATCACTGCCAAATGCCAGTCCTATGCCAGCAGTTTCCCCTTTGAGAAGTTGACGTGAAATATGTTGTCCACTAATTAAAGTGGGCACCTTGCACCAGTCCATACGAGCTTTATTGATGATTAGGTTAAAGACAACCTTTATTGAAAGCTATCCTAGTGGTAGCTATGGAGAGCAGCCTTCAGGCTAAGTCTTGAAGAAATGTAAAGCAGCTTGTTTTACCAGTCTATAACCTCCTGAATGACTAAATGAAAGAACCACACCAGTGTTATTATAAAAAGATGTATTTATTACTAAACACGCTCTACTAATCTTTTTATGAGATTAAAGCCTAGGATACATAATATTAAATCACTAGAACGATAGTAAATAGCACAATACACAGTCTAAGGCCAGCACCCTTGCGAGTACCGAGGTACCCGTGTTACCTCACCCAGGGATGCCGGGTGCATAGGTGTCAAGTGGTGCCGGGAATCTTCATAGTTTTCAATGGCGTGATGCTGAAAAGTGCTGCTGCCTGAAGAGGAAAAGTGTCCAGTGTGATCCAAGCCTGGATTGGAGCTGAGAAGAACCTGAAAGCAGAGGGGACAGAGTCTGGGTCATTTCAGGTTGACCAGGGGCTTGGTAGACGAATGCCCACCAATGTTGGGTACCTCAGGTGAGAAGAGGTGAAGCTAGACTCTGCAGCCAAGGGGAACAGGAAACGTTGAGGACAACCAAAATCCTCAGGCGAGCTGCCCCAAAAATGATGTCGAGTGCTGTGGGGTCAGTGTCCGGATTAAATACCAATAAGCCTTGGCAACTGCAACCCACATGGTCAGAGGAAAGATGCTTTGGTGAGGACCAGCAAGGTCCTGGGGACTCTCCAAGCAATGGAGTGTCAGGGCACGCCTGAAGCAACCAGGAAAGCCCACTGAAAGTTAAATTTGCCTTCACAGGGACCCACAGGCCAACGGGCCAGGGATCGCGAAGAGACCTCGAGAGGAATCACAAAATACTAGCCCACGGAACACTCTTGGAGTGTAGGCCTGTAATCTTCGGTGGAAACACTGCTCGGGGTCAGGACTACAAGTAGCCCAAAGCACAGCCTCAGGGATCGGCGAAAAGCATATGCTGCTGCAAAAACACACGTGTCCGGGGGTTTGGGTTGCACGGTCCTCACGAGAGCTGCGGGTCTCAGGTTTGCTGAGAGCTGTAGTCGACCTCGGAGACACTTGGAAACCCACCTCCTGTGTTGCAGAAATCTTCGGAGTCCTCAGGAGCATTGGAGATGCAAACCGGGCAGATGCGTCTTTGGTGGCTGCTTAGCAGGGGAGTAACTCCTTTATTCCAAGGGAGATTCTTCAGTCATCCAACATAGTGTAGATAGTCGAAGTACTTTGTTTCTGTAGCAGTGTTTCGTCCAGGCAAATCTAAAGTCCTGTAGTAAGTGGTTCCTACTTTATACCCAATGAAGGGGTGGGACAAACCCAGAGGACCAACCTATGGGAGGGTCAGGACAGAGCGGTGGCTACACCCATGTCCTTTGTCCATTTTCGCGCCAGAGCAGGAGCAAATGGTTCCTGCAACCCGTTTGAACTGGACCATACACACGGACACCAAATGTGCCCCCAGTGCAGACATCAAAGCACTCAGAGTGCACCCACCCAACCCAAATACACTAAAGCCTGTCTGGGAGGTGGTTACACCTCTCTTGTCATGCCTTCCCCTGCTCTAGCTTGGCTCAGCAGCAGGAGGGCAGATGTGTGTCTGTGGCTGGCAGCATCCTTCTTGTGATGCCAGGGTCGAGAAAGCTGGTACCGGGTGTGCCGGTGTAGTCATATTTCTCCCTCTCGGAGGGCGGAATCACACCTCCCACACCAGTTACTAGTGTGGAGGTATGATTCCAAGGTGTTTGACACCACACACGACAGGTTTCCATGCAGCCGTTTTACTGCGAGGTTATAATGCACTTAAGAGTATATGGTTGGCTGCATCACAGAACAACCCCGGAGAATAGGTTCTGAAGGCTGCAGAGGGGCTCTGCTCATGCATGGGCACCCTCTAAGATAAAACCCAGCACCCTGCCTTCAGGATTGAGAAGGCCTGCCATAGGGGTGACTGATAGGTGTATATGAGCAGTGATATAAGGTAGATATTGTGAACCTTTATCTAAGTAAGGGGTGCAAGCACCACCTTACACAGGTTGCAGTAGCGGACCTGTGGTGTCAGTTTGAGTGGTCTCTCAGGGGTGGCACAATACATGCTGCAGCCCCTGAGAGGCCTCTTGGGTACCTATGCCCTAGGTCATTGGTATACCATATACTAGGGACTTATAAGGGTACCCCAAAATTCAATCTTGAGTGTACCTAAAGTACATGCAATCAATTTAGGGAGAAAGCAGATAGACTGGGGTCCTGATTAGCAGGATCCAGTCAGACTAAGTTGAAAACCAGCAAAACACCAGGAAAAAAGTGGTAGTAATCATGCAGTCAGATTCCACCTTCCTACACCCCCTCCCGGGGTCCCAGGGCAATGCCCTTGTGATGCAACGGTCGGATATATATGCCTATGCCTTTTCCCCATCCAATGATTCCCAGAGTACTGACCAAAATGAAGCTGGAGAGATGTCGCCTAGTTCTCATTGCACCCTGGTGGCCCAGCCAACATTGCTTCCCGGAACTTCTTTGTCTTTCAGAAGCCAGATCCATAAGTCTGCAGATGTCCCCCTCTCTTCTGACCAGGGATTACATAAAGGTGCACCATTCAAATCTGGAGTCTCTACACTTGCACGCCTGGCTCCCTAATTCCTGGAATTTAGGAGAATGAACATTCCACAGGAATGTAGAGACATCCTCTCAAAATCTAGGGCTGAAAATTAACAATAAAACATGCAAGATGAATTGGAAAAGGGTCTGTTTTTGGTGCCAACAAAATGACCTGCATCCATTTGTAGTATCCCCACAACAGACTGTACAATATTCCTAACATGGAAAGTCGCTCTTCTGCTGGCCTTCACCTCAGCCAGAAGGGTAAGTGAAATCCAAGCGTTCACCATTAAGAAACCTTTTTTAATATTTAAAGAAGACAATGTGATTCTAAGGACTAATCCTACATTTATTCCTAAAGTGCCATCACAATTCCCCCTCAATAAGCTGCTTATACTCCAGTCCTTTTTTTCCACAACTATCAACACCTGCAGAGCACACACTACATACGCTGGATGTCAAACACTGCCTTAAGTTCTACCTTCAGAGAACGAAGGACATTAAAAAAACTGATCAATTATTAGTTGCCTACAGCCAAGGCCGAGAAGGGACTGCAATAACAAAGGCCACTATCGCAAGATGGATATCGGCTGCGATACAAATCTGTCGTATCAAAGTTAACAAACCTTTGGAAAGGACAGAAAGGCTCACTCCACCAAAGCAGTTGCCACATCAGCTGCCCTTTTCGCAGGAATGAATCTGGAATACATCTGTCATGCTGTAACCTGGAGGACCACTCACACCTTCATGCAGCACTACTGCCTGGAGTCCGCACAGGATGCAGACATGGCAGTGGGCCAGGCGGTACTTGGCCACTTCTTCCATTTGGCATAGCCTTATTCTAAACTTTAGAAAAAGTCTTTTGTTCTCATGGTGATTTCAAATGCTTACATGTTCTCAATGATGTGAAACATTACTTGATAAAGTGTAATGCAAGTTGTTAAGTTTTTTTTACCCTTGCTTCTTCCTAATGTTTTACATATGAAACTTTGAGTATATGAGCAATAACTGAAGTTTTTCTTATGATTATGTTCTGTGCATTTATTTTCTTCCGACCCCCGCGCCCCCCCTTCCCAAAAAAAAAGTCGTAGCCACAGGTATAGCCTTTAAGGTGCCTCTGGTATTACCTTAAACATTTGGAGTTAACTATGGGGCATATTAGCAAGAACCTCGTTAAATGCATGCATTTTTAACATTGCGGCGGGTGCTGCTTGAAGCGGCACCCGCCACAATGTTAATGATACAGGATGTGACCGCCAGGGTGGCGGTCACATCCTAATTGGCATGGAGGGAACGCCGCTGCCCTTGCGGATGGTCCCTCCACCTCGGGGGTCCGTCCGCCATCCTAATCAACCACCTAGTACCAATCTGGTATGTTCAGCACCAAGAAAAGCTTTTTCCCGTATAAAGGGCTATATAGGTTTATTTATTTATTTATTTTATTTTTTGAAAAAGTTTTATTGAAAATTAACAGTAACAATAACAGGTTATGCTAGAGATCGCGGGTCACCCGACCAATAATTTCGCCACTTCCGGCTTCGGGCCCATATATTTCAAATCACCATATACATTGATCGGATGACGTCACAATCTACTACCAATAATTGTGAGTTCCTTTCGATTATTTCCAGTTGTACCCGACTTACCATCCACTATTACGGGTACCTATGACCACAATGGATCAGGGAGCTAGCTGTAAAAAGAAAGGTAGAGGAAAACACTACTCAACTTATGGCTTTATCTTTCATGAAATGACCACGGACAACTGAGAGTTTTAAAAGCTTTATCTCAGATTTTAATTCTTTAGAACATACACTCCACTACGAGGAGACAGTCTAAAATCAAATTTGCAAAGAATACATAGCTGTATAGAAGAACTATAAAGGCAATCATTTGCGTTTAACTGCTAATGCAAACAGGGAAACAAACTAAGAGAGCTATCGGGCTAAATTTCAAAGTTACTTTAGTAATATTTATTGGTGAAAATCAGAGTCCATAACAGGAAGTTGCAAACTGCAAATGGCGAAAATGATTTCTAAAAGGTAGGGTAACATAGGAACACGCTATGCAAATAAATGCAAATAGTTTTATGAGATGCAATGGTTTGCGGAAAGCATGGAAAACTTATCATATGCAAAGATATGTCTTTATTGAAGCAAAGACAGAAAATAGAAAGGTGCAGTTTAAGAGCTTCAGAGCGATATTTACCTAGACTGGTGTGGAAACCAACCCTGGCCACGGGTCAGTTAAGGACAGGAAACCCTCAAGGAAGGATACCCCTCAATGGACAGCAGGTGCAGAATGGACACCCAGGACAGGACAGGAAACCCAGATTAGGATCAGGACAGGACCACCAGGACACGACCAGCACCCGTAGTTTGGAAGCAACGCCTGCGCTCCACCCTCTCTGCAGCTATCGATCAGGCCCCCGAATGGGTCAGCGAACTCCCAGCAAAAGTGCTCCGCCAGCACTTTAAGGTTTAGTAAAACCTTAGTCTATGGTCAAATTCGGACAGAGTGCTCCGCAGCGCTCTGTATTTTCAAGTCACCTATTGAGTGCGTTGGGTCAGTGACAGGTCAGCTATTCAGACAAGTCGGACAATTTCCCTAGGTGAACCCAGGGTAGATATACTGTTTTGGGACAGGGTACCACCCCCCAAATGTTGCAAAGTGTCAGAATCCCCAATTTCGATTGGTCCTAAGGTAGGATTTGGTTAACACACCAATCAGAACAGACTATTCTAAGGCCTATTTTGCATTCTAAGGTGCCGCCTAGCAAGATTGGGGTTCCCACGAGAAGTCGCAGGGAATACAATGGAAAGAAATACAATGTATTCAAATATGGTACAAGTTAGACTTTCTCGCTGGGTGAAGGTACATCTTCCCATGCAGGCTCTGGCAGCAACCTTCTTTGGCTTGGTTTCAATGCCACCTCGCCACGGCTGATCCTGCGCAGTATTGCCCTCCAAGATGGACTCCCCAGCCCCATCACCCCTCAGCGACGAGGATACATGAAAAGTAAGCGAAAACAAATTAACACATAGAAATAAATGAATGTATTACATGTCATGATTTCGTAATTCAGTTTTATCATTATAAAAATATACTATGCATTAATGGTAAGTGCAACGAACAATGTCACAGGAGCAGCAGCACAAAGCTTCACCACGTTATCAAAGCACAGCCATCTTATTACTATTACGCATGCGCACCCTTTCTCTCTCAAACTCTGACTGCGTCATATCACATGACTATGACCCACGCATGCGCAGAAACAGAAATGTAAGCAGCGGCCATTTTAGACACAATTATTATTTATATCAGTAAAACACATAGGCAAGCTTCGCTACCTTTCATGCATATCCAAAATAACGAGATTAGTAAAACGTACATTTGTTATGATGTTACGACAGGTTCGAGGTTCATGAATCGAGCAAGTCGCGATGCGAAATCTTGCTCTATCAATCCCCTCTTTGATGATATTTACTATCATCACAAAATCTCGGAATCAGATGCCAACTTTCTTTCACACTTTGTACAACTCTATTTCCTCCAACAGGCGATTCAATTTCTCTTTCTCATTTTTGGAAGGGTGAGAATTTTTCACCCTTTTGTAAATCTGATTATTTATTTCCTCCAATTCAAGCTCATCCGCATTCCGTTTCACTCCTCTTGCATTCACCTGATACTTCTTAGTATGTTTTCGGCATTTGCAACAGACGAATATAAGAAATAGGATAAGACCTATAATTCCTATTGGCATCAGTACCTTGAACAATAAGTTTCTACCTAAGTTAGCAAACCAGTGACCTACATTTGAGAGACCATCAACTAGTCTCTTCCAGGCACTGTCAACCTCGAGTGGTTTGAGTTCCCTTTCCAAATTAGTAATGTTTTTCACATATCTTTTGAGCTGCACGCTTTTGTCCGGAATGTAAGTGCAACAATGTTGCGCCTTCAACATCCGGCAGACTCCGCCCTCTTTTGCTAATAAGGTGTCAAGAGCAAGTCTGTCCTGCAAAACCAATGCTCTGATCGCAACCATTTCGGTATTGACCAGCAGAAATCCATGAGCTGTGTCAGTAGACAGCACATCCACTATTGTGGACAATTTGCAAATTCTGTGAGTGTTCAGAACCACTCCCACTCCAGGTATCAGTGCACTAAAAATACTACCCATTATTTTACCAACACTTTCTCTTTTACTACGCACTAAGCCATTAGTGTTTTCATTGCTTCCAGCAATTTCATTCACATGGTATATTTTCGGGAAGACAATGCCAAAGTAGCAGCTTCCATACCAGTTATCCGGCAATTTGAAATAAGCCTTGTCTCCACATATATAATAAATTCCAGGAAACACAGGCTCTGACCCATTTTTGAAACCCCAACCTCCAATTACCTTGTAATTGTGCTCACATTGACTGGAACCAATGAAAATGTTATTATAATAATCAGTCTTCTCGCGGTGAAGACAGAGTTTCCCTTTCTTTTCGAAATCCAGCAACAGAGCAGGTCCTGCCCCGCCAGTTGAGGTGCTTTCCATGTTCTCAGCCCATTTAGGTGTTTTCTGCCTTTGGTCATTTGCCTTTCTTTGGAAACTCTCCCTTCTTTTCTCTGCCATGTTTAAAAATACATTTTCTTGTTCATGTAATGAACAGGTCAAGTTGTCTCTGTGTGCTTCATTTAAGTCTATAGTACCTATAGTCAGAAAGTATTCTCCCATATACCGTGTAACGTCACTTTTGGTATGTACAGGATTCAGATTTCCACGTATGGGAAGTTCAGAAAAAATCACGTCATTGTTAGAGTAATAATACTGTAACGGTCCTCTTTTGTAAAATAAGCTTGCTAAAACACTACAGGAAATTCCATATGTCAGGGGCAAGTGATGGTATGTCACGCCTTCAGCTACAGAAGTAGGTAGCTTCATGCAGACATAGCAATCCTCTATCTCCATAGTCTCTACATAGTGTACTAGCAAGTTTGCGAAAACATTTAAGTGTGTCTTGTTCTTAACTCCGTGGTAATGTAGTCCTTCCTCATCTGATGCTTCTAAGTCTCGTTTTGTTTGTCTGAGTGCTTCCTCACGTCTTTCTACACTTCGTGTTGTCAGTTCTTCAGTGTCAGTAATCTGTGTAGGATCAATATTTGTATTTTTACTAACCATAAAGGGAATGAAAACTGTTAGTCCTATCCAAACTAATATAACTATAACTATACTACATATACATACTTTGCAGCATGTTTTGCAACAACTGCGACTAGGCCTTCCATTCGTTCTTGACTCAGACATTTTTGCTCAGAAGAAGTTTTTCAACCCCTCTTTGTAACTTTACACAGGTAGCTTACTCTGTGCAATTTCAGGTGAGCTCTTCTTCTTCGGTAGACAAATCAGTAACCTGATCTTCGTCGCTTTCGTCAGTTATCTCAAGTTCCTCAAAATTTTCCAAGATTAAGTAGGTCCACTCGGGATCCTGGTATTTTTCGTTCAGTCTTTTTATTCTCTCACTCCTTCTTTTGGAGCCATCTTCCGGTAATTCTGCAATTCGGGGACTTCTTATATCTGCAAGTTTCTCTTGGACTGTTTTTAGTCTTAATTTCAGTCTCTTAACATACCTTGGCTCAATGTGCTTCTTTTTCTTTAGTCTTTTAGCTGGCACTGTGATTTGGCTTTCTTCTAATGCTCTTTTATTTTCACTTGTCTGTGGCGCTTCGGTTTCTGTTTCTTCCCTTCCTGTCTGACTAGTCCCAGGTCTTGTATCTATTTCTTTTGCCTGGTTACTAAGCTGGCCTGGTTCAGGTGAAATTTGGTTTTTGCTTTTGAATGTCTCTATTTCTGCGTCCTGAACACGTTCTTCTAATTCTAACTGATCCTGTTCAAGCATTTCGATCCCTTGATTTTCTTCTGCTCGAACTTTTACACTATTACTAGTCTCTCCCTTTTCAATTTCAGGAGTCAGTGGAGGTGTATCAATCACCTGATCTGTCTCTGTCTGACCTTCTTCTTCGTCCTCAGACTTGATGTGAATCTCAATGATCTGAGGGTCTTCGCCTGTGCCTTGCTTGACCTCTCTATTCCACTCTCTGTCTTCTCTTATTCGCTCTCTTGTTCTGAGTGGGTCTCCAGGGAGATCGATTATGGGTATCCAATCATCTGGGCTGGTTCTCGGCTGCTCGTCATCAGCTACTTCCGGACCAACGTCTGTGGGATTCTCAGCAGTACTGGTGCTCGGCCATACGTCATCAGTTACCTCTGGGCCAACGCCTGTGGGACCCTCAGCTGGGCTGGTGCTCGGCCGTCCGCCATCAGCTACTTCAGGACCAACGTCTGTAGACCCCTCAGCTGGACCACCTTCAGCTCCAGGTTCCTCGTCAGGTATCACCTTCTGTGTATGGCTGGCATGGATCCACTTGGGAACGCCCGCGCACTTCACAGCGGTCGTGGTTACCAGGATTACTTGGCGCTTTTTTCCCCACCTGGGTTCAAGACAACTCGAACGAGTGTGCTTCTTTATCTTAACCCAGTCACCAGGAACCAATTTGTGAACTGGGGTTGTCGGGTTGGCGACGGCGTCTGCCCCAATCTGGCGAGAGATAGAACGCACTTGGTCACTCAGTTGCTTGCAGTATTCAAGTACCAAATCATCAGAAATGCTTAACAGTTGTATCCTGGTACCCATGCTTGTCTCATCACTCTTCCCATCAAGATCTCATGGGGGCTCAGGCCTGTTCTCCGATCTGGAATGCTTCTGAGTCCCATCAGAACAAGAGGCAAGGCAGTTATCCAGTTCATGCCAGTAGAATCACATATTTTTGCCAATCTATTCTTTATGGTGCCATTTATTTGTTCTACCACTCCAGAAGCCTCTGGATGATATGCACAGTGCAGCTTTTGTATGATCCCAAATGCTTTGCAGAGTTGAGCCAAGATTTCATTCTGAAAATGTCCGCCTCTATCTGAGTCAATAAAGACTGGAACCCCGAATGTAGGTATCAATTCCTTTAGTAGGAGCTTAGCTACTGTTATGGTGTCATTCTGTGTGGCGGGGTAAGCTTCCACCCACTTTGAAAATAGGCAGACAATGACAAGGACATATCTTTTTCCCTCACATCGAGGCATGGTAATGAAATCAATTTGTATTCTCACAAAGGGACCCCCTGATCTCCCAATTTTCATCAGTTCAACTATTGTTCTCTTGCCAGCGTTGAACTGCTGACATGTCAAGCACCTCTGGCAAAGGGACTCTGCTACCTTCCTGAACTTCTTGTTGTACCAAGTCTGTTGAAACACCAGAACCATGGCGTCCCTACCAATGTGTGATCCCTCATGTATCAATCTGGCCATTGGGGCAAGCAGGTGTCTGGATAACACAGGCATACCATTTGGGCCCACAATGACACCATCCTCACGTCTTGGTCTACAACCTTGTTCCTTCCACTTCTCTTTCTCCTCCCAGGGTGTCACATGCTGCCATTCTCTCACTTCATCCCATGTAGGCACTTCTTCAAACATTCTAAGTTGGCAGCTGTTTCCAACCCCACCCCGCCTGGGATTTATTCTCATCCGATCCATGGCGCATTGTTTTGCCACTCGATCAGCAAAGTAATTTCCCAAAGATACAGGGTCAAGGCCCTTCCTATGAGCAATACATTTGACCACTGCCAATTCTTTTGGTAACTGGATTGCCTCTAAAAGGTCTTGAACAATCTTTCCATTTCGAATGGGGGTACCTGATGAAGTCAGGAATTCTCTTTGGAGCCATAACTGGCCAAAGTCATGCACAACCCCATAACAGTACTGACTATCAGTATATACTGTTATTCTTTTGTTTTTTCCCAATTTGCAAGCTCTTATCAGGGCGATCAATTCGGCTACTTGTGCAGACTTCACTCCAAATAGATAAGATGCTTCTTCAATTTTGTTTAACGTGACCACAGCATAGGCAGCACTTAGGCCTCCGAGCTCATGCCTCAGGCATGAACCATCTACGAACCATTCCTCATCATGTACAGGCAAGGGAGTTTCTTTAATATCTGGGCGAGGTTTAGTACTGAACTCAGTCAGATCAATGCAGTCATGCTCATTATCTCCCTTATCTTCCATTACCATTGAGTCAGGGAGTAGAGTGGCAGGGATTAAAATGTTACATCGGGTGAGTATATTTGCAGCACCCATGAGAATCCTCTCATATTTAGTCAGCCGACTAGGGGTGAGATACTGAGTTTTTGTGCGAGTCAATAGGATCACAACTGCATGTGGAACATACACAGTTACGGGATGTCCCATGATAATGGACTCACTTTGCTCTAAACTGGTGCAAGTCGCAGCTACTGCTTTCAGACATCCAGGTAATCCAGCAGCCACTGGATCCAAAGTGGCAGAGAAATATGCCACAGGCCTTCTGGTCAAACCATGCTCCTGGGTCAGGACTGACAATGCACAATTGTCACAAGTGTCACAGAATAGGCCAAACTCCTTGGAGTAGTCAGGCATCCCTAAAGCAGGGGCTGTACACAGACAATTACGCAACTTTGTGAAAGCTGTCAAGCTCTCGTCATTCCATTCCACTGGGTCCTTTGCTCCTTTCTTTGTCATTTGAATCAAAGGCTTTGCAAGGACTGCGAATCCCACAATCCATTGCCTGCAGTAACCTACAACTCCCAGGAACATTCTTATTTCTTTCTGAGTACGGGGTAACTGCATATTTTGAATTATTCTGACTCTCTCTGAGGTGACTTTTCTGATGCCTTTTTCTATCTGGTGCCCCAGATATTTTACTGATTTTGAACAGAACTGCAATTTCTCAGGGGCCACGTTATGTCCCTTTTCACTCAGGTGATTCAGTAGGGCAATGGTGTCATCCACACAGTCCCTATGACTTTTGGACGCCACCAAGAGGTCGTCGATATATTGCACCAAAACAGACTTTACAGGTAAGACTAAAGATTCAAGGCATTTTTTCAAGATCTGATTAAAGATAGAGGGGCTTTCTGTGTACCCCTGGGGGACCCTGTTCCAGACATACACGTGACTGTTGAAAGCAAATGAGAAAATAAATTTGCTATCTGGATGCAATGGAATCGAAAAGAATGCGTGACATAGGTCTATCACTGTGAACCACTCAGCATCCCAGGGAATCTGATACAGAATCACTGCTGGGTTCGGAACAATAGGGCAACAAGGAACCACTATTTTGTTTACCTTTCTTAGGTCCTGCACTACTCTGTACTTACCATTAGGCTTTTTTATGCCCATAATGGGTGAGTTACAGGGGCTGCTCATTACTTCCTGTATGATGTTTGCTTCTAGTAATTTCTGTATTTCGACGGCAACTCCTGCTCTTACTTCGGCACTCATTTTGTAGGGCTTGGTATTGGGGTACACTGCATTTTCTTTCATTGCTATTTGTATGGGGTCTACGTTTTTCATTAATCCTACATCTTTTCCTGTAAAGTCCCACACTTCTTGTTTCACTGTTTGTTGGAGTTCTTCCGGTAAGTCCTGTATAGTCATTTGTTTGATCTCTGAGTCAGGTCTAACTAACATTAACTTGTAGATGCCATCTTCATCTGGGGTTTGAATTTCGACGCCTTTTGGTGTGCAAAAGATGGTGCAGTTCATTTTACACAGCAAATCACGTCCCAGTAAGTTCACTGGACTAGTATCACAGACGACAAATCTGTGCATTTCTTTAAAGTTCCCTATTGAAATCTCCATGGGTTCTGTAATGGGGGTACTAATCAATTGATTAGATACACCCACTACTTGGATTGCTTCTCCCGAGAGGGGTAGGTTTGGAACGTCCACTGTTCTCACAGTAGAACGGGTAGCACCAGTGTCCAACAGAAAGGTGACATCATTTCCATCAACCTTTCCTTCAATGTATGGTCCCGACTGGTCTACCGGCAAGGAGGCGCCAAGTACGCACTCCTCGTCCTCCCCTCTCAGGCCCCGTCAGTACTGGTCGTCACAGAAGAAAGTGTTGTTTAACAAATACTGCGAAGTTGCTGCATTTCTATTCTCATTGCCTCCCCAGATCTCCACATCGTCACCCTGCGGTGATTTCCCTTTAAAAATAGGTTTTGGCGCTCGGGGCACTTGAATCGTTTTTACCTGCTGCTGGGTCTTTCTTTGTTTTTCATTCTGCGTCTGTGGAATTAAATCAGGTGTTTGGGCATTTACAGACTGTAAATAGGGACACTCGTCTCTCCAATGTCCAATTTCCCCGCACTGATGGCAAGGAAATTTCTTTTTGGCTCGGGCTTCCTGCTTCAGTTTCGGATAAAATTTAGTCAATCCTTTATCCATCCGTGGCTTATCCCTTTCGAAAGCCTCGATTTCCCATTCCTCTAGTGCTTCGTACTGCGTTAATCTAGGTCTGGGATGTAAATCATTCATTCGGGTTCTTAAATTAAATAGAATCCTGCTGTTAAATGTACCCTCTAACGGAAAAGCCAATACTCCGTCATTTTTTGTGTATTCCGCCCAATTTTCCAACCATACACATGTGTTGTACCCTTTATCGAACATCATGAAAGATGCGGGAGTATTCGGTGGTGGAATGACAACACCTTCTCTAGTTTTAATCGGCTTGTCTTTTTTGAAGTAATTCTTTACTTTATTTACAAGTGACAATTTTCTCTTGTTTCCGTACATAATGTCGTGTTTTATGCCTTTAAACTGATCTCTCTCAAATCCCAAATCTCTCGGATCGGGTCTAGTATGCGGTCTGTACGAGTGCCACATACGATTCCTACAAGTGACTTTGTTTACAAAATCACTTCCAATCAAAATGCGTCTTTTATTTTCGTGCGGCCAATAAAATGCACGAGTTCAAATATTTTTCGACCAATGGGTGCGCGGCCCTTTCGCGAGACAGTTCTCACGCTTCGGCGCTCACCCCTCCTTTACAATTCCAGCCCCGCTACCCGCCCGCTGCTTCTACCAATCCCAGCGCGGCACAGAGTGACGTCAGAGCAGCTTCGCGACTGACTCCCTCCTTTCCAAGGTAACGGAGACTTTCTTACTTTCTAAAGTGCTTAGTGCTTGGTTATTTCACAACGAATACACATTCGCCACTGTGCTCAAGTGTCTAGACAGGAAAGAAATTTTCACTGCAAGTAAACTACTTCCATTTACTTTTCATACACTACGGGTAGATTTCTTCTGCCTACCCTTCACTCAAGCATTAGAGAACGTGTTACTTCCCTAGGCTCATCCACCTTTCCGGGATATATCCGAGCCTAAAGTTTCCCCAGCGAACCCCTTTGCCTTCACCCGAGCTCCGATGAACCTGCTACTCTTCCGGTGTGACCCTCACTAGGTTATGCCACAATAGGATTTTTCACCAATGAACCTCGTTGCTAACATTTATTCAAACATACATTCAGAAAAAACCCTAGTTAGTGCTTCCAGTTCTGCCTAACCTGCACCAACCTTCCTTAGAGCAAATGACCTCAGAGCAAGTGGATTCTATTCACCACTCGCTATTCAATTCCCCGGGGATTCCCAACATACATAGAACACTTACGAACAAATGAGTTAATACATATATCAGTACAATAATAAGAAAAACAGTTTAAAACATTTCATAATTTTTCAAAGCAAACATTTCGAGCGAGTGATCAGATCACCCGAATTGCCCACTCTTGTTAGCAGCATCCGACTTAGCTAGACTAACTAGTCCTACCTAACTTTTAACTATTCCCTAACCATCCTCGATGCTACCAGAAAATTACTGCTAGAGATCGCGGGTCACCCGACCAATAATTTCGCCACTTCCGGCTTCGGGCCCATATATTTCAAATCACCATATACATTGATTGGATGACGTCACAATCTACTACCAATAATTGTGAGTTCCTTTCGATTATTTCCAGTTGTACCCGACTTACCATCCACTATTACGGGTACCTATGACCACAATGGATCAGGGAGCTAGCTGTAAAAAGAAAGGTAGAGGAAAACACTACTCAACTTATGGCTTTATCTTTCATGAAATGACCTCGGACAACTGAGAGTTTTAAAAGCTTTATCTCAGATTTAAATTCTTTAGAACATACACTCCACTACGAGGAGACAGTCTAAAATCAAATTTGCAAAGAATACATAGCTGTATAGAAGAACTATAAAGGCAATCATTTGCGTTTAACTGCTAATGCAAACAGGGAAACAAACTAAGAGAGCTATCGGGCTAAATTTCAAAGTTACTTTAGTAATATTTATGGGTGAAAATCAGAGTCCATAACAGGATGTTGCAAACTGCAAATGGCGAAAATGATTTCTAAAAGGTAGGGTAACATAGGAACACGCTATGCAAATAAATGCAAATAGTTTTATGAGATGCAATGGTTTGCGGAAAGCATGGAAAACTTATCATATGCAAAGATATGTCTTTATTGAAGCAAAGACAGAAAATAGAAAGGTGCAGTTTAAAAGCTTCAGAGCGATATTTACCTAGACTGGTGTGGAAACCAACCCTGGCCACGGGTCAGTTAAGGACAGGAAACCCTCAAGGAAGGATACCCCTCAATGGACAGCAGGTGCAGAATGGACACCCAGGACAGGACAGGAAACCCAGATTAGGATCAGGACAGGACCACCAGGACACGACCAGCACCCGCAGTTTGGAAGCAACGCCTGCGCTCCACCCTCTCTGCAGCTATCGATCAGGACCCCGAATGGGTCAGCGAACTCCCAGCAAAAGTGCTCCGCCAGCACTTTAAGGTTTAGTAAAACCTTAGTCTATGGTCAAATTCGGACAGAGTGCTCCGCAGCGCTCTGTATTTTCAAGTCACCTATTGAGTGCGTTGGGTCAGTGACAGGTCAGCTATTCAGACAAGTCGGACAATTTCCCTAGGTGAACCCAGGGTAGATATACTGTTTTGGGACAGGGTACCACCCCCCAAATGTTGCAAAGTGTCAGAATCCCCAATTTCGATTGGTCCTAAGATAGGATTTGGTTAACACACCAATCAGAGCAGACTATTCTAAGGCCTATTTTGCATTCTAAGGTGCCGCCTAGCAAGATTGGGGTTCCCACGAGAAGTCGCAGGGAATACGATGGAAAGAAATACAATGTATTCAAATATGGTACAAGTTAGACTTTCTCGCTGGGTGAAGGTACATCTTCCCATGCAGGCTCTGGCAGCAACCTTCTTTGGCTTGGTTTCAATGCCACCTCGCCACGGCTGATCCTGCGCAGTATTGCCCTCCAAGATGGACTCCCCAGCCCCATCACCCCTCAGCGACGAGGATACATGAAAAGTAAGCGAAAACAAATTAACACGTAGAAATAAATGAATGTATTACATGTCATGATTTCGTAATTTAGTTTTATCATTATAAAAATATACTATGCATTAATGGTAAGTGCAACGAACAATGTCACAGGAGCAGCAGCACAAAGCTTCACCACGTTATCAAAGCACAGCCATCCTATTGCTATTACGCATGCGCACCCTTTCCCTCTCAAACTCTGACTGCGTCATATCACATGACTATGACCCACGCATGCGCAGAAACAGAAATGTAAGCAGTGGCCATTTTAGACACAATTATTATTTATATCAGTAAAACACATAGGCAAGCTTCGCTACCTTTCATGCATATCCAAAATAACGAGATTAGTAAAACGTACATTTGTTATGATGTTACGACAGGTTCGAGGTTCATGAATCGAGCAAGTCGCGATGCGAAATCTTGCTCTATCAGTTACACAAGGCAGAAATAAATTGGGAATACAGTCATGGGTCCATGTACTCGGCGCTTCTTCATTATAGCATTTATAACACAATCATAAATTCTCGTGGGAAGGGGGCAGCGAGGAAACCAACAACAATACAATTAAGTTAATATTTGGAATGCCAATCAGGGGGACAAGGTTACATCGGGAAACAAATCTTGCGGGGGGGTGCATATATTGCCACGATATGTGTTCCATTGTGACCAGATTCTATCCCACTTCTTGGGCCTTCTACGTGACAGATACACAGTCTTCTCACGAAACATGCACCAGTCCATATTCTCTTTCCACAACGTTACAGTTGGCGGCCTATGGGAACCCCAGAGCTGTGCAATGTCTCTTTTGGCGATCATATTGCCTAGGGTCGCCCAGGTGATCTGTGCCGAATTGTAGTCATTGGGCTCCCAGACATTCAGGAGGCAATGCCTGGCTTCGGGCAGTAGCGCCACCCCGGTGACCCCTTTTCCATTACGACATGCACACGGGACCAGAACTCAACCACCTCCGGGCATTCCCATAGAATGTGAAGGAAGGTACCAGTCATACCGCAGCCACGCTTACACAAATCATCAAAAGAGTAACCCATGCGCACCAGACTCGGGCCAGTGACATACACATGGTGGAGGATCTTAAGTTGGACAAATCTAAGGCGTGCAGGTATGGCAACTTCTTTTGGCGAGGACAGAGTGGATTGCCAATCCTCATCATCTAATTCTAGACCGTCGGCAATCCACGAGGCCTTCAGGTGCACAAGCAGGTCAGCCCTGTTATAGATCAGCTTCTTGTAAATCAGTGAGATAGTGCTGTCGGGCACCTGTCCATCAAGAATACGATCCTCAAGGGGTGAGGATTCAGGGATATCTGTACCCACAGCAAAGACTGACAGTAGGGCATGTCGGACCTGAGCGTACCTGAAGAATTCACTGTCCCCAAGTTCATACTCCGCCTTAAGCGCCTCGAAGGTCTTAACGTCGCCTTTAGACCAAAGATCCCCCACCTTAGTGATTCCAATCATATCCCATTTATCAAATCCTTTAGTTCGCCATAAATTACCCAGACTTTCAGAGTCATACAACGGGGTCGCGCAGGTGTGTCTATCGTTCCATCCCAAGGCCGCATTCGCATCATGCCACACACGTACCGCGATTTTAGTGGGCCCAGCCAGTGTTTTACAGAGCCTCTTGGAATACAGCGCCCTATTGAAGTTCCCCCCCGGCAGAGGGTGTTTAACTATTGCAAAGGCAGGGGCGGGACCAGGAACATATGTTGCGTGATTAACTGCACTTAATTGGGAGGCCCAGTAGTAGCGCCTGATGTCGGGAAGGGCGATGCCTCCGTCATACCACGGAAGCGTAAGTTTAGACAGAGCAATGCGTGCACGGCCATCCCAGACCAGTTGCCGTTGTAGACTTTCCACCTCTCGAAAGTAACCAGAGGGAACGGGGTCAAATGAGTTCTGGAGAGCGTACAAAAATCCAGGCAGCGACATCATTTTAAAGAGAGCCACACGACCGAGCGGTGACAGTGGCAAATGACGCCAGCGTGGAACATCTAGCTTCAGCCGTTGAAGAGGGGGTAGCAGGTTGCGCTCGTAGCGAACGGTGGGGTCCAAGGAGACATATATCCCCAAGTATTTGAAGCCGGTCTCCATTACTTGAATCAGAAATCTACGAGGCAATGGGGGGAGACCACCAGCCAAAACGTAGACACAGGATTTAGTCCAATTAATAATGAGACCCGAGTTCTTCCCAAAGGAGGTCAGAACATCGAAGAGCACGTTCAAGGATTTCTGAGGGGAAGTAAGATATAGGAGAATGTCATCTGCGTATAACGAGATACGATCCTCGAAGTCGGGAGCCCACTGAATGCCCTTTATAGAAGGCTCCCAACTGAGCCATTCCGCCAACGGTTCCAGTGCGAGGGCGAAGAGCAATGGAGACAGCGGGCAGCCCTGCCGAGTGCCGCGTCCAAGTGTGAAGACACCGGACGCCTTCCCGTTAACCACCACCTGGGCAAGGGGCATCTCATAAAGAAGTTTCACCCAGGCGATGAACACGGGCCGAATCCAAATTTTGAGAGGGCCGCCCAAAGGTAGGGCCATTCAATAGTGTCGAAAGCCATGGTAGCATCAAGGGAAGCTAAAATGGCCGACTCAGTGAGAGTCTCAGCCCTCGCGAGAACTCCGTGGAGTCTCCGAAGATTAAGGGCGGTGTTTCGATGAGGAATGAAACCTGACTGATCTGGATGGATCAAGTCCCCGATCACCTTAATCAAACGATTAGCTAACAATTTAGCTAGGATTTTGGGTTCGGCATTAAGCAGATATAGGTCTGTACGAGGCACAGCGATCCCGTGGCTTACCCTCCTTGTGAATTACCACAATAGTGGCAAGTCGCTGGTCAGCGGGAAGGAGACCCGAGTCCAAAGCCTCAAGGAACATACCCATCAAGTAGGGCGCCATTTTGTCGGGTCGCAGTTTATAGAGTTCAATGGGTAATCCATTGGGGCCCATTGCTTTGCCTGAGCGGAGGGAACGTATAGCCCCCGATACTTCGTCTGCCGTAAGGGGTGCATCCATGAGGTCTCTGTCATCTTCGGAAAGGCAGGGCAACGCGATGTCACGAAGCAACAACCGGGAGTCTTCCTCGTCCCTATCGCAGACCGAGGCATACACTGTTTTAAAGTGGTCAACAAAGCACTCAACAATCCCAACTGGGTCAGTGACACACTCACCATCCGGCCTCTCAATCACGGGGACAACACGATTCACTCTTTCTTTCTTGTACAGCCACGCAATCAGTTTACCGGCCTTGTCACCCACATCGTACATCCTGCCCTGTTGCTCTCTGTTCATCACCTTCGCCGCGTCAGTGACGACGGACCTATAATCGGCCTGTTTCAGACTGAGAGAATGCATTTTCAAGCGTGTTACTCCCGTATCAAGGTCACTCTCTAGTGCAGTTATATCAGTTTCTAGGCGCACAAGCTCCTCATTTTTAGCCTTTTTGGCAGCGGCAATCAATGAAAGAGAATGCCCACGAATGACAGTCTTAAAAGCTTCCCACAAAGAAACAGAAGAAGAAACAGACCCCACATTGTCATTGAAGTAGTGATTCATGGCTTTAACAAGTTCAGAACGGGTTTTGGGGTTACGAAAGTACTAGGGGTTAATGGGAGCCACTCTGCCTGCACTGCCCACCCCTACAGCAAGCCGAAGCCACAAGGGGGAGTGATCAGAAATGCCCCAGGGAAAGTGGCGAACCTCACTGATGGAGGAGGATTGGGCCGATGGCATTAAGAAATAGTCTAATCTGGAGAGACTACCATGTGCCCCGGAATGGAAGGTGTACTGAAGTTGTGTGGGGTGCATCAACCTCCAGCTATCTATGAGCCCAAAGGTACCAAGGAAGTCTCCCAGCCACATATGAGATCTAGCCAAGTCCCTGGGGGGAAAACGGTCCGCAGTGCCGGAGACAACGGAGTTAAAATCCCCACCGAGGATAAGAAGACCCTCAGGCAACCCCAATAGGACCCTACACAAATCGGCGTATGTGGAGGCCTGTAGGCCCGGGGGGATATAGATCGTGAGTATGGACAGTGTCTTCCCTTCCCATCTACCCGTGAGCGCAGCGTAGCGCCCTCTATCATCAAGTATAACTTTATCAATTTCAAGGGGGAGAGAAGACCGAATAAGAATGCCAACCCCCCTGGAGCCAGAGGTGAAACCGGAGTGAGCAACTAGGCGGTATCCACGTCTGTTCATGGCTCGACACTCATTCCCTATAAGATGCGTCTCCTGTAGAAGGACAACATCGGGTGAATGGCGTCTGAGGAACTGCAACACTACCCCTCGCTTTATCCTGTCTCCCAACCCATTAACATTCCATGATACCAGTCTCAACTCACCACCCCCCATCCCCGAAAAGAAAGCAGAGCACCCCACACACAGAGCCCGATGACCAAGACAGTTAGAGAAAGCAATTGAATGCCTTGTGAACAGAAACAATCACACACACACCCCCCCAGCACCCCCAACTTAGACCCGTTACAACACCCCCCACCCTGCACCCCTGCGTAAGACTCAAAAGCCACCCCAACTTGCAGTGTGCCTGTCGCCCCATCAAGAAGCTAATCTACACAAAGAACCCCGGAGGAGAAAGAGTCCCCTTCACCCCCGCCACCCTCAGGCTGATCTAAAAGAAGAACTAAAGAATCATTGTCCAAACTGAGCTGGAAAAGTTGGAAAGTTCAGACGTCAGGATCCACAAGTCACTCCTGCTCCGGCGAGCCACCGTCGGCGCCGCCGGGGTGCTCAGTTTGATCATCCCTTTTTGGCAAAGAATCAAGCCAGTCACTGACACTGTCCAGGCGGTCAAAGAAAAACGTTTGTTCCTTGTACTCGATACGAAGTCTGGTCGGAAACAGCATGGCGTACTTGAGTCCCAAGTCCCGTAGCCGTCTCTTGACTCCCTGGAATCCCATTCTCTGCCGCTGAACGAACGGGGTAAAGTCCGGATAAAAGTTCACGGTGGCATTCTCGAACTTCACAGGGCCCTTGTCCCGAGAGGCTTGCAGGATGGCGTCTCTATCCCTGAAATGGAATAGTCTAGCAATGATAGGTCTCGGGGGGGCACCCGGCTTAACCTTACCGCCTGGGATTCGATGTGCACGTTCAACCGCGAAGAATTTAGTGAGTCCGGCAGGAGCAAGATAGTTGGAGACCAGATCTTCCACCAGCAGGTCGGTTGCAGAAGTCTCGGGATTTTCAGGGACCCCAATAATGCGCACGTTGTTGCGACGGGCCCTGTTTTCATAGTCCTCCAGACGACGGCCAACACATCAAGGGAAGAACGCAAATTCCCGATCTCGGTCTGAACATCCGTTACATCAGTCATCAAGCTGGAAGTCATCAGATCTAACGCCTTGACCCTCTCGTTAGTCTTTGCCTGGTCCGCTCTAATCAGCGTAACATCCACGCTATATAGGTTTATTGACCCACTAGCTCACTCTTATAAGTCAAAAATTGGGAGCCTTTGATCCTTGCAAAAAAGTATGTTCATCCACTCACCATTAAATAGAGCATATTGTGGTGGCAACTGAGTTACCATGAGGCCATGGTTCATGACTACTTGTGTTAATTAATGCAAATGTAATGCACCATTCACATTTTATATTCGTGAGTGTAAAGTAAGATATGGTCCTCACAGTGCAATGTATCATCTACGGGTACGATGGAGTTATCTTAGACCATTTAGTTAAAAGGTATTAAAGGAGCTTGTTGAAGCTTTTCTGGTTTTAATAGCTATATTATTTGAAGGTTATGTAAGGTGTAAGATATATTTTTACTTTTGACAGTTTACTGGAGGTAAGCAGACTGTTTGAATTGATTTTTAGGATTAATCCCTTCTCAAAACTTTGGCTCCTAAAAATGTTTTGCTCCCCAACAAACATACATTAACCTACCTCTTTTGCCAATGATGGTTGGGTTGCCTGATGTCTTTCTCTGTGTCTGTTATCACCTTCAGTTACCACCCAGTCTCTGTTCTCTTCTTCTCAGAACCATGTTCAGACTGATGCTTAAGTGTACCATTACTTTTACAGTATTTTTCTGGGATCCTGGTCAGTCAGTGGTTACTAAGATGTATCTGTGGCATGCAGTGGGATTTACCACTAGTTTCCTCTCCTTATCACATGAGGCAGTAGTTGTTTGTAGAACTCACAGAGTTTTGCATCTTAATAAACTCAAACTTCAATGTCTGGTCAGAACAATATCCTTAGAAAATATATGTACTACTGTATGAAAAAAGGGTTGTTTGAAATATTGGAAATACTAAAAATTAGAGGGTCTTAGAACCTTCTGGATCGTGCTAAGACCTCAAACAGTTTCATAGTGTTGACAAATTCAGGCACTATTCTCAAATAACTGTCATGCCTGTGGATAATGCTATCCAATGTAGAAAGACTGGGACATCTTGGCTATCTTTGTAAAATATTGCATCTCAGTCCATGTACTGCTGCTTTTTTATACTCCCCAGCAAATGGAGCAGTCCTGCCAGAGAGAGTGGTGAAGTGTTCCAGTTGAGCTATGGCTGTTTGCAAGTGGAGAAAAATGGAGTCAGGCTGCACGGAATGTTAAAAATGTCACTAGTCCCAAAGACGTTTTAAACATTCAAAACCAACTCATGAAAAGTGAAATGAGATACTCACCACTGGAGGACTGTGACTTTAGGCTGCAAAATGCTCGGAAATCAAAGTTTCAATATCAACTTTTCAGTGCCAGCAAGGATATGGAGGCCAGTAGAAGTGGGGCACCAGACACATTTTACAGGATGAACCATTTTGGGTCCAATTGGAATTGTAAGTATAAAACAAATGGACTAGCAAACTGTATTTGCCTTGTATACCAAATTTTAGGAACCTTATCTTGTGAACTACTGGACATGGTCAAAGTTTTTATGTAGCTGAGGCACCCTTTGAATCACGAACATATGATGTACCCACAGCTATTAACTAATGAACTGTGATTTAGGGATAGGGCACAACTGCGGGGATCTCTCTAGAAGCATAGGCAGTAGCAATTTGGTTCAAATATTTTTGTAATCAGAGCAACCAACTTCAGCCCCTAGAAAGTTAGGATTGATACATGCAGGTCAAGGAGATGCAGGTGCACAACAAATGCAAGGCATTATGTGAAACTCTATCCCCCATCACCAAGAACTCAGGGGTATATTATCAAGGGGTTTTATCTCCGCTTTTTTGGCTTTAAAAGCCAAGAAAGCGGAGATAAAATTATCTCCCTATTACCAAGCTGTCGCTAACACCAGTTAGCGACAGCTAATAGGAGATAGCGACCATCATGGGCCCCACTTTGCATGTCAGTGATATTTATCACTAATGATATGCAAAGTGGGCGTGCCAAGATTTTAGCGACTGGAAACAGTCGCTAACATCGCTATCTCCTATTACCAACTTTTGGAGATATTTGCGCTAAGGGCGAATATCTCCAAAAGCTAACACCTGCCCTGAGCAGTTCTTAGCCATGTTATCCAATGGGAGGTGGATAACATGGCTAAGAGCATTTGCTCGATAATGCATGAATATCGCTGACTTTTCAGCGATATTCATGCATTGCGGGCGTTTTTTATCGCATTTGCGATAAACCTTGCTAATAGCAAGGTTTATCTGCGATAAAAATCGCCGATGTGCGGCGATAATTTTTGTCTCTAAACAAGTTAGAGACAAAAATTATCGCTAGTTGTTGATAATATACCCCTCAGTAACCTCAAGAAAAGTTACAAAGAAAATAATAATGACAAATCCTTTCTTTTCACAAGGATAGACAGGCTCAGGCTTCAAAGATATGTATGCGTGGGTTGACAGAGCGTTTCATGGGGATTTTCCCTGTTATTAAAATGATGTGTAGATGATTTTAATGGGGTCTAGATAACGTAATGGGTGTCCTTATTTTCAGATAGATTTTAATTGCAGACCTTGCATGTCTCCTGTTGATCCTTGACATTCCATCAAAGCATAAATCTTTCAGATCAGTTTTGGTCAGAGGAGTTTCAGGATTTTCGTGGCATCGTTGCAGTTTATGTTCTCGAGACAGACGTTCATCTTCCTCTTCATGGCAGTTCATAGCAGCAATGCTGCATTTGACATTCTAGACTTGTTCTAATTCGGTTTCTGTTCAGACATCTGTCTGTATTGCTGAAGCATTGCTTCCCCAGATATTCTGAATGATGCAATTTAGTAGCTCAAAGATTTCAATGTTTATTTAAAATTGGGGTCTCTAGCCAGATGTCGGAGACAGACATGCTGGATTACAAGGTTCAAAATAATAACTCTACCCAACCAAAGTAGAATGCATCTTCACACGCTTCCTGAGCTTTGACAGAAAGTAGGAAAGGATCAGGCACCAAATTCACAAAATAATGTTTTCTACATGTGAGATAGTCAGACTCGTTGTAGGTTTCTCCTACTACAAAAAACAAAATCCCAGAGGAAGACAAAGGTTGGAAGCTGGATTCTCAGGAATATGGATTCTGATGGATACATCTGCCAGTGGATTTCTCACCTTGTGAATATCCCCTGCGCCAGCAGCATTCTGAAATTTTTTGTAGCTCTCCACTCCGACGAAGACGACGTCACAGAAGCCCGGCTTTGCTCGCAACTCCGCTGACATCACTGGAGCCATAAGAGAGCCTCGTCGGCGTGATGACGTCAGTTCCCTTTTTTCCGCGCCGTCGACGCTAGGGGTTTTTCTTGGACTCTCCGTTGTTACGCTTGTTTCTTTGTGTTTCTGGCTGTGTTCCTGTGCTTCTTCTTGTTTCCTTTTAAGGATGTCGTCGAGGAAGTCCGGGTTCAAGCCCTGCAGGAAGTGCGGAGGACCTATGTCCATTACTGATCCACACAAGGACTGTGTGTGGTGTTTATCGTTGGATCACGACGTCAAGGGATGTGCTTGCTGCAGGAAAATCAATCCGAAGGCACTGAAAGAGAGGGAAGCAAAGCTCTTCATGGCGAAGATGAGAAAGGATAAAAGAGGTAGGAGAAGGTAGCGCTCCAGGTCGAGGTTGAGGTCGGGCTCGAAGTCGACGTCGGGGCATGCTTCGAGAGCTAAGAAGCACAAGAAGAAGAAGAGGCATTCATCAAGACGCCATTCTGAGAAAGAAGCGGCGCCGAAGTCGACCTCTCCATCTCGACGACGCCGTACAGACTTCGTGTCCCCTTCTCCCTCGAATCCAGCTTCTCCTGAAAATCGGCTTTGCCTGCAGCTTCTCCACCTCGATCTCCGACGCCAGTTCCCTCACCGGCTTTGGTTCATTCTCCGGTTCCAGAAGAAGAGATTCCTGTGCCGGATGAGCAGGCGACTCCATTGGTTCCGCTGTCGGCGCCGGCTGGCCCGAATGCGGTAACGCCTGCCTCAGATTCAGTCCCGGGGACCTACCCTCCTTTTCCAGGTCCGGGTCAAGATCCGTCGCATTATCTCAATGCTATGTACGGAGTCTTCAACAGGGCTATGTACCCCTCTGGTGCACCTTTGGTTCCCATGGGTCCATTAGCTTTTAATTTGGGGGTTCCTCAGGTCTATGCCCAGGACCCTTTCATGCCTTTTCATCCAGCGGCGCCGTCTTGGAATTTTCGGACGCTGAGAACATCAACGCTACTTCCATCTTCTCCAGCGCCTTCTATTCGACCTCGTTCGGCACAGGCGGTACCGTCGGATCCGTGCACTACGCCGGCTCCGAATCCGACGGAGTCGGTCTTGGCTCCTTCGACGCCTGCACCTAGAATAAGATCTAGGAGAGAAGCCCAGAGGGTTATAGAAGAACAGAGATATCAGTTGGAGGAGATGGAGGAAGGTGAGGTTCAGGACCCAGATGAATATTTTGCTGAGTTAAGGGAAGCAAGTGGCCTCGATATCTCTCCAGAGTGGGAACTTTCGCCTTCATCTGATCAGCCGCGGTAAGTAATGGGTGTACCTGCAGAGCGGTGATGTGGGGAGGGGGAGGGCCAGGGTGGGGGGTAGTCATTTATGGATTAGGGAGCTTTACAGGTAAGTAAACATTTAAATAAATAAAACGAATTTCGTTGAGCGCACTGCATTGCATTTGGGGATGCAGTGCATGCAACAAAATTCGTTTTATTTATTTAAATGTTTACTTACCTGTAAAGCTCCGTAATCCATAGATTACTACCCCCCACCCTGCCCCTCCCCACGTCACCGCCCTGCAGGTACACCCATTACCGACCGCAGCTGCATCTGATACTCCTTCCTAGGATGTGGTTCCATATCACACAGTGATCAAAAAGGCAGCAGAACTTTTGGATCTTCAGCTTCCCACTACTGAGTTTAAGTTGAACATTTTAACAGAAGTTCTTCTTTCTCCTTCTTCTGTAATTGAACCTCTACTGCCATTCAATGAGGCAATCACTGACCCTGTGATGGAAGTTTGGCGCAAGCCTTTTTCAGCTCCTGCAGTTTTCAAAACCAATGCACGGAGATACAGGGTGGCTCCAGGGGATCCTGCCTTTTTATCTTCCCATCCTTCTCCTGAGAGCCTTGTTGTTCAGGCTGCCTGTTCATAAAGATCTTCAGGTGCATTTCCACAAGTTCCGGCGGACAGAGAGTCGAAGAAACTTGACCAATCTGCCAAGAGAGTATTCTCTTCGGCAAGCATGGCACTAAAGTCAACTAATGCCACCTGTCTTATGGGTAGATATAACCATGCTTTAATGGATTCGGCTAAACAGCTCGCACCTAAGTTGTCCGAGTAGGATAGAAAGAATTTTGAGGAAGTGTTACATGATACTCAGGCGGCTGCACGTCAGGTGATACAAAGTGGATTAGACACTGCTGACTCTGTCGCCAGAATCATGGGATCTTCTGTGGCTACAAGAAGGAGTGCATGGCTGAAGTCCTCGGAGTTCTCGGCTGATGTTCAAGCTACGCTTTTAGACATACCATTTGATGGTTCAGGACTTTATCGGAAAAAGGTGGATGCTGCTTTAGATAGATTTAAAGACAGCAAGGCAACAGCCAAATCTCTTGGTCTTCAAGCTCAAACTAGAGGCTCATCCTTCAGGAGATACAGAGGATTTGTGAGGTTGTTCTTTCGGACATATAGACAACCTCAACAGCAGCAACAAAACACCTTGTACAAATCCTCCAGGGGCAAAAGCAGAGGTCGCCCACGAGGCCGTCAGCCCTCCTCCTCCTCTTCCTCTACCTCCACCCCTCTTACCACATCAAAGCAGCCCTAGATCCACCATTCTGGATCATGTTGGTCCTGTGGGGGGGTCCGCTTACTCACTTTCTGCAAGATTGGGAATCGTTCACTACAGACCTTTGGGTTCTCAATCTTGTGGAGAATGGGTAAGCCCTTCCCTTTCGGGAATTCCCTCCAAATTACCCTCCTTGCCAAGGGGCATGCTCGGAAGACCACCTTCTTCTCCTGCAGGAGGAAGTCTTAACATTATTGAAGAAAGGTGCGATAGAGGTGGTTCCAGAGCAGGAGAGGGGTCAGGGATGCTACTCCCGGTATTTCTGATACCCAAGAAGCATGGCAGGTTACGTCCAATCCTGGATCTCAGGATCTTGAACCTTTTTCTGAAGAAGTAAAGTTCAAGATGCTCACCCTTGCGCAGGTTCTTCAGGCGCTGCAGCAAGAGGACTGGATGGTGTCGATCGACTTGCAGGACGCGTATTTTCGTATCCCGATCCTGAGGTTGCACAGGAAGTATCTCCGTTTCACGGTGGGGTCGCAACATTATCAGTTTGCGATTCTCCCATTTGGACTTACTACAGCACCTCGAGTCTTCACCAAGGTGATGGCAGTGGTGGCAACCCATCTCAGAAGATCGGGAATTCCAGTTTTCCCCCATCTGGACGACTGGCTGCTTAACCCCTTCAGCGCTCATGACAAAGCCAGCTCGTCATGGGCGTTACCTGCGCTACGCGCATGACGAGCTGGCTTTGTCACGTAACGCGGGTTTTTCACATTTTCAGCGCGCAGCGGGAAAACCGCTAGCGCGCATGCGGTTAAAGCAGAGTCGCCAGAGAAGGTGCTTCATCATCTGCAGGTGACAACTCAGCTGTTGTACAAATTGGGTTTTTCGATAAATGTGCCCAAGTCTCATATGGTGCCCTCTCAGCACAACCTGTTCAGAAGGGCAATACTGGACGCTACTGTCTGTTGAGCATTCCTTCCTCCACAAAGGATTCTCGACATTCAGGAAATGATTCCCTTGTTTTACAATGGAGCGGTCGTTCCAGTCCTGAAGGTCCTTCGCCTGCTCGGTCTGTTTGCTTCCTGCATTCTGTTGGTCAACCATGCACGCTGGCACATGAGGGCGCTCCAGTGGTGCCCCCGCAGGAAGTGGTATCAACACAACGGAGATCTTAAGGAATCGATCAGGATCTCCATAGAAGCTGCTGCAGATCTGTCTTGGTGGAGCGTGGAGGGCAATCTGTCTCAAGGAAAGCCCTTCCATCTTCCTCCATCGGTGGCCACAGTGATAACGGATGCATCTACTTTAGGGTGGGATGCTCATCTGGGGGACCTGGAGATCAAAGGTATTTGGTCTCCAGAGGGAAGGTTGCTTCACATCAACCTTCTAGAGTTGAGGGCAATACGTTTGGTGCTCAAGGCCTTCCTCCCTTCCCTTCGCGGTCAGTCGGTTAAAGTCCTGACGGACAACACTACCGCGAAGTTGTATGTCAACAAGGAGGGAGGAGTGGGGTTGCATTGTCTCCTCAGAGAGGCTCTGCGTCTCTGGTCCTGGGTTCAGGACCATCAGATTTGTCTGTTGGCAAATCATCTGGCCGGAGTTCTGAACGTGTGTGCGGACAGTCTCAGTCGGCAATTCTCTGCCGACCACGAGTGAAGGCTTCATCCGGAGGTGGTTCGTCACGTCTTTCGGACGTGGTGAACCTCTCAGGTGGATCTGTTTGCCACTCACAAGAATGCTCACTGCCCGTTATTCTGCAGTCTCCAGTATCCGATGCGGGGAGCTTTGGGGGACGCGTTTCAGTTAAGTTGAGGCTCATAACTCCTTTACGCGTTTCCTCCCATACCCTTGATTCCTCGGGTTCTGAGGAAGATTCACCAAGACCGGGTCCAAGTCATATTGATCGCCCCGGATTGGCCAAGAAGGGTGTGGTACACAGATTCCTCCACCTCTCCTCGTGCCCTCCGCTCCGTCTCCCTCTCAGGGCAGACCTCCACTCGCAGTCGAAGGGGCAGGTTCTACACCCCCACCTCCAGAGCTTACACCTTCATGATTGGAGATTGAACGGGGCAATCTGAATTCTTTCTCTCTCCCATCTGACGTGGTGGATGTGATTCTTTCAGCCAGACGACACTCCACCAAGTCTGTTTATTCCTATAGGTGGTCCAAATTTGTCTCATGGTGTGGAGAGAAGTCTATTGACCCCTTAAGGGCTCGTTTATCCACCATCCTTCAGTTTGCTCTTTCTTTAGCCCAGCGGGGTTTTGCCGTGGCTACTGTGAAGGGTTATTGATCGGCTTTGTCGGCGTTCCTTTGCTTGCCGGATCAGCCGTCCTTGTTTAAATCGCCTATTGTGTAAGGATTCATTAAGGGCCTTACCAACAAATATCCATCCACTCCATTTATTGTGCCTCAATGGGACTTAAATCTTCACTTAACCTACTTGATGGGTTCTCCGTTTGAGCCTTTACACAAGTGTCCCTTGAGACTATTGTCTTTAAAAACTGTATTTCTTGTTGCCATTACCTCGGCAAGGATGGTAAGTGAGTTCAAGCTCTGAGTTCAAAACCCCCATTCTTGACTATTCATGCTGATAGAATGGTTCTTAGGACCAGGGCTGTTTTTCTGCCTAAGGTGGTAACTCCCTTCCATCTTGGGCAGTCCATTACCCTTCCTTCCTTCTATCCTCCCCCTCACCCTTCCAAGGTGGAAGAGCGGCTTCACCGCCTGGACCCTAAGAGGGCGGTGAGTTTTTACCTCGATAGGACTGAAGACTATCGTGTGGATGACCAGCTCTTTGTGGGTTTTGCTGGTTGCAGGAAAGGCAGAGCGGTGCACAAGCGCACCCTTTCAAGATGGATTATCTTGTGATCAAGATCTGTTACTCTTTGGCCGGTAAGGAACCTCCAGAGGGTATGAGAGCTCGCTCTACTAGAGCAAAGTCTTCAACATCTGCTTTGTCTAGAGGTGTTCCTGTAGAGGACATTTGTAGAGCGGCAACTTGGGCCTCCCTCCACACCTTCGCGAAGCATTACTGCTTAGATTCCGAGGTGAGGAGGGATGGTCACTGTGCGCGTTCTGTCCTACAGGACCTTTTGGTATAGAAGGGTGGACACCCTCCTCCGGGAGTGGGGACTGCTGTGGGACTCTATTCACAAGGTGAGGAATCCACTGGCAGATGTATCCATCAGAAGAACAAGTTACTTACCTTCGGTAACGCTTTTTCTGGTGGATACAGTATGTGCCTGTGGATTCCTCACTGGCCCACCCTCCTCCCCGTTGTCCACCATTGTATACCTACAATGTTGATATTGTTTAATTGAAGTGTTTTTCTGAATTGTTTTTACACTGTGTATTGTTTCAAATCTTGTGTACTATGTATACTGTACATATTGGTGTCGGTCCGTCCGTGTGCCTCGAAGGCACGGAAAAAAGGGCGGAACAGACGTCATCACACCGACGAGGCTCCCTTATGGCTCCAGTGACGTCAGTGGAGTCGCGAGCGAAGCCGGGCTTCTGTGACGTCGTCCTCGTTGGCATGGAGAGCTACAAAAAAATTCCGAATTCTGCTGGCGCAGGGGATATTCACAAGGTGAGGAATCCAGAGGCAGATACTGTATCCACCTGAAAAAGCATTACCGAAGGTAAGCAACTTGTTCTTCTCAGCGAGTCATGTCAGATTGCCCACATAATTGTAAGTTGTTGCAGGACAGATATGCCAAGGTTGCTTAAACTGGCTCAGTCCTTTCTCGAGAAACAGCACTCAGCCAGCACTTATCCAACAAGTGTTCTCAATACGCTTCTTGATAGACTACAGGGCTAGAGAGGCTCCTTGAATTAAGTCACATACACCAGGCTGACAGCATAGAAAGGAACATCCACTTTGCTTAGCTTCCAAAATTTTGAATGTCACAGTAAGACTCACACAAGTAAATCAGAGTATAATCATACCCCCTGCAAGCTGCCTGACACAAATCCCATTACATACATGCAGGAAGTTATTAAGGACCCCTGTTAAAGGACAAAGCAGGTGCTTATATTGAAGGGCTAATAGCCCTTCTCCTCATCAGGGGCACCGGTAAAAAGATGTGTGTACCTTAACTACAGATGTTGATGTCACCAATTGTCTGCTAATGCCTAATCCGAGGGGGCAGGAGTCACCATCTACTATGAGTGGTATTGATACAAAAGATGTGCAGGGTCCAATAAGAATTAAAGTACTGGATTTAATAATAGAACTTCTGATGATACATCTGCCTGTGGCTTCCTCACCTTTTGAATAACCCCCTGCATCAGCATTCCATGGAAACTTTTTCATAGCTCTCCACGTCGACGAGGATGTCACAATAGCATGTCTCCGCTCGTGACTCCGTATGACGTCACTGGAGCCATAAGAAGACCTTGTCTGCGTGCTGACGTCAGTTCCCTTTTTTCCACGCTGGTGACGCGTAACAGTTTTTCTGGGACTCTCTATTTCCTTTGGATATTACTTTGTTACAGTTACTTGTTTCTGTGTAGCTGTGCTACGGCTGCACAAAAGAAGTCAGGGTTCCAGCCCTGTAGGGAGTGTGGGGGTCATATGTCCATCAGAGACCCCCATGAATATTGTCTTTGGTGTCTGTTGTTGGATCACAACATCAAAGGATGTTCATCTTGCTGGAGGATGAATCAGAAAACACTTAAAGAGCGAGAGGCGAAGCTATATTAATGGTCTGGCCGAGAAAGGAGTAGAGAGGCTGTAAAACATCCAAGTCAAAGTCGACAACTCCGCACACCTCGAGGTCATTAAAGAAGCACAAAAAGAAGCGTCATCATGGATCCCGACGTCGGTCTTTGAAAGGCAAGTCTTTGAGGTTGGCTTCTCCTGTTCAGTGGCATCATGGTAAAGACGGCATCTTGCCTTCGCTTTCTCCGCAGGCTACTCCTGTGCATTCGCTGGCGCCAAGGGATTCGCCGGCATCCAGGGAGTCCTCTCCTGCTCCTCCTGCTTCACCAGCCCCAGCGTCCCCAACGCTGCAGCCACATCACGCCACACGGCCTGAGTTGGATCCAGATCAGGCAGTTCTGGATCCTTATCCACCCTTTCTGGGTCCGGGTGCGGACCTGACGCATTTTCTAAATGCAATGTTTGCCAAAGCAGCTAACCCATCTGGCTCGCCGACTGGTCCCTTGGGTCCGCTTGCTTTCAATTTGGGCATCCCCCAGCAATATGCCCAGGAACCTTTCATGCCCTTTATGCTCATGGCTCTTTCATATAACAAACACAATTTGCAAACCAATAGGACAAACATTTATTTATACCCATCTACTTCGATATTTTGCAATTATTTTTTGTATATAAATTATACAGAAAAGGAACAAATACATTCAATATATTTCACTTAAACCTGTACACAGCTATTTACAAAACAACAATATTTACATTCCAACTATACAATTATCGTACATTCTATACATAATCCACAATACAAACACAAAACATAAATTGGAACAATTATTATTCAATAGACCTAATCTATATTCATGAAGAAAGAAAAAAGAGGGACAAAGTCAAAAAGAAAGAGCAAGAGGTTAGTTAGAGAACGACTTAACAACTGGCCACAGCCAGTTGGAACGCTTTATGTTATAAATTGCTCCTTCAGATGTGCCGACGCGTTTCTAGTCTAGTTTGTATTGTGGATTATGTGTAGAATGTACGATAATTGTATAGTTGGAATGTGTATATTGTTGTTTTGTAAATAGCTGTGTACAGGTTTAAGTGAAATATATTGAATGTATTTGTTCCTTTTCTTTATAATTTATATACAAAAAATAATTGCAAAATATCGAAGTAGATGGGTATAAATAAAATACCAGGCCAAACGTAAAATAATTTTTGTTTGCCCTATTGGTTTGAATAAGTGTTTAAAGAAAAGGTGGGGGCAGGCAAATTGTGTTTGTTATTACATATTTGGGTCCAGCCTACCCCATCCCTTATATGGGCCTAACTCCTTAGTATTTGAAAATGGCTCTTTCATGGCAACTCCCTGGCGCTGGTTTCACAGTCTCCGGTGCCGTCTGATTTTGGGCGGACATCTTCCCGCCACTGAGGGACCTCCTTCAATGCCAGCGCCGTTGTCACGGGCACCGCGCCTCCCGCCATCGATATCAAAGATGCGTTACAGGAGGGAGGCCCAGAGGCTGCTGGAAGAAGAGGAGTACCAGGCACAGCAGGATCAAGCAGAAGAAGGGTACATTCTTGGCTCTGTAGATGACTTTGACGGCCTTCAGGAGGCCAGTGGATTGGACAGGTCTCCGAGCTTTCTTCCCCAAAGACAATGCCTTCTCAGGATGTGGCTCCTTATCATACTGTAATCAGAAAGGCAGCTGACCTGTTGTATCTGCAATTGCCTAGAACTGTGGTCAGGTCTAATATTTTGACTGAAGTTTAGCACTCTCCTTCTTCCGTGGTTGACCTTTTACTACAATTCAATGAGGCTTTAACCATACCAATTCTGGAAATGTGGCAGAAGCCTATGTCTCAGAAGAAACAAACAAACAACCTCAAACTAATATGTGAGGTGGAAGGGAAAGAGAGGGATAAGAAAACTCAACATACATAAAAAGTTGTTTAAGAACCCTCATTCACCAACCTAGTGGTGACATGCTTCATCACTGGGTTCCCACTGGAAAGACCTAGGGCCAGATGTAGGTAATTCATATTTACCGACTCTTAAATACCGAATTTTACCGATTCGGTATTTAAGAGTCGGTAAATATGAAGGGGGGAGATGTAGGTATTACAGATTCTGTAAATACCGAATCGTTAAGATTCGGTATTTACCGAATCTGTAAATACTGAATCGGTATTGCCCATTGATTCCTATGGGCCTTAAAGCCCATAGGAATCAATGGGCAATACCGATTCTGTAATTACAGAATCGGTAAATACCGAATTTTGCAAGGGTGCAGGGGGTGTCACTTTGACACCCTCTGGCACCCCAAAAATAGGCATGTGCGCCATGTGGCACACAGACATGCCCTAAGGGCATGTCTGTCTGTCACATGGCTAGGTGTGCATGCACACATGTGCATGCACACCTGAATTCGGTATTTTAACACCCAATTGGATTGGGTGGTAAAATACCGAATTTGTAGGGCCTTTGGGACTCAGAAGAGTCCCACCTACATCTGGGAATTACCGAATCGGTAAAAATACCGATTCGGTATTTTACAGATTCTGTAAATTTACCGATTCGGTAAATTTACAGAATCTGTAAAATCTGGCCCCCTACATCTCAAGATGCCAAATACCGGTCGGAAACTGCCGAATTCGGCCGTTTCCGACCGGTATTTGCCACCTACATCGGGCCCCTAAAGGCTTTCCAGTGTGCTGCAATGCCTGTTTACAGCGGAGCTGGTTCTTGTGTGTGTTGAGGGTGTACTGAAGCCAAATTGTGCTAAGTGAGTGCAATAGAGTGAAAAAATTATAAAAAGTACAAAATCGTGACTTTCAACTATTTTATTAACAGTCCGATCTGTACTGATTAAAAACAGATATAAATGGACTCATAGGGTTAGTCTCAATTATTATAGACCCCTAGTCCATAGTGAATACAGTTTGGTCGACATGTTTCTGCTTTTGGGAGCCCAAGTCACTCAGCTTTCTTCAGGACCATATAATGTGATCCTCCAGTGGTGTACACGCCCTAAGGTGCACCCTGCCGTGAGGATAATCGTGTGAAAAAGAAACACATTTTTTTTTTATTTCTTATTATACTTACGGCTCAAAGCCGTTCAAGACCAAAACAGCAATTTTGCTAAAGTCAAGTACGGGAGGAAATAATTGCCGCGGTGGTGAAAGACTAGGTATTTGGCGGGGAATCGTCAGCATAAATAAATGCGACGTGAAGAAAACCCCTCACCGCGTCAGCCCATGAGGATAGACAATTATCTTCCTCCCGTACTTGACTAGGGGTCTATAATAATTGAGACTAACCCTATGAGTCCATTTATATCTGTTTTTAATCAGTACAGATCGGACTGTTAATAAAATAGTTGAAAGTCACGATTTTGTACTTTTTATAATTTTTTCACTCTATTGCACTCACTTAGCACAATTTGGCTTCAGTACACCCTCAACACACACAAAAACCAGCTCCGCTGTAAACAGGCGTTGCAACACACTGGAAAGACATTAGGTCTTTCCAGTGGGAACCCAGTTTTGAAGCATGTCACCACTAGGTTGGTGAGTGAGGGTTCTTAAACAACTTTTTATGTATGTTGAGTTTTCTTATCCCTCTCTTTCCCTTCCACCTCACATATTAGTTTGAGGTTGTTTGTTTGTTTCTTCTTCACTCTTCTGTTGTTTATTGATAGTATAATAGGGGTTTGAGAGTTTGAGAGTGAATAGCCATACCCTTGCTCTCCCGTTGTTATTTTGAGAAGCCTATGTCTGCCACACTTCCAGAATTGCCTATGTTTCAAGAGCAGTGGCAAGGTGCTATAATCCCGCTCTGGGGGATCCAGCTTTTCTAACCTCTCACCCTTCACCAGAGAGCTCGGTGGTTCAAGCTTCATGTTCTTCCAAACAGTCGACGCGATCCTTCCCCACCACCCTGGGGGATAAGGACTCAAAAAAGCTTGAACAATCAGCCAAAAAGGTTTTCTCCTCTGCAAGTATAGCCTTAAAATTAACAAATGCTACATGCTTGTTGGGAAGGTATATCCATGCTTTGATGGACTCAGCCAAAGAGGTGGCTCCTAAACTGTCTGATGACGTATGAGGTCATTTTTGGGAGCTATTGGCTGATGCACAAGTGGCAGCCCGTCAGGTGATTCAATCAGGCCTGGATATGGTGTACTCATTAGCCAGAGTGTGTTATGTTATGTTAATTTTGATTTCTATAGCGCACGGCTACTCCATTGGAGTGTCCCGGCGCCTTTATTGGCCGCTCGTAAGCAGAGAAACATAACACAGTAAAATAAAAAATAAAAAAACAGTAAACAGAGAAAGGAACATGCTAGAGGGCAAAAAGCCAGGTTTTGAGGCCCTTCCTAAAGGCCATCAAGTTAGAAATGCCACGTAAAGCCAATGGCAATGCATTCCAAAGCTGCGGTGCCTTCAGCCTGAAGGAGCGGCCCCCAATGCGGGCCCTTTTTACTTGAGGGACCACCGCAAGAAACAAAGATTCGGATCGCAGAGATCGAGCCGGGCGATAAAAGGCAAGCCTCCGTTGCAGATATTTCGCGCCCGAGGCTTGAAGAGCCTTATGAGTCAGAGTCAGCGCCTTGAAAACTATCCGCTTCCGGATAGGCAGCCAATGAAGCGACTGCAAGAGGCCGGATGCTCTGGCTCGCCTATGAAGGCCAAAAATGGCCCGTGCGGCCGAGTTCTGCACCACCTGCAGGCGATGTAGAAGATACTCCGGTAGGCCCAGATATAGGACGTTGGAATAGTCCAATCTGGAGCCAATTAAGGCCTGCACCGTAATCCTTCTGTGCTCTTCTGAGAGCAAAGGAAGAAACTTCCGGAGCATCTTGAGGAGGCCGAAACATGTTCCCGTAAGACCGAGGATCTGAGATCTCATCGTCAGACCATTGTCGATCTTAATGCCCAGATTTTTTGCCAGCTGGGACGAATGTGCTGGAGGAAACATATTGGTCGGCCACCATTCCTGCCAGTCAGGATCCGAAGTGCAGCCGAAAAAGAGTACCTCCGACTTATCTGAGTTACATTTGAGGCTGTTCAGCTGGAACTATTTAAAAAAAAAACAAGGCACTCACGAATACTCTCTTCGTCAAAATCCTCTCCTTTCCCACACGTAAAGAGGAGCTGGGTATCATCGGCATAAGATACGATCTGGGCCCCCAAAGACTCCACTAGTGCCGCCAAGGGAGTCATAAAGATGTTAAAGAGAGTCGGGCTCAACACAGAGCCCTGCGGGACTCCGACTCCCAAAGGCGGCATCACGGCAGAGCTAGGAGAGGCCCAGACCGTTTGTCGACGGCCAGCTAAGAATGATCTAAACCAGCTGAGCACCGTCCCCCTCAGACCGATCTCATGAAGTCTGACGAGGAGACCCTCGTGGGGGACGGTGTCAGAGGCCGCCGACAGATCAAGCATGACAAGCATAGCTTTGCCACCTGAATCCAGTACCTCCTTAATGGCTTCAGACACCTCCAAGAGCGCCGTCTCTGTGCTTAAATTGGGGCGGAAGCCGGACTGAGTGGAATGAAGCAGATCGTTGGTTTCCAAAAAGCCAGAGAGCGCGATATGCACGTGCTTCTCCACGATTTTGGCCAGCGCAGGAAGGAGAGAAATAGGCCTGTAATTGGGCAACGCCTCGGGGTCCAGGCCAGGCTTCTTAAGGAGGGGAATCACCATCGCCTGCTTCCAGGCCTGCGGGACCACCCCCTCACTCAAGGAGAGATTGAAGAGTGGGTTTGCCAGCGGATTTACAACTGCTGCCATTTTCGCCAGGAATTTGGCCGGGCATGGGTCATGAGGCGACCCAGATTTAAGGTTGGCCATAAGTGCCAATGACGATGAAGCTGAAATAGGCGGAAAGTCGGCCAGGACGGCCTCCACGGGAACCGATGGTACTGACCCGTCCATGAAGCTGGGACACACTTCAACCATCCTCACGGGAAAGGAGTCCTGAATCAACTTAATCTTGGCCGTGAAAAAGTTGGCAAGGGCAGAGACCCATGACTCAGTCGAAGCGGCCTGGGGTAAATTAGACCGTGGGGCCGTAAACTCCCTCACAATGGTGAAAATCTCCTTGCATGAATTAGAAGCAGCCTCTATCCTCCTTGCAAAGTTACCTCTTTTCTTAAGGAGGATGTTGCGATGGTATATTTTAATCGCGGTCCTATAGACCAGCCTGGCCGCCGGATCATACTGTGAGCGCCATGCCCTCTCGGCCACCTTACACTGCCGACGAGAGGCCGACAGAGCTTCCGTAAACCAAGGGGCAGAAACCCGCTTCGATGTTACTCGGGGTGCCCTCACAGGGGCTAGGTCATCCAGCCTGTCCGTCAGCCAGGCCTGCAGAGACTCTAGATCCCGATCCAGGTCGCCCGAAAGGGGGCAGGGATGATCAAGAGAAGCTTGAGCTAGCATCTCTGGAATCACCCGATGGAATGCCCTCGATCGTAGTCCCTGCTGTCTGAGAGTAGTACGAGGTGGTTTCTCAGAGCCTGGTATATGAAATTTGGCCATCCTGTGATCAGACCAAAGCACCGGTAGAAGTTCTAACCCCTCTAAGGGGAGCGTAGAAAAGACCTGATCCAGGGTGTGACCCTATCGTGTGTTGGACCGGAGAGGTACGGGACATGAGTGATGGTGTCCTCAGTGGCTACCAGGAGGCACGCCTGGCTGAGATCTTCTGGATTTTCTCTGGATGTGCAGGCCACTCTGCTCGATCTGCCTTTTGATGGATCCAGGTTCTTTGGGACAAAGGCAGATTCTGCTCTACAATGCTTCAAGGATAGCAGGGCCACTGCAAGGTCCTTACACCTGCAGTCCCAGCCTAGGGGCTGCAGGCCTAAGGAGCAGCAGCAGCAGCAGCAGCAGCAGCAGCAGCAGCGGAACCCACTGTACAAGTCTTACAGAGGCAAAGGAAGAGGCCATCTGAGGGGGGCTCTCTGCAACAGTCCTCCTCTTCCTCCTCCTCTCCCTCTCCTGTTCCCCCCACTGGTTCTACAGGGATGCAGCTCTAAATCCCCCGTCTTGGAGCATGTTGGTCCCGTAGGAGGCCGGGTGTCCCAATTTCTACAAAATTGGAAGTCTGTTACATCATATCTTTGGATTTTTAATCTTGTAGAAAATGGGTACGCCCTTCCTTTTCAGGAGTTCCCCCTCCTTACCCTCCTCACCATGGCTGGTGTTAAGAGGACCATTTGTTGCTCCTGCAACAGGAGGTTCTTACCTTGCTTCAGCCAGGTGCGATAGAGGTGGTTCCTTAGCAGGAATGGGGTCAGCGGTGCTACTCCTGGTATTTCTTAATCCCCAAAAAGGCAGATCCTAGACCTCAAGGTCTTGAATTTTTACTTCAAGCAGGAGAAGTTCAAGATGTTGACCCTAGTTCAGGTTCTTCTGGCGCTACAGCAGGAACACTGGATGGTGCTGATCGATTAGCAGGATGCGTATTTCCATATTCCCATCCTAAAGTCGCATTGGAAGTATCTCCATATTACGGTGGGATCCCAACACTACCAGTTTGCGATTCTTCTGTTCGGGCTTACTCCTGCATCCCAAGACTTCACAAAGGTGATGGTGGTGGTTGAAGCTCATCTCAGAAGGTCAGGGATCCTGATATTCCCATGTCTAGATGACTGGCTGCTTAAGGCGACGTCTCAAGAGTGGGTGCAGCGTCATCTGCAGTTAACGGCTCGGCTTGTGTTTTTTAATAAATTAACCTAAATCTCACCTAGTGCCCTCTCAGAGCAACCTGTTTATTGGGGCAGTATTGGACACAACTGTGAATTGTGCCTTCCCGCCTCCACAGAGGATATCTGACAGAGACTACTAGCCGCAGATTCCTTAACGTAGAATTATCCCCAGGCGTGAGACTGGATCCGTAAATCTTTTCTGCCACAACATCCCTGCGTGCCGGGGGGACGGCACCACGTGACTCCGCCCTGACATCATCCGCCCTGGTGACGTCAGCGAGGATACATAAGTCCCACCCCGGCGTGCCTACGTCAGTTTTTTCTCTTTCCGCATGCAACGCTACTGTCCTGGCCTGTTTTCAGGCCTTCCATTCTTTTTACGTTTAGTGGAACAGTGTGCGTATGCCTTCGGGCTTCAAGACATGTACCTCCTGTGCACGTCCCATATCGGTGAGAGACCCTCATCTCATTTGCATGTGGTGCCTGGGTGAGCACCACGACTTGGAGAGTTGGGACGCTGTCAAAACCTTAAGCCTAAATCACGGTGGCATTGCTGGATGAAGTTGCTGTCGACGCGAATATCCAGGTCGGTGTCGTCCCAGCGTCCGTCCCCTATCTCAGAGGCAAGGAGCCGCAGGTTTCTTCTGCGGAATCGCCTTTCGCCTCGGCCCTTTGGGTGTGCCTCACCGGCTTCTTGGTCTTTTAGTACGTCTCTGAGGCCTTGTCCTCCTTCCGCGGTGGACGCCGGCTCCCCGAGGGACAGGTGCCCCTGCCGATCGCCTCCCTACCCACCGTTTCCCGGCACAGAGGTGACTAGGGCCCAAAAGACAGCCTACACTACGGCACTGCAGGCCTTTTTGGCCCTTCCTCCACCTCCTGTGACGTCTGCGAATCCCTTGCCTTGTGCGGGGACTTCCGCGGCGTCGTCCGGCAGCTCCGGCGCCGAAGGTTTCGGCTTCAGGTCATAGGAGGGTGGCGTCGTCAAGGTGTAGTCCTTCTGGGCTTCCCTCGTCAGCGCCTAGCATCCCTGCTTCGCTGCAAATTCCCAAGGGGCTCCCTGTGGTGTCGCAGACGATCACCGGGACTCCGGGCTTGGCCTGGGTCCCCCTCGTTCCTCTGAGCAGGCAGTTACCTCACCAGAGGTCGAGCCGGCGCCGTTTCGGTGCTGGGAGCCTTCCTCCCCGGCTCCGGTGGAGTCGCGGGTGAGGTCCGGGGCCTTTGGTGCCTTCCCGAGTCACTCTCGGTCCTGCCCTGTCTAAGGTCGAGCCGGCGCCGTTTCGGTGCTGCGCCTTTGCCGGTTCGGCATCTGCATTGCCCCATTCCCCTGGAGAGCACGTGGTGGCAGGAGTCGGCCCGGCGCCATGTGGGCCCACGGGTTCTGGATTCATCTCCTGAGGTCCCTTCTTCTCCTCCAGATCCGTCACCTGCTTGTGTGTTCCTCTCTGGAGACATGGCATCATGTAGTTGCCTTTTCACCAGCATCTTCCAGGGAAGGCTCTTCGCCGGCCCCACGCCTAAATCCTCAAACCCTTCTTTCCGTGGCTCACGGATGGCTTCTCCACCGGCATCTCCGCCCTCCTCTGGGGTCCCTCAGGTCCCCCATTCCTCTGTGGATCCTCCTATATGTCGGGGCTGGCCGCTTCCCCCTGGACTTGGGGATGGGCAGCTCAGCCTGCAACCGTCACCCACAGAGGAATTACTTTCACGTCTGCGGCGCCCTACTGAGGCCAGTGTTGCCTTTGTTTGGGCTATTTCCACGGCTGCTGGTATTCTGAGGATGGGTGTACCTGTCACTCCATTTCCTACTGACAACCTCTTGGAGATTCTCCACCAGTGCTCTGGTGGATGGGAGCTGTTCCTTCCTTTTGAAGCATCACTTCATAATTCTCCTTTGGTGGCTTGAGGGCGTCCTGCAACAGGGGATCCGGTGCCTCAGGCACTTCTGCACCGTCATCGTCCTGCCCCGCATGACCCGGTCTGTCCTTCTACTCAAGGCGCTCTACTGCGCAATGCCTTTCCGTGTTTGCCTGTGGTGTTGTTCCCCCATCTCGGAAGGCCCGGTGGTTAGATTCATGGGGGCGTAATGTCTTCGCTTCTTCCAGCGCTGCCTTGAGGGCACTTAACACTTTGTTTGTGCTGACCAGGGCTACTTCTAGCCTGTAGGATTCTGTGGAGTCCCTTCTTTCTCATGTCTCTCATGAGGGGGCCTGTGCTGATCTGCGGGGCCATGTGTTGGATGGTAGAGAGTTGGCTGCATTTATTCTTCGTGAGGCTTTGGATGTTGCTGATGCTCTCGGCCGTACTATGGCCACTTCTGTGGCTCTCCATCGCCATGCTTGGCTATGAGATGCTGTGTTTCCTAAAATTATTTGGGAGCGTCTGGTCGACCTCCCTTTTGACGGGGTCTTGTTGTTTAATACTCATGCAGACTCTGCCATTCATCGTCTTCTTGCAGGGCTCCGTCCTCCTCTTCCTCAGTAGGTTAGTTTGCTGATCCTCTGGGGCTTGGTGGGAGACGTTATCCCACTTGCTGCTGATATTTGTTTTTTGGACGGCTGTTACAGTTTCTGTGAAGGATACTTCTGCCCTCGGGGTCCTTGTTTGGCCTCACTCTACAGTTGGCTGCTGGTTCAGCCCCCTTTTTTAGTACAAATGTGTTTTCTGGCTGACTTCTAAGCCTTCTGTGGTTTCTGCCGCAGGTCTATGATTTTGTCCTCTGATGCAGGATTGTTTTTTCCCTAAGAGTCGTTCCCGTGCTTTCTTGGGACGTGTCCTACCCTATGTGGGGTATATGTAGCTATTGTATAGCTCTCTCTTATGCGGGGAGGGTGTGGACTCCCACTGGCGGGTTTACCACCCTTCCCGGTGTTGCTGTATTACGATGGTGCGGTCTTTGGTCCTTAATGGGGCGTGGCTTGGCCATCTACGTTGTTGTGCCGCAGTGTTTTACCATTTGCCTGCCTTTTGGTCTGGGCCTCTGTCTGGGGTTTCTGAGGGCATAGTTTCCTGTGTTGCCAGCCTGGTCCGTCCTACTTGTTACTCCTTTCATCTTCTAGCTGTTCTCACTTCTTAGTGGTTTGGGGTTCTGTCCGTGGCGGTCCCCTTTAGGGGTCGTTCAGGATGGTTTAATAGGCCTGCCCTTGTTCTGAGCCCGACGTGGTCTGGGCGTTTAGTTTCGTGGCATTGTTAGTAGCTGGCTGCCCCCGCCTGCTCTTCTGTTCTGTGGCCGGCGACCTTGGTGTGGGCCCTGGGCTCCTTCTTTCGTCCTGCGGTCCATTGTGGGCTTCCGTTAATATTCTTCTGCCTGCTTTACTGCTGAGGTGTTTTTCAGTCTTGTCTTTGGCTTCAAGCTGTGATGGGCTCGGCGGCCCTCTTCACTGGTTATGTTTCCTGGTGGAGGGCTTGCCGTGTTTGGGCCTCTTCTCCTTGGAGTCTGTGGGTGGCTCTTCTTCCTCTGCACTGCCTGTACCTTGGGGCTTCCGTTGGAGGTCGCTGGTACGTTGATTCTCCAGTTGGTGAAGGCTGGGTTGCCTCTTGTGTCATTCTAATACATCCCCTGTGGGGCAGGGGTTCCTCCATGATGTTGAGTTTCTCTTCAGTTTAGGGCCTGTGCATCTTCCCTGCTGCGGTGGAATGGGCTATGGCCTAACCTGACCTCGTCAGTGCTCGTCAGTGCCGGTCGCTCCACCCGCTGCGTGGCTCCTCCAGAGGTCACCCGGTTGCCCTTGTTGCCGCCGCCTGCTCGTCGCTTCCCCTGCAGTCGAGGTTCCTTCTTTTCCCCCTGGTCTTTCCTCCGTTAGTACCAGTATCTGTCTACTTTCACTGTTGTGCCCCTGATTTTGTATTTTTCGCTTCTGCCGCCTTTTCCCGCTGTTCCACCCCGCTCCCTGCCGCTGCTCCCCCACGGCCCGCCCCATTTTCTTCTGTTCCCTCTCCCCTCTCCCATTTGCCACCCCGCTCCCTCCTCCCAGCTGCTCCTCCCTCCTCGCCATTTATGGCGGAGTCCGCGTGTACGGGCAGCGGCCATGCGCAGCGGGCGTGCCGATTGTGCACCGAAGGCACGCCAAAGGCAAGCCCATCTGCGCCCGTCCGCGCCTGGACCGCGCCCAGCGCCAGAAACCCTGGATCTCGCCGATGCCAACGTACCCGACGAACCTATGATGCCGCCAGCCTCCACGCACTCAACACCAGCCGGAACCCCGCCTGCTACCTGGCCACCCCGAAACGCACCCACGGACCCTTCACCTGCCAAGAATGCAAATTCTCCTGCATCCGTCCCGGACCAGCACCCACCAAGCCTAACACCAGCAAGAATCACCTCAAGTGCATCCTGCTCAACACCCGCTCTGTCCACAGGCACGCAGTCGAACTCTGGAACTTCCTAGACACAACAGCACCGGACGTCGCCTTCCTCACGGAAACCTTGATGAACGCCTCCTCAGCCCCCGACATCGCCATAGCCATCCCGGACGGCTACAAGATCACCCGGAGGGACCGCTTCAATCAAACCGGAGGAGGCCTCGCCATCGTCCACAGAAACACCATCCGCATCTCAACCAACTCGGAAGACACCATCACAGCCGCTGAACACCTGCACTTCCAGATACACACCGACCCCAGGACTACCCTCAGAGGCACCCTGATCTACAGACCCCCGGGACCACGCACTCAATTCAGCGAAGCCATCGCAGACTTAGTAAGCCCGCACGCACTCACCTCCCCAGACTACATCCTCCTAGGAGAACTCAACTTCCACCTGGAGAACAACAATGACAGCAACATCACCAGCCTGCTGGACAACCTCGCCAACCTCGGACTCAAGCAACTAGTGAACACCCCCACCCACTACCCCGGCTACACGCTTGACCCCGTCTTCTCCTCCAGCAAGCACATCTCCTTCAGCCACTCCACCGGACTCCACTGGACAGACCACAGCTGCGTTCGTCCACTTCTCCTTCAAGAAAACCACGACCCACCACCACCCGCAACAGGCCCCCCGCAGGAGCTGGAGCAAGATCACCGCTGACCAGCTCACCACCTCCCTCAACCAGAACCCTCCCACCATCACGACGGACCCCAACGAAGCAGCCCGCAACCTCGCACAATGGCTCACCGACTGCGCCGACGAACTCGCACCACTGAGGAAACTACCCAGCAGACCCCACAGCAAGAAAGCCACGTGGTTCACGGACGACCTCATAACCTCAAAGAAAAACTGCCGCTCCCTGGAGAAAACCTGGCGTCAGGACCAGACAACAGAGAACATGACAGCCCTCAAGAAAGCCACCCGCAAGCACATCCACCTGATCCGTACCACCAAGAGAACTACCTACAAACAGCGCCTGGACAACAACACACACAACAGCAAGGAACTCTTCAGCATCGTTAAAGAGCTCTCCAACCCCAGCGCCTGCAACAACGACATCACACCCTCGCAAGACCTCTGCAACGCACTCGCCTCGTTCTTTCACCGCAAGATCGCCGACATACATGACAGCTTCGGCACACAGACCAACCACCCAACCAGCGCACCCAACCGCCACCCTCTGCACCTGGAACCCGGTCAACACTGTAGACACCGCCCGCACGATGATCACCATCCACTCCGGCTCCCCCACCGACCCATGCCCACACATCTTTAACAAAGCCGACTCCATCATCGCACCTCAACTCCGCGACGTCATCAACAGCTCCTTCGCATCTGTCACCTTCCCGGAGAGGTGGAAGCATACCGAACTCAGCGCCCTACTGAAAAAACCCACCGCGGACCCCACGGACCTCAAGAACTGCCGACCCATCTCACTCCTCCCATTTCCTGCCAAAGTCATCGAGAAGACGGTCAACAAGCAGCTCTCCGCCTTCGTCGAGACCAACGGATCCCTCGACCCGTCACAGTCCGGCTTCCGGGCAAACCACAGCACCGAGACCGCCCTCATCGCAGCCACTGATGACATCAGGTCTATGCTCGACAACGGGGAAACCGCCGCCCTCATCCTCCTGGACCTCTCAGCAGCCTTCGACACGGTATGCCACCGCACCCTAATACAACGTCTCAGCGACACCGGATTCCGAGGCGCGGCCTTGGAATGGATCATCTCGTTCCTCGCCGGTAGAACTCAGAGAGTCTGCCTCCCCCGTTCCGGTCCGAGGCCACCGAAGTCATTTGCGGCGTCCCACAAGGATCCTCGCTCAGTCCCACCCTCTTCAACGTCTACATGAGCCCCCTCGCGGCCATCGCACGCAAACACAACCACAACATCATCTCCTACGCCGACGACACACAACTGATCCTCTCCCTCACCAACGACCCGGACACCGCCAGAGCCAGCCTCCAGGAAGGAATGAAGGGCATCGCGGAATGGATGAAGCTCAGCCGTCTGAAACTGAACTCAGACAAGACGGAAGTCCTCATCCTGGGACCGTCCCCCTCGGCCTGGAATGACTCCTGGTGGCCACCTGCCCTGGGCACCGCCCCCAAACCCACGGACCACGCACGCAACCTGGGCTTCTTCCTGGACTCCTTCCTCACGATGACCAGGCAATTCAACGCCGTGGCATCGTCCTGCTTCAACACCCTGCGCATGCTCTGGAAAATCTTCCGATGGATCCCCACCGCTACCAGGAAGACGGTCACCCAGGCCCTCGTCACCAGCCGCCTAGACTACGGAAACACCCTCTACACCGGTACCACAGTCAAGATCCAGAAAAGGCTACAGCGCATACAGAACGCCTCGGCAAGACTCATCCTGGACATCCCCCGCCACAGCCACATCTCCGCCCATCTGAAGAATCTGCACTGGCTCCCCGTCAGCAAGAGAATCGCATTCCGACTCCTCACCCACGCACACAAGGCCCTCCACGACGCGGGCCCCAAGCACCTCAACAACCGCCTCGCATTCTACACATCAACCCGCCAGCTCCGCTCCGCCAGCCTCGCCCTGGCCACGTCCCACACATTCGCAAAGCCACCGCCGGAGGAAGATCCTTCTCCTACCTAGCGGGCAAGACATGGAACTCCCTCCCCACCCACCTCCGGCTGACGCAGGATCACCTCGGCTTCAGGAAGAAACTCAAGACCTGGCTGTTCGAGCAGTAGCAACCACCACCCCAGCGCCTTGAGACCCTAATGGGTGAGTATCGCGCTTTACAAATTCCTTGATTGATTGATTGATTGATTGATTGATTTTCCCTGTCCTCGTAGCAGGTTACCTGTGGAGGATCTTGGGCTCGTCTGAGATGGAGAGGTCTTCTCGCAGAACCCTCCCCCCCTTTGGGGTATGGCTAGAGTATATATTCTACGTTAAGGAATCTGCAGCTAGTAGTCTCTATCAGATGTACGAGTTACTTACCTTCGGTAACGATGTATCTGGTAGAGACAATTCTAGCCCCAGATTCCTTCACGACCCACCAGTCCTCCCTGTTTCTGCGAGAGCCCTTCTCGGTCTTCTATGCTCGCCTGCTTTAGGGCGGCGGTCCTTGAAAGTGCTTTTTTCTTACTCCCTCCCTGGGGGATGCTCACTTTTCTGTTGTTGCTCCATTCCTTCCTTTCTGGTAATTGGTGGCCGAATGCCTTGGTACTTCTGCACCCATGCATTTGGTCTCCAATGAAGGGTTCGTTGTAACCTGCTTCCTTGTGTTGTTTGCACTTCTGACTCTTACAGTCCATGGGGTTGAGGTCCCCTGGCTGGGTCTCGACCGCGGTTCTTTTTAGGAGTCAACTCCGCTGGTGTTGTTGGGGGATGCATAGTCATTGTGCTTCCATTCTGACCTTGGACCCTTTTTTGGCTCCGGGCGGTGGTTGCAGACTTCTTCATATGCTGTGCCCCTTTTTCACATGCTTTCTGTTTCCAGGGAGGCTGTTCGGTTGGTTGCAGACTTGCTTGCAGTAGCTGTGCTCTATTCTTTTATTCCGTGACTTGCTGCCTTAGTGCCTGGCACTATTCTGGATATGCTGTTCCTCACCTTTCGTTTCTTTCCCTTCTGTATAGCTGAGTTTTCGCGCACTGTTCCAGTATCTCACAGTTTTGTTTCTGTTGGCTCCGCATTGTGGCATGGAAAGTTCTCCGAAGAAAACTGACGTAGGCGCGCCGGGGTGGGACTTATGTATCCTCGATTGCCTTCACCAGCACGGACAACGTCAGGGCGGAGTCACGTGGTGCCATCCCCCCGGCACGCATGGATGCTGTGGCAGAACAGTTTACCTGATACATTCTCAAGCCTGGGGATAATTCTAAGTTAAGGAATCTGCGGCTAGAATCGTCTCTACCAGATACATTGTTAACAAAGGTAAGTAACTCGTACTTTAGACATCCAGACCTTGATTCCATTGTTTCAGGAAGTAGCAGAAGTTCCAGTCCTGAAGGTCTTGCGCCTCCTCGGTCTGTTCGCTTTCTGCATACTGTTGGTCAACTATGCACACTGGCATATGAGGGCTCTCCAGTGGTGCCTCTGCAGGCAGTGGTTTCAACACAATGGAGATCTCAGGGAGGTGGTCTGAATCTCCAGGGACACTGCAGCGGATCTGTTATGGTGAAGTGTTTCAGGCAACCTGTCTCAAGGGAAGCCGTTTCAACCTCCTTCTCCAGTGGCCACAGTAATAATGGTTGCCTCCACTCTGCTCATCTGGGGGATCTGGGGATCGAGGGTCTTTGGTCTCCAGAGGAGAAGTTGCTTCACATCAGTCTTCTGAATTGCGGGCGATACGTTAAGCACTCAAGGCCTTTCCTCCCTCCCTTCACGGTCAGTCAGTTCTGGTCCTCATTAACAACACTACCACAATGTGGTACATCAACAAATAGGGAGGAGTAGGGTCGTATCTTCTCTGAAGAGAGGCTCTGTGGCTTTGGTCCTGGGCTCAGGACCATCAGATTTGTGTGATCGCAAATTATCTGGCCAGAGTACTTAATGTTCATGTGGACAGTCTCAGTCGGCAATTCTTGGTCGATCACGAGTGGGGTCTTCATCCGGAGGTGGCCCATCACGTATTCAGGATGTGGGGGTTTCCTCGGGTGGACCTGTTTGCCACTCACAAGAACGTGCACTGCTCGTCGTTCTGCAGTCTCCAGTATCCGATGTGGGGAGCACTGGGGGGGTGCGTTCCTGCTGGATTGGGGTTCGCAACTTCTCTACGCGTTTCCTCCCAAACCCTTGTTTCCTTGAGTTTTGAGGAAGATTCGACAAGACCGGGCCCAAGTCATATTGATCGCCCCGGATTGGCCAAGAAAGGTGTGGTACACAGACTTCCTTCACCTCTCATCGCGCCCACCACTCCTTTTCCCTCTCAGGGCAGACCTCCACTCGCAGTCGCAGGGGCAGGTTCTTCACCCCCACTTCCATAGCCTGCACCTTCATGCCTGCAGATTGAACTTGGCAACCTGAGTCCTTTCTGTCTCCCACTGGATGTGGTGGATGTTATTTTATCAGCCAGAAGACACTCCACCAAATCTGTTTACTCGTGTAGGTGAGTCAAATTTGTGAAACGGTGTGGAGAGAGGTCATTCGATCCTTTGAAGGTCCATTTATCTGATGTGCTTAGCATCTCTCTTTTCCTAGCCCAGCATGGTTGTGCTGTGGCTACTGTTAAAGGTTACTTGTTGGCTTTGTCAGCCTTTCTTTGTTTGCCAGACCAGCCTTCGTTGTTCAAGTTCTCTATAGTTATGAGGCTCATTAAGGGCCTCATTAATACATTTTCTCCTACTCCCTTCATTACGAATTTAGTTCTGATTTTCCTGATGGGTTCTCCTTTTGAGCCTCTTCATTGTTGCCTGTTAAGGCTTCTCACATTCAAAACTATTTTTCTGGTTGCTATTACCACTGCCAGGAGGGTAAGTGAGCTTCAGGCTCTTAGTCCTAAGCCTCCGTTTACAGCCATCCATGCAGACAACGTGGTTCTTAGGCCCAGAGCTGCTTTCCTGCCTAAGGTGGTTACAACTTTTCTCTGGGGCAGTCTATCACCTTCGATCCTCCCCCTCACCTCACTCTTCCAAGGAAGAGGAGAGACTTCACCACCTTGATCCTTGAAGGAAGGGCAGTCAGCTGCTTCTTGGACAGAACCAAGGACGAAGGAAGAAGGAGACACCTGAAAGTATTAGAGCTCATTCAACTAGAGCAAAGTCTTCAACTTCAGCATTGGCTAGAGGTGTCCCTGTTACAGACATCTGTAAGGTGGCAACATGGGCCCCCTCCACACTTTCACAAAGCATTATTGCTTGGAGTCAAAGGTTGAGGAGGGACGTCCAATTTGCACATCTGTGCTGCAGGACTTTTTGGGAGAGGGAGAGGGACTGCTTTGGGATTCTATTCAAAAGGTGAGGAATCCACAGGCAGATGTATCCATCAGAAGAGCAAGTTATTTACCTTTGGTAATGCTTTTTTCTGGTGGATACAGTATCTGCCTGTGGATCCCTCACTGACCCACCCTCCTCCCCGTTGAATACCTACGTATAACTAAAAGGTTTTTTTGCTTGACATTTTTCTATTTCTCTGTCATTTGCCTCGCTGAGATGCTTGTTTTTAAGAAATGTCTTAGTTTTAGCTTTTCCTATATTTTCCTACTTATTTCATTTATATACTGGTTATATTTGTCTATATATTGTATACTGTGCATACTTGCAATATGTTGTCGGTCCACCCGTTCACCTCGAAGGTACAGAACAAACGGGTGGAACTGACGTCAGCACGCCGACGAGGTCTTCTTATGACTCCGGTGACGTCATACGGAGTTCGAGCGGAGCCGTGCTTTTATGATGTCCTCGTGAGAGAGCTATGAAAAGTTTCCGCGGAATGCTGGTGCAGGGGGTAATTCAAAAGGTGAGGAATCCACAGGCAGATTCTGTATTCACCAGAAAAAGTGTTACCGAAGGTAAGTAACTTGTTCATATAGCATACTAACATTGAGTATCTCAAACTTATATCATACAAGCATCCATCACCCATTCCACACCATTCAGACATGTCACACTTTAACAGAATTAGCAAAACACAACACACACACATTGGGGAAGCTCACATTCCACCACCCAATTACTGTAATACAGAACACAACAAAAGGACGAGGCACAAATAAAACACAAAATCGATATTTCTCCAAAAGCCTTCGACCCAATGGATGATTATCCCTATAAATAGAATGCCTAGGGTCAGACACTGGTACCATGCCAGAAACAGTATCTAAAGTTTCCAGAACATGGCTGGGGATTAAAGGACATCCCTCAGACATACTAGAAACACACACAGGATGTTCCAGATACCTTCATCATCTCAACATCAAGTAAGTCAACTCCTATCGCTTGGTCATGCTCAGCTATACTTGGACCCTACTTGGACCTTTGAAGATGAATACCTTGCTCAAGTTCCAAACTGTTCCTTCCTCAACTCCATTCAACACTCCAATAATCTTAAAAAGATTAGACCATTTAGAAAGTGGCTTCCCAGGCTTCACAGGATGCCTGATGACTTTGAGAACAAATTGCCTCACAAAAGTGTACCTGCAAGAATTTCTTCCTCTCTACCGCGACAGGGATTCCCTTATTTTACTTATGTACACTTCAACCTTCCTACAAATGCCTTCATCAAATATTCCTTTAGAATGCTCTGAAATAGCAGTGATACAAATCTTTTCCTTTAAGCAACAAGGAAAAAGATACAAAATACGTTTCTGCCCCTCAAAGGGCAACATCCCAGTCACATAGTTAGATGTGACTCTGTAAGAAAGCAATTTGATTTGTAAAGCCTTACTGCAGCTAATTTGCCCAACGACTGCCAAATGTATGTCCCCCTGAGAACATGATTGAATGTGCTTACTAATCCATTAGTTGCAAGATGGTTAGTGTGAATTTTTGTTTTTGTGAAATACCAGATTTATTCAGAAAGCATTACACTAATACATTGCCGACTGTTTTTCCAAAACCAAATACTCTGTTAATCCTTCTCGATAAAAAATATCCTGTAAGAAATAGATAACAGATTCGGAGATGAAGCTCTCCACAACTTTTAACTCTGAGTACTTACAATAATCATCCACTGTGTCTATGGCATGAACATCCTCTTTAATGTGGACTTGGATGGGAACTAAAATGTAGTTTGCCCAGCTTCCTGCTAGGACCCTCAGGAAGATCTATTGGCAAAGAATCCAATTTCAAAAATGGGGGATATTTACAACAAAATGTCAGAGTGCGGTGTTACTTCAAAACTGGTAGCGCCACGCTCTGACTTTTTTAAAATGCAAGGATGCACCGTATTTACAAAAATACAGCGCACTGCTATGTTTCCCTAGCGCTAATAAAGCTGCCTAGCGCCAGTGCAGCCACCCTTGCACCATGTTGCAATGGTGCCTGTGCTGCAGGGCGATTGTTTATATGCAGGAAAGGACACTTTCCTGTACATAAACAATCTTGAAAGGCAATTTGCACATGGAAAGAGCAAAAAAAGAGGAAAAATTAATAATTTCTCCTCGTATTGATAGTCTAAGACCAGGTATTCCCTGGTCTTAGTTTATTGCTAACATCGTCGCGCTATGCGCTTGGTTGAGAATTGTGATTGCTGCAAGCGTTTTAAATTTGTACTGATACTATTTTTAAAAAACTGTTTATTTCTCACCTCCGTGCACGCTCACTCCCCGGTCCACCACAGCTACCTGTGCTGTTTGTAGTGGAGGAAGGTAAAGCGTCCCTACTTCCTGGTTGCTCCTTGCTGGGCGTCTATTTTTGGAGGGTGACGTTCTAGTCTATTCTTCTCCCTGACTACTTAAGGGCTTGGAATCGTTCGCGCACGACTGTTGATTGCTAACATCGTCGCGCTAAGCGCTTGCTTGAGAATTGTGATTGCTGCAAGCGTTTTAAATTTGTACTGATACTATTTTTAAAAAACTGTTTATTTCTCACCTCTGTGCACGCTCACTCCCCGGTCCACCACAGCTACCTGTCCTGTTTGTAGTGGAGGGAGGTAAAGCGTCCCTACTTCCTGGTTGCTCCTTGCTGGGCGGCCATTTTTGGAGGGTGACGTTCTAGTCTATTCTTCTCCCAATCTATCTACTCCCCTCCCTTTCCGCGCAGCGGATACGCGCAGAGGGAGCGCCATAGAAGCGCAGAAGAGGCGCCAAAGAGAAGCCAGTCTGCGCCAGTCCGCGGCCAGACGCTTCCAGCTTCAGACTGTGCTGACAATATGGGAGGAAATCGCCTCACTTATAGTTTGTCCTCCCTCTATGCCCTACGACCCTTCACTAACCCTTCTTGCCTTCACTCGATCCCTCCTATGTACACAAGGTCCCACTGTAAATTGTGTGGCTGGAGGACTTCGCCTGCACTTATTGGGAAACTGCACGCCCCACGCAAATGGAGAATGGTTCTTCTTAACTGTCGGTCTCTACTGAAACATCACACCGAATTGTCCATGTTGATAGAAGAGCTCAAACCTGATGGCCTCTTCTTGACAGAAACATGGCTTCAACTAGAATCCGACCCGTCTACAGTGTGGGCTACTCCTCAAGGTTATACCCTTAAGCGGCTGGACCGTCAGACGGGCAGAGGTGGTGGACTGGCTATCATTTATAGAGACAGCTATAAATGTCGTGTCATCCCATCCACTACACCTGCCTGTGAGAGCCTACACTTTACCTTAGAACTCTCTCCAACCACTACCTTTTCCGGCATCTTAGCTTATCGGCCACCTGGCGCTCTTAATAGTTTTGTCACTGATTTTACTGACATCGCCGCGAATGCGGTGCTCACCTCGTCAAATTTTACTTTACTTGGTGATTTTAACCTACATTTGGACGATCCCCTTGATACTTCAGCCAATAATTTTCGATCTAACCTTCAGGCTATTGATCTTTGCCAAAAGGGCTTCTGTGCGACACATATAAGGGGACACCTCCTTGATCACATCTATAGTAACTTAAATAGTTTAACGGTCGAGTCTCCCATTCCATTACCCTGGACGGACCACTTTTTAATACCCTTCACATGGTCCATAAACCCCCCCTCTATCCCTCATAATTTCAATAAGCACATAGGAAGGAAATGGGCCCAGCTCCCGCTCCCTGAATTGGAACTGGCTCTTACTGAATATTTACCCACGAGGGCGTCTAATTCCAACACTGCTGCCACTAATTTTGACAATTGGATCTCCAGTTCCCTTGACCGAGTTCTCCAGAGGAATCCCCTGAGTTCAATAACAAGGTCTAAAGTCGCTCCGTGGTATACACCCGCCCTCAGAACAACAAAGCTAGCCTGTCGCAAACTTGAGAGAGCGTGGAGGCAAGACCGCTCTCAATTTAGGAAGGCTGAGTACAGAGCCGCAATAAAGCTTTATAAAAATGACATAAAAGCTGCACAAGTCCATTTTTATAAATCGAAAATTAATTTGGCCGCTAATGCACCCAAGACAATTTTTAAAATAGTTAAATCCTTAGTTTCTCCTTCCCATGAGCGCCCGTCATCTGACGGTGCACAAACCCGCTGTAATGATCTTGCCATGTTTTTTTCTCAGAAAATTCAGGCCATCTATTCCTCATTTAGCACTGTCAGTGATGACACAGATCTTCCTACCCCCATATCCACCGATTCATCAGTTTTTTGTATGCTTGACAAAATCCCTCTTCTCGATCCCACCACATTAGATAGGTTGATCCCTAAGATTACCTCGGGATCCCCCAATGACCAAGCACCCCCACAGATTCTCAGCAAGGTCATTGACGTCATTCGGCCAGTTATCCTGGATGTTCTTAATGCGTCCATCACTTCCAAATCGGTCCCTCCTCCCTGGAAGTGTGCGATGGTCAGAGCCCTATTAAAAAAGCCTACATTGGACCAGAACAACTTGGCTAACTATCGCCCTATTTCTTTACTTCCGTGGATGAGTAAACTGCTTGAGAGGCACGTGAATAACATCTTAGTGGACTATTTGGAATCCAATAGTCTGCTCCGTGCCTCTCAGACAGGGTTCCGCCCTCAGCACGGAACTGAAACCGCCCTCTTAGCGGTAACGGAGGAGGCCAGAGCCGTGTTGGACCGGGGAGGAAAAGCCGCCATCATATTACTTGACCTCAGTGCCGCGTTCGACACGGTTAACCATGCCATATTATTACAACGATTGAATGGCCTGGGCGTGTCGGGCGCGGCCCTGGAATGGCTGGCCTCCTTCCTGGATGAACGTTTCTTCCAGGTATTTGAAGGCGAGGCAGTCTCCCCCAAACATCTTCTCAGGTGTGGGGTTCCTCAGGGCTCCTCCCTGAGCCCCACCCTTTTCAATGCATATATGGAACCTCTAGACAGGATAGTACATCCCTTTGGTGTGCGTATTGTCACCTACGCCGACGATACCCAACTGGTGGTCTCTTTGGACCACTCCGAAGGGTCGTCTACCACCTTAGGTCCCTGTCTAGAGGCTGTGGCCAGATGGATGCAGTCCTCTTGTCTGAAAATTAATGGTGAAAAGACAGACATTATGCTGCTGGGCAATCCCTCTCCATCTGCCCTAGCTCCCATCTGGCCTCCATGTCTTGGCTTGCCTCCCACTCCCAAACCTCAGATAAAGAGCCTTGGAATCTGGCTGGACAAAACGCTTGATTTCTCGGTTCAAGCCACCAAGACTGCCTCTACATGTTTTGGGCTGATGAAAATGTTGCGCAAAGTTCTCCCCCTGCTTCCATTCCAGGCGAGGAGGATTGTAGTCCAGGCCCTGATACTCTCCCGCCTGGACTATGGCAATGTTTTATACTTAGGAGCCCCGGTAGCAGTCACCCATAGGCTCCAGGTAACGCAGAACTGTGCCGCTCGTCTACTCTATAACATCCCCCGCTGGCAGTCAGCTAAGAAAGCTCTAAAGGACCTTCACTGGCTCCCAGTAGTGGCCAGAGTACAGTTCAAGGCCATGTGCGTTTTGCATAAATCTTTTCACCGCACTGGTCCGGCAATCCTACATCCTATAGTTATGCCTTATGCCCCTTCCAGAGCCCTACGTTCTAGCTCTCTACAGCTAGTAACTTCCACCAAAATTTACAAAGCTCGTTGGGGTGGTCGCTCTTTTTCACATGTTGCTGCCAAGCTTTGGAACTCCCTTCCGCTCTCTCTCCGAGAGAATAACAACCGTATGTCCTTCAGAAAGGTTTTAAAAACCCACTGTAAATTGTGTGGCTGGAGGACTTCGCCTGCACTTATTGGGAAACTGCACGCCCCACGCAAATGGAGAATGGTTCTTCTTAACTGTCGGTCTCTACTGAAACATCACACCGAATTGTCCATGTTGATAGAAGAGCTCAAACCTGATGGCCTCTTCTTGACAGAAACATGGCTTCAACTAGAATCCGACCCGTCTACAGTGTGGGCTACTCCTCAAGGTTATACCCTTAAGCGGCTGGACCGTCAGACGGGCAGAGGTGGTGGACTGGCTATCATTTATAGAGACAGCTATAAATGTCGTGTCATCCCATCCACTACACCTGCCTGTGAGAGCCTACACTTTACCTTAGAACTCTCTCCAACCACTACCTTTTCCGGCATCTTAGCTTATCGGCCACCTGGCGCTCTTAATAGTTTTGTCACTGATTTTACTGACATCGCCGCGAATGCGGTGCTCACCTCGTCAAATTTTACTTTACTTGGTGATTTTAACCTACATTTGGACGATCCCCTTGATACTTCAGCCAATAATTTTCGATCTAACCTTCAGGCTATTGATCTTTGCCAAAAGGGCTTCTGTGCGACACATATAAGGGGACACCTCCTTGATCACATCTATAGTAACTTAAATAGTTTAACGGTCGAGTCTCCCATTCCATTACCCTGGACGGACCACTTTTTAATACCCTTCACATGGTCCATAAACCCCCCCTCTATCCCTCATAATTTCAATAAGCACATAGGAAGGAAATGGGCCCAGCTCCCGCTCCCTGAATTGGAACTGGCTCTTACTGAATATTTACCCACGAGGGCGTCTAATTCCAACACTGCTGCCACTAATTTTGACAATTGGATCTCCAGTTCCCTTGACCGAGTTCTCCAGAGGAATCCCCTGAGTTCAATAACAAGGTCTAAAGTCGCTCCGTGGTATACACCCGCCCTCAGAACAACAAAGCTAGCCTGTCGCAAACTTGAGAGAGCGTGGAGGCAAGACCGCTCTCAATTTAGGAAGGCTGAGTACAGAGCCGCAATAAAGCTTTATAAAAATGACATAAAAGCTGCACAAGTCCATTTTTATAAATCGAAAATTAATTTGGCCGCTAATGCACCCAAGACAATTTTTAAAATAGTTAAATCCTTAGTTTCTCCTTCCCATGAGCGCCCGTCATCTGACGGTGCACAAACCCGCTGTAATGATCTTGCCATGTTTTTTTCTCAGAAAATTCAGGCCATCTATTCCTCATTTAGCACTGTCAGTGATGACACAGATCTTCCTACCCCCATATCCACCGATTCATCAGTTTTTTGTATGCTTGACAAAATCCCTCTTCTCGATCCCACCACATTAGATAGGTTGATCCCTAAGATTACCTCGGGATCCCCCAATGACCAAGCACCCCCACAGATTCTCAGCAAGGTCATTGACGTCATTCGGCCAGTTATCCTGGATGTTCTTAATGCGTCCATCACTTCCAAATCGGTCCCTCCTCCCTGGAAGTGTGCGATGGTCAGAGCCCTATTAAAAAAGCCTACATTGGACCAGAACAACTTGGCTAACTATCGCCCTATTTCTTTACTTCCGTGGATGAGTAAACTGCTTGAGAGGCACGTGAATAACATCTTAGTGGACTATTTGGAATCCAATAGTCTGCTCCGTGCCTCTCAGACAGGGTTCCGCCCTCAGCACGGAACTGAAACCGCCCTCTTAGCGGTAACGGAGGAGGCCAGAGCCGTGTTGGACCGGGGAGGAAAAGCCGCCATCATATTACTTGACCTCAGTGCCGCGTTCGACACGGTTAACCATGCCATATTATTACAATGATTGAATGGCCTGGGCGTGTCGGGCGCGGCCCTGGAATGGCTGGCCTCCTTCCTGGATGAACGTTTCTTCCAGGTATTTGAAGGCGAGGCAGTCTCCCCCAAACATCTTCTCAGGTGTGGGGTTCCTCAGGGCTCCTCCCTGAGCCCCACCCTTTTCAATGCATATATGGAACCTCTAGACAGGATAGTACATCCCTTTGGTGTGCGTATTGTCACCTACGCCGACGATACCCAACTGGTGGTCTCTTTGGACCACTCCGAAGGGTCGTCTACCACCTTAGGTCCCTGTCTAGAGGCTGTGGCCAGATGGATGCAGTCCTCTTGTCTGAAAATTAATGGTGAAAAGACAGACATTATGCTGCTGGGCAATCCCTCTCCATCTGCCCTAGCTCCCATCTGGCCTCCATGTCTTGGCTTGCCTCCCACTCCCAAACCTCAGATAAAGAGCCTTGGAATCTGGCTGGACAAAACGCTTGATTTCTCGGTTCAAGCCACCAAGACTGCCTCTACATGTTTTGGGCTGATGAAAATGTTGCGCAAAGTTCTCCCCCTGCTTCCATTCCAGGCGAGGAGGATTGTAGTCCAGGCCCTGATACTCTCCCGCCTGGACTATGGCAATGTTTTATACTTAGGAGCCCCGGTAGCAGTCACCCATAGGCTCCAGGTAACGCAGAACTGTGCCGCTCGTCTACTCTATAACATCCCCCGCTGGCAGTCAGCTAAGAAAGCTCTAAAGGACCTTCACTGGCTCCCAGTAGTGGCCAGAGTACAGTTCAAGGCCATGTGCGTTTTGCATAAATCTTTTCACCGCACTGGTCCGGCAATCCTACATCCTATAGTTATGCCTTATGCCCCTTCCAGAGCCCTACGTTCTAGCTCTCTACAGCTAGTAACTTCCACCAAAATTTACAAAGCTCGTTGGGGTGGTCGCTCTTTTTCACATGTTGCTGCCAAGCTTTGGAACTCCCTTCCGCTCTCTCTCCGAGAGAATAACAACCGTATGTCCTTCAGAAAGGTTTTAAAAACTCACTTGTTCGCAAAAACCTACTAATCTACCTTGAGCTGCCATAAGCAATCAGTCAAAAGCGCTACGAGGCCTCCGGGTAGTTTGCGCTATACAAGTGTAATTTTTCATTTAATTTCATTTCATTGCACTGCCCGGCCTTGTAAATATGGGGCTGTGTCGCAAAGCAATGGGTGTTGTGGCAGAAAGCCCACTGCAACACCCATTGCACACTCCTTCCACAGTAAGTGAAACTTGAAAAGGGACCTTATTTACTAGGTTAAGTTTAACCACATTAAGTGACTTAACGCTGCTTTGAAAATAAGGAGAAGGGTAAATCGCGACCAGAACGTTGCTTAAAGTGACTTTCTGGTGGCGAAGTCCCTTTGTAAATATGCTGCCTGGTGTGGCAGACATATCACTTTTGTTGTAAAGACCACATTTTCTCACCCACATATCAACTGCCTAGTCCTAGTCCAGCTACAAGAAATAGTCACAGTTTTTCCACTTTCTGCTCGACTTCGCAAAGTGTACATAATTACTCTGCCAACATTTTTTTTTCCTCTTTTCAAAAGGCGGCTCCAACATGTGTCCTCTCATGATAATGTCATTCTCCTTTAATAAAGACATTGTAAAATGCCATTTTCCCATTTTAGTTCCATTCTCTACCCAACCACAAGTGATATATTCCCCAAATTCTTTGAGACTAGGTGACAACAAACCAACATGAGGTTTGTGGTAAGTTGGGATGATGAACCTGGCCATCATATAAACATATGGAAACGTTCAGCTACCGGGATGCACACCAGTAGCTGTCTCTGAATGACTGAATTGTTCCTCTCTTTTGACTCAGGTAATGTTCTAGGTGCACTCACCACTGCCTGTTAACTCTGTCTATCATATTGTCACACAACAACATCCAAACCATAACGGCTTGGGTGCACTACATATATACACTGCGGGTCAAATTTATGACCCGGTTTGCATTGCTCTTGCACAAACCTTAAGTCAGCTTTCTGAAGCCACACAAAACCACCCTCCATGGTTTGGAGTGGGCCAAAAAATCTGAAGTGATGCAACGGAGAGCAAATAACTGAGTTGCCTTACTCTGCCCTGGGTAGGCATTCCATGGGTGTTGCATGAGTGTTCCAACGCAAATCCCATGGTTTTGGACCCATTACCAACCTGAAAATGCACCAAAAAGATTTGACTCCCCAGGTGAGGCATAACTAGGAGAAATAAAGTTTTCCTCATTATGTCTTCTTGCAGCACACATAGAGAGAGGAAAAAGCCCCTTGGGATTGTCTCTGTGCAGGAAGGTACTCCTTCCTGCACACAAACAATCCTGCCTACAACACAGGCACCCTTGCATCATGGTGCAAGGGTGCCTGCTTTGGCGCTAGCCTGCCAAAACGGCACCAGCACAAGGGAAAAGGACAGGAATGTACAATATCAAATAAATACAGCACATTCCTGCCCTTTACTTGTGATGCAGGGCAACACAGCAATGTGACTTTCTGCTCTCTGCTGCGCTGCCCTGTACCTTAAAATTCATAAATATGCCCCAGCTTCCTTAAAATGAACGTTTTCAAGCATGGCACATGAACCCATTCCTCCTTGAGTAACACAAATTCCCTCCTAAAGGTTTCACTTTCATGGAATAGTCTTCAGCAAACCTTGCTTTAAACTCATTCAGACCTAAATAGGTCTCTGAAGACGATATTAGGAGCATCCTGCATGGCTTTGACAAGACATTGTTTTTGCAATAATGCCATCCTTTGAAATTGTGTGCCCTAGATATTTAATACTGTCAGAATAAATTGACTTTTATTCAACTTCAAGCTCAACCCTTTCTTAGATAATGGTTAGAGAACGCTCTCCGAATTTTTATCATCATGTTCCTGACCCTCTCCAAACGCAAACATGTTATCTTGAAAGGTGACTCCTTTATCGACCCATCCGCAGTTTCTTATATGTTCTACATGAACACTGATGCAGCACTAGCAAGACCCAGGGATATGAGTTTGTACTAGAACATGCCTTCGGGATGTTATGAATGATGTGAGATGTCTTGATCCTTCCTCCAGTACCAATGGATGACAGGCGTTTGTTGAAGTTGATAACATGACTACACCAGCCAGCCTTAGGACATAACTCCTTGAGCATCTCCATGAGTTACCCCCATAGGTTAGAGGATTCTTCCTCACATCTCACAGGCATAGCTATTACCTTTAATGGTATATATACTGTGTTACAAGTCTTGTGCCTTCCCAATATTTTCTTAAATACATAGTATGTTGATTGTATCATTTTATTTTGCTGTGCACTTTGTTTACATTTTCCTTAAATATCTCCCTGTGGGTGAAATCCCATTCTCCAGAACCTATCACATATATAGGATGATCATCCTTAAGATTTTACCACACAAAAAAAAGCCACGGGTCCAGATAAGGAGGAAGCTGGTTAAACTATATGCATGTGATCTGCCAAGCAGGACGGGGAGTTTCCCTTTTCAGGACGGTTCCCCTCACACACCAGAGGTTTCATGCTTCATCATGGGGTGCCTCCTCACACGAAAGACCAAGTCTCTGTGTGGGCTACAACCCCCTCTCTATGAGGGAGGAGCTCAGGGATGTTTTTATTGGGTCAGGCGGGGTGTACTAAACCCCTATGTGAGCTTAGTGTGTGTATGAAGAGAGTGCTGTGCTGTGATGTGAAGGTTAAAACTGGCTACAGGGTTAGCTATATTGTTACTTTATTCAGCTACCCGTTGTCAGGATTAAAAACAGTGAGGAGCTGCTAACACAATTGCCAACATTAGAGACAAATGTGTAGATCACTAGACCATGTGTACACGAAGACTAGGTCTTTCATGTGAGGAGGCACCCCCATGATGAAGCATGACACCTCTGGTGTGTCAGGGGAATCATCCTGAAAAGGGAAACCCCCCGTCCTGCTTGGCAGATCACATGCATATAGTTTAACTAGCTTCCGCCTTATCTGGACCCATGGCTTTTTCTTGTGGGGTACTAGTTTAGTGGGGAGTCAGCTCATGCAGGTTCTTAAATCTCCTCAAGCCCTCAAGTGTATTTATTAACATCCTTAAGATTTTCCCATAGGTTGTACGGCCTTTAAAACTAATCATACCTAGAAATACCCCAGAATGTTTATCTTGTGACCTATGTAACCTCCCAGACTGATAACAGTAAGAAAGAACTTTCTCGACTTCCACAACGTTTGGACCACTGTTAATCATAAATTGGTGTGTCAATCACACAGTCAAAAGTAACATGGGCATCCGTACTATCTATTTGAACAGTATAACTCAGAAGACCCTCACATCTTCTCTTCTCTCACTCCCAGTGCTTCAGTTAACATTGGTATTCTGATAGATACATCTGCCTTGTGGATTCCTCACCTTGTGAATATCCCCCTTGCGTCAGCAAAGTTCGGAATTTTTCTTCGCAGCACGCCGGCGTGGACGACGTCATAGGAGCACGGCATCGCGCGCGACTCCGTCTGACATCACCGACTCCTTATTAGACCCACGTCGGCGTGATGACGTCAGTTCCCTTTTTTCCGCGTTGTCGACGCTAACGGTTTCTGGGATCTTCTGCGACACATAGTATCTTCTTTCTATTTCGTGTTACTATTTCTCTGTTGAGTGTTTCTTCTTCGTCGAGGATGTCGTCGAGGAAGACGGGATTCAAGCAGTGTGGGTCATGCGCTCGCATGATGTCGATCACCGATCCACATGGCGATTGTTTGTGGTGTCTTGGATCGGACCATGATGTTAAGAACTGTTGATCCTGCTTCAAAATGAACCCTAAGGCCTTACGAGAACGTGAAGCAAAACTTCTTCTAGCAAAGGTAAAAGGAAGAGAAACTGGTAGATCATCGAGGTCGACGTCCAGACGCTCGAAGTCGAGACAGAAGTCGCGATCGAAGTCGAGGTCGAGGTCGGCTTCGAGATCGAGGTCCAGAGCGAGGTCGAGGTCCAGAGATAGATCGAGATCCGGATCCAAGTCGGCTTCGGGTCATGCTTCTGGCTCTTTGAAGAAGAAGTACAAGAGGAGAAAACATAGCTCGAGACATCACTCTGGTAAAGACTCTTCAGATTCGAAGAAAAAGTCTCGAAGACATCATAAAGACTTCGTATCTCCTTCTCCTTTACAGTCTCTTCGAGGTTCCCCGACTCCGGAGCAAGAACCTGATCCGGAATCACACCATTCTTTGGTTCATGAAGAGGAAGAAGAAGTTCCTCGGACTCCGACTCCGGTGGAAGTCCCTGTAAATCTAGAAGGCCAGGATGAACCGATGCCGGAGCAACCTCCTTTGGAACAACTAGTTGGTTCGTACCCTCCTTTTCCTGGTCCGGGACAGGACCCCTCGCATTTTCTTAATGCGATGTTTGGAGTCTATACTAGAGCAATGTACCCCACTGGTGCACCGGCTGGTCCCATGGGTCCATTGTCTCACAACTTGGGCATTCCTCCAGCTGCCCCCGGCTCCTCGCTCGACGCCGGATCCGACTCCGTCGGAGTCGTTACCGGATCCGTCGACTTCGATTCGTATGGAATGGTCGAGGCGCAGAGCTCAGCGCCTCTTGGAGGAAAAGGAGTATGAAGATCCTGAAGTGGAGGAAGGTGAACTTCTGGATCAAGGTGTCTATTTTGACGACCTTCATAGTGCCAGTGGCCTGGAACTTTCTCCTGAGTGGGGTTTGCCATCAGTTTCTGATGCACCATCAAAAGACGTAACACCTTACCATATTGTGATTAGAAAGGCTGCGGATCTACTTAATCTGACCTTGCCTACTGTTGAATACAAACCTAACATTCTCACAGAGGTTTTACATTCACCCTCGTCCATAATAGAACCTACACTTCCATTCACTGAGGCTTTAACTGAACCAATAATGGAGGTTTGGAAGAGACCATTGACTGCACCTGCGGTTTCCAGATCTGTAGCAAGACGTTACAGAGTGGCACCTGGTGACCCCGAGTTTCTCTCTTCACATCCTTCTCCTGAGAGCTTGGTGGTTCAGGCTGCTTGTTCCAACAGATCGGCAGGTTCATTTCCTCAAGTACCAGCAGACAAGGACTCAAAAAAATTGGACCAGTCTGCTAAAAAGTTTTTCTCCTCAAATAGCATGGCTCTAAAATCTACTAATGCTACTTGCCTGCTAGGGAGATATGTACATGCTTTGATGGACTCTGTGAAGCAATTATCATCTAAGCTTCCTGAGGATGATAGAAAAAACTTTAATGAAGTAGTCTCCGACACTCAAGCTGCAGCCCGCTTAGTCATTCACAGTGACATGGACACCGCAGACTCCGTTGCCAGAATTATGGGTTCTACTGTTGCCACCAGAAGGGCTGCATGGCTAAAATCTTCTCATTTTTCAGCAGACGTTCAATCCACTTTAATGGACTTGCCTTTTGATGGGACAGGCCTCTTTGGAAAGAAAGCGGATGTGGCTTTGGAGAGATTCAAAGATAGCCGGGCTACAGCAAGATCTTTGAGTCTTCAGGCTAGAGGTTCTGCCACTAGGAAGTTTAGGGGATGTGGTAGATCCACTTTTCGTTCCTATAAGCAAGGCCAGCAGCAACAACAGCAGCAGAACCCTTTGTATAAATCATACAGAGGTAAACAAAGGGGACGTGCTCGTGGACGCCAAGCCTCCTCCTCTTCTACTTCCTCCAATAATACCCACCCCCCACCTACAACAGCAAAGCAGCCCTAGATCCGCCATTCTGGATCATGCGGGTCCGGTAGGGGGTCGGCTTACTCATTTTCTACGGGATTGGGAATCGGTTACATCAGATCTTTGGGTTCTCAATCTTGTAGAAAATGGGTATGCTCTTCCTTTCCAGGAGTTCCCTCCCAATTACCCTCCTTGCCAAGGTTATTGTTCGGAGGACCACCTTCTTCTCCTGCAGGAAGAAGTCCTGGCACTGTTTCGAAAAGGTGCAATAGAGGTGGTTCCAGAGCAGGAAAGGGGTCAGGGGTGCTACTCCCGGTATTTCCTGATCCCCAAGAAGGATGGCAGGTTACGGCCAATCCTGGACCTCAGGATTTTGAACCTCTATCTCAAGCAGGAGAAGTTCAAAATGCTCACACTTGCACAGGTTCTTCAAGCGCTGTTGGAAGAAGACTGGATGGTGTCGATCGACTTGCAGGATGCGTATTTTCACATCCCCATTCTGAAGTCGCACAGAAAGTATCTCCGTTTTACGGTGGGATCGCAGCACTACCAGTTTGCGGTTCTTCCTTTTGGGCTTACTACTGCGCCTCGAGTTTTCACCAAGGTGATGGCAGTGGTGGCTGCGCATCTCAGAAGGTTGGGGATTCCTGTATTCCCCTATCTGGATGACTGGCTGATCAAAGCAGAGTCGCCAGAGATGGTGCTACATCATCTGCAAGAGACAACTCAGTTGTTGCACAGGTTGGGTTTTTTCGATAAACGTACCCAAGTCTCACCTGGTGCTCTCCCAGCGCAACCTGTTCATAGGTGCGGTACTGGACACTACTGTATGTTGTGCATTCCCTCCTCCTCAAAGGATTCGCGACATACAGGAGATGATTCCTTTATTTTACAATGGAGCGGTTGTTCCAGTCCTGAAGGTCCTTCGTTTGCTCGGTCTCATGGCATCTTGCATTCTGTTGGTCAACCATGCACGCTGGCACATGAGGGCACTCCAGTGGTGCCTCCGCAGGCAGTGGTTTCAACACAACGGAGATCTCGGGGAGTCAGTGAGGATCTCCAGAGAAACTGCAGCGGATCTGTCTTGGTGGGGCGTGGAAGGCAATCTGTCTCAGGGAAAGCCTTTCTATCTTCTTCCTTCTGTTGCCACAGTGATAACGGATGCATCCACTCTAGGGTGGGGTGCTCATCTGGGGGATCTGGAGATCAAAGGTCTTTGGTCTCCAGAGGAGAGGTTGTTTCATATCAACCTTCTAGAGTTGCGGGCAATACGTCTGGCGCTCAAGGCCTTCCTCCCTTCCCTTCGCGGTCAGTCGGTTCAGGTCCTGACGGACAACACGACCGCGATGTGGTACATCAACAAGGAGGGAGGGGTAGGGTCGCAGTGTCTCTGCAGAGAGGCTCTGCGTCTCTGGTCCTGGGTTCAGGATCATCAGATTTGTCTGATGGCAAATCATCTGGCCGGAGTTCAGAACAATCGTGCAGACATTCTCATTCGGCAGTTCTCTGCCGACCTGGAGTGGAGGCTCCACCCAGAGGTTGTTCACGACATCTTTCAGATGTGGGGGACTCTTCGGGTGGATCTGTTCGCCACTCGCGAGAATGCTCACTGCCTGTCATTCTGCAGTCTCCAGTATCCGATGCAAGGAGCTCTGGGGGACGCGTTTCAGTTGAGTTGGGGAAATCAACTCTTTTACGCGTTTCCCCCCATACCCTTGATTCCTCGGGTTCTGAGGAAGATTCGCCAAGACCGGGCCCAAGTCATATTGGTCGCCCCGGATTGGCCAAGAAGGGTGTGGTACACGGACCTTCTCAATCTCTCCTCTCACCCGCCGCTCCGTCTCCCTTTCAGGGCAGACCTCCTCTCTCAGATGGAGGGGCAAGTTCTACACCCCCACCTCCAGACATTACACCTTCATGCCTGGAGATTGAACAGGGCAACTTGAATTCCTTTTCTCTCCCTCATGATGTGGTGGATGTCATTCTTTCTGCCAGGCGTGACTCCACTAAGTCCATCTATTCGTATAGGTGGTCTAAATTTGTCTCTTGGTGTAGGGAGAGGGATGTTGACCCTTTGAAGGCTCATTTGTCTGACATTTTGCAGTTTGCTCTTTCTCTGGCGCAGCAGGGATTTGCTGTTGCCACGGTCAAGGGGTATCTTTCAGCCTTATCGGCATTTCTCTGTTTGCCGGATCAGCCCTCTCTTTTTAAGTCTCCAGTGGTTTTAAGATTTTTGAAGGGTCTCACTAATAAGTTCCCTCCTTCTCCGTTTGTTGTTCCTCATTGGGATTTGAATCTTGTGTTAACCTATTTGATGGGTTCTCCCTTCGAACCCTTGCACAAGTGTCCAATGAGGCTTCTATCTTTTAAAACGGTCTTTTTGGTTGCAATTACCTCGGCAAGGAGGGTAAGTGAGCTTCAGGCTCTTAGTTCCAAGCCCCCATTCTTGACCATTCATGCTGAAAGAATGGTTCTCAGGACCAGGGCTGCTTTTCTTCCTAAGGCGGTAACTCCCTTCCACCTAGGTCAATCCATTACCCTTCCTACCTTCTATCCTCCCCCACACCCTTCCAAGGAGGAAGAGAGGCTTCCTCGCTTGGACCCTAAGAGAGCAGTTAGTTTTTATCTTGATAGGACTAAAGACTATCGTATTGACGATCAGCTCTTCGTGGGTTTTGCTGGCAGCAAGAAGGGCAGAGCGGTGCACAAGCGCACACTTTCCAGGTGGATAATCCTGTGCATCAAGATTTGCTACTCCCCGGCGGGTAAGGACCCTCCTGAGGGTATTAGAGCACATTCAACTAGAGCAAAGTCTTCAACATCTGCTTTGTCTAGAGGTGTTCCTGTTGAGGACATTTGCAGAGCCGCGACTTAGGCCTCCCTCCACACTTTCGCGAAGCACTACTGCTTGATTACCGAGGTGAGGAGGGACGGCCACTTCGTGCGCTCTGTCCTCCAAGATTTCCTGGTATAGCAGAGTGGACACCCTCCTCCGGGAGTGGGGACTGCTGTGGGACTCTATTCACAAGGTGAGGAATCCACAAGGCAGATTTATCTATCAGAAGAACAAGTTACTTACCTTCGGTAATGCTTTTTCTGGTAGATACAGTATCTGCCTGTGGATTCCTCACATGCCCACCCGCCTCCCCGTTGTCCGCTCTGCTATACCTGGCTTTATGTATTTATATTTTCTGGTTTTTGATGCTGCTGCTATGCACTTTGTGTGCAGTTTTGATTTGTATGTACTGTGTACACTGTATATATGTATATTTACTGTCGTTGGTCCGTCCGGGTGCCTCGAAGGCAAGGAAAACAGGGCGGAACTGACTTCATCACGCCGACGTGGGTCTAATAAGGAGTCGGTGACGTCAGACGGAGTCGCGCGCGATGCCGTGCTCCTATGACGTCGTGCACGCCGGCGTGCTACGATGAAAAATTCCGAACGTTGCTGACGCAAGGGGGATATTCACAAAGTGAGGAATCCACAGGCAGATACTGTATCTACCAGAAAAAGCGTTACCGAAGGTAAGTAACTTGTTCTTCACAGCTAAAGCATCCTCTACCTTCTCTTCAGCTACCAAAATGACCATACCCCACTTGCTTACCCCACTGAAATGTCTCTTTTTCTTGCATTTCTTGCAATATTTGTCGCATACGAAATCACAATAATTGTAATTCCCTATGTGGTTGTAAATCCTGCAGCTAAACAGGCCATGGGAGATTTCTTCTCAGACTCATGATTTGCTTAATTTCCTTTTTTTCCAAGGTTTTTCGAATAACCTTTCCTGGAGACAGCACTAACTTTATCATTGTGTGGGCCTGTAGTTTCCTCAACAAACTTTTCAGACTGTTCATTACCTTTTGCAAAATTAACGCAGCACCAAGTGTTAGGTATGTCCTAGGCCATATCCTCTCTAGCACCTTTTTAGGTTTCGGCTACCGTCGCACTGCGTAAGCAGTGGGCGGAGCCGAAATCTTATGTCTGTAGTATGGGGGCCTGAACACGTCCCTGTCCTCCATTGGCTGGCCTCGTAAATGCTGGCCAGCCATTGGAGGAGAGGAGCGTCACTCAGTTCAGGGCCCGCCTTGACGCGATTCGGGGGCGTTTCTGGGTCTTTTTTTAAGTCCCGCCTTCTCCTCTTCCCATTGGCTGGAATTTTACCTTCCAGCCAATGGGAAGGGGAGAGGACGAAAAACACGCCCCCCGAATCTCAAATGTACCTTGTTTGCCATGGCGCCTTGTCTCTCTTACTGATCCACTGTTTTAATTTCTCCTACTCACTCAGCGTGCATGTCTCTCCTTCACTCTATACTGAGGACAGATTTACAAACCCCTTGCGCCACTTTTGCGTCATTTTCCCCGTTAAAAATGACGCAAAAGTGTTGCAAGGGACTTGTAAATCTGCCCCTCAGTGTTCTATCTGACACAGCTTCGACCCTTAAGTGTGTTGTCAGGGTCTCTTACTGAGCAACTCACTCACACCCTCCCTGTTTTCAGTCCCTTGCACTCTGCCTCTCACATTAACACCATATTGAAGCAAGCTGTCTCATGCCCAGGCTGCCCACCTCTCCTTGTGTCACGCATTATACTAGGCTACCGGTGACCTGCGTATTCAGACCCATGCACCTCATACCCGTCTCACTCGCCGCCCCGCCTTTCTCACTATACCTGTTTCACACTTACACCCGTCTGTGTCCTCGAGCCTGTCTCTCGCTTACTGCCTAGTCTCACCCACCCACGCCCTTTGCTCTTTGTCTGCGTTTCTCACCCCCCTGTGTCTCATCCTCCTCTCTCTGTCTCACCCCTGACTTCCCACCCAAAGGTTGAGACTGTCTCTTAATGTATTCACAAAACGCTTTGACCCCGCCCATCCAACTTCCCCCTACAGTGCCCAGCCCTGGTTAAAACATCCATCTCGCCCGGCCCACTCAACCCGGAGGCCCCTCCCCGAGGATTTTAACGACCACTGCCCAAATGTATCGGTATATTGGACAGACTTCGCCTCGCTTGGGAATTTACACTGGCTTTGAATACGGAGAAATCTAAGGACTCAAACTTACAAATTAAATAAAATATTCGAGGGTCGATCCGGCCTTGGGGTGAATAGACCCATTTGCATCTCTAATCGAAGATCTGCCTAATCGCGCTCCCCACAAAAAAAGAACGAAACGCGGGTCAAAGAATGTCTTCTTTGTCTCTTTCCGCACATTTTCATTAAACGAAGTCTGTAAAAACGGAGAAATATCCCCCGGGGACCGCGAGCGACGGTGACCGAAGATTGCACCCTGTGCATGCAGGACATGTTTGTCGAGTTTAAACAACATAACACACTTTAAAATAAATTCCACAATCATGTTATTTTTTTCTGCAAGGGACCACTTCGGGGAAAACAGGAGCACACAAATTAATTAAAAAAAATGCAAAATGTAAAAAACGCAACGCAAACCAGCTTGCGCATCTAAAACTACTACACATTCTCCCCATCCCCACTAAAAAGAATTAAAAAGCAAACCGTTTGGCAAAGGTAGATATTGTAATTATTTTGAATTATTCTGAAATCTCCGCCCGAGAAATACATGACCGTTTAAGCAAGGTCTGATGGGTGAGGCGACTGGGTCTCCTGGCCGGCGTGGGGCTTGCCTAATGAGTATTTCTGCCTGAGTGAGTGCCGAGGACGGAGTGGTTGTGAGCGTGTGATGCCCTTTCAAGTGAGGGATGTGGGCGAGATGCCCTTCTCTGAGTGAGGTGTATGCGTGAGATGCTCTCCCGTGAGTGAGGCGCATCCTTTTGCAAGTGGGGGGCCTCCTTTTGCGCAACGCCACGGCAAGTGGGCTTTTCTAAACATACAGCACTGTTGGGAGCAACAGCTTTCATATGTTGAAAATTCTACACTTGGCCGAGTCTGAAGGCAGCTTCTAATGATATAAACATGTAGGCATCAAGAGATGGAAATCGTCAGGGGGCGGGCCTAAAACACAACTTCGTGACACCTTCGGTCATTAAGAACATTTTTAAACTGTGCCAGTAACTGCGTATTTTCGAACACTTACTTTTTGCATGGGCGTTCTCATATACTCAGTATGACAAGACCTGCAGGTGCGCCATTTACCCCTCAGTTTGTCAATCACCTCGTGTCATGGCTCCGCTGCTTCAAAGAGCCCGAGGCGCACAAGTCTACGCATCGGATCTGCGTTGTTCCTGTCCAAACGAATTCGTTTTATCACTAGTATTTACATTCTCAAGGGTAATCCCCAGACAATTTGATAAAATAACAAGCTGCTTGGGTGATACCAATGCATCTGTTTTATGTTGTAATCTCCGTGGACCTGCACTCAAGAACCTACACCCTCTCCCTTTGCAGTGTATTTATTAGAATGGATTTAGAAACAAATACAAATGTATGTGCTCACCTTTGCACGGCCAGGGCACACTGCCCTGATGCTCCGGCCCTAAACGCTGGTTTTTCTCAAGTTTCACAGAAGCGATTAATTAATCAACCTATGTCTGGGCTGCCGCAGGGTGTTTGGATTTTAAAGTGTCGCTGTTTTCCTCTTTTGGATAATATAACATTGATTGGTTCTCCTATCCCATCTCACACCAGTGTGTGGGGTCTTCCCGTTTTGTTAGCAGATGTATGTCATCTGAAGACTGTGTGCATAACATATTTACAGTTATAAACTGACCGATAAAATCATGAAGCAGCACAGCCTTGCTTACAGTGTTGGTACTCTCCAGGGGTGCATGAGGGTATGAAGTGGGTTTCAAGACCTAGCTCTGCCTTCACCTGCGCAGAATGCTCCAGTGTAACATTATATCATTTTCTTGAAAATCGGTGTAGTTACTCAAAAGCAACAACTTCGTCATGGCCCTGCCCCATTTGCGAGAGATTAAGCTATTGGAATTGTAAATGACAATGGCATTTATTTATTTATTTTCAAAACCAACACATAAATAAAAATGTTATTATTTACAATGCCAATAGCTCAAACTTTTCAAAAGGCGAAACCATTGCATTGTAAATGCTTGTTACTACTAGCCCTTATTAATATTTTTTCCCAAAGGACATGTTCATAATTGATCAAATTGAAATTGCAATTAGCTAGAAGAAACCTTAAATTGAGTCTCCAATATATTCGCCAATGTTCTGTTTCCTGAAGGAGAACTGAAAATGCTCCAAAGCAATATTAATTTTGGGACCGTACCTATTAAATAATTGTTTCAGGGCATAGTGAAGATGAACTTTTCAAAGATGGCAATCACATACATTTCCTAAAACGTTAACCTGGGACTCTAAAATGTTCTTAATCAGGGATAAAATCAGTTTTGGGGAACAGTCGTCTCTTTCTGATACTTCAACACCTGCTAGAAACATTTCTTACAAATCAAACTATCCTATTGGTGGTTCAGCCGGAGTAAGAAGGTAAAAGTAAGTATTATGTGTAAATAAAAGACATTTTGAATAGAAATTGTACACTGTACTAGAGAGGTAAAGAATACATTAAGAAACTAAAGTAACAAAATTAGTCAGTTTTCTTGTTGATGAAGAGGAAAGAAGTATTAGTCAGTAGTAACCATTCCTATATAATTTGCATGTTGGTATATCTGGACATGGCCAAACAGTAAAATGATATAAATGTAAAGGTCGAGTTGACTTGCACTGAATAGTACCCACTGGCACCTTGCAATATTTTCTTGGAGAACACTGCTGACATGGGATACTGGTACAACTGCAAATAGACGTACAGCACACCCATGCTGCACTCGTCTGTGATAAAAACTGAAAAGACTGCAGGAAATAGGCATGTGTTACACTATGACTGCCTCACAAGTACCTTATGATAACCCTGGTACAGTATTACTCTATGCATGTATCTTTTTGAAAAACAATAAAAATATTGAGGGGAGGGAAAAATTACCTACACCTCATTACTTTAAACTTCCACTGTGTCTCAGGAACAGAAGTTGAAAGCGTCACAATGCACTCCCTCGTAAGTGATGCTCATCATGTGCATAGGTTCCAAGTGTGTGATGAATACACGCATACTCCGGGATACACAATGCTGAGATAAGCAGAGAAGCACAATTCTTTCCAGAAAGTGGTGCAGAGAATAGAGGGGTATATTTATCCAAATGTAATGCAGGGCAGCAAGTCACCTTGCTGCGCTGCATTACAGGGAAAATGCAGGAATGCGCCGCCTTTATCACAACACTGCGCATTCCTGCCTCTTTCCAGCGCTGGTGCACAATGTGCTGCCTAGCACCAACGCATGCACTCTTGCACTATGGTGCAAGAGTGTTAGTGAAAGAGTGTCTGCATTGTTAGCAGGATGATTTTGCGCAGGAAGGAGAATCCTTCCTGCACAAAACAAATTCCCTGAGGCATTTTCCTCCTTTTATGTGTACTTCAGAATGTGTGCTACAGAATGCAGCTGAAATAGAAAAAGGAGAAAACAAGGTGAAATTAAGATATTTCTGCTCGTTACGCCTCCCCTTGGAAGGCGTAGTATTTCGGCGCATTCCGAGGTCTATCAATAATGGTAAATCTGTGAATGCGTCAAAATCATGTGTTTTGTGTGGGAGCACCCAGGCAACGCCTAACTGGGGCAGAGTAACGCAATGGAGCGATTGTGCTGTTTCGTGTTACTCTGGCTTTACCAAGCCACTCAGGGTCACACTGGACAAGATTGAGATATTATTAGCACCACTCACCATATGAATAATATGAAAAGAAATATGATCTATTCGTTCTGTGCCAAGAATGAGAAGGACACCATTGCTCCAAGTCTCCTTGTTGCAGTGCTGGATTTCAAAGATACATTCTGGCACAAGCACAGCTTTTACTAATATGAGTAAAGGGCACACAGGAATAATGGGGAATTTGTGTGGCCCTACCGAAACAACTTTCCAACTGCCTCCTATGTCAAAACACCCTCCAAGATTCTACTTTTTTCATACCAGCATTCTAACAATCCATATCACACATTAACATCACACCAGCATCTATTACCTAGTCCAGACAACTGAGGCATCACATAGGCTGAACAGAGAAACCCAAACAAAGAATTATGTGGAGTAATCCTTCTATGTTGGGCTGGTAGGAATAAGTGCAAAGCATGTTGTTCCTGCCCTCTTAGCTAACTGCCTCACTGTACCATCCGAAAAGATCTTTCACGGTGCAAGGCCAAGTGGAGCCCCTTCCCAAATGTTGGCGGGATTACCCTGGAATATCCATCCACCTTCAGGTTTTGGGGTAGTCTGTCCCTGCTCCCTCAGATACAACACACAAATAGGACCAGCCGTTGGAGTGGATGACAGCTGATGAGACCTACTTTGTACAGGGATAATCAAATGCAAATTTAATCTTGTCCATCTGCCCCTCATACTCCTAACAGCAAGATGTCAAAACCAGTGACTGTGATAGACGGGTGTGGATGGTGCTGCAGCAACTCCATGTATCCTGGATGGATTTCAGCTGGAGAGTTCGAAATAAAGAGGTCTTTTGCTTATTAGTTTTTAAGCATTTACTGTGCATTGAAGTACAAACTATTTCATGGTGGGCAACTTTGTTTGACAAAGTGTTCCTAATTCAGTTAACATGGAAATCTGTGTTTACTTTATCATGGTTTGCTTTCCAAAGTAAAGCACAGATATCTCCAGGGACGGCTCCTCCATTTGAGCAGAGGAGCATCGCCCCACAAGCCCCGAGCTGAAAGATATAAAGGTAGTAAAGTTGATTTATGACCATTACATTTTTCAGCAACCCGTTCCGAGCTAAGTATATAATATAAAAAAATATATATACAAAATATTAGAAACCAGCGGGTATCATTTTAATAGAAGAGTACAGGAGATGTACTTAGGGAATCTCATTTTGCTTGAAGCTAAAGGCAAATAAGCTAGTTTTGTGATCATCAGAACTTTCAGATCTAAAAGCTTGCTTGTGTTCCTTCAGCTATCCTGCTAGGTTAGCCAATGATGTTTTATGAGATATGATTTCTCACACATACTTGACTTGTCAAGATCTATTTAAGAAGGTAATCCACAGCAATACCCATGCTAGTGACACAAGGATAGAGACAACTTCAGAGTTAATCTGTATAATTTTGGAGGGGACCTATAGGGAAAATCATCATAAACATACAGACAACTATCTAGTCGGCATGCATGCATACAAGATAACATAAGATACAGCTGGCTAGAAATCAAATAACTCTTTCTATTCCACTCAAATGTCTCCAGCGGCCCGGAACAAATTTAATATATGCTGCCTTACATACAAGGCTTTACGTATGGAAAATCCATGATACTCTACCAAGTGCCTCACTATCTCCAGCTGACAGCGGGACTCAGAAGCAAAGGCTGATTGGATCTAGAATCCATTAAATGTAAGCTATCCCTAACCCAGAAGTAATATTTCACTGGTGCTGCAACTAAACCCATGGAACTTCCTCCTTCATCCTCGGAGAACCCAACCAAACCACCTTTTACAGGAATTTTCTAAACCCTGACCTTTTGCATGCTTTCCTGGACTTATCTCTGGTCCTGAAAGTGTCTTGACCCCAGTTTCACTTTCTCATTCTAAATGTTTGCTAACAAATTATTAAATCGCACCTTTTAATTATTCCTTGGAAAGGGAGCTGCTGCTAATACTTATCAGAAGCAACAGAGTGTAATTTAAAACGCTGAAAAGCAATGTAAAGCTTTTCCCTATTATTATTGGGCTGTTTCTGTAGAAAAGATTCGTAAAATGAATGATATTACCTTGTAATGTATTTATTTATTTATTTATTTTATACAATTTATAAAGCTCGCAAATACCCATGGGTGTCTCGGCGCTAATGTGATAGTAGTCCCGCTTTCTATGTCTCCTTGATTAAATCAGGAAAGCAACACAACCTACAAAAGAGATTGCAAACTAGCAGGAAAAATAAGAGATGCATTCATGTATTTGGCATTCGAGTTTACAGCTATAGCAAGGGAAGTGAAGGTATCAGGCTTTGTTCCCAGGACGTTCAGTCACAGGAAAAATCAAACACTATTTTTTTTACTTCGGAGATTTATATAGCGGGAACTTGACCCAAAGGTATCAGAGCACCAGTTGTGTTGCATAAGGACACCTTCATTTTTGGTAGGCACGGAGAGATTAAGTGATGTGCCCAGATTCACAGGATGGTGAGTGTTGTTGCAGAGACTCAAACCTGGTTCCCCAGATTAGAGGTTGACCGCCCTAGCTGTTAGGCCACATCTTCTCCCGAAAGGTGCAGGGGAGGAGAGTTATACCCTAACGAGGAGCCTGGGTACTCAAACTACTACAGAAAGCTGCCTCCCAAATCATCTTGACTTTTTTAGTGGATAAGTAGCCAGGACCTAGCTCAAAGGAGGAGACTTTTGATAATGCTGAGTGTTGTTCAATAATCACAATTACATATAAATATATAATACATGGAAACCTGCAATCCTTGATTTAAAAGTCTGTCTCTAATTTCCTTCTTACAGGTGATTCGTGACACACACAGTAACATGTAATGTCAACAGACTCAAACACTGTACTCTGTTTACCAGACTTCTCCTTTCCTTTCACAGCACAGGGCAGGCACATCAGACGCCCCACAGGGGGTGGAACCAGCATTGTAGAGGGAAGGCCCAGCCCTATTCAGGTCCCAGGTGCGACTCCTCCCTCCCATCTGCATGCAGATCTCCCTATTCACCACCGGGCTGCCCCAGCTTGTCTGCTGGAATTCGCCAGTCCTGTCACACACAAACCCAAACAAGGAATACACAACCTCGCAGAGGCGGGCTCAAATGGTTAAGCAAGCAAATACCTACTTTCTAAAAGTGGTATTTGCAAACACAGAATATTAAAATAAACTTTACTAAAATATGTATTTTATTATTCTGAGTCCAGGCATACTAAACTCGAATTTCTACCATGTTCTCTGAGTCTGCTAGGATTATAAACATGTAACAATCCAGCAGCCTATTCTGGCCTATGGAGAACAGGTAGCCTTGCAATAGTGAAAAACAAACATGGCTGTAATTCACTATTAGGACATGCCACACACCCCTGCCCTTGGGCCTACCATAGGGGTGACTAATATGAAGAAAAGGGAAGTTTTAGGGACTGGCAAGTGGGTGCGCTTGCCCAGTCAGCATGACAGTACCAGACTGCATGCAGGTTCTGCAATGGCAGACCTTCGACACATTTTACAAGGCCGCTTCTGTGGGTGGCACAACCAGTGCTGCAAGCCCTCTAGCAGTGTTTGGATTCACACGCCCTGGGCACACTCAGTGCACTGTACTAGGGTCTGACAGTAAACCAAACATCCAATCATGGAACCACTAATCAATACATCAATTTACAGTAGGGAGCACTCGCACTGTGGCACTGGACAACAGTGGCACAGTGCCCAAAGCATCTAACACCAGCAACAACACATGAGGCAACAGCAAAAATGGAAGGGAGACCCACGCCAAGGGTGCCAGGTCTAACACTTGTCCCCTCCAGCTGAAATATGGGGAGAACTACCCTGCCTCCTGGGAGTTCTCATCATTAAGGCGGAAAAATCGGGACAGACCATCAGCGTTGGCGTGTTCTGTACCAGGGCGGTGTTCTACCGTAAAGTCCATACCCTGTAGGGAAATGGACCACCTCAACAGGTTTGGATTCTCACCCCTCATCTGCATCAACCATCTGAGGGGCCTGTGGTCTGTCTGAACCCGGAAGTGAGTCCCAAACAGGTATGGTCTCAGCTTCTTCAGTGCCCAGACCACAGCAAATGCTTCACGCTCAATGGCACTCCACCTCTGTTCCCGTGGAAGTAACCTCCTGCTGATGAAGGCTACAGGTTGATCTAGGCCCTCCTCATTCATCTGTGACAAAACAGCCCCCACACCATGCTCTGAAGCGTCCATTTGAACTCTTTGGAGAAGTTAGGTGTCAGGAGCACGGGCGCCGGGCACATGGCAGCTTTCAGGGCCTCAAAAGCTTTCTGACTGGTGTCAGTCCAAATCACTTTCTTAGGCTGCTTCTTGGAAGTCAACTCTGTCAAGGGTGCAACCATGTTGCCATATCCCTTGACAAACCTCCTGTAGTACCCTGTAATTCCTAAGAAGGTCCTCACCTCTGTCTGGGTTTTGGGGGGTTCCCAAGCCAGGATGGTTTCCATCTTGGGTTGTAGGGGCGCCACCTGGCCACTCCCAACTTGGTGTCCCAAGTACACCACAGAACCCTTCCCGATCTGGCACGTACTCGTCTTCATCGTGAGGCCTGTCTTCCGCAGTACCAACAACACTTCTCAGAGGTGGCGCAGATGTTCTTCCCAAGTGACACTGAACACTGCAATGTCATCCAGGTAGGCGGCACTGAACTCATTCAGTCCGACCAACACCTGGTTGACCAACCTCTGAAAGGTGGCAGAGGCATTCTTCATCCCAAAGGGCATGACCCGGAACTGGAAATGCCCATCTGGTGTGGAGAATGCTGACCTCTCCTTTGCCCCATCAGTCAAGGCGATCTGCCAGTACCCAGACGTCAAACCAAACGTGCTGAGGTGCCGTGCAACCCCTAACCGATCAATGAGCTCATCAGCTCTGGGGATGGGGTGCGCGTTGGTCTTCGTGACCGAATTGAGCCCTCAGTAGTCCACACAGAAACGGAGTTCGGGTGTGGCACCCGGCGCCATAGCCTTTGGGACCAAGACCACTGGGCTGGCCCAAGGACTGCTGGAGGACTCAATCACCCCTAGTGCAAGCATCTTTGAGACCTCTTCTTTGTTGCAAACCCTTACCCTGTCTGTTACCCTGTAAGATTTTTGCTTCACAGGTAAGCTGTCTCCTGTATCCACATCTTGGAAGCACAAATCTGTGATACTAGGAACCAGGGAGAACAGATCAGAGAAGTGTCCCAGCAACTGGCGGCAGTCATTCTGTTGTTCAGGGGTCAGGGTGGAAGAGAGGTTAACACCATCCACTGACCCATCTTGCTCTGTGGTCGCCAGGAGGTCAGGAAGAGGCTCAGTCTCCTTTTCCATTCCAGCATCTGTCGCCAAGAGCATGCCCACTTCAGACCTCTCTAAGTGGGGCTTAAGGCGTTTGACATGCAAGTCCCTCAAGGGGTTCCTGGGAGACCACAAGTCCACCAAGTAGGTAACTGGTCTCTTGCGCTCCACAACCTCAAAAGGTCCGGTCCACTTATCCTGGAGCGCACAGGGCTCCACTGGGGGCCATGACCCACACTTTCTGACCAGGTTGAAGCTCTACCAGAGTGGCATTCTGGTCGTACCACCGCTTCATCTCCTCCCGGCTGGCTTCCAGATTCGCCTCAGCGAGTTGCCTGAAACACCTAGTCTGGTTTCTGAAGGCCAGCATGTAGCTATGTACATCCTGGGGAGGATTCCTGGGAGATTGTTCCCGTCCTTCCTTGACCAGACTCAGAGGTCCTCTGACCGGGTGCCCATAGAGAAGCTCAAAGGGTCTGAACCCTAGAGATTTCTGTGGCACCTCCCGCTAAGCAAACAACAGGCATGGTAAGAGGACGTCCCACTTATGCCTCATGGGTACCTCAAGACCCATAATCATGCCCTTCAGGGTTCAATTGAACCTTTCAACCAACCCATTTCCTTGGGGGTGGTAAGGAGTGGTGAACTTGGAAGTTACCCCATACTCCTGCCACAAGGACTTCATGTACTTAGAAATGAAGTTGGTGCCCCGGTCAGACACAATCTTTCTCGGGAATCCTACTTGTGAAAAAATTCCCACCAGTGCTCGTCCCACCACGGGGGCCGTCACTGTCCTCAGAGGTATGGCTTCCCGGTACCGGGTGGCATAGTCCACCAAGACCAGGATGTACCTGTTGCCCATGGCTGTCTTGGGATCCAGTGGCCCCACAATGTCAATCCCCACTCGCTCAAAGGGGGTACTGACCACAGGGAATGGCTGGTGAGGATCCTTCTGCTTCCTCCCACTCTTTCTACTTGCCTGGCAAGTCTGACAGGTCCTGAAATGAGTGTCTGAACTCTTGCGCATTTGGGGCCAATGAAAGTGGGTGGCAAGCCTCTCAAAGGTCTTGTCCTGCCCCGAATGTCCTGCCAATGGCACATCATGAGCCAGCCCCAGTAGGAAGGCTCTGAAGCTCTGGGGTACCACCAGCACACGGTCTGGCCCAGGCTCAGCAACCTTAGGCTCACTATACAGGAGACCATTCTCCCAATAGATCCAATGTGACCCAGACTGATCACCTGCTGCCTGGCTGCAGCCTACTGCCGCAAGCCCTTAAGAGAAGGGCATTCTCTCTGCTCCCGGCAGAATTCTTCCCTGGAGGGTCCTCCTTCTTGCTGCCAATGGGTCAGCTCAGGCAGGTCCCCCAGTTCAGCTACTTGTTCCCCGGTAGGCTCCAGGGCATCCCCCTCAGGGTCTATCTCTTCCCGGGCCGTGGGAACTTCAGGGGCCGGTTTCCCACGCCCCCTGACACTTCCCTCTAAGGCAGGTTCATGATCCTCCCTCTCAGGCTCCAGGTCCTCTTGAGCACACCTACTGGCTGCCATTGACCGGGTGGTCACGCCCGCCCAGTCAGGCAGACCCATCATCCTCAGGTGAGTACTCTTCTCCACCTTCTCCCAAAGTTAGCTCTCCAAATCGTTCCCCAGCAAACAGTCAACAGGCATGGCCGGCCTCACAGCCACCTGAAGAGTACCAGAGACCTCCCACTCAAAGGGAGCCTGAGCCATTGGACAATGACTCTGTGTTGTCGGCGTTAACAACTTGGCAGAATGCATGTGAGACAACCTGCTCTTGAGACACCAGGTGACACCTGACAGCTGTTACACTGGCTCCTGTGTCTCTAAGAGCCACCACCTTTTGGCCATTGATGGCCACCCACTGCCCATATTTCCTAGTGTTGTTGGGCATTTGGTTCTCTGGGACCACCTCACAGTCTCCTAAAGAGACAAGGGACATCTCTGCAGGCCCCCACCCACCTTGAACTTCTACTTCCTCCCCAAAGGCTACACTAGCCATTAGCCGGGGCGGAGCACCAGTGGGTGCAGGTTTACCAAACAGGCGGCACCTGGGATCATTCGCCCTATGACCCAGGTCCCCACATCTGTAACATTTCAGGGGTCCCTGTGGAACAGGATTACCTGTCGGGACCACTGGCTTTTTCTCAGGGGGAGGCTGGGAACCTTTCCCTTGGTTCCCTTGGGAATTACTTTGGGGCCCTCTGTGGTACTCCCTCTGTTTGCCCTTGTCCCCACACTCTTCTGCTGGGGACCCTGCCCACCTCTGGCTGAGTCTCCCATGTGACCCTTGTGGACCCTGGTACTGACCCAGCGGTCTGCCTCCTCAGCAAGCTTACTAGGGTTAGTCAGCTTACTATCAATCAGATGCTGGCGCAGCTCTGGAAAACAATTATCAGACAAGTGCTCCCATGCAATCAAATCCAAGAGACCTTGAAAATCATTAACTTTGCTGCCTTTTACCCAACCATCCAATGCTCAGCAAAAGAAAGTGGCATACTCTACCCAGGTACTAGTCTCTATTTTCTTGCACTTCCAGAACCTCTGCCTATAGAGTTCAGGGGTCAAACCATACCTAGTCATGAGTGCCTCTTTCATGTGGCTATAGGAGTTATGGACTTCAGAAGGCAAGTCCAACAGTGTGTCCCACCCCTCACTAAGGAATCTTCCCCACAACCCCGCTCCCCAATCTTTCTCAGGGACCCGGTGGGAAGACATGGCTACCTCATAGGATCTGAACCACTGCCCAATATCATCATTCTTAAAAAACTCCTTTACCACATCTTTGGGGATGTAAACTCTACCTTCCCCATGCACTGGCGGTGTGCTGCTTCCAGAGGGAGTGCTCTCTAGGGGCCATATGTATCAAGCTAATTAGCATTCGCAAAGGCCGAAATTCTGTGAATTTCGGCCTTTGCGAATGCTAATTAGCAAAATGGTATGTATGTAACATGTTTGATGCAAAATAAGGAATCGCAAAATTTGCGATTCCTTATTTTGCGATTGCACTTAAGGATTCGCAACTTTTGCGATTCCTTAAATGCAATGTATCAAAGAAAAAATATTCAAAAAATCCCCATAAGGATTCGCAAATTACCACCAACTTGTAGTTGGTGGTAAGTTGCGAATTCTTTTAAAAAAGCTTTTTTCCAAAAAACCAAAGGTGCCATATGACGCTCATACATGCCCTTAGGGCATGTATGTGCTCCATATGCCCCCAAATGTCATTTTCAGAGGTGCAGCAGGGTGTTCTTGAGACACCCCTGCACCCTTGAAAAAAATCCTAATTTGTGATTAGCAATTTGCTAATCGCAAATTAGGAATGGTAAGGAATCGCTATAAAAAAGCGATTTTGTACATACATACCGTTTTGCGAATTCTAAATAGCGATTCCTTAAAAATCGCTATTTGGAATTCGCAAAACGGAACTATGATACATATGGCCCTAGGCTCCTAGCTTTTAGATCCAACTCCCTCAAAACTTGGTCATGCTCCAATTGCAATCTCTTTTCTTCCAGAGCCAATTTCTTGCTCTCTAGCTCTACTTCTAGAGCCATTTTCCTGCTTTCTAGCTCCAGTTGCCCATTCAATTTGAGCTTGGCCATCTTCATTTCGTGTATCCTGTTTTCTTTTCTGTTTGCTAACTCTTCAGGGGACAGACCTCGGGCAGAAACACTGCTACCCACTGGGGAGGGTACTCCCCTCTTCTCATGAACCAGTTGCTGCTCTGCGACCTCATAATTTCCCAAATCATCAGGGGCATTCCTTGTCTCACTCCAGGCCCTCAGCGCCTTGTGGTATTGCTCCCTTTTGAAAATCCCTGATGTGGAAATTTTAAACTTTCTGCAGAAGCTCTTGAGCTGGTTGTTGGTGTAACTTTCTAGTTTCTCTTCCTCCCAATCACAGTCAACAGATGCAATGGACGCTGCCTTTTCTATTCTGACTGAACCAGACATGATTTTTTTTTAAAATGGAGGTTTTGGCACAAACAAGTATCAGAAGTAAGTGGTAGCGTTATGGTCTGCACTCACTAAGTAGTGTTCACCAATCACTTTACATGAGTCACAAATGCAAATTCAGAATCCTTTCCGCTTGACTTCCAATGTTAGAATTGGGGGTCTCTGGTTGGCACAGGTAGGTACTTGTGACAAGCAGGGACCCTCTCTTCTAGTCAGGGCAAGGGAATTACCCTCTTAAAATAACCCCTGCTCACCCTCTGGGCGGCGTGGCGCATGCAGTCAAGGCTTATTTCAGAGGCGATGTAAGTTAAGCATTTGTGACCACATACAGTAATTCAGTGACAACACTACAAATGGACACCACACAGGTTTTATATCAAAAATAAGTATACTTAATGTAGAGTTATCACAAGACCAATAAACGACAAAAAGACACAGTACTATCAAATTTCAAGAGTTCTGCTTAAAACGGTGTAAATCAAAGATAGGTGCGAGTCGGTAGCCTCGTCCGGCTGCAGCGTGCTGAAAGAACACAGAGCCTAATCAAATATGGAGCATTCCTGTCCTTTCTCCAGCACTGGCGCACAATGGGCTGTCTAGTGCCAATGCAGGCACTATTGCACCATTGCATGTAGGATTGCTTTGTGGGCACCTTCCGGCACAAAAACAATCCCCTGAAACATTCTCCTCTATCTGAGCTACAGACTGCAACACACATAGAAAGAGGAAGTACAAGGAGACAACAAATATTTCTCCTTGTTATGCCTCCCCTGGGATAGTGTATAATTGTGGTGCATTCCCAGGTCTACCACTAATGGTAACTCTGGGAATGCATCAAAATCCATCAGGGTTATGTGGAAACAGCCACTCAGTGCTCATGGAACGCCTCCCTGAAACCGAGTAATGCAACGCAGCAATTTGTGCTGCGTTGCATTACTCCTGATTTATCAAGCCACTCAGGGCCACGCAAAAGTGGCCTTGGGTGGCTTGATAAATCACATTTTGGGTTTGCGTCGCACACGTACCATGTACATGTGCCTGGTGCAACCGCTACCCAAAACCCATCATAAATATGCGCATTAATCTTTAAAAATGTTTCAAACACACACAACAATTAAACCCAAAGGAACAATGGCTTGTCCAAAGACACAGGATTACATTTATAAAGGGAATTTAGAAGGCATTATTCTTTTTTGCAGTTACTACACCCCAAAAACCTAAATTTGCTGCTACCAGCAAAGACTTGTGCAGAAGGATCAGTAGGATCCATTCATGACTACAGAGTGGCGAGACCAATGAATGAATCCTCATCACAAAGCACCCCAAGGCAGTCATTGAGGAGCGCTCAATTTGGGTCTGCGGAGTCCTTAAGTATTAAGGGCCCTTTATACTGTTACCAAGAAGAAAATGATTGTGGAACTTGCAGAACAAAGAGAAGAAATGGCATGGATGGCACAGCAACACGGGTGGTCAAGGAATTTTGTCCTTACAGAAACACTCACCACTGTAAAGGTTTACTTTATGGTCATGACACTTGTCTCAGATATGGTAGTTAACAAAGTTGCTAGCTATGTGACACGAAGTAGCAGAATGGGCTTGTGAACTAAGTGGGTCTAAAACAAATTGACTGCACACGTGTCTGGCACCACAATATGGATAGAAATTGTTGTCACTATTTATATGATGATTTGCTCCTAATCTTCTCAACCACAATGGTCAAGGTCCAATGACCTGTTGGGCCACAGTGCAGTGGGGACCAACCATGTATGTGTGTGATGGTAAACCAAAGGTAGCTAGTTATAAATTAAAGAAAATACACACACCTACACCCATACACTCTCTCTCTCTCTAACTGTGACAAGGAAAAATAATGAATGACATTTTGAGAGAGTGTAACCAATATTTAAAGTGAGAAAGCATGATGTTGAGCATCAGACATGCAAAGGCCAAAATAGGGATGGGGAGGGAGAAATAATGAGACAGACCTTGGCATAGAGACAGAGAGTGTCAGGAATAAAAAGACAGACTGTAATAAGAAGACCTCATAAGAGAGTGAGAATATCGGGAAGCATGAGAGAATAAATCAGTGAAAGCAAGTGTGCAGCTGAGGCCACAGAAAGACAGTCACAGAGAGTGAAAAGGGGACCTCAGAAAGCGATGAGAGAGTGGAAGGCCCACTTAATTTGTAAAACAAAATATGCAGAGGTTCAAGTTTTTTTTAGGAGTCCTCCACCAGCAATACCGAATGTTGGAATTGCTGATTACCAAGGTTGCCTAGTGAGAGAGCACAAATCTGAAAAATGTAGAAGTGCACCATATTTACAAGCACGTAGTATTCGTTTAGTGTGGAATATACAAGAGTGTCAACTTATAGAGTGAAAATATATATATGTGTTTAATTAGAATAGGGATACATATATCAGTGTGAAAACTAATGTAGAAGTTTATAGAAATGTTAGAATAATGTTGGAGTCTCACGTTATGTGGCTGTGTGAAAAAGAAATGTAACTCTGCAAACCATGGAAATGTGTAGGCCACATGGCATTTCACAAGAAACGAAAGATGCTGCTACACTTTTAAGTAACTTGGATTCTAATGTCATTTTACTGCAAAGTTTTATTAATCATGGAATTGAAATATGTTTTAAATAGATGGGTTACATTATAGTAATGTGTGTTAGTTAAAATACTGTTTAAACAAAGAAATTAAATGTGCATATTGCAGAGGCCCGTTTCATGTAATTTTAGTAGACCTGAATAGATAAAGTCGTTTCTTTGATCTGCATGTGCTCGTTAAGGAGAGGTCGCACAGAGCACGAACGAAAAGTCTGTAACATGGTTTACGACTTTAAGATATGGTGGAAGGCCGGAATTTGGGGCCTACCGAGAAAGTGTCTGTTTGCAGGTGCGAGGGAGCCTAATCAGAAAGTGATGAATAGACTTTTGTTCAAGAGAGCCAGGCACAGGCCTGTAGGAGTCTTCAGGAATTTTAGGGGGTACCGCCTGGTCGGAGAGAAGCCTGGGAAGCAAGGTCAACTTTAATGAAGGGTCCCGAGGAGCACCAGCTTCGAATTTTGCCGCCAGAATCTACACCACGTGAGAGGCGTCTTCAGGGGCGTTCCTATTGGAAATGTGATTTTGTATTAGGGACAGCACCCCGGGGTGGAGTTAGAGCAGATGATCTGAGGAACCTAAGAGAGCGGATGGGTAGGCAGATAGGGAACTGCAAGACTCCGACTTAGAGACAAAGACTAAGGGAAGTGTGTGATCTTCTTTGGAAGTCACCACGGCTGACACCTTTTTAGGTAAAGATCTTGTTAAGTAGGGATGTCACTTAGTCTAGTGTAGGGACAGCCTAACCTGTATTTTCCTTTCTGTAAATGACTCTCAAGTTGCAACTCATAGCGATTCTTGCAACTCTCATGGTATTTGAGATATTTTTGATAATTTCCTTTTGCCGATTAAGAGCATTCAGAGAATATCTTTTTGTATTGATACCCGTATATCTTTTGAACCTTATTCTGAGATGTTTGTATCTCCAGATACTTTTGGCTTTATAATAAACTTTTAAACTTTTCCCAGTGTTAAGTGGTTCTTTAGAGTGGTGTAAGTTCTTTCTTGATTAACCTAGTAGTGGATTGCCTTTTACTCAATGACAGGTACCAACGATTCAGTCGACCTGAGCTGGGATCTGGTAAGGTAACAATAGACCAGAAATCCCGCGTTAGCAGTTGGTAGCAGAGTGAGGATGGTTATCTTCTTGAGGAAGGTAATCTAGGCTAGGTTAGTTTACCCCAAGGTCCCTAGAGTTCGAGAGGTGGCCTGCCGAAGAAGGCGCGGACGGAGAGAGAAAAGCAGCAGTATCGGACGAGAGTGAGTATAACAAGGGTCATGCGTGGACAGATTGCGGTGTTTTGTGTTGTATTTGTATCGTAATGTTATGCGGAGTTGAATGCCTGTAGTGTGATTGTGAGAAGGTTGTGAGCGCGCGCAACCTGGTAAAATCTTGAGTTCGGAGTAGAGCTTAAGTGGTTTGGGTGTATCGAACATCCAGAGTAATCGTCGACCAGAGTAAGGAGGTCATGAGGTACCATTGACCGCCGCAGGACCGAGATAGGGGGAGTGTAAGAGTGAGTGTGTGAGTAACAGACGCTGGTCGAAAGTTACTGTGTGTAAGTAACCTATCAGAGAAGGCGATTGTCTGGACGTAAACGGAAAGACATTTCGTCAGTTAAGGTGACAATTACAGTTAGACTGTGGGCGTACAGTCAAGAAAAGTGATCGCTTGGACGGAGTAATCATTTTTCACAGTATGAATGGGACGCATGCATGACCACGGAGACGAGCTGAGAAAGGAGGGGAACTGCTGCAAAGGGGGACGAGTGACGTCGACTAGAGCCGCGCTGAGATAGGGCGGTTGGTGTGACGTCAGCTAGAGCCGCGCTGAGATAGGCCGGTTAGTGAGAAGCCGTGCCGTGATAGGGCGGTTGGTGTGACGTCAGTGAAAAGCTGCGTTGTGATAGGCCAGTTAGCGAGAACCGTGCTGAGATTGGTGGATTGTCATCAGGAAGTAAACAGAAGCGGAGAAAAATAGAAATTCTGTAGGTTTTGAACATGAAGTGTTTTAAATGTTTGAGAGGGATTTTTAAGAGAAAAAGAAGGGACTCTTATTACGGGGAAGAGGCACCGCCAGAGGGTACACCAGCTTACTATATGGCAACGAATGTTGGCTTGCATACGATACTATGGATTAGTGAATGGAGTAAGATTTCGGAAGGGAATGAGGAACTGACGTTTCCTAAGTATGGAATGTTCAGGTTAGAGGCGTTACATCGGCTGAAATCAATTATGTCCTCATTGAATCCTTCGCCTAGACCAACACAGTTTGAGGCCCTTAATGCGTGGATTAGGGCGGCACACGACAGAAATCTGAACAGGCGCCAAGAAAGGTTGAAGCGATCAGTAAGGGCCGTGCGAGATGCCCAATGGGATGCGGACGCCAAGAGATGGAGGGTACAGGCTATTGAGGTGGATAAGTTATACCCAGTGAGAGAGGTGACAGGAGAACAGAGGCTCATGGAAGAGGATGAGGAGAGCGAGTTGGAGGACAACTTGATAAATAGGTTGCTGATAGATAGACCGCCTCCGAACGTTGGGAGAATGGAGGATAGGGGACTCGCAAGGGATGATGGGGCTGCCATAGAGGGGTATGTACCACTCCCTATATCAGAGTGGACACCTGTCAAAGGTGAGGAGGCACCTCAACATAGTACAGTACCGAGAGTAGTCGGAAGGTTAGTGGTACAGAAGACGCCAACCACTGAGAAGGTCGAGTCCTATGGGTTGCCAGACGCTCTATAAGTACCCGTTACCATAGGTCCTATAGTATCGATTTACAACCCCGAGAGAGACAGAGAGGAAGAACAGATGAGGTTAGATAGAGAGAGAGCTGAAATGGAAAGGAGAAACACGACAAATGCCTGGAGGCAATTGCCAGGACCAGAGACGTGGAGCACCCCATTTGATTCAGCAGTGGGTCCCGCAGCAGAACAGGGTGGTCAGAGAGGACCGATAGACCTGAGGGGACCACGGCCAAAATCCTTTAGGGAGCTGAGAGCCGACTTGAGAGAATGGGATGGGTCCACAGAGGCACCAACCAACAGGTCAAGAGCAGGCGCTGAGTGGGGAAGTCGAGGCAACGGGACAGTATCTCACTGTGGGGCTAGCGAAAGCAGTCAGGAACGTGAAGGGCAAAGTCATGAGAATAGGGGAGTTATACGTCATATTGACGGTGGAAACGGGCAGGAGAGATGTGAGAGAAGTACAGGATGCGGGGAGACGTCTCGTCTCATTCAAAGCGAGGGAGACCAACGGACCCAAGAATACAGAGAGAGGTTTAGATGTACTCACCATGCACCTAATGAGAATGTACAGCACTGGAGTCGTGGGAGCATGGGGAACAGTGAAGGATCTTGCCATGGGTCGAGAGATCAGGGACCACCGGCAAATGACGAGGAAAGGGGGAATAACGGAATGTCTTACCATGCATCTAGGGAAATCATGCAGGATGGGGCTTGTGGGATAATGAGAAATGGGAAAGTGTTTCACCATACACCCAGAGAGGATGGAACTGCATGGGACCTGGAGAGATGGGAGCATGGGAGAACCCCCCGTAACTCGCCTGAGCCTAGACGTAGGACTCGGAGCTGGGATGGGAGAGATGTGAATGGACCCCCTAGAGCTAGCATACTGAAAGCTGCAGTAAAGGCCAAAAGACTCGATGTCACTAGCTTAAAATCTGACCTGGATGAGATAATAGATGGGACGTTGCCCTTAGAAAGGATTGACTTGCACGAACAAGATGAGTTACTGTTTATAGCAAAGGATATTACCCGAAAGGCAAGAGCAATACATGAGAAACTGTCTGGACTGGCAGACAAGTATATGGTAGACTTGTCCAGAACAAGGACATTACAGAGTAACCATAGGTTGCAGTATTCAGACCAAGACTTAGATGAGAAGAGAACTACAGGATTAAAAACACACATAAGGGAGCTGATAACAGGAATAAGAGCGTGGAGAGATCTGGACAAGTGGGAAGAGAGGTGGTCCAAAAGGGGTACTGTCAGGAGGAGCACGAGTGTGATGTCTCCGGAAGGAAGGGTAATGCAGATGGAGGCATTTCCTTAGAGAGAAATATCGAATGGAAACTATGTACATGTGCCCTGGAGTAGAGGAGATTTGGCTGCATTTACCAACTCATTTCCGAAGTTAAGGGAAAATCCTGTTGAGTGGTATAAGCAGGTAGAAAGGTTTGTGAAAATCTCGAAGGTATTGTGGATTGATTTGAACACTTTGTTTGACATTGTGGTCCCAGGGGATTTGTGGACAGCATGCAAGACTAGTGTCGAGTGGCCAACTGTAGAACCAGAAAGGGATGCTGCTACAAATGGACCGTCTGAAATTGTAATGTCGAAATATGAAAGAGTAATAACTTGGCTGAAGGATAAGGTCCCACGGCAAGACATAGATTGGGTAAAAATAGACCGAACCAGACAGGAACCCAAGGAGACAGTTCATGAGTTTTATGAGAGATTGCTGAAAACATTCAAACAATACAGTGGACTCGATGTAATGGACCCCAAGGATATAGGACAGTTTGTGTCAAAGTTCGTTTTGGGGTTGAGACCTGATATTTGTTTGATGATTCAGCAACATTTAATTTGTTGGCAAAACAGACCATTAGTTGAGATTTTGAGGTATGCAAGGTACTGTAGTGACGAAATAGATTCCAAAGCAAAGAAGCTAAAAGAGAAGCTGATGGTAGTGCAGATGCAGTCAGCTGGAAAGGGTGGACAGCGCCAACAGGGAACAGGGACAATGGGACGAAAACCAAACGGACAGAATAGAGACAGCGAGGAAAACCCGAGACCTAGAATAGACCTTGCGGCGTTGAAGAAAACGACAAAGTGCCACCAGTGTCATCAGGTGGGACATTGGAGACGCGAGTGTCCCTATAACCCTGAAAACAGAGAACTAGAGGTAGAGGAGGAAGTTCCAGAGGTTCCAGTTCAAGGGGTGCCAGTGCCGAGAATCAAGGTGGCCAAAGGGGGGACTTCGGCTCCACGAGCTCAGTTTCCGCAGCCACCAAAGATTTCGACAGGGGGAAAGGTCTTTAGACAAATGCCTCTTTTCATAGATGAGGAAAAATGTTACTACATTGATCCATTGACGGGACAACATGTAAGCAAAGAAGAGGACCTCACCCTTGGGGCAGTTCTGGAAGTGGATCAAAGGGGACCATTTGTTGAGGCTGAAGTGGCAGGGTGTCCCACAACATTCTTGGTGGATACTGGAGCTACTCGATCAACTTTGAGATCAGCAGTGGTTCCGGATCTACCAATGTCGGGGGAAACAATTCAGGTGGTAGGAGTCGCAAACAAGAGAATGACTAGCCCTTTGACGGAACCAGTGTCAGTGAAAATCGGAAACTACATGAATGAACATCAGTTTGTAGTATGTGATTCAAGTCCTGTGTGTCTGTTAGGAAGGGACTTATTGTGCAAGCTGAACTGTACCATATACTGCACACCTCAGGGAGTAGAGGTAGAGACGACAGATGATGACGCTACCTTCAAAATTGTGAATTCAACAACATGCATAGAGCTGTATCCCACTCTGACTGTGGAGGACCATCCTTGGGACTTACGCGAGGCAGTATCATCAGAAGTATGGGATTTTACAGGAGAAGAGATAGGATTGGTCAAAGGGGTAGAGCCAGTGAAGATCATAGTGAAACCAAATGTCGATTATCCAAGAACGCCACAATACAAACTGTCCCAAGAGACGATCGCAGGGATAAAACCTGTGATCGATTCTATGATACAACAGGGAATTCTGAAGGAAATCGTGGGAAGTCCATGCAACTCCCCGATTATGGGTTTGCAGAAACTTAGTGGGAAATTTAGAATAGTACAGGATCTTCGAAAAATTAATAACATTGTTGATTCATGTTGTCCAGTGGTACCAAATCCATCAGTGATACTGTTTCAGATACCATTCCAAGCTGAGTGGTTCACAGTGATAGATCTTTGTCAGGCTTTCTTTTCAATCCTGTTAGCCGAAGAAAGCCAGTACCTTTTCGCGTTTAAAATGGAGAGTCGCGTCTTAACATGGTGTAGAATCCCACAAGGGTTCACAGATAGCCCATCAATCTTTAATCAGTTACTGAAAAAGAACCTTGAAAGTCTGGTACTGCCCCAGAACTCGGTTCTGGTCCAGTACATAGACGACCTACTTGTTGCGTCAGGAACAGAAGAAGCTTGCAAGGAAGACACCATCGCCTTGCTGAACCATTTAGCTGAAAATGGACACAAGGTATCCCCGAGCAAATTGCAGTACTGTCTGACAGAAGTACAGTACTTGGGTCACCGGATAGAAAAAGGAAAGCGCAAGGTGTCACCAGATAGAATAGAGGCAATCATGAAGATGAACTCGCCTACAACACAGAGAGAAGTCAGGATGTTTCTAGGAATGGTTGGTTATTGCCGACAGTGGATAGCTAACTTTTCACTGAAAGCAAAACCCTTACAGAAACTGACGCACAAGGAGGTGAGTGATCCGGTACCATGGGACAATGAGTGCTTGATGGCGTTCCTACAGCTGAGAGATGACTTGTGTCGTGCTCCGGCTCTGGGGATGCCGGATTATGAAAAGCCATTTTCCCTCTATTGCTGCGAAAGGGAGGGCTGTGCTTTGTCAGTTTTAGTGCAAGTCCATGGAAATGCCCGTAGACCAGTTGCATACTTTTCGGCTACCTTAGATCCAGTAGCCGCAGCATTGCTCGGATTTCTCAAATCCGTTGCTGCAACAGGTGTCAGCATTGAGCGTTGTGAAAGCATTGTGATGGGACACCAGTTAGTGGTGTATGTACCTCATTCTGTGGAACTGTTAATGACCAGGACCAAGACCCAGCACTTGACTAACAGTAGGCTCACGCGCTATGAGCAAGTTATTCTTGCTGCAGAGAACGTGACCCTTAAGAGGTGCTCCGTCTTGAATCCTGCTACACTGATGCCACTTCCTAATGACATAGAGAGCGAAGACTGTGAAGATCACGATTGCCTTGATGTGACTGAACTATGCACGAAGCCCAGACCAGATATTGTGGATGAGCCATTGATTGACTCCGATGAAATTTACTTTGTTGATGGCTCATGTTTAAGAGACGATACTGGTCGGTTGAGAGCAGCTTATGCTGTTTGCACCATTACTGGAGTTGTGGAAGCCGCTTGCCTGGAAGGAGTACACTCCGCTCAGGTAGTCGAAATCATTGCTTTGACACGTGCCTGTATAGCAGGTAATAAAATTAGGGTCACCATATATACTGATAGCCAATATGGTTTCAGTGTAGTTCATGATTTCGGGTAATTGTGGTCTCAGAGGGGTTACATGACCTCCTCTGGTTCGCCAATCAGAAATGGAGAATTTGTGCGGCTGTTGTTGGAAGCATTACAGGGTCCAGCCGCAATCGCAATTGTGAAATGTGTAGCTCATACGAAAAATACAGATTTTGTGTCACAAGGAAATAGATATGCAGACGAAGTTGCCCGCTATTGTGCGGAGCATGGTTATTCTTTCACGGAGGTGGAAGTAGGTGGAGCTCAGGAAAGGACAGAACTAAGCATGATGTTAGAAACTGTTGATACTTGGGAAGACTTGAAACAAATGCAAGACAATGCACCTGAAATTGAGAAGCAGGCATGGGAAACAGCGGGTTGTGTGAGAAGCGAAATGGACTTTTGGGTTTCAGCAGATGGAAGGGCAGTGTTACCTGAGGAGTTAGCGAGCCCAATGGCATGACAGATACATGGTCCAGTGCATTTGGGAAGGGATGCCATGCTGAGGGTGTTCAGGCAGACTTGGTATTGCCCAAAATTTAGGATTGCAGCAGAAGCAGTGTGTAAGCGATGCGTTACATGTCAGCAGTTGAACATAGGGAAAAGAACACCAGTTACACTGAGTCACATTGGGAGGTCTGGGGGGCCTTTCAACAGAATGCAATTGGATTTTATTGAAATGCCAAAAGTCAACCGCCTTAGGTATGTTCTGGTGGTAGTATGCATATTTTCCAGATGGGTTGAAGCATACCCTACACGCAGGTGCGATACACTCACAGTAGCAAAGTTGTTGCTTAGAGAGTTGATACCGCGCTTCGGGGTGCCTGCCTCTCTGGAATCGGACAGAGGAACACATTTTAACAGCGAAGTTGTGAAGATGCTTTGCTCTGCATTGAACATTGATCAGAAATTGCATTGTAGCTATCGACCAGAGGCTTCAGGTATCGTGGAACAGATAAATGGGACACTGAAATGTCGAATTGCTAAAGTATGTTCCTCAACTTCCTTAAGTTGGCCTGATGCTCTTCCTTTGGTCCTTATGAGCATGCGTAGCACACCCGACAGGAGGACAGGTCTCTCTCCACACGAGGTGCTGATGGGGAGGGCAATGAGACTTTCAACTGTCCCAACGACTGCATTGTTAAACATTACAGATGACCTGATCCTGGATTACTGCAAGGGGTTGTCTGACGCCATTCATTCTGTGTCTCTTCAGGTACAGGCCGCAGAAGTTCCATCTTGAAGAGATCAGTGCCACGACCTGTGCCCAGGAGACTGGGTGCTGGTGAAGAAGCACGTCCGGAAGAACTGTTTGGACGTGCGCTGGAAGGGGCCTTACCAGATCATCTTAACGACGAACACTGCCGTGAAGTGCGGAGGATTGCCAAATTGGATCCACGCTTCCCATACTCAAAGAGTTCCAGCACCCCTAGAAGAAACAGCTCCTCTCGCAGAGGAAGATTTAGTAGTGGACGGTGAGCCACCAGAAGGGATCAGTCACGCTGTGGCGGTGTCTGAAAAGTTGGGAGTGTCACAGATCCAGAAGAAGAAGAAAGACAGAACGGCAGTGAAACTGAAGTTGCCACTGAAGGAGAAAGCTGTTGTGAAACCAACTCGGAAACAGAACAAATCCAGAGTGATCAAGAACTGAGTGAACGGACAAGAAATAGGAGAACAAGGCGTGGAGCAGCTACCTGGCCTGAAAGAAAAAGGAGGCCAAGCTTGAAGTCAGCTCGAGAGGAAACTCTTGCTCCTATATCCGAAGACTCAGATCCAGGAGAGAGTGCACAAGGACAAGAACAGGAAGGTCCGAGAAGATCAAGGAGGGTGCGAGTGCCTTGCAAAAGATACGCTACTCCTGAGTGGACCTACCTCGCTACAGATGTCCGAGGGACGCAGAACTGGGAGGGTGAGGAAAGTGACCCTGACCAGAACTGACCCCTTCATAACAGTGGAAGTAGAGTTGCTGGTACCAGGAGTGGAGGTTGAAAGACTGCTGACACTCAACATCGTCTATCCTCCTCTCCTGCGTAATGAACAGGGGTTCTGCCCACATTACCCTCCCATACCTGGGCAAGGAACATCACATGGATGAAAAAGTAGAACAAAAAGGTACTAAGGGATAAATTAAGCAAACGCTACTTCAAAACAGGAAACAATTTATTAACCTGTTTTCTACACTCTTTTTTTCAACAATGAATGATATGATTTTTGCGAAGGACAAAATATTGAATCACAAAAAAGGGGGGGAGGTGACCAGACTATATACAGTAATCAAAAACAGGTAATTACAATATATACAAAATATACAACTATGTACCCTAAACAAAAAGAGAAACAGGAGGGTAAAGAAAACACTATTAATTATCTGTCGACGCAGTCGCGGTCGCGTTTCCGCCAGTAGTTTCTTGTGGCTTCATCAGGACAAGGGTACTGCGAAATGAAGTACACGTAGCCCCCCCAGAAGGAAGTGCAGGGGCACCACCCTGAGGGGTACAGACGACCTCTTCCTATGGGTCAATCAGTTCAAACTCTCCTTCACAAATATCAGTTCTCGATGGAGGGGATAGATTATTTCGTCGGTGTGGGCACACCTGGACTATTTACATGCCCTCAAAAAAGGGTCAACAGGGTTACCTCTGTTGCTACAAATCCCCCAGGTCACACGCGGTTTAAGGAGACATTCAGTCTTCGTTTCAAAGCTCCGCCGTCCATTAGTCGGGAGACTATCCTCCTCTCCTGAGCGGAATAAGAAAATTGATCCTAGAGACAGTTGAATTTCCATGTTGTTGTTCAAGGTGTCCAATACTTGAGGGAATCCTTCTTCGTATGGAAATATTCGAGCGAGTAGTGGAAGTTCTTGGAACACGCATAGTTTCGGATTACTAAAGACTTTGCAAAGAACTTTGTAAATACAGATTGAGAGATAACCTAGTGCCAAGAAGAAGAAGAAGAAATTAGGGATTTCCATTTTAGAGGATGGAGAAGGACTAAGGTTGTCTATTGCTACAGGACTCAGAGACTGTTTTTGCGGAGGGGATTTTTCAGCTTCCAGGTGTGGTTTGAAAGATTGAAGAAGCAAAAGAAAAGAGACTTGTATTGTGAAAGAAAAACAGAACTACACGGTCTTGAGACCATGGAGGCTAGCAACCCGAACCGCAGGGCAAAATGCATAATAGGCACATTTTTAGGGGTAGTGATTTCTCTTATAGTTTTAGTAGTTACTGTATCATATGTAGTGGGACATGAAAATGATGTGAAAGCAGAAAAGGAAGCAAAAAGTGTATCAACACAGAAGCCTCCTATGGCTGGCAAACAGGGGGAAAACACAGCTAAGGAGAAAGCTTTGTTAGATGCTGAGATTAAGAGATTACATGCAGACGAATCACAGGGGAATTTTAAATCAAATGCTTATGCTAAATTGCTTTATGAATATATTGATGTCATGGAGGCGAAGAACTGCTATGTTTGTATGCAGTTGCCAGCTTCTGTAGATGAAGGCATCAGATATCACCATCTTCCATTGACCTATGGAATCTCATGTAGTTTGTTGCTGAGCATATTTTATGAACGTGATGGTTTCGAGTATTACTTCTCGAACTTTGATTCGGTATTGCCAGAGGTGCCAAATTATAAACACCTCAATAGATGGGACTATTACAAGAGTGAAGACAGGTTACAGAAATGTTTCCTTCCCTGGAGAACATTAGATACTTCACATGCCCGAAGAAATAATTTGACTTGTAAAGTGTCCGAAATTGAGAAAAAGTTTATAGGGCAGGTGGATGATCCATATAGAAGACAAAAGATCCTAAAAGCTTCAGGACAATGGAAAACAGATTGGACCCAGGAAGAAAGGGAACACCAAAGAAAGGGTAGCAGTGGTCCAATAGCTTTAGACCGAGAGAAAAAGGGAAAGCTATGTATACACAGGAGTCAAACATATTATGAGAATGTGTTTGTGGGAGCAGTCAGTTGTGAACATGCTTTTCAATTGGAGTATTACTCCAAAGACTTCCTAAAGGAAATGCAGGTGATCCCAAATGTATATTTTGTCTGTGGAAGAAATGCATATGTGAAACTACCAGATAATTGGTATGGATCATGTTACTTAGCAATTGTCTTCCCCAAAATATACCATGCTGAGGACTTAGAAACCAAAAAGAGAGGAAAACAAACTAGAAGAAGAAGGGATGTAAGCGCTGAGGAGGTAGTTGGAGATGTGTTTGGTGCTATGTTTCCTATTTTAGGGATAGCACTAAATGATGTTAAGATAAGAAGATTGGCAACAGTTGTAGATAGGTTGTCCGCCAGTACTGCTAGATCTTTAATGCTGGTGGAGGGAGAGATGCAATCGATAAGGGCAATGGTTCTTCAGAATCGACTTGCTCTAGACGTTCTGTTAGCTAAAGAGGGAGGAGTCTGTAAGGCTTTGAAGGTCCAGGAATGTTGCACTTACATTCCAGACAATTCAAAACCTCTAGAAAAGTACATTCAAAACATTACTGAAATACATCAGGAGATAGAGGATTTGACAAAGGTAACAGTGTGGGAAAAAGTAGGTCAAGGAATGGGTAAAGTTGGAGGTTGGTTTGCCAACCTGGGAAAGAATATCATTTGGTACATACTGAAGCCTATCATCATAATAGTGATGATAGTAATGATGATAGTAATTATTTGTATAATCACTTTGTGGGGATTAGTAAGACTGTACAAATGGTATAGAGCAAACAGGTTGCAGAGATCCATGCGAGAGCAGGGGAGGAGATTAGCTGCGATGCAGGAGAATCAGTACAGGAGTCTGAGGGCTCTAGAGGAGATGAAACGAGGGAATCTTGCAACGACTTCAGTTTGATACTCTATACCTTAGAGAGGGTGTTGTGATGATGATGACTACTGTAAGTCATCAAAGGGGGGATTGAGAGAGCACAAATCTGAAAAATGTAGAAGTGCACCATATTTACAAGCACGTAGTATTAGTTTAGTGTGGGATATACAAGAGTGTCAACTTATAGAGTGAACATATATATATGTGTTTAATTAGAATAGGGATACATATATCAGTGTGAAAACTAATGTAGAAGTTTATAGAAATGTTAGAATGATGTTGGAGTCTCACGTTATGTGGCTGTGTGAAAAAGAAATGTAACTCTGCAAACCATGGAAATGTGTAGGCCACATGGCATTTCACAAGAAACGAAAGATGGTGCTACACTTTTAAGTAACTTGGATTCTAATGTCATTTTACTGCAAAGTATTATTAATCATGGAATTGAAATATGTTTTAAATAGATGGGTTACATTATAGTAATGTGTGTTAGTTAAAATACTGTTTAAACAAAGAAATTAAATGTGCATATTGCAGAGGCCCGTTTCATGTAATTTTAGTAGACCTGAATAGATAAAGTCGTTTCTTTGATCTGCATGTGCTCGTTAAGGAGAGGTCGCACAGAGCACGAACGAAAAGTCTGTAACATGGTTTACGACTTTAAGATATGGTGGAAGGCCGGAATTTGGGGCCTACCGAGAAAGTGTCTGTTTGCAGGTGCGAGGGAGCCTAATCAGAAAGTGATGAATAGACTTTTGTTCAAGAGAGCCAGGCACAGGCCTGTAGGAGTCTTCAGGAATTTTAGGGGGTACCGCCTGGTCGGAGAGAAGCCTGGGAAGCAAGGTCAACTTTAATGAAGGGTCCCGAGGAGCACCAGCTTGGAATTTTGCCGCCAGAATCTACACCACGTGAGAGGCGTCTTCAGGGGCGTTCCTATTGGAAATGTGATTTTGTATTAGGGACAGCACCCCGGGGTGGAGTTAGAGCAGATGATCTGAGGAACCTAAGAGAGCAGATGGGTAGGCAGATAGGGAACTGCAAGACTTTGACTTAGAGACAAAGACTAAGGGAAGTGTGTGATCTTCTTTGGAAGTCACCACGGCTGACACCTTTTTAGGTAAAGATATTGTTAAGTAGGGATGTCACTTAGTCTAGTGTAGGGACAGCCTAACCTGTATTTTCCTTTCTGTAAATGACTCTCAAGTTGCAACTCATAGCGATTCTTGCAACTCTCATGGTATTTGAGATATTTTTGATAATTTCCTTTTGCCGATTAAGAGCATTCAGAGAATATCTTTTTGTATTGATACCCGTATATCTTTTGAACCTTATTCTGAGATGTTTGTATCTCCAGATACTTTTGGCTTTATAATAAACTTTTAAACTTTTCCCAATGTTAAGTGGTTCTTTAGAGTGGTGTAAGTTCTTTCTTGATTAACCTAGTAGTGGATTGCCTTTTACTCAATGACAGGTACCAACGATTCAGTCGACCTGAGCTGGGATCTGGTAAGGTAACAATAGACCAGAAATCCCGCGTTAGCACTAATGTTGGTTCCACTTCACGCTATTTTCTTCCACCACTCTACACTTCTTGCATCATTATCTTATTCTTGCAGGGTTATTTCAGTCCTGCATTCTCCCTATGTCACTATTTTCTTATTTTTCTCTTCCTCCTTCTTTCTCTGGGTGGAATAATGGATGTGTACACATAGAGAAGAGGAGAGAGGAAGAAATCATCTATCAGTCTTCTAGCTTAACATACTACCCCTCAAGATCGATGAAAAACATATTTTAACACCTATTAAAGTGATCCCTCTGTTGGGCTTGCTCTGCTCCCAGCTGGGCCTGTCACAGGGGAGAGCACTGACCGTGCAAAACCGGCCTTCCCGGGGGCAAGATCACTTTACATTTTAGTTGACACGCTTGCGATTCTTCCGCCCTTGCTTACTTAGCTTTTCTGCTTCCGGGTTCATCTAGCGTTGCGGTCAATGTTGTAGTGTCCTCCGGCGGGGTAGCGGTGCAGTCTACCCCGCTCGGAGGCTTCAAGCTGGCACGTGTCGTCACACGCTAGCTATAAATAAAGGGGCGTGGCCCTGCTCCGGCAGTCGGAAGCGTGCGGCAAACTAAATGAGCCATGATTGTCCAGTATTCATAGTGCCCACACTCCCAGCGCTTACTCCCTCTGCGCCCCATAACACTCACATACCAAGGAAACTCCTGAGACAAATTAGTGGGAAAGCAGTGGTGCAGGTTTATTTTGCACAACAAGTGGAAATAAGGTGGGTCATCTTACGGGCGATCCAATGCGGCAGCCCCTCGCTGTCCCGCATGCCTAATGAGCCTTTCTTGCACGGCGAGTCGATGCTCTGACGGTGCAGTCCCTTATCACTTTCTTTCGTTCACTCCCGCCCCCCATGTCAGGGCGGAGCGATGAGGCACACCCCCGGTCGGTTCAGGCCCCCCGACCGCCCGAAGGACTAACGGGGCGCCGACGCTGTTCGCTGGAACCCCCTCGGCTCCAGGTTCTTGGCTCAGGCACCCCTACTGTGCCAGGCAGAGGTATTGACTGTGTCCTTCTGCCGCAGAGGTACCCCTACTGTCCATCTGCTTCCAGATCGCCCTGTGACTCCGCCTGCAACACAAAAACAGACCGTTAACAGTTCAAAACATGCCTGCCTGCCGCTCTGCCGCTGGGTCTGGGCCAGGGAGGGAACAGCGCAGAGCAGCCAGGAACGCGACGGCAGGAAAGGCCGAGCCTTGCTGCCGCGCTAGACTTAAACCCCATAAGGGCCGCCCCTCACACCTGGTGGCCTGCTCCCATTGGCGCGCATGAAAGGGGGCGGGCCAGAGCTGGCGTGCGCGCGGAATGTGGGACTAAGATGCTGTCTCGCTTAGCTCCCCTTCGCGTCGCGCGGCCAGCGGCATAGTGCCCACACTCCCAGCGCTTACTCCCTCTGCGCCCCATAACACTCACATACCAAGGAAACTCCTGAGACAAATTAGTGGGAAAGCAGTGGTGCAGGTTTATTTTGCACAACAAGTGGAAATAAGGTGGGTCATCTTACGGGCGATCCAATGCGGCAGCCCCTCGCTGTCCCGCATGCCTAATGAGCCTTTCTTGCACGGCGAGTCGATGCTCTGACGGTGCAGTCCCTTATCACTTTCTTTCGTTCACTCCCGCCCCCCCTGTCAGGGCGGAGCGATGAGGCACACCCCCGGTCGGTTCAGGCCCCCCGACCGCCCGAAGGACTAACGGGGCGCCGACGCTGTTCGCTGGAACCCCCTCGGCTCCAGGTTCTTGGCTCAGGCACCCCTACTGTGCCAGGCAGAGGTATTGACTGTGTCCTTCTGCCGCAGAGGTACCCCTACTGTCCATCTGCTTCCAGATCGCCCTGTACTCCGCCACAGCTCTGGAGGAGGCCCCCGTCGATGACAGAGACCCCCACCCACTTAGCTACTTTGCCTCGCTGTTACGTACCACTTGTAATCTAGGAGGGATATGTTCACCCCCAGTCCTGACAAGCATTCCACCTACCCCCATTGCGTATTTGGGTGGCTCTTAGCTCGAGCTCCCTTCGCCTGACCAACTTCATAGGGGCACTGTCAACTCCAGTGTTCAACTATTTATGATCACCCCAGTTCGAAATTTAACACTCAGGAATACGCTTTCTTGTTCTTCACAGGCATTGTCCCCGTATGGCATGCCGCCTCCAATTGAACTTGGTTTCCCTTGTAGCTTGCCCCTTGTCACTTCCCCCTTCTGTAATGCACAGTGGGCTACCTCATGTATTTTGTTTACCTAGTGGCGTTATTTACCCCCGCACGTCACCTACGGGATCTATTACAGAGGTATCATTCACCCTGAACCCATCATTCCCCTCGTGACCCCTTTATTTAGCCTTACCACTAATCCACTTGGAGAAGTAGATCATCGTGCGCCCAAGATACCCAAAATCCCAACCGTACTGTACTCATTGGAGTATGACCCGAAACAGGATTAGGCTGACGCCTTGACCAAACCTGGGGTACTAAAGACCTAATCCTCCATCTATAACCCCACCATGTTTGTCTGTAATTTCACCATGTTTCAATTCGGCTTGTCCGACCTCTTTTAATTTAATATTTCAGCCCCAAACCTACCATATTTATGGGGACATGCTTGCAGTTGGCAATACCTTTCATGCCAATGATTCAGCATATAGCTAATAGGGGCATCAACTGCTGGGTCTTGCTGTAGGTACTATTAATGTCGACATTTGTGTTGACGGCCTTATGTGAGTGAAATTACAACCAGATACCAGCAATGGTCTTCGGCAAATATCTCGTATCTATTCTGTAACTAAACACAATCGCAACAGCAGATTGTTGAAGGACAACAACAGGATAAGGGCTTGTATCAGTTCAATTAGTGCTATTTTGTATTCCCCTAGGTCTTAAAACAACTCTGCGGTATCAACATTGTAACTGTTGGGTAAATCCCCCCCTCCTTGCCTGAAGATTGCTTCAACAGAAAGGATGGCAGTTCAAACCCTTTCCCTTCCCACGAGTGATTTATGCTCCCGAAACTGGGGCGGGGCTAAAGGCAAGACATGATGATACTTCATGACTGCTGTATTAGTTGCAGCCACACCAAAACACATGGGAAATGTGTTTCTATAAACACAGCAAGTTAACTAGTTGCACAATGGCAGAGAAATGCTATATATGTTAACATTTTCTTTTCTTGCAATCGTTAACATTTCCTTTTGTTGCAATAGGTGCACCGTCTTAATGCCATACTAATAATTCAATCTCCCCTTGCCCCAATTCAACGTGACCGCCTGCAATGCAACTGTCGCTCATCTAAAGCGCTCCGACCCTCCGGGTCGAGTTTGCGCTATATAAACAACCCACACAAATAAAGCTGGCATCTTCTCAGCATTGGTTCACCTAAGAACTCTCGCCCAGGGCCTCTGTTCTGACCTCACTGTGTGCTTACAATTGCCTTTGGTACAATACGATCCGCGGCGGGGAGCTGAACTACGTCCCCCCTTGAACGATCGCTCATAGCGTTGGTACAGCTGTGCTACTGCTGAGATTGTCTCAAACTGCAGGATCATAGGGTTGGTACAGCTGTGCTACTGCAGAGATAGTAAAATCGTTATATGGGTGAGTACGGGGACAGAAAAAGACATATGGCACTCTTACAGTGCCTGCACTATGTCTAGAGTGAACAAAGTCACAGGCATGCCTCTTACCATTCCCTGTGCGGTATTTGCCCTTTATTGCCGTATTATCCTTGCACCCGAGTGTGGTACTCATGTAACTTGCCCACGTCACTTCCGCTTTTGCCCAGTCATTTACTGTTCCTATTGTGAAGCTTGCCCACGTCACTTTCCGCTTTTGCCCAGTCATTTACTGTTCCTATTGTGAAGCGCTCTCACGCCTTCGGGTAAAGTCTGCGCTATATAAAAACGCCTGAATAAGTAAATGAATGAAAGCTGACCTCAAGCAATTGAAAGACTGCCGACCATGCACGCAAGTGGCTGTGGCTTCTGTTAGAGCACTTTGTTTTCAGGATCGACCAACTACCATAGTTGAAACATAATGTGCTAAAACAATTACTTCTCTGTAAGCGGCTATCCTGCGCCTGCCAGGTTCATCTGGATAAAGAGAAAACTGCAGTGAACCTTTCAGTTAACGTGATCCCTGTGTTGAGCTTCCTTGGCAAACACCAGACATATGTAGTGCTGTTTCAGCATTTTAAAACACCGCTTGGTGCTCCTGCCCATGAATTATTTGGCCATTCGCTTCTTACACTCGATCAGTTTCAGGCCATATAACTTAAACATTACAACTCGCCCCAAGAGAATGTGCATTCCATCGCCCCACAGAACATCTGTTTTGGTGGTCTGGTAGCTGGAGACTACCATACAATTTTAACCGCATCCTGCTCGTGGCAGATACATTATGTGCTTACTAATAATATACCGGACTTTCCGCCCGACATTTGAACACTTGACCGATCCATCCCTCCAGTCCCCGTTTCGCGCGCGCCGTTGGAGCCCAGAACTACGAGTCCCAGCGTGCACAACACAATGTAGGGAGAACCCGTATCGAAGAGAAACTCGTACCGAAGGGAAGGCCAAAAGGAGTCGAAAGGAGCAGCAATGCCGCAGGCCGGTAATGGCGGCCGGATATGGCAAAACTCATGGCCGGTAATGGCGACCGGATCTGGCACCACCCCATAGCAGCCCGCGGACTTCGCTGTCGAGCTCTCTGCGAAGGAGGCTAGTTGGAAGCCACATACCTTAGGCGTGATCGGCCGACGTTAACACGACGTGAGGCAACAGACGACGCGGGGCAACAGCGGATCAGCCGCATCCTGCTCATGGCAGGTGCATAATGGGCTTACCCATACTGTACAGGACTTGCCGCTCGCACAGGACGTGCCGCTCGCACATCAGCCCAACTTTGACCGTATCCATCCTTCCAATCACTGTTTCGTGCGCGCCGTTGGAGCCCAGAAGTACGAGTCCCAGGACACGCAACCCAATGGAGGGAGACCCGTGTCGCGGAGAAGCCCGTATCAAGACCCAGCAATGCCGCATGGCCGGTAATGGCGGCCAGAAATGGCAAACGCGAAGCTGCGTCAGGAGACGTACCCCTTACTCCCACTCCAACACACACAACGTGGGCCGGGGCATGTAATCGGATACAAAGAAAACAGCGATGAGTCAGTGCGGCCATATTCGTTGGCTACTACGTAGCCTGAGGTGAGGTTAGTGACACACAGTTTCTTGTGAATCTGGAATTGATGCCTGCCTCCTACACGCAAGTTGACGAATAGTGTTGGGGCACTTTACCTGACATGTGCACCCGTTACGTTACCTATGAACACATCCATTTGTGGTAGCCCGAGGAGATTAAGTGGTTGGCCCCTTAAGGGACAACGCTCATATGGCAGGTAGAGTCTGAGTATTCAATTTGGACAGGATAAAAGCCAGAAGTGGGACAAAGCTCTGACATCTTAGGGTAATGTTCGCGCCTCTGACATCTTCGGGTAATGCTCGCGCATCTAATCGCATAAATCAACTAATATAAGGCATGTATCGTGTTCTAATCCGCTAGCATGCAACTGGTTCCTATGTACCGTGCTCAGACATCTCCGAGTCAAGCTCACGAATCAGACCTCTTCGGGTGATGTTCGCGCATAAATAAACTAATATTAAGACACGAGTCGTTTTATGATCTACTAGCGCACAACTGGTCCTTTTTGTACAGTGCTCTGGCCTCTTGGGGTAATGATCACGCTATATAACCATTAATCAATTAATATAAGACACCTATCGTGTCATAATCCGCTCATGATCTGCCAGCACGCACGTGTGAGAGAGCCCCGGCAATGGCGCTTGACCGGCAATGGCGGCCGGCTAAGGCAACGCGTGGCCGGCAATGGCGGCGGGCAAACGCGTGGCCGGCAATGGCGGCGTGATCCTACCCCACCCAGAAGCGCCTAGCGAGCTTAACTGTCGAGCGCAACGCATGGCCGGCCATGGCCCCCCCCCAGAGCCGCCCAGCGGACCCAACTGACGAGCGCTCGGAATATGTGTGGGTCCCACCTGCTCTCCGATCTGGAGGTCCTAGTTGATTCGCCCAGACTTCCTGGCGATCCTATTTAACTTTGTTTTGTACTGAGACCCCTAAAATGTATCCTCCACAGGCCCGCTAAAAAAAAAAAAAAAAAAAAAAAAAAAAACTCGCGGTCCTACTGGCTTAGGGGCATATCTTCTTTGTGTTGCGCAGCATATCCTGTTGTGGGAAGAATGCCAGGAGCCTGGGTTGCTGTAAGACTCGGAGAACTGTGGACCGAAAAAGACATCTGGCAATCTTACAGTGCCTGCACTATGTCTAGAGTGACGAGTCACGGCATGCCTCTTTCCAGTCCCGTGCTCTTCTGAAGCTTCTGTACAGCTTCCCCAGGCATGCAAATTGTAGCCATATGGAAGCAGTGAGTTTGCCATACCTTATTGAGGTTATATTCCTAACATGTGTGACCTTGGGAGTATTCATGGTCCCACGGTAGATAAGGGCCATTGTGCACAACCATGGTTACCCACCTTCCATGAAACATGCGGCAAACTAACTATAAATGCATCGGTATAGCAAAGTAAGCGCTACTATTCAAATGAAAGAGGGAGCTAGGGTATCCATTGTGTTCTTGGGTTACCTTAAGTAACTTTAAACAGTACACTAGGTAAAACCGCCGCGCAGAACTGCCAATATATTTGGCACAGTCCTCCCTTCAGAGAGTTCTCAATGATACTGTTGTGAGCAGGGCCTACGGGAGACTCATAAATCAATTATAGCGCAGATTAACCCGACCACAGCATGTACATGACTAATGCTGGTGGTCTTCGAGCCTCTGGTAACTGAATACCCGATCGAGTGTTCTGAAGTCACCAACTATTGAAAATTAACTCCCCCTGAAATTTGTTAACTGTGGCCAAAACTAGCACGAATTCTTAGAAATTTCCCCTGTGCCATCAACAAAGAGTTCGGAAGCTCCCTTCCTGCGGCCAATTGAGCCAGCCGACGGCGACCCTCTCGGGACATTAGGGTTCGATGGGCACACCATTCTCCGCGCTCAGTGCGCATTTTGCAGACCTATAATTTGAACGTATGACGGACAGTGCTGCCACGTCGAGCGTTCGCGGAGCAAGATTGAATAATGCACCCGCGAGAGACAGGGTGTAACACGGTTAACGCTTTTACACTCTACTATTAAAGTGGATAGAAATCCATAAAATAGTTGTCGCCTTTGAAACCGTTCATTCAGCGCTCCATCCAGACTCCAGGACAGAGTTACGGGCTGCTGGCACCTGGCAGGATGAGGAGAAATGCCAGGCCTTTCCGGCCACATTTGCCTTTCATCTACTACCATCTCTCATGTTTCTCGGGCAGAATCAAATCCAGGCTGCAGCTCTCAAAACATGGTCTCAAAATCAAATAGTCGTTCTCAGCTTAATAATACATAACTTCCATTTTAAAGCGTTTCTGTCTGACTGCATGAACACATTTACAATGACGATCTACTGGTTTGGAAGACTCCAGCTCACGGCTAATTAAATCATTATGTCTGCTTAGGTCAATTGCGGTGCACAACTATGATGTGATCACTGTGCGACATATTTCACTCACTCCGTTCTACTCTGGCGTGTGTGTGGTGCTTACAGGGTGAGTTGAACCAACTTGATTTTCCAAACTAACACAAACTACCACAGACAATTTGGAAAGAAATCCCTGATTATTCGCTGCCGAGTTCAAACTGAAAGGCAACAAGCATTTCCAACCCACCTACCAAACATTAATTGTTTATATTGGTTTAAAAAAAAAAAATTGAATAACACAAATAATAAATCAAGACTCTAAGCAGTGCATATACTTCATTTTATCAGTGTATTAACCCCTCGCGCCCAGTCGCTCTAGCTGGCTGGTGTTCAATGAATTACACGGCCCGGGAGGATCGCACCACGAATGCCAGTCCTAGGGTGCACTTTGCTGTCGGCTAAAAAGCCAGAACTGGTTGAAGTTATTACGCTCGCATGAAAGGCGCATTTTAAACGCATGGGAGGAGTGCATAAAATAGCTAATATAAACGAACCTCTGCGAAAAGAGCGGGAACAACAGAGTTGTTCAAGCAGTTCTGTGCCCACATTCCATAACCCTTCTAGTTAGATACAGGCAGGCGACGGCTCTGCTGCCGATGCTGAAGGCGACCATGACCACCTTTCCTAAAAAAGGGGGGGGCGATTATGGCGGCGTGCTTTGGGTTCGCCCAGGGAACCGTTGTTGGTCTCGGTTGTTTCCTAGGGAAGGATAGCTGCCAAGTGGGCTTGGGTCATTTGTGACCACGTCAACCAGCCAAGTGCGCTTTGTGTGCTGGGAATTTTATAATTTTGAATAAAATGCTATGCCCCTAATCCAGGAATCGAACCCCGGACCCCTTGGTTTGTAGCCTAAAAAACTCTACTGACGTAGCTACATGGGCTTCAGTGCACGGCCCGCTGCACGCTGGCTCAAGATGCTTTCAAACCAGAATACGGAGGTAGTTACCGGTAGCTTCAACGAATAAATAGTTTGGGGATGCCAGGTCACATATTTACCGAGTGTTTTTTATGCCAGGTCATATATTTTCCGGGTGTTTCCGAGCATTTGCCCATTATCGCAGGATGTTTAGACTCTATGCTGAGTATCGATGGCGTCATAGTCTCATCGCCAGGAGGTGATACGAGACTAGGCGCGCTCCTGGCAACGAACCCCAGGAAGGGTTGATACCGATACCATGCGAGTGGAAGTGCTGCAGAATTTCGCCCGACGGCTGAACCTCCCCCCACCGCCCCGATCCCATGGTCTTTTAAGACGCGTCCGCCTGCGCACACGACCGCCTGCACACACGACTAGCGTGGCCACCTCCCCCTCCCCCCGTGGTGTTTAACCACTGGGGCCACGTGCAACCTGGTCATACCCAGGGACATGGCCGGGGGGGGGGAGACAAGAGAGGCACATACCTGGCTTTGCAGGACAACACAGCTCAACGACCCGACGACACAGCAGCGCACAGGCGGGCGGACCGGAGACGAAACAGCGCAGAGCAGCCAGGAACGCGACGGCAGGAAAGGCCGAGCCTTGCTGCCGCGCTAGACTTAAACCCCATAAGGGCCGCCCCTCACACCTGGTGGCCTGCTCCCATTGGCGCGCATGAAAGGGGGCGGGCCAGAGCTGGCGTGCGCGCGGAATGTGGGACTAAGATGCTGTCTCGCTTAGCTCCCCTTCGCGTCGCGCGGCCAGCGGCATTGCAGCCGCATTACTAATTAAATGCACGCACGTGGCCCCCATCAGACTTGCGATGAGGCTGTAACGAGCCCAAGTGCCTCAGTTTTTTTCATCAGTCTTTTCGTTTTGATTGTTTTTCCCTCCGCCTCGGGAAATGACTGATATTGCGTAATAAGTGCTAGTCTCCAAAAATAAGTGCCAGTGCCCCCATCGGCAGTCATCGGCTCAAATTAAACACACATTATCCTACAGTTCTTTCTTTGCTTCCACACAAATACATATACATTCCAATGCTTCACATTAGCTTATAGCATTCCTTTCAAGCCAGACCTATTGGCATTGCCAGTGCTTGCTCTATTTATTTGAAAGCCATACCTCCTGACAGCTGGCTCTGTTTCTGGTTGACACTGCTGATCGCCCGCCCTTCTAGAGCGCATTGCCCTGTTCACCGAGCCCTCTGTTTCTCCTTTCATTACTGGCGCTCACTGTTCTTTGGAGGCGTGCAGCCCCGGCAGTAAATTATGGTAATATCTTCATTTGGTGGCTGTCTAATACCAAAGGCCGCATGAATGATGAGATATTCAGAATTCATTTTCAGCGCTTAGGTTTTTTTATTTTGTTTATGCATTTGCATTTACAGGGAATGCATGTCGTTTGATACTAACGCTCCTAACGTTATAAAAAAAGTGCCTCATGAAATTCAAATTTTTTCACATGCATTTGTTTAAATTCGTACAAATGAATTTTGTGCCTCCTCCGCAGGCCACTTTGAACCTGAGTCACAATAAGAAAAGAGGCTTGCCGCGGCGGATATATAAGACATCGACGTGACGCCTCACACTTCATCTGACAAAGACAAAGAGACCACGGGTTTGAAACATTTTCAGCCTATTAGCTGCTATTTTTCTATTTCTCTCACACTCCCTTCTCTTTCACCTCTATGCCTACACCGCTTGCACTGCCTTTCAAGTAAAATGTAATGTAAAAAGGAAATAAAGGCAACAGGCCTTCTCTGCCTATGCAACTGGGATCTGACATGGCATCTCGGCATCCTTCAGGATCAAACAAACCCGCTCCAGTTTAGGAAACAAGTCAACACACACCTCTTTAAAGAACATCTATCTCACAAGTGGCATAGCAATATCGCCTGCAGCCCCCCACGTGCGGGGGACACCCTGAGCTTCAGCCCCACCCCCCTCCGCACTGACTGAAGGCGGGCCACTAGTCTGAGAACTCCTGACTGGGTCAGGTGCATAAGGTGGTTTCCTTCCATGTACTTTGCGGGGGGGGGGGGCTCAAGTTTTGTCACATCACTGCATCTTACCAGAGCTAGACTGGCTTTTTAGGCACTATGGCACAGCTAATTGGGACAGCTTGAAAGGGAAAGTGTGTGGGCTGTTTTTTCGGTCCTGTCAGGACTAACTGGACCAAAAACACAAGAGTGTAACACCCGAGAGTAATGCCCGATTCAGCATTGTGATTGGCTCCCCTAACCCAATCACGGTGCTGCAATGGAGCTTTGTGATTGGTTTGCGCACCATTGATCAGCGCTCAGATGGGGACTGGGTGCCTGGGCATGTTCTCTACCAGGCTGTGCAATGCAGCCTGGTGGGGAACATGCAAAGTGCGCATGACTGTTTGGCCAGGCCAGGACGGCCTGCCAAGCAGTCATGCCCACTTGAATTGTGCAGCCCACTCCTTTCCCTGTGCCTCCAGTCCCACTTAGCTCTGCCCGAACCCAGCCCCGAACCTGTGAAAAATAAAATAATAACTATGTTATTATCATTTTTTTTTCCTGCTCAAAGAGCAGTGTGGCGACGCTCCTACGCCTTAGTGGAGGAGACGCCTGCTTTAAACCTTTCAACAGTGTTTTTTGGGGGCCCATCAGTATCAAACATAAATATAACATGAAGATCAGCGACCGTCAGAATCACAAAATACTTTTTAGTTCCAGAAATATACAAGTACCAGAGTTGTAAAATGCTTTTCACTTCCAAAATCAAACCAAAATAAAGAAATTCATGAAATACTTCTGGGTTCAAGAATCATGGCCTGTCATTGAGTTGCAGAACCATAAAAAGATTGTCAGTTTCAGAATCGTGGCATATCATTGAGCCCCAGAAACATTGTGGCCCGTATTTACAAACCTGTCACACAAAGCTGTGCAGCAACCAAAGCTGCTGTCCTGTGTTGCGTGATAGTGGGAGAGCAGGAAAAAGAGATATCTACAGATATATTGCGCTATTCTGCCCCTTCCATAACGCTGGCACACAATTAGGCTGTCAAGAGCCTGGCACACACCTTTGCACCACAGTACCAAGGTGTGTGCATCGGTTACCCGTCCAGTACAGTACTATTTATTTATTTATTTATTTATTTGTTTATTTATGTATTTATTTATTGCCAGATCTCACTATGAAAAGATGGCGTAATCTGGGTATTACCCAACTTAGTGATCTGTTGCAGGACAATAAAATTATTTCATTCGTGGAGCTCCAAACTAAATTCAAACTTACGAACGCTGACTACTTTAAATACTTTGTCCACCCTAAGCGTGGAAGGGCATACTCAGATGTGAGTCCCTTGCTCATTGCACCATCAGGATTCAAGCAAGCCGGGCCGAAGACGCCTGAAATGGCAGAAACCGATGGTGCAATGAGCTAAAAAACGGTGTTGGATCAAGCCCTGATCTCTTGACTGGGTGAGAGTACTCTGCTTAATTCAGAGACTCTGTCCATCACCACCCCTTGTTGTAAATTATTTTGTCCACCCTAAGCGTGGAAGGGTATACTCAGATGTGAGTCCCTTGCTCATTGCACCATCAGGATTCAAGCAAGCCGGGCCGAAGACGCCTGAAATGGCAGAAACCGGTCCCCGGAAGCTTGTTTCCTTCCCAGTGTAAGAATTGGCTTTTGTAGTCTGGTCTGCCCTGTTCCCATGATGCACTGGGCCAGGGACAGACTAATTTGCATACAGCCAGGTTCTGAAACTGGGATGGTGCAATGAGCTAAAAAACGGTGCTGGATCAAGCCCTGATCTCTTGACTGGGTGAGAGTACTCTGCTTAATTCAGAGACTCTGTCCATCACCACCCCTTGTTGTAAATTATTTTGTCCACCCTAAGCGTGGAAGGGTATACTCAGATGTGAGTCCCTTGCTCATTGCAACATCAGGATTCAAGCAAGCCGGGCCGAAGACGCCTGAAATGGCAGAAACCGGTCCCCGGAAGCTTGTTTCCTTCCCAGTGTAAGAATTGGCTTTTGTAGTCTGGTCTGCCCTGTTCCCATGATGCACTGGGCCAGGGACAGACTAATTTGCATACAGCCAGGTTCTGAAACTGGGATGGTGCAATGAGCTAAAAAACGGTGTTGGATCAAGCCCTGATCTCTTGACTGGGTGAGAGTACTCTGCTTAATTCAGAGACTCTGTCCATCACCACCCCTTGTTGTAAATTAAATACCTGCAGTGGCATAACTATTTTAACTCATTAACAGTCCAGGATCGCGCATCGCTACACCGGATCCCTCTGATTGATTCCATGTATCAAAAGAGAAGATTGGCTATTTTTATGATCTTTTGTTATCTTTATCTCCAGACGATTTACTTTTTAGACAACAGCTGTGGGCTGAGAAATTGGGACTAGACTCCATTAAGTTCGAGGAGTCCATTTATTTGGCTAACACTATTTCGCTCTCTGGTAGGAGTAGGACACAGCATTATATGGTGTTGTACGATTTGTATTATACACCATTTAAAATTTCAAAATGGGGTTAATTGGTCGGTACCTCATGTAGTAGATGCGGCTTGCATGCTGCGGACGTGGTGCATATGTTTTTCTTATGTCCACATTTAAGTACAATTTTATCTGAAATTCAAGTCTTTCTCTCTTTGATACTTGGTATCTCGGTGGTATTAACATCGGATCTTGTACTGTTTGGAGTCTCCTCCATAGCTATGGTTGACGACCACAAAAAGTTGATATTTATCTCAACTGGGATTTTTCGTTCATGTGTGACTCAAAATCGGATTAGCCCAGACCCGCCTTCATTTTTTGCTTGGAGGGCGCGTCTTTTGGCTATGTATATTTTAGAATGTGCCATCTATCGAACGAAAGGGCGTAAAAGAAGGGCATTAGGGACAAAAATCTGGGCGCCTTTAGAGCAATGGATGGAAGGGGAACTGGGGTAGTGGTCCTAGTGCTAGTAATTATAATTTTGCCTGGGGCTGCCCTCTCTCCCTTATGTGTATAACTCTGACTGGAATATTTTTTTTTGTTTTCTTCCTTTTTTTGTACTACGTTTACAAGAAATTCTCTCTGCTGTATTTATCTTGTTTCCCTTTCCCTCATGTTTGCTTGTAACCTGACCAACTTGCAATAAAAATAAAAAATAAAAATAAAAAAAAATAAAGTCGTAGCATAGTCAGAATTTTAGTAAACATAGCATAACCATGGGTTTCAAAGCATGGCATGTCATTCAATTTCAGAATCATAACGGGTCTTCCATCAGGTTCACTAGTTTCAGAATCATAGCAGAATCATAGCATTCCCTATGTATCCCTGCCAATAGCTTAGAATCATGGAAACCCAAAGCATGTCAAAATCATGCCCTAAAGCCCCATATCTCCCATAGAGGTACTTACCTGTGAGCCAGAGGTCATGGCTGCACCCATTGAGATGGAGGTCCCCCTCTCTGTTCTCACTGATTGTCTCTTTGAATCTCACTTGCTGTATTTCCGCCATTCATACAATCCGCCCTACCCTTTGCCTTATCAATACTACTCTCCCTTATGGACCAAAATCAGCACCCCTTCTATGCAATGAGATCCCAATGATCAGACATCAGCAGAGCTCTTATAATGCTCACCTATTAAAACCCACAGCACCTATTTATATGCTTCAGCACTTACTTCTGACAGGTTATGAGGTGTGTGACGTGTGGTTGCAGCAGCACATTGTGCGGTTGCACCAGCACGTTGTGCCACTTTCTCGATTAATGTGCTTGCGTTGTCCTGCCCAATCTCACTTGCTCTCTCCACAGTCACTCTGCTGGTACCTTGTCAATCACACCATCCTCTCCCTTTGAACGGGGTCTCCGCTGTGGCAGTTTAGTGCGCAGTTTGCTGCAGCACATGCTGGGATGTATTTACTAAGGTTTCTGCAGGCACGTTGATGGCACTGCTCAGTTTGCGTTGTGTTCACAGGATTTCATAATGAATGATAAATTGCCACTACATTTTGCATTGTGTTGTGCCAATTAAGTGCCCATGCAAAATCAGTGGAGGTTGGTACGCAATGGGAGTGGCGAGCCGGAGGTGAATAAAAAAGATATAACACTCACCTCTGCATGGCCGCCGTCTCTCCTCTGCTTCCCATCCTGACGTCTGAAAGCAGGAAGCACACAGGCTCAGGTAAGCTAATCAAGACGCTGCTGTGCTGTGTAATACAGCCAGGTGGAGAACATGCTAAGTGTGCATGACTGTTTGGCCAGCCCAAGACGACCGACCAAACCATCATGCGCTTAAGCGCAAATATTTCCTCCTCCCCCTGCTATGACATCCCAGCCCTGTCCTGCCCTAACCTGGCTCACACTGAAAAATAAAATGATAACATTGTCTTATCATTTTATATTTTCTTGTTTGCACTGCTGAAAAGCAGTGAGGCGACACTCCTCCTCCTTAGCGGAGGAGCCGCCGTTGTTGAAAATATTAGTAAATATACCTCGCTATGTGTTTTGCTACAGCCTGTTTAAAGTTGGATTCTTATTCGTCTCACTAGGCATTGTGCCATAGATGCAGTGGTGTTAGTGCTTAGAACTGTAAGAATAAGTCGCTCTTCCCAGCACCTTGGCCCAAATATCTGCACTGCTACATCAGGGCTCACCCAGTCTCAGGCCCAAATAAAAAACAGACTTCCATGCTGCTCTGGCTTGAGCTCTTTGTTGCAGCATGCGAGAATGGTTGTTCCTGACATTTTGTTTTGTAAGGTATGGTGGGCTGGGGTGATGAGCACTGGCAGAATAGTTTGATATTAGTATTTGTGATTCAAATTGTGCCTTCTTTCTATGGGTGAGGATTGAGATACCGACACAGCAGTGCAAGGTCTTGATGCTGAAATAGTTGGGTTTGCTGAAAGCTACTAATGAGGCAAATTGACTGGGGAGAGTACCGGCTTGACGGTGTAACTTGTGGATAGCTCTACCTGTCAGGATTGAAGTACAGATACAAAACGCTGCACAGATGCAGGGATGATTAGTAATTGAGGGGTATATTTACCAATATTTCACGCAATGCATCTGCATGGTACTTTCCTGAGGCTCAGCCGGGAAAGTTAGGCGTGTCATTATCTTTAAAACTGTCTGATTTTAAAATTCACTTGTGTTTGCACGTACTTTGCGCGGTGCCTTTCGCTCACCCGCAGTGAGACCGCGATCCCTTGCAGCCGAATAGGTGCTGACCGGGGACTGACGCGGGCCTAGACGCCATCCTAGGAGGATTTTGGGGTGGCGGGATAGTTGGTGGAGACTCCCGCCCTCTGGGATACTTAAACTGCGCTGTGACTACGCGCACACACTAGATCTGCATGGTACTTTCCTGAGGCTCAGCCGGGAAAGTTAGGCGTGTCATTATCTTTAAAACTGTCTGATTTTAAAATTCACTTTGTACTTTGTTGTGTTTGCACGTACTTCGCGCGGTGCCTTTCGCTAACCCGCAGTGCCACCGCGATCCCTTGCAGCGGAATAGGTGCTGCCCGGGGGCTGACGCGGGCCTGGACGCCATCTTAGGAGAATTTTGGGGTGGCGGTATAGTTGGTGGAGACTCCCGCCCTCTTCCTGCACCTATAAAATGGCCATTATTAAACGTCCGCGCAGATATTAATATATATATATTTTTAAATAATATATGAAGTATCTACTTTCCCTACTGTTGCACTCTCTGGAGTGGGAATAGTAATTTTTACCCCTACGCTATCCAACGCTTTCCCTACTGTTGCACTCTCTGGAGGGGGAATAGTAATTTTTACCCCTACGCTATCCAACGCTTTCCCTACTGTTGCACTCTCTGGAGTGGGAATAGTAATTTTTACCCCTACGCTATCCAACCCTTTCCCTACTGTTGCACTCTTTGGAGTGGGAATAGTAATTTTTAGCCCTACGCTATCCAACGCTTTCCCTACTGTTGCTCTCTCTGGAGTGGGAATAGTAATTTTTACCCCTACACTATCCAACGCTTTCCCTACTGTTGCACTCTCTGGAGTGGGAATAGTAATTTTTACTCCTACGCTATCCAACCCTTTCCCTACTGTTGCACTCTTTGGAGTGGGAATAGTAATTTTTACCCCTATGCTATCCAACGCTTTCCCTACTGTTGCACTCTCTGGAGTGGGAATAGTAATTTTTACCCCTACGCTATCCAACGCTTTCCCTACTGTTGCACTCTCATGAGTGAGAATAGTAATTTGTACCCCTACGCTATCCAACGCTTTCCCTACTGTTGCACTCTCTGGAGTGGGAATAGTAATTTTTACCCCTACGCTATCCAACCCTTTCCCTACTGTTGCACTCTTTGGAGTGGGAATAGTAATTTTTACCCCTACGCTATCCAACGCTTTTCCTACTGTTGCACTCTCTGGAGTGGGAATAGTAATTTTTACCCCTACGCTATCCAACGCTTTCCCTACTGTTGCACTCTCTGGAGTGGGAATAGTAATTTTTACCCCTACGCTATCCAACGCTTTCTCTACTGTTGCACTCTCTGGAGTGGGAATAGTAATTTTTACCCCTACGCTATCTAACGCTTTCCCTACTGTTGCACTCTCTGGAGTGGGAATAGTAATTTGTACCCCTACGCTATCCAACGCTTTCCCTACTGTTGCACTCTCTGGAGTGGGAATAGTAATTTTTACCCCTACGCTATCCAGCACCTTACCTATTGTTGCACTCTCTGGAGTGGGAATAGTAATTTTTACCCCTACGCTATCCAACGCTTTCCCTACTGTTGCACTCACTGAAGTGGGAATAGTAATTTTTACCCCAACGCTATCCAATGCTTTCCCTACTGTTGCACTCTCTGGAGTGGGAATAGTAATTTGTACCCCTACGCTATCCAACGCTTTCCCTACTGTTGCACTCTCTGGAGTGGGAATAGTAATTTTTACACTTCCGCTATCCTACGGTAATAATATTGGATATTTTTGTATTATATTATGTTACTATATATATATATGTTTTAACAAATATGATTGTAACATTTTTTTTATAACTTTAATAAATTATTTTATTATTATAAGGTAATTTAAGTATTTTTAAGTATATTTTAGTAATTAATTTTTATATTAATTTAATTTAACATTGTTTTTAATAAAGTCGATATTTTTATAAACTATATTTTTGTAAACGATATTTTTTACTCGATATTTTTGTACTTACCTGTTTGTAGATACAAAGTCGATATTTGGTCTGTCGATATTTTTTCACCGATATTTTTGCTAGTCGATATTATGTCCCTCGATATTATGTCAGTGATACCTGGGAATATGTCAAGTTCCATGGATGTTGCGTAGGAACTCCCACAGCAACACCCATAGATAGCCCCTTTCACGCAGAGTTATGTGGGAAAGGGAAACATATTTACAAGGTCATGAAAAGTCACACAGGATGACTTTACATGGCCTTGTAAATAATGAGACCTGGATGGGGTCATAAGATGTTTTTTTCGCCCTTTCACCTAATCTTTTTTTGTTTGCTTGTTTTTACAAATTAAGGACTCCTTACAAGAAGTCCTTGGGTCAAGGAACGTAACATCGCGTCAGACTGGGTTTGAAAATCATTTCATTTGCTTTTGTTTGAAGAATGGCTGAGAGATTCCAACAAGGACAAGCTGTTTCGGAATGCAGCCTAAATTAGGAACTCAGGGGCATATTATCAAGGACGTTGTTAAAATTATCGCCGTTTTAGTGGCAGAAAACTCAGTTTAATCAAGAAGGTCAGGGGGGCATATTATCAAGAACGTCGTTAAAAATTATCGCCATTTTAGAGGCAGAAAACTGCCGCTCAAGCGGCGATAATGGGCTTGATAATATGCTTTAGAGAATTCCAATAGAAGTCCAAGTTCACACCAGAACATGGACTTCTATGGGAATGCACAAGGGCATATTATCAAGCCCATTATTGCCGTTTTAGCTGCAGTTTTCTGCTGCTAAAACGGCGATAATTGTTAACGACGTCCTTGATAATATGCCCCCTGACCTTCTTGATTAAACTGATAAAGTGGCACTCTTTCTGTCTGACAGTATATACATAGATGTTTCCTTTACCATCATTGAATTAGTTGGTAATCAAAGACAACATGGCATGGCTGCTGCAAGCACCTCTTGGGAAGAGTATGGAATTTCTGTAACAGGCTCCTAGGTGACAGGTATATTGGCATGGAGCTGTAAATGGGTTCTTATGATGTACTAGAGATGTAATAACCAAGTAGATCAAAAACAAATTCTTTTTTTAAGGCTTGCTCTATAATTGAAATAAATGCAAAAAGAAACCTGCTGCTAGGCATGCTTGTGACACTGGCAAAATGATGAGATGTGTCAAGAAAAAATATCTGGATCAAAACATTTGAAATCAGTTAGCACATTTGTTTGTACGCCTTGGGCTCCACTGACCTGCAGGCAATACGACTTGAAAAACAATTTTAATCATAGTTTTGCCCTCACCATTAGAATACCAAATTAAGGGGGTCATTAGGATGTCGGGCGGATTGCCTCCGCCAGGGTGGCGGTGGCCACCGCCCCCCTGGCGGAGGCAATCCGCCCGACAACCACTCTCGTTTTCCCCTCCGCCAGATTAGGATGGCGGAGGGGACAGCGGCGGACGGAAAGACCGTCCGCCGCTTTACCGCCGCGGTCGACTTGCGACCGCGGCGGTAATAGATTAATATGGTGGCAGTGTCCAATGGACACCGCCAAGATTAGAAGAAATGGTTAGGGGTTCTGCCCACCTTACCCTCCCGTACCTGAGCAGGAGACATCCAAGGATGAAAAAGTAGCAACAAAAAGGTACTGAAGGGATCAATCTACTTTTTAATTCTCAAACAAGAAACAATCAATTATCTTGTGATACGCGAATTATACACAGCAAAGGTATATATAAATTCATAAACACATATTTGAGCAAACAGCCAGAGAGGCACAATATCACAAAATGATACAATCTATATACAACACATCACATCTACAATATGTACAAATACACAAAACACTATACAATACCAAACATACTTCTCTGTACCCTTGAGAAAAAAGATTATATACACCAATTTACATATGTACCTCCTCTCAATTTGGGGTGGAGTATACAACAAAATGGTAGTCCCAAACACAGAAAAAACACCAGGGGGTAACTTATCAACCCAGCATACATTTGTGTTGGTGTGCCTTGGAAAAAATCCAATCTTCCTTAAATTTTTACAAGGGACTCCGTTCAGAACATAAGGTGTCGACGCAGTCGCGGTCGCGTTTCAGCCAGATGATATAGGCTTCATCAGGACATTGGTACTCTAATAACAACAAATACATATATTCACTCTATCTACATAAACAAAAAACATTTTACAGCTGCTAGAATACAATAACTTAGTCTCCCCCACATGTGGAAATGCAGTGTCAATGGGTGATTCAGTCATGGAAAGAAAGAAACAATATAACCAATAAATGAAAATAATAAATTATCAATAATCAAGGAGACTATCAAAAAGACCCCAGCCACACCTCCACGTGAACAACTCTAGTGTGCAACAAAATGTAAATGCTAGTGCCAATCCAACGAATCACCTTATACCCCAGATTGACAATGCATATAAATGCCACATACTATCAACACTAAGCACGTGTCCAAAGAAAAGTACCTATTCTCTAAGGCCCCGGTCAGACCTCGGGCTGGTATCACTGGCCCCCCACCACAACCACAGGAGTGGGTGGGGTAGGGACCACCGTCTATACTCTATTCCAGCGGACTCTGCAAGAGGGGGACATATAAAGAGGCAATCAGTCAATCCCAGGAGAGGAATAACACGGGGAGGACATCACCACACCACCGCCATAACTGACAACGGGGTTTCTCACACACAGCAAGGCACACCTACCTTCAATCTTCGTGATGTCCACACAGGTAGAAAAAAACTTTTAGAGGTGGCTCGGGTCTCGCAATCTTCCAATAGTCATGCCACGGCCCCAGAAGAAAAGAAAAGACAGGAACAACACACCATCAATCACTAGGCCCTCTCTCCTCATTTCGCCTACAACAATCTCCTCATGGGGCTAACTACAAGTCATCCTACGTGGCAGAGTACCGTTCCACGGTGGTTCATAAACCGAATGGCACTGGCACTAAAAATACCTATATAGTACGTGCCTGCCATACTTAGAAAGTTTACTTGCTAAAGGCTGCATATCGGCCTAATTCAGACCCCTAAACACACAAATAAGGCCTCTCAAGGTGGAATAACAGTTGGGGCATAGCCTATCCTTATATAAAACGAATTTCGTTGTGCGCACTGCATCACATTTGGTGATGCAGTGAGCACAACGAAATTCGTTTTATTTATTTAAATGTTTACTTACCTGTAAAACTCCGTAATCCATACATTACTACCCCCCACCCTGCCCCTCCCCCTGCCCACGTCACCGCCCTACAGAAACACCTACTGTCGACCGCTACTGCCTACCCAGCCGGACTTTGGACATTTGTCTCGTTTTCTTCCCCGCTGCTGTCTCCTCCTGTGGTTTACCAGCTTTCCCCGTTCTTTCTGATCTTGATTTTCATGTTCATCTGTTTTTTTTGGGAACCTTATGTAAAGCCGTTGAGACGACATGGCCATTGCCCGGTGGAGCCGCTTGGTTCGGCTATAGAGGAGTCTGGCGCCCGCGGCCGTCACCTACCCAGCCAGACATTGGTGCATGGCACTCCTCGTCCTTTCGCTGCTGTCTCTTTATATCTTCCTCCGAGGACCTCCTCTCCCTCTCTCTGAATCCCTTTTCTTGTCCCCATCTTCCTTCTCACCCTCTCCTCTGATCCTGACCTGCCATCTTGTTCCGTCCTTTGTCCGTTCCTTTCTCCCTGCTCCCACTCATTCCCACGTTTCCCTTCTCTTCTCCCCCTTTTCCCTGACCCCTATTTTCCCTCGCTCCCATTGCACCTTATTATCTTTTGTTTTTGTAATGATCTAATCATTAGATGTATCTGTATAACCTTGTTTTTCCTCTTCCTCGCAACGATCTTTCATGTAAATTTTGTAAGGTTTGTAATATGCTAAATGCTAAATTCCTCATGTAGCTTGTAACTGGTGTAATTCTATAATTTTGTGGAAACTTATGTAAAGACGTTGAGACGACATGGCCGATGCCCGGTGGAGCCGCTTGGTTCGGCTATAGAGGAGTCTGGCGCCCGCGGCCGTCACCTACCCAGCCGGACATTGATGCATGGCAATCCTCATCCTTTCGCTGCTGTCTATTTATATCTTCCTCCGATGACCTCCTCTCCCTCTCTCAGAACCCCTTTTCTTGTCCCCATCTTCCTTCTCACCCTCTCCTCTGATCCTGACCTGCCGTCTTGTTCCGTCCTTTGTCAGCTCCTTTCTCCCTGCTCCCACTCATTCCCACGTTTCCCTTCTCCCTCTTTTCCCTTACCCCTATTTTCCCTCGCTCCCATTGCTCCTTAATATCTTCTGTTTTTGTAATGATCTAATCATTAGATGTATTTGTATAACCTTGTTTTTCCTCTTCCTCGCAACGATCTTTCATGCAAATTTTGTAACGTTTGTAATATGCTAAATGAATTTTTTTTTTTTTAAATGCTGAGGTTCCGCGTGTGGTCCTTGGGTGTGGGGGGGAGTTCCAAGTGCTTGGGCCACCAGGAGTCGTCTCAAGTGGAGGGGGTGGGGTCCATGTTGAGGACTTATGTTTTCTCTGACTTGAAGTAATGGAAGGCAGTACAGACCCTTAACCCCTTCGACACTCATGACGAGCTGGGCTCGTCATGCAGTAGCCTCCTCGCACGCTCATGACGAGCCCAGCTCGTCATGAATAATGGGAAATAAGGATATCCAGCACAGGGGAAAAATCCCCATAGCATTCAAAAGGTTAACTGGGATTTACTAAGCCACTCAAAGTCACTTTTCATGGCTCTGCGTGGTTTAGTAAATCCATGGTAATGCAAGGCCATGCATTTTGCTGCCTTGTATTTCCTTGCGGCAAAGAGGCATTCGATGGCTGGAGTATGGGCATTCCCACACATCCAAAGAGTTGTAAACCTGCAACCACATGAAAATCAGTGGCAGTTCTTCCGTTAGGACGTAGGAGCATTGCCCCTCCATCGCAGCCAGTGCAGAAAACATGAAAAATGAAATGGCAATAAAGAGATATTGTCACCATTTTATTTTTCAGTGCAGCCAGACCAAGCCGAGTGACAGGGTAGGGCCATTGCTGCTGATTGGCAGCAGGGAGTAGTGGTGGTTGCTGCTCCAGTTTAAAGTGTGCATTGTCACTTTGGCTGGATGTCTTGTGATGGCCAGCCTGACATGCACATTATTAACCTCTCCAAACTGTGCTGTCTTAGATAGCTGTGTGGATGGCAGGCACATGCCTCCAGTGTCTGAGGAAGCATTGATTATTAATAAATAAAGTGCTCCCTATGGGAGTAATGTAGCCCTTGTTTGACTACCATGGCAATAGTATTGCTTTAGGAAAAAAAGAAAAACTTCTCAAATGAGGAAGTTTCAGTTATGTGTTTAGTGCATTTATTTATACATCTTTCATTCATGAATATATTAAATAACTCACATGGTATGATATAATACTTATACACGTTGCTCCTTAAGAGTGATGACGCATTTAAAGTGATATAAGTCGAAGGAAAAGTGCATTTGTGCTATGTACAACATATATACATGTGGCTGATAGGGACAATGGAATGTTTTGAAGTCCACACCAGTGAAGTGAGTGTTGACATCCACCATCCAAATTCTTATAAACAGTCCATATATGTTATTTGTCGACATTACGAACCCTCAACATATGCATTTAGAGCGGGGTCAACATCAGGATGAAGATTCATTATAATGGAGACACCTCAGGGATAGGGGCAGAATTTCATTTGTCAAATATATGTCAGACAGGTTGTCCTGGACCAACTTCATAGTAGGTATTGGCATTCCCAGAATTTACGGAAGTGAATGTCTCATAACTGCAGAAGTTTCACACTATGTCTAAGGACAACTTCAAAATTGGGTTTGTGCACACAGAGTAATCAAACCAGCAAAACTGGGCGAGTCAGTTTACCATGGTTTCACCTACAAATGGGATGCAAAACAGCATAAACCACGGTTAGGAATTATCCAAAGTGAAGTCAGAGGCCTCCGTTCAAGACATGCTTTCCATTCAGTTTGCTTAAATGTTATTGAAACGCTGCCCGTGCTCGGCCTCCTGGATTCCCAACCTTTGAGGAAGTATTGAGGCATCCCGCTCCAACCAATCCTGGTGCTTCTCTCATGCTTGGTAAAATTATGAGCAGCATGGGGCCAGCGTCAGAATTGGTTAGCGAAGAGGCTCTGAGACTACCCGCTGCCTTGGAGCCTTGGAGCCTTGGGCTGCAGGCCAGAAGAGGAACACAAGGTAGTGAGTAATCAAGCTTTTTCTTTTTTAATAAAAACAGTTTTTTACCCATTTGCAGGCAGTGTGAGAAACTCACACTGTCTTGGCTTCAGACTCGACTCCAGAGCTCTCAATCATGACCCATTATAAACACTGTTTATAACAGACCACGATTAAGAGCTTTGCTGGTTTCTCACAGTGCTTGTAAGTGGGTCAAAATATTCGCCCACCCATTTTAAAATGTAAGCAGCAGGTACTGATAAAAATGGCACGCCTCCCAGACCCAGGCGTAAAGAAGAGATATCTTTATTTCTCCTTGTTACTTCCTTTTCCTATGTATGATGCATCACACCATAAAAAAGGAAAAGGCTTTTAAGGATTGTTTTTGCGCTGGAAGGTGTTGCCGACAAGGAAGGATATTTTTTTTAAATGTATTGGGTTTTCACACCATAACACACACCGCTATCGCAGGGCTTAGAAAACCTGAAACCTATTGAGCAGATCAACATTTTATTCTACCCGAGGACTGGCATGAGGCTTCACAAATGTGGCACGCTATCAGTGTACTACTTTCCTTATTTACTTCTATTAGAAGACCTAACTAATTTGGGCCTGATTTCGGTAAATGGGCGAACGCCGGGGGATTGTCCCCAAGCAGCAACCTTCCATAATTCGACTACATCATCAGCGATTGACTATACCTTCTTGTCTTTTTCACTGTTCTCATTAGTAAAAGACTTTAAAATCGGAACATCGGCTGCAGCGACCACCTTCTGCAAGAACTGACACTAAGGGTACAAGGAACAGCGCTAACATTTCCAGCAAATGGTCTAAACTCATGGACTTCAGTAAAACGCAACAGAATTAAGTGCAATACTAGCGACCCAGAACGATTAATGCAAGAAGCAAAGATGAGCTGGGAAAGTGCTGCTGAGTTGAACGATAACAAAATACTCACCTGGGAGCCCTTTTTGAAATCCTTCGGCCCAATGAACACCAAGCACTATTTCGTTAAAGAAACTGGCACATGGCCATGCGGGAAAAAAACATTGCCCGGCCCGAGAAGTTATCCAAAAAACCACCTTCAATCCCCTTTAACGCCTGATTTAAGGGCAATAAAAACAGCCATTAACAGCACACTTCGTGATTTGCGGAAAGATGGGAGTGATAATGGTTTAGTGACCAAATTTAGATCACTAAAATGCACTAAGAACAAAATTCTGTGGCGAATCAAACAAGAAGCCTCGGAAAAAACTTGGGCAATGCTACTTTATGATTCAAAAAACAACAACAGTGCAAGATTCTGGAACACTGTAAATAAAATAGATAATCCAAATGCCCCCGGAATAAATTCCCACATCACAGAGGCAAGTTGGGTAAATTATTTGTTCAAACACTTCAACGATGAAGAGCCAAGTAAAGGCCATCGAAAACCCGAATTCTGTAAGTCGACTGCAAAGGCCTTAAAGCCTACAGATGTGGACACCAAATTCCCTGGTTCGATTGAGCAACTGAAGGGACGAATTGCGAAAGGACGGAAGGAGGGAGCCCCAGGCCCAAATGGAATTCCTCCAATCATCTATAAACAAGATCCAAAGTATTGGGCCGAACAACTACTTCCGCTCTTTGTTGACTCCTGGAGGGTTGAACAATTCCCATCCTCCTGGAGGGGCTCAATAATAGCTCCAATCTATAAAAAAGGCAACAAGAACGAGGCTAAGAACTACAGACTCATAGCCCTTATAGATATAGAGGCAAAATACTTTTCAAGGCTACTCTTGGAAGAACTAACCTCCTGGGCATCAGATAAAAAACGAATCCCTATCAACCAAACTGGATTCCAAAAAGATCTAGGGACCTCAACGAACCTTCTAGCCCTCTTCCTGCTGATAGATGCTGCTATTAAAAATAAAAAATCATTATATGTGTGCTATATTGATTACTCGGCCGCCTTTGATAGCATAGACAGAGGGAAATTGTGGTCAAAACTTTCAAAGTGGGAGGTGGACTCCAAGCTCCTCAACTTACTGATCTTACTGCATTCAGACACCTGGGTCCAAATAAAATTGGGGGCCGGCAACTATCTATCCAAAGAAATTCCGACCACAAAAGGGTTGAAACAGGGGTGCGTTCTTGCGCCGACACTGTTCAACCTTTTTATGTCCAACCTCTCCAAAGAACTGGACGACTGCAACCATCATGCCCCAAAGCTAGGGGGCTTTACATTATCGAATTTATTATATGCAGACGATCTGATATTAATTAGTCACACCCCAGTAGGCCTGCAACATCTTATTAACACAACTAGCTCATTCTCTGAAAAAAACGGTCTGTCCATAAATACGGAAAAATCGAAGGTGTTGGTTTTCAATCAAAAAAGCAAACGTTCCAATGGACTCTGCGTGACCTCAAAATGGAAACAGTTAAAGACTACAAATACCTGGGGATAAGCTTTGATTCCAACGGCTCATTTCAGCGACATGCAACAACAATAAAAAACAGAGGGATTTCACTAGCCATCGCTTTAAAAAATATCAAGAACAAAATAGCGGGCCCAAATCTAATCCCTTTGCTGGACATATTTCGTGCAAAACTGCTACCATCACTAACTTATGGCAGTGAATGCATGAGAGGGAGAGATGAGGATATTTTAGATAAAACGGTTAGCAAAACACTCCGAATACTCTTCTCACTCCCTCCTTACACTTCCCCAGCACAGCTAAGACTGGAGTTTGGTCTACAGAAGCAGCAAATTGCACGCAAGGGCGCATATGCAAAAAGCTGGTACAAAGTTAAGCACACTGTAACAAACTCCCTGAACGCCCACCTTTGGAAAGAGCTGAGACAAACAAGGGATCCTCTGCAAAGGCCTACCTCCAAGCAGCTATAAAATCCCTTGCATTAAAAGACCTTTGGGAGTCGAGCTGTTCACATAAGTGCTTTAAGCGCCTGGTCAACAAATCAGTGAAAATTCTCTCCATGGAGGAAGATAAAGCAGCGTTAACCAGGAGATCACATGGGTGGTTCATAATACAAAGCTACACCAGCGCTTCACCCCAACCATACCTCAGTACCAGCTTTTCAAGTAAGGCGAAGGAAGAATTCCTGCGGCTGAGGATGGGAGTAATCCCGTCAAAAGTCCATCTTCCCCCATGGAAACGCCTGGAATCCAACTCCAACTGTAGGCTTTGTGATAATCCAAATGAGGACGTTTTACACTTGTTATGCAGCTGCAAAGCCCAGACAGTGCCCGAAGGGGCCTACTAATCCAGCTCTGGAATCAATATGGTGTGCGCACTCGCAGACAAGCCTTGCTGTTCAGCTTTAAAGGAGAAAATATCCAACTGGCCTGCCGACTAGTGCGCTTCATGAAAACAGTTAATACGATCCAAAATCCAGAGACCAGCGACTGAATTAGACTCATAAAGACCCGCTCCTGCACCTTAAGAAAACTCTTTTTCAACCAACAAAGACTTAGTAAATGCTGAACGGTCTCTTTTTTCAAATATTTGCAACTCATTGTACCATTTTTGTATAGATTTATCGTCCATCCTTTGAATTTTCTTTTATCGATTTTAACTGCTTTTTTGTAAAACTCATGATTGTGAAATTCTTCCTGTATTTTTTGTTTTTTATAAAGTGTTATTGCAAAGATTTTTATTAATCACGCAATAAAGTAAAGTAAAGTAAAGTAAAGTCATTTACTTCTACCTTTCCCACCCCCACTGTTGTCTGTGTTTGCTTACTCCCCTCCCACCACCTAGCTCCACGGTGCTTCTTCCCATTCCAGTGCCCCTCACCCCGGTACGCATCGCTCCATTACTCCCTCACCTTCCACACTCCATGACAAGACAAAGTTAAGCTATGGGGAGACTGTGTGTACATTTGTCTCGAGTCTGAAGGCTCGCACGAGGGTTCTTAACTGTGGCTCACTATCAGGTATTGTCTTGTGCTCACAGGGACTTTTAATGCATGGCCAATGTTTACATGCTCCTCGTGGCACGTGTGCTGTTTAGTTTTCCTTATTGATTGAAGAGGACCCGTGACACACCTGCTAATCCCCAAATATGATTTAAATATTTAGAAAATGTATTGCTCCGTATATTGCAATACCACAGAATGGCGTATGATATGGGATGGTGTGTGATGGAAAGCTTTTAATAAAGAGCATTTAATAGCTATCCTGCTACTATGCTTCGCAGTGGCACCCACGTGCTCCTGACTCAGTAATAAACACCAGAGGGGTCTTGTACAAACGATGCAAGCATTGCTTAACATGGCTGTTGCATTAAAACATGCATGCTTTGTGAGCCAGCCAGAAACATCTGTTGTCTGGGTAATGGCACTGCAGAGGTCACAAGACACAAGCTTGTTTTCCAGGGGACAAGAACATACAGAGGGGCATGTAAAATACCTGTGGCAATGCCCGGTGGGCCAGACTGGCTGTAGCGGGTAACAGGTTTTTCCCTGGTGGGTCGCCAGGGCGGGGGCGGTTTTGGATCCATGGGGGCTGTTTTTGTTACCGGGGGCCTGTTTTATCTTCCACCTGTAACAAAAGCAGCAGCAGTGTTTTCTACATGCACCCTCCACCCCAACCCCCTTCCCCACCCCGTGGTGGGTCCGACTCAATTGCCTGGGCGGGTTGCGTTCCCAGTTTGGCCCTGAATGCACATGCAGTAAATTGCATTACGGTGCAACAAAACCCTTTTCTGCAATGTAGAATATCGCTAAAGAAAACTAAACTTCATTCGTGCCACAAGGAACATGTAAACATTGGCTGGATTTTGCTGCCAGTGCACCGGGTTTTGAAAGTAAAACAAAATAAATCTTTACAGCCCCCATCCCACCAAGCTCCATGGTAGTTCTCCTATCCCACCACCTCATGGTTTCCTTGTTGCTGCCGCACCTCCGGGACAGGTCTTATTCTTTACAGCCCCTACCCATCGCCTCCCTTGCGCCCGACCTCCCATGCTGCCCCACTCTCAGCAGCATCACCTTTCCTGCTCCATGGTTGTCACCCACACAGTTCGGTGGAGCCTTAGCTGAAACTTTAAGAGCCGTTTGGGTTGTGCCTGTTTTCTACAAAAATATTCCTTTTACACAAAACTGCTCTTTTTAGGTCTCGCGCCTAGCGTTGCTGTGCGTAGAACTGCTCGCGCAGCGAGACTTCATGTAGGGGCTTCTGAAAGCTGACGACACGCTCGTACGTGTGCTTTTGTTTTCGTCGGCTGCAATTGGCTTTTGCGTGCGTCTTTTTACAAAAGACAGCACGCAATTGGCCAAAGGTGGGCGCATTGCCCCGCCCATGGCCTACTGGTGTCGGTTACCCACAGGTCCGACATCTGTTTGCAATTATCGTGCACAGAAGCGTGCGAGATAATAGGAAACAGATGTCTTGGTGTGGCACGCGCACCACTCGTTTCCATGACCTTTGTTTTCCTGTAACACAATTTGCACTTTTCAAGGCTTGCGAGTGTCCCTGATGACGTCGATTCCCTCTGAAGTCGCCCGCCGCCCTCTCTTAGTGTGCTGGGGGCTCTCTCCCTTTCCAAACCCCTCTCCCCACACCTCCCAGCTCCAACTCAAGGACAAAACGCCGAAGGGTGCGTCATCATGCAGCCATGTAACCAAATGTTTTAAACTGAAAGATACATAAAAAACATAATTTTAAAGAGTCTTGTCATTTTTAATGTATCTCTGGTTTCTCTGCTACTCCTGTACTATGCTCTTGCAATGCATTTCAAAAACTACAGGCTGATAGTGTTTTCACCCTCACAGTCGCCATGTTTTTTTTTCCCACGCACTTGCTTTGATTCCGTTTCACATGACAGATACCGCTCAACTCAATGTAGCTGCAAAGGTGAGAGGTGAGATGGCAGTGGGCGAAAGGTGTGAGGTGAGGCGGTTGTGGGCGGACCGGCCGTGCGGCCACCAACACGGGCAAGCCTGCACTGCCCAAACAGCACGTCTGAAAGCGAAGCAGGTGTATCAAAGGATGACCCGTGAGTGCCTCACCCCAGCCATGTTTAGAGCGCAGGTATCCCAGTCGGAGCAGCGAGAGGTTACCAAACGAGAGCTCTGGCCTGGGATGTGAGCCAGACCGATCCCCATGACTTGCCCCGCCATGCCACGCGGGAGGCCTGGTTTGTCAAGCATTGTCTTTCTTTTAACAATGGAATATAACACAATCAAACGTATTTTTCGGTTTTCATTGGCAAGCTGCAGGATCATTGACCCACTGAGTTACTGTGCTATCGCTAATGCGTCACAGGCAGATGTGAGTTAACACATTGTCTGGCACATATCGGGTGCAAAGTATGGACAGGACAACGGCCTGTGGCCATTTTTGTGGTACGTCGAGGCCTCTTTGTTTCAATATACGTAAACCTTTTCAATTTGTTTCATATGTAGAGTAGCTTTTGCGTATTTTTCTTTTTTTAATTAAACTATCCTTATCAGTTGTCTGTTTCATAACATATGCATTGTTTCTTAGTGGTACTGTCGCTGAAGGGCTTGCAACATCTCCTTTTCCAGGATGGCTTCTGCCTGCGTGTGAGCTCCGGATCTGTGACACACAGGGAATGAAGAATCGACTGTTTTCCATGTTAGTGGCTTGTCTCCGGGAAGGAGGAGGGGAGGGTCAATGTGCATATGCCTGCAGATTAATCCGTTCCTGGTTCTGTGCGATGGGACAGCGTGGTGTACATCAATAAAACACTGAAAAACACAACATCCTGTTTACCTCATTAGAGCAAAGTTTGCATCGCTGGCCCATCGAGGTGTCCTCTCGGTGCTCTTTCAGTGTTGTAGCTATGATGTGCTTGCTTTGAACTAACTGGGCACCAGACATCCGGTTTTACCAACCTTCCTAGTCTAGGCCTCACTCAGCAGAGCCCTGGGCTTCAGGCACCAGCCTCCCTCGGGATACAGAGGTCTTACAAGCACTTTCTATAGACCAAGCCACCCTCTGTTTACATAGAAGCTGGAGGTCAAAGCATCGGATAAGCTTCCAGGCCTGATAAGTACTAGCGCTTGGAAACTCTCGCTACTAAGCTCTGGTCTCCGCTGCTGTCTCAACGGGGGCTCCGAAAGTACAAACTGAGGTCCAAGATACGTGCTACTGATCAGTGAAGTGACTGATTGGACATATGCTGATTCAGGCAAAGACTAGCTCATTATCTCACTGAGTGCAGCAAGGAGCTTGTCTAGTTGGTGAGCACTATGTGCTTAAACTACGTACTCCTATCACTTGTTGTAGGCAGGACACTCTTTCCTGCAACTGCTTTTTTTTAATATCAGTGGGCACGCCTTATTTTTTTACAGCTTCCAACATGCAAACGAAGTGGCATGACACGAGGGACCATCTTGTAGCTAAAACATTTTATTTGTTTTTACAAACCGCACACCGTGCTTTTCTTGAACACCACAACTGCTTTTTAAAAAAAAACATTTTATTTTACCCAGAACTTATACAGCGCCCTATTTATAACACATGCAAAAACAACAATTGATGGATGGAATGTTGCACAATGGCAGAACATTCACCCCCAGCCCGAACTGCCAAGCCATGTCTTTCCTGGACCGGAACCAAGCATCCTAGGACTCGCTTCTGGCTCACTAAGCCACTGGAGTCAAGCTATCCTGGCTGAAGACGGCTGATAGCCAGAAACCGGTCCTAGGATGCTTGGTTCTGGTCCAGAGAAGACATGGCTTGGTAGTTCGGGCTGGACTGTTCCCATGAGGCACAGGGTCAAGACTGATTTGCATATGGCCATGTCTGAACTGGGGTGGCTTGGTGATCAAAATAACGATGGATTAAACCCAGATCTGTGACTGGGGGTGAAAGTTTTGCCATTGTGCAACATTCCGTCCATCATCTTGTGTGTTTTGCAGTTCACCCTATGTGGGAAGGGTATGCCCAGACGTGGGTCCCGTGCTCACTAAGCCACTGGAGTCAAGCTTTCCTGGCTGAAGATGGCTGATAGCCAGAAACCGGTCCTAGGATGCTTGGTTCTGGTCCAGAGAAGACATGGCTTGGCAGTTCGGGCTGGACTGTTCCCATGAGGCACAGGGTCAAGACTGATTTGCATATGGCCATGTCTGAACTGGGGTGGCTTGGTAAGCAAAATAACGATGGATTAAACCCATATCTGTGACCGGGGATGAATGTTTTGCCATTGTGCAACATTCCGTCCATGATCTTGTGTGTTTTGTTATTTATAATACAGGCGCACACTTTCAACAGAAGCGTAGGTAAACAAACTTTTTGAGCCGCGCCGCCTTTCTATTGTTTTGCGTGGTGAAGCATGTTCATTGATGCTGTTTTTGCAACCCCCTACAGCTTTGCATTATGAGCCCTCCCCCATCCTTTGAGCACAAACGGAGCCTTTCTCAATCAAACGGCGTAGCTTCCTCATTCCTGCTCCCGCAGCCATTCCCTGCTCTGCCGGACCTCCTCCCTCTCTCCCAACACCCCTATGCATAGGTCCCGCGAGCACATACAAGTACATGCTTCACAGCAGCGTTCCTATTTTTAAAAATGTAGCATGTGTAGGCATTTCCATCCTCAGCCATTCCCTTCTCTGCCCGACCTCCTCCCTCGCTCCCAACACCCCCATGCACAGGTCCCATGGGTGCCTACAAGGTACGGGCTTCACAGCTGCAGCATTTGTCTTTTCAAAAGAATAGCATGTGTAGGCATTTGCAGTTTCTAAATGCTCAGTCACTACTGGTAAATACATATTTGAGTGAGTAGACTTTAGCATGTGAACTGCCAGAGCCGCGAAGAAATGCTTTCAGTCTGTGTCACCAGAACTGGCACAAAGTGTCGGACGCTTGACATGATAAAAAGGCAATGAGACACTTGAGCAAAGTTGTCCTTTTAGACAAGAGCTATTTGACTCACGGGACAAAGTGCTCAATACAGGCAGCGTGCAATCAAAGGGTGAGCAGACAAATTGACTTGCCATCCCTGCCTGCAACGAGTACTGCCACTTCAGGGCTAGTCTGCTTAAGGACGCAATGTTAACCAAGGAGCTGGACATGAGGTCAATACAACAGAAATTAAGGTCTCACATTGGCAAGAGTTTAAGCAATTGGCAATGAAAATGAGAATGCTTTTTATTTATGTTTTAAAAATCAACACATAAATAAAAGGCATTGTCATTTACAATGCCAATAGCTCAAACTCTTGTAAATGCGAGACCTATTGCATTCCAAATGCTTGAATATTTTGTTCTTTACATAGGGCTGTCTATTCGCCTGGGGCTTTAGTCGTGAGATGGGGTTTGAGCATGGTCTTGGACTGCCGGCCACCTCCCCCCTTAACACACTGACTGAATTACCCAATTCAACCAGTCAACACATGGGGGTCTTTGGAAGTCAGGGGGTACAGGGCCCCCCCCTGGCCGTATTTATTAAAATACAAAAACAATCAAAAATTTTAATAAAATAAACATTTCTGACAATTATTAAAATGCACATTTCAGAACATTAGATTGACATCCGTTTCGACATGGTATGATGGGCTAACCTTAACAAATATCTAGTACAGCGTGTTTCCTAACCGAATCTAAACATCCTGAAAATTAAACTGCATTCTAATAATAAAGTCGTACGGCAAGGTCGCCAACCGGTGTCAGATCCTTTTACAGCTGCGCTCTCACGTTCGAGATGCGCATGCGCAACCCAGGGCACGTTTCACCCACGTGCGCTCCCTGAACTCCATTTAACCATAACAGGAGGGCCCAGACACTCGCGCACCTTAGTGACGTCATAGTGTTGTGAGGGGTGGCTACCAGCCTGAGGAAAGCGTAGACTCCCTCCCCCGCACCCTTTAAAACGGGATATCATATCCTGCCCCTGAAGTTCTGAGAGAGACCAATGGCCCCTCCCGCGGGCGGCCCCTTTCGTGAATGGGTCCGCCCCCCCGTAAGGACCTTAAAATGCTGCTCACCGATTAATGACCTTACCGCCAGACACACATAATAAATACGACATTGCTATACTAAAAGGGAAAAAAGGCCTAAGGAGAAAATTTGTTAATACACAGCAAAGCACAAAACATATACATATACCGATACTCCTGTAAGCGGGAAAAAAGGCCTAAAGGACAGCCCCACGGTGGGGCGAGGAGCGAGCCTGGGAGCGCGGGCACAAAGAGGCCGCTTCCCGCGCTCCCCAGGCTTTTAACCCTTTCGCCGCCGCGGCCCCGCCCCCTCACCCCGGAAGTGCACAAGCACTTCCGGGGTGAGGGCGCGGGGCAAGCGACCCCGAAAGGAACGGGGTGTGGGAGGGGCCGGGCCCCGCCATGCTTGCGTGGGGGCCGATTGGCCCCCCCTTCTCTTTACATCTCTGTCACCCATTTTCAGTTATTATATAGTGAAATTTGATGTGTGTATATATAAAATACAGATATTGTGAGAGTTGTGAGTGTACACACTTTTTTTTTGGCAAGCAGCACGTGTGCACATGGGTATATAGAGCGAAACAAAACTCTCAAACTTTGTGCAAGCCAACCTTGCAGCCCTTATTTTCTATTGCACGTGTCCCTTATATTCTCCATCCGTAGCAGTGTGACAGCATCCGTGTGTGGTTCTCAGAAGGGCAGACGCGGCTGGGTCAGCTCACTGTCCAGTGAAGATGAGAGTTTTGGTGGCAAGAGAACTGCGGCGTTCTTGCTTATCCTTACTCAGACCAGCAACCTTGTAATTCGCAGACCTGCGGTGGGGTGAAGGAGGGGAGGCATGATTGACAGTCATTAGCCCAAATCAGGGACCTATTAAAACTTAAATGACAGCCACCACAACTGAACCGCCTACTTTGGAACTGGGGAACCCGGTTTGAGGGTGAACATACTGTGATTCTGGGCAAATCACTCAATCTTCCCATGCCTAAAACACACGAAAAATATTGTGTTCTTGTGTTATGTAACTGGTGCATATCTAAAGCACTACACTACCTTTGGGTCACGTTTGTGCTATATATGACTGCAAAACAAACAAAAAACATATGTACACAGTACTACAGGTTTGACTATTTTCACACCAAGACTTCCACAGGATGCTTTTTAATTTCACCCAACAGACAATTTTATGGCTCGTAAAGAATCTTACAGTGACTAAACGACTACTTCAATTGTAGGGAGATTGCACTATTTTTGCTGCGGTATGGTAGTAGTTGCATCCACTGTATGGGCTTTGAGGGATATTCAGTTTTTTCACTTTTCTAGGAATATCATTAAGACCTTGTGTGAAACTGTGTGTCACTGTAGTGCCAGGGAATCAGTTTGCTGTTCAGGGAGACCTTCAAGATTTCATGGAATCTGTTCACTTCTAAATCAGGTTAATATTTGCAGGTTGGCAATGTGTGTTGCCTCTTAAATCCCAAAAAGAGAAGCAGTAGACTGCAGGCACCACGGTTAGCTGCCACTGCGGGTTTTTCAAAACACTGGCTGCTCCACTTTAAAACACTCAATGAATTAGATAGTGTGCCCTACTACAGGCAGAAGGTGCTTCAAGTGAACCCTGTAAGCCAAACACATTTCAAAATGCCCCTCTGTGCTCTATATAGCAACTGTCTTATTTCATTAATCACTTCCTCTGCTTTTTTTTGCCTTCCTATCAGCACCTAATCCCGTACCCTGTAACAACTGCCAGCCCCTATCCCGCTGCTCCTACACAGCAGTAACACCACTAAAATAAATTATGTCAAAAACAACACAACTACTTTCCACGATTCAGAACGTTGTATTTGCTGTCAAGATCACCAGGTAGATTCATGCGCCTGCTGCAGAGTGCTGCTCCTACTCTCCATACTTAAAAGTTTTATTTCACAATATGTCACTCCCCTTTAACTATTGTTTGTTACAATCTATCCCATGGAATGTTAGCTTTGTTCTTTTGCAGCCCATAAGGCAAAAAAGGAGATAGATGACAGAAAGGAGTCCTGGTTTGAACGACACCCGACTGATGCATGAATTTGGAAGGACCCATTAATAATATTATTTTCACATGCAGGGCACATTATGTTAAATGCCAGGGGATATTTGGGTTTGGTTTCAGCTCACATCTGGACTTGTCCAGCTTGTAACAAGTGTTAGTTAGACATTCATTTGGCATATTATGATGTACTCTGATAATTCTACTTTACTTTCCCTTTTGCTTGAATGACTGACTGCAGTTTCTGAGTTCAAACCAGTCACAATGGTCCCTTCTTTATTTTTATAGCTAGAAAGGGGGCATCATGCAGCAATAAAAAACAAAAACATTGGCAAAGCCAATAGGTCGCATTTATGTGAGAGTTGTTGGCTTCATCAATGTGTTTTAGCCATGCTGTATAGCAGTGCGGCTGGTATGCAGTATGGCAGAAAGTAAACTTAGAAAGTGCTATGACCGCATCACAGTGCTGCTATACAAAGGGCTAAGACATGGACAACCCAAGAGCTGTCACATATGCGAGACCTATTGGCTTTGCCAATGTTTGTATACCTAAGGCAGTACAGAGACCAGCCAAATGACTCTTGGACAGTGCTTCCAGTCTCTACATACAAGTAGAGAGCATGTCAATTCTAAGTCACCTTCACAGGCAGACAGCAATCAACAAGCAGACTTCCTCTTCTTTTTAGGTCTCACCTTTTCAGGGTGACGTAAAACCCTCCAAAAATGGAATAACCACACAGACACCTATTGGCAATGTCAAGACAGAATTAAAAAATTTTCGCGACAGGGAGAAGAACGACCTTTAGCACACTCAACATAGACTGCACCTCAGTCTTTCTGAAATTGCTGCTCACGGCAGCTCTTTTTATACACGATTGTACAATGGATTATCACAACAGTAAATAATAATTGACTTGAAAGGTTCAGATGTAAGACGGAAAAACACTTGAAGACCTGTGACCCCATAACCCTGGATTCTGACCTAATCTATTACACATTCTTTATTGCACTCCCAACAGTGCTTCATAAATGAAGCATTCTTCTGTTTGTGAATGCATGTATATTCATGGTAAAATGTAATTTAAGTGAAGTGTGTCCTTTCAGGTTGTGCGCCTAAGACCTCTGTGTGCCCTGAACTAATTTACTTCCCTGCACCCATTGTCTAATCAGGCACCTTAGACCTCCCTGTACACTGGGATAATTCGATATCCTGCGCACATTATCTAATCAGGCCACAATCTTTTTGGAGGTATGGAGTGTGTGCTGGTGGACTCGTGTGTCAAAATCATAAATGCTTTCAAGATAATGGAACACAGTGGGCCTTTAACTGAAACCCTTTCAAGTTTCCTATTCCATTGTGTCCTCAATATAACGTTTCACTTTACTGGTGTCAGTGCAGGATTTGGGCCTAAACTGGGTTTTAACCATGAACAACTTTGTATTTTCTGCTTGGGTTTGTTGTTTCATCATATTCTCATGTGTTATATTTTCTATGGGGTGTTTATTTTTTATATTTCCTACAACACACCCAAGCTCCTAGATTGTTCCTAGAAGCTTATTGTTGTTTGTCATTTTTATGCAGTAACAAGCCATTGATTGAATACTTTCCAGGCCCTATCCCTACAGAATTCCCAGTAAGATGTAACCTTCTTTTACAGTACTTGCTATCTCAAGGCTGTAAATCTTTGTTCATGTGAAAATTAATGTTATTGCTCTGGTAAAATGGTATGAGGGTAAGTGTTGTGCCACCTTCCAAACGGTTGATCCATCCTAGGTGGCTTTGTGGTGTTTGGCAAAGGCACACAGTAATACAATTCCTGTGCACAAATGGGAAATTACCTTAATTTCAAAGAGATCATAATCCCTTTCTTTTCCACCTCTTAAAAAGGCAATATTATGTAGCTAGTTTGTCAGAGTATGCCTATTGATGGCCTACAGTTTGTCACAAAGGAAGAAAGGTATGAGTGCCATTCTACATGTAAACATTTACCTTACTATCTTTCTAGATAGCATGATGTTATAACCAACACCAACATGCAACTTCCTTTGTTTAAATACAGATATAAATATATATATATTCACTGAAAAAACCATAGGTTTCACACCAGTTATAGTTAGGAATTAGCATTTAAAAAACCTATTAAATTCACTGAAAAAACCATAGGTTTCACACCAGTTATAGTTAGCTGGAAATTTTACTCGCATAAAACCATTGAAATTCCCACGTTATAGTTAGATGGACTCACTATAACTTGCGCGTGCAATGCACTGCTGATGATGTCACATATTACATCACTCATGACATGGTCAGTGACATCACTCATGACATCACTGATGACACCATCCAGTGAATGTGTGTCTTTCTGAAAAATAAATATGTTTTATATATGTATATGTAAAAGTTGATGGTAGAATAAATGTTTAAATAAGTGTGTAAATGGATGTTTTAAAAAAAAAAATTGATTGGTTAACTGGCTTATTAAGTGTATCTTAGTGAATACATATATTAGTGAGTAATGTTTAAATATTTAAATATATGTATTAGTGTTTCACTTTGTGTAAAAGTGGCTGCATGGGTTGGTGAGTAGCTACATGTGTATGTATATGGGTTATTAGATGTTTTTCTTAGTATCAGTATGAGTGTTTGTATGGTTTGGGGGGTATTACTAAGCACATAAATGCATGAATGACTAACTCTCTCTTTGTATGTGTTTTGAAGACAGTATATGTGCAGGACTGTATGGGTGGATGAGTGTGTATATGTGTGTGTTAGTGAGTGAATGACTGTCTCACTAGTGCCTTTATCAGTAACTACATATGTTTTAATCTAGTATATGTGAATATTGATGTATATAAGTGAGTATATGTGAGAGTGAGAGATTGTAAGAGTTCCTGTTTAAATAAGTATGTGTTTCTATAAGTGATTGTTTAAGAGAGTAAGTATGTGTAAGTTTCCTTAGAAGTAAGGTGGTAGTGTGTGTATAGCTGTATATGCAAATAAATGGATGTTCAATAGTTTATTTGCATGTGTGAGTATGTGTGAGAGTATCTTTTGGATGACTGTCGGTGTGTAACAGGATGTATAGGTGTATTACTACATATGATGAGTGAGTATATGTATGAGTGACTATATAGAACTGTTGGTGAATGAGTGGATGTGTATATAGATGGTGGAATTATTGAATTGGTTGTTGTAACTGGTATGGGTATCTCCATTTTTTTGAAAATTTTAGTTTCTATTATTGAATATGTGTTTCAAGGGTTACATTACAGTGAAAGGAGGTCTGTCACTCTGTCACAAGGATGGTGTCATCAGTGATGTCATGAGTGATAAACCTATGGTTTTTTCAGTGAATTTAATAGGTTTTTTAAATGCTAATTCCTATTTATAACTGGTGTGAAACCTATGGTTTTTTCAGTGAATTTCATAGTTTTTTTAAATGCTAATTCCTAACTATAACTGGAGTGAAACCTATGGTTTTTTCAGTGAATTTCATAGGTTTTGTAAATGCTAATTCCTAATTATATATAGGGCCTCAAACCTATGTTTTTTTCAGTGATTTTCATAGGTTTTTTAATAGCTAATTTCTATAGCTATGAAATATAATATTTTTTATAATAAATCCTATATTGTATATTTATGTAATACTATTTTTTTATGTATATTTTTCCCTTTTAATTTATTTATTTTTTTTTGCTTTGGTGCGCTCCCGGTGCGCGTACCGGTGAGCGCATGGGTAAGCGCTGTGTTAAAATGCGCCCCGGTGCGCGTACCGGTGAGCGTCCCGTTAGCGCCATTGCCGCGAACGAAAACATCATCGTGACGTATTGCGTAGCCGCGTGATGTGTCTTATGACGCACGGCGTAAGCGCACCCGGAAGCGCCCGAGCGCATACGATCGTGCAACGTAAGCGCCGCCGGGTGCGCCCCCGGGTGCGTACCGGGGCACGTAGCGTAAGCGCGTCGGGTTATGTGACCTGAAAATAACACTTTTCATTGGTTCAGAACAGTTTTGGTTTCCAAATGATGAAAGCCCGGGTCATGTGACCTGAAATAACACTTTTCATTGGTTCAGAACAGTTTTGTTTTCCTAATGATGAAAGCCCCCACCTTTTTTCCTCATTCTCACTTTGTTCTTTGAGTGAGGAAGACCTGCTTTTTTCATAGAGATATGGCTACAGTACTGTCAGCAGCTGGAGCATCTCCACCACCACCAACACCACCAACACCACAAGGACCACCACAACACCACATTGGTGGTGAAGAAGAAGAGGAGGAGGAGGAGGAAGAGGAGTTAGAGAGAAGGCAGATCCCGCCTGAAGACAATCCCCTATATAAACCTAGGGAGCACTTTATATGGGAGTTTTATAAAATCCCAAGGGGTTCCAAAAAAGTAAACCCTGCAAAGGTGACCTGTCTCATCTGTGGCGCTGTACTATCCAGGGGGAACCCTGCCAAAAAATATTCATTTGGGAATCACACAATGATTCGCCACATGCAACGATTGCACCCCAATAACTATTCTGCAGCAGAGGTGAGAGAACTGTGCAGAAACCTTCCCCAATCGTCTTCCAGAACCTCAACAAGCAAAGAACCCACTCCATCGGGTCCAGAGGCAAGGGAGATGGTCCCAAACATACAAACCAAGTTTGGTGGATACAAAATCGTTTGTACATTTTGTGGAAAAACAATAACCTATGGTGAGCAAAGTATTAATCTCATAAACCTTGCCCAAAGAAACCTTAATTTTTTCCTGTTTTTTTTGCTCCAGTTGAGCCATTTACAATTCCCTGTTTTTTGTTTGTCCCCATAAAAAATACAAAAAAAATATAAAATTCTTCATGAAAGCCAAAAAAAGTAAAAAATGTTCAAAAAAACAATAAAAAAATATAAAACAACAAAAAGAATAAAAAAACAGTTCTTTTTAGAACTACCTCTAATTTATAAAAAAAAATGCTATATTTTTAAAAAACTCTGTCATTCTTTTTTCTCCAGGGTACGCGTACCGGTACGCGCACCGGTACGCGTACCGGGGCGTGCACCAAAATTTAAAAAAATAAATAAATAAAGAAGTGAGCATGAGGGAAGGAAACAGAGAGAGTGATGTTAAGAGAAAGAGAGCTAGAGGGAGCAACACAGAGGGACTGTTTATTACATAGTAAGACAGAGAGAAGATGTAATAGGGTGTAAGTGAGAAAAGTAAAATGAATAAGGGAGCGAAAGAAGGGAAGAGAGAGGAAGAAGACTAAAGCAGAGGTACTGGGAGAATGTGAGTGGGTGTTGAAAGTAAAAGGAAGGACAGTAAAGGATGGGGAATGAGGGGTAGTGACGGAACCGGAGTAAAGAAACAACGGTAAGGGAGGGTGAGAAAAGAGCAGTGAGTGTAAGCAAAGAGGGGTGAAAGAGGGTGGATAAAAGTGAATAAGGGTAAGACATGGGGAGTGACAGAGAGAAAGGACAGAGAGAGTAAAGGAAGGAGTGACTGAAAGGGTCTGAGTGAAGCAGCAAAGAAAGGTAACTGAGGGAGTGTGGGTGAGTTGTAGGGAGTGAGCATGACGAAAGAGTAGTGACAGAGTGAGGGGACAGAGACAGCGACGGTAAGAGAGACAGAGTGAGGGAACGGAAGTGAGGAACTGTGAGGACAGACGGACTGAGAGAAGGAGTGAGAGGAGTGAAGTAAATGAGTAACGGAATGAGTGAGGGAGCGAGGGAAGGGAACAGAGGGTAAGGGAAGTAAAGTAGGGGGACTGAAAGAAGTTGAATGTGGTAGGAGAGTAAGGGAAAGAGGAGTAAACATGGAGGATAAGAATAAGTGAGGGAAGCAGAGTAAGGAAACAGGAGTGAGGTAGGGTGAGAGAATAGTAGTGAGGTTAAAGCAAAGGGTGATGACAAACTACATTTATTTAGTCACGCTTACCATATAATTAATGTAACTTTAATTACATGTTTTTACTACACTTTGTATCTGTGAAAGAGAGAAGAAAAAATAAGTTATAATTAGTAAAAAATATATTTCAAAATAGAAGAGATAGGTCAAGAGGTTAAAAATCATAAAAGTGTACTAAGAAATAAAGTAAGAGTGAAGGAGACAGAAAGGGAAATAAACTAATGTAGAAGGACAAAAAGAGAGAAAAAGAAATAGAAGGAGAGCAAATTCCTAACAGTAAGGCAGATACATTCAGTGACAGAGAGGAAGAGAAGAAGAGAGAAATGAACTGAAGGTAAGAAAGATACTAAAAGAATGTGAGTTAGCAAAACTGTATCAGGAAAGAGGAGTAAGTAAAAAGGGAATGACTGAGAGGGAAAAGGAGTCTGATTGAGGATGCATTTACAAGAATGAGGAATGGAAGATGACTGAGAGTGAGTGAAGGGGAGTCACAGAGTGAAAGGAAGGAAGGGAGAGAGGATAATATAGAAGGATTGAGGGAAAAGGAGTGAGGAAGTTAGTGGACAGAAGGACTAAGGGAAGGACTGAGTGAAGTAGAGTACAATGAGTGAGGAAAGGAAAATGAGTAAGGGAGCAAAAGAAGGAAAGATAGGGGAAGAGGACTAAAGCAGTGGTACTGAGAGAATGTGATTCGGTGATGAAAGTAAAGAGAAGGACACTGAAAGATAGGAAATGAGGGGTACTAATGGAACCGGACTAAAAGAAATGGGGTGAAGAACGATGAGCGAGGAGCAGTGAAGTTGTTGTAAGAGAAATGATAGAAGGTAGATAAACACGAGTGAGCATAACACAAGGAGAGAGAGGGACTGAGGACATAGAGGTAGTGAACGGAAAATAGAGAGAAGAGGTGAAAAAAAGGAGCAAAGAAAGATAAGTGAGGGAGAGTGGGTGAGTTATAGTGACAGAGTGCGACAAAAGAGGTGAGTGAGTAAAGAGGAATTACTAAAAGAGCAAAGGAGGAAAAGACAGAAAAAGTAAGTAAAGCAGAGAGACTGAAAGCTGAAAAGTGGTGCGAGGGAGAGAGGGGATGCAGATAGTTGAAATGGAAATGAGGGGTTGTGAAAGAAGTGGAGTAAACGAATGGGGGTGAAACAGAGTGAGAGAAAGGCAGTGTGAGTAAGTAAAGAGAGTTGAGAGAGTGGAAAAAGGAAAGTGAGTGTAAGACAATGGGAATACAATATAAATTATACAATACAAACTATAGAATAATTTGTACAACATGTTAGATAGTTTATTTTTGCTGTTCTCAGACCATATTGAATTTCACTAAAAACAGTGAGTTCAAACTATTCATCATATAACAGCGGGGAACAAAAAACATAATCTAAAAGATTGTGTTAAAAAAAAACATATAAACTTACAAATCACATATGTACACTAATCTTTGATATACTTACTTGTCCTTTAGGCCAAATAGTACACCATGAAGGTCCTTTTCGTTGGAAAGTACTCTGCTGTTCTCTAAAAATTCAATTTCATCGACTTTCTATAAGAAAAACTCCAAGAACATCTGAAATATTTTTCAAGGTTTTCATTTCCTCCTTGTGTTCAGTCATGACTCTTTGCTCAATCCTTCACTTTTCCTTAAGGCCAAATAGTGTCAGATGTATCAGTATGTTTTCAAAATACTCAAAACAAACTCTGAAATTACCGTTTTCCCGACGTTCTGAAAGAAAAGCTCATAGAACATTTTCACAATGTTTAAATATTCATATTTCCATCTCTGGCTCACTCATATTCAACATTTCCTATAATACTGATATCACTTACTATGAGATCCACTTACAGTACCTATATGACAACTCAATTTTTTATATTATCTTGGTCACTTTTACTCTGAATATAATTTTAAACAGTAAACTAACTTTTATTAACTGCTCCCGTCTTCATAGGCCAATTAACTTTACTTAAATTTTGGTTCTAAAAACACTAGGTATGAATTTTTTAAGTCAAAAGGCAAACGTTGTTTGAAAGTCAAATGAGTATCATTACACAGCTGCCACCCTTTTTGACATTTTAAATAGCATGTGTAATGCCCTGATGTTGTTGAAGGACCATCATGATAAATAATAGCTACAGTTGCAAAGGTTCTTCCTGAAATTGATAACTGAGCAGCCACGAAATTTTTAATAGAAGTTGTCAATTTAGTTCCATCAGATCTACATTGTTGGAACATTAAAATGACATACTGACCATAAGTTTGTATAAATAATGTGGACAGCATTGAACACTTACATTGGGTACACACCATATTGTGATCAGCTGCTTTAACTAGATTATTAAAAGACACTGATTTGCAGTCTGGTAAAGTCAAATATATAAATCTTTCAGTGTCTATTCTAGTACTACTTGATAAACTACAATTGTCACAGTCATGCTGCCATTGATAAGAAAGGCCCAAAAGATTTTCTACATTCACACCTTCATCTTCCAATACACTAAACATATACATTAAAAATTCCTGACAATCCTGCTGAATATTCTGTGAAAATTGATTTTGACCAGAACATATGTCTAAAAGATTTCGAATTTCTGAAACACTTTCTAATTTTGCTCTATCGCTGCTACCTTTCTCAAACACAGAATTCAATAAACAGCAGAATGTTTGATCCCGATTTTCAACAATCTGTTCTTGTAAATTTTGAAGAAAAAAACAACATTAACCACTACATTAGCATAGCAGTTGACACTAGAACCGTTTTCAAACTGAAATCCAACAACATCTTCAACAGAATCCTTTTTCTTTCTGCTTACAATTACAGTTTCATCTACTTTTTGTCTTTTTGCTACTACCTCACTGCAATTATTCTCATTTCTTCTTTTTCGGCCTACCACACGTTTTTCAACCAGAGGATATTGAGGCAAATGTGGAGCATATTCTCTCCTTAACCTATTGTATTCTTTAACACAATCTGGATCTGCACAAATCTTTGTCTTATCACACTCAACCAAGTACAATCCTGATAAAGTGCTGACTCGTGATAATGCCACATATGCCATACCCTCTTTAAACACAGAACTTCCAATGTTCACCAAAGCACTATCTACACTTAAACCTTGAGATTTATGAATTGTCACCGCATATGCCAAACAAACAGGAAACTGTTTTCGGCGAACATATAAGTCTTTTACAAGCGAAAATCTAGCAGAACAACGAGTGATTTGTTGTACTTCCTCAATGCCATCAAATTTAATTTTTAAAAATTCAAATCCATCTCTATTTCTGTAATTCAGAAATTCAACAACATAACCCATTGACCAATTTTCCAGACCTCTATCAACATTTAAATTCCTTCTCAAAATGATACGACAATTTAAACACACATTCAGAGTCTTTTCAAAACCAGCAGTTTTAGATATACTCTTTTCTGATTAATCCAATTTTGATTTCAAATTTTCTGACAAAATAATTGTTGCTCCCATATGCTCTATTTTATATATAGCTTCCAGTTTCAAAATCTCTTCATTTTCTAACTTTAACATTTTGTTTTGAAGATGGAACATTCTTACAGAGTTGGCTTCAAACATATCCCAGATTTGTTCTCAGTAATTTTCTTAAAAATATTCTCTGGAAGAATGTTTTCATTTGGATACAAATTTGAAATTAATCGTGCATGTAATGCTTCTTTCCCATGCCCACTTACTTTTCCGATTCTTACATCTTGTAGAATATTTTTATAATCTTCATCCTTTGCCTGTCGCATATTTTGAAGTAGTTCTGCATATTTGAAATTTAACCATATATTAACGTTTCCAATGCTTCCTAGGCACTTCCTGGTATCTTCATGTGTGAGCATTTTAAACACTGGTTGTCCTTTCACTGGAGTCAACTGCAGTAGTTCTCCAAAAACAATAATGTGTTTCCCTCCAAATAACACATCATACTCTGTTCTAAGGATTTCTTGCATTCTCAAATGCACAAAAGCAAGCATTAGATTTGAGACCATGCTTACTTCATCAATGATAAGAAGTGTCATTTTCTTCAGGACTCTGGAAACTTCAGAACAAGCATCTCCAGATAGCTTGTGGTATTGCAATTTATTATCATGCTCAACCGGTAGCATCAGTAAACGATGTAAAGTAATCCCTTTAATGTTATGTGCTGCCAGCCCAGTTGGAGCGGTAACAACACAAGACAGCGGTGATTCAGTCCTTTTCTGCAGATAAGTTGCAATTGCTTTAATCAGAAAACTTTTTCCAGTTCCCGCTTCTCCACTCACGTACAGTCGGACACGCTTAAATGATGTACATGAGCACTCTTTTTTCTCATGACTGAATCCATGTTCAACCTGTTCTGTGACTTCGTCATATATCTGTTTCTGCTCAAGGTTTAGTTGCTTCACCAAATCTTCTAAGTTTACTACATCATCTTGAGCTTGTTCCATAGCTCTGTCCACCTCATTCATGGCAGTGGCAGCTTCATTTTGGATAATTGGTCCTCCTAGTGGATCCTGACTCAATGAAGTAGAACTCTGACTGTCTTGAGAACTGTCTCTAGCCATCGCTACAGCAATTGTGGCTTCTTGCTCTATTTCTTCGTTCAACATTTGCAGATAATTTGGAAAAACAGGACATTCTATGGTATCTTTGGTTGCATTAAAAGAATCTTCGTAACAGAGGAAATATTCAAGTAGTTCCTCTTCTGTACGCCATGGCTTAAAGAGTTGCAAAAGAGCTAAATAGTAAAATTCCATTTTCTCTTGATTTTCACAACTCAATTTTCGATGATTAATCAAATGGCCTTTTCTCTGCTTCACTAGACATCCTTCACACTCAATGACAACATATATTCCATTATTGATATCTTCTCTGATGTTCCTCTTATAAATATAGTTTTGCAGAAGTTCATACAAACAACTGTTCTCAAGATGACTACTTCTATTTGGATAGTATGTATCCAACATGTTTGTCTTCAAAATATCTGTACTGTTTGGTTCTTTCTCCGCCAAATACTCAATTTCTTGCACAGATTTCAAAACTCAGTTTCGTGTTGCAGCAAGACCTAGACTCGCCCAAATAATTGTTCTATATTTGGCGTAGAGACTTGCTGATGATAACCAATCAGAATTCATATGCTCCAATTTCTCGATGCGACAACATCTTCAGACTGAATCTGTATAATTTTTTACTTATACTCTTTTCATGTGAAATGTCCTCCCACATTTCCTTCAGTTCTGTCTTTTCTTTTTTTGTGATGTAAGACGTCACATATCGAGCCACAGCAATAGAGTTGTCAGCAACGAACTGAATATCCATGTTAGCATTCCACATGGACAAAATCACTGGGTTGTAGTCGTTGATGTACTTGGACTCTTCGTTTCTTTTTAAATTGTATGTATTTTATGGTGATTTCCTCGTCACAGTATGTCGCAGAGAAGACATCAAATTATTTACTCTTCCTTTAGAAATCACTGGTCGTGGAAACCCGAAACGACCTTTTGTGTAGAACTTGTCCTTGTTTCTGAATTTTCGACGACAGTACTTTCCACAACGATGGGATTGAAAGCGTAAAACTTGTTGCCTTAAACTGTTTTCTTCGGTAGTTTTGGGAACAGCACATGTTGAATACTCTTCAATGAAACTCATCACTGTGTCATCCGAATCTGTTCCAAATTTGGGTGCATCTTTAATCCATAACAACATATGTATGTGAGGAGCACCTCTTGCTTGATACTCCTTTCTCCAAAAGAAATCCAAAACCTCTCCAAGGGGAGGATTGTTTTTGTAGGTAATGAAAGACATCATAGCTTCAAATCTATGATTGAAATATCTGCATACATTCACTGGATCCAAAGAACACAGTTCTCCAGGTGTTTTGAATTCTATATTTTGTATGTTTGCATTTGCCTCTCGTAGAAATTGAAGTAAGTCGTCCCATGCATACTCAGCACAGCTAAGAGTGAGGAACCATGTAGGAGTTCCTAAGTTTCTTAGCATACATTTCAATTCCCCATGACGATGGTACCAATACTCGTTTGTACCACGCTGACATGCCATGAGATTGATTAGATGAGATTCCAAAATATTGTCTTGCAGATTGACTTTCTCCATAAAGTCCCTCGCTGAAACATTTTGCAGATGTGCTCCACTTTTCAGTATATGGTTTACTGCATAAGAAAGTCCAGACAAGTCACTTTCATACAGTAGATGAACCAAATATGGAATGCATTGACGAAACCTTGGATCTTCAGCATATAATCTTAAAGTCCGGTATTCAGATGCAGGAATTTGAACTGGTCGATCGTCATATCGTCCACCTCGACCTGTTGGAAATAAATGTGGAAAACAACGTGCTTCCAAACTTTCTTCCCATACACTAATGGGACTTCCTTTTGCTGCTTTCATTTGAAACAAGTCAATTGCATTCCCCATTACTTCTTTGGAATGCAAAGGATGAACAGTATAATGTTCATATATTTCTTCACTTCTAGACACATCAACTTTTTCAATTTGGCCGGCTGAAAAATCACTATCTTCTTCTGCAGCTGTTTCCTCTGCTCCAACACATACATGTTTGTAGTACTCACTGTTTTTGACCAAATACAACGTTGCCTTTTTGACTTTCCTAACATCCACTAAATCTTACCAGATTTTCTTACTCTTTGTCGGAACCCCATTAACTAGAATAACCAGAGGTTCCTCTTCCACTTTCTCTACACCAATTGTATCAATATTTTTCTTGAAATCTAGAGGCAAATAAACAACTCTTCCCTTTATTCCTCTCTGTAAATCTGAGGGAGACAATTTCCCTATCTTAGGCTCCATGCGAACAATAGCCTGAAAAGGATGGACACATTGAATCAAAATAGATTCATATGTATTTAAATCCATCAATTCAGGAGGAATGTCTACCAACTCAAGATTATTATGAACAGCTCTAGCAGGCATTCTGTTTTCATTTAATTTATTATAACAATATTTACAAATACGCTGATCAGAACTTAAATCAAAAGAATTCTCCACCAACAAAAAAGTTGCAAACTTCTTCCATTCACTATTATTTTCCATTTCACTTTCTGCACATAAATCAACTAACCTAGTCTGAATCTTATAATGAGTCCGTCGACAACACACACGAGTAAAATTAGGGCTTTCACTTGATTTCACCTTAAACTTGCTAATTTCCTGGTCAAACTTTTCTGTACTTGAAATCTGTACATTGTCTTCCACATTACGTTCTATTACTGTGTCCATTTCTACACTGTCCTCTTTTTCACCAAAATAACAAATCTCAATTTCTTCACAAATCTTCTTCACATCTAATTCAGTTCCATGCAAAAGAGCACTGTTTAATTGTTTAAGCTTAAGTGCTGGACTTTTTGCATAATACAACCTTCTCACTAATTTCCTCATTTTGGTATGATGCACTGCTAACATCCTAAAATGATGAAAAACACTCTAACATACTTTTCTAGAAAGACAAGCCAGTGAATGCCCTTGCAAACCTGTGTTTTCTCTCACTCTGCAAGGATCTAAGTCTTGCAACATCTTAATTTTCTGTTTTAGACTTTTCTTACTATATGTACGTAAGAAATTACGAAGCAAATCGATTGAATCCTGTCGCACACTACAAATACTACTGCACTTCCAAGTGTACACTGGATCCTTAGTACGTCTCCCTAAAACTTCATCAGTTAACACCTCTTCTGCATCTCTAGACACAAGTTTCTCTTTTTCAATCGGACAACCGTCTTTCACCTCATATGCTCGACCACTGGTGTCAACTGCATGCACCAAATCATTCTCCTGGAAGTAACTCTCCTCATTAAAAAATGGCTCACAACTTGAACTATGCATCCATTCCCCAGAAAAAACTTTACAAAAATTAGTCCGATTAATTACTCTTTTGCATCTACTGTTTGATTTGAAAACATCAATTGTCTTGTTAAGTGTCCTAATTCTATTGATTACTAAAATAAATAATTTTTTCTTAACTTCAAAAGCCTGATCAACAATCTTCTCTACATTTTTCTTTTACTTATAAAAAGCAGCTCTCTGTTTACCTTTCTTAATATTTTTTAACACATTTAAAACCACCCTATTGCGAAACATTCGTTTACGAATGTCCCTAAATTGGTTTTGCCTTCTATTCCTATACATATTATTCTCTCCTGCTCCAGTAGTAACATTTTTGGGGGGCCTCTCCTTCCTTTTCAAATTTGCTCTCTCCTTCTGTATATTCACATTCTCATCAACATTTTTTTTTTGATCTACATATGTTCCGAAAGAAAGACTTAGTTGTCTTACCAGGAGCTTTTTTCCTGTTTTTTTAAGTATTTGTTGTAGAGGAGTGCTTTAATTCCGTTGCTGTTTTTGTTTTTTTCCGCTTGGCATCTTTTCTTCTCCTCTGCCTTGAGGGCATATTTCCTTACTATTGAAATCTTGATTTCAATCTGTGTTAAAGAAAAAAGATAACACATTTTAGAACACTATTACCAAAAAACAAAGCAATGACAATAAGCAAACAATATAAACACTAGTTTACAACATATCTAAGTTTATATCACAGCAACTATGTAACTAGGAGTAAGACAGAGAAAAAGAGCTAGAGGAACTAACACAAAAAGACAGAGAGAGTCAGACAGAGAAACAGGTAGAGGGAGTAAAACATAGAGAAGGAGTAAGACAGAAAGAGTGTATAATATGTTGTAAGACAGAAAAAGGATGTAATAGGGAGAGGGAGTCAGTCAAAGAAAGGGACAAAGGGAATAAGTCAGAAAAAGGATGTAACAGGGTGTAAGACAGAGAGAGGGTATAAGAGGATGTAAGACAGAGAGAGGGTGTTAGAAGGGGAGAGGATGTAAAAGAGACTAAAACAGAGAGAGGCTTTTTCAAGGGAGAGAGAGAGAGTAAGTTTGAAAGAGGGTGTAAGAGGAAGTAAATCAGAGAGAGGATGTAACAAGGAGTAAGTCAGACAGAGGGTGTAACAGGAAGAGAGGAAGAGAATAAAAATGTCTGAAAGAGGGAGAGAGGGTGTAAAACTGACAAAAGGTGTAATAGGGAGTAAGTCTGGGAGAGAATGTTACAAAGAGAAAGGTTGTAAGACGGAGTAAATCAGGAAGAGGATGTAAGAGAAAATATGACTTACAAATTGCTGTAAAAAAGAGAGAGAGGGAATAAATTAGAGACAGGGTGTAAGAGAAAGTTAGTCAAAGAGAGAGTGTAAGAGAGTGTAACACAGAGTCAGGATGTAAAAAGGAATAAGTCAGAGAGAGGGTGTTAGAAGGGGACAGGTGGAAAAATAGAGTAAGTCAGGAAGAGAATATAATAGAGACTAATACATTGTTGATAATGCTTGGTAAAGAAATGTTGGTGCATAAAGGAATTGTATTTTCTAAATGAGTGAGGTTTCAGTAGTGTAATGAAATGCTTATACATATGACCTGTGCTCTGTTTTGTAAATGTTATTTTAAAAAAGATTTCGTGCACATGAATTGGTTTTACATTATTGACAAGGATTAGATAGTATCTGCCTGATTAAAAAAATATATTAGCACATTTCACAATCATGTCACCTGTGTTTCCTCAGATTAGTAAGCAGATTGTGCAGATGAGGTGAGGCCTATCCAGGGGTGCAGAGGAGGTAAGTCCTGTGTCCAAGAGTGCTGTGGACAGGACTTAGCTCCTCTGCACCCCTGGACAGGCCTCACCTGATCTGCACAATCTGCTTAATAATCGAATGCTTGTACATAGGACGAGCGCTCTGCTTCTTGAATGTTATTGGAAAAACGATTTTGGGGCAAATGAATAGCTTTTACATTTTTGAGAAGGAATAAATAGTGTCTGCAAGATTAAATAGATATATTTGAACCTTTCACAATCATGTCACCTGTATTTTCTCAGATTAGTAAGTACATTGTGCACATGAGGTGAGGCCTGTCCAGGGGTGCAGAGGAGGTAAGGCCTGTGTCGAAGAGTGCATTGGACAGGACTCACCTCCTCTGACCCTTGAACAAGCCTCACCTCCTCCGTGCACCCAGGACAGGCCTCAATGTATTGGGTATAATTGATGGTAACAGGATGCAGATAAGGTGAGGCCTAACCCGGAGTGCAGATGAGGTGAGGCCTGTCCAGGGGAGCAGAGGAGGTGAGGCCTGTGTCCAAGAGTACAGTGGACAGGACTTTATAAAGCCTCTCCCCCACTGCACTCTTAGACACAGGCCTCACCTCCTCAGCAACTTTCACAATCATGAAAGCCATTTCGACTTTCCTCACCTCCTCTGCACCTTTCGCAATCATGTCAGGTGTGTTTCCTCATATTATGAATGAGATTGTGTTTTTATATTGTTGCTTTCTGTTATTTTTTTGTTAATGCTTGGTAAAAATGTTCTGCTGCATAGAGGAATTGTATTTTGTAAAAAAATGAGGTTTCAGTCGTGAAATGGAATGCTTGTACATATGACCTGTGCTCAGTTTTTTTAATGTTAATATAAAAACGATTAAAGGGCAAATGAATGGCTTTAGCATTTTTCAGAAGGATTAGACAGTGTCTGCATGATTAAATAAATATACCTGCACTTTTCACAAACATGTGAGCTGTGTTTTCTAAGGTTAGGAAGCAGATTAAACTTTTTTATTCTTTCTTTGTGTCATATTTCTTGATAATACTTGGTAAAGAAATGTTACTACATAGAGGAATTGTATTTTGTAAAAAAATGAGGTTTCAGTAGTGCAATGAAATGCTTCTATATATGACCTGTGCTCTGTTTTTTAAATATTAATTACAAATCCATTTAGGGCACATGAATTGGACCCCTGGACAGACCTCACCTCGTGCACACCCCTGGACAGGCCTCACCTCATCTGCACCCTGTTACCATCAATTATACCCAATACATTTAGGCCTGTTTAAAAAACGATTTAGGGTTGCAGATGAGGTAAGGATTGTCCAGGGGTACAGAGGAGGTGAGGCCTGTGTTCAAGAGTGTACTGGAAGAGATGTGTGTCCTGTGGAGCAGAGGTGGTGAGGCCTGTGTCTAAGATTGCAGTGAGCTGGACTTCATGAAGCCTCTCCCCCACTGCACTCTTAGACACAGGCCTCACCTCCTTTGCACCCCTGGACAGGCCTCTCTCCCACTACACTCTTGAACACAGGCCTGATCTCCTCTGCACCCCTGGACAATCCTCACCTCATCTGCAACCCTGAACAGACCTCACCTCATCTGCACCCCTAGACAGGCCTCAGCTCATCTACACCCCTGGACACGCCTCACCTCATCTGCACCCTGTTACCATCAATTATACCCAATACATTGAGGCCTGTCCAGGGGGCACAGAGGAGGTGAGTCTTGCCAAGGGTCAGAGGAGGTGAGTCCTCTACACTGCACTCATGGACACAGGCCTCACCTCCTTTGCACCCCTGGACATGCCTCACCTCATCTGCACAATCTACTTCCTAATCTGAGGAAACACAGGTGACATGATTGTAAAAGGTTCAAATATATTTATTTATGTATTATATATCCTTTATTTCGATAAAATATCATAAAAGGTGCAGATAAAATAAACATTTCATTTTACATAGTCCATTGTAGGTAGCTGTATGGGTAAGTATCTTTTAGAGGCAGGACATGTGATATTTAAATTAATAGATAAAAACAGATAAAATCAATTTCCATAAAATCAGCAGTAACTTCCAGTGTCATTTACATTTTTTCACCCGCTTTTCTCCTAATAAGGTATACGGCAAGCAAGTACCTACTAATTCAAAAAACTATAGCTTGTCTTGTGTCAGTTGTTTAAATTCTTTCTGCGACTCTGTGCATCCTAACACCAATGTTCAAACAGAGAGGTTTGATCCATTTTTTCCTGGCTGCCAAATATGCGGGACAGAAGAATAGCATGTGTGCAATGTCCTCCTTCATACCTTCACTGCACATGCCACAGTTATCGTTGCCGTTTGTACTCCACTTTGCTGTGCGACTTTTTAGCATCAATGATCCATATCTAAGCTTTAGGTACAGGGTTTTTGCTAGAGGGGGATTTACTTCATTCAGAATGTGCTCAAAACATGGCTCTATCTTGAACAAGTAAGATTCTTTTGACAAGGAACCATTAGATAGGTCACTGGTTCTCCTTTCATTCATGTAAGCCCAAAAGGAGATTTTTAGAATCCTTTTTGAACATGAAGTTAGTGCAGTTGGATTTGTCCAAAAATGGGCTAGTCCAACCCTCTCCAACCATGCTCTAATATGGGCATACCATGTGATGCGGTTAAAAGTATCCAGTTCCTTTATCTCCACTAGAGCTATTCTATAATGTATCGGCTCAGGTATGGTCCATAGCCTAACCCATAACATTAATGGTCTTAATATGGCATGATGATCTGTCCGCTTCATATTTAGGTCAAGAAGCATTGGTATTATTGGGGTATGTACTGGTAATTTCAGGAGCGCTCTATAAAATTCGTTCTCCTTAACCTCGAAAGATTTTTTACAAAGGGGTCCCCACAGCTCGGCCCCGTATAGTGCTGCCGATTGTGCTTTAGCCCGATAAATTTCGAGTGCCGGTAGCACAGCTTTGTTCCAGCTGTCCCTATGCCTTTTTAGTATGGCGCGACTATTCTGTGTTAACACTAACTTACTTTTTTCTATTTGTGATTTCCACAGCATTTTGGAATCAAAGGATACACCCAAGTATATAAAAGTTTTAACGTGTTCCAGCTTTTGATTATCTAAAACCAAGTTTCCCTTGAAGGAACTGTGTGGATGTATTGCCATGTACTTGGTTTTGTTGGTGTTTATTTCAAGACCCTTTGTATTACAGTATGAGTGGAAAGTATTAAGTAGTGTTTGCAACCCTCTAGACGTTTGGGATATCAGGATGGTATCATCCGCAAATAACAAGGAAGGCACAATTTCACCCCCTATTTTTGGTGAGTCATTTTTGCGCTTGCCTAGGAAGGCGGGCATATCGTTAACAAACAGGGAAAAAAGAGTTGGGGCAAGGACACAGCCCTGGCAAACCCCCCTTTGTATTGGAATCTCTTTGGTGAGCTCGCCATCTAGTCCCCATCTCACTTTCGCAAAATTGTTGTGATGCACTCTTTGTACTTGCTCCAAAATATTTCTTGGTAAACCCTGTTTGGCTAGCGCCTTCCATAACAAGTGTCTGGGGATGAGGTCGAATGCGGCCCTAAGATCAACGAATGCCACATACAAATGGCCCCTCTGCAAATTTACGTATTTCCAGCTTAGGCAGCAGAACCTGAATAGCTGGTCTATAGTGCTTACTCTTGCCCTGAAGCCCGCTTGGTATTTGCTAAGGACTTCTCCTTCATCAATCCATTCGTTGATCCGATTTAAGAGGTGCCTGGCATACATTTTTTGCTCTATGTCTATTAAGCTTATCGGGCGATAATTCGCGGGATCGCTCCTGTCGCCCTTTTTAAAAATACAGATGATTACCGCTCCCCTCCAAGTATCAGACATACTAGCACCCGCAGCTATATGATTGCAAAAATGGTTAAGAAATGGTCCCCAGATTTTGACATCGTGCTTGAACAGGTCTCCTGGAATGGAGTCGAGTCCCGGGGCTTTGCCTGATTTTACACAGTTAATGGCTATGTCAGTTTCCTTAGGGGTGAATTTTAAAATAGGCTCGAGTGAGTTTAGCGATGTTGCAGGATCCAATTCGATCCCTGGGTCAAATGCTGCATATAGGTTTGTAAAGTGGGCAACCTAGGTCTCTTCTTCCAAAAACACATCTCTAATAGATTTCGCCTCCCTATTCTTATTTGCAACAATTTTCCAGAAGCAAAAGGAATCCTTGCTCTTTACTGCGCTCAGCATATCTGCCCATATTGCATCGCCCCAGTTTTTCATAGCAGTCACAAGTGTGGTTTTATACTTCTGCCGTGCTTCCCTCACCTTAGAGCTATGGCATTTGGTTTTAATTGCTATTACTAGCTCAGTTTTAGCACAGCGGCAAGCTTTGTCGTACCAAAGTTCCCCCATTACTTTTTTATTCTTGTTTGCAGAGTCGGGTCTAAGTAGCTTAGTTATTAGTGGGGTTATTTCTAATATGAATCTTTTATGTAGTTCTAAAAATTGATTCCCCTCAAATTCTATTTCTGCTACTATATAAGTAGTGAAGATGTTTGCAAAAGTATCATATATTTTTGCAAGCTTCGTGTTATTATCCAATGTGTGTGCCCATTTAACGGCACGACGATTATTGGTCACAATTATGTTGTCACTAATATCTAGGGCAGGAGATTTATGATCCAAAGAACTAGATATAAGATCTCTTTTTAGTGTTAATTCGAGTGGCCGATGGTCACTTTCTACCCTTTTCTTGACTTTAAAGTCTACCCCATATTGCCAGAGGTCTAGAGACAGGACTACATAATCTATCTTGCTTTCCATGTCCTTCTTGAAGAATGTGGGTACCCTCGGGGTATCAGAAGTATGTCGACCATTACATGCTCTTAACCCATGCATGATCATAAGACTTGTTATTTGAAGCGCCAGAGTTGTGCATGCAACCTGCTTCACGCTAGATAACTCAGGGATCTCGTTTACCACATCCTCATCCTCGTGGATACAGTCCAACCCTTTTATTGGTTCGTACTCACAGTTGAAATCTCCCCCTAAAATTAAGCCTATGCCTGTAGGTGTTTTACTTATGATCTGCTCCAATTGGGCGAATACCTGTGATTCCTTAGACGCCAAACCAGGGCGATTGTATATATTGTAAATAATCAAGACTCTATTATCGCTGGTCACTATTTGTATGCCTAGTATATCAGGGGAGTTTGTCTCTACTTGTTTTATAGTGCCATTGATGGTGACTTTTACTCAGATTAGTAGGCCCCCTGATGGCCTTCCTTTTTTGGACGCAATTGCACCGATACAGAAGGTTTTATATCCTCCTCGGTGAATCGTTTTGGTGGCCCAGGTTTCCTGTAATAAACATATGTCGCTGTTATTGACATATTCATTCCACCCCGGGTCTTTTGTGTTCTTTATCAACCCTGCAATGTTCCACGAGATTATTTTTAAACTTGCACTATCTTTTACATAATCACGTGGTCTTTTAGTCCCACTTGGGAAAGTGACCAGGGCATTTGTAGGCGCAGCATCTCCACGAACATTACAACCAGTTTGTTCCCTATTGCTACTTGTATTTTCAGATGTTTTGTAATTTGACCCTGTGTCTTCTCCTCCCTTCTCCTTACGTGGGCTTTTCTGTTTGAGAGGCAGGGGCAGTCAATCCACTCCATCTAGCTGTGACAGCTCCTGAAATCTATTTTGTGTCACTACTGAAAATGACGTACTGTCGCTTTTACCTCTTGGCACAAGATGATCATTTAGGGGCTGCTGAGATCGATTTCTATAAAAATATCCCAGTGATCTAAGTGTCATACCCTGATCATCCTGGGGCAGGGAGGCAGCTCTTAGCAGTACAGTATTGGCAAGGTGTTGGTTTTTAAAATGAATAATAACGCAGTCGCCTTTAATATTCTTGTGGGGTCTGCCTATCCAGGAGACTCTTCTAGTGGTTAGGATCTGATGTGATAAGGCCACTGGATACCCACACTCTTGGTTAAGCCACGACACAGTTTGATTTTTCAAAGAGTCATGTGATTCTAACTTACTTGGGTGACCGGTCAGTCTTACTGGTGGTACATTAGTTAAGACTGCCACGAACGGTGCACATTCTGGTGGTAAGTCTGGTTTTGAGGTAACCTGGCAGATATCACTTGCAAGTACTACACCTTGTTTTTTCTCTGAGCTAGTTGTTTGTAATGGGTTCTTACACGTGGGTTTTGGGACCGCTGATACTACGGGTACTGCTGGTTCTACTGTGCGCGATCCCCCATTCAAGGACTTAAGAGTCCCGTCATTGTCCCCAGAACCCTTTGCTGCAGTGTTAGCACTACTTTTTGTATCAATGTGAGGGCCCAAAAGTGCTCCTAGTCTCACTACTTCCGCAGAGATTAGTCTAGTTTGACCATTAGAGGCTTCACTATCTTGGCAATTTTTGTATCTATAATGCCAATCAGGAGTTCCAGTTGTTCCATATCTATTTTAACTACAGCATTGTTAGCAACTAGCTCGATATCCTTTCCAATACTAGCAGGAGGTGATTCTGCTCTCTTATTATTACGACCACCACCCCGTTTGATTTGTGTGTTCTTGCGAGTTCTCAATACTCTCTGTGTCCTCGGGGCCGGGGACGAGGTGCACTGTGCTGGAGGGTCAGGGGAAACAGCTATTTTTTCCTGTTTAGATGGAGATACTGTTAGTGAGGGGGTTAAATCTTCCGTATTTATTACGACCGAGTGATCTAGGTCACAGCTATTGTCCAGTGAAGAAACTGGTACCAAAATAGGTGATGTAGGTGGTGAGGCAGAAGGAACCCCCCAACCTAGCGATTTACGTCGTTCACTATTTATTTTGCTCACAACTCTCACAAGATAGTTGTCTAAGGTGGCTGGTGCAGAGGATGATTTGGGAACTTTAGCTTTCGACATTTTGTAAATGGCAAGGACTTCTAAGTGTGTCACTTATAACAACAAAGACCGTCACAGGAACCAAACCACCGTGTAATAAGCTTCACTTGCCTATTTGACCTGTTACCTTATGAATTACACATTTATACGAGCATACATTAAAAAATGAGAGAGTCTCACTGTGTCAGGGGCCCAGCTGGAATGTTCAACGGCCAAGGTCTATAGCCCTGCCCTGTCTCGATCTGTCCCAGACTGTCCGCCCTTTGTCCGGGCTTTGTCCGGCGCGGGGGGTGACTGCAGTTAAGTGCGCCTCCAGGCGCGGAAATGGCGTGTGCTTCCGCCGCTAAGGATCCTGGGAGTGGTAGTCCCCTTCCCCTTCCTCCGCTCGGCGGACGCGAAGAATGGAGCTGCGGCGGCGGGAGGGGGGAGCAAGAAGACCAGCGAGCACAGCGGAGGGCAGGTATGTTTGGCAGCTTCCCCCCAAAAGTTTTGTTCAGATCTCTCTTTTGTTTTCTCCCGCTCTCAGATTCTTCTATATAGTTCCAGAAGTTTTTATATTTATATTTTTCCTTTATAGGTCCTTAGCCAACAGTCGCAGGTCCCAAAAAGGCATTGTATCAAAATTATATCGATTGCCCAGCACTCGCTCCTGGATACATTTTAAATCACCACCAATTACCAGCAGACTCTCCCTGTCGTACTCACATGTCCATGCTTTTATACTAATGCTTCTTGAGCATTCCGTAAGACAGCCTGTTCTAGTCAAGTCCGCACTGAAAATGGCAGACCCGGAGCCCATAAGCCAGCAAAACAGCAAACAGATGAAGTCCATCCACGGTCCAAAGCCGCCACTCAAATTACCGGGACCAGCCGAAACGAAGCAGGAACAAGAGCAGGAGCAGCAATGAACTCGCTGATGCCACTGGAACCGCCGATATCACAGAGGAGCATCAGCCCTCAATTCTCTCCCTCAGTCAAATACCGGCAGCCAGCTACACGGCAGAAACACAGAAAACGAGAATTCAGGAGTGACAAGGGAGCAGCCTGCTACGCCGGACCTCGGCGTTTCCACACACCTGCTCCTCCTATTTAATCTTGCAGACACTATTTATTCCTTCTCAAAAATGTAAAAGCCATTCATTTGCTCCAAAATCGTTTTTTAAATTACATTTAATAAACAGTGCGCAGATCCTATGTACAAGCATTCAATTTCACTAGTGAAACATTACTATTTTACAAAATACAATTCCTCTATCTTGCAAATGTTGATACCAAGCTTTATAAAAAAAAATGACACCATCCAACAAGAAAGAAGCTCAATCTGCTTCCTAATCTGAGGTAACACAGGTGACATGATTGTGAAAGGTTCAAATATATTTATTTAATCATGCAGACACTATTTATTCCTTCTCAAAAATGTAAAAGCCATTCATTTGCCCCAAAATCGTTTTTTAAATAACATTTTAGAAGCAGACCGCAGGTCCTATGTACAAGGATTCAATTTCACTACTGAAACCTTACTATTTCACAAAATACAACTCCTCTATCTTACAAATGTTGATACCAAGCATTATCAAAAAACATGACTCAAACCAACAAGAAAGAAGCTCAATCTGCTTCCTAATCTGAGGTAACACAGGTGACATGATTGTGAAAGGTTCAAATATATTTATTTAATCATGCAGACACTATTTTTTCCTTCTCAAAAATGTAAAAGTCATTCATTTGCCCCAAAATCGTTTTTTAAATAACACTTTAGAAACAAAGCGCAGGTCCTATGTACAAGCATTCAATTTCACTATTGAAACCTCACTATTTCACAAAATACAAATCTCTATCTTTTTATCTTATCAAAAAACATGACACAAACCAACAAGAAAGAAGCTCAATCTGCTTCCTAATCTGAGTTAATAAAGGTGACATCATTGTGAAAGGTTCAAATATATTTCTTTAATCATGCAGACACTATTTATTCCTTCAAAAAAATGTAAAAGCTATTCATTTTCCCCAAAATCGTTTTTCACATCACATTTAAGAAACACAGCACAAGTCCTATGTACAAGCATTCCAGGTCACTACTGAATCTTCACAATTTTACAAAATACAACTCCTCTTTCCAGCAACAACTTTTTATCAAGCATTTTTTTTAAAACATGGCACAAAGCAACATTAGAAAACCACAATTTGCTTCCAAATCTTCTCCATAGAGTATACAAGTCTCTATCTATATTAAATGAATCATTACTCACCTTTACAAATGCTTTGGGAGATTGAGAACAGTGTCAGACACACACACCAATATTTCTTTAGCAGAGCAAAAGGTATGTACTCCAGGCACTGCAACCATGAGTGGCACAGAAAACCTCTAATTCTACACACATATCCCTCATGTTAACCAATTAAAACTCTTCCCGCTCTATTTTCAAACCAACACCCTTCCCCCCCTTAGCCCTTTCTACCTGTTACCATAGCAACTCCCTCCTCACTGACCTCTCAGGTTTATTCTACAATGTTGCAAATGAACTCAGCAAGGATGTTTGACCTCTCAATACACCAGCTTATCCGGTGCAATGTTTCTTTAAATGACTTTTTCTTAACCTTCGTAACCTTTCACAGAACAGAACCATGCACCCTAACTTTCAGTTTTCAACTATCTGAATCCACCAATCATTGCTTGTGATTTAAGAGCACTGAAACTCCACAGTTTTCTTTTGCAAACTCCTACTGTTCCAACTGCCATTTCATTCCTACACTTCATCTGACTGCACCAGAACCTCCTCTCACCATGTATTCTGTCTGGATTATTGAACATAGCTACATCCACTGGGCTCAAAGGTATGCAGCTATCAGAAATTTTCACAACCTTGATTTACCAAATGTGCACATCAAGTGGATTGGCCAAAGAGGATTGAGATGTCATCAATTGATACCATTGGTGAAAACCTTTTACCATCTGCCACACCCTGACCTCATAATTTTGCACTGTGGTGGAAATGACCTAGGCACTTTGACTGGGGTAGGTCTGGAGATGCTTTTAAAGGACACCTTTGGGCAATTGATGACACTTTTTCCACAAACTACCTTGGTATATTCCAATATATGCCAAAGACAGAAATGGAACTGGTCCAACCACTTTTGTCCACAATTTGAGAAAGCACGGAAACATGTGAATAAATCTGTTTCTGCTTACATGAGAGACTATGGAATGGGTTCAATATACAACAATAACTTGCGTTACAACATGCAAGATATCTACAGAGGAGATGGTGTGCACTTCTCAGATGAGGGGAATAGAATATTCCTCCTGAATTTAAGACTGTGCATTGGAACCTACTTGTAGGTACCTAAATCAGCCACAGAACCCAAAAGCTCTTTTCAGGGCTACCCTACATCTGATCACACAAAATGATTACTTTACTCTAACCTTTTTCACTGTTTTTCACCAAAGTACGCTCCCCGGTACGCTCCCTGGTACGCGTACCGGGCGCTCCCCCGCGAAAAATTAAATGGTTTTTTTTGGCCTATATGGGCCTCCTAAGCCCCCCTCAGAAAACCTAGTGGGACAGGGGGTGTCTACCGTGCCCCCTTTTACCCATTCCCAACGTTGTTTGTCCTCCATCTTGTGTCTCAAATCTACCGAAACACAAGATGGAGGACTCCCGTAGCGCTGCCGGTACGCGTACCGAGGCGCGCACCGGTAAGCGCTCCCAAAAAATTTTAAAAGTTAATTTACATAAAAACCACTGGAGAGACTTTCACCAAATATAGAATAGGCCCTACTACATACCAGTCCCTACCATTTTCCCAAATTTGGTGGAATTCCATTGAGCCATTTGGGCTGTAGCCCTGTCTAAATATCCTGAGGTAAATTACATGACAAAAACACATATGAAGTGTTAGGATTTACAACCAATTAAAATGTTACTTTCATTTTCGACTTTTATGTGCTGACATTTGATTGGTTATGTACATGAATATATATGAAAAATGAGAGGGAAACACGGCCATTTTGACTAGTATTACCTGAGGTACATTTCTAAAGGATTTTCACAGAAAACTTCAACTGCTTTCAGAAAGGTAAGTTGTTAATTTGTAGGGGGAACTATGTTGTGCACTTTAAGTTAATTTAGAAAAACGTTTTCTGTTAGTTATTTACGGTCCCTCTGTTATAGTTATGGATTGAGTTAGGCTTCTCTGGTATAATTATGAATTTACTTAGATTTCATCACATGCACTTCTTTATATTTCTACTTCCTGCCTGATACCATACACTGCCCAAAGATAACTTGACTGTTAAAAACTCTGAAGTACCTCTCTGAACTTAAACCAAACAGTGCCCTAACTCTACTGATATAGTTATTTTTTATGCAATTTACAGCAAGAAAATGGAAGGTACACAACAAACCATCAATATTTCTTTCGAGAGGAGCTACGACACCGACCAAGATGGCCGTATAGTCTCCCGGCTCCGCTGACCTCCGTCCTACGCTCGCTTATCCTGTCGAATATCCTGCTCTCCTGCCCCGGATTCGTGTGGGTGAACTAGTCGGCACCCCGATGGTGTGACCACGAAATTTTTCTGATGTTCTGGGGTGAAGTAACATCGAACATGTTTTGAGGCCTAACCCAGACTGGAAGCCGGGGACTCGATTGCTGGTCTACCCGGGTCCAAAGTGAACAACAACGGACTGAGGAGAGTGGTTGGGTCCGGTCCTTGAAACTTTTGAAAATTTCTCTGGACTACTTTGCAACCATCTGCTGCCTGGTGCTGTACCTGAGGTGAGGTGGCGGGTGGCGCGCGGTGCCCGGCAGTGCCCGGGAGGCCCGGCACTAGCACCGCTGGTGCCCCGGGGTGGGGGTCCCGCCGCGCATTGCTGCGTGCTGCTGGCCCGTCCCTCACGGCTTGTTTCTGCTCCGGCGTATCCTACCCCGGAGAAGGCGCCTCTCCCTGGGGATCGTTATGTCTGCGGACGTATGGAACTTGGCGGAACGGACCCAATGTGGCCCTTCCTTGCGGATGGTAATGGCGGAACTTGCGGCGCTTCATGCGACGGTGAGGGCCCAGGTCAATCATTTACTGTCGGCAGCAGATGGGATTATAGGACCGGGAGCAAGCCCTTACTTGATTTTTGAGACCTGGCAGCCGACCTGTCTCCCGTTGGGCGCCCTAGTGGCACGTTTGGACCCGGTGCTGGAAGCTGTGCCTGCCCCCGAAGAAATGGAACTCATCGTGTGTGCTGAGATTGGTGACTCTCTTACGTTCTCGGAAACATCGGTCCTACAGTTATCGGAACATTTCACTGCTTCCCTCATCCTGGATACTGTTTGCCCACACTATACTCTGTATCGGAACGAGTCGCACCCCATCCCTAATTGGTCTCCCAACATGGCGGATGTATCGATGCTTGGCTTCGGAGGCGGGGAGGGACATCGTTTGCGCAAGCCGTGTGCGTTGGGGTCTGCTATTCCTCTCCCGTTTGCTGGCCCAAGCTCCGGCTGCTTCTGTGCGACTTTTGACTTTCCAGGGATGGGGCTTTACTTATTCGAGGGACTCGGCAACTTTGATAGACGGGGCCAAGGCTGAGATTGTGGGTTGAATTGTTTACGATGGATCTATTGGTAACGGGCCTGCTTCATAAGCAGACGGATTCCGGGGCGGGGGGTTTATAGTTTCCCCCGGGGCTTTTTTGTATGGTGGATAATTTTATTCGTGCTGGCTTAGGGGGCCCCCCTTTGTTAGGGCGGGGGGGAGAGACCCGGAGCGCGTAGACTCGCCCTCCTCCACTTCCCCGTTGGGTGGGGTTTCCTTTCTTTCTCCTTTTTCTCTGTTTCTTCTATATTTCGGGTTTGGTTCCCGGGCGACAGGCACACTGCTGGGGGGGGGGGCCGTAGTCATCTGCAGGGGTGCGGGGTGGGTGGTTGGGGGAGGGGATTTTTCATTTTTATTTTTGTTTCTATGGCCTTTTTTCTCTTCTCTTATCTTTCTTTGTCTTTTTCTTTTTCTGGGTCAGTGCAGTGGGTTTCCTTTGGTATCAATCACTGCTTTTTAATCCGTGCCTCAATTTTCGTGGTGTTCTCTGGGCCTTAGGGCAGGTGACTAGCAGGCGTGAATTGACCGTAATATTCCCTCACATCCTGAACCGCCTGTTCTAATTCTTGATTTGACCAATTACTGTTTACTGTTGACACGTTTACTATTTACCGAAGGCAAAAAAATATATATTTTTTTTTCAAAGTTGCGGGTTACACGTACCGTACGCGCACGGTACGCGTACCCCGCGAGTTTTTAAAAAAAATATATATTTTCTTTTTTTTTGCCTTGGGGGTCTTTGTGGGACCCCCTGAGCAGGCCTAGGGGGTCAGGGTGCTTCTACTCTGGCCCCTTTGCGAGTTTCACACCTTTGTTTCACTGCTTTCTTGTGCCTTGTTTCTAACAAGGCACAAGATGGCTGCCAACACTTCCTGGTTTTGAGTGTTGACAGACAGTGGCATGCCTTCCCGAGAAAGCTGCATGGTCATTGGCTGTCAACACTTCTAAAAAGGAGGTGTTGGCATCCATCTTGTGCTAGTGTTGACAGACAGTGACAGCCAATCAGCATGCCTTCCCGAGAAAGCTGCATGCTCATTGGCTGTCAACAATTCTAACCAGGAAGTGTTGGCATCCATCTTGGGTCTTAGTAGACTGAGGCACAAGAAAGCAGAAAAACAAACGTGTAGAACACAAAAAGGGGGCAGGGTAGAAACACCCTGACCCCTTAGGGCTGCTCAGGTGGTCCCACTAGGATATTAATATATTTAAACGTTATCCGCTAATAGAATTAGCATTAAAAAAAACTTTGAAATTCACTGAAAAAACATAGGTTTCAGGCCTTATATAGTTAGGAATGAGCATTTAAAAAAACTTTGAAATTCACTGAAAAAACCATAGGTTTCAGGCCTTATATAGTTAGGAATTAGCATTTAACAAACCTTGCGAATTCACTGAAAAAACCATAGGTTTCAGGCCTTATATAGTTAGGAATTAGCATTTAAAAAACCTTTGAAATTCACTGAAAACACCATAGGTTTCAGGCCTTATATAGTTAGGAATTAGCATTTAAAAAAACCTTGCAAATTCACTGAAAAACCATAGGTGTCAGGCCTTATATAGTCAGGAATTAGCATTTAAAAAACCTTTGAAATTCACTGAAAAAACCATAGGTTTCAGGAGTTATATAGTTAGGAATTAGCTTTTACAAAACCTTTGAAATTCACTCAAAAAACTATAAGTTTTAGTGGTGTTATAGTTAGCTGGACATTTTACTCATACAAAACAATTGAAATTGCTCCTATATAGTTAGTTGTACTAACTATATTTCGCGCACCCGCAATCCACTGCTGATGATGTCACATATTAGATCATTCATGACATGGTCAGTGACATCACTGATGACATCTCAAATGACATCACTGATGACATCACTGATGATATCATCCACGGATCACTGAAAATATATCGACCACATAAATATCGAGATACAAAAATATCGATGAGAAAATATCGACGGACAAAATATCGACTGGCTATCTTCAAACAGGTAAGTACAAAAATATCGAGTTAAAAATATCGTTTACAAAAATATAGTTGTAAAAAATATCGACTTTAATAAAAACAATGTTTAATTACATTAATATAAAAAATTAATTACTAAAATATAATTAACAATACTTAAAATAACTTTTAATAATTAAATAATTAATGAAAGTAAATAAATAATATTTTTTTAAGCATATTTCTTAAAACATATATATATATAGTAACAAAATTTAATTAAATAATAGCCAATATTATTAACGTACAAATACAAAAGAGTAAAAATTACTATTCCCACTGCAAAGAGTGCAACAGTGGATATATGACGTTACAACGCAACTTTTACAACGCACTACCATTACAACGTAAGTATTGGTAAGTATATAATATTTTTTTTTAATTTAAATTATTTAAAATTATTTAAATATAATTTAATTTAATTTAATTTCATTAAATTAAATTAATGTAAATGTAATTGTACTTTATTTTTACACTGTACCCCTGTACCCCAAAACTGACCCTGAACCCTAAAAAAACCCTTTACCCAAAAACCCAAAACTGACCCTGAACCCTAAAAATACCCCTTTACCCAAAAACTAAAAACTGACCCTGAACCCTAAAAATACCCCTTTACCCAAAAACCCAAAACTGACCCTGAACCCTAAAAATACCCCTTTACCCAAAAACCCAAAACTGACCCTGAACCCTAAAAATACCCCTTTACCCAAAAACTAGAAACTGACCCTGAACCCTAAAAATACCCCTTTACCCAAAAACTAAAAACTGACCCTGAACCCTTAAAATACCCCTTTACCTAAAAACTAAAAACTGACCCTGAACCCTAAAAATACCCCTTTACCCAAAAACTAAAAACTGACCCTGAACCCTAAAAATACCCCTTTACCCAAAAACTAAAAACTGACCCTGAACCCTTAAAATACCCCTTTACCCAAAAACTAAAAACTGACCCTGAACCCTAAAAATACCCCTTTACCCAAAAACTAAAAACTGACCCTGAACCCTAAAAATACCCCTTTAATTTAACATAATTAGCAATTAATCAATTAAATTAAATTAATTACCAATTACATTTTAATTAATTAACAAATATTATTTAATTACCAATTAATTAAATATTACTACCAATTAATACATTTACATATTTAATAAATAATAATTAAATTACTTCCCACCCTATTCCCCTATAAACCCACAACCCGCTACAGGAAATACATTATTTTAATTTACATAATTAGCAATTAATCAATTAAAATAAATTAATTACCAATTAAATTTTAAATAATTAACATATAATATTTAATTACCAATTAATTAATTATTACTACCAATTAATACATTTACATATTTAATAAATAATAATTAAATTACTTCCCACCCTATTCCCCTATAAACCCACAACCCGCTACAGAATAAAATTACACAATAATTTTAAAAAAATCATTAATTAAAAATAATTATAACATAAAATGACACTTTTCACACATATTATAACATAAAAACACTATAAATAATTACATATTATATAAAAAAAGATATTTTTTACTTTCGATATTATTTACAGTCGATATTACTTCACTTACCTTCAAAACGATATTTTGGCTGTCGATATTCTGTCCTGTCGATATTTTCTCCAAACGATATTTAAAACTCGATATTTTGTCCATTCGATATTGTGGAGTCGATATTATGTCTGTGCACCATCATCCACGTGACAATCACATACACATTTTCATACACTATTACAATTTGTCATCACTCTTTGTAAAATACAGAGTATCATATTTAAATCCATTGTCACAGCAATACAAGTATCTAAAAATCCACTCAGTGATTCATAGATGTATACACACATCTAATCACTTACCTATGGATTCACTCATACATGCTGTCAATGAACAATAGAACACTATCAAAAATACTTATACATCTATATCGACATTAAACAACAGCACGCATCCTATTCACATATGAAGTCATCCTACTCACTTATGCAAACAATGGATCATACTTACATATTTACTTAGCAAAACACTTATTCAAACACCACTTCTTCTATTCATTTAGATAGTAAGTCATACTTAGTGAATTATAAAATCATTATTACAAGTATACAGTTATCCATACAGCCACTCACACAATCATTGTGTCTTATGTATACTTATTTATATACAACAACTGACACATACACGGCCTTTTATTTTTCTAGTTTGTTGGACCTGTACCTTTGAGAAATATATTTGCTCATCACCACACCCATAAAGAGATTCCCTCACTGAAACTGTTAGAACATGTAGTTTTAACTTCATATATCTACTGAATCAACTATTCACACATCTTTGGACAGTCACACCCCCCCCCACCGAACCACACACACTTTCACACTCCCATACAAATACTCAGTTAACTAATCAATAACTAATATAGACTTTCACATAGCTAGTAACCAACTGTAGAATCAGTTTACACAACAACTGACAAAGTGATACAGATATTCACACAGTGTAGTCACTATCCACTATATTTAGTGAGACATTATAAATTAGTCAAGTAAACAGTCAATTACACTGCTACTAAATCCTCCATCCAAATATTTATTTATATATATCCACTCATTCTTCAACGCAAATTGCTATATATATAATGCATATTTAAATAACGAAGCAAACCACATTCACTGGATGATGTCATCAGTGATGTCATCAGTGATGTCATTTGAGATGTCATCAGTGATGTCACTGACCATGTCATGAATGATCTAATATGCGACATCATCAGCAGTGGATTGCGGGTGCGCGAAATATAGTTAGTACAACTAACTATATAGGAGCAATTTCAATGGTTTTGTATGAGTAAAATGTCCAGCTAACTATAACACCTCTAAAACTTATTGTTTTTGAGTGAATTTCAAAGGTTTTGTAAAAGCTCATTCCTAACTATATAACTCCTGAAACCTATATTTTTTTCAGTGAATATATATATATATATATATATATACATATATCTATATATATATATATATATATGTAAATATTACCTACTGGCGGTCGCCAGTAGGTATATATAGTTAGGATTTTTTCTCTATGGGTTTTTTGAAAATTCTATGTCTAATAACTTTGGCGTTTGTGGACGGAATTGGCTGAAATTTTCAGGAAAATGGCACATTTTGTTTCTGAGCAGCCCTTGAAAATTTGGGGGCGGTTCGTCCAGTGGGGGCCGAGAAAAAAGGGGGGTCCCAAAACGTGTTTTTAACATTGAGTTTTCCATAGGGCGGTTGGCCTCACTTTTAGCCCGAACGGCTGAATGGATTTGCACGAAACTTGGCAAAATTGTAGGGACTGGTAGCCCGATGTGCCTTTTGTAGGTCTCAATATATGTGCTCCAGTGGATTTTGAGAAATTAACGTTTAAAAAAAGATATATATCTGTAACAGCGGACCGGTTAGCGCTCTGGTTCGCGGACTTTTCGCGCAACGGAGCTTTGTGAAGCGAAGCTGATTGGTTCTCCGGCGTCTGTCAACATTCCAAACAGTCCGTAGCGGCCGCCATCTTGTCTCTCGGTAGGATCGAGAGACAAGAGGAGGTCAAAACAAAGGGGGAAATAACTATAAGGGGGCATAGTAGATCCTCGCTGACCCCCTAGGTTTGATGTGGAGGTTTTAAAAGGGCCCCGCGGGGCAAAAAAAAATAATAATAATAATAATCGAACGGCTGAATGGATTTGCACGAAACTTGGCAAAATTGTAGGGACTGGTAGCCCGATGTGCCTTTGCTAGGTCTCAATATATGTGCTTCAGTGGATTTTGAGAAATTAACGTTCAAAAAAAGATATATATCTGTAACAGCGCACCGCTTCGCGTACTTTTCGCGTTACGGAGCTTTGCGAAGCGAAGCTGATTGGCTCTCCGGTGTCTGTAAACATTCCAAACAGTACGTAGCGGCCGCCATCTTGTCTCTCGGTAGGATCGAGAGACAAGAGGAGGCCAAAGCGAAGGGGCAAATGACCATAAGGGGGCATAGTAGATCCTCGTTGACCCCCTAGGTTTGATGTGGAGGTTTTAAAAGGGCCCCGCGGGGCAAAAAAAAAAATAATAATAATAATCGAACGGCTGATGACCATAAGGGGGCATAGTAGATCCTCGCTGACCCCCTAGGTTTGATGTGGAGGTTTTAAAAGGGCCCCGCGGGGCAAAAAAAAATAATAATAATAATAATCGAACGGCTGAATGGATTTGCACGAAACTTGGTAAAATATTAGGGACTGGTAGCCCGATGTGCCTTTGCTATGTCTCAATATATGTGCTTCAGTGCATTTTGAGAAATTAACGTTCAAAAACAAGATATATATCTGTAACAGCGCTCCGCTTCGCGGAGATAAAATTATATGTGTATTACCTAGCTGTTGCTAACACCAGTTAGCGACGGCTAGTAGGAGATAGCGACCATCTTGGGTCCCACTTTGCATGTGAGTGATATTTATCACTAATGACATGCAAAGTGGGCATGCCAAGATGTTAGCGACTGGAAACAGTCGCTAACATCGCTATCTCCTATTATCAACTTTTGGAAATATTCGAGATAAGCGCGAATATCTCCAAAAAGTAACAGCTGCCCTGAGCAGTTCTTAGCCATGTTATCCAATGGGAGGTGGATAACATGGCTAAGAGCATTAGCTCGGTAATGCATGAATATCGCGGAGTTTTCAGCGACATTAATGCATTGCGCTCGTTTTTTATCGTATTTGCGATAAACCTTGATAATAGCAAGGTTTATCTGCGATAATTTCTGACGGTAAAAAAATCGTTGCTAAGCATCGTTAGGGATAAATATCGCTTAACCTTGGTAATATGCCCCAACGTCTGTTAACGTTCGATTCGAAGGAAATCAGGAATTGTTGAAAAACATTGTGTGCGCCATCTTGTCTTTTTTCAAATGCCACACTTTTGTCGTGCACGGCAGCCATTTTAGATGCCTTGACCAGATCCACTCTGTGAACGCTGTCGATCCTTAGCATGGCTCCCCACCCTCGCAAGCATCTCCCCCAGGCAGTGGTCACCCCCGCTCTCTGTTTTATGCATGGGTAATAAACCTCCCCCCATCTGCGCTGTTCTTCCCTGAGAATCACACCCTGTGCCCGCCCGACACCTCCCTTTCGCCCTATTCACTACCGCACCCTCTGACACTCCTTTTCCTCTGTGTCCGATTGTCCAGGCCGGTCCTAGGCTATCAGCTAGCCCTGCAGATGTAGTTTATGGCCACAGCTGTAAAGAATCACCCGTCTTCAAAGGAGTTATAGTAGATCAAGGCCCACACTCGATGAGATCCGTCACAGCAGAAGCGTTGCTATTATCTGAAAACCATTCTGTATTGTGATTGGGGAGGGGACCGAGCGTGAAGCGGAAGATTCCAGGGATGACTCTTTGTACATCAAAGTTTTTACAATTATGTGTCACATTAAAAATATATAGCACTCCGACAAAGTAGTAAGATTATAAAACTTTAATAATTTATAAATATATACAAGAAAACAAAAATAGTAATAACATATAAACATTTTTAGAGAAAAACAACGAAGTAGCGGTCGGCTGTGCGAATAGTCCCAACGCAGCACAACGTCCAGATTTCCGGCGTGGGGCGTCGCGGGGGGTGGGTGATCAGTAGCAAACTGTTGTGCGAATAGTTCCAAGGCAGCAGAACGCGCCGAAATCTAGATGACACAAAAGTGATGTCTAGTAAGTTGCCACCCAGCAAATAACGGCGTGGGGCGTCGCGGGGGGTGGGTCATCAGTAGCAAACTGTTGTGCGAATAGTTCCAAGGCAGCAGAACGATGGCACCAAGGTGATGTCCAGTAAGTTGCCGCACTGGTTTTGGTATCCTACAATGCTGCTCCGAATAACGGCGTGGAGCGCCCCGGGGGAGGCGGCGTGAACGGGCCTCTCCAGGTGGAGTCTCGTCTGTTGTAGTGGGGCGCCCCTTTACCGTTTCAGTTGCCATTCCGTCCGCTTTTGGTCCACTGTGTCAAAATCCGCCATTCAGCTGAGTTGCGCCCACTCTTGCGGTGCAGCGATAGGCGGCTGTCACAGGACTCTCAAAATGGCGGCAGGCTGTTTCCTTTTTGGGCCTGGTCCACTGAAATGGCCCTGGGACACCTTGGAAATCGGACGCTTGTCTGCTAGGTCTTGGACCCCATTCTCGAAAGCGTCCCCTCCGCCTTGAGAATTCATCAAAAGTTTTGGGGGGCCCGACTCCTGCAGGCTTCTGGTGGGGAGCGGCTGCCATGATTGCTCGCGGAATGACCACGACGGAGCTACGAGATGGTGGTGCTCTCATGGTGACGCCAGCTTCAGTCTGAAACATCCAGAAACAAGGTGGGGCTTTCATCGTTTGGGGGAAAAAAAAAGTTTTCATCCAATGAAAAGTGTTGTTTTTAGGTCATATGATCAAGCCTTCCATCATTAGGAAACCAAAAGTAAAATGAACCAATGAAAAGTTTTATAAACAAGTCACATGACCTGTTATGCGGCATAGGGTATAAAATGCGGAGAAAATACGTTGGCACGTGAGGCGGCGTCAGTAGCGGACCGATGTGCGAATAGGCCGAAGGCAATACAACGCGCCAAGATCCGGATGGCATCGAGGTGGTGTCATAGTTGAGAGTTCTGAGCAGCGGTTGTAACACTGTCTGAAGCTTATTTGCAGCTGCTGCAGCTTCACTACGCGCCAAGATCCGGATGGCACCGAGGTGGTGTGTAGGAAGTTGCCGCACTGGTGTGGCCATCCTACAATGCTGAAAGTCGGCGTGGGGCGCCCCGTTGGCCTGTGAGTTTGCGTCAGTAGCGGACCGATGTGCGAATAGGCCGAAGGCAGCACAACGCGCCAAGATCCGGATGGCACCGAGGTGGTGTCTAGTAAGTTGTCGCACTTCTGTGGCCATCCTACAATGTTGAAAGTCGGCGTGGGGCGCCCCGTTGGCCTGTGAGATGGTGTCAGTAGCGGACTGATGTGTGAATGGGGCCAAAGGCAGCGCAACAATATTTTCTACTATATTTCCGGTGTAGAAGAGACCACAAGGCGCTGAGATGCCAAGATCCGGATGGCACCGAGGTGGTGTCTTGCAAGTTGTGGTACTGGTGTGGCCATCCTACAATGCTGAAAGTCGGCGTGGGGCGCCCCGTTGGCCTGTGAGATGGCGTCAGTAGCGGACCGATGTGCGAATAGGCCGAAGGCAGCACAACAATATTTTCTGACTGACACCACAAGGCGCTGAGATGCCAAGATCCGGATGGCACCGAGGTGATGTCTAAGTTGCGGACTGATGTGCGAATGGGGCCAAAGGCAGCGTAACAATATTTTTTGTATGGAAGATACCACTAGGCGTTGAGATGCCAAGATTCGGATGGCACTGAGGTGATGTCTAGCAAGTTGGTGTGGTCATCCTACAATGCTGAAACTCGGCGTGGGTCACCCCATTAGCCTGTGAGATGGCGTCAGTAGCGGACCGATGTGCGAATAGGCCGAAGGCAGCACAACGCGCCAAGATCCGGATGTCACCGTGGTGGTTTCATAGTTGAGAGGCACTTCATCTGCAGTGGGGCGCCGAGATCCGGATGGCACCGAGGTGATGTCTAGCAAGTTGCTGTACTGGTGTGGTCATCCTACAATGCTGAAACTCGGCGTGGGTCGCCCCATTAGCCTGTGAGATGGCGTCAGTAGCGGACCGATGTGCGAATAGGCCGAAGGCAGCACAACGCGCCAAGATCCGGATGTCACCGTGGTGGTTTCATAGTTGAGAGGCACTTCATCTGCAGTGGGGCGCCAAGATCCGGATGGCACCGAGGTGATGTCTAGCAAGTTGCTGTACTGGTGTGGTCATCCTACAATGCTGAAACTCGGCGTGGGTCGCCCCATTAGCCTGTGAGATGGCGTCAGTAGCGGACCGATGTGCGAATAGGCCGAAGGCAGCACAACGCGCCAAGATCCGGATGTCACCGTGGTGGTTTCATAGTTGAGAGGCACTTCATCTGCAGTGGGGCGCCGAGATCCGGATGGCACCGAGGTGATGTCTAGCAAGTTGCTGTACTTGTGTGGTCATCCTACAATGCTGAAACTCGGCGTGGGTCGCCCCATTAGCCTGTGAGATAGCAGTTCTTTGGATTTGGGCCTGGCTCGTCTGCTGTAGTGGGGCGCCCCTTTACCGTTTCAGTTGCCATTCAGCTGAGTTTCGGCTGCTCTTGATGCTACAGCGACAGGCGGCTGCAACAGGACTCTCAAAATGGCGGCCTGTTCTTTGGATTTGGGCCTGGTCCACTAAAATGGCCCTGGGACACCTTAGAACTCGGACGCTCGATTTTTTTTTCCTTTCCTGTACATGCAAAAAAAGGTAAATGCCCGGTACGTTACACGCTTCATCTGCCACGATGAACTCTCTAGAGGAACCGAAAAAAAATATAGTTGTGGTAACTATACCATGCATCGTCATATGGAGAGGTGGCACCAATTAATTATAGTGCTGCATAAAAGAGAGATTTGGAGGAGAACCCCTGACCTGCTAGTACATTCATCAAAGAAGTGGCACTGAGAGCTTCAGAGGCAAGGGAAACGGTCCCAAATATTTAGAAGAACTTTGGAAAGATTAAAATGACATGTTTAGATTGTGGCAAATTTATTTCATGTGGACATCTGAGTGTTACTCTAATAAATACAGCATATGAACATCATCATAGTCGATGGTTGGTAGAGACATTTTGACTATATCCTGGACCTGCCCGTCCTCGCCCAAAATGGCGCCAGAATAAATGGGACTCGTAACTCCTTGTTGTGTACTGGTTGCAGAACCTTGAAATCACGAGATACGTATGCAGTTTTGAAGCACATGGCGGGCGGGGACGAGAATTGATTGAATATTTCGACATCCCTATTGATATTAAGTTCTGATGTGTTATTGATTACTGTACTGTTGAAAGTTCGAATTAACGTCACCCATGGTACTTGCCCGCAAATGTATATCTAGATAATTTTATTGTAACTGGCCCTGTCGTATTTTAATTATAAAATGTACGTCCACCGATTCCGTAACTGTTAGACACCTTAGTTCTTGCAACCTAATGGCCCGCCCGTTACGTTCCTCTACAGTGTAAATGTCTACTCATCACATACGATTACAGTTTGCTCCGTGGCCGGCCCACGTGGTTATAGGCTCGTATTTGTATAATGAAATTTTCACAATAAAGGTTTTTAAAAGAAAACATGGTAGTAGTATATACATTGGTAAAGTTTTTAATAATAGTCACTGTTTTAGAATCATTAAAAGGCAAGTGAAATAAAGCAGACCAATTACATGAAGGGTAAAAGGTATAATACGAAGGAACGCAGTAAAGATAAATGGTCAAGGGCTGTTGTGTTTTCTATTCCTGCAACATAAAGTGATCGATAAGAATCTCATATTCAGGCGTATCGGCGACTAAGACAGCAGGTCGACCCTCTTTTGCTCAACGGCTCCGTCATGGGACGAAGAAACGCTCTTTTTCTCGAAAAAAGAATATATTTTACTTGCAGGACAGTTGTAAAATTTCCGGGAAAGTACATTAGCCTGGAACATTATAACATATATTTAAGAAAAAATAATGTTCGGAAGTAATGAAAAGCGTAATTTTTAGGTCATATGACCAAGCCTTTCATCATTACAATAAGAAAAGTAAAATGAACCAATGAAAAGTTTTATTAACAAGTCACATGACTTGTTATGCTTACGTTACGCGCTGCGCGCCCCGGATGACTTCCGGATGCGCTAACGCGGCGCGTCATATGACGCATTACGCGACAACGCAGGTACAGAATATAGTCAAAATGTCTCCACCAACCAGCGGTCGGAACACAACCCCTTTCAGCAGGCTAAATAGTTCTGTTAAATGACAACAGAAGGGACAGGCAACAAGAACCATCAGTCAAAGAGGGGAGGGCTAGTTCTTCTCTACCGGGTTACATTGGGGCGCTACCGGAACTGATCGAATTGGTAGTCTACAGTGTTTCTGGATGTTTCAGACTGAAGCTGGGGTTAGCATGAGAGCAGCACCATTTCGTAGCTCCGTCGTGGTCATTCCGCAACCAATCATGGCAGCCGTTCTTTATCGTTATTTTGGGCGGGGTGGGTGGCGGAGCAGAGCTGTTTTGCAGCCATCATTGTGTGGAGTTCAGTTCATCTCACTAGTTTTGTATTTGTCATGAGGGGTTGTTCCTAATGTTTCTATTTTAGCGAGGTCAAAAAGAGATCCCATTAGTGGCCTACTGATTTTGCTCGATTCCTTTTCTTTTTTTTTACATGATTTTTCGTTATCTGCAAAGACTAAACAGAGTATTGCGACTCTGTGTTTGTTTGTAAATAGAGAATGAACCAAAGAGAACTAATTCTAAAACAGTAAATACTTGGATAACAATGAATCAAATGGAGAGAGAAGCAGGCACGACGGATTACAATGGGGGCAAAGACCTGCGTTAACTACCTTTCACTATCTGCAAAGAGAGAGTACTCCTAATAGAAATGAGGGGGGGGGCACCATTCAAAGCAGATCAGTGTGCATAAACACGAAAATGTTTTCACTTACCACGTACTTGACATTCGACAGCTTATGATATTTGCTATTAAAAAACCATTGAAATTCACTGAAAAAACCATAGGTTATAGACCATATATAGTTAGGAATTAGCATTTACAAAACCTTGAAAATTCACTGAAAAAACCATAGGTTATAGACCATATATAGTTAGGAATTAGCATTTAAAAAACCTTATTTTACTCACACAAAACCATTGAAATTCCATATATAGTTAGTTGCACTAACTATATATCGCGCACCTGCAATCCACTGCTGATGATGTCACATATTACATCATTCATGACATGGTCAGTGACATCACTGATGACATCACTGATGACATCTCAAATGACATCACTGATGACATCACTGATGACAACATCCAGTGACTGTATGTTTCTGTAAAGTTAAAATGTGTCTTACATATTGAAGAATGAGTGGAAGTATAAGTGTCTGGACAAAGGATTTAGTAGGTGCATGACTGAATGCATGAGTGAGTGATTAAATGTGTCTCACTGAGTGCATGGGTTAGTGACTAAAGTGTCTTAATTTGTGCATCATTATGTCTGTTGTTCTGTAAACTGCTGCATGTTTTGATCAGTAGCTATATGATTAACTATATGGGTTACTGATTGATTGTCCAAGTATTTGTATGGGAGACTGAGTGTGTGTGTGGCTGGCTGGGAGGTGTGTGACTCTGTGCAGATCAATGTGTACTTGTATCAATGATTGTATAACAAGGTAAGTATGTGTTAGTATATGTTTGAAAATGTAAGGTGCTCTATGTTTAACTGTATAGACAAGAAAATGGAAGTGTCATTGATTCTTTACAGGACTGACTAGGTGTGTGAGTAACTCCATGGATGAGTGGCAGACTGTGAGTGTCTGTATAGGTGTATGAGTGCATATGATAGTGTTGTAAAGATGAGTGATTGTATGTATGAATGATAGTATGGGTGAATGAGTGAAGGTGTGTGTAGACGTAGGAATCAGTGAGTGCATATGTAGTAACTAGTATTGGTGTGTCAATGGTTTCAAAAATTATATTCTGTATTTAACACTGGGTGAAACAGAGGTTATATTAAAATGTGAGGAGATGCATTGTATTGTCACATGAATGATATCATCAGTGATGTGGTCATTGATGTCAAATGAGATGTCATCAGTGATGTCATCAGTGATGTCATTTGAGATGTCATCAGTGATGTCATCAGTGATGTCACTGACCATGTCATGAATGATGTAATATGTGACATCATCAGCAGTGGATTGCAGGTGCGCGATATATAGTTAGTGCAACTAACTATATATGGAATTTCAATGGTTTTGTGTGAGTAAAATAAGGTTTTTTAAATGCTAATTCCTAACTATATATGGTCTATAACCTATGGTTTTTTCAGTGAATTTTCAAGGTTTTGTAAATGCTAATTCCTAACTATATATGGTCTATAACCTATGGTTTTTTCAGTGAATATATATATATATAGATATGTATATATATATATTCCAAAAGAAACCACAATCTGATCCGCAGCACCGTGAAGCAAGCCCACCATCCGAACCTCCTTTAGTTATGTATTTATTGTCAGCAAAAGACACCACCATTAAGTCTTTCAACCTGTTTAGGTCTTAATCATATGGTAAATGGCAAGCAGCTAATTGTTCTACTTTTAACACAAGATTTCAAAAGACAGTAAGGAAAGACTTGATGTAGTAAAACGTAGTTTCCTCTTAAAAGTTTACACTTGATGCAGCATACGTATAGAGAAACAGTGAAAATGAACATTCATTTTTCATGCTTTTATATTTTGCTGAGTCACCACATAATATTTGTTTGTTATACACACACACACACATATATATATATATTCACTGAAAAAAACATATGTTTCAGCCACGTTATAGTTTGGATATAGCATTTAAAAAACCTTAGAAATTCACTGAAAAAACATAGGTTTCACACATGTTATAGCTAGCTGGACATTTCACTCATACGAAACCATTGAAATTCCCCCGTTATAGTTAGTTCAGCTAACTATAACTCGTGTGCCCGCCATCCACTGCTGATGACGTCACATATTACATCACTCATGACATGGTCAGTGACATCACTCATGACATCACTGATGACTTCTCAAATATATAAAAATTGATTTCTCTATATTTTTTAGCATTTTTTGTGGTAAATGTAGGGTACGCGTACCGTCCTCGCACACTGCTGCGCAACTGTAATTTTACTGTACGCGTACCCGCCATACGTCACAGATACTTTAAAGCACTCCATTCCCTAAAGCCTGCCTCCCTACATGAGTACATGCTTACTGAGTGAATGATTACATTAATATAAGTAAAGACACTAAGAAAATTCTTAATTGGTTCACTTTTACTTTACTGAATGAATTACAAAAAAAAGGAAGTTACTAGAAAAATACGTAAAAAAAGTGGGGAATGAATGTTAATACTCGTATTAAAAAAAGGTAACCTATAGAAATGCTTTAATAAGAAAAACAAGTTTAAATAAAGCATTTTAGATATTAAACGAAAGTTAAAAAGTATGGAAAGAAGCACGTTTACATAAACACGTGACGCACTAAAACAGTGGAAATGAGAACACCTGTCAACTGAAAAATGTGACTTAAAAGTAGGAGGAGCAATAAATGAATCCCACAGACTGCTAAGTAACTAAAAAGTATATAAACCACACCCGTGGGATAATTAGTTTTGTTTCAGAGAATCTATATGGGAGAAGAAACTACGAGCAAGGTAATGATTCGGGACTGCAGAAGCATCTAGACAATATCTTTCATTTCGTCAGAGTGAACATATTGTTAATTTATATTTAAAAATACATAAAACATTATATCCCCTCCAGAGGAGTTGGATGAATTTCGACGGAGGAAGCAAAGAATATCGAAGAGAGGTAAATTACCTTAATGGGTATATGTTTTATATATTTAAGAAAGAAAGCAAAAATATTCAAATGATTATAGAATGTGATATGATTACGTTTAAATCAAATATAATAACGAGTTCAGTAAAAAACCATTACAAGAAATATAGGTTATTTGAGGAATTACTACATGCAAAGTAATGATTAGAAGCGATGTCATAATATTCAATTTATCTTTCATTTCCACAGAGGGATCATATTGTTAACGTATATTTTAATTTATATTAAACTTTATGATCCTTCAACTGGATTTCGATGACTTACAACCGAGAATTATCTTTTTTTTAGTATGCAAGTATTTCTTAATGATTTAAAAATATAGTATAAATAAGCTTTCGAGAAAATACTTAGCAATAAAGGAGTATACTCTAACTTCTGGAGTGAAAATGGGCTAAAAGTATTTATATTGAGTAGTGCTTTTAGTACTTTTCACTCATGAAGAACAAGAGGATTATCTTCGCAAGCACTTTTTTTTCAACAACATAATATAATTGTGTCTTCAAATGTTAATGTGAATATTAATTCTTTCAATTTTTAAAAATGATTGAAAAATGTAATAATGATATGAAATGTACATAAAAAAAAGATGAAGTAGTGAGGGAGTGTTTGTCGTAGCACTTCTATTCTACTTTATCTGAAAGTAAAAAAAGCCCAAACATTTAAAAAAAGATGATGGAGCTACACTTATATAATGTAAACTTAAGAAATGAGTGCTTATGATAAAATAAAAGAAATGTGGTTCAACGCGTGATACAATGAATGAAAAAAAATTTGCATTTCACCCATATGATGAATATAAAAGACTCAACAAAAATATTTTGAAAACTTGTGCATATTTTTAAATACCTTTACAGTCAAAAACTCGTAAGCAGAGTACACAGTTTAAGTTAAAAACACCCTACCAGGGAGGAGCTACGCTGCACACCAAGATGGCTGCTTAGACTCTCGGCTCCGCCGACCCCCTTTCCCAGCCGGACAATCCTGTAATCTATCCTGATCTCACTCCCGACCTCCGTGGAGATGAATCCTTGCTGATTCGATCGGTTCAACCCCGGAAATTTTGTCGCTCGAATTGACGGAGCTACATCGTCATTCAGATCTCGGCCTTCAGCCTGTGAGCCGGGGCCTCGAGTGAGCGCCTAGCCGGGGCGTAGTGGAACAACATCGGCCGTGGGACTGTGACAGGGTCCGGTCTCTGCAATGGAGGTTCATTGTGCCTGATCATGATGGCGGTCGAGGAGACCTGTTGATACCGTTTTTAAATCACCTGATACGGTGGTGGCCGTGTGGGGGCTCCCGTCCCGGGGACCTGGTGACTCGCTGCCTGGTTTTGCGGGGTGGGGCCCTCGCCCGACACCGCGGAGTGGTGGCCGCTGCCAGTTTGCTTGCGGGGCGCCCTTTGTTGTTGTGGTCCGCTCCACTCTCGCCTATTCTCCGCCGGGAGGACCGGGCTCTCCGGGGACTATGAAGACGTCTGAGATTGATCGGACAGAGACGGACCAGACGAACAGCGAGCCAACGTTGAGGACCGTGTTTATCGCCATCATGGACCTTCACGCGTATTCTGAAACCGAACTTTACAAAATGCTCGCTGCTGTGTCCAACAGAGAACGTATGGATCCGGGCCCTGATTTTTCACTGCATGATACAGAATTTACGTGCCCTGCGGTGTTGGAAATAACTGATGAAAACAGCCCTGTGCTTGATGATTTTGGGCCACCCTCGGAATGTGTACTGCTGGAAAGTCGTGGACTTGGCCCTCCGGATGATTCGTTGCACCCGCTATTCCTGCCCCCTGGGGTGGATCTATCTGGCCCCTTAATTTCGGAGTCTTTCATCGGAGCCGACTGGATGGACAAAATATCTTCTTTCCCCTTGACTTTTCCCCTATTTCCACGGAGGGAATTATCCTTGGGTCCAATATCGGTGAGGGGGAACTTATCGCTAGCTACCGACGGTAATAACTTTGTTTTTCGGGCTCCTCATGGGCTGCTGATTACTTACACTTTGAGGCTTTAATGGCTGCAACGCTTTTATTAGATGGTGATCGCCTGGAAGATCGGACGGGCCAAGGATGAGACTGACAGTATGGGTTTTGCTCTGAGGCATCGATGAACATGGGATGGAAACCTTAGTTTTGATGGGAGGTCGGGAGGTGTTTAGTGCTTCCCCTGTCTCTTTTCTATGCATATCTCCTGACTTTTGGTTTTCTGCGGGGGAGGCCAGTGTACGGCTGGGGAGGGGTGACCAGGGGCTTATACGATTTCTCCTCCTCCGCTTTCTTCCTTCTTTTAGGGTTTTAGTTCGTTTGGGCGACAGGCACGCTGCTAGTGGGGTTAGGCTGTAGCTATCTGCAGGGGTGCAGGGTGGGGGGATGGGGTTTTTTGTTTTGACTTTTTTGTTTCTATGGCCTTTTTTCTTTTCTCCCCTTTTCTTTCTTCTTTGAGACGTGGGTGAATTATTCTTAACTGATCTGTCTTTCGTATCTGGGTATCATGGGTGTGGTTTTTTTAATTATCCTGATTCTGTGGGTGGGCAGGCTCTGAGGACGTCAGCAAAGCGGGGTAACGAATTGTCATGTCATTGCTCCTGCCATTTTTTCGATCTCCGCTTAATTGATCTGTACCTATTCTGTCTACTGGCCGGTTCACCTTCGTAACGTGTTTTGTTGTATGATACCCGACATGTCCGCTTCTCTCTCTTGTACTTTTCACTTAATAAAAAGATATATATAAAAAAAAAAACACCCTACCACAACTAGTTTTTGAAACGCATTGTAAAATAAAGTGCGTCACAAAATGGGCTACATACATGGTGAGTGTATCGTAACGTCACATAGAAAAAAAAAGCCAATCAAAATTAGGATCAGGAAGTTAGACGTAACCACACAACAGCCAATCAAATGTTTTTCAAAATCTGCGCAAGGAAAGGGATTGGTTGCTAATACGTCTTCTTACAATGCTTCACAACCAACCAAAAAGAGCTGTTGAAAGTTTCTGTTTTTAACATACGGGTAAATCAGATAACCTTGCAACTACACGCAGCGGGAGGGAATTATTAAAGATTACTTGCTTTAGCAAGACCCCGAAAGACTTCTTCCAGAATAAGTACGCACTTCACTGCCTGAACCCATTTAACCCCTTCGCTGCGGGGATTATTCACCTGCTGTGCTGGGGGGGAGGGGGGCGCTCACAGCGCCCGCATGCTCATGACGAGCTCAGCTCATCATGAGGCACGGCACTCCTGTGCTCATGACGAGCTGAGCTTGTCACAGGTGCCTTGGCTCCCATGGAACGTTTAGCACAGGAGGGGAATTCTCCCCACACCTGAGCGTTCCACGGGCCATGACGAGCTGAGCTCACCATGAGCACCGGAGCGCCGTGGCTCATGACGAGCTCAGCTCGTCATGAGCATAGGAGGGGTTAATGATTATCCAGGCTCTCAAGCCTAAACACGTCACAAATCATCTCTCATCACTTTCTCTTCTTTTTTAGTGTATTGTGTGAGGCAGACTGCGTGACCCTATGCCTAGAGCCCTCGAAGGCCCTGGAGACTGCCACGCCCCAGGGCCAGCTTCTGCAGTGTCCCGGAGCCGCACGGCCCCCCTCCCAACATTTAAAAGCCCCGGAGGGGGAGGGATAAATTAATCGAGGCTGAATACGTTAGTACAGCCCACTCCGCTTACGCTACCCGGAAAACACAACAACACTACATGGCCCAGATTTCCATTGTACTGATTTCTTAGTTCCAGGTCTAGTTGTCAGATCGGCACACACACTCCCTCATGGCTGGTATACACCCACACCACACCCATCCCTTGCATCTGTCACTACACATGTGACCCTACCTATAAAAAAGACGGGGCGCACGTGCTGTACACCATTTTAGAGTTGCTCCCATCGCAAGCGCTGTGATGGCCCGTCCTGGTGGTTCGCACGCTTCATGTAGGCCCAAACTACTGAAAAAGGGGGCCCACTACCACATGCATGGCCTCTTTGGTCACTGGGTTAGTGGTACTTGAAGCACTGAGCGGGTGAAGAACCTGCTATGATGATGATGGGAGCATGAGTATGTCGTTAGCCATAGAGATATCAAGACTCCATATATGAGACTTCTTTGTGGCAGATCCGGACTACATGATGCAGAAGGTGTCCTGTCCATGAAAAGGTGAGCAGTGAGGCCTGGGTACGCATCGGAAGGAGTCGAAGGGCTGTAGCAGACTGGATACAAAAAAGCGACGCAGCGATTTAGAAAAACGCAGTCCTATATAGTGTATCAAATTACATGTATATATTTTTTTTCCAATAGCAGGAACGCTTTTATAATCGCTCAAACGTCCGGAATATAAACTATACAAATAGTTATTGTAAATGTGAGAAGGAACGTGTGTGAAAGGGCGATGTTATTCAACTCCACATTAAGATAGTAACAATTACCAATCATAACATCTTTCTTTTACTATCTTTTAGATATAGAGCTTCAGGGTGCATTATGTCCTGGCACGTAGTGAAAAACAAACTGGTGACAGAAAGTTGGGCTGTGAATATTCTTTGCAGTCACTCTCTCACTTCCTCTCTCCTTTGATAAAAAAATTGCACACAATGTTAACTTCCTTTTTATCTTACAGGTTGTGTTTCACAAATTGGCGTCCTTCCCCCAACACCTCTAAAACTCAATGTTCGAGGATTCTGCGATGATGCGTGGCCATCGTAACAATATCTGAGAAAGCTGCTTCGATACATAGTGCACCCTCTTTGAATCACGACAAGTCATCAGTGAAAGGAGAAAGTGGGACTATACTATTACTAACTCTTTATACTATCTTCCAGATCACTAAACTGGTGGGTGCACTATGAACCCGCATGTGCTTGGACACACAACGGAGGCAAAAGGTGAGCTATGTGTATTTCGTCCAGTATTAACTGCTCCATCTATAACTTTCTCTCTCCCACATTTTAATGTCGCTTTTTCTCTCTTTCTCTTTCTCACTTTCTCTCACATCGTTTCTTTTTCTCTTTTAAAGTTATGGACGCTGCTGTCCACTCTGCCGTGCACAACCTTAGTAAGTACAAGTAGTGAACTCTGTTGGCCACAGTGAAGCCATTGTTTCTTTTTCTCTTTTAAAGTTATGGACGGTGCTGTCCACTCTGCCGTGCACAACCTTAGTAAGTACAAGTAGTGAACTCTGTTGGCCACAGTGAAGCCTGCTTCAACGCGTAGTGCACTCTCTTTGAATCACGCCAATGGCACTAGGTGAGCAAAGAAGCTTGTTTCCGAAACAATAACAAGTTATCTGTGAAAGGAGAGAGTGGGTAGTGCCCAGCACATTCACTGCGTAGAAATATACAATTCCCTCCGAGCAGTGAGAATAGATACAACAGTCTGACGAACAGATCTACAAGCTCCTTGCGCTACTTTTGTGTCACTTTTAACATGAGGAAAGTAGCGCAAGGAGCTTGTAAATCTGCCTCTGACTTCTCAAGAAAAACACTCACCTCCAGACTCTGCGAGTCAATGAGGTGCAACAGTCTTGGTACGCAGGGGCAGGTCTACAAGAAAGTGCCACAGCGTGGCACAGTAAGCCCTTTGGCTGCACCACGCTGCAGCACTTTCAGAGCGTAGGAATGCGACATATTTACAAGAATATGTTGAATTCTTGTGCTCTCCCCTCCGCTGGCGCACAAACAGCTGCCATGTGCCCGCGCAGGCACCCCTGCACCATGGTGCAAGGATGCTTGCGTCGAGGGTAGGTTGTTTTTGTGCAGGAAGAGGCACCTTCCTGCACAAAAACAATCACTAAAGGCTTTTTCCTCTTTCAATGGATGCGTAGAATGCAGCGCGCATTGAAAGAGGAAAAAAAACGAGGAGAAATTAAAACATTTCCCCTTGTTGCGCCTTGCTACGCCACCTCTAGGGTGGCGTAGTATTCAGACGCATCTCCAGATTTACGATTTCTCGTAAATCTGGAGATGTGTCTTGTTCCATGGGTGTTGCATAGGAACACCCACAGCAACATCCATCAATCAATCAATCAATCAATCAATCAGAGCATTTGTATAGCGCACTACTCACCCGGAGGGTCTCAAGGCGCTGGGGGGGGGGGTTCGCTACTGCTCGAATAGCCAGGTCTTGAGCTGCTTCCTGAAGGCGAGGTGGTCCTGGGTCAGGCGGAGGTGGGTCGGAAGGGAGTTCCAAGTCTTGGCGGCCAGGTAGGAGAAGGACCTTCCTCCTGTGGTGGCTCTTCGGATGCAGGGGACGGCGGCGAGGGCGTGGCTGGTCGATCGAAGCTGGCGCGTGGGAGCGTAGAAGTTGAGGCGGCTGTTGAGGTATCCTGGTCCTTGGTTGTGTAAGGCTTTGTGTGCGTGGGTGAGGAGCCGGAAGGTGATTCTCTTGTTGACCGGGAGCCAGTGCAGGTCTCTCAGGTGTCCGGAGATGTGGCTGCGGCGGGGGATGTCCAGGATGAGTCGTGCTGAGGTGTTCTGGATCCGCTGGAGTCTCTTCTGGAGTTTGGCGGTGGTTCCGGCGTAGAGGGAGTTGCCGTAGTCCAGACGGCTGGTGACGAGGGCCTGGGTGACCGTCTTCCTGGTCTCGGTGGGGATGCATCGGAAGATCTTGCGTAGCATTCGCAGGATGTGGAAGCACGACAAGGAGACGGCGTTGACTTGTCTGGTCATGGAGAGGGAGGAGTCCAGGATGAAGCCCAGGTTGCATGCGTGGTCAGTTGGTTTGGGTGCGCTGCCCAGGGCGGGGGGCCACCAGGAGTCGTCCCAGGCGGAGGGTGAGGATCCCAGGATGAGGACTTCCGTCTTGTCTGAGTTCAGTTTCAGGCGGCTGTTCGACATCCATTTGGCTACTTCTGTCATCCCTTCGTGCAGGTTGGCTCTGGCGGTGGCGGGGTCGTTAGTGAGGGAGAGGATCAGCTGGGTGTCGTCGGCGTAGGAGATGATGTTCAGGTTGTGCTGGCGTGCGATGGCTGCGAGGGGGCTCATGTAGACGTTGAAGAGAGTTGGGCTGAGCGAGGAGCCTTGAGGAACGCCGCAGATGACATCGGTGGCCTCCGATCTGAACGGGGGGAGGCGGACTCTCTGTGTCCTTCCGGTGAGGAAGGAGGTGATCCACTCCAGTGCCTTCTCCTGGATTCCGACGTTGCTGAGGCGCTGTACTAGGGTGCGGTGGCAGACAGTGTCGAAGGCCGCGGAGAGGTCCAGGAGGATGAGGGCCGCTGTTTCTCCGTTGTCGAGCAGGGCTCGGATGTCGTCTGTGGCTGTGATCAGGGCGGTCTCGGTGCTGTGGTTGGCTCGGAAGCCAGACTGCGAGAGGTCGAGGGAGCCGTTCGTCTCGAGGAAGGTGGCCAGTTGCTTGTTGACGGTCTTCTCGATGACTTTGGCCGGAAACGGGAGCAGCGAGATGGGGCGGTAATTCTTGAGGTCGGTAGGGTCTGCTGATGGTTTCTTGAGTAGAGCGCTGAGTTCGGCGTGCTTCCAGCTCTCCGGGAAGGTGGCGATGTCGAAGGAGGTGTTGATGATGTCCCGCAGGTGGGGTGCGATGACAGCGTCGGCCTTGTTGAAGACGTGGTGAGGGCAGGGGTCTGTCGGAGATCCGGAGTGGATGGAGTTCATCGTGCGGATGGTGTCTTCGGTGCTGATCGGGGTCCAGGCGCGGAGGGTGGTGGTGGGGGGCGGTGGTTCGGTCGTGGCGTGCGTTGGTTGAGTGCTGAAGCTGTTGTGTATGTCCGCGATCTTGTTGTGGAAGTAGGAGGCGAGGGAGTTGCAGAGGTCTTGCGAAGGGGTAATGTCGTTGTTTCCGGCGTTGGGGTTGGAGAGCTCTTTCACGATGTTGAAGAGTTCCTTGCTGTTGTGTGCGTTGTTGTCCAGTCGTTCCTTGAATGCAGTTTTCTTGGTGGCGCGGATCAGCTGGTGGTGTTTTCGGGTGGCGAGCTTGAGGGCAGTCATGTTGTCCGGTGTTGGGTCTGTGCGCCAGGTTTTCTCGAGTGCTCTGCAGTTCTTCTTGGAGCTCTTGAGTTCGTCGTTGAACCATGGGGCTTTCTTGCTGCCAGGTCTGCTCGGCGGGGTCTTCAGCGGGGCGAGTTCGTCTGCGCAGTCGCTGATCCATTTCGTGAGGTTGGTGGCTGCTTGACTGGGGTTCGTTGTGCTGGTGGGAGGGTTCTTGCTCAAGGACGTAGTGAGCTGGTCTGCAGTGATCTTGTTCCAGCTTCTGCGGGGAGCCTGTTGCTGGTGATGGTGGAGCGTGGTCCTTCTGAAGCTGAAGTGGACGCAGCTGTGGTCCGTCCATGGGAGTCCCGTGGCGTGGCTGAAGGCGATGTCCTTGCTGGACATGCCCCTTCACCGCAAATTGCTGTGTGTGAAGGGCCATATTTACAAGGAGAGGAAAAGTCATGCAGGGTGGCTTTTCCTCTCCTTGTAAATAAGGAGGAGTCCTCTGTGCCTCCAGTACGTCACAAAAAGTGACGTACTGATGGCACAGGGGGCTTGAAAATCTGCTCTGCAATATTGAGAACTCACCGCTATGCAGTGGGAGTGTATGTGATATACTACTTTGGAAGAAAAACAGCGCACAAACACTTCCTTACAGTGGAAGTTGAAAAAATACATTATCCTGAGTAAACAAATAAATAAAGCGAAAATATACGTGTGCAGTTGTATGTACTAGGCTATTACTAACTCTATATACTATCTTTCAGATCACTAAACTGGAGGGTGCACTATGAACCAGCACGTGCTTGGACACACAACAGAGGCAAAAGGTGATCTACTAGTATTTTTTCCAGTATTAACTGCTCCATCTATAACTTTCTCTCTCCCACATTTTAATGTCGTTTTTTCTCTCTTTCTCAGTCTCTCTCACATTGTTTCTCTTTCTCTATTAAAATTATGGGCGCTGCTGTCCACTCTGCCGTGTACAACCTTAGCTGAGTACAAGTTGTGAACTCTGTTGGCCACAGTGAAGCCTGCTTCGACACGTAGTGCACCCTCTTTGAATCACGCCAATGGCACTAGGTGAGCAAAGAAGCTTGTTTCAGAAACAACCACAAGTTATCTGTGAAAGGAGAGAGTGGGTAGTGTGCAGCACCTTCACTGCGTAGAAATATACAATTACCTCCAAGCACTGAGAATAGATAGGTTACAACAGTCTGAGGAACAGATCTACAAGCTTCTTGCGCCACTTTTGTGTCACTTTTAACATGGGATAAGTGGCGCAAGGAGCTTGTAAATCTGCCTCTAACTTCCCAACAAATAAATTCACCTCCGGACTCTGCCAGTCAATGGGGTGCAACAGTGTAGATACGCAATATTGAGAACTCACCGCCATGCAGTGGGAGTGCATGGGATGTACTACTTTGGAAGAAAAACATTGCACAGACACCTCCTTACAGTGGAACTTGTTGTAATATAGTATCCTGAGTGTACAAAAAAATAAAGCAAAAATATACGTGTGCAGTTGTATGGACTATGCTTTTACTAACTCTTTATACTATCTTTCAGATCACTAAACTAGAGGGTGCACTATGAAACAGCACATCCATGGACACATAACGGAGGCAAAAGGTGAGCTATGAGTATTTTCTCCAGTATTAACTGCTCCATCTATAACTTTTTCTCTCTAACGTTTTAATGCCATTTTTTCTCTCTTTCTCTTTCTCACTCTCTCTCACATCCTTTCTCTTTCTCTTTTAAAATAATGGACGCTGCTGTCCACTCTGCCGTGTAGAACCAAAGCTGAATTCAAGTGGTGAATTCTGCTGGTCACAGTGTTTACACAAGGTAAGCAGAGTGGCCTAAATATACAATGCCTCCAATTAAATGCATTAGAAATAAGAGCTTATTTACAAACCCCTTGCGCCACTTTTGCGTCACTTTCAACATGGGAAAAGTAACACAAAACTGTTCCAAGACTCTTGTAAATAAGCCCTAAAGAATATTGTCCTGCATAATGACTTAATCTCCTACCTAATTCTGTATTATCTCTGCATCATATTAAAGACCTGTTGATCTGTAATGTAAACCTGATGCAGTAGGCACTTCCTAACAGACACCGCTTGAACGCGGGCCTATAACACAAGTGAAATGTCCCAGGCACACTGCACACGTAAAAAAAAAAAGGAAATATCTTCAAGTGTTACCTTGACTTGTAATGTTTGACCTCATTTAGCCACATCGATCTAATTTTAAACACTAATTTTCTTTTTTGTTTTGCAGATTACCTACCGTACGTCTATTGGAGTCCACATCACATTTTGTTTATTATATTGTTTTATTAACCACTTGGATGCTAAGCATCTTCTGGCACTTCAATGTAATTTCCATTGAAATGAATGGGCACTCCATGACGAGTTACCCTTGTCATTAGCATCCAAGTGGTTAAAGTTATGTTTCTAGTTCTTTATTGAATTGTTATCTTTAAGTTACATTTCCAGTTATTTATTGTTGTTTTAATAAAAGTTAATTTTAAAAAAGTATATACGTCTTTTTTTTGGGGGGGGTAGCGATCCCCAATAGAAATGATATTTATAATTTAAAGTATAATTCTGAGACTAACTATTTACCAGATCTGTACCAGAGTCTTTAGCTACTACTAACGCTTCCAATTAGAAAAGTTTTAAAACTCCACAACAGTAACTTTCTTCAATTACCAACATAGTGTGGTGAACTTCTAACCTCTCTGCTCACGTAAGTGTTCCATAAACTGTTACTATGGTAACAGGCAGAAAGCCGTTTGGGGGTAGAGTTTAAAGGTACTAGCTGTACAAAAACCGTTATGTTTACCCTGGATCCTCTACAAGACAGAAAGGAAAGCAAAGTAAAACATAACACTGTGTACCATATGTACAACCCCCTTGCGCCACTTTCTCGTCCAAGGCCCCCCTACAAAATTAAAAGTGTGTGGGCCTCAATGAAGCCCCTCAAACCCCGGGAACAACCACCCCCTGGAGATTTCTGTATTGTGTGATGGGGGCTGCGTGGCTCTCCGCATGGTGCCCTTGAGAGCACTGGAGTCTGCCATGCCCAGAGCCGGATCCTCCAGTGTCCCGGGATGCCTACCCCCCGGGACACTGCTGTTTGCTATGAGAAAGCGGAAGTCTTCCGGCTCCCGCCCTCCCATAACAAACTTGGGGCCATATTATCAAGAAAGGGCGATACGTTATCACCGCATTTATCATCAGGAAACTGCCGCTAAAGCGGCGATAATGGGCTTGATAACATGTCCTTGTGAATTCCCATAGAAGCCCAGGTTCTGGTGTTAACCTGGGCTTCTATGGAAATTCACAAGGGCATATTATCAAGCCCAATATTGCCGCTTTAGCAGCAGTTTCCTGCCGATAAAAGCGGCGATAATGTATCGTCCTTTCTTGATAATATTGCCCTTAGTTTGCATTTTGAAAGACCGAGCAGTGAAACCTGTTCTTACTTTCAAAATCCAAACAAGATTGGATTTCCACATGCAAGTTAGCATCTCCCCATGTGTAAAAGCAATGCCGGCTCCCGAAGAACCCGGAAAGCCGGCCGGACCGTGGGGGCATAGTGGCTACCCTCACGATCCCCAACATTTTTTTATAAGACCCGGGGGATACGATCCCCAGGAATATTAGAAAGTTCTGATAGGGGCTATTTTTTAACGGGAAAAGTAAAAGTTGCGCACCCAGCTCAGTGCAGCCCCCTGTTGTGCACGCCCTGGATGCACGACTGATAATCTGTAGGGTGCGCGACTGCAGCACCTTTGGTGCACAACTTCTACGCGTTTGGGAGCCGCCATTACTTTTCCACAGCAGGAACTACTAACATGCAGCTCCCCATCTGTAAAAGCAATCTGATTTAAATTTTGAAAGAGAAAACATATTTCCTTGCTATGGGACGGCGGGATGGGCCCCCCGAGACTGCAAAATCCGGCCCTCCCACAATACATAAAGCCCTGGGTAGTGGTGGTCCCCGGGGCTTTGGAGAGCGTACCATTTTACCATAAAAAAAAAATATCCCCATCACTAATTTTTATTATCCCCGGAGACCCCATCTCCGGGGCTTACATAAAATGTTGGGGACCGTAGGGGGAGCCCCAATGCCCCCACGGTCCCACCCGGCTCCCCGCGTCCTTCGGGAGCTCGGCATTGCTTTTCCTCAGGGCGAGCAGCTAATCTGCATTCCTATTTGGAAGAGAGAGCAGGTTAATCTGCTCTCTCTTCCTAATAGGAAAGCAGTTTGCAATGACAGGGTGGGAGCCGCGAGGCTCCCACCCTGTCTTTGCAAAACGGCAGTGTCCCGGGGTAGCCACCCCGGGACACTGCAGGAGCCGGCCCTTGGGGGTGGCGGTCCCCAGGTCCATCTTGGGCTCCAAGAGGGGGGCCACGTGGCCCCCCTCCAACACTTTCAAGAAGCCCGGCGGGTGGCGGTCCCCGTGTCTGGGGTGGCCTCAGAGCCCCCCTCAATTAATATTTTAAAGCCCCCGGGGGTAGTGGTACCCGGCGCTCGGGGAGACTAAGAGCCCCCCACACATATACATTTACATTTACTGCGGGGGCCGTAAGCCCCCCCCGCACATATATTTAAAAAAAAGCCCCCGGACGCTAATTAGCACTAAAGCGGGCTTCGTTTTTTTTCCACACAATACGCATATCTTACGCCCATCCCGTGATTTAAAAAAAAATAATAATATTTTTTTAACCTTGGGGGTCCTTGTGGGACCCCCTGAGCAGGCCTAGGGGGTCAGGGTGTACCTACCCTGCCCCCTTTGTGTCTTTTGTGCACTTGTTTTCCAGTTTTCTTGTGCCTCGGTTCTACCGAGACACAATATGGCTGCCAATATTTCCTGGTTTGGAGTGTTGACAGACAGTTGAGAGTCAATTAGCATGCGGCTCGTTCTGGTAAGGGTACGCATATAATCATTGTACGGTACTTCGTCCATAGATATATCTATGATTTTACTTTTGATTTTCTCAGGAACTACTGCACGAATTTACACCATTTAACAAAAAGCGTCATCTGCGAACCAAACTCTACCTTTTTGCCAAATTTGGTGTAATTCCGTTCAGCAGTTCGGGCTGTAACCCTTCTAAAGGTCCCTATGGAAAATTGCATGGGGAAAACACGTTTTGGGACCCACTTTTTTCTCGACCCCCAAACTTTTAGAAAAGGACCAGAGTGGAGCAGGCCATCTTCTTGGAAAATTTCACAAAGATTCTTCGACCGGCGCCAAAGTTATTCCAAATAGAATGTTGTGGATTTCCTATGGAAACTAGGTCCTAACTATAACTGCCTACTGGCGACCGCCAGTAGGTTATATATATATTCACTGAAAAAACCATAGGTTATAGACCATATATAGTTAGGAATTAGCATTTACAAAACCTTGAAAATTCACTGAAAAAACCATAGGTTATAGACCATATATAGTTAGGAATTAGCATTTAAAAAACCTTATTTTACTCACACAAAACCATTGAAATTGGTCATCAGTGATGTCATCAGTGATGTCATTTGAGATGTCATCAGTGATGTCATCAGTGATGTCACTGACCATGTCATGAATGATGTAATATGTGACATGATCAGCAGTGGATTGCGGGTGCGCGATATATAGTTAGTGCAACTAACTATATATGGAATTTCAATGGTTTTGTGTGAGTAAAATAAGGTTTTTTAAATGCTAATTCCTAACTATATATGGTCTATAACCTATGGTTTTTTCAGTGAATTTTCAAGGTTTTGTAAATGCTAATTCCTAACTATATATGGTCTATAACCTATGGTTTTTTGCAGTGAATTTCAATGGTTTTTTAATAGCAAATATCATAAGCTGTCGAATGTCAAGTACGTGGTAAGTGAAAACATTTTCGTGTTTATGCACACTGATCTGCTTTGAATGGTGCCCCCCCCCTCATTTCTATTAGGAGTACTCTCTCTTTGCACATAGTGAAGAGTAGTTAACGCAGGCCTTTGCCCCCGTTGTAATACGTCGTGCCTGCTTCTCTCTCCATTTGATTGATTGTTATCCAAGTATTTACTGTTTTAGAATTGGTTCTCTTTGGTTCATTCTCTATTTACAAACAAACACAGAGTCGCAATACTCTGTTTAGTCTTTGCAGATAACGAAAAATCGTGTAAAAAAAAAAAAAGAAAAGGAATCGAGCAAAATCAGTAGGCCACTAATGGGATCTCTTTTTGACCTCGCTAAAATAGAAACATTAGGAACAACCCCTCATGACAAATACAAAACTAGTGAGATGAACTGAACTCCACACAATGATGGCTGCAAAACAGCTCGGCTCCGCCACCCACCCCGCCCAAAATAACGATAAAGAGCGGCTGCCATGATTGGTTGCGGAATGGCCACGACGGAGCTACGAAATGGTGCTGCTCTCATGCTAACCCCAGCTTCAGTCTGAAACATCCAGAAACACTGTAGACTACCAATTCGATCAGTTCCGGTAGCGCCCCAATGTAACCCGGTAGAGAAGAACTAGCCCTCCCCTCTTTGACTGATGGTTCTTGTTGCCTGTCCCTTCTGTTGTCATTTAACAGAACTATTTAGCCTGCTGAAAGGGGTTGTGTTCCGACCGCTGGTTGGTGGAGACATTTTGACTATATTCTGGACCTGCGTTGTCGCGTAATGCGTCATATGACGCGCCGCGTTAGCGCATCCGGAAGTCATCCGGGGCGCGCAGCGCGTAACGTAAGCATAACAAGTCATGTGACTTGTTAATAAAACTTTTCATTGGTTCATTTTACTTTTCTTATTCTAATGATGAAAGGCTTGGTCATATGACCTAAAAATTACGCTTTTTATTACTTCCGAACATTATTTTTTCTTAAATATATGTTATAATGTTCCAGGCTAATGTACTTTCCCGGAAAATTTACAACTGTCCTGCAAGTAAAATATATTCTTTTTTCGAGAAAAAGAGCGTTTCTTCGTCCCATGACGGAGCCGTTGAGCAAAAGAGGGTCGACCTGCTGTCTTAGTCGCCGATACGCCTGAATATGAGATTCTTATCGATCACTTTATGTTGCAGGAGTAGAAAACACAACAGCCCTTGACCATTTATCTTTACTGCGTTCCTTCGTATTATACCTTTTACCCTTCATGTAATTGGTCTGCTTTATTTCACTTGCCTTTTAATGATTCTAAAACAGTGACTATTATTAAAAACTTTACCAATGTATATACTACTACCATGTTTTCTTTTAAAAACCTTTATTGTGAAAATTTCATTATACAAATACGAGCCTATAACCACGTGGGCCGGCCACGGAGCAAACTGTAATCGTATATGATGAGTAGACATTTACACTGTAGAGGAACGTAACGGGCGGGCCATTAGGTTGCAAGAACTAAGGTGTCTAACAGTTACGGAATCGGTGGACGTACATTTTATAATTAAAATACGACAGGGCCAGTTACAATAAAATTATCTACATATACATTTGCGGGCAAGTACCATGGGTGACGTTAATTCGAACTTTCAATAGTACAGTAATCAATAACACATCAGAACTTAATATCAATAGGGATGTCGAAATATTCAATCAATTCTCGTCCCCGCCCGCCATGTGCTTCAAAACTGCATACGTATCTCGTGATTTCAAGGTTCTGCAACCAGTACACAACAAGGAGTTACGAGTCCCATTTATTCCGGCGCCATTTTGGGCGAGGAAGGGCAGGTCCAGGATATAGTCAAAATGTCTCTACCAACCCTCGACTATGATGATGTTCATATGCTGTATTTATTAGAGTAACACTCATCTGTCCACATGAAATTAATTTGCCACAATCTAAACATGTCATTTTAATCTTTCCAAAGTTCTTCTAAATATTTGGGACCGTTTCCCTTGCCTCTGATGCTGTCAGTGCCACTTCTTTGATCAATGTACTAGCAGGTCAGGGGTTCTCCTCCAAATCTCTCTTTTATGCAGCACTATAATTAATTGGTGCCACCTCTCCATATGACGATGCATGGTATAGTTACCATAACTATATTTTTTTTCGGTTCCTCTGGAGAGTTCATCGTGGCAGATGAAGCGTGTAACGTACCGGACATTTACCTTTTTTTGCATGTACAGGAAAGGAAAAAAAAATCGAGCGTCCGAGTTCTAAGGTGTCCCAGGGCCATTTTAGTGGACCAGGCCCGAATCCAAAGAACAGGCCGCCATTTTGAGAGTCCTGTTGCAGCCGCCTGTCGCTGTAGCATCAAGAGCAGCCGAAACTCAGCTGAATGGCAACTGAAACGGTAAAGGGGCGCCCCACTACAGCAGACGAGCCTCCACCTGGGAAGGCCCGTTCACGCCGCCTCCCCCCCCCCCTTCGGGCACCCCACGCCGTTATTCGGAGCAGTATTGTAGGATGGCCACACCAGTGCGGCAACTTGCTAGACATCACCTCGGTGGTAACCGAATCTCAGCCCCTTGTAGTGTCTCCTCTTCAGAAAATATTCTTGCGCTACCTTTGCCCCATTCACACATCGGTCCGCTACTGACGCCATCTCACAGGCTAATGGGGCGCCCCACGCCGAGTTTCAGCATTGTAGGATGACCACACCAGTACAGCAACTTGCTAGACATCACCTCGGTGCCATCCGGATCTTGGCATCTCAACGCCTAGTGGTATCTTCCATACAGAAAATATTGTTGCGCTGCCTTTGGCCCCATTCGCACATCGGTCCGCAACTGACACCATCTCACAGGCCAACAGGGCGCCCCACGCCGACTTTTACCATTGTAGGATGGCCACACCAGTACAGCAACTTGCTAGACATCACCTCGGTGCCATCCGGATCTTGGCATCTCAGCGCCTTGTGGTGTCTTCTATTCCGAAAATATTGTAGAAAATATTGTTGCGCTGCCTTTGGCCCCATTCGCACATCGGTCTGCAACTGACACCATCTCACAGGCCAACAGGGCGCCCCACGCCGACTTTTACCATTGTAGGATGGCCACACCAGTACAGCAACTTGCTAGACATCACCTCGGTGCCATCCGGATCTTGGCATCTCAGCGCCTTGTGGTGTCAGTCAGAAAATATTGTTGCGCTGCCTTTGTCCCCATTCGCACATCGGTCCACTACTGACACCATCTCACAGGCCAACAGGGCGCCCCACGCCGACTTTTACCATTGTAGGATGGCCACACCAGTGCCACAACTTGCTAGACACCACCTCGGTGCCATCCGGATCTTGCATCTCAGCGCCTTGTGGTGTCTTCAAATCAGAAAATATTGTTGCGCTGCCTTTGGCCCCATTCGCACATCGGTCCGCTACTGACGCCATCTCACAGGCCAACGGGGCGCCCCACGCCGACTATCAGCATTGTAGGATGGCCACACCAGTACAGCAACTTGCTAGACATCACCTCGGTGCCATCCGGATCTCGGCGCCCCACTGCAGATGAAGTGCCTCTCAACTATGAAACCACCACGGTGACATCCGGATCTTGGCGCGTTGTGCTGCCTTCGGCCTATTCGCACATCGGTCCGCTACTGACGCCATCTCACAGACTAATCGGGCGCCCCACGCCGAGTTTCAGCATTGTAGGATGACCACACCAGTGCACCTTACTAGACACCACCTCGGTGCCATCCGGATCTTGGCATCTCAGCGCCTTGTGGTGTCTTCTATTCAGAAAATATTCTTGCGCTACCTTTGCCCCATTCACACATCGGTCCGCTACTGACGCCATCTCACAGGCTAATAGGGCGCCCCACGCCGAGTTTCAGCATTGTAGGATGACCACACCAGTACAGCAACTTGCTAGACATCACCTCGGTACCATCCGGATCTTGGCATCTCAACGCCTAGTGGTATCTTCCATACAGAAAATATTGTTGCGCTGCCTTTGACCCCATTCGCACATCGGTCCGCAACTTAGACATCACCTCGGTGCCATCCGGATCTTGGCATCTCAGCGCCTTGTGGTGTATTCTCTTCAGAAAATATTGTTGCGCTGCCTTTGGCCCCATTCGCACATCAGTCCGCTACTGACACCATCTCACAGGCCAACAGGGCGCCCCACGCCGACTTTTACCATTGTAGGATGGCCACACCAGTGCCACAACTTGCTAGACACCACCTCGGTGCCATCCGGATCTTGGCATCTCAGCGCCTTGTGGTGTCTTCTATTCCGAAAATATTGTTGCGCTGCCTTTGGCCCCATTCGCACATCGGTCCGCTACTGCCGCCATCTCACAGGCCAACGGGGCGCCCCACGCCGACTTTCAACATTGTAGGATGGCCACACCAGTGCCACAACTTGCTAGACACCACCTCGGTGCCATCCGGATCTTGGCATCTCAGCGCCTTGTGGTGTCTTCTATTCCGAAAATATTGTTGCGCTGCCTTTGGCCCCATTCGCACATCGGTCCGCTACTGCCGCCATCTCACAGGCCAACGGGGCGCCCCACGCCGACTTTCAACATTGTAGGATGGCCACACCAGTGCGGCAACTTACTAGACACCACCTCGGTGCCATCCGGATCTTGGCGCGTTGTGCTGCCTTCGGACTATTCGCACATCGGTCCGCTACTGACGCAAACTCACAGGCCAACGGGGCGCCCCAGGCCGACTTTCAGCATTATAGGATGGCCACACCAGTGCTGCAACTTGCTGGACACCACCTCGGTGCCATCCGGATCTTGGCGCGTTGTGTTGCCTTCGGCCTATTCGCACATCGGTCCGCTACTGACGCCGCCTCACGTGCCAACGTATTTTCTCCGCATTTTATACCCTATGCCGCATAACAGGTCATGTGACTTGTTTATAAAACTTTTCATTGGTTCATTTTACTTTTGGTTTCCTAATGATGGAAGGCTTGATCATATGACCTAAAAACAACACTTTTTATTGGATGAAAACTTTTTTTTTTTCCCAAACGATGAAAGCCCCACCTTGTTTCTGGATGTTTCAGACTGAAGCTGGCGTCAGCATGAGAGCACCACCATCTCGTAGCTCCGTCGTGGTCATTCCGCGAGCAATCATGGCAACCGCTCCCCACCAGAAGCCTACAGGAGTCGGGGGCCCCCAAAACTTTTGATAAATCCTCAAGGCGGAGGGGACGCTTTCGAGAATGGGGTCCAAGACCTAGCAGACAAGCGTCCGATTTCCAAGGTGTCCCAGGGCCATTTCAGTGGACCAGGCCCAAAAAGGAAAGAGCCTGCTGCCATTTTGAGAGTCCTGTGACAGCCGCCTATCGCTGCACCGCAAGAGTGGGCGCAACTCAGCTGAATTGCGGCTTTTGACACAGTGGACCAAAAACGGACGGAATGGAAACTGAAACGGTAAAGGGGCGCCCCACTACAACAGATGACACTCCACCTGGAGAAGCCCGTTCACGCCGCCTCCCCCGGGGCGCCCCACGCCGTTATTCGGAGCAGCATTGTAGGATACCAAAACCAGTGCGGCAACTTACTGGACATCACCTTGGTGCCATCGTTCTGCTGCCTTGGAACTATTCGCACAACAGTTTGCTACTGATGACCCACCCCCCGCGACGCCCCACGCCGTTATTTGCTGGGTGGCAACTTACTAGACATCACTTTCGTGTCATCTAGATTTCAGCGCGTTCTGCTGCCTTGGAACTATTCGCACAACAGTTTGCTACTGATGACCCACCCCCCGCGACGCCCCACGCCGGAAATCTGGACGTTGTGCTGCGTTGGGACTATTCGCACAGCCGACCGCTACTTCGTTGTTTTTCCCTAAAAATGTTTATATGTTATTACTATTTTTGTTTTCTTGTATATATTTATAAATTATTAAAGTTTTATAATCTTACTACTTTGTCGGAGTGCTATATATTTTTAATGTGACACATAATTGTAAAAACTTTGATGTACAAAGAGTCATCCCTGGAATCTTCCGCTTCAGGCTCGGTCCCCTCCCCAATCACAATACAGGATGGTTTTCAGATAATAGGAACGCTTCTGCTGTGACGAATCTCATCGAGTGTGGGCCTTGATCTACTATAACTCCTTTGAAGAGGGGTGATTCTTTACAGCTGGGGCCATAAACTACATCTGCAGGGCTAGCTGATAGCCTAGGACCGGCCTGGACAATCGGACACAGAGGAAGAGGAGTGTCAGAGGGTGCGGTAGTGAATAGGGCGAAAGGGAGGTGTCGGGCGGGCACAGGGTGTGATTCTCAGGGAAGAGCAGCGCAGATGGGGGGAGGTTTATTACCCATGCATAAGACAGAAAGCGGGGGTGACCACTGCCTAGGGGAGATGCTTGCGAGGGTGGGGAGCCATGCTAAGAATCGACAGCGTGCAGAGAGTGGGTCTGGTCAAGGCATCTAAAATGGCTGCCGTGCACGACAAAAGTGTGGCATTTGAAAAAAGACAAGATGGCGCAGACAATGTTTTTCAACACTTCCTGATTTCCTTCGAATCGAACGTTAACAGACGTTGGGGCATATTACCAAAGTTAAGCGATATTTATCCCTAACGATGCTTAGCAACGATTTTTTTACCGCTAAGCATCGTCAGAAATTATCGCAGATAAACCTTGCTATTATCAAGGTTTATCGCAAATACGATAATAAACGACCGCAATGCATTAATATCGCTGAAAACTCAGCGATATTCATGCATTACCGAGCTAATGCTCTTAGCCATGTTATCCACCTCCCATTGGATAACATGGCTAAGAACTGCTCAGGGCAGGTGCTACTTTTTGGAGATATTCGCGCTTATCTCGAATATTTCCAAAAGTTGATAATAGGAGATAGCGATGTTAGCGACTGTTTCCAGTCGCTAACATCTTGGCACGCCCACTTTGCATGTCATTAGTGATAAATATCACTCACATGCAAAGTGGGGCCCAAGATGGTCGCTATCTCCTACTAGCCGTCGCTAACTGGTGTTAGCAACAGCTAGGTAATACAGATATAATTTTATCTCCGCGAAGCGGAGCGCTGTTACAGATATATATCTTGTTTTTGAACGTTAATTTCTCAAAATCCACTGAAGCACATATATTGAGACCTAGCAAAGGCACATCGAGCTACCAGTCCCTACAATTTTGCCAAGTTTCGTGCAAATCCATTCAGCCGTTCGATTATTATTATTATTTTTTTTTTGCCCCGCGGGGCCCTTTTAAAACCTCCACATCAAACCTAAGAGGTCAAGGAGGATCTACTATGCCCCCTTATGGTCATTTGCCCCTTCGCTTTGGCCTCCTCTTGTCTCTCGATCCTACCGAGAGACAAGATGGCGGCCGCTACGGACTGTTTGGAATGTTGACAGACGCCGGAGAACCAATCAGCTTCGCTTCACAAAGCTCCGTTGCGTGAAAAGTACGCGTAGCGGAGCGCTGCCCGGTCCGCTGTTACAGATATATATCTTTTTTTGAACGTTAATTTCTCAAAATCCACTGAAGCACATATATTGAGACCTACAAAAGGCACATCGGGCTACCAGTCCCTACAATTTTGCCAAGTTTCGTGCAAATCCATTCAGCCGTTCGATTATTATTATTATTATTTTTTTTTGCCCCGCGGGACCCTTTTAAAACCTCCACATCAAACCTAGAGGGTCAGCGAGGATCTACTATGCCCCCTTATGGTCATTTGCCCCTTCGCTTTGGCCTCCTCTTGTCTCTCGATCCTACCGAGAGACAAGATGGCGGCCGCTACGGACTGTTTGGAATGTTGACAGACGCCGGAGAACCAATCAGCTTCGCTTCACAAAGCTCCGTTGCGCGAAAAGTACGCGTAGCGGAGCGCTGCCCGGTCCGCTGTTACAGATATATATCTTTTTTTGAACGTTAATTTCTCAAAATCCACTGAAGCACATATATTGAGACCTACAAAAGGCACATCGGCTACCAGTCCCTACAATTTTGCCAAGTTTCGTGCAAATCCATTCAGCCGTTCGAGCTAAAGGTGAGGCCAACCGCCCTATGGGAAACTCAATGTTAAAAACACGTTTTGGGACCCCCCTTTTTTCTCGGCCCCCCCTTGACGAACCCCCCCCAAATTTTCAGGGGCTGCTCAGAAACAAAATGTTCCATTTTCCTGAAAATTTCAGCCAATTCCGTCCACAAACGCCAAAGTTATTAGACATAGAATTTTCAAAAATCCCATAGAGAAAAAATCCTAACTATATATACCTACTGGCGACCGCCAGTAGGTAATATATATGTATATATATATATACTAAGGGCCGGTTGATGAATCTTCCCCAAATTTTCCAAACTTTTGGCCTGCTCAGTTCTGCTCCTTCCCTGAAACTTTGGGGGTGATTGGTCAAGCGGGGGGCAAGAAAAAAGGGGGGTCCCAAAACGTGTTTTCCCCATGCAATTTCTCATAGGACCCTTAGCCATGGCTACAGTCCGAACAGCTGAACGGAATTACACCAAATTTAGCAGAGAGGTAGTCTTCAGTTCAGTAGTTGTTAAGAAAATTATGGTTAAAGTCATTTATATATCTAGGGGCGTGGAGGATCCGGAGTAGTATCCGCGAACCCTACACGCAGCCTACAAGAACCCTGCCGTGCACAAGCTGAATGCTCATTGGCTGACAACTGTCAAAATCAGGAAGTGTTGGCAGCCATCTTGTTCCTCGATAGAACCGAGGCACAAGAAAACAAAGGCAAATGCCGCAAAACACGAAAAGGGGCCAGCGTAGACACACCCTGACCCCCTAGGTCTGCTCAGGGGGTCACACAAGGACCCCCAGGGCCTAAAAAATTATTATAATTTTTTTTTTTAATTGCGGGATTCGCGTAGGATCCGCGAATCTTAGCGATATTAAAAAAAAAAAGAAACGCGGTCTCCCGCAGAAAATATGTAAATTTGCCCCCTGGGGGCCAAATCCCGGGGGCATTATTGAAAACAATTTTTGGGGTGTTCCCAATCCCCTCCACACTGGCCCCGGGGACCGCCACCCCCCAGGGATTTAAACAAATTGGTGGGGGGCTCTCAGGCCCCCCAGCCCCGGGGACCTCCACCCCGGGGCAAGAATTAAATGTATGCGGGGATGCACGGGGCCTCCCGCGGCCCAGGGGACCGCCACCCCCTGGGGGTTTAAACACATGGGTGGGGGGCTCTCAGTCCCCCCCAACCCCAGAGACCGCCACCCCTGGGGCTTAAGAAAATCGGGTGGAAGGCTCTGAGGCCCCCCAGCTCCATGGACCCCCACCCCCCGGGGCTTCTCAAAAATGCTTGCGGCTCCCACCCTGCCATTGCAAACTGCTTTGCTTTATTGAAGTGAGAGCAGGGAAACCTGCTCTCGCTTCAATGAAGCAAAGCAAAGTGCTTTTCCATATGGGGAGCAGCATGTTAGCTGCTCCCCATATGGAAAAGCAATGCCGGCTCCCGCAGGAGGCGGGGAGCCTGCGGGACCGTGGGGGGATTAGGGATCCCCCCACTGTCCCCACTGAAGAGGGCTAGTCCCGGGGGATGGGGTCCCTGGGCCTAGTAGTGGCCCAGGAGGGGGCCACGCGGCCCCCCTCCAAAAAAAATAAAAAAAGAAAGAAAGAAAGAAAGAAACGGCCCGGGGGATGGGTCACCGGGCCAGAACTGGCTATAGGAGGGGGGCAAGGCAGCACCGCTCAAAAAAAAATATATTTTTTTAAAAACGGTTATGCCCCGGGGGATGGGGACCCTAGGGCAAATTATGGCCTCGGGAGGGGGGTCACGCGGCCCCCTTCCTGATTTATTTATTTATTTATTTGTTTTAAAAATTGGGGGCAGGCCCTGGGGGATGGGGTCGCCAGGGCCAATTAATTAGAAAAAGAAGGGGGGCTACACAGCCTCCATTCTTTAAATTTTTTTCTTTTTTTTTAAACGGGATCGGGCCAGAGGCCTCGCCCCCTCCCAGCATCACTCTGCAAACACGCCCCCTGGCGCGTTTGCAGAGGGGCAACGAATTCCCATTAAATACTGGGGGTCCCTGGGTGGTAACTAGCCCACCAGGTACCTTCAGTATGCGCCAGGGAGCTGCATTGCAGAGTGGTGTTCTGAGGCCATGCCCCTTTTTACAACTCTCTGCAACGCAGCTCTGTGGCACTTCCTGGAGGTAGCTGGTGGGCTAGTTGCACCCCAGGGACCCTCAGTATTCAAGGGGAATTAATCCCCCAACTTAAAATGCACCATGTGGCGCATTTGCACAGTGGTGAAGGGAGGGGGCGGGGCCTGAGGTGACATGTGTGCAAACACGCCCTGTGGCGCGGTTTAAGTTGGGAAATAAATTCCTTGTCAATACTGAGGGTCCCTGGGGGCCAACTAGCTCACCAGCTATCTCCAGTAAGCACCACAGAGCTGCGTTGCAGAGTGGCCTCTGAACACTTCTCTGCAACGCAGCCTCCAGGCGCATACTGTAGGTACCTGGTGGGCTAGTTGGCCCCATTGGACCTCAGGATTCAAGGGCACTTAAACTTAAAACGCGCCACAGGGCGTGTTTGTACACATGTCACCTCAGGCCCCGTCCCCTTCGTTCACCTTTGTACAAATATTCCTCTAAAATCAGCCGAACTACGAATTCCGATTTACTCACCTGTTATCAGGAGTGACCTCAGTGCTGCTTCTTTTAGCCCAGCACTAACCCTGAAAAATAATTCTAACCATACTTACCAGTAACTTGAATTTCCTTACATAGGCTAATATTGACTGGTTTCACTATGAAATTCTTCTAATTGTGGAGTTTTGGAACTTTAAAATATTCACCTAAAATGATCCGAATACCGAATTCCGAATTACTCACCTGTTATCATGAGAGAACCCACTGCTGCAACTTTTAGCTCAGCACTGACCCTGAAAAGTAATTCTAACCATACTTACCAGTAACTTGTATTTCCTTCCGTAGGAATCCATTGTCTGGTTTTCACCAGAAAAGTTTCTGTGTCTATTTTCACAAACTAAAAATGTTCCTAAAAAATTGCCTGTATGACTTAAACGCATTTTTCAACTGTTTACAGGAGATGCATCAGTGCTGGATCCAGGATCCACCACTGAGTAAGAAAAAGTGACTATAGCACTACTTACCTGCTAAAGGAATTTCCCGCCATAGGATAACATTGGTGATTCTATGTGAAAACATTTATGTGACAACTTTTAAAATACAATAATATTCCTTAAAAATCACTTCTGTAACTAAAACGCTTTTACTCAACCGTTTACAGGAGATGTTCAAGGACTGAATCTAGGATCCAGTCCTGTGATTAGAAAAGTAATCCATAAAGTAACTAATTGCATTTAACTAGAAATTCACATTGAGGTCAATGTTCCACTGTGTTTGAAATTGTGTTGCCCATTGCAACAACTGTAACACTGTACTTAAAAGTGTATTGCCTATTTCAAAGTTTTTAAACTAAGGTATTTCATTCTAAGAAAGTATTTTTTGTAATGTAATTTAAAAAATAGAATATCTAAACATATTTCGTTTAAAAAATGTAGTAAATCAGTATAAAAAAATAAATATCACAATTAATACATTTCAAAATTGTCACTTACAAAACCTTTGAAATTCACTGAAAAAACCATAGGTTTCAGACCTGATATAGTTAGGAATTAGCATTTAAAAAACCTTTGAAATTTACTGAAAATACCATAAATTTCAGGCACGTTATAGTTACAAATTATCATTTAAAAAACCATTGAAATTCACTGAAAAAACCGTAGGTTTCAGGCACATTATAGTTAGGAATTAGCATTTAAAAAACCTTAGAAATTCACTGAAAAAACCATAGGTTTCAGCGACGTCATAGTTAGTTGGATATTTCACTTGTACAAAACCATAGAAATTCCCCTGTTATAGTTAGTTCAGCTAACTATAACTTGCGCGACCGTAATGCACTGCTGATGACATCACATATTACATCACTCATGACATGGTCAGTGACATCACTCATGACATCACTGATGACATCTCAAATGGCATCATTGATGACATAACTGATGACATCATCCTTGTGATAGAGTGGCAGACCTCCTCTCACCCTAATATAACCTTTGATAAACACACTCAAATATACAAACTAACATTTTCAAAACAATTGACATACCAATACCAGTTACAACACACCTATTCAGTAATTCCAAGATCTACACACACATCCACTCATTCACCAACAGTCCCTATACAGTCACTCATACATGTACGCACTCATCATATGTACTCATACACCTATACATCCTGTTACATACCACCACTCATCCATAGAGTTACTCACACACATAGTCACACATGCAAACAAAGTATCAAACATCCATAATATACAGTTACCACACTTACTTCTACAGAAACTTACACATACTTACTCTCTTAAACAATCACTTATAGAAACACCTATTTATTTGTACACAAACTCTTCCAGTCTCTCACTCTCACTTATACTCACTTATATACACCAATACTCACATATACTAGTTTAAAACATATGTAGTTACTCACTATTGAGACAGTCATTCACTCACTAACACACCCATACACACACTCATCCACCTATACAGTCCTGCACACATGCTGTCTTCAACACATACGAATAGTGAGTCACTCATTCATGCATCTATGCACTAAGTAATACCCCCACCGAACCATACAGACACTAAGACACTCATACTGATACTCAAAAAACCAACTAATAAGCCATATAGACTCTCATGTAGCTACTCACCAACCCATGCAGTCACGTATACACAAAGGGAGAGACTGATACAGATATTTACATATTTAAACATTACTCACTAACCCATGTATTCACTAAGATACACTTAATCAGTCAGTTATACAATCAATTTTACACAAAAAAATAACCATTTAGACACTTATATACCCATTTATTCTTCCATCGACCTTGAGATTTACATATATATATAAAACATTTAAATTTCAGACAAACACACATTCACTGGATGATGTCATCAGTGATGTTATTTGAGATGTCATCAGTGATGTCATGAGTGATGTCACTGACCATGTCATGAGTGATGTAATATGTGACGTCATCAGCAATGCATTGCGGTCGCGCGAGGTATAGCTGAACTAACTATAACGGGGGAATTTCTATGGTTCTGTATGAGTGAAATTTCCAACTGACTATGACGTCCCTGAAACCTATGGATTTTTCAGTGAATATATATATATATCAAAACACAAGAGTTGCCCCCATGGAGATGCCGCACAAAGAGGAGTTACCGCACTGACAGCACCGGCTGCAGAAACTTGACTGCTCTGATCACTTCCCTCGTAACACCAAACGCGTTTCAGGCGGTCAGCCCTTGATCACTGGTGAGCATTGAGGCACGAAAACAGCAGCTGCGTGAAAGAACTCACTTTATTTTAAAAATCCCAGTCCCGCCCCAGTGGGCGTCAATCATGCAAAGCATTGTGTAGATGCAGTTCCAATGGCATGAACAGGACCCAAGAAGTTCCCAATACACCTAATCGGTGTCACTGCCTCTGTTGGAAATATGAAAGTGAGCACAATACAGCCGCCTTGCCACCAATCCCATCCGATGCTGAGGCCTCCTCGATTCCCAACGGTGCTCGTGTTAGCAAGCACCAGGAACTGCTAACACACTGCAGGGTATCTCCGCGGCCGGGCCGGCTGTAACTTATCAAAACACAAGAGTTGTCCCCATGAAGATGCCGCACAAAGAGGAGTTACCACACTGACAGCACCGGCGGCGGCAACTTGGCTGCTCTGATCACTTCCCTCATAACACCAAACGTGTTTTGGGTGGTTAGCCCTTGATCACTGGTGAGCATTGAGGCACGGAAACAGCAGCTGCGTCAAATAACTCATTTATTTACAAATTCACAGTCCCACCCCAGTGGGCGTCAATCATGCATGGCATTGTGGTAGATGCAGTTCCAATGGCATGAACAGGACTCAAGAAGTTCCCAAATACACCTAATCGGTGTCACTGCCTTCGTTGCAAATATAAAAGTGAGCACAATGCAGCCGCCTTGCCACCAATCCCATCCGATGCCGAGGCCTCCTTGATTCCCAAAGGTGCTCGTGTTAGCAAGCACCAGGATCTGCAAACACACGCGGCGGGGTATCTCTGCGGCCAGGCCAGACGCAACATATCAAAACACAAGAGATTCCCCCATGGAGATGCCACACAAAGAGGAGTTACGGCACTGACAGCACTGGCAGTGGCAACTTGGCTGCTCTGATTACTTCCCTCGTAACACCAAACACGTTTCGGGCGGTCAGCTCTTGATCACTGAGGCATGGAAACAGACAGCAGCTGTGTGAAAGAACTCACTTTATTTAAAAATTCGCAGTCCCGCCCCAGTGGGCCTGCTTCCCACTCGCTCAGGTTACCACGGGCAAGGACCACAACTTTGTGCAAATATTATTTATTCAGAACAATCCGCCATTACGCGTTTTGGCCTCAGAGCAGCCTTGTTCTCTTAGCTGCTGTTTCTACTTGAGGTGAGCTATATCAAGCATTGTTATTTTGGGTGACCTGTACTGACTTTGTAATTTGTTAAGAAGATGTTGTGACTTGGTCCTATCGAGGTTTACAGGCATGTATACAGATCCTCTGTAGCATTAAGACCCCCCGAAGTTTTGGTGTCCAGCACCAAAAGGTATTATGTCTCGAATTTCCTTAATGCTGATTCGCTGATGCCTCCACTTCTACGGCTTGGGACCGAGTCCAGTAGATAATACCAGAACTGTTCCAGTTTATTGTTGTGCCGCTCTTCGAAGTGCCGGGCAACAGGATATGTAGGGTCTGAGTTGATAATCGCTCAAATGTGTTTGAGTATTCGTTTGTGTGCTGGCAACTTAGTACTACCAATATAGCATAGTCCACACCGACACTCCAACACATATACTACATGGTCTGTTTTATATGTCAATAATTTTTTGATCTCGTAGTCCTTATCACTGAAAGGTGTTGTGTATGTGGTCTTATTGATCCCAAATCTACATGCTCAACAGAATGGACACTTGAAAAAAACCTTTTCTCAGTGAGAACCAGGTGTTAACCTCTGTTATCTCAGGGCTACTCTTTACCAGAGCATTGCTCATTGATGGGGCTTTCCTATAATGGCTGGAATACTGGGAAGCAAGTGGCCAATAATCGGATCATTTAACAGTACTGGCCAATTGTGTCTCATGATACTTCTTAGTTGTTTGTCTTGTTTATTGAATGTGAGTATCAATCTGATTTGATCTTTCTTTCCTTCAATTTCATCATTCTCAGTGACACAATGTTATGTTTGAAATTGTCAAATTGGTCTGATATGCATGCTCACTTCCCAATTTACTTTCATCGTCCTTCATGTTGGAATTGCTTTGAAGATGATATTTTTTCGACTTTAATTTGCGGACAAATTGATATACTTCCATCCTTGTTTGTGCGTAGTTGAAGTTGCTCTCCTGACAATAAGAAAGACCTAAGGATAGTAACTGTCTTTCTGCTTCATTTAAATTAATATATATACTCTAGTACCTGGATGATTTCAAGAGTGCATACATAGTATATAGGTGATTTATGAGTGGAGAAATAGTGTTTCAGCGATGGATACTGCTAATGTCTTTTTGGTTGACTGAAGAGGTAGTGCCTGGATGCTTACATAACTTCATGGGTAGTGCCCAGAGAACTGAATAAGTGCATCAGTAGTGCCTACCTAATTAGATGAGTGTATGACTAGTGTCTAAGTGACTGCATGATTCCATTGTTAAAGCTTGAGAGATTGGATGAAAGTAAGTATACAGCTGGGGTGATTGTATTAGTGCAAAACTATTGGCTCAGTAATTAAATGACTGCATAGATACTGGTTGGGTGACAGGTAGACTACAATGGTACTGTCTACATAATTACATGAGTGCATGAGTAGAACCTGAGTGTTTCATCAGTGCACCTAGGTGTCTCAGTATTTCAATGCGTGCATGGGTTGTGAGGGGGTGTTTAGATGGCCGCATAGGTTCTGCACAAATGTTATAATGATTGCATAGTTACAGCCTTGTTAATTGCATAACACAATAGATAAATATATAAAGTTATAACGCAAACAATTACAACACATACTTGGGGCTTGGAAAAGAGGAGGAGAGAGAAGAGCAGCGCAGGATGAAATGAGGAGTCGAAAGGTGAGGAGGACGTGTGAAGTGACAAGTATCAGAAGGAAGGAGCGGGCCAAGACGGGGTGGGATGGAGTGAAGAGGACTTGTCATGGTACAGGGAAGAGAGGTTGAGGGGGCAGCACGCAGTGTGTCTGTGGTGGCGGGGGGCATGGTGCTGGTAGCCAAACAAGCCCTTCATCAACAAAAGCTTGAAACTTTCCAATAAATTCGCTGAATGGGAAGAAACACCCTAGTGGTATCGACCGCCATTCCACCGTGTGGTGGGGGAGCCCCCACCCCTCCCTGAGCTGCCCCCCACGGAGCCCCTCGCATCTTCGCCATCACAAGTGGGTCAATGGCGGGAAGGACGCATTTGATCACCCAGTCTCTTCAAGAGTGCGAGCTGTGCCTTCCCAGAATCCTTCACTCTGGCACCCCTGCTGGGAGCCAGATCAGAAGGATGAATGTGAGCACAAGAGAAGGAGCGGTGTCTGTCTCCTGCAGGACAGACACACAGCTCCAGGGCCCAGTGGAACCCGCTCGGACCTTCTCGACTGGCCTCCCTCCACGGGACCCTCAGACTGATACAGAACACACAACAGCCTGTGTGTCACAACACAGTGCCCAGTGTAGGACTGGATGCTTCTCAAACACCCACAACAACACCTCCTACAAGTGTGCGTGGAAGTAGGTACCAGCCGCACACAAGCAGGTTGTGTAGGTCAAGTGTAAAAGCAACACTCCCCGAGCGGCGCAGCCATGGGACCTACAACATAACAACATGGCCACACAAGAGAAAGTGTTGTGATGCAGACGTGTGGAGGGGTCACTGACACAATAGCAAGGTAATCAATATCCTTTGACACAAATAGAGAGTCAAAAATATCGTTTACCAAAATACTGTGTCCCAATACTTATAATGGTAAGTACAAAAATATCAGAAAAAAAATACTTGACATTAATATACAAAATATCGATTTAAAAAAAAATATGAATAGAGTTTAAAGTAGTAAATGTTAAATATTTTAATATATACATTTCATATAATGTAAATTAAATAGTTTCTACTACTATGTAATACTATATATAAATATATGAACACATACCACACATATATGTATATGCATATCAGCCACGGCCCGTATAGGGCGTGACACCGGGCGGTGACGTGGGCGGGGCAGGGGCAGGATGGGGGGTTGTAAAAAGCGGCAAACGGACGATTTCAGGTAAGTAAAGAAAAAAAAAAATAAAACAAATTTCGTTGCTCCCCTAAAATCAGCTACGGTGCGCCGCTCTCCCTGCTCCAAGAAGTTACGAGCTACCTGGGAGAGCGGTGGCTTATATCTACCTGTTGCTCAGGTGCTGAACCCCCATTGGGGGGTTCATACCTAGCCCTGTCACCCCATTGGCTGGGGTTTGGCGCCACTGGGCGCTCCTGCGAGGGGTGTGATTCTCTTGGTGCTTCTGGGCGCTTTTGGGCACCCAGAACCGGTTCTCCCACTGGGGCTCGGCGTGGGTTATGGCGCCGGCCCCTGAGCCGGCCCCCATTCAGAGGGGGGGGGGGGGGAGTGGCGGCCTCTGCAGCTGCAGCACTGGCCGACTCCAGGACCCCTTATTAACAGGTCTCTCTGAAAGTTTACAGCTGACGACACGTGGTGTCCTGCAGCCTCAGAGGTTCCACTGACGTTTCCACGGATACATGTGTCTGCTGTCTCGAGGTCAAACGTGCGTCTCACCTGTCGCCTCTGAGCTGCGTCACGCACTGACCCTCTGATCTCCCTACCCCACACTCACGCCTTGTGAGTGACTCTCACCCGCCCGCGCTAGCCTACACCGCCCGGTGGGAGATTACAGCGTTTATTCTTCAAGTGCCAAGCATGAAAAAAACAAATAGCACCCCCCCTTTCCGCATGATTCCGCCTCCTTTAAACTCTGGCAGGTAATTGCAAGACACCTCCACGTGTCTAATCAGAGGCTCCGCAGGAGTCCACAGGGACGAGTAGGTGTCGTAAATACCCAAACTGGTGTGAATGCCAACAACATCTCAGCTGTGTGACAGATGTTACAAGCAGGAGTGAATTGTGGCCAGACTGACAGGGGTGCTCTCAGAGGCAGTGACTGCTGAGGGGACCCTTCCAGCACCGCTGCTACTTCTGCTAATAACAGGAAATGAAAATAAGACCAACCAAACCACTCTTTCTGCTGCCTGCCCCTCATGCACGGAATACAGACTGTAACAAGCACTGGCAATGCCAACCGGCCTTCCTTAATACTGCCTCCTCAGTCACTGATGGGTTTAGGCACTCAATAAGTTATCACTCCTGCACTCTGCCGCTCATCCTTGCACTCATACATCCATTCATCCACCCAGTGACCCATTCATGCATTCACACTATTACTCACCCACAATAAAACACGCACACCACCCCCACAAGACTATGGAAGATAAAAGAATAAACAAAAAAAAAAGAAAACATACGGCCACCTGAACTTGGCAGAATTATACCTGCAATGCATGAATCAACTGAAACATAGCACCGACTTGCTATGGTATTGTATATACTGTACCATTGTTCGAAACTTCCAATGTAGCCAAAATCCTTAGAATAAAGACCATCTGTGAGATTTCATATTACAAAATAGTTATTTGAAGGCTTTAAAAGGGCACAAAGGGCACACAACCAACCCACCCTTGAAGATCTATTTGCTTTAACAAATGTGTTTCATAATAAAGAAATCAGGCCTACTGCCTTCGTCAAACCTTCTCATAATAAACCTTTTCCCCATGAACCAATCAGGCCTGCTGCCTGTATCACTGGTGTGTCATCACAAGCAAGTCATACCTGCTGTATCGAGAAAAGACTTTCCCTCAAGGTAACCATCAGGTTTGCTGTGATAAAACTACAAATATATTCAAAGTTACAGTTGTTAAAACAATATATTATGCCCCCTAGATGCACCATCTTATAAATCTATCAATACATCCTCTACATCCACTCTCTCATTTATCCCAAACCCATACCACTACTATGATCGCCAAAATAACCCTTTCTAAACTCTCTCCTACCCTACCCCTCCTTGCATCATCTAACACCTCTTTTTTACTATACCGATCCCCTAAAACAAACCTTTCTAAACTCTTCCCTCTGACTCCTCCCCTCCAGAACTCATTTTTACTCATCCAAAAGCCTCCTCCTACTGCTAGGACCTAAAAAAAAAAAAATCCTTCACTCTTTTATCCCTCCACTATCCTTTTCAATCAAAATTAACAGACTAACATGTTCACTTCTCAAATTCCAAATTCCATTATACTAATATACTACCCAAATAACTGAATAACATATCCACTACTCAAATTACTTCATATTCATACTATACTAATTTTCAACAGAAAGCCTTTATGGGTTCCGGAGTGGCGTGCTACTCGCCAGTAAAGCGCTTCAACACCCATCAGGGGAACAAGTGCTATATGAATGCAAATCGTTCTTCCCCTTTTATCCCTCTGCTATTCTTCTCACTCCAAGTAACTGACTAATATCCACCACTGAAATTACTTCATATTTCACCATATTAATTCACCGCTAATCCTTTATGGGCTTCCTGAATAGCGTGCATCAACAAGCGCTATATAAATACAAACCTTTGTCCTCCTCTATCCTTCTGCTATCATTCCAAATCCAAATAACTGACTAACCTATCCACCACTTAAAGTGTACTTGAATGTTTCACTATACTAATTCAACACTAATCCTCTATGGGTCCCGGAGTAGCGTGCTACTCGCCAAAAAAGAGCTTTGACGCCTCGTTAAGGGGTAGTAAGCGCTATATAAATGCAATTACAATACAATACAATACATACCATTACAATGCATACCATTATAATGCAAAATACTTGTAGGGCAACAGTAGGGTAAGTGTTGGATAGGGTAGAGGTAAACATTACTATTCCCACTCCAGTGAGTGCAACAGTAGGGTAAGTGTTGGTTAGTGTAGGGGTAAACATTACTATTCCCACTCCAGTGAGTGCAACAGTAGGGAAAGTGTCGGATAGTGGAGGGGTAAGAATTACTATTCCCATCCACCCCAAATCCTATACCCACACTAAAACTAAAAAATCTCCATTACTTACCTCATAATGTGTTGTAATGGCATGCGTTGTAATGGTATGCATTGTAATGGCATGCGTTGTAGTGACATGCATTGTAATGGCATGCGATGTAAAGGCAGTTGCGCTGTAACAGTTGCGTTGTAAAAGCAGTGCGATATAATGACTGTGTTGTAATAGATGTTTCCCCAATAGAAAGCACCCAGGTGTTTTGATGAATGTATATGTAGTGCCTACATACTTCAATGACTACATAATTTCTGCCTGCCTGATTACAAGTGTACATGTATAGTTTCTGAATAATTGAATAACTCCATGGATGCTGAATCACTGATTTGATGGCTGCCTGCGTAGTTTTTGGGTGATTCATTGAGTGCCTGAGTACTGTCTGCCTGACTGAGAAAGTACCTTAATTGCTGTTAGATACATAACAGTTGTCACTATGTCTCTGAATCATTGGTTATCTCCTTCTGTCAGTATCACACTACTTGTTGTACTGTATACATGCTTTTCTTCTGAGCTATGTGTTAGTGAAATCTAGGTATCACACTTGATATATAATTGCCTACTTGGCCCTCTACAAACATACATTGCTTTGTTACTGAGCATGCACATGGATAAGTAAGTTTCTAAAATAGAAAACAACATATTCACATTTTTCAAAACACAAAACGTTTTGCAATTTGCATACCTACATCATTTCTCAAATACTTCTTCTGCTTCTAAAACATATATTTAGCATATCTCAAACAAAAGTTACACTCAAAATGAAGCTAGCACAAGAACTCTCGAGGCATTTTGCACTATTAATCCTTCTCAATTTTAAATAAAGCATGTTTAAAGAAAAACACTACCCTCACCATATACATGAAATGTCATCATTCTTCCTGAACATAGATCACCATGCAAACATATATGCGATTTCTTAATAGATATACGTCTTTAAGCCATCTTTCCCAAAACATATACCTCTCTGCATCTTTTTTTTTTTAATAATTTTTTTTTGGTCCTCATTTACCACCATGGTTTCAGGTGTAGTAGCAGGTGGGAGTACGAACATGCTGTCACAGTTTGTAAGACTGGCAGGGATTTAAGTGGGGTAGTTTATCAACATCCCTCAGCAGTTATGCTTCCTCCAAAGACGAACATAAAGAAACCAGAAAAGGTGTGTAATGATAGGTGTAAAATACAACCATTTGCGTACCAGGCTTGCAGCCGGGTAGAGGCTTTGCAGGGAGAATGAACCACATGTGTGTAATCATCGGACCCGGGGGAAAAAAAAAACCCAAAAAAAAACCCCGGTCAGATCAGTGTTCCCAGACCAACAGGTGCCAAAATGCTCTCTTATTTTGATTGCCAGCCCTAGCCAGATATAATCTAGAGACATGCAAAACTGAGGAGTACCAGTCATTCAGAGAAGGTGATATAGAGTCTTTCCATTTTTTACAGATCTCCCTTCTCGCCAGCAAGATGGAGTAAAACAGCAAATTTCTTGCCAGACTCTGTACCCCGTCTAATATACCGAAGATCACAAGAGGGAGATCTAGCACTACTTGAAAGCCCAGAGATGCAGAAAGTGTGTTACCTATAGCATCCCAGAATGGAGCCAAGCAGGGGCATTCAAAGAACATGTGGGCGTCCGAGGCAGCAACCAGACTACACTTGGCACAAGCAACTGAGTTCCCCTGAGAGAATTTTGAAAGTCTAAGAGGGGAATAATATGCTCTGTGGAGTGTAAAAAGATGGTTCCTACGTAACCATGCAGGCTTGACGATGTCTCATAAAACCTTACACGATGTAATCCACAGATCATACTCATTGCGGCCAGGAAAGAGGGAGCCCCACAGCAAGTCCGGTAGCCGAAAATCGCCGTCCACTTCCTCCAGGATCAGGTTGTACCATAGGGAGATCTCCTTCCTAGCAGGGGGCTAATCTACTAGTAGGGATACCAACTGACTGTGACCACCAAGAGGGAACCTATTCCCACGGGGAGGCAAGGAAACATAAGAGTGGGTCCAGCTGGCAATTTGCATATATTTAAACCTAGCAAAGTTTGGGCCGATCTTAATCCTTAAACTCTCCCAAGGGAGCAAGCCCCCTTCCACAAAAATATCTCCCCAAACCTCCAGCCTTGCTTCTCCTAACGGAACAGCTAAACTGTCTCCCAGCCACCCCGGGCTCTCAGGAAGACCCCATAAAGGTGTCCTACTGCAGAAGTACCCCGACTTTATAGACATCGTTAGTTTAGCCCAAGTTGTTGCCATCCCCTGCAGGACCTTCAGTTTGATCTTCTTAAAGTACTTGGGGTCACCAAATTTAAACAGAAAGCCTGACTGACTAACTCCTTCCCCTTTAAGCAGAGCTGAAAACAAGGTCCCAAGCGCAAGATCTGTAGGTATCTTTAACAGCATTCGGACATGGGAAAGCTGGAACGCCCATGCATAAATCTGTAGATCCGGAGCTGCCAACCCGCCCTTCTCCCTGCGCCTCCTAAGTTTCCTCCAAGCAATCCTTGGAAGGTGCTTATCCCAAATAAAGGAAGTCATTTCCGCCTGTAATTTTACTAATAGTGATGGATCAAAGAAAAGCGGGATAGTATTAAATAAAAAGGAAACTTTGGGCAAAATAGACATTTTAATCAAATTAACTCTCCCTAATAAAGAAAGTGGAAGTTGTGCCCATGATCGCATAAGTTTACGACACGCTTTTGCGACAGCTGTGAAATTAATTAGAGCAATTTGATTGATGTCTTTCACTATATTAAGACCGAGATAACGCATACTAGACCCAGGCTGAATGCTAGTATCACAAACCTCATTATTCCAGACAAGCATCTTGGTTTTTGAGGCATTGACCTCGTACCCAGAGACTTCCCCGAATTTTAGAGCGGCCTTAAGTATTGCAGGAAGGGCAGTATGTGCTTCTGATGAGAATATAAGAACATCGTCCGCGTACAGGGCCACCTTCCTCTCCCATCCCCTATACACAAACGGTTTGATGGTATCATCCTCCCTGAAATATTGGGTGAAGGGTTCAATGTATAAATCGAATAGGAGAGGGGAGAGAGGGCAGCCCTGCCGAGTCCCCCTTGTGCTGTTGAAGGGGTCCGATAGATCTCCATTAACCAGAACACAAGCCGAAGGGCTCTGATACAGAAGACGGACAGCACAACAGAAGCCCCCACCCACGCCGAACTTGGCCAAGGCCCCCGACAGGTATAACCAATTTACCCTGTTGAAGGTCTTGGTTGCATCCAACGTGAGAGTGGCCAAAGGGAGGGCCCCGGCAGAGGCCATGTCGATAGCCCCCACCAGGTCATATGTCAGCTTGTATAATTGCCGCCCCTTAACTAACCCCTTCTGGTCGTGATGTAAAATATCAGGGTCTCCGATGCCAGCCTCTTTGCAAGAACTGAAGCAAAGATTTTATAATCTACATTAAGAATCGAGATTGGTCTATAAGACCCAAAGCAAGAGGTTGGCTTCCATGGTTTCAAGATGAGGGTAATTGATGCACTGTCCCAGGATACAGGGGGACGCAAGCCATCCTGTAAGATTTGATTGAATAGAATGGTAAGAGGAGTTCCTATCTCTTGCTCCAAGACTCTATAGATTTCGGCTGGAAACCCGTTGGGTCCTGAGGCCTTACCTTTCTTACTACTCTGGATGGTAATCCGAACCTCTTCCTCCGAGATAATACCATGAAGGAATGTTTGCTGCTCTACAGAGAGCGCCGGGAGAGAAATTTCACTCAACCAATCCTCAATAGCCTCTGGATCGATCTTATTATCCTCGTGATAGATTGATTGAAAGCACTCTCTGTAGGCTCGTCTAATATCTTCATCTGAGGTTAATATAGTATTACTCACAGTAATAGACTGAACATTATTGCGGACCTGATCTGTTTTGGCCTTCCAGGCCAATCGCTTCCCTGCACCCTCACCATACTGGAAATGTGCCATCTTACTGGCCTCCCATTTCTGCTGAATTCTATGGTTTAAAACCGAGCCCAATTGACCCTTTAGAGACAGTAGTTTATTATACAGCGGCTTTAAAATGGAGTCAGGGGAAGCTGCATTAATATCTATGTCAAGTTGAGATTTAACTATAACTGCTTCGATGGAACCAACTTCCTCCCTATACTGTTTCCTTCGATGTGTCACCTTAGAAGTGATGAGGCCCCTCAAAAAAGCCTTGAAGGAGTCCCAAACGACTCCAAGTGCCACTGAGCCAATATTAATGCTCATAACGTTTTGAGCTTCGGTTTTAAGAAACACAATATCATCTGGATGTGAAAGTAGAGAGCGGTCAAATGACCAACTCTTAGGGGAAGCCTTGGGAAACCCCACAAGATCCATAAGCACCGCTGAATGATCAAATAGGTGTATCGGAAGGTAAGTAATACTCTTAACGGAATCCACCATTCTCTGGCTGATTAATACAAAGTCTATTCTAGACTGGTGGTGATATTTATAATTCCGGAAAGAGATACCCTGTTGCTGTCCTGACCCAACTCTCCAGATATCTACATAACCATATTGTTTGATGGAATTCAGCAAAAAGGTCCTAGTTTTGGAAAGGACTAGGGGGCGACTATTAGGAGTTTTATCTAAAACCGGATCTAATACTATGTTAAAGTCTCCCGCCAGGATGATTGGTTCAGGGAAGGACAGTAGATGAGAAAAGATAGCTTCTAAGATTGAGGGGTCATCTTGGTTAGGCCCGTAATAGCCCAGAATTGTAAAGTGAACCCCAGCAATGATGACCGTAGTAATGACCCACCTGCCACCTGGGTCAACCAACTGGGAAACTAACCTAGCCTTTAGTTGTTTCTTAAAGATAACCGACACCCCTCTGTTATTCATAATTTGAGATGACGATTCCGCAAAGTCAATCCACCTATTCTTCTTGACTAGCGCAAGCATTTCAGTCTGGGTCTGGTGGGTCTCCTGGAGTATAATGACCTGCGCATCCGAGTCACTCAAATACTGAATGATTTTGTCTGCTCTTGGTTTGGTGCGGAGGCCATTAACATTCCAGGAGATACATTTTAAGCTACCCATAAGAACTAACCCAGAATCCACCTAACCGCCCCTGTAAAACAGAATTACCAACAGCCTGCCCTAACTGTAAAGACACTTCATTAAACGTTATCTGCTTAATACCATACCCAACAAAGCTCAATTTTGAAATGAGGAAATTTTTTAATAATTCCCGCAACCCATGCCCACCCCTCGGAAAACCCTTACTCTATCTAACCGGAACAGGTCCAGTAGATAGCACCCCAGCCCAAGCTCCCATTAGCCACCCTGCCACAAACTCTAGTTGCTACAGAATATAAGATATAAACTAAGGGGATGCCGGAATCACCCTTCATCGATTAAAAAAAAGAAAAAAAAAGAAATGTGGCGAGAAGATATCCTACAAAAAAAATTTGATGAGATATTTGAACAGGGTTATACTCTCCCCTTTTTTTTCCCTTTCCTTCCATTCTCTCTTTTTTTTCCATCCCCTTTTTTTTACGTTTCATTAATGAAAAAATATTTCTCTTTACCATCACCCACCTGAAAAGATATTTTTTTTTCCCTTTATCCTTTATAGACTCCCTTTTTTTTTTTGCTTACTTAATCAAGCATTATCCGAGCTTACATTCATGTTTTAGTGGGGCAGTAACCTAGTTTCCAGGAAAATACTAGCCTAGGAAGGCCTATTCAGAGGAGCCCTTATTACCCTTATTATCTAGATCCAGCAATAACTCATCTGCTGCTTGCACTGATCTGATGTTAAACATCTTGTTATTGTGCATTACTTTTAAAGCAGCAGGAAAAGAGAGTTGTGCGGTCGCACCTAACTTCCTAAATGCGTCTAACCGCCTGCCAAACTCCCACTGTTTTTCTAAAGTGACCCTAGAGAGGTCAGACCTTATTTGAAAGGTGAATCCTTTCCCAGCCAAGGACTTCTGTTTTAGGGCCAGATTAAGGATTTGTTCCTTAAGTGAATAAGTGTGGAAATTCACGAGGATCTTACGAGGTTTGGACCTTTGAGGGTTTCGTCTGAAAGGGTCCCTATGAACCCGCTTTATGTCAGTAGCCAGGTCTTCAGGCAATAGGTCTAAGCATAGTAACTCCTTCAAAAGGAGGGTAATGAACTGTTTAATATCTGACCCCTCAGACCCTTTAGGAACATTAAGGATACGGATATTGCTCCGTCTGGCGTTATTTTCCAAGTTTCCATCCTATCAGATAGAGCCAGGTCCTCCCTTCTAAGCTTAACGATATCTTCTTTAGCCTGATCCAGATGAATCGACAACGCGGCTACAGTCTCCTCCAGTAGCCCTGTTCTTGAAGTAAGACCGTGGATCTTATTGTCCAAGGAGTCACACAGGTTCCTAATCTCAATCTGATTTGCCGAAGACTCATCAAACCCCTTTTTTATGTCCAAAGATAAAGAGGAGAACATAGCTTGTAAGGAGGCGGTAGTAATGCCGAAATAGGGACCCTCTGAATCGGTGCTGCGGAGAATAGTAGGACCGCCTTGGTGATGCCCCCCCTGGTCATTCCGTTCATCTTCACCTACAACTGCATGTGCTCCTAAGCCATCTGTAAGCCCTTCATTAGAGGTAAAAGATTCAACAACTGTCCTGCTGTGAGCGTCGCAATCCCCCGAAAGTTGCCCCAAGAGTGACAGCGGGTCTAACAATGACTGAGCCAGCTCCAAGGTCGGCCCCCCAGATACTGCAGCCAAATCAGGGGAGACCTTTTCACCAGGACCAGGCAGTTCCAACACATTGCACCGCGCTGGGCTAGATGGTACCAACTGTGACAACACAGGATCGATATCTGTAGAGAGAGAATTTGGCTTAACAGGAGGGGCAACGGCTGCGACAGCAGTAGAGGTAGTATTCAATGGACCAGACATAACCCGATCCTCAGTGAGATCTAAAATGTGCGGGACTGCCTTAAAGTAGGAGCGAAGCGATGGAGTAATTTTACTTCCCAAGCTAAGCACCGCCTTAAGGTTTTTTGTGGTTTTAGAGGACCTGGTCTGTTTTGTCTTTATCTCAGTGCATAGATATGAAGAAGGCTTCTTCTTCTTTGCTGAGGACTTCACTGGGCTAGCAGCGGACCAAGGGAGCAGGATTTCCAAGTGCCTCTTTCTTTTTCCGCCCACGCTTACTTCTGTTTTTGTGATTAGTTAGGTGAGACGACACAAGTAATGCAGGGAGATGAACAGAAGTACCTGTCTTACCGCTTTCTCCTATACACACAGCCTCTGATGGGGTCAGCGCACCCATCCTCGGAAAATCAAAAACTCGCACCATACCGGGGAATTTTGACAGGGTGACTTCAAAACGGGAGCTCGGTCACGGAGCACCACGGCAGCTTAGCAGGCTGCCGCCATGTTTCCCCATCACCTCTTTGCATCTTTAAGCAAACTCAAAAGTCCCACCGTATATACGGCTATGTGCAAGCACAGCAACTACATCTCACCATTTAAGCATATGCAAAGTGGTCATGTAAGTTAAAAACCACATTGACAAACATTTCCCAATATATACCTGACAAGTATTACTTCTTTCTAATTCATATACACGCAGACATGTTCTTAGCTTTTATTTCTCACTACACTATTCCTGTTAAATAATGTTACTAAGAGTACTACAACTTCCAGAATGCAAATGACTGATTTATCTATTCTGTCTGTTTAGACATTTAAAACATTCTTAGTTCCTCATTGCAATTTTCCACAAAACGATACTGTTATTTTTCAATAAAATACACAATGTAATAAAAAGATACTAATGCATTTTTCTCTTAGCTTCCAAAACATTCACCACTAACCTCTTAAACACATGCCCTTTAATAGATACAGTTCAATTCATATATTTGTTTTCATCACTGTGATACTCCTTTTAATCAAACTCCCATCTACTTCTTCATTTCTAATGTACATTTTTTCAATAATTACAAAGTTATATACATACTACTGATTTCAGTTTGTAGATTATATTGTTGTTTTAGCTCTTTCTGCATAGTTTGGACACTGTTAAGATTTGTAAAAACTAAGCACAAGAATGGTACACCACTCTCACACAAAGCAAGTCTAATAAGGCAACCTCTTCAACTTTCCACTCTACCATCATGAGAAATCCAGCAAATAAAATCATGTCTTTCATGTTAGACTTCTGCATCTCCACTTGTGAATGGTTAACATCTGTTAGCCCTTTCCCTCTCTTTCAAAACAAGGTTCCTGTCAATGCGTTTTCACAATGTTTTTGTGATAATCGCGAAAAACAGTTTATTACATAGTCCTGAGTTGGAAGTTAAAATTTGCCATTACTTAGATTGTGTCATCACTCCTCAACTTTTAAAAAGTGTTCTGTCTCTTTAACACCCTTCTCTCAATACAGTGTTAGCTCAGTGTAATTGGCAACCCAGTGGAACCAGTTGGTCACAAGTTCACAGTACATTCTAGAAGGAACATGCTGCTTCCAAATAAGATACAGCAGGTGTGTTAAGAGGGGGTAGACGCTCACATTGTTTCAAAATTAACTCTGTGCTTTTTACTGCCGATTTAAAATGTTCTCATTGCACTGTAGTGTGTTGTTGCACTTTAGCTCTAGCCTTTCCTGAAGTTTTTCACTACAAAAACCACGCTGGCGTGAACGTGCAGCGTGTGTTAAGAGGGGGGTGGAGAACGTTCGAATTGACTGGGTCTCCTGCTGCTAGGACGCTCACATTGTTATAAAATTAACTGTGTGCTTTTTACTGCCGATTTTAAATTTTCCCATTGCACTGTAGTGTATTGTTGCACTTTAGCGCCACCTCACACTGACCCTGTGGTGTCCGCCAGTAAGAGCGGGTCCCCGTCACTGGGGTCAGCGCTCTAGCCTTTCCTGCAGTTTTTCACTAATAAAAATCACACTGGTGCGAATGCGCAGCATGTGTTAAGAGGGGGTGGAGAAGGTTTGAATTGACTGGGTCTCCTGCTGCTAGGACGCTCACATTGTTTTAAAATTAACTCTGTGCTTTTTACTGCCGATTTTAAATTTGCTCATTGCACTGTAGTGTGTTGTTGCACTTTAGCGCCACCTCACGCTGACCCTGCGGTGTCTGCTTGTAAGAGCGGGCCCGCCTTCACCAGGGTCAGCGCTCTAGCCTTTCCTGCAGTTTTCACTACAAAAACCACACTGGCGCGAACGAGCAACAGGCACGCCAACGGCGTGCCCATCTGCGCCCGTCAGCGCCCGGAGCGCGCTCAGCGCCAGGAGCCCTGGCCGTTTGGGGATCCAAGCATACTCCAGAGAATCATTACTTAAACTGAGAGTAGACAGACATGGTAATTGTAATTTCCTGATTCTGGGAGGAAGTAAAGGGAAGTCTCGCTGTACCAACTGCTCTTACCCGCTGAACGTGGGACCTGACAAAAGTACCTTGCAGAGAGGTGGAGGAGCAGGTGCAGAAGGGGGGGGGAGAGCGGGGTGGAGTCCCAGACACGGGACCATACACCATCCAATATTAGGAATAAAGAGTAATGACAGGCTCAGGGGGTGCAGAGGATCAAAGTCTCCATTGTGTACTTCTCAATACACGTTCTGTTGTAAAACAAACATGAACTAGAAATGTTATTGCTGGCCCACAAGCAGGACATAGCCTTTTTAACAGAGACGTGGACTGATGACACCGCTGTCCCAGATTGGAACATTGCTCTGCCGCCTGGTTATGCACTATTGAACCAGGATAGGCAAGAGAACAAAGGGGGGGAGGGCATAGCCATTGTGTACAACGACTATTTGAAGGTTCAGGGGGAAGCAGTGGCAGGCCTTCCAGTTGAAGCCATGCGTTTCTGCGCTTGACTCAATGACTCCTTCAAGTTTTAGGGTCTATTGGTGTATAGGCCACCTGGCCCCAGAGCTGCTTTCTCACGGGCCCTCCTGGACTACATGGAATTATGCATTGACACTGATTTTTTTCTATACTGGGGGATTTTAATTATCATCTGGAGCTTAGCACAAACTCTGAGATAGCCAGACTCTTAGACCATATGGCAGCATACGGTCTTAGCCAGATAGTGTCAGAGCCTACTCACCAGGCGGGACACACCCTAGATGGGCTTTCTCTCATAACCCTGATATCACACTGGCCAGCGTTGAGGCACTCCCTTGGATCGACCATAGGGCAGTTTTCTTTGAGGCCATGGTGGAGGCACCTAAACACCGCCCCCCTTTCAAAGCATCCACGGTCACGTTCCGACAGTGAAACAAGGTAAAGGGCAGGGACCTGGAAGATGCTCTGAACCACTCCCCTCCAACTCTAGACAGTGACAAACGAGGTAGCAACCTCACAGTTTAATGAGTGGATACAGAGGGCGGACGATTGTGTCGCTCCAGAACAAAGGGAAAAGGCTAAAAGGCGCCAGCTGGCAACACCCTAGTATGGACCCAAACTTAAAGGATTGGTGGAGTGTAGAAGGTTTGAGCGCTTCTGGAGAGTAGACTATGGCAAAATTAGCAAAGAGGCCTACAATGGGGCTTTGAAACTGTACAAGGAGGTCATTCTTGAAGCTAAACAGGCATATTTTAAGATCAAGAAGGCAGGAAATTCGGCCAGAGAACTTTTTAAATCTGTTAAATTGTTAGCCAAGCCACAGCAGGTAAACACAGTTAAGCCTGACCAGGATTTTTGTAATCAGCTTGTCACCTTTTTTCAAAATAAGGTGCAATTGATATACAATGATCTGGCCAATTCATCAAACCGTCTGGCAGAGAACAGTTCATCACCCTCTGGGATGGAGACAGGGCATTCTAGGTTAACCGGCTTTAAACCGCTCTTGGCAGATGAAGTAACTAATCTTCTGCAATCAATAAAATCTGGCTCACCCAACGATCCCTGCCCCCCGCTATTATGCACCTGGCCACTGGTAAGATCAGTGAGACACTCACCCCCCTGAGCAATCAAATTTTGGCAACCACGATCTACCCTGCGGCCTGAAAGACAGCATGCAGAAGGCCAATCCTGAAGAAGATAAGAGCAGACCCCACAGAGCACAAAAAATACCGTCCCATATCGGGTTTACCCTTTGCAGCCAAGGTCCTTGAAAAGTCGATCAATAAGACTCTGACGAACTATTTAGACACTAATAGGCTACTGGATCCTACGCAGCATGGGTTTCGACTAAGACACTCAACGGAGTCGGCTTTGATTGCTGCCTCAGAGGGGATCCGGAAGGTGGTGGACGGAGGAGGCAGGGCGATTCTCGTTCTCCTAGATCTGTCTGCTGCATTTGACACCGTGAATCACACGGTGTTGGTGCGGCGACTGAAGGAGATGGGAATTGGGGGGGGGTCAGCTCTGGCCCTCCTTTCCTCCTTTTTAGAGGACAGGAAACAGAGCCTGAGCTGGGAAGGTCTACAATCTGATAGCTTCAACCTGCTCTGTGGTGTTCCACAGGGATCAGCCCTGTCTCCGACGTTGTTCAATGTCTATGTGACACCACTGGCAAGACTCGTCAAGAAGCACGGTTTCACATTTGCGTCCTGCGCTGACGATTCACAATTGGTGATATCCCTATCGAACAAGTCTGAAATCATAGCTGTCAGTTTTCATAGTTGCCTAAAGGACATTATGAACTGGATGAACTTAAGTTTTTGGAAAATTGACACAGAAAAGACAGAGGTGATCAAGTTTGGTAAGTGAAAGTCACTGAGGAACAATGCCTGGTGGCAGCCAGAGGCGGGTGAATGCCCCCTCCCTGTCGTGAAGGGCAGGAATTATGGAGTCATTTTTGACAACAAGCTTAATATGTCGGCACAGGTTAATAGTCTAACGTCGTCAAGTTTCTTTCTGCTAAAGACCCTTTGCTAGATCTTTTTCTTTATCCCTCTCAATTTACAGAAGACGGTAAAGACTGCCCTCTTTTTGACCAAACTGGATTACTGTAACACGCTATTCTTGGGTATTGGCAAAACCCAGATTAAGAAATTGCAATCATTACAGAATGCTGCAGCACGATTACTTCTAAACTTTCCCAAGGGCCATCCTACATCACAGGGAATAAGAGCATTGCACTGGCTCCATATTCAGCAGAGAATAGAATTCAAGTCACGCTGTTTTGGTGCATAAGGCATGTAATGGTGGCAGCTCAGACCACAGCCAGGAAATGTTCAGGCACTACACCCTTGCGCGAAACCTTCGGTCTACTAGTCTTGGCCTGATATGTATCCCCAAGTTCCGTAGAGCCAGATGGGGGAAGGTCCTTGTCATACTGTGCAGCAAAGTTGTGGAACAAACTGCCGGTGGCTATTAGACTACAACCCAATTTATTGCTTTTCAGGAAAGCCTTGAAAACGCGGCTGTTCACACCCGAGTTGATCCAGCATGTCTCAGTTCCTACATACACACTACAGCGACAAGATGCCTCGGCATTTGAGCACTTAATAAGCCACATATCATCATCAGGTGTGCTTTACTCCACACATTTAAAAGCAAATCCATTTCTGCATTACATTCCCTGTCTGTGTTGGGTGTTGCGGCACAGAAGATTAACATTGTAATAAATTACTCATAACTGAAGAGAACAGACTCACCTGCGTTTCTTTGCTGTCTATAAGAGTTGGTGCGGCTGGACTATCCAATATGGGTGGTCGTTGTGAATATATATATATATATATATATATATATATATATATATATATATATATATATATATATATATATATATATATATATTTATATATATATATATATATATATATTACCTACTGGCGGTCGCCAGTAGGTAGTTATAGTTAGGATTGATTTCCATAGGAAATCCGCAACATTCTATTGGGAATAACTTTGGCGCCGGTGGACGAATCTTCGCAGATTTTTCAAAGAAGATGGCCCGCTCCGCTCTGCTCCTTCCCTGGAAGTTTGAGGGGGATTCGTCAAGCGGGGGCCGAGATAAAAGGGGGGTCCCAAAACGTGTTTTCCCCATGTTAATTACCATAGGGCGGTTGGACTCACTTTTAGCCCGAACGGCTGAATGGATTTCCACAAAACTTGGCAAAATTGTAGGGACTGGTAGCCCGATGTGCCTTTGCTATGTCTCAAGATATGTGCTTCAGTGGATTTTGAGTAATTTAGGTTCAAAAAAATATATATATATGTGCAGAGCCTAACCACACATCTGATCTGATTGGCTGTCAGCACTTCATCCAAGAAGTGTTGGCAGCCATCTTGGGACCAATATACATGATAGCACCTCATTACAAAGCATTGTAGTTAATAGAGGGTTTTAGGACTTTAGTTACAGTATAAATCATTTGTTGATGGTACCATACTCATTGTAGGAATTGTGGTGTGTTCTAAGGTGATTTTACCATGTGAAAAAGCCTTCTGCTGTGATATCATGAATCATGTTTGAAAGAAAACTAATATCTCATGATTTTCCCACAGTGGTTTGGAAGGGGATCTATAAGCTAAACTGAAAGCATATTTTCTGTAAATTCACATTATCTTTCTCAGTCATGTGAGAATGAAGTCTGACATTCTCAGTAAAACATGTACATCCAACAAGGACAGAGACTGTCAGTTGATTCCTTTGTGTTCTACTGCAGCCTCCTAGAGTGTTCTAAAGAACAACTAGAGCACTAACAGTCCTACTTATTACAAAGGTATAGCACACCTGAAGCCATTGGGATGGGAATAAAGTGGTAACTCTTAAAACATTTAATTTAAAAAGGAACATAGTGAGGGGGTATATTATGCCATAGAAAGTATTATTAGTGCTGCAAAAAGAAAAATTAGGGCACATTTTGAGTGACTTCTCAAAGCCTCTTCTATTTCATTAAAAAAATTCTGACATGCAGTCTCCCAAGATGGCCACCAGAGACAAAAGAGCCCAAATGTAGCCCAAATATCACCCAGATGTAGCCCAAGTATAGCCCAATGACAGAATGTCCCAGAGTGTTCTAAGGAACAACTAGAGCGCTAACAGTCCTACTTATTACAAAGGTATGGCACACCTGAAGCCATCTTGATTGGAATAAAGTGGTAACTCCTAAAACATTTAATTTAAAAAGGAACAAAATGAGGGGGTATATTTTGCCATAGAAAGTATGATTAGTGCTGCAGAAAGAAAAATCAGGGCACATTTTGAGTGACTTCTCAAATCCTCTTCAATTTCATTAAAGAAATTCTGACATGCAGACTGAAACATTCACTTTGAATACCAGCAGCAGACTTCCCTGGTGAGCAGTAGATTTACTACAGTAATCTAATGAGCAACTAGAGTGCAAACATTCAGAATTTATGGCAAATGTGTGACACATCTGAATGCCTTCTTGATGGAACCAAAGTAAACAAGCATTGAAAATGCAATAGATCTCGCCCTCGTTTAAGTTAAAGCCATTCTGTTTGTAATGAGGTGGCTTTTTAGCTTTGCTTTTATTAGTGTTTTTTAAACTTTCATGTAAATAACATGCATCTGTATGCATATATGTATATGTATGCATGCATTTATATTTGTATTTATATAGATATACAGATTATATATGTTTATATATGTATGTATATACATACACATACATATATATAAATGCATATGCATATATATGCATATATATATATGTATGTGTATATGTGTGCGTGTAAGGAAAAGTAGAGAGGTAGAGGTGTAGAGGTAGAGAGGTAGGGGTAGAGAGGTAGGGGTAGAGAGGTAGCGGTAGAGAGGTAGAGACTAGTAGAGAGAGAAGTAGAGAGAGGTAGAGAGTAGAGAGTGAGTAATAGAGAGTAAAGAGTGAGTAGTAGAGAGTAGTAGAGAGCAGTAGAGAGAGTAGCAGAGAGTGAGTAGTAGAAAGTAGTAGAGTGAATAGTAGAGTGAGTAGTAGAGAGTAGTAGAGAGTGAGTAGTAGAGAGTGAGTAGTAGAGAGTAGTAGAGAGTAAGTAGTAGAGTGAGTAGTAGAGAGCAGTAGAGAGTGAGTAGTAGAGAGTAGTAAAGAGTGAGTAGTAGAGAGTGAGTAGTAGAGAGTGAGTAGTAGAGAGTAGTAGAGAGTGAGCGAGAGAATAGTAGAGAGTAGTACAGAGTGAGTAGTAGAGACTAGTACAGAGTGAGTAGTAGAGAGTAGTAGAGAGTGAGTAGTAGAGTGAGTAGTAGAGTGAGTAGTAGAGAGAGTAGTAGAGAGTGAGTAGTAGAGAGTAGTAGAGAATGAGAAGTAGAGAGTGAGTAGTAGAGAGTAGTAGAGAGTGAGTAGTAAAGAGTGAGTAGTAGAAAGAGAGTAGTAGAGAGTGAGTAGTAGAGAGTAGTAGATAGTGAGTAGTAGGGAGTGAGTAGTAGAGAGAGAGTAGTAGAGTAGTAGAGAATGAGTAGTAGAGAGTGAGTATTTGAGAGTAGTGGAGTATGAGAGAGTAAGTAGTAGAGAGTAGTGGAGAATATTCCAAAGTTTGGCACAGCACCACTTGCACAATAAGTCCAATCAAATCATATCACTTAGAGTCCTTATTGAAGCGCTGAATCTTGGTGTATATTCAAATGCTTTTATTTTCCTTAAGTTTATGTACCACAGCCAGCCGAAACGTTTCGTTCTGTACAACAGAACTTCTTCAGGGCGTTCTTATTTCCTTCAAGTTATGTCGGTATCCTGTTGTCATATAACTAGATATTTCTTCCAAATGTTAGACGAGACGTAAGTACATTCTTATTCAAAGTGACTAGGTATCAATTTTACCCACACAATTCGGGCAGACTTGAGTAATTTATAGCATCCTCAAAGTCAGTCTTTCAAAAATTCCAAAGTATAGGACATGATAATCCAAATCCAAATGTTTCTCAAGAAAAGTCATTTTCAATTGTTTGGAATATCGGTGTTTGGGCAGATATGACCCAGGGACCCCCAGTATGCAAGGGGAATTAGTTCCCCCTCTGCAAATGCGGCAGGGGGCTGCGTTGCAGAGAGGTGTAACAAGGGGCATAGCCTCATTACACCTCTGCAATGCAGCCCCCTGGCACATACTGGAGGTTCCAGGTGGGCTAGTTGGCCCCCAGGGGCCCCCAGTATGCAAGGGGAATTAGTTCCCCCTCTTCAAACATGCACGGGGGCTGCGTTGCAGATAGATGTAAAATGGGGCATGGCTTCATTACACCTCTCTGCAATGCAGTCCCCTGGCGCATACTGGAGATTCCTGGTGTGCTTTCAGGTCTTATATAGTTAGGAATTAGCATTAAAAAAACCTTTGAAATTCACTGAAAAAAACATAGGTTTCAGGCCTTATATAGTTAGGAATTAACATTTAAAAAACCTATGAAATTCACTGAAAAAACCATAGGTTTCACACCAGTTATAGTTAGGAATTAGCATTTAAAAAACCTATTAAATTCACTGAAAAAACCATAGGTTTGACACAAGTTATAGTTAGCTGGACATTTTACTGACATAAAACCATTGAAATTCCCACGTTATAGTTAGTTGGACTCACTATAACTTGCGCGCCTGCAATGCACTGCTGATGACGTCCAATATTACATCACTCATGACATGGTCAGTGACATCACTCATGACAGCACAAACCTATTTTCCACTTTTTGCTATGAATCCGGAGATCACAATGACATCGCTCATCGCAGTCCCTGTGGTTACATCGCGAAAGCGGAAAGCAAAAGCAGGATTTCAATGGCCACTACCACATTAAAAAATTATAACTATATAATTAATTCTAACCATCACAGTAGATAACTCACTATATAACTAACTCTATAAAAACATTGATCAGAATCTCAATATCTCTATAAGATGGGCATTAATGATTCACCAATATTCGCAACAACGGCGTTAGTCGCAATGTCCCCGTTATGGTACATGGGGGGCCGCGTTAGCAGTCGCAACGTCATCGCGAATATTATGTGCGAATAAACAAATCTATTTTGGACACATAACTTGTGTCACTAACACCTCCATTTCTCAACCATGGGGTCAGAGTATCTCCACCCCCACCCCTTATGTGGGCTTTTAACCAGATTTTCAGCCTCGGGAACTATTCCTATAGATAAAATGCAGCCACAACTGTCTATTCAGGTTGCGGCCAGCCAATCAGAGCATTCCCGGTGGCACGTGCATTCGCGATTCATCACGAAACCACTACAAAATATCCACAGCCAGAGATATCTCTATAATTTTAAGCTTTAATTTCTCAACAACTATTGAAGGGATATTCACCAAAAAAGCTAAAGGCACTTTCTTGTACTGACAAGTACCTCCCTGCCAAATCTGGTGTAAGTCTGCTCAGCGGCTGGGGTTGAAGAGGTGGCCAAAGTTTACTATGGGAATTAACATTACAAACACAACGTTATTTCGTGCCCCAAATCTCGGTCCCCACTGCAGGGATCACCCCCAAACTGTCTCAATCAATAGTACCCACCAAGATACTTTTTGGGCAAAATTTCATGCAGATTGGTCAAACGAAGCCAAAGTTTAGCTAAGTCAAAAAACGCTTTTCCTATGGAAACTAGGTACTAACTATAACTACCTACTGGTGACTGCTTGTTCACCAATGTTTTGGTAAGAATTCATGTACAAAAAGATTGTTCAAATTTTGACCCTGAAAAATCATTTAAAAGGGTCTTCATCAGGGCATATTTAGGATACAACTTGAAAAATTAATTAAGGGTCATTTAAAAAAGTATAGAAAAACACATGGGATGAGGACTACCATAATCTCAACTCCATACCAGCAGAGTGTATGCCACTAACAATAAAGGTAAAGCAAGAAATTATTAAAACTAGACTGGGAATGGGACAAAGATGTAAGATAGTTTAAATGGCCCATATTACAGAACAGAAGCTTACTAGAGGTAATTGTGAAAAGGGATGATTTATCCGCTGCAGGGGAAATGAAAAGTAGCCAGAGGCATGCAACTGATTACAGGAAGAACATCCCTTCAATCATGAACTCATGCTGTTAATGCAACTATTCTAGACAACGAAAGTTTGTGGTCAGTGGAATCTTCTTGGTGCTCAAAATGATTTCAGTTTTCTGTGGCTCCACTAATACACTGTCCATCACACCTTCACAATTTACATCTCTATCCAATGTCTGAGTAATCCATCATTCTACTATGTGCTATAAATAACGCTTGGTGTTTCGCTGTAGAATATTACTGCACTGTTATAGAAGGCCACACTTCCTGGCAGATTCTTTTCACTCTGCAATCTTGCAAAGATGAAGAGCACACCTACTATATGGTTGCAACATAACACGCATATCTACCGAACACATAGAACACATTGTGTTGTCATGTGCCAACATTAAGCCATCTGCTCTGAGGCTTGCATATGGTCACAGTAAAGTAAGGAAAATAGAATATTCAAGAGCAGATGAAATGCGATCATATAAAAAACCTGAGGAACAATTTGGTGATCAAAGAAAAATCAAGCTCTGCCATTTCATTTCTTAATGTATTGAAAGTGGGCAAATTATGCTTTTTGAAAATACTTATATGTGGAAATTGTCTTTTTGCTATTAACTTTTTAAAAATATTCACAGGATTACATTTGCGAACAAGGTACAAGGTGATACATATACTATAAACTAGTAATAAGTATTTGTTGTTGTTACATCTGTTTTATGTATGTATGTATGCTATAGGGACAACCAATCTACAAACAAATGAGCACTGTACATGAGAGGTGTATATAATATGGCAGAAAAAAGTGTAGAAATGTTCTTGATGCTCTTGGGAAGAGATGGGAGATATGACGAGGTTATGATAAGGCAAAAAGATGGTTGTAATGCAGGAGATTGGTCTAACAGGGACACAGGGGTTTCTAGTTGAAAGAGGTGGTGGTTTTTACAATATGCAGCCAAAGTGCAAGGTAACAGATGAGAAGAGGGTAGAACAAGAATTGCACAACAAGTATTGGCAAAGCCAACAGGTCTCCCCTATACAAGAGTTATTGGATTTGGCAATGTGGATGTGCATGTTGTACACCAGTGTGGCTGCTGTTCAGCATGGATAAAAGATAATGGTATGGAGCGTCCTAGAGTGGAGTTGGGGAGTAGGGTATCCTAAACTGGATTTGTTGTAGTAGAGTATTGTAGAGTGGAGTTGGGGGAGTAAAGTGTCTTAGAGTTGAGTACAGGAGAGTAGTGTTGAGTGGCAGAGAGTGCAGTAGAGTTCAGTGTCATAGAGTGCAGTGTCGTATAGTAGAATGGTGTAGAGTGGAGTAGCATAGAGTTCAGTAGCATGGAGTGAGATGGAATAGGGTGAAGTGGGTTGGAGTGGATTGAGGTAGTGAAGTGTTGGACTGGAGAAGATTGGGGTGGATTGGATTGGGGTAGATTGGGTTGGATTGAGTAGAGTGGGGTAGATTGGAGTGCATGGGCTGGATGGGGTGGATTGGATTGGAGTGGGGTGGATTGATATTTGGTGAGGTGGATTGGATTGGGGAACTGGAGTGGGGTGGGTTAGATTGGTTTGGGGTGGGGTGGGTGGATTTCATTGTATTGGGTGGATTGTATTAGAGTAGGGTGTATTGGAGTGGGGAGAATTTGAGCAAAGTGGAGGGGTGGATTGGACTGGACTGGAGGGGGTGTACTGGAGTGGGGTAGGTTGGTTTGGAATTGGGTGGATTGGATTGGACTGGAATGGGGTGGAATTGTTTGGAGTGGGGTGCACTAAACTGGGGTGGGGTGAATTAGATTGGGGTGAAGGGGAGTGAGCGATGGATTGGAGTGGGGTGGACTAGAGTGGGGGAATGGATTGAGGTAGAATGGAGTTGGGTGGAATGAAGTGGGACAGAATGGAGTTGGACGAATTGAAATGGAGTGGGGTGAATTGAAGTGGGGTGGGGTGGATTGGATTGGCGTGGATTGGAGTAGAGTAGATTAGATTGCAGTGGGGTGGATTGGGTTGGATTAAGGTGGATTGGATGAGGGTGAGGTGAAGTGGTTTGGGATGGGGTGAGTTGGAATGGGGAGGGATAAATTGAAGTGGGGTGGGGTGGATTTAAGTTGGGTAGAAAGATTTAGCTGGATTGTGGAGGATTGGATTGGTGTGGGGTGGTTTAGATTGGGTGGATTGGAGTGGTGTGGATTGGGTTGAGGTGGATTGTATCAGAGTGGAATAAAAGGTGGTGGATTGAAGTGGGGCAGATTGTTTTGGATTGGAGTGGGGCAGATTGTTTTGGATTGAGTTAGGCAGATTGTTTTGAATTGGAGTGGGGCAGACTGCTTTGGATTGGAGTGGGGCAGATTGTTTTGGATTGGAGTGGGGCAGAATATTTTGTATTGGAATGGGGCAGATTGTTTTGGATTGGAGTGGGGCAGATTGGAGTGGGGTGGGTTGGGAGGATTGGAGTGTGGATAGGAGTAGATTGGATGGCGGGGAGTGGTTTGAAATGGAGTGAGGTTGAATGGATTAGTCTGAGATGGTTTGTATTGAGTATGGCCAATTGGTTTGGGGTTGGATTGCTGTGGGTTGGAGTGGGGCGGATTGGATTGGAGTGGTGTGGATTGGGGTGTACTGCACGATTATGTATTAAAGCAGCATTTCAGAAGTTACACATAAGAAAGAAACAATGCTGCTTTGCAATAACATAATCCTCATCTTTTAAGAACAGCGCTCATGATCAAAAAAGGAAACATGAGGGCAAAGTGAGAAATGAAGACTTGGCAAAATCAAAGAAAGTTAACTATAGAAACTAAGGGCCAGATGTACGACCATTCACTTAAACAAGTCACAAATTGTGTCAAATTGCGAATCACAATTTTCAACTCGCAAAAGTGAATGTGAAACAGTATCTCAGACACTGTTTGAGAATCCCAATGGGGTCACAAATTGCGTGCCTCATTAAAATTCATGAGGCAAAGGCAATTTGCGACCCCATTGGGAATGGCTAACACTCCCTGGGATGGTGTCCTGCTGGGGTCAGCAGACCACCAGGCCTGTGACTGCTTTTTTAAATAAAGCAGTTTTTTTTATTGCAGCCCGTTTTCCTTAAAGAAAAACAGGATGCTTTTAAAAAAGAAAAATGTAACTTTTCAGTTTCATTTTTTAAGGGCAGGCAGTGGTCCCTGGTACCACTGCCTGGCCTCAAAAAATATTTTCACACCCATTCACAAAGGGTAAGCGGTCTACTTGGAGTAGGTGGTAAACTGCAAGTCTTTTGCGACCCCAAATGCGGTTGCAAAACAATAATATATTGCGGTTAGACTCGCTATTTGAAAGGGAAGCCCTTGGCACACCCCTTCCTAATACCAAGTCGCAAACCATATTTTGCGAGTCAGTAATAGGTTACTGACGCACAAAATGTGGTTTGTGCATGGGGCAGACCAATTTCCGTTTGTGACCGCAAAAAAACTAGTCATACATCTGCCACTAAATCTTTTCAATTTTGTTTGTCCTGCTGTGGATGTTTTTGCAAGTCACACGCCTTCTGGATGCAGGGCACTAAAAGTTGAAAAGAACAAATAAGCACCTCAATCCCTTCGATATCAGCAGGCGGGCACTGAATAAGTTGAAACAATCCGTGCTTGGTCCATAGTCCACAGAGAGGAACAGAAGTGATGTTAGGCCTGCCTTGAGGAATTATGAGGCTGTAAAGAAGAGTGAAAAACCAAAGGTGATGATGGACGGAGCGTTGACAATACAAACACTCACCCCCAGTCAACTGATCTGGGTTTAATCCATCACCGTTCTTTAGCTCACTCCGCCACCCCAGTTCAGACATGGCCATATGCAAATCAGTCTGACCCTGTACCTCATGGGAACAGTCCAGCCCGAACTGCCAAGCCATGTCTTCCCCGGACCAGAATCAAGCTTCCCAGGACCGGTTTCTGGCATTACAGCAGTCTTCAGCCGGGCTTGCCTGACTCTAGTGGCAATGTGAGCAAGGGACTCACTTCTGAGCATACCCTGCCAACTTAGGGCGAACAAAGAAAAACCAAAGGTGATGATGGACAGAGCATTGACAATACAAACACTCACCCCCAGTCAACTGATCTGGGTTTAATCCATCACCGTTCTTTAGCTCACTCTGCCAACCCAGTTCAGACATGGCCATATGCAAATCAGTCTGACTGATAAGCGTGGCTCAAATCCACCCGAGTGACTTACCGCACTCACCTATAGTTACCCATTAATAAGTCAGCCGGACAGTGGAGAAGAATAAACAAAACAATTTATTAGGCCACAAACTCCCATATGAGAGGGCCCTGTTCGACCTCACCCCTAAGAGTGCGCCGAGAAGGACTGACTCAAATCATTACAGTTACACATTATAATACGAAAAGCAGAGTAAGTCACGCCCATTGTGGAAAAGTACTGGACCCCTGAAATGGTGAACAATGGTCTCATACAAGAGGCATCTGCACCTGGAATAGCAACATTTTCGTTATCTGACTCCAAGGACACGGAGCCAGGCCTTAGCATCTCCAGCACATGAGAACAGCGTGATAAGGGGTTTCGCTAGTAGTTTCAGTCACAGTGAGCCGAGAAACAAAAACTGCTGACATGTGGAATATTCCTATTCCTACGGGAGGGGGAATGAGCAAGTGCAACTCGCACAAAAAGAAAGATGCTTCAAAATGGTGGCACACAGGCTAAGCTAAGAATAACTGTAATAATGTCACACGCATAAATGAGTAACTAATATTGGAATATAAACGAAAATGCATAAATGAATATATCAGTAGTTAGACACACTCTGCTAACTCATAAGCATAATATGTACGGTGGGCTGAGCATAGGAAACTGAAACCTATCAGACCCTCCTTTTAGCAAGTGTGGCTAACATAAGTGAAACCTTTATTAACCAAAAGGAGAATCTTTACATCAAAATCTAAGGGCCGGTATAGCATGTTAATCAAGAACATCATCATCAATGAGCATCAACCAGCGGGGGTCATGAATTTCAAGATCATTTGAAACAGGATATTGTCTTGTCTGTCTTTTAGGAACCCGTATGTTGGTGGCACACATGGAGCAGCAGGGAGGGAGGCAATATACACAAAGACAACAAGTCAAAAGTACACCAACTATCCCCACTATACCCATCAATATTTTCCAACCCCAAGAAGAGAAAATACCCCATAGCCATGTCTGTAATGACCAGGTGCCGGTGTCCTGATGGAGTTCGGCCGCTAACCTATGGAGTTTCTGTACAGCTAAATTAACCGTCGGGGCGGAGTCAGGGATATATACACAGCAAGAGGTCCCGATGACACGACAAGCTCCACCCCTATCTGCGAGGATGACGTCAAGCACCATCCTGTTCTGGATCGTAAATAATCTCATAGCCTGCATCTCAAGAGACATATTAGCCGCAATATCAGCCTCTGTAGTCACTACCTTTTCCATTACCCTCGAAAGACGTCTAATGGCTCTACTGTTAAAGATGGGACCCCAGAACTGTAATAGACCTTTCGAGAAATCTGTGAATTGCTGCCCAGAAGTATCAGTCTGATCAACGTCTTCAACCTGAAGATCCCTCCTTTTGCGCTGTCCCTGCATGATGGCAATCCTCCGATGAGTTTTATGATAATCGGAAGGTGCCACATAAACAGGTGGGAGCAAGTATGCTAAATAACATGTTCCACCCCAACCCTCAGGCAACCACAAATACCCATTATTTCCACATACAAAATAGATATTCGGGGGAGTAACTAATGAAGGACTAAGGGGCAGGCGAATCGAGGCAGTCACATTACAAAGGCTGTCGCCCACTTTAATCGGACCTCTTCCCTGAATACAAAAGTAAGGTGAAGGCCCAACTATCGCTAGGGGTACCAGTGAGTGACCACTACTGTTTGTTGCAGGAGGGTGTATGTATGCTAGGGAAGAGTTCAACTGTAGAAAACTCTCCGCACTTTGTCAGTATCGTTGGATGTCACAAATCGTTCTAAATTCTTCGAACAAGTTTCCAGGAATGTTTGGTCAAAACGTCCGTCAGTAAATAACCGTCCAAGAGATGAAGGGGGCAGAGGGCGTACCCGCATCGTCAGTGTCGACCCAGTACCAGGGAGTCGGGGAGTCAGGGAATCAGGCTGCTGAAAGAACTTCACCATACCAATTAGAGTATACCAGCCCACACAGCTATTCACGGGAGTCAATTGAAGTGCCAATAACCTGTCCTTCTTATATGCAGCAGAAGGAAGCAACCCACAGACCCAGCAATCTGTCACATTGTATACAGCATGAGCATGATGTAAAGTTTTAATGAAAACATTATCACGATAGCCCTTCCTCATGCATTGTTCACCATAATCAACAGTAATCATATTATGCTCTGGCAAGGGAGAGGGAGTAGGAACCAGTTTGTGGACAGGGTAAGCCTTATTTAGGAAGAACAGTATTCCAAGTATTATCAAGAATATAATAATGAACACCACAATAACCACCATTTTTCCTTTTCGAGGCAGGGCATGCCATGGTGAGTCTGGTTCAGATCTGCGAGGAGCAGCAAAAGGCTGTTCCTCCTCCGGGATAGGACGGCCAAAGGGATACATTTCACCTAATAAACGGACCAAAGGATATTCTAAAAGTTCCACATACTAAGGGGCACTTTTAAATAGTTCCAGACACTCCAAAACCGGCCAGAGGTGTTCTTCACCCTTCAAAAGGGCTCTTCTCCCTACGTCCGTTAAAGCCTCACAGGTAGGCTCTCAGTCTCGTAAACCCTAATCCCTCGATGGAGTCGCACAACTGCAGCAACTCAGGAGCACTGAACCTGGGCCCACATACAGCTCTAGCGTCCCGTTCAACAGTGTCTCGGTAGTGCACCAGGGCTCTTTCAGCAGTTCATCCCTATTACTAGGCTAACCTGCTCAATATAGTCCACTTCTGATCCCTACCTCAGCCCTTCTTCCGGTGCTCAGTTCTTTGGCCTCTCTTTCCGGGGCCGCAGGTTATAACGAGTGCTCCCTCGCACTTCCGGATCTGTGAACAGAATTGGGGAATCACTTTCAAAAGAGGTGGCTTCCGGTGTCTGTGCACTGTGACCAAAAGAAGCCTCGCTACTTGTACTCAGGGCTGGCCTCCGTTCGTTCTCATTTTGTTCCTCCTCGGTCAGTAAGGCATCCGAGAAAGGAATATATCGAGGAACTGTTTCGGTCTCGTGATCTGCAACACCACCTCTTACCCATGCATCATAAGGTAGTGGAAGGGGGACCTTTTTCACGTGAGAGGCATGGGTCCACGCCTTCCGGCCCTCCACTCGAAGTGCGGTGCGGGTGGTGAGGAGCAACAACTTGGGCTCCGATCACCTAGGCTCCAAACAGGACTTCCGCTGATACCGCTTGATGAGGACCCAGTCCCCTGGGTTGATGTTGTGGCCAGGCCCCTCAGGCAACGGCTTCAGGGTGTCTGCTACCTGCTGATGAATAGAACGAAGATCTTTAGTCAAAGCATACAGGTAATCTATCAACAAAGGGTATTCTATCTCTGAGAAACATTTAGGTCTAGGAACACCCCACACATTGGCGGGCCTGCCAAATATAACTTCATGGGGAGAAACACCTGTCTTGGAATTCACTGTTACTCTTGTGGAAAGTAAGGCAAGGGGGAGCGCATCTGGCCAACGCAGCCCTGTACTCTCCTGTATCTTGGCCATCTTGAGTTTTAATGTACCATTAAATCTTTCAACCAAACCTGCAGCCTGTGGATGTTGGGCTGCATGGAATTTTTGAGAGATTTGTAATCCCTTACAAATTAGTTTCATCAGTTCAGCATTGAAGGACGTGCCGTTGTCGCTCCAGATCACCCTAGGCAAGCCATACCTACTGAAATACTCCTTGATCAGCATCTTAGCTGTTGATATGGCTGTACAGTCCTTTGTTGGAAAAGCCTCCACTCACCTACTAAATGAGCATACCACCACAAGGACATACTTAAGGTTGTTCACCCTTTCCATTTCAATGTAGTCCATCTGTATCACTTCAAAAGGGTAGGATGGGGGTGCAAAATTACCTACAGGGACGGGTGTTCCCTTCCCATGATTATGTCTTAAGCAAACCATATACTGCTGTACCAAATGTGTCGCCACCCTGGAAATGTTCTTATTACTCCACTCTGGATCTAATAATTTGCATATCCCCTTTGCACTTATGTGAGCTGGTCCATGTGCCATCGTCACTACTGGGAGGACATATGCATTCGGGAGCAACCATCGCCGTTTGTCTGACACATCCGTCCAACACTCATCCGAGTCCAACCGCCCCCTCCATCCTTCCATTGTTTCAACTCCTCCTCAGTCGCTTTCTCCTGTATGTTCCGCACACTCTGCATGGTGTCTGCAAACATGTTGACATCCGGTACCCACCTAGCTGGTCCTGCCACAAACATTTGTGGAAGTTTTATCCTAGCAGTCTCTTTAGCTGTTTGGTCTGCAAATGCATTTCCTCGCCCTACATCATCCACCACTGCTTTGTGTGCACTACACTTAATCACAGCTAATCGTTTGGGAAGTGTCAGGGCTGTCAACAGTCGTAATATCAATGGACCATTTTGAATCTCCCATAACTATGACCCACGCCAAAGGCGTATTGGCTGTCAGTGTAAATGTTCACATCCAATCCTTCACTCAATTCACACGCTCGCATCAATGCTATTATCTCTGCAGCTTAAGCTGAGTTGTACGGGACTCTAGAAGTCTCCACCACTGTTTTTAAAGTCGTGACTGCGTATGCTGCCGTTGTGGTACCATCTGCTAATTTAAAGCAGGACCCATCAACATACAGCTCTCCATCAGGATCATCAAGAGGCTTATCCGTCAAATCTACTCTTCCTTTTGTTTCCTCCTCTGTCCGAAACAAGCAATCATGGACCTCATCGTCTTTGTCATTTGAAGGGAGAGGTAACAGCGTGGCTGGGTTCAGAGTGGCACATCTTTTTATCGTTACATGTGGTGCAAATAATGTCATCTCGTAACCAGTTAGACGAGCACTAGTTAAATGCTGCGTCTGTGTCCTGTTTAGTAAAATATCCACGGCATGTGGTACCATTACTGTAAGGGCTGAACCCAGTACGAGCCCTGCCGATTGTCTTATTGAGACCGCAGCAGCCGCTGTAGCCCTTAGACAGCTCGGCAATGCTCTTGCCACGTTATCAAGCACAGCAGAGAAATAAGCACAAGGTCTCTGTTTCCCTCCAAAACACTGAGTTAGGACAGACAGCGCGCAACCTTCCGCCTCGTGCACGTAAAGTACAAAGGGCTTCTGGTAATCAGGTGTTTCCAAAACAGGTGCAGAACATAAAGCAGTTTTTAGTAACTCAAATGCTTCTTGACATGCTGAGGGCCAAGGTAGGGGTTCGCGCACCTCTTTGGTAGTCAGATACAAAAGGGGTTTTGTTAGTAAAGCGTAATTAGGTATCCACTGGCGACAGTACGATGTTATGCCCAAAAATGAGCGCACCTCTCGCTGCGTGTTAAGTACAGCCATGTTAGTTATCGCCTTGATGCGCTCCGGCATCAGCCTTCTACCCTCCTTCGATAGGAGATGACCGAGGTAGGTAACCTCCTGTCGGCAGTATTGGAATTTAGGAAGGGACACCTTGTGTCCCTTACAAGCCAAATGGTGTAACAATTTAACAGTAGACTCTCGGCATCCTTCCTCAATGTCTGAGGCTATGAGAATATCATCCACATATTGCAATAAGACATTCCCCTGTGGGAGCTCCAAATCATCCAACTGTGCTTTCAAAGCTTGACTATAAATAACTCTTAAGGAACTCAGATGGCTCCCAGTGGAGTTGCGAGCCAATTTCAGAACAGCCTGCATCACCCACAAAGCCCTGCACACAGGCAAACCAGAATACCTGGCAGCCAAGCTCACCAGGGCAGGCCAGTCCAGGAACCTTAGGAGCTCCCACTCTCTACTGCTCATCCCCATGAAAACTCACAAGCACAGAACCATAGCCAAATCCTTTGCTGGTAACGCTCCGAAAATCTGGAACTCCATTCCTCCCCACATCAGAACAATACCCTCGTTCTCTAAATTCAAGAGACTACTCAAAGCCCTCTTCCTCGACCGTGCTCGAGGGAACTGACAGACCCCAGACCACCTCCATTGTCTCTCCAATTTTTTCTAAAACTTCGAGACGATCATCACGGTCTCAACTCAAGATTCCACCTGGGGCCAATCAGTTAGATGACCTATTCTGTACAGTTGAACATTTGCTAACTATTGTATACGATTTACATGTTGTGAAGCGCTCTGATACCTTCTGGTCTAGCTAGCGCTATACAAAACTACTAAATAAATAAATAAATAATAAATAAATACTGGGGCTTTCTGTATAACCTTGGGGAATTCTACAAAATCTAAAACTGCGGCCAGCCAATGAGAATCCGAAGAGATAACGGCTATCTGGATGCACAGGGATACTAAAGAAAGCATTCTTAAGGTCCAGTACAGAAAAATACTTAGCTGAGGGAGGTATCATTGTCAAAATAGTAGTAATATCGGAGACCACCGGATACTGAGGCTCAACCACCTTGTTAATGTGGCGTAAATCAATCACAAAACGATAAACATCAGGTGTACCCTCGCTGGCATCACCTGAGGGCCTCTTAAGGATCGGAAGAATGGGGCTATTGCAACTGTTAGAATCCGTCTCCTCCACCACCCCAGACCGGATCAAGTCCTGTATTATTTGTAACAGAGCCTTCTCCCCATCCCTAGATATTTTATACTGCGGTATCCGAGGTAGCTTGGCTCCCACCTTAACCTTTATTGACACTGGGGAAATGTCAATTTTTCCCACATCAGTATCACTGCTAGCCCACAGACTCGCAGGAACCCCCTCCAAATCAACTGGGAGGGGCTCATCTTTCGAGAAACACTGCTGCGCACGCGCGACAGAAGGACCCAACGTGAGGTACACACCGTCTGGAGAACAGTAAATTGTAGCATTCACTCTTTTCAACAAATCTAGACCCAGTAAATTCTCACCACAATTTGAAGTTTAAAGGAAGGGAGAGTCAACAGTGAAAGGGCCAATCGTGAGTGCAAGAGGCTTAGAAATGGGGCTAACCACCGGGGTACCCGAGAACCCCACGGAGATATTAGTCTTGCCAGACAGAGCCGCCCCTGGGACCTGAGAACGTGCCACCGAACTTTTCATAGCACCCGTATCCACTAAAAATTTCTGAGGGGATCCCGACAAGTCTGCCGTTACATAAGTCCCACGTTGATCAACATCCACAGAAACATGTCCCGCGCTCTGCCCTACGCTGTCCTAGTTATAAGAAAATCCTGTCAGGTCATCCATAGCTTATGCGTCGTTGTAGTACTGCCGGTCTCTACAATCGTCACGCTCCTTCTGAAAGTGTTGTCTATCTCTTCCCCTGTCAAAGTAATTCCCTCCCGGTCTCCTGCCTTCCTCGGACTGTCTACCATCCTTGCTCGCGTCTCCCCGTCCTCGTCCTCTGCCTTGTCCGGCAGCGGACCGGAGCAGTGGGCAGTCTTTCCACCAGTGTTCCTCCTGTTTGCAGTTGGCACACTGGTTCTGTCTCAAACGCTCTCTTTTCTCTCCCCTTCCGTAACTACTTCCTCCTCGACCAGCTGCCATGGGCGGGGCTCCACGTCCCCGACCCTTCGCCACCTGCTGCAATAACACTCTCGTCTTTAAATCTTTTGCCTTCTTTTCTTGCCTGTCCTTATTCTCATTCTCTCTATGCTCGTAGTACTGGGCCATACTCAAAATCCCAGAGGGGGTGGATGTCGTCCACGTACTCTCTGAGGCTTGCAATCGGGCCGATATTTCTGGCAACAAATTCGTTACAAACCTGTTAAAAAAGAGTCGTAACCCACCATCTTGAGATATATCCTGACCGCTAAAATCCATGAACGTTTCCTCAAAACGAGTAAAGAAATCTGAAACTGCCTCATCCTTCTTCTGTCTGCAAGCCGTCAACTTATCCCAATCTACCTTCTTGGGTGGGATGAGTGAGTGCATGTATTTTATTATACGCCCTGGCAGCGCTAGAATCTCAGCCTTCGGCTTCTCTCCTGGCTTACGCTCCTTGTCCCATTCCTTGAATGCCTCCCAAGTACCACCCAGCTCCTCCGTATGATCCGAACCCTTCACCTGTCTCCATACATCCACGGGAACCAATAATCCAAAAAACAATTCAATATCTGCTAGAGTCATGACCGTCGAGGAAGCTGCCTCTGTTAATTCCTTGTAATAAGCTGTCGGATTTTTCCTCGAGTCAGGTAACTGAGCCTTCAAAGCTAATACCTCGCTCCTTTTCCAGGGTGTATACACCCACTGTTCCTGGAAATGAGCGTCGACACGAGCTCGGGTCACAACCTGTGTTGTCGGATCTATTACTTCAGGTACCTCAGGGTGAAATATAGGGTGCACTTCACGCATCGGGTGTATCCCAGGGTAATGGTGTTCTCCCGCTGCTGGTAACTCATTTCTGTATTCTAACAAGAACCTCAGACTACGGAGCACATCCTTTATTCCAGTGTTGGCCCTATAGGCATTATTCTTGATATCACGGAGAATCGCCGGTGCCTCCCCACCATATCCCTGCTCCCACAACGCTATCAATGTCATCGACATGTGCCACAAAGCATGTTGCTGCATCAAAGGCTCATAGTCTTTCATGGTAGACCAAATGTCTTCCAATGAATAAATGTTATTCCTGGCCCATTGACAGGCTAGATTAGCTACCATTGTCTTCTCATCCAACCCAACAGCAGTACGGGTCATTAACTTCCGTACCTGAGTAAACAGTCCACCTCCCGCTCCTCTAGTGGGAGTTAACAGCGCGCTCTGAGGGGTAGTGCTGGCTGAAACAGTGGGGATGGCGGGACCAGCAGAGAACACCGGGGAGAGCACAGCAGGCGCAACAGGGCTTGTCGCAGAGAAAGAGAGCAGGGGTGCAGTGACAGAGGGGGAAGTTCGTTCAGCCACAGAGGAAGCAGGTGTACCGGACAAGGGAGGGGCGCTCATTTGGGGAACCGAAACCACCGCCGGGGAGGCGGAATCCGTCAACACGGGGTACAGTGGCTGTGGGGCATATGGAGGAGGGGGTCGAGTGTTCAAAATGTCCTCCATCTCATCTTGGTCATCTTCTCTCACTACATAGCTCTTATTATCCAATAGCCTGAAACGTCTATCTGCGCGCTCAATTCGCAGCTCATTCTCTTTCTTAGTGTGTTCCCTGGCCTTCTGCGCCATGGTCTGCGCCGCCCTCTTCTGAGCCACCTTCTCCTCCCTCATTTGCCGTTCTCGTACCTCCTTCTGCCACATCCGTAAAGAATCGAACATGCTCTGGCGACTGCGCCTAGCAAACAATCTATCTTGTAAGTAATCTAATTTTGCTTCATCAAAAGAACCAAGCAACGGCCACTGTAAATCCACATTATCTTTTGTATATTTATGCCACAAAGTAGAAAACAAAATCGGAGGTAAGCCGTGCTCGACATACATTTCAAAGTTTGGAGAGCCCTCCACCGGGGCAGGTTGGCTCTCAGCCAATCTAACGTCTGAGACATCACCACAGCACCCTAAACACCGTAATTTACTGAAACACGGCATCTTGCTCTCACACAGTCACACACTAACACAAAGACTCACACTTGCACACTTGCTCACTTACCGGTAGGTCACACTCACAGCTTCAATATACGCTACATCAAATCCGTACCAAAACACGTGTTACCAAAATGGGACAAGGCCCGTCGACCAAGTCCTGGGGAACCTGGACCCTACCGCAGACCGAACAGCACACCCGCTATTCCGAGACTGGGGGACACATCCGTCTCCTGGGCAGCACTACAGATCGGCATGCGCTACACCGCATGGGACTCGGTGCTCATCCCCGCGAACCGCCACCCTAGGCGTTCGGGTGAGTCCCGTGATCCTTCCGCAGCAAGCCACCCGCCGACTGCAGTACTACCCAGTCGGATGACTACAAACCAACGTTCACCCAGTCTCCGTCAAGTCTGTCAGAGCGCCACTTGCACTCTGAGTTCCCCGGAGCACACTAGCCCCAGGAGCACACCGGCTCCTCCAATCACCAGAGACACACCGGTCTCTCGGAGCACTCCGGCTCCTCCAAACCACAGTCGGACCACTCACCTTCTATGCGCGATACCGACCTCTACCATTCTCCACCTCCGGCTGCCAGGACCAACACGGTCAGCTCCAAAGTTCCGCCTTCCGGACTCCGGCGTAGGATCATGGACCGGGACCTCTTCCGATCAGCAGGGCGGGGTAGCGCTGCGAGAACCAAGCTCGGCATCAAGTGGGTACCCGGGCCCACCGTGCCGACCAGAGGGTCTCCGGCCTTCTGCTACCCACTGACGGGTGAGTAAGGTCCTAATCGCGGAGTCCCTGTTCGGGCGCCATCTGATAAGCGTGGCTCAAATCCACCCGAGTGACTTACCGCACTCACCTATAGTTACCCAATAATAAGTCAGCCGGACAGTGGAGAAGAATAAACAAAACAATTTATTAGGCCACAAACTCCCATATGAGAGGGCCCTGTTCGACCTCACCCCTAAGAGTGCGCTGAGAAGGACTGACTCATATCATTACAGTAACACATTATAATACGAAAAGCAGAGTAAGTCACGCCCATTGTGGAAAAGTACTGGACCCCTGATATGGTGAACAATGGTCTCATACAAGAGGCATCTGCACCTGGAATAGCAACATTTTCGTTATCTGACTCCAAGGACACGGAGCCAGGCCTTAGCATCTCCAGCACATGAGAACAGCGTGATAAGGGGTTTCGCTAGTAGTTTCAGTCACAGTGAGCCGAGAAACAAAAACTGCTGACATGTGGAATATTCCTATTCCTACGGGAGGGAGAATGAGCAAGTGCAACTCGCACAAACAGAAAGATGCTTCAAAATGGTGGCACACAGGCTAAGCTAAGAATAACTGTAATAATGTCACACGCATAAATGAGTAACTAATATTGGAATATAAACGAAAATGCATAAATGAATATATCAGTAGTTAGACACACTCTGCTAACTCATAAGCATAATATGTAAGGTGGGCGGAGCATAGAAAACTGAAACCTATCACTGACCCTGTGCCTCATGGGAACAGTCCAGCTCGAACTGCCAAGCCATGTCTTCCCTGGACCGGAATCAAGCTTCCCAGGACCGGTTTCTGGCATTACAGCCGTCTTCAGTCGGGCTTGCTTTACTCCAGTGGCAAAGTGAGCAAGGGACTCACATCTGAGCATACCCTGCCAACTTAGGGCGAACAAAGAAAAACCAAAGGTGATGATGGACGGAGCGTTGACAATACAAACACTCACCCCCAGTCAACTGATCTGGGTTTAATCCATCACCGTTCTTTAGCTCACTCCGCCACCCCAGTTCAGACATGGCCATATGCAAATCAGTCTGACCCTGTGCCTCATGGGAACAGTCCAGCCCGAACTTCCAAGCCATGTCTTCCCTGGACCGGAATCAAGCTTCCCAGGACCGGTTTCTGGCATTGCAGCCGTCTTCAGCCGTGCTTGCTTGACTCCAGTGGCAAAGTGAGCAAGGGACTCACGTCTGAGCATACCCTGCTGTAAAGAAGAGTGCCATGGAAGCCAACAAATGGTGAGCAACAGGAGGGCTCCAAACCCTTTTCTCTATGCAAGAGTGCCTTGCAAGCAAGATGCGTGCACTAATCCATGCTGTCGCGGGCACGACCCTAAAAAGGAATAGAGCAATAAGATAGGCTGAGGAGGTCAGGAGAGTGCAGGTCTGTGTTTGGAGAAGAGGGTAAATGTAAATGTAAATGTCGGAATTTGTAAAGCGCACAGCTACCTCCACCGGAGGTGTCCCGGCGATGTCCGTATACCGCTTAGGAACCCTTCCTGGCTTTCCTGGGAAATGTCCACTCCTGGGCACCCCCCAGGTGCAGCCAGGCATCCCAGTGCTTTTGGGGCCGTTGTGGAGACTAAGCAAGCTATTGCCCAGAGTTGCAGCGTGGGACCCATGATCATAACAGGCACTGAGGCGAGAATATCCAGTCAGGGGAATTAATGAGCCGGAGACCCGCCGAGGCGGGAATCGAACCCTGGTCCCTGGCCAGAGCTCTGCATTGAGGTCTGCCTGCTCTAACCATTGAGCCACACTTCTCCACTCTTCAGTGTGTTTTTTTAAAATAAGTTTTATTGTATACAACAGAGATCTACATGTACAATTTATCATCTGCAAAACACTTCATTACAGTTATTCAATACATTTAGGAACGTACGACTGCACATTTGCCCTCTCCACAATTGCACGCCATCATCTGAATCACTCCCCTCTTCTGGGGGGGTGCAGATATCTCCCAAATACATATTCTATTTTCCCCATATTCCATCATTATGCCTGTTGTTGCCCATTGTCGTTCGGCGTGTATAAGATCCGTAGGTCCCCCACACATTCAAAAGACAGCATTTAGGCTCCAGCAGGACTTGTTTCCCTGTTACCTCTGCAATGATCCTCACCACTGTCTCCCAGTGCGGTCCCAGTTTCATGCAGCCCCACAATGTGTGGTAGAGGTACCTACGTCCCCACACTGCAGTAGACAACTCGGGTCAAGGGACCTTCCCATCTTGTGTAGAACTACCCTGGTGTAGTAGGTCCTATGACTATTTTTAACTGTACCAGTCGTATTCTGGAGGAGATTGCAACCTCCTTGGGTGATGCTATGGCGTCTCGCCAATCAGGGTCGTCCATGTCTCCCAACTCTGACTGCCATGCTTCCCTGAGTCGGTCAAGCGGATCTGTACGGTTATTGATGATTTTGTTATATGTTAGCAAAGTTGCTCCCTTATACAAGTGGTCCGTGAGCAATCGGTCCTATAGGGGTGACGATTCCGGGAGAATCTCGGCAGGAGAGAGGACCGCCTCTATGGCATGTTTTATTTGCATATACCTAAACTGTTCCCTCTGGCCCATTTTGTACTGATCTTGCAGATAGACAAAACTAACCACCTCTCCATTGTGCCAAAAGTCCCCCAGCCGGGAGATACAGATCAGGTCCCAGTTCCGAAACCCTTTGCTGTTGCCTAATGTTCCTAGTCGGCCTGTGTCCCATAGGGGCATGTGTTGTGTAAATCTGCCCGTCCATCTCAGGTGTCTGTTACCTGTATGCCATATGCAAACAGTATGCATCGCTGGGCCCATGAGGTTACTGGTTCTTCGTTGGGCGTAAAGTGCTCTATTAACCCCTCCAACCCCCAGGGTCGTTCTGTCTAGGTGATATGTGGGGTCTGTATCTGGTACGAGCAGCCATTGATTAATTACAGTGAGTTGCGAGGCCCAATAGTACACCTTTATATCTGGCAGGGCTATCTCACCATCGTACCAACTGGCCGGTTTACCATCCCATAGAAGGGCCGCAACCTCTGAGTTCACTGCCTTACAGTATGTGTTGGGGACTGGATATGGCGTATTATGAAGAACGTAAAGGAATCTGGGAAGGGCCATCGTTTTAAAGAGGGTCACTCTACCTAGCAGCGTGAGCGGTAGTGCCTTCCAATGTTTGATGTCCCGTTTCAGTCTTTGCAAGGGGGGCTGTAGGTTGAGGGTAAAAAAGGTGTCTTGATCTGAGATAATATGGATGCCCAGGTACTTCAAACTGTTCATGACTATCTCAACCTTACAGTCTCTCGGCAACCGTGAGGGTGCTCCATGTAGGACGTATAGAACTGATTTGTCCCAGTTAATGGCATATCCTGATACCGAGCGGAACACAGCACAGATATTAAGTATTGCGTGAAGGGATCGTGTGGGTGAGGTGATATATAGTAATACATCATCGGCATAGAGGGATATACGGTCCTCCCATTTCTCCCTCTACTTTAGACCTCATATCATGGGATCCCACCTTATCTAGGTCGCCAATGGTTCTAGGGCTAATGCAAATAGTAGGGGCGATAATGGACAGCCCTGTCTCGTCCCTCTACCCATGGTGATTTCCTTTGATATATGACCATTCACCACTACATGCACTATGGGGTTGCTGTAAAGTAAGTGTACCCTTGAGCAAAATTTCGGTCCGAATCCTAAGTGCTGGAGTACCGTGAATAGGAAGGCCCATTCCACCGAATCGAAGGCCATCTTTGCATCGAGCGATAGGACTGCAGCATCTTCCAGTATGGTGTGTTGTCTGCCCAATACGCCGTTTAGGCGTCTTAGATTTAGTGCGGGATTTCTACCTGGCGTAAACCCGGACTGGTCCGGATGAATCAGTTTGGTGAGATAGGGTGCAAGTCCAAGCACCAGGGTTTTTGCTAATATTTTCCCTTCCACATTAATTAATGAGATTGGGCAATACGATGAGCATTCCTCCACTGGTTTGCCCGGCTTATATATGGCCACAATAGCGGCTAACCGTTGGTTTTTAGGGAGTGTCCCCAATTCTTGACTTGTTTCATACATACGTAACAAGTATGGGGCTTTCTTGTCTGCTGTGCACTTATATAATTCTATTGGAATACCATTAGGGCCGGAGGCCTTCCCAGATTGTATTTTAGTGATAGCTACTTTGAGGTCGTCCACTGTCATGTTAGCTTCTAGCCTGTCGGCTTCTTGGGGTGTGAGTCCTTTGGAAGATTCGGTCTCATTGTAGTAGTCCCCAAGGACTTGCAGTACCCCTTCGGATGACATTTTCACACATATCCCGCTACAAAACTCCACCATGAAACTCTGTGGCAACACCAGTACTAACACCACTGATCTTTTGGGAAATAGTGATACCCATTTCACAATATTGTCATGGAACATGGCGGTCTTTAGTGGGAAACTCATAGATCCCAAATAGGGTTCTTTTATCAATCACTTTGATGCAATAATATTGGAAGACACATGGGCCTTGTAGAAAATCTTTAGACAAGGATGCTCGAATTACAGTGTAGAGGCAGTACCTTCCAAAGTGGAGCGCCCATCTTGGGGGCCATTGTGTTGGTCTTGGAACAAAAGCAAGTGAGGGGTCTCCATATGAAGATTAGAGCTCAAAAGCAAGGATATTTTAGGATTGAGCAGTAGTGGGCAAAATGGCCATAGCATAAAAGTTTATATTTTCTCTAATCACTCCACAAACAGGCACACAGACTCACCCACATTAAAGTTGCTTTTTCAGCACCTTGCAGAATGCTCCTGGAAGGGCTAACAGCCATCACAGAAAGGGAAAGATGAGGCAGGGGGGCATACACAAACTTGAGGTTACAATCCTTAGAAAACAGCCATCTACCGCCTTGCAACTATTCTCTCGGACCATGACCGTTGGCCAGCATGCGTGCAATGGCAGGTTTATTTCTAACTAAAGCGGCGATAATTTTATCACCTGCATTGATAATATGCCCCTAAATTTCCATTAATCGCAGTGTGTGACAGTGAAGTGTGCTCGCCCCCACTCTTTTTCTCTCTATATAAACAATGTGGTCAAATTTCTACTATCTATAGTTCATGATTGTCCCAAACTGGGAGGTTTACTCATCCCTGCATTTCTGTTCACGGATGATACCATGTTAAACTCTCTTGAATCCCACGTGGGTTGCAGAGTCTACTGAATTATTTTGCTGACTATAGCGATATCTGTGGACGAGAAGTAAATTCTACAAAAACAAAGAAAATGGTCCTAAAAGCTCACAAGTCCTTTCAAAGGTGTTATCCACACGAGGGGTCCCAATTTCCAGCAAATAGACCATTTAGAATACTATGGAGTAACATTTGATAAATCCACAAATTGGAAGGCAAAAATATGGAAATCTGAGCTGACACTTAACTCATAGCATCTCTACAATTGGCAAAAGATATAAAGTCATAACCCCTCAATCAGTATCACCAGCATTTGAGATTTACAGGGCCAGGACACAATAAGCATTCCTCTACGGCTCAGAAATCTGGGGCATAGGGAACTTGAGCTGGCTGTTGTCCAAAGAAAACAACTTGAAAAAATAGTTGTTTAAGCTGCCAAAAAGCACCTTAAAAATCCCAATTTTCTTCAACACTGGCCTCAAAAAAATAAGTGACCAGGCCAAACTGAAGCTGATTTTTTTGGATTAGACTCTGGTCTACTCCAGAACTGGCTTCGTATAGACTAGCTCTAGAGTATGTCATTAAACTAAGATACAATACATCAAACAGCAACTGGAGATGCTGGGAATGGGCACGTACTGGTCTAACCTGTCCTCAATAAATAGCGAAACCAAGGCTATCATTAAAGAAAAATAATGGACTAACACGCTCCATCACTACCATCTGGATGCCAAGGCAGGTAGATTTGTTGAAGAGGTCCTGTCTTTCAAGCTCACGCCCAAACTAGAAATGCACAAGGATGCATACATACCACCTGTTGTACGAATCCTGCTTCTAAAACTAAGGGGCACATTAGGATGGCGGGCAGACTTTGTCCGCCCGCCATCTCGTCGTAAAAAGGGACCGCCCGCCATAAGGGCGGGGGTTCTGTGGGTGCCATTAGGATGCGCCCGCAACAGTGGCGGGCGCATCCTGCATTCCTAACATTGTGGCGGGTGGTGCACTCAGCAGTGCCCGCCACAATGCCAGGATGGCATGTCATGCACTTCCATGCACAACATGGCAGGCACCGCGTGGTGCCTGCCATGTTGTGCATGGATTTGCAGGGAGGTACCATAGGTACCCCCCATATGCACCCCCCTCCCCCTGGAGTCCCTGGGGGCCCGCAACAGGCCCCCACAAGCAATTCCTGCATGCCTTTCCGTGGCGGCATTGAGGCATGCTTCCTCCCTCATAGTAATACGGCTGGCGGTGTCTAACTGACACCGCCACCATATAAACTGCTTTTCGCCCGGTAGGCAATCGGGCGGATTGCCTACCGGCGGAAAACCAGCAGGCGGTCTTCTCATCCCCGACATTGCAGACGTTGCGGATGTCTTATTTTTCTGCCCTGCCTACATCAAAACTAAGGGATTATGGTTGAGACCTATCTGCATTAAATTGGGAGAGGAACATTACACAGAAGCATACTGAACCCTTAAGACAGATAATACTACTTCGATCTCATTAGGCCTTGGTAGCTATCTCCAAGTAGTTTATTGAATAAGGAAACTAGTGGGCTTATTTTTGTAGTACCTTTTACCAACTACTCCCTCACTATGTGTAGAAAACTGATTGAAATAATAGAAATTGCACGCATAGTACTATAGCATTTGAAACCATTTTTGAACAATGCACCTTTGAACGACCAGGTTGTAATAAACTGGAAGTACTAGTTCTTATTTTTTTTTAATGTGTATTATCTCTTGTAGGATTTATTTATGAGTTTTTGTCATCTACAAAGATGTTATCATTTGGAGTTTGAGCAAACAATACTATTCTTACTAATCCCCCATAATTGGCACAGTCCGCATTAATGCAGTTGTTTCTGCTTGTGTGTGGCTTTTTATCCAAGTGAAGCACAGATATCTAGAATAAAGATCATATTGGTAGGAGCAGATGACGGACCCTGTAATGAGGTTTTCATTCTACCTTTCGTCTATTTGTGAAACTCACTTGATAAGAATACCGCCTAGTCCTCATGTTTTGTCCCTAGGGGGCATAATCAGAAGGAAGTGGCAGTGCGCGGCGTTAGACTCCTTGACTAAACGCTGCGCTCTGCCACTTCTGAAACGTAGGGCTGCACCAAATTGACAACACTATGGTGCAGGCTTGCGTTTCCCCTGTGCTGCCGCTAATTTAGCTGCCTAGCGCCAATGCAGTTACCCTTGCGCTATAGTGTAAGGGTGTCTGTGTTACAGGGGAAGATTGGTTATGTGCAGGAAGGTGTCAATTCCAGCACATAAAGAATGTTTAAATACCGTTTTGGAACTTCTATGTGTGCTGCTTAATGCAGCACACATAGAAGTTGGAAAACGCCATTTTCTAATGATTGTTTATGTGCAAGAAGAGACACCTTCCTGCACATAAGCAATCAATGGCGTTTTGCTTTTTCCATGTGTGCTGCACAATGCAACACACATGGAAACAGCAAAAACGAGGCGAAATTAAACTAAACATTTCTCCTTAATTCACCAGGGTAAGACCAGGTTTTCCCTTGTCTTAATTTTGGCACTGCCCCATATTTACGCCACCCTTGTAAATATGGGGCACCGTCAAAATGAATGGGTGTTGCGTAGGAACGCCCACGATAACATACATTGCCCTACCCTTTCACGCTAAATATAGTGTATAAGTGGCTTAACGCTGCTTTGTAAATAAGGCAAAGCCCTTATCGCCACCACAATGTCGTGGAAAGGGACGTTGTGGTGGCGATAGGGGCTTGTAAATATGCCCCTAGGTATTTCAAATAGCAATTGTACCTTTTTCTGCTTAATGCATCTGTACTTTCCAAGACGCTCCATGACACTGTTTCATTTTATATTTAGTATGCACTGTGTCCCACTAAGATCCTAGGTCATGGAGCATTTTATTGTCATATGGAGTTGTGTTATTGCTACGTTTTCTGCATTTGAAAATAGGCAACTTGTGCCTACTAGAAATTGTATCATTAGGCAACTTTTAACTGTTTTGAAAGCTGTATATATCGTTTTCAACTTGTACTTTTATTGCCTCTCGGCTGAAATAAAGTTGTTAAATTGATTTTAGCTGATCTAAAAATCCATGTAAATGTTTACAATTTTAGGAAACAATGTATTCATAGTCTAGGTAAGCTATGTCATGAAACAGTACAGTAGAGACGGACACAGCAAAGGTTAAGATCAGCAGCTGCTATGATGCCAGATCATTGGTCAAAGTAAGATTGTTTGGGCTGCTGTTAATGTCCCTATCTGTTCACATTGGGTGGTCATCTTATCTTGCAAGATAATATTTTGGAGACCATATTCTACCCAGGAGTGTTCATGACTATCAGTATTCTATGATTCTGAATGCAAGGACCCTCCGGGAGACCCTTCCAATGTCCCACAAGGACCCTATCTGTGTTCACTCACCTGTTGTAACCCCTGAGATTGATGTGCCCTACAGACACCAACCTAAAAGTTTCAATTTCTGACAAAGCACAGACTTTATAAGACCCAAGTAAAACTAGGCAGAGAGCTGTCCTGGGGATCTCAAAGAAATCAGTGCTAGAAATAGATATGCCAATGTTGTAGAATCTCAAAGGCTAGGACAAAACATGTTGAAGTAAATGAGTTAAAGGGCTTCCGCACTTGCAGAGAAGGTAATACCAATCTCCAGGCCGGGGTGTAGCTGAAGCCACAGGGTGGGGAATTGAGTGCTTGCCTGAGACAACTCTCCTGGGATGGTCAGCAGGAGGACTAGCACACCTTCATTCAGTTAAAAGGAAATAATCTTGCAACTTCTGTTAGCAGTAAAACAGGCACTTTTGTCCTTGGGGGGGTAATTACATAAGCTCAAAGTACGATCTCTGGCTGCAGAAGGTTTGGGCACTTCTGGGACCTGAGATTTTGGTGAATAATATGGCAGACATTGAACAGAAATTCATAGAATGTGGAGTACAGTGGTAGCTTACCTGAATAGGGACAACAAGGTTCTCACATGCTCTGAGAAAGGGTTCTCCAAAGTCGGTCGTGGATGGCCGAATCCATGCCAGATTTTTAACATAATTTAATTTATTTAAATGGAGCTATGCTCAAAATCTAGCATGGATCCAGCCCTCCAGGACTGACTTTGGAGAACCCTACCCTAAGACTTTGAGATCTCTCAGCTTACCAGTTAGGGACCAGTAGCCGTACTATAGAACGAGTGACAAAGTGGCATACTTCTAGACAAGGGAATGAAGTAAGAGCTAGAAGTGTCAGGGTGTCATAGACGATGGGTGGATGCAGGGCAGGCTGAGAGGAAGCACAAGGGGAGAATGTGATTTTGAAGGAATTGGTAGGTGCATGTGGCAGCCTTAAATTTTACAGTTATAAAGCTCTAATGTAAGCAAATACTACATTCTAATCTAATAGTAATGTCTGAACATTTTAGTATTGTCATCCTCTTGTAACAGTTTGGGTTAGCAGCAGCCAACAAATCATAAGAGTGGGTGAGTAACAATTGTATTACTAACAGTGTTGGCTGGCATGGTAAGCGGGTGGTGGGGTGGGTGCCGGCAGGCTGGGGGAGCGTGAGGGAGGTTGTGAGGGGGGGCTCAGGGGAGGGACGGTAAAAAAAAGAAAAGAAACACTTACCTTGCTGCGCCAGTCCCACGTCTCTGCTCCTGCTCTCTGAGGCACAACAAGCACAGAAAAGGCTCCCTTGATCAATCGCAATGCTGCAATGCAGCATTGTGATTGGTTAGCACCCAGGCTCCCCTAACCAATCATAACAGTGCAATGCAGCGCTGTAATTGGTTTTGAGTGGCCTGGTTTGACGCTCAACCAGGGAATGGGGGCCTGGGCATATTCTCCATGCAGGCTGTAATGCATCCTGCATGGAGAATGGGGAAAGTGCGCCTGACTGGTTTGGGCGGCCACAGAGGGTCGAACAAACAGTCATTGCACACTTAGGAGTGGGCAAACCACTCCTGCCCTGCCTGCTCCGAGAGCAGAGCAGCCCCACACACTAGCCGCCCGCAAAGAGGCAGGGAATATAAAATGATAATAACTCTAAGTTATTATCATATTATGTTTCTTATTCCTCCCGCTGCTTAAGAGCAGTGGGGCCACGCTCCTCCACCATAGCGGAGGAGCCGCTCTGGATGACTAAAATATTACATTTGGGTGGGTCTGTCATTTTCTCATATATCTCAGAGGACCAGTGAAAAATGACGATAAAAGTTACTCCAGACTACTATCTAAGGCATAAGTGATAAGTGATCTGCGTGAGATAGATCCAAGGACAAATCTGACAGACTACTGACAGAAAAGAAGAGATGCTTCCCTGCCATGCTGGGCCACATCCAAATTCCGATAGTAATCATAGATAATAGGTCCATTGTATTTCACAATATAACCAACTTTTTTTGTGTTTTTTAACATACCGGAGGTAGCCGCTGAATAAAGAATCATTGGAGTATATCTCATGGTATATTTTATACTTTTTCTTGTCCCCAAGAAACAGGACCCAATAAAATTGCCCTGAGCATAGATTTATAAAAACTCCCAGGGATAGACTAACTTCCCTTAGTTCAGTCCACCGGAGTGGCGTTGTTCCTACCCTGGTGCGAGAGGTCATCAAATGATGAAGCTTGCCTCAATAAGTTGAGGGTGAGACAAACTCTTAAAAATAATTTGATGACCCACACCTTGGAGAAGTCAAAAAACATAATGGGTTTATTTTGGCTATAGTATCCTTAAGGGAAATGTTTGTGTTTTGCAGTCAGACTACTAACAGGAGAGTAGAGATCCTTCCCTGACATGCTGCACCACATCTGAGTTCCACAACTAAAAGACAACTGCAAGTATTCCAGGTGCAAAAGAACATCACCATTCATCTCATTCGAACCCCTGGGCAAGCCGAGGCGGATGTGGAACACCTTGTAAACCCTACTGTGGTTTATACTCGGTGCGCAATTCCATTCCTATTTACACACCTTAGAATGCCAGCTATTGTGGTAATGTCGCTGTGTTTCCCCCTTTTCAACATACACTAACCTGGATTGGAGGTATTTGCCCACAAAATTTGTGTCAGACTTTACCTACTGTAAATTGTATCGCCTAATGCCTGCAGTGTGCATTTAGCACTCAAGGTCTAATACCGATTTGAAATGAAATGATTGATGAATGCAAATTTGCAAAAACTTTGAAAAATGCACTTTAGTGCATTTTTCAAAGTTTCATGTTTCATGTTACACACACACATGCCCTTGGGGCATGTGTGTGCGCAACATGGCTGCACATCACAATTTTAGGGGTGCAACAGGGTGTCCTTTTGATACCCTTGCACCCTTGGAAATGCATGTGCAATTTGCGAGTAGCTTTTGGAACTTGCAAATTGCGCATGCAATTTCCCATTCATTCCTATGGGCCTGTAGGCTCTTAGAAACGAATGGGAAGCCATTCCTTAATTGTGAGTCGCAATTTGTGAGTCGCAATTAAGGAATGTTTGGGAAGCGCTATTTCTTGGCCACTTAGGGTGAACATAGCAAACAACAATATGATGGATGGAGTACTGAAACTTTCCAACCACTCACCCTAAGTCAAAAATAAAAGCCAATACAGATTTGATGTGAGTTTTATACGGGCACTGGGATGTGCAGAAAATTTCAAGATCATATTTAATTTAAGGTGAATTTTGGCTTATATGAATGACTGCAGATTAAGTAAAGTTTTTGATTCTGTGTGATTTTTCAGTAGCCTTTTGGAAAAGCAGCTTGCAGGGGGCAAAGAATCAGAAATATATAAAGTAAAGGCACACCTCATTGTAATAAGTAAGCTATTCTTAGGAATTGTTTTTACCAGTTCACACAGAGCAGTTATTTACATTTGAAAGTAATCAAGTGAGGAGCACACAATTAATGCATTTCCTAAAGCTCAAAGGAAACTGATGTAACCTTTTAAATCAAAACATTATTTTTAATGTTTTAGATGAGGAAAATAAGCTGTCACCCACATGTTTGTTAACTTGTACATTAAAACCTCCTTAATGGTATATATTTATTGGTGCCTCTGCCTCTTTGCTCAATAAATTACCTGAAATTACCTAACTGTGCTTTTATTTAATCTATTTTAATGAATAGGAATTGGAAAATGTGTTTTTCTATTTTTAAAACTGAATGCAGTTATAATGTGTATTGAGGATGGAGTGGGAGGGCCCATTAATGCTTCCAAGAGAGCTGGCAGTATGGCCTGGCTGGAGACTAATACAGCTTAAGATTCCACCTAAAGCCTATTATTATAGAAGTAGGTTCTAGAAAATTGGCTTAATTCTTAGTGCTTGAAATGTGGTGAGAAACTATCTGGGAATGTGTAACTATCCAGGCTTGCTTAGGCAAAGTGGTGGAAGAATTATTTGATACTGTAAGGTCAGATCCTGCTGACACTGAAATTTGTAGCACTGGTGCTAAACCTGGCATCCTTGTCGTGGTTCTCCCCCTGTCTTCTTGCATCTGCCTCCTGTTTTTTGCAGTGTGCTGGATCTCGTTTTTGCTGGTCTAGACTGCTGAACAGTGCCAAAGTGCAGGTGCTCTCTCTTTAAATTGTGAATGTGGATTGTTTTTTCCATGCTTGCTTGTTTGAATTATTACTAAGTTCCCAGTACAGTGCACTGTGTGTGCCCATGGACAGTAAGTCAAATGTTGCTAGTGGGCCTACAGCACTGATTGTGCCACCCACGCAAGCAGCCTTTTAATAGGGTCTTAGAACTGCCACAGCAGTGTCTGCACGCAGTTCCTACTGCCATGTCAACCTGGCAAGTGCACCCACTTGCCAGGCCCTAACCTCCCTTTTTCTTACATGAAGACGCCGCTAAGGTAGGCCCAAGGTATCCCTGTGGGCAGGGTGCAGTGTATGTGACCTGTCCTGATAGGGAAATGCAGTATATTTCGTTTTTCACTATTGAAAGGCTATATGTCCCACAGGATAGAATGGGAGTTTATTTATAACATCTTATAAGTATAACTTCCCATTGAGACAAGATCGAAAGATGGAGCTTAGTATGTCTGAACTCCGAATATAAAAATGCATCTTTTAGTAAAGATGATTTTTATATTGTGTGTTTGAAAATACCACTTTTAGCGAGTGGGAACGTTCTTGCTTAGCGATCCTGGTTGCCTCAGCTGGTTTGTGGATTGACTGTCTGGCTTTGAGCGAGCCACGCTGGGGATGTGCATTCACTGTAGACAGCCATTGGGAGGTAGGGGTGTGTCCTGCCTTTTCCGGATGTGTAATGGTGGGCTGAATAGACCTGGGCTGCATTTAGAAAAGGGGGAGGAGATTTCCATGCACCTGAATGGGCCTGGCCTGCCTTACACAATGCTGTCTCCTCCTCCTACCGGGATGCTGGACCAGGGATTGCAGAACTAGTTTTGACTGAGCACAGAGCCTCTCTGTCACACAAGAACAAGGAGAAATTGAGTATAAATATTGGAGTCCAGATCCCATGAAATGAAATTAAATGAAATAAAATTTATACCGCGCAACTAAAACCCGAAGGCATCAAGGCGCCTAACAACAGATCAAAACATAAAGGCAGAACACAACTACAAATATGCCTTCGAGAAAAGCCGAGTTTTCCGAGCCTTTCTAAATGACTGCATGGTGGGGAGGAACTTGAGCTCCACCGGAAGAGAATTCCACCACTTAGATGCCAGAGTAGAAAAGGCTTTACCGCCCCATTTAGCTCTACGAATGCGTGGAACTGTTAACAAAAATTTGTTGGTAGAGTGCAGGTTCCTAGAGGGGCTATAGAGGGACAGGATAGATCCAATCCCAGTAGAGCTGCCTCCAGCAAAGGCCCTGTAGGTCATACACAAAGTTTTAAAAATAATCCGATCTTCAATGGGAAGCCAGTGTAGCGATTTTCTGGCAGAGGTGGCCGAGGCACGTCTGGGCAGATCTAATACAAATTTGGCCGCAGCGTTCTGGACCACCTGCAAGCGCTGCAGCAGACCCTTATTTAGTCCCGCATACAGGGCATTGCAGTAGTCCAGACGGAAGCCAATAAGTGCGACCACAACTTGTTTTCTCGCCTGCTGAGAGAGATAGTGTCTAATTTTCCTCAGCACATAGATTATGCCCCAGCAGGTTGAGACTGTTCTATTAACCTGTTGACGCATGCTGAGGGTAGAGTCAATCAGCACACCTAGATTTTTGGCCAATGTGGCAGGAACAGGACAGGCTCCCAGTGAGTCTGGCCACCAGCTCGCCGACCATATCTCTTCCTTTCCTCCGAACACCATAACCTCAGTCTTCTCCCCATTTAGTTTCAATGAATTGCAGATCATCCATTGAGCGACTGCCTCCATACATGATCTAAAATTGGAGGCAGCCGAGCTGGCAGGCTGGGAAAGAGAGACGAGGATCTGGGTGTCGTCGGCATAGGAGACTACCTCCATCCCGAAAGATCTTATCAGTCTGGCAAGTGGGGTCACATAGATGTTAAAGAGGGTCGGACTTAATGCTGACCCCTGAGGGACCCCACAATGCACAGACAGGGATGGAGATAGGAAGTCCCCCAACTTCACCCTCTGCTCTCTCTGGTCGAGGAAGGAGGTCAGCAAACGCAGGTCAGGCCCCTCAACCCCAATCTCCCTCAGGCGAGATGTTAAAACCGAGGGAGAAAGGGTGTCGATATCCCAGAACTTTAGAATACTTCTGGACTCAAGAGAAACCTCTGCCAAGGAAAAGAGCTAGGAAGGCTGAAGGAGAAGTACTGCCCCTTTGCATTGTGCTGTCTGTGGATGGCCTGCAGCGGCTGTTTCTGCCAAAATGAGGACAAAGACGTTACTGTATGCTGTGTATTCTGCTTGAAGAAGATCTCCAAAGGCTTGAAGTCTCAGGGACACAAAGACTTCATCACCAGCTCCCCTGAACTTCCTTGCTGGGAGTTCTGACCTGCCAAGAGGAGCATGTTCCTGTGTTGGGCCTCTGGAGGTTGTTCCTGCTGCTGGGAGCTGAGAAAAGAGAAGCAACTAAAGAAGCGTGATGCCTCCGCAACCGGTTCTGACTCAACACCGCAGTATGGGAAGAATTCTCATGCATCACCACTGTGCTGCTGATAAAACTGACGCAGTGCCTCCCACGGCTGGTGAAATGGCCACACGCTGAGTCTTGTGCACCTATCTCTGAAGTCTGAGATCACCACACTGACTTCGATGCAAGGCCTGCTGTGGGACTGCAAGAACCCACGCATCGTGGGACCGCAGCTGGAGAGACCAACACAGCACCGTTGCTGCCGCCACATCAAGAACCGATGCATCCCCGAACACCCACACATCGCACCAGGGCACCAAGTCTACAACAATGCCGCAGCCACAGTAAGAAACTGACACATCCCATCCCTGCACAATAAGAAACTGACGCACCACCTCCTCTTCAGTAAGGAACTGATGCATCACCTCCCGAGCATAGCAGTAAAGAGCCAACGCATCACCTCCCCTGGAGCAAGGAACCGACTCATCGCCTTCCTTGTTGCTGTTTTTGCTTATAATTTTGACGCATCCAAGGTACTTAGTGTTGAAAGGGTTGCATCCATAGTTTGCTATGGACAGAAGAGTTTTTACATTTTAAAAGTCATATCTTGATAACTGAATGTTGGATTTTTGGTCGTTTTGGTCTTGTTTGGTTTAGATAAAGATTAATTACTTTTCTTGACTGGTGTGGTGTCCATTTGTAGTGTTTTCACTGTATTACTGTAAGTGTACACAAATGCTTTACACACTGCCTCTGAGATAATCCTATCTGTTCGTGCCAAGCTACCAAGGGGGTCAGCAGGGGTTGTCTAAGGGCGTAACTCCCTTAACCCGACTAGAAGCAAGGGTCCCTACTTGGACATAGATGCAAATCATTGCCAATGAGAGACACCATTTCTAACAAACGGGTATCCCAAATAAATTTGACCAGACCAGGAGTGAATTCACTCTGTGCTTCCTTGGGTCCAAAGTTGCTCAAAGGGGTATTGCAAGAGAATGGGGTACACCCTACAGCAAACAAAAGCGTGGTGGTGTAGAGGTAAACACCAATGTTTTGAAGCGGACAGGATAATTTATGAGACCAGGAGTTATACCTGAAAATTTGTCAAAATATGTGCGTCCTGGCAACTTTAACAAATACAATAGGATGGGGTTTTACAATGTGAACTCTGCCAACTTCAATACAAATGGATTTTACTCGGTATACTCTCTGGCAATTACAACAGGAAGCCCTTTTACATTGTAAACTGTATGCCAAACAATAGAGCAAAGGGATTTACATCGTGAACCGTCTGAGTAATATAAGAGAAATAGGTATTACATTGTGAGCTCTGACAAATGTAACATAAAGTCGTTTTTCATGGTGAACCATACAGTAAATATAATAAAAAGGGGTTTTACATTGTGAGCACCAGGAAAAACACCCCAGCAAGGTACTTTACATTTTTAACTATCTGAAAAATTAAATCGACAGGGAGATGATATTGTAAAAAAGGCAACAAGAAGGAGTTTAACTGATCTGACCCTTCTCTGGGTCTGGAACTAGAAATCCCTAATATAATTTCAGATTCAGGTTAATGTATACTTTGTTAATCTGTGAGCCCCCCGAAGGAAGATTCCCAATTTATAACTGCACTTGAAATCTTGTAAAGATTTGCCATCTTGAGCATGATATTTAGCTGTGTGTTCATTAAAGTTATTTTGAACTCCTTGGTGAACGCCATAGGGACGGGTGAACTTCCTTTTGTGAACTCCTTGACAAACACCATAGAGAAGGGCTAAAAATTGTTTAACACAAAAACCTTCTGTCACATATCTTTAGTTAAGGTGGTGCTACAGAGGTCTTGGTTTCAATTAATACATTTGAAAGTTATGTTCAGCAGTAAGCTGTGTGTAACTTAAAGTATTATTTCCTTTTAAAAGCAAAAGCACAGAGTATATTAAAAAATATATGTAACCTCTAAGTTATTTAACTGATTCTTTTAGCTTTAATTTATTAACTTCAATGTTGATATTCCATTCCTAATACAATAAGGTGGTAGTAAAACGGTCACTCTTCCTTAAATTTAAATTTGGAATGGCTTACTTTATTTGAATGTTTGATGACCAATAGCCTTTTGAAGTTGAATTCAGATGAAAAGAAGGCATTGGTAATCATCCTTAGACCTTGTCCTCCCATTGGTAGTCACTGTTTGTTTCTCCACTACTATCCCCTGCTTCCATGACTAAAAATGTTAGTGCTACTGTCAACAATCACATCAACTTCTATTCACATACCAACAAGATTGCTGGTACGTTACTCTCTTTTGAAGAACGTACACAATAGTTTTCCTTGCCTCTAAATTGAAAGGAGAAGGCTGGTAATCCAGACAGCTACATAATTTATTTGGATTATAGGAATGTAATCTTGCTTGGCTTATTTTAATGTAGTATCTGTTGCCTTCAAAAAACGCAGCTGATCTGTCTATTTCTTAATTTAACTCTACTGTTAAATCCCAGTTTGGCAGTCTCTACAAGTTTCCAGTGAATGAACTAATATTGTTTATTCCATTTTGCATGTTTCACAAGGCACTTGGTGGTATTTGTTCTAAATATTTCAGTTGTTGGCTTCAGCCCTACGTGATCTCTCACTTACTTTGCTTCTCCTCTCATGCACTCCTGGTTGCTTCCAGGTTCCCATTACACCAGAACATTCATACATTCTTTCTTGTTTCTCACCCCTATTCTTAGTGCATAATAGATGGAAGACTCTGCTAGACATATTAGCATTGCTAATGTTTGTCTAGATCCTATTTTTTGGCTGAAATTAGGACTTGGTGCCTTGAGAAACTGCTATAGTGCCCCTGTGGGCGTGGTCTACACCTAAAATGGTATAGGTAAACTTGGTGTCACCCAATTGATCTGCTTAACTATCATGTGTGTTCAAGGGAAATGGCACAGAAAATGCACAAATGGTGAGTAATCTATCCACATTTATGAAAACAATATGGATCTTACAGGAGCACCAAAGCGCCCTGTCTACCCTATAGTGTATTTCCACGGCAGTAACACACTGAAAAGAAAAGTGCCTAACCCATGTAGACAAGCCTATTTGAAGCCCTAAACTGTGTCTTTTAAACCCACGAGGTTGGGGACTCATAAAAAAAGTGGCACATTATTTTTTTAAATAGGTGCTCTTACAGTGCCTGAAGGCAAAGAAGAAGTTTCAACTGTGTAGGCTCAGCTACATTTTGCAGAAGACAAGCTTGGATGTGATTGAAATATTTGTTTCATATACCTACATGTGAAAATGATAAGAAATTAATCCAGAGTTATATGCCACTTAATTTTCTAAATCTAATTTAATGGCGAAATCAGAATTCTTTAGCACTTTAATGGAAAAGTAACTTTATAAAAATGTAGGGTACTAGTTACGATCTTGATGGATATGGTTACTCCATCACAAACGTGACAGATATCCAGTCCTGATTATTACAGTTCCCCGTTATATCCTATGGATGTTGTAATATGACAGACAGGACATCCATCACATTTGTGACGGAGTATCCCATCCGGCAAGATAGCAATCAGGCCCTTACTTCGATCTGCCTGAGTTGCAAATCGCGTATAATCAGTTTTTGATACCTACAAATGGATTGAGAGAAAATTGATACTGGACCTGCTATACATTATTCTAATATATACAACAAAAGAACACAAGTATATCGAGCCCTATGGTCACAGGGAATACAAGATACTTTCAAATTGTTTTTTGTATAGGCCCAATAATATTGTGCCTTGAAAGCATTTCAGCCATCAGAAGGCAAGGTCCATACCAACTGAGGTGTCAGGCTTCGTCACAGGGTCTCCTCCTTGCCTGGTCAAAGTGTCTGGTTTGTCTAGGTGGGCTCCTGAAGGAAGGCATGGAGTTGTCAACAACTGGCCACTTAGCAGGAATTAGATATCTGGGAGGGGTACTGGATAGCTAGCAGGACAAAGAACTGTCTTAACATGTATTTTTTTACTTCCTGATCCCAAACAGGGCTCACATCTGCCACCATTCGTTTTCATAGCCCTCTTAGCCCATTTGGGTCCAGCCCAGCAGGATGGAGAACCAGTTCTGACAAGAATAGGGGATAGGAGAGATAATCTTAATGGCGGTGTGGCTAGGGGCTTGCCTGAAGCTCTTTGAAAGGGAAGAAGGTAGTGACGTTTGAAACAGCGAAGAGCTGATGGGGAGGGTGGAGGGGGTGCTGAAAGCATGGGAGGGGAGAGAGCGGGGTAAGACATTGTTTTTATAAACCACTTACCTGAAGCTGCCAGCCGCATCACTCATCGTGCCTTGGTGTTCAGCTGTTCTGCTTCCTAGTCCCAGCAGGTACTGGGACATCATCAGGCTCCCTGTGAAGCGCAGGGATTGGCCTGATCGGGCTGAAAAGATGCTCCACTCAGGACAGGGAGTCTGTGCTGTTCCTCCAACCCAGCTGTTCAATACAGCCAAGTTGGAGAAACCGAAGTGATCATCTGTGTTTGGACGGCCTGAGACGGCCAGCCAAACACACATGCGCAGTTGGAACTGCACATAGCACTCCTCCTCCCCCCTCCCATGCCCTACTCCCTTCCCTCCCTGCACATGCTGGCTCAGAGCTGGCAAAGGAAAAATGAAACAATTATGGTATATCGTTTTAGTTTTTCACTTTCTGCCTCTGAGCCAGTAGACCGACGCTCCTCTGCCATTGAGGAGGAGCCGCCCCTGGAAGAAGGACTCAGTTATCTTGAGCTGCGGTCTTTGGGATTTTTTACAGGAAAGTTAAAAGGAAGTGCTGCAAAAGGAAGTAGACATAGGGCACCGAACTAGACAGAAAAAGTAGAACATTTTCTCGAAACCACTGACTTGTTCACAGGATTATCACTACCACCACCTCAGAACATTGCTGGACCTCTGAAGACTACACCTGCATAGAAAGCTAAGCAAGAAGACTCCTGATTCCTGATGGTAGCCAAGCACTGGAACGCCTCTCTAAGGACCAGGTAGTTGGCCTCCAATTTTCCTTGTCCAGGACACAAAAAGCAGGATTTCTGACTCCAAGAGACCCCATCTGACCACATGTGACTGAACAGTGCAGGAGACTTGGCTGGAAAGGGATATTGTGCCTAGAAGCCTGCCCTCTGCACTTAGAGGCTGCGGGACAGCCCAGAAAGAAATTGCCCAGCAGTTGGTGAAAAGTGGGATTTAGTTATTTTGTTCACCTCCTGAGCACCAGGACGGGGTGCTGAGGTTTGGTCAAGAAAGCTGCACCCAATATGTGGAAGAAAACCAGGGGTATATTTACAAAGAAGTGGCACCATATAGTACAGCCAGCAAAGTTCCTGTGCTGCATTGTGCCACCGGGAGAGAGCAGAAGTGTGCCATATCTCCAAAGAAATGGGGAAGATCTGCTCTCTTCTTACACTGGTGCACTTTGAGCTACCTAATGCTAAAGCAGCCTTTTAGCGCCATATTGCAATTGCATCTGTGATGTAGTCTGGATTTTTTTTGTGCAGGAAGGCTTACTTTTTTGCACAAAAACTTTACTTTGAGGCTATTTCCTATTTGTATGCTTGCTGCAAAATGCAGCACACCTGCAAAGAGGAAATAATGAGGAGAAAAAATATATATTTCTCCCTGTTACGCCAGCGTCAGGTAGGTGCACCATTTTGGTGCACAGCTATTTCTACATCTGTTTGTAAATATGGGTTTGCATAAGAAATCCAATGCTCATGCACCCTCCATGGGATGCGTACCTGACGCAAAGTGACACAGGGCAGTGCAATGCACTGCATCCCATTACTTTTTCTTACAAACCACGCAAATCAACATTTGTTTGGATTTGTAAATACCAAGAAGGAGTTTGAGTAAGGGCTGCGTCAAAAAAGTAATGCAACCTGGGTGCAAAATCTTTGTACATCTGGAGATTTTTGTTGTACTGAAAAAGGTTCACTGGAATCTCATGGTATACGTATCTGGCATTGTGCAACTCTGTCCAGCTACAGCTTCCGGCCTTCCCCAACTGGTGGTTACAGAGAACTAAAAAAGTGATTTAGTCCAAAGTCAAAACCTTGGACCAATGCAAGGTGGCACATATATCCCATTGATGATGCGACCTCTGTGGCTATGAAATCCAGATTTGTCCCTCTGTGAGCTTTTGGTGCCAAACCCAATGGCTGCAGAGGGAGATCTATGACAATGTATCTGGCTTTTGGGAGACCTTTCTCAGCCTCTGCTTCAGAACTCCAAGCTGGAGTAGTTTCACTTCCATTTCTACAACTAAGATAACTTCAACTACTATGTCTCATCATATATATCTTGAGAACCTCTGCTTCACTGTTAGGTTTTAAATACCCTTTCTTATTGTGCATTTATACTTATTATATAAGTTAGCATTATGGGGCTAAATAGACGCCATTTGTATTAGCACTATGAATCCCACTGAGTTATCCTTGCGGCATGCACGTTTTTTTGGCTTGTGTGCCTCCATCGTGTAATGTGCGGCTACTAGAATTCTGTTTAGGCCACATCCACACTAGGCCTCATTTGCTTTTTGCTTGCTTCAGCAGAACTGTAAAACTGTATACCGTTATTATCCTTTCTCTGATCTCCAAGGTTGAAGTCTGATTTGCTAATAAATAGATGTTCTTTTCGTATATTCCTTTTTGCATGTGTAGTTCTGCTCCCACATTAGGAGACGTTGAGGCCCAGTACACTGGCCTTGGAGCACTGATAACTCACCAGTCTGGCAGATGTTAGTTCATCTCTCTGTACCTCCTTTGTTCATGCCCGGCTCAGGCCGGTACTTTTCAACAAGAGGCGTGGCTGAAGTCCCCAGAAGGCTTTATCATGTATTAGGGGAGTCAGTCCCTCTCTGCAACTATCTTCGGGTGAAGGCCTGACCTGGGGCTCCTCTGCAGAGCATATATTCAATAAAGTAAGTTTGCATTCTCTACTGTCTGACATACTCTTCATTTAGGAGTGCATAGCAGGTGGTTGTGGAAATAACCTGTGGGGCCCTTAGAGGGCCGCGTTCTTCAGTTGGTGTCCAGACAGGGACTCCGTGAAAGGACCCCCTCTCCCGTAACCGGGTCGCAGGGGCCGGGTTGGTGTCTGGTCGGTCTGGCCCCTCACATACAAGAACAAGCTTGGTTCTCGCAGCTGCGTTGCCCTCCCAATTGGACGGATCCTCGGCTAGTGGCCCTTGGCCATGGTCCTGAAGGCGAAACCCTGGAGTTGACCATTTGGTCCGGAGAGTCGGCAATGGATAATAACTTGCTTGACCTATGTGCACTAGGTGAGTGATTTGATTCTTGGAAAAAGTCGCCGTGCTTGCACGACAGCAGCCTGCAAGCCATGCCTGGTACAGTCTGAGGACTGTCTTTCTTGGGCTTGGTGGGTCTGTGGACCCTTGAGGGACACAGAGCGATTGTGAGCAGACTACTGGGCCAACAGGTAAATGGCCTCTTTGTGAAAAGGTCCGGGACTATTCACAGAAATTCTGCCAGACCAACTATTTATTGGTTTTGCTCTTAAAAAAGGTCTGGGGCTGAAGGGCCTGTCCTCTTGTATCGGTACAGTCTTTGAGCTGTCTTGGGTGCAGTTTGCGGAGTTCCTCGCTTGAATGACACCGGCCTCCAGGTGGTGCCTTGATACAGTCTTTAGACTGTTTTGGACGATATCAGCTGATGAGCTGTGTCTTGATACGGTCTTCTCGACCTTCTTGGTCGATTTGCGGACCCTTGGAAAAGACACAGAGTGTTCATGAACAGTCTGCCAGGGCAATCGGGTTCTAAAAGTACTGGGACTGTTTGCAGACAATCTGCCAGGCCATTTGGTAATTTGGCCCCTGTTTGAAAAGGTCTGGGGCTAAAACCTGTCTTCTTGAACTTGGCGCAGTCTTCGAGCTGCTGGGTGCAGATTGCGGACCGCTCTGTTTCGGTTTTGGACCATTGTGCTCTTGTTTATTTTTTTTCTTTCCTTGTTTGTTGGTGTCATATTTATCCGTTGGGTACAGTGTATGTGTCTTACATTAAGATGCCTTGTTTCAGTAAGTTTGGGTGTTTCGGATGTCGATGTTGTTCCACTGATGCTCAATTGGAAGAGAGCCAGCCTGCACCTCCGGAGGGTTACCCACATTTTGATGTATACGTGAAGCATGGTATTGGCCCTATTATGTTTAGCACGTTGTGGCATAAATATACGAGGGACAATGCTGAACTGCAATGGCCACTTGCTGGCTTTTTGATGAGCAAAAATTGAATTTCTAGCAGTGTTTGCTAGAAAAAGTAGGCAGTCAATGTGTTATTCTTTAAGAGTGTGGCAGAAAGAGCGAAGCAGCGGTGCATGAGAGCAGAGAAAGAGGCCAGGAAAAGACAGACACAGACAATAACACAGAAAGCTGTGGCCTATGAAAGGGAAAAGGTAGAGAAAGGTATAGAATGTGCAAACAGGAAATTTCGTTTGCAGACTGATAAATGTTATGTTACGAGGGAAGAAGGTGAAGCTTTTGTTGAAGAGCTATTGGATTCTCATCCCCCGCCTACTTATACCCCTGAACGGATATACCCGACAGTCACGACATCCTAGTCTCCGGCTCCTAGTGTCACCCTCCCGGATGCCTCTACATCTAGTTCTACTGCCTCTGCCCTGACCCCTCCTGCTTCTTTTTCCTACATGCCAATAACCAGAGCGGGTGCTGATAGCCCCCTACCCTGTCTGTTGATTCCGCTTTGGTTACCACAGCTCTTTCCACACCTACAGCGCTGTCCCCCTACATGATGATTCCTGTCTCTGCATCCCTTTTCCCCCGGGTGTGTCACCTCAAATGCTACTGAATGTTGATACGTCTGTGCGTTGGATGCCTGAAGAAAAGTGGGCGGCAGCGAGAGATCGCATTGAGAGAGTGTTAGTGCGTTCTGCGGTGGGTGATGAGGAAAATGCGGTGGGAGATGAGGAAAATACGGTGGTGAATCAGGCAGCCGAGTGGGCTTGCAATGCGGTTTATACTGTGGAAGATGTGTGGAGTGTGATGAAAGACTATGAACCGTTTTTATAGCAGCTTGCTCTTAAGCACATGCCAGCTACATTATTAGGGCAGTAGGAGCAGTGCTTTCAGGGTGTTGCACCGCAGATTATATATGATATACGAGAAAGGGTCTATTCTATGGGCATGGCTCCAAATGAACGTTTTGCCAATGAGACAACATTAGTGGGGTACCGAGGAAGATTGCTCCAAAAGATTCAGACAATAGGGGCACAGCACCCTAAGAGGGAAGTCCATCCCATTTATCATCCAGAAATACCAGAACTGCGCGACACGACGAATACAGTAATTCGTCCACGAGTTGATGCCCGGTTTCTGGAACAGTGGATCTATGCTACCTGGAAGAGGAGTGAGGTCTTTTCTTTAAATAGACAGCTGCCGGACCCTCGGAAAAAAAAACACTGCATATTACAAAGAATTGACAGAGGCGACCTCCTCCACTGTGATGACACGAGCTGATATAGAATTGTTTTTCGGCTTGCTGGTACCAGTATATGGAGGCAGGTTCATACGCAAGATCATGCACTGGAATTAGGAGGTATGTGGGATGAGATTAAGGCATGGGACAGAGAACGCAAGCCTGGTGACAAGCCGAAAGCGGAGCTGTTAGCCTTACCAGGTCGTTTTATAACTTATATGCGCTCCCTTATTCCCCCAAAGAAAGTGGATTGGGATAAGTTGACTGTATGTCACCAGAAGAAGGATGAAATTGTGTCTGATTTCTTTACTAGATTTGAGGGGGTGTTCTTGGATTTCAGTGGTCAGCACTTATCGCAGGAAAGTGGAGGTCGCCAGTTCGTTAATTGATTTGTAACTAATTTGCTTACCGAGATTTCAGCTAGGCTGTAGGCTTCAGAGAGAACTTGGACTACGTCCTTTCCTGTCAGCAATTTTGAGTATGGCACAGTATTATGAGCATAGAGAGAATGAGGATAAAGAAAAGGTGGAGAAAAAGGCGAAGGATTTGAAGACGAGGCTATTGTTGCAGCAAGTTGCGAGGAGAAGAGGCGGGGTCAGGATCGGCTCAGCGTTTACCTGGGTCTAATAGAGGTGGTGGTTCCAGTGCGACCTTGGGCTTAACCGCTATGCGTATTGTAAAAGGAGGGGCATTGGTGAAATGAGTGCCTGGAGTTGTCGCACAAAGGCGAGGCTCTGAGAGGTCGAGGATATAGAGCACGTGGGAGAGGGGAGATGGACGAGATGGGATGCAGTCGGAGGATGCATCATTCAATAGACAGAGTGGGAATTATTTTGATGACCCCAGGAGCCGACAGTATTATCATGAGGATTATGAAATGGATGAGGTGACAGGGTTGTCCCACAGCTAAGACAGCCAGGGACAGTGCGAGGGTCCAGTTCCAGTGCCTATAGATCAACGCAGACCACAATGCCCTCACACTAACAATGAAGGACATCCTACATTTGACTAACATAAACACAGTCCCTCAAGCTGAGGTGACCCTATCTCTCTCAAATAATAGAAGGCCAGTTGAATTGTCCAATCTACGTCTTAACCATCATGTACTGCTACAAATGTATACCACATTCAATAGCATAGTGGGTCCATTTGAAACTCCATCACTTCATGAGCTAGAATTAGGCAATTTACACAAGGACCTGTTTAACACCCTCTACAATCCCTGCACCGAAGAACTGAAGACAAGGAAAGGAAGGACAAATCAAACCTCTACCTGATACTCGGGAGAGCGTTCCAAAGCCAAAGCGCACCTAATCTGGACAATCAAACAGGGTGATCACAAACAAATCAAACATTCTCATGCTAACTGCAAAATCATTATTGCTAAGCACAAGCAGGAATGGATTGATTTAAATTGGTTAGCCTTAATTTAATCCTCCCAATCCAAAGACCAGAAAACCTTCTTGCAGTTCTTTTCTCATGGTAACCCTAAAACAAAAAGTGCTGTTGAATACGCAGTGCAGACACAGCAACGGGTGCACATCACAATTTCAGGGGTGCAACAGGGTGTCCTTTTGACACCCTTGGAATTGCATGAACAATTTGCGAGTACCTATTGGTACAAACAACTGCGCATGCAATTTCCCATTCATTCCTATGGGCCTATAGGCCCAAAGGAATGAATGGGGAGGCCTTCCTTAATTGCGACTCTCAATTTGCGAGTCGCAATTAAGGAATGTTTAGGAATCGCTTTTTTATAGCGATTCCTACATGCATAGGCTTTTGCGAGTCCTTAATTGCGATTGCTTAATAATCGCAATAAAGGACTCGCAAAAGGATATCTTGATTCATGTGCCCCTCAGTAATCTAACCCAGTGCTTCCCTAATCTTTTAGAGCCATAACAATTTTATAACAAGACATTTTCATTATCCATGTAGCTTTAATGGACATGAGGCTAGCAGTTTTTTAATGTAACTAAAGTATTGTGTGGTAGTGCACTGTCAGTTACAGACAGCTCATTTTCCATTGAAATGTCCACTAAACCTACACGGACATGAAATGTTACTGTTAAAACTATATTGCTGAGAGATGATGTATGGAAATCAGGTTTCAGTGAATATTTATCATTTGTACATCACTAAGTGAAGTGTCTTGAATTCTTTGGTCCTATTAACATCTTTGAGGTTCATTTATGAGAAAGAAGGTAATTTAGTGCAGCACAGCAAGTTACCTTACTGCTCTGCATGACAGGAAAAGGGCAGGAATGTGCAATTTACGGCAATACAGCACATTCCTGTCCTTACACCTGCACTGGCTCCGCGCATTCCTGTCCTTGCCCCTGCACTGGCTCTGCACATTCCTGTCCTTGTCCTTGCACTGGCTCTGCACATTCCTGTCCTTACCCCTGCACTGGCTCCCTTTCACAGCCTAGAGCCAACGCAGGCACCCTTGCACCATAGTCCAAGGGTGCCTGTGTTATTGCAGGATTGTTTTTGTGCAGGAAGGTAGACCTTCATGCACAAGACCAATCCTGGGAAGCATATTTCTCTTTCTGTGTGTACTGCAGAATGCCGACCACTCAGAAAGAGGAAGGAAAGAGGAGAAATAGAGCTTTTTCTCCTTGTTACTCCTCCTCTTGGAAGGTGTACGATTTTAGCACATTCCCAGGGTTACAAGATCTTTTAAATATGGGAATGCATCAAAATTTGTGGGAGTTGCATGGGAACACCCATGCAAAGTCCATGGGATGCATTCTCAAGACAGAGTAACAGAGATTTGTGCTGAGTTCCATTACCCCAGATTTTTGAAGCCACTCAGAGCAACGCAAAGTGGCAGTGCGTGGCTTCTAAATTTTGACTTAGTGGTTCGCGTAACTCATGTACCCCATTGCGTGGTGCAAACGCAACGCAAGCCTTTCATAAATATGCCCCTTTGTTTCCACCACATTTCAGAATTACAAGAAATATGTCCACCATTTTTGCTTTTTCTAACTGCTGAACATGTGCAGTTAATTTCCAGATTTTTACATTTTGCTGTGTTACAAAATTGCCATCTTAGAGCCGTTTCTTTCACTCCCTGTACACCAGCAAAATCTTCACATAATTCACTTTGTTTTTCTTTCTCTGACTGCAAAGTGAGAGGTGTTTGTAAACACCAATCTACATGTGAAAAAAACAAGCAGCATTTTTTTCAGAAGACATAGCCTAACATTTGACCTCTATCTTCGAAGCACAAACGATGTGACAAGGTAATTACACAATTTAAAGGCATCTTTAGTGCCACACCAAAAACAGCCGTTCTAGGACACACTAATCTAACCCAAACCATGCTAAATGCAAACAAGACAGCAAACACAAGATGATGGATGTACAGCTGAAATGTTTCAACCACTCACCCCCACTCACAAGTCTGAGTTTAATCAATCGTTCTTTTGCTCTTTTCCTCAGAATGCCACCCCAGTTTGGGCACAGCCGTATGCACATCAGCCTAGACTCTGTTCCTCATGGGAACAGTCCAGCCCAAACTGTCAGGCTAGGTCCTCCCTGGACTGGAAACAAGCATCTAAGGACCGGTTTCAGAATTTCGCCCCTCATCAGCCAGGCTATCTTGAATTCAGCTGCACAGCAAACAAGGGACCCACGTCTGGACATACCCTTGGCCACTTAGGGTAAACATAGCAAACAACAATATGATGAATGGAGTACTGAAACTTTCCAACCACTCACCCCAAGTCAACAATATAAGCCAATACAGATTTTATTTGAGTTTTATGAGGGCACTTGGGATGTGCAGAAAATTTCAAAATCATATTGAATTTAAGGTGAATTTTGGCTTATATGAATGACTGCAGATTAAATAAAGTTTATGATTCTGTGTGATTTTCCAGTAGCCTTTTGTAAATGCTCTTGCAGTGGGCAAAGAATCAGAAATATATAAAGTAAAGGCACACCACATTGTAATAAGTAAGCTATTTTTAGGAATTGTTTGATTTATTTAAAAGTATTCGTTTTTACCAGTACATGCAGAGCTGTTATTCACATTCGAAAGTAATCAAGCGAGGAGCACACAATAATTGCATTTCATAAACCTCAAAGGAAACTGATGTAACCTTTTAAATCAAAACATTATTTTTAATGTTTTAGATGAGGTAAATAAGCTGTCACCCACCTATTTGTTAACTTGTACATTAAAACATCCTTAATGGTATATATTTTTCGGTGCCTCTTTGCTCAAGAAATTACCTGAAATTTCCTAACTGTGCTTTTATTTAATCTATTTTAATGAACTGGAATTGGAAAATGTGTTTTTCTATTTTTAAAACTGAATGCAGTTATAATTTGTATTGAGAATGGATTGGGAGGGCGCGTTAATTCTTCCAAGAGCCAAGAGAGCTGGCAGTATGGCCTGGCTGGACACTAATCCAGTTTAAGATTCCACCCAAAGCCTATTATTATAGGGGTAGGCTCTAGAAAATAGGCTTGATAAGTAATGCTTAGTGCTTGAAATGTGGTGAGAAACTATCAAGGAATGTGTAGCTATCCAGGCTTACTTAGGCAAAGTGGTGGAAGAATGATTTGATACTGTAAGGTCAGTATTCGGCTGACACTGAAATTTGCAGCACTGGTGCCAGATCTGGCATCCTTGGAGTGGTTCTCTCCCTGTCTTTTTGCCTCTGCCTCCTGTTCCTTGCAATGTGCCGTGTCTCGTTTTTGCTGGTCTAGACTGCTGAACAGTGCCAAAGTGCAAGTGCTTTCTCTGTAAATTGTGAATATGGATTGTTTTTTCCATGATTGTCTTGTTTGACTTACTACTAAGTCTCTAGTACAGTATACTGTGCGTGCCCAGGGACTGTAAGTCAAATGCTGCTAGTGGGGCTACAGCATTGAGTGTGCCACCCACACAAGCAGCCTTTTAATAGGGTCTCAGAACTGCCACTGCAGTGTCTGTGCGCAGTTTCTACTGAAATGTCAACCTGGCAAGTGCACCCACTTGCCAGACCCTAACCTTCCCTTTTCTTATAGGTAAGACACCCCTAAGGTAGGCCCAAGGTATCCCTGTGGACAGGGTGCAGTGTATGTGACAGGTAGGATATGTACTGATGTGTGTGACATGTCCTGATAGTGCAATGAAGTGTATTTCGTGTTTCACTATTTAAAGGCTATATGCCCCATAGGATAGAATGGGAGTTTATTTATAACATCTTATAAGTATAACTTCCCATTGGGACAAGATATTAAGAGGGAGTTTAGTATGCCTGAACTCCGAATATAAAAATGCATCTTTTAGTAAAGATGATTTTATAGTGTGTGTTTGAAAAAAAACCACTTTTAGAAAGTGGGTATTATCTTGCTTAGCCATCCTGGGTGCCTCAGCTGGTTTGTGGATTGACTGTCTTGGCTTTTGAGTGACAGGGGCTGGGGATGTGCATTCACTGTAGATAGCCACTGGGGGATGGAGGTGTGTCCTGCCTTTTTTGGATGAGTAAGGGGAGGGCTGAATAGACCTGGGCTGCATTTAGAATAGGGGGAGGAGATTTCCATGCACCGGAATGAGCCTGGTCTGCCTTACACAATATTGTCTCCAACTCCTACCAGGAAGCTGGACCAGGGAGGGACAGAACTAGTTTTGACTGAGCACAGAGCCTCTCTGCCACATGAGAACAAGGAGAAACTGAGTATAAATATTGGGGTCCAGATCTCAGAACTTTAGTATACTTCTGGACTCACGAGAAACTTCTGCCAAGGAGAAGAGCTGGGAAAGCTAAAGGGGAAGTACTGCCCTTTGCATTGTACTGTCTGTGTATGGCCTACAGTGGCTGTTTCTGCCAAAATGAGGACAAAGACTTTGCTGTATGCTTGAAGAAGATTTCCAAAGGCTTGAAGTAGAGCTTGCCTCCTGTTCTGAAGTCTCAGGGACAGAAAGACTTCACCACCAGCTCCCCTGAACTTCCTTGCTGGGAGTTCTGACCTGCCAAGAGGTGCCTGTTCCTCTGTTGGGCCTCTGGAGGTTGGTTCCTGCTGCTGGGAGCTGAGAAAAGAGAAGCAACTAAAGAAGTGTGATGCCTCCGCGCCAGTTTCTGACTCAACACCGCCATACTGGAAGAATTCTTACGCATCACCACTGTGCTGCTGAAGAAACCAATGCAGTGCCTGCCCACGGCTGGAGACATTGCGACACACTAAGTCTTGTGCACCGATCTCTGCAGTCTGAGATCACCACAACGACTCTGATATAGGCCCTGCTGTGGGACTGCAAGGACCCACGCATTGTGGGACCGCAGCTGGAGAGATCAACGCAGCGCCGTTGCTGCCGCCACAATGAGAACCAACGCATCCCAACTTACAAATAATCCAGTTATCCAACAACCCGAGTGAACGAAACCCTGAAATCACTAGAAAACCTCTGAAATGCTTTTTGATCAAATGTAGGTCGGCAGTAAAACATGCATCAGCAATAGCGGCCAATATAATTAGCCAAGAAATTGACATTGCAATCCTAACAGAAACATGGCTAACTGAGTCATCGTCTCCAATCATGGATCTGTTAGTGCCCCCCGAATATAACATAGTAAGACTAGACAGACCAAAAAGGATAGGAGGTGGCATAGCCTGCATACACCGGTCGGACATAGAAACACACCAAATACAGTCCGACTCGCAAGAAGCCTGCGAATACTTAGGTCTGAACATCCGATCAGCAGACAAACAAAGATGCAACTTACATGTGGTGTACCATCCTCCGGGAAATAATGCTACTTTTATCGACCAGCTGATGGAGATCATCAAGGTCAACTCGAACAGTCACTCAAACGACATATTCCTGGGGGATTTTAATTTACACTGGGACAACAAAAAGGACAAACAGATCTGCACTCTCAACGACTTTTTGGATGAACTAAATCTCACCCAAGCCTGTAATCAGGCAACACACGCCAAAGGAGCAACATTAGACTGGATAATATCAAGAAAAGAGAACATACAGATCCATTCAGTTGTGCCATGTGACTGGTCCGACCATCATGCCATAACCTTCCTAATACCCACAGTAAATAGGAAAAAGACCGTGCAACCGATTAAACTTAAAAAGTGGACCCGGGACATCAAAGACTCAAATGTGGAACAGCTAGTGGAAGGCTGTGAGAAGGATCTGAACCCTCCTAGCAACTTACGGAATGTGAATGATCTGACGGAACACTACACGGCGACTATAACAAAAATAGTCAGTACGACCATGCCACTAAAGCTGAAAAGAACAAGAGGAAAGGACAAAACCCCCTGGTTCAACGAAACGCTGAACGATGACAGGCGAAAACTAAGGCTTGCAGAAAGAAGATGGAGACAAAACCCTGCAACCCCAGAACTTAAATCGCTCAGAAAAATCAGGAACGAGTACAACAAAAAGATCCTCAAATCCAAAAAAGAATTCATCAGATCAGAGCTAGAAAATGCCAAAAACAGGCCGCAGAAACTATTCGAAATTTTAAAACAGCAATCCAACAAACTGGCCAAATTGGCCCAAGAAACACAAAAACTCAGCTGAGCTGTGAAGAATTTGCTACCTTCTTCACCAACAAAGCTAACACTTTGGAAATAGAACTCAAGACGGCAGCAGACAACCTGCCAACCGAACAAAACACAAAGTGCAATAATACCTTAACAAAGAACCAAGAAGAAGCAAAAAACGAAGCACATTGGGACACCTTTGAATTATACGATCAGATTGTGATAGCCAAGATATTATCGGATACTAGACCAAACAACCACTACAATGACCCTCTCCCGGCAAAATGTCTACAAAGGATAAATCACATCATCATCCCAATATGGACCAAAATAATAAATACCTCGCTCGCACAAGGGGTCCTACCAGATTGCTTAAAAACAGGACAAGTTGTTCCTATCATCAAGAAACCAACAGCAGATTCTGCGGATCCGAATAATTTTCGCCCAGTTACCAATATTCCCCTACTGGCAAAAGTAATGGAGAAATGCGTACTAAACCAATTGAACCTCCACATCACGAATTTTAAGCTATTAGACGACTGCCAATCGGGTTTCAGATCCGGACACAGCACAGAAACGGCAATCCTTCATATCGTTGATGATGCATTACAGGCTCTAGACAGGAACAGAACATGTCTACTAGTACTACTAGATCTGTCCTCTGCGTTTGACACGGTAAACCATGTAAAATTACTAAGCAGATTAAATAACAGGATGGGAATGTCGGGAAAGGTGCTGAAATGGTTTTAATCCTTCCTTCAGAACAGAACTCAAAGATTTTTAGTTAATCAATCTCTATCTCCATCATACCCTAATGAGATCGGAGTCCCTCAAGGGTCCACACTATCCCCATCGCTCTTCAACCTCTATGTCGAACCTCTCACAGAAATTCTTCGGGACGCAAACATTTCATATCATATGTATGCAGACGATACACAGATTTACATCAAGATCGCATCCCTGGAAGATATCTTTCTAATGAATGAGGCCTTAAAAAAGACACTAAGCTGGCTGACCAGCAATCATCTGAAACTAAATGCACAAAAGACTGAGTTCCTATTAATCATACCACCAAAAAACCGCACGGAAGTGAAAGAATGGACCAACTTGATCACAGCTTTAAACTGCACCCCTACCATAGTGGACTCAGTGAAATCTTTAGGAATCACACTAGATAAGAATCTAGACATGAAAGCCCATATCAAATCAATGGCAAAAAGTGCCCACTTTCACTTGAACTATATCAGGAAACTGAAACCATTCATCTCTACTGCAGACCTCAAAATGGCAGTACAGTCCTTAGTTATTTCGAGGATCGAATATGGATGCACTACATTAGCAGGACTGCCGAAAATCTCCACAGCACCACTTAAAACTTGTCTCAATGCAGCTGCTAGACTCATTACCGGGTCGAGGAAATTTGACCATATCACGCCACACCTGAAATCGCTAAAACTGGCTCCCATATGAAGCCAGAATCCAATTCAAATTAGCGTGGATCACACAAAAAGCAATCCACCACAAAACACCAAGATACCTGGCCCAGAAACTAGAGCTATCGGGAGGAAGCAGACCGGCCAGGAAGGCTAAGGAGTTACTGTTGAGACCACCGATTTTCCAGAAGAGGAAAACATATGACAGAAAGTTTTCAGGGACAGCGCCCAGAATCTGGAACTCTCTTCCTCCTAATATTAGGAAAATTTCTAACACGGCCACCTTCAAAAGGGAAGCTAAGACCTTCCTAATGAGTAAGTTCCTTAATTAGACAAGAGAGAGCAGTACCGACAACGATACAGAAGGAGGCCAAAACGGAAATCAAATGGGGAAAGGAGAAAGTCTATCAGCATAATGAAGATAATCTAAAGGCTCTCCACTTAACTGTAATTTTTGGAGGTCTAATGCACAGACAATGTGGATCCAAGACTACAGTAGTACGACTTAAATGTGGCGCCAAATAGAATAGCTCTAGGATAACATCTTTGACAGACAGAGACTGAAACTTTATAGACTTGTAATCCTAACGATGGCAAATACTATCGTAAAAATGTATCGCCCCTTAGCACATTTTTGATTTATTAACTCACAGACTGATTCCTAACCTACCTCATAACTATATGGACATTTTGTTACACTGTATTTATACCTACCTACATCTTCATATTTATGGTTATGTCTACGTAAGATGTATCTCTAAAATACCGCGTGTTATTCTACCTCATGTTATCCTATATTAATATATCTGTATCTCTAAACTACCTCATGCTATTCTACCTCATGTTATTCTATATTAGTTTTTCTGTAAAGTGCTCTGATACCCAAGGGTCAAGTTCGCGCTATATAAAACTTTCTAATAAATAAATAAATAAATAAAAATCCCCGAACACCCATGCATCGCACCAGAGCGTCAAGTCTACAACAACATCGCGGCCATAGTAAGAAAACAACGCATCCCCTCCCTGCACAGTAAGAAACTGGCGCACCACCTCCGCTTCAGTAAGGAACCGACACATCACTTCCCGTGCATGGCAGTAAGGAAGCAACGCATCACCTCTCCTGGAGCAAGGAATTGACGCATTGCCTTCCCTGAGCTTAATGAACAGAAGATTCACCTTCCCAGTGGCTGTTTTTGCTTATGATTTTGATACATCTAAGGAACTTAGGGCCAGATGTAGGTAATTCTATTTTACCAACTCATAAATACCGAATTTTACCGATTCGGTATTTATGAATCGGTAAAATAGAAGGTGGGAAATGTAGGTAAAATCGGTATTTGAAATACTGATTCTGTAAAAATCGGTATTTACCGATTCTGTAATTACAGAATCGGTAATTCCCATTGATTCCTATGGGCTTTGAAGCCCATAGGAATCAATGGGAAATACCGATTTGGTAATTACAGAATCGGTAAATACCGATTTTTGCAAGGGTGCAGGGGGTGTCACTTTGACACCCTCTAGCACCCCCAATACTGTCATGTGTGCCATGTGGCAGCCAGACATGCCCTAAGGGCATGTCTGGCTGTCACATGGCACAGGTGTGCATGCACACATGTGCATGCACACCTGGATTCGGTATTTTACCACCCAATTGGATTGGGTGATAAATTACCGAATCTGTAATGGCTTTGGGACTCTGAAGAGTCCCACCTACATATGGAAGATTCCGAATCGGTAAAAATACCGATTCGGTAAATTTACCGATTCGGTAAATTTACCGAATCGGTAAATGAAGCCCCCCTACATACCGAAAACCCATTTACCGGTCGGTAACGGCCGAAATCGGCCATTACCGGTCATTAAATGGCTCCTACATCTGGCCCTTAGTGCTGAACGGGTTGCATCTACAGTTTGCTATGGACAGAACAGTTTTTACATTTTAAAAATATTATCTTGATAACTGTATGTTGGATTTTTGGTTGTTTTAGTCTTGTTTAGTTTAGATAAAGATTACTTACTTTTCTTGACTGGTGTGGTGTCCATTTGTAGTGTTTTCACTGTATTACTGTAAGTGTGCACAAATGCTATACTCACTGCCTCTGAGATAAGCCTGTCTGCTTGTGCCAAGCTACCATGGGGGTCAGCAGGGATTGTCTAAGGGCGTATTTCCCTTAACCCGACTAGAAGCAAGGGTCCCTACTTGGACAAAGATACAAATCATTGCCAATGAGAGACCCCATTTATAACAATTGAGTATCCCGAATAAAGTTGACCAGACCAGGAGTGAACTCACTCTGTGCGTCCTAGGGCACAAAGTTGCTCAAATGGGTATTGTAACAGAATGGAGTATACCCTACCGACAATAGAAGTGTGGTGGTGTAGAGGTAAACACCAATGCTTTCAAGCAAAGCGGAAAGGATCATTTATGAGACCAGGAGTTATACCAGAAAATTTGTCAAAATATGTGCATCCTGGCAACTTTAACAATACAATAGGAAGGGGTTTTACAATGTGAACTCTGACAACTTCAATAGAAATGGGCTTTACTCTGTATACTCTCTGCCAAATACAACAGGAAGCCATTTTACATTGTAACCTCTATGCCAAACAATAGAGGAAAGGAATTTGCATTGTGAACCCTCTGAGTAATGTAATAGAAATAGGTATTACATTGTGAGCTCTGACAAATGCAACATAAAGTCGTTTTTCATGGTGAACCATACAATAAATATAATAAAAAGGGGTTGTACATTGTGAGTACCAGGAAAAACACCCCAGCAAGGGACTTTACATTTTTAACTATTTGAAAAAATCCACTGGAAAGGGAGATTATATTGTAAAAAAAGGCACCAAGAAGGAGTTTAACTGATCTGACCCTTTTCTGGGTCTGGCACTAGAAAATCCTAATATAATTTCAGGTTCAGGTTAAAGTATACTTAGAATCTTCCTAAAATGTTTGATGGGACTGCACATTGGTTAATCTGTGAGCCCCCAGAAGGAGGATTCACAATTTATAACTGCACTTGAAATCTTGTAAAGATTTGCCGTCTTGAGCATGATATTTAGCCGTGTGTTCATTAAAGTTATTTTGAACTCCTTGGTGAACGCCAAAGAGAGGGGTGAACTTCCATTTGTGAACTCCTTGACAAACACCTAAGGGAAGGACTTAAAATTGTTTAACAAAAAACCTTCTGTCACATATCTCTAGTTCAGGTGGTGCTATAGAGGTCTTGGTTTCACTGAATACATTTGAAATGTATGTTTAGCAGTAAGCTGTGTGTAACTTAAAGTATTATTTCTTTTTAAAAGTAAAAACACAAAGTATATCAAAAAATTGATGTAAGATCTCTAGTTATTTAACTGATTCTTTTAGCTTTAATTTATGAACTTCAATGTTGATATTCCATTCCTAGTACAATAAGGTGTTGTAAAACTGTCACTCTTCCTTAAATATAAATTTGGAATGACTTACTTTGAATGTTTGATGACCAATAACCTTTAGAAGTTGAATTCAGATGAAAAGAAGACATTGGTAATCATCCTTAGTCCTTGTCCTCTCATTGGTAGTCACTGGCTTTTGCTCCACTACTATACCCTGCTTCCATGACTACAAATGTTAGTGCTACTTTCAACAATCACATCACCGTCCACTCACATACCAAGAAGATCGCTGGTATGTTACTCTCTTTTGAAGAACGTACACAATAGTCTTCCTTGCCTCTAAATTGAAAGGGGAAAGTTGGTAATCCAGACAGCTACCTCATTCTATTTGGATTATAGGAATGTAATCTTGCTTGGCTTATCTAAATGTAGTATCTGTCGCCTTCAGAAAAACGCAGCTTACGTGTCTGTTTCTTAATTTAACTCTACTATTAAATCCCAGTTTGACGGTCTCTACAAGTTACCAGGGAATAAACTAATCTTGTTTATTACATTTTGCATGTTTCAGAAGGCACTTGGTGGTACTTGTTCTAAATATTTCAGTTGTTGGCTTAAGCCCTATGTAATCTCTCACTTACTTTGCTTCTCCTCTCATGCAATCTATGTGTATTGTACACAAGACTTTGCATGGGGCGGGACCTGTCCAGATCAGCCAATACATGAAGCGCTATACCCCACAGAGATGCCCCCGTCCCACATTGATTCAGAAAAGGGGGGTGGTGATGAACAGAGTGTCTGAATTAAGCAGACCACTCTTACCCAGTCCAAAGATCAGGGCTTGATCCATCACCGTTTTTTAGCTCACTGCACCATCCCAGCTCAGAACCTGGCTATATGCAAATTAGTTTGTTCCTGTCCCAGTGCATGATGGGAACAGGGCAAACCAAACTACCAAGCCAATTCTTATACTGGGAAGGAAACAAGCTTCCGGGGACCGGTTTCTGGCATTTCAGCCGTCGTCGGCCCGGCTTGCTTGAATCCTGATGGTGCAATGAGCAAGGGACTCACATCTGAGTATACCCTTCCACGCTTATGGTGGACAAAATGATTCAGAAAAGGGGGGTGGTGATGAACAGAGTGTCTGAATTAAGCAGACCACTCTTACCCAGTCCAAAGATCAGGGCTTGATCCATCACCGTTTTTTAGCTCACTGCACCATCCCAGCTCAGAACCTGGCTATATGCAAATTAGTCTGTTCCTGTCCCAGTGCATGATGGGAACAGGGCAAACCAAACTACCAAGCCAATTCTTATACTGGGAAGGAAACAAGCTTCCGGGGACCGGTTTCTGGCATTTCAGCCGTCGTCGGCCCGGCTTGCTTGAATCCTGATGGTGCAATGAGCAAGGGACTCACATCTGAGTATACCCTTCCACGCTTATGGTGGACAAAATGATTCAGAAAAGGGGGGTGGTGATGAACAGAGTGTCTGAATTAAGCAGACCACTCTTACCCAGTCCAAAGATCAGGGCTTGATCCATCACCGTTTTTTAGCTCACTGCACCATCCCAGCTCAGAACCTGCTATATGCAAATTAGTCTGTTCCTGTCCCAGTGCATGATGGGAACAGGGCAAACCAAACTACCAAGCCAATTCTTATACTGGGAAGGAAACAAGCTTCCGGGGACCGGTTTCTGGCATTTCAGCCGTCGTCGGCCCGGCTTGCTTGAATCCTGATGGTGCAATGAGCAAGCGACTCACATCTGAGTATACCCTTCCACGCTTATGGTGGACAAAATGATTCAGAAAAGGGGGGTGGTGATGAACAGAGTGTCTGAATTAAGCAGACCACTCTTACCCAGTCTAAAGATCAGGGCTTGATCCATCACCGTTTTTTAGCTCACTGCACCATCCCAGCTCAGAACCTGGCTATATGCAAATTAGTCTGTTCCTGTCCCAGTGCATGATGGGAACAGGGCAAACCAAACTACCAAGCCAATTCTTATACTGGGAAGGAAACAAGCATCCGGGGACCGGTTTCTGGCATTTCAGCCGTCGTCGGCCCGGCTTGCTTGAATCCTGATGGTGCAATGAGCAAGGGACTCACATCTGAGTATACCCTTCCACGCTTATGGTGGACAAAATGATTCAGAAAAGGGGGGTGGTGATGAAGAGAGTGTCTGAATTAAGCAGACCACTCTTACCCAGTCCAAAGATCAGGGCTTGATCCATCACCGTTTTTTAGCTCACTGCACCATCCCAGCTCAGAACCTGGCTATATGCAAATTAGTCTGTTCCTGTCCCAGTGCATGATGGGAACAGGGCAAACCAAACTACCAAGCCAATTCTTATACTGGGAAGGAAACAAGCTTCCGGGGACCGGTTTCTGGCATTTCAGCCGTCGTCGGCCCGGCTTGCTTGAATCCTGATGGTGCAATGAGCAAGGGACTCACATCTGAGTATACCCTTCCACGCTTATGGTGGACAAAATGATTCAGAAAAGGGGGGTGGTGATGAACAGAGTGTCTGAATTAAGCAGACCACTCTTACCCAGTCCAAAGATCAGGGCTTGATCCATCACCGTTTTTTAGCTCACTGCACCATCCCAGCTCAGAACCTGGCTATATGCAAATTAGTCTGTTCCTGTCCCAGTGCATGATGGGAACAGGGCAAACCAAACTACCAAGCCAATTCTTATACTGGGAAGGAAACAAGCTTCCTGGGACCGGTTTCTGGCATTTCAGCCGTCGTCGGCCCGGCTTGCTTGAATCCTGATGGTGCAATGAGCAAGGGACTCACATCTGAGTATACCCTTCCACGCTTATGGTGGACAAAATGATTCAAGCAAGCCGGGCCGACGATGCCTGAAATGGCAGAAACCGGTCCCCGGAAGCTTGTCTCCTTTCTGGTGCAGAATTGGCTTGGTAGTTTGGTCTGCCCTGTTCCCATGATGCACTGGGCCAGGGACAGACTAATTTGCATATAGCCAGGTTCTGAGCTGGGATGGGGCAGTGAGCTAAATAACGGTGATGGATCAAGCCCTGATCTTTGGACTGGGTAAGAGTGGTCTGCTTAATTCAGACACTCTGTTCATCACCACCCCCTTTTCTGAATCATTTTGTCCACCATAAGCGTGGAAGGGAATACTCAAACATGAGTCCCTTGCTCACTGCTCCATCAGGATTCAAGCAAGCCGGGCCGACGACGCCTGAAATGGCAGAAACCGGTCCCCGGAAGCTTGTCTCCTTTCTCGTGAAGAATTGGCTTGGTAGTTTGGTCTGCCCTGTTCCCATGATGCACTGGGCCAGGGACAGACTAATTTGCATATAGCCAGGTTCTGAGCTGGGATGGGGCAGTGAGCTAAATAACGGTGATGGATCAAGCCCTGATCTTTGGACTGGGTAAGAGTGGTCTGCTTAATTCAGACACTCTGTTCATCACCACCCCCTTTTCTGAATCATTTTGTCCACCATAAGCGTGGAAGGGTATACTCAGACATGAGTCCCTTGCTCACTGCTCCATCAGGATTCAAGCAAGCCGGGCCGACGACGCCTGAAATGGCAGAAACCGGTCCCCGGAAGCTTGTCTCCTTTCTGGTGTAGAATTGGCTTGGTAGTTTGGTCTGCCCTGTTCCCATGATGCACTGGGCCAGGGACAGACTAATTTGCATATAGCCAGGTTCTGAGCTGGGATGGGGCAGTGAGCTAAATAACGGTGATGGATCAAGCCCTGATCTTTGGACTGGGTAAGAGTGGTCTGCTTAATTCAGACACTCTGTTCATCACCACCCCCTTTTCTGAATCATTTTGTCCACCATAAGCGTGGAAGGGTATACTCAGACATGAGTCCCTTGCTCACTGCTCCATCAGGATTCAAGCAAGCCGGGCCGACGATGCCTGAAATGGCAGAAACCGGTCCCCGGAAGCTTGTCTGCTTTCTGGTGAAGAATTGGCTTGGTAGTTTGGTATGCCCTGTTCCCATGATGCACTGGGCCAGGGACAGACTAATTTGCATATAGCCAGGTTCTGAGCTGGGATGGGGCAGTGAGCTAAATAACGGTGATGGATCAAGCCCTGATCTTTGGACTGGGTAAGAGTGGTCTGCTTAATTCAGACACTCTGTTCATCACCACCCCCTTTTCTGAATCCCGTCCCACATTGGCGTCTCTGCTTGTAGTCCCAAGGGTAAAGACGTTGAAATGGGGCGGTAGAAGTTTCTAACATTTATCCCCAAGGATATGGAACTCCCTGCCCCTGCAAATTAGAATTTAAAACATGGTAATTCTCTCGTACCTAAATGGCTGGCTGATTTTCCGGATGCACTCTACGGCAGCAAGCGCTAAGATGCCACGGCAAACATGCGCTCTTCATAAACCGATATTTCATTTAATTCATGCACTCCTGGTTAAATCCAGATTCCATTACACCAGAGCATTCATACATTCTTTCTTGATTCGCACTCCTATTCTTAGTGCATAATAGTTGGAAGACTTTGCTAGACATAATAGTATTGCTAATGTTTGTCTAGATCCTATTTTTTGGCTGATATTAGGACTTGGTGCCTTGTGAAACTGCTATAGTGCCACTGTGGGCGTGGTCTACACCTAAAATGGTATAGGTAAACTTGGTGTCACCCAATTGATCTGCTTAACTATCCTGTGTGTTCATAGCAATTGGCACAGAAAATGCACAAATGGTAAATAATTGATCTACATATATGAAAATAATATGGACCTTACAGGAGCACCAATGTGCCCCGGCTACCCTACAGTTTATTTCCACTGCAGTAACACACTGAAAGAAAAAGTACCTAACTCATGTAGACAAGCCTCCTTTAAGCCCTAAACTGTTTCTTTTAAACCCACGAGGTTGGGGACTCATAAATAAAAAAGTGGCACATTATTTTTTTGAAATAGGTGCTCTAACAGTGCCGAAAGGCATAGAAGATGTTTCAACTGTGTAGGTTCAGCTATATTTTGCAGAAGACAGGCTTGGTAGTGATTTAAATATTTGTTTCATATACCTACATGTGAAAATGATAAGAAAATAATCCAAAATTATATGCCACTTAATTGTCAAAATCTGATTTAATGGTGAAATCAGATTTTTTTCAGCACTTTAATGGAAAAGTAACTTTATAAAAATGTAGGGCCTAATTACAATCTTGATGGATATGGTTACTCCGTCACAAACATGACAGATATCCAGTCCTCCTTATTACAATTCCATTATATCCTATGGATGTTGTATGGCAGACCGGACATTCATCACATTTGTGACGGAGTATCCCAGCCGCCAAGATAGTAATCAGGCCCTTACTTTAATCTTCCTGAGTTGCAAATCGCTTATAATCAGTTTTAGACACCTACAAATGGATTGAGAGTAAATCTATACTGGACCTGCTATACATTATCCATACTAATATTATAAAGAGAGAGCCCAAACCTTTGAGGCGGGAAATCTCAGTAACCACAGCACCAATTTAATTTTGCAAAGTTTTGTATAGCGCGAACTTGACCCGAACTGAATCATGTATCAGAGCGCTTTACATAGCACCAGTTACGTTACATGAGGACACACATTCATTTTTGTTAGGCACGGGGAGATTAAGTGATTTGCCCAGAATCACAGGATGTTTGGCGTCATTACCAAGACTCGAACCCAGATCCCCAGGTCCGAGGACGGGCGCCTTCGCCGTTAGGCCAACTCCTCTATACATTTAAAAGGTAAAAGAACCGTGCCAGCAAAGTAGTCCCTTGTGGGCGTGTCTGCGTTGTGCTGTGGGCGTGGGCTGGGGCGTGAGTAACGCTGGGGGCGTGTGGTACGGCCATCACATCGTGGGCTGTGGGCGTGTGCTGGGGGCGTGACAAACACTGGGGGCGTGACAAAAGCTGGGGGCGTGTGTCCGCCCTTCATGCCATGTGAGTCGTACATACAAGCGCCAATTACGTTGCTGCGCAGCATCAAGGGGCACGCTGGGGGCGTGAGAAACGCTGGGGGCGTGTACTACGTTCCGCCCTTCATGCCATGTGGGTCGTACATTAATCAGAAGATCGTCTGCTGTGGCCGTGTGCTGGGGGCATGACAAACGCGTTCACCTGGAGGCCTGGTAAGTAACGTTACTGCAGCCTCTCCTGCGCGCTGTTACTGAACTCTCTCATTCAACGAAATTACACGCGCCTGCTACCATCAACCAGGGCTCTAGCCGGGCTCAGGCGGCGGATCAGTACACTAATTACACACGCCTGATAACATCAACCAGGGCTGCAGCTGGGCCTCAAGTGAGGGGAACACGCGCCTGCTAACATCAAACAGGCCTGCATCTGGGCCTCAAGCGGGGGAACACACAAATGAGCATGTCTGCAGGGACAATTACTGCAGCCTCTCCTACTCGCTGTCACTCAACTCTCTCATTAAACTGATTTACCCGCGGCTGATAACTCTCTCATTCAACGACATTACACACGCCTGCTAACATCAACCAGGGCTGTAGCCGGGCTCGGGCGGCGGATCACTACACCAATTACACGCGCCTGCTAACATCAACCAGGGCTGCAGCTGAGCCTTCTCTGTCCCTATTCTAATGAACCAAAAAATGTTGTCTACCGCGAGATTTTAAAATAAATTGCCCTTGCCAAATACACACATTACACACATTCTATTTCATACCCGGACAACGTCGGGATGGGCTGCTAGTTCTAATATACACAACAAATGAACTCAAGTATATCGAGCCCTTGGTCACGGGGCATACAAGATACTTTCAAATTGTTTTTGTATAGGCCCAATAATATTGTGCCTAGAAAGCATTTCTGCCATCAGAAGGCAAGGCCCATACCAACTGAGGTGTCATGCTTCGTCACAGGGTCTCCTCCTTGCCTGGTCAAAGTGTCTGGTTTGTCTAGGTGGGCTCCTGAAGGAAGGCATGGAGTTGTCAACAACTGGCCACTTAGCAGGAATTAGATATCTGGGAGGGGTACTGGATAGCTAGCAGGACAAAGAACTGCCTTAACATTTATTTTGTTACTTCCTGATCCCAGACAGGGCTCACATCTGCCACCATTCGTTTTCATAGCCCTCTTAGCCCATTTGGGTCCGGCCCAGCAGGAAGGAGAACCAGTTCTGACAAGAATAGAGCATAGGAGAGATAATCTTAATGGAGGTGTGGCTAGGGGCTTGCCTGAAGCTCTTTTAAAGGGAAGAAGGCAGTGGTGGTCGACACAATAAAGAGGTGGTGTGGAGGGTGGAGGGGGCGCAGGAACCGTGAGCGGGGAGAGCGCTGGATAATTCATTTTTTAAAAAACATTCACCTGAAACTGCCGGCCGCATCACTCATCGTGCCTCGGTGTTCTGCTGTTCTGCTTCCTGGTCCCAGCAGGCATTGGGACAGCATCAGACTCCCCGTGCAATCCCAGCGCTGCTTTCATTCTATGACAGCAGCGGAGGGATTGGCCTAAGTGGGCTGGAAAGATGCTCCACTCTAGACAGGGAGTCTGTGCTGTTCCTCCAGCCCAACTGTTCAATACAGCAGGTTGGAGAAACATAAGTGCGTATGTGTGTTTGGCCGGCCACAGTCGGCTGGCCAAACACACATGCGCAGTTGGAACTGCACATAGCACTCCTCCTTCCCCCTCCCATGCCCCAGTCCCTTCCCTCCCTGCAGAAGATGGCTCAGAGCCAGCAAATGAAAAATAAAACATTTATGGTATATCGTTTTAGTTTTTCACTTTCTGCCTCTGAGCCAGTCGAGCGACGCTCCTCTGCCATTGTGGAGGAGCCGCCCTCTGGAAGAAGGACTCAGTTATCTTGAACTGAGGTCTTTTGGGATTTGTTACAGGAAAGTAAAAAGGAAGTGCTGCAAAAGGAAGTAGACATAGGGTGAGGAAGTGGACAGGAAAAAGTAGAAAATGTTCTCTAAATCACTGGCGAGTTCACAGGATAATAACTACCACCACCTCAGAACATTGCTGGACCTCTGAAGACTACACCTGCATAGAATGCTATGCTGGAAGCAAGAAGACTCCTGATTCCTGATGGTAGCCAAGCACTGGAACCACTCTCTCAGGACCAGGTAGTTGGCCTCCTATTTTCCAGGTCCAGGGCACAAAAAGCTGGATTCCTGACTCCAAGAGAGCCCATCTGACCACGGAGGACTGAACAGTGCAGGAGACTTGGCTGGAAAGGGATATTGTGCCTAGAAGCCTGCCCTCTGCACTTAGAGGCTGCGGGACAGCCCAGAAAGAAATTGCCCAGCAGTTGGTGAAAAGTGGGATTTAGTTATTTTGTTCACCTCCTGAGGACCGGGACAAGGTGCTGAGGTTTGGTCAAGGAGGCCGCACCCAATATGTGGCATAAAACATGGGGTATATTTTCAAAGAAGTGGCACCATAAGGTACAGCGAGCAAAGTTCCTGTGCTGCATTGTGCCACCTGGAGAGCGCAGAACTGTGCCATATCTCCAAAGAAATGGTGAAGTTCTGCTCTCTTCATGCACTGGTGCACTTTGGGCCACCTAATTCTAACGCTGGCTCTTAGCACCATATTGTAGTGGCATCTGTGATGTAGTCTGGATAGATTTTGTGCAGGAAGGCATACGTTTCTACACAAAAACTTTCCTTTGAGGCTATTTCCTCTTTGTATGCTTGCTGCAAAACGACCTATGTGGCTATGACATCCAGATTTGTTCCTTTGGTGAGCTTTTGGTGCCAAACCCAATGGCTGCAGAGGGAGATTTTAGACAATGTATCTAGCTTTTGGGAGACCTTTCGCAGCTCCAGCTTTAGAACTCCAAGCTGCAATAGTTTGACTTCCATTTCTGCAACTCTGCAACTACTATGTCGCATCATGTCCCATCTTGATAACCTCCGCTCCACTATTATCAGCCTGATATCACTCCTACTGCAAGCTGTCATTTTTAAATGATGCTTTATTTTTCCTAGGCTCCTTTTGCCTGAATACTTTACAAATTCATATCCCTGATTCACCTATGCAATTTCATGATTTGGATGTTTCTTTTTTCAATCATTCTTTCTTAGTTTTACAAAATTGGTTTTAGTTGGTTTCCTTGACTTTAAAAGTGTTTACACTACTTGCACTTACCACACATTTCTCTGGGGATTTCCTACTCCTTCTGCTCTGTTGAGCAGATTTGCGTTGACCTAGGCAGGGTGTGTTTAGTTACTAAGGGTTCCCCCTTTCCAAATTAATAAGCATTCTGTTTTAGAGGATAGGAATTTTAAAAAAATCTGAATTTACAGGGAAAATGTGTTTTATATTTTTATTTGGCAAGAAGCATTTTTGATTATCTTTTTTCTTTCATTTTTTATCCTATTGTTGAGCCGTGATGTTTTTCCTTTAGACACATGGAAGTGGATCTGTCTTCCCTGGAAGTACTTACTGTGGTGGATAGGATGGTTATTTGCAAAGATAGAACTGAAAGTGGTCACAAATGTCAGGAAGAGGGAATGTGAGAAAGTCCTCAAGTCCTGTGCGGAAGATCCCTACGGAGGAGAATGAAGGTATGTCATTGAAGGCAATGACAATGTGGTTGAAAGACAGCAAAGTAACCAAATATAATGGGCTGTATAATTTGTTTATTCGAGAAGACATTTTGAGTCACTGTTTTACAGAGGTGTGTCCGCTTCCGAGTGATTCCAAGCTCATCTGGAAAAGAGGCTGACATGTATCTCAGCACCAGAGAATCCTAGAAGGTACCAGGGGTTGTCCACTTGAGGGATTGGTCAGACCCACAGCAGAAGGCTAACAGTGAGAACCCACAAGGGTCCCAAAAGTTTGAAGAAGGGAAAGAGTTCCAACCCACTTTAGGGAAGCAGGAAGGCAGGCATTAACTCCTCTTTGAGGGGCAGGTGGGTTCTATGTTATAGGTCAGATGACCAGAATAGAGATTCCATGTGCAATAGGAAGGCACTCACTAGTGAGCACTCTTCAACTCCGCAGACATGTCTAGTTTAGTGCTAGCGGGGAAGGTGGAGATTGCCATGATGTCCCGTAAGTAGGAGATGGACTCGGAAGGTAAGCTGCAGGCATCTGAGAATTCTTAAAAGTTTTTCCAGAGGGTCACAGTAAACAGGGTCTCTGTCACTGTTCTGTAGGCAACATGGGCCAGCTGGACCCTGGAGGTGGGAAGACTGGCCTCCACAGAGCATAACTCCTCAGATCTGTAGAGTAAGGAATAAACTTGGGGGTTAGAATGACTGCCCTATGGCCATGGTCTCCTTTGAGTATCAGGTGACAGATTTCTATTGGAAAGTAGTTGTATATCAGTGCTTGCCCACAGATTGCATTAATGGCTGTGACCAACCGCAGACAGGAAAGGAACCAGTGTGTGAGAGCATTCCGGTTGTCCTGGCAAATGTCTCTGAGGGTAGAGGCCCTTGGGTTAGGATACGGGGACAAAAGAGGAAGATAAAGGGTATGATGCAGGTGCCATCTACAGTAGGAGAACCAGTGAGGGCTCTGACAAGAGAGAACCATAACACTAGTGCTGGTGATGCCATTTCTGTCTTAAAGGAGCTCTCTACACTATTTGAGACACTGCCATTAGGCGCCTTGAACCAGGCAGACAGAGCCTTCAACCAGTAGCACAGAGAAAATGTGCTACTCTTGATGTGGGTTGTGTCCACACAGAAATTCCTAAACTGCTGGGCCAGTGGCCAATGCCCAGATACAGACCATGAACTTAAAGTGCAGTCTCAGGGTGTTGCCCCAGAGATGGTGGAAGTGTGAGTGGAAGGAAGTTGTCTGCAACTTGAGGCTGTAGCCCCAAACTCTGAAACATTTTGAGGGCCCGGTGGTGAGAGGCACGAAGAGAGTCATAGGCTCTGCATCTGGCTCTAGCCTGGAAGGCTTTGCACTAGGACGTGTGGTTCACCCAAGTCTGAATGAGCTGAGAGGGCCTGGATGTGTCCAGATAGGCCCAGGAATGACATCTAGCTCCTTGTCAGTCCCAAGGCTGAGAATAAAGTCTATCCAAGGCATTGGCTTTGTGCATTCACATGTGAGTAGATGGCCTGTGGGCTGGTACAGCAGTCAGTTACCTCTGCTGGTTAGTTGCCTTGTTGACAGAACTGGACTAGGTTGGGGAGAGAGATCAGACACTGGAGGTAGAAGGAGTCACATAACCTTCTGCCTTCAATGTGGTACTGCTGGCATACTGAGATGAATTTTTGAACATGCCTGGGTTAATCCCCTCACACTTGGGGTTTGGCGTTCACTAATGTGGAAAAGGGTTCCTCCTGGGCAGGGTTAGTGACTAGGGTAGAACTTGTCAGAGGGGTACTGGGAAGTTTGGAGGGGGTATAGAACAGACAACTGTCACTGCAGTGGCGATGAATTGTCCTTGTTCTGTCGCCTGACCAGGGAAACCCATTAAGGGATTGATTCGTTTTCCATGGCTTTCAGCTAGGGGTAATGTGTGCAGCAATTTAAAGGAAATCCATCTTTTCTGCATGGTCTCCCTGATTTCTCACTTTTTTTCTATAGCCTATTTTGGTTGGTATTAGGCAGCTTCCACCAATTCAAACTGGTGGGACGAAAGAAGGTGCTATGCAACTCAGAAAATAACCTTTGCAAACACTACCTAAATCACCGACATGCATTCATTACATTGACAAGTTAAAATGTTTTACTTTAAAACGTTAATGTAATGCATGTAGGGGATTTACATGGAATAAAGTAAAAGAAACTTTCACTTACCTTGCTACACCTCCTCCGGGCCTGGTGTTTTTCTCGTCATCCAGTGCGGGCAAGCCAACTCCCTTAACCAGTCCAGATGCTACTTTCATGCTGTTAACCAGCATGAGAGAAGCACCAGGATTGGATGGAGCGGGCTGTCTCAGCACTCCCACAGGCCAGTAAAATAACTTTCACTTACCTTGCTGCACGTCTTCCGATCCTGGTGTTCCTCTCGTCATCCAGTATGGGCTCTAGCCAACTTTCCTAACCAATCTAGATGCTGCTTTTATGCTATAAACCAGCATGAGAGAAGCTCCAGGATTGGAGGGAGCGGGCTGTCTCAGTGCTCCCACAGGCACTAGAAGCCTGTGCTTGCTCTCCACTCAGATGTCTTAGACAGTTTAAGTGTGCATGTCAGGATGGCTGTCCAAAGACAGCCGGCCAAAACAAAGCATGCACACTGTAAACTTTTGCACCACTCCTCCTCCCCTGCTCCTTGTATGCAGCAATGGCCCTGCCCTCACTACTAGCTCAGTAGGTGGGGCGAAACTCCTCCACTCAACAGAAGAAGACGCCGCCGGACTCTATGCCCTATGACACTGCTATTCAGTGCTACAGTGCGTTTGCTGTGTCCCTAAAATGGTTAATGTAAATATGACTTTTTGCATTTGTTCTTTTTAGCTTTCTTGTAAGGCCATGGTAGATTTCACAGAAAATGCACCAATTGAATGTAAGTTAAATGTTGTATATGGGCCTTGCAGTGTACAATTTATAGTGTGTTTTTGGGGCCTGGGTTTGTAACCAGCCCTTAATGCTATTTGAAAAGTCTCGGTAAAGAATATTCTGCAAGGTCAATTCTACTGACAATAGTAGCGGTCTAAAAATATACCCCTTAACCACCACCATTACATACCCAATGACAAGGCAGGAACATTCTACTCAGGACATTACAGTGTGAAGAAACAGCAAGCAGCACACCGAAAGTGTTGATGATACAGATGTACCTTTGTTGTATGGTATGCTGAAGTTACCTGAAGTGTTGCAAAGCTTTATTATGGTGCATTCGAGAATTTATTGCCATGAGCTGTACATAAAGGACATGCCAGACCACCCAAAGGACGTCTCCTGACAGAGTGACTCTGGGCTGTGTATTTTAATTGCAGGCTCGGGGCTTTTCTGAGCATTGGCAATGGTTTCCTCATCTCTGATTATTCACTTTGCCTGAAGCAGCCTTTCATTTGAAGGCCCACGCTTGTTTGTGCTGCTTTTTTAATGATATCCCATCGGTAAAGTTCATTCTCATTATACCGGGACATTGAGCACATCCACACAACACGAGGCATTTTCAATTTTTTTTTTAAGTTCTGTTCCTTTAATCACAGACCCAATAAATAAAAGTTATTAAAAATGAGTACTTCGGAAGCATTTCGTAATATGCTGCTGAAGTAAATGTGCATGTTAGTTTTAAATCCGTGCAACACATTGGCAGGCAGGAAGCAATTGCGGTTTGTAGTTCGGGATAATACATCTGCAGAGGACATCGAACGTTATCTAAGCCCCCATCAGTTTCTGGGGCTATATATGTTCAGGTGGCAAAATACAATATTAATGTGGGTGTCCATCAGGAGATTGGTAGATCTGGGCAAGTGGAGAGCCGTGTAATTGGACAACAAACACGTGTTCAATTTTTTCCAATTTTTTTTTTAAACCGTAAGTTCAGAGCTCCTGTAATTGACTACACAAACAGTGTTCATTTTTTTTTTCAAACCGTAACTTCAGAGCTCCAAAGTTTTTGTTACAAGCCTGTCAAGTGGGCTACTGGATGCGAGACTGCTTAATTCAAAGGCTCCCTCATCTTGACTCCACCTCATACCTCTTCCTGTCACCACCAATCCATGCTTCTGTCCTTAGAGAGTTCTTTCCCCCCCCTGACTTCTTTCTTTCTCATTGCTTCCTCTTTTCTTTCTTTTATGCTTTTCACTCTTTATCTCTTGTCCTTTCTTGCTAAGCCTTGCTCTCCAAACAAGAGTGCCCGTGTCAACAACCTGCAACCAGCGGGACAATTTAGGCCCTGTCAGAAAAGCTATAGTGAGGGACCATGGATCTGTTGGTTGATATTCTAAGTGAAGGCAGTGTTTCTGTTATTTCGGAGGCTGTTTCCCATTAAACACTTCTTCACGCAGGCCCACACATCAAGGGCCTCAAGCATATAGGAAATTGAAAGACAAGGGAAAGCATAATGTCTGTTTACATAATTCAACGGCTTAATATATGACAGATTCCACTGGATATATCAAGAAACAAGTAGCCATGGGAATGCGTGAGCTTTCAGTGAATAGTGATTATACCTGAATATTTAATGTGTTGCTTGTCATTAAACTGGATGAATGTATCACTACTGTCAGGTTTCGCTCAATATTCACTGTAAGCTTCACCTCGGTGCTCATTTATGCAGCTAGAGCAATATTTCGCCTTAGATGACAGAAGGTGAGTCGCCAGGGGACCACTGAGAGGAGCATCTTCTCTGGGGCTGTCTTTAATTGGCGTTGTTCAGAAAGAGAGAATAATTATTTGCTAGCCTACGGTAAAAAGGGAGGAAAGTAGCTCCGTTTCTATTCCACGTTTCTTTTAAATGTGCAATTCAAAACTATATACTGTGGGGACAAAGGCTTTCATGAGTACAGAAAGTAGCACTACACAAGTATCTTTTAGATGCTCTTACGTGCTTTTGTGTATTGGTCCAAAAATGTCGAACTCCCTTTTAGGAAAAAGTGCTAATTGTATATGAATATTCCATTCACATTTCAATTCTATTCCCAATTTAGAAGTTTTAAGGCCAACTCACGCAGGCATGTAGGAGTACCAAAAAGAGGAGCAGAGGTTTACTACTTTACAGATACCAAAATGCTTTTGTGAATAGGGCCCTTTGTGTTGATGGATGATACTTAAGTGAATGGGTTCAGGGCCAGAATGGCCATAGCGGGCACCGGGCAATGCCCCGGTGGGCCGCACGGGTGGGGGCCAGTTTTGGGCCCCTGGAGGCCGGTTTTGATACAGGACCGTTTTTGCAGCATAGCTGCAAAATCGGTCCTGTACAGAAATCGGCCAAAAACCGGCCCCGGCAAAGTTCTCGGCGGCACCTCCAACCCCCACCCCTCCCCCCTCGCCTTCCCCGAGTGGGGAGGGGGCCGGCCGAGCACTTTGCCAGGGCTGGTTGTGGTTTCCAGTCCGGCCCTGAATGGGATCTGTGTGTTGCCGGATATTCCAAGCACAACTGTCCGACACCAGGCATGGGCTCCTGGGCCTCAACCTTCGGTATTGAGGTAGTTTTGCCGCTGGGGCTCTCCTACTATGGCTGTGCAAACTGGGACAAGTAGAACCTCTTCCACACGTGACTCACAGGGTAGTGAGGGAGAGCAGGTAGAAGCTTCTCAGGCGGTTAGCATGGCAGTGCTCAAGCTCAACAAACAACCACCAGACCCAATAAAACAAATGTGAAGATCAGTGCTTGTGTTCGTGAGACAGAAGGAACTTGTATCACACCTTTGTACTCAATACTGCAGACTCAAATAGTCGTATACTTAGTGCCATTTGGTGCTATCTCTTGTGGAGATTACGCCCACTCCCTCCCTCAATGTTCCTTCCCATAGTTCTCCCTGGGAACAGGGTCCCCTTGCGCTAAGGAAAAATGAGAAGGAGCATACATTCGGCTCAAGTGCAACCTCAATCATCCACAGTTTACAAGAGGTGCTCAGTCTGTTTGTGTTGCTCCTTCACGGGTAGAAGATTATCAAGAGTCCTTTTGGGTGCTGCTTTGCACTCTGAATAGTTCGCCTTTATGCTTGTGAAAGCCAGGGAGAACTTTCGGCTCTTTGTTGCTGTCAGTCAGACCAGGGCTGGGAGGTTGGTTAAAGGCCTAACAGCATCAGCCTAGATGGCAGTGGTCCCAGCTGCAATAAGTGCAGTCTATAGTTCAGCGATTGGGAGGCTTGAAGCAGCGTGGTCCAGACTAGATGAGAGGAAGGAGCAGTACCAGGGGGCGTCCTCTCAAATCGTTAGCTAAAGCTCATGTCTCTGCCAACTGTTCCATCCGGTGATGGATTAAACCCAGATCTTTTGACTGGGTGAGAGTGTTTGATTGGTTCAGATGCTCCGTCCATCACCACCCCCTTTGGTACCGCTTTGTTCGCCATAAGTTGGCAGGGTATGCTCCGACGTGAGTCCCTTGCTCACTTTGCCACTGGATTCAAGCAAGCCTGGATGAAGACAGCTGAAATGCCAGAAACCGGTCCTAGGAAGCTTGTTTCCGGTCCAGGGAAGGCATGGCTTGGCAGTTCGGGCTGGACTGTTCCCATGAGGCACAGGGTCAGACTGATCTGCATATTGCCATGTCTGAACTGGGGTGGCAGAGTGGGCTAAAGAACGGTGATGGATTAAACCCAGATCTTTTGACTGGGTGTGAGTGTTTGATTGGTTCAGATGCTCCTTCAATCACCACCCCCTTTTGTACCGAACTGTTCCACAGATGCAGCCCTGGCTGGGCCTCCAGTAACTTGGCTGTAGCAGTTCCATCAGTTCAGCAGTTGCAGCCCTGCTTGGGCTTTACGTTTTTCAATAATTACAGCCCCACTCGGGTTATAGCAATTCAATAAATGTTGCCTTATCTGGGCCTTCAGTAATCTCACAATTGCTGTATTGCAGTATATTCAAATATATATATACATATATATTCAAATAGTGCGTTTAAACTCTAGATGACAATTGTTGTTTATATATTTTTTACTTTAATACCCACTGGTAAGAAAATCCTGAAGAAGGCATTTGCCGAAACTCGTTGGTACTCCTCAAATCATTACCAGTGTTTGCATATATGGTTTTAATCTCATGTCAAATTGTGTAACGACAATACAGATTGTGATAAATGTAATACGCTGTTTGACCATCTATTACATACAAGTTGGCATATTCTATCTGTAGATGAATATAAACTTCTTTCAGGTTACACTATAATCTGTATCAATATGTGGCTCTAACCAGTGCAATATGTGTTGTAATGTATATTTATTCATGCTTTGAAGCCAATCATGTATAAATTGAATTTATTTTTATATATATATATTTTTTTTTTCTGTCTATAAAAATATACAAAAAGAAGATTAATAAAATCAAAAATATTTTTCAATGTTATTTGTTATATTGTGTATTATGTTGTTGTGTGTCTAGAGTTTGCACGCCTCCCTATAGTAAATCAGCACTGAGCCCGGTGCTAAAGTTTTTCTAAATAGTTGATCTCCCTGTTAGGGTTTCATCCTTTTTTCAGGGGCCCGTGCGTTTTCCAAAATATGTATTGCAGTTCCTGCCAGGACTCAGAAAGAGAGTCTGGGTAGCCTACAGGCACCAGGGCCCTCATTGGATTGCTCTCAGACAGGCTGTTTCTTATGAGAATCCCAAAGCATATGAGAAAATGCTGGCCCTTGCTCTTTCCTGGACAGTCCCAATTCCCCCAGGGTAGGGCTGGCTTCTTACCTCTCCCAGCAGGCATGCAGGTTTCTAGGCACTGCAGGGTGGCATGTGTCCCGGTTAGGCCTCATAGGAAACTGTACCATTTTTACATTTACACGGATCTTTCCTATAACTGCCTTCACTTTTTACATTACTTTTGACACATGTTTGCATTCCTGACACTTTGGGTTAGTTTCCTGGAAACACCGACCTTGCTAACACAAATCAACTTTGCAAGAACACTGTCATATTGCCTTGGCATTGTGTACAAGGCCTACACGTATGTTGTGCAAATGTATAGGAAAGTATGATCTGCTTCTATGGTTACCCCCACTTTCTGCCTGGTGATAAGCTGTTATTGACTAGTCTGACAGGGATCCTGCTAATCAGGACCCCAAACTATCTGTTTTCTCCCTAAATTGTTATGCTCAGTACTTAGGTACATCCCAGATTGAATGCTGGGTTACCCTTATAAGTCCCTAGTATATGGTACTAAGGTACCCAAAGCATCGGTATCCTAGAGGTCCCCCATGAGCTGAAGCATGCATACTGTCACTCATGGGGGACAATTCAAAATGGAACTACAGGCCTGCCATTGCAGCCTGTAAAAGCTGGTGCTATCACCACTTACTAAAGATATAGATTTCCTATATCTAGGGTCACTGCACTTAAAACCTATGTCACCCCTATAACAGGCCTTTGCAATCCTGCGGGCGCGGTGCTTGGTTCTAAGTGAGTGGGTGCCCCTGCAGGAGCAGGACACCCCTACAGCCTACAAAGTCCATTCTCCCAGGTTGTCACTGAAGCAGTCACATGTCATATAGAGGGGCACCGCGTAATTACACGAGGACCATCTCAAAACTGGTTGCAATAAATCCTATCATGTTTGGTATCAAACATGGTGGAATCATACCCAAACACCGTAAACGGTACGGGAGGTATGATTTCCTACACCATAAAGCTCCTTTGGGAGGCCCTCGGTATTCCCTGTACGAGTCTTCCAGACCCGGACAGCAAGCCAGGGCTGCTGCTTACCAGACACAAGTTTCTGCCCTCCTGCTGCTGAGCCAAGCTCGATCAGCGGAAGGCAAGACAATAGGCAAATTGTCACAGGGACGTGCGACCACCTCTCAGACAGGATTTAGTGTATTGGGGCAGGGTTGGTGCGCTTGACAGTGCCACTCAGTCTGCATGAGGGGCACATTTGTTGTCCCCATGCATTGTCCAGTTCAAATCAGTCCTGGGAGCCATTGGCTCTGGTGCAAAACGGGACAAAGGACATGGGAGTAACCTCCCCACTGTCCAGACCCTCCCCTGGAAGGGTCCCCTGAATCGTCCCAACCCTTTCCTAAGGGTACTTAAGGTCTTACCTGTGGGCGGGTCCCTAGATTCGTTGTGGGAAAAGATTCAAATCAGACATCACTTCTTCTTCTACGGTCTGGGCACTCTGGACTTTAATGTATTGTGTTTGGGCTCGACTTCTCTCTCTTCCAGTCTGCTGCATCATCTGTGCCCGTGTACCAGAGAGGGACCTTTCAAGGTCTGTGGGCATCAAAGGCACCTGAAGGAATTTCTTTTGGAGTGAAGGATTCACTCCCTTGCATTTGCTTGCACCGCATCTAAGCCTAAGTCGACCGTTCTGCTGATCCTGAGCTCCTCCGGACTCCGAAAGGTTCTGCAATATAGGCGGTGATTTTTCACAGCTGCAGAGGCCTGCCCTGCCCTCTCACCAGTTTGAGGCCAGTATCCTTTGTGGGGGCTGCAATCACTGAAGTCCTGTGCTCCTCATCAACTTGCAGTTGCAAAGGCTTGTTGGCTTCCTTCCAAGAATCTCCAGAGACCAGAATTGTTGGCCACACCACATCGAGCATCATGGCCTCCATCTTTTGGTGAACTGCTTAAGGTCCTCTCACAACTGCAGTGCCTCTGGCCTGTGTGTCCATTTGAGGGTCACCTGTACTTCTGTTGGGCTCCCCTGGTTGCTTGGGGCCAGCCCTGACTCCCCTGCTTGTGGTGAGTCCCCTGGACCTTGCTGGACACATCATTGCACCTTTTTCGACATCTGCATGGGTTGCATTTGCCAAGGCTTGTTGATGCTATCACCAGACATCGACCCCTCAGCAATCGACATCCGACATGGGACAGCTCATACACGGCTCCTGGTCTTCCTCACCAATGCCTGGTCATCACAGCTGCAGAGTCAAGGACCTCGTCGACTCTCCTCCAACTCCCGACATTGATGGGCATTCTACTTCCAGATCTGCTGGTCAGTCCTGAGTGACATAGACTCTGTCACTGCTGCTTGCAGCTACCTCTCAACTAGAATCCACCTATGGATTTCCAACAGACACTTTCTCCTCCTTCAACAGCGGCACTTTCCTGAAGTACTCCATTGGGTTTGACCACCGTTTCCGACACCCCTTCACACCTATGCACCAGGCTTTCCTGGTGTAGGTAACATGGGTACTAGGGTATCCACGGGGGAGGTGGCTCTCCAACCGTCTGTCTTTCCATGGGGTATCTTCGAAGTCAACTGGGAAGGATCTTTTTTTTAAAATATCTTTTTATTAATTTTTGATAAACACAAAACAAAAATCGGCATTGACATTTTCTTCACAGACATAATTGAATATGGCAAATACATTGGATTTATGGCAAGGGTAAGTGAGATCAGACTCATGCTTATCATATACTCATTGGTGATGCTGGGTCATCATCTGTAGGGATAGTCGGTGCAACACAAATGTCTCCTTTGTATGAATTCCACCTCGTCCACACTCGTGACCATTTCCGAGGGCACCCCCGTGCTACATACACCGTCTTCTCCCGGAACATGCACCAGTCCATATTACGTTTCCAGCTCATGACATTAGGGGCTACAGTCCCTCCCCACAACTGCGCTATCGTCTTTTTGGCGACTGTGGTACCAAGTGTGACCCATACTTTCTCTGCCCCTACCAGGTCTGTGGGGGTTTACACACATTTAGCAAGCATCTTTTGGCCTCTGGGTTTATAGTTTTGTGCAGGACTTCACTCATGACCCAGTGAATTCCTCTCCAAAATCTCTGAATGTGACCACATTCCCATAGGATATGCATAAAAGTGACTACCTGCCCACAATTATGTCTACAGTCAATATTGTCTCCCCGACCCATGCGGGCCAGCTGCGGCCCGTAATGTAGATTCTGTGGAGAATTTTCAGTTGCACCAGATGGAGGCACGCAGAAATTGCCACCTCTCTGGGAGAGGCCACCATTCCATTCTTCGTCATCCACCAGGATGCCGTCAGCATTCCACGCCGCACGTAATTTGGTTAAGGGGTCTGGCGCGTTGTTAACAAGTTTCTTGTAGGTCAGGGAGATAGCTGTCTGAGGGAGGAGCCCATCCAGCAGTCTATATTCCAGTGGGGAAGAGACTGTTGTCAAGGCATGACGGATTTGAAGATAGTGGAAGAACTCAGTGTCTGCGAGTTCATATTGCTGTTTTAGTTGGACAAAACTGAGCATCTGCCCCTCCACCCATAGGTTGCCCACTCTGGATATGCCAATAAGGTCCCACTTGTGGAACCCTTAGAGGAATGAAGCCCACCCAACTGAGCCGTTTCCCACAGGGGGGTCGCGAGCGTCAATCTACGTTCCCATCCACGGCTTTTGTTGACCGCATGCCACACTTGGACCGAGTGTGCCGTGTGCCCGGTCAGGCATAGGGTTTTAGGATTACCGTACAGGGCCTGGATGTAGGAGCCGCGCAGTAACTGCCACTTGTCATGGCATAACCCGGGTCTCCAGGGGTCCCATATGTACCCTGATTGATGGCTACCAGATGGGCCATCCAGTAATATTTTTGTATGTCGGGGAGACTGATAACCCCCACCATACCAGTTGAGAGTCAGTTTATGGAGCCCGATCACTTTGCAAACATGCTGCAGAGTTTGCGCTGTTTGTTGAGACACATGGTGTAGACGTAGCTTCTATTACGGAAACCTGGGAGGAAGCTTCCTCAGACCCTGATCTAGCTATGGCGGTCTCTGGGGGTTTTCCATGTTCAGACAAGACAGGGTGGGGAAGAGGGTCGGAGGGCTAGCTATCGTCTACAGGAATATCTGGAAAGGGACCTTTAACTTGCAAAATCATGGGCCCACATTAGAGTCATTGATATTTAATATCACAATCAATGACCAGTACTCTTTTAAGGGGATTCTACTATATCGGCCCCCTGGTCCCCGAGCTGAGTTTTTGGACACTGTTGGTAACTCCCTAGATATCATCTCACAATAATCTAATTTTATGCTCTTGGGAGACTTCAATCTCCATTTCGATGATCCTGCAGACAAAGATGCTGCTCATTTTCTTGATTTTACGAACAGTTTAGGCCTCATTCAGCAGGTGAAGGGTAGTACCTACTTAAGAGGTCATTTGCTGGATAGCCTGTTTACAAATAATTAGTCCCTGCATTGTCTTCCTTCTCTACCGTTTGTATGGTCAGACCATAAAGCAGTAATGTTCTCACTTATCATCCCAAACCCTCAGTCAAGGAGTAGTAAAAACAAACAGCTGAAAAAGTTTCAACCCTGGAACAGGCTTGTCACTGAGGATCTTAAGAGCACCCTGTTATGAAACTCTCTGAGAATCCGTTCGAGGCAGCGTCCACTTTTGAGGTCTGGCTAAAGAGCTCCATAGATCTGGTGCCTCGGCTCAAATCCTCCATTTGCCACAGATCAAGGCAGCCTGAACTTTGGTTTTCAGAACAACTCAGACTAGAAAGACAAAAGAGAGGATATGGAGACTGGCCAACGACACTAATAACAATCTGGTCTATAAACAAGCCTTACTTGACTACAAAAAGTTAGTGCATAAGGAGAAAGCATCTTACTTTACCAAAGCCATACCAACCGCAAAAAATGCATCAAAGGAACTTTTATCTACAGTGTAAAAGCTAGCCAAATGCCCTGAGGAGACCATTTTACCACTGAATGAAACAGTCTGCAACTCCCTAGCCATGTTCTTTCAGGACAAAGTGAAAGCGGTCTATAGGGGGTTCTCACAGAGTTCTGCCTCCAGGATGTCATTGCCTTCAGGGACTTCTGGTGCGGAGCTGATGGAAACAGAAACATCTCCGGTACCCACCGAGAGGAATGCTCAGAATGAACTTCTCTCCTTTCCCCTATTTACTACGGAGGAAGTCACCCGACTCATGATGTCCACCAAATCTGGGTCCCCCCTTGATCCCTGTCCACCTAAAATCTTCCAGCTTGTGCCAGAGGTTCTTGCCTCACACCTGACTCACATTTTCAATCAAATGTTTCTTTCCGGAATCTGTCTGACTAACTGGAAATTGGCATTTGTTCTCCCTCACCTAAAGAAAGCTAATTTAGATGGAGCAGATCCCTAACAATTATCGACCAATTTCTAGACTCCCACTGCCCGCTAAGATGGTGGAAAAAGCTATGAATTTGGTTCTCTCTGATTATCTGGAAAAGCATGAGTGCCTAGATAATTCTCAGGTTGGATTCAGAAAGCAGCACAGTATGGAACTGGCGCTGATTTCTGCCTCTGAAATGATTAGGCAAACCGTTGATGCAGGAGTCAATGCAGCACTAGTGCTGCTTGACCTTTCTGCAGCATTTGATATGGTTAACCACCAGAAACTATTGCAAGTTCTGGAGGGTATTGGTATCAGAGGTAAAGAGCTGACACTTCAAAAATCTTTCCTGACAGGGCGGGAACAGTTTGTGGCTCTCGCTGAGCACAAGTCGCTGAATTTCTCACTGCCATGTGGGGTCCCACAGGGCTCCTCATTGAGCCCCACCCTGTTTAACATTAATGTTGCCCCACTGGCTAGATGAATTAGATCGCTGGGGTTCTCTGCTATATCATACACAGATGATACACAGATTGTGGTTTCAGTGACAGGCTCGCCAGACGAAACTGTAACCCAGTTCCACACGTCTTTGGCAGGTAGGGGACTGGATGTCCACAAATAGTTTGAAGTTAAACACCAGCAAGACTGAAGTCATACTTTTTGGCAAAAACACCAGCTTCTGGACCCCCGCGCTGCGTCCCCCAGAGTTTGGTCCACTTCCCTGTCCTAAAGAGAAGGTAAAGAACTTGGGGGTGACTTTTGACTCTAGGCTCTCTTTCGAAGGGCATGTCAATTAGGTCACTTCTGTCCCCTTCTATACTTTAAAAATGTTAAGAAGGATCCTGCCACTCATTCTAGTTGAACTGAAGAAATGAGTGGTTTTAGCGCTTGTATTGTCCAGAGCTGACTATTGCAATGGGCTTTTTATGAATCTTGGCAAACACTGCCTCAATAAGTTGCAGACTGTGCAAAACGCCGCAGCACGGCTATTGCTAAATATTCCAAAACACATATCATTCTCCATGGTGGTCAAAAAGTTGCATTGGCTGCCAGTGAAGAGACGGATAGAATTCAAAGCTCTCTGCTTTGCGTTTAAGGCCACTCACGAGGCAGGGCCAGTGTTTTTATCAAAAGAACCTGCAGCCGTATGTGCCTGCCCGCCAGCTCCGCTCAGCACATTCCTATAACCTGGTATTTCCCAGGTTCAAAAAGTGTGCTTGGAGCAGGGGCGGCTCTAGGCTCACGACGGCCCTGTGCAGGGAGCGTAGGTAGGGGGGCCCCAGAAAAGGGGGTCCGGACATGGCGGAGGCCCCCCCCCGGAGCTCAGGAAGGTGTTTTAATAAAACGTCCAGAAAAGGCGTTAGATGACCAGTACCTGCCGCTGCTCCTACCCTTCCGAACTCATCTCAGAACAATAACATTTAGGAGGAGGAGGGTATTGTGACATACAACGTGAGGGACTGGCACAGATGGCTGCAGTGCCAGGGCCATGAAAGGGGGCCCTGGACCCACAGCCCAGCCCCTCCACTGCAGAGAAAGAATCGGTGGCTCTTTGCCCGGAAACATTAATATCGATACCATATCGAATATGGTGTCTTACGCATGCCAGGTGGCCACGTCCGTTGCGGACACTGCATAGCCGCCTCGTGCTCATGACACAAGCGTTTAACTTTTGCCAAAATTTGACGCTGCGTTTTGCCTGCTTTCGCTCTTTCCACCAGGCACCACATGGAGGTAGCAGCAATACCCAGCCTTTTTTTGTTTTTTTAGTTTGTTTTTTATGTTATGTTTTTTAACTTTTTCTTTAACTTTTTTACCTTTTTGTCTTTTATTGTTTGCTATCTCTTCTATATTGTTTCCACTTTTCCATTTTCCTTCTTTCGTTATCTTAGCACCTGTTTTTTTCATTTCTGCATACTTAGTGAGTAGCAACATAGCAAGTCTGATTAAAACCATGGAAAACATCTTGCGAAATTCTTTATGAGAGAAAGTCAACTTTGCGAGCCTTCTGTGCTGCAAATTCTCTGATAAACTGTCCGTAATCCAGAGATCTAGCAATGTCATGTTCAATTGATAACAGGGCCAAATGATTCAGTCTCTCTTGAGTCATTGATGTCTTCAAACAATTTTTAATCAATTTCAGTTTTGAAAAAGTTCTTTCCCCTGAGGCCACTGTAACTGGGATTGTCAACGCAATGCGTAAAGGCACCACAAGATTTGGAACTGCAGTGTTCAGTTTGTTTCTCATAAATGAATTGTAATGTTTCCAAAGCTGTTGTATTATTTGGCACCAGGGAGGAGAACATTTGTAGCTCGGTATGTAAATTTCTGAGATCAACATCTGAGTCAGAACTGTCAGTTAACACGATGCTTAGATCTGCACAGCTTTTCATCAATTCATTATCATTCATGCTAGCAATTTTCCCCCAGTCGTGAAGGAATCCAAAGAAATCATAGTGATGTTTCATCTGAGTGAACCTTTCAGTCATGGGCATAATTGCTTGATCCATCAAGACGTTGAAGAACTCAATGCGATATTTCTCTTTTGGTTCTACGATTACCTCATCACGACTCTCGTATTGAAATTGTCTCCTAATCGTTCTTCTTCGCAAATTGTAGATGCAGGAAAACTTATCTCATCTGAACTCATCTCCAGTTCTTCCGCCAACTCCTTAGCTGAAACTTGTGCAGATTTGAAACAACTCTCCTTATACGTTTTCAGAAACTGGGCAGTCTTTTCAACGAGATTTATTTGCTGCAAAAGGTCACACCAAATCACCAGCGATACTAGAAATGCATAACTCCTTAATTGCTTAGCCAACCCGACTGCCTCAGTTCTGGCCATCTCTGTGTTGAGGCAGAAAACAGTATGTAAATTTGATGCAAGATTCCAAAAAGAGTCACAGCGTGAGTGGATGATTTCGCCATATCACTAAGTACTAAATTCAAGCTATGGCAACTGTATGGTACATAGAACGCTCTTGGATTCATGTTAAGTAAACGTTTCTGAACACCTCTTGCACCCTCTCATATTTGCCCCATTATCATACCCTTGACCTCTGCAATTTTGAAACGGCAATTGCAATTCCTGCAGTTTTTGCAAACATGATTCTGTGAGACCAGCACCTGTGCTGCTTTCAACAGGCAAGTAGCCAACGTAAAATTCACTTATTTCAACTGGCATCATTTCCACGTTCACAATTCGAAGGACCATCGTCATTTGCTCCTGATGACTTGCATCAGGTATGCAATTCAAAATGACAGAAAAATATTTACTCTTTTGTATTTTTGCAATAAGGTTGTCCAAAACTGAAGCTTCCATAAGATTAATTATTTCATTGTGAATATTCTTGTCCAAGTAATGGTCATGGATTTCAGGGCATTTAATTCTACGCACATGCTCATGCATATATGAGTCATACTTGGCTAGCAGCTCAACAAGACCTAGAAAATTTCCATTGTTGTGTTTGAAAAAATATCAGTTTTACCACGGAAAGCCAAACTTCGTTCTGCTAGTGTCAAGAGTTAGTGTGCAGACATTTAGTTCGTCATAGGCATCGTACAATCATGTCACACACTGCCTGTGGTTATTTCACACACTGCCTGCATATGCTTTCCACTATGTCACTGTATGTATAAACATTCTATCATATTCAGTATATGCGTTTTTACATTGACTTTCTGCATTTGCCTATGCTTATTGAAAAGTTCCCGCATTTGCCTGTGTTTGTTGAAACGCTGCCGAAGGAAAGTCACATTGCTAAACACGTTGGTTATTCCCACACGTGTAAACCGGTATTCGGCTCCCACGTGCGGGTCATGAATATTCAGAGGCAGCAAGAGTATAAAAGACAGCCTGAAAGACGCGATGACGCTTCGCTTCATCTGAGCGTCACCGCGAGAGTAGCTGTCAATGAGCTTGGCCCTGATTGACCGGCCCCGCCTCAGGAACCCGATCTTGGCTCTCCACGGAGATTTCTGCCGAAGCTCCGGTCCGGTAAAGAACATTTACATTCTTCGTGTATCCTTTAAAGATAAATCTGTGCCTCACAACTCACCTGCTTCTACGGTCTTCCTCACATCGGATTCAGCCTTCCCTGGACTTCTCCGGCTTCCGGCAGACAGCGCCTCACCTCCGGTGGATCTGAAAGTAAGACTAGTTAACTCTGTCTTCTCTGTTGGAACGTTCCTATTCAGGACACTTGATTACTCCCTATTCTCGGCTGCAAGCATTCCTCATTTCTTTGATATTCCTTAAGACATTGCTTCGGTTTGTGTACCGATTTGTGCTAAGAACTAACAAACCTTGGTTAAAGCAAAGACACATATTTCTTGTGAATGAACAAGAAAACAAACAAGCATTGCCAAAAACAAGATTGTAATGTTGTTGTAAGGGCTGTATAAACCTAGTACTGCAGAACTAGTACACTGTAGCGATTTCAAGTGTAGCTCTATGCTTAAGTATTAGGGTTCTTGGTGTTTTCTTTGTTTATTTTACAGATCAGACCCCCTTTTTTCTTCAATCCTGACAACAATCATCAGGTATGCAGAAGTACTCACATGTAGCTTAACCTAAGATACTAACCTTATTAACCAGTTACAAGTAAATTGACGTTTAGTTGAAAGCATCATTGCTAGTGTTCATGGTCTGTATTATTTTGTTTTAAGCTTTTCAAAAGTCACGAAGAGTCTGAAGATTGTTCAAGTGTCAGCTAGGGCCAGATAACTATAGGTATGCTCTTATATTCTGTTTAACGCCGACACTTGCCTAATTTGAGTTCTCAGTGAATAAAGTCTAACTTCTTGCATATTGTGTAATACCAGTTTGAAAACAGAAGGCCCGGCACACTTACCAAGAGAAGCATCATTGAAGTCCACAAGGACCAGTGTTTTGTTCGTTTGTTTCTCTCTCCACTTCCCCTTTCCCTTGTGGAGCAATCAGAGTAGTCAAGAGTTAGTAATCCTTGCTACCTGGTTAAACCATAGGGGAGTTGGGAGTTTGCAGCATTAAAGACAAACAAAAGAACAGCAGTCTCGTGGTGCGAAGCTTAACAGCTAGAAAATGAACAATGGACACGATCCTTTCCAAGACCTTGCCCCAACAATCACTTTCCACTTGCAGTAACTTCTGCTGTTCTTTATCTATTGTCTGTCCTTGTTTTGACCTTCTTTCTAATTGAACCCAGGCCCTGACGGCGCGCATGTGTTTTGAAGAGGATTCATGATCAGACAGACAACTGTGCATGTGTGCCCACTCGTCATTTCCATCATTACTATATTTTATCCCTGCGTCAGAAAACAATTTACAGCAAAAACAGAATACTGCCTTCTTTTTTTTTTAATAGACAAGCCAGCGCCTATCTATAATTTCACCATTCCTTAATTTCCGTGAGAACATGGAAACAAAAAAACGATTTTTACTTTTTTGAGTGCTCATCACTTAGATACTTTGTTTTAGAATCTGGGTCTCTGGAGGGACCCCTTTCAACAAGAAAAACACATTGCACATCAGTAAGAGAGTTCGGCCACAAAGCAGGCTCTCTCCAATCACATAAATCATATTTAGAACACAGGTCTGTAACATGGTCTTGCTCTTTGGCTTCAATACCAGCATCATCCATCAGTAAACTCTAAACCTCCTTCAGAATGCCAGATGTTGAGGGACCAATGAATGATGTTTCAGTTTCTCTGTCTGGGGGTCTTTTGTAATAATCCTCATACTGAGTTGGTAATTGCTGCATGTTTGTATCAAATTCAGAGTCACCTTGTTCATTTTCATTGGGCTGCTCGTGAGTATCATTCTGTTCATGGATATCATCATTTTTTTGTTCTTGTTTATGGTCGTCAGGGCCTGTTTTACCTGGTGCATCTGCAGTACTCTGGCCGGAGGATTCTCCATCTTTAGGTTTCCCTTGGGTGATAAAGTTCAGGATTGCTCCTTCCTGTGACGCTATGAAAGTCTGCTGAGCCGCCTTTCTTTTTCGTTTCGAATAACCAGATTTGTGTACTCGAATTCTCGTCATTTTGCTTGCAATGCAGTGGGTGGGGCTAGCAGTGAGTAGGGAAAAAAGAAGCCAATCAGAAGTGGCGGCTGGTGAAATCTGAAAGTGATGAGGTGTAAAGTTAGTGGTAGAGCACAAACTTGCATTAGTATGAGAGTTTGGGAGACAGAGTGTGTGAAAGAGGTGCTTAGTATGTTTGAGAAGCGGTGTCAGTACTTCCTTGAAAATGGATTACAGAATGTTGGATGGTGGTGGTTCGTTTAGTGCTATTAAATTGGTGATGATGTTTATCTTTTCTACAAACAATGCTTTAGTAGTGTTGCATTTGTCTTTTGAATGAGTTAAGACTAGAGTAGGTTTTACCTGGAGTCGAAATTTTGAAAAGGGCTCAATTTTAACTGGAAAATCAGTAATGTTACAGGGTGGTCTGCTCAATGAAACTGCTTCATGGGTGGCTTTCAAGCGAGTATACAGAGTGTTGTGCAAGATATAGTTTGCTTCCTAAATGCTCATTCTAAAAGTCATGGGGGCTAAGATTTTGATGTGTAATTTTTCGTTTTCTTGACAGGATTCTCCTGTGGCAGATGTCTTGTGATGGACGACATACCCAAGCTGTAAATATTCCCCCTACACAACAACTTCAATAAAACAAAGATTTAAAGGTTGCCTTAAACACAATTTTAAAGACACAAAAAAATACTCAACTTCCCAACATAAAACCACAAATTACCAAATCAAAGGATATTTCCTAAAGAAATTAGGACTCTGATAGGTCACGTATGAAAAAACTGACTGTAGGATATGCAGTCAAATGAAAAACGTGGAAAAAAAATTGTAATTAAACAATTTGACCTGATCTATAAAAATGGAATTGAAAATAAGCCTACTGAAAAGACCCAAAGGTTAGCTTAAAACATGGCAATAGGTTCATTAACCTCTATCTATATGGTCTTTCTGATTTACAGAAGGAGACAACAAATGCACATATTTTTCAACTGTCTTAAAAATCAAATTGGCTTTCCACCAGAAACGAAATGCACATTTTTAAACAGCCCACACTGTTCTCTCAAACCCACATAAAATCCCACGGCATAATAAAGGAATGCTTCAAATACATGCACGCGATTGAGCTCTCAGAGCACCACAGAAGGAAAATATGTCATAGCTGTGAGACCAACACCAATGCCAGTTCTGGTTTCGGTGCAACAGCTAGGCCGCTCTGCACCGAGACCTGCTTAGTGTCCTTCTTGTGTTACACTCTGCTGAAGGTTTTGCCAAAAACTACTCTGAAATGGCCCACCTGCTGACATTCAGGGCTGATTTATTCATCCTGGAAAAGGTGCATGGAGGTATGAAGGAAGTTACCCACCCACCCCCTTTAGAGCACACTACATGTATGGAAACCTTACGGTCAAAACCAGCTACACAACATTACACTTAATCTGCAAAGCACACACTCACCATCAAAACCGTTTCTTGACATTTAAACCAGATATTTCTGTTTACCGTAAAGCACTCATTTTATTGTCCTCAGGCGGATGAAAGGCTGAATGGACGTGTCTCAATTTGAACCCGTGATTACACATTTAAGCACAGGACCCTGGACTTGATGCCTTCGTCCACAGAGTCCCCAGACTGCTTAGAGGAGACCAAAGGGGACCTGGAGGGCCACAGGGGAGAAGGCAGCCTGGAGGATGGATAGATAATCCCTTTTCAATGTACCATAAAACTTTCCACCATTGAGAAAGTGAAAAATGAAATAATAATGAAAATATTCATATTGGTACAAAAATAACAATAGTGGCTTATGAACGGTGGCGGCAGTCTCATTCTTGGCACTACCAAGCGAGGATTTATGCATGAATAAGCCGGCATCTGGAAGTTTACACATTCAGTATGTCTTTAAGACACTCCTTCGGTCCTCCCAAACTATTTAAAAAACATCTAATACCTACCATCCTGGCACCTTCCCCTAACTCCCTCTGGTTTCTCCCTCCTCCAGCGCTAAAGGCCATAGTCTTCACTCTGAGTGAGATAGCAGAAAACAGGCCTTGTAATTGCAGTGGCTCTGTGAGACTCAGCGCCTGAAGTGCTGAGAAGTACCCTGTTAGCCGAGGCTCTGCACTGCATGTGGGAAGCAGAGAAGATTATTCTTGGCCAGAGTATACCAAGGTGTGGATATTGTGTCCTATTGTCAATCATTCCACCATTTCCGACAGGTCTCTAGAGACCAGGGGTAGAAGAGGGTTAGCGCTCACCATGCACTGTGCAAAACGTATTTATTCACAGCTTTTATGTCCGAACAGTGAATACCTTGGTGTTGAATTGGGTATTATGAAATGGAAGCCAGATATATTGCAGAACATTATGAAAAATTATGTTGCACCCAATAAAGCAAAACATATGTGATGCAATTAGCTTTAAAAGAATCTCCCACCTAGATAAAGTCAGAAAATCATGTGAAAACGCCCACAGTAAGTGAAAATCAGATAGAGCATGAGTGATGTTACTTGGCCTTAAAAGAAAGTTAGCGGACGACAGTGTACAGTAGACTCCAGGGTTCAGTAAGGTGGAAGTTTCGAAAATTGTGAATTTTTACAAATTTGGAACCATTGCATTTGGGCACGATTAAAACATCAGTCCACTCAAGCAATTATATCAAGCAAATTTAACCCGTACTTTACAGAATTTCAAGGCCAATGTAGATTAAAAAAAATATGTAAAGCAATGTCACATAGTAAGCAAGGGCATACTGAATGAATCAAATATTTCAGTGAGTTCATTTTTTTCGCTCTTCTGTCTGCTACTGTAACCCTTCAGCATGTTTTTAGCCCATGATTAATAAATTAACACATTCCCAGTCTGATCTTCGTTTCCATTGTTTGTGCTTTCACCTGCAGCTGCCCGAGTGCGGTGCGTCCATTGGGGCGCAGGGGCGTAGCCCCACTAAGCCCTGGACGCACCGTGGCACTGCAGCTAAGCTATTAATAAACATAACACTAATTCTTCAAATTAGCGACATAGCCAGCGCAGCGGGGGAGGGACAGGCGATCAGATGATCATGTCGATGCCTGGTAATTGGTGCGGTCCGGAGTGTGCAGGGGGTGGGGTGGGGGGGGGGCATGGGCTGCTGGTCTGCTGCAGCTGCGCATGAGAATTCCGGGCTGAGACTTGCCCGCGCATGCGCCGTTGCACGAAAAACACTTTAGGCATAGAGAAGGGGCCGGGGGTGCGGCTTCAGCCGGGCCGGGTTTACAAGGCTGCCCAGGGCGAGTACACAGTGTGCCCCCCTAGCCAATCCTGGTGCTGCATGCAGCGCCAGGATTGGCTGGTCCACCGCGCATCCAATAATGGATGTTGCACGGTGGACCAGCCAATCCTGGCGCTGAATGCAGCACCAGCATTGGCTAGGGGGGCGCGGCGTGGGTGGGGGCAGAGTGGCGCGACCCCGGGCAGGAGGAGAAGCAGACGGCGGCGAGACTCGAGAGCCCCTCATGTGCCATCGCCGGGAGGCGTGATGCTGCGGGTGAGCGCAGGTGACCGTCTGTGCCACTGGGTGCCAGTGCAAGGGACAACAGGTACAGTGTAATGTTGTTTTAGTGACAGAGAGCCATTCGATCATGGCTGGTTCGTCCCAGTGTGAACACCCAGGGGTCCAACTCTGTAAGATTGCCTCTCGCAAGCCACCTCGGCCACTGTAGCTGGGCAGCTCCATAATAGTGTTCGTAGTTCAGCACTCCCAAGCCTGCTTCCGATAGGGCGAGGTATAGTTTTGGGAGTGCCACTCTAGATCCGGAGCCCCCCCCCCCATATCAAAGAGATGAGGAGGGATTCTAGTTCTTTAAAAAATCCTTGCATTATTCGTATAGAAGAGCTGAGAAAAAATACAGAAGTCGAGGTAGTAAGAGCATCTTGGGGGATCGGGGTAAACTCGTCCAAAACGGGACTGCCCTTCCAAGATTCCATCCATTAGATCTGTTTGAGAGTGATGGATTTTTTTACCCCTAAATATCTGAATGTATCGAAGGCCCATGTGAGTGTAGTAGCAGATAGAGTGTGTCTCTGATACACCGATAAGGCTTTCATCTTCAATATATCTGATTTGGACTAGTTAACTCGAAGGCCTGATACCTGGGCATATACGTCTAGTAAGTCTATTAGTTCTTGAAGGACTGTGACTTGGCCTCGCAGGTAGATTAATGCGTCATCCGCATACAGGGAAGCTACATGCCAATGCCTGTATGCGTGCATGCCCCAATGGAGGACTCGCTGGTGCAGCTTGCAAGCCAGGGGTTCGATATCTAATGCAAAAATTATGGGCGATAATGGGCATCTTTGCTTTGTGCCACGTTCCATCTGAAAAGAAGATGATATGCTATGTCCAGTCTTAAATCTGGCCTGCGGTTTTGTATATAGGGTTTTCACCCATCTTAGGAAATGTGGACCTATGCCGAATTTTGACAGCACTGCTAATAAATCGTGCCATCCCAAGGTGTTGAACGCCTATTCTATATTCAGTGCGGCTATCCATGGTGTTTCTATCTTGGTCTTGGCCCATTGCAGTAATTTTAAAAGTGTACGCAAATTTAGACCAGTGTTTCTCCCTGGGATGAACCCATTTGGGTCATCATGGACCAGTATTTGTGGTATGTCTATTAGCCTGTTAGCTAGTACGTTGCCTAGAATTTTATAGTCTGAGTTTAGCAATGACAGGGGGCGGTAAGAACCCATCTGAAGATGGATCTCTGCCTGGTTTTGAAAGTGCCACCAGTGTCTCTTTATATGTCAGGCGAGCCTTGGCTAACCAGGGGGGCAATATGTTGGTCTGTGGGGGCAAGTCGCTCACAGTGCTGCACCTCCTTTTCGTGTCCATGGAGTTCCTCCGTTAGCATCTTAGAAGACTCATAAACTGCTTCAGTGGGTACATGTGCAGTCCGTGTGCGAGCAGGGTGCTTAGATATATCAAAGTCAAAGACCTGGTAAAATAAAGTGACATGTCACACATATATTCCTCATTGCTTCCCCTGACTTCCCAGCCAAAAGACAACTTGATCCCCTTCCAGCAGTATCTGAGTCTGAAATGTGTCTCTGTTATGTAATGCTCACCTTAGCCTTTACTACTCACATCAGTGGCACCTCCCGTTGTGGTTATGGGCAAAGTTTTCATAATTGGGTAGCTCATGTGCATTTTCATGACTAATAGGTGGGACAGATGCTAGTCTATAAGCGATCCTTGGGGATGGTCTGAGAACGGTTCAATACATTTTACTCCTCTGCATGTACCATTGTTGCTTGCTTGGCATCAGTCATGGGTCATTGACATCCCATTCTAGTTGCTAAATATTCTGATTTAAAGCTGTGAAAACACAGGAATCTATTTACTCCACATCAAAAACTGTTTATTGGTAATGGGGTAACAAGCAGTACCAATGTTGTAGGACAGGATCTTGATATGGCTGCCATCCTTCCATCATGCTGCCTTATCCATGGTTGCTGAGTCCATCTTAGAATATCTTCACTCTGTCAGTGCCACCAATTGCAATGATTTGATCTTTCCTTGTGTCATCACCCACAAATATATTAATCGATGCCATGGTAGCAAAATAAATGCGACCCACTAATGCATGTTATTTAGAGCAAATGTGCTAGCAAACACTCATTCACACATTTATTACTACAGTGCAATGGTCAAATTAGAGTTTATAATCAGTACAGTAAAGCTGAACAAAAACTGTTTATTGCCACAACGCTTGCATGTAAAAATTACACTCTGCACATCTTCATATGTGGCATGTAGGTGTGTTATTGGAATCTATGGATAGAGCGGCAGGTAAAACGGATTTCACATATATGATCCCCTGCATATAAAATCTGAACAAATGGCTAAAACAGGACACCAGAGTCCTTGACCTAGAAAAGTAGCCAAGCCGGTACTTGAGGTCCTGGCTCCCAACCTGCTGAATAAAAATAACATGTTCTCCGAATGAAATGAGGCGCCCACGGAAGTTCGGTGTTAAATAAAAATACATGTTCCACTGTTCCCCGGATGAAAGGAGGCGCTCTCCAACATGTGCGTTATTCCAGGGCACCTCATGTTCGCCTTTGAAGCGCTGCCCCTTGTGCACGCCCCAGTGCGTGAAAGATAATGGACTGGAAACCCTGCCACTGCAGCTGATGTGGCAATAATGTATTGTGGAAGTTCAGCGCAGCTGTCAGTAGTTGCAGTGTTGGGGTCCCTCTAGGGCCACTGCAGTGGTTAACTTACAACTACAGTGTAAGGTTCAGGGTGTGAAGTGCAGTGCTGTTGTGATACGAGTGAACATGTTATGCAGGTGCAGTGCAGGAAGAGCGCTGGTGCAGATGCATGCGTAGGTGCGTGCTGCACCACTGCAGGTGCGTGCTCCTGTGGAGGCATTCCTGTATGCACTAGTGCAAGTGAAACCAGGGGAAATGTTCTACGTGTCACTGAGACAACCTGGTGGTATCTTCTCTGGAATGTATGCGTTCTATGAATACAAATGCTATGAATGGGATGAAGGTGGCCACGGCTGAGGAAAACATGGCCAGGTCAGCAGCAGAACGTGTGGAAGTCCCTCATATGATATTTCTGCTAGCATTTCAACACTTATGAATTGATTGTAATGTTGCGGTTGTGCAAATATATCAAGCAGGCATAACTGAGTGGTGCCTGCTTTCCTGACGCATATCACAATAAAGTATTGATCTAATACTTAGTAAAGCTTTGGTTCTGCAATGACTGTTACAATGATTCACTGTTCAGGAAAATGCAGTTGGCGTGTCAGCACTTGTCCGTCACCTATGCTTTGTGAAGGCTGTTTCCCAACTGCTGTGCAACTTCTTCTACTCTTAGAGCTGAGATTTTCATGAAAGTCTTATAGTCTGAATTCAGCACCTGAGCGTAATAGGACGGAATGTATGAAGCTCTGTGGTTATACTGAATAAGCAGCTACCTATGTTATGCCATCTATTAATGTAATAACTGCACTTTCACAATTGCTTTATTAACCTTCCTGCTTTTTCAAATTTGCTTAAAATTGCACGATTTTTCTTCTTTTTTTTCAAAATTTTCTTGGGGTGGTAACCCCCCCAAACCCCCCTTTTGGGGTTCGGGCTCGCTCGCTCACTATGGTGCTGTATGCAAATCACTTTGCGACCACCACTTTCAAATGTCACCCACCGCCCCTGGCCGTAGCCTTTAACCTACTGCTGCATCTATCACTCTTGTTGGGGCTGTCACAGAAGAGATGAAGGATATTCCGAGGGGTGCCTGACATCTGTACCTTTCACTGCAGTATAATGAGGTCTGGTGTCCCTCCCCATGCCTCTACTCCCATTCATGATGTTACTGCTATCCCTGTGGAATGTCTGAGGCCCAGAAACTGCATTTTGTTTCAGGGGTCCAGGGATCGAAAATGTCTTTGAATGAATGCCCGCCTGGGCGTTTACCTTACCTGGATGCCTGGTGAACTGCAGTGCAGACTCCTGACTAGCTGTCTCGGGACTCAAGTGAGAGTCGACTCATCTCTCTGCAGTCTGTCCGTGTGACGTGTCGGTCTAGCTCCAGCTGGGTGTTGATGACGCAGTAATGACTTCCTTCTTCCAGTACGCTCCGACCACCACAGAATGCAGACGCACGCCATGGCACGCGGGAAGCAGTATGAGGTTGAGTCTGCACAGACTCGAATCCTCGTCTTCCCGTCTGCCACACCCCTTCCCCAACTCGTCACAGGGTGAGTCTCACCTCGCCCTGTATTGAGTTGGGAAAGGGCTGGGTGACTCTCCATCCACTCCCTGATTGGTACAGCGGAAATACGGTGAGTGGGGCTGCTGGGACAGACAGTGCCCTGTGTTCAGTAATGAATATATTTAGAGAAGAGAAGACATAACAGGTATTTTTTTTATTAAGTGGCGGCCCCTGGGTTTGGCGGCCCTGTGCAGGTTCACAGCTTGCACATGCCTAAGGCCGCCCCTGCTTGGAGGAGAAGGAGCTTTCTGGTCAGTACGACACGACTTTGGAATACACTGTCGGTGCAGATTAAGAAAGAAAATCAACTGCTGTCTTTTAGGAAAGCTTTAAAGTTGTGGTTGTTCAACCTCTGCGCTCTCTCTTTTGTTCTTTTCTGTTTTGTGCTGAGCTAGTGCCATGATACCTTTAGGTGAATGTTTTGCGCTCTACAAGTCTCCTTTTCATTTAATTTCATGATGAATGGAATGTTTGGGTGTCCTGTGAGGTGAGGTGAGGGTGGATATGGGCTGAGCAGCAGGCAGGCTGCTCCTAGTGGGGCTCCTCGACATGAATTTACCATGCTACAACTAAGACTAAATAAATCTGCTAAACTGCATTTAGGCTATTGGACATCATCATTACAGTAGTCTTATTTTTAAAAGAGCACAACAAATAGCATATGCTAATCTATTTTATTAAACAGAGTGAACAAAGCTCAGATAGTTAAGAAATCAGGCTCTGGTACATCTTTTAGCTTCTTTGCACTCTGCCAGGAGCAGAAAGGGTTAACGGATGGGTTTTCTGTTAAATAAAAGTGGATTATGGGCATCTCTCGGTTGACAGATTTATTACTGACATTCTATTACAAAGAGAAAAAAAATCATTCGTGCGGTAAAAATAATAACACAGCCGTGTACAAGGGACACCAAGAATGGCATTCTGGCATCAAAGGAATTTAAGCATATGTATTAAAAATGCGTGTGTAGTAGACGATTTTCCGGAGGACAATTCAAAGTACATTTTAACTTCTATTTGAAAGGGCAAACTCCCAGAGCAGGGGTGTCTTGCCCCATGCCTGTCCGATTGCCCCTTTAACCCCTTCGGGGCTGATGACGAGCTGGGCTCGTCATGGCGTAGCCTCCTCGCACGCTCATGACGAGCCCAGCTCGTCATGAGCCCCACCCTCGGGGGAAGCACCAGCGCTCCCCCCGAGTCTGCCCGATTTTGTTTGTTTCTTCGGGGATGGCAGGGGAAGACCTTCCCCTGCCTCCCCCCGCCCTCCCCGCCCGCGTCATCAATGACGTCAGCGCGCGAGGCGCGCTGACGTCACCGGAGGCTTCTTTTGTTTACAGACGCGCAGGGAAGCCATTTGCTTCCTGCGCGTCTTCGGCAAAAGAGGTTTGTTTCGTGGCTGGGGCGGGGGGGATTGTTTTCAAACTTGCATCGAGGGAAAGGAAAGGCTTTTCCTTTCCCTCGATGGCACTTTAGAGGTTTCCTGCTGCACGATCGTGCGATCGTGCAGCAGGAATGTTAGGGATTTTTTTTTTTTTTGTGTTTCGTGATCAATTTCGTAGTTCGGGGAGCGGCCCCTTGGGGAAGGGTCGCTCCGCTTGTTGGGGGAACATTATCTATGAAGTCTTCTCTTGGCTGCAATGTTGTTGAAAGGCCGTTTTTTCTACAAAAATGCTGATGGGGGTCATTTATAAAGTAAAATGATAGTGCTCATTGTAATAAAGGATGCAAGTGCCTCTGTCCTTCATTACTTATACTGATGTGTGTTTCTGAAGTGGCTAAAAAACACACCTGTGCTGCCTAGGCAAAGCTCACTAGTGTTTTTGGCCTGATGAATGTTTTTTTTTGTGTGCTGCTTTTCAAACACATGCTTTGTCTCCAGTGACCATGTGTGTGTTACTATGCCATGTGCGAAGGGGTCCCTTGAGTGAGCTGTCCATCATAGTGGGAAGCTCACAAATGTTTTTGGGCTGTTGATTGTTACCTGAATTTGTGCTGCAACTCTAGCGCCATCTTTGTCTCCATTGACCATGTGTGCGTTACTATGCAACTGCACAAATGTGCGCAGGGGTCCCTTGAGTGAGCTGTCCATCATAGTGGGAACCTCACAAATGTTTTTGTGTTGATGACTGTTTTCCTGAGTTTGTGCCGCAACTCGAGCGCCATCTTTGTCTCCAGTGTCCATGTGTGCGTTACTATGCAATTGCACAGATGTGCGCAGGGGTCCCTTGTGTGAGCTGTCCATCATAGTGCTTGGGGTATGCACGAAACATGTCGACGATAGGAGTTGATAGGTACATCTGGACACATTACGTTTAGGGCAGCCTATCTTTCCACCCCGTTTATTACCACCTAGAGGCAAGTATAAAGTTTATTGTAAACCTACTGGGCAGGTATTTCACACATCACATAGTCCACTCCTCAAATACACATGCACCACACATAGTCTAATAAAGTGCTCCTACGTAACTTTCGCAAGTCGCAGCACGCCCCAGCCCGTAGAGGACTGGGATGGCCCCAATGATGAAGCATGTCACCGTGGGGCAACCCTGGTGAGTGAGGGGACACCTAAAAGAGGAGCATTTCTCCCCTTTTTTGTACACAATACCATATTTTCACAATCGACCCCAGTGTGTGTTGGTTGTTATCTGAATAAACTAGCAAGGCTCTTAGGTATCTGGAAACAGAGACCATTTGTTCATCATAGTGGGAAGTTCACAAATGTTTTTGGGCTGATGATTGCTTTCCTGAGTTTGTGCTGCAACTCGAGCCCCATCTTTGTCTCCAGTGTCCATGTGTGCGTTACTATGCAATTGCACAGATGTGCGCAGGGGTCCCTTGTGTGAGCTGTGAATCATAGTGGGAAGGTCACAAATGTTTTTGGGCTGATGAATGTTTTCCTGAATTTGTGCTGCAACTCGAGCGCTTGCTTTGTCTCCAGTGTCCGTGTGTGTTACTATGCCATCGCACCAATGTGTGCACAGGTCCCTTGAGTGAGCTGTCCATCATAGTGGGTAAATTTAGGAAAGATGGTGCACTCCGCTAGTTGGTGGGCGTTGCCAAACGGGGATCTTCTGTGTGAGTTCACATGCCTCTTATGTGTATAAATGGTCAGAGACTGTTGAGAGCAGCAGATGGGGAGAAAGAAGCTCCTGGTCATAGGAACTGTTTTAGGATTGCGCTTGTGAAAATCAAGGATGCAAGTGCCTCTGTCCAGCATCGCAGTTAACCACAGTAATTCTGTTGTGCCCCTCCCCATGACAATCCCTGATGACGTCAGCGCGCACAGCACGCGCCAACATCTTCAGGGATTCCCAGGCGGTCGGGAAGCCATTTGCTTCCTGCGCCTGGAGGTGTTAGGTTGGTTTTGAGATATTTGGGGGGGTTTGCAAAGAGGCATCAGGGGAGAGGTAAGTGATTTTCCTCTCTTCTGATGTTTCTTTGCAGGGCATTTCTGGCTCACGGTCGCGCACAGCATTGCGATTGTGCGGTGGAAATGCCCCCACTAGCACCAGGGATTTTATTTTAGATTGTAGGAAGTGACCCATTGGGCAAGGGTCGCTTTCAGGTGGGTCGGATTTTAAATTTAGATTTTCTGGCCTCCCCCCGGTGGGCAAATCAACCCGTACTTTTGTCCGTTTTGCCCTTTTTGATGGCCCATCTGTGTGGATGTGATTTTGGGGGTAAATTTGTGTATTGTTTATTCATTTGTTATGTTGTTTGTGAAATGTAGTATTAAATTATTTTTTTTCTTCTTTGTTTTTGATCCAGGCTTTTGCTGTTTGTATTGGTGTAGGTTGTGGTTCGGTTAATGCTGGTTTTGCAGCTTGTGTAGTTGCATGTGCTTGGTAAGTAAATGTTTTTTGTACTATGTTTCCTAGATAAATGTGTTGTTATGAAAAGTGAAGTTATTGCTGTTTGTGTGGCTTTGTGTTTCTTGATTGTTAACTTTTTTTTTTGTATTGCTGCTTGATGTGTACTTTGTCTAATCTATACTTTTTTTTTTCTTTCCAGTGGGATTTCCTTTCTTTTTGCTGTGTTTCAGCAGAGTAGGTGCTGGTGAGTCTTCTTATATTCGGTTAGATTTGAATTGTTTTTGAGTGTATTGATTTTTGTGTGAAGACTCTACCTTGTTTACTTCTTCCTTTGCACAGTGTAGGTTGTTGCTCACTTGTGTGTGTAGTCTTCTTGATTTGTAAGGATAATGGCTGCTCGCAGGATTACTGCTAAGCAGGTTGTTAGTTTGCTTTTTGAGTCTTCCTCTGACCATGGTCCAGACACTGACTCCGATTCGGAGCATGAGGTAGGTGCAGAAGATTCAGGCAGTGAGTTTTCTCTTCGCATGGTATCATCGGATGATGATTCTTCTTCTAGTGCTGATGAAGTGCCTGTGGTAGAGAGGGACATTGATGTGCCGGTAGAGAGGCAAGAGCCATGTGAGCGGCAGCCTAGGTCCTCAAGGTTTCCCTTTTTTTCTCGTCAGGAACAGGCAAGTGTGGTAAAGGCTGCGCCCAAAAGGTTTCACATTGCTGTGGTGCGCCAAAGGTTATCTGGTGCTGCTAGTCTTCCTGTTGTAGAGCAGCATGAGGCATCTGGTGCTGCTAGTCTTTCTGTTGTTGTTGAGCAGCAAGTGGCATCTGGGGATGCTAGTTCTTCGGTTGATGTTGAGATGCAAGAGGCAGCTGGGGATGTGAGTTCTCCTGTTGGTGAAGAGATGCAAAATGTATCTGGGGATGCTAGTATTCCTGTTGGTGTAGTGAGGCAAGAGGCATCTGGGGATGCTAGTGTTCCCGTTGATGTACTGCAGCAAGAGGCATCTGGCCTGCAGGCTAGGGTGGCTTCTTCTCCTCATGTTAGTGATGACGTCTGGGTTGCCCCTGGCATGGTGCAGCCGGAATTGCCAGACTTCACTGGTGTTCCAGGGTGTAGAGTGAATACTGACAATTTTTTGCCAATTCAATTTTTTCAGTTGTTTTTTGACGATGAGTTTTTGCATGAGATTGTGGAGCAAACTAATTTGTATGCAGAGCAGTATTTGAGGGACCACAGTGCCAGCCTTAAGCCCCATTCCAGAGCTACCCATTGGTCTCCCACATATGTTGAAGAGATGAAGAAGTTTTTGGGATTAACTTTTTTGATGGGCTTGCTAAGGAAGCCATCAATGTCTTCTTATTGGTCCACTAGTCCCTTGATGGCAACATCTATATTTCCAGCAGTTATGACTCGTGATCGATATATGCTTCTTCTTCGCATGATGCATTTTGTTGATAATGATTTAGCGTTGCCACGCGATCACCCTGATTGTGACCGTCTTTTTAAGATTCGGCCTGTCCTTGATCACTTTGTTGATCGTTTTCCTGAGATGTTTGCACCTGGAAGAGAAATAGCTGTGGACGAGTCTTTGGTATTGTTCAAGGGCCGCTTGGTTTTTAGGCAATACATTCCTAGTAAGAGGGCACACTATGGCATCAAACTGTATATGCTGTGTGACAGTGAGACTGGATATGTTTATAATTTCAGGGTGTACACCGGTAAGGATTCCAGCATTAACACTTCTGCTTGTCCGTCCACTTTTGGAGTGACTGAGAAAATTGTGAGGGAACTAGGTAGACGATTATTTAACAAAGGCCACCATTTATATGTAGATAACTTCTACACTAGTGTGCGTTTGTTCAAGGAGTTGGCCAAAGTGGGCACTGTTGCATGTGGCACGATGCGCAGTAACCGGAAAGGTTTCCCAATAGAACTTGTTTGCAAAAGGCTTGTGCGGGGACAGTCTACTGCATTGCGATGTGGGAAGCTTCTAGCTGTGAAGTTTTCAGACAGGAGAGATGTTTACATGCTGACTACTATCCATGACGAAAGCACTGAAGCTCTGCCAGTTCGGGGTGAGACTGCTGAAGTGCGTAAACCTGTGTGCATTTTAGACTATAATAGGCACATGGGTGGTGTTGACAGAGTAGATCAGAGGTTGGAACCTTATGCTGCTCTTCGAAAGGCTTACGTTTGGTACAAGAAGTTGGCTATCCATCTTTTCCACTTGGCATCCTTTAATGCTTTTGTTGTTTTCCAGAAATCTTGTCCTGAGTCAAAGATGCCTTTTGTTAAGTTTCAGGAGACTATAATAGGCAGCCTTGTACTAGTGGAACAGGCAAGTGTGCCAAGATTTGGAGTGGTGGAGGAAGTGGCTAGACTGAAAGATCGCCACTTTCCAGAATACATTCCTCCCACAACTGCAAAAGACAATCCCACTAAAAGATGTAGAGTCTGTTGGCGAAGAGAAGTGCGGAGGGAGTCTCGTATGCACTGTCCTGACTGTCCTTCAAATCCTGGATTGTGTGTGCCAGCTTGTTTTAAATCGTACCACACACAAAAGAAGTTTTGGGAGTTTCATTGAGCTTGTAAGTGTACTGTCTGGTCTGTTTTCTGTAATATTTTTTTGTTTGCTTTTAGGTTTGCATTAGTGCAAAGCATTTAGGTTTTGAATTTGTGTTAGCAGATTTGTAGGTTTCTACATTTGATTTGTGGTATTTCTTTAAAAAATTCTAATTTCGATGGTGGTGTGTGCAGGATTGTGCTTGGATTGTTGGTGTGCACCAGGACTGGCGCTTGGCTGGTGGTGTGCGTGGTCTGGTGCTTGGCTGGCATAGTGCATGGATTGGAGTTGTGCTGGGGGGGTGAGTGGATTTTTGCTTGGCTGGCGGAGTGCATGGTTAGGTGCTTGGCTGGTGGTGTGAGTGGATGGCGCTTGGCTGGTGGTGTGCGTGGTCTGGTGCTTGGCTGGCATAGTGCATGGATTGGAGTTGTGCTGGGGGGGTGAGTGGATTTTTGCTTGGCTGGCGGAGTGCATGGTTAGGTGCTTGGCTGGTGGTGTGAGTGGATGGCGCTTGGCTGGTGGTGTGCGTGGTCTGGTGCTTGGCTGGCATAGTGCATGGATTGGAGTTGTGCTGGGGGGGTGCGTGGATTTTTGCTTGGCTGGCGGAGTGTATGGTTAGGTGCTTGGCTGGCGGTGTGAGTGGAGTGGTGCTTGGCTGGCGGTGTGTGTGGAGTGGTGCTTAGCTGGCGGCGTGTGTGGAGTGGTGCTTGGATGGTGTTGTGTTTGTGGAGTGGCGCTTGGCTGGTGGTGTGCGTGGAGTGATGCTTGGCTGGTGGTGTGTGTGGAGTGGTAGTTGGCTGTCGGTGTGCGCTGAGTGGTATTTGGCTGGCAGTGTGCATGGTCTGGTGCTTGGATGGTGGTGTGGGTGGACTGGCGCTCGGCAGGCGGTGTGTGAGTAGTTACTTTCTGTTGGTCAATACACACACTGCTAGTTGAGTGACACTCCACACAGTCCATCATTTTGTGTAGTTGCAGTGTCAGAAATGTGGGCGTGTGAAAGTGATGGGCCCTTGAATGGCGCTGTTTGCTGGTGTGAGTGTTGAAATGTGATGGGTCCCCGGCTGGCGGTGTGAATGTTTTGTATGTGTCACGCGTACGAAAGGTGTATGAATGGCCTGTAAAGAGGTTGGTGCCTTGACGTGGCTTTACAGCTCACGAGCTGCGAGTCAGTGGTTCAGTTTATCATACTTTCAATTATACGCAGTGTATTTCATTTTTGATGAAATTACTTGCGTATCCAATTGTATGTACTGAATCATCACTCACCCTCGTGCCAAATCCAACCAGTATGTGTGTGTGGATTAGATGGGTGTGCAGTAATAATTGTTTTTTTTCTCTTTCTGCAGTAGGGTGTACCTTGCCCCTTATTGTGATTGTTGTTATGTGTTGCTTTTCCATTCGGATGGTGTCAATGGTCTGGTTTGTATCAGGTATGAAAGGTGCGTGAATGGCCTGTAAAACGGTTGGTGCCTTGTCGTGGCTTTACAGCTCACGAGTTTCGAGTCACTGGTTCAGTTTTTATGCATTTATTTATTGACAGAGCATTTCATTTTTTTGAAATATCTTGTTAATAAAATTTTATGTACTGAACCATCACTCGCCCTCGTGCCAAATCCAACCTGTATGTGTGTGTCTTTGAGGAATAGATAGCCGTGCTTGAATGTTTGACTTTTGAGTAACTCTGTTAAGGTGTGGTATCCTTTTACTCGGGAGAACAAGGGGAGCGCAGGGTGGTAGGACTTTTTTGCCGGCACGGCGATCCCACGCCAAAATGTTTGGAAAAGTGCTATTTTTACCTATTTTTAAGGTTTGCAAGGAGTTCTGGGTAGGAAAACATTGGTGGACCCACACATGCCATACCTCCCTGGACTCTCCCGGGTGTCTAGTTTTCAGAACTGTTTGGGTTTGCTACTTTCCAAAGAATACCACCCACCCCGGGCCAAAAACTCAGGTGCCTCCCCCCAAAAAATCAAAGTTATATTGCTTCAGGGTATTTTATATTTACCACTGTTAGATTTGGACCTTTTCCTGTTGCAGGCACTATGGCTACCCACGCAAGTGAGGTACCGTTTTTATCGGGAGACCTGGGGGAATGCTGGGTGGGAGGTAATTTGTGTGAGCCCAGTGATGCCACGCTTTCCCAGACTACAACGTGTGAAAAAATTGTTTTTTTTCAGCTAAAATTGAGGTTTGCAAGGGATTCTGGGTAAAGGAACGTTGGCGGATCCACGCAAGCCATACCTCCTTGGAAGCGCCCGGGTGTCTACTTTTCAGAAATGTGTGGGTTTGGTAGGTTTCCATAGATGGCTGTCTCGCACGGGGCCAGAAACCCAGGTAACCCCTCTTGCAAAAGCTGGTGAATGTAACAATGGTGAAAATCTTAAGTCCACCAGCTTTTGCAAGAGGGGTTACCTGGGTTTTTGGCCCCGTGCGAGACAGCCATCTAGGGAAACCTACCAATCCCACACATTTCTGAAAAGTAGACACCAGGGGGCTTCCAAGGAGGTATGGCTTGCGTGGATCCTCCAACGTTCCTTTACCCAGAATCCCTTGCAAACCTCATTTTTTGCATGGAAAAAATCAGTTTTTTCACACGTTTTAGTGTGGGAAAGCGTGGCATCACTGGGCATACACAAATTACCTCCCACCCAGCGTTCCCCAAGGTCTCCCGATAAAAATGGTACCTCACTTGCGTGGGTAGGCATAGCGGCTGCTTTAGGAAAAGGCCCAATTCATACTGTGGAGAGGAAAACATTACCTTTAGCCAAATAATCTTATTTTTTGAGGGGGTCACCTGAGCTTTTGGCCCGGGGCTTGGCAGGCATCTTTGGAAACTACCAAACCCAAACAGTTCTGAGAACTAGACACCCGGGGGAGTCCAGGGTGGTATGGCATGCGTGGGTCCCCCAATGTTTTCCTACCCAGAAACCCCTGCAAACCTGAAATTTTGGTCAAAAAACCCACTTTTCCATACTTTTTTGGGTGGGATCTCGCTGCCGGAACAAATGTCCTACCACCCAGTGTTTCCCTTGTTCTCCCGAGTAAAATGATACCTCACTTGTGTGGGTGGGCCAAAGGCATGTGACTTAGGCTGGGGTGCTTAATTTGTAAAACGTAAATATGAGTAAAAACTACTTTTTTCAAAATTCATTTTTGGCGTGTTCTGCTTTGGGGCACCCACACAAGTGAGGTATCCTTTTACTCGGAAGAACAAGGGGAATGCAGGGTGGTATGACTTTTTTGCCGGCCCGGTGATCCCACGCCAAAAAGTTTGGAAAAGTGCAATTTTTACCTAATTTTAAGGTTTGCAGAGAGTTCTGGGTAGGAAAACATTGGGGGACCCATGCATGCCATACCTCCCTGGACTCCCCTGGGTGTCTAGTTTTCAGAACTGTTTGGGTTTGCTACTTTGCAAAGAATACCACCGAGCCCCGGGCCACAAACTCAGATCCCCCCCCCCCAAAATCAAGGTAGTTTTGCAATAAGGTAATGTAAATTCACCACCGTACGATTTGAACCGTTTCCTGTTGCAGCCACTATGTCTACCCACGCAAGTGAGGTACCATTTTTTTCGGGAGACCTGGGGGAACGCTGGGTGGGTGGAAATTTGTTGATCCACGCAGATTCCAGAACTTTCCACCACATAAATGTGAGGAAAATGTGTTTTTTTGGTCAAATTTTTATGTTTTCAAGGGATTCTGGGTAACAAAACCTGGGGGTAGGCAGGCGAGTCACCCCATCCTGAATTGCCCTGGGTGTCTAGTTTTCAAAAATGTATAGGTTTGCTAGGTTTCCCTAGGTGCTGGCAGAGCTACGGCGCAAAAACAAAAGGTAGTCTTTTTGTCCGAATCGTGCTAAATTTCACTGGGAAATTGAGGTGCGACCATGCTGCGTTTTGCGCTGTTTCATGTCGCAGCCACTATGCCTACCCACGCAAGTGAGGTACAATTTTTTTCGGGAGACCTGGGGGCACGCTGGGTGGGTGGAAATTTGTTGATCCACGCAGATTCCAGAACTTTCCACCACAGAAATGTGAGGAAAATTTGTTTTTTTGGTCAAATTTTTATGTTTGCAAGGGATTCTGGGTAACAAAACCTGGGGGTGGGCAGACGAGTCACCCCATCCTGAATTGCCCTGGGTGTCTAGTTTTCAAAAATGTATAGGTTTGCTAGGTTTCCCTGGGTGCTGGCAGAGCTACGGTGCAAAAACAAAAGGTAGTCTTTTTGTCCGAATCGTGCTAAATTTCACTGGGAAATTGAGGTGCGACCATGCTGCGTTTTGCGCTGTTTCATGTCGCAGCCACTATGCCTACCCACGCAAGTGAGGTACCATTTTTTTCGGGAGACCTGGGGGCACGCTGGGTGGGTGGAAATTTGTTGATCCACGCAGATTCCAGAACTTTCCACCACAGAAATGTGAGGAAAATGTGTTTTTTTGGTCAAATTTTTATGTTTGCAAGGGATTCTGGGTAACAAAACCTGGGGGTGGGCAGACGAGTCACCCCATCCTGAATTGCCCTGGGTGTCTAGTTTTCAAAAATGTATAGGTTTGCTAGGTTTCCCTAGGTGCTGGCAGAGCTACGGCGCAAAAACAAAAGGTAGTCTTTTTGTCCGAATCGTGCTAAATTTCACTGGGAAATTGAGGTGCGACCATGCTGCGTTTTGCGCTGTTTCATGTCACAGCCACTATGCCTACCCACGCAAGTGAGGTACCATTTTTTTCGGGAGACCTGGGGGCACGCTGGGTGGGTGGAAATTTGTTGATCCACGCAGATTCCAGAACTTTCCACCACAGAAATGTGAGGAAAATGTGTTTTTTTGGTCAACGTTTTATGTTTGCAAGGGATTCTGGGTAACAAAAACTGGGGGTGGGCAGACGAGTCACCCCATCCTGAATTGCCCTGGGTGTCTAGTTTTCAAAAATGTATAGGTTTGCTAGGTTTCCCTAGGTGCTGGCAGAGCTACGGCGCAAAAACAAAAGGTAGTCTTTTTGTCCGAATCGTGCTAAATTTCACTGGGAAATTGAGGTGCGACCATGCTGCGTTTTGCGCTGTTTCATGTCGCAGCCACTATGCCTACCCACGCAAGTGAGGAACCATTTTTTTCAGGAGACCTGGGGGCACGCTGGGTGGGTGGAAATTTGTTGATCCACGCAGATTCCAGAACTTTCCACCACAGAAATGTGAGGAAAATGTGTTTTTTTGGTCAAATTTTTATGTTTGCAAGGGATTCTGGGTAACAAAACCTGGGGGTGGGCAGACGAGTCACCCCATCCTGAATTGCCCTGGGTGTCTAGTTTTCAAAAATGTATAGGTTTGCTAGGTTTCCCTAGGTGCTGGCAGAGCTACGGCGCAAAAACAAAAGGTAGTCTTTTTGTCCGAATCGTGCTAAATTTCACTGGAAAATTGAGGTGCGACCATGCTGCGTTTTGCGCTGTTTCATGTCGCAGCCACTATGCCTACCCACGCAAGTGAGGTACCATTTTTTTTGGGAGATCTGGGGGCACGCTGGGTGGGTGGAAATTTGTTGATCCACGCAGATTCCAGAACTTTCCACCACAGAAATGTGAGGAAAATGTGTTTTTTTGGTCAAATTTTTATGTTTGCAAGGGATTCTGGGTAACAAAACCTGGGGGTGGGCAGACGAGTCACCCCATCCTGAATTGCCCTGGGTGTCTAGTTTTCAAAAATGTATAGGTTTGCTTGGTTTCCCTAGGTGCTGGCAGAGCTACGGCGCAAAAACAAAAGGTAGTCTTTTTGTCCGAATCGTGCTAAATTTCACTGGGAAATTGAGGTGCGACCATGCTGCGTTTTGCGCTGTTTCATGTCGCAGCCACTATGCCTACCCACGCAAGTGAGGTACCATTTTTTTCGGGAGACCTGGGGGCACGCTGGGTGTGTTGAAATTTGTTGATCCACGCAGATTCCAGAACTTTCCACCACAGAAATGTGAGGAAAATGTGTTTTTTTGGTCAACTTTTTATGTTTGCAAGGGATTCTGGGTAACAAAACCTGGGGGTGGGCAGACGAGTCACCCCATCCTGAATTGCCCTGGGTGTCTAGTTTTCAAAAATGTATAGGTTTGCTAGGTTTCCCTAGGTGCTGGCAGAGCTACGGCGCAAAAACAAAAGGTAGTCTTTTTGTCCGAATCGTGCTAAATTTCACTGGGAAATTGAGGTGCGACCATGCTGCGTTTTGCGCTGTTTCATGTCGCAGCCACTATGCCTACCCACGCAAGTGAGGTACCATTTTTTTCGGGAGACCTGGGGGCACGCTGGGTGGGTGGAAATTTGTTGATCCACGCAGATTCCAGAACTTTCCACCACAGAAATGTGAGGAAAATGTGTTTTTTTGGTCAAATTTTTATGTTTGCAAGGGATTCTGGGTAACAAAACCTGGGGGTGGGCAGACGAGTCACCCCATCCTGAATTGCCCTGGGTGTCTAGTTTTCAAAAATGTATAGGTTTGCTTGGTTTCCCTAGGTGCTGGCAGAGCTACGGCGCAAAAACAAAAGGTAGTCTTTTTGTCCGAATCGTGCTAAATTTCACTGGGAAATTGAGGTGCGACCATGCTGCGTTTTGCGCTGTTTCATGTCGCAGCCACTATGCCTACCCACGCAAGTGAGGTACCATTTTTTTTGGGAGACCTGGGGGCACGCTGGGTGTGTTGAAATTTGTTGATCCACGCAGATTCCAGAACTTTCCACCACAGAAATGTGAGGAAAATGTGTTTTTTTGGTCAAATTTTTATGTTTGCAAGGGATTCTGGGTAACAAAACCTGGGGGTGGGCAGACGATTCACCCCATCCTGAATTGCCCTGGGTGTCTAGTTTTCAAAAATGTATAGGTTTGCTAGGTTTCCCTAGGTGCTGGCAGAGCTACGGCGCAAAAACAAAAGGTAGTCTTTTTGTCCGAATCGTGCTAAATTTCACTGGGAAATTGAGGTGCGACCATGCTGCGTTTTGCGCTGTTTCATGTCGCAGCCACTATGCCTACCCACGCAAGTGAGGTACCATTTTTTTCGGGAGACCTGGGGGCACGCTGGGTGGGTGGAAATTTGTTGATCCACGCAGATTCCAGAACTTTCCACCACAGAAATGTGAGGAAAATGTGTTTTTTTGGTCAAATGTTTATGTTTGCAAGGGATTCTGGGTAACAAAACCTGGGGGTGGGCAGACGAGTCACCCCATCCTGAATTGCCCTGGGTGTCTAGTTTTCAAAAATGTATAGGTTTGCTAGGTTTCCCTAGGTGCTGGCAGAGCTACGGCGCAAAAACAAAAGGTAGTCTTTTTGTCCGAATCGTGCTAAATTTCACTGGAAAATTGAGGTGCGACCATGCTGCGTTTTGCGCTGTTTCATGTCGCAGCCACTATGCCTACCCACGCAAGTGAGGTACCATTTTTTTTGGGAGACCTGGGGGCATGCTGGGTGGGTGGAAATTTGTTGATCCACGCAGATTCCAGAACTTTCCACCACAGAAATGTGAGGAAAATGTGTTTATTTTGTGAAAATCTTACCTTTGCAAGGGATTCTGGGTAACAAAACCTGGTGGTAGGCAGTCGAGTCACCCCATCCTGAATTCCCCTGGGTGTCTACTTTTCAAAAATGTATAGGTTTGCTAGGTTTCCCTAGGTGCCGGCAGAGCTAGGGTGCAAAAACTACAGGTAGGCACTTTGCCAAAAAAGGGTCAATTTGTAACTGCTAAATTTAGGTGTGACCACGTTGCATTTTGCGCCGTTTCCTGTCGTAGGCACAAGGCCGACCCACACAAGTGAGGTACCGTTTTTATCGGGACACTTGGGGTAATTCAGATTTGTAAATTAACTGTTATTACCAATTGAGCTTTCATGCATTTCTCCCTTTGAATGAAAGACATTGTGTAAAAAAAAAATCTTTATGAAAAATGACCAATAATTCTCATGCTAGTATGAGTATTCCCAACTTTGAAAATGTGCAATTATATACTGTTTCTGAACTCTATAGTTTGTACCCAATTCAGAAATACATAGGTGTCTTTCATACAGATTATTCCATGTATACATTTTCCAAGACAAAGTGCAATATACCCAGTAAATGAAAAAATACCATTGCAAGTTGCTGCTCAGTTTTTGGATCTGGGTTCGTCGGGTTCTTGGTGAAACTACAAGTCCTATATATCCCCACAACCAGGAAGGTCTAACGGATGTAACGGTATATTGCTTTCCAAGAGCTGTCAAAATTAGAAAAAGTTATAGGTGAAAACGTTGAGACAAAAGGCTGTTTTTTTCAACAAAATTTCAAATATTCCAATATCTAACTGTTAGTTTCTATAACGAAACCTTCATGGATTTAGACAAATGACCCCTTTCTGAATTCAGAATTTTGTCTACTTTTCGAAAATGTAAAGCTTTCCAGGATCCATTATTGCTTTCAAACTCATTTCTACCATTAACTGGAAGGAGGTGGAAAGCTCTAAAAATAGCAAAAATAGGCTATGTCCCAGAAAAATGCCACAACTGAGTGAAATATTTCGGTTCTCTGACAAAAGTCTGTCATTCCCTGAAAGCTGAGAAAATGGAGATTTCAGCCCCACACACCCTTTTGTGATACCATTTTCAGGGAAACACCCAGAGGCTTTCATTTGCAGCCCGTTTTTCCAATTTTTCTGAAAAAAACAAAAAAATCACTATATTTTGGTTAATTTCTGGGCCCCCTCCAAGGGAATCCACAAACCCTGGGCGCCTTTAGAATCCACATGATGTTGGAAGAAAAGGACGCAAATTTGGCGTGGATACCTTATGTGGTCAAAAAGTTACAAGGGCCTAAGCGCGCACTACTCCAAAACGCCAAAAAAAGCCTCAGCACAGGAGGGGAAAAGGCCTAGCAGCGAAGGGGTTAAAGCATTCCAGTGATGGTTTTGAGAGTGTGTATAGATATAGTTGAATTTGGTGATGAGAACTTTTTTGAAACCTATAACTAATTTGGCACAATAAATGAGTTAAAAGGAGCCTGAGCAATAAATGTGCCACAGGAGAGTAAACACTGGCGAGGGACAAAGCAGGACAGATAGTTTGTCCAATGGGCCCCCAACACCATGAATGGGGCGAGTCAAGAGTTCACAGGCAGGTGGGGGCTTTTCATTTCAATTTTCAGGTTTCCTTTCATTTCAACAGGAAGCCAGTTCCAGGGAATCTCTACAAACGTGAGCACCATTTATAAAACACTGCAGACTAATAACACAATATATTATTTTTACAGACTGTAAAATAAGCTTCAGCCGTGTATCATAATCGGTGAAAGTAATTTATAGGTAAATAGTATCCCAATTTCTTACTGTGTGGAGGTGGAAATGCCTTCGCTATAATTTTAAGATGAGTGAGGCCTTCCACGTCATTACATTTCTGTCGGTGGCTCAGTTCTAATGAAAATCTCTCTAGAAAGAGTGCAGGCCCCTGTGCACTGAATAAAGACATTTTAGCAGATAGTTAAGCACCACTGTAGTAACAAAAGCACACTGGAGACCAGTCGTGGCCGGTGCAGGTAAGAGCGGTGAGGTGGGGCTTTTGTTGACAGATGACGGTATAGAGAAAATAAAAAAATAACAAAACCACTCATCTTGCGCTCGCTGTATTGCTGAGTCTGCGATGCGGCAAGCGCAAGGTAAGTGGTTTTATTTATTTTTTACATTTTATTTTCCCTATTCTGTCGCTTGTCAACAAAAGCTCCACTCCAACGCTCTCACCTGCACCGGCCACGAATGCTGGAGATGGAGCAAAGAGGATAGTGGTAGGGAAGAAAAGCACACTATGGAGTTGAGAGGTGAAAAACAGATGTACTCCAATGGAGTGCTTCACAAAAAAAGAAACAAGCACTGGCAAAGCCAATAGATCGTGCCTATGCAACAGCTATTGGCTTTGCCAATTTGGTTTAGTTGGTGTACACCAGGGTGGCTGCTGGTCAGCATGGCCAAAAGATAATGTAATAGAGTAGAGAGGAGTGGAATGTAGTGTCTTAGAGCACAGTGGAATAAAGTGTCTTAGAGTGGGGTGGCGTGTAGTGGAATGAAATGTCATAAAGTGGAGTGCCATTGCGTGGTGTAGAGTGGAGTAACGTTCAAAGAGTAGAATGTTGTGGCGGGAAGTAAAGTGGAGTAGAGTCATAGAGTCAAGGAGTGGCATAGTTTAGAGTGAAGTAGCGTAAAATGGAGTGGCTTGGTGTATAGCTTAATAGACTGGAGTAGAGTGTTTTAGAGTGGCATTGTGTAGTGGTGTAGAGTGGAGCAGAGTGGAGTGTCAGAGTAGAGTGGCATTGCCTAGAGTAGAGTGGTGTAGCGTGGCATAGACTAGAGGGGCACAGTGTTGTAGGATCGAGTAGAGTGTCACAGTGGAGGGGCATATTGTGGAGGGGTGGAGAGTGGAGTAAAGTGTCATAGACTGGATTGATCTAAAGTGGAGTACCATATAGTAAAGTGGCATTGCAAAGAGTGAAGTAAAGTGTCATAAAGTGTCATAGAGTTGGGTAAATTGGCATGGAGTGTCATAGAGTGGAATGTCATAGAGTGGCCTAGTGTGAAGTGGCATAGAGTGCGGTAGCGCGGTGTGTTGTTTCATGGAGTAAAGTGTCGTAGAGTGTCAGAGTGGAGTGGCTTAGAATGGAGAGGCTTAGAGTACAGCAGAGTGTTGCAGAGTGGAGTGGTGTAGAGTGGAGTGGCATAGTGTGGAGTATGTATGGTGGGGTAGCACACTGCCATTACAGACAACATATTTTCAATTGAAATGAGAATTACATTTCACATATAGCTTCACTGATAAAATTATACAGTGCACAAACGATCTTGTGTGGAAATGGAATCTAGCTTACTGATTTGTTTTGACTGTATTAAATTGTGTTTCCACCACAAAAAACTGCTTCATTTGTATTTTCTTAATTCTGATATATTTTGAAATACTAGCACAGTTCATTTACAAACATTCAAATGTGTGCTAGAAAATAAAACTTTTCTTTAACAGTACCCAACAGGATTGTCACATAAGTCTGCTCAATTTGAAGTCAAAAGAAAAAAGTAAACACCAGGCTCTGCAGGAAAACAGAACCTGACATTTGACCTTCCGTCTTTGAATGCACAGCAAATGGGACAAGATAATATCAGAATGTACAGGCCTGTTACAGAAAGTGAGGTCGTGTTGAAGAATACAAGGAGCGATGGTGAACAAGGTTTGCTCTACAGGAGCGACAAAGACATGCTGGACAACCTAAAACAAATAAACTCAGCAAATAGAAAGCTAGAAAATGAGAGTTACATACCACAAAGCCAGAGGTAAGCAATAGGTGGAATGCATGCCCAGGGAAGCTTTCAGAATGCCCACAAGACTTCTTTTCACAACTAGACAACTGTGCTGTCTGGTAGGCTTCAACTTAAAAAATTGTGCCCAAAAACAGGCACTAGTAGAAGCATAGTGGTATCCAATCAAAGCGATAATAATGGAAAGGGGCGACCGCTCGGTCCCCCCGAACGTATGGATGGGTGCCCGAACCTCCCGGGAAACCATTTTGGGCGGGGTGGGCTTTGCCCGGCTGGTATGCCCAAAGCGGCGTGGCCGGGGCGCGCCTTCCCCCGCCCGAGAGGGGTTGTCCTAGACACCTCGATGGAAGACCACGCCCAGTAGGCGTATCGGGTACGGGTACACGCCCTCCCGCAGAAGGATAAAGGAGCGGGAATCCAGAAGATCGTCCTCTTGTTCCTCGGATCGGAAGGCTGCACCCACTCGTTGCTCGTGAGCCCTCGACGGAACAAGCAGCAATTTTGAACGTGGTAATCCTGTTTTTTCTCTTTCAGTTTCGACACAGATTTCAGGACCTTGTGGATCGACCAAAGGCGGAGGACTCGAAACTATGCCTAGCAAGCAAGCAGGAAAGGGTTCCGAGACGGAGAAGATGTTACGCCTATTGGCTTGTATGGACCGAAAGCTCAGTCAAGTCAAATCGCTCGGTAGAGGTTTGGCGGAGGTGAAGAAGCAATTGGCCGCACTGAACGACCCAGGTCAGCCGAAAAAGGTAATAGGCCCGGCATTGCCGGGAGTTGGCGCCAAGGTTGGGGGGAAGAGGGTCAAAGAGAGGGCGGTTTCGGGGGGGGCCCAGTTACAGAGGTACCTCTTTTCGCCCCCCCCCGTACCAGTGGATAACCCGGTTCAGACCCCTGATGTAGGCCAGCCGATCCCGGTTGTGATCACCTCTGTCGAGGACGATGAAATACCCCCAGAATTGGCCGGACAATTGACGGCATGGCTCAAAACAAAGGTGGGGGGCACAGTGACCCCGGGGGATCCGGCTGAAGAAGCCAGAGTGTTAATGAGGCAGTTGCGGCAAGCGAGAGATGGCGCGAAGGCGAGTGTTCCTCTTGTTCCCCCACAGGTGGCGCCGGGAGTACCAGCAGCTGGTCAAGAGAAGACGGCGGCAACAACAGCCGATCCGGGTAAGCTCGCATTGCCGATGGTGGGGGAGGGCTCGATACCCTCGAGGCGGGAAAAGGTTGCACAGCACATTCCCTTGGCCACAAAAGAGTTAATATGGGGAGACAAGTATGTCAACATGTTTTCATTGTTAACGGACCATCGTGAGATGGAGTATGCTAAAACGCAGAAAGATTTGTGGCAACCTAGTGTTTGGCGCGCCAAGATGGCCGAGTTCAGGGTGGAAGAGACAGTGACGAACTGGGTAAAGGCCTTCTCTATATTTACCGCAGTTATGGGGGAACGTAAACCTGAGGTTATGACTGAGTTGGTTTGCTATCAGAATCGCATTATGGACTTTTATTCAATGTATGAGGGGGAAGAATGGAAAGGCTATGACATGAAGTTCCGTAAAGCAAAAGAATATGATGCTTCTTTGTCTTGGGATTGTTTGGACTCGGTGTCATGGCACAAACAACTCCTGCCAGGGGCGACAGGTACGTCCTCGCCAGGCGGGAGCGGGTCCGGAGGGGTCCGCCAAAAGCCCGGGGTGCCCTTTCGAGCAGGCACAGGTGGGGGCTATCAGCCCAGAGTTGGCGGGAATGGTGGTACAGGAGGGGTCTGTTGGGGCTTCAATCGAGGCAATTGTAACAGACCGCAGGGGGCATGCAAGTTTAAGCATGTGTGTGCCGGCTGTGGGAATTCCTCACACCCGGAGAGTGCATGTAGATCAAAAAATGGCGGGATGGGAGGAAAAGGTGGCCCTAAGCAGGAGTGAGGTGGACCTTTGTGACCGATTGCCTACACCCGTTGATCTCATGGTTATGATTCCGTGGTTAAACAAATATCCTGATCATGTCTCCGCTGGGGTGTTGAGGAAGGGATTCTTACATGGCTTCCACATCCCGGCGGGGGAGGTTCGGGGGAACTCCTTTTGTAGAAACCAAGTATCGATACGGCACAACCCAGGTGTGGCAGAAAAGAAAATAGCAAAAGAGGTTGGGATGGGGCGAGTGGCTGTCCCCTTTTCTTGCCCGCCGGTGGCCGAGTTCATCTGTTCCCCGTTAGGGGTTGTCCCGAAGAAAGATCCGGGGGAGTTTAGACTCATACATAACCTTTCTGCTCCTAGGGGTTCATCGGTAAATGATGCCATTGACCCAGAAGTTTGTTCAGTAAGATACGCATCGTTCGACGATGCCGTCGCCATGTTGAACCACCTAGGCCCTGGGGCGCTGATGGCGAAATGTGATATCGAATCAGCGTTCCGGTTGCTTCCGGTGCACCCGCAGGATCAGCGCCTGCTAGGTTTTGCATTTCAGGGAAGTTATTACATGGATAAATGCATGCCCATGGGTTGTTCCATTTCATGTGCATATTTTGAGATGTTTAGCTGTTTTTTGGAATGGGCATTTACCGAGGCTACAGGGCATAGACATGTTATGCATTATCTGGATGACTTTTTGTTCTTGGGGACAGCCGGGGATACGATGTGCGCGCAGGCGCTGTATGATTTCTGCATCCTCATGAATGAATTTGGTGTCCCGTTGGCACCGGGTAAGACGGTCGGACCATCTACTTCACTGGAGTTTCTGGGAATTGAGCTCGATTCTGTGGAGGGGTGTTTCCGACTACCAGTTGAAAAAGTGATCAAGTTCCAGGCTTCCTTGATGCAATGCCTCGGGGGGGAGAAAGTGACCCTGCACCAGTTACAACAAACAGTGGGTCAGCTTAATTTTGCCTTGAGGGTGATTCCTATGGCCCGCCCGTTTTCGCGCTCTATCGCGCAAGCTATGGGTGGTCTTAAAGAGGCTCACCACCGTACGAGACTGTCTGGAGAGGTTCGCCAGGATATGCGTATTTGGTTGGCATTTCTGGCGGACTTCAGCGGTCGAGTCGTCTGGACCTCCCCGCCAGAGTCTTCGGAGGAATTAGGTCTATGGACCGACTCGGCAGGGAGCGTGGGTTTTGGCGCCATCTTAGGTGATCGATGGTCAGCACAAACATGGCCGACATGGTGGCACTCCAACGGTCTCACAGGTAACATTGGGTTCCTGGAGTTATTCCCAATTTGGGTTCCTCTGATGACATGGGCTGACGACTTCAGGGGTCGCTCAGTGGTGTTTTGGTCCGACAATATGACGGTTGTTGATTGCATTAACCAACAGGCAGCACGCTGCAAAATGATCCTGAGGTTGTTGAAAGAGATTGTGCTGCTGTGCATGAGACTGGATGTACTGTTCAGGGCAAGACATGTGCCAGGTGTACTGAACCATGCGGCTGATGCACTCTCTCGTTCACATATGCAGGCATTCAGGGGTTATCTGCCCAAAGCAGACCCGGAGGCAGCTCCATTCCCAGAAGGAATGTGGTTAATCGGTGCCTCGGATTACAAGACCTCGTGGCAGCGAGTCTAGCCCCCAGGACAAGGAAAGCATACGAAGGGGCGTTTCGTTCCTATTGCACATATTTGGGTCCTGCAGGGAGTCGGAATTGGGGTCAGGAGGAATCCGTCCTGGGGTACATGGTAGCACTACACAGGGAGGGCCGATCAGTGGCAACGGCCGGTAGGCATAGGGCGGCCAATTCCTTCATGGCCCAGGTACACGGCATAAAAGACCCTACAGGTTCTTTTTTGGTGAAGAAAGCCCTTCGCGGCTGGCAGCGCCTTGAGGGCTGCAAGAAAGATACAAGGCACCCGATTGGCTTAGACAGACTGTCTCGGCTTTTAGCAAAGCTGGATGAGACGTGTTCCTCCCATTACGAAACAGTTCTGTTCCGGGCAGCGTTCACGTTGTAATTCCATGGGGCCATGAGGGTGAGCGAGCTGGTCGCAAGGAACAAGAGAGATATGGAGGGAGGTTTGTGCAGGGATCACATCCAGATAAGGGGTGATTCGATGGTAATCATGATAGCCAGGTCCAAGACTGACCAGGGGGCTATGGGAGATAATGTGGTCGTACAGCGCAAGCCTGGGTCCCCCGTCTGCCCGTTGAAATGTGTGGAAGACTATTTGGCGCTAAGAGCGGCCGCTTGGGGGGGGAGCTTGCTACGACACAAGGATGGCACCCCACTGACGAGATTTCAGTTTCAGAGGGTGCTGGCACTGGCAATCGCTGACGCGGGCATGGACCCGTGCGATTTTGGGACCCACTCCTTTAGGATAGGGGCTGCTACTGAGGCTACAGCCAGGGTTCAGAGTGCTGAGGAAGTGAAACGATTGGGCCGTTGGTCCTCGAATTGCTTCAAGAGGTATGTGCGCTTGCACATGTTGTAAGTGATCAATTGACATGCACTCACGTTTTCTGTCTTTTGTTTACTTTGCAGTTTCGCGGGCCTGCAATGCAGGGCGGAATTGGATGTCGACCCTGCATCGAGAGACCAGCGGTCAGAGATCACCGACTGGGGAGAGGATGGCATGGGTCGTGGGCCACTCATACGTGAGGCGTGCCGGTGACGTATTCAAGGAAGGTGACGCGATTCACGCACCTGGGGAATACGGGTTCAGAGTGGCTTTCCATGGGAAAGGAGGGCTCGTTTTTGACAAATTTGAGTCATTTTTCGAGGGAATTTTAGGGCGGCATAGGTCACCGCCATCTGTAGTCATAGTACACCTGGGAGGCAACGATTTGGTGACACTGGGTAGACGAGTGTTACTTGAACGAATCTTGTCGGCTGTTAGCTGGTTGGCTAAAAGAGTCCCGGGGTGCACGATTGCCTGGTCCCACATTATTCCTAGAAGGAGGTGGCAGGGGGGCCTTTCGGTGTCTGCTCTGAACCATTCAGTTAAACGGGTCAATAATAAGATTGGTAGATTGTTCCGTTCTGCACAGTTGCATGTCATTCCACATGGGTGTATCCGGGGCGACCAAATGTATCTGAACGATTGGGTTCACCTGTCCAGGGAGGGAAATGATTTACTCATAGGAGACTGGGTTGCATGGCTAAGAGGTTTGAGGAAGCATGACCTATAGGAGGAGTTGGGGGGGACCGGATGGTCGGTCAACCATCCGGTCTGTGGCGGTAAGGTCATGATCGGTGAGCAGTAATTGAAAGGTCCCTAGAGTGGGGCGCCACCCACAATGGATGGGAGCGCCCGGGGGAAGACGGCCATTGGCCCCTTCCACGGGGAGGCGGCACCCACTAAGGATGGTGCGCCTAGGGGGAGATGGCCATGGGCCCCTCCCAGGGGGGGAGGCGGTTATATGCCCCTCCTTACTAATTTCCCGGGGGCCGGATATCCGCGACGGCGGATAGAGAGTGTGGGGTTGGGGGGGAGAGTCCACGCTGTCCTTCCTACAGAGACCTCATACGGGAACTCGGACGACCCTTAAGATGGCGTCGAGTAGAAAGGGGGCCCCCACCACGACAAGGGAAGTTACAGTTGGCAATGAGGGTAGAGCCCTCTGCGCATGCGCCGCTCACACAGTGACGGCGGGAGTTTGGTAGTAGGGATCTGACACCGGTTAAGACCTTGCCATTGGTCCTTAATGCTAGGATGTACAATTTGAATTAGAGTGTATGCATTTTCAGGATATCGAAATGTGATAAATGACAAATTGTACATAATGCATAATGATGAAACTTTTATTTAATGTTTTAAATTTTGTTTCATATTTTAATAAATACGGCCGGGAGGGTGACTCCCTCCCGTCTTCCAAAAGTTCAACTATTATCCTTGAGGATATGTGTTGGGAGGGGGTGGCGGCATCCCGGCCATATGGAAAGGGGCGACCGCTCGGTCCCCCCGAACGTATGGATGGGTGCCCGAACCTCCCGGGAAACCATTTTGGGCGGGGTGGGCGTTGCCCGGCTGGTATGCCCAAAGTGGCGTGGCCGGGGCGCGCCTTCCCCCGCCCGAGAGGGGTTGTCCTAGACACCTCGATGGAAGACCACGCCCAGTAGGCGTATCGGGGACGGGTACACGCCCTCCCGCAGAAGGATAAAGGAGCGGGAATCCAGAAGATCGTCCTCTTGTTCCTCGGATCGGAAGGCTGCACCCACTCGTTGCTCGTGAGCCCTCGACGGAACAAGCAGCAATTTTGACCCACCCACTAGCCCCTGATAGCAAAAGTTTGGAGGAAAATAAAGGTTTCTGAGTGATGAAAGTATAGGCCTTTTTTCCTTGGTAGAGTGTATGATGGAACTCTGAGAATAAAGATTTGGTTTGCATTGGAGAAATTTCTTCTTGCAGGAAAAAGTTCAGTAACAGTAAAATGAGGTGAAATTTTTTCTTTTAGTAGGTAAACAACTGTCGTATTTATTTGTCGGGCGGTAAGGTCATGATCGGTGAGCAGTAATTGAAAGGTCCCTAGAGTGGGGCGCCACCCACAATGGATGGGAGCGCCCGGGGGAAGACGGCCATTGGCCCCTTCCACGGGGAGGCGGCACCCACTAAGGATGGTGCGCCTAGGGGGAGATGGCCATGGGCCCCTCCCAGGGGGGGAGGCGGTTATATGCCCCTCCTTACTAATTTCCCGGGGGCCGGATATCCGCGACGGCGGATAGAGAGTGTGGGGTTGGGGGGGAGAGTCCACGCTGTCCTTCCTACAGAGACCTCATACGGGAACTCGGACGACCCTTAAGATGGCGTCGAGTAGAAAGGGGGCCCCCACCACGACAAGGGAAGTTACAGTTGGCAATGAGGGTAGAGCCCTCTGCGCATGCGCCGCTCACACAGTGACGGCGGGAGTTTGGTAGTAGGGATCTGACACCGGTTAAGACCTTGCCGTTGGCCCTTAATGCTAGGATGTACAATTTGAATTAGAGTGTATGCATTTTCAGGATATCGAAATGTGATAAATGACAAATTGTACATAATGCATAATGATGAAACTTTTATTTAATGTTTTAAATTTTGTTTCATATTTTAATAAATACGGCCGGGAGGGTGACTCCCTCCCGTCTTCCAAAAGTTCAACTATTGTCCGACTTCCCATCCTTGGGGATATGTGTTGGGAGGGGGTGGCGGCATCCCGGCCATAAGAGGCTATGCTACACGCAAGGGACAAATATAAGCCATACAGGCTAAAACTAATAAAGTCAACTAATAGAAAGTAAGCAAAACTGAATGAAGAAACAAAAGGCCAATGACAAGTAATACTACTATATATTGTTTACGGATTACAGCATATTTTATCTTTGTATCTAGGGGACATTTATTAATGTAGTACAGCACGTCACCTTGCTGCGCTGTGTGATAATGAAAGTGCAGCAATGCACTGTATCTAACATGATAGGGTGCATTCCTGTCTTTTCCCTGCACTGGTGCACAATGTGCTGCATTGTTTTTGTGAAGGAAGGGATATCTTTCTGCACAAAAACAATCCAGGGAGGTATGTTCCTCTTTCTACGTGTGCTACAGAATGCTGAAGCTCACAAATGCTTATACTGTGCATATTTGTAGACTGATTCTTTTAGATTTTTATTGTGGTTGTTTTATGTATTTTGATGATGAAATATCATATTTTGAACTATTCATAAACTTGAGTTCAAACTTGAAAAGGAACCAGGGAAGAAGAATAGAGACCATGGAGCAAAGTGGCTTGTAATATAGTTCACAGTGATGTCTCGAAGAAAGCTAGTTGTGTAAGGTGAAGGTGGAAATCTTCCAGAAAAACAAACTTATGACATTTCGAATAGGTTTGTATAGTGGTGATTCAGAGCATGCCCTTTTCATAGAAATGTCCAGGGCACATAATGAAAATGCTAAGTTACATGTATTCTATTCTGAATTTGAGATAGCTGCTACCTCACCGTTAAATAAAATAATGTAGGTACTGGCAAAACTACAATGGTCATTCTCGGACAATACATGCTCGATTTAACATGCTCACTATCTTACCCCCCAACAGTTTATCACAGCTATATAGTTGGCACGTACCAATCAATTAACAGTAATATCACCCACCACACCAGCATAAAACCTACAAATATACAGATACATTGTCTAATAAGCATGGAACGCCCTCACATGTGACGGCACAAGAATGTTTATATCTTAATCGTCAAGTGTAATCATTAAATAACCTCTGGCACTGGTCATATGGACCTTGTCCGTCGATGGAGAGAGTTTAAAAGGAGCAATAATTTACATGTACACCTTTTGAGTCACTCAATAGCAGTGATTAACTTTGCCCTCCTGTCATTAGTAATTGTAATCCTGATAGTGATTTGTGAACTGCCCTTAACTGATAATTTTGAAAAAAGAATCTAATCATCTGAAAGTGGTCTCATGGAATATTGCAAGTTTGCTGAACCAAATGTTTAACTTAGATTGTTTAGCCTTGATTAAAAAAATCATCTTATCATATTACTAGATTCGTGGGCTAAGGAAAGAATCTATTTAGATGGGTTTTCAACGTATGCAGTAGCCACTAGTCTCTCCTTGTCAAGCAGAGCGAAAGGCTGCTTAATTACGGTTTTTGGCCACCTCCTTTAGATGTTTGGCCACCTCCTTCAGATGCAAGGTTGAAACATCACTCGTAATCTTGTTGAATGTTCAAATTTTGGATTTTAATTATGTTCATGGTTTGAGGCTGTGGGTAATTAATTGTCATAATGATATTTTTAATTGTAACAACTTTCTTAATGCGGACAATCTCTCTACTGTTTAACACATCCTAGGGATTTGATTGGTGGTGGCCGTATTTTATTTTGGGCAGGCGACTACAATGTCTTTATGTGTCTTGATGACACTGTGTGTACACTGAGTCTCTCAAACTGTGAGTGCAGGTTCTTCAATTTTGCCCACATTTCAGAGGGAAAGGCACTAAATATGTATTGTGCTCTTACAGTTTGATAAGTGCCCATGAGATCATTGGCCACCTTTCCCAACTATGTCAACTTTTAAAGGTCGAGGCTCACACCACATTCCTGGTTATCTTTTTATTTCAGGCTGCTACTGAAAACGTGTTGCTAACTCTGAAACTATTGTTAGTGTCTTTAGTGATCATAACCTTACAATTCTTGGTTTAATACTGCCTCGTAAATCTACAAGCCTTAGTGTAATTCACCCTAGAGTTGGAGTGAATAAGAATAATGGGTCAGAGGTTAAATGGTAAATTTCTTTTAGGGCTTGGTGGTATATTGTTTGCCATAATCACAGGTTAGATACTGCTTTTGTATACCCTCCTCGCATGGCCGTCAAACGTGCTGTCCCCTGTCACAATCTGTATTGATACCAGTGCTGAACAATGTTCATTGCCACAACTCTCTCAACAGGAGGTTCCTAAACCACCCTAGATTCCCTAATAGTTCCAAATGTTTCTACTTTATACCTAGTTGACATGTGTATCTCATTTTTTCCGCATTTTTCTGTCTCATTTTCACTTTTTTAGTCTGATTCCTTTATTCTGTGTCTAATGAGCTCGGAAGGTAAAGATGTATAATTTATACTGAATAATGTGTGTAAGTCACTTTGAATTCTTTTCAATAAAAGTTATTTGAACTTAAAAGAGGTTAAATGGTATAACATCAACTTGGAATCACTCTTAGCTAGACTCATTTGTAGAGGACTGCATGACATTTTTGTGCCTGGTTCACTTTGCTCAAGTTGGTTTGATTATGGACGCTATTAGTCGTATAAACCTGTTAGTGAAAACGTCCTTCAGTGCTACTTATAAATCTGTCCAGCCAAGAAGCTAAAAAAGTTTGACATATCCTGCTCAGAGGCTCATGGCTATCTTCTCAGAGCACTATAAAGACAACTACACCTTCATACTGAGGTGGTGCTTTGTGGAAAGGGCTATAAGCAAGGTGAGCAGTAGCAAGGAGGTGTGGGACAAACATTTAGATGCCAGCAACCTCTGGGCTAATAATGACTTCTGTAGTGTCGTTAAATCCTCCATCTTTTCTAAGCAAACTAATACAGTCTCAGACCCTTTGACCCAGGCTGACGTTTGGGTCACCCATTTGTCAAATGTTTAATCTGCTTTGAATATGTCTCTTTACTCTGCACACATTTACAATGCGTGCCATTACCCTGCATTTTTTACTCTGCAAATACCTTTGCAACGCAGGTCTTTACAACACATTATCCTTTACAACGCAATTTACTATTCTAACTCCACTGGGGTGCTGTAATGGGGATGCGTTGTAATGCTTTGCAGTGTAAAGCTCTGCGTTGTAAACGTTTTTGCGGAGTAAAAAATGTGGGGTAATGGACTGCATTGTAAGGCAGTCATTCTGAAGGTGATTTACCACCTGCTTTTGTTTAACCCCTACGGTGCTCATGACGGCCCGTCATGAGTCACGGTGGGCGTGTGCGCACGACGGCCTGGGGGCTGTCCGAACCACACCCAAGAATGGAATGTCCAGTACTGCAGCAGAATTCACGCCACAGCCAAGGTGTTAACTGGATAAGTCTTCATTTTTACACTTCTTTAGTGAAGGCAAGCCTCTAATATTTCAGAAGTCAAAAAGCAATTTGTGATAGCCCCACAGGTAAGACCCCTGGACCTACTGCATGTCCTGGGACCAACATAAGTATAATTTTGACTTGTGTGCACCTCTGCTCACTAATATACTTACCATAGATTGTAATACAGGCTTACCGGATTCTTTATCAAAATCAATCATACTCCCAGCTTTTAAAAAGTGAGCTAAGGATGTAGATGCTATTACTTATAGATCTCACAGTTAGAATTGTAGGCACAGGTTATCTGAGCTATGGAGAACAAGATCCTTTCAGTTGTTCAATTTGCTTTCAGGGCTGTCCTTGAAACTATACAGCAGTGTTTGAACATACAACCACTGTTGCATAAGCATAGGACAATAAAACACTAAACTGTCCATTTAGCTTGTATGTACCTTAGATCATTTGTTTATTAAATTAACTGTACTAAGTTGTGATCCACTATGATTAACCTTGAAGCTGATCCTAATATTGCTCAAATTTGTTTCAAGTACATTTGAGCCCTACAGCTCAAGTAAGAGTCAGCTCACAGGAGGAATGTACTGATTCATTTTTACTCACTGTGGAGTGTGACAGGGATGCATTCTGGCACTGTACCTTTTTTATATTGAATAATAGCAAATTCGAATTTTCTTTGTAGCTCAAAATAGTATAGATATCTTATAATTGAAACTCACACTTTACCTGCATTTTTGATGATGATACAGTTTTGATGCCTTGTATGACAAATGGGTTGCAACTGCTGGTCAATCTTTTTGTAGAGTTCATGAACAAGCTAGAACTCAGCACATATTTGGATAAATCTTATGTGACTATAACTGGCCCAAAAGGCCCCAGATCTTTGTCTGGGGTGAATATTTGATTTGCTCTGCATTCCGTCCATCACCTGTGTGTCTTTTGTTTTCTACCCCTAAGTGTAACGGGTATGCCCATCGTGGGTCCCGGGCTTACTGTGTCACTGGATTCAAGCTAGCCTGGTTGGTGAGGGGTGATGTCCCAAAACCGGCCCCAGGATGCTTGTTTCTGGTCCTGGCTTGGCAGTTCGGGCTGGACTGTTTCCATGAGACTGATTTGCATATGGCTGGGTCTAAACTGGAGTGGCAAGTGAGCAAAAGGACAATGCATTTAACCCAGCGCTTTAGACTGGGCTGAATGTTTGATTTGCTCTGCATTCCGTCCATCACCTGTGTGTCTTTTGTTTTCTCCCCTCAAATGCACTAAGACCAGAGGCCTTACTATAAAAGGCACGAAACATAGGGAAGTTGACTCTTCAAATTTGAGAGTCATTTACCATTGTTATATACATATATTTGAATTTGAATTGTTACTTATTAAGCGCACGAAGGCAGAGGCCTCTTGGTGCTGACTGTGACACAGGGATAACTGGAGCAACCTGACTCTGAATGTTTAGATTTTAGAAAACAGCCAGATTTTCAGCTCCTTCCTAAACATCATCCGGTTCGGTTGAAGTCGCAAGGTGGATGGCATCTGATTCCAGAGTTTGGCTGCACAGAATGACAGCGTGCGGCCCCCCATATTGCCTTGCGTATTTTTGGAATACAAACAAGGCCCTTCGTAGAGGATCTGAGAGTTCTAGCTGGAGAGTACATAGCGAATAGTTTCTGTACCGTCCCAGAGATTCCTCCATAGAGGGCCTTATGCACTAGACAGAGAGACCTAAAATTGGCTCTTTGCTGGACAGGGAGCCAGTGTAAGGCTCTAATGGCCTCCGAGGTGGGGCGACCCTTAGGGATGTTCATGAGCAGTCTGGCAGCAGCATTTTGCAATGATTGCAGCTTCTTCTCTTGCGCCTTATCAATCCCCACAAAGAGCGCGTTGCAGTAGTCTAATTTGGATAAAAAGAGTGCCACTACAACGGTCTTTTGGAGTTCATATGCAATGAACGGGAACATTTTCCTCAGTGTTTTTAGGAGGAAAAAACAGGAGGAAGTTATCTGGTTGACTTGGGCCGACAGATTGAGCTGATCATCAAGGATCACCCCAGATTCTTGACCTTGGTAACCGGGCTAGGACAGACTCCCGCCTCCGTAGGCCACCAGTTGTTGCTCCATAATGAAGGTCCCTTACCAAATTCTAAGACCTCGGTTTTATCCGTATTCATTTTTAGGAAATGTAGGCTCATCCAGATCATGATGTCTTTCAGACATGCATGAAAACTGTTAGCCACTTGCTCTGATGGTTAAGGAAAACCGAGATTGTGAGCTGCGACTCATCGGCATACATGATCAGGGAGAAGCCATGCTTCCTGACTAAGTTAGCCAGTGAGGACACATACATGTTAAAAAGAGTTGGTGACAGAGCAGATCCCTATCAATAATGGTGGACATTAAAAGATGCTTAGTAGACTTGGATTAATTTCCATAATTGGCACAACAGGACAAACTGGCTCCTTATATCCCTAGAAGAAATCTTAGATCAAGGTATCAACTTCTTCTTTGCCCCCAGTGTATTCGTATGTCTAGGTATGGTGGACGAGATTGCTCTTATCTTGCACCTTACCACGGAAACAAGCTTCCCTTGTACATTAGGACGTGGACTGAGTTCTCAGACTTTAATAAACATCTTAAGACTTGGCTGTTCTAATGGCCGCTTCTCTATTTGTCTGTTGCCTCAGCGCCGAGATGCCCCTTCAGGGGCGAGTCGCTGCGCTATACCAAGTATCTTTAAATACAAAAATACTTCAAACCACTTCGAAATTGAAACTCCGTCATTGTTATCAAGTCTTAAATCTCTTTCAGTTGAGATCTGGCAAAGATTTTGTTTAATGCAGTAACTTGGCAGTATCACATGAAAATATTTTACTTTTTCACCTCAACATCACTGATTGGATTTGACTAATCCACATATGAGGAAGGTGCATTTTGTAATTTTGTATTATTCAATGTAATGTATACATTTGCATATTCTTCTGAACAGTTATACTAACAGTGAGGCAAATATGGCGCTTTCGTCGATTGGCTGAGGAGATATTTGAAGACATTGTGAAGTTGTATGTAAGAATCATTTATATATACACATCACCTTTTAAAAACAGACTGTGATACGGAATGAAACCGATGCCTTTGAATGGGGTTATGCACATTTTCATTTGCATGCTTTCATTAATCGGAAAATTATAAAACGGAATAATGACCATTGTCAATAGATCATTGATATCTTCTGGAAAGACTATAATGTTGTCATTAAAGCCCCTTTTAAGTCATCGATGTTAACGTGTGACAGCAGCACCGAAAATGTTCTCTCTTTTTGGATTTAAAAAAGATTATAGAAAATAAGGTACACTTGTTTCACGCTGTAGGATGTCAGTTCCCATTCTAGCCAGCAGATGGCAGTAGGTTGTTGTACATTTCTGTGGAAAGAAGCGGGAGGTGGTAGACCAAGAAACATCCGTTCTTCTGATCTCCCATTCTCCTCTCATCCACTTTATATTAAAATTTCTCATCCGTTTGTATTATGGTATTTTTATATTGGATATGAACCCTGGCTTGTCTCCGCAGAGCCTAAGCAGCATGGAGTGCCATAATAGGAAGTGCTGCCCGGGGCGCTGCCCCTTTAAGTGTTATTCATTCTCTCCTGTCATGCATACCAACCCTTTCTTTCAGCAGCACCGTTACCCGAGCAGGGTTCAATTGAAAGGCGTCCATTATTGGCAAATATTTGATGCTAAGTGTTTTTAACAAAGGGACGCATATCCAAACTAGGACAAAAGCAAATGAGCGAAAACAAACATTTGGCAACCTCAAGTTAAATTAGTTCAATTCTAAAAGTCACATCTCTGTAAAACAAGGAAATAAAAAAACCGCTTCTTTTATTTCGGTGGTGACGTGTTTATATAAAGCAGGGACAATAAAGCTCTTGTACTTCACAAGAAAATGAACTGTTTGGGTAGGATCATAAAACATTTTTGGCTGGTACTTTTATGTCTCTCTTCTCAAGTAAGGCAGGACTTGGTGCAAACACCTGAAAGGGCCAGGCCCATAAGTCCTAGATATGTTCTAGAGTCACAATTCGATGGTTCTTTTTCGCTGCATGAAAGTGTAAAGGGGAGAAAAGTTAAAAGGCCAATCAATTAGTCAATAATTCTCTTATACCCATTTATAACCACAGACTACTACTTAAGGTTAGATTGATTTATTACAAAGCCAAAAATAACTGAACATAGTGTCATCTCAATACAAGAGAGTAGAAATATATAGGAATTAGCATCAAGCCAAATCTGCGTACCGAGTTTAAACGATGCAACATAAGTATTACAATTAGTTCAAGAAGTAAGATGTAAAAGAGCAGGAAACATGAGTCCAAATTTCCCTGCATTAACCCTATCCATACTCTGACAATAGGGTGACATCCCTACTTATTGTTTACCACAATAGGCCCCACTTATGCTGCAGCTGGGGGAACAGGAGAGGTTTTTCGGGCAGACCACTTGTGCTCTCCCATGTAGTATAGAAACACACCAGAAACAAACGTGCTCTTGTTACTCAGGCCCTAATTCTGGACTGGAACACCCTATGGTTTAGGAAATTCCCTCAGTAAGGGTGTACATTAACTAACTGGCAACACCACTCATCCAGTTCTATGGACGTTTAAAAAACACATTAACATTTGTTGGGATGGCCACACACACACCTCAGGTGTCTTGCTTCATCACTGGCCATTCCATGTTATCCTCTAATGGCGAGCACGCCCGTCATTCAGGGCTATGGGTGAATCATTAGGAGGGAACAAAGGGAAAGGAGTGTCTAATAGAAATCCCTATTGCCTACCATCCATACCTTTCTGTTTTTTTTTTATTTGGATAAGAGGGATAATTAAAAACAAGCATTGAGATAGCCAATAGGTCTTGCCTTTGGGGCCTTATAGGTGTTTAGGTAGAGCTATTAGGTTTGCCAGTGTCTTTTAGCTCAGTTGTAGACCTCAGAGAATCCTATTTTTCAATGTTTCATTGGTTGACAATTTGTTCTCATGCAGTTCTGAGGAACAAGGAAGCAGGAAGAGGAGCAGTAAATTAAAGTCTGTTTAGCATGTGTAGGAGTTTGATAAGTGTGGTAGTTTGTTGTGCAGTAGCTGTTAAAATGTCCAAAGAGCATTATTTGCGTCATAATAAATTAAGAAGAGCAAATAATAAAATGAAACATGAACGCGGGCTCCCCTGTTCCCCCTCTCCTATTACTCAGTACTTGCGGAGTAATTCATTGTCTCAGTCAGTATACAAGGAGCCTTGACGATCATATGAACATGACTATTGAAACAAGGCTGATGTTTATTGAAATAAAAGACGGCGGGCACATACTGCATGGTGTATTATGGGATGACCATTTTACGCAGGAAAGACCTTAGGAGAGAGGGATCTGAGGAATCCGCTGTGATTGGAGCATGAAGGAGGGGCCTAAATGCATGTTAAAAAGGTGGACAAAACGTTTGTAATTGTTTAATATACATTTATTTATTCATTTTACACTTTCACAACATATCGATTGCAAATTATTCAGCGGCGCTTTGTAAAAAGTGAAGCTTTTGGAATACTTGTGTAATTAGCCGTGCCAGTAAACCATTGCAGTGCGGCATTTCTTTTTTTTTGGAATAGGCTGAAGACACGGGTCAGCTGGCCGTAGTGCCCTCTTACATAGAAGTGGCCCTCGGTTGACGCAGGCAAGATTGATTCGAGAAACGCAGCGCCCCGGAGTGATTCCAGCTACAGATGTATAAATATCTCACACGACTTATCAAGGGCTTCCAGCTTCCTTACTGAAAAGAACACTCAAAGCTACTCAGTGAAAATCTTTTCTGGCAAAACACGTGACAAAACCTTCAGTAACCAATCCAAGGTCGCTAAGCATGCACAGCTTTATATGTTGTGTTCCTGTGGCGTAATCTGAAAAGTATACCCTAACAAACATGAAGCGCAGTGTCCCGCACCCACCGTCCAATTCCTCGCTCCAAGAGTGGGCATGGACTGGCGGGGGAAGGATGGAGATAAACGGGTGAGGGTGTAGATACAGCAGCACTGGAGCGTGTGCTATGCATGAGGAGAGCCTTCCCAAAGAGCAAACACAGAAAGAAGTGCAACAAGCACGGCCACGTGGCAGCAGAATTGAAAGCATCATTCTAATTTGTAACATGATCCCCAACAGATGGCACCCTGCGTGCCGCTGCTCGCTCCTGACAGCTGGAGGCCGTGGGAGTGAACATTTACAGAAAAGGTCGGACATGCACCAGCCTTTGGCCAATTGTGTGCTTTCATTTTTTAAAGCCACATACCAAGGCCAATAGAATGTGTGGAAAATAAAAAGCCACACACAAGAGTTTAGCGAAAATCGGGAGTGATTCCAAGAGGCTGCTCTATGGAGCAGCGCATGCGTGCTGCGCTAGGCTCGACCTAAACAAAGAGGGCAATGGAAGCCCTGTTATTGTGCTTGTGTTCACAATTTGTCAGATCAACATGTTTCAGCCCTTCACTGGCCTCCAACGGGGTCCAGGGATTTCTTCAGGACAGCATTGGCCCCTAGATGACCCAGTGATATTTCCCTATATATTACACATGCATTCTGACTCCATGCATACAATACCAGATTGCTGCTTGTTTTACCAGAACATCACCTCTTGAATTGATTAAATGAAAGGAGAACCACACAGTATTTATATAAAATATGTAATTATTAATATAATACTCTCTAGTATCCTCTACCAGAGGATAGAACACAAAGCACACAATAAAATATCAATAGAGCAGTTGTGAGTAGCACAATACACAGTGGGCTCCAGGGGGAAACCAAACCATATACTAAAATAGTGGTATAACAACCACGACTTAGGTCAAGACAAGGTCTGAAGCACGTAGAATCATTGGGACCCCAAGGAACCACCCAAGGTGAGCAGATAGGGACCTCACGGAGGACAGGTGCAGTGTGATAACACGACTGCGGGCTCCGTACAATTCTATGGGGAAGTTGCGGTTGCAATTTTACAGTTTAAAGACCGTTCTATGAGGACTTCGAAGAAACCCCTCAGAAGATAAGAGATTGGAGAGCCACCCCATGCGTGGGTACAGAAGTACCAGAGTTACTTATCCCAAAGGAGCCTGGTGCAATAAGGCTGAAGTGGCGTCGGAAACTCCTGTTGTTCTCTATGGAAGGCTTCAAAGAAGTGCTGCTGCCGTGAAGGTGAAAAGGGTACGTTGGAATCCAAACCTGGATTCAGAAATGAAGGAACCTCAAAGCAGATGGGACAGAGTCTGGGTTGCTTCAGAGTAACCAGGGGCTTCGGAGACGAATGCCTACCGATGTCAGGTGCTTCAGGAGCGAAGAAGGGATGCTTGACTCTGCAGCCACGAGCACCAGGAGATGTCTACTACTACCAGGAGCCAGATGTGAGCTGTCCCACGAAGGATGTCGAGTGCTGAGGGGTCGGTGTCCGGCCGGAGCACCAACAAGCCATGGCAAAAGCAACCCACGCAGGAAGGTCAAGCAGGTTACGGTGTGGACCAGCAAGGTCCAGGAGACTGACCAAGCAACGGGAGTCAGGGCACATCTGGAGAAACCAGGAAAGCCCAACAGAAAAGAGATGACCCTCAGGAGGACCCACGGGCCGAATGTCCAGGAGTCAGGAGGGGACCTCGAGGAGGATCACAAAGTACCAGCCCATGGAACACTCGTTGCGAAGAGGCTGGAGTTTTTTGGTGGAAAACTACTCAGGTCAGGACTACACGGAGTCCAATGCACAAGCTCGGGAATCGCCAACAAGCATATGCACTTGCAAATAGACACGGTGCACAAGGGTTCGGGTTATGCAGTCCCCACGAGGGATACTGGCCTTAAACTTGCTGAGAGGGCAGATCAACCTCAGGGACCTTCGAAACCCACCTGCTGTGTTGCTGGAATCTTCAGAGTCTGCAGGAGCTTGGGAGCAGGAGATCGGTCAGTTGAATTGAGTTGCCTGCGAATGCAGGGGGGTGACTCCTTCACCCCAAGGGAGATTCTTCAGTTGTCCTTAGTGAACCACAGGTCCCGCACAGAGCATGTATGGAGCAAGGACACAGAAAAAGCTTTGGACGGAGAGGGGGATGAAGTCAGGCCCAGTCGAATCCAGTGAAGCCCAGAGTGTCCAGACAGTCGAAGGTCAGTGGTTTCTTCTTGTAGAATCTTGTCCACGTAAAATCTAAAGAGCTATCGTCAGGTAAGTCCTTTTGTACCCACAGGAGAGGGTTGGACAGATTCAGGGGACCCTCCTAGGGGAGGGGCAGGACAGAGGGAGGTTACTCCCATGTCCTTTGTCCAGTTTCGTGCCAGAGCAGGAGCATTTGGCTCCCAGAACTGGTTTAGGCTGGACAATGCACAGGGACACCAAATGTGCCCCTGGTGCAGATGTTCAGGCACTCTCAGGGTGCACCCACCCAGCCCCAATACACTAAATCCTGTCTGGGAGGTGGTCACACCTCCCGGTGACAGGATGCCTATTGTGCTACGTTCCTCAGCTCGAGCTTGGCTCAGCAGCAGGAGGGCAGAAATGTGTCTGTGGTCTGCAACATCCATTTTGTGCTGTCCGGGGCAAAAAAGGCTGGCAGCAGATAGACCAGTGACTCCACGAAGCTTGCTTCAGAAGGGTGTGGGGGTATGATTCCAAGGTGTTTGACACCAAACATGAAATGTTTCTATGCAGCCGTTTTCGAGTGACCATTTACCGAGAGGTCATAATGCACCTCTACCTATATGTCCGGCTGAGTCAAAGACAACCCGGGAGAATGGTCTCCGAAGGCTGCAGAGGGGCTCTGCTCATGCAGGGATACCCTCTCACGTAAAAACCCAGCACCCTGCCTTCAGGGTTGATAAGGCCTGCTATAGGGGTGACTTATAAGTTTTAAGTGGTGTGACCTATAGATATAGTGAACCTATATCTAAAGTAAGTGCTGCAAGCACCAGCTTACACACATTGCAGTAGCAGACTTTTAGTTCCATTTTGCCTGGCCTCTCATTGGTGGCATAATACATGTTTCAGCCCATGGGAGGCCTCTGGGGTAACTATGCCCTGGATACATGGGTACCATATACTAGGGACTTATAAGGGCGCCCCTGTATCCAATCTAGAGTGTTCCAAGGTACATGCATAAAAAGGAGATAGAAGATAGACTGGGGTCCTGTATAGCAGGATCACAGTTAGACTAGTCAAAACAGTGCAACATCAAGCAAAAAGTGGGGGTAACCATAAAAAGCAGATCCTACTTTCCTACAACTTACATTTGTAGCCATGGAACATCATCATTCATGCTGTCTATATGTGTCTTCAATTGGTACACTCACCGCTGTTCCCTCTCAAGCAGTATTCTGCTCATGTCAGTTCCTGGTCAGTATCCTACGACCACCAGTATAACCCACTGTAGTTCAGTCTCCGTATGTTGTTAATGTTTTCTGCTAGTTATATTCACTTTCTACGTTGATTCACCATGCTACATTTCAATGGCCTAGAATATGTCACAGTTCCATGGTAATGCACTTCACAATTCTAACACTTTACATTAATACAACAAAGAATTATATGCGATTGCTGTCTATATGTGATTACAATGCACCCCTACAAATAACATCCGATTTCCAGTTCCCCTCCCTGATGGCGTTGAGTCATCATAAAACACTTCAAGATCCTTGCAGCGTAGACCAATCTAAACAGATGTTGTAGCTAGTCTCCTCTGTCTGAAATCCTCCAATCTCTTCAAATTCTCATATGACTGTCCTACGCTCTTTCCACCATTCTCTCTCTTTCCCTTAAGGAGTTCTCTACTTGTCTTGCACCATTTGCATGCTCTTATCATTCCTACCAAGATAACAACACAGACTACAACAATTATAATTGGCTTCAAGATGTACCCAAGGATTCCACTTCCTAAATTTGCAAAAGAACTTCCAACTGCACCAAACTCCCTCAGCTGCCATATCATGTATCTCATAATATATCAGTATGTTGTTTATATATCCCCTCAGATCTTTACTTCTATCAGGGATATAACTACAACACTGTTGGACCTTCAGCATCCGACAGACTTCTAGCTTCCTTTGCCAGTATCACATCTAATGCAAAACGGTTTTGCATCACCATCACCATTATCGAGACCATCTCCCCATCTATGAGTAGCAATGACTGAGCTGTGTTAACTGGCAACTTATCCACAATAGTAGGAAACGTCCTGATCTTGATGTCATTCAACACCCCTCCTAAACTAGGTATCATCGCTCCCAATATATCTCCCAACACTTCACCAGCACTCAGTCCACATTTTTCCCTGTGATTCGATTTTCCTTCCAAACCTTCCAAATCTTCAACATGGTATATCTTTGGAAACACCACTGCCACATAACAAGTACCATATAAATTGCTCGGAAGCCAAACATATGCATTCTTCCCACACACAGAGTACACTCCTGGCACCATTCGAACTGATTTTTGCAGAAACATCTTCCAAGGACCATTGTCTAGAAAGATATGATAACACATATTCTCTCGCACAAATATGGTGTTACAACGACTCTGAACTTGGCGTATGCAAAGCTTGCCTCTTTGTTCACAATCTAAAGCTATAGGACCAGAATTCCCTTTAGCCTTGTGATACTCCTCCTTGGTCCATTCAAGACTTTGGTCCTTATTGTTAGACCTAACAACTAATCCCCTACGTCTGTCTTCTACTTGATCTATAAATTTCTTTTCTATGCCCGTTTGTATGCATGTTAGATTATGTCTAATGCGTGTAAGCAGTATCTAATGTTACTGTTGGTGCAAAATACTTTTCCATTCTCTCTATTTGCTTATAGTAATCATATGTGTTCAAATGTTTATAGACTGGTATTTTTGAGAGTACCACATCATATTTTGAGAACTAGTACACATAATGACCCTTTCAATAAAACATGCTAAAAAGTAAACTACAACTATTGCCATACGTCAAGGGTAGGTGATGGCAGCGTATCCCCTCCTCAACTGAGGCACTCAATTCTATACTCACATAACAATCTCTCACTTCCATAGTATCAACATACTCATACAGCAGCTTACATTGGCATTCAGCGTTTAATCACCTTTAGACAAATCTACATAAAGAAAGCGACTAGTTTGCTCTATTATGCCTTTTTCAGAGCCAAATGTACCATCCTTTGAGGCAGCAGTGGTAGGCATTGATGTCCCATGCATCCCCAATCCATGTACCTCACTTTGGTGTACGTGTACGCTCAAAATGGACTCAATAATGACTACAGCTATTACTATGATCACTCGTACAATCAGTGGTGCTTCTCCGCTATGGTGGAGGAGCGTCACCCCACTGCTTTCAAGCAGTGCGAGAAGCAAAAACCTAAAATGATAATAACTTTCAGCTATTATCATTTTATGTTTGTGCTGCTTTGTGGGCAGGTGGTCGGGGATGCTCTGATCTCGGAGCAGGGCAGGGGATGAGTGGTTTGCCCACTCCTAAGTGTTCAATGACTGTTTGGCCGGCCCTCTAAGGCCACTCAAACGAGTCATGCACACTTTCCCCGTTCTCCATGCAGGCTGCATTACAGCTTGCATTGACAGCATTCTCACCCCTCCAGCCCATGGCAGAGCATCATGTCACAGCACTCAGTTCAATTACAAGGCTGCATTGCAGCATTGTGATTGGCTTAGGGGAGAGAGTGTGGCTGCCTGCTTCCAGTTCCTAAAGTCAGAGGCAGGAGAGCAGGAGCAGAGACACGGGACCCAGCGGCAAGGTAAGTTATTTAAAAGAAATTGTTTTATTAAGCTCAATCCCTTCCCCCTGTGCAACTCCTCCCCACGTGACGCTCCCACGCCCCCGATGCCTACAATGAGTGTACCTAGAATACATTTGTGCCTATGATTCGAATTCCCAGCCTCCATGTTCAAGTTAGCTCTGATTAGAATAAGAGGATCAACACACAGAGGGGCATATTACCAAGGGCCTTATCGCCGCTTTAGCGGGAATTTTTCCCGCTAAAGCGGCGATAATTTCATCGCCCTATTACCTAGCTGTCGCTAACACCAGTTAGCAGCAGCTATTAGGAGATAGCGATCATCTTGGGGCCCACTTTGCATGTCATTAGCGATAATTATCGCGTGCCAAGATGTTAGCGACTGGAAACAGTCGCTAACATCGCTATCTCCTATTACCTACTTTTGGAAATAATCGCGCTAAGCGCGATTATCTCCAAAAGCTAACGCCTGCCCAGAGCAGTTCTTAGCCATGTTATCCAATGGAAGGTGGATAACATGGCTAAGAGCATTGTCACGATAATGCATGAATATCGCTGAATTTTCAGCGATATTCATGCATTTCCCACGATTTTTACCGCTTTTGAGATAAACCTTGATAATATGAAGGTATCTCAGCGGTAAAAATCGTCGGAGCGCGGCGATATTATTATACCCGCTAACCAATCTTAGCGATAATTATCGCTATTGCTTGGTAATATGCCCCAGAGTCTCTTTTTCTTCGCCTCTTATTCACATGCACAGAGTCTTTGAGAAACTTTTTCTTGAAACCTTGGAAAGTTCTTTTCAACAGTCTCTTATACAATATTTACACAGCCTGGGAGACTTCCCTAGCCAACTTTCTTCTTCTAGATGAAAGTCCCTATTTTTATACTTCTTACACTTGGGCCTAGGTTATCTTCTTTCAAGCAATTTATGGACAGTTTAAGAGATCGATTTACATCCCTTATGAGATCTGAGCCAGTCTCTTCACTGACTCGTTGTAACAGTTCAGCTCTCAATGCTGCAATCTTGGGAATTCAATATCCTCCAAAATCAGAGCCCGTAAATCACTCAACCCTTCTGGAAAGGCATAGTCAATGATAAAAGTGCATTGGCTTCAATTCCAAGATTTGACAATCAGTATTGAAATCTCGGAACTCACTCTCCCTGGCATTTGTGACCAGATAAGTCCACTTGGGAGAGGAATATCTCCGACACGACACTCCAGCTCTCGTAGAACTCCTAGCAGTTCCTGTGGCTTGCTCAAATGCACTCAGATCAGACTCCAAAGATGTTCTTATCGGTGGAAGTTCTCTTTCAAATGCAAGCCTCGGGTTTCTCCTCCTCTGTCTCACAGGGGCACGTCTCACCTACAGCATGTTTCTTCCTTAATCGCACACCAGTCTCTTCTGCCGAGTCAGACTCTAAACCACGCTTAATGTTACCTTCTCCCCCAGAGTCTATACCAGGGTCAGGTGTAGAGTAACCCCCCTCAGATTGATCTGGTGTGTATCCAGCCTCCTCAGGAACCTCCACAGCTTGGCTTGTCCTCTGCAGTGACCTGTCAGTCATGGCTGGAAATACTTCTGGGAGAGGAGCTGTCACACTTTACAGCAGTTTTTGTCACCAGTAATACTTGATACATTCCATGCCACCGAGGGTCAAGACAGTTCTTCCTCATATGTTCTCTGATAAGCACTGAATCACCTGGGCTCAGGTCATGGCAGAGGTCTTTTGAAATCTGGACAGTCGCTACTTCAACCTGATGAGCCATAGAACGAACCACATCAGCCAATCCTTTTCAGTGTTCAAGAATCAAGTCATCTATGATATTTACTAATGCAGTGGCCGGCACAGCAGGCAAGCACATTGCTCTTCCCATTAGTACCTTATGTGGCGACAACCCAGTTCTTCTTTCAGGAATACTGCACAAACTCATTAGCATCAAAGGCAATGCATCTGGCCACTTCATAGATGTCGAAGCACATGTTTTAGCCAGTCTCACCTTTAAGGTCCTGTTGATCAGTTTTTCACCATGCCCAATGCCTCTGGCCTGTAGCTACAATGCAGTCTTTGATCCACACTCAAGGCAGTGCACAACAAGTTCATCACTTCTTTGTGAAAGTGGGTTCCTCTAACTGATTCCGATGAAGTTGGAAATCCGAATCTAGGAATGAGTTCCCTCAACAATAACTTCGCTACTGTGATACCATCACACCTTCTAGTTGGGTAAGCGTCAACCCATTGAGAAAAGATGCACATAGCCACCAGAATGAATCTCAAGCCATTACATACAGGCATCTCAACAAAGTCCATTTGGATCCAATTGAGGGGACCTCCCTATCTACCAATGTGACTCAAGGCAACAACTGTCTTTTTCCCAGCATTCATTTGTTGGCATGTGACACACCAATGACACACTGATTCCGCAATCATACAAAATCTCAAATTGAACCAACTCTGCCTGAACAATCTCACCATTGCATCCCTTCCTATATGAGCTGCTCCATGAATTTTCTTGCCATTGGGTACAACAGACAATTCGGTACTACTGTCCTGCCATTAACTGATGCCAATATGTCATTTCCCCCTTTCTCACGACCTGCTTTGATCCAACCTGCTTGTTCCTTGTCTGTGGTTTCCATCTGCAAACGTCTGACTTCATCCCATGTCTCATCAAGAGCTAGCATCATGCTGAGTTCGGCCTACTCTGTACTCTCGCCAGTATATTCCCCATTGAAACAAATGCATGCATAGAACAGAAATGTGCGACCTCATCTGTGTACCTAATACCTGTAGTAACAAAGCCATCTCCCCTTCCATGGGCTGCAAACTTAACAACAGCCACTTCACTTGGTAATTGCAAAGTTTCCAGCAGTTGTCTCATATACTCCCCATTCCTGTTTAGAGAACCTGATGACATTAGGAACCCTCTCTGCAACCATAGCTGTCTAAATTCATGAACCACACAAAACCGTACAGGCTATCAGTATAGATGGTCTACCGTTACATTGGTCAGATCCAGGTAATCAATCCTTTCCCTCAAAGATTGAGTTTAAACAGTTATTCTGGTCAGTTGTTAAAACTGATATGATTTCACTTTCAGCTGGTTCTTCATTTACCGGTTTCTTCTTGCTTTATAAAGTAATTCCCCAACTTGAGACGTATTGGGATAACATCACCAAAGGCCTAGATAGAAAACTCTATCATCAATTCAGAGTAGGCACCTTACCAATTAGGGAATTTACTAACAAATGGCAGAATAGTCTGAAAATGTATTGCCCCTTTTGTGTAGATGTTGACGAAACTGAGAGCCATTTCTTATTTGAATGTCATGCCTATCGCACACCCCGGCTGAAGTGGCTCAAACCAGTTTGTCAACGAACAAGAACACGGGTGTGTAAAGAAGCAATACACATCTTAAGAACGAATACAGCAGAGTGGGTTTCTATTGGTTTGGCAAAATATCTTGGTTGGGCTTGGGTAATCCGAGCAAGGTATATCAAAGAAGCTAGCAAGTAGCGTCCATCACTAATTTTATTAGCGTTTTTGTAAAACTGAAATTGACTGATTATGATCTGGGACATATTGTCTGATGCATTCGTTAGTCTTAATATTGTGTATAACGGAAACTGTTCTAGATATTGTTGGTATAATTTTCTTGTTAATAACTGCTAAAGGAAAAAATGTATTAAGTGGTTATCTGCTTATATTAAGGTTTATACCTTTGAAATTTTGGCTTTTATTGTTTTGGCTTTTGATTTTGATTAATATTATTCTCTTCTTTTTGCTTCTGACAAATTTTTATGTATGTATGTTGTGTCTTTTATGAAGGAAAACTTCGAAATAAAGACTATAAAAACTGAACTGAGTATAGATGGTCTGCTCAGAAACTCGACATGTAGGAGTCAAAACAATGATTTCAGCCGCTTGTGTGGAGTGTACTCAATGTAAATAAGCAGCTTCCACCACTCCACAAATGGTACAGACAGAAAACACTGCTCTAAAACTACCCTCATTGTTTCTTAAGCATGAACCATCAACAAAAAGGACTTGATTGGGGTCAGGCAATGGCTCATTGACAATGTCAGGCCTCGGCTTCGTGCAAAGTTCAGTGACATCCAAACAGTTATGGTCTTCACATTCTTCCCCATCAGCATTAGGAACAGGGAACCAGGTAGCAGGATTTAAACCAGAACAACGCTTGAGGGTAACATTCTCGTCAGCGAGCAACACCAGCTCATACCTTGTCAACCTGTTATTTGTCAAATGCTGTATTTTGGTTCTCATCATCAGGAGCTCAACTGAATGCGGTACATATACCGTAAGTGGATGACCCATCACAATGCTCTCACATCATTCAATAATGACAGCTGTAACAGCAATGGATTTGAGACATCCGGGCAATGCTGAAGCTACAGGACCAAGCTGAGAAATATGCCACTGGTCTACGTGTACCCCCACATGTCTCAGTGAGAACAGAAAGAGCACAACGCTCCTGCTCATGACAGAACAACGAGCGCGACACATGCACATTCTAGCCTCCAGGAAAGCAAGCAGACAGTCGTTATTCCAAGGTACCGGATCACACACATCCTTATGGGTCAGCATCTGTAAAGGCTTTGCCATGGTCGGCAGTAGCCAAACGGTCCCCAAAACAGCCTGACCTCTTTCTGAGTACTAGGTGGACTCCTTTTCATGATCGCCTCCACTCGTTCGGGTGACACTTTCCTCTTGCCTTTTTCAATTCAATGACCCAAATATTGTAACTGATTTAGGCTGTACTGAAGCTTACTCAGAGCCACCTTCTGCTCGTTGTCAGCCAGATGGTTCAGTAAGGTAATAGTTTTGTCCTTGCAAGCCTCCTGCATTTCAGATACAATGAGGAGGCCGTCTACATACTGGACAAATACTTAGTTTTGGGGCAGAATCAGGTTCCTGATTACCACTTGTTTTTTTTGGATAAAAACTCTGAAAAAATTCTTTGATCTCCTTCCAGCCATGGCTCGCAAGTCCGTGGCAGTGGCTATGATCTTATCACGATTAGATGATTGCAACAGTCTCTATGCAGGTATTAATAAGAATACTCTAAAAAAGCTGCAGACTGTACAAAATGCAGCAGCCTGAATGGTCCTGAATTTACCAAAGGGGTCTTCTGCCTCCGAGGCTCTCCAAATCCTCCACTGGCTACCCATACACAAAAGAATTCTCTTTAAAATCCTTGTGATAATTTTCAGAGCGGTAAAACTAAGTGGCCCACATCCCTCAGGACCAGATTAAAAGCCTATGCACCTGCTCGTAATTTGAGATCCTCTAAGGAAAATCTACTAGTACCCCCCCGTCCCCCATTTCCGTCGGAAGTCCAGAGGAGGAAAATCCATGGCTGAACTAGGGACAAAAGCCTGGAACTATTTACCTACTCAATTGAGACTCACACAGACGGGGTCTATCTTTAAGAAAAAACTGAAAACTTGGATCTTCACAGTTCCAGACAGTGTGGCCCTTTCTTTCATCTGAACACGGCGATATTGAGACCCTCCCTTGACACTCGCTCTCAGCGCCAAGATGCCCTATTGGAGTGATAGCTAGCGCTTTATAAATGACATAATTCATTCCTTTATTTATTCTTCTTCATGACCTGATTGAATTCGATAGACTTTCCGTATACCCTTGAGGGATACAACACAATGTTAAGACACAATTCTTGAGATGGAAAGCAAGTAAAAACCGGCTCTCCTTGTGCAATGGGAGAAAAATGCCTGGCAGAGGTCAATCACTGTGAATCACTCAGCTTCACAAGCAATATGGAATAGGATCACAGAAGGATTCGGTACCATGCGACAACACGGAATTGCTATGTTATTGACCTTTCTAAGGTCCTAAACATTGCGATACTGCCCCTTTTCTGCAATCCCATGATCTCCTTCAAGGTGCCCTGTGCAATCATGGACTCAATTACAGGTGTAATCCCTGCTAAAGTTTCTGGTGTCAAATTGTACTGTGGTGTTCTTGAAAAGTCTCCATTAGGCTTTCCCTATATGTGGACTGGCTCGACTACTTGCACTAGCCTGTTTTTCTACCCAGAGAAGTCCCATACCACTGGAGAGACGGTGTCTCTCAAATCCAGCTGCATGTCCTCCACAGTCATAAGAGGAAACATGGCTGTGTAATGATTCTGATTGGCCACTTTGAAAGCAATGTCCTCATCATTAGACTGCAATTCGATTCCCTTCAGTGTGCAATAAATTGTACAATTCAATTTGCACAAAAGGTCATGCCATAGCAAACAGACTGGACTTGAATCACACACCACAAACTAATAGTGATCCTGAAAGGTTCCAATTTTAGCCAATGCCTCTTTTGTCAAAGGGTTCATCATTCTCTTGTTAGAAACTCCTACAACGTGGATCAATTTTCCCGAGAGGGGCAGGCTTGGGACCACTGCAGATCTCACAGTAGAACGGGTAGCACCAGTATCAATCAAAAATGTAATAGGATGACCATCCACATCTGCTTCTACATATGGTCCACTCTGGTCTACCTCTAAGACGGTGCCAAGTATACAGTCTCCCCCCCCCTCAAGCACCATCATAAGGGTGAGTCCTGATCAAATCAGTCCAGCACTTCCATTAAGGGCATCTGATGATAGGTTATGTTGCCCTGTGAGATTCTCGGAGGCTGGGGCACTTACACTAACTGGTTCTGATTCCCTCCAGCACCTACCCATCTTGGCCTAGTCACTGTCGGCAAATGATTTACTCCATCTGCCACCTGAATGAGTTCTACTTCCTGAACTTGATTCACAGGATTAAGATAACACAAGCTCTTCCAAAGCCCGATCTTGTGACAAAAATGCCAGGCAGTGGTTTTCTTCAGTGTAGCAACATTTATCCCTGTTTTAGGATTTATGGGGATGCCTCTTCCTCTTACCTGTCCTTTTGACACAGCCATTGATGTCACTTGGACACCTCCTGCAACATTCCCTTGACCAGGATCTACAGTTTACTATTGCCTGCACCTGCTCTCCTTTCTATGCATTTTGCATTTGAACCACCATCAATTTCTCCTTTATCCTGATATGCTTTAAATCCACCTCATCACTGCAGTACCTGGCATACCATAGGATTTCTTCTACTGACTTGTTTTGCCAGCAGATTAAGTGTTGTTGGATCATGAGGCTGATCCCTGGCCTCAGTCCAGTCACAAATTTGGATACAAATTGTCCCATGTCTTTAGGGTCAAGTCTATCTAACCCACTGCACTGCTTAAAGTCTTGCAACAGCCTCTCATAGTAAGCATTTACCAACTCTTTAGGTTCCTGGTTTTTTTCGATCTATCTCAACCCAATTGTCTTGAGGGGCTATTTTTGACTGCAACCATGTGATCGCCTGATTGTAGCTCTTCATAACCAAAGGCGAAGGACAATAAGTTACTGGATCCCTCTCTGGCTCAGCATCAGGTCACTCAATAGCAATCTTGCAAGCAGACCATAGGTCATTACGAACCACAATTTCAAACAAGGTATTTAAATCAATCCACAACATTTTCCAGACCTTAACAAAGTGATCAACTTGCTTATACCACTCCGCAGGTTTCTCCCTCAACCTGGGAAAACCATTTGTAAATGCAGCCAGGTCACCTTTACTCCAGGGAACATGCACATACCTTCCGCTAGGCACTTCCCATAATGGATATGCCTTTACTCCCTACGTTCCCCCTCCTGGAGGTGGTGTTTCTCCTGTTGCTTTTGTCGCACTCTTCTTCTTCAGCCATCTCTATTCCCACTTATCCAGCATACTCCAAGCCTTTGTTCTTATGACCAACTCTTGGATATGCGTTTTCAATACCAATACCGTCACTCTCTTTTCCTCCAGCTCCTGGTCACTGTAGTTAAGCCTATGAATGATTTCCTTGTCACATTTTTGTTCGAAACAGGTCTACTCCATACCTCTGAGCTAACTCTGACATCTTTTCATGCACTTGTCTTGCCCTATGGGTGACATCCTTTGTTACAAACAACAGGTCATCTGGCTCAACGGTCTCTATTCTATCTAAAGGCAAGTTTCCACAGATGATCTCATCTACCTAAGCCTTCAACCCCACTACATTCAGCAGTTTCACCTTCATCGCAGCCTTGATGGTACTCTGACTTGACGTACTACTCTGACTCTCTTTGTTATTATGTTCTCTCAACTAGCATCTAGGCCATGCTGACTTCCAGATGCTCCTTGACTTGTGCTTGCTTCTAAAGCGGCACCATTTGGTCTTCTCACTGGAGTTTACAACATCCGTGGGTATGAACTAGTGCTTGCCATGGGTATAGACCGTATAGAGCTGAAACCAATGCGTACGTCAGAAGGATCAGCAGTAGCCACTAAAGGGGTATTAGAATCCATTGGCACTAAAGAAGGACATGTGCCCCGTTCTTCCCACTCCAGTCTCTTCAACCTGTATTGGCTGTGTCTCACTAAGGCTTCCCACTGAGCTCGGGCCATACATGGTTACAACAGGCTCAATTGTAACCGGTACTGTCAGAGCTTCTGGCAACCATGAAGCAGCGTTAACCCTGTTCTGTTCCATGCCTCCCAAGGCAGACACTACTGTCCCCCTCACTCCCATTGATATCCTTCGCACGACTCCTGAATCAGGGCCCACCTGAGTTGTTACACTTTCCACATTCCAGATACTTCCTGAGTCTCCCCCCTTACAGTCTGTGCACTGTAAGGTGGAGGACGCTCAGATAACAATCCATCCAACAAGCTGTCTTCACTGTCACTACTGTCACTCCCATTTGTCTGTTTACTCCTGTCCTGGGATCCTCCTTCTCCTACCAGCGCTAGGTACAATTTTTCTCCCTCAATAGTATCCCCTCTTCCTCTCTTAAGCTGTGTGTCCCATTGTGCAGCCTGATATGCCCTCACAGTTTTCCTCATTCTCCCTCAAAGTTTTCCTCATTCTCCCATGGTATTTCTCCCTCTGTTTAGCACGAGCTGCATGCACCCATGCATCTAATGCTTAAAACTGTGTTGGTCTAGGCAAAGGTCGCTCCTCTTAACTGATGCAGTACATCTAACCGAAATTAACCAAAGCGTGGAAAAGACAATTCACACTACTTTTTAGTGACCTTATGCTAATTTTGAAGCTAAATGATAGTATTGAGCCTAACCTTTGTCACCATATAGTTTGGTGGAGTATCCTTGGGTGGCGCCTCTTTGCCCACTCAAGTAACAAACCCCTAGTCTCCCCTGAAAAGATTTCACAACACCCTAAAACATCGCATGATTTCAAATTGCAATTTGTTGTTCAATAAGTTATGGCTAAACAATCTCTTTCGACCACAACTTCCTGATGACCACCAACCAATCCCAGAGCGGCAGTACACCAATCGACCTATCGCATCGCAACATTTCACTGACAACACTTTCACTCTTCACAGCGGCTCACCCTCCTTCACAATTTCTCCATGCACATTCACTTACACAGTCATCTTTAAATCCGTAATTGTCTGCCATCTAAAAGATCTATAGAATTCAGTCGCTCTAGAACATTCGCACACAATGACCCTCATCCAGCAGGGATCACCCGAATCTATATAGATCATCTCTGTACACAAAGTCCACTAGATGATTCCCATACGTCCCATTCACACACAGTTCCCTGTGTTAGGTGGGACTGCCGATGATGTCTCATGACAACTCTTCAATTCTTAGGTCAGACAATCACAATCTCTGTGTCTTCGACACCTTTTTAAATATCCTGGTATCTTAGGCTACTTTGGGACCTGCAACTCATATCTCAATCCTTGGACGACGTCTGGTCTGAAACCACACTCACTCAACTCTCACACCAACTACACCAGACATTACACAATCAAATCATTCCGGCAATCTAACACACAACATACACCCTGTTAAAACGCACTCCTTCATCTGCTGCTGCTCTCGCCGCACCATCAAACTCCGTCAGTCTCTGCCAAATTTCATCCCTTTCTGTTCTCGATCATTGGTATATATTTCGGAGGTTTAGAATTCTAGGTTCCACTTATGCTAGACTATTTCTGGATTCTCCCCTTACTTCATATGCTAACCATCCTCTGCTACCAACTGAAAGGTCCGGGCCCTTAAGTTCTAGACCTGTTCTAGAGTCACAATTCAATGGTTATTTTTTGCAGCATGAAAATGGGGGAAAAGTCATTAAAAGGCCAATCACTTAGTCAATAATTTTTGTAGATTCATAGTAACCACAAACAACTACTTAAGGTTAGTTTGATTTATTACAAAGGCAAAAATAACTGAACAAAGAAACACCTCAATACGAGAGTGTAGAAGTACATAGGAATTAGCATAAAGCCAACTCTTTGAATCCAGTTTAAATGATGCAAAATAAGCAACATAATTAGTTCAAGAAGTAAAGTGCAAAAGATCAGGAAACATGACTCCAAATTTCTTTGCATCGAGGGTTGGTGAGTGAAAACCATTAAACCTATCCCTACTTTGACACTAAGGTGACATCCCAACTTAAGCATTTTTAGATGAAGGAATAAAATGTGTCAGTATGTGTAGTCTTCCTAAGAAGCCTCTCCACAATCAATGTGTCATGTAGCTTAAAGCTACCAAGACAGAGCCTGCTCAAAGATGCTCTCTGAAGGCAAAAGAAGAAGAGGGGCACTATCCCTAAGTTCAACAACAGTTACTCATTCGTAGCATTCCCAGGGTGAAGTGCAAGATTCATGTCATCTGCTCTGAGTAAGGTCCGAGAGGTGATTTTCCATGAGGCAATGGTGTACTTTTCTTGGTACAGTTTGTCCTTCATTCCCAGGACTTCCCCTGTGTGAAGAACAACAACCTTCCTTTATGTTATGTTATGTTATGTTAACTGTTCTTTTATAGCATGCGAATCACCCTGGGGCATCTCGCGCTGCCTAGAAAACAGTCCAATTGCGGGGAGAACGGGGGTGGTCTTTTTAGAACAGGAAGGCTTTTAGGTGTTTCCTAAAAATACAGTAGGTGGGAATTTCCCGCAGAGCCTTAGGCAGATTGTTCCAATACTTTGGAGCCAAGTGCGAAAAAGCTTTACCCCCAGTACGGCTCAAGTGTATGTGAGGGATCTTAAGAAGTCCTAGAGAGCCTGGTCTCAGATTTCTGCCTGAAGCCACACAATTGTAGCTTCTTCTCTCCTGGCTTGACTAGTAAGACAGAGACTTTATTCTAACTAATAAGAGCGCTTCTTCACCTGCAACACAAAGCATGAGAAAGAACACATTTCACAGCACATGAAATTCAAATTGTTAATTCTAAAGTGATAGTTTCCAGGGAACTGTATTTCAGGCCTACAAGATTCAGCTAACATAAGAAAACTTCATGTAAACTTTACGAGTTCACATAACATTAATGCACTTTCAACTAATGCATTTACCTACGTGTAGAATGACGTGAGGAAAAAGCACATTTAATTCATGATTAAGTGTCAATTGCATAACATGAGTTCTTCAGGTTAATGGTTTCTGCTAGTTACATTCACTTACTACCGTGATTCACCATGCTACATTTCAATGGTCTAGAATATGTCACAGTTCCAGGGTAATACACTTCACAAATCTAACACTTTACATTAATACAACAAAGGATTATATGCGGTTGTGGTCTATTATGTGATTATAATTCACCCCTACAAATGAAATGACATTTCCACTCTATCACACCTTTTACCACTGTTTATGAAAGTAGATTTGCATAGGTGGTAATATGTGACAAGAATATTTATACAAATTTAAAATGGTGCACATTTTATCGGTGCTACTGTTTTTGTGCTGTATTGCATTGTGGTGTTCTGCTCTGTGTCTGTTGTGTTATATTCTGTTTTGTTTTTGTAATTTCATTATTTCGATTTGTGTTATGTTAGTGTGTTGTTTTCTGTAGTTCTGCAGCACTTTATTTTAAAGTACCATTGACAAGCAACCATTAATCACTGCCTACGTGTTAAAGTACTGCTACTCCAGTATTTTAATAATTTAAGACATCTATCTGCCCAAAACTGTGATTGAGGACATGCCTTAAATTAACACTTTTTGTGCCCAATGTCTATGAGATGGCCATTATTATTACAGGCACAACGCACAGTGTAATGTAAGAGGAATCTTCACATTTGCCTAGTGTTATAAATTGGGTTTCTGGTTGGCCGAGGTATGCACCCTGTCCAAGCAGGAACCACAATCCTAGCCAGGGTAAGTCAGATACACACCTTAACTTAACCTGTGCTTAACCTCTGATAGCCTGGCACAGAGCAGCCAGGCTTAACTTAGGAAGCAATGTGTAAAGTAAAGACTCCACTCTAGTTTAGAAAAATAGATTTTATTTTTATAAATGAAACAAGACCAAAACGTTAAAAATATAATAAGTAGAAGTCAAGATCTATTGGACAGCACACATGACAGATACCAGCTTGGAGGTACTGCTGATGAGGGGTCAGCAGAATACTCCTGAATTACCTCACGTGATCTGGGTAATGGAAGATCTCTGGGAGCGAGCTGTGCGATCAATAACTCGGCGAGCACCGATTGTTCGCCCCTTTGAACAAAAGGCCTGCTTGATAGCGATAGTTAAATGACAAGCGGCTGGGTGCTTGATGCATTCTGACCTCTACCCGGAAGGTCCTTTTATTACACTACAAGATGCCATCGAGACGTTCGGCCCCTACCCCCACACAAACACAGGTGATTCTACTGTCCATGGTGGGTGGGGGCAAACTCATAAGAGCACATTTACCGAGCGCTCCGTACAGACAACTGATGTCGCTCTGTATAGAGGAGACCTGGCATAATCTCAGCGATGAGACTATTGTCCCTGCTGACTGGCTAAAAATTCATGAGGGGGTCCATAAGGTCTCAGTGTGTGCTTGGTTTAAACTAATGCAATTCAGCATAATACACACAACTTATCTCTCCCCCAAGAGACTATATGCCATCTCATCCCAATAGGGACCATAGATGTCCATGGTGTGGTGTGGCGGCTGCAAATTTCCTACATACGGTATGGCACAGCCCCATCATCACATCATATTAGTTGGAGTTGTTGCAACAGGATGGGAAGTGTCACATACAATTATTCAATGCTTATTGGGACTCATACCTCACAATCCTAGATTGAAGTTGAGCTGAAGATTCATAATGCTAGGCCTCATTGTGGCTAAGAGACGCATAGCTATCAGCTGGTTGGTGGGGTAACCCCCTGCAAGAGAGGCTTGGGAGAGACTTATTCGAGTTGGCGGTAGCAGAGGAGGTGGATATAAGGAGAACACTTAAAGATGCTAAGGTGATGATATTCTGCTCACCTGGGATGCCATGACCAGGCGATGTTGGAGCCAGAGGAAGAGGACCAATCCATCATGGATATCCAGACCACAGGGGTTAGAGAGATGTCTAAATTGTAACAGTGACCGGGACAATGGGTGGCGGCCCTACACAGTCATTGCACGCTGGGACCATGTATTAGTGGGTCGGTAGAAAATAAATTATTAGTAATTGCTAATTACCAATTGTCTTAATGGAAGCTTGGGGGAGGGTGTGTTAGGGAGGTAGGGATTTTTATATGGTATATTTGTTGTTAAATTGACTTTTTTTCTGCATAGATTTTAGATTGCCATGACCAAATATATTCGAAATACTACCTGGTCAGACATCCCTGTCTCAGACGGTTGTGGTCTACCACTATACCGTATGTATTCAAAATACCCGTTTCTATTACCCACTATATGTATGTGACCGCTGTTTGTTTGTTGCTGTTTAACTATTATACTATAATACACTGTCATTTGAAATCTCAATAAAGAAATATTTTTGGGAAAAAAGTTGAAGTTGAGATATTCATTTTTAAAGATTAAATATAAACATAGTGCTTAGAAGCAATAAGTGCTTATGGGGATTATCAGGTTGCACTGGACCAGGGCAAAGTCAAGTGTTCAGGCCGACAGTGATGGAGCATGGGCCACGTACAAGAGGGCCGCTGACCAAAGAACCTTGATCCTGTTCGAAACAGCGAGATGTGGGTTGCAGCTGAGCCATGTGTCAGTGTTGATCCCACAGTTGAGGTGATGTATTGATTTTCTTCTCACAGTGGTAGTGATGCATTGATTCCGAAGACGATGCGCTGAACCGAGAGGCATTGGTTACATAGACAATGCACCAGGTTTTTCCACACAGTTGAGGGGATGCGTCGATCTTACCACACTGCAGCAGCGGCAATGGGTTGGTTCTGATGTGTCGGTTCTTTAAGGCATTGGTTCTGAGTGCAATGTGCCAATTCTGCTCCTGCAACAGCGATGATGCGTTGATTCTGCTATACACAGACAGGAGATGTGTCGGTTCAACTGGCGCAAGCACCTGGGTCTCCTTCCAATGGACAAGGCACAGGAGCAGGGGAGAGACTTTGATATCCCTGAGTCTCAGAAACAGGAAGCAAGCTAGCAAGCCCTTGGAGATCACTCTGGGTCCAAGCAGACCCCAGGTCTTCCTTAGCAGGGTCTGAGGGTAGCAGGCAGTAGGGCAGCAGAAAAGCAGTTCTTCCAGAGCAGCAGTCAAGATGAGTGACTGTCCTTGTAGCAGCACAGACTGAAACGTCCATGCAGTGCAGGAACTGGTATGCATGCACACATGGGGCACGTGTTATGCCACATTGTGTGCATTCACAGGGTGCAGAGGCCCCCTTTATTTCCTCTACCCCAGGGTTTTCATGAAGGAGGAACCGCCATAAAAACCCCGGTGGAGAGGAAACTCATAATATGCTTGACGGGACCGCAGCAGTCCCGCCAAGCATATTGATGCCTCTACACCACCACAACACCAGCGCAATACCACCAGGGAACGGTGGTTCCCTGGCGGCTGCGGTGTGGCTGTGGCAGTCCTACTGCCCAAATCATCATAGGGCGGTGGGGAAACTGCCACTGCGCGCACCGCAAGTCAGACTTGTAATCGAACCCTAAGCCTAATAAACCAACACTGGAATACCTATAACATGAGTCAGTATATAATGTTTGTTGGGCAACACTGACATTAACTATCCTTTTATGAATATGGAGCCACCCTGCATGGTTGGCTTGTAAATTGTGAGGGAACCTACCAGTAATCACATCATTATCGAGGGACTGGTTCAGTTGAATATTTTGAGGTGTATGCTTTTTGATTTTCTGGCATGTAACCTTCTGTACATATATTGTCCTAAACTCTTCATTCGTTCATTCAAGCTTTATTTTGTGCCACACACTTTCATTTGAAATTAAAAATGTAAAAACACATGTACGAGCACCGTAAAGCAAACTAAATCCACCTCATAGTACAGAAACATTGTTTGCTAGTACAAAACTTTGGAACCTTTAGCCCACAGTTTGGCTTTCAAGTTTCTTTTTATGAACGTCTCAATTTATGGTATTTTTTTTACATTATATTTTATCACTTACTCCAAGTCTACGACATATGTTGTGTTTATGTCTCTTTTGTTCAACTGTATCGTGCCCTACTCTATTTCTCTTACACACAAGGGTCAAGGCTAAATGTGCTGATGGAGAAGTGGGAGATGTGGATAAGAGGAACAAGGCAGTAGAATAGATATTTTAAAGAGGAAATTAGCACATTTTAACCAGTTGAATGGTGAAAATCCTAAAAGCAGCACTCTGATTTGCACTGTAATTAAGTGTGGGGGGAGGCATATTTGTGTTAGAATATATAAGGCAACTAAACCTACAATTTTAGGTACTATGTGGATATGTCTTATTTTACTACTATACACTAAGCATGTTTTTCTACAATAGGAATAACATGTTGGTTAGATACTGAATACCACATAAAATGTTGCTATACCAAGATCAATAGTCTAGATCTAAAATCAAAATTCTAGGTTTTAGCATTTCTTATCCACACTTTGTTTTGGTACTATATGGCTGGCAGTAACCAGGCTGCTTGAGCTTTCAGTTGAATCTTTGTGCCCTATTTGTGAAGGTTAAATATATAATTCAATATTGTTTAGCATCACGAGGGCTTCAACAAGCCGAAAATGGTAATACATTAAAAGATTATCAAAATATATCTTCCTGGGGCCCCCAAAAACCTTAAGAATTAGCACTTCTAACTGGATGCACTTCATATATTTTCTGTAATCGTGTACAGGCTGAGGCGGGAAACATCATTTACCACGAAGGCATTACCACTACTAACTTTTACCACGTGACACTTACCACGCAGGGTGCCTTCCACGCAGGGTGCCTTCCACGACGTCTTTACCACGGGCTGGGGGGGGAGACGTGGTATTCCTTCATGTCGTTCTGCGTGGGCTTGGGGGGCAGAGGGGGGGGGGGCTGGGGGGGGGGCTCGGAGGGGGGCTGGGGGGGGTCTCCCCCCCCAAAAATAACAAGCAGGTTACTTTAAAAAAAAAACGAACATAAATTTAAAAGAAAAAGGAAAGAGCCTCCCCCAAAGACGTGCCGTGTACGTCAAAAAAGCAGTCCTTTTTTTATTTTGGTATACGTGTTTTGACGCTTGTTTCAATGGAGGATGGAAGTAAGGGCTCGTAGAGAAAGACGTGCAGGTAAGACGTTTCTAGGCGTAGTAAAATCCTACGTTGTAAATACCAGCGTGGTAAAGCCACTTGCGATGTAAAATTCGCGTGGTAAAGCCATGCGTGGTATTTGAAATCGTGGTATAATCATATATTCGGCTGAGGCACCCTAACAATTAAAGAAGCATCACTTTACACTGTACAGAAGCCTCCCCAGACATAAAATAGGACTAGCGCACCCCACATCAGTCAAACAATGAGAGGAAATATCACAGACACCAGAAGAGCAAGAATTCATTTTGTAATTTACTCCGCCAGAAACTTCTCTGGTGGGAACTGCAAATGTAAATTAGTATAACAGCACTTATGCAGCTTAGCCACGTTTCATGTAGCAGAGCAAGTATGTTTCTACTGTGGGAATCACCCTTTTCCCTGAAATACCCAGCATTTAAAAGAGGAAGGAGGAGCATTCTATTTCAGTGCTACTTAGGGATTGTCAAAATTCCAGTTCTGGGTTGTTTATTATTGTGGATAAGTTCTTTGAAGGTGCTGCAGGAATGGCAATTAAAAGGTTTATGCATAATGGTAGCCTCTGGTATTGTAATGAAATCACCCATTTCCCTGAAATTCCCATGCATAGTTACATTACAATAATCCATACACCTGTACTGTACTTCATAACTCAAATTAAATTGTGATTTTTGTGCTTTTACTTTCTTTGCCTGTAACATGTTTCTTATGCACTCTATTCCTTTTCAGAAGTGTGTGGTACCAACCATGGGGATCAATTGGTTGGCGTGAGATAGTTCTCTGGGATGACACAACACTCTTGGAGGTGTAAAACTGACGTGTGCCCATTCTGGAATTCTCTAATTCACACAGGTTCCTGCAGAACAATATGCAAACTATTATGATACTCTTATAAAAGCTTTCATGCCCCATGTTTGGTGGGCCCAATTCTCAGCAATGATGTATATCGCCACGTATAGTTCTTTTATGGCATCTGGATACAGACAGCTGTACCTGTCTGTTGTCAGGGCTAATCCCATTATCAAAGACAATATAAAATAATGACATATTGTGGATGTATGTGTTGCCATTTAGACTATTGTGTCATGGGTGATGTGGGTCACATACATATTGACTGAATGTTACCTGCATGAAATAGTGGCACCAACATATGTCCATTGTGGATATTACAAGCATACATGAAAGGCAGACATGTTCGCTTTGTCAAATGCTTGTTTTGTATTTTATACTGCTGGCAAGCCGAAGAAGGGAGAGGATAGTAGGTGTCCCTTATATTGTAAACCAGGCTGTGGCTACATTATGTATGCAGCTACCAAGGAGGTTCCATGTCTTCAATCATTGTATGCTGTCACAAAATCCTGTGCTTAAACAGCATTTTTAGCCTGGCAGCATCCTCTTTATAGCAGAGGAGGGCCATGGGGGAGGTACTCTGAGCTCTAAGTTGGCAACATTTCCATTGTGCTGAAAGAGGAACTTTTGTATTTCGACTCTCTTGATAAACCACAAGCAGGAGACACATGCAGACAGCCACTAAACCTTCATCGTTTTAAATAAAATCACACCAGCACTTTTTATTCACTTGTTCAAAATTGCATGTTTTAAATGTAACTAGGCCAATTAGATTAAACATGACTTTTGGCTGGGTTAGCACTATAGAAGCACCACATGCATACTACATACATATTACCACTTTCAGTAATTGCTAAGAATAATTACTCCTTCATTGCTTGAAATCATACATGTGGTTTACAAAAAGTAATACACTGGAAATATCTTTTAACTGTTTGTACGCAAAAAGAACATGAAGGTTAAAACCTTTACATGTAACAGTACAGTAATTTCAAGGGTGCCTTTTTTTTGTTACTTGGGAGTTGTATTTGATGAAAGGGGGACCTGGGGTCCCCAGCTGAAGCTTAAGAGCAATGTGGTCGCAAGATCTACCACAGCTCTCTTGAACTTCTCAAAGAGACTGGGAGCAAGACCCATGGAGGCTATGATTAGGATCTATAAGTCAAAGTGTATGGCAATTGTCTCATACGGGTCTGACATCTGGGGCTATTTGCCATCACCCGGGATCCAAATTGTAGAAAATAAGTTTATCAGATCACTCTTGTCACTCCCACAATCATCCCCCACATTTTCGATTCACTGTGAAGTGGGTTTGGGGTATGTCTCTGACCATCTGAAAATAGCCCCTTTGTTACGATGGGTCAAAACCTGGTTGAATAAGGAGATTACGTTAAACCATTTGATACTCAAGGTCTGTGTGGCCCTAGACAAAGCGGACAGAATACCCTGGCTCTCGTATGTTAGAGCGGCATGCGATAGGCTAGGGCGTCCGGAAATGTATCTATCACCACAGGGCCTAAGGAATGAGGATGTAGGGTGGATCAAGCATAACTTTCGCATTTTGGTGGAGTTAGAGAGGGAGGAGGTTGAACTTAGGAAACCCACAGTGAGAACAATTTATGGTCTGGCAATCTCCCCAGTTATGGAACCGTACCTGAAGTACGTGACTAAGCCCTACCATCGCTTCCTTCTGGTTAGATTTAGGTTTAATCTCATTCACCTTACGTTGGGCATTTACCCTAAATGGGGGACCCCAGAAGATACTCCACCATGTACCTGTGATAGTTTTTCCACACAGGACACGCTCCATCTAGTGATGTTCTGTGAGCATTACTCGGTGGCACGTAAAAAAAATTTAAACCCAATCCTGAAGGAATTAAAATTTGTTCAGGTGAGGCCTGCCCTCCTACACTTACAAATACTTGATTCTGTCCAGGTCACTTATAGTGTAGCCAGTTTTTGGGTAGCGGCAGCGCGCCTAAACAAAATGAGACTCCCCTAGCTGCATTCATTTGTAGGGTGAAAATGCCCAAAAATCAAATTTATTTATTTATTAATGCACTGTGAACTGCCTGAAATTGTGGTTGGTCTATGGTCCTATGATATCCATCTTACCCTGTCTTTGTATTATAGATTTTAATTATTTTATTGTGGAAACATTGAATTGTAATCATGTGTATAATTTTATAATTTTAACATGTGTAACAATGATTTTTGCATTGCTTTTATGGTTTTCATCAACCGAAATAAAGAAACTTAAAAAAAAACAACAGAAAAAACAGTTTTTACAGTGCAAGAGATAAATAATATTATAAACATCCTGCACCATGTCACATTTTAACATACTGAAAATAATTCCCTGATTTCATCTTGAAAAGGTTGAAATATAAAAGTCAACTGCCTGATAGAATGAGGCTCCTAAAAGCAATCCCTTCATTCATTGATTCACTCATTCATTTATGTTTAAATGCATGGCAGGTGTGAATATTTTTTCATTGTTTCTTACTGCAAGAGGTATTAATTTAAACATAAAAGTATGTATTGCAAAGTTTGTTGTGACCTCACTCTCTGTGTCATCGCTTTCTGTGACTTCACTTCATGTGATGGCATTGTGCATTACTTCTTCTTAACTGTCCGCTTACTTAGATGTTGCCACTTGTGCCCATCAGCAGACATTGTGGGCAGCATTCAGTGATGATAGAGTAGCTCAGTAAATGTCTTCAAGAAGGTGTGACTGTTGTGAATGCACAACTTGCCGGTGAATTGCCAGGTGCTTGGGTAGTGTATGGCCAAACAACTCTCCTGCACCTGTGTATTGTTTATATTGCTTCCTATAATTTGTGGTCTTCCTTTCTCTTGGCATCTTCTACAGGGTCTCACCATTACTATATAGCCTTATAGCATGCTGACAAGGGCTATGGGTGCTGTTATTGGGCGAGGGCCTATAACGAAGGAGAGGGTCTTTAACAACCGTTATAGCCCGAGGCAGCAGGACTAAAAAGGCTATTAGAACATTTCACCCACTGATGGTAGAATGTTCTAAATTTAAAAGGGGGAAACACTAAAACACACAATGAAATGTTGGACCATTTTAAGCCTGTATCTATTCCATTGACTTCAATGGAGCTCTCAACATTCCAATGTTCTAATTAAGTGTCATTGCCCTCAAATGTGGGAAATAACTGCTAGTAGTTTTGTGACCGAACCACAGGCGAGGACCCATAATGAGGCTAAACTATTTAACAGCGCTTGTTGCCCTGCAGGTAGGAGCAATAGAGCTATTGCCACACCCTCAACTCCCAACTCACAAAAATTGTGCGAACTGAGGGGGCAGGAACGGTCTCTTTCCTGAAGAGAACGGAATAAACAGCTCCTTTTTTCCATGGCGCTTCCTCAATCTCTTCAGAAGCAGCCTGTTCACAGCTGCTGCCTGGATCTTCCCTTTGATTTTGCTGCAAAATTAGCCCAATCAGTAAAAAAACTGTAAAACCTGTTTATGTTTTGCAATCTTGGGGGCGGGGGGGGGCGTGGCTTGGCGCCCGAGCAGCATGGTGGCGCCGAGGTGAGCGCTCCGCCGGCTGGGAAGACGCGACGCGCTCTGAGGACTCCTCTACAGTTGCCGACAACGGGTTCTGCTCTCGGGAAGGACCGAGTATGCTTGGAGACTTTTCTTGACTTCTGCCGTGGCGCATTACACCGAATTTCACCGGAGTAAGTTCAGCCGCAATTTTGCGAGTCGCGGCCGCCATTTTGTTTTTCTTTCTCTCGGCACCTTCGCAAATGCCTGCACTACCTTCCATGCCTCCTGCAACACCTTTTGCCGATTTATTATGCCTCAATGCCTTACAGGCTTCCCCTATGACCTGAGCTTCTTCACCCCGGCTACTTGACTCTTCTCAGGCTGCTTTTTCCAGTCACTGTGTGCTACTCTGTTTTTCTTCAGTTGTGGCGGCCATTTTACGCAGTTTCCTGCCTCAGATAATTTTTTTTGTTGCTGTTTCATGTCCTTGATACAGCGTTTCCTATCTGTCAAGCACATGGCCACTACTAATGGTTTATTCACAGATGCCCTTCCTAGGACCTAGCATTCTTTGCTGCGCAGTTTATTTCCTGTGACGCACGACGGACGGCATTTTCCTGGTCTATTCTTGCTGTTGGTCTTCATTACACTGTGTTTGCATTTTTTGACTTTTACCCTTTAGGAGCCAATTAGTGCCACGTTCTACTCTCATCTCCTCAAGACATTCTTTAATTAAGAACTCTAAATTATTTACTCTCTTTGCCAAGTTTGAAGCTCTTCAGTCACCCTTAATCCCGGCTACACAGTCTACAATGGAATCTTCCGCATCAGCCTCTGGAAAAGCAAACTTCAAAAGATTTAAAAAGGACCCCCCTCTCTCCACCTAAGCCGCCGTCACCAATTTCTTTGGAGCTCCTCTTAGAGGAAATAAGGGCTCTCCGCCCCTTCATGGAGGACACCAACGCCAAGTTACAAGTCCTGACAGACAATTGGTCGCATATGGATGCGAGAGTCTCTTCTATGGAGCAAAGCATTTCCTCTTTCAAAGAAACGTCCACTAAAGTTTCTCACTTAAATCTGCAGATTTCTTCTCTCCAGAAGCAGGTGGAGGAGCTTGAAAACCGCAACAGACGCAATAATTTGCGTATTTACGGCCTGGTGGAGGGCTGTGAGGGGACTGATCCCATTGCTTTCTTTAAGTCTTTTCTCCCTAAGCTTTTACAGGGTACGGATCTCAACATCCAACGTGCTCACAGATTGGGCCGGCTTCCTTCTACCATCTACCATCGCCACTTCAACACGACCAAGAGGAGTCATCATGTACTTTCTTGAATATACTGATCTCTTGAAAGACTTGTCAGCAGCTAGAGCTTCTCCTCGACTTACTTGGTCCGGATCTTCTTTGTTCTTGCCGCAGGACTATGCTAAAGCTACAGCGAATCGACGAAAGGCTTTTCTGGACATGCGTGCGGATCTAAGAGCCATAGGAGCTAGATATGGCTTATTCCACCCTTGCCTCTTTAAGGTCACCTACAAGACTACAGCGTACGAAGATCTTGTTTGTCTCCGAAGCTTCCTGAATTCATGCAGAACAACCGATATGGACATTTCTAATGCTTCTTCTTCCTTTCCTCCCTGAATGTCATGTCTCTCTTTTGTGGTTCTCTTCCACTTTGCTACTGTTCGCTTGCTCCCTAGTTCTCGTGTTGTATTTCATAAATCTCTCTTGCTTCATTTCTTTTTGCTGCTTCCATATTTGTTGACTACTGTTGCAATGTTTTTGCAGTGGTGTTAAGTTCCCTATATTATATTAATTGCTTGTATTCTTTTTGGCTGTTTTAATAAAATTAATGTTTCTCCTGTACCCTTCTTTACCCTCCGCTTACCAATTTCCTCATGTTCCTCATAGGTCAGATCATCGTCCTGTGATGTCTTCCCGTTTGTGCGCCCCGCTGGCCCTGGATGGCTTGCCTGCTCTTTGTGGTTCCACCTCCCCTCCCCTTGATTCTGGTTTGATCCTGGTTGTGCTCCCTCATTTTCCCTTTTTGTAGGTATGTTTTTCCTTTGTTCTTTACACACGTCATTTGTTTGGTTTACCTCTTTTCCCTCCCTCTTCTTCCTTTGCTTCTTGTCTTACATAGGTGTCTTTTCAGGTTTTTTCTCTCCGTTTTCTCTCTCTCTTCTCCTTTCATTGTGTAACTTTACCACTGACGTTGCCGTTCTTCCTCAGCATACTTCTATCATCCTTTAACTCTTCTTTGTCTACTTATCTGATTCCATTCATTTTTTTCAGGAATGTATTTTCCTGTCTTGCACTTCTTTCTCTCTTCTCACTCTCTGCCAATTATGCATTCGCTCTCCTTCTGAGCTTATCTTATCGGGTAATTTCTCTCTGTTACTCTATTTCACTTATTTGTTGTATGTTTCGTTCTTCTTACTATAGTCACTTGCTTCTTCTTTCTCTTCTTCGCTCTGTTTTTCCTTTTCTAATGAACACTTTGTTTGTTTCCTATAATTTTCTTTGGGGCTTTCTTTTTGCAGTTTTTCAAGTTGTTTGTCGTATTCAGTTATTATATGTTGTTAAAAATTGTCACATGGAATGTTAGGGGTATTAATTCTCTGATCAAGAGACAAAGGATTTTATCTCATCTCGCCAAGTTACATGTTGATTTCGCATTTCTGCAAGAACCTCATCTCTCAGAAGTTGAGTCTGCCAAACTTAAGCGGGGTTGGGTAGGTGAGGTATATTACTCTCCTGGTGATGGCAAACATAATGGGGTCATTATTTAAGTCGAAAATCTCTCTCTCACTCTCTATTAATGCAAGACTCTGACACTGACGGCATATGGGTTCATGTCAAACTATCTTTAAGGGGTGTTCCAATCTCTCTCCTTAACGTCTATTCCCCCACAGGTGGTGACCCTACTTTTTGGCGTGACCTCTCTGCGCATGTTACCAGATTCGTGGATGATAATTTTATACTAGCAGGGGATTTTAACCAGCCTTTTGACCCCTTCCTTGACAGGAACTCTAAGGTTACTTTTGTTCCCAATAAATCCCACAAAATTTTTACTCAAGCAATCTCGCAACACAAATTAATTGATGCCTGGCGCCTTTGCAATATGATGACGAAAGAGTTTACCTTCTATTCCCCCTCACACCATTCTCAGTCACGGATTGATTACATCTTCGTTTCTCATAACATTGCCCAAACTCTTACGCATGCTGAAATTGGCCCTATTTTACTCTCAGATCATGCCCCTGTTTCAATAAATATCGACATCATTCCCAAAATTGCTGGACCTAGGAGATGGCGTTTTAACTATTCTCTTCTCCTAGACCCCAAGTTTACTACTTCTTTTACCGATTTTTTCACTGAGTTTTTTTAGATTAACGATACTCCCTCCATCCCTAAGCATACTATTTGGGATGCCTTTAAGGCTTCCGCAAGAGATTTTGTTATTGGATATGTTGCTAAGAAGCGGAAAGCTGCACGCAAATCCACTGGAGATCTTATCCAGAAAATTAAGAGTTTGGAACACTCCTATTATACCTCACAATCTCAAGATAGTTTGACAGCTCTTGTTTAGGCCAAAATGCAATTTAACAAAAAATCCACGGAAGATGCTTCCTTATATTTACTGAAATCGAGTGTAAAGTTTTATGGGGGTTGGAACAAGGCTGGGAAGATTTTGGCCAATTATTTGAAAGTTAAACACAACAAGTTGAATATTGAATCTATTTATGATAGTAACTTAAACCTTAAACACAAGGATGCGGATATTTTAACTGAATTTTCACTCTTTTACGCAAACCTTTACTCTTCCGAAACCCAACCCTCTCCCCACTCTCGCTCACATTTCTTTTCCAGCATTCAGAAACCTCTACATTTTCCTCTTGACCTCACCTCTTTAGAATCAGACTTATCCCAGCAAGAATTACTCTATGCTCTCCAACACCTTAAAAAGGACAAGGATCCTGGACCAGACGGTTTTACAGTTGAGTTCTACCTCCACTTTTCGAAATTACTCATTCCAAAGTTGCACTCCCTTCTTCACACTTTCCTTACTTTAGGTAATTCCTCAGGTTCTTTTTCTGACGCTCACATTTGCCTTATTCCCAAGGAAGGGAAGGATACCCAGCACTGCAAAAATTACAGACCGATTTCTTTAGTTAATATCGATTACAAGATCTTTGCCAAATCGCTTGCAGCTAGATTAGATCTCTTACTACCCGATTTATTGGGAGCCGAACAGTCAGGTTTCGTTAAGGGCCGTTATATCACTGATAACACTAGACTTTTATTCAACGTCCTGTCGAAGTCTTCCCATTCACAACACCCTCTGGCAGCGATTGCATTGGACGCGAGAAGGCATTGATAGGGTTGAATGGACCTATCTCTTCTCAACCCTCAAATGGTTTGGGTTTGGCCCCAAATTCATTTCTTTAGTTTCCCTTTTTTACTCTAACCCTCGTGCAGCCGTATGTGCTAATGGTCTTGTTTCTTCCTTTTTCAACCTAGGTAGAGGAGTTCGCCAAGGGTGTCCTCTGTCCCCTTATCTTTTTAATTTAGCTTTGGAACCTTTTCTTTCTAAACTTCGTCAGCACCCTCACATTCATGGCTTCCAAACATCACACTCTCACATCAAATTGGCTGCATATGCTGATGACATTCTGCTTTTCATATCTAACCCCACAGATTCTATACCTGCTTTTCTAGATGTAGTACACGAATATTCTCTTATCTCGGGCTATAAACTCAATAACGACAAATGTGAGATTTTGCCTTTAACAAAGAACACCTTCAAGCCTGACTTTAACCCTTCGAACTTTACCTGGAGTCACTCTCAAATTAAATATTTAGGCCTGCATGTTACCCCTTCCATTTCAGACACAGTTTCTCTCTGTTAAAATAAATGCATTCAGAAACTATCGGATTTACCATCCAGATGGCATCCCCTTTATTTGTCATGGTGGGACCGGCTTGACACGATTAAGATGATCCTTTCTCCCATAATTCTCTACACGATATCTAATATCCCAGTGGCTATTCCCTTCAAGTTCTTTAAGAAAATTAATTCAATTTTATCTTCCTTCCTTTGGAATGGTAAGAAACCTCGGATGTCTCTTGCTCGATTAATACGACCTAAGTTGGAAGGTGGAGTCAACTTTCCAGACTTTCCAGCCTATCAAAAAGCCGTTCTCTTAAGACAGGCTTCTTTTTGGCTACAAGATCCTGCAGAGCCTTGTCCTTTATGGGTCACGATTGAACGTCTTGCATTATCTCCCTTCTCTTTTTCTGAATATTTATCTTTCTCTCGTAAACCACCCTCGCTTTCTACTCCCCTACATAAGTTCACCACTACCTTACTTCTCTCCTCTCCACCTCCTTTCAATTGCTGATTTTCTTAGCTCTACCATTTGGCAGAACTCGCATTTAACAATTAAGAAGAAACCCTTTTATTGGAAGTCCTGGAGGCAAAAAGGGTTACTTTGGGTCTCTCAATTATTCTCTAACTCTATATTATTATCTTTTTCTGCCCTTAGCCAATCTTTTAACCTGCCTTCCTCCTTAGCTAGAAAATACCTTCTTCTTAAGGAAGCTGTCATGTCAACACATGCCCGACTTTCCCATTCGTGTCCCCTCCAGCATCCTCTAATCACATTACTCACTTACACTCTCTCTTACGTGCGTCACCCAAAGCATCTGCCATCTACAAATACTTATACTCCACAGACTCCCTTAGACCTAAAACTAAGTTGTAAGAACACTGGGAACGCGACTTTGCCACATCTTGGCCTTTGTCTCTTTGGTCTAAGATTTGGACTAAGATCCGCAAATCCTCTAGAGCAGCCACCCTGACACAATATTTGTTCTTCATCTATAATAGATTTCTCTTCACACCTCATGACCTTCACAAAAGATTTCCCTCCACTCCGGACCTCTGTTGGACTTATTCTTCCCCATCTGCTACCCTATTTCACATGTTATTTTCTTGCAAGGTCGTCCGTGAATTCTGGCTACACGTTTGGTCCCAGATTAACGTAATCTTTCATACCTGCATTTCTTTTTCCTTTACCCATATTTTTCTAGGTAGTCTTTCTCCTTGCTGGGAGAATCTCTCTCTCAATGTTAAAATTGTGGATTTGTTGTTGGCTGTTGCATTTCAGCAAAATACTGTTAACTGGAAAAAAAATTCAAACATTTCTTTTCAAGCTTGGTGGTATAATGTATGTCATAATCACAGATTGGATACAGCATTCGTCTTTCCCTCTCATATGGCAGTGAAACGTTTAGATCTATGGCTCCCAATTACGCTTTATCTTGATACATGTGTTAATCGTTCCTTTCAACTACAGCCTGCCCAGCAAGAAGTCTCTAAACCTCCTTGAATACCCTTGTCATTCCTTTTTTCTTTCTTACCCTACTGTACTTGCTTGTTATTGCATTACTTCACATTCATGATCATTGTAAACCCTTTGTTTTTCCTATGCGAAAGCATGTACTCCTCATAGCTTTATTGATTTAGTATCCCTCTAGATATGATGTTTTTGCTCACTTGTTAATGTTTTTCTTTTGACATGCTTTTAAACTCTGTATTGACACCTTGAATTTTTCTCTTTTCCCTTAATAAAATTATTTTTGAACTTAAAAAAGAAATGTTTTGCAACCTTTTATTTTTGCTGATTGAGCTTCCCTCACAGCAACATCTTTCAGGGATTCCTAGTCCCACAGCACTGGAGGGATGTTGGAGGGAACAATGCCCCCCTTTGCGGGCTATAGCGAGCAAACTGATGGACTGACCAGCTTTCGGTGTCTCATCGACAGGGCTAATGTGCATTAAAAGGTATTCACCTGAATTACAATGGAGCGCACTGTCTATTTCATATGATTACTTCAACGTCAGCCTTTCAATGCTTACACTCATTTTATTGGAGGCAGAAGAAAGCATTCCACTGCTCACTGCCCTCTTCACATGCGCCTGGACTACACACTGTCCTCCTCATATGTAATACATGACGATATAAATCACCCAGGCTTAACTTGGCTCCGGTGTTTTTACAATGTTTGCTAGTGGTCTGGTTAATCAGAATTTTATCAAGATAAAAATCGCTACCGTCTCTTGCAGAGACCCATAGAGCATGATTACAAAGCGTTGGTGTTGATGATTAAGTGCCAGTGTTGAACACCGGAAACCACGGCCTCAAATTAAGCACCGGCTACAGTCTAGGCAAAGTGCACTCTTATGGTAAGCATTATCATTTGATATTTTAATATACACTTACAGGCGGCTATGCTTGTTTATTGATAACCATGTATGATGACTGGGCGGAAGCCCTCACAAAACTGTTCTGTCACTGGATTCTGATGCAGTGCTACCACTAATACCATCAAATGAAACAAGCTTCGCTTAATACTCGTCTAAATCTTAATAGAAGTCTCCATCTGAGACTATTAATCCAAGGGTACAGAGGTCAAGTTATGGTCTGCATCATAGAGAATAGTGTAAGGCAGTGATTCCCATGTTATAGTTTCACTGCAAATAGTAACTTGTCTCCATTGGCACTTTTAATGTGTTCAGTTCCTACACAATAAGACCTGTCTATAGAAAGGGTGATAACAAGTGCAAAGAGGCTGAACTACAGGCATTGACAGCTGAGTGGTAGAGGAAGGTGTGCAATTCTAATGGGGTTAAACTCTTGTTGCAAACTGAAATATCAGCTCATCTGCGACATGCTGGAATGGAAGTCTACTGAGGATGGAAACTTTGACACCGGGGTGGTGGCTAGTGAGGACAATTAAGAGGATAGCGCTTTCCACATATACTGCGTAGATCAGGGCACTCTCGTGCAGAATCCATCCACAACGTTCCTTCACTCTCTAGGGAATCAGTATTTCAGATCCCAAGACTCACTCTCCCTGATTGAGCTGTCTTGGCGGAGGCGGTAAGGCTCAGGCAGCTGAAAGCAGGCGTCCAAAACGTCAGCCTCCAGTTGCCACTAATCGGTAGATAGGTATGTTGCTATAGGAAGGATGTGGAAGGCATCAGTCTCCTTTCCTCTTGAGAGTGCTGAAGATGTCTGTGATGGTGGGAAACATCCTTTACAACGCAACTTTTACCACGCAGTGCCTTTATGATGCAACTTTTACAACGCAAACCATTACAACGCATTGCGCTGGGGGGCGCTCTAGGATAGGGAATACGTTTAATTTACTATCCAATACCTTCCCTAGTGTCCACGGGGACTGGAGTTGGAATAGTAAATTAAACTATTCACTATCCAGCACCCCAAAGCGCTATGCGTTGTAAAGGTTTTCGTTGTAAAAACCGCGTTGTAAAGGCATGCGTGGTAAAAGCATGCGTTGTAATGTCATACATCCGTGATGGTACTCTTGCAATAAGTGCATTATATTAAACGCCCAACGTTCCAGTGGCACAGATCCTTTATCCTGCTAGAACCAAGAGAATCAACATGAGACTAGTTCTGCTCAGATGTCCTCTGCACAACTGTTAAAGTTCCACATCTTGAGACACAAAACACAAAGAAAAGTTCACTCAGTATTTGTAAATAACTCTGTGAAGGCTCAAGTGACAGCTGTTACAGCAGAACCTAGAAGGTGACACAGAGTTCCAGTAAGTAACTGTAATGAGCAACTCAAGAATCCAACAGTAGTTTACCAATCCAAACAAATACATATGTGTTCCTAGCTAATCATTAATGGGAGGCCTCTGAAGACAGTGTTGAAGAGGTAGAGGATGTGAGGAAATTCTTTAAAGAGTTCAAAGGATGTGAGGAAATTCTTTGTAGCGGCACTACGGAAGTAATTCCAAAATGCACCACAAGCTAAAAATGTCTAAAAAGATAAACTCAGAATCAGACTTGAAGATTGTCTCAGCAGGAAAGTCAGAAAACAAAAGTGAAGAACAGAACCCAAGCAGAGGAACACAGGTGAAGTGCAAGGCCCTGCGTGTGACCTTTAAAGGCTGCAGTATATATTTGAATCATGGAATCCTCAAATTCTTCAGTAGATCTTCAAATCCAAGGATCCTTGAATCCTTTAGTAGATCCTCGAATTCTGCTGTAGCCTGCCACTCAGGCAGACTATCAAGGTTTGTAGGACACCCATATGGGGACAGGATAGACTGTGCTAGTGATGGGCACATAAGGGGACAGAACTAGTCAGCCCACATATGGCCATGCCAACACCGGTGACACCTTGTTTACAACTGATCAGAGCAAGGGGTGGAACATTTGGATGATAATGCCCAGGACCAAAAGTCCATCCAACTGGCAGCAAACACCTGTGCAAGTATGACACAAAAGAAAAAGAATATTATCAGACAGGAAAGCTTTAGCATTGGAGAATGAAGATTTCAAATAAGTACACTAGAAATCGGAGGGCGAGAGAAGTGAGAAAGCAGAGATATGGGCCAAAAAGGAAAGGAAAGAAAAGGGTGAGAACAAGAAAGGCAAACGAAAGAGAAGAGAATGAACATGATAGTGCCCTTGACAGGAAAAAGTTAGCAGTTAAGAGGCTGAAAGCTGATAATGAACTGAAGGGCTAGCATAAGAGATGGAGGGAGTTAAGTCAGGCCCCCAGACATTCAGTGGATCTACAGATGGAAACTCTAAAAATACTGAGAAGGTTTCCAAAGGAGATGATCACAATGTACATCACAGGCCATCATATCTGCTCAGCTGGACAACTTTGAACTGGTTTGTAAGGCGTAGGATGTGATTCCAGGGGCTAACTGTGGGAAAAAGTATAATTGCATCCATTCAATGATGAGAAAGGCGTAGCATGTGGAAGACTGTTTAATCCGTCTTCATCAGTCAGTAAGCAGAAACATCATGATATCAGACAAACTCCCTAACAGCCCACCAGAACACTCTCCATTAGAAAAACATCAGAATAGAGCGAGCCCCGCTCGAACCCAACAATGACATAATTAAAAATAGTTGAACCATAATAGGGGTTAAGCCCAATAGACAGAAACCAGGTAGGGCCTGTATGACAGTATAAACGTGAAATGACCTTACCTATTGTCTTGCATAAAATAGGCAATGTGTATTGATTGATTTGGGACGATAGAAACACCAATGCATATCAAGTTTGTGATATATAAATGCCATATAAGTTTGGTGCTACAAGTCGTAGGACATATTGGTTCATATTGATGATGATAAATGCTATATGTGTTTGATAATGTCAAGATTATTTGTGATATATGTTGTATAAATTGTGTATGTCTTTTGTATATGTTTCTCTAAAAAGGATATGAGTTTCCTTATGAAAAAAGAAGATATTTAAGTATATAAAAAATAGGGTAAATAAATGACCCCACCACCAAAAGCATATACTGTGGTTGATATTGTGAATTAAGTAAGACACCAGGTCATTTCACGTCTATACTATAATTAAAAATAGAGCGTGACCTCCACGAGCACCAGATAGGAAGTGCTCATGGAAACCACGCTCAAATGTACCACATACATATATGGCACATCCGTCCCCTTATTATATATATTTTTTTACTAATCCATGACAAAATCTTTGAATTTCTCAGGAAGATGATGTTCAGGTTTCTTCCTAAATGAATCGCTATCCCAATGGGAACAACCTGGGATTTGTTTAGAAGAAAGATTATTGTGTGTCTCATGTAAACCAGTATTTTTGCTAGTGTTCTTAAATGAGTGAAAATTCTCCTTGAACAAGGAAATCCTGTTCAGGTTTCAAATGCTCCCTCCTTCTATTCTCACCACATTTCTGAACACTTCAACAATTCTCTTTGGTTCTGACCAGCATTGAGAACCTTTATAAACATTTTCTGTTTTCTTTATACGAACAAGATCACCAATAACAATTTTTTGTTTGCTCCCAGAACCTCTTTTTTTATACATAGCTTGTTTTATTTTTTCTTTGTATATCTTGACTCTATCTTTTACCACATCGTAGTCAATAGTTAATTTATCATCACTCAAACATTTTTTAAGCCACCACGGTACTAAACATGTGCTTGGTTTGCGTCCCCTCAAAAGTTCAAAAGGACTTGCTAAGGTGACTGAATTAGGAGATGTCCTATAAGCTAATAACGTGGATTCCAAAGCAGTACGCCAATTAAGACCACCCTTTATGGATAGTTGAATAACTTCCTTTACAACACGCTTAAAACTTTCTACTTGACCATTGGCCTCTGGATGGAATACCACTATCTTTCTATGAGTTATACCGCATTTTACAAAAAATTAGTCAATCTCCCTATTAAAGAATTGGGGTCTATTATCCGTAACGATTTCTTGTGGAATCCATTCTCTACAGAAAATACTATCCAGAAACCCAATCACACTTTGTGAATTTACTTCTCTGGACATCTTGACCTCAGGCCACTTTGAGAAGTAGTCAATCAAAACAATGCCAAAAGAATTTTCTTTAGGTAGAACATGGAACGGACCAATGATATCTAAGCCCAATTTCCTCCATGGACCAACAGGAAAATCAACAGGATTAGATTCAACACGCAAAGGTACAGCTGATTTATCGCTATTTGAGCACTTAGTACATTTGCGTACAAAATGTTCAACCGATGAATCTATACCAGGCACCAAAATGCTTCCCTGATGCGTCTCCTAGTGAAGGAAATCCCAAGGTGTCCCTCATGACCTATCTCCATAATAGTATCCCTCAAGGCAAACGGTGGAATTATTTTATCTTCTCTCAAAACTAACCCATTCTCAATAGCTAATTCCTCCTTGATCTTGGAACAACTCATCATTTCACCAGACAGTTTCCTTAATTCCGGCCAACCTTCCACAGTGTATTTCTTAACAGTATTCAATTCAAGGTCCTTTTCCATTTCTGAAATCCAAATGTCCTCACATAGCGTAAGTTTCCCACCATGTATTAAATTCACATCATGTGTACTAAAAGCTACTTCACAATCATCCTCCTGATGAATTTCTTCATTAGCAATAGGTAGTCTAGACATACAATCAGCGTGCATATTTGCCTTTCCCTGAACATACTCTATACTAAAACGGAAAGACTGTAACCTTGAGGATAATCTGGCTAACCGTGCAGACATAGATCTACCACCACCCGGAGACATTAAAAACACAAGTGGTTTATGGTCAGTTTTGATGATGAAATCAGTGCCCCACACAAAACTTCTAAAATGTTCTGCACCCCTTACGCAAGCAAGTAATTCTCTTTCAATAACAGAGTAGTTTTTCTCTGCATCCCTTAAAGCTCTAGAAGCGTAGGCTACAATCCATTCATCACAATTGTCTTTTTGTAGTAAGACACCACCAAGTCCTAAATTGCTGTCATCTACCATAATTATACATTATTTTCCTGGAATAAAGGGTTTTAAACATGGAGCATTACCAATAAATCTCTTCAATTTTCCGAATGCTTCAGACATTTCACTTGACCACAGGAATTTAGCATATTTTTTAAGCAAGCACCTGAAAGGATCAACTTTTGCAGAATAATTAGGAATTAACTTTGCATAACATTCAACTAACCCAAGGAACGCAATTAACTGTTCTTTTGAAGAGGGCAATGGTGCATTAATGATACTTTCAATATGTTTTTGTTTAGGTTTGATGCCCTCCCACTAATCGTGTGTCCCAAATATTCCACTTCCTTGGCTTTTATTTTCCACTTAAGCGAAGGGTAAGACCCTTCTCAGATAAAGCTGCTGAGACATTATACAAATTGCTGTCATGATCATCATCATTCTTACCATACACCAAAATGTCGTCCTGGAAAGCAATAGCGCCACGTAATCCCTCCAGAGTTTCTTTCATTAATCTCTGGAAAACTGAAGCGGCACTTGCCAAACCAAAAGGCATATGACAATATCTAAAGAGACCTTCAGGTGTGATGAATGCTGTGAAATTTTTAGAATCATCAAACAGTACAACTTGGTGGTATGCGCTTGCTAAGTAGATACAGGAAAAAACTTTTGCATCAGCCAAGGTGGAAACCATTTCATGTAAGTTGGGAAGATGATGTGCATCAACCCAGATGGCACGATTTAAGCTGCGCAAGTCCACACATAACCTGAGTTCGCCTGAAGATTTTACAGTAATAACTATGGGAGAAACCCATGGAGAAGATTCCATAGGTTCTATAATGCCCTCATTGCAAAGATTTTTTAGCATGTCTTTTAATTTCTCCCTGTAAGACAAAGGAACATTCCTTAATTTGTGACGAATGGGTGTGGAATTTTCGTGCAACTTGATAACATGCTTAAACCCTCGATATCTCCCGAGTTTGCCACTGAAAACCCCTGGAAATGTTTTTATTAACTTATCAATAGAAAAAAGGTTCATGCTGATTGGAGGAATCAGTAGCAAAAATGGGTGGGTTGGCTCTGGAATCAAGTTTGATACCTAATTCATGTTGGTGTGGCCACCCAAGAAGAGACTTCCCTGATTTTGCAACATAAATTTTGCTAAAGGTGTGACAGCCAGAGATTTTGAGATTTGCAGAAAAGTAGCCTATTAAGTCAATCTTGTGCCCAGTATACCCCCCAGGAGACACATCAGGTTGAGTAAGTGTTCTATTGGGCCAATTCTCATGAAAGACTTTTGATGAAATGATGGGGTACTATGAACAAGAATCAACTGGGAATCTTAAATCAATTCCATCAACATTGATGGCACACGAAGGAAATTTGGGAACCCCGTCATAACTGCAAACATTAATTACAGTATTAATCTCATTTTCATCAATGTCATACAGAATGTCAGCATCATTAATGGATTGTATGTAATTGACCTTCCTAGGACTGGTTTTATAGAACTTGCTAAAATGTCCCTTCTTATTACATTTAGAACAAACCTTATCTAAAGCAGGACACCTTTTAAAATTCGCTAAATAGCTATTACTACCACATCTGAAACAAAGTAGTGTTGGATTCCGTCTTTCAACTTTAGTGTTTGAGTTCTTGTATTTGCTCTCAGTCTTTTCAGAGGTATTGACTTTTTGATTAAAGCTCTTCTTGTGCTTTTCTGACAAGTTGGATTCTTTGTTGACAGAGAATACATCAGATTTTTCATTACCTCTAATTTCTTTCACAAATTTTTCTGAATGTTCGATGCATTTTGTAATATCAATTGCGGCACTTAATGATAAATCAGAGGTGGACCACAATTTTTCCTGAACTTTTTTGCTATTGGTACGCATTAAAATTCGATCTCTCAGTACTTGGTCATATGAAATATGTTCGAAAGCACAAGAAGCAGCAAGAGATCTTGCTACATAGTCTTCAATAGATTCATCAGGTTTTTGTTTGCGTGAATAAAATATGAATCTTTCCATGACAACATTTTTCTTTTTTCCAAAACGCAGATTAAGTTGTGAAGATGCGTATTGGTAAACATTAATTCTCCCAGGATTGACTAAAGCAGGGAAAGTTTTAAACTCTTTTAAACCAAAACCTCCTAAACAATGTTTTAATAATGATAATTTCCTTTCAGGTACACAGTCGTCTCCCTCCAAGACTTCAACGTATGCAAGAAAAATAGGTTCCCAACCCTCCCAAAGCATTGGAGTCTCACCAAAAGATGTGAGGAAGGAAGGAGGTGGAACAATGCCTGACATGTTTGGCAAATGCAGAAGACAGTAAAAATGCAAATACAAAATACTGCAATATGATTATATGCAGAATAAATGTTGATATAAATAGATAAAATAAATAATAAAAATGAGAACTGCTTGTAGACAATTATGTTCTATAACTTTGTTTAGAAACTAAAAAAATACCTTACACATGCAATATATTTCTTATAATAAATATTCCTCTCATTTGAATTTGGTTCATAAATGTGGAGAACAGCAATAATGTCTGTTATGAAGAGAAAAAAAAATGGTGCTAAAGAGCGATAGTTTACTGAGAATAAATCACGTAAAAATTAGTTTCCCTTGGTTGCTAAGCAGCAAGTTTCAAGATTCAACAAATTGGAGGCACGCTTGAGGTGCATGATGATAATTGCTTCATTACGTAACGTGCACAGGAAGATGTGAAACAATAGTCCATCTTCATAAACCAGCTTCCTTAACTGAACACTACATTAGTCATGCTGGGCGTGCTCGAGATGAATTGAAAAAATGCCGCCTGAATGAGCTGTACGTTAACATTCCAAAGTTTGAAGAATGCTTTTCAATATGTCATTCACTGCAAAATTGCTATAGCCCACAAGGTAACTTCAATGAATCTTAAAAATATTAATGTTCACTGCTGAATTCACTCCACCAATGATTCATGCAACCTCCGCACAACAGATGAAATGTTGAAAACTTCAAATGCTACTGTAAAAGAACCATCAGCGCTAAATTGTAATAACATTAAGCGCTAGGTAAAGTTAAGCGAACGAAGTGCGTAGGTTTCAATGGATGCGCAGCAACAATTTAGGTTAATTAAGAATGCAGGAATACTATATTACTCACTGCGTCATATGCCAAGAATAATGCGCTGCAATCCGATGCGTAAAGACTATTGGTGTGATGAAAATGTAGCAAATTCTTTAAAGTAATTTCAAGTTCAAAATAGTTTTTTTTCTTATAGTTTTCTCAGTTAATTTCTTCTTAAATGAGCACACGAGAATTCGTGCCCTATCGTCTGCAATGTGGGAAAAAGTATAATCGCATCCATTCAATGATGAGAGAGGCGTAGAATGTGGAAGACTGTTTAATCCGTCTTCATCGGTCAGTAAGCAGAAACATTATGATAAGAGACAAACTCCTTAACCGCCCACCAGAACACTCTCCATTAGAAAAACAACACCAGAATAGAGCGAGCCCCGCTCAAACCCAACAATGACATAATTAAGAATAGAGCGTGACCTCCACGGGCACCAGATAGGAATTGCTCGTGGAAACCACGCTCAAATGTACCACATATATATATAACATTAACGGTACAACAATGTTAGACGGGGACCCTGAGGGTCGGCCGACTACTGAGGGAGAGGTCCCCGATGAGGACCGCCTCCGGCGATTGTACAGATATGTCACCTCCCTCCCCACAAACAGCCACCACACCAGGTTGAGTTCAATACTTTTATATAAGGTTGGTAGGGCACGGATATTGGCGATACAGGATATCGGACCCGAGGGTCCTCTCACTTCTAGTCTCTGTAGGGAAAAAGGGGGTAGCGGGACAGTCTTGGTACCGGGTCGGTACAGGCGGTGGCAAGAGGTGAGCTCACAATCCTCGAGCTGGCGAGTCTGCAAGTCGGGCCGCGGCAGCGCCAGCAGGCCAAGACGATGGTTTCACGAGGCAGAGGGCCGCGGCAGCGCCAGCAGGCCAAGACGAGGGGTTCACGAGGCAGAGGGCCGCGGCAGCGCCAGCAGGCCAAGACGATGGTTTCACGAGGCAGGGGGCCGCGGCAGCGCCAGCAGGCCAAGACGAGGGTTTCACGAGGCAGAGGGCCGCGGCAGCGCCAGCAGGCCAAGACGAGGGTTTCACGAGGCAGAGGGCCGCGGCAGCGCCAGCAGGCCAAGGCGATGGTTTCACGAGGCAGAGGGCCGCGGCAGCGCCAGCAGGCCAAGACGATGGTTTCACGAGGCAGGGGGCCGCGGCAGCGCCAGCAGGCCAAGACGAGGGTTTCACGAGGCAGAGGGCCGCGGCAGCGCCAGCAGGCCAAGACGAGGGTTTCACGAGGCAGAGGGCCGCGGCAGCGCCAGCAGGCCAGTCACGGATGAGTTCTTCTCGGGTCTCTCGACTCCAGGATACAACTGCCTTCCTGGTCTGGCCCTGCCCCAGTTATAGGTCTGGTCCCCTTTGATGTCCGGACCCTCGCGCCTGGGGGCCGGGAGGTCCGGGATGAGGGAGTCCAGACACCCAGCAGGGGGGTGGAGCCAGCGCCCAGGGCGGCCTGGGGTGATCGACACCTGGCGGAGGAGAGCCGTTGACGATTCCTTCTCCCATTGACTCGCCAAGTGGTCACTCTGCCTCCTGGGAGGAGGTTGGTGCCTCGATGTCAGGGCCGGCCGGGCCCAGGGTTAGGGTCGAGTTGAGGCCACGCGGCCTCGTGCTGTAGTACCCCAAAATGGCGGCTGGGCCGAGGCCGGGGTGCGAATGGTGACACGGGCCAGCTGGGTCCGGAGCTGGTGTCTTGTGGTGGAGGGATTGCAGGTTACTTCGGGTGGTCGCCGGGGACTCTGGTTGGGGATTCAGGGAGAGCCAGGGTCCGGGCCCCGTTGCGGGGAGGGGGGACAGCCCGACCATGCGGCCTGTCCAACATGCGTCCCCCCCAGCTGAAGGCGGGGAGAGTCAGCCATCTTCCTGGGGACTCTCCTCGCTGAGGCGGAAAAAGCGTGACAGGCCGTCTGCGTTGGCGTGGTCCTGGCCTGGACGATGTTCCACCGTGAAGTCCATCCCCTGTAGGGAGATGGACCAGCGCAACAGCTTCGGGTTCTCCCCCCGCATCTGCATCAGCCATTGCAGGGGTCGGTGGTCTGTTTGCACCCGGAAGTGGGTGCCGAAGAGGTAGGGCCGGAGCTTCTTGAGTGCCCAGACTACGGCGAAGGCCTCCCTCTCAATGGTGCTCCAGCGCTGTTCTCGGGGCAGTAGGCGTCTGCTGATGAAGGCCACTGGTTGGTCGACCCCTTCGGTGTTGAGTTGGGAGAGGACGGCCCCCACACCGTGATCGGAGGCGTCCGTCTGCACAATGAATTCCCGGCTGTAGTCGGGAGCCTGGAGCACGGGGGCCGTGCACATGGCGGTCTTCAATTTCTCGAAGGCCGATTGGCAGTCCGGGGTCCAGTTGACTGTTTTGGGGCTCTTCTTGGAGGTGAGCTCTGTGAGGGGCCCCACGATGCTGCCATAGTCCTTCACGAACCGCCGGTAGTATCCGGTGAGCCCCAGGAAGGCCCGGACCTCCGTTTGGGTCGTAGGGGGTTGCCAGGCCTGGATGGCAGCAATCTTGAGCTGGAGGGGGGCCACCAGCCCGCTTCCCACTTGGTGTCCCAGGTAGGTCACGGACCCTTGGCCAACCTGGCACTTGCTGGCCTTGATGGTGAGCCCGGCTTGCTGGAGGGCGTGTAGAACCTCCCGCAGGTGGCGGAGGTGGTCGGTCCAATGATGGCTGTACACAGCAATGTCGTCCAGGTAGGCGGCGCTGAAGTCTTCAAGGCCCGCCAGTACCTGGTTCACCAGCCGTTGGAACGTTGCCGGAGCGTTTTTCATGCCGAAGGGCATTACTTTAAAGTGGTAGTGCCCGTCCGGGGTTGAGAAGGCGGAACGTTCTTGGGCCCTAGGGGTGAGGGCGATCTGCCAGTAGCCCGCCGTTAGGTCGAAGATGCTCAGGTAGCGGGCGGCCCCCATCCGGTCAATTAGCTCATCTGCCCGGGGGATGGGGTGAGCGTCGGTCCTGGTAACTGCATTCAGCCCCCGATAGTCCACGCAGAACCGGAGCTCAGGGGCAACGCCCGGGGCGGCCGCCTTGGGAACCAGGACGACTGGGCTTGCCCAGGGGCTGTCGGAGGGTTCGATCACTCCTAGGGCCAGCATTTTGGACACCTCGGTCTGGATGCAGGCGCGCACCCGGTCTGGTACGCGGTACGCCCGGTGTCGAATAGGAGGGCTGTCCCCGGTGTCCACATCGTGAAGGCACCAGGGGGTGACTCCGGGTGTGAGGGAGAACAGGGAGGCGAACCGCCTCAGGAGGGCTTGACAGTCTTGGCGTTGCTCCGGGGACAGGGCCTCGGAGAGCTGGACCCCTTCCACTGAGCCATCCCGCTCGAGGGTCCTCAGTAAGTCCGGAAGGGGCTCGGAGTCTTCTTCCGTCCCGTTATCGGTAGCCATCAGGAGGCTGAGTTCGGATCGCACAAAATGGGGTTTGAGCCTGTTGGCATGGAGGACCCGTAGAGGGTTCCGGGCAGTCTCCATGTCGATCAAATAGGTGACGGGCCCCTTGCGTTCGATCACCTTGAAGGGTCCGGACCATTTGTCTTGGAGTGCACAGGGTTCAACCGGGGACATCACCCAGACCCGTTGTCCCGGTTCGAACTCAATGGAGGATGCATGCTGATCGTACCATCTCTTCATGTCCTCCTGACTGGCCTCGAGATTGGCTTTGGCGGTTTCTCGGAACCGCCGGGTCTGGTTGCGAAGAGCCAGGAGATACCTGTAGATGTCTGGGGGAGTTTTCTGGGGAGGCTGCTCCCAACCTTCCTTGACTAGGCTGAGGGGGCCCCGGACGGGGTGCCCGTACAGGAGTTCAAATGGGCTGAAGCCGAGGGATTTCTGCGGGACCTCCCGATAGGCAAACAGGAGGCATGGAAGTAGCACGTCCCACTGGCGTCGAAGGGGTTCCTCTAGGCCCATAATCATCCCCTTGAGGGTGCGGTTGAACCTCTCGACCAGTCCGTTTCCTTGCGGGTGATAGGGGGTCGTGAATTTGTAGGTGACCCCGCATTGTTGCCAGAGAGACTTCATATATCTGGAGATAAAGTTCGTGCCCCTGTCGCTGACGACCTCCCGGGGGAACCCCACCCGGGAGAAGATCCCCATCAGGGCTCGGCCCACCACGGGGGCCGTCACAGTCCGAAGGGGGATGGCCTCGGGATAGCGGGTGGCGTGGTCTACGAGGACCAGGATGAACCGGTGTCCTTGGGCTGTTCGGGGGTCGAGGGGCCCCACAATGTCTATTCCCACTCGTTCGAACAGGGTGGTGACGACAGGAAAGGGTTGTAAAGGTGCTTTGATTTTTCGGCCACTTTTTCCGCTTGCCTGGCAGGTGGGGCAGGCCCTGCAGTGGTTGGTGACATCCTTTCGCATTTGGGGCCAGTAAAAATGGGTCACCAGGCGGTCGTAGGTTTTATCCTGTCCCAGGTGTCCGGCAAGGGGGACATCGTGGGCTAAGTTCAGGAGAAAGTCTCGGAAGCGAAGGGGCACCACCAGTACCCGACTGGCTCCTAGTTCTGCAACTTTCTGCTCGCTGTAGAGCAGGTCTTGGTCCCAGTAGATCCAGTGGGCCCCCGAGGTATCCCCTGTGCTCTGGGCCAGGGCTTGCTGCCGGAGTCCTTCGAGAGAGGGACATGTTTTCTGTTCGGCCCGGAATTGTTCCTGAGTGGGGCCTCCCTCCTGACGCCATTGTGCCAGGTCAGGGACGTCCCGAAGCTGGTCGGATCCTTCTTCTGTTTGGGTCGAGGGACTGGCCTCTGGGGCGGCCTCCTCTGGGATGAGCGCGGGAGGAGGTTCCGGCCACTCGGGCTCTTCTAGACTGGGGACCGCGCGGGCGGTCATGGACCGGGTCGTGACGCAGACCCATTCGGGGAGGCCGAGCATCCCCAGGTGTTCTCTCCGTTCGACGGCTGCCCAGGGAGAGCTTTCGAGGTCGTTTCCTAGGAGGCAATCCACGGGGGCATCATCGCGGACAGTTACTTTTAACATCCCTGTTACTCCTCCCCACTCGAAGGGGACGCAGGCCATGCGACACAGACTTTCGGAGTTGTCTGCTGATCGGACAGGGCAAAGAATGTTCGGCATGATTTGGTCTGGAGTGACGAGGTGGCGTCGGACCGCAGTTACACTGGCCCCGGTGTCGCGGAGGGCTTCCGCCCGGCGGCCATTAATGTTGACCCACTGGCTGTACTTCTGCGTGTTGGCGGGAAGGGGGGCCCGCGGAATCATCTCTCTCTCCCCCAAGCAGACCAGCGCCATGGCGGCTGGTGCCCACTCAGAGGGGTCGGTCTCGTACTCTTCTTGGTCTTCCGGGATTAGTTCTTCCCCTAGGGCGGCCGCTGCGACCTGGCGGGGGGTAGTGTACGGATTCTTTGGGCAGTTGGGATCACTGGCGTAGTGGCCGGGTCGCTGGCATCTGTGGCACATAACGTTGGCCCGGAAACCGGCCCGGATGGCCGGGCTCCCTCGGCCGACTGGGGTCAAGGGGCTGCTTGTGGGCGACAAGGGGGCGGGGTCTCTCCCCCGACCCTGGCCCCCTCCTCCTCCTCCCCGGGGGCGATGGGGCCCTGGGTACGGTCTGGATGATTCGCTGGGTCCGTTCCGGCCAACTCGGGTGCTTTCCCACCGGTCGGCTTCGGCGGCGAGTTGTCGAGGTTCGGTTAGTTTACTGTCCAAGAGGTGTTGCCGGAGTTCCACGAAGCAGTTGTTAGATAGGTGCTCCCATACGATAAGGTCGAAAAGTTGTTCGTAGGTGGTCACTTTGTTGCCCTTGATCCACCCTTCGAAGGCTCGACTAAAGAAGTTCACGTACTCCACCCAAGTCGTATCGAGTGAGGAGGGCGGCGGCCTTCATGTGGTCGTAGGATGTCATCAGATGGTCCGGGAGTTGCAGCAGGGCGTCCCGCCCTTCGTTGACAAACCTCCCCCATAACCCAGCTCCCCAGTCGCTCCGTGGAATCCGGTGGGAGGTCATGGCCACCTCATAGGCTTTAAACCACTGCTGTATATCATCGTTCTTGTGGTATTCCCGTATGACATCTTTGGGGATGTGAACCTTGGGCTCGGTAGAGGCAGGCAGGGTCGGTCGTTCGGGGAACCCGAGTTCTTTATTCTGTTTCTGGATTTCCAGTTCCTTGAGATTGCGCTCATGTTCGTACGCTAGTTTCTTTTCCTCTAGCTCTCTCTGTTTTTGCTTCTCTTCTCGCTCCTCTCGGAGCCGTAAGTGTTCCAGAGTTATTTTTTGTTCCGCCAGTTTGAGTTCTCCATCCAAGCGAAGTCGGGCCAGTTCTAATTCGTGGAGTCTGCTTTTTTCTCTTTCTTGGATCTCTTCCAGGGAGAGACCCGCTCTTCTTCCTTCCATTGGTGCGGGGCCCGTCTCGGTTGTTCGTGTTCGGGGTACGGCCGTACCTGTTTCTGCCCAAGCTTCTAGGGCTCGTTTGAAGTCTTCCTTTGTGCTCAGACCTGTGGTTGGAAGGCCAAGTTCTATGCAATATTGCTTCAGTTCCCGGTGGTTGTAGTCTTCCAATTTTTCCATCTGGAATTTTTCCGTTGTTCCGCTCTCTGTTGTCATGGTGGTTGTGTGTCGTGGGGAGAGTGACTCTCTGTACTATTACGCGTAGGTTCGGATCGCGCCGCTGGCCACCAATGTTAGACGGGGACCCTGAGGGTCGGCCGACTACTGAGGGAGAGGTCCCCGATGAGGACCGCCTCCGGCGATTGTACAGATATGTCAGCTCCCTCCCCACAAACAGCCACCACACCAGGTTGAGTTCAATACTTTTATATAAGGTTGGTAGGGCACGGATATTGGCGATACAGGATATCGGACCCGAGGGTCCTCTCACTTCTAGTCTCTGTAGGGAAAAAGGGGGTAGCGGGACAGTCTTGGTACCGGGTCGGTACAGGCGGTGGCAAGAGGTGAGCTCACAATCCTCGAGCTGGCGAGTCTGCAAGTCGGGCCGCGGCAGCGCCAGCAGGCCAAGACGATGGTTTCACGAGGCAGGGGGCCGCGGCAGCGCCAGTAGGCCAAGACGAGGGTTTCACGAGGCAGAGGGCCGCGGCAGCGCCAGCAGGCCAAGACGAGGGTTTCACGAGGCAGAGGGCCGCGGCAGCGCCAGCAGGCCAAGGCGATGGTTTCACGAGGCAGAGGGCCGCGGCAGCGCCAGCAGGCCAAGACGATGGTTTCACGAGGCAGGGGGCCGCGGCAGCGCCAGCAGGCCAAGACGAGGGTTTCACGAGGCAGAGGGCCGCGGCAGCGCCAGCAGGCCAAGACGAGGGTTTCACGAGGCAGAGGGCCGCGGCAGCGCCAGCAGGAAAGTCACGGATGAGTTCTTCTCGGGTCTCTCGACTCCAGGATACAACTGCCTTCCTGGTCTGGCCCTGCCCCAGTTATAGGTCTGGTCCCCTTTGATGTCCGGACCCTCGCGCCTGGGGGCCGGGAGGTCCGGGATGAGGGAGTCCAGACACCCAGCAGGGGGGTGGAGCCAGCGCCCAGGGCGGCCTGGGGTGATCGACACCTGGCGGAGGAGAGCCGTTGACGATTCCTTCTCCCATTGACTCGCCAAGTGGTCACTCTGCCTCCTGGGAGGAGGTTGGTGCCTCGATGTCGGGGCCGGCCGGGCCCAGGGTTAGGGTCGAGTTGAGGCCACGCGGCCTCGTGCTGTAGTACCCCAAAATGGCGGCTGGGCCGAGGCCGGGGTGCGGATGGTGACCCGGGCCAGCTGGGTCCGGAGCTGGTGTCTTGTGGTGGAGGGATTGCAGGTTACTTCGGGTGGTCGCCGGGGACTCTGGTTGGGGATTCAGGGAGAGCCAGGGTCCGGGCCCCGTTGCGGGGAGGGGGGACAGCCCGACCATGCGGCCTGTCCAACAAACAATATTGATTAGCTTCCCTCCTGAGGACAGGAAAGATGTTATCCAGTTGCATAACGGTCAGCAATTGTACTAAGGACAGATGAAAGAGGCTATAATTATAAGGTTTGGGTTGACTACAGCCCAATATCAAACCCGTTTTAAGAAAGTCAGAAAGAATGATAGGGTCTTCTAGGAGATCTAGATGTATTAGTTTGAAAGGCACTGGAATGAGTGGACAAAAATATGAGATGTAAAAGCTACTGCAACTCTGAATGATCTTGAAAATATCAGGAATGAGTCTCCAGCACCAAAAAGACAGTACTTGGCTGATTTGACACAGATTGATCCCAGCTACTTTCTGTTTGGCAGGCAAGTGTGTGGTAAAAAGGGAAAACAATGGTCTGGAGAAGTGAAGCTCCAAGCCAAATGGGGAAAAGCGCCTCCATTAGAATTAATTAGGAAGCTGATGGGAAGTACCAAGGCGATTTTCACAGACCTCAGTTGGTACACAAGCCATTTCCTCTGGTCAGCATGAAATAGGGTTTGGAGGTTTGGAATCCTCTTATGTTCCATGGTAGGAAAGTGATTCTGATGCAACCTTGAGGGTCACTACGCAAAGAACTGTTTAGCGTTAGACCTAGCACTGGAAGCTCCATTGATAGCCAGTAAACTTTCAGTGGACTGGGCACCAATGAAGGTCTTTTGGGACTAAACCTGGATGCTATAGACATATGATCAAAAAAGAGGAAGGTACCCCTATACAAATGACAGGGTGGGGGTAATCAAACCAAGCAAACAGTACAAACCCTGCTGTGAGGTGGTCCTTTATGCAACTCTCTCTGAACCAATACCAATTCTAAACCTCTCAGTCACAGGTATTAATTCTAATAGCAATGTTGTCAGTCTCACAGTGTACTACAAATCACATCTAGAATATAATTTAAAACATTTTTATTCAAATGAGTACCTCCCTATGGGTTACAATCTAGACCAAATCATTATCTATAGTAATTAAAAACAAATATTGTTAAAAACAGTCGACGCTGCGTTTCGGTGTACAGTTAATCTTTTCCATCTTCATCAGGACGAAAACTTTTTCATTTATTAAAATCTAAACAGAAATAAAAACAACATTTTAGATGCCTAGTTAGAACTGTGGACCTTATCATTAATCTGTACAACATTGATATATATGTAAATATTTGCACACTACATACACTGTGCAAGATAATTTTTTATTTTAATATGTGAATTCATTTCTAGCACATAAAATAACAGTATTTCTTGCTAGCTGTCTCGCTCTGGTGTTCTATATCCCATTTGTAAGAGACAATGAGACAAAATATCTTACCTGCGGTGCTGAATTTATCTATCACACGGATAAACTTATTTTCACTGTTGTGCTATTGGCATTCCTGAATATTGCCCTCTGTGTATGAATATTATTACCTTGTAAAATTCTTAGGGAATATGATTCATCAATTTCATGATTCCAGGGTTAGTCAATGTATCTTCCAGCTACTTTATTAGAGCCTTGGGAATAAATAGATATTAATCGTATTATTAGGGTGTTTCACATTTTGATGTGCTTAAAGAAGCTATGCAGAGTATACTATGCCTCTATTTAGCGATGTAGTTACCTTTTTCCTTTGGTATCTATTACGATAATTTTTATCTCAGCTGCACGTTGGACCCACCGTCCTGAGTATTTTACTTTGTGTGGGAGCGGGCTCTCTACTTGTGATTACACAGCTGTAAGAAATGAGAACCCTTCTCATTATAGACTCAAGCAGTTGTCTTTGTCTACCTGTTATTATCTTTGGTTTCTCTTAAATTACCCCTAAATCCTCGTCATGACCATGCACTGCACATGCTTTTCATATTTTATTCGGCAGTCCCCCTCCGCTTGAAATGTGCTGTCAGGTTCTAGGATTTAAAGTGCGGATGATTGTTAATGACCCGCCGTTCATGACCAACAAGTTCGTCAATAATAACGTTCCCTTCTGTATCCTTTTAACATATTGTATGTCCTGAGCGGTAACGCGAAAGATTTCCGTTATGGTTTACAAGTTATGCACGTTATTGTCACATCAAGAGTTATTACGCGCTGCCCAATTTTTAAGATTCCCGTGTATTATCCATATTCAAAAAACGGGCTTGTCACCATTATTAGTGTCCGCTCAATCTACCATACTGGTTCTAGGTAGATTGCAAGCGGTGTATATTATTTTCACATAAAAAGTTATTATGCACTGCCAAACATTTAAGATTGCCGTATGCTCTCCATATGCAAGAATAAGCTTGTTGTCATTATGTTTGTTCACTCGCTCCGCCATCTTGGATCTTAATAGTATGGTGACCATTCTTTTTAATCTATGTGCAATATCCCCATTAGTGCTACACTTTCTTTTGGTCTCTGCCGTACCTGTGAGGGTCAATGCGGCCTCCCTGCTCCAAACGTGCGCTTCCGGAAGTAAATTCAAAAGAACTACTTCCGGATTGTGGCCTCATTTATGCTAAAGTGGGATACTGCAACCCGGAAGTGGAAGACTGTTTCTCCTTAATCTCGGCTCTAATTTACCGTTGAATCATTATTTTTTTCATTTGTTCGCATCAAAATTAGGTTTTACCTATTAGAATTACTTCAGCACAATGTTTTAAACATAAAGGGCTAACAATCAAATGAAAGATTTTTCTTTCACGGCAACGTTATTTGCCAGTGGAGTTTGGATCTCGGTAGCGAACTATGGCGGCCATCTTAGATTGTCTTCTCGTATCGTATGCAAACACTGATTTTGTTAAGACTACTATGCATCAGAGGATTGATATTTATAAGACTGTAATTTAATTTAGATTTCTGTAGTGCATATGTATACCACAAACTGACACCACATCATTGTTCTGCATCTCAATACCCTCATCTATATTAGTATGAGTGTATTACTTCTTTGAGAAATACCGATCAGACTACCGCTTAGTGTTCCAAATATTACATAGTGTCATCTTAATATTCCAAATGTTACATCATATCATTCTTAACAGTGATCCTATTATCACGATGTACAATATTATACACATCTAATACAGTTTGTAATAATGTACGATGTTGATACATATTAAAGCATTGTCCCCATGTACATGATTAAAGTCTACATATTCAATTGGGAAATGATCTATATTAAGTAATGGCGGTGTTCTAAACAAATACACTAAACGCACAATACAGGTAAGCAAAGAAACTATACAGGTAAGCCAAAAACACTCAAGACATTCTTTCTTATTACTAGACCTTATCAGGGATTAAGGCCAATATGATACATTTTGTTTGGTCCCTCTTATCTTAATAACGACAAATATTCACAGACATTTTCCTGCTAATGAATCTCTCTGTTTTTAAAGAATTAATGTTTCCCATTCTTCTTTATTATTAAGACCAGTTCTATAGGTGTTAAAGTAGGACATATAGAATTGTTCTCGCTTTTCCTCTTCACAAAACTATTGCCTCCTCTCACACTATGCTGAATAACTTCAATACCACACCACTTTAGATCATCTATTGTGTGGTTGTGGGTAATCCAGTGTTCCACTAATGGGGCTGTCCGTTTTTTTGTTCTTATGGCTGACTTATGCTCTGTAATCCTGATTTTGAGTTCTCTTGATGTCTCTCCTATATAACCTTTATAACACGGGCAGATGGTCAGATAAATCAGATCTTTCGTCTTACAGTTCATAAAGTTTTTTATCTTGTGTGTAATACCATTATAGACCACCTTGTCACCTTTCATTATGCTGTTGCAGTTTTTACACATACAGCATACAAAATTCCCCACTGGTAAAGGGGCATTATTTATGGTGAGTTGTTTTTGGGTTGTATCTTCCCTATATGTGTGAACCAATCTGTTCCGAATTGTTCAGTTTCTTCTGAAACTGAACATTGGTTTGGGGAGTTTTACATTTCCCTTTTCATTTAGGAGTTGCCAGTTCCTATTTATGATGTTTTTTACTTTGTTACTGGCACAGCTAAAATTTGTCACAAAAATCAGGCGTTCTTCTGCTTTATTATTTTTCTCTGCTTTTTCCGAGAATAGGGAGTCTCTATCGTAGTATTTTGCCCTCTTATAAGCTTTTCTGACTAGATTTTTAGGGTAGCCTCTAGTCAGTAATTTTTCAGTGAGCACATATGCGTGTCGATTGAAATCTCTTATGTTTGTGCAGTTTCGGCGTATTCTTAAATACTGCCCGAATGGGATGTTATCTTTCTGGCAACTAGGGTGATTGCTCCTATAGTGGAGCATTGTATTACGATCTGTGGGTTTTGTGTATAACTCTACCTCTAATTTGCCTACTACGTGTTTGATCTTAATATCAAGAAAGTCAACACTTTTCTTGGCATAATTCGAGGAGAATTGCAGATTGGCATCACCCAGGTTTGCCTGTTTATAAAATCGTTAAGATCTTCCAATGTTCCAGTCCATAAGAAAAAATCATTATTATTATTATTTTGACATTTGTTGAGCGCACGGCTACCCCCAACGGGGGTGTCCCGTCGCTGAGGATTGCGAGCAGAGAGATAAAATTAGCAGCCAGAAAATAGACAGGTCTTTAATTTGCCCCTGAATTGAGATTCGATGTCAATGAGACGGAGGCTGATGGGTAGGGAGTTCCACAGTTTAGATACCACCACTGCAAAAGCTCTACCACCCTTTCTCGCAAGGCGGAATATGGGAGGGAGTAAGAGACAGAGGTGGTTAGATCTAAGGTTGAGAGACAATTGGACTAGTTTTAGTCTATGTCTAAGGTATCTGGGGCCTTTTCCGTTCAGAGCCCTGAAAACTAGTACAAGGGCCTTGAATCTGACGCGAGCAGTGATAGGAAGCCAGTGCAACTTCCTCAAGTGGGGTGAGATGGAGTATCGGTAGGGGACTTTACAGATCAGCCTGGCTGCGGCGTTCTGCACAATCTGCAGCCTCTGTTATAGGTAGGCAGGGAGTCCTACATACAGACTGTTCGCATAATCCAGGTGCGAAGTGACCAAGGCGTGAGTCACTGTCTTCAGTGACTCAGTGGGGAGAAAGGGGGAGATTTTTTTAAACATGTGAAGTTTACCAAAACATGCCGAAGTGACTTTCTGGATCTGGGTTTTAAAAGATAAATCGTTATCGAATTGGACTCCAAGATTGCGTGCCACCTTTACCGGGGAGGGCGGCGGATTGAGTTCCGCAAGCCACCAGGTGGTAGGTGACATGGGAGTCGCTTGATTAAAAAACAACACCTCCGTTTTGTCCGTATTAAGTTTTAGCGTGTTCAGAATCATCCAAGCTACAATATTGGAAAGACAGGTTCTAAAATTTTTAAAACCAAGGGGAGAGTGGTCTCTGATGGAAAAAATAAGCTGAGTATCATCAACGTAGGAGACCACTCTGACCCCAGATGTTTCAATAACCTTTGCCAGGGGTGCGACATAAACGTTAAAAAAAAGGGGACTGAGGGCAGATCCTTGGGGCACCCCACAGCCAAGTGGTTTCTTGTCTTTAGACCAGAATGGTCGGCACCATACTTGTTGTGTACGGTCCGTTAAAAAGGAGGTGATCCAGGCTAAAGGGGTATCACAGATTCCCATCTCTAGGAGTCTGTTCAGGAGGATGGCATGAGAGACCGTGTCGAAAGCTGCGGACAGGTCGAGGAGCACAAGCATGGCTACCTCTCCCCTGTCCACACTCTCCCGCACGGTCTCTGAAACCTCCAAAAGTGCTGTCTCAGTACTATACCCGGTCCTAGATCCGGATTGTGAATCTTGTAGGAGATCATTGCTTTCTAAATAGTCGGAGAGTTGTTCTTGGACTATTTTTTCCAGGATTTTAGCTGGTTTTGGGAGCAGTGATATCGGGCAATAGTTACTGAGTACAGCAGGGTCAGCTTCTGTTTTTTTCAGGAGGGGGATAAGAATGGCCTGTTTCCATGTCTCCGGGAACTGACCTGATAAGAGAGAGGAATTCCATATTGTTACGAGGGGTTAAATAATCGCCGGAGCAACTGAAGAAAAGACTTGAGCTGGCATAGGATCTAGGGGTGAACCCGATTTACATAGCTGAAGTTTATTCAATGCTGCGTCTAGGGTGATAGGTTTGAACGCGCTTAGCCTTATATCCTTAGCAGTAGTATGCGTAGGAGGTGTGACCTCTTTGTCAGATCTATTCGCTACAATGAAAGAAGCGTAGATGAGATTAATTTTCTCATGGAAAAAGTTTGACAGTCCATCACAGAGTTCTTGACACAGCTCTGTCTTGTGCGTGAGGGCCGCAGGATTGGTGAAATCTTTCACAATCTGAAAGAGCACCTTGGCTGAATTATCTGCGGATTTAATTTTGCTGGCAAAATATTCTCTCATAATACTTTGTTTGGTTTTGTGAAATTTTTTTAGCGCCACTCTATAAGTTGTTTTGGCAGCTGGATCATAGGTGCGGCGCCAGAGGCGTTCTAACCTTTTACATTTGCTTTTTTCTTCCCGTAACAACTGTGAGAACCATGGTGCAGAAGGTTTGGTTCTGGCTGAGGAGAGAACGGTAAGGGGAGCGATGCTCTCAATGGCCGTGGTGAGGTATTGATTTAGGTTTGCTACGTCCTCATTTATGTTTGAGGAAGATTGCCATTTGAGCTCGGCTAGTGCCGGCTCTATCGCTTCCAGCGTTACTTTGAACCACTTTCTTCCCACCTTCTCCGTCCTACAGATAGGGGTCGTAGTAGGTGGGAATTTAAGTTTAAAAGGGATGATGAAATGGTCCGACCATGTCACAGGGAGCGGGGCAAGGGTAGAGAGGCCAGGTAGGTTTGTGAAAATAAGGTCTAGAGTGTGACCAGCAGTATGTGTGGGGCCCACAACTTTTTGAGAAAGGTTGATGCCTGCCATAGTCTCCACTAGGGAGCACGCCTTTGATCAGCTACTGTCATCTATATGTAGATTAAAGTCCCCAAGGACCGTAAAATGGGGGTGTTTTAGAGAGAGGTCAGCCAGGATCGTAAGTAAATCTGTGGTATGGGTAGGGGGGGTGTTGGGTGGGTTGTAAATTAGCACCCCTGCACCAATAAGGAGAGAGGCCTCGGAGATACTGAAATACATAGCTTCAATAGATCCCAGGTTAGCTACTTTTCTGGATGAGATTTTCCAGTGGGATCTAAGGATAATAGCTAGTCCTCCCCCTATCTTTGATCCGGGTCTGTTTAGCCCTACAAATTGATAGTCTGGGGGGACTGCTAGAGCAATATCGGGATTGGAGGCATCTTTCGTCCATGTTTCCGTTAGGAACATCAAATCCCAGGCGTTCGATGTGAGAGAGAGCCAGATATCACTAGCATGTTTAGGCAGGGACCGACAATTGACTAGACAGGCTTTCAGTTCACGTAGGGGAGTGAGGAGGCGTCTCTCTCGTGTCCCTGCATGAATAAGGCGGCGGGGGATGGAAAGAGTAGTGGCAGTTTGAACAGGTGTAACGGTCCAGGGATAACGCAGGGTTGTACCTTGTGTGACTACCTACTATTGAAGGTCTCAGTTCTAAGAGACTTTCTCTAGACCATCTACGGCATTCTGTCGGGTCGATTTGGGCAGAGTGACCGGCGCTGGGCGCGGGACAGGCGCGGGACAGGCGCGGACAGGCGCAGATGGGCTTGCCTTAGGTGCGCCCGCAGCGCGCGCGCTGACACATGGTTTATGTAGAGAGCGAAGCTCGTGATCAGCTCCGCCCCATGTACTGCCGGGAACGCCCTGCGCGTTCTAGTGCCCGGTCTCCACGCCCTCCACACAAACAGAACACAGCTGCGGGGACCGAGGCGGGAGCTAAGAGGTACAGAAATATAAGTGTGCAAAAAAGGCAAATTTACATGTTTTTAAAACCGCTACTCATTCTAAAAACGCTGCTGAGTTTAAAAGGAATACAGAAAGCGCTGCTCAGTTTATAAAGTGAAACACCAGATAATGATAATCTCAAAGGATGTTGGTGGGGTCAGGCAGCCGCCTACTCACCGCAATCCTCAGAGTGCAGTGATGACTCCTTAGCTTAAGTAATGAGCGAAGCTCGTGATCAGCTCCGCCCCATGTAGTGCCGGGAACGCCCTGCGCGTTCTAGTGCCCGGTCTCCACGCCCTCCACACACACAACACACAGCTGCGGGGACCGAGGTGGGAGCTAAGAGGTACAGAAATATAAGTGTGCAAATAAGGCAAATTTACATGTTTTTAAAATCGCTACTCATTCTAAAAACGCTGCTGAGTTTAAAAGGACTACAGAAAGCGCTGCTCAGTTTATAAAGTGAAACACCAGATAATGATAATCTCAAAGGATATTGGTGGGGTCAGGCAGCCGCCCACTCACCGCAATCCTGTCAATAAATCGTGTCCAGCATGTGATATTCTCATAGAAAGGTGCTGACATATTAAAGATGTGTTTATTTTCGAAATCTGCCATGTACAGGCAGGCCACACTGGGTGCACAGGTGGCTCCCATGCTGGTGCCCTTGACCTGCCTGTAGTAATCATTTCTGACCATAAATATGTTGTTCTTAAGTATAATCTCCACGCATTCCACAATGAATGTTGAGAGCGAAGACAAATCACCCTCATCTACACTTAAAAGGCCCTCCAACATGGTGATGGTATCGTCCTCAGGAATATTTGTATAGAGAGCCTCTATATCTAAAGGTACCAGCCATTGGAAATTAACATTGTAAGGTTGATGTTCAATTTTCTCTATCATCATGTCGGTGGTGTCTTTTATATATGCCTTTTGGCTAGTTACTAGTGGTTGGGGAAATTTGTCTACGTACTTGCTTAATGGCTCTGTTACAGAATCAACACTTGAGACAATTGGTCTCATCAGTGGATCTGCCAGGTCTTTATGGCCTTTTGGAAGGGCATGAATTGCCGGAATTATGGGATTCATATTTTTCAAAAACGTATGTTCATCTAAGCATAAAATGTCATCATCTTTTGCAAGATCAAGAAGTCTTCCCACTTTCTGTATTAAGTCATTCCATTCAGACCTACTTGATTTACAGTAATGTGAGCTATTATTCAACAGTTTGAGCATCCTATTATTGTAGTCCTCAGTGTCCATTATAATAATGCTCCCTCCCTTGTCACCTGGTTTAATTGTTAGGGCCTTATTGCTCTCTAATGCCTTTGAGGCTATTGTTTCTCCATTATTAAGATTATTCTGCCAATACAGTGGTTGGGCCAGCAAATCCGATATGTTCTTATCGACCACCTTTTCAAAAAGTTCTATTTTACTATTAACCATGTTTAGGGTGGGTGTCCACTGTGATTTTGGCTTCAGGCCTGACTTATTCACTGATTGAGTATCAGAGCTTTCTTTATTCTTAAAAAAATCTTGCAACCTGACTTTTCTAAAAATGCACTGTAAATCTCTTTCCAGGTTATATTTATCTATATGTGTACTGATGGCGTAACCTAATTGTTGTAAATAGATGTCTGGAGCCGGGTATAATTTAGGTTGTTTTATTCAAGATAGATTTCAGGTCAAGTCTTTAAGATGGTAAGATAACAGAGACCCACCAGGAGTGACCTGCTTGTCACTCAGCCTGCCTGGTTCCAACTGCCGGTTGTCACCAGGCTAAGCCCCCAACACTCCATGATGTCACCGAAGGTTCTAGTGGTGACATCATATGAATGACAATGAAATCCCACAGGCAGGAAAGAGACAGGCTAAATACAACACTAATCCCTTTTCAAGTACCCTAGTTTCATCTACAGTGAGCTCTACGCTCGAGAGGTTAATGATAGCTGCTTTATTTTCTAATCCCACTTTGTCTGACTTCTGGTTCTCATGTATGGCTATTTTTACTGTGGGTGTTGGGGTAAAAAAACCCTCTCCCCCGTCCTCTTCCCTGATTCTGATTGGTATTTGGTTGACGGTGGTCTAAAAAAGAGAAAGAATCTCTACTAGTCCCCGGCACAGGGTCACTGCCTTTTTTGTTGTCTATTGTACTTTCATTTTCTGACTTGGTACTGGTGTATGAAGTGTCCAGGAAGGTCACTCTTTTCTTCGGATAATTTCTCCTTGGTTGTTGCCAATTATTCCGATTATATGTATCTTCCCTGGGCCTGTCATAAAAATCTTTTTGTGTAGGGGTATACAGCCTCCAGATTGTAATTTGATACATCTTTCCTAAATTTATTTGATTTTTTAGTTAGAAGATAATCTTTGTATCCTGTTATATCATTTTGGATATCTTCTAACTTTTTCTTAGCGTCTTCTAGAGCTGTACTCTCTATTAATTTACTTTCAATCTCTTCTATTTCTTTTCTCTCTATGATCAGAATTTCACTAGCGGTTTCAATTATCAGCAACATCCAATCTCTACTACATTGATTTGCGATGAGTGTCCAGTTTTCAATAAATTTAGCATGCCTGATGAAAATCCCGGGTTCATTTTTTACTTGTAAGCCCCTTGGGATGATCCCTTTCTTGCAATATTCGATTAGAAAGTCGGCATGCAGCTCCGTTCTTATTGATATTTTCTTATTATTCCATAATTCCTTCCACTTCTCCTCATCAACATTAGTGGTGCAGACCGCTGAAAAACTTTTGGATGTGCCAATAATGATTTTATTAAATTGCTCCTCTGAGAAGCCATGCGTTTTTAGTGCATCCATTTTTAATTTGGACCACTAGTACTCTTTTAATTAGAGTAAAGGATGAAAAGTAAAGAAAACTTCCCAGCTAACAAGCTGTGCTGATCAAAGATCAAAAAAGAGTAAGGTACCCCTATACAAATGATAGGGTGTGGGTAATCAAACCAAGCAAAAAGTTCACACCCTGCTGTGAGGTGGCCCTTTATGCAACTCTCTCTCTGAACCAATACCAATTCTAAACATCTCAGTCACAGGTATCAATTCTAATAGCAATGTTGTCAGTCTCACAGTGTACTACAAATCACATCTAGAATATAATTTAAAACATTTTTATTCAAATGAGTACCTCCCTATGGGTTACAATCTAGACCAAATCATTACCTATAGTAATTAAAAACAAATATTGTTAAAAACAGTTGACGCGGCATTTCGGTGTACAGTTAATCTTTTCCACCTTCATCAGGACGAAAACATTTTCATGTATTAAAACCTAAACAGAAATAAAAACAACATTTTAGATGCCTAGTAAGAACTGTGGACCTTATCATTAATCTGTACATTGATATATAGGAATATGTTTGCACACTACATACACTGTGCAAGATAATTTTTTATTTTAATATGTGAATTAATTTCTAGCACATAAAATAACAGTATTTCTAGCTAGCTGTCTCGCTCTGATGTTCTATATCCCATTTGTAAGAGACAATGAGACAAAATATCTTCCCTGCGGTGCTCATTTTATCTATCACACGGATAAACTTATTTTCACTGTTGTGCTATTGGCATTCCTGAATATTGCCCTCTGTGTGAGAATATTATTACCTTGTAAAATTCTTAGGGAATATGAATCATCAATATCATGATTCCAGGGTTAGTCAATGTATCTTCCAGCTACTTTATTAGAGCCTTGGGAATAAATAGATATTAACCGTATTATTCGGGTGTTTCACATTTTTATGTGCTTAAAGAGGCTATGCAGAGTATACTATGCCTCTATTTAGCGATGTAGTTACCTTTTTCCTTTGGTATCTATTACGATAACTTTTATCTCAGCTGCACGTTGGAGCCACCGTCTTGAGTATTTTACTTTGTGTGGGAGCGGGCTCTCTACTTGTGATTACACAGCTGTAAAAAATGAGAACCCTTCTCATTATAGACTCAAGCAGTTGTATTTGTCTACCTGTTATTATCTTTGATACCTGTGACTGAGAGGTTTAAAATTGGTATTGGTTCAGAGAGAGAGTTGCATAAAGGGCCACCTCACAGCAGGGTTTGTACTTTTTGCTTGCTATAGACATATGCAATATCTTATACTACTCAACTATATTCACATAAACTTCATGAATTGCATCGATGAGCAGGCATAAATAGATTAAATGAAATGAAAAAGAATTTGTTAAGAGCATGACTACCCAAGGGCGTCCCAGCGCTGAGAACGGCAAGTAGTGGAAAGCCAGCCGGTTTAGGGGAATAGCCAGGTTTTTAACAATTTACGGAAGGCAAGATGGATGGCTTCCTTTTGTAGATAAAATGGGAGGGCATTCTACAGCTTGGCTGCATTGTAGGAGAACAGACGACCCCCACTTCTTGCTTTCCTAATCCTAGGAACAGTAGCAAGATGCAGATCATCTGAGCGGAGGCGGTCTGTTAGCGGGGTAGGGGCGAACAATAGAGTGATTGATGGCAGGGCCCATCCCAGAAAATGACTTGTGAACAATGCACACAGCCTTGAAATGAACTCTCTCCCTGATAGGGAGCCAGTGAAGAGAAATCAGAGGAGGTTTTGCTGATTGATATTTCAGGATATCCAGAAGGATTCTGGCTGCCCAATTTTGTACAATCTGAAGTTTTGAAAGGGTTTGCATGGGGCCCCTAAGTAAAGGGCATTTCCATAGTCGAGACGCGACAACATAAGAGCCTGGACGATAAGTTCCTTGCTTGTGAAGGGAGGAGGGGAAGGACCTTACAAAGGATCTTTAGGATCCCATAGCATGAGGCTGTCGCATTATGTACCTGGACCTTGAAAGTCAGGTCTTGGTCAAGCCAGATACCCAAACTTTTGATCTGGCTCCTGGGAGTCGGGACTGGGCTCAGAGCAGCTGGCCACATTGTATTCAGGTCAGTGTGGGACCGACTCCCAAGAATCATGATTTTATTTTCTCCCCGTTCAATTGGAAGGAGAGTTATCAGCATGGTTGAGACCCACCACAAGTTGCGTATCATCTGCATAGGTCACTATGTGAACCCCAAATGGCAGCACAATCTCCGCTAAAGGGTGCATTTTAATGTTAAATAGGATGGGACTCAGGGATGATCCCTGAGGCACTCGGGTGGAGCATAAAAAATCCAGGTCCAAACCAATAAAACCTGCCTTGGCAGTGTATGAGGCCAAGGCTCTTGGGTCTGCTCTATATGGGGCAGAACTGTGGGCCTTTGGGAAACTACTCCCCTTACAGTCCTCTGAGAACAGGTTTCTTAGGGGAATCACAGGACTCCCGCAGAGCACCCCACTGATTCCCCTTGGACTTGACATGGGGAGGAGAGCAGTTAGCGATCTAGCGAGGTTGCGCCCGATTCTTTATTGGAGACGTCTCTGGACTACCCCGGAGATTCAACATTACGCAGAGGGATTTTTAGCCATAATAAATGCTGATATCTTTCATAGGATAGAATGGCTGAAAAATCTTAGATCTTCCCTGTGTGATCTTGGTCTCTCAAATTTATGGGATAATCCAACCGGGGAGCTCTTTCCGAGCAAAAAGGTGATTAAAGATCTGTACTGGGATCATGTAGAGGCAAGGGTCTGGAGTAAAACTAAAGCTGACTCCATGACGGGGCGCTTTGTGGAAGCCAAACTGTATCCAGTTTTGGAACCCTATTGGGATAGTATAACCAATCCTGGGGACAGAAAGCTTTTCTTTCAGTTAAGATCAGGTGCCCTTCCAGTGAGATCTTTGACAGGTAGGTGGAGGAGCTCCTCCACTCTGTACTGTCCAGCCTGTCGAGCACCAAATGAAAGTATAGGCCACTTTTTATTCTCCTGTAAAGCCTACGACATCCCGAGGAAAGTTTGGTTAGTTCCTGTTTGTAAAAATTTAGGAACATCTAGGGGTGTAGAGGCTTTACGAATCATCTGTACCTCCACCCATATGCCTATAGTCTTAGCAACAGCTAAGTATTTGGTTTGGGCATGGTCCATTAGAAGGAGGGCTGTTCCCAAAAGTAAACCAAATGGAGTATCTATACCGGCCCCCGTGTAAATATGTATCAAGTTTTATATCTTTCTGGTTTTAACCAATTGTATTAACGAGGAAACAAGTGTTTAAAGATGTATTTTAAATGTATGTTTGTGCTTTTATGAGATAAATCCTCGAATAAAGCTTTTTGAATTGAATTGAAAGTCAGGTCTTGGTCAAGCCAGATACCCAAACTTTTTATCTGGCTCCTGGGAGTCGGGACTGGGCTCAGAGCAGCCGGCCACATTGTATTCAGGTCAGTGTGGGACCGACTCCCAAGAATCATGATTTTATTTTCTCCCCGTTCAATTTCAGGAAGGAGTCATTCATTCATTTGGCTACCTCTTCCAAGCATGGACTAAGGCTGGAAGGAGAGTTATCAGCATGGTTGAGACCCACCACAAGTTGCGTATCATCTGCATAGGTCACTATGTGAACCCCAAATGGCAGCACAATCTCCGCTAAAGGGTGCATTTTAATGTTAAATAGGATGGGACTCAGGGATGATCCCTGAGGCACTCCGCAGTGGAGTGGAACCTGTTTTGAAGCCAAATCAGCATCAAAGATCTGGAAAGATCTATCGCCCAGGAAGGATTGCAGCCATGACTGTGGAGCCCCAGTCACTCCCAGTTTTCTGAGTCTGTGGACCGGGATTTGGTGGTAGACCATATCTAAGGCTGCACTGAGGTCCAGGAGAATGACCACAGTGGTACATCCGGAATCCAGGATTTTTTTTAGAGTCTTCGACAACTGAGAGCAGGGCCGTGTCTGTTCCTTGAAGAGGACGGAAGCCCTTCTGTGATGGGTGAAGTAGACTATGCATCTCTAGGCAGGCGGACAGCACATAATTAACATATCTTTCACCTATTTTGCTGATTCCTGGGAGAAGTGAAATAGGACAATAATTTCCCAGGGAGTCTGGGTCTAGGCTGTTTTTTTTTAAGAGAGCCTTCACCATGGTTTCCTTCCAAGGTGGAGGAACCAGTGAGGCATTGATCAACTCCAGAATAATGGGGGAGATGGTGCCTGCAACTTGTTTTAAGATTTTGAGAGGTGCCGGGTCTTTGGGTGACACACTTTTCACCTGGGATGAAATACTATCAAAAGCCTTACGGTCCAACAAAGGAAATGTGTCCAAATAAGGTTCAGTGCTGTGAGGACTGATATCCAATAATTGTCTCTCTGTCGGGGAGAATGAGGTATAGATAGTTTGAATTTTGTTAAGGAAAAAGTCTGCTAGTTTGTTACAGCGTGAGCCTGAAGTGTCGGAGATCATTGGGGGAATGGGGATGTTGAGCAGTGATTTTGCAATGCGAAAGAGCTAGCGCACAGAATTAGCTGCCAACGAGATTCTATCATCATAGTATGCCACCTGGGCTGATTTTATTTCCGCTTTGTATAGTTTGATAGCCTCCCTATATTTCAATTTCTAGTTGGGGTAGACGTCTTTCCTACAAGTTCTTTCGAGCTCCTTACAAGTTTGTTTTAAGGCCTGAAGTTTTGAGGAGTACCATGCCCTTCTGTTACTTCCTATTTTCATCTGGGTAGATTTTATTGAAAGGAGTAAATCTAGGGAACTTTGTATCCACTTATTAAATTTCTCATAAGCTATTACGGCATCAGAATTGGGCACTGACTTTGTTATTTCTAGTTCTAAAATCCATTAATCTGTTGAAAGTTTGGAACAGGGGCGTGACCATATGCTAATAGGTTTAGTATAGAACACTGCAGAGTTGGGGGTTTAAAGAACTGGGATGAGAAAAGGGTTGGACCATGGTACTGGGATGGGGCTACCTCCTGCTAGGTCTTCCAGATTGGGGAAAATAGGGTCCATTAAGTGACCTTTTGTATGAGTAAGATTAGCAACTTTTTGCAGAAAATGATAGGCTGCAAGCTCGTTTGTGATCTTCGCTGCGACCATCTGTGAAGGATCATCAAAATGGAGATTAAAGTCTGCCAATAAAGTAAAATTAGCAAGGGTACTGGCTAAGTTGGCCGTGAGGTTGGGCAGGGATTTTCCAAAACTGTCCGAAGGACCCGGGGATGGTTCGTAGATTAGGATATCAGACAGGGTGAGTGTAGGTGTAAAACCTATGGCAAAAGCAAGGTTCTGGCAGTCTGGTAAAGGACTTCCAGTTCTACAACAAGTGAGGAGGTTTTTATGAATAATAGCTATCCCGCCACCTTTCCCTGAGGTCCGATCGAGCCTCTGGATGGAATAGCCCAATGGAAGAGCCTGGACTAGATCAAGTTCCGACCCTGGGTTGAGCCAGGTTTCAGTCAATAACAGAACCTCTTCTTCTTCCAAAACAATACAGATTCCCACCGCATAATTTGGCAACGACCTGCAATTTAGCAGGAACATTTTATAAGATTTAGGGGCATATTAGCAAGAACCTTGTTAAAATTATCGCTGTTTTAGCGGCAGGAAACTGCTGCTAAAACGGTGATAATGGGCTTGCTAATATGCGTTATAGAATTCCAATAGAAGCCCAGGTTAGATGTGCCAGGACATCTAACCTGAGTTTCTATTGGAATTCTATAACGCATATTAGCAAGCCCATTATTACTGTTTTAGCGGCAGTTTCCTGCCGCTAAAACAGGGATAATTTTAACGAGGTTCCAGCGGAGAAGGGTAGGCACAAACGAAATGACACGGGGCCTGAGAACCTTAAATACAGAGGCTCCCCCCCGGTGTACGACCCGCTGGTTACTGTTGAGGCACTCTAATCCTGACCAATAGGTAAGGAACAGTGCACGACAGGTATTTCATTTAACTAATTGTAATAAGTCACTGATACTTTAATAGATCATGTGTTGTAGACAATTGTTACTTCTCTCTAGGTCCTGATGAATCGCGGGTCAATGTACCACTAGCGAGAAACATGTCGACCACATCCCTTACTTTTTAGTCTAGTCTCGAGCTGGGACACATTATTCCCCAGCAAATGCAGACTAGTTTTTATTTTTAATTGGAGCGAGGGACCACCAGAATAAAAATGTTGACCGGTACCCTTAGCCCCATTTTAACGCACTATTCTGTCTACAATTTACTGGCCCCTCACCCGCACTTCACCATTAGGCAGTTGGATGAAAAGATCTCCGCTAAAGAGCCCCTCTTTGAGGTGTTGCCCGTTGGGGATTGCACCGCCTACCCAACGAGGAGCATTGCCTATGATGAAGGTGGTCGGGTGGCCCGCTGGATAGTGCGTTTACGACACTCTGCCAAGCTTTTAGTAACATTCAGCTGCAACAACTGGTCCTGTCAGCCACTCACAGGAGAGGTCACGCCCTGGATCTGGTCTTCGCAGACGCACAACTAGTTGTGGTCAATGACATCCTATGTCAATGCTGGACTGACCACTCACTGGTTGCTTTCTCCCTCCGTCTGGGGGACCACTCCTCGGGGAAAGCTGGGGCCGTACAGGCTAAACTGGCCAGACCTTGGTCTCGACTATTAAATTCATCGTCTCTGCCTTCCCTCTTACCCGATAACTTTTGCCTGAGTGACTCAGTGGAGGAAAGCTACACCATCTTATGCCAGTCCATTATGAACACCTTGGACAAGGCGGCGCCCCTCCGTAAGTCTCGCGGCAGATTGAACCGGGCTTGTCCCTGGTACACGGAGGAGCTGCGGCAGCTGAAGTTGTGCTGCAAATGGGCCGAGAGAGCCTGGAGGAAGCAGTACTCGTCCTTAGCGAGGGCCTCATTTAGGCTGGCACTGCAGGGCTACAAGGCGCAGATCAGGTTGGCTAAGGCTGCCTTTCTGGAAACCACCTTGAACCAGGCGCCGAATAAGTCACAAGCCCTGTTTAAAATCGTCAGGGATTTAACCCACCCTGTGTGCGTAGCTAACACGGTCCCTGCGTCGCAGGCCTTGTGTGACTCCCTGGCAGATGCTTTTGAGGAGAAGACCGCTAAGATCTTGGAAGGCCTAGAAAACTCAGTGGTCCAGTCGACCCCGGCCGGTAGTATCTGACCCCGGCTTGGGAGCTCCGGACGGACTACCCAGTCGACCCCAGCCGAGTGACCCAGATTTTAGTTTGGGAGCTCCGGACACTCCTTCCAGTCGACCCTTGCGGAGTGGACATGCCCTTGGCTCGGTGGTGTTGGGCGTTGGGGCCGGTCCAACTTGGCAAAGCAGGCTTGCCTCTAGTCAGGCAGCCTGGGTAGCCCAGGATACCTCACCCGGCTGGCCCCGGCCGAGTGGTCATGTTCCCAGCTCAGGAGCTCCGGAAGCCGCGCCCAGTCGACCCCAACTAGGACACTTTGCCACCCCCTCCTTCGAGGAGTTCTGCAGTCTGGCATGTACGGTGACTTCAGGCTCTCCGCTTGATCCATTGCCCCCCAAATTCTGGAAGACATTTCAGGCGGAACTCTTCGGGCCTTTGTATTCCATCTGCCTCCAGTCTTTGGACTCGGCAACGGTCCCTGAATGCTGGAAGCTGGCAGTCGTGTCACCATTGCTCAAGAAACCGACACTGGACCCCGCCTGTCTTTCCAACTATAGGCCAATCGCCCTGCTCCCTTTTCCTATTAAGATCGTGGAAAAGTGGGTGACCCGCTCTCTTTCAGGCTTCCTGGAAGAAACTGGACGGTTCGATGAGTCGCAGTTTGGTTTCCGTCCTGCGCATGGGACGGAGTCCGCACTGGTAACCGTTCTGGACAATCTTCGTTCGCGAGTCGATAGTGGTCGGGCAGCCTTTTTGGTGCTGCTCGACATGTCGGCCGCGTTCGACACGGTCTGCCATCGGACCCTCATCAGGAGGCTCGAGGAGTGCGGGGTCACAGGGAGGGCAAGAGACTGGCTGGTATCCTATCTTAACAACCGGCAGCAGATGGTCACGCTCCCTCTGTTTCAGTCAGAGCCGCGGAAAGTAGGGCAGGCGGTCCCACAGGGCTCGGCCATCAGCCCCATACTCTTCAATCTCTACCTCCGCCCTCTGGTCCAGCTTATAAAATCTTTCGGTATCGCGGCTTTTAACTACGCTGACGATACCCAGCTGGTCTTCTCCTTGGAAGGAAGTAATGCGGTCCCGCTGGAGACATTCCACCGTTGCATGGCAGCCTCAGCGGACTGGCTTCGGGCCAATTCCCTACAATTCAACAGCACAAAGACCCAGGTGCTCCATTGCTCCATGGACCGGATTCCGCGGGCACTTCCGGAAAATTTCTGGCCTTCCACGTTCCCCGAGACGGTATCGGCTGCGGAGTCAGCTCGTAACTCGGGGGTGATCTTTGGCCCTAATCTGCAGCTGGACATGCATGTTAACAAGATCATTTCTTCGTGCATGATGCTGCTACGCATGCTGCGTAAAGTGCTGCCCCTTCTCCCTGCACAGGCCAGGCCGGAAGTAGTTCGCGGGACCATACTGAGTCGTTTAGACTACTGTAATGCGCTACTTTTGGAGGCACCAAAAAACCTGCTGGGAAAGTTACAACGGGTGCAGAACATGGCTGCTAAGCTGGCCCTTTCTCGTCCTAACCTCAGCTCCTCCACCCTAGCATTAAGGGATTTACACTGGCTGCCGGTGCACCTGCGCGTAGTGTACAAAGCGGCTTGCCTAGTATTTAAGGCGATACACCGACAGGGCCCAGTGCCTTTGCAAAATATGTTTGCCTGGTATTCTGCCCCGCGGCCCCTTCGCTCCTCTTCGGCTCAACTATTGGTGGTTCCGAGGTTCCAGAGGGTTAGGATGGGTGGCCGCTCGTTTAGTGTCGCAGCGGCCAAACTCTGGAACTCCCTGCCACTTCCTTTAAGAAGCTATGGGGACTACCTCCCGTTCAGGAAAGCCCTAAAAACCCATCTCTTCCCTAGAATTGGCTGAGCAATTAGAAGTGCTGTTGACCGGATTTCAAGCGCCAGGATGCCCTTGGGGCGACAGGACCGCGCTATATAAGTACACAAAATAAATAAATAAATAAATAAATGAAGCATGACACCTGCAAAGGTGTGTGAGGCCTCTATATCCAACAAAATGGATACCCCTTGGTAGGTCTCCATCTACCTTCACGTCACACCCTTGTGACTGATCCGCACACACCCATCCTAGGAACAGCCCAGTCTTTTGTTGTAACTTCTTGCTAATATGCCCCTTAGGGTTTTGAGAATTAACATGTGGGCCCAAGACAGTTTAAAGGGGCAGTGCATACACTCAGTAGAACTTCTGGCAGGATGAATGGAGTTTTGGCAGTTCCCCGTGGTAGGCCCATTTAACTGAAGCAGCTCTTCTGCTTTGTATTGCAATCATTTAGAAATGATAGATGCAAGGGTTCTGGCCCCTGGCCCCGGCCAGATGCCGACGAGCGCAGACGGGCTTGTCTTTGGCGCGTCTTCGCTGTGCCAGCGGCGCGTCCGCTGCGGCATTTCCCTTAAATGAGGATTCAGCCCCCGTAAGTGAGGGAGCTGAGGGGAGGGCCACGTCCCTCCGCAAAAATCGGCTGTTAAAGCCGCGGCGGACCGAGGACCGGCGTCTGGAAAGTGCCAGTGCTGGTTGAACAGGGACTAAGTTAAGATGCCTTGACAACGAGGCTTAGTTATTAAAAAAGGTAATTTAAAATAGTACAAAATACCATTGTTAAAAACTGGCGCTTAAAATCAAGGTACTGGCTTCAGTTTTGGCGAGTGCTGCTGCTTACCGCTGCGTGTCCACGGCGGCTTAATGAGCATTCAGCCCCCAGAAGTGAGGGAGCTGAGGGGAGGGGCCACGTCCCTCCGTACCAATCGGCTGTTAAAGCCGCGGCGGACCACGGACCGGCGTCTGGAAAGTGCGACTGCTGGGTGAACGGGGACTAAGTTAAGATGCCCTGACAACGAGGCTTAGTTATTAAAAAAGGTACTCTAAAATAGTACAAAATACAATTGTTAAAAACTGGTGCTTAAAATCAAGGTACTGGCTTCAGATTTGGCGCGTGCGCTGCTTACCACTGTGCGTCCACTGCGGCTTTCCCTTAAATGGGGATTCAGCCCCCAGAATTGAGGGAGGGGAGGGGCCAGGTCCCTCCAGAACAATCGGCTGTTAAAGCCACAGCGGACCGGGGACCAGTGTTTGGAAAGTGAGAGTGCTGGGTGAACAGGTACTAAGTTAAGATGCCCTGACAACGAGGCTTAGTTATTAAAAAAGGTAATTTAAAATAGGACAAAATACAATTGTTAAAAACTGGCGCTTAAAATCAAGGTATTGGCTTCAGATTTGGCGCGCGCTGCTGCTTACCGCTTACTGCTTAAGATGATAAAAGTCACAGAGTACTGCAGTCCTGAGAAAGAGATTGAACATTTACTTGTAAGTAAGACTGTATTATAATATGGGAACTTCAAGGTTCATACATTTCTTCTTAAAAAAGTCTAAGAACACTCACCCACATGTGGTACCATGGTTCATCAAAGGGTTTGTTCCTCACCAATGGCCAGTATATAAGGACAGCTCTCCATTTGCTCTTTTAGCTTAACTAAGGGATACACTGCCTCTAAATTGTCAGTATGGAGTTAAACCAACCACCCAGAAGGTCAGGTGGTCAATTGGAGAAGAAAAGGAATTAAAATAGTGCTGTGGTAAGTAAAATAGTTTTAGTGTAATCTTCCTAGCACAAGATTAACTAGAATGGCAAAGTCAATAGGTCTTGTGCGTGAAACCTATTGGCTTTATCAGTGCTTTGTTTTTCTGCTATATGGGTCCTGCAGAGGCATACATATCCACTCTAGTCATCTTTAAATGGAGTTTCCTCAACTACTAAAAATGGCTTTCAAATATGTTGGCAGTGGATGTGCATGGATCCACAGTGGCCATTTTTAGAACCTCATACAAATATGACCAGGCTTGATGCATGTGCAACTGCAGCGACCATCTATTAATGTATTTAACTTTATTTTAAGGAACTTCAGTCAGAGATGGCTGCTCTGAATGCATGGGCATCATCAACAACCATCTTTGAATGTATTTAGTTTCATATTGAAAAAACCCATTAAAAGATGGCGTCTGTGAATGTCCTTGCATTAGTGGTAGCCATCTTTAAAAGAGATTCCCAAAAATATGAGTAAATATATTCAAAGATGCCAGTTGTGCATGCGTGTACATGTGCACACAAGGCAGCATCATGGAATGGTAACAAAATACTTTGCCTTCTGGGAATGCGGCTGTGACAATGGAAGTGCTAGATGGATGTGGGTAAGCAGGTGCTTAGTGTGTATAATAAAGGGGGGAGAAGGGAGAGAAAGAAAGAGAGAAATTGTGTCTAATATGTGCTGACATCACAGTGGAAGGATACATGCCATCTATTCAAAACACAGTGAGACCAAAATGCTCCTGGGTGGGAGAAAAAATTGTAATGGGGAGCATGCAAAATGCTACGAAAATGATATAATACAATACAACACAAAAGAATGAACGAACTATTAAGAAGTTGAAGAAACTGGAAAATGGATGTATTTCAGCAGTCCCTTTCATCGTGCTAAGTGCGGTGTCAATGTAGTTAGTCGGGCCATTTACATTGCTTTCTAGGTGCTTTCTTTCAATTCTATGACTTGTAGTATGTTGTCGGTACTGTAAGAATCCCAGCATGCAGAGTGCGGCTAGTTAAAAAGGCAGATCTGGCTAAATGTTCCACACATGATATGGGGCTACTTTATAAGTTTGAATTAATAGGCAGCATCTATCAGACTAGTCATGAAATAAAGTTCTCTGCTGCTGGGATACCAGGCAAATTGAAGGATCCTAGGAAGGGACGATCTGGAAGAAAGGTCTCTGATTATGGTGTGGTTGCCAGTGCTGTGTAGGGTGGCCATCTCACTCTCCAAATGATCAAAGACACAATTTCGTATCCTGGTTATTTATCTACAAATCATTGCTATCTGGTGTTACAGTCTAATTAGCTCAGTGGAAAAGGACATAGACTATAAGTGCCATAGTGCATTAGAATGTCATACAAAAGTCCAGATGTGGAAACAGTGTGTGTAATTACTTAAAGTGAAATGGCACACTGTTGCAAATTAAAAACCACATGCCAGAATGTAGTTGGAAGTGAAAGAAGGGGTGCAGGGTGGATGCTAGTAGTTGGTGAGATCAAAGTGTGTAAAGCTTGTTATGTGCTTGAAATGTATTTATGCCTTGAGCATTCATGTGCTACATCAAATAAATAGTTTCCAGGTGAAAGAAGATATGGACACTGAATTAGTGGCTAAATAATCATGATTGGAGCACAGGGAAAATGTGTTGTAATCCCAGCTTCCACTCTGAACTAAACTATGTGATCAAATTCAAATAGCTCTGTTTTACTAGTACTAAGCTTAAATATAGCCTGGTAGCCACTTCTATATGTTGTATGAAAATAGGCAAGAAAATTATGGCTTGAGCTAAATATTTTCTTGTTGTTAAAAAGAGGCAGAGCTTAAAGCTTGAGCAAAATATCTTTGTTAAGAAGAGTCTAAAAATGTGATATAAAATGTAGGTTAATTGGTAAAATAATTTTCCTATGTAGAGAAGTAAATTATGTTTGCAATATCCTTTATTTGCTGGTGGGCTCTTTGTATATGTGGCATTTTTTGAATGTGGCTGTTATATGTGTAAACCTCAACCCCAAAATAGGGGGAGGTAGAGGTTCAGGCTAGGTTTACCCTCCTTACTGTATATAGTTTCACAAAATTTGAGTATATCGGAAAAAAACTAACCTATGGTGGACCTAGGATTCAAAGAAAGTTCATTGTAATCACCTTACTAGAAATAAGACTTTTTTTCAAGAGACCTCTCACCCACAAGGGTTTCCCCTGGGTGCCATGCTTCATCATTGGGGTTCCTCTCAGTCCTCCATGGATTTAGGCATGCTGCAACTTGCAAACTACGTAGGAGCACTTAGTTATGGACTACGTGAGGTGCAGTGATGAGGTGTGGAAGGAAAATAAGTCTTCAAAATCCAGCAGTTGTTCTTAATGTATCTCTTTGCTTCTTTTTTGTGCTATAAAATATATATTAGCAGTTTACATTCCAGAGAGAGTAAATGGTCAGAGGGAGCCTGCAGAGTGGCCGTTCACTGTGTCCAATCAAAACACTGAACAGTCAATCATTTCCCTGGCTATGCTTGTTTTCCGTGACCTGATCATGCAGCAAAAAATGTGTTACATTATTTATTTGCTCAACTACACTATATATTTAAAAACCGTGTTATATTTCACTATTAAAACATACTCACTTATAACTTAGACTCCAAGTTTTCTGTTTTTACAAATTTTAACACACATATTAACATGTGCCTCTATTCCCTCATTGCATTTATTTTTAAACATGGAAAAAGAGTAACAGGGCTTGCTTTCAGTAATTCTCAGTGCTCACATTCATGACTGTCAGAACGAGAGCTTTGCTGATTGACATGTGAGGGAGTCAAAAAAGGAAAGAGGCTTACTAATGAAGTTTTAATTAATGTACAAATATGTTTTATTACATTGCCATTGTTTTCAATTGAGTATGGTTTACATTGTTTTTGCATTAAATATGTGTGCTGATAGCCTTCACACTCACCCAGTATCTGAGTGTGTCTGTTCGTTTGCTGGTTGAATGAATGTGGAAATATACTAGTCGCGACCTAATAATTTTACAAACCATATATGGAAAATTACAGCTTAAATAAGCAAAAATAAATTAGGATAAATACAGAAGCAAAAACCGAGAGCTCTCGTTGCAAGAACGCTCGCATAGGACATTTGTTTATAATCGGTACCTTTAAAAAAAAAAAAAATTAATGTATATTTCAAAACAGGTTGCTCACAATAGGAAGGCGTTTGCAGTTGGTTCACTTTCATAAGCTAAATATTTATCAAAATCTGAACATTGATCCTTAAATTTACAAGCCCCTTGAGCTGCCGGTGCGTCACTTTTAATATTGGAAAAAGTGAGGTACCGGCGGCGCAAGGGGCTTCTAAATAAGCCGCAGGGTATATACCAGCATGGATCACCTGTTTGACTTAAAAGTACATTCCAATCGATTACGATGGAAGTGTCAAAAGTCCTACCTAGCATTGAAACGTTTCTATGCAAGTGTGAAAGGCTGGTTTCACAGTGGACGAGTGGTCTGGGATACCGATGTCAAAAGAGGACTTTGGTTATCTATGGAAAAAATCACTTGTTAATTATCATAACTATTTAACACTTTTTTGTACCATAACTGACTAAAATGTTTCCATCAATTTTTTCAAACAAACATTTTTCAGGTAAACAATTATTGGTGCCTGGAAACTGCTGCACACACAAGAAATTCTGCAGCATTGCTTTTGAACACATAAGTTATTTTTAACCACAGGCCAAACCCTAAAGCTGGCCCTGGTTGCACATGCTTTTTTTAATAAGCAATGCTATTATCCAATACAGCGCAAAGAATATGATAATATTAACTTGGGGAGAGATAAATGTGAACAATTTAAAGAAAGGAGATTTTGTCACTTGTTCATAATTATGACTATAGAGATCGTAGGTCACCCGACCAACAATTTCACCATATAGTTCTCGGGCCAATACATTTCAATTCACCATATACATTAATCAGGCGACCTTACAAATCTCCACCAGCAACCCTGATTCCTTCCTATTTAGTTCTAGTGTACCCGACTTACCAATCCACCGTTACGGGTACCTATGACCACAATGGATCAGGGAGCTAGCTGTAAAAGAAGGCAGGCAAAATACAATCCCAACGATATAGTACTTCGGCATTAAATGATCACAGACAACTGGAAGTTTTAAAGGTTTTATCTAGAAATCAGTTTCGGAAATCATTAGGTTTACAGTCAAAAGGCAATCGATAATCAAAATAATGAAAATCACATAACTATAGAGAAAAATATATAAGGGCAATCATTTAAGGGTTTAAAATGAAGAAATAAACAAGGAACATGCTAAGCAGATTTTCGAAATGGAATTCAAGAATGGACATCTATGAATGGGCAATTTTATGCACGTACTAGACTTGTACTATGGGACGTACTTCAGGAGTATGAGGAAATTTAGGTATCCTATACATCTATAGGGAAGGGGAAAAAAGGATCACGCTATAATCTAGCAATTTTACTTCAAGGGAGTTTTGCAGGAGAAGTCTATAAACCACATATATAATTCAAGGCAGTATGGAGCGAATGTGCTCTAAAGGTAGGGTAACATAGGAACATGCTATGAAAATAAAATGCAATGGCTTTTCATATAGTAGATTGTGGACAGCATGGAAATTAACATGTGCAAAGGTATGTCTTTATTAAAGCAAAGATATAAAAATAGAAGGTGCAGTATAGAGTTCTCAGCAATATATTTACCTAGAATGATGTGAAAACCAACCCTGGCCACGGATCAGTCAAGGACAGGAAATACCCCACGGAAGGACAGTCATCAATGGGACAGCAGATGCAGAATGGACACCCCAGGACAGGACAGGAAAACCAGATTAGGATCAGGACAGGACCACCAAGGCACGACCAGCTCCCGCAGTTTGGAAGCAACGCCTGCGCTCCACCCTCTCTGCAGCTATCAGTCAGAACCCCGATTGGGTTAGCGAACTCCCCAGCAAAGTGCTCCGCCAGCACTTAAGGTTTAGTAAAACCTTTGAGTCTATGATCAAATTCGGACAGAGTGCTCCGCAGCGCTCTGTATTCAGTCACCTATTGAGTGCGTTGGGTCAGTGACAGGTCAGCTATTCAGACAAGTCGGACAATTTCTCTAGCTCTAGCTCTATACTGTTTTTGGGTCAGTGTACCACCCCCCAATGTTGCAAAGTGTCAGAATCCCCAATTTCGATTGGTCCCAAAGTAGGATAGGTTAACACACCAATCAGAACAGACTTCTGTAAGCCTACATTCACATTTTAGGGAACCGCCTAGCAGGTTTGGGGTTCCCATGAGAGATTTGACAGAATACAATAGAAAATATACAAATGTATCCACTGTAGGACATTTCAGTTTCTCTGGCTGGGTGATGGTGCATCTTCCCAGGCGCGTCTTGGCAGAGTTTTTCACTTGGCACTTGGTCAATGCCACTTTGCCACCCTCGGTCATGCGCAGTACTGCACTTCAACATGGACTCCCAAGCATCCCATCACCCCTCCATGCCGTGGATACATGAAAAGTAAGCGAGAACAAATTAAAACATAGAAATAAATGAATGTACCATATACCATGAGTAGCTACTTTACATTTCTTACTTATAAAAATATACTATGCAATTACGGGTTAGCGCGACACACAATAACACGAGAGCATCTGCGCAAGCTTCACCATGTGAGTATACAGACAGCCATCTTAAAGGCAAGTACGCATGCGCACATTTTCCCACCAGAACTGCAACTACGTCACGTCACGTGAGTGTGACTAACGCATGCGCAGTAGAAAATCCACAAGCGGCGGCCATTTTATAGACAAGGGTTATTCGTATTAGTAAAACACATAGGCAAGCGTCACTAATATACACGTACATCCAAAAATAAAGGAAATTAGTAAGACATACAATTGGATTACAGAGTTATACATAATTCGAGGTTCATGACTCAAGCAAGTTGCGTAATTTGCGAAATCTTGCTCTATCAATCCCCTCTTTGATGATATTTACTATCATCACAAACAAAAGGAACCAGATGCCAACTTCTCTCACACTTTGTGCATCTCAATCTCTTCCAACAGGCGATTCAATTTCTCTTTCACATCTTTGCTAGGGTGAGAATTTTTCACCCTTTTATAAATTTGATTATTCATTTCTTCCAATTCAAGCTCATTCACACCTCTCTTATTCATAGTGTACTTCCTTTGGTGTTTGCGACATTTGCAGCAGACAAATATAAGGAATACGATGAAACCTATCACTCCAATTGGCATCAGTACCTTAAACAGTAAACCTTTCCCTAAATTAGCAAACCAATGACCTACATTGGAGAGACCATCAGTAAGTCTCTTCCAGGCACTATCAACCTCCAGTGGTTTGAGTTCCTTTTCCAAATTAGTAATGTTTTTAACATATCTTTTGATCTGTACACTTTTATCCGGTATGTAAGTGCAACAATGTTGCGCTTTCAACATCCGGCAGACTCCGCCCTCTTTTGCTAATAAGGTGTCAAGCGCAAGTCTGTTCTGCAAAACCATTGATCTGATCGCAACCATTTCGGTATTGACCATCAGAAATCCATGAGCTGTGTCAGTAGACAACACATCCACTATTGTGGATAATTTGCAAATTCTGTGTGTGTTCAGAACCACTCCCACTCCAGGTATCAGTGCACTAAAAATACTACCCATTATTTCACCTACGCTTTCTCTTTTACTACGCACTAAGCCATTAGTGTTTTCATTGCTTCCAGCAATTTCATTCACATGGTATATTTTCGGGAAGACAATGCCAAAGTAGCAGCTTCCATACCAGTGATCCGGCAATTTGAAATAAGCCTTGTTCCCACATATATAATAAATTCCAGGAAACACAGGTTCTGACCCATTTTTGAAACCCCAACCTCCAATTACCTTGTAATTGTGTTCACATTGACTGGAACCAATGAAAATGTTATTATAATAACTAGTCTTCTCGCGGTGAAGACAGAGTTTCCCTTTTCTCTCGAAATCCAGCAACAAAGCAGGACCACTCCCACCATCTGAGGTGCTTTCCATGTTTTCAGCCCATTTAGGAGTTTCTTGTCTTTTGTCATTTGCCTTTCTTTGGAAACTCTCCCTTCTTTTCTCTGCCATATTTAAAAACATTTTTTCTTGCTCATGTAATGAACAGGTCAAGTTGTCCCTGTGTGCGTCATTTAGGTCTATTGTACCTATAGTCAGAAAGTATTCTCCCATATAACGTGTAACGTCACTTTTAGTATGTACAGGATTCAGGTTTCCACGTATAGGAAGTTCAGAAAATATTACGTCTGAGTTAGAGTAATAGTACTGTAACAGTCCTCTTTTGTAAAATAAGCTTGCTAAAATACTACAGGAAATTCCATAGGTCAAAGGTAGGTGATGATAAGTCACGCCTTCAGCTACAGAAGTAGGTAGCTTCATGCAGACATAGCAATCTTCTATTTCCATAGTTTCTACATAATGCACTAACAGGTTTGCGTTTAAATGAGTCTGGTTCTTAACGCCGTGGTAATGTAGTCCTTCCTCATCTGATGCTTCTAAGTCTCGTTTTGTCTGTCTGAGTGCTTTTTCACGTCTTTCTACACTTCGTGTGGTCAATTCTTCAGTATCAGTAGTCACAGTAGTCACAGTCTCTGTAGGGTCAATATTAGTATTTTTGCTTACTGTATAAGGAATGAAAACTGTTAGTCCTATCCAAACTATTAACACTATAGCTACACTACATATACATATTTTACAGCACGTTTTGCAACAACTGCATCTAGGCCTTCCATTCACATTTGAATCAGACATTTTGCTCAGAAGAAGTTTTCAACCCCTCTTTGTAACTTTGCACAGGTAGCTTACTCTGCGCAACTTCAGGTTAGTTCGTCTTCTTCTTCCGCAGACTGATCAGCAATCGGTTCTCCGTCACTTTCGTCAGTTATATCAAGATCCTCAAAATCCTCCAAAATTAAATAGGTCCAATCAGGATCTTAGTATTTTTCATTCAATCTTTTTATTCGAACACTCCTTCTTTTGGAGCTTTCTCCAGTTTGCTCTGTGATACGAGGACTTTTCCTTCTTTCTGCAAGTTTCTCTTCTACTGTTTTTATTCTTAGTCTCAGTCTCTTAATATATCTTGGTTTGATATTTTTCTTTTTCTTGAGTCTTTTAGCTGGCACTGTGATTTGGCTTTCTTCTAATGCTCTTGTATTCTCGTTTGTTTGTGGCACTTCTGCTTCTGTTTCTTCCCTTCCTGTCTGACTAGTTCCAGGTCTTGTATCTATTTCTTCTGCCTGGTTACTAAGCTGGCCTGGTTCAGGTGAATTTTGGTTTTGGCTTTCGAATGTCTCTGTTTCTATGTCCTGAACACGTTCTTCTAATCCTATCTGATCCTGTTCAAGCACTTCGATCCCTTGATTTTCTTCTGCTCGAACTTTTACACTAGTTCTAGTCTGACCCCTTTCAATTTCAGGAGTTAGTGGAGGTGTGTCTATTACTTGCTCTGTCCCTGTCTGACCTTCCTCTTCGTCCTCAGACTTGATGTGAATCTCAATAATCTGAGGGTCTTCGCCTGTGCCTATCTCGTCCTCTCTATTCCACTCTCTATCTTCGTAGGTTCGCTCTCTTGTTCTGATTGGGTCTTCAGTTAGGTCGATTATGGGTATCCAATCCTCTTGGCTGGTGCTCGGCTGTTCGTCATCAGCTACTTCAGGACCAACGTCTGCAGACCCCTCAGCTGGACAACCTTCAGCTCCAGGTTCCTTGTCTGGAATTACCTTCTGTGTATGGCTGGCATGGATCCACTTGGGAACGCCTGCACACTTTACCGCTGTCGTGGTCACCAGTATTATTTGGTGTTTCTCTCCCCACCTTGGTGCAAGGCAACTTGATCGAGTGTGTTTCTTGATTCTAACCCAGTCACCAGGAACCAACTTGTGAACTGGGGTTGTCCGGTTGGCGACGGCGTCTTCCCCAATCTGGCGAGAGATAGAACGCACTTGGTCACCCAGTTGCTTGCAGTACTCAAGTACCAAATCATCAGTAATGCTTAACAGTTTGTATCCTGGTACCCATGCTTGTCTCATCACTCTTCCCATCAGGATTTCATGCGGGCTCAGGCCTGTTTTTCGGTCTGGAATACTTCTGAGTCCCATCAGAACAAGAGGTAAGGCATTTATCCAGTTCAAGCCAGTAGAGTCACACATCTTTGCTAATCTCGATTTTATAGTGCCATTTATTTGCTCTACCACTCCAGAAGCCTCTGGACGATATGCACAGTGCAGTTTTTGTGTGATTCCAAATGCTTTACAAAGCTGATCGATCACCTCATTCTGAAAATATTTGCCTCTATCTGATTCAATAGTAAACTGGAACCCCGAACCTAGGTATCAATTCTCGTAGTAACAATTTGGCTACTGTTATGGCGTCACTCTGTTTGGTAGGGTAGGCTTCCACCCATTTTGAAAACAGGCAGACAATGACAAGGACATATCTTTTTCCCTCACAACGAGGCATGGTGATGAAGTCAATTTGTATTCTCACAAAGGGACCCCCTGATTTCCCAATTTTTCACAGTTCAACTACTGTTCTTTTGCCAGCGTTGAACTGTTGACATGTCAAGCACCTCTGGCAGAGCGATTCTGCTACCTTCCTGAACTTCGGATTGTACCATGTTTGTTGGAAAACCAGAACCATGGCATCCCTACCAGTGTGTGAACCTCCATGTATCAGTCTTGCCATAGACGCAAGCAGATGTCTAGGTAACACAGGCATACCATTTGGGCCCACAATGACACCATCCTCACTCCTTGGTCGACAACCAAGTTTCCTCCACTTCTCTTTCTCTTCCGATGGCACAGCATGCTGCCAATCTCTCACCTCATCCCAGGTAGGCACTTCCTCAAACACCATAAGTTGGCAGCTGTTTCCAGTTCCTCACAGTTTATTATTTACAGACATGCGTTCCCTAGCGCACTGTCTTGCCACTTCATCAGCAAAATTATTTCCCAAAGATACAGCGTCAAGGCCCTTTTTATGAGCAGCACATTTGACCACTGCCAATTCTTTTGGTAATTGGATTGCCTCCAGTAAATCTTGTACAACCCTTCCATTTCGAATGGGTGTACCTGATGACGTCAGGAATTCTCTTTGTAGCCACAATTGGCCAAAGTCATGCACAACCCCATAACAGTACTGACTGTCAGTATACACTGTTATTCTTTGGTTTTTCCCAATTTTACAGGCTCTTATCAATGCAATCAATTCGGCTACTTGTGCAGACTTTACTCCAAATAAACAGGACTCCTCTTTAATGCTGTTTAAGGTGACTACGGCATAAGCAGCACTTAGGCCTACAAGTTCGTGTCTCATACATGAGCCATCCACAAATAACTCCAAGTCTTCCACAGGCAAAGGCGTTTCTTTAATGTCTGGGCGTGGTTTAGTACTGAATTCTGTCAAGTTAATGCAGTCATGCTCGTCTGCTCCCTCAGCTTCTACAAGCATAGAGTCAGGGAGTAGGGTGGCTGGATTCAAGATATTGCACCGAGTGATGACTACATTTGCAGCACCCACGAGAATCCTCTCGTATTTAGTCAGCCGACTAGGGGTGAGGTACTGAGTCTTGGTTCGGGTCAGCAAAATTACAACTGCATGTGGAACATACACAGTTACAGGATGTCCCATTACGATAGATTCACTCTGTTCTAGACTTGTGCAAGTTGCAGCTACTGCTTTCAGACACCCAGGTAATCCAGCAGCCATTGGATCCAAAGTGGCAGAGAAATATGCCACTGGACGTCTAGTCAACCCATGCTTCTGAGTTAAGACTGACAATGCACAGTTGTCTCGTGTGTCACAGAGTAGTGCAAACTCTTTGGAATAGTCAGGCATCCCTAAAGCAGGGGCTGTACACAGGCAATCTCGCAATTTAGTAAATGCTGTTAAGCTTTCATCATCCCATTCCACTGGGTCCTTCGCTCCTTTCTTTGTCATTTTTATTAAAGGCTTTGCCAGGACTGCGAATCCCACAATCCATTGCCTGCAGTAACCTACCACCCCAAGGAACATTCTGACCTCTTTCTGAGTACGGGGTAACTGCATCTTTTGAATTATTCTGACTCGCTCTGAGGTGACTTTCCTGATGCCTTTTTCGATCTGGTGCCCCAGATATTTCACTGACTTTGAACAGAACTGCAATTTGTCAGGGGCCACTTTATGTCCCTTTTCACCTAGGTGATTCAGTAAAGCAATGGTGTCAATCACACAATCTCTATGACTTTTAGACGCCACCAAGAGGTCGTCTATATATTGCACCAAAACAGAGTTTCCAGGTAAAACTAAGGATTCAAGGCATTTTTTCAGAATCTGATTAAAGATAGAGGGGCTTTCTGTGTACCCTTGGGGGACACGATTCCAAACGTACACGTGACTGTTGAAAGCAAATGAGAAAAGAAATTTGCTGTCTGGATGCAATGGGATCGAAAAGAATGCGTGACACAAGTCAATCACAGTGAACCACTCAGCATCCCAGGGAATCTGATACAGGATCACTGTGGGATTCGGGACAATAGGACAGCAAGGAACAACGATCTTGTTTACCTTTCTCAGGTCCTGCACTACTCTGTACTTGCCACTAGGTTTCTTGATTCCAATAATGGGGGAATTACACGGACTACTCATCACTTCTTGTATGATGTTGGCTTCTAGCAATTTCTGTATTTCGATGGCAACTCCTGCTCTCACTCCAGCACTCATTCTGTAGGGCTTGGTATTAGGGTAAACTGCATTTTCTTTCATGGCTATTTGTATTGGGTCTACATTGGCCATTAATCCTACATCCTTTCCTGTAAAGTCCCATACTTCTGGTTTCACTGTCTTTTGGAGTTCTTCGGGTAAATCTTGTATAGTCATTCGTTTAATTTCTGAGTCAGGTCTGATTAACATTAATTTGTATATGCCATCTTCGTCTGGGGTTTGGATTTCGACGCCTTTTGGTGAGCAAAAGATGGTACAATTCATTTTGCACAACAAATCACGTCCCAGTAAGTTTACTGGACTGGTGTCACAAACAACAAATCTATGCATTTCTTTAAAGTTCCCTATTGTGATCTCCATGGGCTCAATAACTGGGGTACTAATCAATTGATTAGACACACCCACTACCTGGATTGCTTCTCCCGAGAGGGGTAGGTTTGGAACGTCCGCTGTTCTCACAGTAGAACGGGTAGCACCAGTGTCCAATAGGAAGGTGACATCATTTCCATCAACCCTTCCTTCAATGTATGGCCCTGACTGGTCTACCGGCAAGGAGGCGCCAAGTACACACTCCTCGTCCTCCCCTCTCAGGCCCCGTCAGTACTGGTTGTCGCAGAGAAAAGTGTCATTCAACAAAAACTGCGAAGTTGCTGTATTTCTACTCTCATTGCCTCCCCAGATCTCTATGTCATCACCCTGTGGTGATTTTCCCTTATAATTTGGTTTTGGCGCTTGGGGCAATTGACTTGCCTTTACCTGATGCTGGGTCTTTCTTGATTTTTCATTCTGCGTCTGTGGAATTAAATCAGGGTTTTGGGTATTATCATTCTGTAAATAGGGACACTCGTCTCTCCAGTGCCCGATTTCTCCGCACTGGTGGCAGGCAAATTTCTTTTCAGCTTCCTCTCTGCTCATTATTACTTTGGGCTTCCCTCCACCCCCAGAACCTTGATTTTGGGTATTTTTATTCATCTTATTTAATTGCTTTTCCTGTTGTTCTGCTTGTTTTACTTGTGCCCACATCACTTTCTCCTTCAAAGCCTTTCGCTTTTCTGCCATTTCGTCCTCGCAGTACTTTGCGTACCGTAGGACCTCATCCATTTTCTTAGACTGCCAACAAATTTTATTATCTTTGATCCACTGGCAAATTTCGGGTCTTAAACCGTTTACAAACCTGTAAATGAAGTGGGTCATATCCTTCATCTCGATGTTATCTATACCACTGTATGTTTTAAACACCTGTAACAGTCTTTCATAAAAGGAGTGTACAATCTCATCCCTTTCCTGCGTGGTCCTATCTATCTTGGTCCAATCAGTTTCTTTTGCAGGCACCTTTTGCTTCAGATGTTGAATTACCTGATCATATTTTTTCATCACTTCCTTAGAGGGTTCTCCTGTTTTAGAGTCCCTCGGGTATTCCTCACTAGGCCAAGCTATGGCTATTTTACACTCGGTCCATAAATCTACAGGGACCACAATGTCAAAGAACCCATCCAAGTCTTTCCACAGGCATTTTTGCACCTTTACAAACCTTTCCACCTGCCTGTACCAGTCCACAGGCTTCTCTCGTAATTTTGGAAAATCATTTTCTAAAGGACACAATATCCTGTCTGGACCACGGAACGTGCACGTATTTTCCACCTGGCACTTCACGCATAGGGTATAACTGCTCTGGCTAGTCAGCCTCTTTTAGAACAAATTCTGGGGTCGCTTGTTTGGATCTAGCCTCATCTTTCTTCTTGGCCCATCTGGCTTTCCATTTTTCCACATCTCCCCATTTTTGCAACACAGTCAATAATTCCTTGACCTGCGCCTTTTTCCCTGATAAATTCAGGTTTTCCAGATCCTTGTCTGAGAAATCTGCTCTGTACGGTTTCTGCAAAGGTTTTGATTTTGAAATATCTATTCTCATACTAGCTGCAGTGTCTGTCAACTTTTCATGGAGTACTCTAGCATTCCGGGTAAGGCTCTTACAGATAAACAGCAACTCGTCCTCAGAGTAGGTATTTAGCCTGACTAATCCCACATTTCCTGCCATTAATTCTTCTATTTCTACTCTCAGTTTGTAGAGATCTAAAGGTTTCGACTGAGGAACTTGTTTTTCTAATTCTCGACTCCATCTTTCGATTTCTTCAGGAGTCACCAGCGTGACACTCTTGGTATCCGAAGTTGACTCCATTTGAATCTCCCTTGAGTTGAAAGGATTATGTCTTTTCTGCATCCTTTTCCCTGTGTCCCTAATGGGCAGATCCATTAGTGAGACCTCAGACTCGCACTCGCTTGTCTGGTCATCTACGATTAAGGGTTCTGGTCTTGGCGGCGCTATAACTGGGGTAATAACTGGAGTCTTCGGACTTCCCTGTCTATCCCCATACAGCGGAACCACTGGTCCAATAGTTACCGGGATTGTCAAGGCTTCAGGACTTGTATATAACTGAGATATTTTCTGAATTATTTCGGCTCTCTGCTTAGCTAGAGCCTCTCGTTCCCTGTCCTCTAGTTTCCTGTCTATGGAATTGTCATGTAATACCTGCGGGGTCAAAGTTGGGGCATAACTCGGGGCAGTGGGATGTGTCTCACTTGGTCCTTCACCGTAGTTTGGTTTTGGGAACAAACTTCCTGTCCCTAGGGATCTCGGTTCCTCCTCAAACGGGGGTCTTGAGAATGGAAGTCCTGACGTTGAAGGCCTTGCCTCACCCTCGTAGGGAGGTCTAGAGCAAAAGTCTCTTTCGTGTGTGTATCTCGCCTCTCCATAAAATGGTGCTCTTTGACAGTTATCTCTAGCCCCTAGGGGTCCTAGACCCTCATTATACTGAGGTATTTGATAACCCTCTCCTACACTTACTGCTCTGGCCTCTTCCCGGGGAGGAGGTCTCCGAGAATTATCCCCTTCACTAGAGGGTCGGCGTCCTTCATTATAAGGAGGCGGACTTCTATTAAACATGTCATCTAACAATTCATCATCTGACTCCCCGATGGGCACCCAATGTTTGCATTTTTCTGTTTTCTTTTCCCCCCCCCAGGAGGACCACCCATCGACATCATTGGAAACAGTCCTTCTACAATCATATTCTGTCTCCATTGTTTCATCTTTTTGTCTCGGGTCTCTTGTTTCAATTTTGGATAGAATTTTGTCAACCCTTTATCCATGCGGGGCTTGTCTCTCTCAAAAGCCTCAATCTCCCATTCCTCTAATGCTTCGTACTGCGTTAATCTAGGTCTGGGATGTAAATCATTCATTCGGGTTCTCAAATTAAATAAAATCCTGCTATTAAATGTACCGTCTAACGGAAAAGCCAAAATTCCGTCATCCTTGGTGTATTCCACCCAATTTTCCAACCATACACATGAGTGGTACCCTTTATCAAACATCATGAAAGCTGCGGGAGTATTCGGTGGTGGAATGACAACACCTTCTCTGGTTCTAATCGGTTTGTCCTTTTTGAAATAATTCTTTACCTTATTTACAAGGGATCATTTTCTCTTATTTCCGTACATAATGCTGGTGTTATGCCCTTTCCACTGATCGTTCTCAAACCCTAAATGTCGTGGATCAGGTCTAGTATGTGGTCTATACGAATGCCACATACGATTTCTGCGAGTGACTTTTGTTTACAAAATCACTTCCAATCCAAGTGCGTCTTTTATTTTCGTGCAACCAATGAAGTGCACGGTTTCAAATAATTTCGACCAATGGGTGCGCGGCCTTTTCGCGAGACAGTTCTCACGCTTCAGCACTCACCCCTCCTTTACAATTCCAGCTCCGCTACCCACCCGCTGCGTCTACCAATCCCAGCGCGGCACGGAGTGACGTCAGAGCAGCCTCGCAACTGACTCCCTCCTTCACAAGGTAACGGAAACTTTATTTCTTTCTAAAGTGCTAGTGCTTGGTTATTTAACAACGAATACACATTCGCCACTGTACTCAAGTGTCTAGACAGTAAAGATTTGTTTCACTGCAAGTAAACTACTTCCATTTACTTTTCACACACTACGGATAGATCTCTTCTGCCTACCCTTCACTCAAGCATTAGGGAACCTGCTACTTCTTTGACTCATCCACTTCTTTTCTGGGATATATACAGAGCCTAAAGTTTCACCAGCGAACCCCTTTGCTATCACCCAAGCTCCGATGAATCCTGCTACTCCTTCCGGTGCGACCCTTACTAGGTTATATCACAATAGAAGTTTTGCCAGTAAACTCGTTGCTATCATTTTTTCAACTATTCATTCAGAAAACCCTAGTTAGTGCTTCCAGTTCTACCTAACCTGCACCAACTTTCCTAAAGCCAGTGACCTCAAAGCAAGTGGATTCTCTTCACCACTCGCTATTCAATTCCCCGGGGATTCCCAACAAACATTTAACAGTAACTAACGAATGGGTTAATACATGTATCAGTACAATAATAGGAAAAACAATTTAAAACATTTCATAATTTTCAAAGCAAAACATTTCACGTGATCGATCAAATTATTATCAACAATATGTTCACAATTTTAGCAGCAAAATCTCTATAGCAGCATCCGACCTACCTAGCTACCTTAACTAGTCCTACCTAACTTTAACTAGTCCCTAACCATTACCTCTGCTACCAGAAAATTACTGATAGAGATCGTAGGTCACCCGACCAACAATTTCACCATATAGTTCTCGGGCCCATAAATTTCAATTCACCATATACATTAATCAGGCGACCTTACAAATCTCCACCAGCAACCCTGATTCCTTCCTATTTAGTTCTAGTGTACCCGACTTACCAATCCACCGTTACGGGTACCTATGACCACAATGGATCAGGGAGCTAGCTGTAAAAGAAGGCAGGCAAAATACAATCCCAACGATATAGTACTTCGGCATTAAATGATCACAGACAACTGGAAGTTTTGAAGGTTTTATCTAGAAATCAGTTTCGGAAATCATTAGGTTTACAGTCAAAAGGCAATCGATAATCAAAATAATGAAAATCACATAACTATAGAGAAAAATATATAAGGGCAATCATTTAAGGGTTTAAAATGAAGAAATAAACAAGGAACATGCTAAGCAGATTTTCGAAATGGAATTCAAGAATGGACATCTATGAATGGGCAATTTTACGCACGTACTAGACTTATACTATGGGACGTACTTCAGGAGTATGAGGAAATTTAGGTATCCTATACATCTATAGGGAAGGGGAAAAAAGGATCACGCTATAATCTAGCAATTTTACTTCAAGGCAGTTTTGCAGGAGAAGTCTATAAACCACATATATAATTCAAGGCAGTATGGAGCGAATGTGCTCTAAAGGTAGGGTAACATAGGAACATGCTATGAAAATAAAATGCAATGGCTTTTCATATAGTAGATTGCGGACAGCATGGAAATTAACGTGGGCAAAGGTATGTCTTTATTAAAGCAAAGATAGAAAAATAGAAGGTGCAGTATAGAGTTCTCAGCAATATATTTACCTAGAATGATGTGAAAACCAACCCTGGCCACGGATCAGTCAAGGACAGGAAATACCCCACGGAAGGACAGTCATCAATGGGACAGCAGATGCAGAATGGACACCCCAGGACAGGACAGGAAAACCAGATTAGGATCAGGACAGGACCACCAAGGCACGACCAGCACCCGCAGTTTTGAAGCAACGCCTGCGCTCCACCCTCTCTGCAGCTATCAGTCAGAACCCCGATTGGGTTAGCGAACTCCCCAGCAAAGTGCTCCGCCAGCACTTAAGGTTTAGTAAAACCTTTGAGTCTATGATCAAATTCGGACAGAGTGCTCTGCAGCGCTCTGTATTCAGTCACCTATTGGGTGCGTTGGGTCAGTGACAGGTCAGCTATTCAGACAAGTCGGACAATTTCTCTAGCTAAACCTAGGCTAGTTATACTGTTTTTCGGTCAGTGTACCACCCCCCAATGTTGCAAAGTGTCAGAATCCCCAATTTCGATTGGTCCCAAAGTAGGATAGGTTAACACACCAATCAGAACAGACTTCTGTAAGCCTACATTAACATTTTAGGGAACCGCCTAGCAGGTTTGGGGTTCCCATGAGAGATTTGACAGAATACAATAGAAAATATACAAATGTATCCACTGTAGGACATTTCAGTTTCTCTGGCTGGGTGATGGTGCATCTTCCCAGGCGCGTCTTGGCAGAGTTTTTCACTTAGCACTTGGTCAATGCCACTTTGCCACCCTCGGTCATGCGCAGTACTGCACTTCAACATGGACTCCCAAGCATCCCATCACCCCTCCATGCCGTGGATACATGAAAAGTAAGCGAGAACAAATTAAAACATAGAAATAAATGAATGTACCATATACCATGAGCAACTACTTTACATTTCTTACTTATAAAAATATACTATGCAATTACGGGTTAGCGCGACATACAATAACACGAGAGCATCTGCGCAAGCTTCACCATGTGAGTATACAGACAGCCATCTTAAAGGCAAGTACGCATGCGCACATTTTCCCACCAGAACTGCAACTACGTCACGTCAGGTGAGTGTGACTAACGCATGCGCAGTAGAAAATCCACAAGCGGCGGCCATTTTATAGACAAGGGTTATTCGTATTAGTAAAACACATAGGCAAGCGTCACTAATATACACGTACATCCAAAAATAAAGGAAATTAGTAAGACATACAATTGGATTACAGAGTTATACATAATTCGAGGTTCATGACTCAAGCAAGTCGCGTAATTTGCGAAATCTTGCTCTATCAATGACTATTTCACACATTTTGGTGCCATAACTGATTAAAATATTTCCATCTAATTTTAAAACAAACAGGTTTCAGGTAAGTATTAACAAAATACTGTGCCCATTTACTTCTGCCAGGTCCCGGGTATATACTGTGACTCCCTGAACTGCTTCTGCACTAATGCAACATGTATGGCTTTCTTACCTCTTTTCTGTCATCAAGGAAAAAGAACAGCAGTTTTATCAAGGTTAACATTAGCACCACATTATGTGGCATGAGGGACCACTGAAAGTTGGTGGAGCCAACCATCAGCATTAGACTGGCCACAGATGGAAGTGGGTGGGTCCCATGATGAGCTCCTCATCAGCTCTGTTTGTCCCTTTTATAAATTATCATCACGATGTTGCAGTGGGCATATATTGCTTTAGAAGACTTCAAAGAAAGAATTTTAGGATTTTCTAGCAGCAAATTCTAATGAGATTTTGCGCACCAAATATGAGGTTAAGTTCAAACAGATCAGAAGATATAAAAAATAATCAGAAATTTAATATTATTTCTTATAGGAGGATTACAATTTGCCCCAATGTCAGTATCTAAGTTCTGTTTGCTCGTGGGGCATTCTAGGTTCATTTATCTAACATGTCTGCTTAACTTCAATAGGAATGGAAAGACGTCTAGTGGGTTATGTGAGAAACTTGCTTATGCAAAAACAACAAGGCAGATGGCATCTTCTAGATGTAGAATGCTACTTTACTGCTGGAACAACTATAAACAAAACGTATATAGCAACAGCAGGCAGAATAAATTAATGCAAAAGCATTAATAGAAAGTTTGAATACCAAAGGAATCTTGTGCAGGAATTAAAAACATCGAGTCTTTAAACATTAATAATGATCAACATTGAGAACCGTGTGCAACTCGGTGAAAGGTAATCAAGAATAATAAATCATGCTTAAATATCAAACATCCAGTGCTTTGGAACAATTCAAATTTCTTCTCAATCTTTCAGAATTGTACATAATGAGGTAGTTTCATCTGCTATATTAGCTTCTTTCATTTGACTCACTCTTTTGATCTTCAGAAGTACAAACAGTAGGTCACAATATTAAAATGCTTTCAGCGCTGATTTTCTGTCAAGTAATGCAGAATAAGTCAACTAGAGAAACATCGTTTCAGATAGTTTTAATAAGTAGTCAATGCTATTATCGGATACAGCGCCAGAAATATGATAATATTGAGTTGAGGACACAGAAACGTGAACAATTGCCAAGGAGATTTTGTCACAGGCTTGTTAAAAATTGCACGTGGCTTCCTAGGGTCATTTGTACTTTTATACAATCATTTGTTTACACATTTTTTTTAACAGGCATACACTCTACACCAGTCAAACTGTAGCAACCATAATATTGAGAGTCTGCCAATTTTACTAGTTCAATATGAAGACACTTTAGTATGTGCTATTTATACAATTGTGTATCTCATTCAATACTACTAAAATTGAGGATTATTACATTGAAGTCAAAGACACTTGCCTACAGGTTTGTAAATGTCAATTCTATGTCAGGACCGGAGGCTCATATTATGTTTTACTTTCTTCACTTATTTAGCTCAGCAGCCTAGATAGCAGGTGATTACACTAACGCCAATCCACCAATTAGATACAACAGTCACCACAAAAAAACATCACCAAGAAACAGCACTTCCTCTTTCTTCACGACTCAGCAGCCAGCTGAGTGTTCTTCCTTTGTGAATGTGGCTATGGCTATTTGAATTTAATCGTTATCAGTGCTTTAAATGGAAAAAAATAAGTTCAGGTACTCACCAAATTGAGATGTGGACTTGGGGTGGGTTAGGGGCGGAGCTATGCGCTGCACAAAGGGATCCGGCCATGGGCACCATGTATTTTAGAAACGCATACATTAGTTGTTGCCCTCATTATTAAACCTTGATCCCACTTTCTGTGCTACAGCATCACTATCGCCACCTTCCTCCTCAGTCTGGTTGCAAACAAGTGCTGCTGTAGTCTGCTATGCCAACAGGAAGCTGCCTCTTCGACTTCCCGAGAGTAACTAGATATGCCTGTTAGCAGGCCCCGCTCTCACACCTACAGTGCTATGGACTACACATAGCCCGAGTGGACACTGCGTCAGGCATCGTAGTGTGAGTCTGGCCCCACCCAAACTTCCTGCCAACTCTGAATAAATGCCTACGGGCCAAAGCTCAATTAACACATTGAAAGGGGAGATTAGCACTCGATCAGAGTACCTCAGGAAAACGGACCCACTCGTTGTCAGCTGTGTTGCGCTTTTTTGTAAATGCCAATTTCACTGAGCTTGGCTTATATCCCCATGAGTACTGGTACTCTCTTTGGACAAAGAGAAGTTCCGGTACTCAAGCGCCGAAAATTTAAAAGTGCCGGTACTCAGTACCGGTGAGTACCGGCCCATTTAAAGCACGGATCGTTATATCACTAACGGTACTGTTATTATTGTGAATGTGTATTATACAACTGTTATTATTGTGTTCACTCTGATCTTCTGCAGCTCGTGGAAGACAATTAAGTCCCTTCATGTAAACCAGTGAGTGGGTTCTTTCCTTTTTCCGCCCACTCATCATCAATTCAGTGTTCAGGCACTGCAACATCCATTCAAACACTTCCTGACGCCCACCGCAATCATTAAACAACTGCACTGGCAGACTCTTCTCTTGAGTTGCTGCGGGTGGCTTCTCGTCGCCCCCGGGTGGCGGTGCAACCACGGAGACACTCGTGCTTCACATCCCACTGGTTCACCTTCGGACAGGGCACAAGCGGTAAACACGTTAATTGCCCAGCAGTTGTGCCTAATTAAACTGGCTGTTTTAGACTCCTCAGGCCCTATTCTGGGATCAGATCTACTGATACAGGACTATGTACCATTGCTCTGGGTCCTTTGTCTAAAATACGGCACCTTTCTTGAGCTACATACTCCAGTTCAGCCCTTTAGACCTCACAAACCATCAGTCCTTTAGAACTTAGAGCATACGCAGGCATAATATCCCAAACAGCCTGGTACTAAGATATTGAGTATATTACGCTAACAGGCACAGTTTTTTTTCTGTTCTCATTTTATCAGTTGCCATTATATAAATATCTTCCTTCCTGAGCACTATGGCAGGAAGCAAGGTGGATGAGGTTTTTTATTGAATCGGGGAGAAGTCCCTACAGTGGGCCATGTCCACAGGCTTGTAAACCCTGAGCAGGCAGGTACTTCTACTTGCTGCGCAGCACAACCTGAACTCCTCAATGGGGGGAAGACCTTGGCCTTCAGCAGTCATTTGTAACCCTGGATGTCATCAAGGCGCCTTCAAAGGCTCCGGCTAAAAGAGCAACATCCCCTCCTTCTGATGCCTTTGAGTGGCTTTGACAGGTAATCGTGAGACGCTATGCCATTTGGTTGATCCCTTTGAACCCATTTTGCATGGGATGACTCCCATCAAGGAGGGAGGTTTGCCTCTATAAGAGGATATGGCAAATGGGGATGAACTTGATGACCTAGGTCAGGAGGACTTGGATGAACCAGGGCCCAGAAGACACTGTAGGCCAGAGCTCGGCCCCAAACTTTCCAGGCCTGATTCTTTTCCTATCACAGGAGCTGTGGGGTCAAAAGAACGGGAAGACATCTTAGATCTAAACAATATTCACCAATTGCAATCAACAGAGTGGGTTCCGGCAGTCAAAGTGGCTCAGTATGTAGGCAACAGAATTCCCAAGCCCATGGTTCAAAAAGGCAGGGGCAACCTAGAGACCCTGTTTGGACGGATATTTTGCATTGATGCTGGAGATTAGAGGCAAGATGGCCACTTTCATAGCAAAATGTATTAAGGGTAATGAGAAGGGGATTGCTCATTCTTGGAGGGCTTGCAAAAACTAGCTCTTGGATATTCAGGGGCATTTAACCAAAGAAGTGAAAGATGCTCGTAACCACATTTCACCTGAAATTCTATCAGGTTAGGCCCAAAGGCCCATCTGATTTTTAGGGAATGCTAACTGTGCTCTTTCAACTGAAAGATGGCCTTCCCCTTCTGATCAAAATCGACCCCAAGTTGGCGAGCTAGTCACCTTGGAAGCAGGCACAGTGGTGAACGGGGGTCTCTTTGCAATTCCATTTATAAAGAGTGGCCAAGATTTTCACCACCTTTTCATCACTGAACAAAGCCCAGCAATCAATGAAGAGGGTGTTCGCAAGCAAATTTTCATAGGGGCGGTAGAGGTGAGGGTGCTCTTCTGGACATTCCTAGTCCCAGCTAAATTGCCAGTGTCAATACCAGGACCAGATGCATTTTGGAGATTTTTTTCCCAGCCAGAGGTGGAGGTCATGGCCTAGGGAGCATAGCAACATTCCATGGTACTTCCAAGCGCCCCAAGTGGAATCTCAGGTAAGGAATGTCCATGTTTCCCAACCAAGAGTGGGAGGAGGTTTAGGGTTATTTCTTCCCAAATGGAGAGAGGAAACAGGAGATGCCTGGGTGTTACAAATGGTCTCAGGGTTTGAGATAGATTTCTACAGAACTATGGTACAAAGGAAAAGACCGATGCCCATTTCTTTCTTGGTGGTGGACAGCCTCTTGATCACTCAGAGTATCAAAATATATTAGTCAAAGGCACCATTGTTCCTTCAAGTTTCTATCCATGGGGGTTCTTCAGCAATCTTTTCTTGGTAGAAAGGAATGATAAGGAGCTGCGCCTAGTGATAAACTTGAATTAATTCAATGAATGCCTAGTTTATTGCCATTTAAAAATGAAAAGTCACCATTTTCTACGGGATATCCTCCTTCTAGGCATTTGGATGATGAGAAAAGACCCAAAGGATGCCTATTTCACAATCCCAATTTGTTTGCCGCATCACAGGTTCCTACAGTTCCAGTGGGCGAGACAGCTTTCTGAGTTTGTGGCTCTCAAATTTGGACTCTTCTGCTCCTTGGTGCTTCACCAAGGTGTAGAAAACAGTAGTGGAACTGTTACGATCCAGGAGTGGCAGGCTAACTAACTAATTACCTGGACAATAGTCTATCCTTACATAAAGACTCAGCACAGATTTTGGAGCATTGTGAGATTGTGCTCTCTCTACTGCAGAACCTCAGTTTTGGAATCAATGAGCAGGAATCAGTGTTTAACCTATCAGGTCGGAGCCGCGTTGAGGGGATGGGAGCCAAACAGCCCTTGCAGTAACCGTTGCCACACTGGGCAGAACGGGAACCCCCAATACCACGCTTCTGGCTCATGAGGCTACTTGGCCCATTACTATAAGTTCAGTTCATCGCCAATTGGGCGCAACGGACTTTATGACCTTTAATAAAACAGATAGGTACATTTTCACCTAAAATTATTTTTGTAGAGCACACTTTTACATCTACATACATGTGAGTAAGGTGAGGATAAGTAGTGCACATCCTTGTCCTGAAGAAGGAGTTTTCAACTCCGAAACATGTCGACGCACTAGTATGGTTGTTTTACCCTAATCAGTAAAAAAAGCAACCTCCCTCGCACTTTTTAATGATACCAGCCGAAGACTTAATACATTTTTCTGTACTCACGAGCCAGGTATTTTTTAATATTTCACTTTCACCTCACCACTCACATTTTACTACCCACACACACCAGCACATAGTTCACTTACAGTGCTCCTACGTAGTCGTGAGTCGTAGCACGCCGCATCCCGTAGAGGTTTGCGAAGACCCCGATGATGAAGCATGACACCAAGGGGCCTGTTGGTGTGTGAGGGGTATTTAAACAACACTGGTTGCTCCTCACCAGTGTAGTGACAACCGAACCCAACTTAGTGGATTCCTTTTGTTTATGAATATTGTCAGGGGAGACAGAATCCACTTCTCCCTCTCCCTCCCCCCTTTGTTTATTACTAACCTATCACATTCACTGTGCTTCCTGTTACAGCAAAAGCTCAAACCTCCCCCCAGGAAACTAACACAGATCAGAAAGGAACTGAGACACATGCTTTATCCAGGTGATTTTCCCAGGTCCCTTACATCATCAAGCTCTTTGACAACTGAAATCAGCTCTATTGTGCAAGTATCTTTCTTACACACACAGCAAAGGTCCAATTCTCAATAGAAGCCAGAGAGGAACTCTGGTGGTGGGTGGACCACATGGTAGCATGGAACTGCAGGGCAATTTTCAGATCTGCGCTGAATGTGGTCATTGAATCAGAGTCAAGCCATTCAGGCTGTGCGGCCCGTTATGGAGAGGTTACCACTGAAGGCCTGTGGTTGGAGAAGAAAAAAGAGCTACACATCGACTACTTGGAATGCTCACAGGATCCGTCACAGTGCAGTCTTTCATAAGGGACAGTGTCCTGTTCCATTCTCTTAAATGTGGACAACACATCCACTGTCCATTATATATATTTCTAATGACTCGGCAGTACTCCCTGGACAACAGGATTTTGGTCATTGCAGAGTTCTTCCCAGAAAAATTACATTGTGTGTTGGAATTCTAGGCTCCTGAAGGATTTCAGCACATAGAAGCTGAACCAAGCAATATTCGGATTATGGCCAAGCTGGATCTATTTTCGGTGGACGTGTTTGCATCTCATCTCGACCACAAGTTGCCTCAGTTTTCAGTGGAAGCCAGATCCTCTTGCTCTGGTGTCAGATGCGTTGATGCAGGATTGAAGCCGGTTGAGGACATATGTCTTTCCACCATTGTTTATGACAAGCCGACAGCACAGGTCAGACAGAAGAGGGCTTCCCTGGTTCTTGTAACTCCAGTTTGGAGATCTCAAACTTGCTTTCGAGTTCTTCTCAAACTTTGTATGGATTCCCCAGTCCAGACTCTACCTATCAACAATATGGTTCTGCTTGGCGCAGATGGTTCCGCTGGTGTCTAGGACACATTTGGATTCTGTGGGGATAGGTATAGTATATGTTTTGAATTTTTAGTCTCATTGTCACAAGTTGTGTTGGCCTACCGTAGTGCCAAAACAGTCAGGTTGGCAATCTGGACAGGTCAAGATGTGATCAATGGGATTCCAGTGAGGGAGCACTGCCCTGGTGTGTCGTTTTCTCAGGTAATTAGGTAGTCCAAGCTCCCCGAGTGTAATTATTCACAACTTTGGGATATGAATGTGATTCTATGTTGATTTGAGTTCTGGTAAAACTACAGGTTTTTTTCTAGGAAAGAGTTAACAAGGCAAGCTTGCTAAACTTCTGTGTTTGGTTTCATGTAAGCGTGTGTCAGATGTAAGACCCTTGGATATTTCTTCCAAACTGTTCACTCCAGAAGGAGTTAATTTCACCATGTCTCAGAGCATCAATACTAAAGGAGGACAGTTCACTATCGGGCCTTTCAGGATCATCCTAAACTGTGTGTGGTTGACTGTGTCAAGACATTTGAGGTGTTAACAGAAGATTTGAGACTTGCAGGTACTGGATAGTTGCTGATTTCTTTAAAAAAGCCCTTTAAGGCTGCTTCGTCTATTACGATCATCAGGTGAGTTTGCTGGGTGATGACGTAAACATGTATTAATGCCTCCTCTTTTTGCACCCACTCGATGAGCAGGGCCATGGCCTCCAAGGCCTTCCCTGTTGGGGGAAGCCTTGAGGATATTTTAAGAGCAGGTGACTAGTCATCAGATTCCACTTTTAAAAATCTTTTTTTCAAACCAGTGATGGGGGGGCATCATTTGCAATCAGTAAGCTTTAAGCATGCATGATCTGAGCTTCTTGTCCTGATATAGAATGTAAAACTTTCTAGCTATTGTGAAGGAAGGTTTCAAGTCTATTAAGGACCCAGAGGTGAGGATTATCCCACCCAAGCGAAAAGTGTGGTTACCTACCCTATCATGTTAACTTTGTGAAAGCGATTCATCATGTTGGGCTAAGTATAACATTTCTAGTCTGCTTGTATACCTATTTAGAGTTTGACTTGCATTCTGTTAGTCTGTGAGTTATGCAAATATTTTAATGCTTGGTTATCTTGCACAGTGTCAAGTGAATTGCCTATAGCAGCATGATAACAAATTGATAGGGTAATAATCATGTCTTTATTTTGTAGGTGCTGAAGAGAAACAACACGAGTGACTGAAAGATTACAAATGGGCCTTTTGCATGACAAACAAAAAAGTGCTGTTCCTTGGGGATGTTCTTATGTGGTGACCGATGTTTATGATTGGTGGCATCTAATTTTTCAGCTTGGATTCATTGGGATTGTATTCCTTCCTGTTAATGTGAATACCTATTAGTTGGGCTTTATTTCTTTAATAGAACTGAAACTTGCCTTCAAAATAGCTAGAAAGTTTACCATTGAAGAATTTGATGAAAGGGAATTTAAAAAAAGAGAAAAAAAGAATGACATCTAGACATATTTGGGGAACCTTCTTGTCATAACTCTCTTGCCTTTTGTGGTGAACTACATACTGAACTAAACCCGCATGCATGTTTAGAAGAGGCATAGGTGGAGTGCGCCCTAAGCTGGAGTCATCATGTAATATAAGGGCCTGAATTCTGCCCTAAACCTGTAATTCTAAAATTGATGCTGTGAATGTGCATGCTCTTGTCATAGAACTATGTTTTACATAGTGATAACATCGTTTTAGGCAGATTAGGCATGTCATGTCTGCTCAACTACATTTACATTTACATTTACTCTATTGGATGTTGTTAGTCCTATTCTGGTGCCACGGGCAAACAGGAGATACTGGGCCTCAGCCCTGGGAACTATAATCATTTGCTTCTGATGTCCCAGGGTCTGTCCTACTACGGCTCTGGGAAATGGGCCAAGTACAACCTCTTCAGCACTTGACTCTCCAACCGATCACTCAAATTTCTGCTTCTCTTAAAGGCAAACATGGGTCTTTCCCACAGTGGTATCTAATAAATGCCAGTTCTTAAGGATGGTCTTTTTTTATCCTGTGGATTCTGGTCCAAAAGTGGTTATATAGGTAAATCTTGTCTGGTCTTGCCTTTCTTTGACCTGTAACAGTGAATCTTGGTCGTAATGCCAGGCTCTTTTCAGTGACCGCTTAACAAAGCGGTATGGGTGGCCTCTCATCACCAGTTTTGACAGTAAGATTTTGGCTAGAGTGAAATAATCTTCCCTACTAGTACAAAAATGTTTCATTCTTAAAAATTATCTAAAGGGGAGATTAACCATCAAATGTCTTGGGTGATCGCTTGTAGATTTCAAAAGTGTATTCCTAGCCGTAGGCTTAGTATTGTGGCCTGTGAATAAGGAGCCCTCTTCGCAGGAGATTTTCAAATCTAAAACATTTATTGAGTGGTGATTATATTCAACTGCCGATTACTTTCCTGAATTTTAAGCCACTCATAAAACTCCATCAGTTGAGCTGTGGAACCATGCCAAATCAACAGAACATCATCTATATTTCAAAGCCAATTCTTCACATTATTTTCAAAGGGATTGGTGTCATTATAGATGACTCTTTCTTCAAATGCAGCAACATAGAGATTAGCTATTCCTGGTGTAAAAATTGCCCCCTTTGCAACTCCCCGTTAAAGATAAAGTAATTATACTCAAGAGCAATCCCGGCACAACCCTAGATAAAACCAGTCGGCACCTTAGGAGGTCTAGGTCTGGAGTCTAAGGTCCCTCTGATTGGGACACATTAGGTGTTTCATTGGTGAGTTTTTGTGGTTTATATCAGTATCAGCAGGAGTGATTCCTTTTCAACACTGAACCCTGATGATGGCCTCACAGATCATTTGGTCCATCTGAGACCAAATCGTCAACAGTCTATCCTCCTTAACGCCACTGCCTACATCTTCTGGAGCTTCATTCCTTTCCACACCGGTTGAAAGCTAAGGATTTATACTACTGGGACTGTGGATTCCTGAAGCTACATTGCGAAGAGGATTTTTTGCTTCCCTATGTTCCCATAATGAATGCATTTTTATTAACTTAGAAGAATTGTGGGGTAGCGCCAGTGTTGCTATATTGATGTACTAATGCTGTTTCTTTTTCTATTACAATTCTTCATAATGCATAATATGATTATATATTGATTCATTTATAAACAATATATATTTTTGCTAACATCAATATGCTTGTGTTAGAATACATGAGTGATTGATTTAAGACATGTAATAAGATCATTTTCATGACAAATCGATGGTTGAGTAATGTATAAATAATTCCTCCTGGAACACTTTTGTATGTTGACTATAGTACCCAGTTCCTTGGCAGAAGATTGGGTTACCCTGTTGTGTAGAACCCTTTTTTACATATAGCATTGAATACAAACAACACACACACACAGGCACCACAAGCACAACATCCACAACCACCACACCCACCACAACAACATATATACATTTCTTATGTCAATACAGGTGTGTACATTTTACTATGATATGTAGTAAAATGAACACTTACACATGAACAAATTTGCATGAAAGAGCACTGCAAAAATACACGAGGCTAAAACAATTGGCAACACACAATTCATAGTAAAACAGCTGTAAAGGTAGCTTACCTTACATTACAGTGACAATGGAAATGATTACTGACCGTGGTCAAGCAGACTCAGAAGACAAAGTACCTGGACAATGGGGTTCCAAATGGAAATAGAAGTGGGAAACATAAAAAAGTAAGTTTCTACATCATTTCCTTTGGTTCTGCCAACTCTAAGTGGGGGTTATCTCCACCACAGTTTCCTCAATGGAAAGGCACATTGTGATTGGCCCGGCAGTAATCTTGACTAGACTCCCACTAACATCCTCTCTTGCCTATGAAGCTGTTGATGTGGGTGGTAAGTCCTGGTGAAGCCAATGGTCTTCGTCCCTAGACCCGTCAACATCTAAATAGAGCGGGCTGATAGCCAAGTAGGCAGGCGATGAAACTGTTGAAAAAGTGATGGAGGCTCTGTCCTCCTATTTGAATGGCTCCTCATTCTTGTATGAAGAACCTGCATGTCCAACTACAACAAAGAGACATTATAAAGTGAGCAGTCAATTGAATTTCAACCACAAACACAGAAAGAAACCCCATGAAAAGTGATCAGCCTCAAACAGTGGAACCCTATAACTGCCACTACGTTATTTCCACAATCAAAACATCAGTCAAGATAGACCGATGACCATACTTTTATGGAGATCTACGACATCCGCAAGAAAATGCCTCTTTTTGGCATAATCACCCCCATTTATTGGACTGAAGCTGCTGTTTTATTTGACTCTGTGCACTGGGACCCTGCTAATCAAGCCCCAGTGCCTGGGCTCTGACCCTTAAAACATGTGGAAATGGCTCATATTCCTGAGAGGCACATTTTACTTAACTATAAGTGCCTAGTATACGGTAAAAAACCCATACCCAATGCCTGTAAGTTACAGGTTTTTTTAATTGCAGATTTATATTGCACAAACTCGACCCAAAGGTATTGGAGCGCTTTACATGAGCACCAGTTACGTTAAACAAGGACACATTCATTTCTTTTTGTTGGCATGGGGAGATTAAGTGATTAGCCCAGAATCACATGATGTTGAGCTGACTCTGAGGAGCGAACCTGGTTTCCCAGCTCCAAAGTCGGCCGCTCCAGTCGTGAGACCACATCCTCTAGCAGTATGTCACTAGCGGACTGCAGGACATGTTTTGCCACAATAAAGTAACAATGCAAAACTTGGCTGCAGGCTTGCCACCAGTAACTTGGCTGTTGCAGGTTTAAACTACAAATTCGACCTGCCCAAATAACCCCTTTTGAAAGGCTTAAACATTTTTAAATATATTACTAAGTCCGCGCCTAAGTTAGCCTTAAGGGCTCATAACGCAGGGTGCATGGTATTTAAGATTGGGACACGTAACCATATAAAGTAAAACATGCCCTTACTGTAAAAAGTATTAAAAATCTATTTTCACAGTAGCAGAGCTAGCTGTTCCCAAGGAAAGCATTGAGAGTTATTGTGATATTGAACACAGTTAATAAGGTGGAACATAAGTCATAAGCCACAGAGAAGCAGGCAAAGAAATAATGTATAATAAAAAAAGTAGGCAAAACACCAAATATAAAAATCAAACAAAAACCAAAAAGACATAAATAAAAATAACATCAAGAAATATGGTCTCATTTAGAGTTTGAGGGGAACTGAAAATCCTCCAATTTCTGTACACTAAATATGGGCTACAATACACTGGTTGAATTTTATCTACCATGAGGATATCATTGTCGAGCTAATCCACCAGCAGCTTCTGCTCTAGAGTAAAATATATTACACCTTTCCTATATGGAACGAAAAAAGCAATACAAATATGGAATATTGTAACTGCACTAACATGTGCATTGATGTTATTTTGGTCCCTTTTTATACTTCAATATGAATAACAGTTTTTTAATAGAAATTAGCACCTTTATAATTTGCACAACTAGTACTTTTCTAAATTCTTTTTTTTTGCTTAAGAGCACTGTTTTATCGATTTTTTTTAAGAATCTCATTTTGACATACAATTCATTTGAATGCCAAAACGAATCAGAATGCAAATTGAACATTTAAAAACTTGCAGTTACAACTGGTGCGCCATGTTTAACCCAGGCCTTCAAATAAAAGAAGGTAAGACATTATTCTGCCATGAACATCAGAACATTGAGTGAGGAGCTTTCACACCCAAGCACTGTGAAGAAGGATACACAGAGACTTTTTAAGGCATGGGCAAATTAGGCAACTTCCCGGTGCCCTCCACATTCCAGGAGGCTTCTGGTAGAGTGGGTGAACGTCGAAATTCCGTCTTATTTTTCTAACTTGATAGCTGAGCATGCTTAACAGGAATTCAGTGAGAGCAGCTAATAGAAGCTTTCTTAACCTGTGGCGTGTGTTTTTATGTTACATGCTTTCGTATAAGGTGGCATACACTCTTCCCTAGCTCTGATAGATTCAGTGAGTGTTCCTTTTTCACTGGTTGTTGATGTTCCCATGAAGATCTGAGCATCTGAATTCATACAACACCCATGCGTGAAATGTGTTATGTCTGCATGCTAATAGCATGCCAAATCCTCCCTTGCATGGTTCTGTTTGGGAGCTATCTTTACCCGAGGGCTGTTAGTCCCCTTCCTGGCGTATGACTTTCACCTTCCATGTCTGGATTATGTGAGTTGTCCCACTGGATGTCATCCCCTGGTAAGTGGGTCTTGCAGCCCTTATTTGCATAGCATCAGCGTGTGCTTGTGCACGCACGAGGCATATATGATATTATCACGTGGTTTCGTGAGATAACCGTAGGGTTTGATTTAATGTCAGATGGTAATGGAGCATTCTTCAATTTGTGGTGGAAGTGCTAAATCCATTCAAGTGTTGACTGGTTCAATGTTCATCGTGATAGGGGTGGTATGGAGGAGGGGTTGCACTGGTGTATTCGCCTCTGTAATTTAGCACTTCCTCCATGAATCTTAAGATTTTCCATTACCTGCCAAACCTAAATTACGCCCAATCCTCCCAAGGTAACCACTTCCTATGGTATCATCTGGGCATTCTGGTGCCACTTTACTTTTTTTTGCAGAGTTTTATATAGCGCGAACTTGACCCAAAGGTATTGGGTATCAGAATGCTTTACCTAGCAAAAGTTGGTTACATGAGGACACATACATTTTTTTCTAGTTACGGGGAGATTAACCACTTCGCCGCGGGGCTAATTTCACCACGGCGCGAGGGGAGGAGGGCCTGGGCGGTGCCGCGGTGCTTGTGACGAGCTCGGCTTGTCGCGCTGCACGGTGGCGCTGTGCTCATGACGGGTTGAGCTCGTCATGACCACGCCCGTTTAATGGAACACCCAGCACAGCAGGTGAATTATCCCAGCGTGGGCGTTCCACAGCCTTTATGACGAGCGCAGCTGGTCATGAGCACAGCGATGTGGTTAAGTGATTTGCCCAGAGTCACAGGATGTTAGTGTCGTTGCCGAGACTCGAACCCAGTTCCCCAGATTCGAAGTCCACCGCCCTAGCCCTTAGGTTAACTCCTCTCCCTCTTCACTTTACTGGTGTAATTTCTATTGGTTTGTACCAACTGCAGTGTTCTAGGTTGTGGTGAGAGGACAGAGGTAAACATAAGATTGGGTTAAGCAAAGTAATAGTAGCATAACAGTAGGATAAACCTAGGGTTATGCAGGAGGAAGTTTTGATCGTAGAAGAAACGTGGCTTGTGAAACAGCAGAGAGCATGCAAAAGAATGATGCCTTTTATGGTAGACTTGTCATGCTTATTTGTAAGTGTTCACTAGAAGTACAAGAAGCAGAACATTGAGTTGTATATAGTGTTTAGATTATAGTTAAATGATGACTTGAAGGTCTATTGAAGAATTACTGGAAAGTCTCCTTGTTACAAAGTGAATGGCTCAGAAATGTCATGAAGATGGAAAGGCAGGCATGCCTCACCCTGCACTAAGGGCTATTCGAATATTGGAATTTTGAGAGCTCCAGTAAAAACAACAAAGTGGTTCAGGGCCAATATTAGTAGGCATAGGCCTTCTTATCTAACATTCCAATGTGTGTCTTTCTGTTTCTTCTTTTTTAATTTAGGACATTCTATACTCAGTGGGCGGAATGTTCTAATAGGCTTAGACATGACTGTGGCTCGGGTATATACTTCAGGTTCAAGGCCTTTAACAAAAGGGACGGGCCTCAGTAGCAAACTATAAGGCTATATTAGGAAAGAATTAGAGGCACGGAATAGGGATTGAGACAGTGGTATCTGATCACATGTTATAATTGAAAGTCTTAACAGATTCTGGACACCTGTGCAATAGCATAGGGGACTATTCACAAAATCCCTATTGGAGTATATAAAGTAGTTCACCTTTAGTACTTTTTTACCTACACGTACATGTCTTTTGCAAACTGACCACAAAATATCAAAAACTGGAATAAATTGGAAATGCTCAGGGAATATTCATATATTTCTAGTACAAACAAAAAGGACTGTTATCTTTACGCATTTACTTATGGAGTTGGACATTTTAAGAATGATTCACACAGAAATGTAAAAGAGTACCCCTTTTGTTGTACTTCCCACACTCCTAAATGCTTTTGTCAATCAGCCTGATCATTTTTATACGGGTAAAATACCAGGCTAGAAATGTTGTTAATTCTAATAAACAGTGTGATTATCTATATTTTATAATATCTTCAATCATTGTTGGGCAAGACCGTTTACTGGGGCTGGAATGTCCAGTTTTAGTCCACTACCAGAAATGCCCGACTACATGTATCTGGTATCATGATTTTAGATTTTGGCCATTTTGTCAAGTTAATGTATTGTGTGCACAGAGACCTAGGCTTGTAACCTAACCTTTGTATCTGCGCCACCAATGTGTAAGCATACTGACCCACGTCTGTAAAGTTCTGCTTCTACAAGATTACCTAATTCCTAGTGAGAGCGACCTGAGTGCATGTTGTGCGTGTTTCTGTCAGTAGCATGTGGGGTACATGCATAGTGTGTGTGAGTAAGGCAGAGTAATGGAGGCTGGTGGGATCCATTTTCTATACCGCTGGCTTGGCCATCTCACAAGATGGAGGTGAGGGTCGTTCTCCCACACAATGGAAGTATCCTGATCACATTCCTGAAGCTGAAGCTGAAGGGAGGAGACCTAAATACAGAGCTGAGCTTAGTGGAGACAGCCCACCATTACAAACTCGATTAAAACTTTTGCTAGACAGGAATTGGTTAGTCCTCCTGAACCTTGCAATTTGGTGGATAGTAGGAGAGAGAGGTGGAACAGCAGACTCTAGTAGAACTGCAGACTCTATTGTACAAGGTGAGGAAACCTTGTAGGAGAGGTCTGATCTTTTGTCTTTCCCTAATTACAACCTTTGTTTTTCTAATAACAGCCAGGTGCAGAAACTGCACACCCTGTTAATCATCTGTTGTGAGTACTCCGGATTACTGTGAGAAGCATGACAAAGGTTTTATTAGGAGGGCAGCTGAGAAAGGACACTCAAAAGGAGAACTACCTCAAATTAGTTCTAGAGTTGCAAACAGATCCCCTGTCCGATTTTGGTGTATAAAAGTGTGACCCCACTTGTCACTCTAGTTCCAAGTCCTCTATGGCTACTGAAGGGAGTGCTCCTTAGAATACTAATACGACTGTTGGTGTCTGGCCGTCAGAGGTGAAAGGACATCTGCTGATTATGGATCATTTGCTGGAAGTGTTGTTTACCTGTTCTGAAGCTCATAGACCCTGCCTATCTACTGAGAGAGAGAAGGAGACTGCCAACCCTGCAGGAGGAGTGAGGCACAGCATGTCCCAGGTATCTGTAGCGCACCCAAAAGAGAGGATTGAGGAGAGTGATCTGCCAGTCTGCAGTGTCAGCGGCCCCACGGGCTCTCTGGATTGGCACCTGGTAGGAACTGTGAAACTATGACTGAACATGCAGAAGCCTACCAGGGCTGGTACTGCATGTCAGACTGGGTCACAACAGCCATCTTTAAGTTTAGCTTGTCGTCACCCATGCCCGATCTAGTCATGAGCAGCCCTTGCATGTGCTGGTGAGAACACTGCTGCTGCACTTTTGTTACAGGGAGCCGATGTTGCCGCACTGCTGCAAAACCGGCCCTCAGTAACAAAAGTTGACCCACTGGTCCATAACTGCCCCCCACATTTCTGGCGTACCGGGAAAACGCCCAGTGCCCGCTACGACCAGTCCGGCCCTGCTGTTGATCGGTCGTGGGATGCGTCAAGCCAGGAATGCTGCCTCTCCTTCTGCTGGGTGCACTATTAAATGCAAGCCCAGTGGAGGAAGTAGGATAGTCAGGAGAACTGCTGCCTGAAGTCCAAGCTCCTCTCGTGAGACAGAGAGCCGGGTGGTGGAGCAGATCCCATGGGACCATGTGTTAAATATTTAGTTTCCTAAGTGATATAAGGTAAGACACATTTTCAGTCTCTCTCTTGTTTTAATGATTCGGTTTATGGCGGCCGTCATTGTTTCTTCTAGAATCAGAACTTTGTTGTGGGGCTTTTCAAGTAGAGTAGACGGTTGCAATGAGAAGGGCTAGGATCCTTTGGACCCAGGCCCTCTGTATTGGTACATTCTTTAAAAAGAAAATATATTAATATTTTTATGCATAAACCAAAGAAAAGAAATACAGTTACGAGCAACATGCACCATTGTGCACAAATGTATATCAGGAGTACACAGAAACACATAACTCTGTTTTTCACGAAGCTTGAAACACCCGGGCACGAACAATATATAATATAGTATATGTAAGGCACGACCAGACACCTAGAAGTTGGTTGTTTCAGTCTAGCTGCCATGCTTGGGATTGGGCCGGGACTGCCTTCTGTAGACCCCAAGTACAGATATATTATTGTGAATAATCTCAACCTTGTTGCTACGCTTGAATCATTATGGGTAGCTCAAAAATTGGTAACAGGTTTAAATAACCTTGGTGGCCATTGGCCAACCCACGTTTGTTTGTTTTTTTTACGCTGCAGCTTTTTCAGTCTTAAGAAGTGCTCACGCCCTCCAGATTTTTGGTTGTGTTCTTGTTTGAAGACGCAAATGAGAGGAGTGCCAGGTTTAATTTTGACTATGATTAGCGCTATTTTGTTGAAGAATGACAGCTTCATTTCCGCAGCATCATTTGAAACAACCAACTTCTGGCTTACTGGTTGTTTATCACCTCTATGCTCTGGAGAGGAAGGTTTCATCCACAGCTTTGGCTTCTGCTACTTTGTTGTTTGGTAGGTCTGCTTGCAATTGAAGACAACAACGTCTACCGGTCTAATGTCAGGCCATGTTAGGTGACCCCCCACGTCAGTGTCATCTTTAATTTATTTTTAACCCTATACATAGATCATGTACACACATTGTAGTGTAGTTCCTATCTTCCCAATAGGCTCTGCGCATTGGAATAATACCTACAATAGTAAAGGCCTAGACCAGACGTTAACTAGGTCTACTACTGTCGATACTAGACTTAAAGTTTTGGGTTTGCCAGCGTAGCTCAGAGTTCGCTAGAAACTTTCTCGAATGTTCAAGGAGGAATTAACTTCCCTGATTAGACAAGAAGGGATTTAGTTTCTGACAACCATAGAACATGACAACTTTGCTCTCCCCTAATCAAGAGTCAATCTCGAGAGTCGTGTGAGCACAAGGCAATTATTTTACTCAGTCAGTACGTGCATTCTTAGTCTCATCAGAGTGTAGAGAAAAGGAAGAGACGGGCGTGTTCAATAAAAAGGTGTTATTTATTGATCAGTCTCTTTTCTCGTACAAGAGAAATGGATCGATATTATTGCAATACTTATAGTTAAGTAAAGTGCATACATTAAAAGCAATAGTATAAAATAATACTGTAAAAACATTGATATGGTTTCTGAGCCATATGATGTTTAAAATGATTAAAATATATTTACATACACATATACATTCGACTAAACGTACTCAACTGGTGTTTCTAAATACGCCTACCCCGTGTACCTGACCTAAGTCTAATGCGTGGGCGGGAATAGAAAGTTACAGTTTAAGTTAAGTTTGTTTTTGCCAAGTGAATAACTAAAGAATTCTCTGTGAGGGGTTATTCAGTTCTGTACCTGGAAGTTAGGATGAATGAGGAATGGTATCTCTTTCTCTGCTCTCGATATTCCAGGCTGCCTGCGAGGGCTGCCCGAAAGCGCCGGTGCTGGGTCTCTCGGCAGGAGATAGCAGCGCGTCTCTCAGCGCGTCAGGAAGGCGGGGCTGCTGCCAGCGGGGTCTGCTTCTGCTCTCGGCTTCGGCAAGTATGGCTGCTCCGTCTCGTCACCACGCGTGTGTTTGCATAGGGCAAGATCGGCAATATTTATACCTTAAAGGTGCCGAGATTGACGTAAGGATGGACATAGATACGTCAATAAAGATGTCATACGACTTGCTCGTTAGCACATTCTTTACTAAAGTTCTCTGTGAAATCAAAACAATGGCCGCACGGATTTTCCAGGTTGTCATAGGTTTGATTTGTTATGAGAACGTCGTATGCCTTATCAGGGGCTGGAGGAATGTCGCTTGTCTAATTAGATCTCAAGCGTTATGACCTAATCAGATAACACGTTCCTGTGCCGTAGTGTGACTGCGTCAGATAACGGTATCTGCATCATGGGGGCTTTTCTTGCCTCATGGGCTGACTGTTAGTTAACTTGATAGTTAGTTTAACCAGAATAGGGTCAGGAATAGGGGGATCGATTCAGAACCTATAGGAATACATGACACCCACTCCACGCTAACTATGGTCATATTTACTAATCTATGCATAGTATAACATAGTACAACATACTATAGAGTATAGTGTATACCTTACCACCCCAAAATACATAAATGCATTTTGAAACTTTCAAATATACTGAAGAATTGCAGTCATATATATTGTATGCACTCAAGCTATGAATTAAACGCTAAAGTAAACACGCATTTGTATACATTATTGCTTATTTGGTATATGAGAAATACACATGAAATGGCTCTTAATATGGCTATACAGAAAGAAAGTTCGAGACCATTTCATCACATAATAAAATATTTGTGAACATACCAGCGGGCAACTAAAGTTTATAAAGTATCTAAAAATAGAAATCTTAGTTCTCTAGGAATAGTTTCTTACTTTAAGCAGAAGATAAGTGTCCCGAAAATTTTGTAAAAAATAATTTGGGGCTGCTAAAAAATTGCTGTCCGTGAACTGGTGGGAAAAATTGTTCATGTGACTTTATTTTTAAAGTTGAAGGCCGAATTCAGGGAACGCCGTGTGCGAGCTTGCTCAAAAGTCTCTATTTCTGTTCTGGAGAGAACATCATATCATTAAGGCTTTCGAAAAAACTGTCAACAGCTTCATGGGAAAGTTCCACTAAGTCGGAAATAGGTGTAACCATGCATTCGTGCGCATGATTGTCTCCATTGACATTCTGATTCGCATTGCTGACAGAAGGTCGTACCTGATCGATGCTGCTTTCATCTTGAACTTCACTACTCTTCAATCGTAGTGGTGAAGATTCCACGAATGCCGTCATCAGGATTGGCAGCCTTTGAGGGCAGCACAAAGCGTGAACCTTGGTAGGAACCAACAATGTATCTGCATCCACTGGCGCATCCGATTGTAGCGTCAGACAGGTGTCTAACACGCATTCTTCTCCGCATAGCAGACACCTTAGTACAGGTAAAACACACCTTTGCCACATTGGTCGAAATGATAGAAACCAAGTCATGTTCAGGTCTCTAAGCCGGGAGAGTCCCAGGATTTTTGATATCCGGTCCCGGTATCCAATGGCTAGGATTGTATCTTCCATTGTCGCGAGAGTTTGGTCTGTGACATGGGTTGCCATAACGAAAAATAAGGACTAAGAATAGGATTCCTGCAATTAGTCCCAGGATCAGGGGAAGTCCGCCAAAAATCGAATGGACGAAATCTGGAAAAATACCCAGTATGGCTTTGAATGGTGTTAATGCCATCGAAAATACTGTCTTAAATACCTTTGAGACCCCAGTGGTATCAGAAATATTTAAGATTTCGCTCAGGATTTCCGCGAAATGTACGGGGGAATTAGTTGATAATAATGTATGTATCTCTGCAGTCGTCCTTGCGACTTGTAGATCATACGTTTCTTTTGATGACGTGAGCCTTGTAGGCGTCTGAAGAAGCACTGTTTTCATTCTGCTTAAAGTATCTATTCGAATAGAAGTAATTTTCAAATTGGGCCATGCCCTTGCCTCCCTGTCTGGAAAGGAGCTGGGGAACAAAGAACGTCCACAGCACTTGACCTTCGCAGTCGTAGTGACTAGATAAGGAGTCCCGGGCATAAGACTACAACATCTGCGGTCTACAATAAGAATGTAACTCTCATTATATAGTCTTTGAAAGAATGGTTCTATTTCAGTTGCAGGTGCGCCTTGCTGGTGACATGAAAGGTTGTATGAATTCCCTTCACAGGCTCCATGCAAACTAATTCCGTTATACAGAAGCGTGCCGCTTAGTGACATAGCACAATTGTTGCCACTAAGAAACACTTTCTGTCCTTTATTACTGACACATGCATGTGAATAGGGCAGGTTCCAAGTTGTTTTAAGGTACCCCTTTCCCAATTTCTCGTACATGCCAGCCTGTATATATTTTTGGCAGTATTGAAACCTGAAGGTTGAGATTGGAATATTTATGATTCCGTGGATTATCCATTCACTGACAGGTCGTTCTGACATTGTCATTGGTAATCTTTCTAGTTTTTCAATGCTCAAGATTGTATAATCAGCACCCTTTTGCGCCATACCGATTTGTCTATCAGTAAGGTTAAAGATTTGGAATAGTGACGTTGTGTTGATTAAACGCCAAGGCACATAGCCTGAACGCAGATTTTGTAACGTCCAGCCAAGCTGTACAATAGAACGCAATTGTGACTGACCATGTTGTAATAACAGTAAGTCTTGCGATAATATATCGATTGCTGAAGACACAATGCTGTCCAATGAAAAAATTCTGGAGGACAGAGTCATTAACCCATTGTCCACTACAGAAAGTGATTTTTCCAAATTAATACGGTCAATTTCTCGTATTCTCTCTGCTGTTTCAATTTGAGTAACCTTCCAGGCCTCATTATATGCTGCATATACAGAGGCTGCTATGAAACGCTTTTGACGCTGTTTGCGTGGTCCCATTATGAAATCACGCAAGTCAGCACCATCAGTAAGTAAAGTTTGGTGTTGCTTAATTTCAGGCAGTGTGGAAGTTTGTAGCCATTGAAGGCATAATTTGCCCACACTGTAGGTTGTTATTATCCCTGGGTGATGTCTTTGGGGATATCTAGGGTCTGGCCTGGTCATTTTGAACCCCTGTGTTTTATTCAGGAATCTGTCTTGACAGTTATTAGTATCTGTGGGCCAGATCAACCATTGTTTCCAATCAGGATGTGTTCTGTTTTGGTTTAATATATGGTTTACGTCTATCTCTTCATCTGTATCAGAGCTATTGCTAAACATTGTTGGCTTTGGAATAGACGGTTTATTTAAATCTTTGATTTTGGCTAAGCCAAGACAGGTGGTTTGTTGAACAGTGTCATTTAAAAATATCATTTGTTCTGGGATCATGCAAGCTCTAAACAAAGCTTCTAAACCCTGTACTTGCCATTCTTTTGTACCCCAAACACTTTTCAAATCAACATTTTGTCCCAATAATCAAATCCAAAAGTATTCATTTTTTCGAAGAATGAATCTGAATATATCAATTTTGTGTTGGTTATCATGGTTTTCATCCCTGTCTTGTTTGACAATTTAAAATAAAATGTTTCAGCATTACTTGTGTTAAAACCTGAAAAATATGAATATTTGTCGTAAGCGGTTCTTGAGCTCCCTTTTGGAGGTGTAGCACAATGTTCCCATTGATTATAATTTAAAACATTTCTAGGTTGTGCAGATTTATGTAGAAAATGGTTACCATAGTGGTTATAGCAATACATACTACCATAATTTGTAGAACCTTGCAAATAATCATGTTTGGTAAATTTAGCAGACATTACTAAATCAGACATCATATTATTAATGCTTTCGAAGTCCCAATCATCAGCAAATGAGTTTGGTTTTGCAAAGTCACTCAAGGAGATCTTAATTTGGTGTGGATATTTCAGGATCTCGACCGGACCATAAATTTCATAGTCAGTGTTGTCCCAGGCTACCCCACCAGGTATCGGATTGGCTGTGAAGTTGGCTGAAGAAAGTTCTCTTTTCTCGACGTGTGAAGATGTGTGTGGTTTGAGGATCAAGTTGATGTTCTGACTTGCTGTGTCCATTTTAGCATATTTTCCCTCAATGAAGCGTCCCAAAGTTAATACCATGATGAGCCAAAGTATGAGGATAAATGCACCAAAACCCACCCAAAATTCAATCCATGGAGAAATCAGATATGTTTCTTTCAGTTGTTTCAAAAGTTCCTTAGCTTTGTCTTTAAAGGTTTTTGATGATGGCTGTGTCTTTGATTCACTGAAGCCTTCAGAGGAATCATCGAAGTTGATGAAGTACCCGGATGCAGTTCTGTCAATTGTTCCAATTGCTTCAGGATTTTTGTTTCTTGCATTTTCACTTGGTACTTCATTGTAGATTGGTGTGTCTCTGCTAAATGTTTTTATTTGGGTTTTCAGAGGTCTGAGTTCTATTGCATTGTTGCATAGTCCTTTTTGTTCTTCTGTAGGCGTTTCGAATGTGATGAGCCTCTTTGTTAGGACCTCTGTACTGGTAGCAAACCTTGGTGTTCTGCTACTTATAGGGAGTCCACTTGGCCTACTGTTTGTTATCGGCCACATGTTGTGGTTTTACCAGGTCGATGGATACAACTCGGTTCTCCTTTTTACCAGCAAGTGGCGGTAGTACAACTGATCTTGTCCCGTTGACAGACAAGACAGGAACTGCTTTTCTGTAAGAAGGCCCAAATTCCTTCTTTACCGCGATCTTCTCCCTGACTAGATCCCCGACTTTTGGAATCCAGACAGGTCTTGCTGGGACAGGTGGTGATTCTTCAGTGGTTGTTGGCTGTTGTTTCAACTGTATGTTGCTCAGGTCTTTTCTTGTTTTGTTTAAGTCCTGCAAAATAGCCAAACGGTCTTTGACATCAAAGCTTTTTTCTTTAACCACTGAAGTCTGACTGTCGAGGTCAGAGATAATCATTCTAGTTCCAAATAATAATTCTTACGGACTGAATCCCTTCAGAGAATTTCTTGGCAAGTTATTTAGACTACGTTGGATACTTATTAGATGTTTGACCCACCCAGCTCCCGAACCTAATACCTTTGCCGTTATAGATTGCTTTATGTCACGGTTTTTTCTTTCAACAATTCCGTTCCCCTCAGGGTGAAATGGACAAGAGTACCGCAATTGCACGCCCATGCTGACCATGGCCTCCTTATAAGCCCGAGAGCTAAAAGCAGGACCATTGTCCGAATGCAGCATGCCAATTGCGTATGTGCCGATAAAGACTCGCAAATCTTTTATAACAGTTCTGGCGTCAGCCGTTCGCTGGGGCCACATCCATATGAATCTCGTGCATGAATCCACTGCGACCAAGATATATTTATAGTTACCATCCCTTTGTAAGGGACCGCAGTGGTCTAGATAAACACAGGCTAATGGTTTATCCGAGATTAGAAGGGGCGTCTGCGCTGGACGTCTCACCGTTGATACTTTCATTTTTTGACATATTTCACATGCTAGAACATAGTTCCTCGTTTGTCTTCTCATTTGTGGCCACCAGTATCTCTGTTTTAATAATGATACTGTGGCTGAGACGCCAGCATGGATAGAAGCAAGCCCTTCGTGTGCCGCTATTATTAGTCCTAACCTATGTTCCATTTTTGGAATTGCCCTATCCCCCACTCCAGGGATTCGAGCAAAAGGAACATTGTTTGCATCAGTTATGTATGAGTATTTTACTGGAAAGCCTTTAGGGAGTGGTTCTATCGAATCCTTTTCCGAAGCGCTGACAGCTTGTAATATTTCGCTGTCTATTTTTGTTTTTGACCGGGTGACGGCAGCTACGGAAGCCGTTTGCACAGCTGCCTTCGCGGCCTCATCAGCCAATGAATTCCCTGCAACGTGAACGCCACCACGTTGATGACTCAGTGTATGTATCACGTGAGTCTTTGGTAGTTCTTTTTGTAAAAGAGCTACTTGTTCCCAGAGCATTTTATGCTTGATTGTGCCACCTTTCGCATCCTTGAAACCGTTCTGAAGCCAGATCTGCAAGTATTCATTATAAGACTGAACGCAATAATACGAATCGCACACTATGAGTGTGGGGAATTCTTGATCGGTATTTTCAAGCGCCATCTTGAATGCTAGTAGTTCAGCTCGCTGAGCTGTACAATCTCCTAGGGATTGTGTTTTAGTGAGGGTTGGTTTAAATTTCCCTTCGTGCCAACGACCTTTAACAATCGCGCACGCAGCACTGTAAGCTTGTTTACCCCCTACTGCGGGTTGTGCTGATCCGTCTGTATATATTATACAGCCGTAGTGATCTAGAGGCAGAATTTCGGTTGGCGGAGGACATTCAAATTCATATTGGAGAAATTCTTGTGTTTTTAAGTAAGGATCAAATTCGTACACCACGTCTGTTGCAGCAAGAGAGTTAGCCCATTGTATCCATCTCGGATGGAGTGCTTTAGCATTTGGAATGCTTGCCTTTGTTACCGCCTCTAAGGCTGGTATTGGTGTCACGATTACTTTTCGTTTACCTTGTGCCAGGGCTCGTTCTTTTGCTATAGCTGTCTGTGTTGCTGTAAGAATTTTTTCCGTTGGGCTAAATTTCATTTCAGCCTTAGTGTACAAGTGTGATTTGAATGCAATTGGTACCTTTTCTCCCTCATTAGAGGTTAGGTATGTGAATCCGCATCTCCCTGGGATGACTCGAATCACAAGATTGCGTGTGTTATCACGTGTTTTTAATTTTGTTTTAATTAGCATGTCTGTTTGTAAGGATCTCAAAATTTCTGTGTGTGTTTGAGTCCAACTAGATCTTTTAAAGTCTGGTTTAATTAGATCATAAAGGGGTTTGACCCTTTCTGCGTAATTTGCAATGTATGTTCTTCCGAAATTTAGGAAGCCTAGAATTGACTGTAAGTTTTTTAGTGTTTTAGGAGCTTGGATTACGGCACATTTCTCTAGGAAATTGTCAGCCAGGCTTTTGTCTTCACTTGATAACTCATATCCTAAGAATAGGACTGTCAGATGGGCAATTCTGGACTTTTTAAAGTTGAATTTGTAACCTTCTGCAGCGAACCCAAGTATTATGGTGTTCACTCTTTTCAAGTGAGTCTCCAAGTCATCATAAGTTAAGTAAATGCCATCGACATAAGATAATGCTTCATCATCATATAGTTGTAGTAATTCTGTTACTCTCGCTGAGAATACCCCCGGGCTGTTCTTGTACCCCTGGGCTAACCGACAGAATTGTTTTTGAGTGCCATTTACTGAGAATGCAGTTAAATATCTGCTCTCTGGTGCTATGTTTTGACAAAAGAATCCATTGGAGATGTCCAAGGTTGTTTTGTATTTTTTGCGCACTATGTTATTCATTAGTGCAGCACTGTGTGAGTTTTGCACTGCAAAAGTTTTGCAACATGTGTTAAGGTGTCGGTAATCCAAAACTAGACGATATGAATTGTCTGGTTTGGAGACCGGAACCAAAGGGTTGTTCATTTGTGAGGTGCAAGTTTCAATCACCCCCTGGTATTCTAGCTGATCTAGTATTTCATTTACCTGTTTTTTAGCTTCTTGCTTAATTGGGTACTGCCTTTGTGCAGTAGGTTGTGATTTTAACTGGATTTTGTGAGGAGGAGAATCCTCATCCCATCCTACATGATTTTTATATAAAGCAGGTGCTAGAGCCACTGCCCACTTTCTAGCAAGTGTATATTTTTTATGAATTGGAATTTGATTTGAGAAGGCAGGCATAATTACTTCTTCGCCATGAGGGCACTCCCTGACAAACTCTGGTGGCCAGTCTTTTTCAGCTAGAAGGATGTCATAGCCCTTGGAGAGATTATCCCAAAATAGTCCCCTTATTTTCCTAGTCTTATCTCCCTCTATACGTAATGTTATCTCGTATATCTTGTGGGGTTTGCTAACCCTGGTGTCTGCAGTTTCCACTTGTAGATATTCATTCGTGTCCACTGTCTCCAGATGATTCATAAGGACTTTGCGAGCTATGCTCACCTCTGCTGCGCTGTCTAGCATTGTCTGAGCCCATTCCCCGTTTTTCAGTTGTGTCCTCAGTATTCTCGGCATTGTTAACTACCTTGATACTGGCTACCTTCTTTTTTGGAAATTGGAATTTCTTTTTTAGTTGAGCAGGTTCCTTGTCTTTGGACTTGGCGTGCTCTTCTCTTTGTTCTGATCATCCTCTTCTTTCCGATTTCTGCGAGGAATTCTGAAAAGATTGAGAGGGACGTGTATCAATGTCTTGATATCTATCAGGTTTTTTAATATTATCCCTATTTCTAAGGTTATATCTATTCCCAGAGGGGTCACTCTGCGGTGACCTCTGTCTTCGGTTTGGAGATTTTTCTCTTCGCCTAGGAGACCTTCCTCTGGACTGGAATTTCTTTTCTTTAGGATTGGATTGTTTATTTCCATCCCAGTTCTTTTTTGGTGAATTATTATTAAAAAATATTTTTTCTGGACTTTCAGTCAGTTGCGGTTTTACTGGTATTCCACCTAAACTATCTCTACCTAGTTCCTCATAGGATTTTTCTATGATTCTGGCAATTTCAGCTGGTTGGTCTGCTATATCTGTCTCTTTTAACCTCTGGCGGATCGCCACGTTTGCTGCTTCACCTTTTATGTTGGCTAATAATATAGCCGAGACCTGCTTGAAGTCTTTTAGTAATTTCATACCAAGAGTTAAAGCGGGTTCTGGACCGTATTCGTCTTGAATTTGTTTTAGCACATCTGGTATCACCGAAATGGATGGAACACCGTGCGTTTTGGTGTAGATTGAAGCAAAGACTGTACCCCAAGTGTCACAGTCCTCTATGTGTGGTGCGATTCCCATTGGGAGACATATAGTCAGAATCCTGTGTTTTTCTAGCGGGGTGGTGTCAGGAAACACCGCCTCTATTTGGGTGATTTTCTGTGCCAACCAGAATGGTATCTGTTCCCGTTTAGCCGGAACTTTACCTAGGCAGGATTGGATGTTCTGTGGTGTGATTTTATTTGTGTTCCCCTGGTGAGGGGTCAGCTGTGAAGGTTTAATCGCTGGCTGAATTGTTGAAGTCCGCATTACATACTGTACTAATTGTCTATGAATTTTTATTAATTGTTTCAGCTGTGTTAACAGTTCAGCTGCAGGCATCCTATCGATGTCTGGATGTGGTGTGTATCCGGCTAGGACCGGCCACGTTGCTCCTGGTCTACCTAAAGGACCGAGCCTTGTAATGTGATTGTTATGTATTAGGGCGCCATCAAATAAGAGCAAATGCTCTTGGAATTTGAGTGGTACTTCCACCTCCTCGAAAGGAGTGTACTCATTAGGAGGTTCCTCTATTTTGTAATAGTGGAAGTACTTTGTTACAGCATTTGCTGCTGGAAAATGTATCCATGAATAGTATACCTCTGTCTGCCGATATTCGTGTGCCTCAATTACGAATATGACTGTGCCACCTCTAGGTGTCAGTCCATTTTCTATAAGCTTTAAGGTTATAGATTTCCTTTTGATGACCGGGATGAGTATTATATCCCCGTCTGCGTCTTGTAGTGCAGTATCAGCTGCTGCTATTTCAGCTGCTAATCTAACTGCCTCTCTTTCTTCATCACTTTCTGACATTTTACTGTTAGAAAGGTTATTCTTTTTGTTTGCAGATCAGGTTTCTTATGGAAACAGAGATTAGATGCACAATATTTTGGAACAGTGTATCCTTCAACGTTGACTAAACCAAGAACCATACATAGGAGTCCCCTCCTGCGAGGTTTTGGAGGATATTACCTTTCACCCACTCCAGACGTCTTTGGAGTATTTGGGAAAAGGGGTCTGAGTGAGAAAGCACGACTGAGTTACTCTAAATGTCTTACGTTAGTTTTATCGCCCTTTCCAAACGCGTTGGGCGCCATGTAGTGTAGTTCCTATCTTCCCAATAGGCTCTGCGCATTGGAATAATACCTACAATAGTAAAGGCCTAGACCAGACGTTAACTAGGTCTACTACTGTCGATACTAGACTTAAAGTTTTGGGTTTGCCAGCGTAGCTCAGAGTTCGCTAGAAACTTTCTCGAATGTTCAAGGAGGAATTAACTTCCCTGATTAGACAAGAAGGGATTTAGTTTCTGACAACCATAGAACATGACAACTTTGCTCTCCCCTAATCAAGAGTCAATCTCGAGAGTCGTGTGAGCACAAGGCAATTATTTTACTCAGTCAGTACGTGCATTCTTAGTCTCATCAGAGTGTAGAGAAAAGGAAGAGACGGGCGTGTTCAATAAAAAGGTGTTATTTATTGATCAGTCTCTTTTCTCGTACAAGAGAAATGGATCGATATTATTGCAATACTTATAGTTAAGTAAAGTGCATACATTAAAAGCAATAGTATAAAATAATACTGTAAAAACATTGATATGGTTTCTGAGCCATATGATGTTTAAAATGATTAAAATATATTTACATACACATATACATTCGACTAAACGTACTCAACTGGTGTTTCTAAATACGCCTACCCCGTGTACCTGACCTAAGTCTAATGCGTGGGCGGGAATAGAAAGTTACAGTTTAAGTTAAGTTTGTTTTTGCCAAGTGAATAACTAAAGAATTCTCTGTGAGGGGTTATTCAGTTCTGTACCTGGAAGTTAGGATGAATGAGGAATGGTATCTCTTTCTCTGCTCTCGATATTCCAGGCTGCCTGCGAGGGCTGCCCGAAAGCGCCGGTGCTGGGTCTCTCGGCAGGAGATAGCAGCGCGTCTCTCAGCGCGTCAGGAAGGCGGGGCTGCTGCCAGCGGGGTCTGCTTCTGCTCTCGGCTTCGGCAAGTATGGCTGCTCCGTCTCGTCACCACGCGTGTGTTTGCATAGGGCAAGATCGGCAATATTTATACCTTAAAGGTGCCGAGATTGACGTAAGGATGGACATAGATACGTCAATAAAGATGTCATACGACTTGCTCGTTAGCACATTCTTTACTAAAGTTCTCTGTGAAATCAAAACAATGGCCGCACGGATTTTCCAGGTTGTCATAGGTTTGATTTGTTATGAGAACGTCGTATGCCTTATCAGGGGCTGGAGGAATGTCTCTTGTCTAATTAGATCTCAAGCGTTATGACCTAATCAGATAACACGTTCCTGTGCCGTAGTGTGACTGCGTCAGATAACGGTATCTGCATCATGGGGGCTTTTCTTGCCTCATGGGCTGACTGTTAGTTAACTTGATAGTTAGTTTAACCAGAATAGGGTCAGGAATAGGGGGATCGATTCAGAACCTATAGGAATACATGACAACATCTCACACACAATTACTAGACACGACACACTCCATATGGTGGAGCTTCAAAAATGCTTTGGTTTCAGTATTAACAGCCAATCACAGATATTTTAAGGACTGGGTAATGTGAGGTCTGACCCAGAGCCCTAGTCTTTCAGGGGCCCACTACCAGAGTGTTCTCAGCTGTTCTCCTGAACTGTCTGTCTTATTCTTACAGTCCAAACATGGACTGTTTAAACTTAAATAACCTTTTGTTTTAATTTATGTTTTTTAGTAAGCAGGAGACTGGGTGGTGTGGGAATTTATTACAGAAATTTTGAAAAGAAATGTTTTTAGCCCCATGGAACATCCATAAAAAGTTATATTTAGAGCTACAAAATGTCTCACTCATGAGTGATGGGAAGGGATCGAAGAGACCATTTCTAATAACACTAATAAGCTGCGGTTGTAACACCATATTGAAAACTCAAATAGTACTGTTTTGCCTGCTGGTACATGTATTGTGAACTTTAGGGCTCAGATTTACTAACCCTTTGGGCTGAATTTGCATTCATTTTATAAATCAAACCCAGCACAGAGCATTGTGGTGGTATTTACTTCCAATGCAAGTCAGGATTTGCATTGGAAATTTGTAGCCAAAGTAACACAAACTCGCACTATGCAATGCTTTGTGCTACTGTGGGCTCGATTCCGATCTGGGTCGGAAAGCTCTCTGACTGAGCCCGATCCGGAGTGTTTTCCGACCGAGCCGGACTCCTGCAGTCTGCCAGCGCAAGCTGGAAAATTCGGCTCGAACCGGCTGTCCGACCCGTGCACCGTACAGGCTCAGTCATAAATCGCATCTATTGCACGACCGAGACGTACGGAGCGATTCGGACCCGGAAAAGACTCGGTCAGTGAATCCCACGTAGCTCGCATCGTACTTACTCGCTCGTACAGCTGTATGAGTCGGACGGGAAACACGCGTATGGTGCCCTTACCACCTGGATCGGAATTGGCCCCTGTGTGTCAAGAGGGTGTGCCATGGATGGTACATGGGCATTCTCATGCAGCCACCCATTGGTTTTGACACAAATCCCTTTCTAATAACAATTTTAGACAGTGATTTGCAACAAAACCTTACACTTCTTCAAGGCAAGAGTAGCAGAAGAGAAATGTTTTAAAGCCGCCATACTTTCCAAACTTTGCATTTGTGCTGCATTGCACAGCACACACACAAAGTGGGAAAAGTATTAAAGCATACTTTTTGTACAGGGAGGGTACCCTTTCAGTATAAATCTATGTCTGACAAAACACACATCTTTGCTCTAGGATCAAGTGTGCGTGAGTTGGTGCATGGCAGCGTTCAAAGCCAGCACTGATGGAGAGAGAAACATCATATTTCAGAAGATATGGTGCTATTTTTCACTCTCCCTTTGAGGCAAAGCAGCACAGTAACTTTGGTTGCTGTTCTGTGTTGCATCACACGTCAGTAAATTTCCCTATAGATATAAACTAATTTGAAACATGTTGTTTGCTACATATTTATATTTGCTTTTGTTTACTACTACTCACATATTTTATGTGTGATCACATTCATAAAGTGCTACATGGCGCCCTCCCTCCAAAAAGCTTCTTGAGCAAAATCATTACAGAGAACACCTTTTGCAAACCTAATCCTTACAGTACTTCAGTAATTATGTATGTGAAAGAAACTTGCACTGGTGACGCATCTTCTATGTCTGAGAGAAACACACACTGCTACTTGCTGTGACTAATGTTTGCTCTACTCTTATTAAGTGATGTTTGCCCAGCTTTTCTTGCCTTGTGCCTGTACTGTTTGTTCAGGATGATTATATAGTTGCTGCATTATTGTGTCTCCATCATAAAAAGGTAGTATCAAGTATTCCTCTAATGCTGATCTGTCTCAAGGAAAAGTGATTATATACACTTTTAAAAGCTACTTAAAACATTTGGCCATCAATTTTTGTTTTCTTTCAGGTATTGTTTGTGTGTTTTGGAAACAGATCAGTTGCATTGTGAAACATTTCTTATTGATTTTAAAAGTTTAGTATTCATAATAGTTTGGCATGAGCCAGTCTTCAGAGACTGCAGATAGGTCGATCAGTGAACTAGCTATTTTCCAAAATGACTACTGAAAGAACAGCTTTAAAGACAAAGGTATCTCTGTAACCTGAGAAGCAGAGTTTCTCAGATGCAGCTCTTGCAAGATATGTGTGAAAAAATGTATCGTTTTCCTGTCTGTGCCCTAGCACTGATATTGTTGAGGGGCAGACATTTTACCTTCAAGTATATCTTTGCTTTACAAAGCCTGAGCATGTGAGATTGTGTAGCTTCCTGTACGTCTGTCTGAGACTTTAGGTTGTAGCATTTGTGTACCTTGGTGCAAGATTAGGTGCCTGAAGTCTGAGCCTGTACCATTGACTTAACACAAGCGTTATATCGCTGAACCTGTAAGATCTTGGTATCCTGAGGTATAGTTTTACTTTCAAATGCTTTTGTGAGTTTGATCGATATAACATGAGAGCAGCCATGCTTAAAGGGTTGAGTGTGTGAGAACTTTGTTATTTGAGGAAAATTGATTCTGCCAGATTTCTAAGCTTGAAAGATGATTGCAGCCTAAGGGATAGAATTGATGCCCGAGGTTGAGTCTGAAATTTCTGTGAAACTTGCAATGGTTTGCTATTTGGGGGTCTGATTTTGCAACCAGAAGGATAGCTTAGAGGCTTAAGTTTAGAAGTTCTCTGCAATCTGAGCAGTAGCTACCAAAGCTTGAAGCATATGTAAACTTGCAGAATACTTTTTCGTGAGATGCCTACGCTTGTAATAAGATCTATGTATTTGGAGACATTATGAGATCTGAGTGATATAAATAAAGCTCAGTTTCCTAAATTTAGGGTTTGTAATATCCATTCTGACCCTAATTAGCTATATCTCAAAAGGGTGTAGAGTATTTGGATGTTTAGGAAACTTGTAAAGTAAGGACAAAAAATTCCTGAAAATACTTTAATACACCCAATATCTATGTTAAAACAAATGACTTTAAAAAAAATCCTTAACATCTCTCTTGTTTTTAAGTTCACTTATTTTTAAGCCACTCTCCTTTTTTGATGAGCTATATTTGTAGTTCTTGTATGTCAATGACATTCTTGAAAATGTGTAAATTATTCCTCTTAATCAGTGCATATTGTTCAAATAGGAATTCCCAAAATACTTTTTGCCCAGGGCCCCAATGATTCTTATAATGGCACTGCCTGTGAGCAAGAGGGTGCCAGTAAGCTAAAATGGGTAATAAATTATAGGTTCTTCCGAACAGGCACCCCAAAAAATACGCTTGGCCCAGGGCCCCCAAATTTCTCAAGATGTCCCTGCAGCCAATATCATGGTGACAATGTATCTTGTGTTTCACTGTGTGATTTGTGGAAGGAATTAGGTCATTGATTTATATACATTATGGAAACTCATGGGATTTTTAATGCAATACTTTCACCTCATATCATTTTTTTCTTTTCCTTTTCATCTACTTACATTCTGTTTGAAATATTACTGTTTTCTACAGTGGACTAGCCGTTACAGGTGAAGAGTGGACACTAAGCTATTACACTTGTGAATTTCACGATGGCTAATCAGAATATGAACATAAGTCCAGCACGATTGTTTTGGTCCGGCCATTTCATGCATTTCCATGCATGAAATGGCCGGAGAGGAAAGTTCGTTTATAAACTATTTGCCTACTTTTGAGGAAGGAAACACACCTTTTTCTTGAACAAAAGGAAATACTGTGTTTACATGCGTTAGACTTGGCATCTCTTGGCATGTTTCCCCTGAGTTTTTGCTTTCTGACCTCCCGGTTTTTACTCTGTTTTTGCTGGCGTAACATTTCTACGCATTTTTCGCACTGCTGATCAGTGGTAAAGTGCAGGCGCTCTCTGTCAATTTTGTTATGGATTGGTGTTTCCACGATTGGATATTTGATTTACTTGTTAGTCCCTAGTAAAGTGCACTGACGGTGCAAGGGCCTGTGAATCAAATGCTACTCGTGGGCCTGCAGCACTGATTGTGCCACCCACATGAGTATCTCTGATAATGTACCTCAGACCTGCCATTGCAGAGTCTGTGTGCAGTTTGTAATAGCATGTTGACTTGGCCAGTGCACACACTTGTCAGTCCCTAACCTTCCCTTTTCTTACATGTCAGGCACCCCTAGGGTAGGCCCAAGGTACCGCTGTGGGCAGGGTGCAGCGTATGTGAAAGGTGGGACAGGCATGTCCTGATAGTGAATAACAGGCAATTTCGTTTTTCACTATTGCAAGGCTATCTATTCTCATAGGCCATAATGGGCAGTTTGATTATAACATCTTATAATCCTAAACTGACCCAGGGAACAAGGTAGAAATTCGAGTTTAGTATCCCTGAACTCAGAATGTTAAAATACATCTGTTAGTGAAGGTGATTTTTACATTCTGTGTTTGAAAAGACCACTTTTAGAAAGTAAGTATTTTCTTGCTCAGTCATCCTGTGTGTCTCTGCTGGAATGTGGATTGCCTCTCTGAGTTTCGGATGAAAGAAGGCTGGGGAGCAGGAGGGCTCCATATAGTCTAGGCAGGGCTGAATAGACCTGGGCTGCAATGGGGGAAGGGGGAGGAGATTTCCTTGCACGTCAAAGGGCCTGATCTGCCTCGGACAATGCCGCCTCTACCTCCTGCCAGGAATTCACACCAGAGAAGGCAGAACTGGTTCTGACTGGGCACAGACACCCTCTTCCTAGAGGATCAAATACATTTTGGATACAAATACTGGGGCCCAGATCCCTGAACTTTAGAACTCATCTGGATCAAGAAGACTGCCAAGAAGAAGAGCTGGAGAAGCTGTGAGGAGGAACTACCACTTTGGTGTGTGCTTTGCTGGGCTGACCTGCAGTGGCTGCTTCTGTCTTGGGCAGTGAAAGGCCTGGACTGGACTTTCTGCAACCTATTTTATGAGTCTCACAAAGGGCTTGAAGTAGAGCTTACCCCCTGCTCACGAAGTCTCAGGAACAGCAAAGACTTCAAGCTCTTCTGCCCGCAGCAATGGGGACTGCGTGTTTGTGCTGTATCAGAGGAAAAGCAACTCAACGACATCTACGATGCTGCTGCCGACTCCGTGTCCTGAAGGCACCACAGAGGGCACTGCAGCACTGCAACCTTGGTCTCACTGATGACATCTGTCGATGCCGCCACTGAGCCACTGCTTGCTCCGCGACCTGTGGGCACCGTACTCCGCACCGCCTCACTTCATGCCGAAGCCTTGGCACCATAGAGAGCATTGCCGCAACACCGCACCGCAATCTAGGTCTCACCGACGATACCTATTGATGCACCACCAAGCCGCTGCTCGCACCGCGACCTGTGGCCACCGCACTCCGCACTGCCTTACTTCACAAGGACGCTTGGCCTCCCCGACGCCGCCACTGCATGCCAAAATCGACACCGCTGCTTGCACCGTGGTTCAAGGGCACCACTTGTAAGTCACACGAAGCACCACCCTCATCCCGCCCCGCAGCCTTGGCACACCGACGGCCCCCATCGACTCCCGCTCGTCAGAGCTTCAGCAATGACGACAATGCTGCTTGCACCGTGATCTGCTAGCACAGTGAAGAGCACCGCCTTCATCTCTCACCGCGACCCCGGTCTCACCGACGGTGCCATCCGACGCTGCCATTCGACGCTGCCACCGAGCCGCTGCTCGGACCGTGACCTGGGGGCACTGCACCGCTGCACTTCACACTGCAGCACCCAACGCCTGCCGACGCCAGCACTCCTGGTTCCATCAGAAAGGAGCTCGACCTGCAAAGCGAGTGACTTCGAGGGCCTCATCGCCCTGCATTTCTCATAGGAACTGTTTTCAAGTGTTCCCGACAACGTAGCTGGCCCGCAACTCCCTGACCAGCCAGAACTGTTGGATTTGTTGTTTACGACACCATAGTAGCCCCAGACGGAGCTATCGACATCGAAGAACTTTGTTTGAAACTTATTTTGATAACTACAGACTTTTTTTTACATATAGTATTGTGGATTTTTGTAGTTTTTGGTCTTGTTTTAATTATATAAAAATATTGGACATTTTTCTAAACTGGAGTGGTGTCCTCTTGAAGTGCATACACTGTATTACTGTGGGTTATGTGCAAATGCTTTACACACTGCCTCTAAGATAAGCCTGACGGCTCGTGCCAAGCTACCAAGGGGGTGAGCAGAAGCTATTTTAGGAGTGTAACTCCCTTATCCTGACTAGAGTGGAGATTTTTGCCTGGCTTCGGCCCTTGCCCTAGCCTACCAGAAATCCCATTTCTAACAACATTCTATTAGGCCTGCTGCTATGAAACTGTATAATGACATTTCAAAAGAAGGAGGTATATGGTAATGGAGGTATATTTGATAAGGCTTCAGCTGACTTTGACATATACTTCACATTAAAAGTGTGCAATGGTATAACATTATACCGGTGTTTTCAGAGAATGAGTCTATAGATTAACATAAAAGTGTACTCAAGGAACTGGCATAAGATTTGAGGTTTGGCAATCGGCAGGAAGACTTAATATTGGATCAAGTGGTCATGACTTCTTCTGCTCCTGCAATCCAAGAGTGGCTTTGGATTAATCGTGAAAGTGAGTTAAAAGATATTCCGAGGGTATTTTGAAAGAATCTAAGTATGTAGTGAATGAATGCAAGACAGTGGGGAGTCCAACAGAGAAATGGAAAAATAAAAATTACAACTCATTTAAAGACAACAAACTACCCATAGATAAAGCTAAGGATAAGCCCAAGTGCTATATATGTGGCGGTAGCAATCATTTCGCATATCGCAAATCTTGTCCTGCCTTGAAAGTGTAGTTCATGCAATTTAGTATGGCACTTTATTAAAGTGCATAGGAGAAGAAAAGAGAGTATGAAATGTTTGGCGAGTGATGAGGAGGACGATATCAAGAAAGGGGACGTCATGAGTCTCAAAGAGAATTGTGAAAAATAATTATGTTAAATATCACTGAAGATATGGTGAAATGGAAAACAAATGGTTTGTAATATGAGTTTAGGCAGCATAAGTACCTCTTTTATGGAGACTTTGGTTACCATTACACCATTGTCATTGAAGATGTATGGAAAAATAAATGTATTGGCAACATTGGTTAAACACTATATGAATTTGATATCCATCCACAAAGCTATAAAGGAGAATAAAATAGACATGTTGGGGTACAGAACGTTAGTGTTTAGGTTTAAAACCTGAAACCCATAGTGCTGAAGCAAATTTTTTCAATTATTAAACAGAATGCATTGATATAAATGTGCAGAAGGTTACGTTAAAAAGAAGTCACATGTTATGAATGCAATTTGTAGTAGGAAATTATATTAATTCTACAGTGCACATTTAAGTTAGCCTAACTGTCTATGGCATATTATCCGCAAATTATACACTAGCTTTGAAAGGCCTTTTTCCACGCTGAGCTGTTATTTTGCAGAAAATGTTTTTCGCTTTTGCTGCAGACGCTGTAACTTTCCAGAAGCTGTCTGTTATTTAGTAAATAGGCATTTGTTTTGTATTAGACAACTGATAGTGAGATTCTCGCTGGGAGAAGAGGAGACAACAGGAAGGACGATTAATGGGAAGAACTGTCTGAACTGATGAATGTGAAAGAAAGTATCTTTTCAAGAAATTGTGTGCGAGACCCATTATGAAGATGTGAGAAACTGGGGAGCTGACCTATTCCCAAGAGTTACTGAGAAAGAAAGTATCTTTTTAAGAAATTGTGTCTGTGACCCATTATAAAGATGTGAGAAACTGAGGAGTTCACCTACTCCCAGGATTTACCGAAATCCTATTGGTTGTTGTGAAATAAGCATGTAATACTTGCTACAATATGCAATTCGTTGTGTTTATATTAGTGTGCGCTCCTAGAGTAGGTAGGGCTTCTCTTGTTCGCATTTTATAAAGATCCATCTATGGATTTTTTTAGACCATATCTCTCCTTATGAGAGATTACTTTTGAGCCTATTCCCTGGTTTTTTAATGTCTGCTGATTTATAGCTGAGAATACTTTCCAGCGTGACCCTTTCTTTATTTAAATTGCAAAGGCTTTGTTCTTATGCATTTAATCTTTCATCGGAATTTTTTATTGGGTTTCTGAAGTGGTACCTTATTCTATTCCATTCTAATTTAATTTAGATTAGGGAAATTTCTATATAGAACCCGGTTGCTGTATTACAATAATAACTGTTTTACTTACAAACTTGTATTCTCACTAACATTAAAATAAATCCCTGGAGCTCAATGTAAAAGAGCTCACAAGCTGCTACAGGGCTTACACCTTTGTGAAAGTAACAGCTACAAACAAAGTGATTTGTAGGAATGCACCTTCTACCGTCATTGGAAATATCAATCCTGAAAAAGAAAAATGCCACAGGAGAAATTTTACAACCGTCAAAATCCTAATGAAACAATACCTTGCAGCAATGGGAGTAATGGCACGAGACTTCAACATGCTTCAGCTTCTATTAGGAACAGCAAATCCCTCTATATAGCAACAAGAAGAAGACATTGCTTGGCATAACCCGGAGATTGTCTTGGGAAAAGTCAAGGACAGGGCCGGAGAAAAATTTGCCACCACTCTCTATTTTTTGGGCCTCTAAACCCTTAATGGCAGACGCATCCTGGATCAACCTCCATCTTGCACGTATATCACAAGCTCAACATCATCAGCTGAGCTGACCTGCAGTGGCTGCTTCTGTCTTGGGCAGTAAAAGGCCTGGACTGGACTTTCTGCAACCTATTTTATGAGTCTCACAAAGGGCTTGAAGTAGAGCTTACCCCCTGCTCACGAAGTCTCAGGAACAGCAAAGACTTCAAGCTCTTCTACCCGCAGCAATGGGGACTGCGTGTTTGTGCTGTATCAGAGGAAAAGCAACTCAACGACATCTACGATGCTGCTGCCGACTCCGTGTCCTGAAGGCACCACAGAGGGCACTGCAGCACTGCAACCTTGGTCTCACTGATGACATCTGTCGATGCCGCCACTGAGCCACTGCTTGCTCCGCGACCTGTGGGCACCGTACTCCGCACCGCCTCACTTCATGCCGAAGCCTTGGCACCATAGAGAGCATTGCCACAACACCGCACCGCAATCTAGGTCTCACCGACGATACCTATTGATGCACCACCAAGCCGCTGCTCGCACCGCGACCTGTGGCCACCGCACTCCGCACTGCCTTACTTCACAAGGACGCTTGGCCTCCCCGACGCCGCCACTTCATGCCAAAATCGACACCGCTGCTTGCACCGTGGTTCAAGGGCACCACTTGTAAGTCACACGAAGCACCACCCTCATCCCGCCCCGCAGCCTTGGCACACCGACGGCCCCCATCGACTCCCGCTCGTCAGAGCTTCAGCAATGACGACAATGCTGCTTGCACCGTGATCTGCTAGCACAGTGAAGAGCACCGCCTTCATCTCTCACCGCGACCCCGGTCTCACCGACGGTGCCATCCGACGCTGCCATTCGACGCTGCCATTCGACGCTGCCACCGAGCCGCTGCTCGGACCGTGACCTGGGGGCACTGCACCACTGCACTTCACACTGCAGCACCCAACGCCTGCCGACGCCAGCACTCCTGGTTCCATCAGAAAGGAGCTCGACCTGCAAAGCGAGTGACTTTGAGGGCCTCATCGCCCTGCATTTCTCATAGGAACTGTTTTCAAGTCTTCCCGACAACGTAGCTGGCCCGCAACTCCCTGACCAGCCAGAACTGTTGGATTTGTTGTTTACGACACCATAGTAGCCCCAGACGGAGCTATCGACATCGAAGAACTTTGTTTGAAACTTATTTTGATAACTACAGACTTTTTTTTACATATAGTATTGTGGATTTTTGTAGTTTTTGGTCTTGTTTTAATTATATAAAAATATTGGACATTTTTCTAAACTGGAGTGGTGTCCTCTTGAAGTGCATACACTGTATTACTGTGGGTTATGTGCAAATGCTTTACACACTGCCTCTAAGATAAGCCTGACGGCTCGTGCCAAGCTACCAAGGGGGTGAGCAGAAGCTATTTTAGGAGTGTAACTCCCTTATCCTGACTAGAGTGGAGATTTTTGCCTGGCTTCGGCCCTTGCCCTAGCCTACCAGAAATCCCATTTCTAACAACATTCTATTAGGCCTGCTGCTATGAAACTGTATAATGACATTTCAAAAGAAGGAGGTATATGGTAATGGAGGTATATTTGATAAGGCTTCAGCTGACTTTGACATATACTTCACATTAAAAGTGTGCAATGGTATAACATTATACCGGTGTTTTCAGAGAATGAGTCTATAGATTAACATAAAAGTGTACTCAAGGAACTGGCATAAGATTTGAGGTTTGGCAATCGGCAGGAAGACTTAATATTGGATCAAGTGGTCATGACTTCTTCTGCTCCTGCAATCCAAGAGTGGCTTTGGATTAATCGTGAAAGTGAGTTAAAAGATATTCCGAGGGTATTTTGAAAGAATCTAAGTATGTAGTGAATGAATGCAAGACAGTGGGGAGTCCAACAGAGAAATGGAAAAATAAAAATTACAACTCATTTAAAGACAACAAACTACCCATAGATAAAGCTAAGGATAAGCCCAAGTGCTATATATGTGGCGGTAGCAATCATTTCGCATATCGCAAATCTTGTCCTGCCTTGAAAGTGTAGTTCATGCAATTTAGTATGGCACTTTATTAAAGTGCATAGGAGAAGAAAAGAGAGTATGAAATGTTTGGCGAGTGATGAGGAGGACGATATCAAGAAAGGGGACGTCATGAGTCTCAAAGAGAATTGTGAAAAATAATTATGTTAAATATCACTGAAGATATGGTGAAATGGAAAACAAATGGTTTGTAATATGAGTTTAGGCAGCATAAGTACCTCTTTTATGGAGACTTTGGTTACCATTACACCATTGTCATTGAAGATGTATGGAAAAATAAATGTATTGGCAACATTGGTTAAACACTATATGAATTTGATATCCATCCACAAAGCTATAAAGGAGAATAAAATAGACATGTTGGGGTACAGAACGTTAGTGTTTAGGTTTAAAACCTGAAACCCATAGTGCTGAAGCAAATTTTTTCAATTATTAAACAGAATGCATTGATATAAATGTGCAGAAGGTTACGTTAAAAAGAAGTCACATGTTATGAATGCAATTTGTAGTAGGAAATTATATTAATTCTACAGTGCACATTTAAGTTAGCCTAACTGTCTATGGCATATTATCCGCAAATTATACACTAGCTTTGAAAGGCCTTTTTCCACGCTGAGCTGTTATTTTGCAGAAAATGTTTTTCGCTTTTGCTGCAGACGCTGTAACTTTCCAGAAGCTGTCTGTTATTTAGTAAATAGGCATTTGTTTTGTATTAGACAACTGATAGTGAGATTCTCGCTGGGAGAAGAGGAGACAACAGGAAGGACGATTAATGGGAAGAACTGTCTGAACTGATGAATGTGAAAGAAAGTATCTTTTCAAGAAATTGTGTGCGAGACCCATTATGAAGATGTGAGAAACTGGGGAGCTGACCTATTCCCAAGAGTTACTGAGAAAGAAAGTATCTTTTTAAGAAATTGTGTCTGTGACCCATTATAAAGATGTGAGAAACTGAGGAGTTCACCTACTCCCAGGATTTACCGAAATCCTATTGGTTGTTGTGAAATAAGCATGTAATACTTGCTACAATATGCAATTCGTTGTGTTTATATTAGTGTGCGCTCCTAGAGTAGGTAGGGCTTCTCTTGTTCGCATTTTATAAAGATCCATCTATGGATTATTTTAGACCATATCTCTCTTTATGAGAGATTACTTTTGAGCCTATTCCCTGGTTTTTTAATGTCTGCTGATTTATAGCTGAGAATACTTTCCAGCGTGACCCTTTCTTTATTTAAATTGCAAAGGCTTTGTTCTTATGCATTTAATCTTTCATCAGAATTTTTTATTGGGTTTCTGAAGTGGTACCTTATTCTATTCCATTCTAATTTAATTTAGATTAGGGAAATTTCTATATAGAACCCGGTTGCTGTATTACAATAATAACTGTTTTACTTACAAACTTGTATTCTCACTAACATTAAAATAAATCCCTGGAGCTCAATGTAAAAGAGCTCACAAGCTGCTACAGGGCTTACACCTTTGTGAAAGTAACAGCTACAAACAAAGTGATTTGTAGGAATGCACCTTCTACTGTCATTGGAAATATCAATCCTGAAAAAGAAAAATGCCACAGGAGAAATTTTACAACCGTCAAAATCCTAATGAAACAATACCTTGCAGCAATGGGAGTAATGGCACGAGACTTCAACATGCTTCAGCTTCTATTAGGAACAGCAAATCCCTCTATATAGCAACAAGAAGAAGACATTGCTTGGCATAACCCGGAGATTGTCTTGGGAAAAGTCAAGGACAGGGCCGGAGAAAAATTTGCCACCACTCTCTATTTTTTGGGCCTCTAAACCCTTAATGGCAGACGCATCCTGGATCAACCTCCATCTTGCACGTATATCACAAGCTCAACATCATCTTTAATTAATTATATTTGTGTATCCACTCAGCATTTTCCTCAGGCAAGAAATTTACAAGTCCAGCATAGTCTGACCAGCGATCATGGAAGGCTAATCTGCACTCTCTCTTAAGCAAATACCAGACTCCCACAAACTCAAACAGCATAATTCTCTGGAAAAGTTACTCAACAAGTTTGCTGACAGGGTGAGAGCGTTGGGAATCAGGCAAGTAATCACATTCCGATGCTGAAAGCTCTTAAACAAAGACTGAACAACCTTCTGAGAACAGTTCGCAACAATAGATGCAAGCCCCCCCCAAAAAAGTGGATGAGATTCAGAATGCAAAAAAGACGTTCAGAGTAAAAGCATGGGAAATTGCTAGACAAATTGAAGATGCACTGTGAATTGAATTCCATTAGGCCTCGAAAACAAAAAATTCAGTAACAATTTAGAGATTTGTCCAGAAACAATCAAACAAAAAGAACTCGAGTGTCACTCTGTATTTTAGCTTCCATGTGGACGGAATACATCTCCAATCTATATAACACCATGGATTAGGGGTCTGGCATTGACCCCCTGCAGGCTGAATAATCTGGCCATTTTCATGGAAATTACAAGCATGAGGGTGACGCCATGGCCAGCAAAGGTAAGATCATATGAATAGTGGCTTCTTTTTGATCAGCAGGGCTCCCAGGATCAAATGGTCTTCCAACCAGAATATTCAAATCAGCAACACTGGAATGGGCATCTTTACTAAGCCCTCATTTCAAAAACTGCATTTGTCGAATGATGTGCCGGACAGTTGGAGAGGCTCTATATTAACGCCAATTCATAGGAAAAGGTGCCATCGATCAATCAGCCAACTTTAGGTTAACCGTACTCCTTGAAATTGATTAAAAATGCTTTGCAAAAATTTTGAATAATGAGCTAGTGGAATGGGCTAATTTGAAGGCTTGATTCTGTTCACTCAATCAGGCTTCAGATGCAATCAACGCACTGAGGACAATTGTATCATTCTTTCCTCCCTGATCAAGGTCACTAACATCAAAGACGGCCCCCCCCGCACCCCCTGTACTTAGAATCCATTGATTATACCACTGAGTTCGACAAAGTGGTGAGATCAAGACTTTAACAGTAGTTGTCCAATTGGGATATCCGGGAAAATTTACTGGGAGCTATGAGGTGCCTTTAAACTAGGAGTTGGGTGAGAACGAAAATATCGACAAACAGAGTCACAATCCATATGATCTGGGCCAACACTGGTGTAAAACAGGGATGCATCTTAGCCCCACTTTGGTTTAATCCCTACCTTGCTAATATAAATGATGCACTAGGTTCAGTCCTTGCCTTCACTCCCAAATTTGCAGGCATTCATAACCATTGCCTCCGGTATGCGTACGATACATTATTATTTGATCATACTGCTGTGGAGCTGCAACGATTCTTGGATGCACTTGCATTGTATTGCCAGTAAAATAGCTTAGCGGGTAATCATTGGGAAAAAATTATGATTTGTGGAGCCAGAACCATCAACGCCTCCAATAAATTAAAATTTGCCATGAATAATGTAGACTTGGAGCATGTATCAAGCTTAAAGTATTTAGGCATTTATTTCAATCACTGCGACTCGCACTTAACACAGCTCTCCATTCTAAAAGAAATCTCCTTGTCCATGATTATGAGTTTCTAAAAACAGGAAAAAAAGGATGCATGGCCCAGACCAAACAGGCATTTGTAAAGTAATTGATGGCAAGTTTATGTCAACTCCAACCTATCTCTCACTGATATTCAAAGACCAAATCGCCACATGGCTGGATAAAGTCAAAACCCAATGCTATAGACGTTTGTTACATCTTCCTGAAACCACTTCGTCGTCTCAAATACGACTAGAATTCGGACTATGCAAACAATCAGTTAGGCTGAAAGCTCAGTTTCTGGGTTATTACGTTACGGTTAAGGCGGCCCCAATGGTTCCCTTAAAGACCTAATATGGCTTGCCATTTGAGATAACAAACTGCAATGGGAATCCTATGGGAAGAATTCAATTCAACTTTTGGCTGCTCAGGGTATCTTTGAACAAAACGTTTCTCCAAAGTTAACTTCCAAAATGGTAGCCTAAAATGACAAATAAAATCAGGAGAAGACAACAGGCAAGACCTAGCTTAAAAGGTCCACTCAGAACTCAATGTGACTTTCTAACAAGACCAGGGAAAATGTTGATACCTATCCAGCCCTATGAGACTGGCTTTCAAAATACAACTCATGAGGCTGAGATGTGGACTAATACTTTTAAAAGCATACAAGTATGGGCGCTTAAAAGGGTCTTCTGACCCTAATTGCAGACTGTGCAATTTTAGGCAGGAATCACTGATGCATGTTGTTTGCCTTTGCTCCTGTTTAGAAGTTCAAGGTGCTACTGGTTAAAGCCTATATTTTGACACTTGGGCATAATTCAATGTAACAAAGCCATCACTGCATGTCTGAGTGGAGCTGACTCACAGCTCTCAGCTAGGTGTGTGAAATTTCTCAGGGAAGCTCTCAAGTTATTAAATTTGAGCCCCGTGGACAGTTAAAAGTGGTAGCCTGCCTGTTTTATCTTAAACCAAAAGGCAGCTGCCTGATGCGATTGCACTTTGCAGTACAACTAATGGCCTATAGCCCTTTTGCTAAGGCTTGGCTAGGACCAGCGGGGATTAGGTATGGTAGGCCCTCTGCTATCACAAAAGCACTTTATGAATTGGATGGGAATCCTCCTTGCTCTTGAAGCCTAACGAAACTGTTTTGGGCACGTCACCTATCGGTTTAAGAGTTTGTTCTTTCAGGCTGGTCAGGATTAGAGCGAGTTCATACCATAGGCCCTGTGATACCGCAAAATGCACTTTACGAACTAGGGAGCATATTACCAAAGGCCATTATCGCCGCTTTAGCGCGAAAATGTTATCGCCCTATTACCAAGCTGTCGCTAACACCAGTTAGCGACAGCTTGTAGGCGATAGCGGGCATTTTGGGGCCCACTTTGCATGTCAGCGATAATCATCACTAATGACACGCAAAGTGGGTGTGCCAAAATGTCAGCGACTGAAAACAGTCGCTGCAATCGCTATCGCCTATGATCAACACAGGCGTAGTTTTGGAAATATTCGCGCTAAGCGCGAATATCTCCAAAAGCTAACGCCTGCCCTGACCAGTTCTTAGCCATGTTATCCAATGAGAGGTGGATAACATGGCTAAGAGTATTGTCACGGTAATGCCTGAATATCGCTGTATTGACAGCGATATTCACGCATTTTGCCTGTTTTTTATCGCTCCTGAGATAAACCTTGCTAATAGCAAGGTATCTCAGCGATAAAAACAGGTGAAGGGCGGCGATAGAAATATTCCCGCAAAGCCAACTTAGCGATAATTATCGCTAGTTGTTGGTAATATGCACCTAGGTTTGCTGTATAAGTCCAATGAAGTTGCACTGTACTCTTCATTCATCCAGCCGTTATCATCGGACTCCTTAAACCCGATGGGATTGTACTCTGCACCTTATTCACCAGCCTGCAGCCTTATTGTAACATCTTGACTAGGACGAGTGGGGATTAGGGACTGTATTACCCATGACTGCGCCGGCGCTAGTTGTCGATGTGCGCCAGAGTATTTTTGTGTTTTTGTGCGTTTGCGTCTGTGCGCCAATACAATATGTGCACAGACGCAAACGCACATAAACACAGAGCTCAAAGTCTGCGCCATCATCACGGCGCATTACAAACCGATCCTCTGTAATGCGATCAGGCGCATACTCTGGCGCACATCGACAACTAGCGCCGGCGCAGTCATGCATAATACGGACCTGGGTGTTTGGGCCTTTGGTCACTGTAAAAGCCCTTTGTGATTCTGGTGGGATTCCTCTTGGCTCCCAATGTCCAACGAAACTACTTGGTGCATGTCACCAATTGGTTTATGAATTGGCTCTCAGCCCAATGAGATAGCACTGTGCAATTTAATCACCAGCCTATGTCCTTGCCACTACATCTTGGGTGAGATTAGTAGGGATTAGGCATTGTAGGCCCCCCCACTATCAATAAAGCACTTTATGAATCTGAGGGGAATCACCCTTGTTCTTGAAGCTTAACGAAATTGCCTTGTGCATGTTACCAATCGGCTCAGGAATTTGTTCTTGTATGTTGCCCAAGACTAATGTGAGTTAGACTCGACAGGCTCTTTGACACTGCAATATGCCCTTTGCGTACCTGGTCTGCATTGTAAATCCAAAGAAATAGCACAATGCACTCTACTTTCCTGGTTGCTATCATCTGTCTCCTCAAGCACGATGTGATTGCACTTTTTTCACAGGCCTGCAGCTTTTTGCCACATCTTAGCTAGGACTATTGGGGATAAGGTGTGGTAGTTCCCCTGTCACCGCAAAAACTCTTTATGAATAATCGTTCATTGCACTTTCTCAGTACGTTTTACACATTGCTCGCCCAGGTCGTTTAGGACCAGTGTGAGTTAGACCTGGTAGGCCCCTTGAAATTGTACCCTTAGGCCTAGCTGTTGAAGCCCAATGACGATAATACCCGATACACGTTATTGGTTGGTTTCCCCTTTCCCCTTTAGGCTGGCAGGCAACAACTCTATACCCTCCAGCTTTAGACTCCCGTTTTTCTCCAATATTGCATGGTAGGCCTTGTAGGATCGCGAAATGTACAAGGCGCTCTATGATCGGACACACCATGCATGTTACTTACCATATAACCTATCGTGACATCAGGATTTGCTGCTAGTGACACCGCTCCTTAGTATAAAAGGATTACTAAAGATGCTTGCATATTAACAGCTTCACGGTGCCAATTGTTAAATCTTTTGAATACCTAATCCAGTAATCTTGCCAACTTTTGCCACTATTTTAAAGTACATTGAGTGGGCAGAATAGTACTAGTACTCTTTTTTATTGGAAGCCTATTTCAAATATCATGATTTTATTATTGATTGTAAAAGATGTATAAGCTTTTTTATGATGCACTGCATTGACAGATGTATGTTCGAATTAATTAACTGTGACATCACTTGACTCTGCCTTGTTTTACCCATATTAAATGTCTTTGCTATATTGTTACGGTTTTAAATAACAATAAAAATGTACTTATTTACGCACATCCTGATGAGATCCCTGGATTAGGTATAGGCTCGAAAGCTTGTCAACACTTTATACAAACAAACTTGTTGCCATACCATGTGTGCCTGTCACAATGGATTAGGAATGTTTCAGTTCCTTGTATACCAATACACAGTTGTATACTCATGCACTACCTACTGATCAATAAACGTTGGTTGTGGTTTATGCACTGGGGTCACTTTACACTTATGATTTCATATGTTCAATGGAATTTGGTTTATACTGTAAATAAAACATATTTTAAGATCAGACCCTGCTTGATGTTTATGTTGCATTCATTGCTTACAGTAATTTTGCTGCATATGTAAATATTCTAGTATGAATGATATCTGTGTACCCATGTTCTTTATGTAAATGAATAACACTTCTGACAACAGAAGGTATGATTAAAGGTTCAGCAAGAATTAATAGGCGTTCCATGAGACTACACTATTTCATCTAAAAGTAGACATGTGCCTGGTAAAAAACAAAACTGTTGTATCTGATTTAGGATATAACAGAGAAATGTTTGAGAGAATGTCCTTTTTGTATTAAAGCTGATAAATCCTTGAAAGTGTTGAATACACCTTTGAGTAAATCTCACATTCCTGATAATCCGTGGGGTGAAGTGGATATGGGTATGATTGCTCCACATCACAAGTTCAATATTGCCAATGTTGGTGTTTTTCTTGTTGGCACAGGCTTTGAGAGAACTGGGTTTAGGCATAGAACCACCACTCTTTTTAATCCTAGTGGTAAAAGCATGATGGAGAACTTAACAGACCTATCAAGGGGACTTTACAGATGATTTTGGCAAGTGAAAAGGACTGGGAAGTACTAGTTCATAAAAAGATTTGGATGCATAGAAAAACCTACAATGTCATTACAGGGTATAATATTCTTCTTTTGAGTTAATGAGAGATAGGATAGTCAGAACGTCATGCAATCTGGAGTAGTTAAATCAGGTTTAGAGAACATACAGTATGCCTATGTAAAAACCAATATACTAGAGCTAAAAAATAAAGTAAAAGTTACCACAGAATTAGGAGACGTGCTAAATCAGTTCTGGTTACTATTGGACCGTGGGATAAGGTTTAGAAAACTTGGTTGGTGCCTCAAGGAGAAAATCTTTTTTTTAAAGCTTGAAAGGTTATCCAAGTGTTGTAGAATGCTGCTAGGCTAAGTGATGGTAAAGTGTGGAATTTAAGAAGAATTGATTTTCGCATTTAAGGATGATCATGAAGGAGACAGGAATGTCCTTGGAGGTTTTGATGATGATTGAAATATTGTTGTCAACAGCCACAGCCAGACTGGCTTTACCGGGCATTGGTCATTTCCCGGGGAGGCTGGAAGGGTGACGGGCTGGTTATGTTACTGGCGGGCCGGATTTGCAGCAGTACTGCAATATCAGTCCCCAAGTAACAAAACCAGCAGGTCAGCATAATCCACTCACCACTCACTTTCATTTATAGCTTCCCTATGTTTTGAAATATGGCACAGTTTTAAGAGCACCGGCTGCAGAGTTCCTTGTATATCCAGTAGTTTTCAACAACAGTAAAGGTTTCAAGAATCTCTAGCGATGAATCTCCCTGCTGGATAGAGATCAGAGTATTGTCTTGCAGCAGTTTTGCAGGTGCGGCTCTAGGCTCATGGCGGCCCTGGGCAGGGAGCGTAGGTAGGGGGCCTCGGAAGAGGGGGTCCGGGCGGGGCAGAACGCGGAGGCCAGTGAAGAGGGAGGGGTCAGGGTGTTTGGAAGTGGACCAGAGCCGGAGGCCGCCAAATCCCTGCCAGAGACCGCCTCGCAAATATGTATCCATCCTCAGAGGATTATTATATTAAGGATATATATTGGTGTGGTGGCCCCTGGGTTTTGGTGGCCCTGTGCAGGTGCATAGCTTGCACATGCCTAAGTCTGCCCCTGAGTTTTGACTTATCTAAGAGAGTGCAGTGGGTTAATATGCCTGCTGCAACGAAAGCGTAGCACACAGACCACAAAACTGTCTTTTATGTGCATAGCTCAGTGGGATACTTTATTCGTCACAGAGATTCTTTTGTTACTGTGCAGGCCAGTTCATAAGTTAGAATTGTATTCTAGCACAGTATGCTATTACAGCCGCAGCCCATGCAGGTAAGAGCGGTGGGGCTGCGGGCCTGGTAGGGCGGGGGGATTAGGACAGACGATGACAAGGGTAAATTAAATAATTAATTTTCCCTCATCATCGTCCATCGAAACCCCCCCCCACCAGGCCCCACTGCTCTTACCTGCATGTGCCGCGGCTGTGCTATTAACTGCAATCAAAGTGCTGCATGCAAACTGCATTGTATAGGTTAAAAATGTATGTCTTTGTCCTAGCGTTTCATTGTCCTAAATTTGCTAAAAAATTGTTTGTTTGGGTAGAAATAAAGTATTACTAGCAAAACCATCCCTAACCAGTGTGTTACATGTTGAACCCTGAGTTTGTGCTTCTCCAGACCAAACACTCTTAAAAAATGGCTACACCTCATAATCCTCTTGGGCTTATGTAACATTTTCCATACACTGATTTAAACACATATGATTAATTGTCTCAACGTATGTGTGATGTAAAATTCCTGACACTGTAGTACACTAGTATGAAAAGCACTACGAAATAAATAAATAACATGTGAGAGAGGGTTATGGAGGGAAAAGGAGCAGTTGTGGTTGGTGATAGTGAGGGAATTACGGAAGATTGTCGTGACCATAGGCACTAGAAGTAGGGTTGTGGGGGCTGCTGCAGCACCTCCCAAAATATCCATGCTGGAGTTCAGAAGGTGGATGAGCAATAAAGATGTCTTTACATTATGTGTTTATCAAGTCACAGTTGCTTTGAGTTCAAAGACAAAGGTCCAATGTCGGGCTATGTCTTCTGACAAATTGATGGTTATGTGGAAAATGGTGTTTCATTTTATTTGTCTGATTTCAAATAGGAAGTATTTTGTAAAATTGACAAACTTGCTGGGGTACAGGAAGTGAAAGGAAAGGCTGTAGGATGGCAGGCTATTTTTTGTTTAACACACATCAACATTTAAATACCTGTAAATGAACTAATTCATATTTCAAAATATATCAGCAATTAGTAAAAAACAAATAAAGTAATTTCTTTTGGTTCTTCTGAAGTGTGAGGAAAACAAAGATTTGAATGGGATCAAAACAAATCAAGACACTTTACTAGGAGATGCACAAATTATGAATATTTGCTGAAATTGGATTTCTACATATCATCATTTGTTCACTATATAGTTAGACCACTGCATGGCTATGCAAATGTAGTGGTCATTTCAATGGAAAATGTGCCCTCTGTAAATGTACCAGTGTCTACATACTAAACTGTTACCACTCTCCTTCATAATGGGCATGCCACTTTTGCTACACTTGTGTTTTGTGTGATGCTTGAATTTTTCACAATGCCTACGAATTCAGTGATAGGACATTAATGGAAGCACTCCTACCACGAATATTGTTTTAGCACCTATGGTTGTCTCCTAGTGCACTGTAAGGTCAACATTTACTATGCATTAAAAGCTAATACAAATGAATATATAATGCAAAATGTGTTGTAGAATGCACCATTTGTACCATTTTTCCCAACTTTTCTTGTTGGGGGAACATTCCCAAGCCCCCCTTGAGGTGGTCAGGCTTGCTCACTCGCTACACAACATATGGGGGCCGATCTGACTAAATTTACCAGGGCTGCTTTGTGTTCCCAGTCCGACCCTGAATTGCAAAAGCTTGGGTGAGTGGTGCAACAGGACATGGTGTGAGTGTTCCCAGAGAGGGAATAAAGGGTAGTGTGTGTGTCAGAATGTGATGCTAATATGACACTGTGAATAGGCAAGGAGGGAATGGGTCTTGTGTGGAGAGGAATTTTAATGTTTCCAGGGTAAATAGTTCAGAGTCCAGTGGCAGCCGGTAAGGAATGGGATGGAGGCCGGTATGGAAAGGTGGTGGTGGGGTGGGTTTGAAAAGATGGGGGGGAAGGGAGGAGAAAGAAAAATGTACTTACTTCAGCATGCCGTGTCTCCCACGTCGTCTCTCTGCTCCTCTTCCAGCAAGCACCCAGGCTCCCCTAAGCCAATCACAACGTTACTGTCATCATGACAGCAGCCTCGTGATCGGTTTGAGTGCAGTGGTTCGGCACTCAGACGGAGACTGACAGCCTGTGCATGTTTCTCCACCCAGGCTGGGCATTACAGCCTATTGGAGAACATGTTAAGTGCACATGACTGTTTGGACGACCCAAGACAGCTGGCAAAACGGTCATATATGCTTAAGATACAGTAGCCACTGCTCCTGCCTCAACATCACAGGAGCTCAGCCCAGCCCCGCCCCACCCTAACCTGGTTGATACTAAAAATAGAATGATAATAACTTCTGTTAATATCATTTTATTTTTCCTTTTACACTGCTCTGAGAGCAGTGAGGCGATGGTCCTCCGCCTTAGCGGTTGAGTCGCCACTGTCAGACACTCGAGGAAGGGAAGAATTTATGATTATTGAATCAGGCACTGAATGAAAAGAAGGTGTTTCGAATATGGTGTATGTGGATGAAAGGTTTAGTTGAAATGCTGTTGCTAAAGATAAAAGATTTAAGAAAACATTTAATCGATGGATGATTTTGTGTGTGACAAATCTTTATTTATAGGATTACATTATTAATGTTTTTTTTTACATTTTATTGTTATTGTTCAGTTGTGTTTGTTTTTGGGGGAAGATGTGTTGTATAGTGCATATTTTTCTAAATGATGTAAAATAATAACATTTTGTAGTCACTCTTTTGCTTTAACGTTTGCCTCAAAGAGACCGCCATTGCTTGGTCTAGAATTGGAACTTTGTTGGGTGGCTTTTTGATTGAAGCTGAGTGGATGCTCACAAGGAGAAGGTCTCTGTTCCTTTGGCTCCAGGTAGTTCTTTTTAATAAATTATGGTGGATTGTCGCAAACCTGCGGCTACGTTCGAGCCATTACGGATACCACACTGTTCCACTGCTGAATGGTAACACTGTGCACAGAGACTGAGAACTGAACGTACCTAATTAGGAGTGATAGAGACTGCTTCTGAACTTTAGTTATGCTACTGCTTTCTACCCTATAGAGAAGGTGTCACCAGACCCGGGGACTAGAGAACCTGGATCAGCGAGGAGGTAGGGTGGTATGTCACTGCCGGAATAGCATCCAGAGACACTTTGGAGCCTATTCCGATGTCGGACGGAGGTCCGTCCGACATCGGTCAGGAGGCGTAACCGACCGGCCCTGCTAGTATGATGCGACCGAACCCTGTTTCGGTCGCATTCGTATGCTTCACAATGGAAGCATGCATTCCGAGCGGAATGCATGCCTGCATTGTGTAAAGCAGGGGTGCAGTTCATCTCTGCACCCTGTGGCCGGCGTCCCAAGGTGCCTGCCACCGGGTGCAGGGATCAACTGCCCCCTTCGCACCCATGTGGGCCCTGCTGGGGGCACCCAGAGACAGTTTCCGACTACCTTTTCGTGCCGGAAACACTGGCACAAAAAGGCAGTGAAAAACTGCCATCGTACTCCCTCGGACGCAAAGAGGCGGTCGGGGGAGTACTGAGGGATTTCCAGACGGCGGATAGGCTCTCTGAGCCTGTCGTCCGCAATCCGGAAATCTGAGTCGGATTCCTTTCTGACCGAGCCCATCAGAATGGCTTGGTCAGAAAGGTATCCGTGCGAAACGTTCCTGTTGGGTTCCGACCATCGTTCGGAGCCCTTCCGACCGAAATCAGAATCGGCCCCTAAATTGTATGCTGTTTGAGCAGTGTGTAGCAGGCGCGGTGCATCCATTGGGGCGTAGGGGCGGTGCCCCACTAAGCCCCATGGACCTACCGCGTCGTCACTAGAAGCCAAATACAAATATTTTTAAAAATCGCGCTATCTGCTGGCCGGGAAACCGGGAGACACCCGACTTTCCCGGAGTGCGCAGGGGGGGGGGGGACGGGGGGGGGGGAGGGAGAATGGGCCTGCTGCAGCTGCGCAAGTGTATTTTTGGGCACAAACATGCCCGCGCATGCGCAGATTGTTTTCCAGTGAATTCCCCCTTAGAGAGAGGACCAGGGGGCGGGCCGCAGCCCCCGGGGTTACACAGGGCGACTGGGCGAGGAGTCATGGTGCCCCCCCAGCCAATCCTGGCGCTGGATTGGCTGGTCAATACATAGCCCGGGTACATACCCCCTGACGGTTTGGTGCTGGGAAACCAGGTCCGAGCCTCTTATCGAACCATAAAAATGTATACATGACTTACTTTGGTGTTAAATAAATAGATATTTTAAAAAACAAATAAAAATGATGTTCCGACTAAGGTGTGAAATTGGTGTCGAATAAATACATGTTTTAAAAACAATTAATATTAATCATGTATCATTGGTGCTGGAGTACAAGGTTCGAGACTGGTATTGAACACTGACAAGCTGTGGCCAAGTTATATGGTCATAAAAATACATGAATGATGGATGCAGGATGGGTGGATGGATGGGTGGATGGGTGGATGCATGAATGGATGCAGGATGAATGATGGGTGGATGAATGGATGGGTGGATGCATGGATGCAGGATGGATGCAGGATGGGTGGATGGGTAGATGAATGAATGATGGATGCAGGATGGATGGATGGGTGCATGAATGAATGATGGATGCAGGATGGGTGAGTGGATGGGTGGATGCATGAATGGATGCAGGATGAATGATGGGTGGATGAATGGATGGGTGGATGCATGAATGAATGATGGATGCAGGATGGATGCAGGATGGGTGGATGGGTAGATGAATGAATGATGGATTCAGGGTGGATGGATGGATGGGTGCAAGAATGAATGATGGATGCAGGATGGATGGATGGGTGGATGCATGAATGGATGCAGGAATGGATGCAGGATGGATGATGGATGGGTGGATGGATGGGTGGATGAATGAATGATGGATGCAGGGTGGATGGGTGGATGGGTGGATGGATGGGTGGATGGATGGATGCATGAATGATGGATGGATGCAGGATGGGTGCAGGATGGATGGGTGGATGGATGGGTGGATGAATGAATGATGGATGCAGGATGGGTGGATGGGTAGATGAATGAATGATGGATGCAGGATGGATGGATGGGTGCATGAATGAATGATGGATGCAGGATGGGTGAGTGGATGGGTGGATGCATGAATGGATGCAGGATGAATGATGGGTGGATGAATGGATGGGTGGATGGGTGGGTGGATGGGTGGATGGATGGATGCATGAATGAATGATGGATGGATGCAGGATGGATGCAGGATGGATGGGTGGATGGATGGGTGGATGAATGAATGATGGATGCAGGATGGGTGGGTGGATGGGTGGGTGGATGGGTGGATGGGTGGATGGATGCATGAATGATGGATGGATGCAGGATGGATGCAGGATGGATGGGTGGATGGATGGGTGGATGGATGGGTGGATGGATGGATGAATGATGGATGCAGGATGGATGGGTGGATGGGTGGATGGATGGATGCATGAATGAATGATGGATGGATGCAGGATGGATGGGTGGATGGGTGGATGAATGAATGATGGATGCAGGATGGATGGGTGGATGGGTGGATGGATGGGTGGATGCATGAATGGATGATGGATGGGTGGATGGATGGGTGGATGGATGGGTGGATGGGTGGATGGATGGGTGGATGGATGGATGCATGAATGAATGATGGATGCAGGATGGATGCTGGATGGATGGGTGGATGAATGAATGATGGATGCAGGATGGATGGGTGGATGGATGGGTGGATGGATGCATGAATGATGGATGGATGCAGGATGGATGGGTGGATGGATGAATGAATGATGTATGCAGGATGGATGGATGGATGCATGAATGAATGATGGATGGATGCAGGATGGATGCTGGATGGATGGGTGAATGAATGATGGATGCAGGGTGGATGGGTGGATGCATGAATGGATGCAGGATGAATGATGGGTGGATGAATGGATGGGTGGATGCATGAATGAATGATGGATGCAGGATGGATGCAGGATGGATGCAGGATGGATGCAGGATGGGTGAATGTGTAGATGAATGATGGATGCAGGGTGGATGGATGGGTGGATGCATGAATGAATTATGGATGCAGGATGGATGGGTGGGTGGATGCATGAATGAATGATGGATGCAGGATGGATGGGTGAATGGATGGGTGGATGGATGGGTGGATGATGTATGGATGCAGGGTGGGTGGGTGGATGGATGGATGGATGGATGGGTGGATGCATGAATGATGTATGGATGGATGCAAGGTGGTTCGGGCTCGCTGCGGTGCAATATGCAAATTAGTTTACGCCTCACCACTTTCAAATGTCACCAGCCGCCCTTGGTGTGTAGTACTATGTTCTGATGTTCATTAAAGTACTTTTCCTTCTAAAAATGTAAACGCTGAGGCGGGCATTCTTCATTGAGTTGTGTTTTGATTTTTGATCTCTGAGCTCGAGCACTCGTACGCTAATTCCCTGAGAAGCCTGTAACTACTCTCTGTCACCACCATCACTAAGAGGCAAGTGTCCAAGTGGTGTACGTGGAAGAGGTGTACTTGGCCCTGGGACATCAGAAGCAAACAACCTCATCCTCAGTGATTGAGCCCCAGTAGCCCTTCCATTTATGAGGTACCTCGACCTCATTCTGATCCTTAATTACTGTATGTGCAGTAATACCTATATCAAGTTCTTATTTTTGAAGAACTCTCCGTTCTAGCATGTCAGGCTCTCTACACTGAACTCAGAAATATGTTTACTTTGACATTTCACTTGACTATTGTCCTGTATTATCTTCCTTGTTATACACTTGAATAAACCTACTTATGCACTTGAATTACCGACTTCAAAACCTCCTTCAAACATAAAACTCTTTGTAAGTGTAAGAGAAAAAAAACGTTTTGGCGTGACTATATTGCCAACTCGTTTTGTCTCACTCTGTTCTGACACAGCCCCGTTGTAGTCGAGAAGAAATACACGCACTTGGCCCACAACTGGATGTAATCACGGCGAGATGGCACTTCCGAGCTTTCAGCAGGATTTATCGGTGTCCCTCTTAGGAGAAAAGGACACGAGTTCCCTTTCCGTTCCAGTTGCATCTCCAGGCTTTGCAAAAAGAGTAATCTCATTTCCAACCAGGCCGAGGTTTCTTAATGGGCAGCTAGACAACGAGGACAGGAAGCTCCCACGGCTTAATGCGGGCCGAAGTCAGCTGTGAAATGCATCTCTCGAATGGAAAACAAATTAATCAAGTGCTGTACCTTTCACCAGGGCGGTGCGTCTGCGCGCGCCCTCCTACACGTCACAATGCTATGTGGAAGGCACTGGCCAGCATCAACACCAGTACGAATTACAATAAAAGCATTTTACAATACTATAGTGCAATCGACCATCATATCAGCACCACAGGGGAGGTGTTAGTTTGATTAAACTAAGTACTTTTCTCCAGCTGTAGCGGTCCCAATCACTAAAGTAGAACGTTTGGACCGACACACTAAGCAATTTACTTGTGTTCAACCCAGAGGCGCAAATTGTAATCCGATTTTACTCTTCACAAATGTAATTTTAAGCTCATAAAACGATGTATTAATGTATACTTTGTGTTTGAGTAATTCCTTGACGGTTTGACTACACCACCGTTCAGTACTTTTTCTCTGCCTTTTGCCACCTTGGAAATGGCCAGAAATTTACTCAGATCAAAGGCATGTCTAAATCTGCTTGCAGGATGGGCAAGTGATATCCTCAAGCTATGTGGGGGTGTAAATTAATGGGTTTCCACACGGTGCGAAATATTTTCCCCTTGGAGAAATCGAAAAGTTATGAAATGAAATCGCGCTCGCGTTAATTATACATGTCTAATTATGCATCTGAAAATGCCTCCACAAGAATGCACATTAGAATGCTTAGGGGTTTCCCTGGAGAGCTCTTGAGAACGTTTGTGAGATCCCAAAATGTAAGTAATTTTCTGCATACATCAGAGGAATGGGACCTTTTGTGGTTTGTAGAGTGTACTTAGACTGAAATAATTACATCCTCGTAACTTTGTGTGCTCCCATCGCACGAAGGTTCGGCTGATTACACCCTGAAAAACTATTATAGTTTAAAACGCAGCTTAATTTCAAATAACGCCCCCCTAGGTCTCAACCGTGCTCTTAAAAGGAAGGAAAAATAGCATAGAAATCTGATGTGATTTATTGGCAGTTCAAGGGGATGTTCCCTGTTACTTAATGCCTTCATTTTCGCAGGCACTCCAAAATACTTGCAGTTACCAACTAGCGAGTATCCAAAGCGGGTATGGCCTTGTACTCCTGGTGCCCCAAGGTCCGAACTGCTATGGTCCGAAAGAGCTCTGCCAGGCAATGGCGTAGCAAGGGGGGAGGGAGGTCCGGCCACTCCACTCTACGCTATTCGACTGTATGTCACTACACTCTACCTCTCTTGACTATACGCCACTCCACTCTATTACAGTCTACACCACTCCACTCTATGTCACTCCACACCACTTCATTGTATGCTATTGTACTCCATGGCACTCCCCTCTATGCCACACCATTGTACCACACACTACACAATGCCAGTATAAACTTTTCCATTGTGTGCAACCTTACTCAACACCACTGCATTCTATTCTATGCCACTGTATGACACTCATATGTACCCCACTGCACTGTACACCACTCTAGTCCATGCCATTCCACACTATTTCAAGGTACACGCCTCTAGTGTATGCTATTCCACTGTATGCCATTCCACTGTACGGGCCCTCCACTCTGTGCTATAACACTCTATGACACTCTACTTCAGTGTATGCCACTCCACCCTACCCTATTCTACTGTAGGTCACTCCACTTTACAATACTTCAGTTGAAGTACCGAAATTTACAAACCCCTAAAGGATCATACTTACAATTACCAAATATCATTCATCAATAATCAGTCGATTGGCAGAGTAGAAAGTTCAAGCGTTTATTAAACAAATAATACTCTGCCAGAGTATACTAATAATACTCACACCCCGAGGACCGCAGAGAGACTGCTGGCACATTGTCAGGTCAACACATATATACTATCACAATTTGCAACCGCTACCCAAAATGGAAAAGTACAGGTTGGTACAGGAGGTGGCAAGGGGTATGCCCATATATGGCACACAAAGCGTCTATCTGAGCTCAGTATAGCAAGGTCAGGCTGGTTGACTCCCTTCTGCTAGTTTCGGTGAGAGTCCGCACAGCGCCTGCAGGAATGTGCTTATCTGGGCGGCCCCCTCCTACAACCTTGACAGGGCCCTAAAGCAGAAGCAGCTGCTTGCTACATGTGTCTAGCTATTTCTCATGAGAAAGGGGAGATGCGGAAAATGCTGAGACATGGAGGTTTTTACAGACAGTGCTACGAGTTGGCCAAACAAAATGGCGCCGGTCCTGCTGACCGACGCTATCCTATTTACAAGGAGAACAAAAAGAAATGATTGCCAAGAATATGATGGAATAAAACAACAGGGGGTGTCTTATGCCATAGGGGTTTACTTAGTATGTTAATTAGCTGCCTCATGCTGAACACCGATCGAGAAACGACAATCTATCCCCCCTAGTGCGAGGCCTAATCTAATTCTTGTTCCTCACAGTCTTCGCCAATCCATTCTACGCTTCTTCCCTCTAGGCCATTCCACTTTTCGCCACTTCACTCTATACTACTCCACTGTATGCAACTCCACTCTACAGCAGTGCATTCTATGGTATTTCACTCTTCGCCAGTCCACTGTACACAACTCCACTATAGCTATTCCACTCTAATCTATGCCACTAACCTTTGTGCCACTCCACGCTATTTCATTGAATGTCACTAAACACATGACAGTTTATTCGACTCTGCGCTACGCATTCAACTGCACTCCACGTTACTCTACTGTACAACACACTATGCAACTCTATGAAACTACTCCACTGTACACTACGTCACTCCTCTCCACTCCACTGTATGCTAGTCCACTGTACACCATTCCAATTAACGCCACTCCACACCACTCCTTTGGTTTTCAATTAATTTCTAGGTTTAAAAAAAAATGTAAAGCAATATTTGATTACCATACATAAAGCTAACCCTCATGCTATGTATGCAAACCACCCACAAACAGCCAACCCCATGCTCTGCACAGCCAACCACCCCACAAGCAGCCAACCCAACGGTGTGTGCGCCAGGCTTTATGACCAAACCCCCAGAAGATTGCCAACTACAGATCGCGCACAGCCATTGGTGTGCGTAGCATACTGTTGGCCTTCAGGTCCCGGGAAACCCATCCCCTGGGGCCAAAACATATATATTAAGGGGAAGGGGCATGCATCCCCCTCCCCAACAATTAACTGGCCCTAGAGACCCCATCCCTTGGGCCCAGTTCCAATAAAAAAGGGGCCCCCCAAGCCTTAAAAGACCACAGGGACCCTATTCCTGGGTCCAAATGCAATTAAAAAGTGGAGGGGCATGCAGACCCCTCCCCGAACCTTAATCGGCCCCATCATTTATAGGTGAGTGTCCACCCGGAGAGCCCACTGATCAACACATTGGGGGAGGCCCAGAATCCCTGCTGCCCCAACCAGCTCCCCTCATGGTGCATAAGACAGCATTGCTCCTGGTCAGAGGGAGCAGCTATCTTTGCATGCTCCCACCAGACAGTAACAACATGTTGTTCTGTTTTCCATGACTGTATCAGTGCAGGCAGAGAAACAGAATACAAGTCTGCTCCCAGGTGTCTGGAGCATTTTTAAAGATCCCGCTGGCTGGGAACAGACTTAGGGCCTGATTACGCTTTTGGCAGACTTGGGATAACATTAGCATCAGCTTCACTTCCCGCCAACTAGGTGATTCGCTGGGCGTATTACGATATTGTTGGTTTGCAGAGCAAAAGGCTGTCAGAGCACCGCCAACCCCTCCAGCTATTAGCCGACTGCCGCCACGTCGGTAGGGGATAAGCAGCTGTCAGAGGGTGATACAGAGAAGTTTGCTGCCGTCGGAATTATGATTTGGCTTTCCGACGAGCCGACCATGGCAGGAAGACCACCTGCTTCGAGTCGGCAGAATGGAAGAAATTGGGGTGCATACTCACCCATTTCCTTTTCTTCCCCTCAGTCTCTCACTTGGATCCCTTCCTCCAGTTCCCCCTTCACAGCAGCATCTTGATCCAGAAGATAAGGACCCTGTTAGCGCCGAAATCCAGGTAAGTCTGTTTTGCATTATTTACCCATTGACTGGACTGGGCATATATATTCCAGACTCTGGGAATAGGAAAATACTGGTAGTAGGTTTTCTTTTTCATGTACACACTTGGGATCTTTATGGGGATGTATGAGAGCCAGAGGGTGCTTATCCATAGAGAATCCTAAACAGAGCTTACTAATCATCTAAGAGATCTTCGCACATCCTCATAAGTTCACGGACCTCCTGCTGGAGCATCTGAGCTTTGGTGGGGGTTGCTGAAGGGGTGACAGCCGATGTTAATCTAGAGGCACAGTAGGAGCAACACACAGGGCCGCACTGTAGACAGAGACAGCAGACAAACAGAACCCCTGCCGCTCCACTCAGAATCAGTAATACCTTCCAACCCCAAGTACCCAGAAGACCCCAGAACCACCCAGACAGGGACCAGGACCCATTATCTACATGCATTTCTGCTGCTATGCGATGGAGCTTCTGAATGGCTAAATGAACAGTAGGGGCGGAGTCTGGAATGTAAACACAGCAAGAGCTGCCGATCACCCGGCATGCTCCGCCTCGATCAGCCAAGATAACGTCTAAAACTATACGGTTCTGAAGCGCCACGAGTCTGGTCGCCTGAAGCTCAACCGTCAGATTAGCCATGATATCAGTAGTGATGTTAATGACATTTTCTACTATTCTAGATAATCGTCTTATTTCCCTGTTGTTAAAGATCGGCCCCCAGGTAGGGAACCAAGCCTTTGCTAAAGTCCGTGAACTGTTCCAAGGAGGTGTCAGTCTGATCAACTTCGGTTGTGATGAGCTGTCTACGTTGTCTGTTGGGTACTTGTCTTGTTGAGTGTAACTGGTGTGTTCTATGATAGTCAGATGGTGCTATATATACAGGTGGGTACAGGAAGGACAGGTAACAGTGCCAAGCCCACCCACGAGGCAACCAAGTGTAAGCATTTTCCCCACATACGAAATACACATTGGGTGGCGTCAACAAAGGTGGACTGCTAAGTATATTCATCTGATAGGTATAATTACAAATACTGTCACCAACCTGTACATGCCCCATTCCCTGGACACAGAAATCAGAGGAAGTATTTAGAATAGGAATGGGTACCATGCGTTCGCTTGTAACATTTCGATCAACAAAAAGCTGGAAATATTTGGTCGAATTAAAATCATTAAAATCATAGAGTTCATCCTGCAACCAAGTACTATTTCGAACCTCCATATACCTGTTCATACAAGCCTGTGGGTCTAGAGATCCCCGTCCCCCATTGCCTTGTGGGTCAAACCCCTGATGTGCCCTAATGTAGGCTAGAATCATATTATAGTCTTTCTCAGTGTAAACAAATTGCTTGTAATTTTCTATGTAGTGATTGTACATGGCAGAGAACAGTTTGAACCAAGCTTCACAACTCCCTAAATAGGAGAGAGGTAACGAGAGGAACAGATCATGATTGGGTACCACAGAGGGCAAAAGTCCACAAACCCAGCAGTCAGTGGTGTTGGTGATGCTGTGTGTTTGGTGCAACATTTCAACAAATACATTTTTCGCATAGGTCTGACGATGTCGTTCTTTGTGGGGTGCTAAAGTATACATAAAATGCTTAGCGGGAGCGACAGTCGATACCATCATTGATTGCATTGGGTGTTTATATTTTAAGTATATAAAAACCCCCATAAAGATTGCTAAAATTACTGCAATTGTAACTACAAAGGCTATTTTCACACGCATGGTCCAACTAGAAAACATTGGTTCATAAAAGGGCAAATACCTAGGAGCCAAAGGGAGTTCTTCCTCTATTATAAAGCGACCAAAAGGGTATATTCCTAGCTAAAAGTCCAAACTAACTAAATGGGGGTCAGAACAACCTTCCTGCCAGAGGGTTCTTCTCCCTGTGTCCTTCAAAGCCTCACAGGCAGACTTTTAATCAGCATACATATCCCACGACGTCCCACGATGCAGATCTTTTGAAAGGAGTTTGCTCAAACAACCTGGCCGATGAAAAAAACAGAGTCTTTCTTTCTGAACAGAGCACAATATCAATGTTCCAGCTCTCAACTAGTTCAGTCCAGTGTCTCGCTCTGTACCACAGATCAGAAACTAGCAAACCCTACTTTTATCTGAGTCTTTCCTTATCTCCTAACAGTGTCATCTGAGTTACTGTGATGTTTTGTTGGCCGCAGGTTGTAATGGACATGACCGGGCACTTCCTGATCCGGTAATAACAAAGGGGAAGGTACAACACCTCCGTCAGAACTGCTGCCAACCAAATCAACATGGACAGGGCCAGGGGTGATTGCTGTTTTCCAGAGACTGCCCCGTCCAGCCCGGTCTCTCCTTTAGCTCCAATTTCATGAGCGTCGGAGAATGGAACGAATGCAACAGCTCTCTCGCCCTCCTGAGTCAGGATTCCCTCAGGGTGTCGCTGGTCATAAGGAAGTGGAAGAGGAATTCTTTTTAGATGCGACACATGGATCCAGTGTCGTTTCCCATCCACTTTTACTGCCGTCCGCGTAGCCAACAGTATCTGGTGTGGCTCAGACCATCTCGGAGCCAAACTGGAGTCTCGATCGTATTTCTTGACCAGAACCCACTGGCCGGGTTCCAAGCGATGACCGGGGCCCTCTGGCACGGGTTGCAGTACAGACGCTACCTGCTGATGAATAGAACGAAGGTCTTTAGTCAAAGTATACAGGTAATCTATCAACATAGGATATTCAACATCAGAAAACAATTTTGGCCTAGGCACGCCCCATATATTAGCGGGTCGCCCAAAGACTATCTCGTAGGGAGATAGTCCAGAGCGTGAATGAGGGGTGACCCGCGGAGACATAAGAGCTAATGGGAGGGTGTCAGGCCATTTTAAACCAGTACTCTCTTGGATTTTCGCCATTTTTAACTTTAAAATCCCGTTGTACTTTTCCACTAATCCTGCCAATTGGGGGTGCCTAGCTGTGTGGAATTTTTGTTTTATTTGGATCCCATTGCATATACCCTGCACAAGGGCCCCATGGAAATGCCCGCCGTTATCAGACCAGATCAAGCGGGGCAATCCGAAGCGTGGGATAAACTCCTTTATAAGGGCTTTTGCAGTGGCTAGGGCAGTATTTTCTTTCGTAGGGTACGCCTCAACCCATTTACTGAAGGCATATACTACCACTAGTACATATTTCAAGTTATTGACGTGCTCTATATGGATGTAGTCCATCTGGAGCACCTCAAATGGCAATGTCGGGGGTGCAAAATTCCCACTCAGAACAGGTTCTCCTTTCCCCGGGTTATGTTGCAGGCAGACCATGCAATATTGAACAAGTCGTACAGCTGTTTTCTGTATATTGGGGTTGTTCCACACTGGGTCCAACAAGGCACAAATGCCTTTAGCTCCAACATGGGATGGGCCATGGTAACGACAGCCTGTACCATGGCATTGGGCAGTAACCATCGCTGTTTGTCTGTCAGGTCCACCCAACAATTATTCTCATCCAACCTCCCTACTTCCTGCTCCCATCTCTCTAGTTCCACTGCAGTCGCTTCTTTCTGAATGTCTTGCACACTTTCAATAGTATTATCAAACAAGTTGGTCTCCCCCACCCATCTTGCAGAGGAGTTTACGTACATAGAAGATATCATTGACTGAGCTGTTTGTTTGGCTACCTGATCTGCAAAAGCATTACCCTCTCCCACTTCATCCACCACTGTCTTATGTGCGCTACATTTTACAATTGCTACTTTCTTGGGGAGAGTCAAAGCTGCAAGTAATCGTAACACCAAGGGTCCATTCTGTATTTTCTGACCATGTGAGGTGAGAAATCCCCGCTCCCTCCATAACCTCCCAAACTTATGGGCCACGCCAAAGGCGTACTGGCTATCCGTGAAGATGTTGACCTCTAATCCCTCACTCAACTCACAGGCTCGCAGTAAAGCCATCAACTCAGCAGCTTGGGCTGATCGATGGGGTATTCGGAATGTTTCAACTACTGTTTTTAGAGTAGTGATTGCATATGCAGCTGTCGTTGTGCCATCTGCTAATTTAAAACAAGAACCGTCCACATACAGCTCCCCTTGGGGGTCAGATAAAGGAATGTCTGTGAGATCGATTCTTCCCTTCGTCTCTTCTTCTGTTCTAAAAAAACAATCATGAACATCAATCGCCTGTTCTCCTGAAGGGAGGGGTAACAGTGTAGCCGGATTCAATGTGGCACAACGTTTAATGGTCACATGAGGGGCGAACAAAGTCAATTCATAACCCGTGAGGCGCGCGCTTGTCAGATGCTGAGTCTTTGTTTTGTTTAATAATGCGTCCACAGCATGCGGCACCATCACGGTCAAACTAGAATTTAGAACGAGCCCTTCTGATTGCCTGATGGCCGCCGCTACAGCCGCCGTGGCCCTCAGGCAACTGGGAAGTGCTCTGGCCACGTTATCCAATGTGGCCGAAAATAAGCACACGGTCTTTGCTTACCACCAAAGTCCTGTGTCAACACTGAGAGCGAGCAACCGTCAACCTCGTGCACATATAGTACAAAAGGTTTACGGTAATCAGGAGTGCCAAGGACAGGAGCAGAACACAGAGCAGATTTTAGAGCAGAAAAAGCAGATTGACATTCATCAGTCCAAGGGAGGGGTTCATGCACATCTTTAGTTGTTAAGTGTAGCAAAGGTTTAGCAAGAAGAGAAAAATTAGGGATCCATTGACAACAGTAAGAAGTAATGCCAAGGAAAGCACGGACTTCACGTTGAGTACAAGGCACAGGCATGTTAGAAATGGTAGTAATTCGTTCAGGTGATAAACGTCTACCCTCCTTCGATAGTAAGTGGCCGAGGTAGGTCACTTCCTGTCGACAATATTGGAACTTTGACAGGGAAACCTTATTACCTCCGTCTGCCAGATGGTGCAACAACTTAACCGTGGCTTCTTTACAACCCTCTTCAGTGTCAGACGCTATCAATAAATCATCAACGTACTGCAAGAGCACGCTACCATCTGGCAAAGACAGGTCATCCAAGACTGCCTTAAGGGCTTGGCTGTAGATGCTAGGACTTTCGGTATAACCTTGAGGAGCGCGACAGAATCTGAAGCTTCTGCCAGATAATGAGAATCCGAAGACCTGTCTGCTATCATGATGGATAGGGATACTGAAGAAGGCATTCTTCAGATCGATGACAGAGAAATACTTAGCAGTGGGAGGTATCCTAGTAAGGATTGTGGTGATATCCGAAACCACCGGAAATTGGGGCACCACTATTTTATTAACCTCTCGTAGATCGATCACAAAACGATCGACATCAACATTTTCAGAGGTCCCTGTCTCAGGAGCTTTCTTTAAAATAGGCAGGATAGGGCTATTACAGATGTTCAATGCAGTTTCTTCAACCACCCCTTTATCAATCAAGTCTCGTATCGTGGAAAACAAAGCTCGTTCTCCCGCTGGGGAGATCTTGTATTGCGGTATGCGGGGCAATCTAGCACCAGGTTTCAATGTAATGCGGACAGGAGGGATGTCCAGTTTACCGACATCCGTATCCCCTGTCGCCCACAAACTGGGTGGTATGCCTGCAAATTCAGGCGGCAATGGATCATTTTTAGCAAAACACTGTCGCGTACTTACATTGGGATTTTGAATAGTCAAGTAAACACCATCTGGAGAGCAATGTATTTTCGCATGCAATCTCTTTAACATATCCAATCCCGAGATTCTCTCCACAACTGGAAGTTAAAAGGAATGGAGAGTCCATAGTGAACGGGCCAATTGTGAAGGGGAGAGGCTGAGAGATGGGGCTGATTACAGGAACTCCTGAAAATCCTACTGAAACGTTATTTAGCCCGGACAGAGCGGCCCCTGGGACCAACGAGCGAGCAACCGAACTATTCATTGCTCCTGTGTAAATCAAGAATTTATCGGTGGTCCCCATCAACTCCCCTGTCACATAGGGTCCTTGCTGATTGACCGGTATCGACACTTGGCCCCCACTCTGTGCTTGGCTGTCCTATACATCTCCAAATTTATCCTGATCCTCATAACCATAATCTTCATTGTAGTACTGCCTACCTGTGCCTTGTGCTTTATCGAAGTGATTTCGCTTGTGTTCTCCCTGCCCAGCTCCTTCCCTGGGCATATCACTACGGTCCATGCCGCCGCGTCCTCTACCCCTTCCTCGGACAGCTTCGTTCTGTGCTAACAGCCACGGACACTGGTCTTTCCAATGGCCTTCCTCTCTACAATACGCGCACTGATTGGGTCCCCATTGAGGGGGCTGACCCCCTCCTCCCCCTCTGGAGACCGGCCTGCTGGACCCGGGCCCTCTGGCGCCTCTCCCTGTGCCTCGACCCCTCAACTTGCTGCAACAACACTCGAGTTTTGAGATCCTTAGTCTTCTTTTCGTCTTTATCCTTGCTCTCATTCTCCCTGTGCTCGTAATACTGGGCCATGCTTAATATGATAGAAGGGGAGGACGTAGTCCACGTGCTTTCGGCAGCTTGCAGTCGGGTCAAAATCTCAGGTATCAGATTTGTTACAAATCTATTCACAAATAATCGTATTCCACCTTCGCTAGCGAGGTCCTGACCACTAAAATCGATAAAAGTTCCCTTGAATCTGGTAAAGAAATCGGAGACACTTTCATCTTTCTTTTGCTTACAAGCAGTCAGTTTATCCCAATCCACCTTTCCTGGAGGGATCAAGGTGTGCATATAAGCTATAATCTTTGCTGGTAAGGCAATTATTTCAGCCTTCGGCTTATCTCCCGGCTTACGGTCTTGATCCCACGCCTTGAGCTCATCCCAGGTACCCCCCAACTCGGCCGCGTCGGGAGTATCATGGACCTGCCGCCATATATCTACGGGAACCAATAATCCGAAAAACAACTCAATGTCTGCTAAAGTCATGACAGCGGAAGACGCTGCTTCTGTTAATTCTTTATAGTAGGCAGTGGGATTCTTACGGGGGTCGGGAAGTTGTGCCTTTAAAGCCAACACTTCACTTTGTTTCCATGGTGTGTACACCCATTGTTCCTGAAACCTGGCTTCTACTCCGGCCCGTGTTATTACGTTCTGATCATTGCGTAGCTCAGCTATCTCAGGATGATAAATGGGGTGCACCTCCCTCATGGGGTGCTGGGAACCTAATTCAGGGAACCGTAAAAAGAGTCTGCCTCGATAGCCTACTAAAGGGTCAACATTCTTATAAACTTCTACTGGGCTTAATTCGAATCTATGAGCGCGATCCTTTATGTTGTACAGAATTTGTGGGGCTAACCCCCTTTCTCCAAAACTTTGTTTCCAGATTTCAATGAGAAATCGGGACATGTGTTGTAGAGCAGTCTGTTGCATTACCGGTTCAAAATCTTTCATGGTACTCCATATGTCGGTTAAGGTGTAGATGTCTTTGTACATCCATCTAACTGCTTGATCAGCTATCGCTTCCTTTTCTCCATAGCCTACAGAACCTCTCGTAAATAATCGTCTAATATGCGAGCCCTCTGAATCCCCAATCGGAGCCCGGCCCCGACACTCGGGTGTCGTGCTAGCTGACTGGGAAGTTCCTACGGGGCTAGACAAGGGCAATAGCGTTGGAGAGACACCCGCCGCTCCCAAAGGGTGACGTGTGTCTGGGAGCAGGGTGGCCAAGCTCCTAGCGGCGGAAACAACGGTGCCTGGCACATCGGTGGGGGCTTGGCGCGGGGCTCCCTCTTGGGCCGATGCCACAGGGGCTGTGGGCGCCGTAAGACGCACCGCTGGATATATTTGTTGTGGAGCATATGGTGGAGGGGGGCGAACGTCTAACAGATCCTCTATCTCATCTTCGGCTTCCTTACGGACAACATAGCTCTTATCTACCTCCAACCGAAATTGTCTATCTAGGTACTCAATGTTCTGCTCAGTCTGGTTTTTGTCATGCGCAATTGCTTTCTGAGTAATGGTCTGTCCTTGCTTCATTTTTACTAATTTCTCGGCCCTCACTCTCCTGCGGGTGGCCTCTTTCTGACATGTTCTCAGGGTATCGAACATGGACTGTCTGCTGCGTTTTGCAAACGGACGTTCCTGCAAATAATTAATCTTTTTCTCATCGAAAGACCCTGTCAGAGGCCACTGCAGTTCTACATTATCCTTGGTGTACTTGTGCCATAGCCGATTAAACACCAAGGGTCCAATCCCGTGCTTACAGTATAAGTCATGGCTGGGAGTACCTTCCGGAGGGGCTGGCTGGCTTTCATCTAATCTAGTACTATTTGGGCTGGTACAGCCAAAACATAATTTACTGAAGCACGGCATTGTTTTACTGCTGTTCTAACTGTAACTGTAGGAAGGAAAACAGAAGTTATTATTTACAATACTTTCACACATACATGGCCATGTTCATTCATTCATTCATTCAATCACTCATTCATACCCAAAATAATCATATGACCATCCGAAATACAAATAAACGAAAACAGGACACAGATCGAAAATACAGACCGGACAAACCAATACGAACCAATGCTAGCCCAAATCAAAAGACGGAGCCCGTCGACTCTCGTCTGTGGAGAACCGGTCTATTCCAAAGCCAAAAGAACCAAAGATCAAAACAGCCTCACCATAGGGGCTGCCTAGAGATAGCCACACAGGTTTTTCACTACCACAGACCGACCTACCAACCATCCGATGGCCTTCTTGGTTCACCTCCCGGACTATGCTGGCTTAGCCCGCTTTTTCAAGCACCGCTCCAGATCTGTCCGAGTGCTACCCAAGCATGACCATCAGCATTTCAGAGGGCGATCCGGCCAGGTATGAACGTTTCACAGTTCACACCTAGGCGTGTTAGTCATATCTCTATCAAATACAAATTAGAGGTGTCCGCCCGTGCAGTCTCACTACTGCCCCGTCAGACCACCTCTCAAAATACTACGATCTCCGTGGTCTATGACCACCAAATTCCAAAACCAAATGCCGAAGGATATCCAACATGAAACGAGACAAAACACTCACCTGGTGCACTCAGGTCCGGTTGCAGATTTCTCCACTGCCAATCGATCTGTTCTTCCGGGTTTCACCCGTAGGACTCCAGCGTTGGGTCACTTAGCAGCTGAGGCTTCTCCCGATCGGCATAGCGGAGCAACCCTTTTTCTTTGGTCAATCCACCCCCCGACCGAGGACACCCCTCTTAATGTCTCTTTGCTTTCCAGATACGGAGGGACGACCCCAACGCGGAGTCCCGGCGGAGTCGCCAACTGAAGTACCGAAATTTACAAACCCCTAAAGGATCATACTTACAATTACCAAATATCATTCATCAATAATCAGTCGATTGGCAGTGTAGAAAGTTCAAGCGTTTATTAAACAAATAATACTCTGCCAGAGGAGCTCCCAACGACCTCACACCCCGAGGACTGCAGAGAGACTGCTGGCACATTGTCAGGTCAACACATATATACTATCACAATTTGCAACCGCTACCCAAAATGGAAAAGTACAGGTTGGTACAGGAGGTGGCAAGGGGTATGCCCATATATGGCACACAAAGCGTCTATCTGAGCTCAGTATAGCAAGGTCAGGCTGGTTGACTCCCTTCTGCTAGTTTCGGTGAGAGTCCGCACAGCGCCTGCAGGAATGTGCTTATCTGGGCGGCCCCCTCCTACAACCTTGACGGGGCCCTAAAGCAGAAGCAGCTGCTTGCTACATGTGTCTAGCTATTTCTCATGAGAAAGGGGAGATGCGGAAAATGCTGAGACATGGAGGTTTTTACAGACAGTGCTACGAGTTGGCCAAACAAAATGGCGCCGGTCCTGCTGACCGACGCTAACCTATTTACAAGGAGAACAAAAAGAAATGATTGCCAAGAATATGATGGAATAAAACAACAGGGGGTGCCATAGGCAGACCCTCCAGGATATCGCGATTTCGCGATTTGCCGCGAAATCGGCACTTTAGTAAAAATGCCGCGATTTTTACAAAAGTGCCCGCGAAATCGGCACTTTTTGTAGAAATCGCGGCATTTTTACAAAAGCCGCCTATATCCTGGGGGGGTCTGACTTACGTTGTTTATTGGGGCGGGCGGGAAGGACACAGAAGCACAAAAGAATAACATTCCGGGCTTAATGGGGCATTAGCAGCTCACTGCGACGGGCTTTGATGTGCCCCTCCCATGTCTGGCTCCCCGCTGGAGACCCTCCCGGTGACTGGGGCGAGCCCCCGCCCTCTCCCCTGGAGCCGAGGGTCGATATGGAAAAGAATAGAAAGGGTGATTGTTCGCTGACCTGTGTGAGGAAGGATGAACCTCTGGGAGCCGGTGGATTTGTGTTTCAAAGTGCATAAGAGGCAGAGGCCCCACAGCACTGAACTCCTCTTGCTTCACAGATAAAATTGGCAGTAAACCTAGGTCTGAAATGCAAAGGCAGGTAATGAGCTTCAAAAGGAAATACGCTCATTATGGATAAACGATAATTAGAGTCAAATGTTCAAGTGTCCTAAACGATAAAGCCATGCTACAATTTCTACCGGCCCCTTGAAGATATCCTCAACGACCATCTTGATACTATCAACAAAGCACGTTGCAACGTCAGCAACTACAGAGTAGCACATCGGAATAAGTGCTACTTTCAAATTGCACATTATCTAGCATCGAAAAGTGTGTCACTTTCACTTAAAAGCCTGAGTAATCACTGATGTGAGTAGCCTCCAGCCAATGGAAGACAGCCTATAGCAGCCTGTGCCTACTTTTGCCCTATCCAGTAGCAGTGGGCCAGTCGTGGCTAACAGCCAATTATTTCCTGTTGGCATTGCCCAGCCCACTTTGTTTTCTATAAAGAATGACGCAGCTCATCCAGTTTCACGCTGTGTGAGCCTCGGCACAAACATACCTCAGACGTACAAACAGGGCACGGAGGCAGGGGGCAGCCAGGCCCCCTCACGTGCTGATGGTTTCTGTCCTTCATTTGGGGAGAAGCGCCCCCCCCCCTCCTCCTCCGGCTAATTTCTAGAGCTGGTTTATTTCGGGCTTTTCTTTTTTCTTGCTCTAGTTCTGCGAAACCCCGGGGTTTCTCTCCGGAGGATGCGAGCGGCAGTTACCATCGGCTTCCTGCACGGAGGACCACAGACAGGAGGGAGAGAGAAAGAGGGGGTGGAGGCACATGTGGGGGGAGAAAAAAGGGAGAGTGGCTGGGTTCAGAAGGAAAGGGTAGGGGTGAAAGAAAATGGGAGGATAAAGGTGAAAGGTGGAGCGCAAAGGTAAAGAGGGGGAGCAAGAATGAAACCTGAGGGTATGGGGCAGGTGAGACGAGAAAGAAGGGGTGAAAGAGAGGGGTAGTGAGCAAAGAAGTCAGAGGTGGGAAAGAAGTAAAGGGTAGTAGGGGGTGAGAGAAACTGGGCGAATGAAAGTGAAAGGTGGAGAAAAGTAGAGAGGAGTGAGCGGGAGAGAAAGAGGGAGGGGGAATGCGCGAGAAAGGGCGAGAGAGGAAGGGGAAGAAAGACAGTGTCTGGAAGAACGAAAGTATGAGAGCTAGAGAGAGAAGAGAGGGTGGGGTAGGGAGAGAGGGCGACGAGAACTAGAGAGATCCAAAGATGGAAAGAGAGAGGGACGGGGGATGTTGGACAGGCCGCATGGTCGGGCTGCCCCCCCTCCCCGCAGTAGGACCTGGACCCTGGCTCTCCCTGCATCCCCAGCCAGAGTCCCTAAACGACCACCCGAAGTACCCTGCAATCCCTCCACTACAAGACACCAGCCCCGGACCCGGCTGGCCCGGGTCACCATCCACACCACGACATCGAACCGGCCGCCATCTTGGGGCACTGCAGCACGAGGCCGCGTGGCCTCAACTCGACCCTAACCCTGGGCCCGGCCGGCCCCGACATCGGGGCACCAACCTCCCCCCAGGAGGCAGAGTGACCACTTGGCAAATCAATGGGAGAAGGAATCGTCAACGGCTCCCCTCCGCCAGGTGTCGATCACCCCCGGCCGCCCTGGGCGCTGGCTCCACCCCCCTGCTGGGTGTCTGGACTCCCTCATCCCGGACCTCCCGGCCCCCAGGCGCGAGGGTCCGGACATCAAAGGGGACCAGACCTATAACTGGGGCAGTGCCAGACCAGGAAGGCAGTTGTATCCTGGAGTCGAGAGACCCGAGAAGAACTCATCCGTGACTGGCCTGCTGGCGCTGCCGCGGCCCTCTGCCTCGTGAACCCATCTTGGCCTGCTGGCGCTGCCGCGGCCCTCTGCCTCGTGAAACCATCGTCTTGGCCTGCTGGCGCTGCCGCGGCCCTCTGCCTAGTGAAACCATCTTGGCCTGCTGGCGCTGCCGCGGCCCTCTGCCTCGTGAAACCATCGACTTGGCCTGCTGGCGCTGCCGCGGCCCTCTGCCTTGTGAGACTACCATCTTGGCCTGCTGGCGCTGCCGCGGCCCTCTGCCTCGTGAAACCATCGACTTGGCCTGCTGGCGCTGCCGCGGCCCTCTGCCTTGTGAGACTACCATCTTGGCCTGCTGGCGCTGCCGCGGCCCGATCCACAGACCCTCCAGCTCGAGGATTGTGAGCTCGCCCCTTACCACTACCTGTACCGATCCGGTACCAAGACTGTCCCGCTACCCCCTTTCCCTACAGAGACTAGAAGTGAGAGGACCCCCGGGTCCGAGATATCCTGTATCGCTGATATCCTTGCCTTAAGAACCTTATATAAAGCATTGAACTCGACTTGGTGTGGTGCCTGTTTGTGGGGAGGGAGGTAACTTGTCTGTACGATCACCGGAGACGGTCCCCCTCGGGGATCTCTCCCCCAGTATCCGGCCGACCCTCAGGGTCCCCGTCTAACAGGGGAGAAGAGACTGGGCTGAGAGAGATATCGATAAGAAGAGAAAGATGTGTGTGAGAGAGAGAGAGAGGATGAGTGAATGAGACACAGAAAGGAGGGGGCATGAGAAACAGAAAGCTGAATGGGAAAGTGGAAAGAGTGAAACAGGAAGGAAGATAGAGGAGTTAAAAGCGGCAAAACACAACTAAGAGAGGGAGAATTGGGAGGCAGAAAGAGTGTAAGGAAGGGCGGGTGACGGATAGGGTCACTGGAGGCCGCTTTATCAAGCTCCAGGGCCAAATGAAATGCCGCACAATTGCCGCAAAATTTCCATATTTGTGCGCTAAATTTCCATTTTTGTGCCGCTAAATTTGCTAATCCATGCCGCTATATCCTGGGGGGTCTGCATAGGGGTTTACTTAGTATGTTAATTAGCTGCCTCATGCTGAACACTGATCGAGAAACGACAATCTATCCCTCCAAGTGCAAGGCCTAATCTAATTCTTGTTCTTCACAGTCTACGCCAATCCATTCTACGCTTCTTCCCTCTAGGCCATTCCACTTTACGCCACTTCACTCTATACTACTCCACTGTATGCAACTCCACTCTACAGCAGTGCATTCTATGGTATTTCACTCTTCGCCAGTCCACTGTACACAACTCCACTATATGCTATTCCACTCTAATCTATGCCACTAACCTTTGTGCCACTCCACGCTATTTCATTGAATGTCACTAAACACATGACAGTTTATTTGACTCTGCGCTACGCATTCAACTGCACTCCGAGTTACTCTACTGTACAACACACTATGCAACTCTATGAAACTACTCCACTGTACACTATGTCACTCCTCTCCACTCCACTGTATGCTAGTCCACTGTACACCATTCCAATTAACGCCACTCCACACCACTCCTTTGGTTTTCAATTAATTTCTAGGTTTAAAAAAAAATGTAAAGCAATATTTGATTACCATACATAAAGCTAACCCTCATGCTATGTATGCAAACCACCCACAAACAGCCAACCCCATGCTCTGCACAGCCAACCACCCCGCAAGCAGCCAACCCAACGGTGTGTGCGCCAGGCTTTATGACCAAACCCCCAGAAGATTGCTACGCACACCAATGGCTGTGCGCGATCTGTAGTTGGCATACTGTTGGCCTTCGGGTCCCGGGGAACCCATCCCCTGGGGCCAAAACATATGTATTAAGGGGAAGGAGCATGCATCCCCCTCCCCAACAATTAACTGGCCCTAGAGACCCCATCCCTTGGGACCAGTTCCAATAAAAAAGGGCCCCCCAAGCCTTAATAGACCACAGGGACCCTATTCCTGGGTCCAAATGCAATTAAAAGTGGAGGGGCATGCAGACCCCTCCCCGAACCTTAATAGGCCCCATCATTTATAGGTGAGTGTCCACCCGGAGAGCCCACTGATCAACACATTGGGGGGATGCCTAGAATCCCTGCTGCCCCAACCAGCTCCCCTCATGGTGCATAAGACAGCATTGCTCCTGGTCAGAGGGAGCAGCTATCTTTGCATGCTCCCACGAGACAGTAACAACATGTTGTTCTGTTTCCATGACTGTATCAGTGCAGGCAGAGAAACAGAATACAAGTCTGCTCCCAGGTGTCTGGAGCATTTTTAAAGATCCCGCTGGCTGGGAACAGACTTAGGGCCTGATTACGCTTTTGGCAGACTTGGGATAACATTAGCATCAGCTTCACTTCCCGCCAACTAGGTGATTCGCTGGGCGTATTACGATATTGTTGGTTTGCAGAGCGAAAGGCTGTCAGAGCACCGCCAACCCCTCCAGCTATTAGCCGACTGCCGCCACGTCGGTAGGGGATAAGCAGCTGTCAGAGGGTGATACAGAGAAGTTTGCTGCTGTCGCAATTATGATTTGGCTTTCCGACGAGCCGACCATGGCAGGAAGACCACCTGCTTCGAGTCGGCGGAATGGAAGAAATTGGGGTGCATACTCACCCATTTCCTTTTCTTCCCCTCAGTCTCTCACTTGGATCCCTTCCTCCAGTTCCCCCTTCACAGAAGCATCTTGATCCAGAAGATAAGGACCTTGTTAGCGCCGAAATCCAGGTAAGTCTGTTTTGCAATATTTACCCATTGACTGGACTGGGCATATATATTCCAGACTCTTGGAATGGGAAAATACTGGTAGTAGGTTTTCTTTTTCATGTACACACTTGGGATCTTTATGGGGATGTATGAGAGCCAGAGGGTGCTTATCCATAGAGAATCCTATTCACATAGAAGTACGTCTGGTGCATGTCAGGAGAAGAGAAAATAGGAAGAAAAATGAAGATCGAGTACTATGGTGGAAGAATGGAGGGGGAGAAAATTCCCTCAGGACAAAAACCCTCACTCACTGTTAGGTGACATGCTTTATCTTATGGGTTCCCTCTTCACACCCACCGTGGTGTGGGCTATGACTCCCCAAGGGGAGGAGCAGAGGTGTTTTCTCATAAAATGAGCGTAAAAATACGGATGAATGAGGGGCAGAGTAATAAAGCAAGAGGATTAGGGATTCAACAGATATACCTTAGTTCATAAGATCAACATGTTTCTGCCATCCGTGGGTCTCCTAAAGGGATCCAAAGGCATTTGTCAGGACCTATAATATTAAGTCACTCTGCAAGAAGTGGTAAAAGAGAAAAAAGAGAAATTGGAAATATACAAGCCACCACAGGAGCTGTGTGGTCAGTTGTTCAAAGTTCCTCTTACTTTCAGAGGGATTTGTAAACTGTGAAGAAATGGTCATGTTAGTGTCATCAAACCTCATCATAACTTCAAAACCAAAGTACACTCAGTGCTCCATTTTAACATGACTTCATTATGCTTACCTAATGTGCAATATAGTCACGTGCACTCTTCATGCTCTTGTACCATCTCTTGCTGCCCTGCTGTAAGTGCATAGAACATAATGCTTTGTAAACATCCAACTACTGTGCACATGTTGCTCTAAGTGAGACAGGCAAGGCAAATACTGCAGTTCTTTAAAGAAAGGTATGAATTGTTTAGACCTTATCCAAAGTTGGGCATCGTAGGCTAAGTATCAACTGTATTGTGACAAACAGCTTGGTGGACCTAGTGGCCCCGGTTGTGTTTATAATTTTCAATACAGTATGGTTCATTAGAAAACAGTCGGGTGGCGCATGTCAAGGGTCCCTTTGAGGGATCACCGTGCTACGCCTAGAGTGGCTGGAAAGTCCAGCAAGGAATCCACAGTGTCTATGCGGCGTTCACATAATATACATCACCATGATGTGGTGGTGTAGCATGCGATTGCCTCAAAAACAGGTACGAGGCAAGTGAATATTGTGTGGGGTCTGCCTCTGTGCAAGATAATGCTGTAGATCCTTTTCACAGAGCATACACCACTCAGACGTGGTGTATCTTCCAATCGCCTTCATACAGAGTTAGTGGGCGAACCAAATCTATAGAAGGGACAGCCTCTGAGCGATACTTTGCTGTAGGTGCTAAATACATGATTAATGCAAAACTGGGACAATGCCCATGGGTGTTGCAAGTCTTGGCGGTGCCGAGATTCCGGCCTAGCAGGACAGACGCTGTGTGGCGTTCGTCTGCCTGTGAAGCCGGCCAAAACTATGGTCAAATACCATGGGTGATGGGCGGTCTCAACAATGGGGGCCCATCCATAGGGCAGTGGGAGGTTGAAGGATTGAGACCATAGGTGCGTGTGGTACGCAATGTTTAAAGAAAAAGAAACCGGGGTCAAATAACCTCAACCGCGTTTGATGGGAGGTCCCAAACAGTCGGGGCCCTTCCAAAGTGTGGTGGAAGGTGGGGGAAGGCTAAAGACCAGTGGCATGTGGTACTGGCTGTTTTACAGAAATCTGAGCATGTTGGCCGTTACACGGCTCTGGTGGAGTCTCTTACCCGAGTGTACTGGTGCCTCCTCGGGTGAGATGTCAGGCGAGAGTGGCGAGCCGCTCTTCCTGACATCTGAAATACAGGCATAGTGTTATGATTGGATGTGCCGCGTCATTGACGTGTGTGCCCGATCATGTGGGGCACGTCCTTCTGGGAAAAGTAGTTTGAACCGCAGTAGCGGTCAAGCTACAGGAAAACCCAGAGACGTCTCATAGGAACATCCGGGGAGTTCAGCGTGAGTCTGACTCTCGAAGCTAGAAGTAAAATGAAGCAACACAATAGCCTTGAAACCCGAAGGTTTAAGGCCTGTCGGAACAGGGTGAGGAGGAAACCCATATGATGAAGCATGTCACTTAACGGTGAGTGAAGGTTTGTGTCCTGAGGGAGTTCTCTCCCCCTCCTCTCTTCCACAATCGAACTCGATCTTAATTTTTCTTCCTTTTTTCTTTTCTCCTGACACGCAGCCAGACGTACTTCAATGTGAATAAGAAGTAGGTTTTCTTTCCCCTGAATCATGCATATGTGTAAATTCCTCGCAGTGACATCACAATCTGGAGGGTAGGAGACTTCTGAGCCTGTGGTCTTCATGGGACCGTCACTACGGCGGTATGGCAGGAAGATCGCTGAACTCGTAATCAGGCCCCTAGTGTTTGCTTATGTTTGGCGGGAGATTTAAAAATGCTCCCACCAGATGGGATCAAACACGTGGTTTCCCATCAACTGTAGTGCTGGCAGGAAAACTGTGTGGCAGGATGAGCTCCCAGGGACAGAGTAAGTTAATCGGCCCCAGGGTTGGGGTCCCTGGGGTCTTAAAAGGCTCAGGGAGGGGGCTGCACGGCCCATGCCCTCTTAATTTCAATCAGGGACCCTTGGAAGGGGTTCCGGTGCCTTTGAAGGCTCGAGGAGGGGGCCACGCTGCTCCTCCCCTTTTCTTTACATTTTGGCTCTCAGGGGTTGGGCTCCCTAGAACCTATAATGGCTCGAGGAGGGGGCTGAGTGCCGCCTTCCCTTAATGTAACAATGCAGCCCCGGGGATGGGCTCCCAGGGGCCTAGAATGGATCAGCAAGGGGGACCACGTGCCCCTCCCTTAATAAAACAATAATTTATTGGGAGATGGGTTCCCTTGGGCCTGTAATGGCTCAGGGAAGGAGGGCTCTTCCACATGGACTAGGGGTGCAGGGTATCACTACCCTGACCCCTTATGTATATTATTTTTTAATTTCATGGCAGGGGACTAAAGGTCTGATTTAGATCTTGTTGGATGGGTTACTCAGTCACAACGGTGACAGATCTCTTGTCCGATGAAAAATAAATGCCATAGGATATAATGGGATTATATTTCGGCAGACGGGATATCCATCACCGCTGTAACAGAGTAACAGATCCGCCAAGATCCAAATCAGACCGTAAGTCTGCGATTCCTGTAAAGGGCCCAGCAACATTTTTCTCATCCATGTGGAGTCATGTTCGCCAGTGGGAGCGAAGCAGCTTGAGGGAGAAATTAAAGCTGCCTGAGCTAGTTAGAACACTCCATTTATTTTAAATTGGGTTTGAACCGCTGTCGCTAGGGTCCCCACAACCCAACAGTCCACATATACAAATGTGTTTGGAGCTTAATATCCCCAAAAATATGGAACAGATTTACCCCAAATCACAAAAAGCACAATTGAGAACCATGATCTAGCTTCGTCGCATATTTGGTGCAATTTCATTTGGCAGTTTTTGCAGATGTGCTGTCTAAACAAGTTATGGAAAATGCATAGGGATTTTACATGTTGGGACCCTTTTTGTCGGCCCCCACTTGACAGATCACTCTGAAACTTTACATGCCCAAACAAGGCAAAAAAAGAGCACTTTAACTTTCATGAAGACTTATCAAACGGCACCAAAGTCATTAGCACATTAAAAAGGCATTTCCTATGGAAATGCGGACCTAACTAGAACTGCCCAGTGGCAGTATACATACATAAAAAACCTACTGGCGGTCACCAGTAGGTAGTTATAGCTAGGATCTAGTTTCCATAGGAGAAGCGTTATTTGGCGTGCCTATATCTTTGGAGCCGTTTGACGAATCTTCACCAAATGTTTCCAAAAAAGTGCCCCGGTGATTCTAGATGTATATGTACGGTTTTGGGGCGATCTGCCAAGCGGGGGCTGAGAGAAAGTGAAAAAGGGGGGTCAATTAAAGTGTTTATCCCACGTTACTTCCAATAGGGATTTTGAACATGACTAGAGCCCAAACCGCTCCACAGAATTTCACCAAATTTGGCAGAAAGGTAGCTGTTAGTCCAGAAAGCGCCCTTTTTCTTTTTTTGGTGTAAATCCATTCAGTAGTTTTTGCTATATTAAGGGAAAAAACAAATTTTTATATATAGAGAAGCCGATCCTTAGAGGATCCGACAATCCCCGTGCTGATATCAGATTTGCTGCCAATAATTCAACCAGGAAGTGTTGGCAGCCACCTTGGGACTTGACTTCAAGTAGAAATACCCTGACCCTCTAGCCCTGGGGTCCCTCTGGGACCCCACCAGGGCAAAAAAGCATTAAAAAAAAACAATTGCCATGAAATTGTGACAAAGTCATGAATCCACATTAAAAAAAAAGTGCGGGCTCCTGCGCTTGTTTATTGTATAGCCCCTGGATGGGCCAGGTCACAGGACAAAAAAAACGGAAAAGGAGGGGGTGCATGTGGCTTTGAGCCTCGGGGACCATCACCTCCCTGGGGCTTTATTCAAATATTAGAGGGGGGCCACGCATACCCTCCTCACCTGGGCTCCTTGAGCCCTGGGGACCACCACCTCCTCAGAGATTTATTTATTACATGAAGGGGGCCCACACAGATCACCCTTCTGAGGCTCTTCTATGCCTAGGGGACCACCACCTCCCCAGGGCTAAACAAAATTTAATAGGTGGGCCACATGGACCCACAGGCCCTGGGTACCACTATCTCTCTGGGGCTAGATAGAAAATCATGGGGGCTAGATGGATTTCCCCAAGCTCTGAGGACTACCACTTCCCCGGGGTCAAATAACTTTAAAAAGTGAGAGGGGCCAAGCTGCCCCCCACCCGGGCATAATAGGGCCCCGGGGACCACCACCTCCCTGGGGCTGGCCCATAAAAAGTAAAGGAGGGGGCTGTGTGGCCCCATCATGGAGCAAATTATGGCCCTGGGGGACCCCCCATGGACGGCTTCTGCTGTGTCCTGGGGTGCCCACCCCTGTGGCATAGCATTTTGCTCTTGCTTGATTGGAACTGACAGCTCCCACCAAGTAAGAGCAAGCACTTACTCCACTCCCAGCAAGAGGGAGTTGTCAAAGTGCTCTAACTTGCTGAGAGGCGAGTTTTCTTCTGTTTCTGGCAGGGAAACAGATAATACGATTGCTCCTGCACACAGGGTATTGCATTTCTTGCAGCTCCCTGCATGGGGGAGCAATGCTGGCTCCCGCAGAAGGCAGAGAGCTGGCTAAGACCGTGGGAGCCTTGAGGCTCCCCTGCAGTCCCCATCATAGCACACTGGCCGCCCTCGGTGAGCTGCAGGGCATGGGGTCCCCGGTACAGAGATTGGCCTGGGGAGGGGCGCACTTCCACTTCAGTAACTGCAGTGTGCAAATATGTTTTTCTACTCTTACTCTATGTTTAAAAACAATCTGAAATCCTTAATGGAGGTAACTGTATTTTTGATCTATTGGAGTGCAATCTGATCTAGGGTAACTGACAAATTATTTAGTTCTCGTTGTCGCTTGGTGAGATCCGAGTTTATGATTCTCCTTTTTAATTACCCTGAGTAAGCAAATGCCCAAAACCATCTGCAAGCTCCGCTTGTTTGGCCCGCCACCTTTTCCTTAGTAATATACAAAGGTCTTCCCTCCTTTTCCCACTTTGATGGCCAGCTTAACAAAAGGCCCTCAAGCACGTTTCCCGCTGATTCTGGTGACAGGTTGTTGATGCAGAGGAATAAGAGGACATCTTCACCAAACAAAGAAACACTTACATCATTTAGATAAGGGGAAACACCCTTTTCTGGTGAAGATTCACCTCTTTGTAGTCTCATTGTCTTCTCTTGATGAGGATTCCCATTATCACAGCTTTGTGGATGAAGACGCTTCAGGAGCAATCAGATTGCCAAAATTACATGCACACCCCGTAGTCCTTTACACAGCTGTAGTATATAATATGCATGAGCTATTTACCCAATGAGGTAGCACTTACTAAGTAACCAAATGAAAGTACTCCAGTTGGCTAGCAGTTTTCGGCAAAACTGGGGATTCTTCTTGGAAAAAATAAGGTTCGATTCTGGCTCTGGTGTTGATTACACAGAAATTAGACCTCAACAGGAAACACTTTGAAATATAAACACAGCAGGTGCCCCAGATGAAGCTTCGGTAAAGCACAAATGTTCCAAACTTCTTGAACTTGGCAAATCAAGTGCTTTTCATGTTGTATTTCACATTGAAAAAAATATATAAAACCATTCATCTATTAGAGCACAATCTAAAGTGCAGTGACTGTGATGAGCGGTTGCTTTCTTGTTATCTCTTGATAAGAGCAGAGTCCATGGTTCTCTCTTTTAAATACCCTAAGTATGAAAAAGCCCAAAATACATAGCACCACACACACAACCCCCCCCCACACACACACACACGCTCTCAGAGACACACACACACACTCACACAGCCACTCACAGACCCACACAGCCACTCACAGACCCACACAGCCACTCACACACCCGCTCTCAAAGGTGACAGGCTCCAGTTAGGGTAAAAAAGTTTTAAAAAACGTAGAAATTCACTAAAAAATTCAAAGATTGCAGGGACATTATCGTTAAGGAATAGAATTAAACAAAACCTTGAAAATCCACCGAAGAAAACAAAGGTTGAAGGGACGTTATAGTTAGGTTCCGATTTTACTCAAACAAAACCATGGAAATTTAGCAGTCATAGTTACCTGAGCTAACTATAATGTACGCCCCTGCAATACACCGCTTATGACCTCACATACTACATCACTCATGGCATGTTAGTGACATCACGGATGACATCTAAAATGACATAAATGATGTCATCATCCACAGAACCATTCACACATCCACACAACTACTCATATACCCGTTCACAAACCATTCAATGGCACAAACACACCCACTCACTCACTCATACAGGCACTAAAACAGTTAAATCACTCACCCATACAGCCACTTACACACCTACACACTCACCCATACAGCCTCTCACACTAGCATTTACTCACCCATTGCCACTCACAGAGCTACTCACTCCCGAATAAAGCCATTCACACACCCACTTACTCGCCCACACATCCATTCACTAATCCAGTTAACCACTTACATACCCATTCACACATCCATATAAGCAATCACACACCCACTCACACACCAATACAGCCACTCACAGAGACACATACTATGCAAAACAGTAACTCACACACACTCACTTACTCATACATCCATTCAAACAGCCACCAACTTACCCATGCAACCCTTACTCACCCACCGTCGAGCCACTTACATAGCCATTCAGCTACCAAAACAGCCACTCACACACTCCTCCAACCATATAGCCACTAAGGCAGCCACTCACTCACCCATACAGCCAGTCACATTCAGCCACCAATACAGCCACTCACACACCCATACAGCTACTCACACACACACACACACTTATTCACCTATACATCCACTCATACACATACAGCACTTAGACAACCACTCACACAATGATACAGACAGTCACACCACCACTCACACGACATATGTTAGAAACAGTATCACTCATTACTAGTTTAGAAAGTATATTAATTGAAATTATGCAGTAGCTCACTATATATCTTTAAGTCTCAGAAACATTTACAATACTTTAACTCACTGGATGATGTCATCAGTGATGTAATTTGAAATGCCATCAGTGATGTCACTGACCATGTCATGAGTAATGTAATATGTGAGGTCATAAGCAGTGCATTGAGGGGGCGTAAGTTATGGTTAGCTTAGGTAACTGTAATTGCTGGGTTTTATTGGTTTTGTATGAGTGAAATCTGAGCATACCTATAATGTCTCTGTAACCTTTGTTTTTTTTGTGTGAATTTCATATGTTTTCCAAGCTCCATTTCTAAAGTGGTATATCCCAGTAATGTTTAGTTTTTTTGGTCAATTTGTAGGATTTCTTTTTAATACTAAGTGAACTACAAATTATTTTGATCTTTATTTTTTTTTAACTGCAGACATTCTTTTTGTTAATAAATGTACTTTATATATGTTTAAAAACATAAAAACCACATATGTCTTCGATGTAAAATGCATAAAAATGTTATTACTGTAATTAAACACATTTTTTTTTATTTTTTTTATAAACCTTTATTTGTACAGAAAGGATATACAAATCTGGGCCTACAACCAGACCGGCCGGCCACGACACGATCGAGCAGTCAAGAAATACAGAAGAAAAATATACAGAAACAATCATAATGGTGTGCAATCAATACAGTCCAAAAGAGGAGGGGGGGGGAGGATCTGGACGGCCCACAGACAGGAATAAAGAAGGTTAATTTTATAATATTACAATATAACAGGCTCGGATACAGCATAAATGAATCCGGGTTCCCAGAGCAAACCATTGGCTATAAGAAAACTAAAGGGCAGCAGTGCGGAGAAGTGTCACTACAGCATACATCAGTACGAAAACAGATGCGGTTAATCCAAATCAACATTCAATTAGACTCATCTTATGCACAACTACCACCCAGTAGTACATCGGAAACAGAACGAAGGAACCGGAATATTAACAGCACTAGAACTAACCCGTCATACTAACCTTTGGGAGAGAAAGAAGGAGAAGGGGAGGGGAAGGAAGAGGGGAAAAAGAAAAATACAGACTAAAAGAGAAGAGCGCCGCGCCGAAACAAGCATCCCGTAGCAAGGACACTGAAAAGAGCAGGAGTATTAGCAACAAGGAGGGGATGGGAGTCGCCATTGAAATGCAGCATAGCCACAAGAAGGAGAGCAGCGACGATACAGACCCCATCCCAATCATACCACGGGAGGCAGAGACAGACGCGGCGCTCCTATAAAGAGACACAAAAGGGCCATAGAACTGAGGAAAATAAACCAGCAAAGAAGACCCATCCCACCCATCCCACCCAGCACCCCTGCAGAAGGCTACGGCCTACCCCCCCAGCAGCGTGCCTGTCGCCCTAATCCAGAACCCGAAATATAGTAGAGACAAGAGAGAGAAGAGGAAGTAAGAGACAAAAAGAAGGGCATGAAGACAAAAGAAATAGGAGGGAGGAGTAAAGGAGCAAAGACAAAACGGTCGGCCTCAGCCCACCGCCCAACCATACAATCGTAATACGTTTAAACGAAAACGACACAATCTCGAGCGTCATAAAACTTACAAGGGGGTCACCCACAGTACTATGTATACGGGAAACTTCGCCACGGATATGTACACCAGCAATTCACCGGGAGCAATGTATCTCACCCCAGGCCTTTCTTAGCCACAATTAACATCCACCACAGGACAGCGGGAAGTGAGCAACTCGGTGCGGGGCAATCACACGATTGAAAAGAAGTCCGATAAAGACGTAGGCCAGGGAGGTCAAGCCATAAGCAAGAGAAAAAAAGTCCGGGTATGCAGTTCAAGTGTCCCAACAATGTTAACAAGGGCAGGAAAAGACAGGAGTTCAGTCTCACCGCTCGGGAAAGCGGGGGCTCCCCTGCAGCACAGAAACACGACCTCGTCAAGGCAAAGACATGCAGCAATCCACCATGCCTCTCGGGCACTCGAGCAGTATCGGACCCCAGCACGACATCCAGGTCCCCAAACTCCAAAAATTGAAGCGCAGGAGGTTCCAAAGCCACTTGCATGCATACCTGTCGACGGACAGCTGTAGTAGCCCTCATCGCGGCCGAGGGGGGTGAGGCAGTGGCATCACTGAGACGAGAGGAGACCGTGAGGAACCGGCCATCTAAGATGGCGGCGGACCGCACCGATCCCCCAGGGGCATCGGGGGCCAAGGCCGCATGCAAAGATCGTAGTGCGTCTAGAACGTCGCCAATTGTAGGCTCACGCACACATGTCCAGGCCCCCTTGCAGTCCAGCAACCCAGGTCCGCCGTCTTGAGGATATCCACGGTCTGGTTCAACGGCCGCCATTTTGTAGATTCAGCCTCGTCACCACCCTCCGCGACTCTCAGATCAGGCACACAGATGCGGACCCCCTCAGGTACCAAGGGGGTCCCACTAATGTAGCCTTGGTGCAGAAAGGAGAGCCGCCAAAGTCGGGGTTCCGCCTGCAATATCACTGGCATGTCCGATGAACAGAGCCCGGGCGTGAGGCTCCAGGGTGGATGGACGGAGCAGCGGCGGGGGGACCCCTTCACACGATCAGCCCTCGGAGCACCGCGCCCCACACAAGCCTCACGGCCGCCAAGGCAAGCCCGGATCAAGACCACCGGGATGTACGCACAACGGTCTCTCGCCAGTGGCTCACCCCCACGGCCGGGCCGGCGTGTACATCAACGCCAGGCTGGGTCCAATAGGCGAGGCCCCGGTGTCATCTCCGCGGAGGCCCCGGTCCCTCAGGGGGCACAACTTCGGAACCGCAGCACGCAGGAGCCTCCAGGTCAGACGGTGAGTAAGAGCAACACGTTGCGTTTCTATTTCTGCTCGAGTGAGTCGTCTCGGGGCAGGATATGCAGCAGGATATGCGAGTCAGGCCGGAAGGCTGACGGAGCCGAGCTATAGAGCGACCATTACGATCGCGAGCTTGGCTCCTTGTAATTAAACACATTTAATTAAAAAAAATGAGTTGTGCAGTACCTCTGCAGGTCCAAAACCATAGATGGGACTAATATTCTTTGCTTCGTAATGCCAATCATGTGATCGGGATGAACCACAAGTCCGAAACCATGGATTTGCTGAAAAGTTGATAACTTATTTCAAACATGTACACCCCTCCATTGTCATTAATTACATCAGTGTGAACATATTAGAAAGTATATATAAACCACCTTATATCTGTTATTCAACAAAGTTATCCATTTTCCGAGTTTCATGACTCTGGAAATTTACGCACCGGATTCGCAAAATCACTCACAAACACACCCAAACCTGGTCTTGCGATAGGATATATGAGGACCAAAACCCATTGTAACAACGTGGGTCTGCCATATAACCCTATTGTGGACCCATTAACAGTACATGATCGTTCACCCACCCCCTCCCCTTCTCTCTGCTCCTTACAGAACATCAATGTCGAGGTTCAAGATCCGGACAATAAGTCAACACACTGGCCCTTTAACTGTGAATCGGATGAAGAGTGGGCGGGTCTACCTCAAGAGGCGGAACCGTCTTATACAGGAAGCTGCCAATCAGGAGTGTGCTTGTTCACCCGGAGAGAAAGAGTTGGCGAGGAGAGCGACGAGGAGCGAAACCGAAGAGGACGCTTGGAGAATCCCCGATAAAGAACCGGACGGAGGAAGACCGAAGACCCAACCGGGAGGAAAGCCAGGAGGCCACCGACCTCGCGACTCACCCAGCCATACACCCAGGGGAGGTGTGTGGCTTTCCCAGGTACGGGACAAAATCAGGGGTTGGGCCGGGCGGAAGGGCGGTATTAGTAACTGACCTGGGTATCTCTGGTCCCGGTGTTACTCCCCCCTCCTGAGCACCGACTATCACGTATTCACGTTTCTTTAACCAGAGCACGGGTGGTGTGTATCCTCACTCCCTTATCCCTAAACGTAAGGTACATTATAGAACAGTACACTGATACCGTACTCTCTTATTTCACTTATTCCGAGAGCCAAGACGGAGAAGAAAGAAGAGCTTCCCAGACGGACTCGAGAGAGAATTCGTCGAGTCGTCTCCACAAGGTCCGACCCCCGAAGACTTGATCGGAGCCGTTCCCCACGCCAAACATTAGAACGGAAGAAGTCATGTACTGATTTCCTGTACCAAACAATAAATAAGAAGTTAACAAAGACCCACTGGTTGCCTATTCCTACTGGCCCTGTTACACCCATGTAAATGGAAAAGCACAAGTTCTCCAGTGAATCATCTAGAAGGAGGATTTAGAACCAGTGGTGCTCTTCTTTTACAGAATGGCTGAAGCTACATACATCTTCTATGCGGGATGAACATCCACAACCTGATGAGGAAGGAGATACACCACCTTGAAAAAAACAAAGTGATGTCTGTAAGCAATTACAATCCCTTCTGGGGAAAAGAAGGTAACAGCTAAATATGTGCAGTGTAATATTTGCAACAAGCAGTTATCCAGAAGCACTGCAAAGAAGTATTCACATGGTACAATTTCAAGTTACATGTCGAAGCACGTAAAAAACGATTCATGAAATCAATCAATCAATCAGGGTTTATAAAGTGAGCTACTCACCCGTGGGGGTCTCAAGGCACAAGGGGGTGGGGGTGGTGCAGCTCCGGATCAGTCGAAGAGCCTGCCTTGAGGCACTTCCTGAAGGTGTGCAGAGTGAGGGAGCGTCTGATGTTGACTGGTCGAGCCCATTCCAGGTCTTTGTTGTGACGTAGGAGAAGGACCTTCTGCCTGCTCTGGTTCTGCGAATGCATGGGGTCTCTGCCAGGGCGAGGTCGGCGGAGTGGAGGTTCCTTTTGGGTATGTGGAAGGAGACTCTTTTGTTGAGGAATTTGGGTCTGATGTTGTAGATGGATCTGTAGGTGTGGGTGAGTAGCTTGAAGGTCACTCTCTTCTCAATGGGGAGCCAGTGGAGGTCGCGTAGGTGCTGGGTCATGTGTTCGTGCGGAGGGGTTCTGAGAACAAGTCTGGCTGCGATGTTCTGTATGGTTTGGAGCTTGCGTAGCAGGGTTTTGTTGATTCCAGCATAGAGGGCGTTGCCGTAGTCCAATCTGCTGGTTATGAGTGCGTAGGTGAGGGTCTTTCTGCATTCAGGGGAATCCACTTGAAAGTCTTGGGGAGGATGTGGAGGCAGTTGACGTAGGTGGAGGCGACTGCATTGATCTGGCGGGTCAAGGTGAGGAAGCAGTCTATGATGATGCCGAGGTTCCGGGCATGGTCTGTCAGGGTGGGTGGGTGTCTGAGGGCAGGGGGCCACCAGGAGCTGTCCCATGCAGTGGGGGAGGGTCCGAGGATGAGGACCTCTGTTTTCTCTAAGTTCACTTTTAGGCAGCTGTTGCTCATCCAGGCTGTGACATCTTTCATTCCTTCTTGGAAGCTGCGTTTGGTGTCTCCGGGGCTCTTTGTGAGAGAGGGGATGAGCTGGGTGTGACTGGCGTAGGATACTATGCTGAGCCCATGCTGTCTGACGATGCGAGTGAGGGGGGCCATGTAGATGTTGAAGAGCATGGGGCTGAGCGAGGATCCTTGGGGTACTCCGCAGGTGATCTCAGTAGGTTCGGAGAGGAAGGAAGGGAGTTTGATTCTTTGGGTTCTGCCGGAGAGAAAGGAGCGGATCTAGTCAAGGGCGTTTCCCTGTATGCCGGTGTTGTGGAGTCTGGCTGCAAGAGTCCGGTCGGAGACGGTGTCGAAGGCTGCGGAGTGATCTAGTAGGATGAGGACCGTAGTGTGGACCTGGTCAAGTAGCATGCGGATGTCATCTATGGCGGCAAGGAGGGCGGTCTCGGTGCTGTGGTTGCTGCGAAATCCGGACTGGGAGGGTTCGAGGATGGTGTCAATTGGGTGTTGATGAATCTCTCTGTGACTTTGGTTGCAAAGGGAAGGAGAGAGATGGGCCAGTAGTTTTTCTGGTACTTGGGGTGACCAAGGGCTTCTTGAGGAGGGGCTTGACCTCTGCCCGCTTCCAGTCGTCAGGGAAGATGCCGGAATCAAGGGAGGCACTGATGGTCCGGCCTAGTTCGGGTGATATGGCAGCGGCTCCGTTGTAGATGTGCGATGGGCAGGGGTCCGTGGGGGCTCCTGTGTGGGTGTTCTTCATGGTCGTGGTGGTGTCTTCAGTGGTGGCAGGTTTCCAGGAGGTGATGGTCGGCTGGTTGCCGGTAGTGGGGAGGGGCTCGGTATCCAAAGTCTGTTTGTGAAGTTGTTGTAGAGGACCTTGATTTTCAGGTGGAAGTAGGAGCTGAGCTTGTTGCAGAGGTCCTGAGAATGTGTGATGTCTGTGGCTTTGCTGGGGGTTTTGGTGAGCTGGTGAATGACGTTGAAGAGTTATTTTACGTTGCTTGCGTTGGTGTGGATTTTGCTCTTGATAAAGGTCCGCTTGGTGGCCCTTATGCGCTGGTGGTGTTCGTTCATGGTGTCTCTGTAGTTGTTCTGGCCTTCGTGGTTTTCCTGTTCCGATAGAGTTTCTCAAGGCATCTTCAGGAGAGCCTGGCTACTTGGAGGTCGGTGGTGAACAAGGTGGCCTTCAGGGGTCGTTGTTTGACGGGGTGGTGGAGGGGTACGAGCTTGTCCTTGCAGTCCGTGATCAAGCAGTGTAGATCTTCGGCTGCGGAGTTGCCGTTGGTCATGGTGGAGGGGGGGTCTACTACCAAATAATGAAGGAAAAAGCAGATGCAGCAGGACAGTCCATCTATACTGCACCCTTGAGAGAACCATCATCATCTTCAGTGATTACAATACCAGCTGCCTGCAATTTATTGAATGAGATGGTTACTCACTACGCGATGTGCCACATACTTGTTTCTGTAAAAATATCTTCTGTGGCTGTATACTTGAATACAGTGAAGCAGCATCGCTGTTCGTTTTTATTTCTTTTTTTATGCTTCCAGTTATCATGCAATGTTTTTTGAAGACTGAAGCTAGTTGCTTCTTTGCATTTCTCCATCTTTACCCTTTACTACCCTGGTCAGTTTTTGTTAAAACAATAAAAAAAAAAGAATATTTTTAAAACTTGTTAGAAACCCATTATAGGAAAATAAACAGTTCTTGTTAGAACCACCATCTGGTCAAACAAAGAGCTAACTCTGTGTTTTTAATGTGTCAGTGACTGTTTCGGTGTGAGAGTGGGTGTGTCATTGTGTGCATCAGTGTATGCTTGGGTGTGTTATTGGATGCATTAGTGTTTGGCTGGGTGTGTAAGTGTCTGCTTTGGGGTATGTCTAAGGTTGTCAGTTTCTGCATTGGTGTATGCCTGAGTGTGTCAGTGTATGCGTCATTGTGTGCCTAAGGGTGTAACTGTATGCATTAGCCTTTGACTGAGTGTTTCAGTATCTGCATTGCTGTATGCCTGGATGGGTCATTCTATGTATCGGTGTATGCCTGGGTGTGTCAGTGTGTGCGTCAGTGTGTGCTTGGATGTGTTCTTCGATCTGTTAGTAATTGGCTGGATGAACCAGTGTCTGCTTTGGTGTATGCCTGACTGTCAGTGTCTGCACTGATGTATGCCTGGGTGTGCCAGTATATGCATTAGTATGTCCCTGGGTGTGTTTGTGCAGGCGGCAGTGTGTGCCTGGTTGTGGTATTGGATGCATTAGAGTTTGGATAAGTGTTTCAGTGTCAGCATTGATGTTTGCCTCTGTGTGGCAGTGTATGCCAGGTTGATTCAGGGTATGTCTCAGTGTGTCCCTGAGTGTGATATTAGATACATTAGTGTTTGGCAGGGTGTGTGTCAGTGTCTGCATTGCTGTATACCTGGGTGTGTCAGACTATGCATCCATGTATGCCTGGGTGCGTCACTGTGTGCATGGGTGTCTTATTGGATGTATTAATGTTTGGCATGGTGTGCTAGTGTCTGTCTTAGTGTGGGGTTGAGTGTGTCACTGGCTGTTTCAGTATGTGTATGGGTGTTTGAGAGGTTGTATCTGTTTGGCTGAATGCCTAAGTGGGTGTATCGATATGTGACTGGGTGTGTCATTGTCTGTATAGGTATGTGCCTGAGTGTGTCAGTAATAGTATCAGTGTGTGTCTGGGTATGTCAGTGGCTGTATTGATGTGTCCCTGGATGTGTCAGAGGTTGTATCAGCATAACCCTGGATCTCTCAGTGGCTGGGTGTGTCAGTGGCTGCATTGGTCTATGCATGGATATGTAAGTCTGTGTGTTGTTTTACCAGTGTATGGCTGGGTATGTGAGTAGCTGTATTGGTGTTTGGGTGTGTGAGCGAGTGTATGTGTAAATGGGTGTGTGCCTGACTGTATAGGACTTTGAGTGGCTGTATGAGTGCATGTCTGGGAGTGTCAGTACCTATGTAAATGACTCTATAGGAGTGTGAGTTCATTTATGAGTTCATGTATGAGTACCTCTATGGGTGTGTTTGTGACCCATAAGTTAAATTACTAATATACATTTGTATAACTTTACAAATACATTGTAATAACATATTACAAAACAATATAACACAACAATTAGCAAACATAACATAACCAATATACACATTTGTGCATAAGTACTTAGGGAAGCACAAAGGTTTCGAAGCATCTAATAATGTCAAGGGAACAGACGGTTAAATATAAATGTCTGTACTGCAATACTTGCAGCAGGCAGTTGGATATATGTATATGTATATCTATATATCTATATCTATATCTATCTATATATATATATATATATATATATATATATATATGTGTGTGTATATATAAATATATATACACATATATACATGGCTAATTAGGATGGGCCGACATCTATTCATTTTTTTAATGTCCATCACCACCAGCCACACCCTGGTAGTGAGGGACAGTAACAAAAGGAATAATGGCACCCTCGCCATGATAGATTACTTCCATGGCAAGGGGGGCATTTTATTTTTTATTTTCAAAAGGGAAATCCACTTTCAGGATTTTCTTCTTCAAAATAAAAGAAAAATGGTTTGGCGCAGTGCTTCGTGATGTTGATGGAGCCCTACACCAAATTTATAAATTTGGTGGCAGTCCCTCCACCAGGGGCATGCAGTAATATACTCGGTCCCCTCTAGCAGAACAACGGGCAATTTATCGATATATGAATCATGCCATTTGTCCCTTCTTATAGGATCGATCGCAATCGTCAAGCTCAACCCTTTCCAATCAGCCAAGTCTTCCATCAAAAGGTGAGTTTCGCAGGACCTTTGTTTGAGCCCTCCACTGTTTAAGATCTATGGGGCATATGTAGGAAGTCCTTATTTTGCTCAAGCATTTAAGGAATCGCAATTTTGCAATTCCTTAAATGCTATGTAGGGGTGCCTTTCAAATTGTGATTTTGGCTTAAGGAATCGCTAAATACCACCTACTTCAAGTAGATGGTACTTTGCGAATTCCTGTCAAAATGCATTTTTTTTTAAATTCAAAGTGTCATGTGGCGCACAGACACGCCCTTAGGGCATGTATGTGCGCCACATGTACTTACAGGCACATTCCAGGGGTGCAACAGGTGTCCTTTGGACACCCTGGCACCCTTGGAATTGCGATTCTCAAATTGCGATTTTCTCATAGAAAATCACAATTTGAGAATGTATCCCCATTCATTTCTATGGGCCTCTTGGCCCATAGGAATGAATGGGACACTCATTCCTTAATTTCGATTCGCAATTTGCTAATCGCAATTAGGGAATTTTAGGGTTTAGCAAAGAAATTGCAAATTATCACCTACATTCCATTTTGCAATTCTCAAATAGCGATTCCTTAAAAATCGCTATTTGAGAATCGTAAACTGGAAATTACCTACATATGCCCCTATATTGGTCTCCTCTTAACAGCCTTCATTTTTGAAGGTATGTCTTATTCAGATGACACTCAAATTGTGGCTTACTTCTCAGACAACATAATCATGAACCAAGGACTTTTTTTTACGTTTGTTTGACAGTCATATCATCTTGGATGAAAGTGAACTGTCTTAAAAATATTAGTGATAAGACAAAGGTTCTAATGTTTAGAGGACAATCCTCTATCAGGGCCATTGCTTGGTGGCTCCTCAGCTGAGTGTTTCTCGCACCCCATGTACCGTTTCCATAAATCTGGGAATATATTTTGAATGTGATCCATCCTTTGTCGTTCATTTCAAACAGACTGCTGGCATCTGTTTATTTTAGGTTAAAATGCTTAAAAATGTTGTTTCCTTAGTGTCAGACTTCATCCACAAATCCGTTATACAGTCTCTCACTATCTCCCACCTCCTTCTTTCTGGGTTTTTCTGAGTGATTTACCAGCCACATCCAAGTCATTCAAATTACTGCAGCTACTATCATGTATTTTTTACACTTTATTTTTCAAAATGTTTGTCACAGAAATATAACATAACAGATGAGGCATATTAAATCGTCTGCAGTTTCTGTTATACATTCAATTAACTATACAGTGTATAGTAGTGGATTGGGCACAGAAATGGCCTGACAATAGAATATCTGCATCAAGCGTATTGTTTTGAAATGACTCTCGACATACATTGCATGCCATGTACATTAAGTTCTCCGTGGCAATTTCCATACGCATTTAGTGCAGCATGATGTATTTGGATAAAGTCCCCCATATATCTCATGGCATGGAGTAAAGCTTGTAGAGCGGCATAGTCAGATGTCATGATTTCGCTGGATGCCATATCTTTCAACCAGTCCTCTATCTTAGGGGAAGGCCTATCTTCCTTTTTTAAAATTTTTTAAAAATGATCTTTATTCATTTTTTGTTCAAACAACTTACAGCAGCATATTTGACAATATAAAGTACATGTTTTTTAGTACATCACAATTTAGATTTTTGTGCCCACTAGGTGGGGGGGGGGGGGGGGGTCGGGCAAACCATTATCCTCAATGGTACAGTTAACAATTACATTACATTCACCTCAGGATTTGTCAACATACGGTACGTTTCAAAGCTGCATCAAATCATAATAAAACGGTAATGCCACCTAACTAGTGTGCCTGTCCTATAGTTGCTATAAATATGGTACCACTAGAAGCGCAGCTTATTATAATGCAATCTGGGGGCTTATGCTCCGATGTCACTTCGATGGAGATGGGGTAGAGGGGGAGTTGTGTAGCGTAGATACCGGTCTATGACTAGGTGTGGCTGGGCCTGGCCCAAGGTGTGAGCCAGCTGTGTCAGTTTGCCACACCACAGCTCTTCCTTTGTGTATGCCTCAGAGTGAGTACGCTGGATGTCCTAGTCGGGTCCACTGACTGTGGCATAGGTGCCACTGATATATTACAAGTGAGCGTGTGTGCCGCTAAGGCTAGATTCTATGGCGGTTACATAATGTTGCCAGTCTACGGGTTGTGCCCTAGATGTGGGGTTTGGGATGCCAGTGTCTCATGTTCGGCCACCAGGGCCCGATGGAGGGCAATCAACTAGTGTTTGGTGGAAGGGACCACCGGGGATTTCCAAGCCATAGCCAGGGTACGTTTAATCAGAACCAGTGCTAAGTCGCGGAATTTGTTGAGGTTCTTGCAACGTGCATTATGTTTTGTAATGCGTAGCAAGTAGTGCGCGCCCTGGTTTGGGATTGTGGTTCCCGTTACTGCCGACAATATATCTGAAACTTTCTTCCATGTCATGATATGAGGGCACGTCCAGACCATACGCAAAAAGTCGGCGTCCGAGTTATGGCATCTGGGGCATATATCAATGGAGGTCAGGTGCATACGCGCCAGCCTATGCGGGGTTAAGTATGTGTGGTGTAAATAGTTACATTGAGTGAATTTTAGTCTGGTGTTCATTGAGATCCCCATGCATTGCGTCCATTGTTTATCTGTTATTTTAGTGGATAGTACCATTATCCAGTATTCTCTTAGCGGAGTTAATGAGGGGGCTGTGTCTGCTCTAAAGGAGTTATAGATGGTCGTGATGGCGATCCTGCCTGTGCCGTGTGTCAATAGTGTCTGCAAGGCTTCAGAATTTGTAGGTACAGTACTGACGTCCCCCAAATTTGTGTAGCCTGTTGCGATAATGTCGTATAGAGAAGGAAGGTCCCAGGTGAGGTGACACACCATAGTAGTCCATCAGAGTGTCGAAATCACAAAGGGTTGAGTCAGTAAACAATTCACCCCACGTTGTCAGGCCGGCTGTCTGCCATTCAGCCAATTCCGGGTGCTTTAGGTGGGTGTATGTCCCTGGTAACGTCTCGATGGGGAGATCTGGGGTATATGGTGGGGGACAGTGTCTGGGTAATACGTATTTCAACCAGACGTCACGGACAACCAGCATCAGAATGTCTTCTGAAGCGGCATTTTAGAGCCTGACAACTACTCGAGCAGGGCTGGCTACGGCAATGCCACTGCCCACGTGTCTAGTTCAGATAAGTTCCTTTTTGAAGGCCAGTGGAGGGGCCACTGGAGCTGGGCGGCTGCATAGTATAGCTCGTAATTCGGCGCTCCTATTCCGCCCTCCGATATGGGGAGATGAAGCTTCGAGAGCGCTACCCATGCCCTGGAGTTGCCCCATATCAAGGATACGAGCAGTGACGTAGGTCCTTAAATAATTTCCGAGTCAGTCTGTAAGGTAGGACGGTGAACAGTATAGCAGCCTAGGGAGGAGGAGCATCATGGAAATGGCTATCCGTCTCATGGGGGAGAGCCGGAGGGTGGTCCAGAATGGTAGTGTGGCCCTAGCACTGGCAATACCTTGCCCAGGTTACCGTCTATCAAGTCGGAGGAGGAGTGGTAAACCTGGACCCCCAAATGTTTAAATGAATCATATGCTCTGATGAGTGGGGCGTGAGGCTGCCCCCGCCTCCACTTTACCTGTATGGGTGAAATTGGGAATATTGGGAATAAGGGGAATGAGAAAAACAAGTACCCTCTGGGTAGTAATGTACGCAGACTCCTAGGGCAGGGTAAATAAAGTTTGTGAAAAAATTCCTAGGCAGTCTAACCAGTAGGCAAACAATTAATCTGACCCAATAGCAAAAGGAACATTCAAGAAATAAATTTATAAAACAAGCATACTTTTAATTGACATAGTAAAAATCATATAGGGACCTGAACAAATATCAGACTATCATATAGTCTGATATTTGTTCAGGTCCCTATATGATTTTTACTATGTCAATTAAAAGTATGCTTGTTTTATACATTTATTTCTTGAATGTTCCTTTTGCTATTGGGTCAGATTAATTGTTTGCCTACTGGTTAGACTGCCTAGGAATTTTTTCACAAACTGAAATTGGGAATAAGACAGACTTGTCCTAGTTTATTTTCAAGCCAGATAGCTGAGCATGGGCGTCTAGTGGTTCACTTACACCCTTGAGTGCCCCAGCCAGGTTGCAATGTTAAATCAGTGCATCATCCACGTAAAGGGACACTATGTGCCACTGTGCATGTACTGGTATGCCCCAGTCTATGACATGACTGCGAAGCGCACAGGCCAAAGGCTCCATGGCCTGGGCAAAAAGGATTGGTGAGAGCGGGCAATCCTGCCTTGTGCTTTGCTTGATATCAAAGGGCGGGGAGATAATGCAGCCCGTCTTCAGCCGGGCCCGTGGGTGGGTATATGGTATTTTCACCCAAGGTAGGAACTTGGGACCTATGGCAAACTGAGCCAGCACTGCCAATATGTAGTCCCATCCCAGGGTGTCGAAAGCTTTTTCTATGTCTAAGGCGGCGATCCAGTGCTGCTAAGTTGTCGTTTGGTCCATTCCAGTAATGTGAATAAGCAATGAAGATTTAGCCCCGTGCTTCTGCCTGGGACAAACCCATTTTGGTCCTTGTGGACTAGCAGTGGGACAGGCTCCAATAGCCAGTTGGCTAGCAATTTTCCTAAGATTTTGTAATCTGAGGTTAATAATGATAACAGACCATACAAGCTCATACGAAGGGGACCCCTACCAGGTTTTGGGAGAACCACTAGCACAGTTTCATGGAGAGAAGGAGGCAGTGTGCCCCTATCGAAGGACTCTTTGTATATTGTGAGCAACCGAGGGACCAGCTGTGTTGAATATGTGGTATAGAATTCTGCGGGCCAGCCATCCATTTCTGGGGTTTAACATCTGGCTAGTTGTTCAATGGTGTCAAAGATTTCAGCCTCCGTAAGCGAGGCCCCCAGCTCTGTGTATGTGGCCTATGTTATCTGCATGAGAGCCGCTTGTTCCAAGAAGATTTGCAATGCTTGGGGATTGCCTGGTTTTGGGGCCTGATAAAGTGTTGTATAGTATTTATAGAAGGAGTCGTTTATTTGCTCCTGTGTGTTGATTAAGTTGCCTTCCAGGGCATATATTGCAGTGATGGGTGGTTGCATGAGATTGCGTTTCATCAACCATGCAAGTGTCTTGCCTGCTGTGTCACCCACTGCGTGACGCCTAGCCAAATATTGCTTATAGTCTAGGGCACATAGTTTATCCTGTGTTTCCTTGTGTGCTAATCTGGAATTAGTAAGTGTGGGTATTATGTGTTTGTCCGTAGGGGCCTTGTGTTTGCATTGTTGTATTTCAGTTTCTAATTCTTGTTGTTCCCTTGATAGGGACATACGGACTCCATAAACTGCCTGTATGACCTGTCCGCGCAGGACAACCTTGAGGGTGTCCAATTCAATGCCAGCATGTGTGGCTGTTCCCTCATTAGTTTGAAAGTATGAGGTTATGGACTGCGATATGGCGGCGCTCAAAGCAGGGTCATGAAGTGCCTTCAAAGTGAGTCGCAAAGTTGGTACACTAGGTCTGGAAGTGCCCCAGATTAATTGAATTTGTAGGGGGCTGTTGTCCAATAAAGTGCAAGCTAAGTAGTCAGCGTGGGTCACATGTGCCAATGCCGCTTCTGTGCAATAGATAGCATCTATGTGTGTGCATAGGTCATGGAGTGAGGAGTAGTGTGAATATGTTCAATCTGTGGAGTGTTTTGCGTGCCAGCATTCAAACAACCGCATCTGTGTGGCCCAGGTGGACATATGGTGCGCAAGCCCAATAGCCTGTGCCCCAGGAAGGGGCGGACGGGAGCGATCCAAGACTAAGTCAGGTACACCATTGTGGTCGCCCCCAGTAAGTAGGACCTGAGGGATCCCTAAGGAGTGCTGAGTTAGCTTCTGTAAGAATGTGGACTGCCCTAAGTTAGGCACATAATGTGAGACCAGGGACAGTGGGCGACCATCTAGAGAGCCTTTTAAGATCGCGAAGCGAACCTGGGGGTCAACGCATGTGTGCATTAATTGTAGTGGAGTGCCTGGTGCCACCCATATCAAGGCACTTATGGCATAGCCAGAGTAAGTTGTGACAATTGCCGAGCCCCTCCACCGCTTACTGAGTAACTTCAATGTTTTCTGCGTTAGATGAGTCTCCTGAAGTAAAGCTACAGAAATGTTGTGCCTGCGTAAGCATTGGTAAACTTTGTGTCGCTTGACACAACCGGCCTGGCCGCCCACATTCCAGGTCATCAATAAATAATTATTCCCTTGCATTTACACCAGCAATAAAGAGTCTGCAGATATAAACTCCCCTCATACATCGTACGTTTAGGTAGAGCATAATGGACAATTCTATATCCTAGCACAGTATATGGACATATAATCTGGACTGGCACCCTGTAACACATAATAAACCAAATCCCCCCCACCCCAGGCCTAATTGCCAATGGGCAAAAGGCTATATGCAAACTCATTAAACTAAAGAAAATACAGAATCATAGGACCGAACATATGTCTGAGACAGTCACTTATCATGTGTGGGGCGTATTGAATCTCGCACGTTCTCGCCATGTTCTCCAGGACCACCATAGTAGAGTGTTTGTAAGTGAGCCGATCAGGGAACTATGAAATCCTTATGCCAGCGCTTACTTTCTGCCTGCATATAATGTTCTGCTAGTACAAGTAGCATGTTCCTGGTGAGTCCCAGAGTTGTGTTTGGTTAACCCAGTTCTTCTGAGGTTTGCAGTGTCATGGTGGGGCCATCGCCCAGAAATATTTGTTGCTGTGAGGTCGAAAGGGAGTATTCCTGCTCCGGTGAGGCCTCTACTTCTCTACACTCAGATTCAGAAACAGAGGCTCTGTGCTTCTCAGCTTGCTTGAGAGCTTGTTCTCTTTCCTGTGCCACTTGGGCTTTGGTGGGGCACTGTAAGTGGCCCAGGCCACGACGTCCACGATGTGTGGCCTTTTTCCATTTCTGGTGGGGCCCGATGTAGATTTTGGAGCCGGCGCCACCCCGTTTTGTTCTACCCAATTCCAGGCATCTTCAGGAGAATGTCAGAAAACCCTATTACTTTTATGTTGTATTCGCAGGGAGTCAGGGTATTGTAGGGCATACTTTATATCATGTTCATGAAGGCAGCATTTGACTTCCATGAAGTATGCTCTGTGATGCTGCCCTGACAGCGTGTGGTCCGGGTATATATTCACCTCTGCATTCTCGATTACCCATGGGCCCCGGGCTCTTGTGACTTGTAAAATGTTGTCCCTGTCATGGTAAATGAAAAGGCGTGCGGCCACCGGTCTAGGGGGGGGTGCCCGGACGATGGGGGCCCCCTGGAACTCTATGGGCACGCTCCACAGAGAAGAACTTGGAGTGTTTGCCTTGAAGGATGACTTCCGGAAACCAGGTTTCCGAGTTTAGCTCCATACTCTGACCCTCGGCGCGTTCCAGCAGGCCCACCAGGCGTACATTGTTCAGGCGTGATCTGCCCTCTTAGTCCTCAACACGGTTATGAGGTATTTCACCTCCTCTTGTAGTGTTTTCATTTGGGCCACTGATGAGGAAACTGAAGGCTTCACAGATTCAATTGCGGACTCCACGTCTCCCCCTCTGTCCTTTAGTTTTTTGTAATCCTCACGCAGAAAGCTGAGCTCAGAACATAGCGTGTCAATTTTAGGGACTAGGGTGGATTTAATTTCCATCACCGCTGCCATTAGCTCGTCGAGGTGGTGCGAGAGGATAGCCTGTGGCATGGGTTGTCCTGTTAATGCCTGTTCAGTGCCTAAGGCGCCGGGTAGTGGGCCCTGTGTGTCATTGGCGGGTGGCTGCTGTTTGTGCGTTCTTGGCTTGCCCATCTTGGTGGCAGTGGCAGTCCGTAGGTTCCAGGGAGGGGGGAAGTGATCGTGCTGGTTCTGGTGTTCTTGCACCACTATGGAGCAGATTGCTGGGCAGGTTGGAGTCGTCATTGTCCGTTCTCCCAACCTGTGTATAGCAACCTAGGATAGGGTGCTGAATGTTGACTAGAAATGTGGTTCGTGGCCGGGTGGGGCTACGAAGGCTTCAGGCCCTGTTTGGCAGCCAGGCCAGGGCCACCAGTTACGTCTTGATGGAGCTGCTTGAGCTTATCAGTGCTTTTGCTGAAGGCACCATCTGGTGCATCGTATCGATTGAGTGCTGCGCAGTGGGGCGTCATGCTGCACCAGGTGAGGGGGCCGCTTCAGGCCTAGCACTTTGTCCACACCAAGCGTGGATAAACCTCCCAGGCCTAGCAGAGGTTTGAGCTGAGTTGGCATAGGACAAGAGCCGCAGTGCCGCGCCTGCTGCTGTTCTGTGCCGCGCCTGGTGGTTGCTGGGGTGCAGTTGGTCCTCTTGGAGTAAGGAGTCTACACTGATCTAAACAAAATAACACTGTTTCCCTTAGCGTAATCTTTTCACTTAGAAATTTCAAGAGAATTGATTAGAGATTTTCACACACACTATAGCATCCTACACACTGGACAATAAGTAAGTTCTATGGGAACTGCTTGGCCGTAACAGTCTTTCATACTCAAGATAAAAGACACTGACTAAATCAATGAATTGCTGACAGCAGAGATATAGACACTCAGTAGATTAAGAGCTCTGCAGAGCAGACAAAGAAAGACAACAAACTCCAGTGTTCCTAATAGATGCAGCAAGAGCTAGACTTCTTACAGCCCAACTCTGACAGGGTGGAAATTATGGAAGAGTTTCTAGAAAGATTCCTCATAGAAATCAAGACAGAGAGAGACAATGCTAAAAGGGATTTAAAGGTGTAATTCGAGGAATTGATGGAGGATATCTTAGCTCTAGGAATTCAAGTTGATGATTTGGCAAGAAAACAAACAGCAGATGCTGGTACTGCTACAAACTCTGCACAAACAGAACCAGTGCCGCCCTGAAAACCAAAATCAGCCCTGGTAAAAATGCTCAAACCATCCATGCTCTGAATTGCAGACGATTGTGACTAGTATGAGTCCACCAGGGGGCTTTCATGATGGATTATAGCTGCCCATTCAAGTATGAAAGCAGCCCCCTAGCATACTGCACACGGGCAAAATGCAGGAGCAGAAGAATGGCCAGCTCAGCGTTGAAAACAACGAGACCCTACAGCTCAAACAAAAAATTGACAAAACAAGTTGTTTAGAGGTATCCCACATTGCACTGAAGAGCGGGACCTACACATACTCAGGATTTATAAGTAACCATCTAGAGTATAATGCAGCATCAACTGAGAATGCTGATGAGATGTGCCGTCTACCATTCAGAGCACTGGCTCAACTTCAGCCCCTGGAAACCTCATAAATATTATTCATAAGCTGCTGCCATACTGACTTTGCAGACTCCCATCTGGGGTAGATGAGGCTTAAAAGGGGGAATCGAGGAGCCTTATGGTTGCTAGGTTATGACCGCTCTCCATTTAGAAACCCGGATCCGGATGGGACTTCCAAGGTGGATGCTGGTTAACAGGCCATCACCTGCACGTCGATAGTTAATGTTACATGTTATAGTTGTATTTGGTGGGAAATATCCAGTATATCTGGAGATACATGCTCACAGAATTAGAGGCACTCAAACATTCACCACTTTTAGTGTCACTGCTTAGACACAGCTTGTCGATTAATATACTCAAATGCTGAAACTCATTAGCTTTAACACCAAGGGTCTTACCATCCCAGAAGAATGACTAGAAGTTTTCAAATAGGCTCAAAGAGACAAATATCGTAGGTCTACTTTAAAAAAAAAAAAATTCCCATCAAATTTAATTGCTTCCAAGACAGCTTTATCACTTAGTGCTAGTAAAATGGCAGAAATTGTGATAAAGTCATCACAAAACATGTACTCCGACAACGCAGGGTGTTTATCACTATTCAAAATTAGACAACAAAATGTGACATACTTGAAATCTAAAGTCTATGCCCCCCACTCCAAAAAAGATTCCTTCAGTACGCAATAGAGACAATTTTTGATGGAACGAGTGAAGGATCTATTTGCTTGGTGGTGGCTTAACATAGTTATATACCTCATAAAAGATAGATCCAACATAAGGTCGCAAAAAGAGATATAGCACGCCGTCTCTCTGTGCCCTCGTATTCATTCAACCATCTATAGTCCCCAAATTCGCTAGGTTGGTGTTGGGTCTGGGAAATGCACCCAAGTATTCAGACAGAGTCATATGTCCTCTGTCAATATCTCTGTATAAGGGAAATTCCCAATTGACATGGAAGAAACATCCTATGAACTCCTTACATCTAATGGAGGACAAAGTATTCCCCCTGCCCATCTTTAAATTCTTTCTGGGCTTATATAATGCCTATGAAAAAATTAAACTAAATTTTCTCAAATTTGAGGAAATGCAAGTATTCTAGATGCCATTTTGGCTTCCTTCCACTCATCATCTCCAAGATCAGTCATATACCTCTCACAGACAATACGTGTTGCCACTAGTGAGTCAGGAGCATTTGATATTATGAATCTATAAAGTCTTAATATGCCTTTTTGACCCAAGAGTTCCATCTCTAACTTGGTCTCTAGTGGAACTCCTGAACTTCGCCAAACTCCTCTTTATATTTAGATATGGATGCCTCAATTACAAAAACCTATAAAATAATGACTTGTGAGGCTTGAAGTCTACACTGAACTGCTCCAATAACTTAATATGATCTAGTTTCTGGACATTTCTAAAGGAGATAATTCCTACGAGGTATTATGCTTTCAACCCTGGCAACTTAGCCACATAGTTTAACTTAGTACTGGCACAGAGTGGTGTTTGATTAGTCAATTTATTTAACTACTAAGTGTGTCTAGGGTATCTCACCAGCAGAGAACTGGGATTCTGGATATGGGTAGTAGTGCAACTGGAGTCGCCCCGCTACATAGGAGGTGTTGATTCTCTACCTTCTCTGGGGTTTCTAGTTTCACAACCAGTGCAGGGTCTGACCTAGCCATAAAATCCAATCTGTAATCTGGACTAATTAAGGCGCCCATTATTAAAGCTTGAGGTCTGGTACCCCAGAGTGGCACTTTTCCGTATCAAGACCCTGGATTTCTTCCTAGCCCATAAGGACTTTGCAATTTAGGCCTGAATTCCCGGGAAGAAAATGCGTAGGAGAACAAAGAGGCAGATCTAAAATATATATATTCCAATTCCCCACTATGCCTGATGCTTATCCATATATCGCAAACTTTCACACTAATAGCTGAATGTAGAATGGGGACTCTACAGGAAGAGAAGAACTTCAGCCGCATAAAGGGATACTCTATCTTTCTGTCCACTGAGCCATCACAATCAGTATATCCGAGGGTTTCTCCAAATTCGCAAAACCAAGATCTGAATAGTCAAAGTCAATAGGAGTGGAAAAAGAGGACACTGCTGTTGTGATCCACACTCTGTGGGAAATGGTGAGAATAAGACTCCATTTACTCTCACCTGAGCAGTCGGTACCTCCCATAAGGCTTGTACATATCTTAGAAACATTGGAGCAGGCTTAATTTTACAGAGAACAGAACAGTTCCTTTTGTTGGCAAATTGCACCTGGCATAGGCAGTGCCTAGTGCTTCTGCCAGGCATAAAGCTGTTTTGATCTTCGTGTACTAGTTCCATATTACCTTGACCAGCATGTTAGCCAAGATTTTGGCCAGCAGTTTGGTCTCAACATTCATTAAGAAGGTAAATGGGTCGATGTGACCCACACTCCTCTGATTGTTTATTAGGTTAGGTAATAGTTCAAATTGTCACCCCATGCAGATGTCTCCTCAGAGAGGCTGTATGTCCTGATTCATTGCAGAGTTTTAGAAGGTGTGGGGATAGCAGGGAAAAGTATTTTTTGGAAAAACTCAGCTGGTAGGTGATAGACCTGGCCCCATTGGCGTGGGTCTCCCTTCCATTTTTGCTGTTGCCTCATGAATTTTTGCTGGTATTAGATTCTTTGGGCACTGTGTCACTGCTATTCAGTGCCACAGTGCAAGTGCTCCCTATTGTAAATTGATGTATTAATCAGTGGTTCCATGTTTGACTATTTGGTTTACTTTTCAGGCCCTAGTCTAGTGCACTGATTGTGTCCATGGCGTGTAAATCCAAATGCTGCTGCTGGGCTTGCAGCACTGGTTGTGCCACCCACAGAAGCAGCCTTGTAAAATGTGTCTAAGGTTTGCCATTGCAGAGCCTGCATGCCGTCTGGTACTGTCATGCCGACTGGGCAAGTGCACCCACTTGCCAGTCCCTAAACCTTACCTTTTCTTCATATCAGTCACCCCTATGGTATGCTCAAAGGCAAGGTGCATTGTAAGTATAAGATAGGACAAGCCCTGATGTGTGTGGCATGTCCTAATAGTGAATTACAGCCATTTTCGTTTTTCACTATTGCAAGGCTACCTGTTCTCCATAGGCCAGAATGGGCTGTTAGAATTATTACATTTTATAATCCTAACTATCTCAGAGAACATGGTAGAGATTCGAGTTTAGTATGCCTGAACTCAGAATGATAAAATACATCTTTTAGTGAAGTTGGTTTTAACATTCTGTGTTTGCAAATACCACTTTTAGAAAGTAGGTATTTGCTTGTCTAACCATTCAAACCTGCCTCTGCTAGGTTGTTTATTCCTTTGTCTGGTTTTGTGAGTGACAGGGCTGGGGGATTCCAAGAGACAGGCTGAGTCACACAGTGGTGAATAGAGAGATCATGGCATTAGAACAAGGACCACCTGAATACGATCAAAATCCTGGATCAGGGCAAAGCAAATGATTGCGAAGGAAATATATCCAGGCACTCACAATGTAGACAACTGGCACAAATTATATATGCACGCAAAACACAAGTAAAAGAAATTACTAACTAGTGAACATGATATTATAAAATTTAATAACAATGATAAAAATTTGATGAGCACATATAATCTAATACAAAAAGTGGTAAAAAGATAATAAAAAGAGAATGCAATATTCAATTATCGTGTTCTCAATAAATCAATGAGGGGAAGTGAAATATGATAATATCCCCCGCTGATTGTCAGAATTGATGTTCGTCTGCCAACGCGTTTCGACACTACCAGGGTGTCTTCATCAGGACAGTATCAGCGTATTTCTACAATTTAAGAAAACCAGATTACAAAAATGTTCACTCGTGTTTTGACAATAATAATTTCATTACTTCTTTTCTTTTCTTACAGACTGCCAGAAATGTCTTACAACAAAAACAAATTCTACCACAGTATGAGCACACATAGAAACACACACTCACATAGGGCTGAACAATAAAAAAACTTTACAGTGATTATTCCGTTAGTGTAAGAACAAACTCTCTAGATAATATCTCCAAGGAGGACTTATGGTGTGGCATCCTAAAAAATCAATTTATCAAGTTGATGGCAGTACTGGTAACATGACATATGATCAACTCATATCATCCTAACATTTATGGTGGAACATAGAGATCATTGGTGCTAATTCTTTACCCAAAGAAGGGTACTCTAAGTATAACTAGGTGCTAAGTAGGTAAGGTCTCTATATCTATATTACTAAAGGGACAATCCTATTTATGCAGGGAACAGCTGACCATTTTTGCATACTGAATATGTACATGTTGAACGTACCAATGATAGATAGTAATGCATTTCTTCATGAACTTATGTACACATTACTCAGACTTCATAGAGTTAAAAGGATGGTACCGCATAGAATATACTGTAACGTAGTCAGGTTTTAAAGTCTTTATTTCGATTGTTAAAAGAATCATAAAAGACAATTTTACAAGCAATAATAATTAATTAACATTTTAGATACACATACATTAAAAAGGCAATTTAGCATTAAAAATGAATTAAACAATTTATAGACAATCCTGAGTTAAGTTCCCTAAAACAAATTTCCCCAGATAAAATGGGATTACAGGTAAATTTTTGCTATCCAAATTTAGGCTACTGTTTTGTCCTGAGTATCCACGCCCAACCCAAATATTTGGCAATACACACTGTGATGATTTCCTGAGTGTTACTTTTTAATACATAGATTGCCTCTTCTGACTTTCTTATGGGCAGACTCTGAAAAAGTGGTTTTAGCCATTTGGTCCTTGGTGCGTGGTATTTGGGGCAAGCAAACAAAAAATGTCCCTCTGTTTCTTTCTGGCCTGGACACCATTTACATTGATCCGTGATACTAGAGGACCAATTTTTCGTGAAGGTATTCAATGGCAAAGTGCCCACCCGAAACTGGTGGAAGAGTTTCCTGTCTAAGGATTTAGAGACCGTGTCCCAGTAGTGTTCACGTGTGGGGTCCAACTTAAAACAAAGAAACCTACCAGTAAGGCTAGCAGAGCATGATGCATTTATTCTGTTCAGGCGAAGCGTGGACCAGTACAATTCTTTAAATGCCTGTTTAGATGGGAAAATGCTAACTGCTGGGGAAAACCAAAGGTGCTCTAAGCCCATGTCCGTCAGGATTGATTTGACCGTTTGAAACCAGGGGATTTTTTCCGATCCACTGATTGCCCTTACTTCTACTACCCCGTTTGCAAATAAGGTGAGGTCGGGCGAGGTCCATAGACGCCTCCAGAAGGCAACCAGTCTGAATCTGGCCAACTCGTTGATTGGGGGGCATCCCATATCCAAACAGAGGGGAATTGAGGGGGACGACTGTGGCAAACCAACCAGGTTGCGGAGAAACTTGCACTGTATTTTAAACAAGCCCTGCAAATCCATATGACCCCACAAATCCGCACCATATAGGATTGCAGGGTTGATTTTGGCATCGTAAATTTTGAGGGCTGGTGTGACCCGCTTGGTTATAGTTTTCCTTTGCTCACTCAGTAGACAGCCTGTAAGTCGTGCAAGTTTAAGTTTTTGGGCATCAACTTGTGTTTTCCATTTCAGGCGACTGTCTAGCATAACCCCCAAGTATGTCATATTCTCAACTTGGTCCAACTTGACCCCTCCCATACTAACTGTACTTCGGACGGTGCGGTTCTTACTTAAGACCATAAATTTGGTTTTCCCAACGTTCACCTTGAGGTCGCTGATGACACAGAACTCCTCAAAGCGGTCCAGAGCCCGCTGTAGGCCGCTACGTGTTCTGGAGAGGAGTAAGGTGTCATCAGCAAAGATGAGCATTGGGAATCGCTGTCCTGCCAGCATGGGAGCATCGGTTGGGGTCGATTCGAAGAATTTTACAACTTGGTCAATAAACAAAAGGAAGAGGGTTGGGGCCAGAACACAGCCCTGGCGGACACCACGGGTGACTGGGAAGAGTTCTGTCACCTGGCCCTGGGCACCCCATCTTACCCTAGCAAAGTTGTCCTTATGCATTTTAATTATCAAATCAAGCAATTCCGTTGGCATCCCTAGAGACTTCAGGACTCCCCACATTTTCTCCCTTGGTACAAGATCGAATGCGGACTTCAGATCGATGAACGCAGCAAAGATGGTACCGCCGCCAAGCAGCACCACCTTCCAGTAGATCAAACAAAATCTGAACACCTGGTCGATGGTGCTGGTTCCCGATCTGAAGCCCGCCTGCATTGGGGATAGGATGTCCTCCATCTCAATCCATCCTTGGACCCTACCCAGGACCATGCGAGCGATAAGTTTTTGTATACAGTCAATAAGACTAATCGGGCGATAATTACCCGGACTAGACCTATTGCCCTTTTTATAAATCGGCAGGATCTCCGCCCCCTTCCAAGATTTAGGTATGCCTGCACCTGCAGCAATAGAATTTGCCACCATGGCAATATATGGTACCCACAGGGCAGGATTAGCTTTGAAGAGGTCAGCGGGTATGAGATCCATACCTGGCGCTTTCCCTCGCGTGGTACAATGTAATGCAAGCTCGACCTCACCTTCTGTAAAAGTGATGGTCGCGCTCTGAGTATTAGGGTGGGGAATCTTTTCAATTGTGCTGGATGGCGTAGGGTTAACAGCACGGAACTGAGTTGCATAAAAGGTAACCCATTCATTAGGGGGCACATGGTTTGTTGGGATGCGACCATCCGGATCCTTCCCCCACTTAACTATCTCCCAAAATTTGATGGGATTGCTAGACATGGAGGCTATCAGGAGGTCGGACCAGTGTTTGTCCTCCCACTCCCTTTTAGCCTCCCCTTGTGCTTTCCTATAGGATGACCTGGCGGCTTTCACCAACCCGGCATTCCGGGACTTAACAGCATTAACTAGGGCTGTATGTGCTTCCCTGCATTTTTTATTATACCATTTGCGGGGGCGGGTGGGTATCAGGTTTTTTCCCTGTCGGCAAGGTTGTGAAAGCAGAATTTTTAAATCCTCAAAGCAACGATTATGGAGACTTAAAATATGATCAGCTGCTCTGGTTATGTCCCCCAACTCAACGTGAGTCAGCATTTCATTAAGAGTAATGTTAACCACACTAGTAATCTTGTTTCTCAATAGGTCGTCCCCCTCAATTTTGGACCATTTTACCCTCTTCCTATCATTCGTTAAGTAGGCGTCCCCCGTCTGTGAGATACCAGGTTCCTCCAATCTTACTAGACCTGGCACCTTTAATTGCAGAATCAGGGGATTGTGGTCACTTTCAGGGCGGGGAATTACCTCCATGTCCAGGATCAGAGACCAATCTGCTACTTTTAGCAGAATGTAATCAATGCGGCTTCTTCTCAGCCCGTTGTCAAAAGTGCAGCTGGCTCCCTGGTCTGATTTAGTTCGGCCATTACAGGCCCTGAAGCCACTGTTAAGACAAAAGGCCGTCCAATTTACCGCAGCCTCTGTGGCGGGTACTGATTTTACAGACGTCAGCTCAGGTATACCCCATACTGTGTCCTCCACAGAGCCCCAACAATCCCCAGGGTCTAATAGAGGTTCAAAGCAACAATTTAGGTCCCCTGCAAGCAAGATGACATTGGAACAATCGAGGGCTGCCAAAGCAGATTCTAGTACCCCCAACAATGGTGGCGTACGTCCGCCTGGCAGGCCTCGTGCATATATATTTACCAATATCAGGTCCTGGTGACCATTCCTTCGCAATCTAACGATCAGGATGTCCGGGTTAGGTACACTTATCTCCATGATGCAATAGCCCAAGGATTGTCGCACCCAGATCAGTAATCCCCCGCAGGCTCGCCCTTTAGTATTCCCAGTAGCACTTTGGGTAGCTGCTTTATAAAAGTTTACATATCCCTGCTTGTAGACTGGGTCCACAGACCAGGTTTCCTGGAGTAGTATGACATCATATTTATCCATGAACTCAAGCCAATCACTAGAGTGGACGCGGTTTTTAATCCCAGCAATGTTCCAGGACGCTATGGCCAGAGTTTCTGATGTGGGTACAGAAGGGGCCACCACTGCGGAGACTACATGCGAATCCTGACCCGTCCCAGCTTTCAACCCATTTTCTAACCCCCCCATGAGGCCATGATCAGCCAACAACAGTGAGATTCCCCCTTCCCTTAAAGGTGGTGAATTTTTCCCTGATGAAGGTGGGACCCTTTCCCCCTCCTCTACCATGACTGTAAATTGGGTGGGCACCTGGCCCTGCCTCTTACCCCCTACCCCAGAGTCGGCATTTTCTACAGATTCCGAAGTTTGGGGTGGTTTACGGAGTCAATCAATTGCCTCCAGATCGGACAGGGGACCAAAGCGGTTGAATAAAGGTGGAAAAATTGGTAGATGTAGTGTCCTGGGGTTATTCATAACAATGGGTCGTCCCTGTCTCGGGGCTTTTTGGGAGAGAGCCTGTCTTTGGGGATAGAAATAAGAAAGGTCTAGGGTTTGGACGTCCCCCTGTCTGGCAAACCTGGCTTCACGGCAGATTGTGTCCACCACCCATGGGTCCCTAAACGATATTAAAATACAATCACCCTCCAAATCCTTGGGACTCTGGCCCACCCAGTCGACCCTCCTTACAAATAAGATTTCTGTTGGCGAGGATGGGGGCAAGGGTCTATTTTTGTTCAGCCAAAAAGTAACCTTATTTCGTAGGTCTTCGTGGGTCTCCCTGTTACCCGATGGCAATGGGGCAACACCAGTCAGCACCATGGTATAAGGTGTTGCCTCTATGGGGATGTCAACCCGCGGCGTGGGATGTCTGGATTGCTTCCTTGCCAGGGGATTAGGGGCATTTTGGGGATTTATACGGGGCCTGTGGGGTGGGAAACTCTGGGTGGTGGGATTGGGTTTTACCTGAGCGGGTAATTTAGTTGGTTGACGTCTAGTGGGTGTTTTAGTCATAGGCTTTGGCTTTTGAGGGTGTTGTGGAGCAGCCTTTGGTACCTTATTTGGAGAATTTTTATAGGCACTCCCTTTGTTTAAGTTAGGGTTGTCCGTTGCTGGTCCTGATGAATTATGATTGTTATTAGCTAGGCTCGGTGGAATTAAAGTTGTTTTTGGGGCCAGAGATGGATGGGTATGTTTGGCCAACCCAGAATCTATGTCCGATAAGGACAATAGTATTGCAGAGTTTGCATTAACTACGGCCTCTAAAGAGTTTATTTGCAATAACATTAATCTAGTCCTCTCCAAAACAGGTGATAGGAGGTTTTTCATTAAGACCTCCATCTTTGCCAGCAGGGATTCATCGCTGCTCAGACATGTTGGACAGGGGTTTGAGGAACCTAAAGAAATAAGGGAGGGGCATAGAGTGTTAGGCAGTGCATTTGTGCATTGAATTCCGCTTGGATGCCCTGTGCCTGGTATACAAATACCAGCGGGATCTTTTAATTTCGGCATCTTGCATTCTCTCCCTCCCTTGTAACTGGAGTCTTGTTTTCTTTTCCTAGAACCCTTGTTTATATCTATAAAATCTGTGCGGACTGGTGTATTAGAATCTGCTTTGGGTGTATCAGGGATTGAATCAACCGAGTCAAAACTTAAATTAGTGGAATAGCTATCCTGAGTATCATTTTCTCCTGTTACTTCAGGGTCGTCCAGGGGATGTTTGGGGAAAAGTGTGGTGTGAGCAGGAGGATTAAGTTCCTCGCTATCCATGTGAACAATAGCTTCCGTGGTGTCTAAGTGCATGCAATTAAAAGCTGCGTGTGTGTGAGCTGGTGGTACGGGGCTAGGAACCTTGGCCAATCTACCTATAGAAGAGCGTTTTCCACTAACTAAGTCTAAGGAAAGACGCTTTTCCACCATTGCAATTTCCTTTTCCAGGATGCCCGAGGCTCGCGTAATAAAAGCGTCTAGTGGGCCTGAAACCACACCAGTTGGGGTTTGGATTTGGACATTGCGAGTTTTACCGGATCTCAAAACCATGATTTCGGAATTCGTCCCAGCTTCTATAATAGAACCTAATAACAATCTTTATACAGGTGTAATAAAAACTGGATAGGCCACCCTAATGGACGGTACCAATATACAGAAACCCAAAACCCCCTCCTGGCACACTTCAACCAATCTTACTATAATCACACAGCGGACCAGAGCTTTTGGGCCGGGGCCGTCCGCTGCCGTCCTCGAACGGCCTCAAACGGCCCGCTCTTTGCCCGGTCTTCGCCCCGGTCGCTCCCGCGCGCGCTCCCGCGCAGCGTTTGGTGTCCGTATTTGTATATCCTAAGTCAATGGGCGGGGTTGGTGGAGGTGGGGCGGGGCGGTCAGGGAGAGCGGGGCCAGGTGGTGCGGCCGCTTACACCGGGACTCTTGGGAGTATGAGTCCCGGGTTCCGCTCGCAGCCCTGCAGCCTTTCAAACCCCCACCGAAGCGCCAAACAGCGGGAGAAGTCCGAAGCGGGACCCGCGGAGCGGGTACCGCGAGCCGTCGACAGGGAGCCTTCCCAAGCAGCAAACAGCAGCACAATCCAGGTATGCCACGAGTGTCCCACGCAGTGCAGGGTCCTTCCCTCTTTTCTGTTGGAGGAGGTGGGGCGGGGCGGTCAGGGAGAGCGGGGCCAGGTGGTGCGGCCGCTTACACCGGGACTCTTGGGAGTATGAGTCCCGGGTTCCGCTCGCAGCCCTGCAGCCTTTCAAACCCCCACCGAAGCGCCAAACAGCGGGAGAAGTCCGAAGCGGGACCCGCGGAGCGGGTACCGCGAGCCGTCGACAGGGAGCCTTCCCAAGCAGCAAACAGCAGCACAATCCAGGTATGCCACGAGTGTCCCACGCAGTGCAGGGTCCTTCCCTCTTTTCTGTTGGAGGAGGTGGGGCGGGGCGGTCAGGGAGAGCGGGGCCAGGTGGTGCGGCCGCTTACACCGGGACTCTTGGGAGTATGAGTCCCGGGTTCCGCTCGCAGCCCTGCAGCCTTTCAAACCCCCACCGAAGCGCCAAACAGCGGGAGAAGTCCGAAGCGGGACCCGCGGAGCGGGTACCGCGAGCCGTCGACAGGGAGCCTTCCCAAGCAGCAAACAGCAGCACAATCCAGGTATGCCACGAGTGTCCCGTAGTCACTTTGCTATCTGGAAGGAAATTAGAAATCAAGAAATTATTAGATGACACTATTAGGTTTAATTCCTATATTATCTGCATCAAGCTTCCTCGAAAGTTACCTCTTTGTGTATGATATAGATGATTATAGCAATTCTATTGACTTCTGCCATTATAAGGAACCATCCTATTTGGAACCATAGTTGCTCATTCCTATGGAAAAGTTGGAGGGGAAAAGGAGAGATGATAGTCTTAGATCCTTAATTTGTGTGTACATATATCTACATGAAAACTAGATCTATAGGACATTATCTCCTTACCTTAAATAAATAAAGCGTGATCATTCATGGGCATGTTCAAGGAAATGCGAGGTGTGATAGCGACAGATACATTATTTCTGCAAATAATAGCAAAAAGCAGAGAATAAGGAAGACAAAATACCCACAAAGTATTTTACCTATTTCATTCTATCCCTGCTTCTTTCTTTTTTCTAGCGTAAGCTGTTAAGATAGACAGTTTAAAAACGTATTACTTTATTTTTATCTGTAGGCTAAAGATATTAAAGAATCTCGCTTACTTATAGGACGCTGTGTGAAGTACTCGAGGAGCGTTTAGAATACATGAAATGCAAAGGTAACGGCGCCCACGCTCTTTAATGTACCGCATACGGTTCCCGATGTTACAACCTTAAAGGGTAGCAAAGGACACAGCATATTTAGACAGGAGGTGTGTTTCCTTTGCGGGTAGAAAAGGACACAGCTTATTTAGACAGGAGGTGTATTTCTTACCCTATCTGTTTAAGTGAACCCGTATTTAAAGGGCACATTTCCCGAAGCGAGCACCGCAAAAATGTTGCAGACTATTTAGTTTCAGAGGGGGCTACGCATTAACCTCGTTAACTAGTGCAACACGAGGGAATATAATAATATAAAGGATCCAGAAATCCAATAGATTTAACCTCCCTATACTAAGCACATACCTGTTTAGTGACACTTTATCACGGCGTGTTCAATGGCGGCGGATGATTCCGTAACGAAAGGCAAGGAATTGTAAGGTTCCCCCTGATAGGTGCATTTATAAGGATCTCTCATAGGTAGGATATCATAGCTCCGCCCTCATTTAAAGTGCAAGTGCGTTTATTCATTAAAACCAATGATGGATGTCACAAATCGGTGAATATAATTCATGATGGGAACCCTACCTACAGAATTAATTTTAGAACTGATTCCCTACCTACACATTTCATAAACGACGTCTCTAGATATAAAGTGAATAAGACTAACTACGCACTTGTGGTCTTATATCAATGTTGCAAAAATGTAGGTCCCTTCTGGTTCACTGTATATTGCTATATGTTAATGATGGCATTCCCCCAGGGTAGTTCCATGTCTAGATGATGGCATTTTCCCAGGGTAGTTCCAGGTTCAACCCTCGATCAAAGGTGCCCAGGGTGAAGATCCAATATACTTCTTTTTTCTTTCTTATTTTCTCGCCTCCTCTATTGTCAGACATGTGTATTCTCTCCAGAATACACCAATTCATTTCCGTTGGTGAGTGTTTATATTCAATATAGTGACTCACCAAAGGTGCCAAATGCTTCTTTGTTTTAATGGCCGATCTGTGCTCGGTCAAACGGGTTTTAATTGCACGGGCGGTCTCGCCCACGTAACCTAGATTGCAAGGACATACTAATAAATAAACTACGTTGCGGGTATTACATGTGCATAGTTCCTTGCTTTTAATGGATACCCCATTGAATGTCATAGTTTCATTAATAAAGATGGAATCACAAGACAAACAGGAGCCACAGCGGGATGTTCCACTGACCCCGTTTTTTCCATCGATGGACTTCTGCACATAGGGAACATTCATCGGTTTCGCAAAGCGAGATCTCACAATATGGTCTTTTAAGTTTCTGTTCCGCCGATGGGCGAACATAGGTTTAGCCAATCTGCTTTCGTTTTGGTTGACATTCAGGAGGTGCCAGTTAGAGTTAATTACTTGCCTAATGGTAGCATTTAAAGTTGAGTGTCTGGTAATGCAGACAAGTTTTTGTTCTTGGACCTGTTTCTGGGTGTTTATTAATGAATCACGGTCATAAAACTGCGCTCTTTTGTAGGCTTCTCTCACCAGTCGATGTGGGTAGCCTCTTTCCAGGAATTTCTTTTTCATTGCCACTGACTGTATGTCATAGTCCTTAATGTTGGTGCAATTTCGCCTCACTCTGAGAAATTGGGAGAAGGGGATACTATCTTTTTGGCATCTGGGGTGATAGCTTTTAAAATGCAGAAGGGTGTTCCTGGCACTCGGCTTCGTGTATAAGTCCACTTCAAGATATCCATCATCATTGCATCTAATGTAGAGATCCAGAAATTCCACTCTCCATTTATCAATGTGAGCAGTGAAATGTAGGTTTGTATCTGTGAGATTGAGCCAGGTCAAGAATTCTTCCAGAGTCTGTTCCCCATCAGTCCATACAAAAAAGGTGTCATCAATGTAACGGTACCAATGGGAAACAGACTCATAGAAGGGGGCAATTTCGTTGTGAACGAACTTCGACTCAAAAAGCGACATGTACACATTCGCTATGGATGGTGCCATAGAGGCCCCCATACTCACTCCCTTCGTCTGTAGGTACAAATCATTTCCAAACTCAAAGAAATTTTCTTTCAGAACCAATGACAGGCATTCTTTGATAAAGGGCTTCGAGCATGGGATATTATACCTATCTATGAACCACATCGTTGCAGCAATAGCTTCATTTTGTGGAATGTTGCTGTACAACGATTCAATATCCAGAGTGACTAATGAATCTCTATGTTTATTGAAAGAGAGGTTCTCCACTTTAGAGATTATATCTCCAGTGTCTCTGATATAGGACGGTGTCAGAGGAATGAAAGGGCGTAAAATTTTGTCTAGATATTTGGAAATTGCCTCGAGAGGAGTCCCTAGAGTGGAAACAATAGGCCTATAGGGGGGATCCAACTCATTCTTATGGATCTTTGGTAGTCCATATATACAAGACACCTTTTTTTCCGATGTATTCAAGAATGTGAATTCTTTTTCTGTTATGCTGCCTATTTCTTTTGCTCTCAGAGTAATTCTCTCAATTGTTTTAATGATTCTGTCTATGGGATTGAGTTTGATTTTCTTATAGAAGGCAGTATCACTCAGCATATTTAGCATCTTTGTTTCATACATGGTGGTATCCAGGACAACGATTCCTCCCCCTTTATCGCTGCTCTTAACGACAATGGATTTGTTGTCTCTGAACCCATTCATAGATATATATTCTTCTTTCGTGATGTTATATTTAGGCTTTGGAATAAACCTGAAAGCTTGTTTTAAACGGTTCATCACTACTTTTTCAAAAATAGCGGTTTCCGGGCCTATCTGATCCAAAGTAGGAGTAAAATTGGAAGGTAGGGAAACTAGGTTGGTTATCCTATTGTCTGTTTGTGAATGTTCATTATTAAGAAAAAACTTTTTCAATCTAATCTTACGGAAGAAAGAATGGATATCCTGATATACTTCGAACAGATTTACATTAGTATGGGGGACATAAGAGAGGCCCTTAGACAAAAGAGACACATCATTAGTTGTTAGATTATGAAGGGATAGATTAAAAATAGGAATCACATCCCGTGTCTCCAGTACTGCTTGTTCCGGGTCTCCAAATATTGCTGGGGCTCCTGAGGATAGTGATGATTGTGATATTGGCCTCTCGATTGATTTTGAAATCTCACCCTTTGTCGTCCCCGTCGCCCCCCTCGTTGGCCTAAAAAAGGTTGTCGCATATTTCTACGGCCGTTTTGGGGATTGTAGGGGCCCTCATCCTGATATGCTATATCATTGTCTCCCTCTGATTCAGGGTCCGAGGAGTCCGAAAAAGTATTAACCTTTTGATATGGGTTATAATCAGATTCTCCTTGTTGGTGATCAGGTTTATAAAAACTGTCTAAGAGATAAGGGTATGTACGTTCTATCGTGTAGAACCTTTTGTCTTTAGAAAACGTATCTGTTTTTCTCTTCCTTAGATAGTCCACAAATGAACTAACATCTTTCTTAGCTGCTTCTAATTGTTTCTCAGCTTCTTCTAGTGTTAGTGCTTGCTTAATTTTAACTTCTAGATTCTCTATTTCTTTTTTTATATCTAAAGCTATTTCTTTCGTAGTTGATATAATTAAAATCATCTGCATCTAGATAGGATGGAGGAGTTGCACCTGAACCTTGAATAGCGCTGTGTCTGCCTTTCACAATGCTGGCTCCACCCCTGGGGTGCAGCTGATGTCTCTGCCCTGCACACTTAAAGAAGAGAAGGAGTCCTGTAAACAAAGTGCTCCAGGACTGTATTTGCCTTCCACAATGCTGGCTCCACCTCCTGTGGGGCGTCTGATGTGCCTGCCCTGCACTATGAAAGGAAAGGAGAAGTCTGGTAAACAGAGCTTCAGAACTGGTTTGGACTGGGCAAAGGCCCCTCTCCCCTCAGAGAACAAAGGATTTTGGTGTATAAATATTGGGGCCCTGATCCCATGAAATTAGATCACTTTTGGACTACAAGAAGAAAACTTCACTGAGGAGAGGAACCTGAAGAAACTGAGGAGAGACTATTGCCAAGCTGAAGTGCTGCTTGGGGGATTGGCCTGCAGTGGTTGCCTTACTGCCAAAGGAAGGAGACAGGGACTTTGTGTACTTTGCTTTCAACTTGTGAAGGATCTCCAAGGGCTTGGAAAAGAGCTTGCCTCCTGTTGAAGTCCCAGGGACAACATTCTTCACCCCCGCTCCCCAGAGTTCTTGTGGAATTGCCTGCTGCAATTTTGGGCCTTCTGAGGAACTGTGTGTCGCAAGGAACTGGAAGCGTGACTCAACAAGGAGCATGTCACCGTCGCTGTGCCTGCTGTCGCAACTCCAAAGGAGGGTGTCGCCACTGGAACTGTCGCACTGCACCGCATCGGAGAGAAGCGTGCCGCAACAAAGAGGAAGTGTTTCGCCATCGCTGCTGCTGCCGTTGCAACTCCGAAGGAGAATGTCGCCGCTGTATTTGTCGCACTGCACCACATCAGGAGAAGAAACTCGCAACGAGGTCGGAGCTCGTCGCCGTCGCTGTGCCTGCCGTCGCAACTCCGAAGGAGGGTGTCGCCGCTGGAACTGTCGCACTGCACCATATCTAAGAAGAGCACCTCGCATCCCCGAGAAGCGTGCCGCCGTCGGAGCTGCTGCCGTCGCATCGCAGATGACGCCACTGTTGTTGTCGCATCGAGCGGAAGCTTCACACATCGTGGGAGAAAATTGTGGCCGCTGGAGCTGTTGCCGTCGCATCGTCAGGGTGTTACGCTGCAGTCCACGCATCAAACCGAGAACTTCTCGTATCCCCGAGAAGCGTGCCGCATCTGGAAGATCTTCACGTCTTTATTTCTTTGTATCTGAACTTTGCCGCATTTCTCATTGCTGCGACATTGCTTGTCATAGAAGCGCAACGCAACCTAAGGTACATTGACGCAAAGTGTTGCATCTAAGAACTGAACTAAGCTTAAATCTACCATCTTAAAGTAATAGTATTGTGTATTTTTGTCGTTTATGGTCTTGTGGTAACTCTATATAAAGTCTACGTATTTTTTATATAAACCCGGTGTGGTGTCCATTTGTAGTGTTGTCACTGGGTTACTGTAGGTGGTCACAAATGCTTAACACACAACGCCTCTGAGATAAAGCCTGTCTGCTCGTGCCAAGCTACCAAAGGGGTGAGCAGGGGTTATTTTAGAAGTGTAATCCCATTATGCTGACTAGAGGCGAGGGTCCCTATTTGTCACAAGTACCTACCTATGCCATCTAGAGACCCCCAAATCTAACAGTAGGCCGTATGGGCCAGGAGTCTTATCAGGGGATATCTGGACTATAGCTTCATGGACGTCTTCCTGTGAAGAGTTTGGTCTAGCTCTCTACACTCATTCTCTGTGAAGGCCTCAGCACACAGATCCTTCATAATGAGATGCAGTACCTCCAGAGGCAGGGGCAGTTATCTATAATACAGACTTTTACAATATTTGGCAAACACGTTTGCAATCTCTATAGAATGTAACATCCTGGCCATCTGAGCTTCCGAGTACTGGAATAATATTCACTCCACAGTCTTGTAGAGATAGCCAATATAGAAGTTTGCCGGACTTATTCAACCAGTGTATATACTGTATATCTGGATATTGTTCAGGCCATTTAGGCCGTATCCGGTTATTCTTGCGAAGGTGTGTTCTTTAGGGTCCACTAGTTATCTGCTATCACCTTCTGTATTGCTTTGGATCACTAGCCGTTCAAGGTGAAGTATATGTGACACGTAGCCTGTGATTTTCTGTTCCCCGTCTCGTTCCCTGCCTCAGATATAGGAGAAAGCCATTCCTCTAAATATTGACTTAACAACATCCTAAAGAGTATATAATGATGTTAATGAGTCTCACTTAGTCTCAAAGTACTCCTCAATCGTATCACAGAGCCTCTCTCTCAGGGTATCATCTTTCAGCCACCATGAATTTAAGGGCCAGATGCCTCGCTGACCACATGAAGTCCCTTTGACCAGAGCATGATCAGATACTCCCCAAGGGAGTATGATGGAGCCCTCTATTACCTCAAGTTCAGCCTCTTGAATGAACAAGTAATCAAGTCTCGAGAGAAATGTATGTGAGGCTCAGGAATGTATGTCCTGTTTCTTGCCTAGGTGAGTGTGTTTTCACATATCTTCCAGTACCATGTAAGTCACCCAATTAAATTGGAGCAATGATCTAGCGGTTATAGCTAGTATTTCTATATTAAGGGTTGCATTCACAATGCCATTGAAATCTCATCATAAGAGCAACATACCCATAGAGATAAGAATGCTTCTGACAACACCTGTAGAGTATTCAACACTAACAATAGTAGGGCCGGTTCCCACCTAGTCCAGTCTCTCCTTTTTAATAATGACAAGCGGTCCTAGGTCCTCCGAGCAATCCCTGGAAACCGCCAGGGGAAATGATTTATGGGACCCCTAGTAAATCCAACATGAAACATTCTAGTATAGTTTTTCAGCCTTGAACACTATATCTATTATCCTATAAATGTGTTTCTTGCAGCAACAGGGTTTCTGGGGGAGGGGGGGGCATATGCCATAATGGATGCCTTCTTCATTTTATCAAGGAGGCTATTCACATTCTGTAGGAAATTGTGTTATTAGGTGAGAGGGGCAGAAGTTGCACTCAAATAATAAACATAATCCTTGTCAGGGAGAACCCCATAATTCACTAAATAAACATGCCCTTAAACATTTGGGGGAAGATTTACAATAACTGGCGCATCCCTGCATATCAGCAGGAATGCGCCAGTTATTGTGCGCCGCAGCTCCGCCACCCTGGATGTGCCGCATTTACAATGCGGCGCACCATGGGGAAAAAAACGGCACAGATGCGTCACGCATCTGTGCCGTAAAAGCGTCGCATTGCTGGAGTTGCGTCGCAAGGGCGACGCAGCTCCAGCAATGCTCTGGGGGCCCCTATCTCCACAATGCTGCGTCAATCATTACGCCTGCTTCAAGTAGGCGCAGGGTTTTGACGCAGCATGGGCCCAAAAGTGACAGAGTGAAATCTTGTAGATTTCACTCAGCCACTTTTGGGAGGCGTTCCTGCGCCGGAACGCCCCCCCCTGTGATGGAACGTCCCCTTCTGGCGCAGGGCATTACAACGTGACGCATCTGGGAGATGCATCACGTTGTAAATACTCCACACCATAGCGCTTCTATTGCGCCGCCGCTGCATCACAAAAGTGACGCAACAGCGGCGTAAAAGAGGCACAGGGGGATTGTAAATCTGCCCCCTATTAGCTTGGCACAAAAGCTGTTAGGCTTAACTTAGAGGTAATGTGGGGGCGTGGCTACGCAACATGGCCAACAGGACGTGAGCTCCTGCAGCTCCCGGCCAGCCTAGCCCAAAAATTCTGTTTAAGTGCTGATCCTGTGCCCGCTCGGCGGCGAAACTTGTGTGACCGGAGGCCCGACGTCCAGGGGCACACTCCGGTGTCGAGCTTGAGGAGGTCTGACTGCGGGAGGCGGCGAGAGACGCTTGGGCTGCGGGCGCCGGCCCCCTGTTTACGGGAGGCCGGGGCTGCGGCCTAGCATACGGCCCGCTGCCGGGCGACTTCAGGGACCGCCGCTGCTCCCGGGACCACGGCGGATTGAGGTGCACGCATCCCTGGCCCGGGAGCTTGTGGTGTTGGAGGCGATTCTTCTGCCCCCTGGGGCCCGGATCCTGGCGGGCCCTATCTCGCGTCAGACGGCAGTAGGGCTTGGAGCAGCCGCCGGGGGAATACCGCATTGACCCGGAGTGCGGGGCGGAGCAGGGGCCCCTGCTGCCATCGGGGGCCAACCGCAAAGCCGGATGCACATTGCCCCCTGAGAGACGTAGACGGCAGTGAGGCTTGGAGCCGCCGCCGGGGGAACACCACCTTTGCCTGAAGGGTGCGGGGCGGAGCGGGGGCCCCTGCTGCCATCGAGGGACGTCCGCAGAGCCGGATGCACATTGCCCCCTGAATGAAGTGGATGCCTGCCCCCCCTGGTAGTTGGAGGTGCGGGGAGATGCCGTGGGATTGCGCGGCGCACCTCGTGGTGGTCTAGAGCCTAGTGTGGAGTACCTGTGGGCCCTGGGGGGGGCTGAAGAAGATATTGCATGGCGGACCCTGCGAGCCAGGGGCTGGAGCTGCGTGGGGGTTCTCCCCGTGCCCCTGAGTCTTTTGCTGCCCTTGCTCTGGACGGCGGTGCGGTGGGGCCGCCCCGGGGGTGGCTTCCCTGGAGCAGCTACTTGGGATCCGGCGAGTGGCGACTGAAGGCACGGACTCTGGCCTGTGGATTCCCTCCAGTTGTGCTTGTGGCGGAGCTGCTGGTCTCGAGTGGGACTGAGGTAGTGAGTGAACTGTCTACCCGTGGCCCCCGCCCCTGCGTGTTGGAGTTTGTGGGTGGTGGTGGCTGTCCAGGCCCGGGCGCTACCCGCCACCCGCTCTCGACGTCCTGCTCTGGTCATTGGGAACTGCTGGGGCCGCATTCACGGGGGGCGCCTGAGGGAGGAAAGTTGGTGATCCCCCGTGAGGACGCTGCAGAGTGGATTTCTTGTGGTCGCACCCTCGCCTTGACAGTGCAGAGCCCCGACTGGGGGAGGATTTTTGTATTAACCCCACAGACCGGTTTAGAACTTGAGCAGGGGACCTGAAGGCCTGGAAGTGGCGGCGAGGTCCCCGCTGGGTGAAGGACGACGAAACGTGGTGAGTCCGGCCCAGTGCCCTGCAGGATCCTGTGGTCCCCCTCCCTAAACTGCAGGGGTCCCTTGCCGATTTGAGACTTGCTGGGGGGGCGTTTTTGGGAGGGGCACCTGAGGGGGCTTCACTGGGCATCTATGATGCGGAAGGACAGGATGGCCCGCTCCTCGCAGCCCAATACCATTACCCAGTACACCACCCCACGCCTCCTTTCGCAACGTATCACCCGCCAGACCGGCCAGGAGGACGAGGGGCAGGCGTCCGGTGGCTCCTCCGAGCCCTCCAGGGCGGAACTGTTGAAGGCCATACAGGGATCCCACACCGCCCTTGAACGGCAGATTGAGACAGTGTCCAGCGACGTTAATCTGCTGAGAGCGGACCTCCGCAAGGTCACCGATAAAGTTACTGAGGCAGAGGGGAACATAGTTCAGCTACAGGAGGAGGTGGCCTCTCTTAAGCAGGCGGTGACGCGGCTCTCGGACACCACGGGGGAGCAAGAGCGAAGGGCGGAAGATGCCGAAGGACGGGCGCGCCGCAGCAACATCAGAGTCCTGTGCATCCCAGAACAGACGGAGATGGGGAATGCGGAACGCTTTCTAGAACAGTGGATCCGCTCCACGCTCTGCCCGACAGGGCTATCGGAGGTCTTTGTGATCGAATGTGCCCATAGAGCGCTGATCCCACCACCGTGACCTGGGGCCCTGCCACGAGCCCTCATCGCAAAAATGTTAAATTATCGCGACAGAGACTGTATCCTAAGGGCAGCGAGGGAAACGGCGGACCTCACTTTCGAAAACTCTAAGGTCTCTGTCTATCCGGACTACACCCGTCAGGTCCAGGAACAGCGCAAATCCTTTTTGGTGGTTAAGCAAAAGTTACGAGGCATGGGCCTCCAATATATAGTATTGTGCCCCGCCAAACTCTCCCAAGGCAGGGCCCATTTTTTTGAAAGACCAGAGGAGGTGTGGGAGTGGCTTGAAATCAGGGGCAATGCACTCCCCCCTGAGGAAAGGGGTCGCTCTAGGGCTACGTGGGGGGCGCGGCCTGCGAGGAAGCGACGCTCCAGATGGTGGCGATCCACTGGCGCCTCTGGCGATGCTGAGAGAAGACTAGTCACGGTGGAGGACGATGGGGCCCTCCGCATGGAATCCGCGGGGGCCGAGGACTTGCTAGCGGCGGGTGCCCACAGCCCGCGGGATGATGTGTTGGTACCGGACACACTGCCGCCGCAGCTGGACGCCCTACCGCCTTGGGTGGATACCGGAGACGCTTGCTGATGCGGCCGCTGCAGCAGAGATCCGGCCCTGAGGGACATATCCTTGCATGTTAGCTGGACCTTTGAGCTGTACCCACCGCTTTTTTCCCTTTTTTTCTTTTCAGGGTTTTGGGTGCTGTGTTTGGTATGGCCTGATTGTGTGCGGGGGGGGCTTTGGGTGTGGGGGAGGGTACGCGGGCCGCAAGTCCTTCGCATTTGGAAGTCTGAGGGGCGCGGAGTATGTTCGGGGGGCTAGCTGTGCCGGGGGATGTTTTGGGAGGAGAGGGGGGGTTTGTTCCTCAGTACTGTTGGGGTGGTTGCTATGTTTGCAGAGATGGGGTTGCTGTGTACGTCCTGGCACCAGCAGGAGAAGGGCATTTCAGCATGTTTAGTTGTTGCAGGAATATTGCTCGTGGGAGGGGGGCAGGGGGGTCGTTGGGGGGGTATGCTGGGGGGTTTGTTACAGACATCAGTTGTATTACAGTGCGGGAACAAAATGGGAGGATTACAGGATGTGATGATGGGGCCCTAGTGGGGCCTGGTGACTGGTCATGGGTTATACGTTTTTAACGTGGAATATGAGGGGGCTGGGCACGTGCGCTAACCGGCATAGAGTCCTTTCATTCCTCCGTAGACACGGAGTCTCCATTGCATGCCTTCAGGAGACTCACTTAGATGATGAAGGTGCCCGTAAATTGGGGAGAAAGTGGCGAGGCCAATTGTTTCACTCTTCCTTCTCCTCCTATGCCAGGGGGTACTTATTTGGGTAGCGCCCGGGGTCCCCTTTGCCATTCAGTACATGGAGGCGGATATACAGGGCAGATACTTGCTTTTGAGGGCGAAACTTGATGGGAGAGACCTCACGCTTTTGAATTCCTATGCTCCTAATGTAGATGACCCTGGATTCTTCCTAACACTTCGGGAGGTGCTGGTCCCGGATCTGGAGACCCCTCTGTTTTGGGTGGGGGATTTTAACTGCGTCCTGGATCCCATAATGGATCGTCACCCTCCCCGCGCGGGCACAAAGACGCGCAGGACGAAGCAGCTCGGCGAGGTAATGGGGAACCTGTGGGTGATGGATATATGGCGCCAGCGACACCAGACCCTGAAGCTCTATACATGTTTCTCCCCCACTCATAACACACATAGCAGGCTGGACAGGATTTTAGTCACCAATGTTGATGCTTCCATCTTGCTGGCGATCACACATCAGGCTCGCTTTCTGTCTGACCACTCCCCAGTGACGTGCACGGTGACGTGGGAGGGGCGGCCCGCCCTCGAACCTGGCGGATGCCGGGGGATCTCTTGCAGGATCCGATAGCGTGGGACTCGGTCCAAAATGCAATCAACAGTTACCTAGAGTTGAACTGGTAGGAGGGGTCCATTGCCTATTCCACCAAGTGGGATGCCCTGAAGGCGGTCATAATGGGTGAGTGTATGGGCCTCACTTATGGGGTCAGGAAGCAGCTTCTCCAGGAACTGCGGGACACTGAGGGTGACTTTTTGCACCAGCAAACATTGCTGGACCCGAATGAGGCACAGCAGGAGGCGGAACGGGCGGCCCGAGCCTGTGTACATGACATCCTAGATCGGCTCGATAAGTACACTTTAGGCCAATGTAGACTAGACAGCGGCTTCATAGGGAGAATGATAAGGCAGGTCGGATGCTGGCCTGGGTTTTTACGGCGGGAATTTGCCCCGGAGAGGATAGTGGCGCTGCGGGATGTAGCGGGGCGCATGGTGCACTCTGAAGAGGCCATACTCCGGGTCCTCCAGTCCCATTTGCGAACGGTGTATGCGGCCGGCCCCGCAGTTTCTGAAAACTCATACCTACCATATTTGCAGGATTTAAACTTGCAGTCCCTGTCTAGGGACGCAGTGGAGGACTTAGATGCAGCATTGATGGTGGGGAAGGTGCGGGTTGCTATGGCCGGTCTCCCGAGAGCCAAGGCTCCGGGGAGTGATGGTTTCCCCCCGGAATTTTATCAAGCATACGCTGATACAGTTGCCCCTAGCCTGTTGCAGGTGTATGTCGAGGCGTTTGAGAGTGGTGTTCTACCGCCTACCATGAACCAGGGCGAGATCTGAATGATTTTAAAACCGGGGGGTGACAAATGTGACCCGGCAGCGTACAGACCCATTACCATGATTAATACGGACGTCAAGATTTTGACAAAACGTTTGGCGGCCCATTTAGCGCCGCACATGGCGCATTTGATACACTCGGATCAATGCGGCTTTATTCCGGGATGCAATACCACCATGAACTTGCATCGGTTGAATCATATTCTGCATGAAGTTCGCGATCGGGAGGAACCATTGGTTATAGTGTCTATCGATATCGCCAAGGCATTCGATACGGTTGATTGGGGCTACCTCCTGGATGTCCTCCGAGTGGTGGGCATGGGCCCCAATTTTTGTCGCTGTGTCCGCCTGTTGTATGCAGCTCCCTGTGCCAGAGTACAGTAGGGTACGGGGCGTTCGGCGGAATGGCGGCTAGGTCGGGGACGCGGCAGGGGTGTCACCTCTCGCCGCTCCTCTTTGCGCTGGCTATAGAGCCTTTGGCGGTCAAGGACCGCGCGGAGATGGCACAATGGGGTATCCTGGTGGGGGACACGTGCAATGTGGTCTCTTTGTATGCGGATGATGCTCTTTTCTATTTGAGGGCGCCAGATGAATCGCTACCCGTATTGTTGCACCATCTCGACCGCTTTGGGGAGGCC